>NC_136059.1:1957618414-1962418414 GCF_964261635.1 Lissotriton helveticus | reverse complement strand
CTCATCACTTCCTTCATTACACACACGGACACGCACACACGGACACCACCACTCCCATGCACACACGGACACCACCACTGCCATGCACACACGGACACCACCACTGCCATGCACACACGGACACCACCACTGCCATGCACACACGGACACCACCACTGCCATGCACACACGGACACCACCACTGCCATGCACACATGGACACCACCACTGCCATGCACACACGGACACCACCACTGCCATGCACACACGGACACCACCACTGCCATGCACACACGGACACCACCACTGCCATGCACACACGGACACTACCACTGCCATGCACACATGGACACCACCACTGCCATGCACACACGGACACCACCACTCCCATGCACACACGGACACCACCACTGCCATGCAGACACGGACACCACCCGTGCTTAATTTGTAAAAAAAAAAAAAGTGCCAGGGCTTTCATTTGTAAAAAATTAAGTGAAAGGGCACTCGTCAGGAGGCTACTGTAGTTTGCCATACACATTAGGCGACTTTGAGCTATTGGCATTGTAAATGACAATGACTTTTATTTATGTTTTGGTTTTTAAAACATAAATAAAAGACCTTGTCATTTACAATGTCAAGACCTGAAACTCGCGTTCATTTACAATGCTAATAGCTCTAACTTTTGCAATGCTGAGACCGTTGCATTGTAAATGCTTGTTATAATTGTACTTAGTTTTTATCATTGATGTACTGATCCAAGATTTATTTTATAATTTTTATTTATTAAGAGAAACCAAACACCCGCTGGTGTCTTGACACCACAAGGTCCAAAAACTGCAAACTGATTGCATACAAAAGCATCAATTCAGACCCGAAGGTTTTAGAGTGTTAGTGAACTGCAGCAGAGGCCTCATCTCACAATTTCCGCAGCAATCTATTTCATAGTTTGGCCGTGGCCACTGAAAAAGATCTATCATCCAATGTTGCTATTAAAAGTGGAGATTATCGGTGTATGGTACAACGATGATACACCATAGACAATATCATTCCAAGATGGTTGCCAAGTTTACAAGCTGTAGCCACAGCAGAAGTGGGGTACAGCAGATTAAATGGAAGGCAAGTAAATGCCCTGTAGCAGTGTTTGAGGATCTGCGGGCACTCTAAAAAAAAAAAAAAGACAAATTAAACATAAGAAAAGAGAACAGAAACCATCTGCCTTGGTACTAAAGGGTACTCATTTGCAGTCACATGTGATCAGGCAAAATGGCATCACTCACAGGGCAATAGAGCCAATTGCTGAAAGAGGCTGACCCACTGTCCCAAGCTGTAGGGAGTCATTGGGAGTGGAGGTGAGGGGTGGGGAGGAAAAGAATGTGAATGTCACTCGAACATACCACTTACAGATAAGTGCTGAACCAAAGAAAGCCCCTCTGGGTATGTATATCTATGCACATATAACAAGAGCATTGTCAGACAGCTAAAACTGTCAGGCAAGGCCTAAAATACTTCATTACACACACCGCTAAACAGTACACATGTAGTTACAAATATGTACGAAACTGCAGTTGGTAAAATTCAATACAAGTGCTCTGAAGATGGTCTTGAAACAATTATCACAGTGCAAATCTTCGATCCCAACGTTTTGTCACAGGGGTAAATAACATCAAAAGCATGCATACCACAATAATCTGTAGGTTTCCATGTAACAGAATACCTGTCTATAAGCTTTTACACAGTGTAAGGGACTCTAGTCCAGATGTACGACCAAGAAAATAGTGCCTAGCAAATTGAGAATTTTTTGCAACTCGCAATTTGCGAGGCACTATTTCCTATGTACAACAGTTTATTTCACACTGTTTGCGATTCCCAATGGTGTCGTAAATTGAGAGGCTCATGAATATTAATGAGCCTCTCGCAATTTGCGTCCACCTTGTGAATGGCAGCCCCTCACAGGTATGGTGGCCTGCCGGGCTCAGCAGACCACCATGTCTGGGACTGCTTTTAATTAAAGCTTTTTTTTTTTTTTTTTTTTTAATGCAACCCGTTTTCCTTAGAGGATAACGGGATGCATTTTTTAAAAAATTGAAACGTTTTCGTTTAATTTTTTAAGGGCAGGCAGTGGACCCTGGGACCTCTGCCTGCCCTTACAAAATATTTTCCCCTGCATTTGCAAAGAGGAAGGGGTTCCCTGGGGACCCCTTCCTTTATGCAAGTACATTACCACCCTCTTGAAAAGGGAGGTAATTTGCAAGTTTATTCGCCCACAATTGCAGATGCAAAACATTCATACATGGGGTTGCGCCCGCTATTAAGAAGGGAACTCCCCTCCCTAATAGCAAGTCGCAAAATAGGCTATGTACATGGCCCATGCCATTTTTGCATGCGCAAATGTGTTTGCAAACCCATTTGCGCATGCAAAAATGGTAGTACATCTGGCCCTATGGCCTTTTTACTCAGTAGCAGCTGCTACGAGGCAGTAGTGTTGGGGTGGGGGGGGAATAAAAGAAAACAAAAGGAAAAAAAAGAAAGAAAAATTCACTTACCTACCAGCCGCCATCTCTCCTCTATCCTCTTTGGTCGACGCAGGAAACAGGAAGCACACAGGCTCCCAGACTTCTTAAAGCCAATCATGACGCTACTGTCACCAGCATGACAGCAGCATTGTGAATGGTCTGAGCAGCCTGGTTCAGCACTCAGACAGGGAGTGGGAAGCTGTGCATGTTCTCCATCCGGTTGTGCAATACAGCCGGGTGGAGAAATGCTAAGTGTGCATGACTGTTTGTCATGTGCAGATAAAGTGCCCCTACTCCTCCCCTAACTTTGTGCACAACACCGCCACACCCTGCATCTTTTAAACAGAGCAAGTACTGAGAAATAAAATGATAATAACATGGTGTTATCATTTTATTTTTCCCTTGGGACGACGCTCCTCCGCCTTAGCGGAGGAGCCGCCACTGCTTTTAGCAATAATACTTCAAGCCTACCGCTTTTGCAGTAACGTTTCATTGTACACAGATCAGACCTATGTAATCTGACATAACTATTCCCAATGAACCATTGAGGACCCTAGCCTCAATCATTGGATTGTTACTATAACCAAGCCAGGTCTATCTGAATTTAGCATATACTTGCACTCAAGGCACATCATACGGGCAAAAAAAGAAAAGTTGAAAAGAAAATGAATATATATGGACAGAGCTTAAGCCCCTCTCTCTTTACAACAAATTAAAACTGTTTTTAATCTGGTGATCATATTAGGTACTTGATAACAATGCGGTCAAACCAGACCTAAAAATAGTAGCTTGGTATGTGAAACTGCATACCAAGATTATCTAAACTGCCTGCAAAATTAATTACTTTTAAAATATAAACAAACAATTGTGAAGAAACATGTAAAGGGCCGTGCTTGTTTGGCCCACCATCAAAATATTCAAACAGTTCATGCAGGTCAATTCAAAGCTGCCTCGAATGCCTGTGCCTTTTATGCGAATATGTTTGAAAATTGTGCTGTAAAATGCATGATATGTCACCATTTTTAGATTTTCTTGGGAGGAGGGAGAGGGTAGAATTGCATGAGAGGCTGCGAGTTGGGAACGTGAGGGAAGGAGGATGCTGGAAGGTCCAGGCCAGTCAATACACTGCAATGAAAGGTACTTTATTTAGCTGCCAACGCCGATCTTCTAGTAACATGCACAGATTTTCAGTCTTGCGTTACCGCAGACCTTTTGACTTTACTAAATGTATATTTAAAATCTACTTTGTTATAAGGGCTTTCAGCCAGCCTTCTTCTTCCATTGGTATGTTGCTGTGTCATTCACATTTTTCCTCTGCCCACTACAGCATAAAACATGAGGCAACGGGTCAGAGCACTACAGCCACTGCCTAACTTCACTGTGAGTGGAGTGACAGAAGTGTGCTCTTTCACCAGGAGCACATCCCTACACCAAGCAGTTCCCTTCAGTGCCAGGGACTATTATGGTAATGTTGCTTTTTAAGACGAACAACATATTTTTACATTTAGCTAATCCTTTATTTTTGAGGGCCCAGCAACTCCTTTAACAATAACGTTTTACAAAAATCATGACATAACTAAACAAGCAATGACAAAGCCAAAAGGTTGGCAGCCAATTACCGACCTCTTGGATGTGCCACTGCTTGTTTCTCATTTGACTTCACTACCAAGACATATGCCCCAAATGAATTTTAAGAAATGAAGGTCGAAGAAAATGTCTCTCACTCTTTACTTCTCCCAGGTACACTGCGCATAGGAGGTCTTATCTAGGTATGCGGCTTCATCAGTTTCTTTCAGTCTCGATGGTCACTATCTGAAGTTTAGTCTTTCCTTTGATTTTCTGACCACAGTGAGGAATTCTTCAAGTTTTATACTTTCTTACCCAGTATCGAGTGCCCTTCAATTTTGCTATGGGATTTCTCGTATGTCTCCAAAGGGTTTTAGGAGCATTACAAGGCCTTTTTTAAGTACCTGGGCCATCCATCCTACGGATTTTTATTAACTATGAAAAGCTCAGTCTGACTGCGAGGAAGTGAGAAAGTATTCTAGCACTTCTCTGGAGGGTTTGCTGTTTCACCTGGAAGTGGATGGCAACCTTCCTAGATACGTCACCACAATTTAAAGATGCGCTTTTTCATTTTCAGATGCAGGTGATATCTCCCCAAAGCAGAGCCCGCCTGCAAAATTGGAGATGCAAGACCTCTTCGGGGAATTTTCCCCAATCTCAGTTGGGGATGGCATGTACCGAGGGTGGTGGGGTGAGTGGCACAAAAATAAAAATAAATAAATAAAATACACTTACTTTCCTACGTGAGCGCAACAGCCTCATTGATCGGTCTTCTCTGTTCGAGGCAGGCTCCCAACTCCAAAGCCAATCCTGGAGCTGCTCTCAGGATGTTTACCAGCATGAGAGAAGTGCCAGGATTAGAGGGAGCAGCCTCTCTCATCACTCTTACGAATGCTGGAAGTCTGTGCTTTCGCTAACCCAGCTGTCTAAGACAGATTGATTAGAGAAGTTAAAAATGCACATGTCTGGCTGGCTGCCGCAAGATTGCTGGCCAAAGGCACATGCACACTTTAAACATAGTGCCAATGGCGTAATGAAAATTGAGGGGGCCTCCCTGCAAGGTATGTAGAGGGGCCCCCTCCGGGCTCAATTAGGAGCTCTCCAGACAGAGTGCAGTGCCGAGGGGGCCCCTGGAGCTTCGGGCCCCCCGCACCGCGTGGGCTGCGGGGGGCCTGTTTTACACCCCTGCATAGTGCACAGCTCCCTGCTGCCACTTAGCAACAATGTCCCGTCACGTCCTGATGCTCAGTTGGAGATGGGTTGGTTGCTGAAAAATAAAATGGTAATAAATAAACTTTATAAGCATTTTATGTTTCAGCTGTGGCCTGGGACTTTTCTTTGGGGGGCGACGCACCTCTGCTCAAATAGAGGAGCTGTCCCTGCCCATTCTGCCCACTCATTTTGCTGTTTTGCCCATAGTACTCGTGCTCATATAAACTACGGTCGGGTGATGTTGCTACCAAATAGCTTTAGCATTCATTCTACTGGGGGATTTAAGTATGCATTAACCAGAAATTTATTTTTCATTTTTACCAAACAACTATGGGAGGAATTCACTTTCTGCCCCTGTACCGAGGTGATACCGCTCAAAATCAGGGTTTGCCGAAATATTTTCCTCAACAAGTAAAATTGCAACTGTGCTACGTTATCCTAGGCATAGAAAGCACAGCTAAATGCATTAATTTCAGTTTGGATAAAGGATTTAAGCTTTTTTGATCCAATTTCAGCAGTTGCACCCACAGTCTATTGTTTTCATGCATAGATGCGATTTTCAGAGGGCTCTGCTTTATTCTGTGATAGAAATAGGAGGTGCTGACAGCGCCCTCATGAAATACACAGAGAATGTCCCCTGAACTGTCCCCTTCTCCGCCAACTGCTCATTAACACTGAGAACTCGTGCTTTGTCACAACCTTCATTCAGCGTTGCAAAATGGGTGCTTGAAGCCACTGTGGGGCACGGGGGTTACATCTTGCTCCAGGGTTTATAAATCTCCGAAAGGGGGAGAGTCCACAAGTAATTTTAGGACCCTCTTACAAACTGTCCATCTTACTCTATCCTGTGTCTTCTGCACCCAATATTTTATGTATTCTCTCAATGTGACACCAGTATCCTACTTTGCCCCCCCCCCACAAGGTGCTTTGCTTCCCAGCTATTAACCTTATATTCATCCAAATATGGCCTGCTTCCAGCATTATATTTTCATTAACAGAGAACTGGCACTTCTTGAGGGAGGTGATCAGGATGCGGTTTATGTAAACACAAACCCAGAGTTGAACAAGCAAGGAGATGGACTTTTCTGACTCTCCAGTTCATCTCTGTTGCTATCACCAAACAAATTCCGGCTTGAGTGCCAGTTCCCTTTGGCTCTCCTTAGACATCACACGATCCCCGGCAAGAGTGACACCTTTTACCATCCCTTAGAATCATGGGTTTAAAAATTCCTCCAAGGATAGTGCTGTTGACTAAAAAGTCCAGGACTGCCAAAAGGTATCGCTGATGGCTTGGAGACTACTCACAAATATGTATTGTCTCGCTATCTGCAGGCTTACCTTCCTCTTACCACAAGTCACAAGGCTGTGATTCCGCTGGTTCAACGCAGCACTCGCCTCAACTCAAGGTCAGATATATACACCTGGGACCACCATTTACTAACAAGTCCATGCTTTGCTTTTCAGTGGATTACTCAGTCGCTGGTATTCATCACCAAAACAGTAATACCTCCTCCCCTGTTAAGTTGGTGAAAAATCTGGGTGTAAACATTAACACGTCTTTATCCTTATGCGATCACGTTTCATCAGTGTTTAAGTCATGTCTCTTTCACCTACTTAGTCTGAGGGAAGAACGTTATCAACCCTTTGGAAACGGTTAAAATTTTGATGGAAGTTGTATTGGCACTTTTAGATAACATTAATGCCGCTGATCTAGTTTTGCCGTCCTCCCTTATTGGATAGCTCCAACTCATCCAGAATGATGCAGCAAGGTTGGCCTGCGGCACTCACAGTAGGAGTCATATTTCTCCAGTTTTAGCCTCTTTTACATTGGTTGCTGGTCAGAGAGAGAGGATTCTTTTTAAGTTTCTCTACCTGGTTGACAAGGCTATATATACACTCCTTTCCAATCACACATACATCATCAGTTTAAGTGGTATAGGCAGAGGTTAGCTCAGCCTGCGATACTGCTCTAGCGCTTTGCTTGCATATTTTTTAAATATCACGGAACTGCTTTTAAATTCTCTTGTTATCTTGTAAACTTACCGCTTCTGTGCTCGCCGACTCCCCGGTCCACTGCAGCAATTCCTATGCTGATTGAGTGGAGGGAGAACATCGAGCTCGAGGGAATAAACTCACCCTCAGTACTTCCTAGTAGGGACACTTTCAGGCGGCCATCTTGGCAGGGTGACGCTCTAGCTTCCCTCCTGTCCTGATTACTTCAGGGCGGTAGGGCGCCGATGCACAGCTGACAGCGAGGCAGAGGTTAGCTCGGCCTGCGATTCTGCGCTAGCGCTTTGCTTGCATATTTTTAAAATATCACGGAACTGCTTTTAAATTCTCTTGTTAGCTTGTAAACTTGCCGCTTCTGTGCTCGCAGACTCCCCGGTCCACCGCAGCAATTCCTATGCTGATTGAGTGGAGGGAGAACACTGAGCTCGAGGGAATAACTCACCCTCAGTACTTCCTGGTAGGGACATTTTCAGGTGGCCATCTTGGCAGGGTGATGCTCTAGCTTCCGTCCTGGTCCTGATTATTTCAGAATAGAATGGCGCTAACGCGCAGCGGGCGTGCCATAGGCACGACCGTCTGTGCCCGACCAGCCCCGGCCGGGCCCAGGGGCCACAACCCCTGTCAGTTTTCGAGCAAAAAGCGTAGTCTATAGTTCCCAAACCCTGCATATGCTGAGAAGGGATATTAATCACAACTGTCTACACTTACTGTACATTGCCAATAGTCCCTCCCACTGTCCCCACTGCAGTTTTAAGCTCCAGCCTCACAACAATAACGCGCCCCAGGCCAGTACCCTATTAAGGATGTTTCTTTTAAATTGCAGATCGCTCCTGAAACACTCAGCTGAATCAGTGTTGCTAATAGAGGAGCTTAAGCTAGACGCTCTTTTTCTAACAGAGACATGGCTTCAGATCAAAGCCGATCCTGCTAGCATCCAAACCCTTCCCCGGGGCTATTTAATACTCAGGGCCGATCGCAAGACTGGCAGAGGTGGGAGCTTAGCCATTATATTTAAAGACACCTTCAATTGCCGGACTACCAAGGGTATACTATCAGATTTTGAGTGTAGGGCCTTTTCTCTAGAGTTTTCACCAACAAGCACCTTTTCCGGTTTATTGCTCTATCGCCCCCCTGGAGCCTTAGGGCAATTCCTCCCTAATCTCTCCACGACTGTTGTCAATCTAGCATTGGCTCCAGCTAATTTTACGGAGCTTGGGGATTTCAATATCCATCTAGACGACCCCTCCAACTACGTAGCCAGTGAGCTATTACTGAGCCTCCTGGCACTTCAACACAGGCAGAGGGGATTCACCTCTACGCATGTCAAGGGCCATCTTCTTGATCATGTAACTTGCACAACCTTGTCGTAGGCACCCCTACTTCACTCCCCTGGACGGTTCACTTTCTGATTCCTCTATGTTGGGAGACCTCCGAGCCTCCTCTCTCCCATAGAGCAATACCGATATTGGAAAGAAAATGGTCTAGGCTCTACATCGACCATTGGACCGTAGTTCTTGAAGCCACAAGACCACTCAGCGACCCCAATCCCAATTTGGCTAGCAATAATTTTAACACATGGATCCAAAGTTCCCTTAATGTAGTACTCCCTAAGAAACCCACTCACAAGAAAAGCAGACAAAAACAGCCCCATGGTTCTCCCCCAAATTGAGGAATTTAAAGCAGTCATGCAGAGAAGGTGGAGACGGAACTCCTCAGAGGCTAGGAAAATAGATTACACAGAGGCAATTATACTATACAAATTAGAAATTAAAATTGCCCAAACTGCATTCTATGAAGAGAAAATAGGTACTGCTGCAAACTCACTCAAAGAGATTTTTCGCATTGCCAAGTCACTCACCACCCTGCCTCAGAAACCTCAGATAACAGAGGGAGCACTAACTCGCTGCAATATTCTGGCAGATTTTTTGCACCAAAAAATCCAACAGATTTATATGTCCTTCCTTACCACACTGATCAAGCCCATTGTCACCATAACAAGAGGTCCTCATCCTAATTCCCAGTGCTCTCTAGAGTAATTTCCTCTTCTGGATGTTGACTCATTGGATTCGATCATCTCCAGGGTAACCTTAGGCTCTCCTTCTGACCCTGCTCCCCCGCGGCCCCATACCTAGTCATTAATTCTATCCGCCCGGCAATTCTTGATATTCTGAACTCTTCCATCACCTCTGGTATGGTTCCCCCGGCATGGAAGTGTGCGATGGGCAGGGCCCTCGTGAAGAAACCTTACCTGGACCAATCCAATCTGGCCAACTATCGCCCATATCTCTTGCGATGGGCAGGGCCCTCGTGAAGAAACCTTACCTGGACCAATCCAATCCGGCCAACTATCGCCCATATCTCTTCTCCCTTGGCTAAGTAAGCTGGTTGATAAACACATTATTACCACACTTGTAGATTATCTGGAATCTAACAACCTGCTCCATAATTCTCAAACAGGCTTTCGTCCTCATCTCGGGACGGAGACGGCCCTTCTAGCAGTAACGGAGGAGGCAAGGAGGTTACTGGACCAGGGAGGTACAGCAGCAATCATCCTCCTAGACCTCATTGCCGCTTATGACACTGTTAACCATAACACCTTGTCTTATCGACTCAAAAACATGGGAGTGACAGGCAAGGCGCTAACCTGGTTCCAGCCCTTCCTCAGTGACCTCTTCTGCCAAATCGTTGAAGATGTTGTGTCCACCCGGTTGCCTCTTAGCTGTGGGGTTCCTCAGGGCTCCGCCCTGAGTCCTACGCTATCTAATATCTACTTTTGTCCCCCTGGCGGAGATTGTCCATCAATTCGGCATGAAGATCGTCACCTATGTAGATGACACTCAGCTCGTAGTGGCATTAAACTACCCTGAGAGGTCATCTAGCACCCTAGGTCCCTGACTAGAGGCGGTGGCCGAGTGGCTGGAACTCTCATACCTCAAGCTCAACGGGGACAAAACCGAGATTATGCTCCTGGGCAACCCTCCTCTCTCCATCCCTGCTCTCTTGTGGCCAGTCTGTCTTGGCCCAGCCCCAGCTCCAAAGGCACAGATCAAGAGCCTTGGCATGTGGCTTGACAGCTCACTCAGTTTTAACCACCAGGCCACTAAGCTCTCAGCCACCTGTTATGGCCTGATGAGAATGCTGCGGAAAATCATCCCCCTCCTTCTCTTCCAGGCAAGAAGGATTATGGTAAAACCCCTTATACTCTCTCGCCTCGATTATGGGAATGCCCTGTATCTGGGAGCTTCCCAATTCACCATTAATAAAATGCAAATGATTCAGAACTGTGCAGCCCGTCAACTTCTTTAGATTCCCCGGTGGCAATCTGCAAAACCAGCACTGAGAAGCCTTCACTGGCTCCCAATCTCAGCCAGGATACAGTTCAAAGCCATGTGCCTGGCTCACAGAGCCATTCGGAAGAACGGTCGGGTCATCACTCACTCCCTTGTCACTCCCTATCACCCTTCCAGAAACCTTCGCTCAAGCTCCTCTTTCCTGGCCACTACGAAGAAAATACAAAGATCTAGATGGGGCGGATGCTCCTTTTCGTTCAATGCATCAAATCTCTGGAACACACTCCCCTCCACTCTGCGGAAGGAAAATAATCTGCTGGCCTTCCGCAAACTCTTAAAAACCCATCTCTTCAAGACATCGCTTTAACGTCACTGCTCCTCTGTCTGTTAGGTCTACCTACAGTGCTGGGAGGCCTCAGAGTAGCCATGCACTATATACATTCCATTTCAATTCAATTCAATATCCACCCTTGCCTGTTGAGTTCAGTGAATTACTGTCTCTTAGGGTGTTCTAGGTTTCAACTAAAGACAGTAGAAAGCGGTTGTTTTTCTGCCGCAGCTGCTGCCAGAGGGGATCTGTTGCCTGGGAATCTTCGGGCTCAATCTGATCTGCAGAGATTTAGACCTGTGCTAAACACTTGGTTGTCACCCCATGCTTAAATTCCATTTACTAGGCCTTTGTGTTAGTGCTTTCGTAGCGGTTTGGATTTCAGCGCCTAGAAGTCTGCTCTCTACAAATTCCAAATTCAAATACTCACTCTGTGGTAATGAACAAAAAACAATGCTTCTCAACTGTTGCAGTAAACAGGACTAGTAAGCGTAGCCTACAACAAATCTTCACCAAACACATTATATCGGGCCACCATTTTCACATCCTTACCCTTTCTTTCTATGCTTAGAAAACAACAACTTTATAAGTATTTGCCTTTTAATTTCGGGCTATCTGAAGTCACTTAGATAGGGCTTCATGGGGGGGGGGTTTGGGGTGTTACACTTCTCTAATAAATGTATCTTCTGATAAATAGTTGGGTACGGGTAATTTCAATAGGGTATTGTGAGATGCCAGTCGGTTTTCAGCAGAATTCTTACATACACACAGACAAAAACACAAACACAATGTCTCACTCTCTGTTTTGAAAGTCTTCAAAAAATGTCTTTTTTTTTGTACAAAATATTGCGTTTTCTCTTAGTACTCCTACCAAAACGCATTCCTCTTCCTTTCCACTGACCCTTAGGCAGAGCTTAATTTGTAAAATATTACGTCCAGGAGCTCAACTTTTTTTTATAGGAGGCCACATCCAATTCTCCCGGTTCCACCCACTTCCTACACTGCCTCCACCCTCTTACTCTATTGGCTCCACCCACATCCTCAACTGGAACTGCTTAAAAAGGCAGATGTAATACCCATCTGAATTTCAGCACAGGAGACTTCCACAAGTAGGGTTTTGATAGAGGATTCCTCCGCTACCGAGAAGAGTTTGAAAAAGATTAAAGCAAAAGAACATTTGAAGTACAATTTTGGAATAAATTGGATAAAATTACTAATTCCATTAATGTAACTTCTGCAACTTAACACCGTGGTTAGGGTTGACTTTACTAATAACAATTTATTTCCACCTAAACAAACTCTTTTTAGTAAAATTAAGATGGTCAAAGACTGGAAAAATAACATAACTTTCTAACTTGTATCACGCGGCTAGCATCTAGCGTTTTGATGGCAATTCGTAGCTCACTGTACTAGATCATGATTGTATCTTATGAACTGCACAGTAACAAAAGGATCTCTGTGACAAAAGCAGCATCCACTGAGCACTGCACATGAAATACTGTTCTGTAATCAGCATAGTACACGCTCTTTGCAGCAGGCATATTAATCCTCTACGCCTGCTCTGCGCTACCTTAGATGATTCAAAACTGCTACCAGACAAAACTCCGATCTTTCTCCAGCAGCCAGGTGAAGCCGGAGAAGTTCGCCATAAAAGTAGAACAAGCAAAATCTGTCATTTTTGTTCGCCCGTGGAACAAGATCCAGATTAATACGCTGGAGACAAACAAAACCCAAGGCACCCATATTAAGGCATGTCCTTCAAGTACACCCCAGTCACACTCCCTGGTGACCTCCTATGGACAGTTCTCTTCTAACTTGGAGATGTTTGTGCCACTTACAGGTCACAGGTTCAACTCCTAGTAAGATAGTTCCGTTGGTTAATGTGCGCACTGCAGAGACAGACCTGCATGTTACCTGCAGGTCATGGGTTGCAGTGTTTAGTAAGTTAATTTAGATGGGTCCTCCCACCTGCTGTACAGTTCAGACCTGTGTAAAATCTGATGTCATTCAGATTTGGATACCAACAAGGGAAAGTCAACCTTTCCATTTGCAAAGGTCAATAAAACGAAAACCCCACAGACGGCTAGTTCCATTTAACATTATTTGCACCTAATAACTCAGTTTGTGGTGCGCACTGTGTAGGCTGTGCTAAGTAGTATTATAGGGTACATTCTTGTATGCAAACATCACACTTTAGGGGCAGTCACCATTTTTCCATGAAGACCTTGAGCTCTGTGCTGGGGTTCTCGGGTGCTTCAAGGGTGACCTGATGCCCATGGCCTCGCTGTCAAACAATCTGGAAATGGCTTCTGTTTTTATGCTAGATATTTTTATATTTTTCGATGTCACCTGTTTACTCTCTGCTGGTTGGTCAGCTCGCCTGTCTCCTCCCTCCCGCTTGCCAGAGCCTGCCTCCTACACTCTGGCTCTCCACTGGAGTGAGAGGAATCGTTCTGGCACAGGGGCTGGAGGCACTGAAAGTCCTGCCGAGACCTGTCACAGGAGGGAGTGGGTGAGTGAGGGTGGGAAGGCATGGAGTTTGTGCCTGTGGACTCCATATATGCCACAACTCACAGAGGCCTTCCACGTCCCGCCCACGATACAGATATAAGTGAAAGGCTCACCAGACTGAGATATGATCTTAAGTTGGGCATGCCTGGCAGCAGAGGCACCAAAGGCAGCTTATGACCTCAAAGGCAAACCCTGACAAAAGTTAAAATATTTCGCACACTTGGAAGATGCCCCCAAGTTCAGATTGTGACTTAGAAAACCCCGCCTTGGTATAGGTGATGAGGTTAAGAACGGGAACCAGAGCAGAGGTAGGAAGACGGCTAGTTGCCACGCCATCTTCCATTTTGAGCAACAAGGTGATTTGTTGAACAGCACCCGTCAGCCTAGACCTACTTATTAAGGGGTCACACAACACTTGGTCAATCAGACCTAGACCTTTCACATGCAAAGCTGGTTACTACTTCATTGCGTCACTACCAGAACCAGCATTGCGCTAGTGTCAGAGTTGAGAAGAACTCTCTATTAAACCTTGGTCCTGATGAATTTCCACTAGACCCATTAGGGGCTACCTTAGGCAAGAAGCATGTCGACCTCCCACACCACACATGCCCGTTAGGACCATTGCATCCAGACAGGGCTGCCTGTTTTCAGTTAGGTAAGTGCTTCCCTGGAATAAAATTTAGATTACAGGGCTGTCCTAGACCTATTTTAATAAATCACCTTGCACTCACTGCACTACCTAGTCCACACACCCACATGCACCTTACGGCTTCATCAAAAAAAGATCTCCGCTAGTGCAAGTGCCGTCGGACATTGCAGCGCCGGCCCGATGAGGAGCAGGCCCAATGATGAAGTATGACATCCCTCGGGGTGTGTGAGGGCACTTTATCACAGACCCGAACACTCCCCACACTTAGGACCTGCACACTAGTCTTTTATATGAGGTTAAATGTAAATGTAAATGTAAATTGATACTTGTATAGCGCACTACTCACCCGCAAGGGTCTCAAGGCGCTTGTACGAATACCGCTGTGGAACACATCCTGGCTTTCCCTGTGAGGTGTCCACTCCTGGGCACCCCAAGGTGGAGGCCAGGCATCCTTAGCGTTGTGGGGGCCGTTGTGGAGATTAAGCAAGCTATTGCCCAGAGTTGCAGAGTGGGACTCCATGATTGGAATAGGCACCGAGGCGAGAATTATCAGGTCCGTGGAATTTTTGAGCCCAAGACCCCGGAATTGAACCCTGGTCCCGGGCTAGACCTCTGCATCAGGGTCTGCCGCTCTAACCATTGAGCCACACTTCTCCACAGGTTAAGATCCAGGCAGAGTCTAGTTCTGACCCCACCTAGCGCTCAGATGTGAGACTGCCGCCACTGCATGCAACATTGCTACTTTTGCATAAAAACAAGAGCTAAAATTAAATGAGAGGTTTTACTTTTTCCAGGCATGCATGTACCTAAACCATTAAAAAGACATACTTGCTTCAGTAGCGTATGCTAAGAAATGAAAATAAAATACTTAATGCCTTTTTTAGTTTTATTTATAGGCCTGCTGCTTGCTTTGTCGAATGACTATCGCTGCAGCTGCGCAGTACGCTGGGACGAGGGAAAAGTGGGGCCCCTGATCTGCATTTGTCCATCTGACTCGGGAGGAAACACCTGACGATTTAATGCCAAGGAGGGAGGATGGGGCCGACGTCACTGCGCTCAAGCCGTTTCTGGCAGCGTGTGTGTGCCATCCATGTGCCTTGTGATAAGGCGGGTGGCCGCAGCATCCAAATTTAAATATTTTAGAGCACACACAAATCCAGCCAAATCGGACACCACTGACTGAACCCAGGCTGGCATGGATTTACCCTTACCATACAATATCTCTTCACTAGAGAGACCGTTATTGCATGTAGGCTCAGCCCTAAGAAATAAGTGCCGGTGCTAAGTACCGGAAACTACCGGCTCAAATTAAGCACCGCCCTTAGGACGCTCTTATGCACCTTACTTGTCATATAATGCACTTCGACATTATATGCTAGCCTGATTGATGGAAAATGTGAAGCTCAAACTCCCCCCCCCCCTAAAATCTTACAGACCAAGCTATGCCCCTGGACATTGATGAATACGGCTGCGTTGTATACCGGCCCATGGAAGTATGGGGCGAAGAGGCACAGTTTCCAAATCATGCCACATTATTTGGCAGTCAGTAGACGCTGCTTTATGTATTTAATATAAATTCAAACTGCAAGCTTTATGCATATTTGATTTACTCTAATAACATCACTTCGTATCTGTCTCTCGGTTTTCATACACCCTTGGGCCATTTGTAATTCTTTTCCCTGACATCCATTCTTCAAAAAAAGCAAAAACTCTGGGATGCTCTTCTTTGGAAAAAAAATAATAATGTGTAAAGTGCTATTTTTCTCATTATCGCATTCCGAAACGTGGTAATTTCTTCACCTGATAGCTAATAACTCCCAAAGCGACAGTACTTTATTAACTGCTGTTGTATTTGCTCCTACGTATCTCTGTCATTAACCCCTTTATTATGGTAACTTGTTTTTTGTGGCGCCTTATAGCTTACTTTTGCAGTATCAAGGCGCTGTAAATAATAGGAATTGCTTCTTTCTTTTAATAATGAAGGGTTTATACTTTTTTACAACTGGGTAGCACTGTCATTTTTTGTTTTCTATAATGAAAAACAAAGTTGAAAAGGTGAATGATAAAAAAAAAATGAAAATCCAAAGTCATCATGTTTTTTGCTTATGGTATTTTCCTTTAATTAAGATCGGCTCAGAAACCCATTTCTTTTGCTGTAATCAGCAGACTATTTAACAACAAATAAAATATGTAACAAGTTTCTATCTAAGGTGATATTTATTACGTATGAGAAAATAAAATACATATTTAAAAATTTTAAGAGACTCAATGCGATATGGCGGTGAGAAAGAAAACGCACATTCTTACGTGAGCCATCAATCCTTCGTGCTGACATCACTGCTGTCCCAATGACAGCTTGACATATAAGACATTTACCAAGAACCTTCACTCACTGCAAAGGCTTGATTTATGTTACGCTGGGTGAATGACAATTTACCAAGAATTATTATGACGCCGGGTTCCCAGTACCTAGACTATTGCACATCACGTCAGGGAGGAATTTGGGGTTACTCCCGGGCTTCAGGGTGAAATGGCGCAAGTATCTTCCAATCCCACAGCAGAGACGGAAAAAGGTGGCACTACCAGGTTGTCCATTGACGGTGTAGGTCGAGGAGTTCTAGTACTTCAGTACCCATGAAAAGAGGATTTCATTGTACATACTATCTGAGCCGAGCCAGATTAAGACATTTAGAGACCCTAAACACTTAAGATTTTGGTGCCCCATACATATCTAATTAAAAATATAAACAAAATAACCTGTAAAATAAAATAAAAATTTGAAATGAAACAAAACTGACAGTAAGATGGAAATTAATGTTTATTTCTGTATACTTAAGACTTTTTTTATACCATTTGCAGTTTTGCACCATATGGTCCATATTAAATCTGGCAATGGAAAATTTCTGAGGTGTCCCGCTTCCCTTGATGCCCTAAGCACGTGATTATTTTACTTAATGGTTAATCTAGCCCCGTATCTAATCTCTCTTTGTTAATTTAAGAAAGATGTGCCACACTTTTCAAATCGAAATGACTAACCTTTTTGAAAATTATTCGTCCTAACCAAAATCCTGTGTATACTCCAGAGCACACCATGGGGGGTCCAAACGCGATTTTAAGATGACTAATAGGAAGCTGAAGCAGCTACTATGAAGGGCGGGGCGCCGTGTACATTCTTTAGGACGCCAAGTAGGACAGTATATGAAGGGGGTATTTCTGTCCACCCTTTATCCATACTAATATTATAAAGAGAGAGCCCACACCTTTGAGGCGGGTAATCTCAGTAACCACAGCACCAATCACAACACCCAATACAGCGTTGGAAAGGGCAGTTGCAGCAGAAGGACATAGGCTATGCAGACGGCCAGCATATACATTTAAAAGGTAAAAGAACCGTGCCAGCAAAGTAGTCCCTTGTGGGCGTGTCTGCGTTCTGCTGTGGGCGTGTGCTGAGGCGTGACAAACGCTGGGGGCGTGTGGTACGTTCCGCCCTTCATGCCATGTGAGTCGTAATTGCGCCGCATCAAGGGGGCGTGACACGCTGGGGCCGTGACAAACGCTGTGGGTGTGTGTCCACACTGAGGGCGTGTGTCCGCCCTTCATGCCATGTGAAGCGGCAATTACGCAATTGCGCCGCATCAAGGGGCAAGCTGGGGGCGTGACAAATGCTGGGGGCGTGTGCTACGTTCCGCACTTCATGCCATTTGGGTCATACATTAAGCCGTTCGTCTGCTGTGGCCGTATGCTGGGGGCGTCACAAAGGCGTTCACATCGAAGCGTGGTAAGTAACCATTCGCAAGACTCCCTTGGGGGACTGCCCGTTGTCTCACAAATATTGGGGGTGCTGAATTCAGTGTGTGCCTTGGCGCTTCTGAAAGGGCCGAACGCAGTGTGTGGCTTGGCCTGGGTGCGTCTAAAAAGCACTCGAGCCGAGGAGCATCGGTGTGGGTCATAAAAAAATAAGAACAGCGGGAAACAATCATTCAAGACTCACACAATTCTTATTGTTAGACGGTCGCCGTTGGCCCTCAAGCGAGGGCACACGCGACTGAGCGTGTCTGCGGGGCCAATTACTGAAGCCTCTCATGCGCGCTGTTACTGAACTATCACATTAAACCAAATTACACGCGACTGCTAACATCAGCCAGGGCTGTAGCCGGGCTCATGCGGCGGATCACTAGACTAATTACATGCGCCTGCTAACATGAACCAGGGCTGCAGCTGGGCCTCAAGCGAGGGGACACGTGCCTGCTAACATCAACCAGGGCTGCAGCTGGGCCTCAAGCGGGGGAACACACGAATGACCGTATCTGAATACACACATTACACACATTCTATTTCATACCCGGACAACGTCGGGACGGGCTGCTAGTATATAATAAATGGCTACACAAGGGCTGGCTTCTAGCCAGACCTAAATCACCTCACACATCCTTCAAGGTTTGGAAAAGCTACCTCCTAGGTTCCTCCACTTGTAACTTTCTACTACCTGACCTTCGTGGCACCCATACTTTCCAAGAGTTCAAAATACTCTGCTGAAACTTGAAAGGTAACATTGATGACCAACCCACTCTGATGTAACTATGTACACTACATGACGTCATGTTAGTTTAGCGAGACATAGGACATTGCCCTATGTATGGGGTTGTCTTGGTTAATCTTATCCACACAGTGGTGTAATTAAATAAAATCTGAATATTTATGGAAACTACTCTACATTCATGACTATCTACCATTACCGTTGCAGAGTAAAACATTCTGATCTAGTTGTTATTGCTTTTAAAACCTATAAACGAGGAATTTAAACAGAGTCATGACAATAAATACCCCAGACAATCCTGAGGGTTTAAGGAAAAGGGGAGCAGCAGGTGAATCCACTGTAATAGGCAGACTCGACTGAGGCACTGAGGTGTCCCACTGAGGTAGTGGCACCGGCAAGCTTAATGCACAATGGATTTGCGCTACATAGTGTACAACACAACAGTGAAGATACACAATAGGATGTGAACACAAGCTAAAAAGCATGAGAAATGAACGAAAGGGAGGGAATTTTACACAATTCAGTTAAAAATGCAGACATTTTGGAGCCGGGTGAGAGGTTTTCGCCGGGGTGCTGTGATCTGGGCTTCCTTTAGGAGCAAGCATAACAACCCGGGTGTCGTTGGAGAAACTGATCCGGACAAATATAGCAATTGTGCCTCTCAGTGTGTCTAATGGTAGCAAGAGGAAACAAAAGAAGAGGGTGGAAAGATTCTTCACTGCTAACAGTACACACCTGTCTGAGGGACGGACGACTGCAGTGAATGTGTCACAGAACCCAAGAGCTTGTCCTCACAAAGTAAAGAAAAGATAGCGGAAACGAGCCGCGGGAGACCTTGTGCATGGAGCTGAATGATTCTTTGGGGAGGGTTCAAGAGAGGGAGGCCAAGAGCATACCCCCTTTAACTCTGCTGCACCTATTACATGCTTGTTGCTGTTGGAGGGTAATTCCGATATCACTTGTCCTTGGAAATGGGATACCCCTTACCCACTGGTTCAGTAACAGGACAGTGTACGAGGACAAATAAGGGTATTCATAATGGTGCAGAGGAATCCATGCATTGTATCCAGTGCTGGTTTAAAGCAGTCGAAAGTAAGGTTGGAAACTCTTTAATTCTCAGAGTTTATTTAGGGTCATGGGTGGTAACAAAATAAATATACTTTTGTGAGGCACAGCCAACACATGTTTCACCCCCTGTGGCTCATAAGCTTAGGGCTTCCTCAAGGCGTCTCTTTTAGTATGTACAATTGTAGGGTAATGTCAGATTCGGTTCTAGAACAAACGTTTCTATAGACTGACTTGGACCTAGACGTTTCAAGACCTTATAGAACTTACCACTTTTTCTTGGACGATGAACTGTCAAGTCCCGAATGCTCTACTATATCCATTATGGATGACTTAATATTTATACTGGATCAGGGACACATTGATACTTTCGTCTTATTAGATCTATCAGCTATATTCAACATGGAGGATCACTCTGTACTTAGTGACATTGTGTACTCTGAGGGGAGAAGTGTCGCCCCACTTAAAAGTAAAGTAAAGTCCACATTTGTAAAGCGCACAATCACCCGTAAGGGTCTCTAGGCGCTGGGGGCCGTCGGGAAGATTAAGCGAGCTATTGCCCAGAGTCACATGGTGCTGGGCTGACCTGCCGCCGTAGCCGGGGATCAAACCGTGGTCCCCAGATTCCAGCGTCAGTCGCCCTGGCCGCGGCGCCACACCTCTTCCTCAAAAATACCCCCAAAGCCCGAGATGAAAAATAAAATGATAATTCCGTACCATTTTAATTTTCACCCTCCCATCTTGAACCGAGCATCAGGACAGTGGTGGGGCTGCTGCTGAATGACAGCAGCAGGGAGGAGGGTGGGCAGTATATGCACTATTCAAAGTGCGCATGTGCCTTTGGCGTGCCGTCTTGAGACGGCCAGCCAGACATGCACACTTTGAAACCTCTAACCCAGCTGTCTTAAGACCGCTTTAGAGAAAGTGCAGGCCTGAAGGGCACTGGGAAGGGCTGAGCGAGGCCACGCCCTCCAATCAGGGCGCTGCTCTCACAGTATGAGAGCAGCGCCAGGATTGGTCTAGGGAGTTTCCTGGTGGCTGAGCTGCAGTTGTGAGGCGTCCAGGGCAGGAGGTCCTGTCGTAAGTTATGTTTTTTTTTTATATATTTTACGTTTATTTTCACGCATAAGCCCAATTATTTGTATTTTTTTAAATTATTTCTGCGTGCACCCCCGCCCAACGGTGATGCCAGCCACCACTGCTTAGTGATCATCTTAAAGCAGCTGGGGTAGACAGCATTGCACTGAATGGGTTAGGCCTTTCCTCACAGGATGTGCCCAATCAGTTAAGCTCCTACCTTACAATGATTTAAAAGCTTCCAGTGAAGTATGGAGCTCCCCAAAGATATTAGTTAATAATAAGAGGAGTCAGAATGTACATGCATGGTGACAATGCATCACTTTTAATGCTTAATGGCAATCCTACCATGCACCTAGTCTTCCTGCAAGCCAAGAACATGTTATATAACTAGATGAGCAATAACTGACTTATGTGGAGAAAACTGAAACACTGATCACCAATGGTAAACTTTGCCTTGACACTAATTGGCTAGTTGAGGTGGGTCCTCTTTCCCTGCCATCTAACTCTGTAAAAAGCATTTGACTTAAAACAATGAACTACTGACGTCAAACAAATCTTCTTCCATAGTCTCTGCTTGGTCCTTCCATGTACGGATTCTTAGGAAAGGACTCCAATTCCTACCTAAGAAAGGCAAAATGCTAAGTGTCCTGCTAAATTTAGTTTATGCCTTGATTCTGTGAAGTTATTGACACCAGGACTACCTAGCAACTTTAACCTGGCCAGAAAATCAGCAGTCCGCAGGATACTGAAAGCTCCTAGCTTCTCCAATGCTCACATTCAATTCTCTGACATTTGCTTCCTCTGCAATAATATATGAAATTTAAGACGTGCGTTGTTTACAAACCTTCAAGCCCAAGCCCTTACTTCCATAGGACATGGTCACAAGATATACAGTCCCAGTTGCACATTATGATCATCTATGGCCAAACTATTAGTGGTGCAAAAAATAAACAAAAGCAGGACAGGCGGCCACAGATTTCTAAGTAAGCTCGCCAAAATTATGGAACTCTTTACCTGAAGTCACCTGACATGAAGCCATCCACTGTTCTCTTAGACGGTCCTCAAAACACTGCATTTTCAGATACGCCTTTATAACCATAAGGCTTGCCAAAATCACTGTCTCATAGATCTAGCACCAAGAAACCTATAATAATCATGCGCTTTATACATTTCTGTTACACTTCATTATGTGCTATCAGCAGGCATGTCCTGCAGGTCCTGAAAGCCTTGTAATAGGTTAGATTTCTCACAAACTTTGTTGGAGTAGATTAGCAAGAGCAGTGAACACACAAACACACACCTAAGAAAGGTACTTGACGGTGGTGGTGCGTTGTGCTACCTGGTCCGAGCTTACAGAACCTAACGAGGTGTGGATATTAAGGTGCATTATTAATAGATTGCCCTCAGTTATTGTTTTCCGATAATATTATAGGAATACAAGAGTTCCAAGAATCTCAGAGAACTGATTCCCTCACACTTATACTTTGATGTGAAATTGCTGCAAAGAATTACATAAACCCTGATGAAGTCCTTTCAGAGGATGAAACGAGTTGGCATTGATGTTTTGAAGACTATAAAGATAATTGTTTTGAGACTTCATACTAAAGCTGCCATGTTATTTTGGGTTCAACACCATAGAAGTATGTACTCTTCATGAAGGGAGGAGAAAAAAAGAGAATAAGCTCTATAATACAATTGCTGGGCTCTTGAGGCACTCCCTTTTGTGTGTTATTGTCTGCTCAACTGTATTAATGGTTGTTGAGTAATTTGACCATTAGAGGGTGCGTGCCCCACAACTATTATCTTACAAGACTAGCATTTGTGCGTCTGTTCGTAGCCATAACTATTGATTTGGGATTATACACACCAAATATGTTATTAAAATGTCATTAGTCTCCACATTATTATGATATGCTGATTTGTATAGTGCACTAGTCACCTAAGAGGGTATCCAGGCGCTCAGCAGGTGTGTGATCCCCAATGAGTTTATATGAAGAGCTAGGTCTTCAGCTTCTTGAAGAACTAAAGAAGTAAGCAGGAGGCTCTGATGTGTTGAGAGGTTTCTCCACATCTTGGATGCGATATAGGAGAATGAGCGACCTCCCATTTAGATTATGTGGATGTAGGGAGTGTGTGCGAGTGAGACAAAGGGTAGGTGTCTGTTGGGTTCGCAAGAGTGTATGTAGCTGTTCAGGTATTCTGGTCCTCTGTTGTGTAGGGCTTTGTATGTGTGCGTGAGAAGTTTGAATTGGCTGTGCTTGTGAATGGGAATCCCAGCTATTATACAATTAAATATGCATTTCTATTACACTGTCAAACTACACAAACACATGCGTGTTCTTGTCTTCTTCTATTTACATACTCTTTAGAACTTGTGTATTTTAAACATGGGCACATGATATATTTTGTTGGCTAGAAATGATATTTTGGCAAATAGTTTTTGAACTTAAAATAGTCTTACCATCCTTTAGAGGTTTCACAAAAACTACTTATGCTTTATTGTAAGACAAAGATCTTTAACGAGAATGTTTACATCGGTAACGATATAGCACACATTCGCATTTTTTAGGAAATGATTTATTCAACTTCTTTGATTGACACAGACTTTGATATGAAGCATCTCTGCAACCATGACATTTGACTGGATGTTCAAAAGAATGGGTTCACTTTGATTCGTTCTTTAGAGACTATCCCTGCGCAGAGCTGTCTGCTTCATTGACACATTAAAAGGTATTTGTCAGTTAAAGGAGGACGCTGTTGTGTTTATTTATTTACATTGTTAAAACAACTCGCATACAAAATCCTTCTTTAGTGTGAGAGAAATGATTCAACTCTGATCACCTTCTACACAGACATGGTATTGTAATTTGACTGTACAAACATGTATTCAGTGACTACCCTTTGAGAACCACTCAAAGAATATTCCTATTAGGTCTGTAATTGCTAAGTTCTCTCCATATAGCTGTTAAAAAGAGTACATAAAATACTAAGATCAGAACTAAAAACAAAGCAAATTGCCCTACAAATTCAAATGTGGAAAGGTGCACATAACTTAAAGTTATTTGTTGTGTTTTATCAATGACTGGGCAGCGCTGTAGATTAAGTATGGGAAACACCATGTGAATCACCATATTTAAGTAGCGTATGAATCCAAGAATGACCATGTTGTACACTAGTTAAGTGAAGAGGCCTTTTCATAAACCAGTTCCCAACAAGCACTTAGGACCTGACTACGAGTTTGGCGGTCTCCTGTCCGCCATATTATGATGTCTCCACTGGGCCAACAGCGGTGTTTCTGATGGCAGGGAATATTTTTTCATATGTGTCGATGCAGGTGTGTATATTGTGACTGCACAAGTTTTAAATGCACACATATGCATGAGAAAAAAACTACTACCAGTACTTTTCCATTGCTGGTGTCCGGACCATATGTGCCCAGTACAATCAATAGGTAAATACTGAAAAACAGGCTTAACTGGATTTCGGTGCCAACAGAGTTGTTTCCTTCGGGGTCAAGATACTGCTGTGAAGGTGAGCCCTGGAGGAAGGAATCCACATGGGAGATTGAAGGGAAGAAAAGGAAATGGGTGAGTATGCACCCCAATCCCTTTGATTCTACTGACTTGAAGCAGGCGGTCTTCCCGCCATTGACAAGATCTCTTATTCAGCATTCTAGATGTTGGCAACAGGAAGTAGTGAATGTGGATGCTAGAGTCCTTTGTTGCTTATTTTAAAACACTGGTTGTGGGTTGGATGGGATAGCCCAGTTGAAGGTGCAAGCCGAAACATGTAGGATTTTCTTTGGAAGGTGATAAAAGTCGAAAAATTAAGTTATTGAGCACTGGACCGGTGGCTACGGTGTCGTTTTACAGATATATGAGGGAAAGTGCTGCTAGATTGACCTGGAATAGGTGGGATACATCCCCCAAATAAAACGGCCCTGTAACCTTTGGTGTTTTCAGTGAATATACATATACGTTACAGGGACGTTATTGTTAAGAAATAGAATTTAAAACAGCCTTAGAAATTCACAGAAAAAAACAAAGGTTACAGGGACGTTCTAGTTAGGCTTACATGTCACCCGTACAAAACCATAGAAATTCAGCAGTTATAGTAACCTGAGCTAACTATAACTTGCGCAACCACAATGCACTGCTCATTACCTCACATATTACCTCACTCATGGCATGGTCAGTGTCATCACGGATGGCATCACTGATGATATCATCCAATGAGTGTAAGTGTTTTGTCAACGTTTCTGAGAGTTAAAGATATATACTAAACTACACCAGTACTATTCTATCTGTACTAGTAATTAGTCATACTATTTCTAACCTATCTCATCTCAGTGGCTGTGTATCAGTGTGTGAGTTGGTATCTGAGTGGCTATAGGGGTGTGTGAGTGGGTGCAGGAGTGGCCTGATGGGTGAGTGAGTGGGTGTGCGAGAGGCTGTAAGGGTGAGAAAATGGCTATGTAAGTGGTTGCATGGGTAGGTGAGTGTGTGTGTGAGTACCTGTATAAGTGACTGAGTAGCTCTATGAGTGGCTCGATGTATGGGTGATTGTGTTTGTGACTGGCTGTATGGGTGACTCAGCGCTGTGTGGGTGGCTGTATCAGCGAGGGAGTGGGCGTGTGATTGACTGTATGGGTGAGTTAGTAGCTGTTTGAATTTGTGTACATGTGAGTGGTGTGAATGGGTGTTTTGGAGAGTGAATGTCTTTTTAAGTTGCTGTAAGGGTGAGTGAGTAGGTGTATGAGTGGTTGTATGGATGTATGAATGAGTACATAAGTGGATCTGTGGGTGTTTAAATGGTTGTGTGAGTTTCTGTAGGGGTGATTGAGTATGTGAGTGGCTGTAAAGGTATAGGTGTGGACTGTATTGGTGAGTGAGTGGTGCATGAGTGGCTATATGGGTATATTCGTGTGTGTGAGTGGCAGTATGAATGAGTGGCTCTAAAGGTAAATAATTAGTTGTGTGAGTACTCGTATGGGTCTGTGAGGGGTTGTGTGGGTGCGCTGCCCAGGGCAGGGGGCCACCAGGAGTCGTCCCAGGCAGAGGGCGATGATCCAAGGATGAGGACTTCCGTCTTGTCTGAGTACAGTTTCAGGCGGCTGTTCATCATCCACTCGGCTACGTCTTCATCCATTCGTGTAGGTTGGTTCATGCGGTGGCAGGGTCATTGGTGAGGGAGAGGATCAGCTGGGTGTCGTCGGCGTAGGAGATGATATTGAGGTTGTGTTGGCGTGCAATGGCTGCGAGGGGGCTCATGTAGACATTGAAAAGGGTGGGGCTGAGTGATGATCCTTGTGGTACGCCGCAGATGACTTCGGTGGCCTCGGATCTGAACGAGGGAGGCGGACTCTCTGGGTTCTTCCGGTGAGGAACGAGATGATCCACTCCAGTGCCTTCTCTTGGATTCCGATGTGTTGAAAATGGCAATGTATATGTACATAAGCGGCGTTCATTTGTGTTCACTGTACCCCTTGTTGTAGGCAGAACGGATATCGCTAAACACTGACTGTGTTATCCCGCCAGCATAGACCCATGCACACACGTACACGACAGCCATTTTAGGCACCATGGCCTCTCTGCCCGTTTGTTAAACCCCCGGCACCCCTCCCCGCGCGCACTGCTCATGCATCGGCCATAAGACCCTCTCCCTCTGCGTGACCCTGCTCTAGAAGTAGCACTCTTGCTTCACCCACACTCCCCCATTTCCTCCCAAGAACACCCTTCCCCTCAGCTGACGAGCCCCCCCCCAACTGCACTTGGCCTTTCAACCCGGTCCCAAGTCCTAAGACCAAGCCTCGTGGATGTACACCCCCCCTTTTTCCTGCCCAGCATAACAAAACCGTGATACACCAGCCGAAGTCCCCAATCCTATCGCCTGCCCAACCTTTGATCTGATCATCCCCTCCTGCCCTCGTGTCCTGTAGGAATGTCCGGCTGAGAGATCACAATCTCTTGTTACATTCAGGAGGGGAGGATGACATCTGAGCGACTGGTATGGGAATAGGCCTGAAGCTGGGATTCCAAGCATGTTTTTTCCTACTTCAAAGCGTCTTTATTGCAATAAGGAATGTTTGTGCATCATAAACATGTGTATAAAAGACAAAGCCTCAGAGAAACTGGGGGGCACCGAGAGAGAGCACCTCCTGAAGACACTATGCGAGTGTCCGAAATGACAGGCTCTCCTCATGAGAAATAAAACTCTGTTCTTGTTTTCCTGCTTCCAGCGCCCGTCTCTTTATTTTGGTAATTGTTCAAGATGGGAACTAAGAGGCGTCCTGCGCCAGCAGCCTGGGCATCAGGTGCGTTATGGGCTAACTTTTCCACAGATGTTGCTGAGGCGTTGCACTAGGGTGCGGTGGCAGACAGTATCGAACGCTGCAGAGAGGTCCAGGAGGATGAGGGCAGCTGTTTCCCCGTTGTCGAGCAGGGCTCGGATGTCGTCAGTGGCTGCGATGAGGGCGGTCTCGGTGCTGTGGTTGGATCGAAAGCCAGACTGCGAGAGTACTGCACACTTTATTAGCAAGCCCTCATTAGGAAATGTAACCCTTGTTACACAACAATGACTCTAAAGACCCAATTTCAGACAACTCTCTCTTTAACATCCTTCCCCTAATACACTCTTAGCACACTCTCAATAGTAACCAACTAGAACCAGTAGGTCACAAGTTTGCAGCACATTCTAGAAGGAACATAGTAGTTACAAAATGAACTGCAGCAGATGCAGTTTACTTTACACAATAAAAAGCATATCCAAGTCTGCATTACACTTTTTATTTTTACAGCAACCAATCATAGATCTAGTTACCTAGGGCCTAATTATGAGATTGGCAGTCCATGGGACTACCGATCCCATGGTGGAGGTCCCTGGGCTGCCAGACTGGCGGTCCACCCACCATATTATGACTATGGAGGTGGGACCACCACAGGACTGCTGCTACCACCGGGATCCTTGATCAGAGGCCATAGCTGCACCGCCAAGCATTTTATGAGTTTCCACACTGCCCTCCTAAGGGGTTCCTCTATGCACGGGGTACTTGCAAGGGTGCACATGGTGTGCCCCGCTGTCTGTATGTTGCCCCATAAATGCACAACATTTGTTCTATCTACAACCTGGGTTTTGACATAAATGCAATCTATAGAAGTGATTGAGTTCACTTCAAAAATTAAGGCAACAGGGTGTTTCCTCTGTAACCTGAAACTCTGCATCCTGTCTTATGTGTAGCTGTTTACAAATCACTTGGTTTGATTGCGCACAAGCTTGTTTGTTTCGTTGATACAATATGATTTTACTTTGTGGCGTGCCTTGGAGGTATCACCGTAAAGTGTGATCAATAATATCTCAAAAAAGGCGTCCTCTAATTTTAGAGTTCGTCCCTCCCGGCGCTGCTATAACAATCACCAAGTTGTGATTTGTTCCTATAAATCCCAATTTTTCATAAAGTATTTTGAAGAAGAAATTTGAAAAACCAATTTGTTCCAATGAATAGTATTCAGTTAAATTCGTCATCTTCTGTAAATGTTGTAAATCACATGTTACAGTAAATATTCCATTGCATTCAGGCTTGAATCAATTGTTTTTCTAATGAATCCCAATGCATTTCGTGTCTCAGGGACACTTCATCAGGGGAATCTATGGAAGGTGGAAAATATATGTATGTGAGGACACCTATGTACATATAATGCTGTGCTATAAATTAATGACATTATCAGATTCTACTTGTGGCATACCATTTTATGTATTCATAAAGGTAAAAAACATAAATGTCCGTGGACAATGAAGTGATAGTTTAGTATCTTACTCTAGTAGAGGCTAGGGTGAAAAAACAAATCTTAATGTGAACAAGCGTTTGCGCGAGTAGGTGCATGAGGGGGCATGAGATTCTGAGTGGGTAAGTGAGTGGGTGGGTACATGCGACTCAGAGTGGGTCTTTAAGTGGGACTGAGGGTGGGCTAATAAACATATATTTTTTTCAGTGATATTTGGGAAATCGTTGTGGCTTATATCCGCAAATTGATCATGACGTTCCCCGGGGGGCCATGCTGACAGTCACAGGGTATTCGCACATATCGGAAGTGGGAGAAAACCTGTTCTTTGACATTTTGTATTCATATAAGGGTCCCTCAAACACTCCTATAGATCTCTCTCATGTGGTCAGGGCACATCCAACCTAACCCCTTATGCCACTTTTTGCCATTGGGTTTGAGCCCCATGCACTGTCTCTGCTCAGGTTGTGGTCAGCTAATCACAGCACTTCAGATGCGCATTTACAATTAATACTGAAATCATCTAGAATTAGATGCAATCGTAGATATCCAAATTTGGATTTCCTTACATTTTGCAACAGCTGGTGAACAGATTTACACCAATTAAGTGCATAATTTCCCATTCTTCCTCTTCAACCACCATGGCACCACTTTAGTAGACTGTTTCCTCCCCCTTAATAACACAAACGGCAACTTGCCCATCACAGATTGGGGAGTGATCCAGTAAGACAAAAATCTTTCCTTAAGCAATTCTTTCCACTGTAACCTAGATTTAACAGCTAACTGTATAGCTTCATTTACTACTCTATTAAATCGCTCTACCTGACCATTTCCTTTTGGGTGATACAATGATGTTCTCACATGTTTAAATCAAAGTCTCTCAAAAACATTTGCATTTTGCCAGATGTAAGTTGCACCCCATTGTCCGAAACCAACACTTCAGGAATGCCTTCCTGCGTAAATACATCTTCCAGAAGTTCTATCAGTTGTCCAGCAATTCCACCATTCACGCTATCTTCAAATCCTTTACAATGGCTGGAGTTGGCTTTGACTTCAAATACGACAAGAGTTGATTCTGCACTTCGACGGAGGCACACGTGGCACGCACAAGCAGTTCACTGGACCACAGCAAACTCTCCGGGAGAGCACTGTTGATCTTTCGGTTGCTTATCCCCCATCTGGTCACCAGTTGTAGTGACTTTCCTGGCCAGGGTGCCCGCTAATTACACCAAACACGGAGCTTAATATAACATGTCTTTATTCTTTTATGTGTAACCGCAAACTCAACATTCTAAACCTGCATTCACTTCCCTCCGCTCTAACACTTACATCACAGTTCCACAGAGGCCATCAGGAGTCAAAAGGGTTCCAACATTGCTAACTCACACAACACTACACATTGGTATTGATGATACAATACATTTGCTTTTCCAAGAAAATGAGTCTAGAAATGAATAAGTTTAGCCAATATTGTGTTAATTAATTATGTGTTCATTTTAAAACCATTGTTATGAAGAACATTTATTTCTACTTTCATTTATGCACTGGATAATCTTTTTGTTACACAAGCAAGTAGCTGCCAGAATAAGCAAGTATAGCATTTATCAAAGCACACAGATAGTTGACGAGACGAATTCAGATACAACTTTCACTTTGTTTTATTTGTATGACATCCAAATTTGGTAAATGAGTAGGTTCGTACAGGAGATATTCCAATAGAAGGTAACATAGGTAAAGAAGCCTGAATTGAGGGTTTCCTCACTCTGACCAAAAAATGCCAAGGGATCTTAAAACTGCCCAAAGTAAATTGGAATGTAGAGAACTCCACAGTTATGATTCGACCAGCTGTTCAGCAGCTGTCTCCATGTGGTTCATAACCTTAATTTACAGCCATGAAGGGGCCCTCATGTTCAATAATGTCAATATGTCACTGCCGGTAGCCAATTTAATAGCAGAGCACTGATGGCTCGTGTGCCTAGCAAAATTATTTTTAATCTTCATGTTTTCCTCACTTTGTTATCATCCTGTTTTCAACTGCACTGGTCCCAAGGTGCTCCGCAGTGATCAGCAATAAATAGACAGCATTTAAAGGGTGTAGTGTAGTTCCTATTTTCCCAATAGGCTCTGCGCATTGGAATAGTACCTACAGCAGTAAAGGCCTAGGCCAGACGTTAACTAGGTCTACTACTGTCGATACTAGACTTAATTTTTGGGTTTGCCAGCTAAGCTCAGAGTTCGCTAGAAACTTTCTCGAATGTTCAAGGAAGGATTAACTTCCCTGATTAGACAAGAAGGGATTTAGTTTCTGACAACCATAGAACATGACAACTTTGCTCTCCCCTAATCAAGAGTCAATCTCGAGAGTCGTGTGAGCACAAGGCAATTATTTTACTCAGTCAGTACGTGCATTCTTAGTCTCATCAGAATGTAGAGAAAAGGAAGAGACGGGCGTGTTCAATAAAAGGTGTTATTTATTGATCAGTCTCTTTTCTCGTACAAGAGAAATGGATCGATATTATTGCGATACTTATAGTTAAGTAAAGTGCATACATTAGAAGCAATAGTATAAAATAATACTGTAAAAACATTGATATGGTTTCTGAGCCATATGATGTTTAAAATGATTAAAATATATTTACATACACATATACATTTGACTAAACGTACTCAACTGGTGTTTCTAAATACGCCTACCCCGTGTACCTGACCTAAGTCTAATGCGTGGGCGGGAATAGAAAGTTACAGTTTAAGTTAAGTTTGTTTTTGCCAAGTGAATAACTAAAGAATTCTCTAGGAGGGGTTATTCAGTTCTGTACCTGGAATTTAGGATGAATGAGGAATGGTATCTCTTTCTCTGCTCTCGATATTCCAGGCTGCCTGCGAGGGCTACCCGGAAGCGCCGGTGCTGGGTCTCTCGGCTTGAGATAGCAGCGCGTCTCTCAGCGCGTCAGGAAGGCGGGGCTGCTGCCTGCGGGGTCTGCTTCTGCTCTTGGCTTCGGCAAGGGTGGCTGCTCCGTCTTGTCACCACGCGTGTGTTTGCATAGGGCAAGGTCGGCAATATTTATACCTTAAAGGTGCCGGGATTGACGTAAGGATGGACATAGGTACGTCAATAAAGATGTCATACGACTTGCTCGTTAGCACATTCTTTACTAAAGTTCTCTGTGAAATCAAAACAATGGCCGCACGGATTATCCAGGTTGTCATAGGTTTGATTTGTTATGAGAACGTCGTATGCCTTATCAGGGGCTGGAGGAATATCGCTTGTCTAATTAGATCTCAAGCGTTATGACCTAATCAGATAACACGTTCCTGTGCCGTAGTGTGACTGCGTCAGATAACGGTATCTGCATCATGGGGGATTTCTTGCCTCATGGGCTGACTGTTAGTTAACTAGCTAGTAAGTTTAACCAGAATAGGGTCAGGAATAGGGGGATCGATTCAGAACCTATAGAAATACACGACACCCACTCCACGCTAACTATGGTCATATCTACTAATCTATGCATAGTATAACATAGTACAACATACTATAGAGTATAGTGTATACCTTACCACCCCAAAATACATAAATGCATTTTGAAATTTTCAAATATACTGAAAAATTGCAGTCATATATATTGTATGCACTTAAGCTATGAATTAAATGCAAAAGTAAACACGCATTGTTATGCATTATTGCTTGTTGGTATATGAGAAATACACATGAAATGGCTCTTAATATGGCTATACAGAAAAAAAGTCGAAACCATTTCATCACATAAAATATATTGTGAACATACCAGTGGGCAGCTAAAGTCTATATAAAGTCTATAAAGAATCTAAAAAAATAGAAATATTAGTTCTCTAGGAATAGTTTCTTACTTTAAGCAGAAGATCAGTGTCCCGGGAAAAAATATATAGAAAAATATTTTAGGGGCTTGCTGAAAAAAGTTGCTGTCCGTGAACTGGATTGTAATTGTTCATGTGACTTTATTTTTAAAGTTGAAGGCCGAATTCAGGGAACGCCGTGTGCGAGTTTACTCAAAAGTCTCTATTTCTGTTCCGGAGAGAACATCATATCATTCAGGCTTTCGAAAAAACTGTCAACAGCTTCATGGGAAAGTTCCACTAAGTCGGAAATAGGGGTAACCATGCATTCATGCGCATGATTGTCTGCATTGACATTCTGATTTGCATTGCTGACAGAAGGTCGTACCTGTTCGATGCTGCTTTCATCTTGAACTTCACTACTCTTCAATCGCAGTGGTGAAGATTCCAGGAATGCCGTCATCAGAATTGGCAGCCTTTGAGGGCAGCACAGTGCGTGAACCTTGGTAGGAACCAACAGTGTATCTGCATCCACCGGCGCATCCGATTGTAGCGTCAGACAGGTGTCTAACACGCATTCTTCTCCGCATAGCAGACACCTTAGTACAGGTAAAACACACCTTTGCCACATTGGTCGAAATGATAGAAACCAAGTCATGTTTAGGTCTCTAAGCCGGGAGAGTCCCAGGATTTTTGATATCCGGTCCCGGTATCCAATGGCTAGGATCGTATCTTCCATTGTCGTGAGATTTTGTTCTGTGACATGGGTTGCCATAACGAAAAATAAGGACTAGGAATAGGATTCCTGCAATTAGTCCTAGGATCAGGGGAAGTCCGCCAAAAATCGAATGGACGAAATCTGGAAAAATACCCAGTATGGCTTTGAATGGTGTTAATGCCATCGAAAATACTGTCTTAAATACCTTTGAGACCCCTGTGGTATCAGAAATATTTAAGATTTCGCTCAGGATTTCCGCGAAATGTACGGGGGAATTGGTTGATAATAATGTATGTATCTCTGCAGTCGTCCTTGCGACTTGTAGATCATACGTTTCTTTAGATGACGTGAGCCTTGTAGGCGTCTGAAGAAGCACTGTTTTCATTCTGCTTAAAGTGTCTATTCGAATAGAAGTAATTTTCAGACCGGGCCATGCCCTTGCCTCCCTGTCTGGAAAGGAGCTGGGGAACAAAGAACGCCCACAGCACTTGACCTTCGCCGTCGTAGTGACGAGATAAGGAGTCCCGGGCATAAGACTACAGCATCTGCGGTCTATAATAAGAATGTAACTCCCATTATAGAGTCTTTGAAAGAATGGTTCTATTTCAGTTGCAGGTGCGCCTTGCTGGTGACATGAAAGGTTGTATGAATTCCCTTCACAGGCTCCGTGCAAACTAATACCGTTACACAGAAGCGTGCCGCTCAGTGACATAGCACAATTGTTGCCACTAAGAAACACTTTCTGTCCTTTGTTACTGACACATGCATGTGAATAGGGCAGGTTCCAAGTTGTTTTAAGGTACCCTTTTCCCAATTTCTCGTACATGCCAGCCTGTATATATTTTTGGCAGTATTGAAACCTGAAGGTTGAGATTGGAATATTTATGATTCCGTGTATTATCCATTCACTGACAGGTCGTTCTGACATTGTCATTGGTAATCTTTCTAGTTTTTCAATGCTCAAGATTGTATAATCAGCACCCTTCTGCGCCATACCGATTTGTCTATCAGTAAGGTTAAAGATTTGGAATAGTGACGTTGTGTTGATTAAACGCCAAGGCACATAGCCTGAACGCAGATTTTGTAACGTCCAGCCAAGCTGTACAATAGAACGCAATTGTGACTGACCATGTTGTAATAATAGTAAGTCTTGCGATAATATATCGATTGCTGAAGACACAATGCTGTCCAATGAAAAAATTCTGGAGGACAGAGTCATTAACCCATTGTCCACTACAGAAAGTGATTTTTCCAAATTAATACGGTCAATTTCCCGTATTCTTTCTGCTGTCTCAATTTGAGTAACCTTCCAGGCCTCATTGTATGCTGCATATACAGAGGCTGCTATGAAACGCTTATGACGCTGTTTGCGTGGTCCCAGTATGAAATCACGCAAGTCAGCACCATTAGTAAGTAAAGTTAGGTGTTGCTTAATTTCAGGCAGTGTGGAAGTTTGTAGCCATTGAAGGCATAATTTGCCCACACTGTGGGTTGTTATTATCCCTGGGTGATGTCTTTGGGGATATCTAGGGTCTGGCCTGGTCATTTTGAAACCCTGTGTTTTATTCAGGAATCTATCTTGACAGTTATTTGTATCTGTGGGCCAGATCAACCATTGTTTCCAATCAGGATGTGTTCTGTTTTGGTTAAGTATATGGTTTATGTCTATTCCTTCATCTGTATCAGAGTTATTGCTAAACATTGTTGGCTTTGGAATAGATAGGTTATTTAAATCTTTGATTTTGGCTAGGCCAAGACAGGTGGTTTGTTGGACGGTGTCATTTAAAAATATCATTTGTTCTGGGATCATGCAGGCTCTAAACAAAGCTTCTATACCCTGTACTTGCCATTCTTTTGTACCCCAAACACTTTTCAAATCAACATGTTTGTCCCAATAATCAAATCCAAAAGTATTCATTTTTTCAAAGAAAGAATCTGAATATATCAATTTTGTGTTGGTTATCATGGTTTTCATCCCTGTCTTGTTTGACAATTTGTAATAAAATGTTTCAGCATTAGTTATGTTAAAACCTGAAAAATATGAATATTTGTCATATACGGTTCTAGAGCTCCCTTTTGGAGGTGTAGCACAATGTTCCCATTGATTATAACTTAAAACATTTCTAGGTTGTGCAGATTTATGCAAGAAATGGTTACCATAGTGGTTATAGCAATACATACTATCATAATTTGTAGAACCCTGCAAATAATCATGTTTTGTAAATTTAGCAGACATTACTAAGTCAGACATCATATTGTTAATACTTTCAAAGTCCCAATCATCAGCAAACGAGTTTGGTTTTGCAAAGTCACTCAAAGAGATCTTAATTTGGTGTGGATATTTCAGGATCTCGACCGGACCATAAATTTCATAGTCAGTGTTGTCCCAGGCTACCCCACCAGGTATTGGAATTGCTGTGAAGTTGGCTGAAGAAAGTTCTGAAGAAAGTTCTTGTTTCTCGACGTGTGAAGATGTGTGTGGTTTGAGGACCAAGTTGATGTTCTGACTTGCTGTGTCCATTTTAGCATATTTTCCCTCAATGAAGCGTCCCAAAGTAAATACCATGATGAGCCAAAGTATGAGGATAAATGCACCAAAACCCACCCAAAATTCAATCCATGGAGAAATCAGATATGTTTCTTTTAGTTGTTTCAAAAGTTCCTTCGCTTTGTCTTTAAAGGATTTTGATGATGGCTGTGTCTTTTGTTCGCTGAAACCGTCAGAGGAATCATCGAAGTTGATGAAGTAACCGGATGCAGTTCTGTCAATTGTTCCAATTGGTTCAGGATTTTTGTTTTTTGCATTTTCACTTGGTACTTCAGTATAGATTGGTGTCTCTCTGCTAAATGTCTTTATTTGGGTTTTCAGAGGTCTTAGTTCTATTGCATTGTTGCATAGTCCTTGTTGTTTTTCTGTAGGCGTTTCGAATGTGATGAGCCTCTTTGATAGGACCTCTGTACTGGTAGCAAACCTTGGTGTTCTGCTACTTATTGGGAGTCCACTTGGCCTACTGTTTGTTATCGGCCACATGTTGTGGTTTTACCAGGTCGATGGATACAACTCGGTTCTCCTTTTTTCCAGCAAGTGGCGGTAGTACAACTGATCTTGTCCCGTTGACAGACAAGACAGGAACTGCTTTTCTGTAAGAAGGCCCAAATTCCTTCTTTACCGCGATCTTTTCCCTGACTAGATCCCCGACTTTTGGAATCCAGACAGGTCTTGCTGGGACAGGTGGTGATTCTTCAGTGGTTGTTGGCTGTTGTTTCAACTGTATGTTGCTCAGGTCTTTTCTTGTTTTGTTTAAGTCCTGCAAAATAGCCAAACGCTCTTTGACATCAAAGGTTTTTTCTATTACCACTGAAGTCTGACTATCAAGGTCAGAGATCAACATCCTAGTTCCGAATAATAATTCGTACGGACTGAATCCCTTCAGAGAATTTCTTGGCAAGTTATTTAGACTACGTTGGACACTTATTAGATGTTTGACCCACCCAGCTCCCGAACCTAATACCTTTGCCGTTATAGATTGCTTTATGTCACGGTTTTTTCTTTCAACAATTCCGTTCCCCTCAGGGTGAAATGGACAAGAGTACCGCAATTGCACGCCCATGCTGACCATGGCCTCCTTATAAGCCCGAGAGCTAAAAGCAGGACCATTGTCCGAATGCAGAATGCCAATTGCGTATGTGCCGATAAAGACCCGCAAATCTTTTATAACAGTTCTGGCGTCAGCCGTTCGCTGGGGCCACATCCATATGAATCTCGTGCATGAGTCCACTGCGACCAAGATATATTTATAGTTACCATCCCTTTGTAAGGGACCGCAGTGGTCTAGATAAACACAGGCTAATGGTTTATCCGAGATTAGAAGGGGCGTCTGTGCCGGACGTCTCACAGTTGATACTTTCATTTTTTGACATATTTCACATGCTAGAACATAGTTCCTTGTTTGTCTCCTCATTTGTGGCCACCAGTATCGCTGTTTTAATAATGATACTGTGGCTGAGACGCCAGCATGGGTAGAAGCAAGCCCTTCGTGTGCCGCTATTATTAGTCCTAACCTATGTTCCATGTTTGGAATTGCCCTATCCCCCACTCCAGGGATTTGAGCAAAAGGAACATTGTTTGCATCAGTTATGTATGAGTATTTTACTGGAAAGCCTTTAGGGAGTGGTTCTATCGAATCCTTTTCTGAAGCGCTGACAGCTTGTAATATTTCACTGTCTATTTTTGTTTTTGACCGGGTGACGGCAGCTACGGAAGCCGTTTGTACAGCTGCCTTCGCGGCCTCATCAGCCAATGAATTCCCTGCAACGTGAACGCCATCACGTTGATGACTCAGTGTATGTATCACGTGAGTCTTTGGTAGTTCTTTTTGTAAAAGAGCTACTTGTTCCCAGAGCATTTTGTGCTTGATTGTGCCACCTTTCGCATCCTTGAAACCATTTTGAAGCCAGATCTGCAAGTATTCATTGTAAGATTGAACGCAGTAATATGAATCGCACACTATGAGTGTGGGGAATTCTCGATCCGTATTTTCAAGCGCCATCTTGAATGCTAGTAGTTCAGCTCGCTGAGCTGTACAATCTCCTAGGGATTGTGTTTTAGTCAGGGTTGGTTTAAATTTCCCTTCGTGCCAACGACCTTTAACAATCGCGCACGCAGCACTGTAAGCTTGTTTACCCCCTACTGCGGGTTGTGATTTTAGCTGGACTTTGTGAGGAGGAGAATCCTCATCCCATCCTACGTGATTTTTATATAAAGCAGGTGCTAAGGCCACTGCCCACTTTCTAGCAAGTGTGTATTTTTTATGAATCGGTATTTGATTCGAGAAGGCAGGCATAATTACTTCTTCGCCATGAGGGCACTCCCTGACAAACTCCGGTGGCCAGTCTTTTTCAGCTAGAAGGATGTCATAGCCCTTGGATAGGTTATCCCAAAATAGTCCCCTTATTTTCCTAGTCTTATCTCCCTCTATACGTAATGTTATCTCGTATATTTTGTGGGGCTTGCTAACTCTGGTATCTGCAGTTTCCACTTGAAGGTATTCATTCGTGTCCACTGTCTCCAGATGATTCATAAGGACTTTGCGAGCTATGCTCACCTCTGCTGCGCTGTCTAACATTGTCTGAGCCCACTCTCCGTTTTTCAATTGTGTCCTCAGTATTCTCGGCATTGTTAACTACCTTGATACTGGCTACCTTCTTTTTTGGAAATTGTGATTTCTTTTTCAGTTGAGCAGGTTCCTTGTCTTTGGACTTGGCGTGCTCTTCTGATCGTCCTCTTCTTTCCGATTTCTGCGAGGAATTCTGAAAAGATTGAGAGGGACGTGTATCAATGTCTTGATATCTATCAGGTTTTTTAATATTATCCCTATTTCTAAGGTTATATCTATTCCCAGAGGGTTCACTCTGGGGTGACCTTTGTCTCGGGTTTGGAGATTTCTCTCTTCGCCTAGGAGACCTTCCTCTGGACTGGAATTTCTTTTCTTTAGGATTGGATTGTTTGTTCCCATCCCAGTTCTTTTTTGGTGAATTATTATTATTATTAAAGAACATTTTTTCTGGACTTGTAGTCAGTTGCGGTTTTACTGGTATTCCACCTAGACTATCTCTGCCTAGTTCTTCATAGGATTTTTCTATGATTCTGGCAATTTCAGCTGGTTGGTCTGCTATATCTGTCTCTTTTAACCTCTGGCGGATCGCCACGTTTGCTGCTTCACCCTTTATGTTGGCTAGTAATATAGCCGAGACCTGCTTGAAGTCTTTCAGTAATTTCATACCAAGAGTTAAAGCAGGTTCTGGACCATATTCATCTTGAATTTGTTTTAGCACATCTGGTATTACCGAAATGGATGGAACACCGTGCGTTTTTGTGTAGATGGAAGCAAAGACTGTACCCCAAGTGTCACAGTCCTCAATGTGTGGTGCGATTCCCATTGGGAGACATATAGTCAGAATCCTGTGTTTCTCTAGCGGGGTGGTGTCAGGAAACACCGCCTCTATTTGGGTGATTTTCTGTGCCAACCAGAATGGTATCTGTTCCCTTTTAGCTGGAACCTTACCTAGGCAGGATTGGATGTTCTGTGGTGTAATTTTATTTGTGTTCCCCTGGTGAGAGGTCAGCTGTGGTAGTTTAATCGCTGGCTGAATTGTAGAAGTGCGCATTACATACTGAACTAATTGTCTGTGAATTTTTAGTAGTTGTTTTAGCTGTATTAATAGCTCTGGTGCAGTCATCTCGTCGATGTCTGGATGTGGTGTGTATCCGGATAAGACCGGCCACGTTGCTCCTGGTCTTCCTAAAGGACCGAGCCTTGTAATGTGATTATTATGTTTTAGGGCGCCATCAAATAAGAGCAAATGCTCTTGGAATTTGAGTGGTACTTCCACCTCCTCGAGAGGAGTGTACGTTTCAGGAGGTTTCTCTACTTTGTAATAGTGGAAGTACTTTGTTACAGCATTTGCTGCTGGAAAATGTATCCATGTATAGTATACCTCTGTCTGCCGATATTCGTGTGCCTCAATTACGAATAAGACTGTGCCACCTCTAGGTGTCAGTCCATTTTCTATAAGTTTTAAGGTTATAGATCTCCTTTTGGCGACCTGGATGAGTATTATATCCTGGTCTGCTGCTTGCATGGTAGCATCAGCATCTGCTATTTCAGTAGCTAATCTAATTGCTTCTCTTTCTCCATCACTGTCTCCCATTTTACTGACAGGATGGTATTATTTTTATTTGCGGATCAGGTTTCTTTATGGAAACAGAGATTAGATGCACAATATTCTGGAACTGTTTTATCCTTCAACGTTGACTAGACCAAGAACCGTACATAGGAGTTCCCTCCTGCGAGGTTTTGGAGGATATAATAACCTTTCACCCACTCCAGACGTCTTTGGAGTATTTGGGAAAAGGGGTCTGAGTGAGAAAGCACGACTGAGTTACTCTAAATGTCTTACGTTAGTTTTATTGCCCTTTCCAAACACGTTGGGCGCCATGTAGTGTAGTTCCTATTTTCCCAATAGGCTCTGCGCATTGGAATAGTACCTACAGCAGTAAAGGCCTAGGCCAGACGTTAACTAGGTCTACTACTGTCGATACTAGACTTAATTTTTGGGTTTGCCAGCTAAGCTCAGAGTTCGCTAGAAACTTTCTCGAATGTTCAAGGAAGGATTAACTTCCCTGATTAGACAAGAAGGGATTTAGTTTCTGACAACCATAGAACATGACAACTTTGCTCTCCCCTAATCAAGAGTCAATCTCGAGAGTCGTGTGAGCACAAGGCAATTATTTTACTCAGTCAGTACGTGCATTCTTAGTCTCATCAGAATGTAGAGAAAAGGAAGAGACGGGCGTGTTCAATAAAAGGTGTTATTTATTGATCAGTCTCTTTTCTCGTACAAGAGAAATGGATCGATATTATTGCGATACTTATAGTTAAGTAAAGTGCATACATTAGAAGCAATAGTATAAAATAATACTGTAAAAACATTGATATGGTTTCTGAGCCATATGATGTTTAAAATGATTAAAATATATTTACATACACATATACATTTGACTAAACGTACTCAACTGGTGTTTCTAAATACGCCTACCCCGTGTACCTGACCTAAGTCTAATGCGTGGGCGGGAATAGAAAGTTACAGTTTAAGTTAAGTTTGTTTTTGCCAAGTGAATAACTAAAGAATTCTCTAGGAGGGGTTATTCAGTTCTGTACCTGGAATTTAGGATGAATGAGGAATGGTATCTCTTTCTCTGCTCTCGATATTCCAGGCTGCCTGCGAGGGCTACCCGGAAGCGCCGGTGCTGGGTCTCTCGGCTTGAGATAGCAGCGCGTCTCTCAGCGCGTCAGGAAGGCGGGGCTGCTGCCTGCGGGGTCTGCTTCTGCTCTTGGCTTCGGCAAGGGTGGCTGCTCCGTCTTGTCACCACGCGTGTGTTTGCATAGGGCAAGGTCGGCAATATTTATACCTTAAAGGTGCCGGGATTGACGTAAGGATGGACATAGGTACGTCAATAAAGATGTCATACGACTTGCTCGTTAGCACATTCTTTACTAAAGTTCTCTGTGAAATCAAAACAATGGCCGCACGGATTATCCAGGTTGTCATAGGTTTGATTTGTTATGAGAACGTCGTATGCCTTATCAGGGGCTGGAGGAATATCGCTTGTCTAATTAGATCTCAAGCGTTATGACCTAATCAGATAACACGTTCCTGTGCCGTAGTGTGACTGCGTCAGATAACGGTATCTGCATCATGGGGGATTTCTTGCCTCATGGGCTGACTGTTAGTTAACTAGCTAGTAAGTTTAACCAGAATAGGGTCAGGAATAGGGGGATCGATTCAGAACCTATAGAAATACACGACAAGGGAATGATTAGAATGAAGATGTGAGCTTGGGGAGTTGGGTCTGTTTGTTAGAATTTGAAATGAAATCCGATTTTCCACAGCAGCCTATAATATGTTGTCTGTTATTGAAAGTAGAAGCTAAAATAAGAAATGACAAATGGCAACCAAACTATTCAGACTATTTAATTCGATCAGGCTAGGCAGAGTAGTTTCAAAATGTACTCACTGTTTTTACAGTGACTGTTTAACTAAGCGTTTCTACCACAAATATGGGAATTATAAAGTGACTGGAGCAGAGCCTGGGGTCTTGAATTATAGCAAGAATAAAGGAATGTTGGCTAGACTCCATCCATCGTGAAGAGTAGTTGGTAGATAATGACACTGTAAAACTAGTGAGGCATTGCAATTAACTACCAGTATTGAATGTAAATTGATTCCATATGTGGCCTTAAGTTTATAACCGGTATGTGAGCTGCACAAAGGTATTTCAGTGCCTTTTTTGGAGTCGTCTGAGTTTATACGGGTGTGTAAAAAAAGATGCACTTATCACAACAATTCACAGACTTCACTGGCTCTCTTGAAATACATTTAGCGCACTCATTGAGTGTGGATGAACAGAAGCGTTCACACTATGGCTTGAAAGCTGATAAAATGCATATCAGGTCATCTTCCTAAAAAAAACAAAAAAACTAATTATTCAATCCCATAACGAGAATATAAAAATTCAAAGATATATAGATATAGCTACATCTACACTTATTTTTGTTTATGTATAAATATAACAGAGTGGCAGTCGCCACACTGGATTTATACTTAGAAGTATGTTTCCATAGAAAAGGACTTTTGTTTTTTGTTTTGTTAATAACTTTTGTGCAGTTTGACAAATCTTAACAAAATTTTTCAAAAAAGCGCTCTATTTTCCTGACCTCCTTAATGGAAAGTTTCAGGGTGATCCTTCAAGCAGCGGCCAAGAAATAGGGGGGGGTCCCGAAACACAGTTTCCCCATGCAGTTTCTGTAGCAATTCTTGGAAAGGACTACAGTCAAAACGTCTGAATGGAATTACACCAAATTTGTTCAATAGTTCTTTTAGAAATTGAGGGTAAAAAACCTTTTATATGTGGATGGTGAGAGGCTCATGAGAGTTGTGCGGTCGCGAGAAATCAAAAATAGAGCCATCTGATTGGCCTAGGGGGCTTTTCTTTTTCCTGCTGGAAAGGGGATTTGCCGCTCCAAGGGCGCGGGAGGGGGGTTGTTGTGAACGGGGACCTGCGACTAACTCCACGCTGGCCATGTGAGTCATGGTGCTGGTGTTACGAATGGTAATAAAATATTACTTTACGTTAAAATAAACCCCAAGAAAATCAGTGAAAAAAATCATACGTTGAATTGCATTATAGTTAGGTATGGTAATATCTTAATTTGCATTAAAAAAAGAAATTCACTGAAAAAAATTAAGGTTAAAGGGACGTTACAGTTAGTTAACCCTGGGCCTAGTTTGCATAGTAGCGCTACGCGTAGCTATGCGAAGTGCACTTCGCACTACACGAGCTACGCGAACTGCGTAGTGCGGTAGGGAAAATGCTGTTCGCACTGATTGCACAGTGCCGGATGCTTGTCCGCACTGTGCAATCATTGCAAACAGCATCTTGTACAGTGCAAGCGGTCATTTTCTGCCGCTCAAATAGATTTGTACTCGAGCGGCAGCTTTCTCAACGTGGACTGGTAGTTTCTCATTGCGAGCGGTCGCGAGCATACACGACCACTTGCAATGAGAAACCTGACCACCCCGCGTTGAGAATCTCGCCGGGAGGATTATTTTCCACACTCGAGATCGGCAACTTGATGTTGCTGATCGCGAACGAGGAATAAGTCTCGCTGGAATGTTGATTTTGTTCGCTCGCGGTCACCAACTTGACGTTGAGGACCACGAGCAAGCAAAAAATGCCCACTACGCTACGCTATAATTCATGGTCACACAATCACCCTTTCCACAAACTTCTTAAATCCTTGGTGTGTTACTCTTTAATGTGAAAGATATGGGATGTTTGCAAACAAGCAGAAAAAAACTTGAATCTTGGAGCCAAATTAAACACACAAAAAAGCAGTTTGATATTTTTTGCACAAATTTACTAAAATTTGTGTAATACAAGTCAGATTAAAAAAAGCTGTAGCTCAGAATGTGTAAAAACATACACAGAGAGTCTATATTTCCTATAATTAACTGAAGTGTGCAAAAAATGAACGTGTTGTCATAAATATCTTCATTCTGCTGATCACCGTTCATTTAGTGAAACAGAGCAAGTGGAAGAAAAGTCAGGTTTTGTTTTCGCTTTTTTAAACTGCAGCTTTAATTATGCTTCATTGACTGCCTTCCACCCTGGCTGCTGGTCCTCGCAGCAGGGACTAATGTCAGAACTCAACTTTAATAACTTATTACAGTTGAGCAGCCACATCATTTATTTATTACGGGCGAGTATCCATCACACGTCACTGGTATTGCGGAAATGAGAAGTGTGCTTTTTATACAAGGATTGCAGCTCCCATGCCTTATATGTGTATAGATATACCATGTCTTTTCACAGTACTCTAAGAAGTCACTAAAAACCTTCAGGCTAGTCTGAAAATTTATAGCTGAGTGCTAATCAGGTATACTAGGTTCTCAATGTCACACTTTGCAACAACTCAAAGATGAAATCAATTTAAGTAGCTGTCACAAATAAGATACATTGCATAGTTAGGTGAAAGCCCCCATCACATTCTGCAGCTGTGCCATCCCCATCAGTTTCACTTTATTCTGAAATGCCACCTTTATTAGGTCAGTCCAAGAGACAGATTTAGCAGTCTTGAATTCTTCATGTTTAAACAAAAACCATAATAAAAATACATACATATTTACGTACATACAGGGGCTTTGGGTAAGCCCTCCACACCCATTGGTCTTTTCAGCCGTCATTTACATTTTGCATCATTCCCCCAAAGCATAAAGCTTGGGACAACCGATGAACCACTACAGACAGTCATTGGCTCTCTTTACTATGATTGATGGCATATGTTAGTGTGCAGCCACCTAAATATAGATGACTTTAAAGCAGGAGAGCAAATCCCTGCTATTATTTCAGCTCTCATTTATTGTATAGGTCCTTTTTTACTTATTGGTTTGCAAGTTTTTAACTCCACCTTTAGAGCAACATTTTCATTTTGAATGACTTTTAACAGTTGTGTGGTTATGTATGTATACCTTTCACACTATATCTATCTATATCTATCTATCTATCTATCTATCTATCTATCTATATCTATCTATATCTATCTATCTATATATATATATATATATATATATATATATATATATTTATACACACACACGTTACAGCGATGGACACTATGCTTCGCCCCCAGTTACGGGTGTTTACACATGAGTTGGTGGGAGGAGCAGGTGCTCATCGCAGACCATAATGCATTATGGAATGATCATGTAGTATGTTGGCTACAGAATATTGATGAGCTTTTTGTGGTTTGGAGGGGTACTGTGGAGTCAGCTGAATCCTTTGTCAATTTGATCAATGTTAATTCCATCAACCTCGAGTTTGCGAAGATATTAGTAAGATTCAGGTAGAATTTCCCGTTTTGCAAGTTTTCTTTCAACATAATAAAACTGAGACATGCTTTTACAGAAAGACCACTTCGGGAAACTCTTCCCTCCAAGCGAAAAGTTTCCATCCAATGCACCTTAAAAATAGCATCCTTTACAGGTAGATGCTACATCTCAGGAGGAATTAAAGCTGCCAGGAAGATGTGCTTGCTGGTCAAGATGAGGCTGTCAGTAGATTTCTACAAAGAGGATGCAACAAATATATACTTGATTCTGCACTTGTTAAAGCAAACCAAAAAAGTAGAAAGGGTCTATTTTCAATGGGCGCTCTAGAGATTCGGACTCCACTATAAGATTAATATTGGGGTGCAGCAAACAAGAGAAACCACTGAGAGCCAATATGGGAAAACATAGGCCACTAGTTCTGGGTGCTGTCACACTAGGGCACTCTCTGCCTAGAGCACCATGAATTACATTCAGGAAGGCTCCCCCTATGAGGGATGCCCTAGCGAAAACCTGAGAATGTGGATAAAAAGAGTTGGCTACAACCCCGAAATGGCTTCTACAAGTGCAGTACATGTAGGGCCTGCAGATCTGGTAAAAACATCTACGAATCCACCACACCCTTTATTGAGAAACCTCAGAAAATAAGGTGCATATTCAGTTGTGAAACTGAATATGCGGTTTATGTTCTGGAGTGTGAATGTAAATTGAAATACGTAGGGAGTACTAAGCTGCGGGTCCAGAAGAGGATCCTCCAACATCTGAGGGTGATCACTAATATAGCTCAAACATATCCGGTTGAGCACCATTTAGCTGAAATGCATAGCAGCTACACAAATTGTATTGAATACTTTGTTATTGATTCCATTCCAAAATTAACAAGAGGTGGGAATCAAGAGCAGATGCTGAGACAGCTGGAGACTAGATATATTTTAAATCTTGACTCCAGAGTTTCAAATGGTCTTAATCAAGAATATGATTTTCACATATTCCTATGAATCTTCCAGATAGATATCTATGTAATTTTGTATTTATTCTGTGCATATAAGATTAATTTGCCTACAAAATTTGCCTTCAAATTTCAGATGCTTGTAAATTGTAAATTGATACTTGTATAGCGCACTACTCACCGCAAGGGTCTCAAGGCGCTTGTACGAATACCGCTGTGGAACCCATCTTGGCTTTCCCTGTGAGGTGTCCACTCCTGGGCACCCCCAAGTTGGAGGCCAGGCATCCTTAGCGTTGTGGGGGCCGTTGTGGAGATTAAGCAAGCTATTGCCCAGAGTTGCAGAGTGGGACTCCATGATTGGAATAGGCACCGAGGCGAGAATTATCAGGTCCGTGGAATTTTTTCAGCCCAAGACCCGCCGAGGCGGGGAATTGAACCCTGGTCCCAGGCTAGATCTCTGTATCAGGGTCTGCTGCTCTAACAATTGAGCCACACTTCTCCACTTCTACTTTTACACAAAATAATCACACAATGTGGGCACATTTAGTTCTTTGTCTCTCTTTTTTTAGATGAGATTTGTTGTTTATGTTATTATAGCTCTGTATGTGATCCAAGTATTGATATTTTACCATTCATTATGTTTTGATTCTTATTACATTTAATACTATGGGTTCTAACATGCTATTTTAGCGATATATGTCAATCGTGAGACTAGCAATGATTTGCTTTAACTAACCAGTGCTGTTCAAATTTATACTTGGTTTGCAAGATGATGGTTAGATTTTTATATGACTAGGACTCAAATATTTTATGTCTAAAATGATGTATCCAGTAATGCTACCAGCCATCATAATGTTTATTTCATCTCAGTGGGAAATGTCATGCTATCTGGATGCAATGGTGAACTGCCATTTCTGATAATTTTTAAAAGCACTGATAGATTTTTTAAAGCATTGGTTTTATAGCAAGTTATGGATGTAAAATTAATTCTGTCTCATTAGAAGTATTATAAATGAATTGTTCGATTTTAAACCCATAAATTCTGATTTAAATCAAAATGTAAACAGAAGTAAACTTCTCAAAAGTCACGACAATAATGTTATTTATGCTGATTTAATTTCAAATAATGTTAGTAGCTATGTGATAGTATTTAGCTGTATCTTTTCAAATTGGCTACTTTGCACAATAATGTTTCATAAGGTTTTTGCACTTTTGCAATGATTTGCACAGTATGTTGTCTATGTTCATACATTATGTGATGTATATAAGCTTCTCTTTTCAAAAGCAGCGTGTATTTGATCAAGGCCAAGCCTGGCCAAAACATGTCATTACAGCACATTTCTATATGAAATAAAGTAATTGTGAGTAAGCAAATTTAGTGTCTGCGCCTGATCTTTGGAGGATTGAGGGGACTGTATATTATATATTTATATATTAATATATTACCTAGCGACAGTTGCCACTTGGTAGTCATAGTTAGGTCTGCTTTCCCATAGATGGAGCATTTTGTGCTTTGCTAATACCTTTGGCCCCGTTTGACGAATATTCACAAAACGTACCAAATTAACAGTTCATCTGCCTCTGCTCCTTCCTGTAAAGATTTAGGGTGATCCGTCAAGCGGGCCTGAGAAATGAGGGGGTCCCAAAATGCAAAGCCCCCATGCATTTTCTATAGACTTCCTTAGACACAGGCACAGCAAAAACTGCTAAACGGAATTACACCAAATTCGTCAGGAAGCTAGTGTTTGGTCCGCAGATTGGGCTTTTGCAACTTGGTGTAAATCTGTTCAGCAGTTTTTGAGAAATTAAGGGTCAAATATAATTGCATCCTTGGACGGTTGGGCTCTGAAATTTAAAAATGGAGCCCTGTTATTGTTCAAGATGTGTGTTTTCCCTGTGAGCCTTCACGCTCTTGTGGGAGCGAGGGGCTCCGCAGCTGATTGGCTGGCTGTTGGAATATTAAAAATGAAATGACCGCCATTACAGTTACAATTGGAGGTGTTGTGGAAATAAAATAAAAGAGATACATAAGGGGGCAGCAGAAAGGCATGCTGTCCCCCTAAGTTTAGAGAGAAGGTGTCTAAGGGACAACTACTGTTAAAAAAATAAATGTATATTATTTTTAACACATTTTTACGACCTCGCTGGATTATGTATAGTAAAAAGGAGTTAATGAGTTCTCAATACACTCCATTAGTAGGAATGAATATTGTGGTGCTGGTTTTTGCGAGAAAGAGTGTAAGAGATAAGCACTGTGATGAGTCGATGTTTATTTTCTATGGAGTTTGTTCGATCATGCGAGCATCCCAAAAGACATGCATGGAAAAGCCTGCCATGAGGTGTTTGCCATTCCGTGATACTCTTGTGAGATTTGCATTGAAAATCACTAGACCTGCCACAAGGTATTTTACGATCCATCGGGAGTCTCGCAAGATCATAATGGAAGAAGAAAAAAAAGAAAGGCCAAGGCTAAACCAATAGTTACTATTCTTATGACATGGTTGAAGAAATGCTGTGATGTGATTGGGTGACGACCCAGATATTGTCCTTGGTGCAGAAGGAAGTCTCTTTGAGTTTTGCTCAGCAGAAGTTAATATGTCTGGAGTTGAAAGAGACTGGTGTGGTTATTTGCACATAAGAAAGAAGTCCAAGTCAGGTATTGGTGATAGATTTCATAAACTTTGTTGTAAAGTGTAAGTACGTGTACTAATATTGGTAAACTGTTTTTACACTAAGTGAAAAGTTGTTTGGGAGGTGTAGATGTGTTCATATAGCTTTTGAGATGTAAAAATTAGGGTGTAGCAAGGTTTGAAGATTGTGTTATAAAATTAAGTGCAAAAACTGTGCACACTTGTAAGTAAAGGAAGCAGTGTTTCTGAAATTATAAAACAAAGAATGTAATAAACCACAACCTCAACCCAACCCAGCCGAAGACCCTGCAATACATTCTCCTCAACGTCCGATCCTTCCAAAAACACGCCCTCGAAATCAGGGACCTCCTCCACAGCACCACCCGGACGTAGCATTCTTCAACGAAACATGGACCAACACCACCTCAGGATCGCCATCGCCATCACCATTCCCCAAAGATACAAGATCTCCAGGAAGGCCCACCCCACCCGCCCGGGAAGAGGAATTGCCATTGTCCACAAATCCAACCTCCGCCTGAGCACACTCCCTGACGAGCCCACAGACCTGATGGAACACCTTAACTTCAAGATACTGGCCAGCCCTACCACCACCCTCCAAGGAACACTCATCTACCGACCCCCTGGACCACTCTGACTTTCGCCAACTCCATCACAGACATCATCTCCCCGCATGCCATTGCGTTCACCAACTACACCCTACTGGGAGACCTCAACTTCCACCTCGACAACCAACTGGACCCCAGCACCACATCCCTCCTGGACAACCTGCACAACATTGGACTCTGCCAGATCATGACCGAACCCACGCACTCAACAGGACACACCCTCGACCCCCTCTTCACAACAGGTAACTCCATCAACTTCAGCCACACCACCAAACTCCCATGGACTGACCATCGATGCGTCCACTTCACCCTCAGAACATCCACCATCCACAGACACCTGCACCATCTCCCTCTAAGAAACTGGACCAGAATCACTGATTACCAGCTAACCACATCACTCAGCAACTCCACCCCAACCATCGCGGAAAACTACGACGCCAACACCGCAGCCCGAACCCTGCACAGATGGATCTGCCATAGCCCCCCTCAAGAAAAACAACAATACCCACGCCAAGAAAGCCAAATGGTTTACCACCGAACTTCGAGAGTCCAGATGCACTTGCCGCCACCTCGCAAAGGCCTGGTGGAACACCAAATCCACAGAAGCCTACAACAACTTCAGAGCTGCCACCAACGCCCACCACCAACTCATCAGAAAAACGAGGGAAAAGCGCTTGAAGTCAGAATCACCACTCACGCACACAACAGCAGAGAACTCTTAAACATCATCAAGGAGTTCGCCCAACCCACCAGCGAGTCCACCAACATCCCTCCCTCACAAGACCTCTGGGACAAACTCAGCACCTTTTTCCACCACAAAATCAAGAGCATCTACAAAAACTTTGACAAAGACAACCAACACACTGAACCCTCACCAACTACCCCGACACCCTGAAGCCAGCGATAGACAACTGGACAGCCCTCACCACCAAACACACACTGAACACGAAGTCAATCAACTCCGAGGCCCCCATGGACCCCTACCCCCACCACATTTTCAACAGCGCCGCCGACACCATCGCACCCATGCTCTGCCATACCATCAACCGCTCCCTGGCAACCGCCACGTTCTCCGACAGCTGGAAACACAACGAGGTCAACCCCTTCCTGAAGAAACCCTCTGTGGACCCCATCGACCTCAAAAACTACAGACCCATCTCCCTGCTCCCGTTCCCAGCGGAAGTCATTGAGAAAGCCATCAACAACAGCCAACTCACCACATTCATTGTAGAGCACAACATCCTCCTCCCAATCCGGCTTCAGAAAAAAAAAACACAGTATGGAAACCACCCTCCTCACTGCAACAGACGACATCCGCACCCTACTGGACAAAGGAGAAACAGTAGCCCTTTCCTCCTCGACCTCTCAGCGGCGTGCGACACAGTCTTTCACCGCACCTTAATACGCAGACTCCACGACGCAGAGATCCAAGACAAGGCCCTCAACTGGATCTGTTCCTTCCTCTCCGGCAGAACACAGCGGGTCAGACTCCCCCTTTCCTCTCTGACCCTACACCTATCACCTGCGGAGTCTCCCAGGGGTCCTCCCTCAGCCCTACACTCTTCAACAACTACATGGCTCCGCTCGTCCCCATCGTCAGAACATACGGACTCCACATTGTGTCATACGCAGATGACACCCAACTCATCCTCTCCCTATCCAACGAACCGTATACCGGCAGACACAATTTTCAAGACGGCATGGAAGCCGTAGCCAGATGGATTGAAAAAGAGGTGCCTCCAACTACACACCAACAAAACAGAAGTACTCATCATGGGCCCAAACCCTGATGCATGGAACAACACCTAGTGGCCCTGCCCTCGGAAGCCCGCCCACCCCCAGGGACCACGCACACAACCTGGACTCTGAGCTCAAAATGGACTGCCAGATCAACTCTGTCTTGTCCTCCTGCTTCCACACCCTTCGCCTCCTACATAAGACCTTCAAATGGATCCCCGAATATAGAAAGACTGCCACTCACGCACTGGTCACCAGCAGACTCGACTACGGCAACGCACTGTACGCCAGAATAAACAAAAACCTCACCCGCAATATACAGAACATCCAGAACGCTGCGGCATGACTGGTCCTCGACCTGCCAAGACACTGCCACATCTCCCAGCACCTGCACACACTTCACTGGCTCCCCATCGAAACTAGAGTCACCTTCAAGATGCTCACCCACGCCCACAAGGCCATCCACGACACCGGACCAGCATACCAGAACTGCAGAATCAAATTCCACGCACCCCAGAGGACCCTACGATCTGCCCAGCTCTCCTATGCTGTGGTCCCCCGCACCAGACAGACCAGATCGGGAGGCCGCTCCTTCTCTTTCCTCGCGGCCCGAGCCTGGAACACCCTGCCGCTCCACCTCAGACAGACAACATAGCTCCCCATCTTCGCAAGAAACCTCAAAATCTGGCTCTTCGACAGACCCCCCCCCCCCCCTTGATGGACTGGAGGCCGCTAACACCCCTCCCCCCCAGCGCCTTGAGACCCTTACAGTTGAATAATCGCGCTTAATAAATGACTGAGTGATTGATTGATTGAATAATTCAAGATGTACCATTCTTAAGAGTCTGATTGTCCATTTAATTTAGCCCTATGAAACGTTTGAGAGGTGATATTGCTAGGCTTGGTGGCTTGTTAACATGTATTTGTGAAAAAAGTGCACTGGGTGAGGGTTAGGAATTTTTCAGGAGAAAATAATAAATTACTGAATCATTAGATGTAAATATGTGACTGCGGGTGACAAATGAAGAAAGGTTTAGAAAATATACTGATGCTTCACTGTTATCAATTATTGGCCAGTATGTAACTTTTATCTTTTTGGTTATTTTGTCTTTTTTTAGGAGAATGGAAATGGAAATTGGTCTCTGAAGAAATAATTATCTCCTTACAGGTGAAGCAAAGAAGAGTTGTGTTAAAACAAACAGAATTATTGTGCTGTTCAGCAATAACTACCTCTTCAAGCAAAGTTTATTTCAGCTGGAAGGATGTAGAGGTGCCTGTACAGCTGAGCAGTTCAGCAGCGCGAGCGAGACTCTGAGAACTGTCATTTATAAATATGCTGCTTTGCTGAGACTTTATTGCCACCTAATCTGCCATCACATACCAGGAAATTGAAGAGTCTTTGGCAGGCTAACGTGGCTAAAAGACTGGAAAAGAAGTGCTCCCAAGAACAAAATCCAGTAGGCACATAAAGCAAAAAAGGGGGAGTGTATAGCAGCTGCTTATGAGCGTTAGAATTTTTTTTAATGTATTTTATAAATTCTTTTTCATTAACAGTGCTCAAGAGACCACACAGTACAATACATTTTCGTAAGTCCATACAAATGTTATGTATTTTAAAGTTGTTTGTTTTCTTTGTAATGTAGTTGTTTATATAGTTTGGCAATGTAGCTGTTGTAGTTTTGTATTGGTGTTAAAGTTTTTGTTAAAGTTTTTGTTGTAATACTTTTTTTTAAGTTACTTTGGATTATTTTCCTTAATACTTATTACAAATGTCAAGGTAATTATAGTATTGCAATATTCAGTAAAACTGGTAGTTCAATGTTAAGATGCTACTACATGTAAATATATGTCAATGGCACCATGCACACCTTTCTCCTACAGAGACTTGGTAATGGTGAGTATGTATCCACAATCAAATATGGACACCAGTTGTCTAAGAAGTTTTATACTCTACTTTGAACATTCATCAGTATGAAGAGAGGTATGTGCAGAGAGAACAGTTTCAACCAACAGCCTACTTTGTACATATGCTACTCCGGGGAGATGTCTCACCTGTTTTCAAATCATAGTCTCTATAGTGGGTATGCAAGATAGACTTATAAGTATATATAAAATGTCAACACCATACTACACTTGTACATCTGTCATACTGGGGAGAGCTGTGACCAGAGAGGTACGCCACTTTTACACTCTAATTTGCAACCCCATCATCCAAGTGACAGCTCAGGGGAGAGAGGTCAGTATCTCCCAACACTATACTATGCAGAGTTACCATGCAACAGACTTGTGTCTGGAAACAGTGTAGTTTCTCCCCACTGCATACTATGTGTATGTGTCAGCACGAGACAGGGTATGAGTAGAGAGACAATTTTTTCTCAAATTCTACAACAACCTCCTCTCACCCTGATAAGATGTGTTAGCGGACAGGCCACTTCCTTCCCAGACAGCACTGCATAGCGCTGTTGATTTAAAGAGAGGTGTCAGCACAGAGGCCACTGCTTCACTAAACCATACTGCACATCTATGTTGTCTTGGAGATAGATGTTAGTGCAAAAGAAAATGTTTCCCTACATACTACTGTATATGTCTGTCATGTTGGAGAGAGCTGGGAGTGGATAGAGAAATCCATTCCCACAAAGTAATATTTATGGGTATTTCCCTGGGGAGAAGTCTCAGTGGGGAGACTAGTACTTGTAATACTTACTATGGAATAGTGAAGTCTTGCATGTGAGGCGAGTACCTTCTCCACCCTACTATGCACACTATTGATCCTGGGGAAAGGAGGCATTTTCTCTCTATATCTTACTCTACGCATTGATTACCTTCATGCAAGGTGCCAGTGGAGAGGCCAGTCTCTCCCCATAGTCTTGTAGTGGAGATTATATGGATAAGTAATGTAATGAAGATAAATGTAAATTCTTCCCCTTAAGTAATTTTGCGATCTCACGTGAGCGCATAAAAAAAGAGGGGTAATGAAAATCTGGTGCGTATAAATTATGCATATTACAACAGGATATGTTCAGATAAAATATAAATTCCATAATAAAAGTACGCTCTCGTGAGAAACTCGCAAGCATAAAGCAGCAGATGCTGACCCCTCACTTTGGACGTGGCTGACTGTGCACCTGGCTCACGAGAGTCAACCATGGTATGTATGAGAGCATCGTGGCTCTCACAAGTGTTTCGCGAAAGTCATCAACAAGAAATAAAGGGTAACAGCACAATCAACATACATAATGAAAGTATAGGGTAGCTCCGAAAGGTTTTTTCAATTAAAATGTTTGAACAACTGTATTTCCTTGTGTTTTTAACATTTGTAACTTTAAAAAAAAATACAACAAAGAAAAGAATTTGGAAGTAAAAAAACCATTTCCTTGAAAATAAAGAAGAGAATAAGCTAGAAAAAAACATGTAAAAAACAAACTACAGGCTGGGTAGACATTTATGGTCTTGGACAAGCTTGACCTGTGCAGCCCTGCTTGTCTCAAAATAAAAATAAATATGCTTACATAAGAAGCAAAAAGGCCTCAACTTAAATAAGCAGGATTGTTATCTGCTTGAGCGTTGAGTACCTAGGCAGGCACAGTGTCACCAGGTTCAAAAGACGTGGACGCCCCTGTGGAGTTATCAAGCTCTGCAGCATGGACTAACTCATCCCAAGCAAGGCTCGGATGGGGTACTCGTGCTGTATTGCTCATTCTGGCTGGCCCTAGTGAACTCCTTTTTGCATATTTTACATATGACATTTCGCAGATACTTTTTTCCCACCTGGCAATGTCAGAGAAGTAGGCAAAAAAGGTCTAACCACAGCAAAACCCAATTGCCAAATGAAGCAATAAGGAAGGAATCTTTCTTTTCTAAACAAAGAAATCCATAAGAATCAATTACAAACCTTCATTGGGATGTTTTTCTTCTCCTGGCCGTCTCGCTGGTGTCTCGCGAGAGGCTTGCAAGATTGTAAAAAAAGAGGAGTTTCTTTATATCTCAAAAGCAACAAAACATCAACAGTATTTCAACCTTAAACAAAATTTCTTGTGACTTATTTAAAATTACAAAAATACAGTGTTATGAACTCAATTCCAAGTGTACGATCTTGCGAGCGTATCGCAAGAGCCAGACAGAAATTACAACCCCCTTGTAGTCCACACAGAGTATTGTGTGGTTGGCTCCCGCAATCATCTCGCGAGAGTCGTAAGTTTGTAAACAAAATAATTCATACATTATACTATAATGACTCAATTATTAAAGATAAGCATTCAATAATAATACTCAACACATGAAAAAGAAATCTGTAAAATAGATTGTTGGAATGACATTTATAACTTTAAGATCTTGCGAGTCTCCCGCGAGCCACCTGTGAAAGCGATCACACACCTTAAAAATGGATGCACATTGTAAAGACACAGTTTACAGTATAGTAAAAACTGATCAGCGTGTTTTTGAAATATAAATATGAAGTTTATGAAAAGATGGACACAGAGTATGAAAACTATGATTTGAACATTTCTCAATAAGTGAGTTACAAAAACTAAGACGAAGAAAATTCTCAGCACAAACATTAATGAAATTGTTACTTTCTATGCATTTAGAAAAATACTTTTATATTTAAAAAGGCCTTCAAATTCACTCACAAAACCAAAGGTTAAATTAACAATATAGTTAGGTGTAATAAGGAACTTTTTTATAAAAAAAAAAACTTTTAAATTCACTGAAAAAAACAAAGGTTAATGTAACATTATAGTTAGATTAATTCCTCAGTGTGAACAGTAATGTTTTGAATTTTAAAAAAAACCAAATTCACCAGTTAGTTAGTAGCACTAACGACAACTTATGGCCCAACCATGCAAAGCTTATAACATCACATATGACAAAACTTATGACATGTTCTATGACATCATCTTTGGGAATGGAGACTGTTCTATACAATATTTTTCATGGCAGAAATGTAGTGCAGAAGTAAGCCATCTATGATGGGTGTTAAAAAGCATGACAAATGCCTAAAAGAATACCACCAATGAAAATTGACCCTCGGGAATAAAGCGACCACAAAAAGCTCAAGTAAAGACTGCTGCATATGGCTGGTTATGTAAATAGAGGTTTAAACTGCTTATATTCTCTGCGACCTGGGTGCGGGAGAGAAAAGAATGGTAGCCAAGTTAAGTCTGTGTTCTCCATAATCCATAACTACATCTCCAGCTGACGAGGTAACAGCTGATTGAAGGCATAGGATAAAATGCCAACAAAACATCACTGACCACTTGATCAACCAGAGGTAAGTGCCAGCAAGTGAGACCATCAGTATGTATATATGTATATATACATACATATATATATATATACATATATATATATATATATACACGCCTACACACTTATATAGGTTTTATTGCATAATTAATAAATAACCTTTGCATCAGACAAATAAACAGTACATTGTATTAGCAAACACACATAGGAAATAATCAGCACAGATTCACAATATGGGAACTTAAAGGAAAATGTATCTAAAACTCAAGCTTGCTCAGGCAGTTAGTCTAATAAAGTGCTAAAGTGCCTGTACAAATTGAAAGTGCAAATATAACAAGGAAACTGTAATCTATCAACACACCTAATAAAAGTAGCTAAAAATAACAGGGTAAAGACATTATTGGTATAAAAAGCCATCATTAAGTGACTTACAAAATGGAACTCTGTCAAGCACAAATTTGTCTGTTAAGGACCAGGGTGCCTGTGCACAAGAGCAGTGACGCCCATATAGCGAACTGCCATAAATTGTAAACAGAGGCGAAGAAACACAAGTTACTTACCTTCGGTAACGATATATCTGTGAGAAACATTAGTAGTGATAGATTCCTTACCTTAGAATTACCTCCAGGCGTCAGACTGGATCCGGAAAGTTTTTCGTCAGCAGTACCCCTGCAGGTCGGTAGGCATCTGCGTGCGGCTCCGAGTGCGTCGCCGGTGCCGGGTTGACGTCGCTGGAGTTACTTAGACGCGCTCACGCGCGCTGTCAGTTCTGTACACAGCTTTTTGTGCCAGGAACGCAGAGCCATGCAAAAAACTGACCACTGGTGCCATGTAACACAGCCCTGAAAGGGATGACCTTAACCCTAGAAATCAGTCCGCAGAACGGGGAGGATGGGTGGGGCGGTAAGGAATCTATCACTACTAAGATGGGCGAATTTTGTGGATTTGCGGTCCGCAAATTCGCGCGAAATTGCAAAAAAAATCTGGGAGTTCGCGAAAAAATTCGCTAACTCGCGGATTTGCAGTCTTGCACAAATAGACTGTACTTTCTATACTTCTACTGGCTAATCAGTAAGTGCTACCTCATTGGGTAAATGTATAGGTCTTTTCCTACACTGCAGCTGCGTAAAAGGGCCAGAAGAGTCGTCTCCAGTGACCATGTGTGTGTTACTATGCCATCGCGCCGAAGGGCGCAGGGGTCCCTTGAGTGAGCTGTCAATCATAGTGGGTAAATGGCGGGGAAACGGTGCATACCACTAGTGTGTGCAGCTGGGCCAAAGAGCGGGGCTTCTATGCGAGTTCACATGCCTCTTGTGTGTATAAAAGGTCAGAGACCGATCAGAGCAGCAGATGAGGAGAAAGAAGCATCTGGTCGCAGGAACTGCACGTCGATTGCACTCGTGAAAGTCAAGGATGCAGAGGCCTGCATCAGGCATCACAGCAACTTTTCAACGGTAGATACGGGGAGAAAGCACACCTGCCCAGCGCCGGGGTCCCTCGAGTGAGCTGTCCATCATAGTGTGTCAGGGCGGGAAAACGGTGCACACCACTAGTGTGTGCGGCGGTGCCAAAGAGCGGGGCTTCTATGCGAGTTCACATGCCTCTGTGTGTATAAAAGGTCAGAGACCGATCAGAGCAGCAGATGAGGAGAAAGAAGCTCCTGGTGACATGAACTGCACGGGGATTGCACGGGGATTGCACTCATGAAAGTCAAGGATGCAGAGGCCTCCATCAGGCATCACAGCTACTTTTCGACGGTAGATATGGGGAGAAAGCACAACTGCCCAGCGCCGGTGTCCCTTGAGTGAGCTGTCCATCAAATTGGATCAGGGCGGGAAAACGGTGCACACCACTAGTGTGTGCGGCGGGGCCAAAGAGCGGGGCTTCTAAAAGAAATCCGCCCGCGAGCGGATTTGCGGATTTTTCAGCAATTTCGCGAGATTCGGGGATTGCGAAATTGTCGAAAATCTGCAAATTCCGCAAGCAGAACGGATTATTCGCCCATACTTAATCACTACTAATGTTTCTTACAGATATATGGTTACCGAAGGTAAGTAACTTGTGCATCTGAAAGAAACAAGTAGTGATAGATTCCTTATCTTAGAGTAGATACCACAGCAATACCAACCCTGGTGGTGGGTCTGCTAACCAAGATCACACCAGAAAGTCCTGGCGAACAGAATGGCCAAAGAAGCTGTCTCGCCAGACTTGGCTGTCCAGGCAGTAGTGCTTAGTAAACATGTGCAGCAAGGCCTACGTAGCTGCCTGACAGATGTCATGCAAGGGAACTCCCTGTCCAAAAGCAGTAGTGGCTGCCCTGGTAGAATGGGCGCATAGCCCCACCGGAGGCTCCTTTTTAGTCAAAGAATAACAAGCCTTAACGACTCACCGAGAGATGGTCCGCTTGTGCACGGCCCGATCTTTCTTGGCGCCCACATAGCCAACAAAGAGCTGATCAACCACCCGGAACTGTTGTGACCGGTTGAGGTAGAATGAGAGAGCACGTTTTGGGTCCAGACGGTGGAGCCTCTCTTCCTCTTTTGAGGGAAGCGGAGAAGGAAAGAAAGTGGGCAAAGTGATGGTCTTCCCGCTGTGAATGGCAGAAAAGATGGATGAGTCCGTAGAACAACTCAAAGGGAGCACACATCAGATAGGTCAGCTAAAGTCTCACTGAGGCATTATGAAAGGAACAGGAGGGAAAAGATGAGTAATGCCTTTTAAGAATCTACAGGGGACTTGAAAGGGGAAGGCTGATCTTGAAGCCGTAAAAAGGCTGAAATGGCCGAGAGATAGCCCTTGACAGTACCCAGAGCAGAGCACTGCTGGGCCAAAGAAAGGGGAAATAGAAGGAACTCTGAAAGAGGGGCAGAAAGGGGATCCACAGCCTTTGCTGTGCACCATGCCACAAATGTATTCCACCTACAGGCGTATAACGTTTTAGTGGAGGGACGCCTGGCTGGCAAGATAACATCACAAACATCGGGAGGCAGGTCAAAAGATGTCAACTGCCGCCGCTCAATCTCCACGCAAGGAGGTGGAGGCTGGACAGGTTGGGGTGCAGAACCCTCCCCTGCTGCTGTGACAGAAGATCCTCCCGAAGAGGCAGTCGGAGCGGGGGATCGATCGCCATGCTGAGTAGTTCGGGATACCATACTCTTTGAGCCCAGTCCGGAGCCACAAGAATGACTTGGGCCTGGTCGCGCTTATCTTCTTCAGCACTAGAAGGGTAGAAGTGGTATAGGCGGAAAGGCGTATAGCAGACCGCAACTCCACTCGCGACGAAAAGCATCGCCTAGCGTGTGCCGCCTTGGGAATCCCAACGCGCAGAACTGATGACATTGCACGTTCTCCTCTGTGGCGAATAGATCTAACCAAGCTGAAAGAGACTTTCTGCCACGTCAGAGTTCAGATGCCATTCGTGATCCATCATGCACCGGAGGCTGAGTTTGTCCGCCCTGGCGTTCAGAGAACCTGCCAGGTGTTGAACCACCGGGGAAATGCCCTGACGTTCCAGCCATGTCCAGAGGCGCAGAGCCTCCTGGCATAGGGTCCACGACCCAACCCCACCCTGTTTGTTGCAGTAGCACATGGCGGTGGTGTTGTCAGTGAACACCTGCACTACCCTCCCCAAGACAGAGAAAAGGAATGCCTTCAGTGCAAGCCAGAACAACCAAAGCTCCAGAAGGTTGATATGGAGTTGGGACTCCACCGGAGACCAGAGGACCTCTGATCTCCGCCTCTCCCATGTGGCCGCCCCATCCCAGAAGGCACAACTGTGTGCTCTGGTTGGGGAAGGGAGAAGGATCTGCCATTGACCCAATCGCGATTCATGAGCCACCACTGCAATTGTCGTGCGGTGCCCTCCGAGATCTGGACATGATCAGGCAGGTTGCGCTGATGCTGTGCCCACTGGAACTTCAGGTCCCACTGCAGAGCATGATCCACTAGCAGAATGCAGGAAGTCATCAGGCCCAGTAGCCGAAGGGTCATCCTGACCAAAACCCGGGATAGAGGCTGAAAGATCGGAAATCATAGCCTGAATTTCCCAAATCGCTGCCCGGGAGGATAAACCCGAAACTGCGCGGAGTCCAGAACTGCTCCGATGAAGAGGAGCTTCTGCGAGGGAATCAGGTGCAACTTTGGCACATTGATGGAAAACCCCAGCAAATGCAGGAGGTTGGCCGTAGTCTGGAGGTGGGAGACAACTGCCTGGGGTGAGCCCGCCTTCAACAACCAGTCGTCGAGATAGGGGAAGACTGGGACCCCCGATCTGTGCATATGAGCTGCGACCATCGCCATCACTTTCGTGAACACCCGAGGGGCACTGGTAAGGCTGAAAGGGAGCACGGTAAACTGAAAATGCTTGTGGCCTACTGTGAACCACAGGTAATGCCGGTGGACTGGCAGGATGGGGATGTGGAAATAGGCATCCTGCGAGTCCAACGCTACCATCCAGTCTCCAGGGTCGAGAGCAGACAAAACCTGAGCTAGCGTCAACATCTTGTACTTCTCCTTCCGGAAGAAGCCATTGACGTCCCTGAGGTCCAAGATAGGACGCAGGCCCTTGTCCTTCTTGGGGACCAGAAAGTAGTGGGAGTAACAACCACAACCTACTTCTGGCCCAGGAACGCGCTCGATGGCCCCCTTGGCCAAGAGGGCCGTCACATCCTGCTGAAGAAGCGCAAGATGGTCCCCCGACCTGTGGTGGTACCGAGGTGGCATGGCTGGAGGGGTAGTCTCGAAGGGGAGGGAGTAGCCCCTTCAGACTATTTGCAGCACCTACTTGTCCGAAGTGATGTTGCGGCAGTGGGGGAGATGATGGTGAATTTGTCCGCCCACTGGCGTTTGATGGGCCTGAAAGGTCGGACTAGTAAGCCTTTGAAGTGGATGCTGTGGGGTGGAGGTGGAGTGACCCACCCGCTGGCCCCCAGAACCGCCTCAGTAGTTCCCACGTCCACGGCTGTGCTGAGGTTGTTGCTGCGCCGGCCTGTGGTTATGGAATGAACGTGTTGGGGCACCCCTTCCATGGCCACAAAAGGAGCAAAAAGCAGAAGGCGGAGAAGACGGAGGAGGCCGAGTGGCCGAGAGGCCCAAGGACTTGGCCGTAGCCTGTGAGTCCTTAATGCGCTCCAACGCACTATCTGCTTCGCTGCCAAAAAGGCGAATGCCATCAATGGGCATATCCATCAAAGTGTTCTGGACATCCCACGAGAAGCCAGTTGTTCTCAGCCAGGCGTGGCGTCGAAGCGCCACCGTCGTGGAAATCGCCCTGCCTAGTGAGTAGGCAGTATAAAGCCCAAAATGTATGGTGAACTTAGCTGCGTCCCTCCCAGCTGCAATAGCCTGGGCGAGTACTGTCTGGGCGTCCTCCGGACAGTTGGGCAGCACCTGCGCAACCGTGTCCCACACAGAGTGGGAGTAAAGGCCCAAGAGGCATGCGGTGTTCACCAACCGCAGCCCTAAGCTGGCAGATGAAAACAGCTTCTTGCCAAGCTGCTCCAGCTTCTTCGATTCCCTATTTGGGGGTGCGGAAGGAAATGCACTCTGGGATGTAGAAGCTTGGGCAACCAAGCTCTCAGGGGTGGGGTGTTGGGAGAGAAAGAGGGGGTCACCCAGAGCCGGGCAATGGTGTCGGGCCACGTTCCTGTCCACAGGAGCCTCTGGTTTGGGCCTGGACCAAGTGCCCAAAAGAACGTCAGACAGTGCATCATTAAAAGCAGCAAGGGCTCCGAAGAGGTTGCTGCCGGTTAAAGCACTTATGTCAGGAGGTTAGTCCTGACGGCCACTGTAGGGAGTTCGATCTGGAGAGCCTCGGCCGCCCTACGCAACACCACTGCGTAACTTGCTCCCTCCTCCGTAGCCACGGAAGGAGGAGACAGCATGCCAAGGTCAAGCGAGGTGTCTAGACCACTGGCATCCCCCAAATCCTCTGCCCAGTCCGGATCATCCCCACACTGTTGTGTAAGAGGGTTCTCAGACCCCTCCCAATTCTCCCCTTCATCCGGCCCCTCGGCGTCTGAATCGGCGTCGAGAGATGCCGTTCCCGCATCCGGTTCAGTGCTGAAACCGGGGACGATGTCGGCGGTAGTACCGGATGACGTCGGAGGTGGTGCTGGAGGTGGGGTAGACACCGGTGGAGGTGTTATCAGGTCAACCGGTGTCACCTGGAATCCGAGCCCGGATCCAGGGGGGTCCGGCGGTGCATGGGCCAAAGCCGACGGTGGCACCAGGTCCGAAGCCTCCGGTGTCGGAAGGGCAGGACCCCCAGTTAGGCCCGCGGGGCCAGAAGGCGCGCCGGCGGGGCCAGACAGCCCAAAGAGTCGAGCCATGGCAGCAAGAAACTCTTGCACTTGTGCAGCCGTCGCCAACGAACCCAGAAAGGGTGGGTAGACCGGCAGCGACATCGCAGGCTCCGCAGGGGTGGCACCACCCGCGTTGCGCGAAGGTAAGTCGAAGGGCGACGGCGCTTCTTCGACTTCTTCTTGGAATGCTTCGAGTTACCTGACACCGAGTGCAAAGACTTAGATCCAGAGGAACGATGTTGAGGGCTCCGCGACCGGTCCCTTGACCTCCCACGGGACAGGGACCTTGAGCGGCGCGGAGCCGACTGCCAGACTTCCAGCAACATACGGGTCCGCTCCCGCAAAGTCTTCGGCGCCATGGCCCGGCAGTCGTGGTCGCGCTCCAGGTAGTAGAGACACACGCGGTGTGGGTCCGTCACCGACATCATGCAGTGACAGTCCCCGCAGTTGTTGAAACCGGGCATCCCTACGACACCAGGAGTCGAACGACTCAGAAGAAAAGAGGTAAAAGGCCTCTTACTCAGTAAAAAAGGGACTGGGGGTACTTCTTCTCGGATCTGCGCTTGCTGGTGCGGAAAAAGAAAGAGAACTGACAGAGCTCGTGGGCGCATCTAAGTAGCTCCAGCGACGTCATCCCGGCGCCAACAACGCACACGGAGTCGCACGACGACACCTACCGACGCACAAGGATACTGCTGACGAAAAACATTCCGGATCCAGTCTGATGCCTGGTGGTAATTCTAAGGTAAGGAATCTATCACTATGTGTTTCTTTCAGATTAGGTGTCACAAAGGATAGTGATCCATGTGTGAAGAAATAAAAAAACAGATGTTATGGGTGTTAACATTTAAAAGAACTTCTTGGGATGGGATTGTTAGAAGACAGGAATGGCACCACTTTCAATCTGCATTCTCCAGTTGCCTCAAAACTTGTAAAAATATAGGCAGGAATTTAAGCAGTCTGACATTCAGAATTATATTTTGCGGGTTCAGTGTTGCTAGAACGCCCTGTCCACAAGTCCGTATATTCAACAGGTAAAACTGCTGTTGAAACAATCATTTACAAGGTACAAGTTATACAGGGCACAAGCATATTACATGTAGGATGGATTACTACATCTTGTTACAAATCTGCATTTCATGTCGGGCTTTTCACTTTGGTAGGTGGTCCAGTGTTAAGAAGACCCCAAATCAAAAAGCCAGAAATCTACTTTTTGTATGTCTTGGATAATTCTCTCTTATGTAAGGTTGCTTCTCTGGGTTATTACATGATTATATAACCATCCAGGCATTGGGCAGCTGGGACAATAATTCTTTATCAAAAAGTCTACCAAGAGCCTGTGCATTGGCATTCACTACTTTTTTAGTTAACTCATTATGACTGACCCTCCATATATCCTAGACATCTAGGTTATCCATGGATGCATCCAGGTAGCGGGCATGAGCGACTTTGCTTCCAACAGTCATTAGCTCATCCCATATCATGTTATTAGGCAAGTTGAGGGGTGCTGCTCTGATCTTATGACACAGCTTGTTGAATGCACTTTTCCTGGCCACAGGTTGCTGGAGGAGACCAAATTCCACGTGGACCTGGGTCAGTGAGGCTGCTTTTGGTAGACGAAGAATGCCTTTGTTGATTTTTATCATCAATGTATCTACCAATTTTCCCGCTTTGTCCATCATAGTCTTGCGCCATCTGTCGTCTGCGTGCTGCTTGCCTCTGCCTCCACCTGGCCTTCTGGATCCCCTGGGCTCCGGGGGGTTCCAAGGGTTAACGTTCTCCCTCTGGTAGGTGAGGAGCAGACGAAGTGTCAAATATGCCCTCTGGGATGCCAAAGCAGAGGGTGAAGTGGGTGAGCAGGGAGCAGCAGCAACAGCACATCCCTCTGTGTGGCACTCAGGGCCCTTCCTCTGCGGGAGTCCGTTTACAAATGTTCTGCAACCAACTCACTGAGTAGCTCCTGAGACCATGATTGACTGAAACCATCAATAAAGATACAGAAAGTATGCTGTTCCTAATTACAAGACAAGGGAAAACTAGGGGAACCGGTTTTGCGTGGTCATGAGATGTAGGAGGACGGGGATTCCTCCTCTTGGAATTTGGGGCCCTTACACACCCAGCTGGCTGTCATGTTTCATCATAGGTCTGCTCCTCATCTGATCGTCGCAGGAATACCTGATGGGCTCCCTATGAGGGGCTCTTTGGTGGAGAGCTTTTATTCCAAATTGCTGTTTGGTGCCATGTGGGGGAGGGGCCTAACCAGTGCAGATGAGTGAGTTGAGGTGTGTAACCTGAAGGAAGTTTAAAACAGTTTGGAAGTACCAATGAACACAATTTTAATCAATAGGTCTCCCAAACTAATTAAAAGAGACAGCAGCGCATGTCTGAGGTTATGTATCAGGTAGGGCGCTGTATTGTGTGGTCAACATGTTTCTTGCCTAGTAGTCAATCAATCTGGTGGCGATTTGTCTGGACCTTATAAAATCAAATCTATCTACACACGGGTGGTTATATGGTGTAAACCACCTCTTTAAACCAGCCTAACACATATTCTGTGTAGTACCCGATAGAACATGACCAACCTGGTGAAAGAATAAAAACAAATATTAAGATCTGAGACATCAGTATAAACAGAACTTTCGTGCTCCCGGAACAGCATACTTTCTAAATCTTTACTAAGTTTGGGCACGTATGCTGGACTTGTCCAAAAAGCCCAGAGTCCCTCCTTTGTGATTGACCATCAGTAGATAGTCACCATTGGATTTTAGAGGTTGTGCCTGCATGACATCGGATGCAGTGATTTCAGCCACCTCAATAATCCCAGCCTCAGGCCTGCAGTCCCAAACAGCGTTCACAGCTTCCTCAATAGTGGTTTGCATTATTCATGGTTGTAAGCTACCAGCTACATACAGCATCCAGCAAAATAGTAAATGTGCTATCAAATAACCGATTTCCATTTTCCGGAGCTATGGTCTTATTGAGAGATACATGGATGAAGAACAGACGATTTAATACATTTTTAAATCGGTCCAGGTCTATGAGGTTGGATATCACCTGCCTCCACCTTTATTAGATTACATACACTGGACATTGCCCTTTTGATCGATTTTCTTTAGCCTTTGATGCCAGTACAGCAAAAGTTGTTCATAAAGTCGGCGGGGCGAAAGCGAAATAATATTGCTTCAGTAAATGATTCACAACTATCAATAAATAAACAAGTAAGCTACAAGCAATTGCCTGTATTTAAATATTTCAGATTTTTTTTTTGTTACACATTTGTAAAACGAAATTTACAACGTCAATCAGTCAAAAGTGTTAAAAGGTGTATAAAACCAAAATGCTAAACAATTATGAGTTAGTGAGTCTGACAACTCACCAAGCGTGACAACCGAGGACACTCTAATCTCATAGATGGCATTAATGACCACATCAGAAATATTTCCAGCAAAGCTTTGATGTTTGAGGAACAAAATAATATAATTATATTTGAGCACAGCCTAGCGGCTAAATAATCCATCATAAAGCAGGAAAAATGGTATGCATCAAATAATAAACTTTCCCAAAATAATCACGGTTTATAGCTGACGCTCCCGTCATTTTCATTCTTGCAGAAACCGTATGACTTAAAATGTAGGCAGCTTCTTGAGCAACAAAACCCGGGGAGTGGTAGATGATGGAGGGAGGGGATACAGACACAGCAGCCTTTGTTGCATCATGCCTTACACAAAGAAATATTTGTGAAATGCTGCAGGTGAGCTCCTTAACTAACTATGCTGTAGAGTAGACCAGTTTCTATAACTTAAGGCACGCTTTAGCTCTTACCATTGTCCAGTTCAAGGCAGAGGTTGTACACAGCCAGAGGCCTCTTGTTGCGCCCCCCTTGTCGTCGCGATTGTCTCGGGGGGGCGTTAGGGGGAGATATCGATAACGAGATTGGTTCCATCAGATTGTCATCGGGTGGATTCCTGAAGATCTGCGATCCAAAACAAAGAAGCTGTAATTGCTTGTCACGCGGAGAAAAGAGCAGAGTAAAACCTTAAACTATTTGGAAACAGCCATTTTTGGATTGTTTTCAGGACACAGGAGCCAAAACGTTTTTTGGCAGTCGTATATTTCTCGAAAGCCTTAAAAAGAGGAAACTGAAGCATTACGTCTTACACATTACCAGCTCTTAAAACATGCAACTGGACGTGCCAGATCAGAGAAAAGTTGCAATCAAAATTGTGTTATTCTGAAATTTCACACACACATCAGTTGTTTGCCAATATACACAGCCTACTTAGTGGACGATCATAAAAATCGTCTACAACATGGGAAACATATTTCTTAGGGAATCATTTGTTTACATTGAACTAGAGAACTGCTGCTCCCTTGATTCCACTGGAACATTTGTTGAGCTTATTTTCACAAGTTTGTTTAGATCTGCCATCAAAAACAGTATTAATGGTAATGCCTTGAAGTTATGTATTTATAAAGTGGCCAAGCAGAGATTGCTCTAGTGTTTACAATGAGTTGACATTCAAGCTCATTCTTGGTTTCCACAATTAATATCTATACTACTATTATAAAGGAAGAACTTTGAACCTTTGAGGCGGGTAAACTCGGGAACCACAGCGCCAATCCACACACCCGATACATCGTTGTAATCGTCAGGGTGTGCAGATGGACATAGGCTATATAAACCTAATAATTATAAGTTATTTAAAAAATTTACCGGAAAAAAAGTAGTCCCTTGGAAGAAGTGCCGGCCGTGACGTGCGTGCCCGACGTGAGGAGCGCGGAGAGGAGCAGCGTCGAGGAGTGCGAGGAGGACCGGCGGACATGACGCGGGGAGGATCGATGTGGAGCAGGCGGACAGGCGGAGAGGAGCAGTGAGCGGCGGATGAGGTACGTTATTTATTTATTTATTTAGGAGCGGTGAGCGGCGGAAAAATTAAGCAAAAAATGAAAATCGTGAGCAAGAGGAAACAAACGGAGCATGAGCCAAACGGTGCATTACTGGAGGAAAAAGTTACGTGTGCAGGTTACAAAAGCGTAGAAAGTAAACATAGAGGAAACAAACGGAGCATGAGCCAAACGGTGCATTACTGGAGGAAAAAGTGAAGTGTACAGGTTACAAAAGCGTAGAAAGTAAACATAGAGGTATAGGAGGAAAACGTGACGTATGCAGGTAGCAAGAGAAAGCAAACGGAGCATTAAAAAAGTGAGCCAAACGGTGCATTACAGGAGGAAAAAGTGACGTGTGCAGGTTACAAAAGCGTAGAAAGTAAACATAGAGGTATAGGAGGAAAAAGTGACGTGTGCAGGTAACAAGAGGAAGCAAACGGAGCATTAAAAAAGTGAGCAAACGGTGCATTACAGGAGGAAAAAGTTATGTGTGCAGGTTACAAAAGCGTACAAAGTAAACATAGAAGTATAATACTGCAATATATGGAGGACAACGTCGGGGCGGGCGGGGGCCCTGAAGCCTAATTGCTCCCGGACAACGTCGGGACGGGCTGCTAGTACAAAATAAGAGGTTAAAAAACACATATACACACATAGCATAATGCTAACAACATTCCACTAATATTATTTCTGCAGCCCCCCCGACATTCAACCAGCATGTTGTGGTGCAAGTTGATAGTCTGGCTCCTCCAGCGAACAGTGTGTAACGTTGTAATGTACCGTGGAAGTGCGTGTGATTGGCGCAGTGTCTTACGTCATGCACGTGCACTGGAGGAGGACGTACAACTAGTTAGTTGAGAGCAAGGAAGAGGATGGACAAGGAGCATGTCCGGCTCCTAGTAGCCCTCGTGAATGTAAGTAAATGTATCCATTTAATGCGCAGTTATTTCCCTTGTCACCCATCTCAAACTCTCTTCTTTAGCCCTGCCAACCCTGCCAAGCCATCTGCATCAGGCATTAGACGAACGCATTTCAATGTGGTGGTCCGCATCATCACACCAAAGTGCATTGTCACACATTTATAACACCTCAGCTGTCTGCCGGAGCACTGCTATTTAGCACCTCCACCGACTGTCAAAGCTCTTAGCTGGCAGCTTACGGCAGGTTTGGGGGCTGGCTCTGCCCGTGTAATCACAGACTTCACATCATGAATCTTCAGTCATGTGATTTCATTTGCCCAATCACCTAGCTCAGCCCACAGTAATCACTGACGTGACTTCACAAGTGTTTGGTATCATAATTTCATTTATCCAATCACCAGAGCAGGCCTGGCATAGTTTAAAGTTGTTTGGCAGACCCCTGCACCGTCCCAGGCAGCTCCGCGATCCAGCAGGATGGACACTGACCGACTCACACGGCCTTGGCTGCAATGGACTGCAAAGCAGGGCAGGGTGGCTGCTAAGGCAGTCACACACCACAACTCTCTGGCCCCGGTCCGGTCCAAACCATTACACCAGCCAGATAAACACTGTATTCCAGGCTTCTCCACTGGAGCTGAGGGGCTTCCAGCAGGACTGGAGTAGCCGTAGCCCCTGTAGGCTGACACGGTATGTCCGTTCTGCAGACCCAGATAAGTGAAAAGGGGGCTCGTAAAAAACACTTAATACCGCAACGTATGCCCCTCCATTTGCCCCCGCCCCGCTTTACAAGCACCCTTTCCACAGGTGGCTATGCAGCACCACGCCCAAACCTTGCCACACTATCTGCATTGGAATTCAGAAAAAAACGATCTTGCAGTGACACTCACACACCGCTTCCTCACCCAGGACCTGGGACAGAACAGCAACTGCATCCCCAGATGCACATAAAAAGCCTCACACACAAAACCTAATAATGATACAGCCCTTACAGCAGGAAAGACCCCGCAACAAACCCTGAACCATTAGCTTCATTAGCTAATAGTCCAATCTGCCAGCACACACCCTTAAGAGTGCTATCCCGCACCATGGCAATTATGGCACAAAGACTTCGCCACTCCATGTTAAAGTATAGTCCAAATAGGTGGCTATACTTGTCAGTGAAGGACACATGGAGTACAGGGGCTTATAAAGTCCCAAGGAGATTTTCTGTCCCGTCCTTCAGTTTAGAAAAGCAAACAGTAAATCAGCACTTTTTAGAGCCCCTCGTTCTTTGGACTTGGATTAAAGGACGTACTATGGAAAATTGAATATTTCTTTTAATAGCTGTAACAGGACGAGTTTAATTCTAGTGTCAGCCAAGGCTGTTAATGCGAGACCGCTACATAAATGGCCTTCTTACACATAATACTCATCACATCTATCTATTGCGAATGACAACCATGCCACCATTTTTGAGCCTTGAAAAAGTAACGGTGTGACAAAACACGTGTCCGCTGTTACCAATACACCGAAAAATTGGACAGATGTAACCTGTTCATCACTATATGGAGGCTGTCATCACTGTTTTGAAAACTGGATGGATGTAACCTGTTTATCAATGTATTGAAAATTTGAAAGATAGAACCTGTGAAAAGAAACCTTAATTGAGAATCTTTGAACTACACTTCACTCGTAGTAAAGAACTGCGTCTTGTGTACACTCACACCTTGGGTAATAGGGTGTGGAATTACCCTTGTGGCACCATTTCTCTGACTAACTCGTTGTATACACTTAGCATGTATTGTATGCCCACTAAATGTATTTCTTATATACAAGGTGTTATTCCTTTTCCACAACTACCCTCTCTTTTTTCATATGGCACAAAGTCTGTACTGCCTCCTGAAGCACCACATCTGCCCCGTGCCACTTGCACCTTATTTTACTGTCTTATGCGACCAATCATCCGGACCTAAATACACTGCATTGTTCTTTTGGGGGATACCTAGGAAACTACATGCCTAGTGCTTAAACAATAAAAGCACTAAATCTACCCAACCTACAAATTGTCACTACCACAGGGCGGTAACTCCTCGATAGTTGATTCTACTACCGAGTGCCCGCCACACCTCTGCCCCCACCCCACATGCTAAAGAAAGAGACCCTTTGAAAAATGTGTACCCACAAAAAAGTGTTATCCTGGGTACATCAGAAACAATGAGAGAGCAAGGGTAACTGGAGCAAGTCCAGATCCCCAGATATGTAGTTTAAGTAAATAAACAATGTGGACTAGCCCACTATGTGATAGTCATAGTCACTGTTTTCGTGGCCTGAAACTGGGACACACTTGGTGTTTTAAAAGACCCCTCACACACCAACCAGGCTTACTATACTACTTCGGGACTCTGCCAGTGTGGATACCGCGAGCGATGTTCAAGGAGCTTGACTCAAAAATCACGTAATTTATTTGGGCAGCAGGCAGAAGGAGAGTGGCAATGACAGCGTGCGACGCCCCGCAGCGGAGGGTGGGTTGGCGGTGCCTGACTTTGTGGCTTACTATTTAGCTGCACAACTATACTGGCTTTTTCAATGGCTGGCGGCGGATCGAAACCCAGGCAGAGAGCAATGTCCAACCACACCAGACACTGCGACACTGGCAAAAATCCTCCTGCAAGTGCGTCGCACCACGGCTGCGGATACAACTGCAACCAGGGTGATAGTGCGCTGCTGGACCAGATACTTGAGGAAGGTGGGCGCTGCAACTCCCTACTCCCCTAACAAACCAATCACAATGCTGCGCTATCTCCCACAGGGGGAACATTGGGCAGGACTGGAGGATTGGTTTGAGGCAGGACTAAGAGAGATGGGGGACCTATACCGAGAATCCACGCTACTCTCCTTTGAAGACCTGCATTCGAACCAGACCCAGATGGCGGGCAAGAGGGACAACCGGCTTAACACAGTTAGAAGGTATAGCATGATAGGACACGATCCCTAGGGACCTCGCACACGACCACCCGTTAACACGTAATTACCACAGCCTATCTATTAGCACGCAACTCAAGGAAGGATAGTTTTGTTGTTATGGGATCAGTGATGATGTTATACCAGACAATATTACCGACACGGTGTGAACACCTGAAACCAGCTTGGAACGTACAAATGACTATATGTATTGACACTAATCAAATGCCAATAAAATATGGTTTAAAAAAATCATTTAAATTACCGTGCCGGAAGGTTGAACAACTACATACTACCCGAGGTTTCAAATGTTGCTCTTATCTAGTGTATGAAAGTGCTGCTAATTAACTACTATTATACCACAGTTCATCAAAAACAGACTGAGGTGAGTGATGAACTTGATATGATTTTATCTAGTGTTCTCTCAAAGATAAATGATCATTGCTCTGTTTTTTGGGCAAGTGATTTTCATGTTAAACTTTTTGGATTTGGTGATTACTCAGTGTGTGGTTTAACTAACATGAAAGGTGATCCCTTTACTCATTTCAGTCATAGCCCTTATAGAAAAATCCTTAACAGGATTCTTATCAAATACTATTTGTTGTTTACATTGGACTTACTCCCTAAACATCGGCCTATTTTCCAGACTTTTCATGGAAATGATAATGTAACACTATTGATTATATTTTAGTTACTGGTGACCTTGACTCTCTGATCGGGTATTTTTCGATTATGAGTAACTGTGTGAGTGACCACAGTTTACTATCCTTAGTATTGAATCTGGATCTAGCAAAGATTCAATCCCAGGAGAGCGGGGAGTTACTTTATTTGGTCAATTCCGGTGTATCGGAAAAAATATGTCCTGATTTTTTTTGCAGGATCTAATCCAGTGTGAGGAGGCATCTTTTTTACCAGTTTATCCACTGATAAGAATTCATCCTCGATTATGAATGGGTTTATTTCACGGTGTCAGAAGCGGTCTAATTCTTCGCTCGTTAAGAAAGTTGAGAAGAGTTCTAAAACGTGTAGTTGGTTTAATACTAAATGTACTGCTGCACACCGTAATCACAAACACGCACTCAAGGCAATCCTAGAGACAAGGTTCTAGTTAACTTGCGAGAAGAAACTACAAGGAAGCTCTCACTTGTAGAAAGAGTGAAATTAAAAAATCACCTTGGGATGAATCCGAAGTAGCGGTAAAGGTAAATAAGCAATCCTGACTTAGGGCAGTGGTTAATTGTCCTTTTTTAGCTCTAAATTGAATTTCCCTAAAGTAGAATGTCTAGTTTCAGCTGAATCGTGGGACCTACATTTTACAAAACTCTTTCATCAAGAAAAAAACGTAGAAACTGTCCCAAAGGAGGTCCAGGAGTCCAATATTAAGGCAGCTGCTCCTATTGGTTTGAGTCTCCCCATAGACGAAAAGGAGGAGGCCCTTGTTATTAGAAAGAGCTTGGTGCATAAAGCCCCAGGCCCAGGTGGAGACCCTGTGGACCTGTTGAAGGCAAATCTAGAATTCTGGGCCTCTCTTATTACCAACGTTTTTTGCACCATTGTATCGATCATACACCTCCCTCACGGAAAGAAGAGGTTATTGTGCCTATTTTTTAAAAAAAAACTAGAAAAGACTTGTCACAGTTGCTATAAGCCCCTTCCTTTTCGGTATTTAACCTCCAAATTACTAGTGTGGTCCTTCTTTCACGTTTAGAGATTTAGGCTGAATCCAAAACCTTTCTGTCTCTGGTCCAATTTGGCTTGGCCCTGGGGTAAGCACAGTGGAGAAGTAGCTCAGCCTATCACTTACAGTTCGGAAATACATCAAAGCCAGGGGCGGTACCCTACATTTGGCTTTTATGGCCATCTCCTGTGCGTTTGCCAAAATTAATCGCTCCAAATTATGGACCATGATAAATTCTTTAGGGGTTTAGGGGTTGAGCTGGTTCTAGTGATTCTCCTTACGTAGATGCATACCAATACCTCCAAAACCTGCTATGGACAAAATAGGGAATGGACCCTTTTAATAAATCAAAATTTAAAAAAAGGGTTTTCCAAGGCTGTTTCCTGGCGCCATTTCTTCTCCTTCTTTATATAAATGGTTTGGAGCAACATCTAAACTCTCGCCCGGTCCCTCGTCTTTTATACTTAAATGACGCTGTGCTTCTTGCACAAACATTAAATGGGCTTCAATTACACTTGGAATCTTTTACCTCATTTATGCTTGGGCTAGATTTAGGGGTCAACATTTCAAAATCTTTTATGATGGTTATGGGCCCTCCCCCAAAAAAATAATCTAGGACGCATATGGTTGGAGGGGCTAAGAGCACTGAAGTACTCACTTTTAATTACCTGGGCATCTCTTTTGATAGTTTTTTTAACTGGGCTCACTTACTTACCGTCAGATCTGAACAATTTTAGGGTACGATTGAAGCACTATTTTGATTTATTTCTAGGCTAGGTGACAAACTAGTAAAATAAATGCTTTTTATAAATAAAAGCAAATGCGTCTCTTTGGGGCTGTATGGGGTCATGTCATTGTAGAATCTTTGCAGAGCTTAGAAAATAGAGTTGGGAGCTATATTTTATCTACCCCAAACTCTGTAGCCTCGTATATTTTACATGAAGAATTTGGCGTACAACATACAGCAAGGCTTTATCGAACTTGAACCATTACCTTTATGAATTTTAATTTGGCCCTCTCCAGAATGGTGTAGATAAGAGTTTGTGGTTGAAATACATCAAGCACATGTTTGAGCAGCTGGGTATTAAAGATAATTATTTCAACTCTTCAACAATCACCACTTTATCGAAGGAAAGGGCCAAAACCCTTTCCCCCGGTTATCTGTCTAAATTACAAGCAGACAAAGCTTCAAAATGTAAACAGTTGTTACTTACTCACATTTGATTACATCCACAGGACTGGAGCCTTATCTTGTACTATTTCGCATCCCGCAATACAGGTTCTACTTAATAAGGTTCAGATTGGGTATCATTTACTTTTTGCATGTATTTCCTGTCCAGGGGTCTTGGTTTAAGACACCCCCAAAATGCCCCTGTGATATTGCCCCACAAACCACGGTGCACTTTATGCTATTTTGCACACTCTACAAAAACCCATGCAAAAGATTTTTATGTTCTATTTTAAAATCTGCAAACATTAGGCAAAACCAGTTTGCATTAATATTTTTACAGCAACTTGGCTCTGCTGAATTATGTATGGCTGTTTTGAATCATATCAGATGTGCACTGAACATGAGGCACAACTACGTGAATGACCTGTAATGTTATGATGTGATTGTACTGTTTTTTAAATCTTAAAGATTTTATGTTTGCATGATGTGGTTATCTGTTTAATGTCTTTATATGGGCTAATTTAGACCGAAATTACGAATTATTAACTGACTGATAATGTATTCATAGATATATGTAAACATAGATGTTTTTTAAAACCTGGTTTTGACCCCAACTAGAACCTGATGCCTGTGAATAGCATTAGCCTCCAAATATCCGTTTATTTTTGGTCAGAACTCTGCCTCCAGCACTGCCACTGTGATAGTGATGGAGGCCTGACATTTCAATGATCAGTAGGTTGTATCTGAGAGGTGTGATTTATTAACAGCCAGTACACTCCATGTAGAAGAGTAACCCTGGCTAAACCTATGTGTCGATCCTAAAATCACATTTCTTCCCAAATTTTAACTTTTGAAAAGTATCTGCAAGACGTGCCATTTATAAAAACAGTAAGGATTATTGACTACAACTCTCAAGTGTGACAACAGAATTCAACTAACACATGTAATCTTGGAAGGCTAAATGTTTTATCATTCATTCAACCACTGCCTCAGAATTCACAAAAGACCAAACCAGTTTCTTGGGCAACATTCGTTCATGATGCGAGAAGCTCTCATGGGAGGCTTATTTGTCTTTTCGTTCCCCAACAGCGGTCCCATCAAAGGGTGCAACTTAGAGAAAATGCCTCAAAGAGTTTTTTTGGTCTGCTGAAATGACACGGTAAGGAATTGTGACAAGTCAGAGTAGCCCCTTCCTTTCTGGTCCTGGGACCATGATCAGCTAGCAAACTGGCACCCAAGCCTACGGAGGGGTGTTGCCTCTCCACCGGGTCGTGAAAAAGTCTTACAAGTTTCGAAAGATGGCAAAATGAACTGCTTAGTTATTTTGTTCTGGAGGACACAGCTAGGCATGATCTCCAATATTGCCTTGGATTTATCCATTTGTTATCTTGCTGTGCTTGACCACCACATATTTAGAGAAGCTTGAGAAAAGCACGGCTAGTCATCATCACTTTTGCTTGAATCCTTGCTTGACTAACACTTGGTACAGGGCTGTCGAAAACTCGCACCCTGACTTAACTACTGGGTTCAGTGGAAGGCATGGTCTACAAAAGTATCTAAAAGTCTCATTTGAAATCCAAGGGCTAATACGTCAAGGCCCTGCCTGGTAGCCATGTGTCCCATAAAGGAAACGTTCCAGCAGCCACAAGAGAGGGATGGCAAGCAATTCTGGTCCTGCAACACAGTCTGTGTTTATCTTCTAGAAGCTGTTCTCCAATCACACTCTGCCTTGAGGTGTTCCATAAATCATCTATGTAGCACTTCTACCGGTGCCCAAATGCTGCAGAACTGTAATTGTCCAGATGGGAAAAAAGAGAACTATTTTCTTGAGAACCATGGGTGAGTCAATAGGCCCTAACTTACCTTTTGGGGAAGACGCAGCCTGCCTATACCGGACAAGTGCCTCATCCATTTGCAGTAATTCCAAATCAGAGATTGTGACATTGCTTTCCAAAAGCAGCCTACATTCTCAACCAAACTACCAAAAGGTGATCCAGGGAAAAAAATAGTTTTATAGACCAAAGCCCCAGCACAGAAAAAGGGTCAAGGGAAACAATGCAAGATTCTGCTGATGAACTAAGTAAGGGAGAGAAAATGTTGCTGTGCTCCATAAACAACTGGCTCAAAATATGCCAGCAATGGGATATATGATTTAACCACTACTGCCTTAACAACGAGCAATGAGAATGTTATGAATACAGTTGACTGTAAGGTGGAAGGCCTTTCTGCTGCAGTGGTTCACATGGAACAAAATGTGACCACGAGGATTCAGATACTGGAGTGGAATGAGAAGGAGGTCAAAGACCTGATCAATAGAGTCAACTACTTCAAAAATTGAGTGATCAACAGGGCTCTGAACCATTACACACCGATGGAAGTGCTTTAAAATCAACTGAGGAGCACAAATATGAGAGCGCTAGGCATAGGCTACTTGATTCCTTGGGGAAATGCATGTGTATTGCTTCTGAGGGCCTGATCTTCAAAACTGAAAGTCATCGGGAGCAAGAAATAAATCTTCAAACTCGTGGAAGTCACTATAAACTTTGAGATGTTTAGATAAACCTGAGGAGTGATCCCTGAATCTCAAAGGTTCTTCACAGACACAAAGGCAGAGGGGTACATTTTATATATGCCGATTACAGGCTATTCTAGTTTCCTAAGCGGTGTTTCCCCCTGCTGTTCATTTTCTTACTGGTATGATTGCCTGGTGAGATGCAGGGTGATTTCAACAGTTATATGTGTGTATTGTAGTTTATATATCCACAACACGGGTACAGTTTATGTTTTTTTATGTGCCCCTGCTCTGTGGGCAAGCCATTTACATTGACAGTGCAGTGTCGCTCCACAGTTTTTTTCCAGCAGTATAAGAAAAAATAAAATGATAATAACTATGTTATTATCATTTTATTTTTTCCTTTTTTGTGCACAGCAGCTAAGCTTTGTGAGGCGGGCAGAATGACAGGGCAGTCGAGGAGTGGTTTGCCCCCACTCCTAAGTGCACATGACTGTTTGGCCGGCCCTCTCGGGCTGACCATAACAGTCATGCACACTTTCCCTCTTCTCTACCCAGGCTGCATCACAGCCTCGGTGGATAACATGCCCAGGCCCCCATGCCCCATCTCAACGACAAGCTACAGTGCTCAGACCAAACAATACACTCCTTCGCAGCATTGTGATTGGCTCAGGGGAGCCTGGGTGCTTCCGGGCTGCATACTGTTCCTGTTGACGGGAGGAGGAAAGACAAAACCAGGAGGAACGGGAAGCAAGTATGTTGAATTATTACTTTTATTTAACCTCGCCCCACCCTTCCATTTCCTCCCTCCCCACTGCCGCCACCGCCCTTCCTCCCCCGATCGGTGCCGGCCACCGCTGTGACAGTGTGCCCCCAATATGTCAAAGAGCACTGGCAGAAAAGACAGCACGAAATGAGCCACCAAGACTAAACATCTCCATCATTCATCACTTACAACCACCACTCCATGTCTCCAGATAAACCTGTCTTTCTTCTAATCAGAGAAATTGATCATCAAGATTCGATGGTGGCACTTAATTTATTTTAATGCACCACTGAAGGAGTGCTTCATGAACACAACCATGCGACGCAGCATTTTACTAACCAAGTGAGCTACATCTGCCTCACTGAGGTAGTCAAATTCCATCTCCATTCAGATGCAGCTCTCTCCAGTAATTATTATGACAACAAGGCCTTTTCCAATCGATGTTACTACAAAAATGAGAGCTACCCCTTTAAAAGTCAAGGGCACACTGTTATACTAAACAACACACATTGGCACCCTTTGCATACTGTCTCGCATGGGTATATTCAACCATATATGTACAGAAAGTTACAGACTGACTACCGATATTTTATAAATCAAAAACATATTTTAAAATACATACCTTTTATAGTGTTACAAATTGGGTTTCTGGTTGCAAAGGTATACACCCTGTCCAAGCAGAAGCCACAATCCTAGTCAGAGTAAGCTAGATACCCACTAAAAGAAAACCTCTACTCACCCTCTGGTAGCTTGCCACAGAGCAGTCACGCTTAGCTAAAGAGACAATGTGTAAAGTATTTTTGCGACACACCCACTGTAACACAATGAATACCCCACAAAAAGATTCCACACAGGTTTATAAATATAGATCTATACTACTATTATAAAGGAAGAACTTTGAACATTTGAGGCGGGTAAACTCGGGAACCACAGCGCCAATCCACACACCCGATACATCGTTGTAATCGTCAGGGTGTGCAGATGGACATAGGCTATATAAACGTAATAAATATACGTTATTTAAAAAATTTACCCCAAAAAAAAAGTAGTCCCTTGGAAGAAGCGCCGGCCGCGACGTTCGTGCCCGACGTGAGGAGCGGCGTCCAGGAGCGCGAGGAGGACCGGCGGACATGGTGCGGGGAGGAGCGGCGGACAGGCGGCGAGGAGCGGCGGACAGGCGGTGAGGAGCGGCGGACAGGCGGGGAGGAGCAGTGAGCGGCGGATGAGGTAGGTTATTTATTTATTTATGAGCGGTGGAAAAATTAAGCAAAAATGAAAATCGTGAGCAAGAGGAAGCAACCGGAGCATTACAAAAGTGAGCCAAACGCTGCATTACTGGAGGAAAAAGTTACGTGTGCAAGTTACAAAAGCGTACATCGTGAGCAAGAGGAAGCAAACGGAGCGTTACAAAAGTGAGCAAAACGGTGCATTACAGGAGGAAAAAGTTACGTGTGCAGGTTACAAAAGCGTAGAAAGTAAACAGAGGTATAGGAGGAAAAAGTGACGTGTGTAGGTAGCAAGAGCAAGCAAACGGAGCATTAAAAAAGTGAGCCAAACGGTGCATTACAGGAGGAAAAAGTTACATGCGCAGGTTATGGAGGAAGGCTCCGGGGGACCCACGGACAACGTCGGGGCGGGCGGGGGCCCTGAAGCCTAATTGCTCCCGGACAAAGTCGGGACGGGCTGCTAGTTATATTATAAACAAAACAAGACCAAAACGACAAAACACCACGATGGTATAGAAGTGGAGATATTGAATTTGAAAGGAATTAATGCAGTAAAGCACTTAGAAGGAAGCAGTGCTAAAAGGTTACTTTAGTTTACAAAGTGCTAGGGCAAAGTTCGGGCCAACCTCGTGGAAGCACAGGCCGGCTCCAGGACATATGCATGTCCTGGTGAACAAAGTACCTTTCCTGGTTGCAAGCTTCTACACGTAGTGAAGGCGATGCATTAGTTCCGCATACAGTTGCCTGAGTCGAGAGGTGTCAAGTGATGCGCCGGATTCTGCTACTCTGTAGAAGGAATGTGTTGATCTCTGTAGCCAAAGCGATGGTTCTGATGCGATACACAGATTTTACTCCTACAACTGGGTTAATGCCTCGGTTCTGTTACATACAAACAGGAGATGCATCAAAATCCATCTTGAAAGTATCTGAGCCACTCTCAATGAGCCAGGCAAAGGGGCAGCGGTGGAGATTTTGATATCCCGGAGTCTCTCAAGCAACAGGAGGCAAGCTAAGAAGCACTTGGAGATCCCTTGGAGGGAAGGCAGAGTCCAGCTCTCCTTCAGCACAGTCAGAGAGCAGCAGGAGGCAGGGCAACAAACAGAAAACCAGGCCTTTCAGATCAGTAGTCCAGTTGAGTCCTTTAAGCAGCACAGCAGTCCTTCTGAAAGATGTTCAGTTCAAGATCCAGAAGTGTCTGATTTGACCGGGTCAAAGACCCAGTCCTTACAACCAAAGAGCCTTTGATGTGGGGGGCGGCTTCAAAGCAGCTCTTTGAAGTGCACAGGTTCCCCTTTCATCCCAGTCCTGTCTGCTAGGCTATCTATGGGAGGTAAATCAGCCCTTTGCGTGGGAACAGGACACTACATATTCAAGTATAATGTTAGCTCCTACCTTCGGTCCTTCCCAGGGAAGGCCATCAGAATGCAGATGTATATAGATGGGTACTCAGACACACCTGTCTATCCTGTGTTGTGGCTGTCTAAAGGGAATGGAGTGTAGCTGTCATCAACCCAGACGTGTATCGGAGACAAGCTGTTAGGTAAACAGAGCAGTAAGTGCAGAGAAATGTCCACTTTCCAAAAGTGGCATTTATAAAAATGTAATGTTAAATCCAACTTCGCCAGTAAGTAGGATTTATCAATACCCTTCCACACATATGAAACATGAAAAAGCTTCTCCTCTCTGATCAGGAATTACAGCTTAAAAGTGTATTAAGGAATTCCCAATGCTAACCTATGAAAGGTGTAGGCCTCACAATAGTAAATGAAAAAAAATGCTGTTTGACAATACCATGACATGCAAAACATAAAAGTACATGTCCTACCTTTTTCCTGCATTACCCTGTTCTTAAGGCTATCTAGGGCCTACCTAAGGGATGACATATGTAATAAAAGGGGAGTTAAAGCTAGGAAAGTAGTTTTAAATGCCAAGTCTAAGTGGCAGTAAACTGCAAACACAGGCACTGCAGTAGGAGGTCTGAGACCGGTTGTACGGCTACTTTTGTGGGTGGCGGTTGACCGGTCTTAAATATAGCATCATTAAAAAACACAAAACATTCAGATATAAATATTGGGAAAAGACGCCAATTATTGTTATATTCCCCCTCACATTACCAAACATATTAATCACTGTATCCAACATGATTTCATCTAGTTATTGATTTATGCATAAGTGCATAATTACAAGGGGTTAAATCATATGCATTTTGGTGGCATATAATACGCTACTCCACCTTTCTAAGAGTGTGTATGTACACACACATGTTCAATCATATATATTAATCAGCTTTTCTAAATCTTCCACACAACAGACCTTGACTAAGCACTACAGCAGAACAGTTAATAAAAAAAATAATTAGAAAAAAGCCACTTGAAAAACTCTACTACTACTATTTTTGGTACCTCAAAACAACACTGCACTGCCCAATGTGCAGTAAAATATAATCCTGAATTTTAATTACAAATAAAGCTACATGCATTTCTTATATCAAAAACCTAACTAGTTCACACAACATAGACACTGTATAGAAATGAGGTTGGCTCTTCGCCGCCACACGTCACACACTACAATGCCTCCTTCTTGCTTTATGATGTAGGTAAATATTACCAGCCAAGAGACACACAACAGCCACCAATGTATCCTGCTGCCATCCGTCACATTTACATTCTGAGCTATTGCTGCAGTGGCTATCAATGACTTCTTAGACGTGCGTATCGCCCCACTAAGGGACGCGGTAGTCAGGGACTAAGCGACTGGAAACATCAGGCATACTGGCACCCTTTTCAAATCTACCCCCAGTGGTGCTGGAACAATTTTCAGAGTAGGGAGGCTGCCATCAGTGTTACTTCACTGAACTCATAAGGATGTGATAAATTTAAGATTCACACAAAGAACAAATGTAGTAAATGAGCCACGCCAATTTGTAGAGTGGTAAGGGTGTAGTCGTGTGTAGATGATGGTGCCTTTAGGAGCACAATGTTGGAAATATATTTCTAAAGCATGGTATAGAAGTGCGCTGTCATCTGCGGACAGCACATTCTCCATTGAAATGGTCACTACATCTGCAGAGTTACAGATCCACTTGTAAAACTATATAGCGCAGAAACAATGTGTGGAAATATAGTGACTGCAAATAGTCTTCATTTGGGCATTACCAATTAAAGTGTCTTGATTTGTTTTTGTCCCATTTAAATCTTTGTTTCCATCACACTTCAGAATTACAAAAAAATGCTTCATTTGTACTTTTCGAACTGCTAATCTGTTTGGAAATATTTTTTACCGTTCAGTTAGAAGTATATTTTATATGATGCTTAAAAAAATGACATCCTGCAGTCTTTCCTTTCACACCAGCTGAGCGCCGTGGACTGAAAGTCTCTCACTTGGCATCGGGCCAACTCGCAGATCTCGAGTATGCCACCAACTGACGCAATGTTACAGCATTAAAGGTTTCCCAAAAATTAACACGTGCAGTAAAGTGTTTTCAGACAAGGTGCAACTTTCACACGCCCGAGCAAGAAGTAAGCTGCAATCCCACACTGCTAGCTAGTGTGAACGGTTTTCATTCCACATCCCGTCTCACGTCACCGACAATAACGGAACACAAGAACAAACATCAGCTCCCATGATGCAGGTTAGTGTGGAGGGTCATTGCATCAGAGTCAGCACAAGTCCATCAAATCTCTTGGCAACCGAGTCGGTGAACAGGAAACATGAAACGTGATGGCGCCACCTAGTGGACCTCAATCCAGCTTGTTAAAAGAAGACCACGTGAAGCAAAACAATTCCCATCCTTTGGTACTGAGTGAAGTTGTTAAACAAGCATTTACAATGCAATGGTCTCGGCAATATTATAGGTAGAGCTATTGGCATTGCTCATTTTTTTTTTTGTATCCCTAAATAAATGGCATTGTCATTTATATTGGCAATAGCTTAATTGCTTGCATATGCGAGACCTATTGCATTAGCAGAGATAGAGTGAGGTAGTGAGATAGAGAGAGAGTGAGGTAGTGAGATAGAGAGAGAGAGTGAGGTAGTAAAATAGAGAGAGAGTGAGGTAGTGAGAGAGAGAGTGAGGTAGATAGAGAGTGAGGTAGTGAGAGACCGAGAGAGTGAGGAAGTGAAAGAGTGAGGTAGTGAGGGAGAGGGATGTTCTGAGGTAGTGAGATAGAAACAGAGAGTGAGGTTGTGATGTAGTGAGATAGAGTGAGGTAGTGAAAGAGTGAAAGTGAGTTAGTGAGATAGAAAGAGAGAGAGTGAGGTAGTGAGATAGAACGAGAGTGAGGTAGTGAGTTAGAGAGAGAGAGTGAAGTTGTGAGGTAGTGAGATAGAGTGATTGTGTGCTTTGCAAAAAATTTCTTAAAAGAAATCCACCATCATTCGCACGCAAAAGGAGCAGAAAAAGATTTTTTTGTTAATAAAAAAAATGGTAGTCACAAATAGAAATCCACAGACTGCTCAGCAATTAGAATAGCTTTTTTGTGCAAAGCTTCTCTTTTTATAGCTTTTTTCCTCGCTGTGCTGCTGGTTTGCTTGGGCGTCGTCTGGCTGCTCCGCCTGACGGAATTGTCAGGTTATCTTTTATTCACGGGAGGATGAAGGGGAGAACACACACCGGGCTGTTTAAATCAAGCCAGGCAGGGGGTCGGGCCTGCCTTTCTCACAGGCTGCGGGAATGCCAGGAATTAGAGACATCAAAAACATGCAACAGAAGGAATGATAAAGTAAAAGAGGGAAAACAGTGAAAATGGAGAAAAAAAGAATGTGCACGAGTGAGATATTAAGGCACAAGTGTATGGGGGTGAATAAAAAAAAGCATGAGGTTGAATCGAGACTATGTAGTCTGCCTTCTTCGTATTCGGCCCCTCTGATATTCGTAGCTCTGGCCGTGGCCTTCTGAGTCAAACTTAGAGCTCTGGCACGGATTGTTTTAGAAACCAGGCACTGAGATGCAGCAAAACATCAACATGGGGAGACACCTTCTTTGAGAGACCAAGACACGGGAGATACAAATACGGAGAAACAAATAACACAGGGAGACGCTGACATGGGGATACACTAACAAGACAGAGAACGCTCTGGGGAACCTCAGGAAAGACCCAGTACAACACTAGCAGACATAGTGAGACTCAAAACAGCACTGGGGATACTTTGAGAGGACATGGGGGCGTCATGAGATGAAAGCACTGTAGAGAAACACAGGATGTCACCAAGTACCCGATCACGTGCCAGGTGTAGCGGTATTTCTGGGTGAAATACACACCACCCGATCACGATAGGCCTTGAGCTTCTACATCCAGATGTTCCAGGTGAGGGGACACCGGACATATTTTACTGGTTCGAAAATCCCTCTTGTAAAAGGACGTGGATTTGGATGCACGCGGAGCCAGGCCTGGATGCTGGGTCCCGTCTGACCCCTTCCTATAGCTTGACGAGGGAGCATGGAATGGCCCCCTGCCCGCCCGCCACTGCCTGCTGTGCCCGTGGACATCGTCTGCATCGCCCACCCTGCACCACATCCACCGCTCCCAGTTACCACCTGTAACAAGCGAGTGGTAAACGTGAGCAGTAATACTCATGGGATTAGGGATTGCCTGACACAATTTCACCTTGAAAATCATGGTCCGCACTGTTAATTCTCAATCCACGGGGATTTACTTGTAATTAGCGCCGTGTTACCGCACAGCGCTGGTGAGGTGTTACCACACAGTACCGGTGTTTACAGGAAACTAGTTTGCACTCTAGGGTCATTTTCATCCTCATGTTATCAGGTCAAATGTAGACATGGACACTGGGAAACTAAAGAGACCAGGGATACTGGAAGACTGGGACGAGGCAAACACAGACCAAGGGAGATCTATACGAAGGGACACATGGGGGACACCGAGCATGCAGTGGCACACGGGCTCGGGAGGACACTGAAGAGACGTGGAATACAGAGGACACTAAGACATGGGGTGCCATGAACACTAGGAGAGACTGCAAATCAAAAGTCCGCCCCGAGCATACTGTGTGCTCGGGGCAGACTTTTGATACAATGAAATAATCATGAATACAATACTTTAAACACATCACAATACGATATATTTACCAAGTTCAAGTCCTTTCCTCTGTTTTTAATTTGAATTCTGGAGTCTGTCACACATGGAATACTTCTATGCACTGTCTTGATTTGGCTTTTAAAGACAGTTACAGAGGCATAGATCTGGGCTGGCATCAGGCTTACCTGGCTAGCGTCTTGTTTGGGGGCCAGTGGGCGCCTCTCGCGCTGCTCGCCTTCCCTGCTGCTGGTTCCCCCTCATGCTGCGGCCAGCGACGGCTCCGTTCCCTCCCCAGACTCGGTGGTGGACGAAAGCCCGCACTGCCGGCGCCTCCGACCGCTGCCTCTAGGGGAGGGACAGGGCTGAGGCACGTGTGAGTGAGGCGGTGGGCTGTGAGAGGGAGCAGGAGAGCGAGAGACAGGCAGAGAGCGACAGAAGCGCGGAAAGAAGGCAGTAAGACCGGTCAGGAAGGGAACAGATCTGTGAGGCAGAGGGGGCTAGGAGGTGAGACGTAGACTGAGACCCGGAGAAAGAAAAGGAACGGGGGCTCTGGAAAAAGTGGGAAAGTGGCAGAGGAGGAGGCTCTGAGTATCTCGGATACAAGAAGCACACTGCAGTCTTCTGGCAGGCGGCGGCGGGGATGCAAGGGACAGACGCGATCGGGCAACAATGGCGGCCTCAAGCTTCCGAAATTTTTCGGATTCGGGGGCGTGTTTTGCTGTCCTGAGTGACGGATGACGTCACGAGCTAAAGAACAGCAAAACTTACGCCCCCAAATCCGAAAAAGACGGGGCTAAATTGGAGGGACGGCTCTCTCCTCCAATGGCTGGCCTCCGTTTAGGAAGCCAGCCAATGGAGGAGAGACGAGGAGGGAGGCGGGTTTAAGCTGCCACACTAAGTAACAAGAAATCACCGGACTTCCGGTCTTGGCCTACGGCCAAGCCTACAGTCCCTCGACCTAAAAAGAACCGGAACAATTCCGAAGGTGTACAGAGAAGGCTTGAGTCTCTCTTAACCAACTATGGAAGAAAATCCGAGTTCCTATTTTATATAATAGTTAATGAAATATGTTAGGTCATGAATTCATTGACGGTAAAAGTGAGTTTTCTTTTATTCACTTAAGTAGCATACAGTATGTAGACACATGTTTCGCTCTGATTAATGATCTTTCTCAAGGCAAATGTATTAATTAACCACTATTATTATAGCATATCAAAAGCAGGAATTAAACTTTGTCATGAGCAAACTTTCTGTTTCAGTCTGGCTTTCAAAAGGCCCCATTGCAAGGGCAACTGGAATCAAGCGGCACGGGAGCAGCATATTATGTGGCAGAGTTGACTAAATTATGCGGCAAAAAAGACAAATCATGCAGCACTTTTTTTTATAGTATTACTTAATTATTTTGTACTTTTTAAAACTGGTATTACTGTCTGGGTAAAGATTTCATCTAATCAATACCAGTTTAACAACCAAATACATTAATAAGCAACTGAAAGATGCCCATTTAACCTTTGCGAAGGGCCTTCCACTGAATGTGAACAAACACTTCACAACATTTTTGTTAACTTTTCATCCGTTTGAACTGGAGACAACTTTTTTTGTTAAAATCTTCAGATTATACAAGAGATGATGGATTGAGTTGCAAATGTAGGAAATCCAGAATTAAGAGAAAACAGCAGTGGTTGCAGAATTGCAATGGCCCTGCCTATAGCCTACACCAAGTCTTCTGACCGGTATAGAAAGACTACAAATAGTGTATGAATTTTATTCCACAACCAGACGTTTTTAGTGTACACCCTTGCTATATAACCAATGTATTTTTTCAAACGCATTCTCAGCATCAACTCTTTTTTGCTTCTGCTCACCATAATGAGGTCAACAAACGTGTCCAGAACATGTGATATGAACAGATATGTAAGTAAGGCTCTCTGCAATGGGTAAATTAACTTAGTAACAGTTTTCACATGTTAATAGCGTGACTGGTTTGAAGACACAGAGGCAGTACCTGTGGGGGTGGGCCTTTTAGAGGGACACATCTTGCAAGCACCCTTTTCTTGAAACCAGTTGTTTGTGTTCAAGGGGATTGAAAAAGGATGACACTTAGAGACAGACAGATATACAAACACTCGTGCAGCATCCAGATAAGAATAGTGATATGGAAGAAAGAAGCACCCATTCAAATAACTGAGGAACATAGCAAAGGGACTGAAGGGAAGCCTAAAGAATCGGCGGGTGCTGTGGGTGGGGGAGCATGGACACAGGTTGGACTGTATATGTATTCCAAGTTGCAAAGGCAAATCACTTCAGATTCGTGACACTCTGGGAGGGTATGCGTATGTGGAAAGGAGGTTCAGCACCCCCCAGTATCATATCAAATCAAATAGCATTTGTATAGCGCAGCACTGCTGCCCTAAGGGGTATCTGGGCGCTGTGTCTCTGTCAAAGAGCTAGGTCTTGATTCTCTTTCTGAAGTCTGCCCGCAAGGAAGCTGAACGAGGACAAGTATGAACACACGCCTCTACAAAGAAGACATTTTCAACACAAGACACGCCAGTTAACACTTCTAGACAAGGCATGCACAATCCAATGGCTGTGCTGTTCTTCCCACCGACAAGTAAGCCACCAATGTAACTATTCCATTTTTTTGAAACGCAGGAATCAACTTGTTTCTCGTCGGACTGAAAAGTTTAAATATTTTTCCTTCTTTATGAAGATAAATATTAATATTACATGGCCAAGAGCCTCAGAAGGTGCACTATCATTATGAGGTCTGAAATAAGATTGCAATGAGGTACTAAAAATACATAGATAACAAATACTTGAAAATATATCCAAGACTAACATTAAATAAAATTGCCAATCACGATCCACTCTTGGTGGCTGTGCTCAGTCAAGAGTAGACCTTGCCTGAAGGTTGCCCTGTTGGTGACATAACATGACCACTACTGAGCACCAGCCCAACGACAGCATTGCGCCGCACACCTCTACCATTTAGAACAGGCACACTTACCTTCTCGTGGTTCTCTATGAGAATCTCCACCACAATGTTCTGGAATTTGAGGTCCATGATGGCAGCCACTGTTTCCTCTTGCGGCCTCATCAAGGTTGGTCCAAATACCACTCCCAGGTTCGCTACAGTCATGAGATTCTGTTTGGCGTGTTCTGCCACACTTGAAAAAGAAGGGAAAGTGCAAGTAAACGTGCTGTCATCAGCCCTGGATACTGACGCTTACTTTGGGAAGCATGCGGTGAGCCCTGTGAAGAATGTCTACTAACACATGAATCAAAAGATATATCACTTTATGTGGGGGAAAGTCAGCGAGGAGTAAACACAGACTGCATAAACTGGCACAGACACTCACACCTCTATAAGTTTCTTGCAAATTTTGGGTTCCACAGACAATGCGTCCTAAAACAGTAAAAAGTAGTGAGGTTCTCTTTACACTGAAATAAAGTCTTCCCTTCCTGGCAGGGCCATTGAGTAAACACCACCGGCTCTTCATTAACATCGCACTGCAGATTCCCGCTCTAAGATCCTGGACTGAGGCAAGACTGGGTTGGCTTTTAAGGTTCTCTTTGCCAGTGCAGTATTCCCACTTGCTACCCTGTCTGTTGATTGTGCTGACCTATAGTAAACAATTAAAGAAACGCCCCTTGAAAAGCTTAGATGTACACGAGTCGTATTGTCCCTTGTTCACAAATATTTGCACTAGAGAAAACCTGGGGCTGTCTTGAAAATCCTCTAGAGGGGCTTCAGCAAATCATTGAGTATTTCATTTGCACACGAGTCCCTGGAATGTGCGCCAGGCATCCCCTGATGTGCTTCGTAAAGGTTTTGATGTCTATAGCACTGGCAGAAGATGTAAATCAGAGATGAACACAGCTGTTCTCTTAATTTGTTCCACAAAAATGTTTGTGGATAGGGTTTTCTTTGTGAAAACCTGTAGACAACTATGCAAATGCATGGAAAGGCATTTTCCAATGATGTTGCCATTATGTTCCAGATTTTTTACATGTTGCGTCAAGATTTTGCCATGTGTTCTATGTCCTTGCGCTCAGTGAACACAGTTAATAAATATGGTCGTGCTCTGAAGGATCACTGCACTAACAGAGAAACAGGTAAGGAGACAACTTACTTGGCTAGATGCTTCACCAGAATATCCAACATCTCCCTGTTCTTGTCTGGAAGTTTGTGGACCAAGAAGTGAATTGCATTGACTCTGGATTCTGGGCTGCCACACTCTAAACAAACCAAGAGGACAAAAACAGCGAATTAGAAGAATTTTTAAAAACCTCAGCTTCACACAAGTGATGGACTCAATCTTAAAATGCAACAGAAAGTTTTCAGGGTTTGGGGCCTTGGATGTAAAGGGGACCCTAAAGCCTGTGCAGTGGAGGGGCAGAGAGCTGTGTGCCCAAGAGCCATCTATGTGCTCTGTGTGGCCTTATTGAGTGGTCAGTGCTGAAACGGACATGAGCTGTGTTGTGGAAAATATACGGCCATATTTTAGAAGGATTTAGGTGTTTAGATTGAAAATATGAGTTACAAGTATTCTGGTGGAAAATTTCAGTTTGAAAAAAATGTCTGAAAAAGAATGGATCTCTATGTAAACGAGCATTCAGTAACAAAAATGTGAGAAAAGTTAGCTACACGATACATAGAGGAAATGTAGTTTTACTTTCCCAGTCTACCCTATTATCCCTGGCCATGTGCTGTATAACTCTTTAATCATCTGAAATCAGGGAAGTTAGGGTGTGCATTCACTTTCTTGGTGTCCTTCTATTTGCAAGAGTAGGCAACGTCAAAGCACCAAAATATGACTAGAAACACATCGTCTGCTTCTTTGGGCATTTCTGTCTGGTTGATCGTTCTATATTTGCATCAGCTACTGTCTCCCATGCTTCTTTTTGTACGTGTCGGAGTTTACCCCGCCTTTACTTCGGCTGTGGGACCTTTAATGTGAAAACACAGACTGGAAAACAGTGCTTGCAAAACTGCGACCTTACATTAAAGTCTCCCAGAACAATATTCGACCTGACCTAAATAACACCCTGCAGAAATGTTGACCTATGTGTAATTCTTTAATCAAGATAAACTCATTTCGACTGAGAGAGTGCCATGTTATTTTGAACATTTTGTAGGGGTGTGCCATAATCCTGAGTAGTCAGCACCCACATATTTAGAGGATTTTACTAATTTAATGTAGAAATGTAACATTAGGCCGAGAATCAGTGGAATATTTAGTGATGTGTTTATTATTTAGAGACTAATGTAATCATATGTGAAATGTTGCATTAACAATGATGTGCCTTAATGAAATAATACATGTGCCTATAAATGAGCGAATTGACATGGGGTTTAATGGTGAAGAATACATTGCTTGCAGAACCAACATTTTTAGTGATGAAATGTAATGTCATGTCATGTTAAAAATGCATTTAAAAGAGCAACGGCCTAGGACACGCTGAAGCCAGCAGAGGCCTAACTGTATTTTTCTTTGGTTAGCTTCAGTCAGAAAAGGAATGATTTTCTCTTAATTGGGAAAAGCTGTCCTCAGCAAAAATTAAATTGTAACTTCGAATGTTGTAAGGATGGTCTCACGTACTCCAGCTTGCAGGTGCAAGGCCACAAGGCTCGTTAGGTAGAAGGGTCCATTGTTTAGAATTTAGGATAGTGGGCGCGAGTGCAGAGACGCTGCCAGGGAATTTGGGAGTGCAACATTCAGCGGAAAAGGTGCCTGGGACCCAAGGACACACCAACAGACTCTTGATGGAGAGGTGCCATAGTGGAAAAGTCCGAAGATCTGTACCTGCCAGAGGGGCGTACCTCTGGGCGTGTCGACTGTTTTTGAGATTTTGTATTAGGGACAGCACCCGAGGGGGCAGAGGCAGTCCGGAGCAGAGAGTAGACTAGGGGTTAGAAAGAGGGCTTGGGAAAGGCAAGATGTAGGCAGTTTGTTAATTTAAGGCAGAGTAAGGTGTAAGAAGGAGCATCTTAGAACGAGCTCAGAAATTGAAGCAATTTATTGGAAGGTGAATGTACTTCTTAGGAAGTCATCACTGCTGACACCTTTATTCTTTCTGGGTAATTCGTTAAGTAGGGATGTCACCTTAGAGTTAGTGTAGGGACAGTTTAACGAATTTCTTTTCCTTTTTGTAAATGCAATCTCGACTTTCTACATTGTCGGTAATGGTATGTCTGATGCTTCTCGAATTGACCCTGATTTTTAGCTGAGTCGTCTGAGACTCTTGCGTAGGATTACCTTTGTATTAGTGCCAGTCTATTTCTTGAATCTTTTGCTGAGATGTGTGTATGTTCAGTTATTTTTGGCTTTGTAATAAAGGTTCAAATTTTCAGTTGGTGGTCAGTGGTCCTTTGAGCCTAATTTGGATTTGTGTTATAAAGTGGTTTAAAAATATGATTCCAAAAATCTACCCTCTACGTTTCTAGGACAGGGAAAAAGATCCAATCGACCTGACCTGGGATTCTAGAAAATGGTAAGAAAATCTAGATAAGAATCCCAGCTTCCCCAGTTGGTAGCAGAGGATGGTTCCCTTCTGGAGCGAGGGAAGATCTAGATTAGGAGTAGAGGTTCCCAAGGCCCATAGAAATTAGGTGATGATTGCCCAGTGGATTGTCCCCGGAAGACAGCGTTCCATGGAGACCGCCGGAGAGTGACGGTGCGGTGAAAAGCAGCAGTTCGTAGGAGAGTGAGTTTGAATAGGGTTATATGTTGGTAGATTGCGGTGTTTATATGTTGTGTGTGGTGTAATGTCTTTGCGGAGTTGGAGTGCCTGTTGTATGAAAGGAGATCAGGCTGTGAGCGCACGTAGCCAGGGAAAATTTTGAGCTCAAGGAGTAGCTTAAGTGGTTCAGGTGTACCTCACACCTACAGTAATTGTCGACCATCGTTAAGGGAATTGTGAAGTACCATCGATTGCCCGGTGGACCGAGATAGGGGGAACGAATGTGTGAGTGCGTGAGTAACTGACGCTGGTCGTGAGTTGCTGTGTGTTTGTAACCTATCAGTGAGGTGATTGTCCGGTCGTTTCGTGGACAGACAGTTGCCAGTTCGGTGACAATTACACGACTGTGGACGTACAGTCAGACTGTGGACGTACAGTCAGCGAAGTGATTGCTTGGTCGGAAGTGATCATTTCAGTGTATGATTGGGACGTGTGTGTGAGAGAGACTAATTGTAAAGGAGGGGAACTGCTGCGAAGTGGTTGCGAGTGACATCAGAGGTGCCGCGCTGGGATAGGATGGTTAGTGTGGAGCCGCGCTGAGATTGGTGGATTGTCACCAGGAAGTAAAGGAGCGCTGCGGGAGAAGAAACGCTTGTTTTTCATCATGAAATGATTTAAAGTTTTGCGAGATTTGTTCCAAAAAGAGAAAAAGTTAGAAACCCATGGGCGGTGGGGGAGAAGAGGCCCCGCCCGAGGATACTCCGGCTCATTACATGGCTACAAATGTTGGGTTGCACACTATATTGTGGTTCGAGAATTGGGCTAAGATGACAGATGGAAATGAAGAGTTGACTTTCCCTAGATACGGGACTTTCAGATTGGAGGTATTGTATCAGTTGAAATCGATTATGGCTTCCTTGCGATCTCTGCCTAGACCGACACAGTTTGAGGCATTAAATGCATGGATCAGGGCGGCGCAAGAAAGAAACGGCGACAGGAAAGAGTGAAGAGGTCAGTAAGGGCAGTTCAGGATGCAAGGTGGGATGCGCTGGAGAAGAGATGGAGAGTACAGACGATTGAGGGAGATAGGTTGTACCCGTTGTTGGTTAAAGCAGGGGATGCGCAGAAAAAGAATGCAGAGGAAGACCACAGTGATACGGATGATAGCTTGATAGAAAGGCTGTTATCTGAGAGACCACATCCATACAACCAGAGTCAGGGGAGGAGAAGTCAGCCCCGGTAGAGGAAGTTAGGGTACCGCAGGTCCCCCCTAGAGCTGAAGAAGTGGGAAAGCTCTCAACAGGAGAAGGACAGAATGTAGAAGGTGTCAGTTCTCAGAGGTTGCCGGGCGCTCTTATAGTACTGGTTACCATTGGTACCATAGTGTCAGTATATAATCCTGAGCAGACGCAAAGTGGGGGTCCACCGCAGATGGGTATGCAAGGAAGTATCAGTTCTGACAGGAACAGTGTAGTGGAAGGATTGACCCCAATGCCAAGGCCTGTGGAATCGAGTACCCAGTTACCAGCGACAGCAGACTCATCGAGGGGACCGATGGATTTGAGGGGCCCAAGACCAAAATCTTTCGGGGAGTTGAGGCCAGATCTGAGAACATGGGAGACAGTTGAGGGGGCTCAGAGCGACAGGCCAAGCGAGGATTGGGAACAAGGGAGTGGCGAGAACAGGGTGGCTTTTAGGGATGTATCTAAAGCGAACAGATGCAGAGAACAGGACAGTATTTGTGGAGAGAGCAGTAGCAGTAGTGCATCTGGTCGAGGTACCTTGAGCTCAACAATAAAGGCAAAAATAATTGATGTGATGCGGTTAAAAGCAGAAGTGGATGAAATTGTTGAAGGAAACCTGCCTTTAGAGAGGATTGAACTTTACGAACCAGATGAGTTGCTGTTTGTAGCGAAGGATGTGACTCGGAAAGCTAGATCGGCCCAAGAGAAACTGACTGAATTAGCGAATAAATATGATGTGGATCAGTCTAGGACAAAAATGTTGCAGGGTAATCACCGACTGCAGTATACTGATCAAGACTTGGAAGAGAAAAGGGTGATTGGATTGAAGACTCGTATTCGAGAACTGATTGTAGGGATACGAGCTTGGAGCAGACTTGACAAATGGGAAGAAAGGTGGTCAAAGAAAAAGAGTGTTTAAAGGAGTGTGGCAGAGACTCCTCCTTCAGGAGGAGGAATGGTAGGAATTGGAGCACACCCTTTACGGGAGGTGGCCAATGGAGGATATGGACATGTGCCCTGGAGTCGGGAGATTTGGCTGCCTTTACTAATGATTTCCCAAAGCTGAGAGAGAGCCAAGTTGAATGGTACAAGCAGGTAGAGAGGTATGTTAAGATCTCGAAGGTGCTGTGGATCGATTTGAACACCTTGTTTGATATTGTGGTTCCGGGAGATTTGTGGGTAGCATGCAAGATTGCTATCGAATGGCCCACTGTGGAGCCAGAAAGGGATGCTGCCACGAACGGCCAGTCACCTCTAGTGATGAAAAAATACGAGCAAGTGATTACCTGGTTGAAATCTAAGGTACCACTACAGGATATTGACTGGGTGAAGATAGATCGAACGGTTCAGGAACCTAAAGAGACGGTGCATGAGTATTACGAACGATTGTTGCAAGTCTTTAGGCAGTACAGTGGCCTAGATGTGATGGATCCTAAGGACGTAGGACAGTTTGTTTCAAAGTTCGTTCTAGGGTTGAGACCTGAGATTTGCCTTATGATCCAGCAGCATTTGATCTGTTGGCAGAACAGACCGCTGGATGGGATTTTGAGGTATGCCAGGTACTGTAGTGATGAAATCGACTCAAAGCACAAGAAGCTTAAGGACAAGCTGATGTTGGTTTAGATGCAATCGTCTGACAAGGGAGGTAAGGACCAGTCGGGAGGTGGAACTTTAGGGAGGAGACAGAATGGTCAGAAAAAGGGAAATGGCGATGACTCCAAGCCAAGGGTAGATGTGGCAACTTTGAAAAAGACCACAGAGTGTCACCAGTGTCATCAGATTGGACACTGGAGAAGTGAGTGCCCTTATAATCCCAAAAATCAGTAGCAGCAGGAAGAAGTGGCTCAGGTGCAGGTACCTCGGGTGACGACGACAGCAGTACTAAAGACTAAGTCGATAAAAGGGGGGACTATGGCTCCTCGAGTCCAGGTTCCTCAGCCACCGAAGATATCGACAGGGACTCAGACTTACCAGCAGATGCCTCTCTTTGAAGGGAACGATGACTGTTACTTAGATCCGTTGGCATGACGGTGCCTGGGGGGGAGGAAGACTACACTCTTGGGGCAGTCTTGGAGGTAGACCAGAGGGGACCATTTGTAGAAGGTGACGTTGATGGTCATCTTACCACCTTTTTGGTTGATACTGGTGCTACCCGTTCTACTGTGAGATCTGCAGTAGTCCCCAACCTACCCCTCTCGGGACAGACAATCCAAGTTGTAGGTGTCACAAAGAGGAAAATGACAAATCCTCTGACAGAACAAATTCCTGTGAAGATAGGAACGTTCAGAGATAGACATCAGTTTGTGGTGTGTGATTCAAGTCCTGTTTGTTTGCTAGGGACGGATCTCCCATGCAAGCTTAATTGTACCATCTATTGCACCCCTGAGGGAGTGGAACTGCAGACTAATGATGATGACGCTACCTTTAAGGTCGCGAATCAGCATGTGTGCATAGAGATGTACCCAGCTCTGACAGTGGAGGAGCTTCCACTAGAATTGAGAGATTCAGTTTTACAGGAAGTGTGGGACTTTACTGGAGAAGACATAGGATTGATTAAAGGAGTTGAACCAGTTAAGGTCCAGGTTAAGCAGAATGTTGATTTCCCCTGAACGCCTCAGTATAATTTGACCCCAAAGACGATTGCAGGGATAAAACCTGGGATTGAGTCCATGATTAAACAGGGAATTCTGAAGGAGATATTGGGTAGTCCATGTAATTCGCCAATCATGGGATTTCAGAAACCGAGCGGGAAGTTCAGATTTGTGCAGGATTTGCGCCGGGTGAACAACATAGTTGTTCCCTGCTGTCCAGTGGTACCGAATCCATCTGTAATCCTATTTCAGATCCCATGCTAAGCTGAGTGGTTTACGGTGATTGAACTTTGTCAGGCTTTCTTCTCGATACCCTTGCACGAAGAGAGGCAATTTCTTTTTGCGTTCCGACTGGAAAACCGTGTCTTAACGTGGTGTTGTATCCCTCAGGGGTACACAGAGAGTCCACCGATCTTTAATCAGATCTTGAAAAAGAATATGGAGAGTCTAGTACTGCTGCAGAACTCAGTTCTCGTCCAGAACATAGACGACCTCTTTGTGGCGTCAGAGACAGAAGACGCATGCAGGATTGATACCATCGCTTTGTTGAATCATTTGGCAGAGAATGGACACAAGGTATCGCTAAACAAGTTGCAGTACTGTCTGACTGAAGTGCAGTATCTGAGTCACAGAATAGAGAAGGGCAAAAGGAAAGTGTCACTGGATAGGATTGAGGAAATCATGAACATGATGGTGCCTTCAACACAGAGAGAGGTCAGGATGTTCCTAGGGATTGTTGGCTACTGTCGCCAGTGGATTGCCAACTTCTCATTGAAGGCAAAGCCTTTACAGAGACTGACGCACAAGGACGTGACTGATCCGGTACCATGGGACAAAGACTGTATGAAGGCTTTCCTAGAGTTGCAAGAGGACCTTTGTCGTGCTCCGGCACTGGGAATGCCTGACTACAATAAGTCTATTTCACTAATCTGCTGTGAACGAGAAGGTTGTGCATTAGCAGTCCTAGATCAGGATCATTGGAGGTGTCCGTAGACCAGTTGCCTATTTCTCAGCTACTTTAGATCCAGTAGCTTCAGCGTTGCCCGGATGTCTCAAATCCATTGCTGCAACGGGTGTCAGCATTAAAAGTTGTGAGAGCATTGTCATGGGTCATCCACTGACTGTATTTCTACCGCACTCTGTTGAGCTATTGATGACCAGGACCAAGACACAGCACCTGACGAATAATAGGCTCACACGCTACAAGCAGGTCATTCTTGCTGCGGAGAATGTGACCCTTAAGAGGTGTTCTGATTTGAATCCTGCTACCTTGATGCCATTGCCAAACACGCTTTACGAAGATTGTGAGGATCATGATTGTCTCGATGTGACTGAACTTTGCACCAAACCGAGACCTGACATTGTTGATGAACCATTGACTGACCCTGATGAAATTTACTTTGTTGATGGTTCATGCATAAGAGACAGTGTTGGTCAGTTGAGAGCAGCATTTGCTGTGTGTACCATTACAGGAGTTATTGAAGCTGCGTGCCTGGAAGGAGTGTACTCCGCTCAGGTGGCTGTGATCATTGCCCTAACTCGTGCTTGCTTGGCAGCAGACCAGATTCGGATCACCATTTATACTGACAGCCAGTATGGGTTTGGTGTGGTTCATGACTTCGGACAGTTATGGCCTCAGAGAGGTTACATGCCCTCATCTGGATACCCTATCAGGAACGGGAAATGTGTAAGGTTGCTCTTGGGAGCTTTGCAATGTCCCAAAGAGATTGCTGTTGTAAAGCGCACGGCTCATGGAAAAGGGACAGATTTTGTGTCACTCGGAAACAGATATGCAGATGAGGTTGCACGCTTCTGTGCCGAGCAGGGCTATTCCTTTACTGAACAAGACATAGAGGGATGTCAGGAGAGAAATGAGTTAAACATGATGATGGAGATGGCAGATACTTGGGATGAGCTCAAATGCATGCAGGAACAAGTGTCAGATCACAAGAAAAATGTGTGGATCAATTCAGGCTGTGTAAAAGGAGATGTGGATATCTGGGTCCCAACTGATGGGAGAGCGGTGTTGCCGGATGAGCTGTTGAGTCCAATGGCGAGACAAATTCATGGTGCAGTTCATTTGGGAAGAGATGCGATGGTGCGAGTGTTCAGACAGACATGGTATAATCCGAAATTTTGTGCAGTGGCTGAAGCTGTGTGTCAAAGGTGTGTTACGTGTCAACAAATTAATGTTGGGAAGAGAACTGCAGTCATGAGTCACATCGGGAGGTCTGGAGGGCCTTTCAACAGAATGCAATTACATTTCATTGAGATGCCAAAATGCAATCATCTGAGGTATATCTTGGTGGTGGTGTGTGTGTTCTCACGGTAGGTGGAGGCATACCTGACACGCAGGTGCGACGCACTTACAGTAGCTAAGCTATTGTTGAGGGAACTTGTGCCTAGATTCGGGGCTCCAACCTCTTTGGAATCGGACAGAGGAACTCACTTCCATAGTGAGGTCATGAAGATGCTTTGCACAGCACTAAACATTGATCAGACACTCCATTGTAGTTATCGACCAGAGGCTTCTGGGATAGTGGAGCAGATCAACAGAACTTTGAAAGCTCGGATGGGGAAAGTGTGCTCATCCACGTCTCTGAAATGGCCAGACGCTCTACCTTTAGTGCTAATGAGTATGCGCAGTATCCCAGATAGGAGAACTGGTCTCTCGCCTCATGAAATGCTGATTGGGAGGGCAAAGAGGTTACCAGCGGTGCCATCAACAGCTTTGCTGAGCATCACAGATGATCTGATTCTTGATTATTGCAAGGGACTAGCTGATGTCATCCGTTTTGTGTCTCATCAGGTGCAGGCTGCTGTGATCCCGGCTTCCAGTGATCTCTGCCACGACCTGAGTCCGGGGGACTGGGTGCTGGTTCGGAAGCACATGTGAAAGAGCTGCTTGGATGTTCGTTGGAAGGGACCCTACCAAGTCATCCTTATCACAAACACTGCTGTGAAGTGTGGAGGGCTGCCGAATTGGGTGCATGCTTCACACACTCGACGAGTTCCAGCACCCTTGGAAGAAACAGCTCCTCTCCCAAATGAAAATCCAGCTGAAGTGGCAGGGCCACAGGAGGGGACAAGCCAAGCTGTGAGGGTGTCTGCTGAGGCTGGTTGCTCACTAGATCAAGCTGAAGAAGGTCACAACGGAAGTGAAGCTGAGACTGTCTCAGAAAGGGGAAGTGACTGTAAAAGTGAGCCAAAGCTGGACACAGCTGAAGAAGACTGTGAGCAGAGGGAGCAAAAGAAAGCAGGAGAACTAGCAGAGCAAGGGAACAGTGGCCAGAAAGACAGAGGCGACTGAACCTGAGGTTGGTTTCCCAAAGGGATCTTGCGCCTGTGTCTGAGGAGTCTGAGTCAGACGGAGACGAAGTAGGACACGCTCGCAGAGGACCGAGAAGATCAAGGCGAAAGAGGGTGTCTTATCGAAGGTACGCAACTCCGGAGTGGACCTACCCTGTGACTGATGCCAGGCATATTGAGATCGGTGAGGGTAAGGGCAGTGACAGTGATCAGTAACAGTCCTAACATCAAATTGGAGGTGTTGTTGTTGGTGCCGAGACTTGAGATCGAAGGTGTACTGACCATCACTGTTCCAAATCCCCCAGTCTTGAGCGGAATTCGTCATTTGATTCTGAGCAGGTTGATCTTTCCTACATTTGGTCCTGAAATACCATCTCATGAGTCTATTGTTCTTCGTCTTGAACTTTTGGAATATGTGTTAGAAGCAGTTGGAACAAGCTTGATCGTGGACTAAAATGACTTTTGCTTTAAATACTTTGTTGTGAATAACTTAGGTCCGAGTGGAAGAAGAAGAAACGTAGGGACTTTCTGTAGAGGACGGAGAAGGGTTAGGGTTGTCCATTGTTTGCTGTAAATAAGGAACTGAAATTGAAGAGGGGACTTTCAGCCTCTGAGGTGTGGTTCGAGTGCTTCAACTGGAGAGAAAGAAGACAGAGACTTTTGAACACTGTTGCTGAACCACTATATTGCAAAGACAAGTCTTGAGACCATGGAGGCTGGAAACCTGAATCGTAGAGCTAGGTGCATTGTAGGCACACTTGTAGGAGGTGTGATCCTTTTCATCATTCTAGTAGTTGTAGTTTCGTATTTAGCCCCACATGAGCAGGCAGTGGAGGTTGAGGGAATACCTACACCTACTACTCCTAGCAAAGAAGAGGTCAAGGTAGGAAACGACAAAGCTTTGCTGGTAGAGGAGAGTCGTAGATTACATGCAGATCTGTCTAGAGGCAATTTCAAGCTTAATGCGTATGTGAAGTTGTTGTATGAGTACATTAATGCAATGGATGCGAAAGACTGCTATGTGTGTATGCAATTGCCAGCTTCTGTAGATGAGGGTATTAGATACCATCACCTTCCATTGACATATGGGATTTCATGTAGTTTGCTGCTTAGCATATTTTATGGTTGCAAACATTTTGACTATTTATTTTCGAATTATGATGCAGTGCTTCCTGAAGTGCCTGCATATAAGCATTTGAACAAGTATGATTATTATAAGTCAGAGGACAGGCTTGGAACGTATTTTATTCCGACCCAGGAGTTGGATACAGCTTATGCACATCGCCATAATCTGACGTGTTTGTTGTCAGATACAGAGAAGAAATTCATTGATCAAGTAGAAGATAGATATCGAAAACAAAAACAGTTGCGAGATTCTGGACAGGGTAGAGTGGATTGGACAGACGAAGAGAGATTACACAAGTCTAAAGGGAGCTTTGTTCCAATAGCTTTAGATGAAGTACAGAAGGGGAAGTTGTGCATTATAAGAATGTCAACATAGGGCACACCACATGTGAGCATACATTTAATTTGGAGTATTATGCTAAAGACTTTTTGCAAAGTGTGGTACAAGTGATTCCGATGGTGTATTTTGTCTGTGGGAGGACTGCTTATGTGCGAATGCCTGAGAAATGGTATGGAACGTGTTACTTAGCGATCATTTTCCCCAAGATTTACCATACAGAAGATTTTGAACTGATAGAAGGAGGACAACATGTGAGAGTGAAGCGAGGTGAAAGTGCAGGAGCCACAGTTGGAGATGTTTTTGGAGCAATGATACCCATGTTGGGAGTGATTCTGAATGATGTGAAGATCCGAAGATTGGCGACTGTTGTAGACAAATTATCCTTGAATACAGCTAAATCCTTAGTGTTGGTTGAGGGTGAGATGTTATCGATAAGGACTATGGTTTTACAAATCCGTCTTGCTTTAGACGTCCTTCTAGCCAAAGAGGGAGGAGTCTGTAAACTTTTAAAGGTCCAAGGGCCAGATGTAGGTAAAACTTATTTACCGATTCTTAATTACCGAATTTTACCGATTCGGTAATTAAGAATCGGTAAATAAGAAGTGGGGGTATGTAGGAACATCCAGATGTTCCATTTACCGAATCGTTAAGAATCGGTATTTACCGATTCGGTAAATACCGACCGGTAATGCTCCATTCATTCCTATGGGCTTTGAAGCCCATAGGAATGAATGGGGCATTACTGGTCGGTATTTACCGATCGGTAAATACCGATTTTTGGCAAGGGTGCAGGGGGTGTCACTTTGACACCCTCTAGCACCCCCAAAAAAGGTTCGGGGGCCATATGGCAGGCATACCTGCCCTAAGGGCAGGTCTGCCTGTCATATGGCACAGGTGTGCATGCACACATGTGCATGCACACCTGAATCGGTATTTCACCATCAAATTGAATTTGATGGTAAAATACCGATTTCTTAGGCCTTGTGGGACTCAGAAGAGTCCCACCTACATATCAATTTTACCGATTCTGTAAAAATACCGGTCGGTAAATTTACCGACCGGTATATTTACAGATTCGGTAAAATTACCGATTTGCCCAGTTTACCTGCCCCTACATCTCGGTAGCCAAATACCGGTCGGTAACGGCCGAATTCGGCCGTTACCGACCGGTATTTGGCTACCTACATCTGGCCCCAAGAATGTTGTACTTATATACCAGATAATAGCAAGGATCTGGAGAAATATATGAGCAACATTACTGCAATTCATTATGAGATTGAAGACTTGACTGGAGAAACAGTGTGGGAAAAGATTGGAAAGGGGTTTGATAAGGTTGGGATTTGGTTTGCGAATCTTGGAAAGGGGATTTTGGGTTACATCTTGAAGCCAATAATAATAGTGGTGTGTTGTGTGATTGGGTTGTGGGGATTGGTTAGAGCATACGAGTGGTTCCAGTCAAGCAGATTGGAGAGGTCGATGAGAATGCAAGAGAGACGCATGGAGAGACTGCAGGACAGTCAATATCGAAGTTTGAAAAACATGGAGTTGCTCAAGAGAGGGAAAGTGGCAACGAGCTCTGTTTAAGTCGGTTCTTCCCTAAGGATGGTGTAGTATGTGATGATACAGGTCATCAAAGGGGGGGACTGAGAGAGCGCCATGTTATTTTGAAAATTTTGTAGGGGTGCACCATAATCCAGAGTAGTCAGCACCCACATATTTAGAGGATCTTACTAATGTAGTTTAGAAATGTAATATTAGGCCGAGAATCAGTGCAATATGTAGTGATGTGTTTATTATTTAGCGACTAATGTGATGCTGCATAACGCAGAAATGTAATCATATGTGAAATGTTGAATTAACAATGATGTGCCTTAATGAAATAATACATGTGCCTATTAATGAGTGGATTAACATGGGGTTTAATGGTGAAGAATATATTGCTTGCAGAACTAACGTTTTTAGTGATGAAATGTAATGTCATGTCATGTTAAAAATGCGTTTAAAAGGGCAACGGCCTGGGACATACTGAAGCCAGTTGAGGCCTAACTGTATTTTTCTTTGGTTAGCTTCAGTCAGAAAAGAAATGATTTTCTCTTGCTTGGGAAAAGCTGTCCTCAGCAAAAATTAAATTATAACTTCGAATGTTGCAAGGATGGTCTCACGTATTCTAGCTTGCAGGTGCAAGGCCACAAGGCTCGTTAGGTAGAAGGGTCCATTGTTTAGAATTTAGGATAGTGGGCGCGAGTGCAGAGACGCTGCCAAGGAATTTGGGAGTGCAACATTCAGCGGAGAAGGCGCCTGGGACCCAAGGACACACCAACGGACGCTTGATGGAGAGGTGCCATAGTGGAAAAGTCCGAAGATCTGTACCTGCCAGAGGGACGTACCTCTGAGCGTGTCGACTGTTTTTGGGATTTTGTATTAGGGACAGCACTCAAGGGGGGAGAGGCAGTCCGGAGCAGAGAGCTGAGAGTAGACTAGGGGTTAGAAAGAGGGCTTGGGAAAGGCAAGATGTAGGCAGTTTGTTAATTTAAGGCAGAGTAAGGTGTAAGAAGGAGCATCTTAGAATGAGCTCTGAAATTGAAGCAACTTATTGGAAGTTGAATGTACTTCTTAGGAAGTCATCACTGCTGACATCTTTATTCTTGCTGGGTAATTCGTTAAGTAGGGATGTCACCTTAGAGTTAGTGTAGGGACAGTTTAAAAAATTTATTTTCCTTTTTGTAAATGCAATCTCGACTTTCTACATTGTCGGTAATGGTATGTCTGATGCTTCTCGAATTGACCTTGATTTTTATCAGAGTCATCTTAGACTTTTAATGGGAAGCAATGTATGCAAAGTCCATATTTGTGTAGTCTGTGGATTGTTGTGAACGGTTTTGAAAAAGACTATTTTGCATGCTATCACTAGTGCTGGTACATGCCAGGCGGGGTAAAAATGATGGCTACATCTAACAGTCCTTAAATTAATGGCTGGGGTACATATAAGAGCATATTCTAACAAAAAGTTTGTACTGTCCGAAAAGCCTAATTAATACATTTTATCCGGGGGGGGGGGGGTGACACACTTTCTTCAAGCCATTGTGATGGACACACAGTGTTACATAGCCTGGCAGAACACCTATTTAACATCCACATGTACTCACACAGTGGCTGTATCCTCTGCAGCTACCACATACCAGTCAGATATCTCATGATAGTAATCATAAGCTGCAGTAAGAAACCGGAAACATTCTGACATTCTATGATCGCCGTACCATATTGCATTCCTCAACATAAATAGATAAAAAAGAAAAATTTCTTCAGCATAATGCAGCTTCTGCAATGTGAGACAAGAAGGATGCTTCAATCTCCAGGCTGAAAACTGCGAGCAAATGAACAGGTCGAAAAGAAAAAGGAATGTAAAACAATGTCAGACTTAAAGGTTTGTGCTCTGGTTTTTAATTTGCAAATCTGTGAATATCAGCTGCTGTGATAAAGTGCACTGTTGTGACTATATTTCATGCAAACACTAATAGGAGATCTCTGCGATTATCCTACCACTGCAGGTTTTTTTCAGTCTGATCACCATCTAAAAACTTGAGGTAACTTCTTACTGTCTGAAAACAATTCTAGAATGCAAATTTCAGCATTCCTTCGAATAGAATATAGAAATCTAGGATTGGAAAATGTGTCTTCATATTGGAATGCTCAGATCCGAATTGTCCTTCAGTTGCTTTCATGGCTGGGGGGTCTCAGTCATCAGACCCAAAACAGGCCTGGAGGAGCAGCACATAAATGTTCTCACCGTCTCATATTGGATTTGTTAATGCAGAAAAACAATACTCATGGGGACTGAGGCAGACAAGGAAGTTTATCTTCATAATTTCATTGAACATCTGTGGCTTTTAGAACAATGTATTTGGAAACTTGCTGTTAATCACTTGGCCCCAGTTAAAAAACGAAAGAAACTACTTTAGGGATTGACCAGCACCAAAGCCCTTGGAGAAGGTCTGCCTGGATGGGTGCAAGATTCAGCTGGGGCGAAGATCTAGCTCAAAGGCCGAGCCCTGAGAACAACCAGGGTGAGCCCAAGAGCAGCCCTCGTGAACTAAGGATCCGATCAGCATCAAGCACAGCTGGAAATCAAAGATACCTCTTCCTTGTTTTAAGGTGTCTCCTGATGGTGTCTGTTTACACCTGCCCGGAATGTGAGACACCATGTAAGGAGGAGTGATAAATACAGATCCGGAAGGTGGCACACCGGTCTCGAACACCTTTTCAGCGCCAGTTACCCCCCAGTCGGGTGCAGTTTCTACTCCCACTCACGCCTGGTTTTACACACTCCGAACAATAGTGCGCGGAGAGGCTGAAGGTGCCAGCATCGAACAGTAGCTGCCTCTTTCAGGAATCAGGACAACAGGCACAGTCTTGTAACAGAGTCAGATTTCAGAGAAAAGGGAGAGCAGCAATGGCTTCAAGCATCAGTAGCGACACTTGTAATTACTTCCTTCCTTGTATGTACAAATAAAGGCGTATTTCTTATAATTAGGAATAAAAGGATGTCTGAGGCCAAGCACTGTGACAATGATTCTTAGGCAAGCCAGGGCCTTGCAAATGACCTGGACGAATATGCGAACAGCTGAGCGTAAGCATACCCTAAAAACAAAAAGGTTACTAGGAAGTCAGTGCAGATTGAGGTGAAAAAGCGACTACTGCAAAAAAATTGAAAACACATGACATTCACAAGTGATGATAAGATTTTAGCTCCGCCTCCCACTACCACCCTGATCACTCAACCTTAACCCTACAACCGCCTTAACCATTTCCATAGCCAAAAGTGTTTCCACACATACAATAACAATTTAAGTAATTCAGAAATAATCTTTACAACGAAAAGATAATCATTCACATACTTAGTCTCATTCTCATCTCATTCCCGCCTCACTCAAGTGATGGCAGGGTGGGAATTTTGACACAACCCTAACCTCAGTTCACATCCCAGAGTCTTCACTCAACCTCATCTCCTAACCCTTCCAGACTCAGTTGCTCACATAACATGTTCTTCGAACATGACAAATTACATCCATCACCAGAAGACACCCATCCGCTACTCTACCTACCTCTCACTCCCATCTCTTTGTTACCTTCCACAAATGACAGCAGGTGTGGGAGTCAAGTTTGAGGGAAGAGGACAGAGAGCTTGTTGCTCACTTACGCCCATGGCCAACTTCATAAACAGAAGTCCTCCAAGGAGGAGGCCTCCTGTCAGAGAAGGCCAACAGCTCAAAAGGTTTAATTCTCAGCCTGATCAGGACCAAAGGCTGTGGAATAGAGGAAACAGATGCATTAAGCTCATCAGATGTTTCCTTACTGCCTTGCTGGGTGCAGAGCTGGACTCCCCAGGCTTGTTCTGCTAGCTCTAATGGCGGCAAGTTGTTTCACATGTCACCTGCATACCTCTCTTATTCTAAGTGACGCGAAAAAATAACTTGCATCATGCAGAGAGTGGGTTGATGTTCTAGTGCCCAACGGCAGACTGTCATTCATTTGCTCCTACAATAAGCTCGGGTGGAGAGCTCCCTTGCAGCTATGATAAACATTTTCTGTGGGAAGAGTCTTAGCTGGGCAAATGTTAGCTTCTCATAATGTCCAGTTTTCCTGGTAGAGCCAGGCTGGTTGTGTGCCTTTATTATGCTCTCTTTTACAGGTCTCTTTGTTGGTGCCTATGGATCCCAACCATGACTTCTTCCTGGAAGAAGCCTGCTGGGTGAATCCTCTGGTGGGAGGATCCTGAGAAGCGCAGCCCATACTGAAGGCCCAGATGAAATGGTCAGAAGCAAGACAGGAGAAAGTGTTGAATTGGGACCTGTGGCACTGGTTGAGTTAAGAGGACTGGTGCCTCGGGCTGATCCTCTGGAACTGCATTTGGATCCGTGGGAGCTGCACCTGGATTTGCTGGAAAACTGTAATTCACCTGTGACATGAGCAGAGAGGGCTGGCAAAGTGAGGCTCCTCATCGACGTCATTCTGCTTCGAGAATGACGTACGGAGCCTATATATGCGCCACTCTCACACGTTGGCGTGAGCTGCTTTGGAGGCTGTCTGTGCTGCCAGGCGCAGAGCCCCAGCAGCACACTGATTTTTAGCTGGGTGTAGGTTCATAGAATTGGGATCCTAATAATGGATGGAGTCCAATTCACAGAACGGGGAGGCTGGGAGGATCAGTGAGAAGTCTAGAGTTGGATAGAGTCTGTACCAGAAAAAGCTTTACCAAAGGTAAGTAACTGTTTTTTCTGATAGAGATTACTAAATGTAAATTCCTCACCTTTTGAATAGATAACAAGGCAGTACAAATGTTGGAGATGGGTCTGTAAATGGACCCAAACTAAAAAGTACTGTAGGGCCGAATGGACAAAATGTCTCCCTCAGTGAACCTGGCTTTCCAGACAGTAGTGCTTTGTGAATGTTTGGAGTAACAACCATTTAGCTGCCTGGTACATGACCAGAACACAAACTCCGCGGGCCAATGCAGTGATGGCAGCTTTGGCTCTGGTGAAATGAGCACTCAGACTTTCCAGAGGCTGCATTTTGGCCAAAGCAAAGCAGATCTTAATGCAGAGCATGATCTAGTGGGGGAAGATCAGTTTCTGCACGGAATTTCCTTCTGTGCCTCAGTGAACCCGACAACGAGCTGATCGTCTACTCGGCATGCTCTGGAACAATCAATGTAATAGCTCAGCACTCTTCAGGGGTCCAAGCACTGTAATCTCTCATTCTTAGAGGGGTAAAGCATAATAAGAAACACCAGCAAGTTGATGTTTTGACCAACATGGAAAGGCATCACAACCTTCAACAATAAACATGCTCGAATCTGCAGAACCAGTTTGTCCGGGAACAAAGTTGTGTACAGAAGGGTTGACACAGAGAGTTTGATGCTCACTCACTTGCGGTCCCGATGTTATGGCAACGAGGAACACTGTTTTGATGGCGAGCAGGTACCACCTGTGGCAAGACAAAAGAAGAGGGAGGAGACAGGAAGTCTCTGCTTCTCTTCAATGAGACACTGGTTCTAAGGGTTAAATGGTTGACCCGTCTATTGTTACATACTCCGCATGATTATGGCAAAGGAGGCATTTTCCTCAGTGGCGGGACCAGGTGGTGAGATGAGGTCAGAATAAGTGTCTAGGTCGCTGGCATCCTTGAGGTCATCATGCTCATTTTCCTCGTGGTAGGGTTGGCCAATTTGACCACCTGCATTGAAGTCTTTATTAGGAATCTATCCTGAACAAGGAATTTAATTTGTGGGACCCGCCATGCTGAAGAGGGACACTAAGTGGGTGAATGGCAAAAGGTTGTGGTTAAGCAATAACCAAGCGGGACATCAAAAGGTGATGTATTAGCACTGACTGAGAGAGCTCAAATTGGGCACCTTGTCCTCTAGCGCTGAAGAAGTCTGCATGGGCGTCAAAGTTCTGGGAACTGGAGTGGGTTAAAGAGTCATAGGGTGTGCCGATACAGGTGCCTGAGATGGCCCAGTAACTGGTTCAGGAGGTCCAGCTAGCGCAGAGGGCGCACCTGCTGATGGTATCCCAGATGGAGAGCCTCCCGGCTCCTTGCAGCCTGAAGGTACGCCAGAGGGAGTTGGGTAGTGATTCTGAAAAAGAGTTGGAGCATGGCCTCGTGGAACTCCTTGATTTGCCTCAGTGACCGAAAAGCCTTGGAAACTCAGATTGTCCACTAATAAGTTGAGGGATAGGCTCCAACATCTACAGACTTCTGAAGCAAGAATGAGAGGCATGACAACACCCTTGTGCCTTCTCAGGGGTACAAGAGTGGGTGGAAGAGATTTTTTTTAATGTTTTTTCTTCGACTTCTAGACTCGGAACAGGACTGAGACTGACCCTTGGGCCTGTACAGGTCATGATGTGGATGCTTGGCGATGTACAGATGTGTGGCCTTCGGGTTCATCGATGTGCCATCACTACAGGCCTTAGAGTGGTGACTTGACCCCGGCACCACAGGCAAACCTGATGAGGATCTGTCACAGATATCTGTTTGTAATAGACCTTAAAGAGTTTGAATCTGTTATCTTGGGAGGAGACATTTCCAATACACACTGTTGAATTTAGGTAGATAAGTCTCAAAGAGATGAAAAGTAGCTCAAGATCCACGTTTAGTAGCTCGGATAGAAAGCAACTGACATCACCACACAGGAGTGGCACCTATATAGGCTGTGTACTTAATTTTGGGAGTGGAGACGCCTGGTGCCACCCACTGGCGTGCATAGGTACTGCAGAAAAGGTTTCTGGATCGAGTATGATGCCTGAGGAATATTCAAAATGTAAGGAATGTAGAGTTAGGAGCCCTAATCAGAAAGGGGATTACTCAAAATAACATTTAGTTTTAAAAAATGATACTGAGGGCACAGGGCACGGTAAATATCTGCTCTCTTACCTCTGTTCTCAACCAATTAAAACTGTGCCTCTGTGGGACTGAAATGATCACAGTCATTCACAGCTAGCTTTTCTCCTTGCAGCAGTACTAAAATGTTGCACAGCACTCTTGCAAAGCTTTTGACCTGAATACGTATGGCAGATCTCTTTTGTAGTGGCTGAAATTACACTTCACTTTAACCAATGACTCACAGAACACTTGCAATGGACTACACAGTTAATCAGCAGTATATAATATTTAAATATTTACTGGCAGGAATGATGAAGTCGCCGTATAGCCTGTGCGTCATGAGGGGCTCAGGAAGGCTCCTGGAAGACAATGAAAAGACAGTTAAATAAGTGTATTAGCTTGCTGTCGCGTTCACTCTAGAGGGGGGCTTCCACAATGCAGTGCTGTATATTCAGACGCTCTGGTTAGCTATACTGAAGTTTTACCATCAAATAATCCATCAAGCAAATATATGTACAATAATATATTATCAGAGATTTCAAAATCATAGTGTAAGAGGTCAGATGTTCCTCAAGCGCTGGCACAGATACTCACCTCACTTTGTTTTTTGGGACATCTTAGATCTGGAATAGAGAGGGAAGCAGGCGGGTCTTGGTTGATCCCGATAATTTGTACCAGGGACCCTTTTGTTTCCTGGGTCTTGGTTTAGCACTTTCTTGAACTGGAACTTCAATCATCCCAATGAAACATGTCAGAAGTGGAACATAAGAGGTTATGCCCACCACACTCTTTCTGAGAGCGGCAGATTAGCATCACGAAAAAAGACAGAGGGGGACCTTACCTCTTAAGTAAGGATATGCTAACAAAACGTCTAAAGTGCACATACACCATCTGTTTCTTGGTACTGAGAGACAGTGGTGGCTGGTGACATTTGAAAGTGGTGAGGCGTAAAATTATTGGTGTACTGCCCCGCGACAAGCGAGTGCAGCAAGCAAGCCTGAACAACCTATGGGGGATTCGGGGGTGGGGGACGGGGGACGGGGGGGTACTCCCCCGAGAAAATTTTGAACAAAAGAGTGGATAAATTGTGCTTTTCAAGCAAATTTGAGGAAGCAGCAAGGCTAATAGAGCAATACGTGCACTTAGAATATCTGCCCCCATCCATGACTTTCTGAACCATGACAGCTTGTTTCAAATCTGCCTGCACCCACCGCATGGCTGTGCCGCAAACTGTTGCATCATTACTGCCTGTGCCGGCACCCACTGGATGCTACACCACAGCTGCCTGCACCATTATCCGCTTGTACCACATCCCACAGATCTACACAAATTCTGCTTCTATGCACATATCAATTGCAACTAGAGTTAGACCATGCCTGCACCGGAACGTCTCTGCTGCCCTGCCCGGCTTTAACATCCTACGGCATATTATGTGTATGTTTTTGAATGTGATGGCGTTTCTAGAAAGTAGACCGAAATTGGAGCGTCGAGTCGTTTATGGTGGACCAGGTATAAACCAGGCACACTAGTCACGGTTCGCTCGTGAACATAAAAAGAGATTTGCCATAGCACAGATTACACTTAGATGGCAGAGTAGCAGCAACGCCTCCCCAAACATTGTCCACACCACAAAAAAACACTATCACATAAGAAGTATTCATAGCTGCCAAGATACCCTGGGGAGCATGTGACATCTTGTTACCTCTCATCATATTGCATTCTGGTACTTGTGGTCTTGCCCCTATAGGTGACATATAGCACAAAGCCTTGTCTGCTGCCATGTGCCAGTCTCGGCAGTTTGACACAGGTCACACATTTGTTCATGTTTTTATAGCCATCCATTCAGGTTATACATCTGCCAGGTATATTTTTTAAGCTTGCGATAATTTGCATTGTGGTGCCTAGAGAATCCTACTCTCCCTGCAGACATGAAAGGGCCCTTCCCTGTGTGCCATCTCAGTAGAATTTGGCCTTTTAGCCATCTGCACTTTGGAGTCTGTGACACCCAACCTTTATAATGTCTATGTGTACAACAACAACTGTACGTAGAGCATAACTACAAATGTAACAAGACACATTCATCAGAAACAGGCACAATTACTAAAGTGATCCCATATAATGTGTGACTCCTGCAACCGATACAGAGGTGGCGTAGCAGGGACGCCCTGGGTATTACTGCCGGCAAAGAACACAGAACGCCTGACTGAGGCTTCTGTAGCAAAATGTAGCAATAAGCATGGGTAAGTGGGCTCCTGAGACCTGACGCGTGTTTGTTAAGCTAAGATAGGGGTTAGGCCCAATGGACAGGACACACACGGCATAAACATAAACGGCAGACATGAACACATAGTGCAAAAAATGCCCTCCGAAGCCAGACAGACAGAAGAGCCTAGAGGCAAACCAATTTGCGGTTATACTATTGTAAAAAGTATGTTTACAACAGCAAAGCTAATGCAAGCCACTGATGACCCCGCAGTGCACAGAAGTACCAAGGTGGAGCATACGAAAGCAAGGCAGGAATACCTCAATTAAATATTTTCCTGTTTTTTTCAACAAAATAAAAAAATTATTTGCAATTAAATGTATACTACAGGCAGCCGCGGCTGGCGGGGGTGGGGGGGGGGGGGGGGGGGAAGGCCCGTGGGGGGGAATTAAATATACATTTTAACAAAACTTACCTCACCGCCGGTCCGGGTCCGCGCCACCTCTGCTCCCCTTGGCGCCTTCACGTCACGGGTCACGAATGGCAGGAGTGGACTGGCAGCCCCTCTCACCCAATCCCGGCACTGCTGCAGCGCCAGGATTGGCTTGGGGCACAGGTTACACTTCGCCCGCAGCACGCCCATTAGGAGTCCGAAGGGCTCCTAATGGGCATGCGCAAAAAAGCGCAAACACAAGTGCGCATGAGTGGGCACTTGTAAAAATTTCACCCTCCGTCCCCACTCATGCGCACTTGTGTTGCTGCCTGTTGCCCTGGTGACAATCATGTCAGTCAACATGACGCCAGACCGCCCACCCCCTTCAGACTCTGAAGGGAGTGGGCGGTCTCACATCATGCTGACTGACATGATTGTCAGTTCTCCCTCGGCGTCTTTGAACTTAAGTAAACCGATCCAGTTTACTTAAGTTCAGAGACGCCGAGGCAGCTGAGGGCGGGAGGGGCTACGCCCTCATGACCTAATGGACGCACCGCTCATGCTGAGAGACTGGATTGACAGAAAGTGAAGATCTGGGCCACCAGAATAATCCAGATTTCTGACTCTCTGTAAGCCTGCTTGAAAAGCCAGGTTTTTTAATTTCTCCGAAATGATTTGATATCTTCACGGCGTAGTTAAGTTGCAAGAGCATTTCACACAGCAGGAGCTTTAGCTGGGAAGGAGATTCCTCTTCATAGATAATTGGTAATTTTCTTTGAGTGATGCCCTCGCTATGAAAACTTGTTGATGTTCATACAGCGTTCCCCTGGCAAGACATATCAGATTATCAAAGCATAGGAAGGGATACTCAGGTGTTGGTTAACTGAGTCTCTGTATCTATATAGGATGAACAATTTACTTACCTTAGATAACCCTCTTTCTGGTGGATACTCTTCCTAACCATAGATTCCTCAACCATAGAATACTCCCCAGGTGTGAGCCTGGATCCAGAAATCTTTTTCCATAGTAGTGCTCCAGAACACAGCTAGGTGAGCTATGTGACTCCTTGCTGACTCCACATCGCCCTGGATATGATGGAGTGGGGCTGCATACAAGCGTACCCCTGTGCGCAGATATCAGTGTATTGCTTGTCTCTTTGTACGCCCTCAGACACAGGGCATGAACAATTGCTAGAGCCCTTGTGCTGAATACTAATTATGGAACAATTTAGGCCACTCTATGGTTAAATAGAGGCTCCACCAGAAAGAGCGTAAACAAAGGTATGTAACATGTTCTGCTGATGGATGCTGCAAACCTCACATTCCTCACCTCAGAAAAAAACGAAGGCAAAGCAATGGATTACTAGCTATGGGAAGGTGGTGTAGGGAAGATGCAGTGAAAGTGCCTGAAGTTATGCCAGGAACTCATATAATCTAAATCAGGAAGATGGTCTTTAAAATCAGGAGATGCAGCAAGTAGCTATCCATCATCTCAAAGAATGTAGCGATAAGAAAAGTCCTGACAAAGGTATGGTTCCACTGTGTAAGTAAGCAAGTGTATTCTATACAAAACATATCAATTAAAATAATAAAAGCATTACATATAACTACAATGCTTGAACACTTTTAGTTAATAGACTTTTGTAAAAGAAGAAGAGAAAGTTCCAGAAATTCAGTGAGCTTCCCGATAATTTGAGGAAAAGCAGTACTGGATTGTTTCTTGAACAGTCAGAGTTTAAACAATGTCCGCAAACTCTTTTTTATCGAAGTCCAATATGGAGGTGCAGAAGCAGATGATGTGACCAACTGACTCTTCTTCACAGTAGCAAAGCTTGCATTTCATTGAGGATAAGCAGTGCGTGTTCCAAGAACCTTAAAATTGAGCAAGCTGTATGTATAGGAGTCTGAATTATAAGTACCTTATTTTACTAGCAGCCTCTAATCTGGAGTACAGTTCTTTCTGACTAGTAGAGAGTTAGTTGTCAATTGTGTAATCTGACTGCTTATGGGACTGTAGCTTGGGCAAATCATTCAGTCTGTTATTGGTCTTTAAAAATGTCCATATGAGAACCTTACGCTCTGGGTAAGTCATCTTTATAAGGGCAGCTAGTGCCGGACGCCTTTTTTTTAATAGTTGCTGGGCTCATGTCTGTGGTGTATCCAACACTCTTTTTTTTAAATTCATCTACTATTAGCTTTTTTAAGGGGTTTGCTTTGGCTGAATTGCAAGTGTATATGTAGGGTAACATTGCTCCAATATGCAAAGTTGTCAATGAGATTGAAGACAGTTCGAGCTGTAATTTAGACTTAAGTGTGGCTCAACGTTGGTAAAATAAAGATCTTATCTCTCTCATATAGATTTTATCCAACTCATTGGTTGTCTGTATTTTGAAAACTAAAGAAGCATATATAAGTGATAGAATAAGATTTTAGTTGCCTGCAAGGAATGATTGTCCAATAGAGCGACCTCCATAGATATTTGAAAACGTTGTTATTGATTTAGTAGTTTTACATGCTTTCCCTTTCTTGGCTTAAAAATGATAAGACCATGACAGCTTATTATCAGTAGTTACTCCCAAATAATTGTTTGTATTTACATGTTCAATTTGTTTATCCGCTCTTTTCCACAGCGACTGTTGCTAGTTTTGCCAAATGGACAAAACTTTCATTTCCACTAGGTTTATTTTAAAATCATTGTCACAGTTATATTGATGTAACTTTAAGAGTTGAATTTGGAAACTCGATGGCGTTAACGACAAACTGATTACATCATCCACATTGGCCAAATAAGTGATGGGTTGTGTAACTACTTTTGCTGGTAAGCCTGCGACACAATCTAAATCCAATGATAAGTCATAGATTTATAGGGAACAAAGAAGAGGAGTCAGGATGCATTCCTTGCTTTAGGCAGTTTATTGTCATCATCTTTGGAGAAGGAAACATCTTAGTCAATTTAATTCTCAACCAAATTTCAGCATGTAATGCTATCAAAAAATGCAATAAAGTATAGTCAGTTCCTCATTTTGATAGTTTATCACAAACTCTGCTGGACTGTAATCTATGCGACACACAAAGAGTGGAAAGTTTTTCTTTGTTGATTTGTCCACTCATAGTTGAAGAGCGACTACATTTTCAATAGTGAAACAGCTTGTATGAAATCCAGATTGGCTGGATGAAAGTAGGTTATTACTGGTTGACAAAGCATAAAGTTTGTCCATGATGTATTTTCCAAATAACTTTCCTCCACAACGAAGAAGGGTTATAAAGCAATCGTTTTTGGTAATTTTTGGACCATTTCTTCTGAAGTGAGTGGATTAATGCCCACTTACATGATGAAGGAACATGATCTGTTTGAAGTGCACACAAAAGTAATCTATAAAGTAATAAACTCCATATGGGCGGGGTCAGAGTTTAAAACATCAATAGGTATCCCATTTGGGGCTGCTGCTCATGAAGATCATCTTTTTTGTTTTAATTAACAGCGTGACATTTTTTGTGAAATGACTAATGAAGTGTTAGTATACCCCTACTGAATGAAGTGGTTGCCATATTGAGTAGTGGTCGTTAATGTACGTATTTCAGATTCATTTAGTATAAAATATTAATTTGCTTTCCTACGTGCCCCGATTCGACAGCCAACCACAGCTGAGAGTATTTAGCATTATTTGATTTCATAGCACCAATCACTTGAGTCCAGGCTGACATCTCCTTCCTATAGGTTTTGTTGTTCTGCAATAACGGGCCTTTATTGCATTTGATCAGGGAATCTCGATATGAAGTCTGTGGACACTTTAAATAGTACCTCAGCTGTTTTCGGTGTTGTCTTTTTACAAAGAATATTAACTGGTGAAGCCCGTCACGTTAGTAAGTATGCCTACTGTTAATTTAATGGAGATGAAGTTGAAAATCATGTTTAACAATGTTTTCCAGGCATCAAACCAGAAGGGTGGTTATTCAATTTATTGAGTCACGAAATAATGAACTATTAACTAATTTGCAAGAATGACTTGGAGTGAAGACCCATATTATGTCTAATTGCGCTACAGTGTATCAAAGTTAGGCTGCCTTTGTCAGATTGTTTCTTTAGCTGCTGAAAGTCATTGTACAACGTTATTTGCTGGAGGTCATGATCTGTCTCTTTCCTGGAGGTCATCTGAAAATTCTTGCACACATGGACTTTGGTATACGGAAGTACGGTAAAACGGATTTTGCGTTTTGAATTTGTTTAGTGAATATTGGTTTTTCTGGCTGGTCATTCGTGAATCTTCCATTCAGCGCACTTCATCTGATCTCAAAGAGTAGCTTGCACGTATAATTACATTTTGGTGACTTCTTATTTAGTGAATCCAATGTTTGAGGAAGGTCAATTTTACAGGCCGAGTCTGGCAAGACCTCTGTTGGTATATCATTCCGATATGGAAGTAGTAGATCATCATTAAAAGTCACCCGTGACGATCGTCTCACACATGGCATATTATTCCAGGATGGACTCTTGTTCCTCAAGAACAAGATAAAGCTTAGACCTGCTTTTTATTAGCATTGTTGGCAAATAGATATTCACTAACAGCAGCTGGGTTTGATTTTCATGGTCTAGAAGGACGATTAACATACATGTGGTTTGATTTTGAGTGAATTACAGTACTTTTTTAAACATAATGGGTACGGCCCAGGGAACATTTTCTGGCAAAAACTTTGTGTGTAAAAATTAGCTAGATTAAGTGTCCAGTTTCCATAATTCTTGGAGACAGACCACATGATGATTGCTTAGAAACGTAATTAATTTTCTTCACTGCAATTTATGTTGTTCGATTGCAGGAATATTCCATGAACAAATCGCAAATTCATTCTTCTGTGAGCAAAAGTTTCTTATCCTGCTGTGAGTTATGAAGTGCTGAGGTATGGCCCTGGTGATAAAGTTGGTGTAATGTGGTTGTGGTAGTGAACTGTTGCTTGGTACAGGTGGGTTTACTGAAATTAATGTAAAGATTTCCAAAGTTCATTGTGTTGGTGGGGCCCGTGAAATGGTTTATTTTATAGCTTGATCCAAAAGATTCATTCTTCCTATGTACTGAATCACTAATTATGTGTGGGTATTTTGACTTGGTAGATTTTAAAACAGAATGCCCTAGTTTCCTAGTCTGCTCTTCTGGTCCACATTTTTTTGGGATAATATCCGTAGACCAGGTGGTTCATATTATCTCACCTTTAGTGCTTGTGGCACTGTGTCACCACAAACGGTTTGGGAGGGAACATATGTGCCAAACGTTTAATAAATCCCATCACAACAGGTGATTTAAACAACAACTGTTTGTCCAGCAAAGTAGGGAAGTCTGAAATGGCTGCCAAATAACCTTTAATAGTGCCCACAGCAAGGTCTTGCTGGGCTAAAGATGCAAACAAAACAGGGGTCAGTCTTGCGAACGCTACTGCATACAACAACTTGGTCCCGGCACCCACCATAAATGGATTTTGTTGAAGGGAGTCTGGTGACAAGGATGACAAGCACCACTTCAGGTGGCAGATCAAATGGCGTCATTTGCTGCTGCTTGTAGCTGTAGATAGCATAGATACAGTTGGAGGACAGTGCACTGTTGTTGAGACGGTACTCCCAAAGTGGTAGCCTGATTGGAGGACAGATGCTCATGTCCAGAAAGTCAAGGTACCACGCTCCTGGCCCAAATGGGCTTGACAAGGATGACTTGACCCCGGTCATTCCAGATCTCTATCAAACTTGGGGAAAGACAGGCAGGGGCAAGAAAGCATACAGGAACCCTGTGTTCCATTCCAACCAGAATACATTTCCTAACAAGTGTTTTCATCTAAACTTCAATGTGCAAAAATCTTAACACTACGTGTTAACCACAGTGGCAAATAGATCTGCCAAGGATTTCCCCCACAGTTGGAAGACACCTTGCCCCACCTTGGGATGCCGTCACCACTCGTGATCTGCTCGGTTATTCTGCTCTGGTATTCAGGAACTGTGCCAGGAGGTTTGAGATCAGAAAAATAGCCTGGCAGTTCAACCACCCCAGAGAAGCACAGTCTCCTGACACAGGACACTAAACATCACCCCACTCTACTTGTTGCAGTATCACATGGTGATGGTGTTGTCCAATAGAGCCCCAATCAGCCTCTCATTAATGGGTGGCAGGAAGGCTTCCAGAGCTAGACAAATGACCCACAAATCCAGCAGACTGATGTTGAGGCAGCCCTCTGCCGTAGATCAGAATTCCCCGATCTCCACCTTGCTAAAGCAACCTCTGCAGCCCAGCACGTTCATGCCTGTCACCACGATCAGCTCATGGAAAAGAGAGAGGGGCCAGCTGCTGCACCAATTGTGTATGTGCTACCACCACTGCAAATCTCAAGCTGTCTTCTGAGACCTGGATGGCATCTGCCAGATTGCCCCTGTGCTGGGCCTGTTGGAACTTCAAATTCCATTTCAAAGCATGTATGTGCCACTTGGCAGAGCTGACGAGGAGGATGCATGTGAATGAGGCCAACAAGCCTCAGAGCTATTCTCACTATGTTCCAGGATCAAGACTGAAAAATTGGAATCACAGACCAAAACTCCTGGACTCATTGTGACAGAGGGAAGGTCATGAACTGCATTCTGTCCAGGACAGCCCCATTGAATGGAAGCCTCTGCAAAAGAGTATGGTAGGGCTTAGGTTTGTTGAAAGTGAACCCCAGCCATGCCAAGAGATTCGCTATAATCAGGAGGTGGCTAACGGCGGATTGTGGTGGGCCCACTTTCAACAGCTAGTCTTTGAGGTATGGGAGTACTTGCATCCAAATCTCTGAAGATGAGCAACAACCAACACCATCACTTTAGTTAACACCCAAGGCGCACTTGTGAGGCTGAACGGGAGTACAGAAACCTGCAAAGGCTCTTGGCCTACCTTGAACTCTATGATTAACAACAAGGAGCTAAGAGGGAACAATAGTCATAGGTCGCCCTCCACTCAATTATATATTCACAAAACAGGACCTAGACCACAACGGCATCAATTCATAAATCACTTAATGGTGTACCATCACGTGCAAATCTTTTGCAAATCACTCCTCTCTTTTAATAAATGAGGTAGGAGGTACATCCATGTTATGCCCTATTTTAAAACATATGCCCAATCCCATGGAAACAAAAAACAGTTGTGAGACCAACAAAAACACACACCTTAGTGCCAAATTAAGGTAGGTAGAAATAAAGTGTGTGTGAGCGAGATGGCGCCTCACGGGCGAACCACCAACGGGAACCTGGCAGGTACTCACCAGGATTGCCCTGTTCTCATCATTGGCACCATCAAGCTCAAAAGAAAGACTTGTGTCCATAAAACAAACAAAACAGTGTTTGTGAGGGAATGCAGTGTGTGGGAACGAACGGAAAACACGTAAACTGTGTCAAACAACAAACATATAAAAACCACACAAACAACACAGAGCTAAGCTTTATTCTGTCAATTTCGTGTTGGTTGCGGGATGTTAAAAAAGGAGAGAAAGGCTATTACCTATCTAGCCCTACTCCACTTGCCGACATGTTTCATTGCCAATTCCAATTTAGGCAATTTCTTCAGGGCGTCACAGGTTAAGCCACTGCATTAGGACATACTCTGTCTTCACAACCTCAATCGACCACCATGGCGCATACCAGTCGAGAGGTTCAACCCCTGGTAGGTTTCTAGGTAACTCCAAACGTGAGTTACTTTTCTTTCTGTACTGGTTACAGAACGGGACTCGGGGCCGGCATTCACTCAGCGCGCGCTACCTTGAACTCTACACAACATCTGTGGAACTGCAGAATGGGGATATGAAAATACATAACCTAGAGGTCCAAGGACACTTTGTGGTCACTAGGGTCCAGAGTAGACAGAATCTGGGCCTGTAACAGCTTTCTGAACTTGTCCTTCTGCAAGAAGGCATTTCGAGGCCAAAGGTCCAGACCTAAGACTCCAACCAATCTTCACAACGCAGAAACAGCAGGAGAAACACTCCCCTCCTTCTTTCCGAGTCCGGAATCCACTCAATAGCACACTTGGACAGTAACAACTGTTAATCCTGTAACAGAATGGAGAGGTGCTAGTCTGAAATTCACTCTGGTGTGGGAGGAATAGAGGGTGGGGCAAAAGAAAAAGCAGGGCATGACCATTTTGACCAATCTGTAAAACCTATCTGTCGTATGTGATGGATAGTCAACCTGGGAGGAAATGTCAAATTCTGATGCACCACACTGCAAACAAAAATGATTTGGCGGCCAGTGTAGCACAGGAAGAGGAGCTGGAAAACTGCTGACCCTGCTGGGATGCTTGCTGCCTGACAGACCCAAGTCCTTGGCTTCAAAAGGTTTGCAGTACCTGCTGCACTGGTTAGGAAGGCTGTCTCTGTGTATACACTAGCCTCTGGAGTAGCCTTAATTGTTTCTGAATTGATGCATAAACGGTTTACCATAACTGTAATTTATATCCTGAGGGTTGCAGGATCGTCATATCAAACTCATTATGTGCTTGTGCTGTGTTGCATAGACATCACATAATTGGCATCCATCTTACATATAGTATGCTGGAGCAGGTAAACATCCAAGATATTTCCTTCTAACAAGTGCATTAACCACTTAAGCAATCACAATAGTATTAAGCGCTAAGACATTCTGGGTCAATCCTAGCAACAAATCCTTCTAGGCTTCTTTAAAATACCTTCAGTTTGTAAACAATAGTATGCCAGGAAAACCTTACTAATTTCTTTGTCAATTTCTTGAGGGGAGGGGTGGAGGGCAGTCAGAGTTTACAAACAATAATGCCTATGTGCTAGCAGACCTGAGGTTAACCTTCATTAACCCTGATCCTACTGTCATACCGCACTACCGCACTTCATCATGGCACCTCCCCTCATGACTCAGCCTCTTTTCTGCTGCTCTTGCCTCTCAATGTTCCCGGAGTTCATGTTTTCTCAGTTGCAGCCCTGCACTTGTACTACCAAGCACACAACAATGCAAATGACTCCGCAAGTGAAGCAATTGCAGATAACAGCTGTGCCAACACATCACAAGTCAGAATACAGTTGCGGCCATTTCAGCCTTCACCCTTCTGAGGCCAGTTAATACAGTAGTATTAAATCGGGGCATAGCCTCAAGTTATTTACAGTGCTATGAAAAGCACAATGGTTGCAGCAAACATCCTGTAAAAACAAGCATTTACAATGCAATGGTTTCGCCTTTTGAAAAGTTTGAGCTATTGGCATTGTAAATGACATTTTATTTATGTGTTGGTTTTGAAAATAAATGGCATTGTCATTTACAATGCCAATAGCTTAATCTCTCGCAAATGCGAGACCTATAGCATTTGCAATGCAATAGGTCGCGTATTTACGCGAGTTTGAGCTAATGATATTGCAGATAACAATGCGTTTTATTTATGTTTCAAAAACCAAAACATAAATAAAAGGTCTCTCACACTGCTGTCGCTCACACACTGCTGCCTCTCACACACCATGCTCTCCCACACACCATGCTCTCCCACACACCATGCTCTCCCTAGAAGACTCACACTGCTGCCTCTCACACACCATGCTCTCCCACACACCATGCTTTCCCTAGAAGACTCACACTGCTTTGTGCTGGATAGTGCGAGTTGATAGCCTGTAGCTATAGGAACTGGTTACTTTTAGATAGGGAGCAGATGTAGCGATCTGATAGGTCTGCTTGCGCAGTTAATTGTTGGCTACAGAAAACTGTAAGGAGGGGGGGTGGAGATGGTATGGCCAGAGTGCATAATCATGGCAATTAAAGTACTGGACAAACTGTGATTGAGTTAGTGTCGACGGGAAGCATGAATCGGGCAGAGCAATTATTTTTGTGCAGAGAGGGACATCACGCAACCCACCCCTGCAAACGACACCATGCACAATTAAGCTATTTTACATTTTGGCTACAAAAAAAGAGGGCCCTGCCATCTACATGTTAACAGCTGTTTTGTATGTAATAGGAGCATGTAGAAAACACTTAGTTTATTTTGTTAGTCTCCTGAAAAAATGCCTTGTATCCCAAAGACATGATCACCAGTGTCACAATTTTGAGAAAGGCATAACCTTATACAGCCATAACCAACAAACTTATAAAACATCATTATCAGCAACAAAACACCAACTATCCTTACACTTCTTTTACTTACCATAATACAAAAAGAACGATAGGATCTTGTAAACCAGGGAGATGAGGTGTAAAACCCGATTTTTCCTGGGAGGCCAAACTAGCTGCAGAAATCCCCAACATACGGCTCTACATCACGTAATACAGATATTCTAATTCTAACAGGCATATTTCGAAACAAATACCATTTTAATGCAGATGACTACTACTTATATCTGGTGCATGTGGCGTTGTTAACTTTTCAACTAGGAAGGAAATACGAAGTAGCACAGGCCTGTACAGTTTAATTGGATGCCTTTCAGTTTGGAGCACGCTCATTGTACAAATCTGGACCGTTAACCTGTCCCTATTTGGCCAAGCAAAATGAATTCAGCAGGTGGTCATGTGTGGATGTCGTATATACAGCAGGTCACTTATTTACACTAAATAAGCCGAACATGACAAATGTGCAATAATCCAATAAAGAGTAGACAGCTTTAAATGGAGACGGGGATAGAGGGCCATACAATTTCACTAGACAGCAAAGCCGTTTATGTGAATTAACCGGGTTACTACTGGGGGTGCACGATATCCCGATCATTCTTATAAAATAAGTACTTGCGCATGGCAGGCTGCGGGTATGCCCCAATCTCCACGAATGAGCAACAGAATATCAGCCGAGTGATAACTCTTCCATACATCAACCCTCCAGTGCTGATTCTGTGCTACTGCACACTCCAGCGCCGAGTGCTGATCCCTGTTAGACTCTCTGCTCTGCTACTGATCACAAGTCATGAGCCATTGACTGGAACACTGCAAGCCACTGTGGAGGTTCACACTGCTGCTATGTCCACAGATTGTCTCCAGCAGCCTTGCCAGGCTACTCGGAAGAAATGAGCAAACCAGCAAAGGTTAGGTGCCCTGCTAACCTATCAGCACCGACAGCAGGTGAAAGCGACCTCTGTCCCTTTTTAACTCCACCCGCAGCACATTGTTGTAAGACCCCCTTGCCTCTCTATCACCAGTGCTCGGATGCTGCTGTGTTCCGTAGCACGGCTCAGATTCCTGAGGCATCCATACTCTGTCCTCAGATATACATCAATTGGAGGCTACCTGCGGATATTGCCACTACCCATGTTTTTGCACAATCAATGTGCTGCCTAATGAATATACTTCACTAGTTTGCAAGTTGACAGCTCTGATTCATCACACAGTCCTACAACACTGAACGCAAAACGGTTATCCCTATACACAGGCAGGTCTGAGTCCTAGATGGGGTGCCTTATGGTGCGCACAGTGTCTTTGTATGCCACAGTGAAATATTCAATTTGACGCGGGGTTGATGGGGCTGCCGGGATTCAGCTCTCCGGCACGGGCGGCACACGGGAGGGGGGGGCGGGAACGAGCAAACAGACAGGGGGGGAAATGGACTGCGGGAGGTGGGGCGGCGGAAACGGACAGCGGGCGGGGGGCGCACTCACCTGGACATAAACAACACCAATCCGGCTGAAGACGAACAGCGGGAGGGGGGGCGGGAACGAGCAAACGGACAGAGGGGGAAGGGGTGGGGGGCAAATGGACAGCGGGAGGGGGGGCCGAAACGGACAGCGGGAGGGGGGCGCACTCACCTGGACATAAACAACACCAATCCGGCTGAAGGCACTCCTGAAAATACGAAAACAACACGGAAAGAAAAAAAAAAAGAAACCCCGCCCACCGCCGCACTGACGTGACCAAAGGGGCCGGATGAGTAAAATTCTCAGAAACGCCCACGAGTCGCCTCGCAGGATGACGGACGCCTCTGTTTGCCAATGGCTAGCGTCCATTTATGGAGCTAGCCAATGGGAAACAGAGGCGGGACGAACATCCATACTGTTAACAAAAGTTTTCGCCTGGGCGGAGCACTGCGTGCTACGGCCAGGCGAAACCTAACAAATGGTTGTTATAATCTATGTAGATCTGCAAGCACTAGAAAGCAAAGGAAAGACAGCTAAGCATACCAGCACAGTTGAACATATCATATATAGCCCATCAGCGCCACTGGAATTATGTGATTCTGCGGATGCAACTTTTCCCGCATAATTATGAACCTGCCTCATTTGCCACATCATCCATTATATGCTGCATAATCTGCAGATTGTAACAAAAAATTTTTTCTAGCCCAAACAGATCAAGTTATCAATAACATGGAAACTTATTCACGTACAGTGGAAGTCCCGTCGCAAAGGCTAACTGGTCATCTTTCAGTTGCTTATTTCTGCATTTGGTTGTGAAACTGGCACTAACGGTGATAAAGATTTGCCCAGACAATAAGTATTACCTTGTGTAAACACCACAATAGAATGGAGTAATACTATCACAAAATGTGCAGCAGCATAATTTGCTTTTTCTAGCGGCATAATTTAGTCAACCTTGCCGCATAATCTGGCGCTCCCCTGCCAAGTAATTCCAGTGGCCCTGTATATAGCATAGGATGACAGAATAACTTTATCACAAAAACGTCACAGCACTTTGGTGTATAAATTTGCGTGTCACTGTGATTTAGAGTTTATCGAGGCAAGCTCAGCAAGTTAATTAACGCGAGTAAGACTTCTCAGAGTGAAGTGCTGTTAATCATTGCAATTCAGTTAATAAAAAGATTTTTTTTAAACAAGTTTCTATATCATACGTTAAGTAGACCTAGAGAATTTGGTCGCAGAGAACCAATATTTGTACTTAACACTTTAATGTTTATGCAGAGAGAGTTTGTTTAAGGACTGAAGAAATAAGTCTCTACTTCACAACTTGAACGAAAACAGAACGATAACAAGCCGGTGTTACCTTAGGAGATTTCTCATAAACACCAAGTGTAAATGATTATTAAAACATGCTCCAGAGCATCTTTAATAACTGCCTAGCATATCCTGGAAATGTTACAGTGCAAATGATGCGTGCTCAAGTGCCTGCTGGAGGGGCGCCAGCCACTTTAACATTCCCCAGGCAGCTCGGCTGATGCTCAGGAGCAGGGCTATTTCCTCTGGTGAATCTTAAGATCAGCTGAGAGCCTCTCTGCGGGGAAGGTGGGCAAATAACATTTCCAAAAAACCCATCTCCAAGGCACCGTCCGTAAATCACAATCTGACAGAGAGGGGAGCCCCGGAGGCGCCATGTTAGGCTGCGAGTTACCCGCCATTGCCCAGACCCTACCTGAAGAACAGAGCCCGCTGCGTCACATGGCAACAATCAATCCTGCATTTAACAGGCCCCAATAGCGACGAATCCAGCACGCAGTTTGCCTGATTCCTGAAAGGATCTTGCGGCCTCGAAAGACACCCAGAATGATGCCAGTCAGCCAGGGTTTTAAGTGGGATGAGAAAACTGGTTGGGGGGGGAGGGGGGGGGGGGGGGGGGTTGGGGGTCTCTTAAAGGGGTGTGACCAGAGTATTTAAGGGCGTGGCTTAAAAAAGTAAACTCAAAATCTGTGCTTAGCAGTGTCAACAAGTAACATCATACCTACAACAAGTCAGGACTATTGGCTTTGTCAATGGTTGTTAGTTGCATAAGAAAAAATAAGCAGCAACTATGGCTTGTATAGAATATATTGAAAAAACTTCCACTTAGAACCCTGGTGACACCACCACAATGTTGCTGCTCCCGAGTTTCAAAAAGAGAAGGGAAACCCAGAGAGAAAATTACTCTCTTTAAAGGATTCCCCTTCCCCTACAATGCTCACCTCGCATGACGTCATGCCATAACTCCTCCACTAGTGAGAAGTGAGCAGTCTGCCTGCTGTTACCGCAGTCCGGAAAAAATACGGACCGCCTGTGCCAGGGCACAAAACAGAGCCCGATAGAGACCCGTTTCGATGCCCCTTTAAAAAAAAACGCCGGTGCTCAGCACCCGTGAGACCCGGCCCACTTAAAGCCCTGCAGTCAGCGAAGATGTTAGAATGAACATGCTGGATGGTTCAGTTCAGTACATTGACAGCAACGTTTTTTATGGGAGTTTTATATACCGCAAACTTGACCCGAAGGAATCAGAGCACTCTACTTGAACATCAGCTGCGTTATAGACGAACACATTCATTTTGTTAGGCACGGGGAGATTAAGTGATGTGACCAGAAGGATAAGTTACTTACCTGTAATCCTAGTTCTCTTCCAGGGGTATACTCATCAAAGTCATAAGCACTGAATAGTCCCGCCCACATGCGGGATCCCGGAGCAATAGCCAATAATATGCATATATCTACATATATATATACACACATAAATACCCATATATATATAGATCATATACATATACATATGCAGCCTGAAAAACACCATATTAGGCTCCAAAACTACCATATTGCATGTAAAACTTTTACATTTGATCAAATAAAGACATATAAGTCACCATATATGATATATGTAAAGAAGAAACCTGCCCTGAGTTTCGTTGAAACACACAACCTTTATTTTCAAAGGTAAAAACAGGCAGGATCTTAGAGGCAGGTTTAGCCTAGACAGGCTGCATGGAAAACAATTGGAAAATTGGCGCCGTGCCTTTAAGACCTCCAGGAACCCCCAGGCTCCAATCATGCACCACAGGTGACAGTTAGGTCAGTTAATCACAGCATGGGTAACAGGTACATATATAGGTCTGGTATTCGGGGAGGAGGGAGGGTTGCTTATGACTTTGATGAACTTATCCTTCTCTTCCACGGGATACTCATCAATAGTCATAAGCACTGAATAAATTAGCAAGCCCATCCCCATACCCTGCGGGCGAATACCAGCCTAGCAAAACATTTTACCAACAGACATTACCCAAACAAATTTCTCAGGGATGCTTGGCCAAACTGAGCATCCCCGTGAGTGTAAGAATCAAGGCTGTAATGGTGTGCGAAGGTATGAACCGAACGCCACGTGACTGCCATACAAATTTCATGAATTGGTATATTCTTAAGCATTGCTATTGTAGCAGCTTTGCCTCTTGTAGAATATGCTCTCGGCTTGCCCGGGAGCTGCTTTTGTGCCAACTGATAAGATAACAAAATGCATGACACTATCCACCTGGAAATGGACATTTTAGAGGCAGTCAACCCGGTATTCAACAGACCATAATTTACAAACAGTTGGTCAGACTTTTGTAAACTCCTTGTTTTATCAAGGTAGAATTTCAACGCTCGTTTTAAATCCAAAGAGTGCAGAGCTCTCTCAGCCGGAGTGTCCGGATTGGCAAAAAAATTGGGAAGAGTGGCTGGACTGGTTAATGTGAAAATCCGAGACCACCTTAAAGAGGAACCTCGGGTGAGTACGTAACACCACTCTATTTGCATGAAAAACGAGAGAAGGCCCTGTAGAGCATAAGGCCTGTATCTCGCTTACCCTGCGCGCAGAAGTGATTGCCACGAGAAAAGCAGTCTTCCATGACAGGTGTTGTAGGGAAGCCTTAAGAATGGGCTCGAATGGGGGGCCCATTAGTTTAGATAGGACCTTATTTAGCTCCCAGGGAGGAGAAGGAGCCCTAACAGGAGGATAGACTTTCTTGAGGCCCTCCAGGAAATCCTTAACAACTGGCATTTCAAAGAAAGAAGCCTGAGTGGGAGACTTTCTATATGTTGTTATCGCTGCCGGGTGAACTTTTATGGAGGAATGCTATACACCTGCTTTGGCCAAAGACAGTAAGTACGGCAACAGTACCTGTTCTTGACCTCGAATAGGGTCATGACCTTCAGCAGTAAACCACATGAAAAAACGCTTCCGCTTAAAAGCATAAGACTTTCTTGTAGAAGCTCTCCTAGCCTCTTTTAAAATCTGCATGCAGTCCTGTGAGAGGCCTAAATGTCTGTATTGGATGAACTCAGGAGCCATGCTGCTAACCTCAGGGACGGCTGGTTGGGGTGGAGCACCTTGCCGCTCACCCTGGTCAGCAGATCCAGATGACATGGCAGCCTCCTGTGTGGTACTTTGGATAAGTGAAGAAGGTCTGGATACCACCACTGGCGAGGCCAATCTGGAGCAATCAGGATCATGTCTGTCTTGGCCTCGTACAGCTTCCTGATCACCAGGGGAATGAGTGGTATCGGTGGAAAAGCGTAGAGTAATGTCTCTGACCAGTCTATCCACAGAGTATTCCCCTTGGACCCTGGTTGCGAGTACCTGGAGGCGAAGACACAGCTTTTTGCGTTTTTCTGCGTGCGCAAAAAGATCAATGTCTTGTGTTCCCCAGTTGTGGAAGATGTCTTGTACCTCTTCTTGTTTTAGCACCCAGTTGTGTGCCTGCTTAGGTCGTCTGCTTGAACATGGAGGACGCCCGGCAAGTGGACTGCAGATATTCTCATATCTCGTGCCAGAAGCCATTTCCAGATTGTCTGCGCTTCCAGAGACAGGGGTCAGGATCTTGTTATGCCCTGCTTGTTCAGGTAGTACATTGTTGTTGTGTTGTCCATCTGAACAAGCAGAGAGGTCGACGATATTGACGGGAAGAACGCTTTGAGAGCTAGATGTACAGCCCTGAGCTCCAGCATGTTTATGTGGTATAGTTGCTCTTTCTCTGACCACATTCCTTGGATCTGCAATGATCCCATATGAGCGCCCCATCCATGAAGGGACGCATACGTCACCAGAGTCTGTTGAGGCCTGTCCTCTTGATAAGGTACTCCCACGATGAGATGAATCTGTTGCATCCACCATCTGATGGAGAGTTGGACTGACAAAGGTATTGACAACTTGTCCTCCCAGCGATTGGAGATTTAGGACCACTGATCCTCCAAAGTCTGCTGCAGAGGTCTCATGTGAAGCCTGGCATTTGGAACAAGAAATATGCACGAGGCCATAGACCCCAGTAGGGAGGAAATCTGTCTGGCCGTGGCTGAGGTGTCCTCAAGAGAGTTTGACACTTGAGGAGAATGGATGATAGTCTCTCCTCCGAAGGATACACTCTTGCGTTAACTGAGTCTAGAGTTGCGCCTAGATAGTGTATCCTCTGTGTTGGATTGAGGATGGACTTCTTGAAGTTTACATGCAGACCGAGCCGATGCAACTGATGAATACATTGCTCGAGATGCTGTTGCAGAAGAGTGGGAGACACACTCTTGAGAAGCTAGTCGTCTAGGTAAGGACAGACGACTTTTGTCTGAGATCTATTATAGGCCTGAACTCCTTGTTTGTACCTTTATTTGGGACCAGAAAAAATAACCGGAGTAGATCCCTTGCCAACGTTGTTGCCATGGGAACTCCTCGATGGAGTTCTTTAGGAGTAGAGCAGACACCTCTTCCCTCAAGAGATTTATACGATGGGTGACAGTCTTTTGGAGAGGAATGGAAGGTGGCGGGGACTTGAATTTGATGGTGTACCCATTCTTTACAATATTCAGCACCCACCTGTCTAGCATGATTTTTGTCCACTCTTCCAGATAAAACCGTACACTTCCCCGCACTGGAGTGGGTAACGAAGATAGGGGAAGCAAGCACTCACTTCTGTCACTGTTGCTTGACAGCTGGTGTGGACTGTCTTGAATTGCCACCTCTACCAGGACGACGCTGCGACAATTGTGACCTTCCTTGATTGTTGCGAGGACCATTGAGGGGTTTGAACCCTCTGTTGGTTTTGTCGTCGGTTGTAAGGACGGTACTGTCGCCTTAAGTCCTTCCTCTTCTTGAGACCCACAGCCTTAACCGTATCAAGGTCGGTTTTCATTCGAGACATCTCATCATTGGCATGAGATCGGAAGAGTGATGACCCATTGAAAGGAAGGTTAAGAATCCGATTCTGTGCTTCAGGTTTCAGTCCTGTGAGCCTCAGCCAAGCTGAGTGTCGAGCACAGATCCCATGCGAGTAGCCATGTGCAGCTAGATCTGCCGCATCTGCCGCTGCACTGATCACTTGATTGGCTATTAGGCCACCTTCATGCAGGATTTCAAGAAAATCTTGTTTGTCCTCCTTAGGGAATTTCTCTGTGAAGCGTGACAGTGAGTCCCATAATGAGCGATCATATCGACCTAGCAGGGCTGAGGTGCTGGCTACTTTCATGTAGGAAGCCGAGGTAGTACACATTGTCTTCCCTACAGAGTCCATAGCCTTACTGTCTTTATCAGGAAGAAGGGATCATTATCAGGAGACTTATATTTCTTTGAGGTCCTAGATGGTACAGCCCCCACTGCTGCTGGAATAAGAAACTTGTGTAACGCAGGCTCCAGCAATCCAGGCACTAGAGGAAGCAAAGGTCTCGAAGAGGACTTTTGGAGCAGGGTTTCAAATATCACCGATGTCTTGGTGGTAGAGACCGGCATTTCAATGTGGAGTTCAGGCAGCCCCACGGCAGAGAACCTCATTAAAGGTTAGTACATCATCGATGGGTGATATTCTGCTTGGAGGCGATGAGGAAAGAGTCAGAGAATAGTCTGTCTTGGAATCCAAAGACCCTGCAGAAGACCTATAGCTTCGCCTTCTAGAAGATCGGTGGCGTGATGTTCTACTTCTAGAAGAGCGTGATGATCACCTCCTCGCCGATGGGGACCTTCTCGGTGTGGTATGCTCGCGTCTCCCCGAAGAATGCACAGACTGTATCAAAGGTGACCTTGACCTTGAAGAAGACCGTGGTAGGTTAATTCTGCAGATCTTCCATTCTCCAATATCTCCTAGCCATCTTGGCGAGATATTGGTTGGTCGGACTGGCGACGGTGCTGGTGAGGTCTCTGGAGATACTTGCACGATCTGAAGCCTTGGGGAGGAAGAAGTACTCCCTGAAGTCGCCACCGAGGCGTCACAAGTCGAACGGTCCTTCGACGTTGCCCTAGGTCTCTTCGCTGGAGGAGAAACCGATTTAGATCTCCTCGACGGCGACCTCCTCGACGTCGACCTGGATCTAGACTCCTAGATCTTTTTGGCGTCAACGGTATGTGTCTCGACGTCGAATGAATGGTTCTCTTCGGCGTCGAAGCCCTTGGTGTTCGGCTCGACGTTGATGCCAGTGGACCTCTCGCCCTCAACGGCGATCTCGACGTCGGTCCAGAGCCTCTCGCGGTGAACTTCGACGTCGAGTCCCGACCTCATGCTGTCATAGGCAAGCCAGACTTGGACCGCCTACACGTGGATGGAGACCTCATCCTCTGTCTCTTCTCACCTTGTCTCGACGTACGTCTCGACGGCGATTTCGACGCTGACTCTGAACACAGAGGTACCTTGGATGAAGATCTATCCAATGATGGAGGAGACCAATGCCTTCTTTTTTCACCTTTTTCCTTGCGCTCTTTAGGATGAGAAGAGGGCTTTCTGGAATGATGCTCTTCTCGCCCACTCACTGCTTGTCTTCTCTCATGAAGTGAATGCAGCCTGATCTTCTCCCTCTCTCTAAGGGTCCTCTTGGAAAACTTGCTGCAGTGGTAACATTGGTCTGGCTTGTGGGCTGAAGGTAAACAAGCAATACAGACCGAATGAGGGTCTGACTTGGCCATCGTTTTACCACAGGCCGGGCACTTATTAAATAAGGCCGGCATTTTGACTTGAAAAAATAGGCAAAAGTCAGAAAAAATTGTTGAATTAGTCAGATAGAGACTAAAGACGTCGAGTGAAGTCAAAAAAATGAAGTTTCTACCAGAAAAAAGTGATAAAAGATCACCAACTGGCGAGCTCAATGCTCCAGGATCCTCGCAGAAGGAGCCGGAAAAAAGAACTGACCTTACTGTCACCTGTGGTGCATGATGGGAGCCTGGGGGTTCCTGGAGGTCTTAAAGGCATGGTGCCAATTTTCCAATTGTTTTCTATGCAGCCTGTCTAGGCCAAACCTGCCTCTATGATCCTGCCTGTTTTTACCTTTGCAAATAAAGGATGTGTGCTTCAAAGAAACATAGAGCGTTTTTCTTATTTACATACATCATTTATGGTGACTTGTAGGTCTTTATTTGATTAAATGTTAATGTTTTACATGCAATAATGCAGTTTTGGAGCCTAATATGGTGTTTTTCAGGCTGAATATGTATGTGTATGTTATCTATATATATGGGTATTTATGTGTATATATATGTAGATATATGCATATTATTAGCTATTGCTCTGGGATCCCGCACGTGGGTGGGACTATTCAGTGCTTATGACTATTGATGAGTATCCCCTGGAAGAGAATCACAGGATGTTGAGCGTCCCTGCCGAGACTCGAACCTTTGGTCTAGGAGTACATTTGGTGGTTACGGTGGGGGAGGGGGGCATTGTTTACATCTTCTCCAGTCTCGAAATCATTCCACTGCTACACAGGGGCACAGCAGGACTAATGTCAGACATTTAAGGTCCTTTGAGTAATACACGTTACTCGTCGTAGAGACTCTTCTGTAGGTAGAGATTTTTTCCATACTCTCATGTGGAGCCGAGGCACTTCTGCACGTCCTAGGTATGTCTCAATAATAGTTCAGGCCCGGCAGATGAAATTGGCATCTGACACATCCCCCAGCTATAAAATCCATCAATGGCAGAGGTAAATAGCCCAAAACGAGAGGCATCACATTTGGTGAGGGGTTTTTGTATGGGACGTGGGTTAAGCTATACTAATGCAAGAGTCACTTTGAGAAGTCATAGTTGCTTACTCTTGTGGTCAGTTCCTTGTTTACCATTCCCTTTGGCACGGTCACCAAGAAATGGGTAATCAGATAGGTGACTGAGTAGGCAGAATATATCTCGGGCAAAAAGCAGCAGGGCAAGGCCAATTTTAAAGTAACAACTGTCCAAATATCCAGTTGTATCGGGATAGTCTGTCCAATGCTTAGTGTAAACTGACTGAATGTTGATCTTCTGCTCTGTAGCAGCCGGACTAAGGAATTTTAGCTCAATAATCAAAAACTAAAAATGTATAAAAGCTCTTATTCTTAACTATCTTCACCTTTGGAGTTTGACTGAGATGTGGTGGGAGAAGGGTGGTGTTTCTTTACTATCTTTACTAGCTACCATTCTACTCCCCATTACCAGCATGTCCCCCTCTCCACCCCACGGTCTGGAACGAATTCAGATGTCTGATATACCCATGTACTTCAAAGATTCTATGCAATTGAGCTGCATAATCAATCTTGTATGCGTAAATGGGCAAAGATCCCTATTCAGAGCTTCTTTTTCAATCCAAAGAAGCCTTAATCCCGCCTCTATTGCATTTTATCAACAGCTTTTTGGCAGATGGGCGGATTCCTGAGGCTCTAAAATCATCTGCAAAACTGCTAAAGGCATTCTCTCTAAAGGCCAATGTCCAGGTCAACTTGCTTCACCCCTCCTAGGGATGGAGACGGGCATAAACGTAGTACCAGATCAACTACATATTATTGTGGGTTAGGGAGGTGTTGGTGCACTGATTTTGTTTCATTTGTCAATACTCGAATCCTGATCCAGTGACCGCAGAGCCTCACACCTCCAAATCGTACAGCTTTTGATTGGCAGCTTCGCTGGATCAGACGCAGAACCTCACATCAGAGCACTGCTCAGCTCCTGATCACCTGCCTCAACGGACCCAATACAGAGCCTCGCGTCGCAGCACCTCGCAGCCCCGTAACATGGATAGAAGATATAACCCTCAGGGGACCAGCCCTGGTTCAGGATCTGTGCCGCGCTCCACCGTGTTCAGCCTGAACTTTTGATTTGCCTCATTCTGATGCGATTAGATGCCTCCAATTGGAGCTTTGCGCCTTGTGGCATGATTTGTATTAAAAATTCATAACTTCGGTTATTCTGACTGGATTTTTGTTTTCTTGGTGTCATTTTATTTATTAAAATAGACAGTTTTTCTGAATTGATTTGGGGATATTTCTTGGGCTGTGTTTTGACTTTATTGCTGTTTGCATAAATACTTTACTCATTGCCTCTAAGTAAAGCCTGACTGCTTTGCGACAGGCTGCCAGAGGGTTAAGCACAGGTTTATTTATTGGTGGTTCAACCTGACAAGGACGGTGATTATTTCTTGAAGTGGTTTCTCACTCTCTTCAACAAACAGCCCAATTTCTTACAATGTGTAATCTGAAAACTATCAAAAGTTGTAGTTGTCGAAGACTGAAATTTGTAAATAGTGAAGAGGGAATGCTAAGTGAATGAAGGAGTTGTTTTTAAATGTCCTTCATAATGTAAAAAACATATCTTTTGCCATTGAATGGGGTGAATGCTTTTCTGATTACTAGAGAAGATCAACCATCTATCGGACTGTTGTTATTACATATGAAACGGGAAAGAACAAGAAATAAGAGCTATTGAAATTTCAAAAGCCTAAACAATATAAGCCTTTGAATACTAAGAAAACAATTCTACTGATATATTAATTCAATCAATAGACACAGACAACACTTGAACTATTTCCGAACAAACTCAAAAGCGTACTGGCTTTTGTGATGAGAAGAATCTCAGGGTTCAAACATCTGCAATAAAATTTTGGTAAGCAATGTTCTGCTGCAACATTCCCAGGGATTTACAACTGGCATATTAATTCACTTGTTTGTCTGTTATTAACAAAAGGAATTTAATGTTGTCATAACAAAGAGTTATAGGTGGACACAGAAAAGCAAAATGTTCGGGCTTGTGTCGCGATATGATTAGGACAGAATTATTTTCGGTTACCCAGCACTCCTAGCCGTGGGCGAAACCCAGCACTCCTTTCCCGATCAAACCAAAAGGCTGATCAGGTTCCATTTTCTGAGTGCACTTTTTCCTATGTTTCTGTATTATTGCCAAATCAGTTGGTTTATGTTTGGGGCAACTGGGTTTGCCAACACTTTCTTCACAAACCTAACAATACCACCATGTGCATTTACCTTTGCAGCGTCCTTCCGTTACTTCTCCAACCCATCTGCTCCTCAAACCACTTCAATACCAAATAGTTCCTAAAATGTATATTTTACAACATTCAAGCATTTTCTCTTATTAAATTTGTCTTTGCTACATCCTCTGCACGTCCACTGGATATCATCAATACCATCGTCTGTACCAAAATTAATTCCTCATTTCTAAAAATCTGCCAAATTCTCCTACTCATCAAAACCTCCATCTAGGCCCTGCCTCAGTGGCTAATGACCATCATATCACCCATTTTCCCTTCTTTGCTATATCCCAGAACAAGGCAACTCAACCAAAACAAATTTCAACAAGCATATGTATTAGGCTACCTTCCAGGCTTCAATATTTGAACAGCAACACTAGTTTGGTGAACAGACTGTGCAAATCACAGAAGGGGATGAATGCTTCTTGATCTTCTGACTGTGTGGGCACCCATGTCACCATGAATTACAATATTCATTCTCTAGAACAGTCCTAAACTGGTTCTCTTACTTTAACTCTACAAACAACAACACTTTTCAGAAGGGCTAATCCATACTCCCTTCACCTGCTTCCTATCAAGCATGGAGCCTAAGGTTGTATTCTAGCTCCTATGATATTCCATCATTACATGTCACCTCTATTGATACTACTATCCAATCAAAATGATAGCCTACGACCTAATACTACACTTCATGATACCTGTGGTAACTGGCACCCACATCTAAGACAATGTAAAGACAAGCAACACCAGATCTTGGATGTTCGTTCTCATCACCATCAGATCTTGGACGTTTATTCTCCTCAATGATGGTAAACAGCAACTCAAAATCAAAGAATTTCTCACGTACATGGTGCTCTTTGGCTTCTCCACTACCCCCTCCGCCAGTGACAGATCATTCAGCTTTTATATCAGTACATGCATACTTCACAACAATAGCGTTTTATTGATCTTGGCTCATGTCACAACAATTTGAAATGGCAACATCATAAACATCCATATGTATAAGTAAGATCTTAGTTATACAATGGATAATTAGTTTTATTATTGTCCTTCCCTGTGATATGCCAGGCAGAGTAATATATACATATATATATATATATATATACATATATATATATATATATATATATATATATATATACACACATATATATATATATGTTTGAGCAAACGCACTTGTGCTTTTAGAGGGGCTCACCACAGGCACTCCAACCATCCGGTTTGCCTCGCGCCCCGTGCAGCTTCACAGCCTCTTATCTAAAATGGTTAACCTTGAGTCCGACGCGTTTCGGGGCCAACGCCCCCTCTTCATGGACTGACACAGAGGCAGGTAAGGCTCGCTGTTGTGATTCAAAAGCATTTTATTCCTTTTTGAATTGTCCCGCCCTAAGTGGGTGTGGCTTGGTTTGCGTGATGTCTGCCAGGGTTGCTGGTAGACGTAGTCCATCATAGCGAGTAATAATGTATCCTTGAGTAGGTGACTTGCCTCTTGTCAAATTGGTCACTTGTACATTAAACACCTTTAGTAGGCGACGAGAAGATGTAGAAGCCGCTGTTTTGCACGGAGTGTCGCGCTGTCAGGCGAGAAAGGGTAATCTTGCCTCAGTCCTCTGTCACGCAGTGCATGCTGAACAGCCAGGTTACCGCGTGTAGAAGTGGAGCTCCCTCCCACGGACAGAGCAAGCCGTGTATTAATGTTTGAGCAAACGCACTTGTGCTTTTAGAGGGGCTCACCACAGGCACTCCAACCATCCGGTTTGCCTCGCGCCCCGTGCAGCTTCACAGCCTCTTATCTAAAATGGTTAACCTTGAGTCCGACGCGTTTCGGGGCCAACGCCCCCTCTTCATGGACTGACACAGAGGCAGGTAAGACTCGCTGTTGTGATTCAAAAGCATTTTATTCCTTTTTGAATTGTCCCGCCCTAAGTGGGTGTGGCTTGGTTTGCGTGATGTCTGCCAGGGTTGCTGGTAGACGTAGTCCATCATAGCGAGTAATAATGTATCCTTGAGTAGGTGACTTGCCTCTTGTCAAATTGGTCACTTGTACATTAAACACCTTTAGTAGGCGACGAGAAGATGTAGAAGCCGCTGTTTTGCACGGAGTGTCGCGCTGTCAGGCGAGAAAGGGTAATCTTGCCTCAGTCCTCTGTCACGCAGTGCATGCTGAACAGCCAGGTTACCGCGTGTAGAAGTGGAGCTCCCTCCCACGGACAGAGCAAGCCGTGTATTAATGTTTGAGCAAACGCACTTGTGCTTTTAGAGGGGCTCACCACAGGCACTCCAACCATCCGGTTTACCTCGCGCCCCATGCAGCTTCACAGCCTCTTATCTAAAATGGTTAACCTTGAGTCCGACGCGTTTCGGGGCCAACGCCCCCTCTTCATGGACTGACACAGAGGCAGGTAAGACTCGCTGTTCTGATTCAAAAGCATTTTATTCCTTTTTGAATTGTCCCGCCCTAAGTGGGTGTGGCTTGGTTTGCGTGATGTCTGCCAGGGTTGCTGGTAGACGTAGTCCATCATAGCGAGTAATAATGTATCCTTGAGTAGGTGACTTGCCTCTTGTCAAATTGGTCACTTGTACATTAAACACCTTTAGTAGGCGACGAGAAGATGTAGAAGCCGCTGTTTTGCACGGAGTGTCGCGCTGTCAGGCGAGAAAGGGTAATCTTGCCTCAGTCCTCTGTCACGCAGTGCATGCTGAACAGCCAGGTTACCGCGTGTAGAAGTGGAGCTCCCTCCCACGGACAGAGCAAGCCGTGTATTAATGTTTGAGCAAACGCACTTGTGCTTTTAGAGGGGCTCACCACAGGCACTCCAACCATCCGGTTTGCCTCGCGCCCCGTGCAGCTTCACAGCCTCTTATCTAAAATGGTTAACCTTGAGTCCGACGCGTTTCGGGGCCAACGCCCCCTCTTCATGGACTGACACAGAGGCAGGTAAGACTCGCTGTTGTGATTCAAAAGCATTTTATTCCTTTTTGAATTGTCCCGCCCTAAGTGGGTGTGGCTTGGTTTGCGTGATGTCTGCCAGGGTTGCTGGTAGACGTAGTCCATCATAGCGAGTAATAATGTATCCTTGAGTAGGTGACTTGCCTCTTGTCAAATTGGTCACTTGTACATTAAACACCTTTAGTAGGCGACGAGAAGATGTAGAAGCCGCTGTTTTGCACGGAGTGTCGCGCTGTCAGGTGAGAAAGGGTAATCTTGCCTCAGTCCTCTGTCACGCAGTGCATGCTGAACAGCCAGGTTACCGCGTGTAGAAGTGGAGCTCCCTCCCACGGACAGAGCAAGCCGTGTATTAATGTTTGAGCAAACGCACTTGTGCTTTTAGAGGGGCTCACCACAGGCACTCCAACCATCCGGTTTGCCTCGCGCCCCGTGCAGCTTCACAGCCTCTTATCTAAAATGGTTAACCTTGAGTCCGACGCGTTTCGGGGCCAACGCCCCCTCTTCATGGACTGGATACATTATTACTCGCTATGATGGACTACGTCTACCAGCAACCCTGGCAGACATCACGCAAGCCACACCCACTTAGGGCGGGACAATTCAAAAAGGAATAAAATGCTTTTGAATCACAACAGCGAGTCTTACCTGCCTCTGTGTCAGTCCATGAAGAGGGGGCGTTGGCCCCGAAACGCGTCGGACTCAAGGTTAACCATTTTAGATAAGAGGCTGTGAAGCTGCACGGGGCGCGAGGCAAACCGGATGGTTGGAGTGCCTGTGGTGAGCCCCTCTAAAAGCACAAGTGCGTTTGCTCAAACATTAATGCACGGCTTGCTCTGTCCGTGGGAGGGAGCTCCACTTCTACACGCGGTAACCTGGCTGTTCAGCATGCACTGCGTGACAGAGGACTGAGGCAAGATTACCCTTTCTCGCCTGACAGCGCGACACTCCGTGCAAAACAGCGGCTTATACATCTTCTCGTCGCCTACTAAAGGTGTTTAATGTACAAGTGACCAATTTGACAAGAGGCAAGTCACCTACTCAAGGATACATTATTACTCGCTATGATGGACTACGTCTACCAGCAACCCTGGCAGACATCACGCAAACCAAGCCACACCCACTTAGGGCGGGACAATTCAAAAAGGAATAAAATGCTTTTGAATCACAACAGCGAGTCTTACCTGCCTCTGTGTCAGTCCATGAAGAGGGGGCGTTGGCCCCGAAACGCGTCGGACTCAAGGTTAACCATTTTAGATAAGAGGCTGTGAAGCTGCACGGGGCGCGAGGCAAACCGGATGGTTGGAGTGCCTGTGGTGAGCCCCTCTAAAAGCACAAGTGCGTTTGCTCAAACATTAATACACGGCTTGCTCTGTCCGTGGGAGGGAGCTCCACTTCTACACGCGGTAACCTGGCTGTTCAGCATGCACTGCGTGACAGAGGACTGAGGCAAGATTACCCTTTCTCGCCTGACAGCGCGACACTCCGTGCAAAACAGCGGCTTCTACATCTTCTCGTCGCCTACTAAAGGTGTTTAATGTACAAGTGACCAATTTGACAAGAGGCAAGTCACCTACTCAAGGATACATTATTACTCGCTATGATGGACTACGTCTACCAGCAACCCTGGCAGACATCACGCAAACCAAGCCACACCCACTTAGGGCGGGACAATTCAAAAAGGAATAAAATGCTTTTGAATCACAACAGCGAGTCTTACCTGCCTCTGTGTCAGTCCATGAAGAGGGGGCGTTGGCCCCGAAACGCGTCGGACTCAAGGTTAACCATTTTAGATAAGAGGCTGTGAAGCTGCACGGGGCGCGAGGCAAACCGGATGGTTGGAGTGCCTGTGGTGAGCCCCTCTAAAAGCACAAGTGCGTTTGCTCAAACATTAATACACGGCTTGCTCTGTCCGTGGGAGGGAGCTCCACTTCTACACGCGGTAACCTGGCTGTTCAGCATGCACTGCGTGACAGAGGACTGAGGCAAGATTACCCTTTCTCGCCTGATAGCGCGACACTCCGTGCAAAACAGCGGCTTCTACATCTTCTCGTCGCCTACTAAAGGTGTTTAATGTACAAGTGACCAATTTGACAAGAGGCAAGTCACCTACTCAAGGATACATTATTACTCGCTATGATGGACTACGTCTACCAGCAACCCTGGCAGACATCACGCAAACCAAGCCACACCCACTTAGGGCGGGACAATTCAAAAAGGAATAAAATGCTTTTGAATCACAACAGCGAGTCTTACCTGCCTCTGTGTCAGTCCATGAAGAGGGGGCGTTGGCCCCGAAACGCGTCGGACTCAAGGTTAACCATTTTAGATAAGAGGCTGTGAAGCTGCACGGGGCGCGAGGCAAACCGGATGGTTGGAGTGCCTGTGGTGAGCCCCTCTAAAAGCACAAGTGCGTTTGCTCAAACATTAATACACGGCTTGTTCTGTCCGTGGGAGGGAGATCCACTTCTACACGCGGTAACCTGGCTGTTCAGCATGCACTGCGTGACAGAGGACTGAGGCAAGATTACCCTTTCTCGCCTGACAGCGCGACACTCCGTGCAAAACAGCGGCTTCTACATCTTCTCGTCGCCTACTAAAGGTGTTTAATGTACAAGTGACCAATTTGACAAGAGGCAAGTCACCTACTCTAGGATACATTATTACTCGCTATGATGGACTACGTCTACCAGCAACCCTGGCAGACATCACGCAAACCAAGCCACACCCACTTAGGGCGGGACAATTCAAAAAGGAATAAAATGCTTTTGAATCACAACAGCGAGTCTTACCTGCCTCTGTGTCAGTCCATGAAGAGGGGGCGTTGGCCCCGAAACGCGTCGGACTCAAGGTTAACCATTTTAGATAAGAGGCTGTGAAGCTGCACGGGGCGCGAGGCAAACCGGATGGTTGGAGTGCCTGTGGTGAGCCCCTCTAAAAGCACAAGTGCGTTTGCTCAAACATTAATACACGGCTTGCTCTGTCCGTGGGAGGGAGCTCCACTTCTACACGCGGTAACCTGGCTGTTCAGCATGCACTGCGTGACAGAGGACTGAGGCAAGATTACCCTTTCTCGCCTGACAGCGCGACACTCCGTGCAAAACAGCGGCTTCTACATCTTCTCGTCGCCTACTAAAGGTGTTTAATGTACAAGTGACCAATTTGACAAGAGGCAAGTCACCTACTCAAGGATACATTATTACTCGCTATGATGGACTACGTCTACCAGCAACCCTGGCAGACATCACGCAAACCAAGCCACACCCACTTAGGGCGGGACAATTCAAAAAGGAATAAAATGCTTTTGAATCACAACAGCGAGTCTTACCTGCCTCTGTGTCAGTCCATGAAGAGGGGGCGTTGGCCCCGAAACGCGTCGGACTCAAGGTTAACCATTTTAGATAAGAGGTTGTGAAGCTGCACGGGGCGCGAGGCAAACCGGATGGTTGGAGTGCCTGTGGTGAGCCCCTCTAAAAGCACAAGTGCGTTTGCTCAAACATTAATACACGGCTTGCTCTGTCCGTGGGAGGGAGCTCCACTTCTACACGCGGTAACCTGGCTGTTCAGCATGCACTGCGTGACAGAGGACTGAGGCAAGATTACCCTTTCTCGCCTGACAGCGCGACACTCCGTGCAAAACAGCGGCTTCTACATCTTCTCGTCGCCTACTAAAGGTGTTTAATGTACAAGTGACCAATTTGACAAGAGGCAAGTCACCTACTCAAGGATACATTATTACTCGCTATGATGGACTACGTCTACCAGCAACCCTGGCAGACATCACGCAAACCAAGCCACACCCACTTAGGGCGGGACAATTCAAAAAGGAATAAAATGCTTTTGAATCACAACAGCGAGTCTTACCTGCCTCTGTGTCAGTCCATGAAGAGGGGGCGTTGGCCCCGAAACGCGTCGGACTCAAGGTTAACCATTTTAGATAAGAGGCTGTGAAGCTGCACGGGGCGCGAGGCAAACCGGATGGTTGGAGTGCCTGTGGTGAGCCCCTCTAAAAGCACAAGTGCGTTTGCTCAAACATTAATACACGGCTTGCTCTGTCCGTGGGAGGGAGCTCCACTTCTACACGCGGTAACCTGGCTGTTCAGCATGCACTGCGTGACAGAGGACTGAGGCAAGATTACCCTTTCTCGCCTGACAGCGCGACACTCCGTGCAAAACAGCGGCTTCTACATCTTCTCGTCGCCTACTAAAGGTGTTTAATGTACAAGTGACCAATTTGACAAGAGGCAAGTCACCTACTCAAGGATACATTATTACTCGCTATGATGGACTACGTCTACCAGCAACCCTGGCAGACATCACGCAAACCAAGCCACACCCACTTAGGGCGGGACAATTCAAAAAGGAATAAAATGCTTTTGAATCACAACAGCGAGTCTTACCTGCCTCTGTGTCAGTCCATGAAGAGGGGGCGTTGGCCCCGAAACGCGTCGGACTCAAGGTTAACCATTTTAGATAAGAGGCTGTGAAGCTGCACGGGGCGCGAGGCAAACCGGATGGTTGGAGTGCCTGTGGTGAGCCCCTCTAAAAGCAGAAGTGCGTTTGCTCAAACATTAATACACGGCTTGCTCTGTCCGTGGGAGGGAGCTCCACTTCTACACGCGGTAACCTGGCTGTTCAGCATGCACTGCGTGACAGAGGACTGAGGCAAGATTACCCTTTCTCGCCTGACAGCGCGACACTCCGTGCAAAACAGCGGCTTCTACATCTTCTCGTCGCCTACTAAAGGTGTTTAATGTACAAGTGACCAATTTGACAAGAGGCAAGTCACCTACTCAAGGATACATTATTACTCGCTATGATGGACTACGTCTACCAGCAACCCTGGCAGACATCACGCAAACCAAGCCACACCCACTTAGGGCGGGACAATTCAAAAAGGAATAAAATGCTTTTGAATCACAACAGCGAGTCTTACCTGCCTCTGTGTCAGTCCATGAAGAGGGGGCGTTGGCCCCGAAACGCGTCGGACTCAAGGTTAACCATTTTAGATAAGAGGCTGTGAAGCTGCACGGGGCGCGAGGCAAACCGGATGGTTGGAGTGCCTGTGGTGAGCCCCTCTAAAAGCACAAGTGCGTTTGCTCAAACATATATATATATATATATATATATATCCATATGTCGTGCAGCCGCCGCTGCACTCCGCTCTGACCCCTCCTCTCGCAACAGTGGTCCGTACCGGGCAGCGAGCCCATCAATTTCATATGTTTATTTTTTCACACACCATGTGATTCTCACTATAATTTGTTTGCTCCTATCACTCTTTCTACTACTCGTGACCAAGGGGAGGAGCCCCGAAACGCGTCGAGAGACATTGTTTTGTTTCTGCCATTGCTGATTAAACAAACTGTGAACACGCTATTTTGGTGTCCGTACTTCACGCTGTCCCGGCATTGAGAGGACGTGAGTGTGACTGCTTGAAATATATATATATATATATATATATATATATTCACTGAAAAAACCATAGGTTATAGACCATATATAGTTAGGAATTAGCATTTAAAAACCCTTTTTTTACTCACACAAAACCATTGAAATTCCATATATAGTTAGTAGTACTAACTATATATCGCGCACCCGCAATCCACTGCTGATCATGTCACATATTACATCATTCATGACATGGTCAGTGACATCACTGATGACATCACTGATGACATCTCAAATGACATCACTGATGACATCACTGATGACATCTCAAATGACATCACTGATGACATCTCAAATGACATCACTGATGACATCACTGATGACATCACTGATGACAACATCCAGTGACTGTGTATTTCTGTAAAGTTAAAATATGTCTTACATATTGAAGAATGAGTGGATGTAGAAGTGTCTGGTGAAGGATTTAGTAGGTGCATGACTGACTGTATGAGTGAGTGGTTAAATGTGTCTCACTGAGTGCATGGGTTAGTGACTGAACTGTCTTAATTTGTGCATCATTATGTTTGTTGTTCTGTAAACTGCTGCATGTGTTCATCAGTAGCTATATGAGTAAGTATATGGGTTATTGATTGGTTGCTCAAGTATTTGTATGGGAGACTGAGTGTGTGTGTGTGGGTGGCTGGGAGGTGTATGACTCTGTGCATTGGTGAGTGAATGGATATCTCAGTGCTACATGTCAAAGTAAGTACATATGTAAAACACAGTACATGTGAGAGTTGGCATATATAAATAACTGTGCATAAGAGCCAGTGAATGTGTGAGTGGCTGTATGGATGATTGTGAACTTGTATCAGGGATTGTAAAAGAGAGTAAATATGTGTTAGTATATGTTTGAATAAGTAAGGTGTGTATAACTGTATAGTTGAGGAAATGGAGGTGTGATTGATTCTTTGCATGACTGACTAGGTGTGTAAGTAACTCCATGGATGAGTGACAGTCTATGAGTGTCTGTTTACACTGAGTGTATCTAAGGTTATATTAGAGTCTGAAGAGGTTCATCGTATTATCACATGAATGATGTCATCAGTGATGTGATCAGTAATGTCATCAGTGATGTCATCAGTGATGTCATTTGAGATGTCATCAGTGATGTCATCAGTGATGTCATTTGAGATGTCATCAGTGATGTCATCAGTGATGTCACTGACCATGTCATGAATGATGTAATATGTGACATGATCAGCAGTGGATTGCGGGTGCGCGATATATAGTTAGTACTACTAACTATATATGGAATTTCAATGGTTTTGTGTGAGTAAAAAAAGGTTTTTTAAATGCTAATTCCTAACTATATATGGTCTATAACCTATGGTTTTTTCAGTGAATTTTCAAGGTTTTGTAAATGCTAATTCCTAACTATATATGGTCTATAACCTATGGTTTTTTCAGTGAATTTTCAAGGTTTTGTAAATGCTAATTCCTAACTATATATGGTCTATAACCTATGGTTTTTTCAGTGAATTTTCAAGGTTTTGTAAATGCTAATTCCTAACTATATATGGTCTATAACCTATGGTTTTTTCAGTGAATTTCAATGTTTTTTTAATAGCAAATATCATAAGCTGTCGAATGTCAAGTACGTGGTAAGAAAAAACATTTTCGTGTTTATGCACACTGATCTGCTTTGAATGCTGCCCCCCCCTCATTTCTATTAGGAGTACTCTCTCTTTGCAGATAGTGAAGGGTAGTTAACGCAGGCCTTTGCCCCCGTTGTAATCCGTCGTGCCTGCTTCTCTCTCCATTTGATTGATTGTTATCCAAGCATTTACTGTTTTAGAATTGGTTCTCGTTGGTTCATTCTCTATTTACAAACAAGCACAGAGTCGCAATACTCTGTTTAGTCTTTGCAGATAGCGAAAAATCGTGTAAAAAAACAAAAGGAATTGAGAAAAATCAGTAGGCCACTAATGGGATCTCTTTTTGACCTCGCTAAAATAGAAACATTAGGAACAACCCCTCATGACAAATACGAAACTAGTGAGATGAACTGAACTCCACACCATGATGGCTGCAAGACAGCTCGGCTCCGCCACCCACCCCGCCCAAAATAACGATAAACTCTATGCAAATATATACAACACACCAGCAAAGTAACAGGGTAAAACATTTTATTAAACAACTATTTACATAACTATTTTAAACTTTTTGTTGCCCGATCCGGCTAGCTCAATCGATCGAGCATGAAACTCATGCACTCTGATGATTCAAAGTTTTGAAGAGTGCTTGTAACACTGTCTGAAGCCTATTTGCACTTGCTTCATCTTCACTATTCTAAAAGTAAGTGGGGGCTGTTTGAGTACGTTACTGCATTTGTAAACAATGTGATGCGGTGCCACCCTGAACCGCTTAACGGAGGCCCCCGAGGGACGGTGTGATGGCGCGGACTCGGAGGGGGCGCTTGGCTCCGGCCCCCTCCCCAAGTCGTGTTCTCCTGGTGTGGCCTGAGATCGCCCCCGACATAGGTGGCCGGCTCCCGGGATCAAGCGGAACTTTTTGCCTTTTGGTAACTCTTGCATTCTTGACCTTGTCCCACAATCCGTTTCACCTAAAGACACGCTGTAGTGGGGTGCCCCTTTACCATTTCAGTTGCCATTCCGCCCGCTTTTGCTACACTGTGCCTCTTCCGCTATTCAGCTGTTTACCGCCCGCTCTTTCGACTACAACGTCTCGCTCACCATGTAGTTGAGTTGCTCCCGCTCTTGCGGTGCAGCGATAGGCGGCTGCCACAGGACTCTCAAAATGGCGGCCGGCTCTTCAGATTTGGGCGTGGTCCACTAAAATGGCCCTGCGACACCTTGGAACTCGGACGCTTGTCTGCTAGAGCTTGGGCTCCATTCTCGAAAGCGTCCCCTCAGCCTTGAAGATTCTACAAAAGTCTTGGGGGCCCCCGACTCCCGCAGGCTTCTGGTGGGGAGCGGCTAGCATGATTGCTCGTGGAATGGCCACGACGGAGCTACGAAATGGTGGGGCTCTCATGCGAACGCCAGCTTCAGTCTGAAACATCCAGAAACTCTGTAGACTACCAATTCGATCAGTTCCGGTAGCGCCCCAACGTGACCCGGTAGAGAAGAACTTGCCCTCCCCTCTTTGACTGATGGTTCTTGTTGCCTGTCCCTTCTGTTGTCATTTAACAGAACTATTTAGCCTGCTGAAAGGGGTTGTGTTCCGACCGCTGGTTGGTGGAGACATTTTGACTATATTCTGGACCTGCGTTGTCGCGTAATGCGTCATATGACGCGCCGCGTTAGCGCATCCGGAAGTGATCCGGCGCGCAGCGCGTAACGTAAGCATAACAGATCATGTAACTTGTTAATAAAACTTTTCATTGGTTCATTTTACTTTTCTTATTCTAATGATGAAAGGCTTGGTCATATGACCTAAAAATTACGCTTTTTATTACTTTCAAACATTATTTTTTCTTAAACATATGTTATAATGTTCCAGGCTAATGTACTTTCCCGGAAAATTTACAACTGTCCTGCAAGTAAAATATATTCCTTTTTCGAGAAAAAGGGCGTTTCTTCGTCCCATGACGGAGCCGTTGAGCAAAAGAGGGTCGGCCTGCTGTCTTAGTCGCCGATACGCCAGAATATCAGATTCTTATTGATCACTTTATGTTGCAGGAGTAGAAAATACAACAACCCTTGACCATTTATCTTTACTGCGTTCCTGCGTATTATACCTTTTACCCTTCATGTAATTCGAATGCTTTATTTCACTTGCCTTTTACTGATTCTAAAACAGTGACTATTATTAAAAACTTTACCAATGTAAATACTACTACCATGTTTTCTTTTAAAAACCTTTATTGTGAAAATGTCAGTATACAAATACGGGCCTATAACCACGTGGGCCGGCCACGGAGCAAACTGTAATCGTATATGATGAGTAGACATTTACACTGTAGAGGAACGTAACGGGCGGGCCATTAGGTTGCAAGAACTAAGGTGTCTAACAGTTGCGGAATCGGTAGACGTACATTTTATAATTAAAATACGACAGGGCCAGTTACAATAAAATTATCTAGATATACATTTGCGGGCAAGTACCATGGGTGACGTTAATTCGAACTTTCAATAGTACAGTAATCAATAACACATCAGAACTTAATATCAATAGGGATGTCGACATATTCAATCAATTCTCGTCCCCGCCCGCCATGTGCTTCAAAACTGCATACGTATCTCGTGATTTCAAGGTTCTGCAACCAGTACACAACAACGAGTTACGAGTCCCATTTATTCCGGCGCCATTTTGGGCGAGGACGGGCAGGTCCAGGATATAGTCAAAATGTCTCTACCAACCATCGACTATGATGATGTTCATATGCTGTATTTATTAGAGTAACACTCATCTGTCCACATGAAATTAATTTGCCACAATCTAAACATGTCATTTTAATCTTTCCAAAGTTCTTCTAAATATTTGGGACCATTTCCCTTGCCTCTGATGCCGTCAGTGCCAGTTCTTTGATGAATGTACTGGCAGGTCGGGGGTTCTCCTCCAAATCTCTCTTTTATGCAGCACTATAATTAATCGGTGCCACCTCTCCATATGACGATGCATGGTATAGTTACCATAACGATATTTTTTTTCGGTTCCTCTGGAGAGTACATCGTGGCAGATGAAGCGTGTAACGTACCGGGAATTTACCTTTTTTGCATGTAGAGGAAAGGAAAAAAAATTCGAGCGTCCGAGTTCTAAGGTGTCCCAGGGCCATTTTAGTGGACCAGACCCAAATCCAAAGGACAGGCCGCCATTTTGAGAGTCCTGTTGCAGCCGCCTGACGCTGTAGCATCAAGAGCGGCCGAAACTCAGCTGAATGGCAACTGAAACGGTAAAGGGGCGCCCCACTACAGCAGACGAGCCTCCACCTGGCAAGGCCCGTTCACGCCGCCTCCCCCCCCCCCCTTCGGGCACCCCACGCCGTTATTCGGAGCAGGATTGTAGGATGGCCACACCAATGCGGCAACTTACTAGACACCACCTCGGTGCCAACCGAATCTCAGCGCCTTGTGGTGTCTTCTATTCAGAAAACATTATTGTGCTGCCTTCGACCTATTCGCCGCAAGTGCGCACGCAACTCAGCTGCATAGCTTGCTAGACACCACCTCGGTGCCATCCGGATCTTGGCGCGTTGCGCTGCCTTTGGCCCCATTCGCACATCGGTCCGCTACTGACGCCACCTCACAGGCCAACGGGGCGCCCCACGCCGACTTTCAGCATTGTAGGATGGCCACACCAGTACGGCAACTTGCTAGACACCACCTCGGTGCCATCCGGATCTTGGCGCGTTGTGCTGCCTTCGGCCTATTCGCACATCAGTCCGCTACTGACGCGAACTCACAGGCCAACGAGGCGCCCCACGCCGACTTTCAGCATTATAGGATGGCCACACCAGTACGGCAACTTGCTAGACACCACCTCGGTGCCATCCGAATCTTGGCGCGTAGTGAAGCTGCAGCAGCTGCAAATAAGCTTCAGACAGTGTTACAACCGCTGCTCAGAACTCTCAACTATGACACCACCTCGGTGCCATCCGGATCTTGGCGCGTTGCGCTGCCTTTGGCCCCATTCGCACATCGGTCCGCTACTGACGCCACCTCACAGGCCAACGGGGCGCCCCACGCCCACTTTCAGCATTGTACGATGGCCACACCAGTGCGGCAACTTGCTAAACACAACCTCGGTGCCATCCGGATCTTGGCGCGTTGTGCTGCATTCGGCCTATTCGCACATCGGTCCGCTACTGACGCTGCCTCACGTGCCAACGGATTTTCTACGCTTTTTATACCCTATGCCGCATAACAGGTCATGTGACTTGTTTATAAAACTTTTCATTGGTTCATTTTACTTTTGGTTTCCTAATGATGGAAGGCTTGATCATATGACCTAAAAATAACACTTTTCATTGGATGAAAACTTTTTTTTTTCCCCAAACGATGAAAGCCCCACCTTGTTTCTGGATGTTTCAGACTGAAGCTGGCGTCAGCATGAAAGCACCACCATCTCGTGGCTCCGTCGTGGTCATTCCGCGAGCAATCATGGCAGCCGTTACCCACCGGAAGCCTGCAGGAGTCGGGGGCCCCCAAGACTTTTGTACAATCCTCAAGGCTGAGGGAACGCTTTCGAGAATGGGGTCCAAGACCTAGCAGACTAGCGTCCGATTTCCAAGGTGTCCCAGGGCCATTTCAGTGGACCACGCCCAAATCTGAAGAGCCGACCGCCATTTTGAGAGTCCTGTGGCAGCCGCCTATCGCTGCACCGCAAGAGTGGGCGCAACTCAGCTGAATGGCGGATTTTGACACAGTGGACCAAAAGCGGACGGAATGGCAACTGAAACGGTAAAGGGGCGCCCCACTACAGCAGACGAGCCTCCACCTGGGGAGGCCCGTTCACGCCGCCTCACCCCCCCCCCCCCCGGGGCGCCCCACGCCGTTATTCGGAGGGCGGCAACTTACTGGACATCACCTTGGTGCCATCGTTCTGCTGCCTTGGAACTATTCGCACAACAGACCGCTACTGATGACCCACCCCCCGCGACGCCCCACGCCGGATACCGAAATCAGTGCGGCACCCAGGCAACATCACCTGGGTGCCGTCCAGAAATCTGGACGTTGTGCTGCGTTGGGACTATTCGCACAACCGACCGCTACTTCCTTCTTTTTCCCTAAAAATGTTTAAATGTTTTTACTGTTTTTGTTTTGTTGTATATATTTATAAGTTATTAAAGTTTTATAATCCTACTACTTTGTTGGAGTGCTATATATTTTTAACGTGACACATAATTGTAAAAACTTTGATGTACAAAGAGGCATCCCTGGAATCTTCCGCTTCAGGCTCGGTCCCCTCCCCAATCACAATACAGAATGGTTTTCAGATAGTAGGAACGCGTGTGGTGTGACGGATCTCATCGGGTGTGGGCCTTGATCTACTATAACTCCTTTGAAGAGGGGTGATTCTTTACAGCTGGGGCCATAAACTACATCTGCAGGGCTAGCTGATAGCCTGGGACCGGCCTGGACAATCGGACACAGAGGAAGAGGAGTGTCAGAGGGTGCGGTAGTGAATAGGGCGAAAGGGAGGTGTCGGACAGGCACAGATTGTGATTCTCAGGGAAGAGCAGCGCAGATGGGGGGAGGTTTATTGCCCATGCGTAAGACAGAGAGCGGGGGTGACCAGTGCCTGGGGGAGATGCTTGCGAGGGTGGGGAGCCATGCTAAGGATCGACAGCGTGCAGAGAGTGGGTCTGGTCAAGGCATCTAAAATGGCTGCCGTGCACGACAAAAGTGTGGCATTTGAAAAAAGGCAAGATGGCGCAGACAATGTTTATCAACACTTCCTGATTTCCTTCGAATCGAACGTTAACAGACGTTATCTCTACCACACTACCGGTCCCCCTGGGCTTAAACGCCGAGATGGTAGGGACTGCATCCCGTGGAGATAGGCCGAGACGTCACTCAACAGAAAAAAAAGAAAAAAAAAGTCTATAAACATACAATAAGTTAAAAGTCAATCATTCTTGTTTCCTTGTAGTACGCTCCCCAGGCCCGCGGGGCCCTTTTAAAACCTCCACATCAAACCTAGGGGGTCAGGGAGGATCTACTATGCCCCCTTATGGTCATTTGCCCCTTCGCTTTGGCCTCCTCTTGTCTCTCGATCCTACCGAGAGACAAGATGGCGGCCGCTACGGACTGTTTGGAATGTTTACAGACGCCGGAGAACCATCCGGTCCGCTGTTACAGATATATATCTTTTTTTGAACGTTAATTTCTCAAAATCCACTGGAGCACATATATTGAGACCTAGCAAAGGCACATCGGGCTACCAGTCCCTACAATTTTGCCAAGTTTCGTGCAAATCCATTCAGCCGTTCGGGCTAAAAGTGAGGCCAACCGCCCTATGGAAATGAACACTGGAAAAACGCGTTTTGGGACCCCCCTTTTTTCTCGGCCCCCCCTTGACGAACCCCCCCCCCAAATTTCCAGGGGCTGCTCAGAAACAAAATGTTCCATTTTCCTGAAAATGTCTGCCAATTCCGTCCACAAACGCCAAAGTTATTAGACATAGAATTTTCAAAAATCCTTACAATCACTTCGCTACAACCTCATAAATTAAAAATAAAAATGAATAATGTCTCAAACAATTTTTGATTTCTAAATATAAATTTATTCTTCTGAATTTTCATAATTTGAAAGAACTAGTAACATGTCCTCATCAGGAATTTCCTCTTCAATCATCTCATCAGGAATCTCCTCATGAAAAGTCTGCAATGATGATTCTTGTAACTCTATAGTCTCCAAACATTCGATAAATTCGCCGTCAAGAGATTGATCAAAAAAATCATTCAAGTCATCTCCTCCTTGTGAGAATATTTCATTATTGGTGCTGTCAATTTCAATAAATTTAGTGGATAATTCAAAAGAAATTGCCACGGTCTCTTCATTGTGATCCATTTTATTTTGAAATTTCTTGCTGTAAATTGCAGAAAAAAATAATCACTTTCATTTATCGTTTTTAGTAATACATAATATAAAACTAACTTTATCAAGTATTTAGTATAACAGAAGGACTGTAAATAAATAACAGAAAACATTTTTCAAATTATCTTAAAGTGTACAACATAGTTCCCCTTACAAATTAACAACTCACCTTTTTGAAAGTAGGAGAAGCGTTAGTACTGTGTAAATCAAACACCAGAAATTGAGCACCAAAAATTCCTCACAAATGTACCTCAAACAGTAGTATCACAAAATGGCTGTGGTTTCCTCTCATTTTAGATATATACATAACCAATTAACTTTCATCACACACAAATACAAAAACAAAGTAACATTTTAATTGGTTCTAAATTTCAACACTTTCAAATGTGTTTTCCCCATGCAATTTTCCATAGGACATTTAGATACGTCTACAGCCTGAATGGCTGAACGGAATTACACCAAACTTGGCAAAATGGTACATCAAACCTAGGGGGTCAGGGAGGATCTACTATGCCCCCTTATGGTCATTTGCCCCTTCGCTTTGGCCTCCTCTTGTCTCTCGATCCTACCGAGAGACAAGATGGCGGCCGCTACGGACTGTTTGGAATGTTTACAGACGCCGGAGAACCAATCAGCTTCGCTTCACAAAGCTCCGTAACGCGAAAAGTACGCGAACCGGAGCGCTGCCCGGTCCGCTGTTACAGATATATATCTTTTTTTGAACGTTAATTTCTCAAAATCCACTGGAGCACATATATTGAGACCTAGCAAAGGCACATCGGGCTACCAGTCCCTACAATTTTGCCAAGTTTCGTGCAAATCCATTCAGCCGTTCGGGCTAAAAGTGAGGCCAACCGCCCTATGGAAATTAACATTGGAAAAACGCGTTTTGGGACCCCCCTTTTTTCTCGGCCCCCCCTTGACAAACCCCCCCCAAATTTCCAGGGGCTGCTCAGAAACAAAATGTTCCATTTTCCTGAAAATGTCTGCCAATTCCGTCCACAAACGCCAAAGTTATTAGACATAGAATTTTCAAAAATCCCATAGAGAAAAAATCCTAACTATATATACCTACTGGCGACCGCCAGTAGGTAATATATATATATATATATATATCTGCAATACCTCGCAGATCAACCTGGCATGCACACGAAATCACGAGCGTGGGCCCAATTGTAGTGCATTATTTTATTTCCTCATTTGCAAAAGTCAAGACGCGTTTCGGCAGTCCAAGCGGCCTTGATCACATGACTTACGCAGTCTGACAAGCCCTTTTTAAAGTGCAAATGCATCAATTTTATCATAGACATAAAAATAATACTGTCATATCTAAATACATATATATAAGAATGCTCTTACATGTGTTTTTTGTATATAACCGTTTAAATACGTATTATAAACACAACCAAAAAGAATATTAATATCAGCATAAATGCTTGGTATTTCATGACAAGTAAAAGCAAAACAATGGTGGAGGTTCTTTTTTCCAAGTTACATGTACTTTTTCTTGGTACCTATAATACTATAGAGCCTCAACAACCATGTAGTCATAGACCAATTTGAAGCACTTCATGTAAATTTTTCTCAAAATATTAGTGCTCACCTCAACGTGCAGAATAAATAAACCTGAGAATTACTCTTCTCCAGATAATATACAAAAGAAAAAATTCATCATATGTTAATAAAACATCCTTTTCATAGACAAAGACATGTTCATATTCACAATGTTGAATTGTCGATGCTTAATGTTGTTTAACAGGTCTACCAATACTTATTCATCTAAAGTGACCTGTGCTTCAGTGCAACAACGAGAAAGTTTTCCAAATAAAGTGCAAAAAGGGTCAGAGTTACAGTTTTTTCCGGGGGAGTAGGGATGGATCTAGGGAAAATATGCAAAATATCAGATGTGCAAAATCTCAGATGTGCAAATACGCAATAAGTCATAATTAGCAGACATATACCATAACTATAAGACAAGTTTAAAACAATTGATTAAAAGACAAATAGATCAAACTTTTGCCTAAAATCAATTATAAAATACTCTATCACTATATATGGAGGCTATACACATATTTCTAACTGGGAGTCCCACAGCTATTGCTAAATAATACCACATCTAATCACATCTAATCTAAAAGATACTTCATAAGAATGTATGCAAATCTTCAGTCGCATTCAGCCCCCCTGGCCATTTACAATCAAATTCTAGAATGTATTTGGTCTCCAATCGTCTAAGGCATGATTCTCTATCTCCTCCCCTCTTTGAAAATGGGATAGAGTCAACTGCATAATATTTGAGAAATTTGGGGTTGCTGTTATGCACAGCCTGAAAATGCCTGGCAACTGGATAATTCTTGTCCTTGTTTGCAATGGCTCGTAGATGCTGCAGTATACGTTTGTGCACCTGCAGTTTGGTACTGCCTATATATTTAAGATATTTACAACAAGGGGTGGTGATGGACAGAGTCTCTGAATTAAGCAGAGTACTCTCACCCAGTCAAGAGATCAGGGCTAGATCCAACACCGTTTTTTAGCTCATTGCACCATCCCAGTTTCAGAACCTGGCTGTATGCAAATTAGTCTGTCCCTGGCCCAGTGCATCATGGGAACAGGGCAGACCAGACTACAAAAGCCAATTCTTACACTGGGAAGGAAACAAGCTTCCGGGGACCGGTTTCTGCCATTTCAGGCGTCTTCGGCCCGGCTTGCTTGAATCCTGATGGTGCAATGAGCAAGGGACTCACATCTGAGTATACCCTTCCACGCTTAGGGTGGACAAAAATATTTACAACAAGGGGTGGTGATGGACAGAGTCTCTGAATTAAGCAGAGTACTCTCACCCAGTCAAGAGATCAGGGCTAGATCCAACACCGTTTTTTAGCTCATTGCACCATCCCAGTTTCAGAACCTGGCTGTATGCAAATTAGTCTGTCCCTGGCCCAGTGCATCATGGGAACAGGGCAGACCAGACTACAAAAGCCAATTCTTACACTGGGAAGGAAACAAGCTTCCGGGGACCGGTTTCTGCCATTTCAGGCGTCTTCGGCCCGGCTTGCTTGAATCCTGATGGTGCAATGAGCAAGGGACTCACATCTGAGTATACCCTTCCACGCTTAGGGTGGACAAAAATATTTACAACAAGGGGTGGTGATGGACAGAGTCTCTGAATTAAGCAGAGTACTCTCACCCAGTCAAGAGATCAGGGCTAGATCCAACACCGTTTTTTAGCTCATTGCACCATCCCAGTTTCAGAACCTGGCTGTATGCAAATTAGTCTGTCCCTGGCCCAGTGCATCATGGGAACAGGGCAGACCAGACTACAAAAGCCAATTCTTACACTGGGAAGGAAACAAGCTTCCGGGGACCGGTTTCTGCCATTTCAGGCGTCTTCGGCCCGGCTTGCTTGAATCCTGATGGTGCAATGAGCAAGGGACTCACATCTGAGTATACCCTTCCACGCTTAGGGTGGACAAAAATATTTACAACAAGTGGTGGTGATGGACAGAGTCTCTGAATTAAGCAGAGTACTCTCACCCAGTCAAGAGATCATTGCACCATCAGGATTCAAGCAAGCCGGGCCGAAGACGGCTGTAATGCCAGAAACCGGTCCCCGGAAGCTTGTTTCCTTCCCAGTGTAAGAATTGGCTTTTGTAGTTTGGTTTGCCCTGTTCCCATCATGCACTGGGACAGGAACAGACTAATTTGCATACAGCCAGGTTCTGAAACTGGGATGGTGCAGTGAGCTAAAAAACGGTGTTGGATCTAGCCCTGATCTCTTGACTGGGTGAGAGTATTCTGCTTAATTCAGAGACTCTGTCCCTCACCACCCCTTGTTGTAAATATATATTTAAGATGGCAGTCGCATTCCAGGATATAAATACAATACTCTGTCTTACAGGTCAGATGTTGTTTTATAATTCTTTTAGTCCCTCAGGATGCTGTGGTGTATTCCTTGGTGTTAACCCCAAACTGACAGGCCTTGCATGTCAAGCATCTATAAAAACTCTTTCTGGAGGGTAACCAAATGTCCTTTTTAAAAGCTTCCTGACTGTTCCTGGATAACATGTTACCCATACTTCTTCCTTTCCGAAAGGTTATAGATGGATTGGCTGGCATCAGATCCCCAATTATCGGATCAGACTGAATAAAGTGCCAATTCCGCCTTATGGAACTTCTCAACTCTTTCTCTTGTTTAGAGTAGGTAAGAATCACACGGACAGGGGCAGATTTAGATAATCCCTCTTCTCGTGTAGTTTTAGATTTGTACATGAGGAGTTTCTGCCTTGGCTTCTGTTGGGATTTCCTCATGGCGGAAGCTACCACTTGTGGACTATAGCCTCTTTCCATGAATCTAGCGCAGCTCTCCAGCTATATAAATTAAAGGTTACAGGGATGTTATAGTTCGGAAGTAGAATTGGAAAAAACCTTGAAATTCACTCAAAAAACGAAAGGTTACAGAGACATTTGGGTGAAATCATGGGTGTGTGAGTGGCTGTATTGGTGAGTGGGTTGGTGAGTGGGTGTGTGAGTGGCTGCATGAGTGGGTGTGCGAGTGGCTGTATGGGTGGATTTGTGAGTGGGTGTATGGGTAACTTAGTGGCTGTGTGAGTGGCTCTATGGGTGAGTGACTGGGTGTGTAAGTGGAAGGATGAGTGAGTGGCTGCTTGAGTGGGTGTATGCGTAAATGAGTGGGTGTGTGAGTGGCTGTATTGCACAGTCAGTGTCTGTGTGAGTGGCTGTGTGGGTGAGGTCGCTGCCGGTTATTATGCCACTTGCGCTGCTTCCTCCCTCCTTTGAGTTTGGACAATTATTTGCCACTGCACTACGTATGAAGAAACCTAATAACCATTGAGACACCGATTGCGGCTTAGGATTTCCTCACGCCCATTATATTTGGAATTGTGAGATCATTTGTCTACTATACAATACGAAGGAGTTTTACTGCAGTGTTAGACAAAGCACATTATGAATGAAAGTGACTTTTAGAAAGTCTTACTGTACATACCAATCCTTGAGGTCAAATAATCGCCATTTGTGATTGGACACTTACAATATAGGAGCTCTGACGAAGTTCCCACTGGCAAAGTTTCGGGAACGAAACGCGTTGGCTGGGTGCCAGTTTTAAGAAAATTATTGAATAATAGGACTAAATTATGGAATAATTCATTACTCTGCTTCATTGACTTTAAGAAAGAGTGCACCTTCCAATTTCCTTTTTCAATTTGGCATTCTGTATGGGTGAGTGGGCGTGTGAGTGGTTGTATGGATTGAAAATGCATTTGTAAGTGGTTGTGTGGGTAGGTGAATGGGTGTGTGAGTGGCTGTATGGGTGAGCAAATGGCTGTGTGAGTGGTTGTTAGCGTGAGTGGCTCTATGGATGAGTGTGGGCATGTGAGTGGGTGTGTGAGTGGGTATATGGAAGGTTGCATGGGGTGTTAGTGGGTGTGTAAGTAGTTCTGTGAATGATGCCATCAGTGATGTCATTAGTCATTTGAGATAATATCAGTGATGTCATGAGTGGTCATTGACCATGTCATGAGTGATGTAATATATGAGGTCATTAGCAGGGCATTGTGGGGGTGTAAGTTATAGTTGGTACAGGTAACTATAACGGCTGAATATCTATGGTTTTGTAAAATCTGAGCCTAACTATAACTTCCATGTAACCTTTGGTTTTTCGAGTGAATTTCGAAGGTCTTTTTAAATTCTATTTCCTAACTATAACAGCCATGTAACCTTTGCTTTTTTTCAGTAAATATATTCTTTTTAAGGTTATTTCCTAACTATAATGTCCCTATAACCTTTGGTTTTATTTAGTGGATGTCAAAAGTTTTAACATTTTATTTCCCAACTGCAACCTGTGACTTTGAGAGTGGGTGCGTGAGTGGCTATATGGGTCTGTGAATGGGTGTGTAAGTATCAGTATGGCTGTATAAGTGGGTGTTTGAGTAGTTATGTGGGTGTGTAAGGGGTTGTATGGGTCTGAGTGGGTTTGTTAGTGGCTTTGTGGATGTGTGTGTGATTGACTGTATGGATGTGTGAGTGAGTATCTGAGTGGCTGTGTGGGTCTGTGAGTGGATGTGAGTGGTAGAATGGGTTTGCGAGTGGGTGTCTGTGTGTCAATGGGTGTGTGAGTGGTTTGCAGAGTCTCTGAGTGGATGTATCAGTGACTGTATAGGTATGTGAGTGATTATGTGGGTGTGTAAGTGGCTCTATGGGTGTGTGAGTGGTTTTGTCAGTGTGTGTGAGTGGCTGTGTGGGTCTGTGAGTGTATGTGAGTGGCTGTATGGGTTGTAGTGGGTGTGTGAGGTGTGTAGTCGGTGAGTGTGAGTGGCTGTGTGGGTCTGTGAGTGTATGCGAGAGTGGCTGAATTGGTGTGTGAGTGGGTATACATCAAATAGATCAGCACCCACTATTTATTGTTATATGGAATCTTATCTTTTCTAATCAGAACAAGATTAATCATTTACAACTTTCAATTTTGTAGTAATATTACACCCATGTTCCATAAATTCATTAAAAGTCATTCAAGCCTGTTGTGTGTTGATAAATTCTTGTATTGAAAATGTGCAAACTATTCACACCAGCGTAGCCAACGAGTTTCGTCCCTTCTCTCGAGACTACTTCAGGGATTTGTCCTCTACTATAGGTGTTCACAGTCAATCATTCACATTCATTAGTCCAAAGGGTCCTTAATTAAAAAATGAGGATCTTCGTTTTGTTAAAACACGATTGATCAGATTCAGCAACTTTGTGGTTTTAGCCCATGTCGGCAAATAAACCTAGTAAACGATTCACTGAGCGTGTTCACTGTCTCCGGGTTGCGAGTTCCAGGTGTAATTGATTAATCTTGTTTTGATTAGAAAATATAAGATTCCATATAACAATAAATAGTGGGTGCTGATCTATTTGATGTACATATCCAATTATGGGGACCCAGGAAGCTGTTTTGCCTTGATCTGAGCACCACTCATTTACAATATACCCCATAGTTTGATAGGTGCGGTATCTAGAGTCTATGCCTCCTTTTGTAAATGGGGTGTCTGAGTGTGTGGGTGTGTCAGTAGCTGTGTGAGTGACTGGGCCAGAACGGAACCTCACCTGTCTCCTTATCCAACATGAGTCCACAGTTTTGCACAAAATGTCTACTCGACTGGAGTACTTCGTATTGGCAAATTAGTAAGTGCTACCAAGTTGGGTAAATGTCTAGTGCTTAATTTCCACTCCAGCTGTGCAATGGACCACAATTAAATGTGTCCAGTGACCTTGTGTGCATGTCATATCGGAAATGTGATTCTTCCTCGTGGCCTTGATCCAAAAATCCATGATTATATGAATCCTTGCTAGAGAATCTGGTAAGACTACAAAGAGGGGAATCTCCACCAAGCAGGGTGCTTCCTCTTAACTTTTTGAAGTAAGTGCTTCTTTGTTTGGTGGAGATGTTCTATTCTCCTGCATCAAGAAAGCATCACCGAAATCGGCGTGAAATGCGCTTGGGGGCCTTTTGATAAGATGTCCATCAAAGTGGGAAAAGGCAGGGAGACCTTTACAAAATACTAAGGAATACGAGGCGGGGCTAAACCAACAGAGCTTCCAGATAATTGTGGGGATTTGCATACTCAGGGTAGTTAAAAGGGAGAACCATGGACACTTCTCTCACCAGGAGATACGAAGAAAGAAACCACTCATCACAGTCACTACAGATCAGATTGTACTGCAATAGATCAGCGATGCAATCCGCTCCATAAAGGAATTCAAGGGGAGCGGCAATTCCCAAAGGCCAGGCCTCTGGATGCTGGATGACCTGGAGTCTATCAAGGGAATCCAGTGTGCAGCGTTGAGGACCATGGGGGAGCCTAAATGTCCGTGCGGTCCCTGCTGGCTTCACACTTCCAGCCGGAGCTGGCATTGCTGAAGCACACAGCGAGCAGCAAAAATGCTGCTCTCTGTGTGCAGGAGCAATTCTTTTATCAGTTTTTCTGCCCACTTCATAGCTGAGAGTAGACTTACAGTTTGCTCCTGCTTGGCAGGAGCTCTCAAAGCTCTGTCCATGTGAAAGCAAACTTCTATCTCCAGTGGGTGGGCATCTCGAAAGCCCCCTCCAATTTAGTTTAAAGCCTCGGAAAGGTAGTGGTCCCCGGGGCTCCTCTGAAGCACCGGTGGGGGGGGTCTGTGCAGCTCGATCCAATTTTCTATTAATGCCCCGGGGAGGTGGTGGTTCTTGGGGTTCTTGGGAGCACTAGGAGGGGGGGTCCACGCAGCCCCCCCTCCATTATTTACATAAAGTCCTGAGGAGGGGGAGCCATGTCTGTCCCCCTCCCAACTCTCTCATTTACGCAAAGGCCGCGGGTCCTGGCTCACCCAAGGCACCCACACACCAGTGATGGGGACGGCAGTGGGACCCTGAAGGCCCTTACAGGAGCAGGCATTGCTTTAATAGAGAGGGGGCTGCTAACATACAGCTCCTTCCCTTTCTGTAAAAGCAATTGTGCTCCGCTTTCAGAAAGCAAGAGCATTCTTAATGGTCTCACTTGCTGAAAGGGGAGCATAGTTTGCTGTGTCCCGGGAGTGGGCACCCCGGGACATAGTAGGAGTGGTGGTGGTGGCAGTCCCCAGGACCATCTATGGCCTCCCCTTCTTTGGACGGCATAGCCCCAGGGAGGTGGCAGGCCCTGGGACTGCAGGGGTGCCCCACAGGCCCCTGCATTAACTTAATTTTTCCCCGTGGAGGTGGCGGATGCCAGGGCTGTGGGAGGGCCACATGGCCCCCCTACAACAATTGGAGATTTTGTGCAGGGGATCTGGTGGTCCCCAGGGCATGGTGTTTGACGGACAGGCAAACCCGCATTTATTTTGTTCAAAGCAATGCAAGCCCCAGGGAGGTGGTGGTCCCCAAGGCATAATAAGCACCTGGAGGGGGGCTTCTACACCCCCCTCTATTTTTAAAATGCCCCCGGAAACCGGCCCACCAGGTGGCCAATTAATAATGACAGTTAATCAACAGGGAGGGATGAGGATTTTGTGTGTCCGTTTCTTTCCCCAAGGTAATGTATATTTTTAATCAACAAAATTGGACACTTGTAACACTGCTCAACCTTTGGTTCAGTGTGGATAAGGAAACCCTCAAAGAAGTCAATGTTAGATGGAATTGCGGTATATTGGTTTCATCCGCCCCACATTGACATTCAGGCAGTTATCATAGGGTTATTCCTATTTGTGTGTACTGCTTGCCTCATCCAGAGGCACCTCCAGTCTCGAGTGCAGTGTCCAGAGACAAAAAGGATTTCCCCACAGAGGAAGGTGAAGAAAAAATAATAAAAATAAAGAGTTCTTAAAAAAATTCTTTAAAAAATGAGAAAAATGCCTTATAATTTTATTTCAGGGCAAGTTTCCATTGGGTAAAATGGTTTATATACTAGATATAGGCCGAGTTACTGGGCCATGTAGTATTGCAAAGAAAAGGTTGTCGACATGTTTCAGCTCCCTGGGCCAGGAGGTCTATGGAGCTTTCGTCAGGACTTACAAACATAGGATAGACATAAAGTTTACACATAAAATACTTCTCACACTACTTGTGCGGTAATCCATTTCTCATAATAATTTTATGAGAAGTATGCTCTTCATGATCTGCTGTGTAAGAGTACACCGCTTTCAACGGGGGACCACTTCTTAAAAGTGCAGAGCCGCGTGGAAGCTACGTTCTAGCCTTGTGCTGACTCTGCCCCCGGTGTGCTCCTTCCCTTTCTGTAAAAGCAATTGTGCTCCGCTTTCAGCAAGCAAGAGCATTCTTAATGGTCTCACTTGCTGAAAGGGGAGCATAGTTTGCTGTGTCCCGGGAGTGGGCACCCCGGGACATAGTAGGAGTGGTGGTGGTGGTGGTGGCAGTCGCCAGGACCATCTATGGCCTCCCCTTCTTTGGACGGCATAGCCCCAGGGAGGTGGCAGGCCCTGGGACTGCAGGGGTGCCCCACGGGCCCCTGCATTAACTTAATTTTTCCCCGTGGAGGTGGCGGATGCCAGGGCTGTGGGAGGGCCACATGGCCCCCCCACAACAATTGGAGATTTTGTGCAGGGGATCTGGTGATCCCCAGGGCATGGTGTTTGACGAACAGGCAAACCCGCATTTATTTTGTTCAAAGCAATGCAAGCCCCAGGGAGGTGGTGGTCCCCAAGGCATAATAAGCACCTGGAGGGGGGCTTCTACACCCCCCTCTATTTTTAAAATGCCCCCGGAAACCGGCCCACCAGGTGGCCAATTAATAATGACGGTTAATCAACAGGGAGGGATGAGGATTTTGTGTGTCCGTTTCTTTCCCTAAGGTAATGTATATTTTTAATCAACAAAATTGGACACTTGTAACACTGCTCAACCTTTGGTTCAGTGTGGATAAGGAAACCCTCAAAGAAGTCAATGTTAGATGGAATTGCGGTATATTGGTTTCATCCGCCCCACATTGACATTCAGGCAGTTATCATAGGGTTATTCCTATTTGTGTGTACTGCTTGCCTCATCCAGAGGCACCTCCAGTCTCGAGTGCAGTGTCCAGAGACAAAAAGGATTTCCCCACAGAGGAAGGTGAAGAAAAAATAATAAAAATAAAGAGTTCTTAAAAAAATTCTTTAAAAAATGAGAAAAATGCCTTATAATTTTATTTCAGGCAAGTTTCCATTGGTTAAAATGGTTTATATACTAGATATAGGCCGAGTTACTGGGCCATGTAGTATTGCAAAGAAAAGGTTGTCGACATGTTTCAGCTCCCTGGGCCAGGAGGTCTATGGAGCTTTCGTCAGGACTTACAAACATAGGATAGACATAAAGTTTACACATAAAATACTTCTCACACTACTTGTGCGGTAATCCATTTCTCATAATAATTTTATGAGAAGTGTGCTCTTCATGATCTGCTGTGTAAGAGTACACCGCTTTCAACGGGGGACCACTTCTTAAAAGTGCAGAGCCGCGTGGAAGCTACATTCTAGCCTTGTGCTGACTCTGCCCCCGGTGTGCTCCTTCCCTTTCTGTAAAAGCAATTGTGCTCCGCTTTCAGCAAGCAAGAGCATTCTTAATGGTCTCACTTGCTGAAAGGGGAGCATAGTTTGCTGTGTCCCGGGAGTGGGCACCCCGGGACATAGTAGGAGTGGTGGTGGTGGCAGTCCCCAGGACCATCTATGGCCTCCCCTTCTTTGGACGGCATAGCCCCAGGGAGGTGGCAGGCCCTGGGACTGCAGGGGTGCCCCACGGGCCCCTGCATTAACTTAATTTTTCCCCGTGGAGGTGGCGGATGCCAGGGCTGTGGGAGGGCCACATGGCCCCCCCACAACAATTGGAGATTTTGTGCAGGGGATCTGGTGGTCCCCAGGGCATGGTGTTTGACGAACAGGCAAACCCGCATTTATTTTGTTCAAAGCAATGCAAGCCCCAGGGAGGTGGTGGTCCCCAAGGCATAATAAGCACCTGGAGGGGGGCTTCTACACCCCCCTCTATTTTTAAAATGCCCCCGGAAACCGGCCCACCAGGTGGCCAATTAATAATGAGCCCACACTGGTTTTAAAAAAACAAAAAAACATTTCAGCTGGATCCACAGATCCAGCACGGCTCCAACTTAAATTCTTCTTTTAAAAAAAATGTTTTTTAGGCCCTGCGGGGTCCCTGTGTGCCTCATTAAATGACAGAATCAGTTATGAGGCATGAGGGAAGTTTAAAATGTGAGTGTTTTGTAAAGGTGGGTCGTTCTGAAGCTGAAAATTCAGCTTCTGTCGAAGAGTCCAGGCCACTCACTATTTGTAGGTCAATTCATATATCTGAACTTATCTGCTAATGAGGCAATAAATTGCTGCCCCCTCTCATCATCTTAGTCCTGGAGAGAAGCTGATCAGAAACAAACCCAAATTAAACCTAGTAATTGTCCCAGGCCTCATAATCTTACTTTTATGGTGTAACTCTCTCTCCTGTACAAATTCAACAAACCTCTATATGGTTCTCCATTTTATAAGGACAGTCATTAGAGGTTCACGGCAACAAAGAAGGTGCTGATACTGGTCCTTCAAGAAAGGGCAGCAACACTGGGAATGGCATAAAATGCACAGTGTCCACTTCTGGATTCAGATTAGCCATCATAGTTGAGATCAACAGTGTTAGGATCGTGATGCAAAGGCCTGATCATTGCAGTGCTTAATTTGAGCTGGTGGTTTCAGGTGCTTGGCACAGCATTGGCACTTGTGGCAATCTGCCAGAGGGTGGTGCTGTCTCATATGACCACAACAACAGTGAATCTTTCATTCAATATACATTAAAAATTACAACTACCTGCCAACCAAGCCATTCTTATAGCTTTGGGGGCCTGGAATAGCATGAATTGTCACACTTGTAGGAGTGTGATGATTAGTAGGGGTGTTATTACTATCACTGGCAGGCTGGCAGGGCAATGTGCGGTGGAAGCTGCAGTGGTCTCTGATGTAGATGAAAGTAGATGATCACAAGATACTTCTGGCTGAGTTACAGGATAGGTTTATTAAGATACAGCAGAGCACTACACCTCGCCAGATGACCAGACCATCAACTGACAAGTGTGGAACATTCAAGAACAAAGTAGAATGCACATAGGTATTCTGGGAGACTTAAGAGGTGTGAACATAGAGAAAGGTCTAATGACCAAAGGAGGCCATGTTGTGAGGAGTATACGTTTACTACAGTCTCCTGACGAGGGCCCTGGCACTTATTTACAAATTAAGCACTGGATCAGTGCCAATGACGCAAGTGCTAACAGCGGGACCCAGGGCAGGACTGGCCATAGCGGGCACCGGGCAATCCCCCGGTGCGCCGCAAGGGTGGGGACCGGTTTTGGGCCCCTGGGGGCCGTTTTGTTTCAGGGTCCCTTTGGCACTGTTCCAAAATCGGCCGAAAACCGGCCCCGGCAAGGAGCTTGGTGGTACCTCCAACCCCCCCGAGTGGGGAGGGGGGGCCGGCCGAGCACTTTGCCAGGGCCGGTTGTGGTTCCCAGTCCAGCCCTGGTGGGACCAATGGGCATGTCAGAGTCTGTGAGGTGAAAATTGCCAACATGGCTTACTGAAGGTCCTCAATTTGGGCCTGCTGTTTGCCAGCAGATTTAAAACACACTTCAAGTGAGTTTAATTACTCCCTGAAACTTCTGCATCTTTTATTCTTCACGTGAGAGCGCAATGAAAACCTCTTGTGCTATAATGAATTTTGGTGCTCCAGGAAAGAGCAGAGAGATAAACGGTTAAGGGGGGGTCCGAGGGGAAAAAATTATTATAGACCTACTGGTACCTAGTCCCCCAACTAGACACTAAAACACATGGAAGGTACAGAAGGTCTCCCCCTCGGCTCAGTTTTCACTCCGAGGCAACGACGGAGAGTGCGTGGCCTCCCTTTCTTCCTGAGCAGTGGCCAGGTGAGGTGAGGTTTTCTCTCCCCACAATAAGGGAGAAGATACACTCTTTTCAGTTTGGAAAGCAGATGTAGATCCCACTTTCACATCACTTAAGTAAGTGTTGCAGTAGCACCATAGGTCCTGACGAAAGCCCTTGAGGCTGAAACATGTTGACCGAATAACAACATTGGTGGGTAGCAATTCCTTACATGCTATCAGCATACTGTTTTTAACCATACCACTTTGATGGTCAGCCCTAATAAAGTATTTCATGACATCATCGTAGGTATTTTTAGAATCACTTGGATTATTTTCCTTTTCTTCTTCTTTTTCTTTGAGCACTGCAACCTCAACCCCTCCCGCTCATATACTGTCATCTGTTGGTGAAATGTTCTGGGTCCATCACTAGGCAGTCCTATGGATTGTTTCCAAGGCAGACCCTAGAGGACACCATTTACCAACATATACCCAGATGACGAGATTCCACTTATGAGTGGGCTGATGGGTATCTTTTTCCTCTCCTTGTGCATCTTCTCTTGTTTTTGTTTTCTTGGTTGTTTCCAGATTAACTGTGTATTCTGGGCATGTAAAGAGGACACTATTAGGTCCCAATAGAGAGATTTGCTATTTTCTTTTCTCTCCCTCTGTATTTCTGAGACCTACAGCTCCAGGAAAGAGAGCAAAACTTGACAGAGGCCCCTAACCTCCGCTCCATATAGGCCAGGGTAAGCTCAACATCATTCTCTCTCTGGGTTTTGGGGTGCATCTGAAAGCATAAGTCACACAAGGAAACAATGTGAGACTTCCCAAGGTATGAGAGGCAATTGGTATGAGGGTCTGTTAGATATCTACATACAACACTCGGTATGTGGCTTCTACCCTGAAAATTCTAGGGGTTACATGGTATTTTCTTTAAAAACATAATCTTGCTAAAGAAATGAGGAAAAACGCAATAAACTGTAGCTCAAGATCCTGCATCTGTACACGCGTCGAAAATATTAACTAACTCTACAAGAGACTAGGGTCTTATATAGTCCCGTTAAATCACTTCTCGTGAGGCCTCGCAAATCCGTACACAATGCTGGACAGCCTCACCCGATGCTAGTGAATTATTTTTTTGGGTAAAAAATAAAACTGCCAGGTCCAGCCGAGTATGTATCTGCCAAAGTTCATTACAACTGTAAATGAACATCTGTTCACAGCTTTCAGTTCAACGTCTTTCTGTAGCATATCCTGGTATGCAACATGGCGGTGGCACCACCACTACTTCAAGTGCAGAATGGAATAGCACCAGACACAAAACTATTTGAAAGTGTTGACAACAACAACAAAATACTAAAGCAATAAGTACGTTCAATTTAGGTCAATAAAGAACAAAAAAAATATTGGACAATTATATACTGCTATTGGTAAATCGACTACAATACTAAATCATACAATTCTCACCTCAAATACTGTTTCAGCGTGCTGGTAATGGTTTTCACCTCCCATTCTTCAGAATTTTCAAGGTCAACTTCATTGTATGTTTTTGCATCTGCAGTGAGTAGAAGGGAAAAGCAGAGAGGCATTTAAAAGCTATGCCTGAATGGCAGTTGCTGCGGGCAGCTTGACAAGCACATTCATACTTCTCAATTCAACTCAAACATCAAACTGCATACCTTCATTTTAAAGGCAAACTTTAAATGCAGCCTCTGAAGGGAGTCTACCAGAGGTACACATTAATGACGCTGCCAGGCTCTGCTGATGCGACCACGCGGAGAAAATACTTATAGTACAATCCATTAAAACTCACAAAACAAATATTTTTTAACTTTATATTTTAAAAAGTGTGTTGAATATTATTTTGGGCAGCCTGTTTAACACCCGGTGCTAATGTTAACAAGCTGTCATGTATCCATTCTAGCAATTACCACTTTGCATGCTGGATTGAAATGGAATGGATTGTGCTAGGACGCAATTTGCTCCTTTCCACACGATCCCAAAGGGGCCCTTCATTTGCAAAGTGGCTTAGCCACAGGTAAATGTGGGAACGTCTTTGTAGCTTTGCCAGCCTCATCCCGTCGTTTAGCAAACACATCATCAAGATGCACAGGGATTGCGAATCATATACGAAGTAGCACAGTCAGTACGTCCCACAAACATACTCCTTGGAAGATGGCAGCAGGGGCCCCAAACATAGCTGATACAAGAAAAACATCAATTTTGCCTGTGGACTGGTTCTGTGGACTGCAAGATTACTAAAATAGCAATACTGTGGTCACAGAGACTCTCCTTAAATGAGATGCAATAACTCCAGAGAGAATGGGGCCACTCCATCAGCCAATCTGTCGATTATCATGCAGGGACATTTTAATAGAATCATCCTTATTCAGAGTTCTGAGATTTTTACTCCAGAGACTGGAGCGGATGAAAAAGAGTTAATACTCCGTAAAACTGTGTTAAAAACTTATGAATACAAATTCCACAATATTATTTGCCTATAAGCTAATTTCCATGGTAATAATAATGTGCAAAAAACACTATCAAACTATGTTGAAATTAATTTTAGCCCATTACAAACACACCACAGCATCTACTTCTACAGAAGCTCCAGGTGGCACATTCTTTTCAAGGTTGAGCCTGGGCAGCGCATGCGCTGCTCTGCGAGGCATGCTGTAATGGAGTATGAACTTGTTGCCCTGCCCACTCTCAGTCCATATTTGTTTTTGGCTTGTGTCACTGTCTTTTGTAAATGCTGGCTTCTGATTTGTTAATAGGCCCTTTAGTCCCTTCTTAGTACGGTCTTGTCTTCATTTGTAACCTGCCATGAGGACTAGCCCCATTTACTTCTGTTGTTACACAGTATGTTTTATTTAGTCTATAAGCACTATTTTCTTTAATGAGATTATCCTACTACCGGCACAAAATGCTTTCTTGCAGCATTGAGTGTGCTTTCACTTTCCAAGCAGCCTGGGACAATGGTGGCCGCTTCTTTGAAATGAAATAGGTCTCACATTTACAAGAGTTTCAGCTATTGACATTGTAAATGACAATGCCTTTTATTTATGTGTTACATATCAAAACAGATAAATAAAAGGCATTCTCATTTACAATGCCAATAGCTAAAACTCTTGCAAATGCTTGTTTCTATTGTAGCCTGCCGTTCCTTTACCTAGCTTAACCTCCTCAGCAAAATTCCACTGTGGACGATTATTATAGCCAGGGATTCAAACCTAGTAAGAGAGAACCGCAACCAACAGCCTTCTTCCTTATTGAGTGATCCATTAACCAAAAAGAAAATCCACACACCTCCAGCGAGACCACTTGGATTATTACTATTATTATTATTATATGAAATTTGTAGCGCGCTCAGCTTACCCGGGGGCATCCCGGCGCGAACAGAACCAGATGGCGAGAGTCAGATCAGGACACTACTGTGGAAATAGATAGGTCTTAAGGAGTTTCCTAAACAGAAGTATCTTGGGCTCCGAACGAATCTTCAGGGGCAGAGAGTTCCACAGCGTCGCCACTTGCACTGAGAAACGCCTGCCCCCAGAACGAGCTCTCCTTACTCTTGCTGACTGCAGAAGATGTTTTAGGTCTGAGCGCAGGGGACGTGCGGGTTTATAAGGACGGGCCATATTACTAAGGATGGGGGGGCCCTTGCCATACAGAATTTTATGGGCCGTACATAACGCCTTAAACTTCACCCGCTCTTTCACGGGGAGCCAGTGAAGCGTCCTGAGGGCTGGAGCAGCAGACTGTCTTCTAGGAACATCCATTAGGACTCTCGCCACAGCGTTTTGCACCTGTTGGAGGGTTTTAAAAGTGGCTTCCGGAGCCCCAAGAAACAGCGCATTCCCGAAATCAAGCCTTGATAGAATTAGGCCACGCATCAGGAGCTTCCTAGCTGAGTCAGGAAGCAATGGTAGCACCTTACGGGCTGACCGCAGCAAGCCAAGACAAACCCCCGCGGTCTTCCTGGCGTGAGTCCGAAAGGACAGGTCTTCCTCCAACCACACTCCCAATGACTTGATCTCCTTCTTGGGAGATGGTGGGTCGCCAAGAGACCGGGCCAACAGCTAGCAATGATGGAGGGACTGGCATTACCCAGGAGCATCAGCTCTGTTTTTCCTCCATTCAGCTTTAAGGCGGAGCGAGACATCCAACTATAGACATTCGCAAGGCAGTCATGTAAAACTTCCGGATGTTCTGCCAACTGAGTGAGGCCCACCACCAGCTGAGTATCATCAGCATAGCTGATGATCCTCACCCCTGAAGGGGCAACTACTCTCTCAAGTGGAGTCATGTAAATATTGAATAAGGTAGGGCTCAATGATGAGATTCTCGCCTTAGAGGTGGTCGATCGGGCATTTTTAAGAGTAAACAAGTCAGTCACTGATCACCAGATGTAGCCATTTTTAACAAAATTCTATGACTTCCCATCCACTGCTTTGCAACAGAGGGACCACGTTCATATAAGGACAGCTGTTTTGGGGCAACAAACTTTACCCAGAGTTGTATGTACCCAATGTCCAAAACGGTGAATAGCTGTTTCAGTTATGTGGTGCTTTCTCCTATCTCCCAACTCTTCCACTGGCCTACTAAGTTACGCCAAATGGACTGAAAGGGGTGCCCCACCCACGAGGCAACACTGACCTGCAGTAGATGCTGTCTCCTAAACAGTGCTAGATTAAATCCTGTGGAGGCCCCTAGGCAGTCGAACTTTTGCCACCCCCCTGCAAATTATCTTCGAATACGTTTTTAGGTTTACCAACTAATAATTTTAATAAACTTATTTTATTACACAAAACTAAAAATTAACAATCATTAATGTAATTAAACAAAAAATAATTGGAAACAATTTAAGAAAGTTTGATTGCAATTTCTTTTCAAGATCAAATCAATATTATTTTGATCCGTTGTCGCAGGCCACTAAAAGAAGTGGGGCCCTATAGGCCAGTGTCTACTTTGCCTCTTTGGTAATCCAGAACTGCTCATAAAACACCTTGTCACCACTTTAGAAAGGAATAGCAAAGTTGGTACAAGAATTATTTCGAACATAAATCTTTAACTTGCAACCACAGTGAATTTCCCCTTTATCAGTGTGTGCATTGTACACCAGGTGATTTTAAGTAGCTGCTGACAGGCATAAGCAAACACAGTCGTGAATAAGGTATGATAACAGACAGAGCTGCACATGCCCTTAGCAATGACCTTTTTCTAATCTCAGCACAATATAATTCAAATTACATAACTGTATTAAAGGTAGTACGAAAATATCTTCACCACTGATATCTTCAGCACACATTGCCTGTGGGCTGCAAATTTGGTTTTGATAATACTTTCTTATTTAAAGTTACTGATTTAAGTTAACTTATATTTTACTTGGCTGAAATAGATCTTGCAATATGGGATGCTATGGAAAGATTGTAATCTAAAGTCACAGGCCATGTTTAGGAGGCAGGTTGAACAAATATATCTTTCACTTCTACTTTCCATTTCTGCATTCTGTGCAACGGCACAGCTGCCCTGCATACAGAAAGATGCCTCAACAGAATGACCGAGAGGGCAGTTGGAAATAATCAATTGTGTAACCCTGACAATAGAGAAGAAGTGGTTGGGCCTGCTAGAAGGCCACAGACATATTAAAGGTGAAAACACAAGACATCGAAGTTAAAAAGTGGGTTAGGAATAGCAGATGAAATGTATTCCTGACCTATAGACCTAAAAATATGGTCAGTCAGTCAGTCAAAAGCTTTTATTTCGGTTAAAAACCATAAAAAGGCATATTTACATACATCAGTGCTATTTATGTGTAATTATACATATTAAAAGTGTTAAAATACCTCATAGGTAGGACAAATATGGAAAAAACACTGGAATAAAAGACACAAGAGTGCTAAGTGCCAGGGAAGTGGAAACAAATATCATACAATATGAACTGGAGCACATAATACGTGTAAGGGTACAACATTATAGAGGGGTGAGAGACAGCACATGCTGTAGGACTACAGAGACGTAAAAGAGCAGACAGAGAAGGAATAAAGTATGAGAAAAAGGGGCAGAGTAATGCAAATATTCCCTCTGCTCAATGGAGTTTCAAGCAATTGGACGAACCTCTTCTCCTTCATAGCAAGCTTCACTCAATTATTTATTATTTACTATTTATACAATTTCTAAAGCGCGCTACCACCTGACAGGCATCTTGGCGCTAGTAACTCAGAGACCATATCAACACAGGAGGGGGTTAATGCACAGGCCTAGTTCTTGGGGAAAAGCCAAGTTTTAAGGTTCTTTCTGAACGCGAGGAGATCCTTGTGTTGCCGCAGTTCAAGAGGTAAAGTGTTCCACAGCCTGGCCGCAGCCACCCCAAATGTTCTGCCCCCTGCTCTGACTTTATTAAAGCGTGGTACTTTTATTGACATTCCTCTCGAAGAGCGAAGCGCTCTGCCCGGAACGTACCACTCAAACATTTGCTGAAAAGAGGTTGGTCCTTTTCCATGCAAGGCTTTAAATACTAGACACAGAGATTTAAATTTAATTCTCTGTGTCACGGGCAGCCAGTGCAGCTCCGTAAGTGCTCCAGAGGCAAAAGACCGCCTTGACCAGCCTAAAACCAGTTTAGCAGTGGCAGATTGTACCCGCTGTAGCCTGTCTAGCAGGAATTTAGGGGACTCGAGGAGCAGAGCGTTGCAATAGTCTACCCGGCTAAGTATCGTGCTTCGTGCTATCAGGGCGCTGGCTTAATGGGGTAAAAGAGGAAAGATCTTCCTCGGAAAGCGAATAATCGCCAGGCAGCAGCTCGCCACCTTCCCCACATGCACCTCCAAGGAGAGGTTACAATCAAATGTAACCCCTAGGTTACGGACTATTTTAACCGGCTGGCCGGGGTTGGGGAACTCTGGGGGCCATAGATTCATGGGCGGCCCCTCCCGTGTTCCTATGCGTCACGAAATGCATCAGTTCAGTTTTAGCAATTTTAACCTGTAAGGAATTCTCCTTCAGCCATTGTGACATATCTCCTAAACATCTATGAAACCCTTCTGCTGAGATGGACTGCTCTCCCTCCAGAGAGAGAATAAGTTGCGTATCATCAGCGTAATTGATGACTTTGATGTTCCCTTTTTTCTTCTGTCTCCCGTGATCGCCGCGTCACCCCCTCGCCACCCGTTTCCCGCCGCCGCGTCCTGGTAGCTCCGCCCCCTCACACCCCATTGGCCGCCCCGCTCCCACCTCCCAGCTGCTCCTCCCTCCCTCTCCCACTCATATGGAGGCCGCGCAGCGGTAGAGAGAACGACCTCTGACCCTGATTACCAGGCAGGTCGCTCCCCTCACCGCCACGCAGCCCCCTGTGTGACCGCTTCCCGCTGCTGCTGTGACCTGACTGCCTGTGACCGAGTGCTGTGTCCACCTTCTCTTCTGTACCCCGAGTGAGTGCCTGTGTCCGCCGTTTTTATTGTAACTGTTCCATTCTGTTGCCTGGATTTTTGCTCCCTTCACCTTTGCCCTGACTGTGTTCCCTTTTTTTCTTCTGTCTCCCGTGATCGCCGCGTCACCCCCTCGCCACCCGTTTCCCGCCGCTGCGTCCCGGTAGCTCCGCCCCCTCACACCCCATTGGCCGCCCCGCTCCCACCTCCCAGCTGCTCCTCCCTTCCTCTCCCACTCATATGAAGGCCGCGTAGCGGCCGCGCGCAGCGGGCGCGCCGCTGGTGCGCCGAAGGCACGCCAAAGGCAAGCCCGTCTGCGCCCGTCCGCGCATGAACCGCACCCAGCGCCAGGACCCCTGGCACCCAACGATGCCAGCATACACGACGGACTTACGACGCCGCCACCCTCAACGCAATCAACGCCGGCCGGAACACCGCCTGCTACCGAGCCACCCCGAGACGCACCCACGGACCCTTCACCTGCCAAGACTGCAAATTCACCTGCCTCCGGACCTGCACCGCTACCGCCAAGCCGAGCCCCAGCAGCAACCACCTCAAGTGCATCCTGCTCAACACCCGCTCCGTCCACAGGCACGCCGTCGAACTCTGGAACCTGCTCGACACAACAGCACCAAACGTCGCCTTCCTCACAGAAACCTGGATGAACGCCTCCTCAGCGTCCGACATAGCCATAGCCATCCCGGACGGATACAAAATCACCCGGAGGGACCGCGTCAACCAGACGGGAGGAGGCATCGCCATCGTACACAAGAACACCATCCGCATCTCGACGAACTCCGACGAAACCTTCACCGCCGCCGAACACCTCCACTTCCAGATACACACCGACCCCAAGACCACCCTCAGAGGCACCCTCATCTACAGACCCCCGGGACCACGCACACAATTCAGCGAAGACATCGCAGACTTCATCAGCACGCAAGCCCTCCCCTCCGCTGACTACATCCTCTTAGGGGACCTCAACTTCCACCTGGAGAACAACAATGACAGCAACACCACCACCCTGCTGGACAACCTCGCCAACCTCGGACTCAAGCAACTGGTGAACACCCCCACCCACTACGCCGGCCACACGCTTGACCCCGTCTTCTCCTCCAGCAAGCACATCTCCTTCAGCCACGCCACCGGACTCCACTGGACCGACCACAGCTGCGTCCACTTCAGCTTCAGAAGAACCACGACCCACCACCACCCGCAATAAGTCCCTCGCCGGAGCAAGATCACCGCCGAGCAGCTCACCGCCTCCCTCAGCCAGAACCCTCCCACCAGCACATCGGACCCCAACGAAGCAGCCAGCAACCTCACACAGTGGTTGACTGCCTGCGCCGATGACCTCGCACCACTAAAGAACCCTCCCAGCAGACCCGGCAGCAAGAAAACCCCCTGGTTCACCGACGAACTCAAGGACTCCAAGAAGAACTGCCGCACCCTCGAGAAAGCCTGGCGGCACGACCAGACCACAGACAACAGGTCCGCCCTCAAGCATGCCACCCGCAAACACCACCAGCTGATCCGCGCCACAAAGAAGACAGCACTCAAAGAACGACTGGACAACAACGCCCACGACAGCAAGGAACTCTTCAGCATCGTCAAAGAGTTCTCCAACCCCAGCGCCGGAAACAACGACTCGTTCTTCCACCGCAAGATCGCCGACATACACAACAGCTTCGACGCACAGACCATGCACCCTACCGCCGAACCAACGCCCGCCACCACCACCCTCTGCAACTGGACCCCGATCAGCACCCTAGACACCACCCGCACGATGAACACCATCCACTCCGGATCCCCCACCGACCCCTGCCCCCACCACATCTTCAACAAAGCCGACGCCATCATCACACCCCATCTCCGGGACATCATCAACACCTCCTTCCACACCGCCACATTCCCGGAGAGCTGGAAGCACGCCAAGCTCAGCGCCCTCCTGAAGAAACCAACAGCGGACCCCACCGACCTCAGGAACTTCCGCCCCATCTCGCTCCTCCCTTTTCCTGCCAAAGTCATTGAGAAGACCGTCAACAGACAGCTCGCCGCCTTCCTCGAGACGAACGGATGCCTCGACCCCTCGCAGTCCGGGTTTCGGGCCAACCACAGCACCGAGACCGCCCTGATCGCAGCCACCGACGACATCAGATCCTTGATCGACAACGGGGAAACAGCGGTCCTCATCCTCCTGGACCTCTCTGCTGCATTCGACACTGTCTGCCACCGCACCCTAGTGCAGCGCCTCAGCAACATCGGAATCCAAGAGAAGGCACTGGAGTGGATTATCTCGATCCTCGCCGGAAGAACCCAGAGAGTCCGCCTCCCCCCGTTCAGATCCGAGGCCACCAAAGTCATCTGCGGAGTACCACAAGGATCATCACTCAGCCCAACCCTCTTCAACGTCTACATGAGCCCCATCGCAGGCCAACACAACCTCAACATCATCTCCTACACCGAAGACACCCAACTGATCCTCTCCCTCACCAACGACCCCGCCACCGCCAGAGCCAGTCTACACGAAGGAATGAAAGACGTCGCCGAGTGGATGAAGAACAGCCGCCTGAAACTGAACTCAGACAAGACGGAAGTCCTCATCCTGGGATCATCCCCCTCCGCCTGGGACGATTCCTGGTGGCCCCCTGCCCTGGGCACCACTCCCATACCAACGGACCACGCACGCAACCTGGGCTTCATCCTGGACTCCTCCCTCTCGATGACCAGACAAGTCAACGCCGTCTCCTCATCATGCTTCAACACCCTGCGCATGCTCCGCAAGATCTTCAGATGGATCCCCACCGAAACCAGGAAGACCGTGACCCAGGCACTCGTCACCAGCCGACTGGACTACGGGAACACCCTCTACACCGGAACCACAGCCAAATTACAAAAAAGACTCCACGCATCCAGAATGCCTCCGCACGATTTATCCTGGACATCCCCCCACACAGCCACATCACCAGACACCTGAGAGACCTGCACTGGGTCCCCGTCAGCAAGAGAATCACGTTCAGACTCCTCAACCACGCACACAAGGCTCTCCACGACCTGGGCCCCAAGTACCTCAACGACCGCCTGACCTTCTACACGCCCACTCGCCAGCTACGATCAACCAGCCACGCCCTCGCCACCATACCACGCATCCGCAGAGCCACCGCCGGAGGAAGATCCTTCTCCTACCTGGCAGCCAAGACTTGGAACTCCCTCCCCATCCACCTTCGGCTGACCCAAGACCATCTCTCCTTCAGGAAGCAGCTCAAGACCTGGCTGTTCAAGCAGTAACGTACCCCTCTCCCCCCCCCAGCGCCTTGGGACCCTTCCGGGTGAGTAGTGCGCTATAGAAATGCCGTGATTGATTGATTGATTGAATTTGGCGCTCGATGATCGTCAGCAGGGGTCTCAGATAGACATTAAAAAGAATGGGGCTGATGGCCGAGCCCTGAGGCACCCCATGTGAGACAGGAGTAAAGGCAGATTGGTAAGGAGGAAGGGATACTGATTGCTGTCTCCCTGAGAGAAAGGAGTGAAACCATCTAAGGGCCACCCCCGTGACTCCCACTTCACTCAACCGTCTCAGCAAGATGTTATGGTTGACCGTATCGAAGGCGGCAGACAGGTCCAGCAGAATCAACACTGCTGCCTGGCCCCTGTCTGCCCGCCTCCCTTGAATAATATGGTTTTGAAATTATGTCAACTGCTATATTACAGCACCCATCCCTTAAAACATACTATGCCTACTTTTGATGATGAAAATAATTTGTCTATGCTTTGATCCCATACAGTCCTGTTGCACTTCAGCGAAATTGGGAATAAAAAGGTATTTTCAAAGTGTTTGAAAAGCACATAAAACATGCCAAAAGACTAATTTCATTGGGGGTTTCAGCAGGAAATCAATTAACTGGTGCAGCTGATACTGTATGTTTCGGCTAATTTAACCCCTTCGATGCTCATGACGAGCTCAGCTTGTCATGAGTTACGCCTCTCCTACGGTCATGACGAGCTGAGCTCGTCATGAACCGCGGGTTTTCGCAAAAGTTAGCGCACAGCGGGAAAATGCGCCGCACGCATGGGGTTAACAAAACCTTGCAATATAAAAATAAATATATAAAATATTTGAAAAAGGTGTACACAAAAAAGATACAATCCTACCCTTTGAATACATAATGTACACTACATTTCCAGAATTATAGTTTAACATTTAAAACATCCCACTTATGTAGTATATTCCACTTAAAAATGTAGTAGTTAATATAGTCTGTGAAAGACAAAAAACCTCTAAATCTTCATCGGCTTCCATGTCTCCGGTGGAGCTCATCCTCGAAAACTATGGACATTCACCAAGGGAAAATTCAAATTCAGGAAGATATAGGATGGATACTTACTTGCCTGCCACCAAAGAGGAAGCTGTCCTTCCAAGAGGCACTAGGCAGTCCTGTTCCTCAAAAAAGGAAGATGAAGAACATAGCCACTTGCCCTACACACCAGACTCCTCTACCACCACCGCCACCACCATCACCACCACCACCTGACCCAATTTATGCTTCACCTCCAGGGTCACAAGGTAAGATGAGGGGAGGGGGGTTACAAGGGCCATTAGGGGATCCTGATCCATGGGATGCAACAACACTGATCCACTTAACCTCAACGATCCAGATCCAAATCCCGTTCATCCCTCCCCTTCAGAAGATGCCACTTCTTATCAACAAGTTGTTGCTAGGGCAGCTACTTTCCACAATGCTGAGCTGCACAAAGAGTCCCTAGAACAGGACTTTTTATTTGACATCCTCTCTTCCACATAAAGAGGCACACAGTATGCTGGGGACATTTTTAAAGAGCCAGTCTGTGCCCAAATTTTAACCCAGTCGGTGGACACTAATTACAAGGGCGGCTATTTCTGACCCACTCTTTACCAGGGATCAAGTTCCACCTGACTCCATAGTTGCCACTATTGCACGTAAGAGAACTGACAGCCTGGCTGGCTACTGGGATACTGCACTTCCTGAAAAGGGGAGTAAGCACATAGATGCAGCTGGGAAGAGAGTTTCAGCACAGACAGCTAATAATTTCTGTATTGCCTATTCCCAACCCACTATGATAGAGCCCTTTGAGATGAGATGGATGAACTCTTAAAGTACCCCTGGTAGGAATACGGCAAAAGGGGAGAAAACGTTTTCACAGAGGATCAGATGATTACCAACAACTCCATCCGATGTGCACTAGATGAGGTGGAAGCAGCTGCTACAGCTGTTAATACCTGCACGATTCTTAGACGACACGCATGGCTGTGTTCAAACCAGAGGTCCAGCAGGTAGTGCTAAATATGCATTTTGACAAAGAGCTCCTTTTTGGCCCACAGGTAGACACTATTCCTGGTAAAATGAAAACGGATACTGATACAGCTAAGGCCATGGGAGCATTACAGACGTCAACTCCTAAGGGGTCCTTTCGCCGCACAGGCTATAGGGGGTGCATATAAATCCACCACTATAGACGCCCTCACTTCCTAACAAAAATAAGGCCGTTCTGCCAACAGTAAGGACTATTTTAGAGGTTCCTTCTGAGGCAGAAACAACAAGAGAAGGGGCAGGAGTGCCTCCACACGTGGATTAACACCCACTGCAAAGCAGTGACTACCCATTCCTTCCCCCACTGACCACTCCACACCTGTCGGGAAGACTAGAATTTTTCCACCCATTCTGGGAATCCATCACCACAGACCAATGGGTACCAGCCATTATCCGACATGGCTATTGTCTGGCGCGCATTACCACGCAACCTCGCAGTCACAGGTAATAAGAGGATCATCTTCAAATAATAACAATTCTTATTTGTAAAGCACAAACAAATCACCCCTCAAGGGTTTCAAGGAGCTGGGGGTGAGCAGGGAGATTAAGTGAGCTATTGACCAGAGTTGCATGATGCTGAGCTGAGGTTGGCGCAGGGGATCGAACCACGGTCCCTGCACTCTGGAGTCAGCCACTCTGGCAGCTACGCCACACCTCTTTCTCTTCTCAAGCACGAAGTCAAAGCCCTTCTGCTCAAAGAGGCTTTAGAACCTATCCCACTTCAACAGCAGGGATCAGGGATATATTCGCTATAGTGTCTCATTCCCAAAAAAGGATGGGTCAATGAGACAATCTTAGATCTCCGACCCCTCAACCATCCATTCAGAACATTTCCATATGGTTACTCTACAGGATATTATTTGACTTCTCTTCTGACGTTAAGGTAACACTGCACCTAAGGAACATCTATTTCCAAATACCAATACACACTGCAAATAACTCAGATTTGTCATAGCAGGCAAACATTACCAATTCAAAGTTCTACAGTTGGGGGTGACCACAGCACCTCAAGTTTTCACAAATGTTTGGCAGTAGTTGCAGCACATCTGTGAAGACAAAACATTCAAGTATTCCTATACCTGGATGATTGGCTTATCAAAGCCAGTACCCATCTACAGTGCCAACAGTACACTCAATTGGCAGTGGATCTACTTTACAGACTAGAGTTTAAAATAAATGGTCCCAAGTCTCATCTTCAACTTCCCCAATTCAACCTTACTTAGGAGCAATTCTCAACACACAGGACTAGTTTAACACAATCCCACTCAAGTTCAGAACTTAAAGGTAACTCAACCACAGTTCCAACAAACAAAACTCTCACAATTTGGACTGTGATGCATCTGTAAGGAATGACATTGACATAGTTCTTCCACGCAAGTTTACACATGCCTCCACTACAGCAATGTCTAGCTCGCCATGGTCTCAATCACAGGGTCACCTACAAGTTCTTGTGTTAGACTGCCGCACTCTCCGATTTCTGCAATGGTGGAACACCAACAACCTCCAACAAATGCAGCCTTTTCTAGATGCTGTTCTTTGCCTCACTTTCACCACAGATACATCAGAGATGGGTTGGTGTGCCCATCTACAAGCCCTCACTGTATATGGTCTGTGGGATACCAAACATCAATCCCCACATATCAAGTACTTGGAGCTTCAGGTGCTCTTCCTAGCACTAAAGGCTTTACTTCCTCACTTATCTCACAAGGTTGTCCCAGGCCGGACCGACAATATGAAAGCCACAAATAATATACAAAAACTGTCAACTGTCACAACTGTCTCAGATCATATGGAACTGGGCTCTTCACCACCATATTAATCTCATGGCGGAATATCTGCCAGGAGCAGACAGTTTTGCAGACCTGCTCAGCAAGATGCAGCAATAGACTCACGAGTGGGAACTTCACCCACAAGTCCTTCTTCCCAACTTTCAAAAGTGGAACTTTCCTCAACCAGACCTTTTCGCCACAGCCGAAAACACAAAATGCCCAAACTTCGCCTCCAGGTACCCACACCCAATATTTCAGGGCAACGTACTATGGATGAGTTGGTCAGGGATATTTGCCTATGCCTTTTCACCTCTCCCTCTCATTGTGCTTCGGGTTCGAAAACTCAGGCAAACATCTCTCATCTTGATCCTAGTAGCTCCCACTTGGGTACGTCAGCCCTGGTTCACAACACTACTAAATCTCTCAGTAGTTCCACACGAGAAGCTCTCCAACAGGCCGGACCTTCTCACTCAGAATCAAGGAAAATCAGACACCCAGAACGCAAAACTCTCCATTTTTCAGTTTAGCTCCTGAGGTCGTAGAGTTTGGCTCTCTAAATTTACCACAAGAATGTATGAACATTCTTAAGCAAGCACACAAACTCATAACTAGAGCATGTTATGCTGCAAAATGGAAAAGATTTGTTTGCTACTGCCAACCCCAACAAATTGATCCTATGAAAGCCACAGTGCAAGAAATTATCTGCTACCTATTTAATTTGCAAAATGCTAATTTAGCTTACACTTCTATTAGGTTACACCTCACTGCAATGGCTGCCTATCTTCAAAATAGACAGCATTTCTCATTGTTCAAAGTTCCAGTCATTAAGGCATTCAGGGAAGGTCTGAAAAGAGTCATTCCTTCTCGAATTTCTCCAGCACCCTTTGGTAACCTTAAGATTGTTCTAACCAGACTCAAGGGTCCTCCTTTTGAGCCTCTTCACTTATGCCCCCTTCAATTTCTTTCATGGAAAGTGGCATTCTTAGTTGCCATTGCCTCACTCAGGCGTGTTATGAGCTCCAGGCTTTAACCTTAGAAGAACCATTCTTGCATATACGTAGAGACAAGCTGGTTCTTCGTACTAATCCTCAATTCCTACCTAAATTAGACTAAGTTTCACCTTAATCAATCCATTGAGTTCCCAGTTTTTATCTCTAACCCCGATTCTGTGGCAGAAAGAGCTCTTCATACCCTAGATGGAAAAAGAGCTGTAACTAAAACTTTCAGGAAAACAAAGCAATTCTTTATAGCCTTTTCTCCACCTCATAAAGGCAACCCTATATCCAAATCAGGTATAGCCTGATGGATAGTATTCAAACTTGCTACATTAAGGCCAAAAGACTTAACTGTTACTCCCAGAGCACACTCCACTCATAAAAAGGTAGCTACTGTGCCCTTTTTAGGAAATCTTGTCAGAGCTGGTATTTATAAGACAGCTACGTGGTCTACCCCCACACATTTATCAAACACTACTGTGTAGATGTTTTAGCATGGCAAAAAGACAATGTAGATCAGGCAGTACTACGTAGCCTTTTTCAAACTACTGCAACTCCCACAGGCTGGCCGCTGCTTCTTAGGAGGGTCTGCTTTACAGTCTATGCAGAGCCTGTGTATCTACAGCAACACGTCATTGAATGGATTGTGTTACTTACCCTATAAGCATCTGTTCATGGCATGTAGTGCTGTAGATGCACATGCACCCTCCATATACCCCGGGCGCCTGTGGTCATTGTAGTTACATTACATACTTATGAGATATGCTTACATTTAGCATGGACATCCTTGTTCTTACAACCTCTTTGCACTCCTTTCTCTACCCGCCTGTGGGAAAACAATCTAACGAAGTAGTCCATCCCCATGTGCTGTTTTACCTAGAGGAGAAGTCCCTCAGTCTCGTGACTTGAAAGACTTCTTTGAAGAAAAACAAACTGCACAACTCCAGGCCCAAAACTAGATGGCAGGAGTATGCACAGCATGTGAATCTACAGCACTACATGTCACAGATTCTTACAGGGTAAGTAACACTATCCTTATGAACTTACAAGTTATAAAGAAAAATTGCTTTCTTGCTTATACCTGCTTTCAGTGTCATAACAGGAATTTACAGGGGTCTCATTGGCTATGTGGATGAAACTCTTGATTCACAACAAATTAAAATAAATATATAAATATGTATTTATTAATTACTGCAGGCTTTTTTCTTGTTGTCTGCACTTGATTTCAGGACAGTACACAAAAGGTATGTTGGTAGAGTAGATGTAATCCTCATCAATAGGGCAGCTTTGCTGTGAGAGAGAAAGTTAGACAAGCAAACAGTCTTACCTCATTTCCGTTACTATTCACCCTGATTGGCTTTAACATGGAGTGTATACCTACAGTGATGAATATAGATTTATGGGACAAGAATAAAGAAGAACTATACAACAATGGGTAACATTTACAAAAACTGGATCCCTAAATCATTTGAACAAATGAAAACTGACTTTGGTCTGCTTGGCAATGGAGGGATTCTGATGCTGCCAGGCATGACACAGAGTGTCCCATTGAGTGATTCAGAAAGTAGTGACCAGACCACTCACGTCCTTCAAGAAATATATTCAGGGTAGAGAGAAGAACACAGGATTTATACTGTAAATCTACAAGCCTCTAGCTCAGACCACTGGGGTATGATGGGGGGGGGGAATCAATTGAGCAAAGGGTCTCGAAACAGGATATTGGTAGCAAGTTGAAACAGGAAGACTGGAAGGACATCAAGGAAAGAACTCACTATACAAAACGATACTGTACTGCTACTACTTATTTTAAAAACTCTACAAATGGAAGTCTGATATACACTAGCATGGGCGTTGGGAGAAGGAACTATGGTACATGTTTTATGGAGCATCTAAAGCTATCACAATACAAGGAATAACCACTGTCTACACATGAGTAAGTATATGACCTTACTCAGCCAAAGAACCCAGACATAGGGGAATTAGAAGTCACAATCCATACAGTATTTCTGTACAATTCCATGAAAGGAAATCAAATTTCACTACCCTTTCTTGATGCAAAGCAGCCCATAAGTACTCAGTGGGGGTCACTGTTGATCTAGGTTGTCAATGACTGGTAACAAAGAAAATGGCATTATTGGGAATGGAGGAACTGTCCCAAAATATTGAGAAGAGTACATTAGATTCAGAGGTGTAAAGGGAACCCTGCTTGCATTACCTACTATAGAACTTTGTCAACATTCATGCTTTGTTACCTGGAAACGGCAAGAATAAGCACACAGGATTTAGTTTTTTTTTACATTTTTCATGAAGTCTTACCAAAAAGTAAGGAATTCACCAGCATATGGCGTCTGCTTCAAAGGCTTAGCCACAGGCTCTAAGGATCACTCTAGAAGACACTGATGCCTACAAAAGTTACATATTTTGTAAGCATGTTCCACAGAAGGACAGGTGAACCAGTAAGAGTTCTTAAGTGTGCTTTGAGGGCTGCCAGGAGACCAATAGGTCTCCTCTGAAGTCCCATGCTTATTGTTGAGAATTACCACACCCTAAGACACCTTGGCCCTGTAGACAGAGACTAGCTTCTAGAAAAGGTTTCCAGTATTTGCAAGTAGTCCCATGCGAGGGATTTTTTGTTTTGAAGTGCAACAACATTTTGAGTTTCTGGGCCCCCTGTGGTTGCTAGGCAACCTAGTTAATAGATGAAATACGATTTCCAGAGAAATGCTCACTGGTGTAGTACTGATTATTGTTGTGTATGTAAAAGCCTACACATATGACTTGGTAATGGTGAATGTTTGTGGTAGAATCTTACAACGCATGTGCACAAGGTGATATCTATCCCAGTGTTTCTCAAACTGTGAGCCGTGACTTACTGGCAGGTCGTGAGCTGGATTTTGGTGGGCCACAAAATTTTAAGCAGTAAATAAAGATGCCTTTTAATTCTGTATTTATCTTGCCAAATTTGCTGTGCTACAGAGACAGAGGTAAAATGTCACGCTATGTCTCCTGACAAATTGCTGCTTATTGTTTTTACATGGATCTTCGTGTTTACAAATTCCTCTGACTTTGCAGTCAGAGAAGGAAATGTAAAGTGAATTATGGACAATCTTGCTGTAGTACACGCAGTGTGAAAGGAAAGGCTGTAGGATGTCATTATGTTTAGTAAAAAATGCTGTTCACATTCAACAGTTAGGAACATTTTTTGTAATTCTGAAGTGTAATGGAAACAAAGATTTTTGCAGGAACAAAACAAATCAAGACACTTGGTGATACACAAATGATAACTATTCACTGAAACACTATTGCCACACATTATCATTTGTGTGCAATATAGTTTTATCTGTAAAACCGTATGCAAGAAATTGTGAAAAGCAATCTGCCAGTACCCAGAAATTAAGTCAAATATGCTGAGGAACTTGATAGTTCCCAACTTATCTATGAGCTGATCAGCTTCAGGGGATAGGGTGTGCGTCAGTCTTGGTGACCGCATTAAGCCCCTGGCAATCCACATAAGTTCTGCGGTGGCACCCGGAGGAGCAGCCTTGGGGACCAACAGCACTGGCTGGACCAAGGGCTGTTTGAGGGCTAAATAACCCATAACTCCAATATTTTAGACACTTCCTCCTTAATGCTGGCTCTCACCTTGTCATTCAGCCTCTTTAATGGCATGCTGTCCCCAGTATCAATATCATGAGTGGACCCTATAGTGAATTCTGGAGTGAGGGAGAAGAGAAACTAGCAGCAGTCTCTCTGCTGTTCTAGGGTCAGTATAGGGGAGAGACCGACACCCTACACTGACCCAACCTGCTCCTTGGAATAAAGGAGTCAGAGAGAGTATCACTCTCCTCTTCCACTTCATCATCCATGCCCAGTAGCATGGTTACTTCAGACCGTTCTAATATGTAGTTTATGGTGACTGACTTGCAAAACCCTTAAAGGGTTCCTTGGAGGTCACCTACCTGGTGGGGAGCCACCGGGTAGGTGACCTCACTCTTGCTCTTTTCCACCTCATAGGGCCCAGAACAGCAGACCTGGGCTCGACAGGATCAATCACCAACACATTTTAGCCATGTTGAAACTCGACCAGAGTGGCCTTCTGGTCATACCACCATTTAATAACCTCCTGGCTGGCTTCTAGATTTGCATTGGCTTTCTTCCATAGGACTTCATCTGGGTATGGAGTGCCAGTATGTAGGTGATCACACCCTGGGGGGCCTTCCTAGGAACTTGCTCCCAGCCCTCCTTCACCCGACTGAAAGGTCCTCTCACAGGGTGACCATACAGAAGTTCAAAGGGGCTGAACCCAAACCCCTTCTGCGGTACCGCCCTGTAAACAAACAAAAGGCATGGCAAGGGGACAGCCTGCTTCCACATCAAGGGCTCTGATAGGCCCATGATCATGCATTTGAGGGTCTTGCTGAACTTTTCAACAAGCCTGTTGGTTTCGGAGTGGTAAAGAGTGGAGAACTTGTAGATCACCCACACTCCTTCCACATGGACTTCATGTACCCCGACATGAAGTTGGGACCACAGTCAGATACTACCTCCTTGGGGAACCTTACATGGGCAAATAACCCCATCAGTGCCCTGGACACCGCAGGTGCAGTCAACGTCCTCAGAGATATAGCCTCTGCGTACTGAGAGTCATGGTCGACCAAGATCGGGATGAACCTGTTGCGGAGGGCTGTCTTGTGGTCCAAAGGCCCGACAATGTTGTTGGCCACTCCTCGAAAGGAGTGCCAACCACAGTGAGTGACTGCAGGGGAGTTTTGTGATTACCTCCTGACTTGCCACTGGCCTGGCATTACCTGCAGAATGAATCTGAGGCCATCCTTATGTGGAGCCAAAAAAGTGGTTGACAAGCCTCTCAAAGTCCTTGTCCTGCCCCAGATGACCTGCCGGGGGAACATCATGAGCCAGCTCCAGGCAGAGAGCCCTGTAGCACTGGAGGACCACAGACACATGGGTTGCGCCAGTCCCAGAAACCTTGGACTCGCTATACAGGAGACCATCCATCAAGCGAATACCAGGGGTGTCGCCAGCTGCCTCGGCCTGCCGCTGTAGGCCCACAAAAGTAGGGTGCTCTATCAGTGCCTTGTAGAACTCCTCCCTGGTGGGAACCCCTTCCTGCTGCCTGCCAGTCAGCTCGGGTAGGTTCCCCATGGTGGCTATGTGCTCCCCTGTAAGTTCCAGGACATCATCCTCAGGCTCAGCCTTCTTCCAGACCATGGGAGTTTTAGGAGCCAGTTTCTCGTGCCTCTTTCCTTTCCTCTTTTTGGCAGGCAACTGGGTCATTCTTCCTGGCACAAGACCCTCCTGACTACCCTCTTGTTTGGCAAAGGACTACATGGTCAGGCACACCCGTTCAGGCAACCCTAACATCACCAAGTGCGACATGAGCTCACCCTACTTCCAGATGGTGTGCTCTAGGTCATTACAAAGCAGACAATCCACAAGCATGGATGGACTTACAGCAACCCAAAAGGAACCTGAGACCCTCCTTCCTTCACACTCAAAGAAGACCAGATCCACTGGGCAGTAACTATCATTATTGTCGGCTGCAATACCCTGGTGGAATGCATTAGGGACTAACCGCTCTGGGATCACCAGATTACATCTGACAGTTGTCGTGGTGGCTCTAGTGTCTCTCAGAGTCTCCACCCTCTGTCCATTGATGGTGATCCACTTCCTGTATTTCCTAGTGTTACTAGGCATGTGAGTTCTCTGCACCATCTCTCTATCACCCAGGGACAGTAGGGTAACCTCTATGCTGCCTCCCACACAATATGGGAAAATCCCCTCCCCAAGCACTACACTAACCATCCCCAGTGTATGCCCACCAGTGCGGGGCTCTGTCCACTTGGCACCCCCCTTATAGTGCCCAACCTGTTGAAACTCATAGCAAATGGGGGTTTGTAAGACCAGTCAGCCTTAGGATGGTCTTCCCCAAATATTGTGCCTTTCTCCCCCATTTTTTCTGACGACGTTTTTGCTGGCCTTAGGAATGTACACACTTTACCACTGCTAACCGATACTCAACTGCTTGTGCTCTTTCCTCTAAACATGGTCATCTTGGCTTACCCCCCCAATTGTCACATTTAATTTACTTGTAAGTCCCTAGTAAAGCGGTATTACATGTACCCAGGGCCTGTAAATTAAATACTACTAGGTGGGCCTGAAGAACGGAGTGTGTAACCCACTTAAGTAGCTTTTTATACATGTCTCAGGCCTGCCCTTACAGAGCATATGGGTGCAGTTGTATACTGCTATGTAGACATGGTAAAATAAACCTTTTGCCAGACCAAAACCTTCTTTTTTATTACATATAAGTCACCCAAAGGGTAGGCCCTGGAAAGCCTAGAGGGCAGGATGAAATGTATTTAAAATGTAGGACATATACTCTTGAGTTTTACATGTCCTGGTAGTAAAAAGCTCTTAAATTAGTTTTTCACTAAGGCCCATCTCTCCCACATGATAGCATTGGAGTTGTCTTATTATATTGTATAAGTGTAATTTCCAAATGGGAAGAGATAACAAGTTCATGGTTGAGGTCTCTGGAATCACAATTTTAAATCCTAACTTATGGTAAAGTTGGATTTTAAATTGCAATTCTGAAAAGTCACTTTTAGAAAGTTGGCATTTTCCTGCCTTAGCTAGTGCCTGTATAATGTCTCTGGTCACATGGCTGGGTGTACCCGACAGTTGAGCTTTGTGTATTCCTCCTAGACAGCCACCCACAATAGGGAGCTTAGTTGTGCCTGGATGGGCCATCATTGGCAGGATGGAAGCCAGGAGCTGGACACATCCCTTCTTAATTTAATAGGCTGTGTGCTGCCTCCACACAAAGGGCTGCAGATGTTCTGTAGCTAGTCTGAAGCTAGATCAAGGAATGCAGGATCCCTAGGGACTTCAAAGAGGAACCTCTAGTAGCTGCCCCCCCTTCATAGGCACAAATGGTATAAATACTGGACCTCAGACACCACCTCTTCAGTACACTTCTGGACCTGTGGATATACTACCAGGAAGAAAGATTGCTGTGCTGCTGAATGATTACACTCTGCTGGACTCCTGCTTTGCTGTGCTGACCTGCTGTCGGATGCCCTCCTACCTGGCTGAGAAAGATTGGAACAGCATCTCTTGAACCCAGAACCCTACAGTGACTCCAAGGGCTAGTTGGAAGGCCTCCTGACTTGAGCCTCAGGGACAAAAGACTCCATCAACTTTGCACCTGCAATCTAGGCCGGGACCCTCTGAAGTGCGCCTAAGGTGCTTTGCCATCCTCTGTGGATCCAGTGAAACTGCGCATCTTCTTGGCTGTGCAATGCAATCCAGGGCACAACCAACGCATCTCTGCTGCTGCGTAGATTAGACCTGTTGCAAAGACTAGCATAACCTTAAGAACTGTCACTGCCTGATGAATTCTCAGCTCAGGCCTTCACCTCCCTCGTTGATGGCAGCATCGACTACGCCAGACTCTGCAGCACAGCTCCTTGGACCCAATGTATCGCCCCTACTGCACTACACATTCCCGACTCCGGATTTCGTATCACAAGCCCTCATCATTGGAATCTTCAATGACTACACACAGGACCTCGAACTGCAGCCTCACCACATCTGGGAACAAATGCATCGCTTTGGCTGTACAACACATCTTTGATGTGGATCCTCGCAACGCTCTACAAACCAGGATTGAAGGTACTTTGTTCAGTGAGCCTAACTGTGTCCCTGTAGCCAGCCCACGCTTCATCAAGGTTAACCTGAAGTTGTGACTTTGTCTCATCCAGCGTGACCAGATATCCACAGTTGGTGCTTTTCACCTTTTTGCCGCTATTCTTGCTAAAATCTTTCAAACTGAATATCTCTGGTTCTACTGATTGGATTTTTGTCATTTTAGTCTAGTTTTATTTATGAAAAATTCCTCTATATTTATAACTTTGCTGTGTTCTCCTTTTGTGGTGTATTCTCACTGTGTTATTGTTTGAGGTGTTGTACAATATTTTACATATTGCCTTTAAGTTAAGCCTGACTGCTCTTTTCCAAGCTACCCAAGGGTTGAGCACAGGTTAATTTAGGGGTTGCTTGTTACTTCACCCGGAGAAGAATTGTGGTAGCTGCTTGAAAAGGATTTCATCCCCTCAACCAGTAATCCAATTTCTCACAGGGTGTCTTCCCTGATGGCTTAATAACAGGAAACCAATTCCTTCTATTGTTCAGGTGGGGATTGGGATTTCTGACCATGAGAGCTAGTTAGAGAACTCCTGGTTTTTATGCTCAACTCCCCCCTCATTCTTCTGGTGGGGGCCCTGTCCACCCCTGTGGTGATATCCCCATATACCTTCCCTGGTGCTGAGCCAGTGGTCTGCCTCCTTGGCAACTCCCTGGGGTCAGTGAGCTTACAGTCAATAAGGTGCTGGGGAAGATCTGAAAAACAAAGACTGAACACGTGCTATTGCACAATCAAATAGTACAGCTCCCGATAATCCTTTACTTCACTGACCTTCACCCACCCATCGATCCAGTTCCTTGCAAAAGGAGTCCATACAATCCACCAGGTAGCTGTAATTGGAGGCAGCAGGAGAATATGGTAACTGCAAGCTCCCACCATGCTGTGGCTCAATTAACGCTCCTCCCAAACCCGTTCCACCCTAGGTTAATGTTCCTCTCAAGTTTTTCAAAAGGAAACCTACAGCAATACAGTCTCTGCAGATGTCCAGAGCGCCCTCTCCTATTTCCGCCCAGCAGCCCCACTGGGAGGACGATGCTCAGGAGTTGCGGTGTGGCAGGGAAGTGTTTGCCCGGGTTCCATGTGGCAGAGCCAGAACAGGCAGTTAAGATCAGGACTCAGGAAAGGGCTTCAGAAGCCCAGGAGTTCGCGCTTCTCCTAATTCCGTTAATTTGATACCACCAACTGCAGGAGAGGTAACTTGGTCTCCTTTAAAGGACATTCATAAGAGCCTAAAGGATGGTGACTCCCAGATTGTAAATAATACTATTTAGGGCCATTTGGATGGAACAGACCAGGAACCAGATCAACGCTCCTGGTATTTACTGTTTACACAACTCCTTAGACCTACTATTGCCTCTAAAGCACACCCATAGAATAACTTTAATTGTCCCTGAAGAGCCTCAGAAAGTATATTTTAAAAAAGACATTAGTTTGGGTAAGGGTGCAGGACAGGCTAAATGTAAATCACCTGCGGGGAAAGAATCCAGGTAAGGCAAAAAGATCCATGGTAATTGAGGGCGAAAATAGGAAAAAATGCCTCTGCTTCTCTTAATGGTACTCCTTGTTGAATTCCTTTTTCAAGGCCATGGCCTTATCTTCTACTTAGAATTTAGAGAGGGGCCTCCCTACCATGAGCTTCAGAGAACAGGCTGTAAAGACCCCTTCTGCTGCGAGCTCACCTTTCGCCAGAAATATGGATGAAGGCAACACATTGGTAAACAGAAAGGCCCTCTGTGGCAGTTATTAATCAAACCAATGCCCAAATAATTACAGGCAATAGATTTGAGATTCTCAGATCCCTTCAGGAGGGCGAGAGTGCAAGTTAGCTTAGCTCTTGATGTGTGGAACAGTTTTGGGTAATGCTCCAACAAAAAATATTAATGTGAGGGCAGGAGGACTAGAAGGGCTTGTGCAGACAGACGGGTCATTTGCATTGATTCTGCTGGGCCTTAAAGCTGAAATGCAAAAGAGGTTCACTGTTTCTGAATCCAATGAGTAGGGAATCCATGCTTCCTGCCACGCCCCAGGGTAAAAAGTTGGATGAGGCTACTGAACGCACCAAAGTATTGGAAGACACAATTATTCAGGTAAGTCAGGATAACCACGAAACCCCTTTTGATATCACCGGGATGGCAAAGCAAAATTAAACCCTGAAAAAAGATATAGAAAGACTCGAAAACCAGTCTATGGGAAAAAAACTCAAAATTTTGAATGTTCCAGAAGCAGCTAAAAAAGGGGATATGAAGAGTTTTATAATATTGTTACTTTAAGAAACTGTCCTTAAAGATCGGCTCAATGTAAATCTTGAGACTGAGATACAGAGAGCCCACAAAGACCCCGTCAGGAGGAATCCTCAACCGTCAGAAGCCTAAGAAGATCCTGATAATTTTTTGTCGTACACAGTAAAAGAACTTCTCTTCGGTCTAGCATTAAAAAATATCTTCTATTCCTCTAATGGGTTCACTTTTATTATAAGGTCAGACATCTGTAAGACCACGGAACAGCATCAATGAGAGCTGGGAGGAAAATGGATGAACTCCATAAATTGGGAGCTAAAGCACAACTAAGATTTCCGGCTATGCTCCACATAATGTGGAAGAATCAGATGTACAAATATAGAAAAGTGGAACATATTGACACCATAACTGAGTCAAACAAGACATAATAGTGAGAGTCAGCCTTCAGAATTATGGCCAATAACCGATGGGGGAGGGAGCGAGCACTCCTAATCAGTTGCTATTTCCCTCTATTTAGGATTTATTTGTGTAATGCCTGTTAACAATGGGAGTACTCCCAGGGGTGGGCAATGGATGAGGAGCATTTGGAGGGGAGTGAGGGAGTTGGGAGTCCTCATGGTCACCTTCTTAATCTACATGTAATTAGCTTATACAAACAGTTCCAACAGTTCCCTCCTAGGCAAGATCTATGACTAAATGGGGTGTGTAATTAAGCAAGCTCTTAACTTAGAATGTAAATACTCTTCGGTCTAAGGGGAGGCAGAGATGCATTTTTCAGTATTTGGAGGAAAGTGAGGTTCAAATCTCAATTTTGCAAGGGACTCACCTGATGAGAATTGAGAGTAGGACCTTATTTTAAAAAGTGGGCAGATTAGTGTGCCTTCTCAGATCAGGAAGGGTACTCTAAGGGAGTCTCTAATATTTTAAGGAGCGGTGTGAGGGTGGAATTACTAGATTTCAAGACTGACTCCTCTGGAAGGTGGGCGATTGGGAGAATGAAATGTTTTAATTATAGTTTTGTTTGAGTGGGTTTTTATGGCCCTATCACAGATGATCCATTTTACCGCTTGACCTTTGAGTGGAAACTATAGGAATCTTCACTTCCAATATTTATAGGGGACAATTTTAATACCTTGATGGATATAAACTTGGATAGATCCACTAAGAGGGGCTGTATTGATATGCCTGAGGTGAGTCAAGCTTTAAAAATATTTTGTAAAATCTGGGTCTCACCGATGTTTGGCGTCAGCAGATGGGCCAGCAGAGGGGATATACATTTTACAGTAAGAAATATGGCCATTATTCCAGACTGGGTTATGTGGATAACAACATTATGGGGAAGGTTAGAGAGATCAAGCATATGCATGGGCATATTTCTTAACATTCAACTGTCACTATGGCGTTCGAGTTACCACCTGAAAGAAAAAATCCAAAATGGACTATAAACCTGTTGAATGGTAAAAAATGTATTCTGTTAAGTTAACCTCTACTCCTCTTCCATTTTGTCTACCAGCCCCCATTTTTGTGTTTCTGCGGGGACTTTCATAAAGTCAGAAGTTACGTGTTTACTGAAAGCTGGTTGTGCTGATAATACGTACGTGCCAAAATAGAGGCCCTGCCCTGCCAAAAGGCCCAGAGCACGCAGATGTTCCTATCTACAAGCCCACCAATGCCTGTACCCACCCTTGCCTATCTACAAAGATGACGTGGGTAGGGGTTTATCAGGATTCAACAGTTCAGCACGTAAGCATTATACAAAGGGGTTGTGTAAGGGGTTCTGTAAGCATTATGTAACAATGACGAAGTGGTTTCAATGTGTTTCACGATGCACCGAAAAGTATAAATGCCATGTGTGAACTTGTACTTGTTAGCCCCCTCCCTCCGGCACTTGCAATGTCTGAGTGATGAGACTCATCTCATGAGATATAATAAACCTGGGTTTTGTTCCACTCTAGTGTTGATCCTCATTTATTGAACCCATAGACTAAAGGGTGTCCCTGCATCAGTGAGACTGATAGGAATCTCACTTCTACAAATCAGGCCCTACTGCAAGATGAAGTAACAGGTTAGGTTTTGGACAAAGAGAGCTGAGGTTTTTATAGTGATAACATTGGGTCAGCCCCTTTAGCTATTGCTTAGGTTACCTACAAGGCCTTCATCTGGGGAATCCTATGTAATCAAGCACCTGTTAGGAACAGGAGAGCTAGAGAAGAGCGAAGCTCTATTGAGTAAAAGAATGAGGACTCTCAAGATCACCTTAATCAATCAATCAATCAATCAAGCAGGATATATAAAGTGCAACTAATCACCGGTGAGGGTATCCAGGCGCTGAGGGCCTTGCTGCTTCAGGTAGGTTCGGTTGAACAGCCAGGTCTTGAGTGCCTTCTGGAATTCTAGGAGGGAGGTGGAGGTCCAGGGGGAGTTCGTTCCAGAATTTAGCCGTGAAGTAGGAGAAGGAGTATCCTCCACTGTTGCTTTGGTGGACCCCGGTGTGTGCGAGAGGGAGGAGGAGCCCAGGTGTCTGGAGGGCTGGTGGACGTTCAGGTGGTGGTTGATGTTGGCTGGTCTTTGGTTGTGCAGGGCTTTTTGGGCGTGGATTACCATCTTGAATTGACATCTCTTCTGTATGGGGAATCGGTGGAGTTTCTTGATGTGAGGGGTTATGTGGGTCTTTTTGGGGAGGTAAAGGATGAGTCTGGCTGTGGAGTTCTGTATGGTTTTCAGTCTCTTCAGGAGATGAGCAGTGATTCCCATGTAGAGTGCATCGCCATAGGCCAGGCGGCTGGTGACTAGGACTTGAGTGACGGTACATCTAGTGTTGATAGGGAGCCATATGAAGATTTTCTAGAGTATGCGAAGAGTGAGGAAGCAGACAGATGAAACTCCATTTATCTGTTTTTTTCTTGGTGAATTTACTGGCAAGGATAATGCCGAGGTTACGAGTGTGTTGATGGTTCTAATAGAAGGAAGGATGCCGTATGGGCCCGTTCCTTAAACTGGGAAATATGTCTAACCCTCAAAAGGTAAATACATTCCTATGATTACACCACAGTGGCCAAAGAGGCCCGGGTCGCATCACCAGCCACATCAAGACTTGGCAAATTCAACACGTAAGGATTGTGCTCGCTCCCAGCTCCCCCCAACTTGTTTCCTGTTAGACTTTGTCTGGTGATATGAGGACATAAAAAAGGACTGCTGGGAATGCGTTCATGTTGTCCCTAAAGTTCTGCATGTACTTCTCAGAGGTAAGGCCATACTTTCTGACTAGGCTTTCCTTTATAGGGGGATACCCCATCCTGTCCTCATCTACCGCCTGTACGGTGTCCCTCCTCTCACTAAGGATGTGCTTCCAGAAGCTAGCCCTCCAGTCCTCCTCAGGGATACTCTGCATCTATATAGATACCTCATAAACTTCATACCAAATGCCGGTGTCACCCACAACACATTCAGACAACAGACCTGTAGGAATATGGACCCTCTTGTCTCAAGAGGACAATGCAGGCATACTGCCACCAAGATGGCTGGACTCTGCTTGCCTAATCCTTATGTCCAGCTCTTTGGGGCTCCTCTCGTGAACCACTTTGTCTTTCATCTGCCTTCATGGCCAGTTTCATTTCATGCACGGCCAGTTTCTTTACCTCCATGTATAGCTGGGCCATCTGCAGCCCAAACTCCCTTTCAGCTTTTGTGTCCATCAGCTCATCTGGGGACAGACCTTGAGAAGACACGCTGCTCTCAGCTCCTGACAGGGAGTTCCAGCGTGGGTTTCAAGTCATCCTCCTCAGATGACAGCTGCATCACAGGGCTGGCATCCAAGTCCCCACATCATCCTCTCCCTCCGAGCCCTCTGTGGTGACCAGCAACTGATGGTCCTCAAATCCTGCTCTCAAAGCCTTTTGGAGCCCTTCCTACTTGGTGTTCCTTTTGGAGGGCTGCCCCCTCTCCTTGCAAATCTCCTTCAGCTCCACCGCAGTGTAGCTCTCCAGATTGAGGAGCTGAAATTCCATCTTTGCAGGTGAAGCCACAGCCACCAACAGTCAGGTAGAATAGAATGGATTTGGAAAAAATAAACGGCCTTTCAGGGAGAATTTAAAACTTAAATTGGTCTCGGGTATGGGATGGTAGTGTACACAAAATCAATGTATGGCACTGCACGAACACAAGTCCTAACCCTCACCCCTGATCACTAATGTATGTAATTGTATTGCTGGTTTAATGGGGTTTGTGACTTGGACAAGGAGCAACCATAATCCCTGTCAGGGTGAGGCACAACCCAACCCTAAATCAACCTGTGTTCAAACCTCTGATAGCTTGGCAGAGAGCAGTCGGGCTTAATCTCGAGGGGCAATGCATAAAGTATTTGTGCAGCATTGCAAGCAGTAATAAAGTTAACATACCAACCAAAAATGAACCCGCACCAAGTTAGAAAAATAGAGTGAATTTTAATATATATAACAAAATCAAAACGACAAAAATCAGTACAACTGGAGATAAGTAATTTTAAATATTTCAGTGAAAATAACACCAAAAAGCACTATCTGTGGATATCTAGTCTCGACCGAAAGGGACAAAGTAAAAAGTTCGGGCCAACTGAAATGGAGCGCAGGCTGGATACAGGGATTCAAACAGGCCCACTGAACAAAGTATCTCAAATCCTAGTTTGCGGAGCGTTGCAAGGTTCTGTGTCGAGGATGCATTGCGCAGCCAAAGCGGTGCATCGGTTCAGAGGAACTGCAAGGCTGCCATGAGGAATCTGTTGTCGAGGTTGCCATGAACAAGGGATGCGAGGGCCTGCACTGAGAATGCATCACGCAGCAGTGAGTCTGATGAGGCAATGGATTGCGATGTGAGTCTTTCCCACAGTACTGATCCACACAGCAGCGGTGATGTGTCGGTTCTGCTCAGGGTTGGGCTGCGCAGCAGAGGAGATGCGTCTATTCTGCTTCATCCAGAGAGGCTGGCAGAGCCCTGTAGGCCCACTTCCAAGGGTTCAGGACAGGTTTGGTACCACTTGGCAGGGTAGACTCCTAGATTGTAGAGTCCAGGTGCTGGTTCGATGTTGTGGGAGCCTTCTACCCCTGAGGCTCTACTCATTTTGGGGTCCTGCAGGTCCAGTACTTCTCAACCAGGCAGGAGGGCAGCAGTCCTTCAGAGCAGCAGTCCAGCAGAATGGTAGTCCTTTCAGCAGCACAGCAGATTTTCTTCCTGGCCGAGTATCCACAGGTCCAGAAGTGTAGTGAAGAGTTAGTATCTGAGGTCTAATATTTACACCCAGTTGTGCCTTTGAAGAAGGGGGAAGCTTCTAGAGGCAGGCCTTTGTTGAAGTGCCTCACTCCCGACTAACTACACGGGGGCATGCAGCCTTTTGTGAGGAGGCAGGACACAACCTCTTCAAGTCTAAGTGGGTCTGGGCCCAGCTCCTCCTTCCCATTCTGCCAGAGATGACTTATCCAGGCACAGTTAAGGTCCCTATTGTTTGTGGCTGTCTAGGAGGAAAACACAAAGTACACTGTTGACTACACCCAGTCATGTAACCCAGAGGCAGGATGCAGGCTCCAAATGGCTAAGGCAGGAAAATGCAAACTTTCAAAAGGTGGCATTTTCAAACTTGGAATTTAAAATCCAACTTCACCATAAGTTAAGATTTTTCACTACAAATTCTAAAGCCTCCAAACATGAACTACTAACCTGCTCCCATTTGGAAATGACAGCTTATTAAATGTAATAAGGTAACTCCAATGCCTTTCTACTATGGGAGGGAAAGACTTTGCAGTACCAGGGCACGTCCACTTTTTTAATACACTGTATCCTGCCCTCTAAGCTGGCCAGGGTGCACCCCAGGGGTGACATATGTATTCAAAAGGAAGGTTTGAGCATGCAAAAGGCTTCTTTTGCTAGGTAGGTCAAAATGGCAGTTTGAAACTGCACAAACAGGCTGCAATAGCAGGCCTTAGACATGTTTAAAAGTGTTACTTAAATGTGGGTAGCACAATCAGTGCTGCAGGCCAACTAGCAACATTTAAGTTAAAGGCCCTGGGCACAGATAGTGCCTCCTTAATAGAGACTTGTAAGTGAATTAAATATGCTAATGAGATATAAGTCAATGTTATCATGTTTTAAGGAGAGAACACAAGCACTTTAACACTGTTTAGCAGTGGTAAAGTGTGCAGAGTCCTAAAGCCAGCAAAAACGATGTGAGCAAAACAGGAGGTCTAAAGGCAAAAACGTTAAGTGGGAACCACGCCAAGGCTGCCAGGTCTAACACTGTATGTCTGTGCAAACCTACTGGCCATTTCAATCACAAACGTGCTGTCTGTAAATGACAGTGCACTACCAATAAATGCTTTAGTTACATTAAAAAATCACCTGCCTCATGCCCATTAAAGCTAGGTGGGTCACGAAGGTTTGCTGTTCTAAATATTGGGCCATAGTTCTAAAAAGTTTGGGAAGCACTGGTCTAATTTTTATCACTGAATATATGGTGCCATCTTTTAACAAAGCAAATAGGTCTGTTTTTAAAAAAAAAAAATGCATAAGACAGTGTTGTTTGAGGCTTATATGAGGCTATTGTGTTTTTGGAGGTTAGGGTATGTTAGCCTGCAAACCATTAAAGTTGCCTCTGGCATAGGGTGTTTAGTCTGCATTCTAGGTTGCTGTGCACCCCCTACAGTTTGTGAGGCCGTTTGAGAGTGTTCTCACTTGTATTTTCACCTGCCAGTGTGTATGTGCTTATAATTGTGTGTGGAGGATTTCGTTTTCAGTTTATTAAAGTGTTTTTCCTTTTAAAAGAAAAGGCATTGACATTATATTGATAAGTACTAAAATATTATTGTCTGTAATACTGAAGCTAAACTACCATATTAGTCACAGGGAGGATAACACAAAAGAAGAAGTATATATGAAGCACAACTTCCACCAAAGAAAAGTAAATAACAAATAAAAAAGACAAAATGAATTCATAATACATCAAAGATTCTCAATTACTTTAGGCAAATGCCAGCAAACTTTACCACGTTGCTGCTCATGATCACACCTCGGCCACTTATAGTATACTGATTCTGTCCAGGTTCGAAAGTTATATTTATTTAACAAAGATCTCAACATATTTTTGCAAGCGCAGTTGAGGAGCGGACTTTTAAAAAATAAATAAATATAACTTTCTTGTGTTGCTTACACAGCCTACAATTAGCGGATAAAGAGGCCCCAGTGGGCCAAGTTGTTCTAATTTTCCAAATAGGAAACAACAACAAAAAGTAAGTTCACAAGACTGTAAAAGCACCTACAATGATTGTTTAGCCACTTCATTAAAAAGTCTTAAGTTAAGGTAGTTTTAACCCATGCATTCTGAAGTCTCAGTATAGCAATTGAGTCCCTAATATAAGTTAACCATTGAGTAGCTACACTCCACTCATATTGTACTGAGTCCCACAAAACTGCTTCCGGGGAGCCAGTTGAGGAGGATTTCAGTCTAAACCTTGCTACTAATAAGTATCTCATTACATTGAGATAAGGGGAAAGAAAACTGAACTCCAGTCTGAGATGTATGTTTGAACCGGATTGCGGATTTATTAGGTGGTGTTTGTTATGTAGCAGAGTTCTTACTCGCTGTCCTCAGAGTCAAATGCTAAAAGGGGTACTTGGTTCTTAGTTTTGGAGACTGCAGTATGGGGGCCCCAGGACACCAGAAGGAACAGATTCTAGTTGTTACAATTGGGGCCAAGTAACTTCTGTTTCTCTCTGAGACAAATACAATGACAATATGTTAAAACAGCTGTTCATCTATTACACAAACTACAAATGTGTAAATCAGCCCGGCCCCTCTCTGAGGAACAGCTCTTCCCGTGTTACTCTTTAACCAAATACTTGGATATCCGTGCCTAAGTACTCTTGAAAAACACACCTCATTCTCTCAGAATCTCCAGACATTTTCTTTGACATCAGAGAGAGCAAGCACCTTTCAGTAGTGCAGAGACCTTCAAACTGGGGCCTGCACTGATCTTGGTGGGGCTGGGGTTAAGGGATGGGTAGGAACGAAATGGATGGAGAGTGCCAGTAAATTGCCAAAAGAGCATTTATTACGCTCAGAGGAAACAGACAGACGTCATGATCAGAAGGACTGTTTTTAGTGATAGAGTGGCAGTGTGTCACTCTGCAATGGGCCCTCAGTGATTTATTTTTTTCACTCATATTTCGGCTAGGAATAGGTGTCAAAGTGAGGGGGAGTGGAGGGTCCCAAATAGTTCTCAAAGCCCCTGCGCCCATATATGATAAAGGATCACGTTCTGATTACTTCTAAACTTTTAGTGAGTTCAGGTCGCCACTCGCATGTTATCACTCATATATTTGATTGCATTATAAAAGGCATAATTGAGTATTCCACCTGAGTAACTATGAAAAATACCTTTTGACAAGGTTCCGGTTTAACTCCTTTTTCCGCCTTGTAACTTTTCCTAATTCCCAGGATTGGTCCATCACTATTATGCCGTGTCCCTGTAATGGTCTTTCCCCTCAGTCAACATTACACATTATTTTCTTCTGCAAATACTATACTTTTCCACGAAAAAATTGGATTTTGCCACTATTGCGAGCAATGGGCATAAGATCTTGTCGCCCGGCATTCATGGCTCTGCAATCCCTTGAGACCAGTCACATAGCGAAGTGTGTAGCTAACTTTTTAAAATCTTGCATCAAAGATCGCCGTAACTTTGAGTAATTATAATCACTTATTATTCTTGAAGTTGCTGTTTTTCCTTTTAAATGTTTTTCCTTTTATGACTGATTTGTGTGTAAAAAGTTATATTTTTATCTCTTTTGTACTTTTTATGGTTGCAATAATGAGTGGTAACCGAATAAAAGTTTATGAAACGAGTATAACTGCAATGTTTGAATGGCTTAATATGCTCGGAGATGCCAGTTTTATAAAATAATTAGAAGCAAATATCTGTCCTTGTGGGGGATGCGATGAAACGTTTTTACATGGGATGGGACAGCAGTAAAAGGTTTAAAGACCACTGGAGTAGCAAAACGCAAGTCATTGGTTATAGGCGCCTAGATAAAAACACATTCACCAGTCACATTTTTTTTTTAAAACAGGGTAGTTGTCTGAGAAAAGACAGCCAAGTCTAGGAAACAGAATTCTGGTCCCCCAACGTTTATCAACGTGCTGCTCGAAGCATTCAAGGAAAGCTGCTTTATGAAGATGCCAAATTCGTATTTAAAACCAACCCAAAGTAGTCTCAATATAAAATAGCAGCTACTGAAAAATACCCTCCCCCTAGAAGATAAAACATGCACATACACGCGGTGGACAAATAGACACTGCTCTTCAACAAACCTAGCCAGTCAGGCACCCACTACACACAGTTCTGACCCATTTGCTCTTAAATGAAAGTGCATTTTTCTATTCACATCGTTATACTTTGTACAGCCAGGCCCGGCTCCAGGAATTTTTATTTGGGTGGGCCAAGGGTGCATTCGGGTGGGCCACTGCGGGCTCGATTTGACGCATATATGTCTAGGCAGGCCTGCTTCACGGCCATTCTTTATCACTTCTTAGTCTTACAAGGCCCAGTAAAATGCACTCTTTCCCAAATCTCTTTCTAAATGTGATCACTCTAAAAAAGTGTTTTTTCCTTGTAATGTCCCTTTGATGGGAAGAGGAGGTTTCTGAGATGGGAGTATCAGGCAAGTGACACTTCTCGGGCTCCCTCTGTGCGAGCCTTCAGGGAGAATCCCTCTTCATTACTACCTCCAACTGACCCCGGACTCTGCAACGCACTCCCTTAGAGGCTTGATTGTCCACTACTCCTCTCCAGTGCACCTTATCTCACAGATGACCTTGGGCCTCAGCCAAATATCAGGCACCATTGGGCTCCACTTTCATTTTTCCTGTTCAAAACATTAGTAAAATCACCTTCAAACTTAAAACATGGAATATAGCAGACAATATAATTAGCACACACTTTAAAGTATGTTCCACAGAAGCCCTTATGACCCAATTGCTAATTAAATAAACAAAAACAGAAAAGCCGGCTTCAGCGCTGAAGCGAAAGTCTTTTTTGGCACCGCACCAATAACCTCTTTCTCCGTAAATTCTTTTACTCCCACCTTCCAACCGTGCCCCTTACCTCCCAATGGCCCCCTCTATTGACCTCCTCCTCGGATTCCCTCACAGCCACACGCCACAAGTGCCCCTCCTCTCCCCATAGCCCCTCCCCCTATTGACCTCCGACTTGTATTCCCTCACTGCCACCCTCCACCAGTGCCCCTCATCTCTCCCTAACTCCCCCTCCCCCCCATTACCTCCTCCTCGGATTCCCTCACAGACACCCTCCAACAGTGTCCCTTATCTTTACGTAGCCCCTTTCTCATATGCATTTCCTTTGTTGTATAACGCTACTCATATCAATGTAGTGTGTGTCAGTAGTACTTTACACGACGCACACATTATACAGAGACAATGAATTATACAAGTATGTAAATCAGTCTATAGGGATTGTCACATAAGCTAATGAGGATTACAAGGTGTATGAATCACATGTCATCCATATTGGTGAGCAGGATATTTTAAGAGGGTTTGGTCTGGGGAAACACAACCTTAGGATTTAAAGAGTATTCCATGGGGGTCAGCTTTACTGATAAAAATGTATATCTGCCCAAACATACTCATTTTAGCAACATTGGAATAATGAAAGACTGGGGAAATTCTAACTATATCACAAAACAAAAAAAGTGAAGTTCTAACTATACCATTCATGTTTGTATGCAGCTCTTTGGTGACAGTTCATTGGTCACTGTCCTATGTTAGGATTGTAACTTCTGAACTGCAAGCAACACAAGGATCTCTGTGACAAAGGCAGTAACCCACTGAGCTATCCACGGCTTTAAGTGGGCCGGGTCTCACTGGGTCTGAGCACTGGCAGTTTTTTTAAGGAGGCCTAGAAACGGGTCTCTATCGGGCTCTGTTTTGTGCGCTGGTCAAAGGTAGTCCGTTTTTGTCCGAACTGCAGTGATAGCAGTCTGCTGTCACTGCAGTCTGGAAAACAGTGCAGGGCACAAAGCAGAGCCCGATAGAAACCCGTTTCGAGACAGCAGGCACATCGGTGTACCCTGCTTACACTACTCACAAGTGGAAAGTTACGGCATGACGTCATGCCAGGTGAGCGTTGTAGGGGGAATGGAAATCCTTTAAAGAGAGTCATTTTCTCTCTGGATTTCCCTTCTCTTTTTGAAACTTAGGAGCAGCAACATTGTTGTAATGTCACCAGTGCTTTAAGTGGAAGCTTTTACAATATTATATACAAACCATAGTTGCTGTTATTTATCTTATGCAACTAACAACCATTGACAAAGCCAATAGTCCTGACTTGTTGGTATGATGTTACTTGTTGTATCATATACCTGGATGCAATGACAGAAACAGCAAAATACAAGTCGGGCCACACACTGCTAAACACAGATTTTTAACATACTGTTTTTAAGCCACGTCCTCAATTAAATTGCCCATGCCCCTTTCAGAGACCCCTCAGTTTTTTCATCCCACTTTAAGACCTGGAGCTATCCACATAAAATACAGTTTATCTGCATTTAAAAACTACTGACAGACAAATGATTGCTCTCCCGCAGGCTCATTAATCACCAGCGTTATCTGGGCATTTTGTATTCTTATTGTTGTCCTGCATCGGCCATGATAATTATAATTTTAATTTTTTTTTAAATTAAGCACATACGAGGTATGTCTGCTGGCCCTGTGCAGATTTAAAAAGAAAAAAATGTAGTAACATTCTCTTACCTATTCCATTAGTCAAACTTTGTGTCACAGCCTTATGTGATAAACCACTGCAGGGGTCAGGAAAGGTGAATAGGAATAAACAAACTTTTCTCCTGCTGCATAGAAAAAGAAATATCAAGCAGCAGGACAGTAGGCAAAGGTTACCAAAGGTTACCCTTTTCAAAGAAAGGATGTGTCGCCTTTCGCCATGAAGAGAGGAAGGGGTGAAAAAGTAAATAAAGCCTCGTTGACATGTAAATGGTCTTTAAAGACCTGTGAAATACTCGGGTGCGGCCGCGATAATCTCTTATCTGTCTGTGTGTGTGCGCCCCTCGGCCCGGGCTGACACACACGACGGGGAAGGGTTGAAACACTTTGATCCCACAGGGGTTGCGCGCCTGCCTTTAAGCCCTCACTGCGAGGGCCAAGGATCCTGTTTGGGTGGGCCAGGCTTATGTTTGGGTGGGCCTGGCCCACCCGGCCCACCCGCTAGAACCGGGCCTGTGTACAGCCCTTAGAAACCAGCCAACACGGGAAGACGTCTATATAAAAAAAGTAAATAAAAAACATTGTTGCTTGTCCACAAAATTCCCGTAATTTGTTATTTAAAGTTACTTAGGTTTAATTCTCCTCATTGCAAAACGCATATGAAAAGTTGCAGATTTTTGCACATCTTTAGTTCCCATGTATCGATTTTTATACTGACGAAACAACTGGTTCGATATGACCTTTGGAATTACTACACACTTGTCAAGTCAACGGGGCCAAGACGAGCATCGCCACACCTGAAGTAAGCGCGACAACAAACATGAACGTGGCCCTGAACTTACAGCCTGTACAGTATGACGCGAAACCTGCTTGTCAATCACACCATGTCTGGGATAATGAAATGCGCCCACATTCTGGTTTGCTTTTAGCCTGGCCCTGCCAAAGAACACTGTGTTATGAGCACAGATGGCGCATGCCTGGTTCTGGAGAGCGGCCTGGTGCAAACAGCAGACTCGGAATACCAATGAATCTGAGAAAGGCAGGCGTCTGCTGTCAAGCTGCAGGTTTGTAAACTCGGTGCAAGAGAAAGAGGTAACACCCCGGGACTCCTGTCTAACCGAGTCAGGCCCTGCCGGTCACTGCTGCAGGCTATCGAAGCAGAGCACCCAGGATGCCAAGGTTAGGTTCAGGAGATCATGTTGTGAGACGTGCAGAGGAGTCGAAGGATGCAACTGTCGGAGGCGAGTAGATATTAATGCATTTGATTCATTTCCTAGATTTCATTTACTCCTTCAAAATGGATCCCTAGTTTCTTTCTTAATTGAAAGAAAATAAAACAACTCACATGCATTCCCTATTATGCAACCTATCAACGCTGGAGAGCAATCTGAAGATGTCACCCATGAGCAGAAAAGCCTCAGTAACATCAATTTATTAATTGAAAAAGCTTCGACCATGAAATCAAAGACATCACCTCTAACAACAAAAGTTCGAAACTTTGAGCAGGTAGACGCTTCTCGTTTTCACCAAGTTACTGTATAGTAAACTAAACCCTTTGGCTAGATCAACAAAAACAATATTTTTAAGTAGGCATCAACCAAGGCAAATTAAAGCTTGATCTGCTGTGATGAACAAGCGCATACCTATCAACAAACTGAGGAGCCTCTGGACCTTGGAGCTGACTCCCACCACTCTGTACAATCCCTGGTCGGTTATGCCTGAAAGAGAAAAAGAGTACATTAAGTAGGCCTTCAAACCATCCAAAATATGCACAATCAACGTTTTGTTCAATGATAAAAAGGTACAACTTTGTCGCAACTGATGAAAAGTGTTCAAACATGCAACTCTGGATGGCTTTGCACCAACCACTGTGCAAATGACTACTGAACCAGACGAGTCCAGCCCTCAAAACAACTACAGGTGACAAGTATGAGCAGCACCAACCCAGAGCTAGTGGGACAGCATTGTCTAGGCATTAAATATGTAGGGCCTATGCGCATCATGCCTTCCTATTTCATATGGCGGTCTGGAACCACCTCTATGGTGCAAGCAACACACCGGATACTCCACATAGCAGGGGTCACAGAGTGGAGGGCAAGAAACGATAGAAGGGTTTGGAAAAAATACAATGAAAGCATTGCAGGGTTAAATACGCTTCAGAAAAGAAGAAAGGATGTCGTTCGGACAGTGGTAAGTGTGAGACTTGAAGACTATTAATTAGAAATACATACGTAAGATTAAAGGTAGCCCAGAGCAAAATAGAGAAGTGGTTGCAGGGGCTGCACCACAATTCTAATAAAATAGATGGAAAGAGTTTAAAGTGGAAGGCCCACTGTTTTATCGTATGAATCCACAATATCTCCCCAACACTCAAGAACTTGCCAGGCACTCTTGGGTTAGAAGGATCGGAGTGAAGAGTTGTAGCATGCTGAAATTACCTACCTCACTGCAGTGGCGTAATGAAATTCGATGCCCCCCACCCCTTGCAAAGTACATGGAGGGGACCCACACACTTCAGACCCAGTCAGGAGCTCTCAGGCCCGCATGTGCACAGCACAGTGCCGTAGAGAACCCCCTGGAGCTCGCCACCCACTCCCCCCCCCCCCGCACCACACAGGTTGCGTGGGTTATTGTTACTCCAGTGCTTCACTGCTAAGGCTTTCCCTGTCGAAGTGCTGAGCCCTTTTTAGAAGTTTGATGCACCTTGCATTTAAGCCTTCATAACGTTTTCCACAAAAGAAATCCAAGCCACATATGCATCCTTTTTTCCCCACAAGTAAGGGATTCTAAATGTACTACGGGATTGTAGATTTCCCTGGAGAGAACCAAAAAGCGTAGCCAACATGTGGCAATTATTTTGAATTGACAAACATGGTGTGCAAGAAAGCATATTTTTATAAAATAAATAATGGCATTAAGAAATGGTTTGTTGTGATAAGATCACCATCTTTCCAGCTTTCACAGAGTTGTAAAAAAAAAAAATACCCACGTTTTTTGCATTTTTCCAAGTGCAAGTCGATTTTTCCAATTTGTGCGGTTTCTACCTACATTCCTGAAAAGTAGATACAATTCCAAATTCAACATGGGGTCAGTTGTGTACATTGCTCATACTATCCATAAAAAGAATTGTTTAAGTCAAAGAATATTGAAAATATGTAGGAAAAAGTAGAAATGAATCTCAACGTTTTCATCTGTAATTTTGTGTCCCAAAGGGCAATTTACAAAACTAGTATACAGTTATGTACTTCAGAACCTTATTTCGCTGGGATATATGGTATTTGCTGGTTATCCAAAAGCATTCAATACCTAGGGCCAACTAAGCTGGAGCTTAAAATTATATTTTATTGTGTACCGACCACGTAGCAATTTATCTGGCAAACTGAACTGAATGAAAAATGCCAAGATACCCAAATAAGTAACGCATATGCTACTTACCAGTATGCATCTGTTCTTGGCATGTAGGGCTGCTGACATTCATATCTTGTGCATAGATCGCCGCCAGTGTTGGGTCCGGATGATTGCACATTGTTGTCCTGGAAGAGTCTTCGAAGTATCACGAGATAGGGGGCTCCTCCCCTGGACTACAGTGCGCATGGGCATCGACTCCATCCTCAGATTGTTTTTAGCCATTGTGGCAAAGATGGAGTGTAACACTGAGTGATGACCATGCTAAGAGTAATTGTAAGTGCTGCAGCTGCTACAGGCGCCGGGGAGGAGGGTGGGCGATATGAATGTCAGCAGCCCTACATGCCAAGAACAGATGCATACTGGTAAGTAGCATATTCGGTTCGAGGCATGTGGGCTGCTGAATTCATATCTTGTGCATAGAATACATAGCAGTCCCTCCATTAGCGGCGGCCGCCTGTGCCAGCTGCAGCAGTCTGAAAAAGTGTTTTGAGAACAGCCTGTCCTACAGCTGCCTGCTGTTTGGAGTGCACATCTACACAGTAGTGTTTTGTAAATGTGTGTGTGGTAGACCATGTGGCTGCTCTACATATGTCTTCTAAAGGAATATTTCCAAGGAAAGCCATGGAGGCCCCCAACTTTCGCGTGGAGTGGGCCCGTGGGGGAACCGTTAACGTGCGCTTGGCTTCGTGATAGCAAATTTGAATGCACTTAACGATCCACCTGGCTATACCTGCTTTGGAAATGGGGTTGCCTTTGTGTTGTGGCGAAAAGGCAACAAACAGTTGTTTTGTTTTCTGAAAATCTTTGGTCCTATCAATGTAGTACATTAAAGCTCTTTTGACGTCTAGTGTGTGGAGCATTCTTTCAGCCACAGACTCAGGATTTTGGAAGAACACAGGCAGTTCAATAGTCTGATTGATATGGAACCGTGAAACCACTTTAGGAAGAAACTTAGGGTTAGTGCGAAGTACCACCCTGTTGGAGTGAATCTGTATGAATGGCTCTTGAATAGTTAGTGCCTGGAGTTCACTAACGCGTCGCAGCAATGTGATTGCTATTAGGAAAGCCACTTTCCACGTTAAGAACTGAATCTCGCATGAATGTAGAGGCTCAAAAGATGGACCTATGAGCCTGGTGAGGACCACATTTAAGTTCCATTCAGGAGCTGGTGGGGTCCGGGGAAGAATAACTCGTCTGAGTCCCTCCAGAAAAGCTTTAATGGCGGGCACTCTGAAAAGCTAGAGATGCTGCCTGTTTTGTAGATAAGCTGCAATTGCGGACAAATGTATACGAATGGAAGCATAGGCTAGATTGCATTTGTATAGGTGTAGCAGATAACAAATGATGTTGTGAGTAGATGCGTGTAGCGGATTGATGTCGTGGTCTGCACAATAAATGACAAACTGCTTCCATTTTGCCGCATAACAAGCTCTGGTGGTGGGCTTTCTTGCCTCTCGTATGATATCCATACAGTCGGGAGGCAAGTTGAGGTAGCCAAATTCTAAGACCTCAGGAGCCAGATCGCCAGGTTGAGCTGTTGCGGATCTGGATGCTGAATGTCGCCATTGCACTGCGTCAAAAGGCTGGGTGTGAGGTGGAGCCTTTGATGCGGCACCACGGATAGTTCTAGAAACGTGGTGTACCATGGTTGGCGTGCCCACGTTGGAGCAACTAGGATGAGTGGCATCGAGTGTTGCTTCAGCTTGCGTGCCACCAGCGGTATTAGAGGCGCTGGGGGAAAAGCGTATGCAAAGATGCCTGACCAGTTCATCCATATCGCATTGCCCTGCGACTGTGGGTGTGGAAACCTGGCGGCAAAGCTTTGGCATTTGGCGTTTTCCTTTGTGGCGAACAGGTCTATCGTTGGATGACCCCACTGCTGGAAGTACGGGTGGAGCACTGATGGATGTATCTCCCACTCGTGCATTTGGTGGCTGAACCTGCTGAGCAGGTCCGCCATCTGATTGTCTTTGCCTGGGAGGTGTTCCGCCATGAGGGAGATGTTCCTTTGAATGGCCCACTAACACATGCTCTGTGCCAGATGAGACAACTGTGGAGAGTGTGTGCCTCCCTGCTTCTGAATGTAGTACATGGCCGTCATGTTGTCCGTCCGGATCAACACAACCTTGTTGCACAGATGTACCTTGAATGCTTTCATTGCCATGAAGATAGCCATCAGTTCTAGAAGGTTGATGTGCATCTTCCTCTGCTGCGTTGTCCATAGTCCCTGCACTGTGTAGTGGAGTACATGAGCTCCCCATCCTTGGAGAGACGCGTCCGTCGTCAGAACAATCTGTGGCACAGGCTCCTGGAACGGTCGGCCCTTGCAAAGGTTTTGTGGATTCCTCCAATGCAGAGAGTTGTATGCACGATCGGTCACCAACACTAGGTCTTTTAACTGTCCGTGAGTGTGAGTCCACTGACGTGCTAAGCACTCATGAAGCGGACGCATATGTAGTGTGGCGTGCGGGACTATGAAAATGCAGGAGGCCATCATGCCTATCAACTGCATGAACACTCCTGCCGGAAGCGAGTGTTGCGGTCTGAATTTTTGTATTAGCAATTGAATGCTGTTGATCCTCACTGAATTTGGCTGTGCTTTGGCTGCCAGCGTATTTATTGTCGCACCCAGATACTGCCGCACGTGGGCGGGCTGAAGGTGGGACTTTGGATAATTGAGTGAGAATCCCAGATTGTGAAGAAGGTGAATGGTGTGGGACATGTGGGCGGCACACTGCTTGGACGACTTTGCTTGGATAAGCCAGTTGTCCAGATAAGGGTAAATGTGAACGTTCTGTCTCCGTAGGTGCGCAGCTACTGTCGCCAGGCACTTTGTAAAGACCCTGGGCACCATTGTCACTCCGAAAGGGAGGACCTTGAATTGATAATGCTGATTGTGAATGGTGAACCTGAGGTATTTTCTGTGTGACGGGTGTAGCGGAATATGGAAATATGCATCCTTCAGATCTAATGTTGCGAGGAAATCTCCCTGACTGAGTAATGGTAGAATTTGCGGCAAAGTCAGCATGTGAAAGTGTTCTGATAGAATGTACTGGTTTAGGGGTCTGAGGTCCAGTATGGGTCTGAGGGACCCATCCTTCTTTGGGATCAAGAAGTACAGTGAGTACACTCCTGTACCTCTTTCTTCCACAGGCGCGAGCTCTATTGCTCCTTTCTGCAGCATGACGACTACCTCCTGCTGCAATAAGTGCAAATGTTCTGTGGACATAGGACGGTGTCTTGGGGGTATGTTGGGTGGAGTGGATGTTAACTCCAGACAATAACCGTACTGGATAAGCTTTGTCACCCACCTGTCTGTAGTGATGGATTTCCAGACCGGCAGGAACTGTTGTAGTCTCCCCCCGACCGGCGTGGTATGGTCGGGGGCAGTGACAAGGCGTCACTGTTTGTTAGTGGCGGAGGATCGGGAGCTGTTGTTTCCACGACCTCTGCCCTTGGCGCTGTTCCCACGATAGCCACCTCTACTTTGTTTGGTGTAAGTGGTTTGGGCGCCTCCTTCACTGTACTGTGTTTGTTGGGACAGCTGGCTTCTGGAAACTCCCTTATTGTTTGAACGACGAAAAGAACCACTCCTGAACTGCTGCGACTGTAGAGCCCCCATCGACTTGGCAGTCTCAGTGTCCTTTTTGATCTTTTCCAAGGTGGTGTCCACCTCCGGTCCAAGCAAGCGATCTGGATTTACAGGCTGATTTAGTATGGTGGTTTGTATTTCTGGCTTGAAACCGGAGATTCTTAGCCAGGCATGTCGCCGTAACATTACACTTGTGTTAATGGCCCTGGCCGCGGTGTCAGCTGCGTCCAGTGCCCACTTGATAGATGCATTTGATATAAGCTTCCCTTCCTGTATGAGCATCTCTGCTGCCTCCTTATATTCATCTGGCAAGTGTTGTAAAAGGGTCTCAAGTGTATCGTAATGGGCCCTGTCATATCTGGCTAAGAGTGCCTGAGTGTTGGAAATGCGCCAGATATTGGCCGCTTGAGCTGCCACCCTCTTCCCTGATTATTCTAGCACTTTAGATTCTTTGTCAGGGGGAGGAGCATCACCCGTTGTTTGTGAGTTTGCCCTCTTCCGGGCATTTGAAACAACCAGAGAGTCCAAGGGCAACTGTCCCCTGATATAGGTAGGGTCCCCAGGAGCTGGTTTGTACTTTTTTTTTTCAATCCTGGGGTTTATCACCCTTGCTCTCGTGTTTTCCTTAAAAATGTCTCCAGCATGTTTCAAGACACCCTTCAGCATTGGCAAAGTCTTGACAGTTCTCTCTGACGTGGAGAAGGTGTCAAACAAAAAATCCACTTCAACAGGGTCAGCATGGAGCTGGACATCATGATTCTTGGCTGCCCTTTCAATAAGCGCATTAAACGCCGCTGAGTCTTCAGTAGGCGAGGTCTTTACAGTATACACCTGACTGTCTTGGGCAGAGTGTGGATCTCCTGGGTCAGCAGTGTCCGGCCAGGGTTCATTATGATCCTCGGGATCAGTGTCCATAGGATAATTATACTCCTCATTGTCACCTTCCCCTGCCTCCACATCTGAGTAAGTGGGAGAAATAGGAGCAGTGTCCTGGCCATGTGGCGAAATAGGTTCAACGAGAAGGGGTGACGTAGTGGAATCCTTCTTCTTTTTTAAAGGAATTTTATAAGACTCCATAGGTTGTTCCGGGGTGATCTTTTGTTTGTAAATTGAAAGTCTGCCGGTGTTTGCGTCGATGAATTGTTTCGACTGCTCTGCAAGCGGAGGCTGACGATGCTTTGTGACCACCTCTGCAGTTGTGGGCTTCGGCACCGTGGACACCTTTTTGGGCGCTTCGACGGCCGTCTTAGGGGCGAAGGCCTTAGGTACCACTTTCGGCGGCAGCGTGAATTGGATGGGCGCCGACGATTTTGGAGGTATACTGGCAGGTTTCGCTGGTGGAGTATTCTTCGGTCCGACAGTTGAAGCTTTCTCCTGAATGCGTTTTAGCGAGTCCGATACCTGCTTTGAAAAGGAGGCGGACGGCTGTGTGGACTCGACGGATTCCTTCGAGGCAGTGCCAGGCGTGGACTCAAGGTTCGCACCGCTTTTAGCCTTGTGTGGGCGACTGGTAGCATCGAGAACCTTCTGAGCTCCGAGACCTTTTCCTGTGCCGACGGCCTTCGGCGCCGACTTTTTCGGTTCGACGTACTTGACCAGTGTTTTAGACGTCGCAGCCTTCGGTTCGACACCCTTTAGCGAGCTCACCGGGTTGATAACACTCTTCTGTTTCGTCGGCGCCGATAGTTCGGAGGACTTCGAGCCGACCAAAGCAATACGCACTTTCGGTTTCGATTTCGCCTCCAGTGCTTTCGGTTGTGTAGACACCGATGCTTTCTCTTTCGATCGGTCAACCATCGGCTCGCTAGAAATGTCCGTAGCCGGGCCCTGAGGTGAGGCTGTAGAACTTATGATACGATCTCGGGTAAGGCCATGTGGCGATCCCTCGACCTGAGCCTTATTGATTGTCTTGGCCCCGACCCCCGTATCAACGGTCGGGTCTTGCTCTTCGCTTGAGCTATCTCCTTCGGCCCCAAAGACCACGTCATCGTCTCCTACCTCGTCGACGACTTCTTCAGCGTTGAGCAGTTCTACATCTGCATCGTAGTTGGAGTCTACCTCCGACGCAGGATCAGATACTTGAAATTCCTGCTCGACTCCCTCATCGTCCTCGGTATCGAAAATGTTCACTGGGTCAGGTGCCGTCTGCTGGGCCTCCTTGCGCGCTGTGCGTCGAAGTCGAATTGTCTTCTTGGAGCGGAAACGAGAACAAGCCATACAGTTGGCTTCATCGTGATCCGGAGACAGACACTTGTTGCACACCGGGTGGACGTCGATATGAGTATATTTCGAGTTGCAGACGGGACATCTTTTGAACGGGCTGTCGATAAGGCCTCTGGCGTCGTTCAGGCCTTCAGTGCCGAAAGCCACGCGGCTGACTGGAGGTTCGGCTCGAACCGAGCTGGAAACAAGAACTGGGCACCGATCGAGACAATACCGATGAGAACTAAAGGCCTTTTGGCCAAAAAGAAAGTTTTGATCGATTCCGAACTTGAGTTAACAAATATGCATCCGAACCCAATGGCGGAAAAAAACAATCTGAGGATGGAGTTGATGCCCATGCGCACTGTAGTCCAGGGGAGGAGCCACCTATCTCGTGATACTTCGAAGACTCTTCCAGGACAACAATGTGCAATCATCCGGACCCAACACTAGGCGGCGATCTATGCACAAGATATGAATTCAGCAGCCCACATGCCTTGAACTAGTGGTTATTTAACTCCGAATCTGAAGTTAGCCATACTATCTTGTTGTTCAGAAGGCATTTGGCAAAATGTGTTCTTTTTTGCACACTGGCTTACCCTTAGAAGCCAAAAATGGAGAGAAATCCAAACCAGTGTTTTCCCACACTTCGCTCTGTAAAAACAGTACCTCTCTTGAGTGGTTGGGCTTATCATCCGTGACACAGGAGTCCTCAAAACGATATGTGGTGATATCTGATTTTTGCCATGAACATTGACCCATTTGGCGGTGTTGGTAGATGCAGCATTTGGGCCCAGGATCTACAGTCACACATGGGAACCTACTAAACCAAACCATTTCTAAAAACTAAACGCCCAAGAGAGCCCAGGGTAGTTGACTTGCGCGAATCCTAGAACCATCACCATTGTCAGGAATGAACCAAGCCAGGAACCTTGCAAAGAGCACACTGACTTGATATGGTCACAGTTTTCTTCTATTCCTGTCATGGGCAATAGGCTCAGACATAGAACTGGGATGATGTTTTCGTTAGAAGTGTAATAATGCTGGGTGGTATGAATTTTGTGGATACCTGCAGATTCTAGAACTTAATTAACATAGACATTTTTTATTTTGTTTAAGGGTAGTTCTAGAGCATGCTATCACAAACCGGTAACTTGACACTATGACTTTTAGGCAGAGGTCAGATAGAAAAACCATACGGAAGCCAGCAGCCAAGCCTGGGCTGACCTAGATTTAACATGGTAACAGCCATGTTTTCATGGCTTTAAATGTATTGGTAGAGAAATCCACTATTGGGCACCAGCTACTAAAAAAGCCCTACCTATGTTGGTTTTATATGTGTGGAAAGGAATTAGGTCTGTAGTAGTTGTCTAGCCCAACATAACTAAAATGTATGGGTCAAGACTGAAATCCGATGGCCAAACACGGCTTTATGCACCAAGCAGAGTGACTTTAAAAGAATCTGCTGCACTACTGGCAGCCAAGGAAGTCTGACCAATGCAGAGGAGAGAGAGTCAGCCATTTTAAAGTTCAGAGCTGGTCTGGCAGCTGATCGCTGCACTAATTACATGTTTTTAATCATTTTATCAGAGAGATGCAGATATTATGCATTGCAATAGTCCAACCTCACAGAGATAAATAATTTTAAATCATGATTTTGTTCAGATTGATACAAATAAAAATACTACACCGGACATACTATGCCAAAACAATGTTACATCAAATAGGTCACTCAAGGACAAGCCAATGTCAGAGGGGATGTGGCCAAGAAGGGACCTTTTATCTCATACTATGGGACTGTCCAATCATACAAGTATATTGGCAAGGGATTGGAAGGGTTATAGCTAGGATAGTGGGTCAGCCGGTCCTAATAGTGCCCAAATGGTTCCTACTACAAATCACCAGAGAGGAAGCATGGCTTCAATACACGAAAATCAGGCTACCCCTTGCGGCAGAGGTGGCAAAGCGAAATGTTGCAAGCTACTGGGGGGTGGCGACCCCACCCAAAATAGTGGACTGGAAGTCTGACCTGGACTGGTGCAGGTTAGCGGAGAAAACTATATACTCAAGCAGGGGCTGCCCACAGAAGTGGGAAAAAATGTGGAGTAAATGGCAAATATTTAGAGGATTGTAAATGAGCAGGGTGTTACACAGCACCGTCCACATAACAATTACTAGTACAAAGCTACGGCGTAGGGTGAGCAAAAGTAAATTAAGCAATAGCTAAGCAAACTGTCGCTCTCTGGGATCAAGGGAAGGGTAGGTGGTTTGAATAAGGAAGAACAAATTGTTGATTATTCTACAAAACCAATTTGTATGTTGATTAATGCAGGGCCGAAATTTCGGGGCCACAACACTTGCACTGTGTGTTGGGCATGTATCAATAAAAAAAACAAAATCATGATTTTGTAATGGAGAGAAAATATGTACATAATACGTTTTAGTACTCAAAGTTGACAATAGCAAGAACTGTTCACTCCATTAATCTGATCGGTGACTGTTAGAGTGGTGTCAAATTTTACGGCAAAATTTCTCATGCAGGAGAGGGGTGTGGTTTTGTCGCCTAGATGCGACAGCTAGAGGAAGATCTAAAACCTGGGTGGACCCATAGGGCAGAAGTATCTTGGTCTTTCCCCATTTAATTTTAGCTAGCGAGTATTCATCCATACATTGATTTGCTGCAGACATATGATATAACAGGTCAACACAGACATTCATATTTCCTTCAGCTTAAACAGGCTGAGCAGGGATACATCTACTCACCCACTCGTTATGGCGAGTCAGTTTTTATCAGGGCGGCCCTTTGGTGAGCTGACAAACAGGTTTTCTGTTCACTCACAAAGGGAAGGGCAATACAGATGCCTTTAAAATGTGTTTTTATCTAGTCACATTTATTTTGTGTTCAGAGACAGAGGTCAAAAGTCAGTTTACATCTTCAATTACTTTTCTTTCTCTGACTACAAAGTTGGAGGATTTTGTAAAGTAAACTGTCTGACAAACATGCTGTACAAAAAGCGTGAAATGAAAGGCTGTAGGATGTCATGTTTTATTCTAACACACATTTAAATTGCAAAAAAAATGAGCTGTACAAACATTTCAAAATGCATTTCAGTAGTTATGAAAGCCCTTGTTCTGAAATTCTGTGTGATGAAAAATTATATTTTAATGGGACAAATACAAATTGTAACACTTTACTTGGTGATGTACAGATGAAAAATAAGCTTGCTGACATCCAGTTTCAACAGATTATTGTTCATACACTATATAGTTTTAGAAATTAAACTGCATGTTAGTGGGAATGTTGTTGGCCATTTCAATGGAAAATGTGCTGTCTGTAAATGACAGTGTACCACCTCATGCTTTAGTAATTTATTTATTAAAAGTGAGTTTTTACAGAAGAACTGAGAAACATTCCTGCCTCTGCCCTGATGGCAATGATATTAGCGAATTAAGAGGCAAGTCAGGGGTCATGTGTAACCTATAAGTGGGGTATATTTTTATTATACATGGAGCATACGTTTAGTCTATTACATCAAACCAAATATGTTTTTTGTACAGCAGGATGCTGAACTCACATATTAGGAGGTGCTCTCACATGTGACAATGAAGAAACAGGTGGCTCTGCAAAATAAAATATTTGCCCAGGATGACATAATGATTCCAGTTTATAGGTCAAGTACATTACAGTTAGGTCGAGTAGATTATTCAAGTTACTAGACCTGCAGGTCTAGTAACATTTTTATGATTTTTCGAGACCTGACCTACGTGAATGAAAAAGGTAAAGCTAAAAGATTGGATAAGAAATGCAAGAGGAACCCAATAAAGATTAAATAAGGGAGAAAGTATAGATCCCTGTGCAACTCCACATTTTAAAGATTTTGTGTCTGATACACAAGAATACAGATCAGTTTTAGAGATCTGCAGAGGAGCAGCAAACAGTATGCATCAGAAGTACTGACCGCAGGTTAAAGTGCAACACACAAAACCATAACTATCAACATGTTTGCAACACAGAACGATCAAATGAACTTATTTATTGACTCCAGTGTTGTTGGTGGTGAGTACCAAAGAAAAAGGTAATCTTAGACACAACCAGTGGGTGACCCTTAAAATATGCTGAATGCCAAAGTTAACCCAAAATGGAATCCATTCATTGACAGAAACCCAGTGTAATTGATTCAGAGAAGCAGTATTAAGACAACATTACCAAGATTAAAAAAAACAAGCAGTTTGGGGCATTTCTTACAATTTTTAGATTAATAGGGCACTAATCAGTGATATGAAAAAAAGCTGTGAAGTATAATAAAAATCAGTGCTGGTTTGTGCAGGTCCTGCTGCAGAAAACCGTGTAAAAATAGGAAAACTGTCCTAAATTTCGGAATATTTATATGTAGTGTTAACTCTTACTGGGATCTTACGTCGTTGAATGGTAAGTCTCCAATTCTAGGTAAGTGGAAAATTGACGTATTCAAGAGCACACAATACGAGAACTCCCCGCCTAAAGCAAGAGTCATGTGGCTGGTTGGTTGAACAATATGAATTTCAATCTGTAATGCTAATACAAGGCAATGTCCATCCTCGCTCCCTGTCCAGTTACCTCGTGTCTTCATCTGCCCCATCCTCTGCTCACATCCAATCATCATAAGTGTCATTCAATGTGCCCACTTAGCAGTCTTCTTCAACATGACTCTACTCTGGGCTGCTCTTTTTGCCAACTTCAAAATAGCTGTCTTCTTCCCACCCAGCACCTTTCCCTAATCTGCCAAGCACAACATGGGACTGGAAAATGATTGGCTGGACAATGGGTTTGCTGGTTTTGGTGTCAGGTGGGATGCACTGGTGAAAAAGCTACACAGCTTACAGCAGCCCGAAGAGCTGAATTTATTCCAATACTTCGGGTGGCATGACTGCTTGAAAAGACACACAGAAGACACTCAATAACCGAATGGCCTATAAGAACTGAACAAAAGGAGTGTAATGTACAACTGAGCAGAACATTGGAAGAGAGCACAAAAAAAAGATGTCATATTTATAAAGCTGTGGCAGGTCTTCTTAAGTGATTACAGAAGACTTTCAATTTTCAAATAATACAATAATGTACACTTCTAATCAGCATATAAGCATCTGTGTCGCTGACTGTTCATTGTTGTGGTTAGTCAATAAACATACCTCTACAAACAAACAATAGGCCATAGAATACCAGTAACCCAGACCATCCTGAGCGACATGACCAACAGATCATTTGAAAAAAGTACACTGTAACGGTGGCTAGTAATTAAGGCCCTCGCTTCGGAGAATATATGAGATTACAAGGATATAGATTCAACTTTAGTAGTTTAATTACCAGGTGCCTTACAAGTAGCATATTTCAACAGTCCTTCCCTTATATAACAACTTTGCTTTAAATCCACTTCATTTCAATTATGGCTTCTGTAGATGTAGTGCTAATTCATTTTTAGCATTTCAATGGGCGTGTTGTGCCTTGCCTGAACTCTCACTTGTGAAGAGAAGAGGTATGGTTATTACGTTTGTGATGGTGGAATCAGTAGACCTAAGCTTTAAACCCTGCTTCACACTTGGCCACATTGGAAAATCATGGGCACATTTTTAGCCCTCGGCTACAAGCAGCTTTAGCTGTCTGTTGGCCAGACCTATTGTTTCATTATTCAGAGTGGGCTTTGAGTCTTCCCATTGCTCATGACTTCTTGTTGCCTACTTTAGTTGTTTCCTCTTGATTCAATGGCTTTCCTTCTTATTTCTGTCTCAAAGTGTTCTGATTGGTTGACTTGTATCATACCACTGCTGACACTGCTTACATCCATTAAGCACTCCATAGGAGTGTATGGTTTTAGTTACGACCCTCCAATGTTCTGCTTCCCCTTTCACTTCCCCTCACTCTCTGTTTGGCTTCTCCTCCTCCCCAATCCTGCATATTTATTGCTTCCATTGCGGGGCTCTTTTTTTCCTCCTTTATTTCATTTTATAATTAGATACCACCCAACTCCGAAATCTACTGTTCTCCCCTGTGGCCTCACCACTTGACTCCATCTACTTTGTCTCATCCTCACCTGCTATACCTTTGTTGACCCACCCCTCCCCGTTGCTTCCCATTCTTTTTATTATACTTTTTTGAGGGACCGTGCAGCTGCAATTTGCCAACAGGATGCTCCTTTTTAAAATGTGATTTGAGGCCCATCTAATTCTTTTTTTTACATTTACTGCCCCAAGATTGGCGTCCACCCTCTAGGAATGGCAAATTAAAAAAAATACAAAACCACAGTTGCGTAATGATGCATGTCACACATGTTCACGCACACACATCATAATGCACACCTGACCTCACATCATCACTCACACATCACAATCTATTAGCACACGTGTGTTGACTCACTTCTTCACATGTCGTTCTAAACAAGCATTGGCAAAGACAATAGGTCAGATGTGCCACAACAATCAAAACACAAGAGGAATTAAAGATAAGAGGAAATCCAATGCTTGCATGACAAAGGGAGAGAATCCCAACGCCACCAAAGTTTGAATTGTTTCACAGTCTGGTTAGCTGCGAACAGCAAATACGTTCTGGTCTGATCCAGAATTTTAGAAACAAGGATAGAAGTGGCTGTTTGATGTCCTACAAATGAGCAACTGACCAGATATATGTGGTTTCCATGACTTTACATCAATGGCCCAATAAGGTTTTGCACACTGGCAGCAATGCACATAATTACAGCATTTATAAAAGACTGGGAATCGGCGATTCAATGCATTCAAGCAGGGGTTAGTGGGGTTCTTTGCTAACAGGGATAAAATGGCTTTATGCTCCCTTCAGTGGAAAACCAGAGTTAGCCTGAAGAGGAAGCCACTACTTCACAGGTACTGCTTGGGAATGGTAGAGAACACCCATGGGAAGTAGGGCAAGCGAAAAACATAACGCCCTCCTCTTAGGGAGGCGTTAGGGGTATGTCTGCTGATAGCTCCAGGAGAGGACTGTTTTATATTCATATTTATCTAAGAGCAATAGCATTTCTACGAGAAACACTTCACACAGCAGTCCAAGAGGACCAATGTTCCTAATTTAATATGATACATATATGTTATATACACAGCAGTAGGGAGTGCGGATGGCAAAAATATCTGCAGAAAAGTATTCAATGGGGAGAGCATGTAAACAGGAACTTCTAGAGTTAGGTGTTTTGTACAGAGACTCTCAGTGGTGGTGAATTTTAGAAGGGTTTTAAGGTTTGGAAGAAGAATATAGCTTTGGGATTGAACAGCTGCCATTTCAGTAAAACAGGATGTGAAGATAGAATCACTAATGTTGGTTGTGCCACTGGAGTTGTCAAGAAATGAGAAAATGAAAGTCAGAAGAGCACAGAGGTAGAAAACTGAGAGGAATCCAACTATGTAAACTATGAAAAGTGACTTGTAGGGGAGGAGACCGAACCAATCTCTGTTACTGGATAAAAGCAGCAAATCAGCTGTTTCCGGAGAGATGAGGACCGATGTTGAGGGGCCATTAAGATGACGAGAACATGGATTGAGAAAAGGAGAGAGAAGTCATGGGGAGACAAAAAAATAGACAATTAGAGTAGAAGAGTTTGCTTATCGCAAGTAGCGTGTATGGCTTAATGGCATATATTTCACATATTGTGGAACTGACATTTAGCTGCAATTGGTGTGGTTGAATATAGGTAAACATTTGTCACTAGCACTCCATGGACTCTGGCTGGGATCAAGGACATCATAGGAGAAAAACAGTAGAATAGCAGACTCATGGAGTGACTCCAGGATTGAGTTGGAGACGCCAGGACGTGAGCATAGCGCACTATTGAAGTGGAATTTGCAGACACAATACTCGTGTCTTTCCTAGATTTGCGCTTTTTTGAACCGCAAGATTTTCCTATTAGTTCCATTAATACATGGGAGAATTGTGTCCCGTGTGTGATTGTACTGGCGCGATTTAATAAGTGATCGTACTTAGCGGCATCGCTTTCGAAGACCTATTTGGCTTTCTGAATACTTAAGTCGACAGAGGAACGTGATTGTCGGCTTGGAATTATCACTAACATCACGTTCACACCATCTGTGGCCATACCTGACAGCCTTCTGTATTCTAGTTTTGTAACTACTTTCTGTTTTGATGAACTTGTGCTCCACCGGGGTGGAATTATCACCCCTTCAGGGACTACACTGATTTTGGAACTCTCCATTCAGCCCTGAAGAGTCAGAGACCACTGTATCTCTGATGAAACACGTGTCGGGTGGCTGCTTTGGTAACAATTAATTAAAAGAAACCAAGATATCTACGTTGGATTTTGCACTAATTGCTTTCTATTTACATTTGCATTGTCTGTTCTAATAACTGTATGTGTGCACGGGATTGTTATTATGGATGGCGGCACTAATTCCTGTCGGCTAAAAACAGTTACAAGCCCTCTAATGGGCCTCAAGGACGGATGCTGTCCTCAATCCTGAGCAGGTACTTCCAAAATCCGGCTTGGTAAATACCAAACCAAGTGGCCCCCTGTTGCGGGGTGGTGCGTGCTCGGCGGTGTGGACAGCCACCCAATATCTCATGCTCTAAAGTTCTCCCAAGCTGTGAGCCGCACTCTAACACCCACTCAAAGCCATAGCCCTTCATTAGGTACGAACAGCATTCTGTCCGTGAATCCGCATGGCAGCTGTTCCGCCGACTCCTGCCTGACGCGTTTCGCAGGATTGCCTTCTTCTTCAAAGGCTTCTGCTGATGGAAAAGATAGCAAGCCAACCGTTCTTCGTCCATTTAAAGTGATGCAAAGACCAACCTCCTCGAATGAGTGTCACATGGGGCATGCTGGGTACTGAAGTCCCGGACAGTTATATATATGGGGTTTTTTTATTGAAAAAAATAGGTTTCAGGGACTTTTTAGTTAGGAATTAGCATTTTAAAAAACCTTAGAAATTCACGGAAAAAAACACAGGTTACAGGAACGTTATCGTTAGGTTGACATTTCACTTGTACAAAACCTGTGAAATTCAGGCGTTATAGTTAGCTGAGTTAACTATAACACATGCCCCAACAATGCACCGCTGATGACATCACATCACTCATGACATGGTCAGTGACATCACTCATGACATCACTCATGACATCATCCACGGACTGTGTTTCTAAAAAGTTAAAGAATATATATATATATATATATATATATATATATATATATATATATATATACACACACGCCAAGGTGTATTTAAGAATGAGTGGGTGTGTGAGTGTTTGTAAGGAGGATTCAGTGAGTGCGTGACTGACCGTATAAGTGAGTGATTATACATGTCTCAGTGAATTTATGGGTTAGTGACTAATCTGTGTGACTGTCTGGATCAGTCTGTTAGTTGGTGTGTAAGTGGCTGTATGGGTTGGTGAGTAGCTACATGAGTGTCTATATGGATTATTGATTAGTTGTCCGAGTACCTGTATGGGTGCCTGTGTGTCTGTGTGGGTGGGTGAGGGTGTGTGTGACTCCCTGCATGGATGAGTAAGTGGGTGAATCACTAGGTGTATGGGTTCATAAGTGCGTCTGTGAGGGGCTGTATGGGTGAGTGAGTGCACGTATGGCTGTGTCAGTAAGTGAATGGATGTCTCAGTGGTGTATATGGGTGAGTAAATGCATATGTGAAAGGCAGTATATGTGAGAGTTGAAGTAGATAAGTGATTGTATGTGTTAGTGAGTGATTGTGAGAGTGGCTGTATGGATGAGTGTGGGCTTGTGTCAGTGACTGTATAAGAGAGCAAGTATGTATTAGTATCTGTATGAATAAGTGAGGTGGTGTGCGTATAACTAAAGGTGAGCAAGTGGCAGTGTGTTGGGTGACTGACTAGGTGTGTGAGTAGCTCTATGAGTGAGTGGTGGTGTGTGAGTGTCTGTATGGGTGTATGAGTGTATATATCAGTGGCTGAATTGGTGAGGGACTGGGTGTATGAGTGGCTGTAAGGGTGAGTGAGTGGATGTGTGTGTAGACCTATGAATCAGTGAAAGGGTATGTACTTACTGGTTTTGTTGTGTCTACGGTTTTGAAAATGGTAGTCTGAAATTTGGAGTGGTGTATGAAAGGTTATATTGGGGTGTGAGTAGGTGCATCAGAGATTATGTGGATGATGTCATCAGTGATGTCATTTGAGATGTCATCAGTGATGTTATTAGTGATGTAATGTGTGACATCAACGGCAATGCATTGTGGGGGCCGAGTTATGGTTAGCTCAGCACAGGTTGCACAGGTTTTGTACAAGTGAAATGTCAGCCTAACTATAATGTTCCTGTAACCTGTGATTTTTTCTGTGAATTTCTACGTTTTTTTAAATGCTAATTCCCAACTATAACATCCCTGAAACCTGTGTTTCTTTCTGTGAATTTCTAAGGTTTTTAAATGCTCATTCCTAGCTATAACATCCCTGTAACCTTTGGCTTCTTCCGTGAATTTCTAAGGTTTTTTAACTAGCAGTCATGTTTGCAGAGTGGTGGAGAAAAGGGGCTGGGCCCCCAACCAGCTCTCAGGAATTCTGCTGCGTAGGACTTTCAGGAGCTACTAGGAGGATTTCTGGGCCCCCAAGGTCCCTCTGGAATAAAGTGGACTTCATCCCCCAACCTTTTAAAACACAAGAGCAACCCATATGTCCCTATGAACTGGGTATTAGCTATATAGCTTTCAACAATTGTTCACAAGGAACTTATTCTTAAGAACATTAAACTTGAGCAAATGTGTGATCTCGCAAGAATTCAATCCTAAACTGAAGAGATAAGCATAGGGTAGCCAAATCAATTCGGAATATGTAGTTTCATTCAATATTCACAAAATCAGAACAATAGGTAGCACAGACAGTTATTTTTTTTAAAAGCAAGTACGCACACCAAGAATATATACAGTATATAAATTTTTCATATATTTGTGACATATGTGACCCCAGTGAGGTGACCATAACCGACTTGTAATTCGTACAAGGTGACTTTATTTACAAAGGGTTATTGGAAAGAAAGGATGTCTTTAGATTCTCATTCGGTTTCCAGATTAAGGACCAGATTTGTTTTTTAGTGCTTAAAGACTATCCTTAATTATTGTGGCCGGCGTTTCGACACAGTTGAGGATATTAGGGTCTCTTCACGACAAGGGATTCCTGGGCACTGTAAGGGATATGTGTATTAGTAAGAGAATTGTGTGGGGCTACTAAGGAACTGAATACACATAAGGTGCTTACCTCAATACAATCAGTTAAAGTGTCCGGCGTAGGATCAATGTTCAACGTCTTGCTACACAAAAGGTCAAAACTATCATGGGGCACTGTCCCATATTAAACATCATGAAGAATTTCAAAAAGCAACTCATGTTCTCTTACAAAAAAGGTAGATATATTAGCGACCATCTAGTACATTCTGATACTAGCATCCGCACACAGAGCAGCACCATTACAAACCTATGGGGATTACCATCTATTATAGGTAACTATGTTGTGGCTGTATAGCTTGCCAATACACCACTAACACTAAAGAATTTGTACATGGAGATATTAAGATGACCTTACAAGACCATACCAATTGTTCCACCGCTCACATCATCTACTGACTCTGGTGTCCGTGCAACCTAATATACATAGGCCAGACATCACAACCAGTGAAGGCCCACATAGGACAACATAGAAATAGGATACTATGTCTAACAGAGAATGGCCCAAAGGGGCGTAGCTAACTGCCAAGCATGGCGGATGCGAGCTAAGAAAGCTTTGTGTCAAACCGGACACTATGCCAAATTGTACTGCCGGAATGGGGCACTTTTGCAACACAAACACCTGCAAATTGTAACGGATTATCTACGAGCAAGAGGACTGCTGGTGGCGAACTGAGGCGGCCCCCTGTGTGAACAGAGCGGACCGGACCATTGCGGCCGTGAGGTGAGCCCGGAGCGGAGTGAGGAAGAGGGGCCCTGAGAGCGGAGGAGCGCGGGCCGTACGGAACTGCTAAATGTCGATTGTACCCATCTCGCCTACTGGACACGAATCAGGGTGCTGTGTTGGGCGGTGAGCAGCCTTGCACCACAGTCTCAGGAGCATTGGGAAAGGAATTGAAGACGCTGCCGAACTGAGGCAATCCAAGATGGCGCCCGGAGGAGGGCGATAAACATTCCAGCAAGTAACAACGACATTGCGGGGTGGTGACTCCCAAGCTTGGAGGTTGAGTCACTTATGCGGGATACCCGAGGAGACACGGGTAATGCGGTAAGGGAGCGGATTTGGAACTGCGAGCGACCGTGGCTGCAAGCTGTGCTCTGGGGGCAGAGCCCCCCACCGAGCGCATTGAAATCCTGAAGATATGCTGCATGCGGATGGTGGAGGTCTGTAAACTGGGCCACGCTGCGGGCACTGGAATGTACGAACTAAGGAGCCGCCTGTTGGGACACACAGAAGCTTAGAGACTACTGTGGGCACAAGCGGTCGCGGTGAAGCAAGCAGAGGGGCACAAAGTACTAGAGCCTGAGGCGCCGTGCGGCTGTGGGGCTGGCGCAGGGAGACACCCACCCGGAGGTGGTGTACAAGCCAGACAGCGGATTACGCAACATAGGAATATGGGTGAGGTGCCACACGGGCTACAAGGCGCGCTGCCCTAAGTATTTTGCACCCTTCCCCTTCTACAAATTCGAGCCTCAAACTGATATGCCGCTTGAGAGGGATTTGTCGTGTGGACTGTGACTCTGCTGCTGGAACTGGGCAATAAGACTAGTGGACCTGCGCGAAATCTTTGCTGAGATGACCAAAATACTAGAGGTAGACTTGGAAGTTGACCCGGGATTAGCACTCATAGGTAATTCGAGGAGGCTCCCGGTGGCGATCCGCAGACTTACTGACATGGGGATGCTAATGGCCAGGAGACTAGTAGCTCAATGTTGGATGCGAGGCCCCCTGCCGACTAAGGCCAGATGGGCCCGGGACATGCTGTACTGCAGCACACAGGCGGAATCGGACAGTGAACTGCTGCCCCCTAAAAGCCGCCCAAAGAACTTCTGGGCCCTGTACAACACATACATGCAGAGACAACAAGCTGACGATGCGAGTTCCACGGACGACACTGTACACGAATTGACGACAGACCCTTATTGTGACACTGCCCAGGCCCCTTGTGTAGGCGAGGTGTGAGGCGGGCGGGACTTGACAAGCTGGCAGGGGGAGGGTTGGGGGGCAGGGGCGATGACCGCAGCGAGGGGTGTTCCTGCGGGGGTCCACTAGGAACGTGACACACCTTACGAGGATGTCTCCAGACGCTGCCCGGTTGATAGGAGGGGGGTCCAGGCCTCCATCAGGGCCTAGCTATCAACGATCTTCCAGATATAAGCGGAGGAGGAGCGGAGGAGGAGCGGAGGAGGAGCGGGGAGCGGGGAGGGCGATTGCAGACGGGACAACGTGATGCGGGGAGGGGACTTTCTTTGAGGCTATGGGCACGGGTAAGGGGGTGGGTAGTTTAATGGAGGGAGTTCTGTGTTCTGTTAGAGGGAGAAAAGTTCAACTGCACACGATTATTTGCTGTTAGTAGTACTAATGAACAATTCTAGATTCTGTGACTGCTGGTCCTATTTCACGCCGCCAGACCCCCGGGTTGTTGGCCACCAGGCTGTGTAACAGATGAAGTGAGGGGCGTTGTAAGACCTGAGACGTGGCCGGCCCAGGGGGGTTGTAGGCCAAGAGCGATGTTCGTTGCCATTATCATCTTTGTGCAATAAATAAAATAAAAAAAATAAAAAAGACTAGTGGACCTGACTGCCAGCGCTAACGGGTGAGGGGCAGAAGTTGGGTCGTGTGATATTGGTCCGACTGGGTCGACGAGCAGTTGCATAATGGTGAGTTCCACGCTGAACGAGTGCTGAGAAGGTTGGCATGCCGGGATGACATAGCTGGATCCAGGACATTTTCAGTGCTGTTACAGAATGCTGCCTTGGGATTGCAGATAGTAGAACCACGCTTACACAGCTCCTCAACTGGGTGCGCGCAGAGAGGGCGGCCAGTGTGGATAGCGAACCGCTGCCCGTTGAGACCGGACGGGGTGCGGGATCAGAGTGGGGGATAGCCTGCGACTCCAAAATAAAGACTGGTGCCCAACAAGGAGTGGAACTATATTGGGGCCCCCGCTTCACGTTCTTGAGGTGTGACTGTTGGTGTTACCTGTCTGACTTAGTGATTGAGTGTCGCAGGGTCCGCGGACACAGGATGCACTTGGTGACATGGGGCGCACTAGAGCGAAACAATCGGACTCGCAGGTCCTGGAACCTGTGGACACAGTTATATCAAGTGGCCAGACACAGGACGAGGACGTGATCCCCCCCCACGGATGAAGCACAACCTATGGACAAATTAGACCTAATATTGAAGGAAATAAGAGCCTCGCGCCTGGTGATGGAGACGCAACTGGGATCACTCTCTACTAGCTCCAACTTGCTACAGGCGGACCACAAAAAACTGGCAGAAAAGGTGAAATGCAATCAAATTGCCATCGACAACTTGATACCTCAACAGAAAGAGCAAGCTACTCAACTGGAACAGGCGCGGCGTCAGTTGAGGGGACTCCAGGACAGGGTGGACGACGCGGAAGGGAGGTCCCGCAGGAACAATGTACGAATTCTGGGCATACCAGAGAAAATCGAGGGACGCAACCCCACATAGTTTGTGGAAAACTGGCTAAAAGAACATGTGGCGAGAGAGGGGCTGTCGGCGCTGTATAGCGTGGAGAGAGCACATAGAGTACCACCTAGGCCTCCTCTGCCTGGGGCACTCCCCAGACCCCTGATCACCTGTATCCTGAACTACAAGGACCAAGACACGATCTTAAGAGTGGCACGAGAGAATGCTCCTATCCGATTTGAGAATAAAACGATGTCCCTGTACCCGGATTTTATGCTGGATGTCCAGAAGGCTAGGGCTACATTCTAAGAAGTTTAAAAGGAACTGAGGGAGCGCGCAGTCTAAAATATGCCTTACTCTTTCCGGCCAGATTGAAGGTGATACATGGTCAAAAGTTGATTTTTTTTGAGAATCCGGAGGAGGTAGCAGACTTGCTAGAGATCACTTTCACCCCCCACTGCAACGCAGGACTCCTTCACACGGGGTGGCTCCATACGTTCCCCTCTGGGACGGGGGGCTACATCGGCTCGGGAAGTCACTGAACACAGGGGGACGGATCCGGAGATAACTCCATCTGAGGAACAAATCACAAACAGCCAGGAGATGCTATACTGACGGTGGCAGCACTGGCAAAGCATGACACGGGGACACGGGTCGTATCTACTCACTCGTTGGATGGGACGACGGTCCGCCTGTAGTCCGAATCCAGCTTAACTTTGTTCCCTTTAGTCACAGCACAAACAGCGGACAATTATTGAACTGAAGGAGGGGGCCAGGAAAGAGTGGTATCGTATAATGTAATGCTTAAGTGGATTGTTCTGCTGATAACGTAATAGGTTTCCCTGTTCTGTATGTAATCACACTGGTGCATGAAGGATCTGTGCAGGAGCGATGCAAGTATGGCACGTGACCAAGGTGAATGATATAGGCTACTATGGCGGTTGCCTCCCCCCCCATGGCGACTGCTTTGTGGTATGATTTTAGTGGAGTTCTGGTTGAACTGTTAGTTCCGGTTTGGTCCTCTGCCGTTTACAGGGGGACCTGAGTATTGTGGTGTTTTATTGTTTTTGTGGGCTCAGCGTTCGCCATTATGACTCTGTTCAGACTCAGTAGTTCCTGTGGTCCTGGGTGGCCACCTTGTATAAGGCCTCATGGCACACCCCGATACTTATAAATGCACCTCCTGGAATGTTCGGGGCCTCGGCTCAATCCAGAAAAGACATAGACTGTTAGCACAGTTGAATAGGTGGAAAGTGAATGTGGCATTTTTACAGGAGACCCATTTAAATCATGATGAGGCAGTGAAGCTAAACAAGAAGTGGAGAGGGTAATTATTCTTCCCATCATATTTGGCCTTCGCTAGAGGGGCCGTGATTTGGTTTAGAAATGGCACACCCTTTAAGCTAATAGAGCAGAAGTTGATAAGGATGGCAGATATGTCCTACTATATGGGTTACTCAATGGGGAACACATTGTATTAAGGAGTGTTTACATGCCAAATACAGAGCAGGACAAGTTCTGGGGGGTTTTGAACACATTACTGGTAGACTGGGAGGGAAACACGTGGGTGATTGGGGGTGATTTTAATGCGGTGCTAGATATAGAACTGGACAGGACACATCCGCTGATGCATACCGCACCAAGTAGGAAGCTTGTGGGGGTACTGCGGAACTGGGCATTTGGTTGGAGGATGGTAGGTGCATGGAGGGCTAAACACCCAAGAGACAGGGAATATTCATTCTACTCCCCAATGCATAAATTACATACCTGCATTGACAGGATATTCTGTTCAGCCACGTTGGTGGATGCAGTCAGTGACTCCACACACCTGGGGAAAACATTGTCGGCCCATAACCCGGTGGAGATTACGCTGCCATGGGGCAAAATACCGATACAAGTGCCGACATGGAGAATGCAACCGCAGCTGTTGGAGGACTCAGTTTTTAAAACAACATTAGCTATGGCCATAGATAACTACTTCTCAGAAAATGCAAATACGGCGTCCTCCAGACAGGTAGAGTGGGACACATTCAAGACTGTGCTGAGGGGAGTAGCGATAGGCACAAGAGTAGGAATGAGACATACCATTGTCACCCAGCTTACTGACATAGAAAATACACTGGGGAGGTTGTAGAAGATGACTACATTGGACGAGGCACACAGGGCACAGCTGCAAGAAGCTCACATACGCTACATACCACGCTGCTGGCCACTGTGATTTCACTGTTAAAACCGTGAAGGGATAGTACCGATATGGCGGGGTATAGGCCCCTTTCACTACTAAACGTAGATTATAAAATACAGAGCAAGATACTGGCATTTCGGCTCTGTCAGTACATACCGCAGTTGATACACAATGATCAATGCGGGTTTTGTCCCAGGCAGGAACACAGCTCTCAATATCAGGAGGCTGCATCAGGTAATGGCCCATACTCTACAGGAAGCCGGCACAATAGGTTGTATCTCGTTAGATCTATGCCAGGCCTTTGATTCCCTGAAATGGGAGTATATGTTTTATCCTCTGACTAAATATGGGATACCTGAAGAATACATAAAATGGGTGATGTTGTTGTATACAGTCCCTACGGCACGGGCGAGAACGGGCAGGCATATCTCGAGGCAATATGTCGTTGCGAGGGGTACCACGCAGGGATGACCACTGTTGCCTCTGCTGTTTATTTTGGCATTAGAACCACTGCTACTGAAGATACGCGGTAATGCGGGACACAGGGGAATAGTGTTGGGTCCCACTACACACATAGTATAGGCATATGCAGATGATTTAATACTGTATTTTAGGGACTTGGATAATGATTATGAGCCTGTACCTTCGATCTTTGCTGCATTTTAAACACTGTCTGGGCTGGCTATCAACGAAAATAAATCCTATGTTTATTATTTTACAGAAGCGACACGTACTGGTGCATTGGCTTTTGGGGACTGGTCGTTTCAGATCGCGCCCAGCACCTTCAGGTACTTCGGAATCAACATATATAGGTATACAACTGATCTTCTGGAGGGCAACCTGAATCGTGCCATCACATCACTCAGGTCCCAAATAAAATTCTGGGTCACCTTGCCCATACCTGTGGCTGGCAAAGTGATAATTGCCAAAATGGTAGTGTTCCCTAGATTATTATAATTTACCCATAATGGTGCCATCCAAGACGTTCAAATTGCTCTCCTCCCTACTGATTGAACTGATCTGGGGTAAGGGCAGGCAGTGTATAGGGCTTACAAAACTGTACCTAGATACTAAACAAGGGGGAATGGGGGTCCCTGATCTGCAGGGCTACTGCTACGCGAGTCAATTGCAATGGTTGGCATACTGGCTGGCAGGGCGGAATTTGCAAGAAATAGACATGACCCAAGTGGAATGGCACAGGGGTGAAGTACATACACTTCTATTGCCTAATAGCAAAATTCAAGTGACGGCGCCACACCTTCTGAAAATTGCATTAGTATATTGGAGGCACTCTCTTAGATACACTAGGGCGGCGACCTGGTACGCCCCCACTATACCCCTACTGGGAATCCCCACTCAAGTGGGTAGTATTATAAAGCGGAGAATACGGACATGGGAAGATGTGGGTGTAACCACAGTGGGTGATCTCTTTAGGGAGGGTAACCTGATGCCACATGGAGTGTTCGTTTGAGAACACGGAGCACCTGACACACTGTTCCTTTTACACGCAAGTCTATCCCACTACATCCATACTGCATGGGCACCTGGGGGTGCGGAACCAGCCATGCATACATTGATCACAATGCAACATCTGATGGGTAATGGCCGACAACTTATGAGGTGGCTATACAGAGGTGTCCGTACGGTGGCAGCAGTGTCTCTCCAGAAGCTTTGTGACAAGTGGGAAGTGGACATAGGCCGGGAACTCAGCGACAAAGAATGGGGTCCGTTAGTATAATATCCCAGAAAGGTGTTAAGAAACTCGAAATTTAAATTCATACAACTCATGCTTTTGCATCGAGCCTACCTGACACCGTGCAAGTTAAAGGTCATGTGCCCAGACGCCTTGGATGTGTGCCCACATTGCCAGCGGCAGCCGGCAGATTTGACACATGCTGTGGAACTGTCCACGATTACGACACTACTGGGTGTCGGTTTGTGAGATTTTAACAAGTATAGCTCCAGTAAGGAATAACAGCAGCATGGAATACTGTTTGCTGGGACTCAAAGGGAAGAAAGGTAGTCCAGTGACTAAATTTAATAACTTGGCGCTCATTTTAGCCAAACGTAATATCACAATGAATTGGAAAGCTGCTAGGCCACCGGCATTGAAAGATTGGTATGAGGAACTACTGAAATGGGGCAGAGCTGAAGGGACGGAATTGAAAAGGGAGGAACAGGGTGGACTGCGCAACACACCTATATCCATGGAATGGAATATGTTGATAGAAGAGCTCAGCGCTGCAGACATACTAGAGTATTGTCCCTAGAGTGTGACCTATTGGAGATAGGAATGTTCAGAGCGGAAGAGGTGCTAGGGCTCTGAGGTATGAAAGGGGAGTTTGCTGGAGGCCAGCGTACAAATGTATGGATATAACAAACGGACAATATGCTGAACGGAACTATGTATATGGGTGCACAATTTCTTATTGCTGAGCCTATGGGGGGAGGTAGTGGGTGGGGAAGTTGATATGTTTTTGTTCTCTCAAATTTTTACGTTCTGTCAAATGGTAATGCAGTATAGACCGGGTATGGTCCCTTATCACAAGTTGTAACCTGTCAGAGCTGAGTAAGCAAGAGGGGATGTATATTCTTAAAGATAAAATGAAAGTAGGAACATTTAAAGGTGTAAACATGCTTGTCACGAGGACGGGATCCCTGTCCTGGACGGACGGGGCTTACCTTCTAACTTCTGTCCGTTTCCGCCCCGTCCGCAGGATCCCCTTGATGTGGCGTGGAGCGGGTCCGAGCTGCCTTCACTGCCTCCGCTGTGGTCCCTCCCATCTCTGACGTCAGGGGGGAGTCCCCTGACGCTTCCACCGGTCAACCTATCCGGTGCGTCCACGTCATCGCCGACGGCCCTATCAGCAGAGCCGGAGGAGAATAAGGAAGTGCTGGAGACGTCCACAGGCGCGATACCTGACGGGAAGACGCCAACCCGCGAGGAGAACGCCGACGCCGAGGGCAACGGACGGAGAGAAGAAGCAACGCCGGATTCACAGAAGGAGAGACGCGACAAGCCAGGAGGCCCACGGACCCACGTGCCGCCCTGCCACACTTCCAGGGGAGAAGTGTGGCTAGCCAAGGTACGAGGGCGTGTACAGGGGTTGTTCACTGCACGGGGTGGGACAGGGTAGGACGAGGGTGGCCACGGAGCCCCGCACGCACATGCTCATAGCGACGCTGAACACAAGGTGGTGGAACCTGGTGATCCCTCACTTCCCCCTTCCCTCCTCTCATACTCGTTCCCTGGTCACCTCACTAACGAGGCTCTCCTGTGTCTCTTTTCTCCCTGGTTGTATCCGGAGCCTTGAAACCCCGAGGAAAAGGACGACGGGACCCTGCTGTGCCTCTTCCCACGTCAAGACGCCTCAATAGACAGAAGGAACCCTTCAGTAGACCGTGTCTTTGCCACAGGGCAAGCCCCTTCTGTTACCAATAAAGACCTTGTTTGGACTGCACTTTTTGGTCGAGTCCTTCCTTCCCCGGCCCCTCCGTCACAATTGGCGAGCCAGCCAGGAGCTTCAAAGGAGCCCCCCATTCGACACAGGATGGAGAATATACTGACCCAAATGGAAGCAGACCGGAACGCGTTCACCATGGCCATCCAAAGCCAGTCTGAGAACATTCTGAAACTGGCCGAGGGTCAGACCCAGTTAATGACTGTCATCGGACAAGGAAGGGCCACCGCCCCGCCCCCAGGCACGGTGGTTCCATTGCAGACATTCACCCCGGGTGAAGACCCCCTGGCGTTCTTCTTGAACTTCGAAAGAGCAGCAAGAGCCAGCGCATGGCCGGGGGATAGGTGGCCGTTCTACTTGGCGCCCCTGTTGATAGGGGAAGCACAGGCGGCCTATCAAACGGTGAACCGAGATGGCACCACTGCCTACGCTGTAGTTAAACAGTACATCCTTGACAGGTTGGGGGTGGACGAGGAAACCCATCGCACTCGGTTCCGGCAAGAGAAAGGGGCACCAGGGGATTTGCCCAAGACACTGTTCTTCAAGTTAAAGGAGGCCGCCGATCTGTGGCTCAAACCCCAGGACGGTAACATAGATGCAATTATGAATAAGATATACCTTGAACAGTTCATTGAAGCACTCCCTTATAGCACCCAGCGGTGGCTCAAACAACATGCGGGACTAACATTAGACCATGCCATAGAGATGGCCACCTATTACGCTCGGGCTCAAGGGAGACCGTATGTGAGGGAGCCCGAAAAACCTCCTAAATCCCTACCTCCCGGTAAACCGGAAAAGAAACCACTAAAACCCCTGCCAGAGCCACCTAGGTTGTGTGTACAAAGGCCAGAACTGCCAAACACAGGACCTCAATGTTATGACTGCGGGGAGTGGGGACATATAGCCCGGTATTGTAGGAAGAAGAAAGACAAAGAAGATGAACCAATGGACGTGAGCTACGCCCCCAGATCCATCCTTTATGCACAAGAAACCGGAACTACGTTCTATGTAAGGGTTTCCCTTAATGGCACTGTTATAAGGGCACTGTTGGACTCGGGATGTAAACATTCAGTCATAAGAGAGGAGTTGGTAGATCCATCAGCCCTCATTCCGGGGAAGCAGGTTCATATCCGTTGCGTACACGGCGACGTGAAGGCATACCCAGTAGCATCAGTCACTTTATACACACCTTCAGGAAAGGGACAACAAGTTACCTTGGGGGTTATGTCCAGATTACCCGAATCCATCATTATAGGAACAGACAATCCCTCCTTTTCTGTTCTGTTACTTGAGGTCCTCCAACACTTGTCTCCTCCCCAGGACACCCTACTAGGCTCAGAACCATGGGCTAGGGATACGCATTTTCGGACGGCCCAGTTGAATGATGCAAGTCTCACCAACGCGTGGCAGGTAGCACGTGATGGGAAAGATCCGTCCACCAAAAGTTTTCCTACGTTTGTGGAGAAAAATGGGTTGCTGTATAGAATCGCCAAAGCTGGTGTGGAACTCCAACTGTTGGTTCCGAACGACTTTCGCGACCAAATACTGTTCTTCGGCCATGCCCATCTGTTGGCAGGTCACTCAGGGGCAGAAAAAACGAGTCAGGCCATCTTACGTCATTTCTTTTGGCCCGGTGTTTACGCACAGGTCCAAAAATACTGTCAGGAGTGCAGGATATGCCAAAAACGAAATCCCTACACCCCACCTCCTGTACCTCTGGTCCCCATGCCCATCATAGGGGTTCCGTTCGATCGCATAGGAATGGACCTTATTGGCCCCTTACCTAAATCCTCTCGAGGTCATCAGTATGCCCTTGTACTTGTTGACTATGCAACTCGTTATCCAGAGGCCTTTCCGTTGAAAGCAGCCACTTCAGCCGCCATAGCCCAGAGGCTCGTGGAAGTGTTCTCCCGAATGGGTTTTCCCCGGGAAATCGTTACGGACCAGGGCACCCCTTTTGTTTCCCGTCTGATGCAACAAGTGTGTGGGCAGCTAAACATCACCCACATTAAAACATCTGTGTACCACCCCCAGACAGACGGATTGGTTGAGCGATACAACGGCTCCCTAAAGCTCACCCTAAAAAAACTTCTGTCTGGGGACGGGAAAAACTGGGATCAGTTGCTGCCCCTTGCCCTCTTTGTCCTACGTAGTCAGAAACAGTCCAGCTTAGGGACTTCCCCATTCGAGATGTTGTTCGGAAGAGCCCCAAGGACTCTTCTGGAAATAACAAAAGATAGTTGGGAAGCTGAGGGAGCCCAGGAAGCTGAGGCTCTATTAGACTATACCCGCCAGTTGCAGACCAGGTTACACAAGCTCAGAACACTGGCACACGAACATTTGGCCATAGCACAAACCAAACAGAAGGCCTTTTATGATAGGGGCAAGAAGTGGAGAATACTTGACGTTGGTGATTGGGTTCTTATCTTGTTACCCTCCTCGTCACACAAAATGAGAAAGGAATGGCAAGGTCCCTTTAAGGTCGTCCGAAAAATAGGGAGGACCACGTATCTTGTCCAGTTGGGAAGGGGAAAAACTCAAATGTACCACATTAACATTCTCAAGAAGTGGTTGGGCAAACCTCCCCAGAGCATTAATGTCGTATCTACGGTCCCAGACGTCACCCATACGGTTGGAGACACCCCTATAAACCCGGAACTGTCCCCGGAACAACGGGAAGAAGTCAGGTCTCTTCTGTTGTCCTTTTCGGGTATCTTCTCTGATCGACCGGGGCATACGCATCTGGCAGAACACCACATTTCAACTCTCCCTAACACCGTGGTAAAACAAAAACCCTACCGAATCCCCGAAGCAAGACGTCTTGCCTTCCAGAAAGAAGTGCAGGACATGCTGGACGCCGGGATTATTGTGCCCTCCCATAGCAACTGGTGCTCACCGGTAGTATTAGTCCCAAAACCGGACGGGAGCATCCGTTTCTGCATTGATTTTAGGGCCGTGAATAGGGTGTCCAAACAGGACGCGTACCCATTACCCCGGGTGGACGAACTGCTGGAGCGCCTTGGTGAGGCCCGTTACATCACCACCATAGACCTCACCAAGGGCTATTGGCAGATACCACTAGCAGAAAAAGATAGGGAAAAAACAGCCTTCTCTACCCCTTCGGGACACTACCACTTCACGGTTCTGCCTTTCGGGTTGCATGGGGCGCCAGCCACGTTTCAAAGGGCTATGGACACCCTACTGGCTCCGCACTTATCTTATGCGTCAGCCTATCTTGACGACATTGTTGTGTTCAGTAAGACATGGGACGAACACATAAACCATCTAAGAAACATTTTGTCTAGCCTAAAGGCGGCCAATCTCCATATCAATGCGAAGAAATCCAGAGTAGCTTTCCAGCAAGTCAAGTACCTGGGTTATCTTCTAGGGGATGGCCGTATCATGCCTCAAACCGAAAAACTCGAAGCCATCAGGGCGTTGCCGTACCCGTCCACGAAAAAAGAACTCAGGGCTTTCCTAGGGTTGGTCGGGTATTACCGCCGTTTCATTTCACAATTTGCCCACTTGGCCGGTCCCCTCACTGACCTCCTCGGAAAAACCGTCAGATCCTCCTCTCTACCGCCTCCTTCTTCCGCCCACACAACTGCCTTCCAAGCCTTGAAAGACGCTCTGACTTCCTCCTCTGTCATTGTGTCACCTGACTTCAACAAACCATTTATTCTTCAGACAGATGCTTCTGGGGTTGGCATCGGGGCCGTCCTCTCCCAGGAGGACGAGCAGGGTGTGGAAAGGCCTGTCCTCTTTATCAGCCGCAAGTTGTTTCCTCGTGAACAGGCCTATTCAACCATCGAAAAAGAATGCCTGGCTGTCAGGTGGGGGGTCGAGAAACTGAAGTACTATCTCGAGGGGAGGCCCTTTGTTTTGTACACCGATCATGCCCCCTTGACCTGGCTCCAGCGTAATAGGGGAACCAATGATCGGATTCTGCGTTGGTTCCTGGCTCTGCAACCGTTTCAGATTGATGTCCGGCATCGGAAGGGTTCTCTGCAGGGGAAGGTTGACTTTCTGTCCCGCTTTCCTGTTTCCCCCGATCGGGTCACTCCTGGGGGTGGGATGTGTCACGAGGACGGGATCCCCGTCCTGGACAGACGGGGCTTACCTTCTAACTTCTGTCCGTTTCCGCCCCGTCCGCAGGATCCCCTTGATGTGGCGTGGAGCGGGTCCGAGCTGCCTTCGCTGCCTCCGCTGTGGTCCCTCCCATCTCTGACGTCAGGGGGGAGTCCCCTGACGCTTCCACCGGTCAACCTATCCGGTGCGTCCACGTCATCGCCGACGGCCCTATCAGCAGAGCCGGAGGAGAATAAGGAAGTGCAGGAGACGTCCACAGGCGCGATACCCGACGGTAAGACGCCGACCCGCGAGGAGAACGCCGACGCCGAGGGTAACGGACGGAGAGAAGAAGCAACGCCGGATTCACAGAAGGAGAGACGCGACAAGCCAGGAGGCCCACGGACCCACGTGCCGCCCTGCCACACTTCCAGGGGAGAAGTGTGGCTAGCCAAGGTACGAGGGCGTGTACAGGGGTTGTTCACTGCACGGGGTGGGACAGGGTAGGACGAGGGTGGCCACGGAGCCCCGCACGCACATGCTCATAGCGACGCTGAACACAAGGTGGTGGAACCTGGTGATCCCTCACTTCCCCCTTCCCTCCTCTCATACTCGTTCCCTGGTCACCTCACTAACGAGGCTCTCCTGTGTCTCTTTTCTCCCTGGTTGTATCCGGAGCCTTGAAATCCCGAGGAAAAGGACGACGGGACCCTGCTGTGCCTCTTCCCACGTCAAGACGCCTCAATAGACAGAAGGAACCCTTCAGTAGACCGTGTCTTTGCCACAGGGCAAGCCCCTTCTGTTACCAATAAAGACCTTGTTTGGACTGCACTTTTTGGTCGAGTCCTTCCTTCCCCGGCCCCTCCGTCACAATGCTAAGATGTGACATTGCTGTAACTATTGGCCTAACATATTGTCAGTACTATTATGTGGAATGTGACTCACATCGTTATGACACAATTATGTAGGATACTACACCCGGCGATGTACTGCATTACATCCCTCTAATAAAAGTATGTTTAAAAAAAATAACAGAGAATGGCCCACTAGTACAGCATTATCAAGAAAAGACACACACAGCTGACAAATTGTGTTGGCAAGTCATTGAAAAAGCTAGAGTACCACTATGAGGTGGCGACATTTCCTTGATTTTACTAAGACAGGAATGTAAATGGATCGACCGGTGTAACTCGATCCGATAGGGTTTAATTTTGTATTTGTATTTGTAGGGGTATTTGTAAAGCGCGGCGGTCGCTCCGGAAGGAGCATCATGGCGCTAAGAATCCTTGATTACCGGTCTGGGGGCGGAGAGGAAATTAGATGGCTGCTTTAGCGAGATCATCGGGGAGGCTGAAGATCCACGTCTTAAGAACCTTTCTGAATGGTTTTTCTTGCGTTAATTGCCTGAGGTGTTTGGGCAGATTGTTCCATGCTTTGGTGGCCAAGTAGCTTAAGGTTTTGGCTCCCTTCCTCTTCAGATTATACTTAGCATGCAGGATGAGGTTGTCCTGGGACGAACGGAGAGATCGCCTGGGGGTATAGTGGGGAAAACGTTTGTGGAGATATTTTGGACCGGATTTATTAAAAGCTCTGAAGGCGATGATTAGAATTTTAAATAAAATTCTCTTGTGAAGAGGTAGCCAGTGTAGGGATCGAAGGGCTGCGGAGATGGAGGCTCTACGGGGCAGTTTGAGTACGAGTCGAGCAGCTGTATTAAGCACGCTCTGGAGTTTCGCAAGAGTGCTCTTTTTTGCTCCTGCCAGTAAGCCGTTGCAGTAGTCTAGTCGTGAAATTATGAGGGCTACTGCTACACTCTTTCTGGCGTCGAGAGGGAGGAAGTTGAAGAACTTTTTTAAGGATCTTATTGTCCCGAAACATTTGCCGGCTACCGTCTTAGCATGTTGGTCAAAGGAGAGATCTGAGTCGAAAATGACGCCTAGATTCCTGGCCGTAGTTACAGTTTGGGGGGGGGCGATTGAGTCGACTGGCCACCAGAGGGCTGGGCTGAAGGAGGTGTTCTTTCCAATTGGGATAATCTCCGTTTTATTAGAATTACATTTTAAATGATTTATGTTCATCCAATGGAAGACCTCCGTTAGGCAGTTCTTGAGGTTGAGTTCGGCGCTGGTGGAGCTACCATCTAAGGGCACGATGAGCTGGGTGTCATCGGCGTAGGAGGTAACAGGTATTCCAAAGGATTCGATCAGGGATAGGAGAGGAATGAGATAGATGTTGAAAAGGAGGGGACTTAGGATAGAACCCTGTGGGACGCCTGAGGAAATCGTTTTTTCTTTTGAATGGAAAGGGCCCAGAGCGACAGTCTGTGATCGGTCTGTAAGGAATGATTTTAACCAGGATAGAGCGTAGTCTGAAATCCCTATGTTCATCAGTCTACTGATGAGGATGGAATGGGAAATGGTGTCAAACGCCGCGGTCAGGTCAAGAAGGATGAGAATTGAATTTTTACGCTGATCTTGAAGCAGTTTGATCGTGTCTGATAGTTCTATCAGCGCTGTTTCCGCCGAATGTTTGGGACGGAAACCCGACTGCTGCGGGTGGAGTATGTTATTTGTTTCCAAGTGTTGTCTAAGTTCTTTATAGACCAATTGTTCGGTTATTTTGTCTAGGGCAGGGAGTAGTGAGATCGGGCGCAGATTGGTCAAGTCAGATGGTGATTTATTGGCCTTTTTCATGAGAGGCTTGACAATTCCTTTCTTCCACCGGGGGGGGACTATTCCTGTGTTAAGCGACGAATTGACTATTTTGTTAATTATTGGGTTGATCACGTCGATAGTTTGGTGTAGAATTCTGGGGGGACAGGGGTCGGAGGGGGAGCCTGATTTGCAGGCCAGGATGACTTCTCTAGTTTGTGCTAGAGTTACAGGGGAGAACCTGCTCAAGCTTCCGGAAAAGGAGTCCGAGGGAGGGGGGAGTGAAGAGGAACAAAAAGGGGGGAAATTGCTTTGGATGGAAACAATTTTTTCTTCAAAATAGTCGGAGATTTTATCGCAGAGGTCCTGTGATGGGGGTATTTCAGGTTGCAGTGCTTTGGGCTGGGTGAATGACTTTACAATAGAAAACAAGGTCTTTTGTTTTTGATGGGATTCTTTAATGGCGTTCACATAATAGGACTTCTTAGCAGATTTGATATTCGAAAGATAGGCTTTTCTTGTTTGAGTATATAGGAGACGATCGTCAATGTCATAGGACTTACGCCATTTACGCTCTGCTTTCCTACATAGTAGGTGAGAGGTGGCAAGGTCGGGGGTAAACCAGGGGGCATTGATTTTGGATTTTTTATGAGAGTTGCCTTGACGTTTGGGGGGATTTCTGGTTTTCATTTCGTGTGTGAGCCAATTGTAAAAGAGGTCGGCGTCGATTTCTATATTTCCGGACAGGGTCGGGGTGTGGGATTGATCCATAGGTTTAAGAGTCAGGCTTTCTTGGACTTTTTTCCAATTGGTAGGGTTGGAGGGGCGGGAGTTAGTGTTATTGCGAGAGGGGGAACATACGCTATGGATGTGGAACAAAATCAAGCTGTGGTCAGTCCAGACTTGAGGGAGCGGGGGTAGGGTGATGAGGGAAGAGAGATTGGTGCATACAGCATCAAGGGTGTGCCCATGCAGGTGGGTAGGATGGGAGACTAGTTGTTTGAGATTGAACATTTCGAGTGTTTGGAGGAAATTGGTGGCTTGGGGATCCGATTTGGAGTCGAGATGTAGGTTGAAATCCCCGAGTAGGGTGAAGTGGGGGTATCGGAGAAGAAACTGGCCCAGGGAGTCGCACAGTGAATCAAGAAAATCAGTGGCATTACCGGGCGGGCGGTAAATGAGGCCGCCAGAGAAGGAGGTTTGCTCGTTCAATTTGATTGAGAAACCTAGGCCTTCCGTGTTTTTTAGGGGCTCGAGGTTGAAGGAGTGGCATGGGAAGGTGTTCCTAATTATTATGGCGACACCTCCTCCTCTGCCTTTTGGTCTGTCCTGCCTAAAGAATGAGTAGCCATGAGGTAGGGAGGCAGCAATATCAGGATTGCTATCTTCTGTTAACCAAGTTTCGGTTATCATTAGGCAGTCTAGGTCCGAATCGCAGATGAGGTCGTGAATGTCTTGATTATGTTTGCACATAGAGCGTGCGTTAATCAGACCTCCTTTAAAAAGCGTTGGGGTGGTCTTGGGATGCAATAGGGGGGTGGGTATAGAGGCTGGAGGATTAGTGGGCGTCCAGTTGCAACTTTTACAGCTGATAGTGTCCGCAGGCTTTGTTAGATCGAGTATACAGGGGCAGTGTTTGCCACCCTGTAGTCGATAGAGGTCTTCAGGGAGGTACTTAATGATGGTTGGGGTTTGCGCAGAGTTTCGTGCGCTAGGCGCGGTCTTGGCGCGGACGGGCGCAGACGGGCTTGCCTTAGGCGCGCCTTCGGCGCGCAGACGGCGCTCCCGCTGCGCTCGTCCGCTGCGCTTGGTTGGTCGACACATTTGTAGTGGTCGGTGGGCGTGGCCTCGCAGTGGGCGTGGCTCCGCCTTTTGGCGCGCTGGCGCTGTTGTGATTTCCTGAAGGTGGGGGTTTGTTGTGAGCGCGAAGTGGCAGCGCTTCAACCCAGGTGAGACAGGTTGTTGTTGTGAGTTTAAAAACAGATATTTTGTGACAATTTTAAAAATAAATGCAGATAGAGCTAAGCCTCCGGCTTTCCGCCTCAGAGGAGATCAAGAATGGCTTACGTTGCGCTTTCCTAGCGTTTTTGTAGTGGTCGGTGGGCGAGGCCTCGCAGTGGGCGTGGCTCCGCCTTTTGGCGCGCTGGCGCTGTTGTGATTTCCTGAAGGTGGGGGTTTGTTGTGAGCGCGAAGTGGCAGCGCTTCAACCCAGGTGAGACAGGTTGTTGTTGTGAGTTTAAAAACAGATATTTTGTGACAATTTTAAAAATAAATGCAGATAGAGCTAAGCCTCCGGCTTTCCGCCTCAGAGGAGATCAAGAATGGCTTACGTTGCGCTTTCCTAGCGTTTTTGTAGTGGTCGGTGGGCGTGGCCTCGCAGTGGGCGTGGCTCCGCCTTTTGGCGCGCTGGCGCTGTTGTGATTTCCTGAAGGTGGGGGTTTGTTGTGAGCGCGAAGTGGCAGCGCTTCAACCCAGGTGAGACAGGTTGTTGTTGTGAGTTTAAAAACAGATATTTTGTGACAATTTTAAAAATAAATGCAGATAGAGCTAAGCCTCCGGCTTTCCGCCTCAGAGGAGATCAAGAATGGCTTACGTTGCGCTTTCCTAGCGTTTTTGTAGTGGTCGGTGGGCGAGGCCTCGCAGTGGGCGTGGCTCCGCCTTTTGGCGCGCTGGCGCTGTTGTGATTTCCTGAAGGTGGGGGTTTGTTGTGAGCGCGAAGTGGCAGCGCTTCAACCCAGGTGAGACAGGTTGTTGTTGTGAGTTTAAAAACAGATATTTTGTGACAATTTTAAAAATAAATGCAGATAGAGCTAAGCCTCCGGCTTTCCGCCTCAGAGGAGATCAAGAATGGCTTACGTTGCGCTTTCCTAGCGTTTTTGTAGTGGTCGGTGGGCGTGGCCTCGCAGTGGGCGTGGCTCCGCCTTTTGGCGCGCTGGCGCTGTTGTGATTTCCTGAAGGTGGGGGTTTGTTGTGAGCGCGAAGTGGCAGCGCTTCAACCCAGGTGAGACAGGTTGTTGTTGTGAGTTTAAAAACAGATATTTTGTGACAATTTTAAAAATAAATGCGGATAGAGCTAAGCCTCCGGCTTTCCGCCTCAGAGGAGATCAAGAATAAATAAATAGTCTTGGGGAATGGCGTAGGTTCATAAGTTTGAACTAACCATGCCCCCAATCTGAACTATTACAAAGCTGTTGTCTGAGATCTACGATTGGTACACATTTTGGGTTAGTCTATAAGTCTTATAGAAGACGTAGGCCATACAAACCACAGATAAATGTGCTTTAAGTTTGAACTGATGGATATCAATTTGCACCAATGTGTATAGATATCCCTTAAGTAACTTTGCTTTCAACCAGAAATATCATACAGCTGATACCTGAGATCCTCATCCATTAATTGTAGAAAGTCATATTGAATCTCATATAAATCACTGTTGAAAAAGATGTTTAGAATTACTGTCAAATATGATTTTCCAGCATAAGTTTCAACGGCTGAAATGACTATATATTGTCTAAACCTAGAAATTGATGTATGCATTATATTATAATCAAGAGTGGTACCACAATTAATTATCTGATAACTGATTCGGTTCGGTTCTAGTTCGCGCTATATAAAACTCTGCAAAAAAAAAAAATTGAGTGATATTTGTGTGTTACCCCGGATATTTGTTTGCATTATCGTTGCTTTCAATCACCACTACTACAAAGTCCATATCGGAGATTCTTATTCTTATTCTTCTGTGTCAGATATTCTGATTGTACCTTAGTAAGACACAAGTTACTGTTGACGATTTATGTAAAAATGTAATGTCTAGTATTTTGACAGTACATTTTTAAATGCCTAAATAGATCAAGAAGCATTTTCCTACACCGATCCACTTTAGTCAATAACATGGACGTGTAATTCATAATATGGTAATGCACAGTGAAAGACCTTGTCCGCACTCCCCTTCGAGATGGCCGCAGTGGAGTGAGGTTGACCCCGTGCACAGGTTCAAATATTCGTGAACTCCTTTCAGGTCAAACGAGTCATTAGGTCCACCATATTAACCACGGCTTACTTCAGCCGACTTGTTCGCACGGAGCACTGTTTTCTACGGCGCTTCCCCAAAGGGATTATCTTTGGGTTCTCGGACCAAGTAAGTAGAGACCTTGAGTTTATTACGGAGTAAGTCTGCACCCCAAACAAATTAACGATTGTCATTATGTTGTTGTGATTAGTTACGATTATCATTATGCCATCCCAGATTATGCGGTCACAAGACCTCACCCTGCCAGATCTGCGGTGAGTTATTTATTAAGCACCGTGCACTTTCTGGACTCTATTTTTCTATTTCACCTCAGACTCACTCACTCTGAGCAGATTTAGATTCCTGCAACTACTTCTATTTGAGTCACTATCGTAGCCAGCCTACTAGTTGAGTATACCAACACCCTCATTACCACTATACTGCTCCAGGAGGAGTACGATTACTGAAAGTAATCCCCTTAAATCCTTAGGTATCAATTCCATCCTGGAGGTAAAAGATTACAGGTTGCCACAAGAAGCTTGACCCTTCTCGGTCGCCTACCCTAATATTATACAGGTCCTTTCCTTCCATTTAGCAAGAAGTTGAACATTGATCGTATGCCGGAAACTTTAACTGATCGTCTTGAGGTAAACACCATATATGTATTCAGTTCCTTAGTAGCCCCCGCACACCACACAATTTTCCTACTAATATACATATCCATTACAGTGCACAGGAATCCCTTGTCCAGAAGAGACCCTAATATCCTCAACTATGTCAAAACGTCGTCAATAATAAATAAGCGTAGTCTTTAAGCACTAGAAAACAAATTTGGTCCTTGGTCTGGAAACTGAATAAGAATCTAAAGACATGCTTTCTCTCCAATAACCCTTTGTAAATAAAGTCACCTTGTTTGAACAACAAGTCACTTATGGTCAATTTACTGGGGTCACATATGTCACAAATATATGAAAAATGTATGTACTGTATATATACTCTGTGTGCGTACTTGTTTTTTTTTTTAAATAACTGTTTTGTAAATATTTTTTTGTTTGTTTATAAATAAATAAATAAACATGTTACTCATCTTCGGCTGAATTGAGTGAAACCAGCTAAGCCTCATGGGCTACCTATTGTTCTGATTTTGTGAATATTGAATGAAACTACATGTTCTGAATTGATTTGGTTACCCTAAGCTTACCTCTTCAGTTTAGGATTGAATCCTTGCTAGATCACATACTTGCTCAAGGTTTATTTTCATACTATTAAATTAATTCAACAACCAGGAGTGCGCCAGGAGGCATGTTTGCAGAGGGGTGGAAAAAGGGGGCGTGGCCTCTGAAGACCTCTTAGCAATGCAGCTGTGTGGGACTAACTGGAGGTAACAAGAGGGGTAGTTGGCCCCAAGGACATCCTGTGGGCCAACTACCCCTCCTGTTACCTCGAGAAAGTTCTACACAGCAGGATTGCTGAGTTCGGATAGCATACACGACCCTTTTCTCCACCAGTCTGCAATTGCACCTCTTGGCGCGCTCTTGGTTGGGGGATGTAGTCCTCTTTGCTGCTGGGGGTCCTTAGGGCTCAACTAACCTACCTGTCACCTCCCTTAAGCCCCACACAGTGGGACTGCTCAGAGGTGGTCGCAGACCACGCCCCCTTTTTCCACCACTCTGCAAATGCGCCTCCCGGCACGCTCTTGGTTGGGGGATGAAGTCCCTGTGCCTCTCGAGGGTCCCTGGGGGCCAACTAGCCCTCCTGTTATCTCTAGTAAGCCCCACACAGCAGGATTGCTGAGAGATGCTCAGAGGACACGCCTCCTTTTTCATCCACTCTACAAACACATTCCCTGTTCCCTGGGGGACCAAGTCCCAGGGGGAATGACCATTTTTGGGGGGATTTTCAAGAGAGGGTGGCCAAAAGGTGGCCCCCCTCCCGGTCCATTTTTGGCCCCAAGGACCCCAACCCCCGGGGTCAGGTCATTTCTTTTTTCATTTTTTTAAGATCTTATTTTATGGAGGGGGCCGCCCCCTCACCAGGCCATTTTTTTTGTTAAATAAAAAAAGGGACGAGAGCCTCCCAGGCCATTATTGACCCCGAGGACCCCATCCCCGGTGCATGGCCAGCAGGTTGGAGACCGCGGGGAGCCTGAAGGCCCTCACGTTTCTGGATGGCTCCTGCCTCCTGCAGGGAGCTGCTGATATGCCACCCACAGACCCATACCCAATCTACACCATAAAAATACCCTTGCCACCGCAAAAACCCATACACACTCTAAACCCTAAAAATACTTTTGACACCAAAAAACACATATCCACCCTAACCCCTAAAAATACCCTTGCCATCCAAAACCCTAGAGCCACACTAAACACTAAAAATATCCTTTCCCTCCCAAAAACTCATACCCACCCAAAAACCCATACCCACTCTAAACCCTAAAAATACCCTTGTCACCCAAAACCCCATACCCACCCTAAATCCTAATACCCTTGCCGTGCAAAAACCCTTACCCACCCTAAACATACCCTTGCCACCCAAAAACCCATATCCACCTTAAATTACCCTTGTCTTTTAATTCGCCTATCTCTGACACGTAGAGAACTAAAGTTTCGGTTTCTCTTAGAGGCACATGAGATGGCACACATTCAGATTAAACCAGGTGTTTGCACACTGCCAACATTTTTTAGAAGTGGAAAATATGAGATTGAAAAAACATAACCGGGAGAATAGATTTCCCCATTGGCTACTTTTGAAGCAGAGGAAATTTCAGGCAGGGGACACACACATTGTTGGCGTCAAAAATTGAGTTAAGCGCTTGGATCGGGTCTAAATGATTTTGTGTGTCTGAATTGTTCTACACGTCGGGGTTGCGGAGAAAAAAACGGACTCTATAATCTTTCGTGTTAAACGCGCACACATTTATAATTACAACGTACATTTCTAGGAGAATCTTTTCTATCCCATGTGTAAAGTATGTATCCTCCTATCTCACACCTGTTGTCTCCCTTCTAAACCTGAAAAGTAAAGTACTCATCTAGAAGTGGGAGGACGCCTCATTTTTTGGTAATAAGGAGAGAAAAATATTTCATAGAACTAAAAACATGTGCGCGATTTCCGGCTGCGTTTGAGATATACAATATAAATGATAAAAAAAAGGAAACCGAGAGAGGCTACGATCTGGGTGAGTAGTTGCGTTCCCGGGCACATTTACAAGAGGCGTAGTTATAAACAGGAACACGTGCTGCTGCTGCCACCTAGCGTCACATCCTGGACCTTACGATGTAACATCAGGTCAGCGAACAACCCATCCCCCAAGCAACACATGCTCCATCCGTACGAACTCGCTTTCAACACATCCACCCTGAAACAGTCCTTTATCTGTGGTGTGTGAGTGACCAAGCGGAAAGAGTAACTCCACTTTCCGGCAGAACGTAATGCTCGTCTTAATAACTGGACAGAAGTCAATATTCGCGGACCGCCATTCTACTACACGCAGGCACTCAGCTTTAAAAGCCAATCTCAGCTTCACTTATTTTTCCCTCTATTCTGGTTAAATCTAAAATGATCCTCTAAAGTGGAAAATGCACTTTTCATCATATGAGATGTACAAATGTGCATGCGTGTATTATTTAGCATGGCAGAGGATTTTAAATGGTCGGAGGTCGCCACTCTGGCGTAACGGCGGGCTGTGGTACTGATTGATTGTTTGAACAAGAGCAGAAAGTGCATTTTTCCATTTAGAGGAACCCTCAAACAGGGAAAACGCTATTTTGCCTGAAGCAAGGAAGATCATTGGCCCACTCCTGTGTGAGGGTGCATAATTAGATGCCGCCTGAAGAAAAGTGTAAGTATGTGGAGACAGTAAGCACCTTCTTTTTACTTGTGTTATAAGTCACAAATACCAGGCCTGATCGGCCCCATATCGGCAACAGATGGCGAGTGACAGACAGTGCTCCCCATTGACAGGCCTGGGTTAATTTGGTCATTTTAAAACAACCCATAAAAGCAGTTCACTGCCAGATGGAGGCATCTCACCCCAGGTGTGCAACTTCAAGATACATGGGTGGGTGCCACAGCCCATAATAGCTCTCATACAACAAAATACAGGAGTATAAACGAAGACAAAGGGAGATGAACAAGGAACCTTACACTCTGTGACTTGAAATCCAGCATTTAAATAAAAAAAAGTAGGCATCACCCACAGGTTCTGATCTGACTGCATAGATACAATTATGACTGTAATTTGTTTCCACCTCTGGGCTGAGCACTTCTAAATTGATCAAATATTTTCAAAGAATTTCAGCATATTTTCTTTCTTCCCATTTGATTTCAAATGTCATGATGTGAGTGGGGCTTAATCAACGCCTCTATATAGGAAAGGATGATTGCAAATGCCGTAAGCCTGTTTTAACATATCAGTGGTCTTTTCACATTTTCTTTTGATGTTGCAAATGTACAACATGTTGGGATGGGAATGTTCCCTGCATGGTGTACAATTGTATTCCCCTGTCCCGAGGGCCCAGCTGAGTGCATCTGGCATTCTGGGTTTTGATATTGGTCCTCGCCTCAAGCTAATCTAGTGTGTGCACAGAGACCTAGGCCTGTCCCTGAATAGGAGTGAGACCCTTTACTTCTCATGTGACTTGAAGGGACACGCCGAGCATCCTCTCATAGCACTGTGGACTACTGTCGTTGCCATGGGTTTACTAAATAGAGGAGTGTTGGCAGCGTAGCATGTTTTGTGAATCCATAGTTATGACTATGAGCAGACCTTTTTACCTGTGTCACTGGTGTGCAGACTTGTTTTCGCTCCTTTGTAAATGCTGCTTCTATGTGCTAACCCACATCCTGGTGCTAAAATCCAAAGTATATGCTGTGCATGTATGTAGCGTACAAGGTGCATTATGAAACACCAAACAATGAAAAGGAGCATACAATTATATGCAATTAATATGTGAAATAGAATCAATATCTTCAAATCCATAAAATACCAAACGTATTTAACAAGGAGTCTTGAAATTTCTTTTTCCAATTATTCTTTATTTGCCGTCATATGCGATATGCGTACATCTCCCCAGCCAACGCGTTTAATCCAACAAGGACTTCCTCAGGGCTGCAAAAACAATTCTGATCAAGGAGGATATTACTTTGAACCTTTGGGGATATTCGTTAATGGTTTGACACTCATTTGTCAGAACCACATACTTTGTTGATAAAACATTTGATTTGGGAAACATCTGATAGATGGGACAATTCTTATATCGCACGATCATAATCGATTAAAGATTATAAGAGGACATTTGATTGGGGATACTCTTAGGTAACTTTTGATGGATGAGATAGTCCTGATAGCATATGGTCTTTTCTGTTTATAGATTGGATATGAAAGCAATTATCCTCTAACCACATGAATAATCTGGACGCTATGGTATATTAACTTTAGAACAGAAGAAGAAGGCTTCAGCTATTTTCAAAAGATATACCTAAGTGAGTCCTATTTCTGCTAAGCTCTATTTAGTTTATGACATCAGGGAATATTAGATGAAGACAAATCCGACAGTCCTCTTAGTGCTGTATGTGATATGTACTAGTTCACACAAATTTAGTAATTGTTAGATAATTATTCTTGAATTCAAATAATGGCCTAGAGTCAGAACTACCCACCATCCGATTGGATGCAGGCTGCTCTTGGCAGTTGGCCTAACGGCTAGGGCGCTCGACCTCGGACCTGGGGATCTGGGTTCGAGTCTCGGTAACGACGCCAAAACCTCCTGTGATTCTGGGCAAATCACTTAATCTCCCCGTGCCTAAAAATGAAAGTAACTGGAAACGTAAAATGTAACGTAACTGGAAAAATATGTAAAGCGCTCTGATACCTGATTCGGTTCGGGTCTAGTTCGCGCTATATAAAACTCTGCAAAAAAAAAAAAAAAAAAAATCTTGCGGTCCATGGACAAATTGAGAGGACCAAGAGTGGCAAGAGATAAGAATGTGGTGATATGTTATTGGTGTGTTATTTGACGGATTGGACACCATTTATGTTTGATGCTAGCACTGTCCATGTATTTAATAAATATGGCTGCATTTTCATTAATTGTGGACATTAGGATATTGCTGTAAGATTGTATATAGGCAGGGGATCACACATGAGAGGTGATATGTGCCAAATGTTTTTGGAGTAGTAGATTGAATAGCTTTTTTCATGTCTATCTGGTCGTTGAGTTTTAGGTTTTCTAAAAAAAATGTTGTATACTGGAAAACTAAAAAATACACATGAAATTGTTTTTGCAGCCCATAGGAAGTCCTTAATGGAAGAAACACGTTGGATGGGGTGATGTATGCATATCTCATATAACTGCAAATAAAGAATAATTGGAAAAAGAAATTTCAAGACTCCTTGTTCAATACTTTTTGGAATTGAAGATACTGATTGTACTTCACATATTAATTGTGTAGATTTGTATGCTCCTTTTCATTGTTTGGTTCTAGAAAAAAAAGTTTTACTTTTATTGTGACTTCTAAGCGGTGGGGGTCACTAAAAGTTGAGCATTATATAGCAATAAACAAATTATACCTGTGCAGCCTACATTGGCCTACACAGCTGACAGTACAACTCTAATTGAATTATGTATAAGAGCGAACCAGAGTAATAGAGTCCTGTAGGATTCATTTGGGATTCTCCTGGCATAGTCTGTGCACAAGATAGAAGTGTGGTTATTTTCCCAGAAAGCAGAATTGCATTGCTGACATTCCTGAAGCTGGAGGAAGGAGACTAGACATTGGAGTGGAGAGAGAGAGAGGAGTCCAGGCTCCTTTAGTAATCCAATGAGGCCTTTTGCTGACAGGGACAGCTGATGTGCCTTCATGTAGCACTGACATTTGGTAAATGGCTGGGCTGAAGGGTTAGACTGCAGTCGTTGTTGCTCGAGGTTAAAGGCACCCACTTAGGTGAGGCCAGAATTTTGTCTTTCCCCTGCTCACTCTTCAGTGCGATTGATGACAGCCATTTGCAGAAAGCCAACGCCTCTTTGTGGTTCTGTTGGCAGCAGTCCAGACTGGTGACTACGCTACTGTGAGGAGCATCACTCTACACAAAGGCTGTATCTGGAAAGGACACTAGAAAGGAGAACCACCCCAAACGGGTTCTGAATGCATAGACAGTGGATCCACATCTGCTATCTACTTAGACCACATCAACCCCATGACTCGCGTGTTCTTCCAATTCCAAGTTAGCTTTGAAAAACGACAGGAGAGCTCCGAGGAGTACTCAGAGGACTGCTTTGTAACCAGAGCTGGTGTCTGCGGGACAGCCAGCTTCCCAGAGATGAGGGTACATCACCTGAGTCTTTCCTTGCAAGAAGATGCTGTTCCTCACACACCTGTAACATTAATCTATAGTAGGAAACAATACTTCATCACCCTATATATTTCAGGAAAAGGCATGCATATAACCCAAACGCACAAATGGGATGATTATGCGTGCTACTTTTACTTCAGAACCCACCATGAATCAATTGTACAGTGTGACAGAATACAAACAATGCACAATAATAACACATTTACATAAAATTCACGTAGAGATACATGATATATATTCAATGCAACAGTACTAAAACATAACTTGGTTTTTTTTACATATCCAAGTGCCCAACATATATTTTCAAATATAATAGTCTTTGTGAAATGATGGCTGACAGTAACCATTAAATGATAAGTTCAAAGTGCTAGTGACTTCTTGTTTCCCTCAGCGTTAAGGTCCTAAAGTACCAGGTGGTCAGAGTTTAATCATTTGGTCTTTAGAGGTGTCAATACTCCCCAGTACCTTCCTGTGTCTTTACTTGTTTTTGGGAATAGATCTCTCCTGACCATATTTCTATATAAACAGATGAATTTTGACCTTCACGATGGGCCTGAGAAACATTTAATGAAGGTCTTCCTCAGGGCAGGTTTTGTACATTTGTGGGACACATGCATGAACTTCCAGGAGGCTCCACCACACAAATTTGTTGGTGTGGAAAAGGATCATCTCTGTGCTTAATAATTCCTGTGGAGCTATATGCTTGATTTGACCCGACTCATGTAATTGAATCACTTCATGACTGGTACGGGAGAACCAAGGGGGTCTGAAGGAGAATCCTTGTACTGGGTGTTGGGAGTCCCTTGCGCTGTAGAGCAGCACTTCCAAGCTCTCGTCTCCTATCCTTAGTCCTGGTTAGTATACTCCAGCGGTCCTCCGTGCTCGATGGCCGTCTCACTTCTTCTTGTAAGGTACATCGCCTGAGTCTTTCCTTGCAAGAATATGCTATTCATCTGACCTGAAGCACTTGAAGACAGCCCCCCTGCTTAGAGGGAGAAGGAGCCTACCAGCCCTGCAGGAGGAGTATTTGCAGTGAGATCCCGGTGGTGGTGGGCTCTGCCAGAGGCAGGTGGACGGAGGATATCACTCTGCAAGGCCCAGATGTTGACAGCGACAGACTTCACTATTTGCAGTTCGAGACAGGAACCATGGCATTACAGCTGCCCGGTGCTGCTGTGATAAAGATTGCCAGCATGGCTGACCTGTGCCATTGTGGCCCAGAGGCCTGTGATTGGGGCAGATCCTATGCTGCTGTGACCCAAAGAACTGTTGAAGCTGCCCTAGGCTGCTACACCTCCTCCTAACACTGAGGCCTGCCTATGTCATGCTAGGCCTGAGACACTTTTGTAGAAATGTCTAATGCCCTGAAGCAGGGTCTGTGCAAAGCCTAGCACCCAGAGGCCAGCTCAAGTGCAGCCATGATGCAAGCCACTGTATGTCCAGGTTCCCTGTTTTGTCAACTCCAAGGGCTCTTAGTCATCTGCTCCCACTGCCACTCTTCAACCTGCAGTCAGAGGCGACCACATCGGAATCACAGCATGCTTGATCTCCCTGAAGTGGGATAGGGGCTGCGTGGTGCTGTTGGTTGACTGCTGCCCGACAGTCAAGCGCCTTCAAGACTTACAGTGATAAGAGAAAGGCTTCATGAACTTAGTTATATTTATTAAAGTATTTGTTTTAAACATAAAGCACTGAGTTGTACACTCAGTATTTGTTCTGATGTGTGATTGAGTTCTGAGGCCAAGCACCCCTACGCTATCTCCCTGAGAAGCCTGTGGCTGCTCAACTTCACTACCTCTGACAATCAAGTACTTAAGGGGTTGTACTTGGCCAAGTTTGCAGACGTACAGATCCTCATGTTTGAAGCTCAGTAGCTCCTGCTTGCCCTGTGATCCTTAAACAGGGTCTGACACCGCATGATCAGAAATCAAAACTACACTTGTGCCCTTATCACGCTTTCTTAGACAAAATAACAAATAAAACACTTGATGTCCAGAGCAGGTGGGAGTGAAAAGAAAGAGCAAAAAGATCAAGGGAGACATGAGAGACTGAAACAGAGAAAGAGACAGAAGGAGTCATCTCATGTGTTATGTACTACACTCAACAATGGTAATAAATGGAATAGTACTGTTGCCCTAAAGAACATGTTTGTGGGCCGTATTTATTTTCATTGCCATGGGATACATACATTTACTGAACTTACATGAAGGTTGCCCAAAGAAAAAGATCCACCAAGAAGCAACATGTACCTTACAACAGGCCACAAATTACCAAAATAACATCGTTGTTGCAAGAGAGTAGATGATACACAAAAGATTTTCAGGGCTATGACTGTGGGGAGCCTGCATTGCCCTGCCCCATACTATAATTGACCTTGTGGAAGCCAGCAATTTCACGTTGTCTAATTAATGCCAGATGTGTTTCCAGAAACATTGGAACTACCACAGCTACTAGACTCTGAACTTAAATCACAGTTTGGACAAGGAAAATATGAGCACAATATTTGCCTCCAGTCCGGTTGGATGTGCCTACCAAATACAAAGCACAACCACAATCAGCAATTTTCAAGACATGGACCAACGTTTGGATGATCCCAAATGCAGTTCCAGAGCTAGAAGGCCCCCACTGAGGACCATGGACATGAGGTCAGTTAGAATTCCCAAAAAATCCTCTGCTGAATACTACCTCCCACCCCCTCCACAGTGGCTAAAAGAGTCAACCAGAACCAATAAACATGATCATTTAGGGGCACTGATATCAATGTTGGACAAAGCAGTAACCATTTTTTCCAGAGGAAATTCTATTCTACCTCCAGGTATTTTTCAGGAGGTTGGATATTTTTTGCAGAATGTTTGCCATCTGAGGTTAAACCCTCCCAGCTTTTAGTTGTGACATTAGCTAATGACAAACTATGGCAGAGAGCAGCCAGGTTATAGTACCAGAGACGTTTTGTATCATTCTATCGGGTATGTTTTGCCAATTGCACGCATGTGGTGAACAAAGCCCAAAGCAGAATCGCCCAAATCAAAAGACCTCCAACACTTTCCAAATATTCTCATGTCTACCTCCCCAACAAGGGCCTTGGTGGCAAATGCTTTTAACAGTTCTTTTTTTCTCCTTTTAAGTAAAACTCCAAATCCTTTTTAAAGAAGAAGCAGTGATTATTCAGTTAATTGTGTGTAAGGACTAGCATCATACGGTATCTGTGTTACAAGCCCCGTAATACCTCCTGGAGTAAGCCTCAACTGCTGACCCTTGTTGCCTCTGGAAGTTTACCTTCTTGAAAGGGCTTTACTTGTTTCTTCAATTAGAGTACAACAGTATCTTAGGCTACATGAACATCAGCGGTTAACAACAGTGCACACAAAGGATACTGCCAAGTAACCACTGACTGCATCAGGATCCAGGGAAAATGGCAACTTAAGCAGCACACCAATCATGATCAGTTGCTTCGGACCTACCAGCCCAATTCAATGCCCATGGTGGCATCTAACCAGTATCAAAAGTAGGGATCACTCATAACAGAAATACAGAATACACTTTCTCCTTGGTCTGTCAGCAGCATTCAGTGCAGTTGACAATTGTGCCTTGCTTTGTATCCTCTCCCCATAGAGTCGCTCAGTGTATCCATTAGAGCTCAATACCTATAGCACTGTGGTTTAAAACTCTATACACGGCCAGTGGGATCTTTACTCATCCAACAAGACGTTGCCATACACCAGGACATGGACGACACACGACACTGCACCAAAGTGTCATCAGTTCAAGAAAATTATCATTTTTCTATCTGCTGCTGAACATTCCCCACTTGACTGCAACCTCCCAAACTAGGCAGTCTCCCATGCAACCACCCCACTGACCCATTATCTCACTACATTACTGTAATCATGTACCCTGAAACTAGGTAAATGATCTTGCCCGATTCCTTTAACCATGCATACTTACCACGTATTCCTGTTAATATAGTTATTTGCTAACATAACCTCCAATGAAAAATGAAATAAAAATAATAGACACGAACACAAACTCAATGTTTTTAAGAAAATATTAACCGATACAGGCATAAGCTAAACTCAAATTATTACACACATTCCTGAAACTTTCACTAAATGTAGCGATCTCTTTCGCCCCCACTGGTCATGACACTAAGTTACTTACAAAGATGAACTGAATACACACTGGTCTCTATAGAACTTACATGTTTACAAACATGCATTTGCAGAAACCATGGTATAGATGTAAATAATAATAGATGTGAATAATTCATTTCTGTACGAGTATTGTGCTAGCTTGAAGGAGCTTACAAAATGTTTTCTTGATATGCAGTCTATCAATTTATTTGGTTCCTAAACATCAACTAATCACGTTCATGGAGTACAATCCCTCATGCACAGACTCTGTAGTTCCGCTAAGTGCCACAATGTTCATAGAAAGGTAGCGTAAACTAGAAGATAAACTAGAAGATATCGGGTGTATCCACTTTACAACTGAGATATCAATCAGAAGCCACGGCTGGCTACTGTCACATCTGGCCTACTATCAAGCTGGGATAGAATAATAATGCCAAATACGCCAACATTGTCCCCAGTTCACCATTATTCCAGGATAGCCACCATAATGCAAAGGATACCCAGAATTAGGTCAAGACTGGGCACTATTATGTCTGGGAGGATCATCGGGTATGTCAGGGATAACAACGTGTACCATAACTGGTGCTCTTGTAAAGCGCTTTATTACCTTTGGGTCAAGTTTGCGCTATATAGAAAACTGCAAAAAAAAAAAAAACGATAAAGGCCCATAAAGATCCAAGGATAGCCATCAATGACACAGATAGCTACTATTATAACCAGGTTTCCCACAAGATAGACGGATGACCACCATTATTCCATGGATAGCCGCCACTATGGGTGGTATAATCACATAAGTGTTCTCGATGAGACAAGGCTAACAAGTTTTGAGTGGGCCAACAATATACAAGGGATGGCAACAATAATGTCAAAGCAGCCTACACTTTGTCAATGATGATCACCTTTTAGTAAGGCCACAATTATAGCAGGGATAACTACCACTATGGACAGGGTTGCCACCATCATGCTAAAGATGCTCACCAAAATGCAAGGATGCCACTAAAAGCCACCCTATGATAGGGCCACCACTACGCAAGAAATAGCCACTACAAAGACTCCGATGACCACCTATTTGCTATGGATCATCCCTAGTTGCAAGGTATACATCCTCCCTCACCATCCACAGACAGCCACCGATCCACATTTGGAGAGACAGACAGACAGACAGACAGACAGACAGACACACACATACACACACACCCAGCCACCCACCTACCCCCGAACGGGTCTATTCTATCACCTTCATGACTCGTATCGTCATTCCGTCACAGGAGGATTGAGGGACTTGAGCTACAGATCTCTACCCCCAGAGCCCAAAGGTGGCCTTAATACTTGCAGAAGAAAAAGGAAGAACAGGAGCAGGTACATGCAGCAACCGCTGCCATGCACTCATTGTCTCAGCTTCTCTTACTGTCTGACCATCGCTTAGGCAAATGAAAGGAGGGCTGATACTCGGGGCATAAGGGGGCTCGCTTACTCAACAAATTTAAGTTTGGGCTTAAATTGAAAGTGCTGCACTCAAATGCAGCAAGAGAGTGTGCATTACTTAAAAAAATCTCTTATGTGGTATACCCTCATCACTAGAGTGCTGCAAAATGTAGCTGAGTTTACTTCGTCTGTTTTCTTACTGGTTCCAACTTATGACAAGACCCTTATGTGGATAACAGAAACACAAGGCCCAAAAACATTACAGGTAAATAAGATATGTCAAAGGCACTGAATGCAAGGTTCAATGTATGAAAATGTAAGCTCTTGCAACTATATTTAAATTATTGCCGCTACTCTTCAATATTCATGTCTATCCCTGCATGACTTACTACCAACATTTACTACTTTTCTGAGTTTATCATTTGGATATTTTACTCAGTTTTACCTCCATTGATGTACATAACCTATTTTTTTTAATTTTCATGTCTAAAGATTATTACAATTAAAGTCAATGGCCAGCTGTCATATAGTACATAACTTTGTCTGTCATCTACGAAAAACAAATACAAGCATTCGCTGCTTTCCACTGAACCAAGCAAAAATGATGCACTGAGCGCTTTCTTTGAACATTCAATTACTTAAAGAGTATTTGGATTGCACATACCTCGTGTTTCAACTGCTTCAATACATTTTCTTACAACCGTGAATCCTATTTTGTCCAGTTGTGCACCTGGAAGGGAAACAATGTCTCATCAGTTATCGGCTGAATGGACTAACATTTTGCCTTAGTCTGATTTTCCTCTTTCTGTCTCTATCAAGCACAGCACTGTAAGATGGAGTAGATTTCTCACTAGATAACCAAACGCACCTTGGCTACTTCTCTTTTTATTGACTATTAGAATTAAAATATTTGTGTGAATGGAATGCACCCAAGAAAAAAACATCATTGGTGCAGTATCATATTGGTCAAACAACCCTGGCACTGAAAAACACGTATTTTCAAGTGGATGTGCACAAGTGATCAGGAAAATGTTATTACAGTAACATGGCTGACCTATCACCTAAAGCCGTATGCTGTGGCGGGAAGTTGGAAAGTTGGAAAGAAATGTACAGAGATAGTCGGAAATCTGTTGTTCTTCACAATTTTTCCTGTTCATTAAAGAGCTGTTGTTGTTAATTCAAGAATCTAGATGATATGGTATGGCACTGGAGACAAACAAAACCGTAAGTGATATGGCTTTCAAACTGACCTACTGTCAAAAAGGAGAACCAATTGTTCAAATTGCTAGACAACAGTGAATGGTCTTGGCAAGCTGGTGCAATGGTTTTTTTTTTGTTTTTTTAAAGTATCACCACATCATTTCATAAAATAAAAGGTAGGAAAAATAAATCATGTCTTCAATCCTGTCTTCAACTTAACGTTCGGGGCATGCTCTTGCAATAAACGTTGAACTCTGACATATAATTTAAATTGAATAGTACATGTGCTTCATAGCAGACCGATATACTTAAAACCGGTACAAAAACCTTTGCTGAGTTTTACTGAACATCAAAGGAAAATATGAGTCTTAATGACCAAAACAAAATATGTTACTGGCTTTTAATGACTGTAACCTAGAGACAAACACACATAGATGCCTTAAAAATATAGGGCCAGATGTAGGTAAATCTCATTTACCGATTCTTAAATACCGAATTTTACCGATTCGGTATTCATGAATCGGTAAATGAGATGTAGATAAAAAAAATTGGTATTTTTTACCGATTCCGTAAAATTCGGAATCGGACTTTCGGAATTTACCGATTCTGTATTTACCGAATCGGTACTTACCGAATCGGTATTTCCCATTCATTCCTATGGGCCCAAAGGGCCATAGGAATGAATGGGAAATACCGATTCGGTAAATACCGAATCGGTAAATACCGACTCTTAAATACCGAATTTGAAGCAAATTCGGTATTTAAGAGCTTACCTACATCTCAATATGCAATTTTACCACCTCATAATTACCGATTCGGTATTTTACCGATTTGGTAAATTTACCGATTCGGTAAATATGCCGATTCGGTAAATTATCCGATTCGCAAACCGTTGCGATTCGGTAAATTTACTGATTCGGTAAATTATCCGATTCGGAATGATTACCGATTCGGTAACTTTACCGATTCGCTAAATTTACCGAATCGGACGATTTTTGGTCTCCTACATCCCAAATGCTCAATACCGGTCGGTAACGGCCGAAAATACAGATTTTCGGCCATTCCCGACCGGTATTGGGCTACCTACATCTGGCCCAAAATGTTATAAAGATGGAAAGAAAAACGAATTTGCAAAGTATAATCTTGGTCCACCAATCCTAGCAATGAAGTGCACTTCTTTCTGAGTGGATGTACAAAAGTGATCAGGTGAAAATATTGTGACGGTGAAACAGAATCATGGCTGACCTATTGTCTAATGAAGTATGCTGTGGTGTGAAGAGGCAAAGTTTGAATGACATTTGAGCATACCAGTAGATAAAGATAGCTGGCCCAAAGCACCTATAGGTATGTAATATTGTTATTATATTATTTCTGAATGTTTTTGATTACAAAAGACCGGTGAAACAGCTAGATGAGTAAAGTAATGTGCAAAGCCCATCTGCTTACTGCATATTCGATACGAAAAGAGTGATTTACCTAACATGCACACTCCTATATAAGTAAGCTGATCAAAAGCTTATGCAATTTTCAAATATTCGGAGGGTGGAGTCCTTGTGAAACAGAGTGCGTGCGTTGTACTTCTCAGGCAGAGATCAACTAGGATGGATAGCTGCTGAAAACCACTTTATTTATTTATTTATTTAATTTGTATAGCGCGTTATAACCCGGAGTGTCAGAATTCACCTCTAATACTTAAACCCATTGCTGTTTTTATGGATCCCTCACATGTGGTCCAATAAAATGATGAGACAATAAGTCTGCCAGCCCAGTAATGGATAAAATACAGCACGACTTTTATGGGCCTAGAAGAGTTATTCATAGTCCTCATCAACCCAAAAAAGACAACGCTCTATATTATTTCACTGTGACCTGGTAAAGACTTGCTGGTTAATTTGAGGACTTGTCAGTCGACAACAGGCAGGACCAGGTAGAACTTTGATAGAGTCGCCTTTTTGCTGTGGGTAATGGGGTTGAGGACAAAATTAGCTGTGTAGTCTGAATCTTGTTGATGACTAACTGAAACATGGAAGAGTTTAAATAAAACACTTGGATACCCCCAACCTGTTTAGAAACAAGGGAGTCTGAAGCCCTGACCTTACAGGATGGGTAGCAGTGCACTTGTGGATGTTTTGGTAGGAAATAATGTCAACTTATGGGAGTTCCAGGGTGTTCAAAAGAGGAAGACATGATCTCTTTACCCTAACCACCGACTATGTCTTGGTGGAGTGAGTGAACATTTGGCAATACTTTACCCTAACAACTGCCTATGTCTTTATGGAGTGAGTGAACATGTGGCAATACTTGAGCTGATCAGGACTTTGGATTGCCAGGGTAGGACCAATAGAGGGCCTACTTCATGAAGATGCCCTTTATCTGTGATTCTTTTCTCCTCGCCCAAATAGAATATGAAATGCAGCAGCGAGTCAGTCATGCCGAGACTGGCATGGGCACCAACAGCGATTTGGAGATCATCTTCAGGTGCAGTGTTCTGTCGAACAATCAAGTAGGGTTGATGTGCCTGTTCTGGAAGAGAAGTTTGACCTGAATGACAATTATTCTAGATAAGTGAAGGCCTCATCTTGGCGAAATTATAGGGCATTCCACAGCATGGGGCTATGGGTTGCCAGTGAGCCCCTTCTGTGTTTCAGGCACCTACAGGTCTGAACACAGATTTCTAGTTGCCAAACACAGTGTTAATAACATAGACCATTGCCTCATTAGGCTTTGCTTGAGGTCCTTGAATCCACCTGGCATCAATGAAGTGACTTGACGGCTCATTTTCATGTTATGTTGTACTGAGGCACGGGGAATTGCGCCACAGTCTAACGGACTGGTTTTTGTTAACATTTGTTTTATGACATATTTTGACAAAATAAAGAGGGAAAAAAATAACTTGCAAATAAAAAATTTGAAATTACAATAAGTAGTGAAAGTGCATTAGAGCGCACTTTTTCTCAATAACTCATTCTGCTAGGAATGAAGTTTTTTGTACATGTGATTACTTTAGTTCTTAAAAGCAGATCTTATTTAAAGGAACTTCAAGTCTTTGTATAGTTCTTCAGATGACTTTCGGCCAAGGTTTCATGCTTTTCATAATTTTTGAGCTTCGTTGAAATATCTCGAGCAGCACCCAAAACAAGGAGGTTTCGGCACTAGTTGCTGCATACATTTTTGGATCAGTTTCTGAACCAAAGGAACTAGTGTCAAAATCTAATGTGTTTTCCCTCCTAACACTAGTCACTGTTAAATATTTCTTCCCCCAGAATTCCTGTAACTGAGGACAAAGTATAAACATATGAATCCGATCTGTATTCATTCACGAGTCACATCTAGGGCATAAGCCATGCACGATGATTCCCATTTTGCAACCCTGGCGGGGGTAACATAAAAATCAGATATTGTCCAGTACTACAATGCAATGCTCCTAATCAAATGACATAATAATGAATATGCTACTTACCAGTATGCATCTGTTCTTGGCATGTAGGGCTGCTAACATTCATATCTTAGCATTAGATCGCCGCCTAGTGTTGGGCTCGGATGATTGCACATTGTTGTCCTGGAAGAGTCTTCGAAGTATCCTGAGATAGGTGGCTCCTCCCCTGGACTACAGTGCGCATGGGCATCGGCTCCATCCCCAGATTGTTTTTCGCCATTGTGGCAGGAGATGGAGTGAAAGTGTAAAGGATGTCCATGCTAATGAAATAAATACAATAGTATATCTGCAGCTGCGACAGGCACCGGGGAGGAGGGCGGGCGATATGAATGTTAGCAGCCCTACATGCCAAGAACAGATGCATACTGGTAAGTAGCATATTCAGTTCGAGGCATGTGGGCTGCTAAATTCATATCTTAGCATAGAATACATAGCAGTCCCTCCATCAGCGGCGGTTGCCCGTGCCAGCTGCAGAAACCTGAAAAAGTGTCTTGAGAACAGCCTGTCCTACAGCTGCTTGCTGCTTGGAATGCACATCAACACAGTAGTGTTTTGTGAAGGTATGTGGTGTGACCCACGTGGCTGCTCTGCAAATATCCTCTAAAGGAATGTTCCCTAGGAAAGCCATGGATGCCCCCAGTTTGCGTGTGGAGTGTGCTCTGGGGGGTACTGTTAAAGTGCGCTTGGCTTTTTGATAACATATCTGGATGCACTTAACAATCCATCTGGCTATGCCTGCTTTGGAAATCGGGTTGCCTTTGTGTTGTGGTGCGAAGGCAACAAAGAGTTGTTTTGTTTTTCTAAAGGGTTGTGTTCTGTCTATGTAGTACATCAACGCCCTCCGTACATCTAAGGTATGGAGCATTCTTTCCGCCACCGTTTGCGGGTTTTGAAAGAATGCTGGTAAGTCGATAGTTTGGTTAAGATGAAACTGTGACACCACCTTAGGGAGGAATTTAGGGTTAGTGCGTAGCACTACCCTATTTGGGTGAATTTGAATGAACGGCTCTTGTATGGTGAGCGCTTGCAACTCACTGACACGCCTCAGAGACGTAATAGCTATCAGAAAGGCCACTTTCCACGTAAGGAATTGGAGCTCACACGAGTGCAGTGGCTCAAATGGTGGCCCCATCAGTCTGGTGAGAACGACGTTGAGGTTCCACACCGGAGCTGGTGGAGTTCTTGGGGGAATGACTCTCTTCAGACCTTCAAGGAAGGCTTTAATGGCGGGCACTCTGAAGACAGAGAGGTGCTGCCTGTTCTGAAGATAAGCCGCTATGGCTGAGAGATGTATCCTAATGGAAGTGTACGCCAGATTGCACTTGTAGAGATGTAACAGATAGCAGATGATGTTGGGAATAGATGCATCTAGCGGGTTGATGTCATTGGACGTACAATAGATGACAAAACGCTTCCACTTAGCAGCATAGCATGCTCTAGTAGTAGGTTTCCTCGCCTCCTTGATGATACTCATGCATTCTGGAGGTAGGTTAAGGTATCCAAACTCTAGGACTTCAGGAGCCAGATCGCCAGGTTGAGCTGTCGTGGATCTGGATGCTGAATGTCTCCATGGTTCTGCGTCAAAAGACTGGGTGTGAGGCGCAGTCTTTGATGCGGCACCACTGAGAGTTCGAGGAACGTGGTGTACCAAGCTTGACGTGCCCACGTTGGAGCAACCAGGACGAGAGTCATGGAGTGCTGCCTTAGCTTTCTTGCGACCAGCGGTATTAGAGGGGCTGGCGGAAAAGCGTATGCAAATTTGCCTGACCAGTTCATCCATATCGCATTCCCCTGCGACTGTGGGTGAGGGAACCTGGCGGCAAAGAGTCGGCATTTTGCGTTCTCCTTTGTTGCGAACAGGTCTATCTCCGGATGACCCCACTGCTGGAAGTACGGGTGGAGAACAGAAGGGTGTATCTCCCACTCGTGCATCTGATGGCTGTATCTGCTGAGCAGATCCGCCATCTGATTGTCCTTGCCCGGGAGGTGTTCTGCCATGAGGAAAATGTTCCTCTGAATGGCCCACTTCCACATGCTCTGAGCTAGATGAGACAGCTGTGGCGAGTGGGTGCCCCCCTGTTTCTGAATGTAGTACATCGCGGTCATGTTGTCCGTCCGGACTAGCACGACCTTGTTGCTCAGATGTACAATGAAGGACTTGAGCGCCATGAAGATTGCCATCAGTTCCAGATAGTTGATGTGCATCTTCTGTTGCTGCGTCGTCCATAGTCCCTGCACCGTGTAAGTGAGCACATGTGCTCCCCATCCCTGGAGGGATGCGTCCGTCGTCAGGACAATCCGCGGCACGGGCTCTTGGAACAGTCGGCCCTTGCAAAGGTTGTGTGGAGTCCACCAATGCAGAGAGTCGTATGCCCGACTGGTAACCAACACTAGGTCTGTCAATTGCCCACGAGCCTGTGTCCACTGATTCGCTAAGCACTCCTGGAGCGGGCGCATATGTAACCGTGCGTGAGGGACTATGAAGATGCAGGAGGCCATCATGCCGATCAACTGCATGAACACTCTCGCTGGCAGGGAGTGTCTCGGTCGGAATCGTTGGATCAGTGACTGAATGCTGTCGATTCTGACTTGGTTTGGCTGAGCCATGGCTGTCAGGGTGTTGATCGTAGCACCCAGGAACTGCCGGACATGTGCCGGCTGAAGATGGGATTTTGGGTAATTTAGGGAGAAACCCAGATCGTGAAGAAGGTGAATTGTAGTCGACATGTCTGCGGCGCACTGTTGCTCTGACTTGGCTTGTACGAGCCAGTCGTCTAGGTAGGGGTAGACATGGATATTCTGCCTCCTGAGGTGCGCCGCCACTGTCGCTAGACACTTGGTGAACACCCTCGGGGCCGTAGTGACTCCGAAGGGTAGGACCTTGAACTGGTAGTGCCTGCCTTGAATAGTGAATCTTAGGTATTTCCTGTGTGACGGGTGTAGTGGAATGTGGAAATAAGCATCCTTGAGATCTAAGGTCGCTAAGAAGTCTCCCTGGTTTAGCAAGGGAAGAATCTGCTGCAGTGTAAGCATATGGAAATGCTCTGACAGTATGTACAGGTTGAGGGGACGTAGATCGAGAATGGGCCTGAGAGAACCGTCCTTCTTTGGAATAAGGAAGTACAGGGAGTATACCCCTGTGCCTTCCTCCCCCACCGGCACGAGCTCGATTGCGCCTTTTTGCAGCATCGCCACTACTTCCTGCTGCAATAAGTGCAAATGCTCTGCGGACATAGGCCTTTGCCTCGGTGGGATGTTGGGTGGAGTGGATTTCAGCTCTAGGCAATAACCATTTTGGATCAGTTGACGCACCCACCTGTCTGTGGTGATGTTTCTCCAGACGGGCAGGAACTGCTGCAGTCTCCCCCCGACAGGTGTTAGGTGGTCGGGGGGCAGTGACAGAAAGTCACTGTTTGCTTGGAGTCGAGGTGCGGGAGCTGTTGTTTCCTCTGCCGCGACCTCTGTTGCTGTTATTCCTATAACCTCCCTTGTTCTGCTTAGTGAACGAGGATTGCGCCCCACCTTTGGAGAACTGGGATTGTTGACCCATCTGTCCTCTGGTGACTCCACGTGCACCTGAGCGACGAAAATTGCTGCCACGAAACTGTTGGGACTGCAGGGCCCCCATAGACTTAGCAGTTTCCGTGTCCTTCTTTATCTTCTCTAGGGTGGTGTCAACATCCGGACCAAACAGACTATCAGGATTGACTGGCTGATTCAGAATTGTTGTCTGAATATCCTGCTTGAACCCTGAGATGCGGAGCCAGGCTTGTCTTCTCAGCATAACGCTAGTGTTGATAGCCCTAGCAGCTGTGTCCGCAGCGTCAAGTGCACACTTGATGGCTGCGTTTGATATTAGCTTTCCTTCCTCAATAAGCATCTTGGTGCCTTCTTGGAACTGTGGGGGCAGGTGTTGTATAATCTGTTCTAGGGTGTCGTAGTGCGCCCTATCATAACGCGCCAGGAGCGCCTGTGTATTTGCGATGCGCCAAAAGTTTGCCGCCTGTGCAGCCACTCTTTTGCCTCCTGCCTCAAGCACTTTGGACTCTTTATCCGGGGGAGGAGCTTCACCCGTTGTCTGGGAGTTGGCACGTTTCCTGGCATTGGCAACCACAAGAGAGTCCAGTGGCAATTGTCCCCGGATGTAGACGGGGTCCGCAGGAGCAGGCCTGTACTTCTTTTCAATGCGAGGGTTGACCACTCTAGCCCTCGTAGGCTCCTTAAAAATGTCTCCAGCATGTTTGAGAACACCTTTCAGCATAGGAAGTGTCTTTACTGTCCTTTCAGATATGGCAAAGGTGTCAAAAAGGAAGTCTTCCTCAACCGGGTCGGCATGCATGTCCACATCATGATTGGCCGCCGCCCGTTCAATTAGTGCATGAAATCCTGCTGAGTCCTCAGTCGGGGATGCACGTGGATTAAAGGTCTGCGGGTCTTGGCCCGCACCTTGGGTGTTCTGGTCACCAGTGTCGTCGTATGAATCTGGTTGGACATCAGGTTCATCGATGGGGAAATTGTACTGTTCATCCTCATCATCTTCCTCACCCACAGAGTGTTCTGGGGAGGGAGTAGGGCTCCGTCTAGGAGGAGGCTGAATCGGTTCCGTGAGGCCTAAGGCGTCAAGGGGCACCCTCTTCTTCTTCAACGGGATGACGTAGGGGTCCACCGGCTCCGAAGTGATCTTCCGTTTATAGAGTGTCAGCTTGCCGGTGGCAGCATCGATGAAATGCTCTGAATCGTCTTCCGATTCGAGTACACGACGTGGAAGAGGGTCAGGCAGCGAGGAACCCTGTTTCGGAGCCAATTTCGTCGAAAACGCTTTCGGCGCCTCCTTAGGTGGCAAGAGAAAAAGGAGTTTCCCAGAAGGCTTAGCCGGAGCGTCCTTTTGCGGCTGCGGTGATGGCATCGGAGCCGATGGAGCAAAGGCTTTCTCCCTGATTCTCTGCAGTGACTCCGCAATAGGGGACGGTACACTGCCAGTGGGTTTCGTCGCCGACAAGGATGCTTTGAGCGGTCCCTCGGATCCGACGTCCTCGCGGGCCTTGTGCGGTTTGGGCGCGGAAACCTTCTTCGGCTCCTCCGAATCTTGAGGCCGGGGCGCAGACTTCTTGGGCGTAGCCTCTTTGGAGCCGACCTTGGCGGGCTTGGACGGCGTCGGAGCCGCTGATCCGTGCCGACCATCTTTCTTGGGGGCCCCTTCCCCGGGCGTCGGCTTCGATTTCGGAGCATCGGAATCGACAGACTTCCTCGGCTTCTGCGGACCGGAGGTCGACGGAGCCGACGGGGTGACGGGCACCGACTTCTTCACAGGCACGGCAGCCATCTTAGGGACACTCGAGTCCTTTGGTTTCAGTTTCGATGTCGGGTCGGCCATTTTAGGTGTTGACGACCCCGACGGTTTCAGTTTCGGTTTCGAAACATCGCGCCCAGCAAGTGAGTCCGTAGCCGGGCCCGAAGGCGGGGCTGTGGCTTGCGGCAACGGGTCCAGGGTAAGGCCGACAGGCGATCCCGTGTCCCGGTCGGTATCCTCGAAACTTTCGGGGCAGAGCTCGTCCGCAGAGCTGTCCGCCGCGGCCCCATAAATCTCATCGTCGTCTCCTACCTCTTCGACGTATTCGAGGACCTGACCCGCGACTCCGTCGTCGTCTCCCGGATCCGCCTCGACCTCCGTCTGTGACGGGGAGATTTGTAGAAGGTGACCCTGGACCTCTTCTTCCTGGTCGCCGAAGATGTTCTCCGGATCTGGGGCCGCTTGCCTAGCTTCCAAGCGCACCGCGCGCCGAAGCTTGAGAGTTTTCTTGGAGCGGAACTGTGCACAGGCCTTGCACTTGCCGTCGTCGTGGTCCGGTGAAAGGCACTTGTTACACACAGGGTGTAGATCGATGTGTGGGTACTTGGACCCACAGAGCGGGCAGTACTTGAACGGGCTCCGCTCCATGTCCGTAAAGGCTTGCTGTCGTGTCGCGATGAGAAGGCCTCAAAGTTTAGAAAGCGAAGAAAACTCCGCTTATTCCGGCTTCAAGAGACGGAAGACTCGAGACCGAGCGCAGACAATACCGACGCAAGAAAATCGAGGCCTTTTGGCCGGTAAAAGATAGTTTTACTTGGTTCCGACAGTAAGACGTCGAGACCACATCCGAACCCAATGGCGGAAAAAAAACAATCTGGGGATGGAGCCGATGCCCATGCGCACTGTAGTCCAGGGGAGGAGCCACCTATCTCAGGATACTTCGAAGACTCTTCCAGGACAACAATGTGCAATCATCCGAGCCCAACACTAGGCGGCGATCTAATGCTAAGATATGAATTTAGCAGCCCACATGCCTCGAACTAATTTTTGTTCTCTCAAGAGCTTTACTTACGTAATTAGGATTTCTAGGGGATCCTATCCAGTTGGGCTATTGTATTGCCCATCCTGACAGGTCATCACATCACTCTCCAATAAAAGCCTTAAACAAAGCCGAGATAGTTGGAGGGTTCTGCTGGAAAAAAAAATCATAACTGCAGAATCTTGGCAAATGTTTTCCTTTTGGGTGGCACAATAGGTAGATAAATAACCTAGTATGTGTAAGTATTTAAAAAAGAAGTATTGGGCAGCCCTATTTTTTCTAAATAGTATCTTGCCCCCTTGAAAGAAATCTTGGGATTTCCAGGTCTGTTTGTTCTTCCAGGGTTGACAAAAAATGTCTGGTTAAGTCAAGATGTCCCTATGGTATAGTTGCAGCATGTGCACAGGGAAGTTTAAAAAATGTATTAATATCTCACCAAACATATCTTTTCAAAATATGAGGTTTCCTGTATTTAAAAAGTGTGTAGCATTTGTCAAGAGAACAGAAGACACAGAAAAAAGTGGAAACAGAGCGGCTATTTTGCACCAAAGATATTAGGTTATTGCTCACAGAGGGAACACACACAAGCCATCAGGTCTATAATACATTTATTATGAAAGAACTGTGTATCACTCAATTGGAGTTATAATTATTCTCAAAATTCGGAATGCTCCGTACTCTTATTACAAAGGAGAAAGAAAAGGAAGACGCTCAGACAGCACACGAATTGTAATAGTGAGAGAATCATATACCTGATTATGTGCCCCTGCAGCCTGAGGTACATGGATATGACTACGCGTAAAGCCAAAACCAGAATACTGGAACACAAAAGCACCATCAGGTGTGAGAATCAAGCTACCAAACTCACGAAACACTTCTTGGAGAAAAATCATAATGCGGAGGACTTGAGGTGGACAGTCTTGAACAAGCCGAATCTGTCATCTACAATAGCCAGTATGAACAAAAATTTACTGGGGATCGAGCAGAGATGGTTGTTTAGGTTGGGCACTGCAGAAAGAGGGCTTAATGATGATGTACCTTGGTAGTCTCTCCCATAATACACCCGTATATCTATTTTTTTTGCCAGGGCATAGACCACTATAATGAGATGGGACCATCTGTTTAGATACTATGATGGGCTTATGACCAAACTCTAAGCTTTCACTTTTGGATGGCTGTAGTATGTATGCATGTTATTATACGCTGTTACTTTAAAGAATCTTACGAGAGTGTTCTTATGAATGTCATAGATGTTCTTAGAATGTAATGTTTTCAATGTCACAGGTATTATGATCCTGTTGTTCTTCATTGCTGGTCGTGGGTTATTTACTCAGGAAATAAAACCTGCAACATTTATCTATTAAACTCGGATTTCCTCTTTATTTTACATCTACAAGCTATACTACATTTATTGGCGACGTTTTTGAAAGCTTGTCTTCAGACCCACCGACGTGAGCAGATCGAAGATTGAATTTCAAAACACAGATACGAAGCCGAATTGAACACGGCGATTTTACGGATTTCAAAGGATCATTATACCTTAATGGACGTTCCGCTTCGAAAAAACTGTGAGTTAAATTCATTTTACAATACCTTGTTGTGCACTACAACGGTCCTGGTTACCGTTATTCAAACGCACACGGAATTCTTCGCTCGCGACCCGACCCGAGCCAACGTATCTCGCGCAGTACGTCACTACAGCCTGTGCGCACCATGGTAACGTGCGTTGTTTATTGACTGACGCACGCAGCGTTAAGAGTCATTACGCTGGCAGCCATCTTATGATATTCATTTCTGTCGGATAAACGCGACTATTGGCATTTCTTCGCAAATATTCACTAGAAAAGAAACGCGAGTGAAGGAAAACACAGAAATCAGTTATAAAGGACTTTCCTGACTAACAATTAAGAGTTTGTATAACTAATTTCCTTCTAAATGGCAACTTCTGGTAATAACAACAGTGGAATTGTAGCACCTCCTTCATTTTTAATTGCTCCTGGCAAGCCTCCAACACCATGGCACAAATGGTTACGTGTTTTTACTAATTATTTGGAAGCAATAGATGCTTTGGAGTATTCTGCCTCAAGAAAAAGAGCCATTCTTTTTAACCACTTGGGAGACGCAGGACAACAATTATTTGATAATTTGTCTGTGGTTCAAGCTCCACCTGATGATGACACTTGGAATGTTTATACTGAGGCTTTAACCCGTCTTGGCAAACAATTTAAGGATGATCCATCAGTAATGGTCGAAAGGCATGTTTTCTTTAAAAGGAAACAATTACAGGAGGAGTCCATAGAAGACTATTTAGCGACTTTGCGTGTACTCGCATCAAAATACGAGTTTGGCACTTATCTAGAAACTGCTCTACGTGATCAGTTAGTTTTTAATTGTTTCAACAAAAAGATCCAGGAGCGAATTTTGACATGTAAAAATCCAACACTGGATGAAGTTATTGTAATCGCGAAAAGCATCGAATGTTCAGTTGTTTCCTCAAGAATTTTAGCTGAACATGCTTCTTCTTCAATTGTTTGTAAAGTTTCACAAACATCCAGTGATAATTGTGATGTTAATGTTGTTTCTAACCGCGTGAGTGGTAAAAAAACTTTTGAACAAAAATCCAATGTATTTTGTTACAGGTGCGGTTCAAAATTTCATGTGGGAAACAACCCAAAGTGTCCAGCACAAGGTAAAAAGTGTTCAAATTGTAAACGTGTTGGTCATTTTTCTGCATTATGTCGTTTACCCAGAGATAAAACCAAAGTTAATATGGTATATTCTGAAGAAGAAATTTGTGATGCGTTAAATGTTTCTTCTATATCTTTTATTCAGATTAATGCTCTTTGTGACTTCAGTGTAAAGGGTCCTATATGTAAAATTTCTATTGGTGTACATACTATGCAAGTTATGGCAGATTCTGGATCTCCTATTACCATATTGGATGAAAATACCTTTCAGTGTTCTTGGAACAACACGAAATTACTCACTACAGATGTTAATCCCAAAGCCTTTGGGGGTTTTGATATAACCATGCGTGGTTATTTCCCTGACAACATTGACTTTAAAGGGAGGATAATTTTTACTAAAATTTACGTTGCACTGAATGGCAGGGATATTTTGGGTTGGCAGGATCAAGCTAGGCTGGGTATTATTTTAAAACCTGGTCATCCTGAACCTGTTGCCTTAAGAGATCTACCAGTACTTGCCATCCTTGATTATTGTAATGATCCTATTCTCTGCAATGTATTAGAAAAATACAAAAAAGTTTTTGATGACAGAATTGGTTTAGTAAAAAATTTTGAGCATAACATTAAATTAAAAGATAGGGTTTGTCCTGTTATCCAGAAGGTGCGTCCTGTGCCTCTATCTGTTAAACAAGATTTGAGGAAGCACATTGAATCTCTTATAGCTCAAGACATTATTTGTCCAGTTGATTCTTCAGAATGGGTTTCTGCTGCCGTAGTAGCACGAAAGCCTTCTGGCGAAATTCGTTTATGTGCAGACCTTAGGGTTCTTAATCGCAACATTGTTATTGATGTGCATCCTTTGCCGAAAATTCATGATATGCTAGCCAACATTGGTAGTAGTAAATATTTTTCTACTATTGATTTGCGCTCAGCATATCATCAAATTCCGTTATCTAAAGAGTCTCAACCACTTACAACCTTTGTGACACCTTTTGGGGTTTATATGTATAAAAGGCTACCTTTCGGACTCGCTTCGGCAGCTAGTATCTTTCAAAGATTAATGGATACCATTTTTAATAATTGTCCAGGAATTCAGGCATTCCAAGATGATATTTTGGTGCATTCTGAATCACTGGATCAACATTACATTTTGATGGAATATGTTTTAAAATCTTTACAAAATCATGGTCTTACTGTCAACAAAAAGAAATGCAAATTTTTAGCAAATGAGGTCGATTATTTAGGTCACAATCTATCAAAGGAGGGGATTAAACCTAAATCTTCTTTGTTAGAAGCTACTAAAAAAGCTCCTTGTCCTTTAGACAAAGACTCTTTAAGAGCATTCTTAGGATTGAGTCAATATTATGCTCGTTTTGTCAAGGGCTATGCGCTAATTGTCCAACCGCTCAGAGATCTTTTGAAAAAACATGCCAAGTACGTTTGGTCCACTGAGTCTCAAGCTGCTTTTGATTCCATCAAAAATATGATTCTATCTGCTCCCGCTATCAAACCTTTTTCCCATGGTGTTCAGAGCATCATCACAGTGGATGCTAGTTCTCGGGGACTAGGTGCTGTCCTTAGTCAAATGATTAAGGGTGAAGAATGCACCATTGCATTTGCTTCACGATCTTTGACTTCGGCTGAACTCAATTATAGTACTATTGAACGGGAAGCTTTGGCTTGCTCGTGGTCTGTGGAAAAATTTAGAATGTACATTTGGGGAACTAGATTCCTTTTATACACAGATCATAAGCCTTTAATTTATATGCTTGGGGAAAGTTCCTCTAATAGAGCTTCTTCTAGGTTAGTTAGATTGTTGGCACGTCTCCAAGAATTCAATTTTGAAATTAAATATGTGCCAGGTGGTAAAAACATCCGGGCGGATTGTTTATCACGTATACCGTTACCCACACAGGAGTCAGTAAATTCTGATCTGGAGTGTGTTTTTGCAATTGAGGATGCTCTTCAAGGTAATAAGATAACTAAACAAGATTGGTTACATGGTATGGAAAATGATTCTTGCCTACTAAATGTGAAAAAGTTTTTAATTAAAGGTTGGCCTATGGATAGAAGCATGTCCATGGAAGAGAAACATTATGCACAAGTTGCATCAGAGTTGTCAGTTTCAGGTGACATTTTATTCAGACAAGACAAGTTTGTCCCGCCTGCTGGTATTAGGCAATCTATTATTTCGGTGGCACATGAGAGTCATCCAGGTGTTACTGGCACTACCAATAAAATTAAGACCACTTATTGGTGGCCTGGAATAGACAATCAAGTTAAGTTGTTCGTCAACCAGTGTCCCCAGTGTTTATGCTCAGATAAACACTGGCAGTTGTCCAATTCACCACTTGTACCAGTAGAATGGCCTGAAGCCCCATGGCAGAAAATTGCCTTGGATTTTTCGGGTCCATTTTCTGTTTTTAATTCTGAATATACATTTTTAATAGTGGCTATTGATTACTTTTCTAAATGGATTTATTTTTCTTTTGTTAAAAATCCGAATTCTGATTCTGTTGTATCATTTTTAAAGCGTTTATTTGTCATTGATGGTACTCCTCATGAATTAGTTTCCGACAACGGTTCACATTTTGTTTCACAGGATGTGAATGTGTTTTTAAACAAATTAGATGTTAAGCATACGTTTGTTCCTCTTTACAGTCCTTCATCAAATGGTCTGGTGGAAAGAGCAAACCGTTTGTTGAAAGAGGCCGTTCAAACTGCTTGTGCTAATAAACTGGATATTTCAGAACTTCTTTGTGAGAAAATCTGGAACTATAATTGTACTCCACACAGTACCACAGGAGTTTCTCCTTTTGTGTTACTTCGAGGTAGAATTCCAACTTCTAGGTTAAATCCATCTTGGTTAATGAAAAGTTCTTTGGTCAATGTTGATTTAGCTAAAATTCGTGAACGTGTAAAAATGAAACAAGAGTGTTACAAAAATCATTACGATAATCGTATGCATGTTGCAGAAAAGCCACTTGGTATAGGTGATTGGGTCATCATAAAAAAACCTGTAAAAATCACTAAGGGTCAATCTAAATTTTCTGCTCCTGTGAAAGTGTTAAAAGTCTATCGAACTGCAGCTCTCTTGTTTGAAAGGGGTTGGTGGAACAAGAATGTCCTCATTAAAATCACTGACCAGCAAGCAAGGATTATTTCCTCTAACAAGCAGAATTCAGATTTAGTTGATACTTCAAGTTCTGATTGGTTTGGGGTTGGTGAGACTTCAATGATGCCATCTGTTCCTGTTGATTGTTCTACAGATGTCAGTCCTGGTTCTTCATTATTGGCTCAGGGAGATTCCAAGAGTGTTACTGATCTCCCTGCTTTACAACCTGTTTCAAATACCATTGGTGCGGGGGATGATATGGGTGTTGGTCGCAGAATCAGATCAATTCCTTTGAGACTTCATGATTATGTCTTGAATTAGTTTCTTTTTACTGTATGAGTTTCTTTTCACATTTCTTATTACATTTTCTCTTTTTAATGTATTGCTTTCTTTTCACATATCTGATTGTATTTATCTTTAGTCTAGGTTTATTTATTAGAGGAAGGATGTGTAGTATGTATGCATGTTATTATACGCTGTTACTTTAAAGAATCTTACGAGAGTGTTCTTATGAATGTCATAGATGTTCTTAGAATGTAATGTTTTCAATGTCACAGTTATTATGATCCTGTTGTTCTTCATTGCTGGTCGTGGGTTATTTACTCAGGAAATAAAACCTGCAACATTTATCTATTAAACTCGGATTACCTCTTTATTTTACATCTACAAGCTATACTACAATGGCGCATAGGAATAATGCTAATAAGCACATCACACTGTATTTCATTTATACCTTATTATTTTCATCTGCGAGTGTTAATTGCCATAAAATGTTTAATTTATTCCTTACTAATTTCATTCTAATTTTGTGGGAGTGCTAAATTGCCATAACATTTCTTTTTTAAACTTGCACTCCAATTACCAGTACACCATTCGGGAGGCAACCCTTGTCCCGTCAGGTTTCCATTAAACTACTGTTTGAGAACGGAAGACTGCCATTTCCGGCAGTTTTCGCGCTCTCAGAAGGAAGCAATCAGGAATCGGGTCAACCTGCAGTACAAACGGTTGCTGTAACCGACTGATATTCCTGTCCCCTGACAAAGCGCTTAATGGGACATCCTGAATTGTAGAGGTGACTTGGTTATGTGACAGCCAAAATGCCGTCTCCTCTCACTGCCGTAAGGGAGGCTTGGGGGGTAGCCGACCGCAGGGAGGTCCCCCCCCCCCCGGGCAGTTTGGAAGGGGCAGGGGGGTTTGCAGGCTTCATGCCAGCCATTTTGCATTTGGGCTTATTTATTTGTAGCCCAAATGGAGCCCAAGCATAAATGCTTTGGGCTCTGGCTCCCAGCCACCATTTTAGGTTTGGTGACCTGGTGGCTGGGAGCTTTAGCTGGATTAGTTTTTGTGGTAGTTTCGATTCGATTAGCTTTATTCGATTTCAGTAAAAAAGAAATCATAAAAGCAACAACAGTACAGAAAAATACACCGAAACATTAATACATTTCATTTCATAAAAGAATTAAATACATTTAAAAATAAAATTAATCAATAAGATGAATCGGCTAATCAGTATACGAAGTGCAGCATGAACAAATTAACAAATAAAAAAAAAACAGGGGAAAGTTGGCCACACAATACGAGACCCCTGTGTTGCCGTCTAGAAATTAATCTGTGTTATCTGACATTATGACGGCACATATAATGTTCTGGGGTAAAAGTCACTTAGAGACCAAACTGATATGGGACCATCCCCTATTTGTGGCTGCCAGGATTGCAGGTATGGTACGACATATTTATTTCTAAACTTTACGAGTACCAAGTCACCCACAGTGTTTTTTAAGAGAGGTCCTAGCCAGCCCACCCTCCGGACACTTAATATTGTCCCGTCTAAATTGGAGGGCAGAGGTCTATTTTTGGTGAGCCAGTACACTACCTTATTCCTTAGGTCCTGCTGTCTCTCGAGTTTTCCCTTTGGGAGTTCAGGTACACCTGACAGGACACACACAATAGGAGCTGCCTCAGGAGGCAATTGTAAATGGTTAGTTTTGTGAGGGGGAGTATCATGACTAGACGCTATTCTCTTATAAGATGACTTGTCTTTATTCTTCCCAGCTCTAAAACAAGAAAATTGTGGTGGCCTAGCGTTTTTAGCGACTTTTGGAGTATTTACAGCTTTGTGTGGGGCAAGTGGTTGTATACTGGAGAACTTGGTTTGTGTGGTGGAAATTGGCATTTCTCTAGGGGCTGTGTGATGTAACTATTGAGTTGACTTTTATAGCTTCCTCGACTCCCCTAAGCCTGTCCTCTAGGCTAGTTATTTTTACTATCAACGGAGTTATGATCGACTTAATCATGGTTTCAAGCTCCAACAACAGGGAGGCCTGTGTAGGCCTATTCGAAGTCGTGGTGCTCGGAGTTTTGCATGAGGGTGGAATACGATGTAACTTTTGTAATTTGGCCTGACTGCCCATGTGTATTGCCTCACCTCTCTTCCTTTTTGCAGAGAGCACCAGGTTGGGGATTACCGGTAGGACATTTGCTGTTGATTGTATTATGTGGGGCGTCACCTGAGGCGTGTAAATTAATTGGCTAGACCCCTTATTAGGCGTAGAAAATGAGGAAATTGGAACTATTTCTGGAACCAAAGGGACGTAAGAGGATTTGCACAATAGATTTAGTTCATCCAATAAAGATACTGCCGGGGCTATATTGGCAGTCTGAGGCGGAGAACCCAGAGCGAAAGGGCTGTCTAGAACTGAGAATCTAGATCGCTAGCAATGGGCAGTATAACACGCTTAAAGTACGTATCCCGTGTTCCCCTGTTCAGATCACCCTGGGAGGAGATATTGATAAGGTCCGCTTTGCAAGACATAGCGATGGAGCTATCACCAATAAGACAGTTTTGTACTATATCGAGAACCTTGAAAGGGGCTTCTTAGAGGGAGCACAGATAGTCAACCGGTAACAGTACCTTTAATCAGTGTTCCTGGGATGATGGCATGAGAACTAAGGGGGGTGGCCCGACCCGGCCTCCTCAGGCCTCTGATGGCCGCAGATGGCCCCGCCCTTGTCCCGGGCTTCTCCCTGGTGCCTCCCGCGCGTGACTCGCGGGGCGAGAGGGTGCGTCTGCTTTTCAAGCGCCTCCGTGCGCTTGCCTCGCGTCACGGGCGCCCCTTAGGCTGCTGGGGGTTGTAGTGTGCAGCAGTGCTGCCGTTTCCCTCACGGCTCCGCCCGATGGCGTGACTCGCTCTCCCTGGACAATGCTGCCGTTTCCCTCACGGCTCCGCCCGATGGCGTGACTCGCTCTCCCTGGACAATGCTGCCGTTTCCCTCACGGCTCCGCCCGATGGCGTGACTCGCTCTCCCCCGGGGCTCACGGGCGCGTCTGCTTTTCAAGCGCCTCCGTGCGCTTGCCTCGCGTCACGGGCGCCCCTTAGGCTGCTGGGGGTTGTAGTGTGTAGCAGTGCTGCCGTTTCCCTCACGGCTCCGCCCGATGGCGTGACTCGCTCTCCCTGGACAATGCTGCCGTTTCCCTCACGGCTCCGCCCGATGGCGTGACTCGCTCTCCCTGGACAATGCTGCCGTTTCCCTCACGGCTCCGCCCGATGGTGTGACTCGCTCTCCCCCGGGGCTCACGGGCGCGTCTGCTTTTCAAGCGCCTCCGTGCGCTTGCCTCGCGTCACGGGCGCCCCTTAGGCTGCTGGGGGTTGTAGTGTGCAGCAGTGCTGCCGTTTCCCTCACGGCTCCGCCCGATGGCGTGACTCGCTCTCCCTGGACAATGCTGCCGTTTCCCTCACGGCTCCGCCCGATGGCGTGACTCGCTCTCCCCCGGGGCTCACGGGCGCGTCTGCTTTTAAAGCGCCTCCGTGCGCTTGCCTCGCGTCACGGGCGCCCCTTAGGCTGCTGGGGGTTGTAGTGTGCAGCAGTGCTGCCGTTTCCCTCACGGCTCCGCCCGGTGGCGTGACTCGCTCTCCCTGGACAATGCTGCCGTTTCCCTCACGGCTCCGCCCGATGGCGTGACTCGCTCTCCCTGGACAATGCTGCCGTTTCCCTCACGGCTCCGCCCGATGGTGTGACTCGCTCTCCCCCGGGGCTCACGGGCGCGTCTGCTTTTCAAGCGCCTCCGTGCGCTTGCCTCGCGTCACGGGCGCCCCTTAGGCTGCTGGGGGTTGTAGTGTGCAGCAGTGCTGCCGTTTCCCTCACGGCTCCGCCCGATGGCGTGACTCGCTCTCCCTGGACAATGCTGCCGTTTCCCTCACGGCTCCGCCCGATGGCGTGACTCGCTCTAGTAGTGGTAGTTATTAGGTGTAGTTTATAAGCGATTTCTTGATGGCAGCAGAAAACTATTGCGTGCTAGAAGCCCTCCGGCTCCTAAGCGAGGCGAGCCGGATTGATTTGGTGTTTGGGGATGTGTCTGGGCCGGTGCACACGGCGTGGCAGCCCTCAGCGGGCGTAGCAGCAGCGGTGGCTGCTTGTACATCGCCCAAACGTCCCCGGATATCTCCGGTGAGTGAGCGGGGCCGCCCGCGTTGCAAGAAGGCGGCCCGGTGGTTCATTTTTAACCCGGGGAGGTGGGAGTGTCAAGGGAGGCAAGCGGTTTGGGCGTGGGGGCAGGAAGGGCTCTGCGGGGAAGAGTGTTGAGTCCCCAGCATTGGCGGAGCTGTTTTCACCTCATGTTTTTGTAGAGAGAGCATTATCTGCCCCCGCGCTGAGAGATAAGCACGGGGGAGGGCGGGACGGCAAGAGGCATTCTGCCTCCCTGTCTGCCGCTCCAGCTTTGGATGCGGCGGTAGAGGGCGGGTGGGTGGGGGGGCCGGGTCTTATTTCCTGGACGGAGCGCCGCAAATGAGTAGCCGGGCAGCGGAGGGGGAGCGGCAGGTTAATCTCGCTACCCCGCCGGCATTGTTGGAGCGGGAAGGCGGTGCTGGTAGTGTGGGAGGTGGGGCGGATATCGGCACCTCTTTATAGGCTTCTTCATCTGTGGGGGACCTTTACACGGAGCGCAGTGGCAGGGAGTATCGAGCTATGGCTGGGTTGGATGCCTTGGGAGGTAGAGATACATTTAGCCCCCTGCTTTTTTCACCCCCATATTCTTCTAGGGGCAAGGTGGTCTAGGTGGTTGGCAGCTCAGTGGGGGATGGGGAATGGGCACAGGTAGGAGGGTGAGGAGGCTTAAACAGTTTTGACACCAGACAGGATTCAGGGGTTGTGAAAGCGGGCCCCCTGCGTGGTATGGAGAGGCCAGGGACACCCAGGGTGGACGGTGGGACTGTGGTTTGGGGCTCTGGAGACAGGGGAAGTAGGCTGGAGTTTGAGGGTGATTTTCCGGCAGATCTGGATCCGGCTGGAAAAGGCATGGCATGAGAAGGCTTAGATATCTTTTCTTCTTCGACGGAAGGGATTTTCATGGCCCCGTACAGCGAGGGGCAAGCGGGGACCATTGGGGGAGGAGGTGGCCAGCGGTGGGGCTGCGGGGGTTTCCTGAGTATAGGGGGGGAGGGAGTGCGTGCCAGGTTCTGGGTCCTTCTGCGGCCGTGGTGCAGGCAATGTTGGAGTGGAGTGGGGATGAGGAGGGGGATCCCTCCCCCCGGCCCCCCCGATAAGTACGGGCAGATCAGGGCACGTAGGGCAGGACAGGGGTAGGCGAGCTGGGTATATTTCTTTGGGCAAGCAGGAAGGAGGGTAGCTAGCAGAAGTGAGGGACCCAGCACATCAGTCTAAACTTTTTCTTCACAGGGCTGGGAGCGTTCCAGGACTGCGGGCTGGGTAGGGCAGGGTGTGGCGGGGTGTGGCCCAACTACACCGAGGAGAAGGGAGGGTGGAGCCTGGCGCGGCACATTTCGTACCGTCGGGGGATCCCGGCGCAGCCAGCACAATAAAGCGGCCTTTTACACACAGAAGCTGGTTGTGGTCTGCTCCCCCCCCACCCCTCCTTCCCAACTGGCCGGCTGTTTGGTTTTCTACACAGCAGGATGTTACGGCAATGTTCTTGCCTCAAGCGCCTACATTATATGATAATGTTCTCTAGATTAACATTACTTAGCCCTTATGACCTCGCAATTGACAGCGTAATTGTTATGCTGGTTTTCTAAACTCATGGCCATGCTTATCGTCAGAGCACTACGACATTGCCAGTTCGAGTGTTTGTTAGAATAGTCTACCTCACTTGAGTCTCATGCGCGTTGCTGTGATACTGCAAGCCACATTTGAGGGCACATGACATGCCGGTTTCTGGCTGCACTTTGTGGCAAAATACTATGACATTGACCTTTCAGGTGATTTTAGAACATTCTTCCTCATTGTACTGTTTAGGGGAGTCCCCTGGAAAACAATCATACGCTTGGCTTAATACTAAAGTTACAGTTTATTTAGACGTTTATTCAGCCATGCATTCACGTTTCCATAAGGGTTGCATATAAAGTACGTTGGCTGTCTCTTCCTTTTCTTTTCTTTTTTTGGAGCAAGTCGAATTTTGAGAATAATTATAACTCCAATCGAGTGATAATCAGTTCTTTCATAATAACTTTTTTATACTCCGCACAGCTGACAGTAGACAGACATGGGCATTCTCTCTCTAACTGCAGTAAAAGGAGCATAGCTGAGGGCTGCTTTCCTTCATTTGATGTTTTCTATCATGTATATGAGTTGACTTGGTCTACGTTTTCATCATGCTTGTTGTTGTTATCATCTGAACCTAGACATGACCTTAATGTCACAGCCTTTATCAGACAGGTTGGAAACAAGTTTGGACATTAAGCACCTATGCTAAGAACAGCTGGGGCGCTATGCCTGACTTCTGCATGCGAGTGCTTCTTATCTAAGACATCCTTTCACTGTGTCAAATTAATCCTTAGGAATTGTGCAACACCCTCTTTGATAGGATACTTTGTGGGTGATAGTTAGGAATTTCTTTCCTTTCAATACGTTTATGTAAGATTCCTTCTTGCATATTGTGTGGCTTTTAAATTTGACAAATTAGCTGAGTTGAGATTTGTTTTAAGCTATTAACAATCCGTAAATTGCTCAGTATGTTGTTTAAGTCCCCTTACAGGTACCACCAGTGAATCCACCATTACCTATCCTTGGGTCACTAGTTCTGAATCAAATTCAATATACCAGCTCTTTGCCTTGATGTATAATTTTTGCACTTTTTTGTAGATATCACTTTCACAGCAGTAGCTTACTTAAGATCCTGAAGAAAGCCGCAACACACTCTAGGTCACTGGCTGAAACATGTCGATCTGAGTTCAGTGCGAGTGGACCTAATGGTTTTTGTCGCACCTTTTTGTGTTTAACCCTAGCACAAGGTAGCCAGATTAATAGATATGTGCAAACCCTGTAGTTCGTGTCAATCCACCACCAGCACTGCACCCCGCACAACATCCTGCTAGCTCACATTGGGTTATAGTAACAACCCCTCTGTTACAAAAAAATCCCTCACCTCCTTCCTTGTAGTGAGGGGGTTGTACCCCGCACCATGACTAGGCTTTGTGGTGAGAGGAGGATTCCCAATGATGAAGCCTGCCACCTTTGGTGGGTGAGAGACGCCTTCTTCCTAGTCAGCCATTTCCATCTTCTTCTTTTTCTTGTTAGACCCGAAGGCTCGTGTGTGATCTGTTATTATATTCAGGGAGTTCGCCCCGCTGGTCTTAGAAATCTCCTCAGGCCCCCCTTCTAAGTGTACATATTGCTCACAGATGGCCAGTACTAGAAGTGCAAATCTGGAAGGACTTCTCTTTTCCACTGTAACTGTAAATATTTAAGTGACCATAGAGGTATCTTGTCATACCATATGAGTCTAGATATCAAAACATCTAATATTTAGAAATAATTCCTTGGTGCACCGAGACCGCCCTCATCGCAGCCACAGACGACATCCGAGCCCTGCTCGACAACGGGGAAACAGCGGCACTCATCCTCCTGGACCGCTCCGCGGCGTTCGACACGGTCTGCCACCGCACCCTAGTGCAGCGCCTCAGCAACATCGGAATCCAGGAGAAGGCACTGGAGTGGATCATCTCCTTCCGCGCCGAAAGAATCCAGAGAGTCCGCCTCCCCCCGTTCAGATCAGAGGCCACCGAAGTCATCTGCGGCGTACCACAAGGATCATCGCTCAGCCCCACGCTGTTCAACATCTACATGAGCCCCCTCGCGGCCATCGCACGCCAACACAACCTCAACATCATCTCCTACGCAGACGACACCCAGCTGATCCTCTCCCTCACCAACGACCCAGCAACTGCCAGAACCAACCTACACAAAGGGATGAAAGACGTAGCCGAGTGGATGATGAACAGCCGCCTGAAACTGAACTCCGATAAGACGGAAGTCCTCATCCTGGGATCATCACCCTCTGCCTGGGAAGACTCCTGGTGGCCCCCTGCCCTGGGCAGCGCACCCAAACCAACGGACCACGCACGCAACCTGGGCTTCATCCTGGACTCCTCCCTCTCGATGACCAGACAAGTCAACGCCGTCTCCTCGTCATGCTTCAACATCCTACGCATGCTACGGAAGATATTCCGTTGGAATCCCCACCGAAACCAGGAAGACGGTCACCCAGGCGCTCGTCACCAGCCGACTGGACTACGGGAACTCCCTCTACGCCGGAACCACAGCCAACCTTCAGAAAAGACTCCAGCGCATTCAGAACGCCTCAGCACGACTCATCCTGGACATCCCCCGACACAGCCACATCTCCGGACACCTGAGAGACCTGCACTGGCTCCCCGTCAGCAAGAGAATCACGTTCCGACTCCTCACCCACGCACACAAATCTCTCCACAACCAAGGCCCCAGATACCTCAACGAGTGCCTGACCTTCTACACTCCAACCCGCCAGTTACGATCGACCAGCCACGCCCTCGCCGCCGTTCCCCGCATCCGAAGAGCCACAACGGGAGGAAGATCCTTCTCCTACCTGGCGGCCAAGACGTGAAACTCCCTCCCCATCCACCTCCGCCTGACCCAAGACCACCTCTCCTTCAGGAAGCAACTCAAGACCTGGCTGTTCGAGCAGTAGCGGACCCCCCCACGCCCCCAAGCGCCTTGAGACCCTCCGGGTGAGTAGCGCGCTATACAAATGCCTTGATTGATTGATTGATATATATAGAAGCAAGGTTTGAAACAAACATACCAATTTGGCAAAATTGTCCTCTAAGCAACATAATTTCATCCCTGGCAAGATATTGGTAAGTGGTTCCATTTTACTTTGGTCTTACCTTCCTGTATAATTTCTCATAATTGGCTTTAAAAAATGCCAACTCATATTTGTCAGTGCTACCCCAGATATGTCGCTTGTTAAACTATGTGGGAGTCTGTTGATGGAAGACCACCAGCTAATAAAATCCCTGTTTTTTCCTGATTCAATATATAGCTGGATAAGACAAAAAGCAGATGTAAGATTTTCTAGTTTTTGATGAGATGTTTTTAAGTCTGAACTGTATACAGCTATACCAGCTGCATAAACTAGCTGATTGATTTTTAAGACTTTTTGTTCTGTTGTTGAGATATTCAGGCAGCTCAACATAGATGATGATAGGGTAGGCTAGAGGTGGTCTAACAAGGACTTTCTTCAGCTCTGCCCAGTGGTTTGTTTGGAGGACTGGAGAGACTTTTTCAGTATGAAAATCATTATATGGACATTCTTGGTCAGCGCTTTGACAAGAAAGAGTATGAGGCCCACATACAAGAAAGTTTTTAACAAAGTGTTGTTAGTCAATCAGGTTCTTGGATGTGAAGGATGTGGCAATTAATTGTGTGGTAATCGAATTTTCCTGTCACATGTATCTACCACTCAGGGCACAACAAAATGGGATCAACAGCATGTCAGATGTGACCACTTTGAATGGTAGTAACCACTGGGTTCTTGGGTGTGATGGATGTGACAATTAATTGTGCGGTAATAAAATGTTCCTGTCACATGAGTCTACCACAGTTGTCTACCACAGTTACCCACTCAGGGCACAACATAATGGGATCAACAGCAGGTCAGATGTGACCACTTTGAATGGTAGTAAGCACTAGCAGACAATTCACAATAAGTGAACATCACTAATGAGGTGCACTTGGGGAATAACAGTGCTTTTAAACTAGAGAAGGAATGATGTTTGCCAGCAAATGTATACTTCTGACTATAAGCAACCCGTGGATGATTTTAATTTAGGTATATATATGCATGATTTAAATAGTAATACATATTCCACTATGCCTCCTAATAAGCTAAATGGTAAAAACTGATATAAACACTAAGAATGGATTGTATTACTAGCAGTGATCGGGAGTGCTTGCGGTTGAGTTGTGCCTGCATTATCTAGATGTTACTGGTGACAGAATGAAGGCTAAGTGCACACAACTTCTCGGAGTGCTGCTCGTAATTTGGAGAAAATATATATATTTATTTTAGACTTACTGTTCCGCCAAAGCAGGCGCTCACTACGTAGTTGGTGCGGCGACTCCTGAGGACGGTCTCGCACATATATAGTTATTTTTCAAAGGAACGTCGCACACTCAAAAGCTGATTATCAGTTTTTATTTAGCTTGCAACAAAACAGGACCGCATGGCCCTCACACAAGGACGATTTCGGCCTCCGGGGACCCCATGCCCTGGGGCCCAGCCTTTTTCAATAATTATTTTTAATACGGTGGAGGCTGCGAGGGACCCCCACCCCAGGCCGATTTTGGCCCAGGGACCCCATCCCCCAGGGCTTGGCCCTTTTGAAAATGGGGGCCCCAGCCACGGGCAGATTTTGGGCCCGGGGCCTGGGCTTTTCAAAACATGAAACTTACAATAGGGAAGAGGAGCCATACAGCCCTCCCTCCCCGGGCCAATTTCGACCCCAGGGATCCCATCCCCCAAGGCCTGGTTATTTACAAAAGGTGAAAGGGGGTGCACAGGCCACATTCCCAGGCCGATTTCGGCCTCAGGGACCCCATCCCCCAGGGCCTGGCCATTTGTCCTGGGAGCCCCCAACGCACCCAGTCTGCATTGGGACCACAGGGGGAGGATCAAGGCTCCCACGGTCCCTGCCAGTTTCCCGCTTCCTACTAGATCCGGCATTGCTTTCCGACACAGGGAGCTGCTAAACATGCAGCTCCCTGTGTCTGAAAACAATTCCTTTGTTTCCCTACTCGCTTGACAGCGGGCAGGGAAACCGACAAATGCTCCATTTCCAGCAAGTGAGAGATTTCACTGCTCTCACTTACTGGAAGAGGAGTGTTTGCTGTGAATTGGAGGGAGCGGTTAAAGCTCCCGCCAAGCCACAGCTAACAGCTAACAGCTATGCCCCGGGGGTGGGCAACTCGGGACATAGCAGGAGCCGGCCCTAGGTCTCCAGGGCCATCTATGGCTTCAGGAGGAGGGACAGGCAGCCCATCTCCTTTCACTCAGTAGGGCCTGCCACTGGTAGGTGGCAGTCCCCGGGGTCAAGAACAGGCCCCCTCATATTTGGAACCAGGGAGATGGTGGTCACCGGGGAGGTCCGTGAGGCCCATCTATTACAAATTAAATAGCCCAGGAAGGTGGTGGTCACTGGGGCATGGGGGTGTCCACACGTCCCCACCCCCTTCATTTTCTACATTTATGGCCCACCTGGGGGCTTAATAACAGAAGCGCAGGAGCCTGCGCTTCTTTTTTTTTCCTTTCAGCAAGAGCCATGGCTCCCGCTGAATGTTTTTAAAAAGAAAATAAATTTGCCCTGGAGGAGTCCCTCTTAAATCCAAGTGCCAAGATGGCTGCCAACACTTCCTGGTTTGAGGTGTTGGCAGCCAATCACAACTTAACATGAAATTGGGAGGGTTTGCATCCCTATATATATATATATATATAAATTTGGATTTTGGTTAATATCTCAAACTACTTAGCTGATTTACACCAAATCACAAAACAGCACTTACCTAGACCAATATGTACCTTTCTGCCAAATTAGGAGTAATTCAGTTCAGCACGTCGGGTTGTAGACGTATCTAAAGTTTCTATGGGAATTAACATGGGGAAAATGCATTTTGGGACCCCACTTTTTCTCAGCCCCCGCTTGATGGTTCACCCCGAAACTTTGAAAACAGCAGCTGAAGTGAGCGTCATACTATTTTTGAAAATTTTGCAAGGATTCGTCAAACTATGCCATAGTTATTGGCGAATGAAAAACGCTTTTCCTAACTAACACTACCTATTGGATGGATATATATATATATATATATATCCACACACAAGTTTGGCGTGCTTGAGCCGCTTTAGCGGCGGGCTCTCGACGGGGTTCGCCAATCCCCTCCAATTACACACAGTCGAAGCCCAATTGTCACGGTGCAGCATCAGTGTTTATTCAGCCGAAAAAACAACACGCCCTACGCGTTTCGAGATCAGCCGATCTCTTGGTCAGGGGTCATATATATGTGTATGTATGTATATATATTATATATTTCCAACCAACACGCTTTATATAAATGTATAGTATCTACTGGCTGTACTTCGAAATCGGGCAGGATGCATGTCATACCTGACCCCACTCCACTGAATCCTGAGGTTGGCGGCTGAAGCGGTTATGGGGACCCGAGGAGGAGACGCTTTTCATTCTACTCTGCAGGATACCGGCATCACAAACATCCAGCCCTGCAGTCCGCTAATCCACTTTGGGACAAGTACTGACCAAACGCCCGGCACCACTTACCTGGGAAAGAAATGCATCCTGGGATTAGCAGTCCGCCACAACATCACGGACTGGGTTAGGTGAGCTAACACTGGATGGGCGGAGCGGATGCTCACTATTGGTGACCAGCAGGAGGCACTTTGATGTTTGTGTGAAGCACCCTGAACTTTATGGCGCTGACGAGAGCCGGAAAGGCCGAAATGCATCCGCCATTAACAAAACAAAATACAGATGCTTCCAAGTCTCCCCTACGAGGCCTCTGCTCGTTCTTTTGAAGGAGGTTGTGGTGACATATATATATATATATATATATATATATATATATATATATATATATATATATATATATATATATATATATATATATATATATATATATATATATATATATTTCCAACCAACACGCTTTATATAAATGTATAGTATCTACTGGCTGTTGAGGATGTATGACATCACAATGCATGCTTTCACAACGCATGCCATTACGACGCAACTTTTACAACGCATACCATTACAACGCATAGTGCTTTGGGGCGCTGGATAGTGAATAGTTTAATTTACTATTCCAACTCCAGTCCCCGTGGATAGTAGGGAAGGTGTTGGATAGTAAATTAAACCTATTCCCTATCCTAGAGCGCCCCCCAGCGCAATGCGTTGTAATGGTTTGCGTTGTAAAAGTTGCGTCGTAATGGCACTGCGTAGTAAAAGTTGCGTTGTAAAGGTTGTCTCCCGTTGCCAGTAGGTAGTTATAGTTAGGACTTCGTTTTCATAAGAAAAGTGGTTTTTCTTTTGCCAATAACTTTGGCGCAGTTTGACTAATTTCAAAACTAGTTTGTCACTCTGTGCAGCTTTTGTGTTGAAAGTTTCGGGGCGATTTGTCAAGCGGGTCCCAAAATGCATTTTCCCCATGCAATTACCCGTAGGGATTTAAGATACAGGTACAGTCCAACCGCTGAACAGGATTTCACCAGATTTGGCAGGAAGGTAAATATTGGTCCAGATAAGGTTTTTTTTTTTTGATTTGTTATAAATCCATTCAGCAGTTTTTGAGAAATTAAGGAAAAAACACATTTCTTTACATAGTGATTCGGATCGTCCAAGGATGCGACAGCCCCCGTGGTGAAATCTGATTAGCTGGCAACACTTCGACCAGGATGTGTTGGCAGCCATAAGAGTAGGAATACCATGACCCCCTAGGCCTCTAGGGGGTGGGGGTCCTGCAGGGACCTCACCTGAGGGAAAAAACATTTTTGATTTTTCAGCAGCTCCCACAGAAAAAAATAAAATAAAGCATGGGCTCCTGCACTTCTCTACAATTTGGCCCCCGGGTGGGCCAGGTACTGGGGGCATGTGAACTCAGAACATTTAAAAGGGGGGCACATGGGTCCCCCTCCTGAGGGTCACATACCATGTCATGAGTGATGGAATGTGTGAGGTCATAAACAGTGCATTGCGGGCCATAAGTTATAGTTAGCTCAGGTAACTAGAACTGATGAATTTCACTGGTTTTGTACAAGCGAAATCTGAGCCTAACTAGAATGTCCCTGTAACCTTTAGTTTTTTTAAGTGAATTTCTAAGGTTTTCATTTATTCTATTTCCTAATTATAATGTCCCTGTAACCTACATAGATACACACATATATGAGCACCATCCCCTTTTTCATATAGATAATTTTTTTTATAGATTTGTTTTAATAGGAGTAAACCCCAAACCATACATGTATATACTCCTCACAATAAGGAAAGATGCTAAAGAATGCAGCGCTCTTTTAGCTCCTTTATTAGGCTGCTGAAGCTTTTTGACAATAACCAATTTTGACATCATGAAAAACGGCAACATAACTACACTTTAACTGTGGGGTTTTTAGTTTTTTACTTTGTAACTTCTCACATTTACATTTTTTAAAATAATTATTTTGTGTGTATACATTTATCCAAATGTAAGTATGTGTAGGTGTGCATATACATAAATATATTCACTGCAAAAAAAAAACAAATTGTTAAGCCAAGTTATAGTTACCTTTCGTTTTAAGACCTCAAAATATGTCTTAAAAAATCCCAGAAATTCAACTAAAACACAGTTATAGCGAAGTTATGGTGCAGTTGTTCAAAACGGCAAAATTCTTAATCTAAGAGTGAAAATCACTTTATGTACCTAACAAAACGCCAATTGGAATTATACATGGTTTTCGTTACAAATGATTAATGCTTTAATTATTCATAAATTGATTCTTATCTAAAATTGTATTGGAGGGTACATGTGTAAGTTACACAGGTACTGCAGACAAGGTATGACACTCAGTGGGAAAGGAAGAAGTAACAAAAGAGGACTGCAGATTGCAAATGTTAGTAAAAGGACTTCAAAGCAAGAATGGCGGTCTTCAGCAACATACACAGATGCATCTGTTTCCTTAACCAGAGTGCAAGAGCCCCTGTGCCCCTCCTCAAACGAATGGAAAGCTGCACGTGGAAGGGAAGAAGCGTGAATGCATAGATGCACAGGATATGAATATAAACTCTCCTTTTTCTTGAGATAGAGTCAAAATTGCGCAACGGCAGAGATGTACTGTAGATTAGCAAGGGGGAGCAGTATAGAATGCATGACAGCACTGCACACATGCAGACCTCTGACATTATGCATTGCAAATAAATGTTTTTGAACCAAACTAGAATTGTTTTAAACATTACAAGGGGGTTATGAAATCTTAAGAAGCTGGGGCTGTGAAACCTTCAGACAGAAAGTTAATGCTGAACCAAAACAAGCTAAACTTGCAATAATGCACTTTATTTTACATTTCTGTTGCAAAGGCGAGAAGCAATCTGCTTTGGTAGCAAGACATATGCACGTTATTATTTGTCACAAATCACTGCAGTAAAAGTAAGCTTATTAAAATGGTTTGTCATCTGTATTTATAGTGCAGCTATTATGTTACGTATTAATATTAAAAGAATATGCAGGAATTGTTAAAACACTTACCTCCATCTGGTGTTGTTTTTGCTATGTTCAAATCGTGGAATGGCTACAAAAAACAGGAAAAGAAGTTATAAAAAGTACAAGGTTAACAATTGCCAACAGAAAAAATACGGCAACGTCGATGTTTGAAAAGAATATGACTTTTCGCGTTACAAAAGCAAAATATATTCAGAAATCATCACGGAAAGTCTATATTTGACACATGCTAATATTTATCGTGAAACTTCAATACGAACTACTCCTTTAACACAAGAGTTTACTTTTCGATGCCTAGAGGCTTGATGTGATGCATTTAGTAAGTTTTACAGTACTTACGTCATAAGTGTGGTGTACAGACAGAGCTTCTTTCTCTTAGGATTATTAACAGGATCCTGATAGAGGAATTATAACTAAGGCTCCCTGTTTTCCGTTTTTACAGATTTTTACAGATAAATACAGGACAGAAAAACTTTGTTTTTGTCTGTATTTATTTTTAAATGTGGATAAAAACGGAATTGGGTGCTTTTTGAGTGATTCTAAATACACTTTGCCTTGACTGCCAGGCCATAAACTGAGTGGATTGATAGTTAAGGGAGTTACAAAATAAAATAATTTTAGAAAAGAGGCTTAAACAGCAGTAGATATGCACAATGCTGATACTGAAATGTGCATATTTTCATAGAAGGGCATTGAATTATCCTTTGCGAGTGTTTATATCACTGAAACCTGGCTGGCATTCAAGCATGACTGCATATTTATTAGTTAAATAAATGCGGAAATATAAAATTTTCAGCTTTATTTTTTCCACAAAACCCATAATAAATATGGATAAATACAGATAAAGTTGCAAACAAATAAATATGGACAAATACAGAAATGTGAAAAAAATAAGTACCATAAAACCGGGAGCCCTAATTATAACATAGAAATCGATGGATCTGCTGAGCCAACTGTAGTGTGTGGGTGGCCATCTGATGGACAGAGGCCAATACCCACAATAGAATTGGAATTGTGGCTCATGGACAGTGATGGTCATAGCAAGCAGACATTGCGCTCCTTATGAAGAAGAGAGATGGAATACCTAATACTCGCTATATGTTTAATGTGCTATTTATGCATTTTAGGTTGGCAAAAAATGTTGACTTACAAGTGGTAATTTTTAATTACTTATATTGGAAGGAGTGCAATTCACTTTTTGCACTAGAAGTGCTATGAAACCTGCCCTTGATTTTATTTGTAAAATTTGTAAAAGAAAAAAACATAACGGTAGGCTGCGACAAAGACTTTCTATAGTCATTGCGCGTAAGAGAGTGCCTGCACTACGCTCTAAAAAATCCTAATCATAAGCATTTCATGTAGTGTGCAGTCTACTGTTCCCTTGCGAGACAATTGTTTACAAATAAATATACATACATAGAAGGGCTTTGGCTCAATCCTCACCTGCCGTTCGTCTGGATCAGTGTCATTTACACTCTCTTTCCATCCAAGACAGCATAGAACGTGGGGCAATGGATCACTCCACTCCAGCCATTGACTTTCTTGCCTTTGAATGACAGCATTTTTCTAAACACATGCTCACAACTGCCTGAAAATGACTGTGCTTCAATACCAAAGCTGGTTCACCAATCCTTTGGTTTTCCATTTTCCTATTTTATATTTTCCCTTTCCTTTCCTTTTTCTTTTTATTTTTTAGAGCTCCCTAGACAGTGGTAACAAGCTGCTCGCTTGCAGTTAATTTCCTCTGCAGTGTGCCACATCCCGCATAGCCATTGCCTCTAAACCAGGCTATCATCATGGAATGGTATTGTGCATGCAGAAACCAGATTCCCAGACCTGAGGCGGAAGCCGGGTTCTGGAGGTACGCTATTTTGTTTTAAAATTGTGCAAACTGCTTTTAATTGTTGAATGAATAACCTCTAAAAGCTTACTTGACCACTCTATTCCGATTGAGTGCTGCTGCGGTGATTGTTTGTTGTCATTCAGCGGCCGCCATCGCAGGCGTGCTCGCTAGCCACGCCCCCTTGAGGCCACGCCCCCTTCCCCGTTATAAGGCGCCGTACTCGAAGCCTCAACAGAAACCAGATTCCCAGACCTGAGGCGGATGCCGGGTTCTGGAGGTACGCTATTTTGTTTTAAAATTGTGCAAACTGCTTTTAATTGTTGAATGAATAACCTCTAAAAGCTTACTTGACCACTCTATTCCGATTGAGTGCTGCTGCGGTGATTGTTTGTTGTCATTCAGCGGCCGCCATCGCAGGCGTGCTCGCTAGCCACGCCCCCTTGAGGCCACGCCCCCTTCCCCGTTATAAGGCGCCGTACTCGAAGCCTCAACAGAAACCAGATTCCCAGACCTGAGGCGGAAGCCGGGTTCTGGAGGTACGCTATTTTGTTTTAAAATTGTGCAAACTGCTTTTAATTGTTGAATGAATAACCTCTAAAAGCTTACTTGACCACTCTATTCCGATTGAGTGCTGCTGCGGTGATTGTTTGTTGTCATTCAGCGGCCGCCATCGCAGGCGTGCTCGCTAGCCACGCCCCCTTGAGGCCACGCCCCCTTCCCCGTTATAAGGCGCCGTACTCGAAGCCTCAACAGAAACCAGATTCCCAGACCTGAGGCGGAAGCCGGGTTCTGGAGGTACGCTATTTTGTTTTAAAATTGTGCAAACTGCTTTTAATTGTTGAATGAATAACCTCTAAAAGCTTACTTGACTACTCTATTCCGATTGAGTGCTGCTGCGGTGATTGTTTGTTGTCATTCAGAGGCCGCCATCGCAGGCGTGCTCGCTAGCCACGCCCCCTTGAGGCCACGCCCCCTCCTACCCCTTCATCATGTGCCTGGGCAGGAAGCGCAGCGGACGAGCGCAGCGGGAGCGCCTAAGGCAAGCCCGTCTGCACCCGTCCGCGCCTGCACGGGCCCAGGGACCAGGCAGAATGAAGAACTCATCAGGTATTCCTCCCTTGATTTGCATTCTCTTTATAATCCCGCTCTTCAACCCCTCGACCCGACCACACACGCTCGCCTAAAGGCAAGCAATATCCTTTCTCACCATCACATACAAGAACCGACCCCTATCTTATCTCAAAGATCTAAAACCAATAAACCCCCCCCTAAACCCAATCTCCGGACCCTCCGATGTCTCTATCTTAACACCAGATCTCTGGTTAAACATCAACTAGATATATTCCTGCTCTTGAAGTCGGATAGTCCTGACATACTATTTGTCACTGAGACTTGGCTCACTACAGACTCCTTGCCAGATATACTCACGGCCCTACCATCAGATTATTACATCCTGTCAGCAAATAGAAAATCAGGAAAAGCTGGGGGAGGTGTTGCCGCCATCATTCATAAAGATCATATGTTTACCACCTTACCTCCCCTAGACTTACCAGATACGGAAAACGTAGTCATCAAATCTGACACCGATACAGGCACCATGGCGCTAGCATTGATCTACCGACCACCTACATCTATGCCTTCCTTCCCAGCTTCCTTGTCTGAGCAAATAGCAGGTCTAGTCGTCGACTATGACAAGGTCATGGTCATAGGGGATTTCAATTACTGGTATAATAACTCGGAAGCTGGACCTCACGCCACAGAACTTTTCGAGCTCCTCTCCAGTTTAAACTTCCACCAACACGTCTTGATCCCCACCCATGAAAAGGGACATATCCTAGACCACATCTGGTCTCACAACATTTCTACCTTTTGTCCCACGGCCTCACCATGTATATGGTCTGACCACTACTTATTGCAATTCTCTATCACCACTCAGGGTCACCCAAAAAATCAAGCGCCCTCGGGGGGGTCAGCCAGGAAATGGAGATCCCTAAATCTCCAAAATTTCCTCTCCACTCTGACCAACTCCATCCCTACCCAGGGACCAGACATCAATCTGATGGACAAAGCACACACCGAGTGGCTCCGCTCTGCATGTAACGAACACGCTCCCCTCACCATGTTCTCTCGCGCCCGTCGCATGGACGCCCACAGATGGTTTTCCGCTGATTTAAAAAAGCAGACACTAGAACTCCGCCAACTAGAGAGGAAGTGGAGACATGGCTACCACGCCATAGACAGAGCATTATACAAGACAGCCCGCAAAAATTATAAGAACTCTATCTTATCTGCCAAAGCAACTTTTTTCTCAGATAAAATCTCCAACGCTAAAAACAAATCACGGGAAATCTTCAGAGTCGTAAATGATTTATGCAATGACTCCAGAACCTCTCCCTCTCAACCTGCATCACAAATGATGTGCAACCGACTCAACGATTTCTTCAAGGAGAAGATCGACATCATAAAAAACAGTATCCAAACCAACCAGGCTGTGGCAGACTATCCGGACATCAGTAGAAATCCTAATACCCTTCAGGACATCCCCCCCATTGACCCACCCAAATTACTGGAACTAATGAACCGAGTAAAATCGGGCTTACCTAACGATCCCTGTCCCCCGCATATACTGAAAGAAGTCTATGCTGCACTCCCTCAGGGCATACTCCCCATTTTGAACACCTCCCTATCACGAGGAATAGTACCCGATTCCTTTAAAAATGCCACCCTGGTCCCTCTAATCAAGAAACCAGGTGCCGATCCCTCTAACCTCTCAAACTACCGCCCCATTTCCCTTCTCCCTTACGGTGCAAAGCTGCTTGAAGCCTATGTAACCAGCTGTTTATCCAATTTCATCGAAACATCAGATTATCTGGAATCCAACCAAGCGGGATTCCGCCAGGCACATTCCACCGAAGCGGTGATCCTTGCCGTGCAGAATACTCTAAGGACCAACGCCGACAATGGAATTCACCAAGCCCTCGTACTTCTTGACCTATCGGCCGCGTTCGACACGGTGGACCATACTATTCTATTACACCGTGTCGAACAAGCCGGCCTCAGCGGCACGGCTCTCGCTTGGATTAAGTCCTTCCTAACGGACAGATCCCAGGCTGTAAAGCTGGACAACTTCACAGCCCCCACACTCCCAACCACCTGCGGTGTCCCACAGGGCTCCTCACTATCTCCCCTCCTTTTTAATTTATATCTCAAACCCCTCCTGCACTCCCTGAAAAATAGAAAAGTCATTATTTACAACTACGCAGACGATCTCAATCAATCAATCAATCAATCAGGTCATTTATAGAGCGCACTACTCACCCGTAGGGTCTCAAGGCGCTGGGTGGGGGGGTGCCGTTACTGCTCGAACAGCCAGGTCTTGAGCTTCTTCCTGAAGGAGAGGTGGTCTTGGGTCAGGCGCAGGTCGGTCGGGAGTGAGATCTACAGCTGGTATTTCCCCTCAACTCTCCAGACTCCGTCGAGAAATTCAAAAGACCATGCTGCACATTCAGAGCTGGATGGATCAGAACCATCTTAAGCTGAACCCAGGAAAGACTGAGTTGGTACTCCCTAGCAACAGCGCACTCAGCTGGGGCCCCCACTTCTGGCCATCCTCAATGGGCACTCCCCCATCCCCCTCCCAGTCAGCTAAAAGTCTTGGGGTTACTCTCAGCACCGACCTCTCACTGAAAACCCAGGCCGGAACAGTGATCTCCTCCTGCTTCTTCCAGCTAAGAAAGATTAAAAAGATTGCCCATCTGCTGACCCATACTGCTCTCATCCAGGTAGTACTCGCACTGGTTCTCTCGCGATTAGATTTCTCCAACTCTATCTATTTGGGTCTTCCCCTCACCATCGCTAAACGCCTGCAGATTGTTCAAAATCAAGCGGCCAGATTAATATTGAAGTGCAATCGCAGGAAGTCAGCCAAACCTTTGTTGGCCTCCCTCCATTGTCTCCCTATAACCCATCGGATCACCTTCAAGACAGGCTGCATAATTTTCAAGGCTCTCCATGGTAAAAGCCCCAGGTTCGTCAATCAACTCATAAACAAACATGAACCGACCCGCGACCTCCGTTCTGCCCATCTGTCCCTCCTCACGGTGCCGATATATAAAAAGAAACGACTTGGTGGATCCTGCTTCGCATACCTCGCCCCAAAAACCTGGAACTCACTGCCCTTGTCTATCCGGAATTGTACCAAGCTGACAGAGTTCAGGAGAGCGCTGAAGACCTGGCTATTCAAACAAGCGCACGGTTAGAGCATTATTCCATCTGCCTCTTTACTTACCATCTTCCATCTGTTTCCTCAGCGCCATGAAACCTCTGGGTGACCGTGCGCTTAACAAATTCCGCATAACATAACATAACATGCAATGCAGGATCATTAAAACAACAATAAACTAAGTAGAAAATAACCGCATCTTGGTGGTCATCACACATGACATGGAGACACTTTCCACACAGGCACAAAGGAAGGCAACACTTGTCCAACCATACATCCACATGGTGCAGTTTGCAACCCCCATGGACGAGCACTTCAGAGCCACATATAGGGGTAGTACGTGCTACATAAATACCTTGATGAATAACAATATAACAACAACTACAAGACTGGTACCTGCTGACATGTTTAATTTTGATATTGCAAACATGTCTGTCATTTTTAGAGGCAGCAAGTTTCTTTTCTACCTTTATTTTAATTTATCTTGCATATGTTGCTGATTTTCACGTGTATGTATTTTTTTGTATGTTTGTAAGTTGGTGAATGCTAGGATGAGAAAGAGTATGATGATTTACGGAGTGCCTAAACTCAGTTGACTCAAGGGGCATTTTCATTAATAAGCTAGTAATAAGCAAAACCTATTGTGTCAATGCTTGTTGTTGCTCTGCGATGTGAAAGTCAACAACTTTTTAGAGGCTGACTTGGCCCCAACAGTTGATGGAGTCTCTTGCGACCCTTGACCCTGCTTGCAGGTCAGGCTGCTCCACATGCCGCACAGCACCCCCGCTGTGTCAGTGCCTCTCCCCCGCTGCCGCCGTGAGTTCGCCGCTCCTCCCCTTCTTTCAGTACCTGTTGTTTCTCATCACTGGTGCCCACTCTTTCTTCTGTGCCCCCCTGGTATTGTGGTTTAATTCATTTTCCTTACTGTAATTTATTTTCTCCTCACTGCCTCGTTTTACTGGGTTTAATTCGGTTTCCCTACTGTAATTTATTTTCTCCTCACTGCCCCGTTTTACTGTGTGTCCCTGACCCCCCCTTTTGCCGCCAGCTCTCCGGCTCTGCCCCTATTCCCGCCGCTGCTTCCCTGCGGCCCTGCCCCCTCGTTTGCCCATAGGCCGCCCCACTCCCGCCTCCCAGCCGCTCCTCCCTCCCTCCTACCCTTATATGGAGGCCGCTGTGCGGCCGCGCAGCGGGCACGCTGACGGCACGCTGAAGGAGCGCCTAAGGGAAGCCCTTCTGCACCCGTCCGCGCCTGGACCGCGCCCAGCGCCCAAACCCCTGGCCCCCTGCAAACACGCACTCAACCCCGGATGAGAACACACCTGCTACCAGGCCATCCCGAAGCACACCCAAGGACCCTTCACCTGCTGGAACTGCAGCTTCACCAGCGCTCGGCCCTCAAAACAACCTACCGAAGGACCCAACTACCTCAGCTGCATACTCCTCAACACCCGATCCGCCCGCAAACACGCCGTTGAACTATGGGACCACCTCGATTCTACCTCCCCAGACATCGCCTTCCTGACAGAGACCTGGCTGAACCCCACCTCATTTCCCAACATCGCCATAGCCATTCCGGAAGGCTACAAGACCTCCCTCAGGGACCGCACCAACGGCGTAGGAGGAGGAATCGCCATTGTCCACAGGAACACCATCAGAGTCTCGACCAACACCGACGACACCCTCAGCACCGCCGAACACCTGCACTTCCAGATCCACACGGACCCCAACACCACCCTCAGAGGAACCCTCATCTACAGACCCCCCCGGACCCCTAACACAGTTCAGCGACTCCATCACCGACTTCATCAGCACACACACCCTCACCTCCACGGACTACATCCTCCTCGGAGACCTGAACTTCCACCTCGAGAACAACAACGACACCAATTCCACCACCCTGACCGACAACCTCGCCAACCTCGGACTCAGACAGCTCGTGACAACACCAACTCACGCCGCCAGCCACACACTGGACCCCATCTTCACCGCAAGCCCCCACGTCTCCTTCAACCACACCACCCAACCCCACTGGACCGACCACCACTGCATCCACTTCACCTTCAGGAAGCCCACCACGCACCAACGCACCCATCTGATGCCTCGACGCTGCTGGCGCAAGGTCACAGAAGACCAGCTAACCACCACCCTTTCCCAGTGCCCACCCACCGCCCCCTGCGACCCAGACACCGCCGCCCGCAACCTCAGAGAATGGATTATCGACTGCGTCAACACCCTCGCCCCGCTCAAGACTCCCACCAACAGCCACACCAATAAGAAAGCCACCAGGTTCAACGAAGACCTCTAGGCCTCCAAACGAACATGCCAAAAACTGGAGAAGAACTGGCTCCGCTACCGAACACCGGACAGGTACACAGCCCACAAGAACGCCACCCACAGACACCACCAACTCATCAGAACTGCTAAGTGGGCCTCATTTAAAGACCGCCTGGAAAACAACGCACACAACAGCAAAGAGCTCTTCAACATCATGAAGGAACTCTCCAACCCCAGCTCCAACACCAACGACATTCCACCTCCGCAAGACCTGTGCGATGCACTGGCCACCTTCTTCCACCAAAAGATCGCCTACATCCATGACAGCCTCAACGCCACTACTGCCCCAACAACCATCGCCCCCACCACCACCACCTGCACCAACCAACTGTTCTCATGGACCAGCGTCAACGACGAGGACACCAGCGAGATGATGAACACCATCCACTCCGGATCACCGCTAGACCCATGCCCTCACCACATCTTCAACAAAGCCAGCACAGCCATCGCACCCCATCTCTGTAAAGTAATCAACATCTCCTTCGAGACAGCAACATTCCCGGAAATCTGGAAGCACGCCGAGATCAAAGCCTTACTGAAGAAACCCAAGGCGGACCCCAAGGACCTCAAGAACTTCCGACCCATCTCCCTGCTCCCTTTCCCGGCGCAGGTCACCAAGAAAATCGTCAACAAACAGCTGAACTGCTTCCTTGAGGAGAACAGCATCCTGAACCCGTCCCAGTCCGGGTTCCGCAGCAACCACAGCACCGAAACCGCCCTCCTCGCCGCCACCGATGACATCAGGACCCTGCTTGACAATGGAGAAACAGCGGCCCTCATCCTCCTGGACCTGTCAGCCGCCTTCGACACCGTCTGCCACTGCACACTACGAACACGTCTACATGATGCCGGAATCCAAGAGAAGGCCCTGGGCTGGACCTCATCCTTCCTCTCCGGCAGAACTCAGTGTCCACCTCCCCCCCTTCCGCTCCACTGCCACCGAAATCATCTGCGGCGTACCCCAGGGCTCCTCCCTCAGCCAGACGCTGTTCAACATCTACATGGCACCGCTCGCCCACATCGCCCGACAGCACAACCTCAACATCATTTCCTACGCTGACGACACCCAACTGATCATCTCCCTCACCAAAGACCCTCACACTGCCAAAACCAACCTCCACGAAGGAATGAAGGCCGTCGACGAATGGATGAGGAACAGCCAGCTGAAGCTGAACTCGGACAAAACGGAGGTCCTCATCCTCGGCTCCACCCCCTCAGCCTGGGATGACTCCTGGTGGCTGACAACCCTTGGAACAGCCCCGACACCCACCGACCATGCACGCAGCCTGGGGATCATCCTCGACTCCACCCTCTCCATGACTAAGCAGGTCAACGCCGTCTCCTCATCCTGCTTCAACACCCTCCGAATGCTCCGCAGGATCTTCAAGTGGATACCCACCGAGATGAGAAGAACGGTCACCCAGGCCCTCGTCACCAGCAGGCTAGACTACGGAAACGCCCTCTACGCAGGAATGTCGGCCAAGCTCCTAAGACGATTGCAACGCATCCAGAATGCCTCAGCACGTCTGATCCTCGACATCCCCCGCCGCAGCCACATCACACCCCACCCGAGACCTGCACTGGCTCCCCGTCGACAAGAGGATAACCTTAAAACTCCTCATCCATGCACACAAAGCCCTCCACAAGACTGGCCCAGCATACCTCAACAGACGGCTCAACTTCTACTCCCCCACCCGCCAGCTATGCACCGCCAGCCAAGCTCCGCCAGCCACGCCCTCGCCACCATCCCCCGCATCCGAAGAGCGACCGCTGGCGGCAGATCCTTCTCCCACCTCGCCGCTAAGACCTGGAACACCCTCCCCACCAACCTACGGCAGACCCAAGACCTACTGGCCTTCAGAAGACTCCTTAAGACCTGACTCTTCGACCACTAGCAGCACCCCTCCCAACCCCCCCACCCCAGTGCCTTAAAACCCTTGCGGGTATGTAGTGCGCTTTATTAATGGCATGATTGATTAAATGAAGAGATGTCTTGATACCAATAAAGGTCATTTAGAGAGGGCAAAGATCAGGCAGCACTTAAGAAGTGGAGCACTCAAAGAAGTGGCAGAGCCCAGCTCCTTTTCTCCAAGGATGTCCAGTATTTAGTAGATATTTTCTTCAGGTGTAATGTCACAATGATAGAAGATGTTGCTTGTGCTGCTGTGATATCATTCATAGTAGTGCCAAAGAACTTTTCTAGTTTGTCATTTCTTCTTGTTTTCAGGGCTGTAATATAAAGTGTGTGTGAGAGTTTGAGTGTGAGTCTGTGTGTGTGTGTGTGTGTGTGTGTGTGTGTGTGAGTGAGTGAGTATGTGTGTGTCTAGATAGATATAGTATCAGTTTGTAGTGATGTACATGCTTAGTATACTTCTGCCAACTAGTGTTGGGCTCAGACTTTTGCAAGTTGTTTTTCTTTGGAGAAATCTCCTGATTTACAAGATGTTCTTCGACTCCTCTTAGTGTCCATTGCACATGGACACCAACTCCATGTTAGAATGTTTCCCACACTGCAGGTAATGTTTTTTCTGTGATCCGGTTCAACCGAGTCACAAGATGGCTGCCAACACTTCCTGGTTTGAAGTGTTGGTAGCCAATCAGATCTCAGCACAAGATCAGGAGGGGTTATGGATCCACAGCATCAATATAAATACAACTGGAAATTTCTTTAAATAACTCCACAACTACTGAACAGATGTCCAACTTGTGACCAAGACGGGGACCTATATACCCTGCCTTCAGGTAATGGGGATTTAGATCATCCAGTAGGGGATTCTTAGCAGAACACTCGCCCTTGGCAACTAGGTTAGGGAATGCATATTAGGAGTACACTATATACAGTACTTAAAAGCCAGTATATATACACAGTTGTAGCACAAAGGTGGAATTGTTCATTCTTTTCACTGTCCTTATACTGCTAATCACTTTTGTCTGCTTCTGTCTAATAATAATTGCAGCACATATATTTTATACAAGAATCACAATGGTTAAATAAATATTGAAAACGCCCCTTTGTGTATTTCTTGTATCTCTCTCTGAGTGAGCACAAGAAACTGAGCTAAAAGGTTCTAGATCTGTTACCCCGAAACCTTGGGGGTCAGGATTCTTATGTTCTGAGGGTGCCAAAACCATTCATTACCTTGCAAGATTTAGGGGTACAGCAGCACAATTTGCGGAGACTATACAAATACTTAGTGACAATATACAGATGTTTTTCACAATTTGTTATGCAAACAATGAAATTTAACCCTATGCTGACTGCAAAAGCTGCACAACCACAATTAGCATCAGTCCACAAACACTAAATGCATTAATGGGTGAGGCTCCCACCAGGCGGAAGGAGATTCCATTCTGGATTGCACAAAAAACAAGTCCACTTGAATCAGTGTTTCCCCATATGGGACCACAGAAAAAACACAGAATATTAATGATTTGGTTGCCGATGGGGAAGGCTCCCCGTGGAAGACTGCACCACGTGGGGTACAGCCTCTGCTGCAGTATAAACCAGAGCAAATAGTAAACCTTTATTAGCTGTTTTGCCTTAAGTGCTTGAACAGATCCAGAAAGAGTACGGGCCAGCACCTGCCCTGGATTTAGGAATGAAACTGATGGGAAATCTTTACTTCAGTATCTGCCATTATGTTAACATAAAGGGAGAGGCAGCAGCGTTGGCTATACACCAGTATCTATGGGATTTATCTCCAAAGTAACAGGAGGGCAAATTACATGAAATTATCGAATAAACCTATGCTGTGCTGGGTAGAGATAATTTGGGAGCCAGACTTGGTAAACCACAACTAAAAAGTAATTCCGAAAAGGATAACTAAGCAAGCACCCGAATCTTCCACAAAGAAGAAGTTCGATATTAAGAAAAACAAAGACGGGGGGAGGAGCTTCGCGCGATTCCAAGATGGACGCGTGAGCTAAGGGCTCCCGATACCCCTTCCGCCTCCCGCGATTATCCTGTGCAAGATCCTGATTTTGACGATGGGTGCTCATTATTGAAGCCCTGCTGATGCCAGCGTTCTTTTCAGAAATCGATTTGGCCGTCGGATACTGGACCTGCTGCGCTTTGAACTTTGAGGCCTATATCGTATGCCAGCCGGGGGCTTGAGTCCCCGAGGTACCCTGGTGGCAATCGAACAACAACGGCTGATAAGCCACGCCCGCTGCCCCTGGTGTACTTTCGGTTTCGTTTCTTCTCTCTGTTGTGAACGCTCACTTCCAGATCAGAGTTCCGATTCTGCTATTGCTGCCAGCCTACTGCTTATTCTGTGCCCTTATCCACTCGCAGTTCAGAGCCTGCCACGACGGAGTTCGATTTGCCCTGATTCTGCCATTCCCGTTGGAGCTCCTTCCACGACATGACGGGCAGAACAGTCGTTGAGAGGCGCGGCAATAGAGGCTCGTCCCGAGGGGGGGTCGCCCAATCTCAGACCATTGATCGATTTACTCGACCGCGGGGCTCCCCGGGCGGATTGAGTGGTGCCCTGGAAGAAGCTGGGGACGGTGCTCCTGATGACGAGGAGCCGACGTTGAAGGATGTTATGGGCGCTATTGCGAGTGTCCAATCCGCCATGGGTCAGCAATATGAAACTCTAGCGGCTAAGATTGATACGGTGGCGATTGATGTCACCCTCATCAGAGCGGAACTTGGGAAAACGAATGAGCGTGTCAAATCTCTCGATCTCAAGACTGCTAGCTTGACCACGGATGTCTCGGACCTTCAGACCACGGTCCGCCATCTTAGGACTACTTGTGACCTGTTTGCCAATCGGTTGGAAGATTTCGAGGGCCGGGCCAGGCGCAATAACGTCCGCATTGTGGGTGTCCCGGAGACTTCTGCTGACATGCCTGTTGATATCCTGGTGGAGGACCTCGTGTTGAAGCATCTAGTGCCGAAAGGCCTCAGTAAATTCTTCGCTGTGGAACGCGCCCATCGTGTTCCGGGTGGCAAGCCAAAGTCGGGAGCCGCTCCACGGCCCATAATTGCTAGACTTTTCAACTTTCGTGATCGGGACGCTATCCTGCAAGCTTCGCGCACCAATGGGCCCACTAAATTTGAGAACGTTTCAATTAGTTTTTACCCTGACTTTACTCAGGCAGTTCAGAAACAGAGGATGGGCTTCACGGGGGTGAAGAGACGACTCAGGGACCTGGGGCTGAAATATGCTATGCTTTTCCCGGCCCGCCTGAGAATCGAACATGCTGATCGTGCATTCTTCTTTGACCGCCCTGAGGTGGTTAGTGAATGGTTAGACACTTTGTCGGCGCATCATGAGGGCCCGGAGGACTCGAGAGGCGCTGAGGGAGGAGTGGAGGGCCAGGAGCAGTGAGTCTACATCGGCGAGCCATCATCCGCTGCAGCGGCTTAGAGACCTTGTTTCAAGCATTGTGCGAATGCCCGGGGGTGGGGGGGTTCGGGGATCTTCCTCCTCTGGGGACTTTTTCTCTCTTTCTGTAGATTAGTTCAATGGGGCGACAGGCACACTGCAAGTTGGGGTGGCTATTAGGTCTACCGCAGGGGTGCAGGGAGGGGGGTTTGACTTTGATGGGTTCCTTGGGGGTGGTGGGGGGGTTCTTTTCTCTTTATTGGTTTCGAGGCTGTGCTTTGCTTTACAATTGCTCTCATGTGTCTGTTTCGGGATGGGTGGGGCGGTCGGTCTTCTTCCGGGATGGGGGGTAGGGGACTCAGGGTGTTGAGCTGGAATGTTAACGGTCTTGGGGACAGGATAAAACGTGGGGTTGTGCTACAATATTTGAAGAGACACACCCCAGATGTGGTCTTGCTTCAGGAGACCCATTTGGTGGGCAATACTTGTCATGCATTGGATAGAAGAGGCTATCGATTGGTGGCACATTCTGGCTTTACTTCGGGATCGAGAGGGGTTGGTATCCTGGTCAGGAATTCCCTTCCCCTGGAGATAGATAGCACGGTGCTGGATGACAGGGGCCGCTATGCTGGCATTACGGGGAGATGGGAGGGGAAATTGATTTCCATAATGTCTATTTATGTTCCGCCTTGGCTGCAATCTACCACATTCACCGACTTGGGTGAGGTTGTCCTTGGTTTGCCCGATGGCTTATTGGTGTTGGGTGGGGACTTTAACTCTGTGGCGAATGGAGAGAGTGATCGTAGCCACCCCAGGCTCCTCCCTGCCTCGCAGTTGTGGTTGGGGAACTTTTTGGACGCCTTTGGTTTGGCTGACTGCTGGAGGCAGCTGCACCCTGGCCGGCTTCAGTACACTTTCCATTCGGGGGCTCATGGCAGTCTCTCGAGACTTGACTATTTCCTCGTGCCGGTGGTGCAGTTGCTCTCTGTGCGTGAAATTAAACACTTGGCTAGAGGGATCTCGGACCACTCCCCGATATGGCTCCACTTAGATATCTGTTTGGGGAATGGGGGCCGAATTGCCCCGATAAATCCATGGCATTTTCAGGACCCTAAGATCAGAACAGAGGTGGTCAAATGCATGAATTTTTATTTTGCTGAAAATGAGGGATCGGTGTCTTCCCCGGTCTCCTTATGGGAGGCCTATAAAACTGTTATCCGTGGTCAGACTTTATCCCTAATTGCTGACAAGAAGCGGCGCACACAAGAAGAGGTGGTGAGATTGGAGTCTGAGATTACTGTGTTGGAGGAGCGGTTGGAAGCTGAGGTTACGCCTGAGTCGCTGCATGTTTTGGCTCTTAAGCAATCTGATTACAGAGCCTTGGTCACTACCTCGGCTGAGGCACTGCATCGTATGCAACAGGGGCGTCTGTACGACGTGGGTGACAAAGCGGGGAAGTTGATTGCATGACTGGATAAGCGAGACAGACTGAATCGTGTGGTGCCTGTGGTGGAGAGAATTGATGGAGTGCGAGTCGTGGACCCGGTTGAGATAGTTGAGGTGTTTGCCCAGCACTTTCGGGTTGTGTATGCGCCGGTTTCGGGCTTGCCGGAGGAGGACTCGCGCTTGCTACTTCGAGATCTTGAGCTGCCCAGTCTCGCGGAATTGGACGGGCTTTTAATGGAGGCTGATTTCTCCATCGACGAGGTCGCGCTCGCTATTCGCTCTCTTCGTTCAGGAAAAGCTTCGGGCCCTAACGGCATACCGGTCGAGCTGTATAAGCTATGCCCGGATAAAATGGCGCCGTATCTGCTGCGTATGTTTGCGGCGTCACGTGACCTCGGCTGTCTTCCTAGAGACCAGAGGCTAGCTTCTATTGTGGTCATTCATAAAGATGGCAAACCCCGTGAGTGCTGTTCCTCGTATCGCCCAATTTCGCTTTTGAACGCGGAACCCAAGATATTGGCGAAACTATTGGCAAACCGACTAGCCACGGTGATTAGCGGACTGGTTCATCCTGATCAGTCCGGTTTTATCCCCCAGCGTAATACTGCACTCAATCTTCGTCGACTGCATGGCGTCATAGCGAGGGCGGGATCTCTTGGGGAGCCAGCCATCTTGGTTTCTCTTGATGCTTCGATGGCTTTTGATACGGTTGAGTGGCCATATTTGTGGGCTACTCTCGCCAAGTTTGGTTTTGGCCCGAAATTTATTGCATGGGTTAAACTCCTGTATGAGCAACCGTTGGCGCATGTGGTGGTGAATGGTAGAGCTTCACGGCCCTTCACTCTTGGGCGGGGCACGAGACAGGGTTGTCCTTTGTCACCGCTGTTGTTCGCCCTCGCACTCGAGCCGCTGGCCGCCTGGCTCCGGTGGGAGCCCTCCTTGAAGGGTATTCGGTGGTCCCCTGATTTTGAAGACCGTGTTTCATTATATGCCGATGACATTTTGTTGTATTTGACGTCCCCCCGTAAGTCATTGGGAGTCCTCTTTGATGTCCTGCGTTCCTTTGGACGTAACTCCGGGTTGGTTATCAACTGGTCCAAATCCTGTATTTTCCCGCTTACCTGTGACCCTCTCTCTTTGCCCAGAGTGTGCCCGATCCCGGTCCGCACCGAAGGTTTTAAGTATTTGGGTATTTATATTTCGCTTGACCCTGTGTTGCGCTATGATCAGAATCTGTTGCCTCCACTGGCCCGACTTCGGTCGGACGTTGCGGCTTGGTGTAATCTGCCCTTATCCCCCCTGGGACGGGCGGCCCTGTTTAAAATGATGTCTCTTCCCCGGTTCTTATATGCTGTGCAGAATACACTTGACCTAGTGCCAGCTAGCTATTTCCGCGAAATTGAGGGCCTCCAAAGGAAGCTGGTATGGGCTGGCCGGCCTCGTATTGCGTTGACTAAGCTTACGTTACCTTGGTACGATGGGGGCATTGCGTTGCCTGATATACGACGGTATTATTGGGCATCTCAATTGAGTGCCGTGAATCATGCTATGTATGGTCCAGTTCCGAACCCTGCTTACGAAATGGACCGGTGGCTCTTGCCCGGGGGAAATTATTACAGGGCGTTATATTCTCGGAGTGCTAGGAAGAACTTGACAGGACCCACTGGAGTGGCGGTGCGGGTATGGGGCAGCGCGACCGCGGCTACCGGATGGGCTGATAGGCTGACCAGAGCGACCCCTCTTTTTGCCGCGGAGAGGCTGGGTGAATTGTGGACCTCAAAAGGGTTTGATAGATGGGACCTCATCGGGATCAGTAAGTTGGATGACCTCTGGGTTAAGGACAGGGTTAAGTCCTTTGCTGAATTGCAACAGGAATATGGTTTGTCTGATTCGGAGTTTTTCAGGTACCTTCAGGTTCGTCATGCCATTGGGTCGGTTTTTCCGGCTGGGTCTGCCATCCCGGAGAGCTCCCCCCTGGAAGACAGGGTGCTGGACGGACATGTGCCGGACAGCACTATCTCTCTTATATATAAGAAGCTTATTAATACTCGGTCGGATCTGCTGCTTCATCTGCGTACTTCCTGGACTGGTGACGGACTGGAGCTGGATGATGAGGATTGGCAGACCGCGATATCCTCTCCTAAGGAGGTTGCGATTCCGGCGCGTCTGCGACTCGTTCAGCTGAAAATTCTACACCGGGTCTATGTCACGGGTCCCCGACTGATGCATATGGGTTTTTCAGAGGATGGATTGTGTCGGCGGGGCTGTGGTATGCTTGCTACTTTCCTCCATATTATATGGGAGTGTCCTGAGGTTGTATCTTTTTGGAATGGAGTGTATGCGGTGATGAGTGAAGTTACGCAAGTTCAATTGCTGCCGGAAGCCCGGCGTTGTCTTTTGAATGTATGGGAGCCGACTGATTGTAATGTTGCTCAGACTCAATGGGTGACGCTGGGGACCATGGTTGCAAAGAGGGACATTGCACAATTGTGGGGATCTCAGAGGGCTCCATCGGTCTCCGGGTGGGAAGATAGTATGGACTGGTGCATGTTCAAGGAAAAGATTGTGTATGTCTCCCGTGGCAGGCCCAAAAAATGGGGTAGGATATGGGGCCAATGGAACTCGTTCCGTGGGGATGTCTGCGACCCCCCGTTCACTGATCCCCCTGATACTCCTTGTTCCCCTTAGCTGTGTGTTTCGGCTCTTTCTCACGCTGTATTTTTGTCATACCGCTGGCGCTGGGTTCCCCCTCTCCCCCCCTCCCTTTTTCTTTTATCCCCTGTAGATTCTCCTGTCTTTCCTTGCTGTTTTAGGTCTGACTCGCCTCGCATCTCGTGACACAGATGTAACAATTCGGGCATAGCCTTGTCTTTTTCTTCTTCATTTGTTTAGTTGTTTTGAAAAATGAAACCTTTTTATATCCTGTCGTTTTCTGACTGATCGATGTTATTCACCATGGCTGCCGGACCCCTGGTTGTCGGCTGATGAACTGTGTACCTTACCGTTGTCTTGAGATGCTGCATCGGCCGGCCCAGAGGGTTGTAGGCACATCTTTGTTTCTATTTGTCTATTGCAAATAAAGGTTTTTAAAAAAAAAAAGAAAAAAAAAAAGACAAAACTAAAATGGGGGTGGATCTCTTCCACAGGAAGCCACTGAGAAACGCTTTAACCTGGGTAACCGTGATATTAGACCACTGGACAGGTATCAGGATACTGATACACATTTGTCTTGTTCCTTTCAGAAGTAATCGGATAAGCGTACGGAGAGAGGAGAACTGTCAGAGCGCAGATCGGAGGAGCACGTGAAACCGAAAAAGGACACAAAAGGCACATCTGACTACATCATTGAACAGGAAGACAAACCTAAAGCATCGAAATCTCAATTCAAAAGGAAAAAGGTAGCTGGACTTAAGGTCAGACATGCCGCGGATATTGAGGACACTGCTTCTGAGCAGGGCGTGGGCAGTGACCATGCTGGACAGTGTGGCACAGGTCACAATAGTTCACCAGAACCTGATGGATTGTCTGGTGGGAGTAGTGAAGAATGAATATATCCAGGTGGAGACACTGACAAAACAGCAAATACTCATGGCATGCAAAGATGCAACTTACACAATGTTACACATAGAGAAATTAGAAAGGCTGCCGTTCACTGTTGCTGCAACATCTTCTGAGGATTGGATAATCCATGGATTCATTACTCTGTCAAATTCGACATTCTATTTATACAAGTCGCATAGATAAATAAATAAATAAATATTTCCAATAGTCCAATAGTGCTTAGAACACCATCAAGTTGGCAGACATGAAGCATTAGGAGAAGGGTAGGGACATGAGTATTGGGAATTACCTTTCAAATTCCTGTGTCAGAATAAGGAAACTGAGGTTTTTCTCAGCTGTTCCGGCTGCGAGAATGCTTTGACTGGTTTCCTAGTTTGCAAGGAGATTCCGCTTCACGGGGCAAATCTTGCTACTTGTAAGGGTTCCCAGCAGCCACGATTCATCCGGATTTAAGATTGCTCTCGAATGGGAGTTATTTGATGTCGAACGATCAAGGTTGCTTTGAGATGAGACGAGGCATCGCCTACTTGTCACAGTTTCTTCAGTGGCCAGTTGCTGTACACAATGTTTCCATCTGCCTGTACAGTTAGGGAGGCACCACTGTGGCCTTCGATTACATTTTCCAATGTGCATTTTGATCTCCTGAGCAAATGAAAAACCTTGTTGTTTCAGAAAGATGTGGACTTAATATCTGCAAAGGTGATCTTCAAGTTGCAAGGTCTTCTTCTGAAATACAGTTGCTACTCTGCACTGTCTCATAACGCGAGGGTTGCGCACTTTTTAAAAAGTTTAGGCTCTGGCTGAATTAGCACCTTCCCATCAATTTTAGAGTTATTCCATCATTTATTCACTCCGTGCTCGGAAGAATTTTTTGAGGTCTTCCGCTGGTCCTGTTCCTGATTGCCAGGACTGTCATTTTAATTTTCCTGCTCCATAATGGATGTCCAATTTCAAGACCAAAGGGAACTGGCACTACCACATGTGCTGTTTTGCAGTGTACACATGGTACAATGTTTCGGCACACCCTCGCTTCAGGAATTGAATGAGCATTGGTTTTTATCTTTTTGGCCTGTGTGAATTTACTGTGTGATTTTATTGTGTCCAGCCTGTATTCCGCTGTGCACTTTTGAGTGCGCCTTGGACTGCAATCGGTTAAGTCTCTGGACCCCTTAAGGGGCCATTTGTATTGCTGTCCTTTGTGTATTCAGTTGCTTCTGAAACCATTCTACGAGCATTCCTGGTGTGCCTCTGCTCCTGGTGAATTGGAGCTTGTCTCTGATCCTGCAGACTTTTCACTAGCTGTGGTTACTCCTTAAGCAGCTGCTGTGGGAGTTGGGTGGGAACACATTTGCTCCATGAACCTGCTTAGAGGTGTGCTTCTGGGAACAGAAATGTTTTGTCTACCACTCAGAACACAAACAATTGCTATTTCTTTTGGTGGGAACATTTTAATTCAGCCCGTTTTTTAACATACTAAATTCTTTTTAAATTTGTTTTTTATTAACTGTTATCTTTTTAAACAATGGATTCCTGTATTGTTTGGTTTTCAAACTGTATGATTCCCTTTTCAAATATATTTTAGATGTTAGCACCTTTCATATAGACACATGCTGTGGCATTGCTATGGATTGCTTTCTTTTTATTAGATAGCTTTTAGTCGACTTATGTCCGAGGAGTGGGTGTCACGTGGCTAAGTTAGGCCCTGGAAGAAACAATACAATTTTACAGGTATGCTTTTGTAAAGTTGTTTTATTTTCCCACATAATGACTTTTTGACACAAATTTGTTTGTGTGACAGTTTAGTATTAGCTTCTCTGAAAACACATTGCTTATAATACCCCTTCACTCTCACGACACCTTGAACATTCAGTACAAGGCCTGAACATACATTGTGCAAATGTTCTTGTTTGTTATTCGTCCATCAGGCGATGGCGCTATCGCAGACACAATAAACAATGTCAGCTTGGCTGAAGCCTCGACACGGAAGCATGGATGCTGTTATAAATACACATGTTCTTCTGTGTTGCTAACATTGTGAGGCCATCACTCTTGTCGGCATTTCAGCATGGCTAATTCATGTTTACCCTATGTGTGGAAGGATATCCATCTTGTGACCAAGACAGGGGCCTACATACCTTGCCTTCAGGTAATGGGGATTTAGATCATCCAGTAGGGGATTCTTGGCAAAACAGCCACCCTAGGCAACTGGGTTAGGGAACGCATAGTAGGAGTACCCTATACACAGTTCTTATATGCCAGCATGTGTACACTGTTTTAGCTTGATAGTTGGCTCGTTAATTCTTTCACTGTCCTTATATTGATAATCACTTTCATGTGCTTCTATATAATAACCATTGCAGTGCATATATTTTATACAAGAATCACAATGGTTCAATAAATATTGAAAACGCGTCTGAGTATTTCTTGTATATCTCCGAGTGAGCACGAGTGACTGAGCGATAAGGTTCTAGATCTGTTCCACGATTTTTTGGAGGTCAGGTTTGTCATGTTCTGAGGTTGCCAAAACCATTTGTTACCTTGCCAGGTTTAGGGGTACTTATGTTAGCACTGTGAGCTAGAAGGACTATAGGCCAACATATCCTGAGGGGGTGTATGGAATCAGTCTGGCACTATACCAATCTTTCTGTTGTCCAACAAACGAACTGTACTTACTGAAAAGTGGGAGAGTCTACCCTTTCCAACGATACCTCTCCCAAAGTAATCAGTGCCTGGGGGTGCTGGGAAATGCCCACCCCAGGGCACTGATGCAGTGAAAGTAAAATTAACCCATCAACTTGTTTTAATTGTATTTTACGACAATTAGTGCAGCCTACACTGATCGCCATTACAATAAAAAAAAAATCAGTCTGGTCATGGAGCTCTTCCCAAGCACCCTGTTAAGAAAAAAAAGTAATTCCTCTGCTGCAAAGCACTAGAAGGACCTTTATATACCTCCCCACTGTTGGTCGTTGGCCAACACCTGCACTTTTTTTAGATCTTAAAAAGACCAGAATCTCTGGGCCCTATATGCATTTTGTTTGGCATATTGGCAGTGCACTTCTATACTATCTGCAATTCACTTGTCACTTTTTGATGCTTCTATGACAGTGCTTCTTACAGTTGCTTACTCAGTCTGCCGGGCAACGAGGTTCAAAACACAGGCAGCGGAGGAAGGAGACAATCATTCAACACTATAAGGACGTTACAAGTGTTTGACTGATGTTTCAAAGACCGAGTTATTGGGACAGAATATCTGTGGAGAAGAGTTCCAATTTGGAGATGGAACAGGACTAGAAAGAGGCCCAGGATGGGAAATCAAATTCGTGGTATCTACTATGTTGAATAGGTCATTATTTTGCGTGGCAAAAAAGCTCAAAGTATATAGGAAATGGGGTTCATAGCTAAAAAAACTAGTGACCGAATACCATGCAATGTTAATGGTTGTAAGGATAAAATCGATATAGGGGTGTTTTCAAACATGTGGCATGTCATTCCCAGATAGCATGAGACACTTTTACAGTGATGTGTACAGGAATTACAGCATTATTTAGGAAAGCAGTTCCTATGAATAATCAAGCAGACCAATAGGGATTCAAGGAAGTAGATACCTAACTGGATATTGTCTTATGAACACAAGTGCTATGTTGAAAGCTTGTATTTATGGCAACATGCTACCTGAAATTAATTAAGAATGAAAATTAAGTATGAAGGTTGAAAAGGGGACACTTTTATAAAACAGAAAATAAGTCACTGTATATCTGTAAAGCTACCTGCTACACAGGTTTTAGAGGAAGTGAGTATTTGATGCATAGACACAGAGTCAAGGTAACACAAAGGCTTACCACACATTTTTTTATATTTTATAGGACTGAAGGAATGAGACAGAACACTTGACTTGTTACTAACTGAATTGTTAACTTATCAGCAGTTAAACTGTTAGGATAAAACAAAGTATTTTAGAACTGTTATTTTAGCAATCGATTCTTGTAATGTATTTATCTATAGTAAATGGAACTGTCATCCATACGTTACTGATTGTATTATTTATTTCTCATGTTATTTCTATTGTAATATAGTTGAATAGAGGCTGGTAGATTGTTGTGCATTCAGGCAATTCCAAGCAACTTGTGTTGTTGCCAATGCTTAATTTGTAAAGTAAAGAATGTCTGTCAGTTCCCAAAGCTCTGCTCAGAAGCCCATGTCCGGCGTTATTCAAGGTCGGCAGACCAAATACCAAGGCTGCATAGTCTTGAATTCACCTCAGGCCTCTTTAAGCCACTACCAGACACCACCTTTATCTTTATTTCATTCTTGCCGGTCCTTGCTTTCTCCCTTTGTGCCAGCTTTTCCAGCTTTAACTTCCCCCCTTCTTTTCTGTTTGTGTGTTTTTCTCTCTCTTGCTCGCCGTTAATATCAGGTGCGGAGAAATAAGTGTTGGTTCCAAAAAATAAGTGTTGGTGGTCCCCACCAGCAGCCACCATCTCAAAGTAAGCACTGGCTTTTGCCATCAGGTCTGTTAGAGGAGGAATTGAGGAACAAAAAAAGTTTACAGAATTCGAATTAGTCTGTGAATTTCCATGCAGTTATGTAATACATAGCAACTATGACAGACTAAAGTTCTCCAGATGTGTAAAAGCTCAGGTACACTTAGCGCAAGACCAGCTGCGAGAGTGAAACTCCCACTCTTGTTAATTTATACCCACAGTGCCAAATATACAATAAAATAAAGGCCAAAACTGTGAACCTATCATAGACTTCATTATGTAACACTGTAGCTAATGTGAAATGGATATTCCAGAGTGAAGTGTTACAGCCACTTAGCATAATCTTCACTTTGTAATGTTCACTTTATAATAGTTACTCTTCAGTCTTTTGTTTTCTGCTGGTCTTGGAAATAACTTAGGCTGACATTTTCAACTAAGCACTTCGTATAAATGTTTTAATAGTCATAACCCTTTAAAAGCCCACATCGCAAACACTGGTATGTAAATAAATTGAGAGCTTACAGCTTCTTTCCCATCCAAAGCTTCCATCCATTGTTTCCTGTCCTCCTCCGAAAAGGCTTGCATAGTAACAAGAATTCCCGGTCTGCGAAATATGTGAAACAAATCTTTATTAATTTATCTGACAATCATCTTTTTTCAGCTGCTAGCACGACTCTGGTAGATAAAATAAAATGTATCTTCAGAAATAAAATCTTAACCATACACTTTTGCATAGGTCTTTTATACATTTATCATCAAACCACAAGTGAGATCAATGTGTGTTTGTATAATCTTGTAAACTATCTCTGCTTCCTGAGAGTCAGGCTATTTCTGATTTGCACCTACTCCTCTGCAAAATAGAACAACTATGACTATTTTCTCCCACACAAAGAAATGTGAAACTATTTTAAAACAAGATTGCTGACAAATATCTAATATGCAAATACGTTTCTTTAAAACATTCTGCAAGGCAACCGAAATGCACGGAATCTGACACACATAATGAGGGCACTTAAACTCTCAAATGCTAAAAGGCAAGATAATTGTTGAAAAAATTAAACAAAGAACTTCACAGCTGCTTCACAGCTGCTCCACTAGCAAAAGAACCGGGTGACCTGCATTTATTGAAACATTACCTTTACAGGTTAACAGAAATGCATCAGCCATGGATTTGCGAATTAGGTATTGTTAAGGGTGTAAAGGAGAGTAGGGAAAATAATCACAGATAGTAGTATACACTGAAAACGTTCTGCAATGAGTGCGGCAAGTTCTCTTACTGATAACACTTGTTGAGAAAGTGAATTTAAAACATTGACCTATGTTTTTAATAGCTAGAATCCTCAACAACATCAAAAGGATCAGCTCATTTTACTGTGGACTAAAAGCGGATGAAGTAAGTGGCTAAACGATTATTATCGAGCACCAGGAGTTCATCTATGGAGGGAATTAGTTTCAAGGCGAAAGGGAGCGGAATTTAAAGCAAAAGGCAAGGAAGTCTTGAATGGCACGTTTTAACAGCAACTGCCACGAGGGTGTGTTGTACCCTTGTGGCAATACATTTCTTGGAATTAAATATTTAGTTTAAGAGAGTGAGGCTGACTTTTAAATGGTCATATGATTATTTGAACTGATAATTAATACATAAATACTAATGTTGGTAACTATTTTTACATTTCTCATAAGTGTCTTAGGTTTTGCAATAATGTAAACTACTTCTAGATGTTTGATTAAATGAATTACAAAACATGTATTCCTCTCCACGCGGATACTTAACACTTTCCTAAATTTCACCAATCAAATCAAAGTATCCACAATAATACTTTTTCCCTGTGAGGAAAAAACTTCTAGCCCCACTTCATGACAGCACATTCTTCACTACTTTCTGTAGGAGAAGATAGGCTTAGCAAAAGTGGGATACACGTAGGATCAGACCCAAATGAAGTAATAGTCACTTTATGTGTTGATGCATGAACTGGGCTAATAAACAGTCACTCATCTTTTGTTTTAGCAAGCCATCCTTACAGGGACTGATATGCCCAAATACACCTCCCGTGGATTGCTTTGCCCTAGGTTTCAAGCTGCACCGCTCTAACGAATCTCAAAGAAGCCAAAACATATCTGAGGTTATTTGGCATCGATCAATCAATCAATCAATCATAACACTTGTATAGCGCGCCACTCACCCGGAAGGGTCTCAAGGCGCTTGGGGGAAGGGGGTCGCTACTGCTCCAACAGCCAGGTCTTGAGTTGTCTCCTGAAGGCGAGGTTGTCCTGGGTCAGCCGAAGGTGGATGGGGAGGGAGTTCCATGTCTTGGCCGCGAGGTAGGAGAAGGATCTGCCTCCGGCGGTGGCTCTTCGGATGCGTGGTACGGCGGCGAGAGCGAGGCCAGCGGACCGTAGCTGGCGGGTGGGCGTGTGGAAGGTCAGGCGGTCGTTGAGGTACTTGGGGCCCAGGTTGTGGAGAGACTTGTGTGCGTGGGTGAGGAGCCTGAACGTGATCCTCTTGTTGACGGGGAGCCAGTGCAGGTTCCTCAGGTGGCCGGCGATGTGGCTGCGTCGAGGGATAACCAGGATGAGTCGGGCGGAGGCGTTCTGGATGCGTTGCAGTCTTTTCTGTAGCTTGGCTGTGGTTCCGGCGTAGAGGGTGTTTCCATAGTCCAGCCGGCTGGTGACGAGGACCTGGGTGACCGTCTTCCTGGTTTCGATCGGGATCCATCGGAAGATCTTGCGGAGCATGCGGAGGGTGTGAAAGCATGAAGAGGAGACGGCGTTGACTTGTCTGGTCATCGAGAGGGAGGAGTCCAGGATGAAGCCCAGGTTGCGTGCGTGGTCTGTCGGCTTGGGGGCGGTGCCCAGGGCTGGGGGCCACCAGGAGTCATCCCAGGCGGAGGGTGATGGTCCAAGGATGAGGACTTCCGTTTTGTCTGAGTTCAGTTTCAGGCGGCTGTTCTTCATCCACTCGGCGACGTCTTTCATCCCTTCGTGGAGGCTGGTTCTGGCGGTGTCGGGGTCTCTGGTGAGGGAGAGGATCAGCTGGGTGTCGTCGGCGTAGGAGATGATGCTGAGGTTGTGTTGGCGTGCGATGGCTGCGAGAGGTCGCATGTAGACGTTGAAGAGGGTGGGGCTGAGTGATGATCCTTGCGGGACGCCGCAGATGACTTCGGTGGCCTCGGAAGGAAACGGGGGGAGGCGGACTCTCTGTGTTCTTCCAGCGAGGAACGAGATGATCCACTTCAATGCCTTCTCTTGGATGCCGGTGTTGCTGAGGCGTTGGACTAGGGTGCGGTGGCAGACAGTGTCGAACGTGGCGGAGAGGTCCAGGAGGATGAGTGCCGCTGTTTCCCCGTTGTCGAGAAGGGCTCGGATGTCGTCGGTGGCTGCGATGAGGGCGGTCTCGGTGCTGTGGTTGGCTCTGAAGCCGGACTGCGAGGGGTCGAGGGATCCATTCGTCTCGAGGAAGGTGGCAAGCTGTCTGTTGGTGATCTTCTCGATGACTTTGGCAGGAAAAGGGAGGAGCGAGATGGGGCGGAAGTTTTTGAGGTCGGTGGGGTCCGCTGTTGGTTTCTTCAGTAGGGCGCTGAGCTCGGCATGCTTCCAGCTCTCCGGGAAGGTGGCGGTGTCGAAGGAGGTGTTGATGACGTCTCGGAGTTGGGGTGCGATGGTGGAGTCTGCCTTGTTGAAGACGTGGTGGGGGCAGGGGTCAGTCAGAGATCCGGAGTGGATGGTGCTCATCGTGCGGGCTGTGTCTTCGGTGGTCACTGCGGTCCAGGTGCGGAGGGTGGTGGTGGGGTGCGTTGGTTCGATGGTTGGGTGCGAGGATGGTGCGCCGAAGCTGTTGTGGATGTCGGCAATCTTGCGGTGGAAGAACGAGGCGAGGGAGTGGCAGAGATCTTGTGAAGGGGTGATGTCGTTGTTGCCGGTGCTGGGGTTGGAGAACTCCTTGGCGATGCTGAAGAGTTCCTTGCTGTCGTGGGCGTTGTTGTCCAGTCGATCCTTCAGTGATTTCTTCTTGGTGGTGCGGATGAGCTGGTGGTGCTTGCGGGTCGCGTGTTTGAGGGTGGTCATGTTGTCAGTGGTCCGGTCGAGGAGCCAGGCTTTCTCGAGGGTGCGGCAGGTCTTCTTGGAGTCCTTGAGTTCGTCGGTGAACCAGGGGGCCTTCTTGCTTCTGAGTCTGCTGGGAGGGTTCTTCAGTGGTGCGAGGTCGTCGGCGCAGGCGGTCAGCCATTGCGTGAAGTTGCGGGCTGCTTCGTTGGGGTCCGGTGTGCTGGCAGGTGGGTTCTGGCTGAGGGAGGTGGTGAGCTGGTCGGCGGTGATCTTGCTCCAGCTTCTGTGAGGAACCTGTTGCGGGTTGTGGTGGGTAGTGGTTTTTCTGAAGCTGAAGTGGACGCAGCTGTGGTCGGTCCAGTGAAGTCCGGTGGAGTGGCTGAAGGCGATGTGCTTGCTGGATGAGAAGACGGGGTCAAGTGTGTGGCCGGCGTAGTGGGTGGAGGTGTTGACCAGTTGCTTGAGTCCGAGGTTGGCGAGGTTGTCCAGCAGGGTGACGGTGTTGCGGTCCTTGTTGTTCTCCAGTTGGAAGTTGAGGTCCCCTAGGAGGATGTAGTCGGCGGAGGGGAGGGCGTGTGGGCTGATGAAGTCCGTGATGTCTTCGCTGAATTGTGTGCGTGGTCCCGGGGGTCTGTAGATGAGGGTGCCTCTGAGGGTCGTCTTAGGGTCGGTGTGAATCTGGAAGTGGAGGTGTTAGGCGGTGTTGAAGGTGTTGTCGGCGTCGGTCGTGATGCGGATGGTGTTCTTGTGGACGATGGCGATTCCTCCTCCGGTCTGGTTGACGCGGTCCCTCCTTATGATCTTGTATCCATCCGGGATGGCGATGTCGGGGGCTGAGGAGGCGTTCATCCATGTTTCAGCGAGGAATGCAACGTCTGGTGATGTTGTGTCGAGCAGGTTCGAGAGTTCGACGGCGTGTCTGTGGACGGAGCGGGTGTTGAGCAGGATGCACTTGAGGTCGCAGCTGGGGTTTGGCTTGGCGGGCGCGGTGCATGTTCGGAGGCAGGTGAATTTGCAGGTTGTGCAGGTGAAGGGTCCGTGGAAGCGTTTCTGGGAGGCCCGGCAGCAGGCGGGGTTCCGGCCGGAATTGAGTGCGTTGAGGGCGTCGGCGTCGTAGGTCTGTCGGGTCGTCTTGCGTCGGTGGGGGCCAGGGGGGGTCCTGGCGCTGGGCCCGGTCCAGGCGCGGACGGGCGCAGACGGGCTTACCTTCGGCACGCCTTCGGCGCACAATCGGCGCGGCCGCTGCGCGTGACCGCTGCGCGTCCGCGCGGTCGCCATTTATGGCGAAGTGGGAGGGAGGGAGGGAGGAGCAGCTGGGAGGCGGGAGCGGGGAGGGCACAGAAGGAAAAGGGGGCGTGGCCGCTAGCACGGCGTCAGGAAGCGGGGAGCGGGGCGGGCAGGCACAGGGGGCTAATAATAATACAAACACGGCACTGGGAGAACACAATGCAAGTGCAGATAACTCAAATGGGGAAGAGACAATAAACAGCACAAATGGGAGACCAAAAATAGAGAAAAACAGCACAAATTGGAAACAACAAGAAATAAAGTTAGGAGCACACGCAGATACCGGCGGAGGGTCGGGCTCAGCGAGGCAGAGGGTCGGGATCAGCGAGGCGGGCACAGCGAGGAGAGGAGCACACACAACAGCTGGTGGCCGTGCGGCGCGGGGGTGTCCTGGGATGATCGATTGTAGTTTGGGCATGTCCCTGCAGTTCAGGCGGGACCGTTCCTTTTGAGGCAGATTTCAGATTCCTGATGGATAAACCAGAAGCTGTACAAGAGATACAAAATTAAAGTAGCATTGTCTCGCTTGACAATTACTTTAGTGCACAGAAGCCTCCTTGAACTCACCACAATCCCTCATCCTCAGCCCCATACAATCTCACATTCCATCTACTGGGCCTGTCCTGCTACATCCTCACTTGCTCTCACTATGCTAATGCAGCTGACCCAGTTACTTCCGGGAATGGACTACCGGTGGGTCACTCATCTTGTGTTGATGCTTCATATGTGATGTATATGATTGAGGTTATACTGATATCGCCTTTGTCTTTTCTGTATATCTTTATACTTATTACTTATTTTACCCTGTTCCCCCTTGATTGGCATCGCCCATGCAGACTTTGTGTTCATTTATGTTCTGTAATGACCCCTCACTCTGTTGGTATCCATCAATGTGGCTTATATCCTTATTGTATGTTTTTTGGTTATCTGGAAACAATCAATAAAAAGTTTTGAACACAAAAAAATATTAAAGTAGCATTCTTACACAGAACCGGTGAGCTTAAGAGTAAAAGCTGCTAAGCTGTAATGATGTAATACACCCTGATAATATAAAAAAAAGCTTTGGAAACCGGCGTAGCACCAAACATAAGCATTGCTACAATTACCTAAGTACTGGTACCTTGAAACTAGGCAGTCCTTCCAGTAAATTGACTGAGAATCATGAAATACCAGTAAATGGAAGTAGGGATTTCTAGCATGGTGAATATAGCAACTTCACAAGATGCAGTAGCAACAGGAAAGGAAAACCTCCATGTACAAATAAGTAGGTGTGACTATGAATTACAAAAGGAAGAAGAATTAGTACAATGTTGATACTAAGAAGGGCACATGCAGTTAATTTAAAAGATTATGCATGCATTATATGAACCTACAAGTCCAGGCTCAAGGAAAAAGTTTGTTCCTGTGATTTAATAATGTAGGCAAGAAGGTGACTAAGTTGGCAGCAGTAACCTACAGTGACGTGTGATGGTGATCCCCGTCCCATACACCTTTACTTAAATGGATCTGTACTTCTTTGATCTGAGAGAATGTTTTATTAGCACAATCAGTGATTGAAAAATGCATCTCTGCTTGTGCTTCACCTTGTGCTGAATCTAAGAATAACTCTTGTAATTGTATTTATATATTACTTACTATCCCTGACAAGGCATCAAAGCACTTTTCGGCAAGCAGCATGGTACTCTGCAACCCAAAAAGCATTAGAGGTGGATTAGTATAGGGAAATGTGTTAATTTGAGCAGTGGACATACAAGTCTCTTAGTTGGAATAAATAGGATAATTGAGGGAGGAGTGAAGAATCTACAAAGTGTTAATTGGCAGAGCATAGTAGAAAGAGGAGGCTTGACATGAGTAAAAAGAGGGATGGAGGAGGTAAGAGTCTCTAGAAAGGAATTAGGGAAATCATCGTGGTAAAATGAGGCTTGGGATGAGTCAAAGAAGGGATACATGAGGGAAGAATTTAGAAAGGCTTGCTTGGGAGATCATAGTAGTAAAATGAGTTTCTTTGTGAGCTAACGGGGGGGGGGGAGAGACTAGAAATTTCTATTTTGGACATCATAGTAGGAGAATGAGGTTTGCTACGAGTCAAAGAGTGGAGGTAGAGGATATATTGAGAGAGGTATAGGGTGTGGCAGTAGTGCATGGGAGAGAGTCAAAGATGTTTTTTCTTTCTTTTTTTCTTTTCTTATACAGTAGGAGTAAAGTAATATATATATATAGAAACATTACTACCTAGAAAGGGTATACATATATAAGCAATATAATATATTGAGTTTTAAAGTTGTATTGTACAAACTCAGACTTTCAAGTGTTGTTGTATTGAAGATAATTTATTGTTATTTTTATCACTTTTAATTTTTAATTGTAACTTTTCCTCAATATTTTAATAGTGAAGCACTTGTAGATAAACTACCTAGATATTGTGATAGATGAAAAAAACATGGACCCATAAGCATCTAATCAAATATCAAATGAAACCTATGTAGTGACTATAAACAGGCGAACACCCTTTACAAAGATGAGCGCACATCACGGTTGCATTACAACGCACATTTTACATCGTGGAAATGTTTACATAGAACGTCTCCACAACGCATCCTGTTACATCGCAGCGTCTTCCACATCACGTGCTATTACAACGCGTTTTCCTGACATGAATACGATGTTGAGATGCTGTGCACAGTTGCGCAGTGAGATTGTGGTGACATACAACAACGCATTTACCTGACATGAATACGATGTTGAGATGCTGTGCGCAGTGACATTGTGGTGACATACAACTATGACGTGTGGTGACGTACACGTGATCGCACGATATGATGGGATGACATTAATGCCTGTGTGGTGACGTAGTCAGTTCCCTTTAAATCAATACGATGACATGTTATGTGCTTGAGATGCTGTGCGGGCCTGGTGTGATGGGCTGACATTAATGCGTGTGTGGTGACGTAATCAGTACCCTTTAAATCAATACGATGAATGCGATGACATTGTGGTGACATACAACTATGACGTGTGGTGACGCACACGTAATCGCACAATGTGATGGGATGAAATTAATGCCTGTGTTGTGACGTAATCAGTACCCTTTAAATCAATACGATGAATACGATGACATGAGCTTTATGTGGTTGAGATGATGTGCGGGTCTGATGTGATGGGATGACATTAATGCCTGTGTGGAGACGTAATCAGTACCCTTTAAATCAATACGATGACATGAGCTTTATGCGCTTGAGATGCTGTGCTTTACTGACATGAATACGATGACATGAGCTTTATGTGCTTCACAGGTGTGAACTGGTGTGACATACAACTATGACGTATGGTGACATACACCCAGGTGTGAACAGGTGTGACATTGTGGTGTTCTACTTTAACGCTACAACTATGACGTGCGGTGACATAATTGATGCGATGGGATAACATTGGTGACGTTGTGTAGATCGCACGATTTGATGGGATAAATCAATATGTGCGCAGACATGAGCTTGCAGTGCTTTGTGTGCTTGAGATGCTGTGCGCAGACATAAGCTTGTGGTGCTCTCATGTGGACAGGTGGGACATTGTGGTTCTCTCCTTTAACGCTGTGCTCTACTTTAACGCTCATCCGCCCAGACAGCACATGTGGAAATGACTGTATCAGTCCTCTTTTGCCCCTGGATAATTCAACTGCGATGTGCGCTCATCGTTGTAAAGGGTGTAAAGAGTGTTCTGCCTGGGATGAAACGCTGGCCTTCCAAGCCGTCTCTTCTCCTGTGTGGATGGTTAAAGCCAGTCAAGGTTTAAATCACAGTTGGTATAGGTTTCAGTCAGGGTTATCACACTTGCAAGGCAGATGTGGATGTCTAGCCAGGTTTTTGAGTTCTTGTAACGACAACACTACCAATATCCTAATATACATAAATATATTTATAGTACAATCACAGGCTAAATACTAAATAGGTACACAAGAAATAGACAATAAAGTGGTAAAGCAAGGACAACAGTGTGATAAATGAGGACCCTTTGGATATAAACACTATAGACATGCTCACGCTCACTAAAGGATTGTGACTCCACTGAAACACGAGAAACACCAAACAACTGCGGTTACTGTGACTGTTAGGATAGTTCATCCAATGCCTGCAAATTAGTAACGTTCACATCGCTGCCTGTTCGTGACGAGACCCTTACTGCACAAGGGGGAAACGCAGAGCTCCAAAAAGAACATGGTTTCTTTAAAAGGTAGGAGACTCTGCAGTTTGCGATCATAATGTCCACAAACAAGGAATATTAACAATGAATAAGAAGTGTTCTGCAGTTCAGGAAGTGGATGCAAATTCGGGGAATGAGCACCTCTTTCATTATGAGCTTAGGCAGAGTCAACCCTTTGAAACGTGGAAATGCTGCAACCCGGGGGTCCTAGCAACTCAGGGTTAGTGGTACACACACACTTGGGAGTGGCTCAGACGCCAACCTTGACGATAAAGGGGGGCAGACAATAGTCTGACCCACAGGGAAATAGAGTGTGAGTCCGAAAGCTCAAGGTTCAGATACTAGAACCACTTGGCCCTAGTAGATCCGTCTAGCCCAAAAAAAAAATAGAAAAGAATTAGCGTTGTGGGAACGGCGGGGGCAGTGGGGGCCAGGGGTTAGAGGCTGGATCACGCATTTTGGAAAACAAATCTGAAACTGTGGTAGGCCTGCACATATGCTTTGTAATGGCGTGCGCTTTTGCAGTGTGCGATGTATTCAACTTGGCAATCGGAAAAACCGCATTAGCGTTAAAACGCAGTGCGTTGTTAAAAATACCGGTGTGATGGTTTTTGCAATGTTTTTGGCACGTGGTAAAAGCACACGTTGAAATCGCTTGCGATGTGCGATCATACATCCCTATAAACATGTTATATATATATATAAACTATAAGTAATATGCACATTTCTTAAGAAGACTAAAGAATATACATTTTAAAAACATAGTCAGTCATATTTGTACAAAGAAATACACATATCTAGATACATACATACATACATACATATAAGCAAATTATAGATGTTTACAAACATAAGGATATGCTGTACATTAAGTTTTAGTATGATGGTTATGTAGGAAAGAGCCAACTCTTTGAGTAGTGTTCTAAAGGAAAGATAGTTATACGTGGATCTGATGTTTGGGGGTTAATTACATCCATAGTTTGGCTGCTTGAACAGAGAAAGATTTCACCACCATTGGGTTTTTTTCTTGCTTGTTGGGTTTTGAGGGTAGGTGCCAATCTTTATTTATTTTTTTTATTCTATTTAAGCTTGTACCGCGCACAGCTACCCACAATGGGTTTCCCGGCGCCAGGGATAGACTGTAGAAGAAAAGAGAATGTCACCTTGACTTAAGGCCTCTGCCGACTATTGGTCACGCTTAGTAAAGAGCAGGGTCTTCAAAGCCTTACGGAAGCGGAGTAAGTTGGTCTCGGATTTTAATGCCAATGGGAGGGAGTTCCAGTAATGGAGGTTCCTTTGTTGAATGTAATTGGTGAATTTATTCCTAATGAAAAGTGGTTTTGTCCCATGTATTACTTTGTGGGTAGAAGAAGCAGCTTGAAGGTGGATCCTCTGGCAACAGATAACGAATGGAGGGCCCTCAAGGCACGGGAACTGTGGGTTGTGGCTTTACATGAAGGGGTACTCTGGCAGCAGAGTTCTGAGTCCGCTGTAGTCTTTTCACAGTTGATAAAGATGAACTATTGTAGAGGTCATTTGAGTAATCAAGTTTAGACAGTACATGAGGAATAGTAGCTTGAACCTTATGTGGAAATCCCAGGTGGGGGAAGATGCGTTGAAGACTCTTCATGGTAATGAAGCTGGATCTTTGTAATTTGTCCACTTAGGCATTCATTGATAACTTAGAGTCCATGGTAAATCCAAGGTTTCTTACTTCCTTAAATAATTTAGGGGCTGGCCCCAGATTGTCAGGCCAGGGGCAGAGTGGATCATAATTTTCCAATTGCCACATATGAGTATTTCAGTTTTGGAAGCATTCAATTTGAGATGGCTCCATATCATCCACTGATTAATGGCTCTGAGGTGACAGAAGATTTGTGAGTTTCCAAAGTCTTTGGGGATTTCCAGTTTAAGGGGCATTTGTGTGTCAGCTGCATAGTTAAAGCATGTGAGAATAAATTAATTGATCATTGCCGGTCATGACTGCATATAGATGTTGAGAAGGCATGTGTGAGATGATAGAGTCTTGGGGGACCACTGCTTTTGTGAAGTACGATTTGGATGAAAAAGGGAAAGAATGGATGACATTTATTTTGATTTAAAGGTAGGATGTGATGCAAAAAATAACAAGACAGCAGTAATTCAAGGGACCCTAGGCGCTTGTAAGCAGGTAAGCATGTATACAGTAATGAGATAGCAGTGACTCAAGCTACCCAGGGGCGTGTACACTGTTGTGCATGTTTTCATTAATGAGATATCAGTGGTTCTAGGGCCCCCAGGAGCTTGTAAGCAGGTGTGCACGTATACGGTAATGAGACAGCACTGATTCAAGTTGACCCAAGGGCTTATAAGCTTGTCTGTATGTATATGTTAATGAGATAGCAGTGATTCAAGGGGCTCCAGGTCTGCATGTATACAGTAATGGGATAGCAGTGATTCTAGGGGCCCAGGGGCTGGCAAGCAGGTCTGTATGTATACGGTCATGAGATAGTAGTGATTTAAAGGCCCCAGGGGTTTGTAAACAGATCTGCATGTATACTGTAATGAGATAGCAGTGATACTAGATCGCCTTTTCCAGAGTGGAGATTTTGGTTCTTACATCACACTTTAAGTGCAAGTTAGAAGACACATAGGGCCATGGACACTTAAACTTAAAAATGTTACTAAGAATTTCCATAATGCTCGAAGTGTACGCATCAGCACGAATAAAAACAAATAATTGAAAAAAGTAAAAACAAACTGCCCTTAAACAAACAGAAAAAAGTCCAGTGGCTAACCTAATTTTACATGAAGACTATGAAAACATAATAGAAACTGTTCGAAAACGTTATTAAAAATAAAGGATACTAGAAAACATAATCCCATACAAGAATGATTCTCCAGTACAGGTATGATAGCTGGTACATTAAACTAGAGGGAAACAATTTAACTTGCCACCAATGGCCTCTGACGTTACCCAATTTAATCATCATAAATATAAGAAACTGGAAAATGAAACTGCATCACAAGCAGCACTTGAATGTAATTGTATTGCGAACTGTATTATGAATGTACATAGTGCTTACTACTCCGGACTATTCCTTTATGGACTTTGCAGAGTAACATGCTACTCCTTGGAGACCGGAGTAAATTTCTAGTGCTAGTTGTATTTCAGTTAGTCTTATATTAACCCCATGCGTGCTTCTGTCGGCCAACGGCCGTCACGCGCACTACCTTTGTAGTGCTGAGCACGTCCTTTGGCCGACGCGGCCCGCCTACTCCGCTTAACAACCGCACTTTTTACGTTAAAGTGGCTAAGCCACTCTATTAGAGTTGATAAACTGATTAGTTGCATGTCGTTTATGGTTTAGAGAAAGTTGGGTGTTATTGAGGAAGATGTTTCAGTTCTGGATAATTTTGCATTATTGACCATTTGTTTGTTAGTTGGCATGAGCTATTTAGTGCTGTGGTGTAGGTGAAGATGTTTTTGGACATACTTATTAAAGGTCAGTTATTGAAACTAGGAAGGATATTTTGGTAAGGTTTAGCCACGCAAGTTAAGAGTTGCAGAGTTTTAGAATGTAGGAGATATGTATAGATGTAGGTTCAGGTAGCTAGGTGTAAAAATAAGCCTGTCATGTAACTCATGAGCATTTTGGTAATGGTTTACGTATCATGCAATGAGTAGAAGTGCTAGAATTTCGTTAAGGTATTTAATATTTAACTAAGAGTGTTGCACAATTCGATTTATTAGTTTATCCAGAGTTGTAGAGTTTCTATGGTGCTGTTTATACTATCGATACCCAGATGAAATTAGACTTAGGCCATCATTCTATTTATTTCCTACTTCAACCTGAAAATCCATCTTTGTCGATACAGTGTAAGTTATGCTATTTTTGGTCATCATAGTTTCCAGTAAGGGTGGGAGTATAACATTGTTCTAGTTTCTTGGAATTAGGGTTTGACTAGGTCCTCTTTCTGGTTGCTCATGATCTTACTCTGCGACAGGCAAAATTTTTTGATACAAACAAATCCCTGGTGGTCTAGTGGGCCCATTAAAAAAAAAAAAAACATGGCGAGATCTGCCCACCAGACACAGCCACAAACATTGCCCCAAATGAGAGCGACCCTTGACCAAGGGGCCACTCCCCACAGATAAATCTCTTGTGGCCTAGTGGCCATACAAAAAAAAAATCATCCGATCTGCCCACCCAGGGGGACATACCGGCCAAATTAATGCTCCCCAAAGGGGAGCAACCCTTGCCCAAGGGACCACTCCCCACAAACAAATCCCTGGTGGTCTAGTGGGCCAAATCTTTTTTTAAAACATGACAGCCACAAATATTGACCCCCAAAGGGGAGTGACCCTTGAAATTATAAACCCTTGGCCCGGTGATGCCACACGTTACTACACAAAAATGTGTGAAAAAGTGATTTTTTTCAGCTAAAATTGAGGTTTGCAGGATTCCCATGGGTGTCTAGTTTTAAAAAATGTATAGGTTTGCTAGGTTTCCATAGATGCGGGCAGAGCTATGGTCAAAAACTACAGCTAGGCACTTTGCCACAAAAGGGTAATTTTTCACTGCGAAATTGAGGTGTGTCCACGTTGCATTTTGCACAGTTTCCTGTCGCGGGCACTAGACAGACCCCCACAAGTGAGGTACCAAAATTTGTGGATCCACGCAGATTCCAGAACTTTCCACCACAGAAATGTGGGGGAAATTTGTTTTTTTGGACAATTTTTTTAGGTTTGCAAGGGATTCTGGGTAACAGAACCTGGTGGGAGGCAGTAAAGTCACCCCATCCTGGATTCACCTGGGTGTCTAGCTTTCAAAAAATGTATAGGTTTGCTAGGTTTCCCTAGGTGCCAGCAAAACTAGTGTTCAAAAACCACAGCTAGACACTTTGCAAAAAAAGGGTAAATTTTCATTGTGAAAATGTGGTGTGTTCACGTTAGGATTTGAGCCATTTCCTGTCGTAGGCACTATGCCTACCCACACAAGTGAGGTACCATTTTTATCGGGAGACTTATGTGGTCAAAAAGTTACAGGGGCCTAAGTGCGCAGTACCCCAAATAGCCAAAAGAAGTCTTAGCACAGAGGCGGGGGGGGGGGGGGGGGTAGGGGGAAGGCCTAGCAGCAAAGGGGTTAAAGACACGGAGGCTAAAATTATCCCTCCATGTTGATACTGATACACACCCTAGTTCAATTAAAATTAATATCTCAATTTGCTCAATTTAGCTTGTTTTTTCTTTCAGAGTAAGTTGCCTTTGCGTGGGCGTTCTGCTGGTAAAGTTTTATGTACTGAATGTTAAGTTTCTTTGGATTTATCTTGTTCGCAGTGCTGGAAGTAGCCTGCATGCAGGAGGACGTTATAGCTTCTTAGAATGTTATTCAAGTACTATATTCTTCAATTGCGGCTGCTGTGTGCTGGCAATAAATGAAATTTGCTCAATGTTAGCCTCGCTGTCTTTAATAAAATCCAGATGTACTGCCCACCAGGCTGTGAAAAATCTAACTTGCATGTAGTTCCGCAATCCAGCAAAAGCACAAAGCACCTTTTTAGGTCTCGTGGCGTTTACAGCGCGAAGCGCTGTCTCGCCAGAGACCTATTGTCAGTGACTCAGCTTTCCAGGAGACAAGAGATGGCCACGCGCATCCAAAAATCGGATCGGATCGGGCCACGCGAACGCGCACGCTGTGGCCATCTCCTGTCTCCTGGAAAGCTCCAACACACACACAGCCACACCTCCCCCTGCACGCATGCGCGCACACACAGAGACACACACACGAGCGCACATACACGCACGCACACATACAGACCCCCCCCCCGCCGTCGCACACATACACACACACACACACACAAGCGCACCAAGAACCCCCCAGCAGCCCCCCCTACAACTAAGGCCCACTCACTGCCACTCCGGACATCTGCAGCCTCCGCGGGGCTCTCCCTCGGGCATGGGAGCCCCGCGTCACCACTGCTCCTCCAGGCACTCCGAAACCATCCCCCCCCGGTACCCCCCTCCAACTAAGCCCCACTCACCGCCACTCCGGACTTCCTCAGTCTCCTCTGCGGGGTGCGCTCCACGCGGGGCTCCCTCAGCTTACGGGAGACCCGGACTGCCGCGCACTCCATCCCCGCCCATGTCCCAGGCAAGGTGGCAGCACGCATGCTCAGTGCGTAAGCGTGTGTACACGCGCAGCTATTGTGCCGCGCACTTTGTTTCCCTTCACTGGCCCTGGGCTCCTCCCGAAGTCGGATCCCTCATTCCTAGGGGGCATTCCTTGCCCCCGAGGGCCCTCCCTTCCCCCTGGTCAGCTGGTTTATTATTTGGTTGGTGCATTGGAGCAAGTCCTTGACCCAATGAGTTGGAAATCAGACTACTACAACTCTATAGGAACTCCCGGATCGTGACAATCCTACGCACTACTTTGCTGTGGGAGAGCAGGCTGTAAAGAATATGATATCAACTGATTCTGTGGGTGTCCCGCCGTTCATTCAGAGACAACGGTCTGGGGTGACATCTCTTGTTTTGGCCCAGCAGGTGACTCTCAGCCCTGCCACGCTAGTCATTGAAAATACACTGGTTGGCATCAAAATGTGCTAATTTCCCTGTAGGCCAGTGGGCCTCAGCCTGTCCCCTGCCCACCCGCGTGCCTCCACGTCACCGTGCAGCGTCAGCGTGGGATGCGTCAGTCTGAGCGGCCTTCCCTGGGGAGGCTGCTGCCTTCGCAAAGAGCTCAAACAAAACAATTAGACACAGGTGAGCTGCACGTTAAAAGTGCTCGTGCAGGTGCGACCATGACATCAGCATCACCAAGGAGATGGGAGAGCGGGAGCCCGGGCGAGAGCAGGGCAGTGGTGGTGTGTACCCGAGGCTGTAGAGGAAGGGGAAACAAACAGAGCTCGAGAGGCAGGAGGCGGTGCGAAAGGGCAAGGGGGGAGCCGAAGGCAAGGGGTGAGAGTGAGGCCCCAGAGGCGCGAGAAACCGGGATTATAGGATGAGAGACACGTCAGTGGCAGTTTGTGAAAGTACGCGAGAAGAGAGGATATAATATAAGACTGGATGGATGGACAACAGGTAAGGTTCAAAGGAAAGAGTGGCGGGTGATGGGGCAATGAAGGCGTAAAAGAGTGAGGCCCAAGGCCTGAAGGCGGAAAGAAAAGGCACCGCAGGGAGTGCAAGGTCGGCAAAATCAATAAAGCAGCAGGTGCGTTGGTAAGGGAGCCCAGGGGCATAAGGGAGCCTCTGTATGCGATTATGGTTGAATAGCGCTACTTAAACAGATGGGACGGACTTCAACAGATGGGACGGTGTTCAACAGATGGGGCGGTGTTCCTCAGATGGGGCGATGTTCCTTGCCTGCAACAGATAGCATCCTTGACACACCGTGAACGAGGGTGGGTGGCCGCTGGTGAAGTACTAAGATGATGAATACGGTAAATGCCAGTGTACGGCACGAGAGAGGTGGTGAAAGGGCAATGGGCAGAATGTGCTGAGAGGTTCGAGTCTGGAAGAGCGGGAAAGTAACAACTGCCCTCACGGATGTGAAAGGGCATGACCCAAGAAATCTGTAGGTCGGTAGGAGGGTAGGCAGGCATACGGCCCATAGACATTGGTAGGTTGGAAAGACGGAAGGCAGAGAGACAGAGATACGAAAAAGTCGGTGCACTTGAGGACAGACAGACAGGCAGAAAGAACAGTGGTCCGTGACCAGAGATTGAACAGTCGACGTGAAAGATGGGGTCGCAGTAGAAGGACGCCGCAATCAAAAAAATACGGAGATATGATGGTAAAGACAAGCAGAAGAGTTCAATACAGGGAAATTGGAGAAAAAAGCAAGGCGTCAGGCGAGCAGTAGCAGCAGGTACCATTCAACATTTGTGACTCTGAGGTGAAGGGCATTCCTCCAGGGAGCAGAGAGGTCAGATTTTTTTTGTTTCTCGAGCGGTTTCCTTTGGAGGTGAGCGAACCATCAAATTAACATGTCCCGCCGTTCATTCAGAGACAACGGTCTGGGGTGACATCTCTTGTTTTGGCCCAGCAGGTGACTCTCAGCCCTGCCACGCTAGTCATTGAAAATACACTGGTTGGCATCAAAATGTGCTAATTTCCCTGTAGGCCAGTGGGCCTCAGCCTGTCCCCTGCCCACCCGCGTGCCTCCACGTCACCGTGCAGCGTCAGCGTGGGACGCGTCAGTCTGAGCGGCCTTCCCTGGGGAGGCTGCTGCCTTCGCAAAGAGCTCAAACAAAACAATTAGACACAGGTGAGCTGCACGTTAAAGTGCTCGTGCAGGTGCGACCATGACATCAGCATCACCAAGGAGATGGGAGAGCGGGAGCCCGGGCGAGAGCAGGGCAGTGGTGGTGTGTACCCGAGGCTGTAGAGGAAGGGGAAACAAACAGAGCTCGAGAGGCAGGAGGCGGTGCGAAAGGGCAAGGGGGGAGCCGAAGGCAAGGGGTGAGAGTGAGGCCCCAGAGGCGCGAGAAACCGGGATTATAGGATGAGAGACACGTCAGTGGCAGTTTGTGAAAGTACGCGAGAAGAGAGGATATAATATAAGACTGGATGGATGGACAACAGGTAAGGTTCAAAGGAAAGAGTGGCGGGTGATGGGGCAATGAAGGCGTAAAAGAGTGAGGCCCAAGGCCTGAAGGCGGAAAGAAAAGGCACCGCAGGGAGTGCAAGGTCGGCAAAATCAATAAAGCAGCAGGTGCGTTGGTAAGGGAGCCCAGGGGCATAAGGGAGCCTCTGTATGCGATTATGGTTGAATAGCGCTACTTAAACAGATGGGACGGACTTCAACAGATGGGACGGTGTTCAACAGATGGGGCGGTGTTCCTCAGATGGGGCGATGTTCCTTGCCTGCAACAGATAGCATCCTTGACACACCGTGAACGAGGGTGGGTGGCCGCTGGTGAAGTACTAAGATGATGAATACGGTAAATGCCAGTGTACGGCACGAGAGAGGTGGTGAAAGGGCAATGGGCAGAATGTGCTGAGAGGTTCGAGTCTGGAAGAGCGGGAAAGTAACAACTGCCCTCACGGATGTGAAAGGGCATGACCCAAGAAATCTGTAGGTCGGTAGGAGGGTAGGCAGGCATACGGCCCATAGACATTGGTAGGTTGGAAAGACGGAAGGCAGAGAGACAGAGATACGAAAAAGTCGGTGCACTTGAGGACAGACAGACAGGCAGAAAGAACAGTGGTCCGTGACCAGAGATTGAACAGTCGACGTGAAAGATGGGGTCGCAGTAGAAGGACGCCGCAATCAAAAAAATACGGAGATATGATGGTAAAGACAAGCAGAAGAGTTCAATACAGGGAAATTGGAGAAAAAAGCAAGGCGTCAGGCGAGCAGTAGCAGCAGGTACCATTCAACATTTGTGACTCTGAGGTGAAGGGCATTCCTCCAGGGAGCAGAGAGGTCAGATTTTTTTTGTTTCTCGAGCGGTTTCCTTTGGAGGTGAGCGAACCATCAAATTAACAGGAAGCGCCGAGCCAAGGACATGGCTTGTATCTCAGAGCCAGGCGCGCAACACCCATTGGGCTCGCGGGGCTTCACCCCCCCCCCCCCCCGTCGTGTGTGTCAGCTCGGGCTGACACAGCTTCGCGGGCTAGCGAACATCTAAATTGCAGCCGCACCGAGTACTTATCAGGCCTTTAAAGACCATTTACGTGTAAATGAGGCTTTTGTTGTGTGTTCACCCCTTTTTACAGCCCCTCTGTTTTTGGTTTGAAGAATTAGCCCCCCCGAAATATTTTTCAGGCCCCCCCCCCCGAAATGTGGCTCTAGTTGCCCGACTGCTCAGAGCCGTGCACTGGCCGAGCCCTGAAAATATTAGTTATGTAAATCATACAACTAAACTACTTAACATATGATAAACTTTCTTCAGAGTTCAAAAAGTGTATTTCTTTAACTCGTGGAAGTTTTGCTGTTAATAGGGCACTTTATAGCACTGTACTGAGATGTACTTTAAAAGTGGTCGTTTTTTAGGTCTCGGCGAGCAATGCTGTAGGGGCTAATTGAGCACTTGATCCTTCTTACGTCGATGGACGGCGCTCCACCTCTTCTTTAGCTAGTGCAGGCGGCAGGGAGGGTCCCTACTATCCCTGCTACCTCGAGACTCAATTGGCTATCGTTTGTGTCTACATATCCGCCTACCAACAAATGTCAGTGCACACTTTTCCACCAGGCTAACACACCAACAGCCTTCAGTGCACGCTTCCAGACACACACACCATCAGCCTTCAGTGCACACTTTCGCGGGGCACAAACACCACCAGCGATCAGTGCACGCTTCCACCACACACACACACCACCAGACGTCAGTGCACGCTTTCACCAGGCACACACACACACACACCACCAACCGTCAGGGCACACTTTCACCAGGCACACCCCATCAGCCGTCAGTGCACGCTTCCGCCAGGCACACACGTCACCAGCCAGCAGTGCACACTTCCACCAGGCACACACACCACCAACAATCAGTGCACATTTTCTACAGGCACACACAACACCAGCCATCAGTGCACGCATCAATTGTTAACGCATCCACAATTAACTATTGTAGCAATCCCAGTATGGCGCACTTTACTTTTAAACATGTCAGTGCACGCTTTTCCACCATGCACACACACACCACTAGCCATCAGTACACGCTTTCATCAGGCATACACACCACCGGCCATCAGTGCACACTTTCACCGGGCACAGACATCATAAGTCATCAGTGCACGCTTTCACCGGGCACAAAAACCACCAGCCGCCAGTGCACGCTTTCACCAGGCGCACACCACCAGCCGTCAGTGCACACTTTCACCAGGCACAGACACCATAAGTCGTCAGTGCACGCTTTCACCGGGCACAAACACCACCATCCATCAGTGCACGCTTTCACCGGGCACAAACACCACCAGCCAATACAAAGTTTGCAAAAAAATTCATGCAACACATTGTCATATACAATGCCAATAACTCAAACTTGAATGCTGCGAGACCTATTGCATTGCAAATGCTTGTTTTCTCTGTATTGTGCACTAATTAGTCACTTTATGGTAATATCACTGTTTTTGGTGCGTTGTGGTTTTTTTCGTGAAAGTGTACCTGTGCTATATTTTACATGAATTATATTTCTTATTCAAAGCAAAATATCGAACGCACACAGCATTTAGGTACTACATGTATGGTTATATTACACAATTGGTAGTTTCAAGATCTGGAAATAAGCTAAGCACTTTATTGACAGTGCTCTATGAATGTTGGCTAGGGTAAAACTTGGCCTCTATAATATTTTATACTTTTAGAAATATTGTCACAAAATTCATGACATTTGTTAACACCTCTCCACTCACACCTAGATATCAGGTTGGGTGTTTAAGCGAGCCAAAAGCTTGCATTATAAATTAATGAAGATAGTATGTTTGGTTGATGTTTTTTAACTTGTGATTTTTATTTTTTGTTAATATTGTAAATTTTAATTAACTTGACAATGAAGCATTACTTACTAACTGTATAACATGCTATTTTGCAGAACTCTGAATTCCTTTCTCATGAGATCTGGAAGAAAGAGGCCCTGACCATTTTTATTAGTTTTCCAAGAAGTGGGCTCTTAGCGATATGGCTGTAATTGCTGGGGTCTGTTGCATCTGCTAATTAGTGGGCATATGTATGAATATTCAAGTTCTCGGGGAAATGCACCTGTGGTTAGGGACTTGTTGATGATGTTTAGTGTTGACATTGCAGCTGATATAGATCAGACGACTTTCTCGAATATAAGAGGTCGGCAAACGTCTGAGGGTGCTCTTTCCACCTTAAACCCAAACAACCATTTCAACAATCCGCTCCCCTCTAACTTTCTAGCTGCCGCCGCCCAATCCATTATTCCTAGCTGGACTGCGATAATTAATGCTTCTCTCCGGCAGGGATCAATCCCTGACTCCCTGAAAGCGGGCCAAGTCCTCCCCATTCTGAAAAAGGCGTCGCTGGATCCAGCCTCCCCAGACAATTTCAGACCTATTTCCAACATTCCTCTATTATCCAAAGTGCTGGAGAAATGTGTGCAACTGCAGCTAAGTCATCACATCAACAACTTCCACCTACTCGATGACTGCCAATCTGGATTCCGAACTGGACACAGCACTGAAACCACCATGCTCCACATTGTTGATGATGCCCTCCAAGCCCTTGACCAAGGCAAAACCTGTCTCCTAATCCTCCTGGATCTATCCTCGGCCTTCGACTCGGTCAACCATGGGGAAGCTACTCGAAAGCCTTGAATTTAGGATGGGATTAGATGGCCCTGTCCTTGAATTGTTTAGATCCTTCCTCAAAAACCGATCTCAGAGATTCCTAATTAAAGGTAACCTGTCTGCTCCCTCTTCGGTCATGGTTGGAATCCCTCAAGGATCAAAGCTGTCCCCCACCCTCTTCAACCTTTATTTAGAACCCCTTGCCGAAGGCCTTCGCACCGCAAATATCTCCTATCATATGTACGCCGAAGACACTCAGATCTACATCAAAATCTCATCTCTCGAGGAGATTCTCTCCCTGGATGAGGCACTGAAGCGGACCGTCCAATGGCTCTCTTCCAACCAACCCAAACTAAACGCAAAGAAAATAGAATTTCTTCTAATTTCCCCTCCTAAAACCGACCCTGAGATACAGACATGGATTAAAGCCATCACAGCCTTAAAAATTGTCCACCAACCATCGTGGACTCGGCCAAATCGCTGGGAATAACCTTGGATTGCAACTTGAACATGCGAGACCACATCAACTCAATGGCCAAATCTGCCAGATTCCACCTGAGCTACCTATGGAAACTGAAAACCTTCCTTGACGCTCCAGACCTAAAACTGGCAGTCCAAGCACTAGTCATTTCTAGACTGGAATATGGCTGTTCCACCCTCTCTGGTTTACCCAAGATCTCCCTGGCACCTTTAAAAGCCTGCATCAATGCAGCCGCCAGACTACTTACCGGCACTAGGAAATTTGATCACATTTCTCCACATCTGAAAGCGCTGAACTGGCTTCCTCTCGAGGCCAGAATACAACTTAAGCTAGCATGCATCACACACAAGGCCCTACACTCAAACTCCCCTGCATATCTTGCACAGAAACTTTTGGTATCCGGAGGAATCAGAAACTCGCCAGTGACGACTTACTCAAGCCTGCACGCTTTCGGACGAACAAAAACTATAATTGGGCATTTGCTGGGGCTGCACCAAGAATATAGAACTCCTTCCCACCCGCCATCAGAAGAATTCCCTCTCTTGCACGTTTCAAAAAGGAGGCCAAATCCTTTCTTATGGGTAAATTCCTCGGTTAAACCCCGTTCCCCCAACCACCACAGGGACTAGTGCCTTCCTCCGTCGACCTTTCGGCCAACCAAGTACCCTGGGGCCATTCCTCAATAACTGTAATATTAACTGTACTTAGTATACTTGCATCCCTCTTGTACTCAGTACCCCCCACCCTCCCTAATTTATGGTATACTCTTGTGATCCCATGCCTCTTGTACAACTCTATGATTCTGTAAAGCGCTCTGATACCCCAACGGGTCAAGTTCGCGCTTTATAAAACACTTAAATAATAAATAAAAGGTGAGCATATATTTTTTCATGAGCACCATTTGTGGGTTTGTTTATACAATACGTATTTTCGTTTATTTAATAGGTATACATCTAGTGATTCGGCGATTAAATGAACAGCTTTTTGGTTGCAAATGATTTGACCTAGAGGTGATGATGTTGTTCTACCCTCTGGGTTGCAGAATCCTGCTAAATCTTAGGTATTTCTTTCATGGGGCATCTGGCCATAGAAATCCTGTTTGAGTAATAGGTTTTTTCAATTTTTTTTGTGAAATCTGTTTTTGAAAGTTTTACACAGAAATAAAAAAAGGAAATGTTTCACCAAGTCCAGATTGACACACAGCCTGTGGAAAGGCTCTTGGACATAGGCTTCAAAAACCAGACAAGTCTCTGAGCACCATGATACATCCAGATAAACATCTTTCAGAAAAAGAAAACACTGTAGCATTCCTTCAGACAACCCTCCAAGTCTAACCTTAAAAAAAAAAAACTGAACTGTGAAAAAGGTGAACTCGGTCGGAGGGTGTCGTAAGGTTGTTGGGAATGGGCCTTGGGGGTGGGTAGAGTTAATGATGCAACACTGTCATGTGGGCGGGGTCAAAGCTGCACCTACAGCTTCTTCCTCCAGTCTTGCTGCTGTCTATGTGCTCACTCAAATAGTCTGAGTGTTCTCAAACTGTGGGGCCTGAAGCAGCTATTTTGTAGTTTCATCATATACTGTATAAGGGCTCCAACCTTGTAGTAAAGGAAGAGTTACTTACCTTTGGTAACAATATATCTGGTAGAGACACAGTCTGGCCACAGATTCCTTAACTTAGAATATCTCCTCAGGCATCAGACTGGATCCGGAAAATCTTTTTTCCCCAGCAATACCTCAGCACGCTGGGAGGCGGCGTCGCCCGGCTCTGTCCTGAGGTCGTCCACGGAAGTGACATCAATGGAGCTATATATGCCCCTCCCGGCGTGCTGACGTCGGTTTCCTACAGGAAACTTTTCAGCGCCACAACGCGGAGCCATGCAAAAACTGCGATAGCATAGGAACAGTGTGTGTTAAAAAAGAGCAAAATCGTTGAAACAACAACAGTAAGTAACATAAAAAAGAGAAACAATAGGAAGTTGAAAAAGTACCCAGTACCCCGAGGGACTAAAGGGAGCTCACAGAGCACTTGCTGTAAGCAAGGGCCCAAAAAATTGCCAAGCCGTGCCCCACCTCGAGGGGGTAACGGCCGTGGCACAAAAAATAGGACAAGCCAGACACAGCTTATCACCACAGGAGGTAAATTAAAAGGACCACCATATTGAAGCAACATGTTACAAGACAAGTGACTAGAACTGGGGGTGAGTGTTTGTATTGTCAACGCTCCGTCCATCACCACCTTTGGTTTTTCTTTTAGAAGTAAACAACCAACAGAAAGTTCACTACACACACCCACCCTACAGAGATTGAAGGACTGTAGCGCCAAAGAGAACCTAACCCAACCGACTGCCATAGAATGATGGAGGCACAGGTGTGGACGGAGGGTGGAAATTAAAAACAGAACAACTCCACACGTGAGGAACACAGGTGGAGCAACATGAGAAGGCAGTGAAAAGGACAGACCTCAACCACCTAAAAATGTGGACGGAGTGGAGAAAGGTAAACACAGCTAATCCAGCTGTACCAGAATAAGGAAATAACACAGCCGAACAGCCACACAGCTCAGAACAGCTGTAACCCAGAACGGGTAACAGAGAAGAAAATGACGGCACTGTCACAAAACCAAAAATCCTCCACGAGGATTAAAACCTTGGAAGACAAGCAAACATAGACAGGAGGTGCCTGACCGTCAAAAAGAGTGACCCCCATCAAATGGTAGATCTCTAAGCCACTCCTGAGCATGCTCTAGGAAAACGCTATCGCGCAACCAAGCATGGTGAGGCATGACAACCAACCTGGACATAGTCTGACCCACTGAGTCAGTGGTGTCAATGGCAGACCGAATCGAAAGTTGCGCCATATCATGGCCATCACGGATTATGCGGGCCAGATCAGCACTAGAGTTCTCTGGCAAGGAGGGGAGGAGCTGCTCGACAAAGTCCCAAAGGGAATATGTAGCCCGAGCAAACACACACAACGTGTTTAGGGACCGGAGTCCTGTGCAGGCTGAGACAAACACGTCGCGCCACATGACTCCAACCACAGAGACTCCCGAGTGGGACGAAGCAACAGAACAGGAGTAGTCAAGAGAGCTGCCTGAATCACAAACCCACCAGCCACAGGTTGGAGGGTCAAACAGGTGGGGTCATCGGGAGCTGGGCGATAGTGATGTGCCACAGCACGATCCACGGGGTCCCCCGAAAAGGACCTCGCCCACGCCCGAGAAGGATGTCAAATAATGATCCGAAAATTGCAACAATAGCTTCATACTCAAAATGTTTGCAGCTCTGTAAACAGCCCTGATAAACGTCCCACTAGCCTCCGTGGCCCCACGAGACGGTGATAGCAAGTCATCAGTAGGTGACGGACGCAAGCTAATCCGGTCACGTAACAGAGGCTCAGCAAAAGGATGATTAGGCCAATGCCCCACTGGCGCCTGCTCCGGAGAGCGTTGAAATTACTCAGGGGTGGGGCATCAACTGGGACCTCACCCTCCACTAATAAAGCCAGAGATGGTACCGGCGTCGAGGCAACGTCGGCCCGGCGTCGTCGACCTCCGAAAGGGCCTCGACCTGCCGAGTCGAGCCGGCGTGGTCGACCTCAGAAACGGCCTCAACCGGCCGAGTCGAGCCGGCATCGACGACCTCCGAAAAGGCCTCGACCGGCCGAGTCGAGCTGGTAATGGCAAACTCCAGAAAGGCTGTGACCGACCGGAGTTGGACTGGCGACGACTCAACATCTCCAGAGGTGGAAACCTGCGGGGAGAGAGTGTGCCGAAGTGGTGTCGTGCACCGCCCTGCCTCCAGCGGTGCCGCAGGGAGCCTCGAAAGGCTGTGCGACGGCGCTGTGGAAAAGCTAGATGTCGTGGGATGCCCTTCCGGGCCGTGTCCAGACGTTGCGGCGACTCCGGAGTAGGAGTCAGGGCGCTCAGTCAGTGCCGAGGGTAAACCCGCCGGCGGAGTCCCGACCTAAGTTCCTACCCCCACTGTGGGCCCAAAGGCACGCCAGGCGGGGGGGGGCAAAGCAAGTAAGACTGCAGGGCCTCCATCTGAGGTCGAGTTGCCCCAGCACCCCCAAACAGGGGATATGCAGGGCCGAACTCCTGGGGGCCAGAGTCCTGCAAAGACCGGGCGCCGCGGGCCCGACATGATGTCGACGCGAAGCCGACGCGACTTCCACGACTTCTGTTTGTGCTTACCCGAGGTAGGGGTATGACGGTGAATGGCTCCGGGACCTGCCCCGAACAGGAACGTCCTCCTGTGAGGACCGGCGCCGCGTGGACGTCTCCGCTGGAGAAGGAGACCTGTGTCGCGAGGGGTTTGTTCGGGACATCCGAGCAGACAGCTGCTTCATGCGGCGTTCCTGAAGGGATTTCGGCCACAGCTGGTGGCAAGCGTCGCACTCCACGGAGTCGTGGTGCTCGCCCAAGCACCACATACAAATATCGTGAGGGTCCGTCGCTGACATCTGTCGCGAGCAGGACCGGCACGGCTTAAAGCCTGCAGGCATCGAACACACTGTTCCTTGATGCAAAAAGGCATCGAGAAGGCCTGGAGATCAGAAAAACAGGCCAGAGGTATCCCTTTCCCGGATCCGCGTTAGGGCACGGAAAAGAAGAAAACTGACGTCAGCACGCCGGGAGGAGCATATATGGCTCCATTGACGTCACTTCTGTCGACTATGTCAGGATGGAGCCGGGCGATCCAGATCCAGTCTAACGCCTAGGGAGATATTCTAAGTTAAGGAATCTGCGGCTAGAAGTCTCCATCTAATGTTTGTTTCAGTGAGAGCTAGTTTGTGTGAAATCCTAGCTTTTATCATCAGGGTGTGTCATATGCAGTGGAACCAAAGCACTGTTGAGGAGCTTTGTTTTGCTTCCAGTAGAGGGCCAGGAGCTGCCTAGCAGATCCAGCCATGTGACACATTAGTCTCCAGTCTGTCCAAGTCATACCCTCCATTGTGGTTAGCTGTAACCCCAAGAGCATAATACCTGGGTCTGCCGGGATGAGGTATCCTACTTCCCCCTTAATGTAGCCCAGTATTTCTTTCCAGAACCTTTTTATAACCAAACATGACCACAAGATATGTATCAAGGACCCAGGGATTTGTGAGTCTCTCCAGCAGAATGGAGATATTGCGGTGTACATTCTTTCTTTACTTTTTGATGTATGATTTGTAAATCCTGTTGCGTCTTTGTAGACACATTTTGTATTGTAGGTTGTTGGATTTCTACCAGACTCATTGAGGAGAGTTTATTTGTGCTTTTATCTGTTTCTACTACATCATTCATCCAAGTGTTCTTCCTTTTCTATTTTTCTGACGTCTTTTTCTCAAGGGAAAATTTAGTTGAAGACAGTTTTCATCCAGTCATAAAGCTTGTCTATTGAGTGTATATGGTCCATGCTAGTGTTTATTTTTGTAAGCTGACCTAAAGGTTCACAATAGAAAGTTTGTTCTATTGTCTGCATTATTGCCATGTGAGACAAAGATAAACGAAGGTTTATAGAGAATACTATGGTTGGTTAGATCTCTGTGATGCTGTCATGCCGGATTGCAGAAGAAAGTGTCCAGTGTGTTTTCACACATGTAAATCAGAGCACGGAATACTTGAATAAAATTGCGAGTGCTTAGTCCAAAGATTCTGGTATTGGGCTGGTGCATTTTTGGTCTGTCACATCAAAGATTTAGGTCACATAAGTGTGGGTATTTGATGGAAAACTCAGATATGGTGTCTACGAAGGTATCTGTGAATGTTCCATTAGTTGGCAGTTGAGTTAGGATTGCATCTTGTCTGTAGAGTGTAACATCATGATATCTTTAATTTCTGTGATGGTTATATCATAAGTGGCATTGCTAGGCCTCCTTTTTGTCTTGGCAGTTTTAAGTGAAACATCGACAATCTGACAGAAAAGCGTGGTGGAGTATTGGAGCCATATAATTGTCCAGACATGTTTTGGTAATAAAAAAGAGGCTCGTTTTTTGCCAGGTAGGAGATCGTGTATAAGTTCTTTGTTTTTGGAAAATGATTTGTCAATGATGAGCAGGCAGGGTAGGAGGGAGGCAAGATGTGGAGGGGACGATGTTAAACATTTTATGTAAAAATACATTTAAGTGATTGAAAGGCATACATAACTAGCATCTGCAACAACTTACACAACACTTACCGGTCAGTAGCTTCTATATCAAAACAGAATCGCCGGTCTATTGTGTCTGTATTTCTTTTGATGCAACATTTTAAGGTTAGGAGTTCTCCGTCACCCTGAAGAGAAATTTTGTAAATTAGACAAGTAGACAGAGAAACAAGATAAACAAAATGTAAATTGGGAATATTAAATGTAATAGATTCTTATATCATGGAAAAAAAGTTGGCTAATAAAAAGTAAAATCCAGGCTTCAAACAACAGCTTGAATGTCAAGGAGGAATTGTATTTGCCGGTGAATGCATGGGTTGGGAAAAAGAGGACTTGCTGAAGTTCTAGGTAAACTGATAAAAGGCATTCAATGTGAGGTGATAACAGGACAAGAAGATGCTGATCTAACCACAGTGGTGCCTAATGCAGCGTGGAAAGTAACCAAAGGAAGGAGCAGTAAATATTATGCTGGAAGGAGAGCGACAGGTGCAGGCTTCTACGGTAAGGTTGATAGAAAAAAGGGTTAATGCCTTCTCAAGTGCTCAAATACAGTTCTGATGAGGTTGTGTCAATAAAGTACATTTCTATAAGAAAAATGAGACTGGAGTTGGCTTTTTTCCCATTCAGAGAGTGCATAATTCTAGTCCATTACTCAAAAGTAATTAGGGTTTTCAATTTTAGTTTTAAAGACTTGCAAATGTGTTATTTTTGGAAATAAGTTCTTTTGAATTTGACTGCCCAGAGTTTCAGTATTTCCACAAAGAGGAGCTTAGACGGAGGAAAAGGATAAGGTATGTCTTTCACTCATGAAACCAACAACATTAATCCCAAACTCCTACATCCCATGAAATTCCCTAGCAATGTACTCCTTCAATTCTGTCAACGCAGCGCAAAATAGAAGAAATTTGTGTGCCTCAAGGTTCATAGGCCCTGGAGTGGTGTCTCCACACATAAGCAACCATGGTTTGCCATTTGGCTAGCAGTTCCAACAGGCGAGGTTTTTTATCCTTGGCATACTCCTATGCTTGCAGGGATGCTGGTGTAGATAATATAATCCATGATCAAAGGGCACACAATACTAAGAAAATAAATTGTTTTGGGGATACATTTGCCACTTCGCCTCTAGAATTATATCTATTGAAACTACAAATGCACATTCAAAAGAATCATTAGAAATTTCTGAACCCCGTACAGAGGGTCACGGGCATGCAGGGGTTATTGGGCACAACTGTGGGGGTTAAGGCCTTTTACTTCTGCTGTCCTGAAGCCCGACCTACTATGAATCATGAGGAACTCTGCCAAGTATCCCCTTAGCACTTGACTTTCAGTGGTAGCACAGGTCTCTTGAGGGAGATGTGGTGGGAGACACAGGGAGGATGAACACAGGTTCAGACTCAAAATACGTGCAGCAGCAGTAATAAACGACTGCCCAGTCAAATACTTACTTTTATGAACAAGCATTGGCATAGCCAATAGGTCTCGCTTTTGGGACCCTATAAGTATTAAGTTATGCAGCACAATATCCTTAGTGCAACAACATCAACTGTTGCATGTCTAAACACTTATAAGGTCCCTATGGCGAGACCTATTGGCTATGCCAATGCTTGTTATCAATGACTTTGGTAGGCCGGCATAGACGATTTTGAAATAGTCTGTCCTTGGTAGGAAAAAATTACTTTCCGGTTTGGTGAGCATTAGAATGTCACTGGTGTGCCAAAGTTATAGAATTGCTCATTGAGGTATTTGCTGTACCTGGAGGTGGGATGAAGTTGAAGATAGAGCTTCAGATGGCATTAGGGGAAAGTGGTGAGAGGATTTTGAAGGTGTTGGTAGATAAGTTGTCTATGAATATCTTCATGCAGGTAGTTTTGAAATGTATTGTATCCCTGTCACCCCAGTCAACATTTTACTGTATTTCTTTGCTTGGGAGCCTTCTATAGCAAAACAATGTGTCTTTCCAGCCTTTAGCAGTGACTGGACTGCAGTTGGGTGCATGGATGCAAATTTTGTTGTAGTGAGTATCTATTAATGGAATTCCTGAAAGGTGGGGTGGAAAGGTGGGTGGGTGGCATCAAGAATTTGGTGCTAAACAATGAGCATAATTCGTGTGTGTGATGTCTGTGATTTTTGTGGGATGGACGATGGTTGAGCTAGCCATGATGAGCTTGAGAAGGTCTGTGGTTGAGACTTTTTTCAGAGACAGGTTTGTTAGCTAATTGGTATGTGTTTGGAGAAGTTATAGGTGCTTTTGGTTCTGTGTTGTTTGTGTTGCGCACGGCAGATGTATATTTTAAAGCAGTAACCAGAACCTAAACCCCAAGGAAGCCTGAAACTAGGTGGGCTGAAAGTTCTTAACATGGTATGCTGCATTATTGCACTTAATATTTACGTCTTCTTTCGCTGAGTTATTTCGCATAACATATCCATTTGAGAATGTTTCTCTCGGGTCATAGGAGCCGGAAGAAAAGGTACTTACATTTTCTCATTCACAACAACTGCGCATTTTTCAGGTAGATTTTGAATCATGTGTATCTTTTTGGCATTTACAACTGTTTGGCTCGATTATATACATGGTCTTTCGGGGTTATTTCTGCCTAGTTGGGGGTAGCTGTCAACCAATCAGGTGGCAACAACAGTTTGGGGCTTCCATCTACAGTGATGCCAGCCTGCCAGCTGGAGTTTGTTTGACCGTCACTGTGAGGTAATCATCTGAATTGGGGGTGGGGTTAGGGGGGTTCCAGTTCTGTTGTTGTTCCTCCCAGAGCTCCACACCCGCCCTCCCCGTCTCCTCGTCTTGCTCGCTCAAGTGATTGAAGGTGACTTGAAGTTGATTCGGACGTGCGGAGCAGTCTGCTGGCGACGAGGTTGGAGCTGGTACTTTGAAATGAGTGGGGTTGGTGGCTGTGTTCAGTGACGCGAGTAGCAGAAGGCGAGAGAAGCAGCCAAGAGAGGCATTCTGTATTCTGTATGTAAAAAACATTAATTGAAGGGCTATATGTGGGGAAAAGAGACGTGATGGGGAAGGAAATTGTAGTAAATGGTTTCTTTATCTTTTCCCTCAGTACTTCTCCATCAGAATGTCCTATGACATCATAGAATGTTGAGTGCCTTTCTGTGACTAGATTGTCAGTTAGCCATCTCAGGCTGAGCAGCTGGTAGCTCGCTCCTGGTGGGGTTTTCTCCTTTGTATCTTCCTACCTTATAACTTGCCACCTATCTACCTACTAATAAAGAAGAATCTACTACTACACCTGGACTACGGATCATCATTTATGTACCACAGAAATGTCTATAAAACTGAACGAACCTGTGAAACACACATGAAAAACTAGAAAGGACATAGTGACAAACGGAGTGAGTGAAAAAAACGAAAAGTATGAATGTGAGAAACTGCGAGTGAATGAACGGGATTGTGCTAGAATACAGAGACTATTTCAGGAAAGATAAAAAACAAACGAGAAATGAATGAACGGAAAAGCTCTACAGTCATAGAAGGAATGATTACAAGAAAGAGCAGTAATGTGAAATAATGAAACGATAAAGTGTAAAAAGAAACCTTTGGAGAGAAAGAAAAGAAGCATTGGCCACGCGGCCATAAAAGTAACGCCCGCGAATGAGAAAGTGATCAGACGCGCTCTGTAGTAATCACGCGAGTGGTGCGTGCGCAGCAGTGATCGCGCCGGAAGGGAGGCATATGGCGGCTGCGTGCGTGCACACTCGCGTGAACGCAACTGCTAGGCCGGCTGTGGCAGCACTATGAAAACCCGTATACTAAATGGCTCTCCGAGCAGCGCATGCGCTGGCTCAGGCGAGACCCAAAAAAGGAGTATTTATATTTGACCACAAAGTAAAATACGAGATTCATAAACAATAGACACAGTCCCTTGAGGTAGGGCTCTAGTGTTTCATAGGCGGGTCCCTGAATCCGATTCCCCTCAAGCTAGCGGTAGTGGTTACTCCCCATTCACTGTAGGCGACATTCAGGGTAAGCCCCACTAGTAGTACGAGTCTCAGGAGTCCCACTCACATTTTAACAAGCTCAAAAAGTTCAAACGTTGCTAAAAACACAGCAATGTGTGTTGCTGCGTAGTGCAAGGCACTTAGTAAAGGTTGACTGGTCACCTTACTGTTGCCTATTGCTATATTTGAGTGTTTATCAATCAATCAACATCCAGGCAGTGTTAACAAGAGTAAAAGAGACAAAATATTGAAGTAATACTATTACAAAATGTACCTCATTACGCCATATAAATTGCCTCCAATGTGTTGCCCCCACTTTTTGCAGCTCTTTGCTATCAAGGGAAATGAACCCTTAGACTCATAATTGATCCCTCAGACCCCTAAACACAGTGGGTCTCTCAGACCTGCTTCTCTAGTTATAGCTACTGCCATGCACTGTTGGCCATTTCCTCTGCACTTTGTTAAAAACAGTCTTCCATCTTGCCCCATACACTTCACTGCCATCTCTGACGCTCAAACAAAGGTTTCTCGTCTGATTCAGTTTTCCTCTACTGTGGGCCCTTGTTCCGAGGCCCAATGAAACACTGGCACAGGAAGTGTTCACTAGCCCCTCAAGCAAGGAAGGATAATAAAACAGCCATAATTGGGGTTTACTCAGGGCCACTGGAATTATGTGATTTGCTGGCAAACATTTTTCTAGCTCAAATGGATTAAAAGTGACTAAAAACATGTTGTTGCCGAACAGTAAAATGCCCTTTCCAAAGATTGACTGGTCCCTTTTCTGTTGCTTATTGCTATATTTGGGTATTAAACCAATATAAATAAGGGGAAAATTATACCCAGAGTGTTACCAAATGTAAAAATGACAAAGTATTACGATCGCAAAATGTCCTGCATTATGCCACATAATTTGCTTTTCCTTGCCACGTAATTCAGTAAACCCTGCCACATGATTTGGTGTTTCCCTGCCCCTTAATTCAAGTGATCCTAGGTTTAGTTGGCCCCTCGTTTGGTTAAACACCAAACATAAAAGCTGCTTCGGAGCTGTTATATGCCCAGATGGAGACACAGTATTTTTTACTGCAGGCTGGGAATCTGTAAAACTAAAAATACACAACTACTCTCTTTTGTGAAAACCAGGATTCAAATAGGTGACTCTCTGGTCACACACAGACATCTGTAGTTACTGCATACATGCCAACCCTCCCGATTCAGGCGTGAGACTACCGATTTGAAGGCTAGTCTCCCGCCTCCCGATTCCTGCAAGCAAAAACCCGATTCCTCGGGGTTTGTTGACAGGGCTTTTGTGTTAAGTGCTAATTTTTCCAGCAATAGTCAAAGTGGCCATGCAGGGGCTCTCGATGGGGTGAAAAAACAACAAAGGGTCATTAACAAGGCAATAGTCTTTTGAAGACCTGTGAAGTGGGGGGGGGGGGGGGGGCGTGTGTGTGCACAGGAAGCTGTTTTCGGCTGGGGTGTCACACAGGGGCGGGGGGGGACAACACTTGCATCACCCTCTCAGCCTGCCATTGCGCTCCATGCTTGTAAAAGGTAAGAAAAAAACGTACATTTGTGTTTCAAATGTCCAATCCTGCAGCAGCACACTTCCAAAGCCCATACACGCCAGTAACCCGATTTGAAGCCCCATTCTCCCGATTTTTAAAAAAAAATCTCCCTCTTTGCTCTTCTGAAATGTTGGCATGTATGTTACTGCATTATCTATTTGAGGTTTATAACGTAAAAGAGTACATATTCCACAGAGCAATTAAACTTACAATAATTTTTTCATTTCATGTGCATGTATGTGTGTTCATAATTATACAGTTACCTGAAGGTAAAACATAATGATTGGTTATAGAATATTTTAAAAAATACAATCGAAATATTTTGTTCTTTTTAGCAAATCTTTTACCCCCTTACCCTACACACTGATTGTGTCTCTGGGTATTCAGGATTAAAGTAGCACACTTTTTATGCACTCAAACCTCTGCAAATAAAAGAAGGCAGCCTGGAAACGCGCCAAATAAACAACGTCACAACCTCCAGGCCTTCTTCGATTTATAAGTCCTTGCTGGCACATCTGCGTCGGCCTGTGAATGCAGTCACGGACATCCAGGGGGGTGCGCCCCACAATTTGAAGACCTGCACTCTACCTCCTCTCATGTTTCTCCATTCAGCCCTGGGTTTCTCAAAATACAACACAGTCACACCCATGTATTCTACCACTCCCAGGCACAGAGGCGTAGCTAGAGCTTGTGACGCCCGGGGCTATCCCTCAGATTGCCGCCCCTGGGGAGGGGGGTGAGGGAGGGAGGGGTGCTGGGGAAAAAGGACCGGGAGACACCTAGTATCGACGCTAATAGTTACCTCGATCATGCAAGTTACATGCACATAAACGACACGGTCCAAGGCTACACAGTTGAATACACCGGTGACCGGCAGTACAAAGGAGAACACACAAACTGCCACCCTGCATGATTTCAGGAAGGGCCTTAAAACATGGTTATTCGATTAACGTCCCTCATCAGCAGCACCGCCCCCACCCCTGAGTGCCTAGATACTCTCACAGGTGATAAGTAGCGTGATGAGACCCAATCTGGAAAACAGTCCTCATCACCTTCTTTTCTTTTTTTCCCCTCTCTATAGCAGTCATTTTGTTATTCTGTACTTGAGGTGCCAAGTGGCAGGCACATTACGCCGGTTTCGCAACAGATAATCTGACCCTACTACAATAACTCCCTTTGCTGAAATTTACAGAAACCTTTTGTTTGCAGTGGCGCAGCACACACTGTCAATGAGTGGTGCAGATCTGGGGCCAACAGTACGGTCAGCTTAGAAGGGCACCAGGTGCGCCGGTTTCTGGTTATTTTCAACAGTTTTAACATCTTCTTAGAGAGTTTTGTTGCTCAAATGGGTGCAATTGCTGATATTTATATGTTTGCCCTGTCTTCAATGCTTGATTTTGCTTGCGAGAAAGTGTCACTCATAGTCATTGAAATGTCACTCATAATTTCACTGGAATTATGAAAATGTCACACAGCAATCTAAAACCTTGGCAGCTATGGAGCTCACTAGTCTCCCTTATGAGTTATGCTGCCGATCCTCAGCCAGCAGCCGACTTGCTCAGGCCTGGTCCAATAATACTCCCCCCTCACCGCACCTGCCTACCTTGTTTGTGAAGGAGTGAGAGGAAGTTCAACTTGACAGAAAAGTTGTTTGGCCTCCGATTCACCTGGACGTCTTGCAGGACTGGGGCAGAGGAGATACCAACACCCCCTCTATCACTAGCAGCATTCCCTCATTGCCGTCAAGATGCCGAGTCAAAGGCGTCAGACCGGCCCCGCTCCTACCGCGCACGAGGGGCAGGGTGCTAGAAGAGGCAGCAATGCATGCCGCCCGGCAGTGCGCGGGAGGTTGGCATTGCACAGGAGATTGCATTTACTGATCTCGGTGAACCATTCGCGACTCGCGCACGCGCCACACTACCACCGCTATACTAGGTGGCGGTGCGTGCAGCGTACGTGCGTGTGCGTGTGCGTGCGTGAGTGAGGAACAGTTGCAAGCAAGTGAGCTTGCTTGCACTACAAACGGGGCCGCTCGGTGCGCGCGCGGCACTGGTGGCCCGTTGCGGCCACGACCTTTATAATTTATTTGGGGACAGGGGACACTGACTGACAAAGTGTCAGGCAGTGAGTGACCCCAAATAAATTATAAAAGCCGCGGCCGCAACGGGCCACCAGTGCCGCAGGCTGCCACCCCCAAAACAGTGCCGCCTGGGGCGGTCCGCCCCTCCCGCACCCCCCTAGCTACGGGGGTGCCCAGGCACACATACACCAAGCACATGCATATAATTTACATGCACTGTATTATCTGTGCTTTGCACCATTTACAGGCACACATACACCCAACACATATATACCACTAACACACTGCGCAGCACTACATACAGAACCACTGAAGGCCAAGGGTGACTTAAGAGCACAATAGCTCAACAACCTCCAGGCCTTCTTCGATTTACAAGACCTTGCTGGCACATCTGCGTCGGCCTGACTTAAGAGCACAATAGCTCAACAACCTCCAGGCCTTCTTCGATTTACAAGTCCTTGCTGGCACATCTGCGTCGGCCTGTGAATGCTGTCACGGACATCCAGGGGGGCGCGCCCCACAATTTGAAGATCTGTACTCTACCTCCTCTCTCATGTTTCTCCATTGACCCTGGGTTTCTCAAAATACAACACAGTCACACCCATGTATTCTACCACTCCGAGGCACGGGGGTGCCCAGGCACACATACACCAAGCAAATGCATATAATATACATGCACTGAATTATCTATGCATTGCACCATTTACAGGCACACATACACCCAACACATATATACCACTAACGCACTGCGCAGCACTACATACAGAACCACTGAAGGCCAAGGGTGACTTAAGAGCACAATAGCTTAACTTTAAATGAGTGAGCCTGTGGGCCTCACTCCAGTGATACAGGTAAAAAGGACCAGTTGACGCCTACTGATCACTATATAGTATGCTGCCACCACCGCTTGTGTGCCGTTTCGCTTCTGGCAAAAGCAGGAGCCTTTCACCACTATGAGGGTAGCGATTTTGCACCCCCGCCCTGGTCTATATAGACCACAATTTGTGAGATAGGCCTACGTCATGGCACACATGAATGAACCAACAACAACATTCCGCATTAGGGATCCAGACATCATTGCAGTTATGGCAATCAGCGCAAGAGTGCATGTCCATCACCATGCAAATTAGTTTTACGTCCCTCATGGTTGATTTATTAGCTGAAAAAGACAGAATCCAAGTATACAAACTACAATTCGTATTTGCTCAAATGACACTATAGCACTGAACTGGCTCGTGCTTTCCCCTTTTGTCGGGCTGAAGTAGATTGTAGTATATAGATTATAAAAGATGAATAAATAAACACACACACTGAGTTCAATACAGCTGTATTTTTGCCTTATAGTATTACGATCTAGGTACGGATATATGTCTATTAAAACCGTAACTACATTGGACTACACTTCCCATGTTTTTGTAGTCATACAGTGACCTCGCGAGAACACGCCAAAAAATATGCGAGACATCTTTGCGGTGGACTACATTTCCCACGTTATGGTAGTTAAAGGTAGATCTCGCGATAACACGCGAGTAAACACACAAACAGCGATATTACGCGGAGCCGAGAGATATCTTCTCTACCGGCCGCGTTTGTTTTCGTAACTTATCTATTGAGCCTACACATAGTAAATCGCCTGAATTAGTGCTAACCTTTTAGTGCTTTTCAACATACGCGGCGCTCTCCGCCATGATAGGATGTCTAAAGAGGAGTGGCACCTACATATGACGTTCTCGTTCTTCGATCGTTGCCTCCCCCAACCTCAGACATAGCTCGGGGCAACGGCGGAGAGGTGAGTGGAGCCACGAAGTCGTGGTTTCCATTTTTTTTTTTTAGATATGAGCCTATGTCCCTAGAGTGATATCTTTAGGCACTACTTTCCACACTTTGTAGTTATAGAGCCTGTGGGTGAGCTAAGTTGGGGGATGGAGTAGAGAATGTTCCTCTAAGATAGAACACTTATTAGGGACTCCTGTTAGACAGAAAGGAATAATTCCTGTTTCTTGTCTGACTTGAGGTATCCCCTTCTTCTTTTATCTCTAGAGCGTGGCCTCCCTTACTCTGAGTTTGGTCCAGGTGAGGTGAGGTAATTTCCCCTGTCAAGAAGGGTGAGTAAGGAACTGTTGTGGTCCTTTTCCAAACAGATTTATATTGCTGAATATCCAATGTATTTATAACACTTTGCATTTTTGTTTTAGGTGATTGATACACCAGCTGAAATGGAGGAATAGGAATATATCCTTTAAGATGTCACTGTATTTGTTTTCTTAATTACTTTAAGTATATGTTGTACTAGCAGTAGCAAATGTTTTTAAGAACAGAGGCCCTGAAGAAAGCCAAGGGAGTAATTTCCCCTATTTGGCAGAAACATGTCGGCCCCTAAGCAGTCATTTTTTTTATACTGCGTTGTTGCGCTGTTCTGGTTTTTAAACAGAAAGAGGCTTACAGCCATTAAAGTTGTTTAACTGTGAGTTCTCTATTCCTTTTTAACTTCACTTTCCCTACACTTTCACACTTTGCACTGCATCTGGTTCCATTTAGTGATCCCATGCATGGTCAGCGAGTGATTGTGGGTTTGACCCCAGTCCTGCAAGCTGGTTCCGATAAAGTCTCTATGATCTAGAGACACACCCCAGTCCTGCAAGCTGGTTCCGATAAAGTCTCTATGATCTAGAGACACTTTGGTCCTGCATTGTGGATGACCAGATGAGAAAATAAGATCACTAACAAGATTTTGATGATAATTCATCTCTGGATCTTGGGTCTCACCTACTTTTGCTGGTGGTCATGTGCGTTGGATTAGTAAACTTTATAATTCAGACTACTTAGTTATTTGAATTGGTACGTTGACGACTAAATAATCTGTATAGTCTTTTGAGTACATTTGCCTCCTCTGTGTTTCAAACCCCCAGGTCCTTTTTAGGGCGAGGCCTCCGCCACTGCGTCAGCAGTGGGAGGAGTTCCGATCCTATTGGGGCTTCCAGACTTCTGTAGGATACATTCCAGAAAGCGCGCGGTTTTTGCGTGTGGTATTTTGCCATGTGCATGGTAATTGGTCCAGGCAAGGCTGTGTTTAAGTAAGGCAGCACGCCATAGGCCTTAGGAATTTGTCAATGTCCACTTCCTGCATAAAGTGCTCGGACACGCGCAGAAGAATACATAAATCCTCAATTACCAGCTGTCCGAGGTGCCGGTAAATGAAGGCAGATGGTGCTGGGAGCGTGTGCACTGCTGTGTTTTTTTTCCCTTCAGCTCTGTGTGCGCGCATGAACAGCCGGCCAGCAATGTAGAGAATCACATGCATCAGATCTGTTTTTTTTAAACAATTGCGATCGCGAAAGTGATCTCTTTCTGTGCTGCTTGTTTAAACAATTGCTATCGCGAAAGTGATGCTTTCTGTGCTGCTTGTTTTTCGTATGTAATCTTGTTCTTCTACGAACTCGATGGTAGCGGAGTATCCCATCCTCACCCTCTAGGTCACTTCATTAATTTTCCACGAGTCTGCCGTGTCTGGTGGCGAGTGCAGATTGGTAGTGCAGAGTGGTAGTGCAGAGTGCAGAGTGGTAGTGCAGAGTGGTAGTGCAGAGCGGTAGTGCAGAGTGGTAGTGCAGAGTGCAGAGTGGTAGTGCAGAGTACAGAGTGGTAGTGCAGAGTGGTAGTGCAGAGTGCAGATTGAGAGTGCGAGTGGTAGTGCAGAGTGCAGGTTGAGAGTGCAGAGTGCAGAGTGGTAGTGCAGAGTGCAGAGTGGTAGTGCAGAGCGCAGAGTGGTAGTGCAGAGTGCAGAGTGGTAGTGCAGAGTGGTAGTGCAGAGTGCAGAGTGGTAGCGCAGAGTGGTAGTGCAGAGTGCAGATTGGTAGTGCAGAGTGCAGATTGGTAGTGCAGAGTGGTAGTGCAGAGTGCAGATTGGTAGTGCAGAGTGCAGATTGGTAGTGCAGATTGGTAGTGCAGAGTGCAGATTGGTAGTGCAGAGTGCAGAGTGGTAGTGCAGAGTGCAGATTGGTAGTGCAGAGTGCAGATTGGTAGTGCAGAGTGCAGATTGGTAGTGCAGAGTGGTAGTGCAGAGTGCAGAGTGGTAGTGCAGAGTGCAGAGTGGTAGTGCAAAGTGGTAGTGCAGAGTGCAAAGTGGTAGTGCAGAGTGCAAGTGCAGAGTGGTAGTGCAGAGTGGTAGTGCAGAGTGGTAGTGCAGAGTGGTAGTGCAGAGTGGTAGTGCAGAGTGGTAGTGCAGAGTGGTAGTGCAGAGTGGTAGTGCAGAGTGGTAGTGCAGAGTGGTAGTGCAGAGTGGTAGTGCAGAGTGGTAGTGCAGAGTGGTAGTGCAGAGTGCATATTGGTAGTGCAGAGTGGTAGTGCAGAGTGCAGAGTGGTAGTGCAGAGTGCAGAGTGGTATTGCAGAGTGCAGAGTGGTATTGCAGAGTGCAGAGTGGTATTGCAGAGTGCAGAGTGGTAGTGCAGAGTGGTAGTGCAGAGTGCAGAGTGGTAGTGCAGAGTGGTAGTGCAGAGTGCAGAGTGGTAGTGCAGAGTGCAGAGTGGTAGTGCAGAGTGCAGAGTGGTAGTGCAGAGTGCAGAGTGGTAGTGCAGAGTGGTAGTGGTAGTGCAGAGTGGTAGTGGTAGTGCAGAGTGCAGAGTGCAGAGTGGTAGTGCAGAGTGCAGAGTGGTAGTGCAGAGTGCAGATTGGGAGTGCAGAGTGGTAGTGCAGAGTGGTAGTGCAGAGTGCAGAGTGGTAGTGCAGAGTGCAGAGTGGTAGTGCAGAGTGCAGAGTGGTAGTGCAGAGTGCAGAGTGGTAGTGCAGAGTGCAGAGTGGTAGTGCAGAGTGCAGAGTGGTAGTGCAGAGTGCAGAGTGGTAGTTCAGAGTGCAGAGTGGTAGTGCAGAGTGGTAGTGCAGAGTGCTAGTGCAGAGTGCTAGTGCAGAGTGCTAGTGCAGAGTGCTAGTGCAGAGTGGTAGTGCAGAGTGCAGAGTGGTAGTGCAGAGTGGTAGTGCAGAGTACAGAGTACAGAGTGGTAGTGCAGAGTGCAGAGTGGTAGTGCAGAGTGCAGAGTGGTAGTGCAGAGTGCAGAGTGGTAGTGCAGAGTGCAGAGTGGTAGTGCAGAGTGGTAGTGTAGAGTGGTAGTGCAGCGTGGTAGTGCAGCGTGGTAGTGCAGCGTGGTAGTGCAGAGTGGTAGTGCAGAGTGGTAGTGCAGAGTGGTAGTGCAGAGTGGTAGTGCAGAGTGGTAGTGCAGAGTGGTAGTGCAGAGTGCAGAGTGCAGAGTGCAGAGTGCAGAGTGGTAGTGCAGAGTGCAGTTTGAGAGTGCAGAGTGCAGTTTGAGAGTGCAGAGTGCAGTTTTAGAGTGCAGAGTGGTAGTGCAGAGTGGTAGTGCAGAGTGGTAGTGCAGAGTGCAGATTGAGAGTGCAGAGTGCAGAGTGCAGATTGGTAGTGCAGAGTGCAGATTGGTAGTGCAGAGTGCAGATTGGTAGAGCAGAGTGCAGAGTGGTTGTGCAGAGTGCAGAGTGGTAGTGCAGAGTGGTAGTGCAGAGTGGTAGTGCAGAGTGGTAGTGCAGAGTGGTAGTGCAGAGTGGTAGTGCAGAGTGGTAGTGCAGAGTGGTAGCGCAGAGTGGTAGCGCAGAGTGGTAGCGCAGAGTGGTAGCGCAGAGTGGTAGCGCAGAGTGGTAGTGCAGAGTGCAGAGTGGTAGCGCAGATTGAGAGTGCAGAGTGGTAGTGCAGAGTGCAGAGTGGTAGCGCAGATTGAGAGTGCAGAGTGGTACTGCAGAGTGCAGATTGAGAGTGTAGAGTGCAGAGTGTAGAGTGTAGAGTGTAGAGTGCAGAGTGCAGAGTGCAGAGTGCAGAGTGGTAGTGCAGAGTGGTAGTGCAGAGTGGTAGTGCAGAGTGGTAGTGCAGAGTGGTAGTGCAGAGTGGTAGTGCAGAGTGGTAGTGCAGAGTGGTAGTGCAGAGTGGTAGTGCAGAGTGGTAGTGCAGAGTGGTAGTGCAGAGTGCAGAGTGATAGCGCAGATTGAGAGTGCAGATTGAGAGTGCAGAGTGCAGATTGGGAGTGCAGAGTGCAGATTGGGAGTGCAGAGTGCAGATTGAGAGTGCAGAGTGCAGATTGAGAGTGCAGAGTGCAGATTGAGAGTGCAGAGTGCAGATTGAGAGTGCAGAGTGGTAGTGCAGAGTGCATAGTGGTAGTGCAGAGTGCAGAGTGGTAGTGCAGAGTGGTAGTGCAGAGTGCAGAGTGGTAGTGCAGAGTGGTAGTGCAGAGTGGTAGTGCAGAGTGGTAGTGCAGAGTGGTAGTGCAGAGTGGTAGTGCAGAGTGGTAGTGCAGAGTGGTAGTGGTAGTGCAGACTGGTAGTGCAGAGTGCAGATTGGTAGTGCAGAGTGGTAGTGCAGAGTGCAGAGTGCAGAGTGGTAGTGCAGAGTGCTAGTGCAGAGTGCAGAGTGGTAGTGCAGAGTGCAGAGTGGTGGTGCAGAGTGCAGAGTGCAGATTGAGAGTGCGAGTGGTAGTGCAGAGTGCAGAGTGGTAGTGCAGAGTGCAGAGTGGTAGTGCAGAGTGCAGAGTGGTAGTGCAGAGTGCAGAGTGGTAGTGCAGAGTGCAGAGTGGTAGTGCAGAGTGGTAGTGCAGAGTGCAGAGTGGTAGTGCAGAGTGGTAGTGCAGAGTGCAGAGTGGTAGTGCAGAGTGCAGAGTGGTAGTGCAGAGTGCAGAGTGGTAGTGCAGAGTGGTAGTGCAGAGTGGTAGTGCAGAGTGGTAGTGCAGAGTGGTAGTGCAGAGTGGTAGTGCAGAGTGGTAGTGCAGAGTGGTAGTGCAGAGTGATAGCGCAGATTGAGAGTGCAGAGTGCAGATTGGGAGTGCAGAGTGCAGATTGAGAGTGCAGAGTGCAGATTGAGAGTGCAGAGTGCAGATTGAGAGTGCAGAGTGGTAGGGCAGAGTGCAGAGTGGTAGTGCAGAGTGCAGAGTGCAGAGTGGTAGTGCAGAGTGGTAGTGCAGAGTGGTAGTGCAGAGTGGTAGTGCAGAGTGGTAGTGCAGAGTGGTAGTGCAGAGTGGTAGTGCAGAGTGGTAGTGCAGAGTGGTAGTGCAGAGTGGTAGTGGTAGTGCAGACTGGTAGTGCAGAGTGCAGATTGGTAGTGCAGAGTGGTAGTGCAGAGTGCAGAGTGGTAGTGCAGAGTGCAGAGTGGTAGTGCAGAGTGCAGAGTGGTAGTGCAGAGTGCAGACTGAGAGTGCAAGTGGTAGTGCAGAGCGCGATTGGTAGTGCAGAGTGCAGATTGGTAGTGCAGAGTGGTAGTGCAGAGTGCAGATTGGTAGTGCAGAGTGCAGATTGGTAGTGCAGAGTGCAGATTGGTAGTACAGAGTGGTAGTGCAGAGTGGTAGTGCAGAGTGGTAGTGCAGAGTGGTAGTGCAGAGTGGTAGTGCAGAGTGCAGAGCGGTAGTGCAGAGTGGTAGTGGTAGTGCAGAGTGCAGATTGGTAGTGCAGAGTGCAGAGTGGTAGTGCAGAGTGCAGAGTGGTAGTGCAGAGTGCAGAGTGGTAGTGCAGAGTGCAGATTGGGAGTGCAGAGTGGTAGTGCAGAGTGGTAGTGCAGAGTGCAAAGTGGTAGTGCAGAGTGCAGAGTGGTAGTGCAGAGTGCAGAGTGGTAGTGCAGAGTGCAGAGTGGTAGTGCAGAGTGCAGAGTGGTAGTGCAGAGTGCAGAGTGGTAGTGCAGAGTGCAGAGTGGTAGTGCAGAGTGGTAGTGCAGAGTGGTAGAGGTAGTGCAGAGTGCAGATTGGTAGTGCAGAGTGCAGAGTGGTAGTGCAGAGTGGTAGTGGTAGTGCAGAGTGCAGATTGGTAGTGCAGAGTGCAGAGTGGTAGTGCAGAGTGCAAAGTGGTAGTGCAGAGTGCAGATTGGGAGTGCAGAGTGGTAGTGCAGAGTGCAGAGTGGTAGTGCAGGGAACTTGCCTACTTACCTGCCAGACGCCGCAGCCACCGCCAGGCACTCTGAAGCACGCCGCCACCGCCGAGAGTCACTTTCCTGCAGAGTACACGCGCCGCCGCTCCGGGACCATAGTTCCCGGCAGCCTACGCGGCGGCGCGCTTTGTGACACCGCGAGGGCGCCAGGGTGGCGCACATAAGCGCCACAGGAACCGGCGGAGCGGGGGGAACTTGCCTACTTACCTGCCAGACGCCGCAGCCACCGCCAGGCACTCTGAAGCACGCCGCCACCGCCGAGAGTCACTTTCCTGCAGAGTAAACGTGCCGCCGCTCCGGGACCACAATTCCCGGCAGCCTACGTGGCGGCGCGCTTTGTGACACCGCGAGGGCGCCAGGGAGGCGCACATAAGCGCCACAGGAACCGGCGGAGCGGGGGGAACTTGCCTACTTACCTGCCAGACGCCGCAGCCACCGCCAGGCACTCTGAAGCACGCCGCCACCGCCGAGAGTCACTTTCCTGCAGAGTACACGCGCCGCCGCTCCGGGACCACAATTCCCGGCAGCCTACGCGGCGGCGCGCTTTGTGACACCGCGAGGGCGCCAGGGAGGCGCACATAAGCGCCACAGGAACCGGCGGAGCGGGGGGAACTTGCCTACTTACCTGCCAGACGCCGCAGCCACCGCCAGGCACTCTGAAGCACGCCGCCACCGCCGAGAGTCACTTTCCTGCAGAGTACACGCGCCGCCGCTCCGGGACCACAATTCCCGGCAGCCTACGTGGCGGCGCGCTTTGTGACACCGCGAGGGCGCCAGGGAGGCGCACATAAGCGCCACAGAAACCGGCGGAGCGGGGGGAACTTGCCTACTTACCTGCCAGACGCCGCAGCCACCGCCAGGCACTCTGAAGCACGCCGCCACCGCCGAGAGTCACTTTCCTGCAGAGTACACGCGCCGCCGCTTCGGGACCACAATTCCCGGCAGCCTACGCGGCGGCGCGCTTTGTGACACCGCGAGGGCGCCAGGGAGGCGCACATAAGCGCCACAGGAACCGGCAGAGCGGGGGGAACTTGCCTACTTACCTGCCAGACGCCGCAGCCACCGCCAGGCACTCTGAAGCACGCAGCCACCGCCGAGAGTCACTTTCCTGCAGAGTACACGCGCCGCAGCTCCGGGACCACAATTCCCGGCAGCCTACGCGGCGGCGCGCTTTGTGACACCGCGAGGGCGCCAGGGAGGCGCACATAAGCGCCACAGGAACCCGCCTCGCGGGACGCGAGCGGGACGCCCGGGGCTAAGCCCGGGCAAAGGGCGGGCCCTCTACGGCCCTCATCGGCACGAGGAGGCAGGGGCAGGGCCAGAAACACTGCAGGATTCATCTTTGCAAGTAAGACTCACAGTCCTAAAAGTTTCCTATTAGCTATGTATTTAGTTTAAAATCTAAGGCTGCAAGTATACTGTAAACATGTCTACGAAATCGAAGGAAGCCCCACAAAACACTCTTGACAATTACCTTGTCCAGACCGTGAAAAAAATAAACACACAGAGGAGAAATTCTCTGGGGTTAAGCGAATCCCCAGACCTTCGTTGTCTGTCCCCGACTGCATCTATTTTGATTGATGACACTATTTTGCAGGAAGCCAATCAGGAGAGCATAATTAGTGGCCCTATTTTTGAAGGATCAAGTAGCGCACCTGGCAATGTAGTACCGGCCTCTGAGGTTTCCAATATAGAGGCCGAAAGTGACATTGACATTGACTCTGACCAGGAGAAACAGGCACGAGTTTCATCTGATGAGCAGACATCTAAAGGGCGCGCAACAAGGCCAAGACGATTATGCACTAAAAATCCACCTAAGCTGGGCGGACCACGTCCGGGGATAAGAAGGAAGAGGGCTACTACCCCAAAGACAAAGCAAGTAAATATTGTGGAGGATAAACAAAACCACACTTTCGAGGACGCTTTTTTTGAAAGGATTGCTGACTTTCTTGAGTTAAAAATTAATGCCATTGTAAAACCCTTAATATCAAAAATCGATAAATTGCAAGCAGAGATTAAAAGATTGGGTGGTCTTCACACCAAGGTTGCAGGTGGGGTAGAAAACATTACCACGATAGTTACAAACTTGAGCAATAATACAGGGGGAAATGCGGTTAGCGAGGATGTAAGTGATGGCTCAGGGATTCAGCCGTCTGTTGAGAATTTACCGCCCCAACAACTAACATCATTGACCACTACTATTGAGGGCCCTCTTTTAGTTAACATCCCAACAGATAATAATCCCTCTGTCAGCTTACCCCCAGTAATTGCTCACTCTACGGACCCCCTACAATTTTTAGTCGAAGCCACACCAGTGGTTCTCGTGTTAGCGAACGTTCCAACTTTGGAAGGGGGAACAGTGGAAAGCCCTACCTCCCTTACAAGCAAGGCTCTGCACTGGCTAACCAGTAATATGCGGTTAGCTCCAGGGGGAAAATACCAATTGGCAAATGTAATTAAGTCAGCAACCAGGGTCCCCTGGCTGGGAAACCGGACGAAAAAGTTTAAAGGGGACTGTGTGGCAGTGAGCCTCTCAAATCAAGACGTCCTTCCTAACATACTCGCTAACTTATTCCCTCCTCAACGCAGACAGGGCACTGTTGTTCCTTTAACTCTGAAGTTTTTTTATGGGGAGCAACAGAACGTCACTCATCCAAGGACTCCTGCACCAGGGTGGGATAGAATTTGGGACTCTAATCCTAGACGGGGGCAGGATATAAGGCATAATGCAGTGGCCCATTATCCCCTTCTACCACAGCATAATTCTTTCGTAGAACCTCTTCAATTGTTTAATCGCTATGCCCCATTATCCTTCATGGATCAAAACGACTGACTCTCTCTCAGAAAAGATACTAATGATGAGGGTCCACTGCCTGTTTTCAGGCCTTTAGATCCAAAACTTACAGGTAATAGGGCCTGCAGAATTATGAGCTGGAATGTTGCTGGTATCAGATCTAAATTCAACGATAAGAACTGGCTGGAGATAGTGAGATCCAATGACATTCTTGCCTTTCAAGAAACTTGGGAAACGTCAGACAGACTTGTTCTAGACGGCTTTTCCCATTTCTTTATACCTGCAGTACCTAGTAACTCTGGAAGGGCAAAGGGGGGCTTGGCTATATATATTTCCCTAGATATTCAAGGAAAGCCAAGACAGATTAAAACCAACTCAACAAATATCCTAGCGGTTGAACTAACTACACAAAACTCACAGCCTATATTATTTGTTAATTTTTATAATTCTCCTGTCAGTCAAATCTTGAACGAGCATTTGGTAACTCTAGAGGATTTCCTGTCCACCCACAGTGAGAATAGTGTTCATGGTTTTGATGTGATTCTCATGGGAGACTATACTATTCACCCATGTAATATGGATTGCCGCGTGGAATATGAGGATTTTCCCCCCTACCTCCCCACCCCGCATTTTGAACACTCACCACGTGGAGAGGCTTTGGAATCACTCTTAGCAATTTTTAATCTTTGTGAATTTTATAGTAGTAACACATGCTTGAGGTTACCAACATACGTGGGTAACAACACCGGTACAATTGTGGATTATATTTTTTTATCGTCCAGTATTTTGTCTGAAGTGTTTAATTACAAGGTAGAAACTTCAGTTTTTAGTGACCATAACCCAGTAATTTTAGAGATTGTATCTCAGGGAGTTTTGGGAAAGAGAGAGATTGAAGTTTCATGTGTGACTGATTTAGTCCTGGGAGATCAGAATCGCAGACTGAAATGGGACCAAGTAACCCCAATTACCTTTATACAGGATACCCTGGCTAAAGTGGAGGGGGAGGTTGCAATCTGCTTGGATAATAATAATTCTGTTACCACTTTGATAGAAGCGTTTAACGTTATCTGCCGCCAGGTTAATTTAGACCTGACTGTAAAGAAAAAGCCCCATACACATAGGGGCCCAAAATGGTTTGATTCAGATTGTTCCAAGGCTCACTCAATCCTCTTGAAGGCTTTAAAAAACAAACCAAGAGACAAAGAACAGATAGCATTACTAAGAAAAAAATATAACTATGCTATCAGGATGAGGAAATCCGAGATTAAAAAGGAGGCCTGGAACGATTTATTGTCGCCTGATATACAGAGAGATAGTTCTAGATTTTGGGCGATAATAAACCATCCATATTTTGTGGGTTTAGAGAAGCAGAGAGCAGATTGCACCATACCCGATTAACAGTGGGTTACACATTTCAGTAATATCTATAGCTGCCCTGATAACACTCCAGGTTGTGGTATACAATCTACACAAGTAGTAGCTATCATCCCCCCTTTTAGTATAGAGGAGGTAAAAAAAGCGATCAGTGACACACACTCTAAAAAGGCACCGGGCCCCTACGGGGTTCCCGCAGATTTCTTTAAGAGTGCCCCTGAATTAAGTGCCAAAATTCTCACTAATATTTTTAATGCTACAAGAGATTTTATTTTTCCCATTAGCTGGTCTAAGTCTACCATAATACCGATTTTTAAAAAAGGACAGAGAACAGATCCGGCCTGTTATAGGCCAATCTCCCTCATTGATTCTAGTGTTAAAATCCTGGGGAGAGTCCTTTTAGGAAGACTGACTCAGCTCTTAGAAGGAAAGGGTGCCCTATCAAATGCACAATATGGTTTTAGAGCCAAAAGAGGAACTTTAGATCAGTGTTTAAATTTAGAACTGATCATAAACAAATACGTAATTGCTAAGGGGGGCTCCCTGTACATGGCCTTTATGGACCTCTCCTCAGCTTTTGACCTGGTTAACAGGGCTAAGCTGTGGGGGGGGTCCTTTTGTCCATGGGCATTGATGCTCCCTTGGTGGGCTATCTGGCCGAAGTTACATAGAGATCTTAAGACCTCGGTCAGAGTGACTAGGGAAGGAAGATGTACTTGTCATTTTAAGTCAGAGAGGGGGGTTAGACAAGGATGTATTCTTGCCCCTCTCTTCTTTACTCTTTATATAAATGACCTCGAGGCAGTCCTGGCAGATTCCCACATCGACATCCCGCGTGCAGGTGAGATAAAGATACCTGTCCTCCTGTACGCGGATGATGCTGTCCTCTTAGCACGCTCTGGAGTGGCATTAAACAAACTCCTTTTATCCTTTGGGGATTTCATGTCCTCGTTGGACATGAAAACCAATGTAGAAAAATCCCATGTAATGATTGCAGGAGTCGCAGGCAGGAAAAGAAAGTCTAAAACATTTTTTTGTGCTGGGAAAGAGGTTAGGAGAGTCCCATCCTTTCCTTACTTAGGAGTGACCTTTGATGAAAAGGGCACGTGGGGCCCCCAGCTTTTGGCTAAAAGCAACGCAGTAGCAAGAGCGGCTGCTGGGTTGCTTGGTTTTGCTAAAAAACTTGGAGCCCGTGCCATGGAAAGCATTATAAAGGTCTACAAAGCTAAATGTTTGTCGGTTGCTCAATACGGCTCTGTTATTTGGGGGTATACTAATCATGAATACGACAAAATCCAGAAAGTAGAAAATAAATTCTTGAGAACCCTGCTTTCTGTCCCTCAATCGACTTCTACATATATAATACATACAGAGCTTGGACTGGGCTACATTACCGACATTTTAAAATTAGCCCCAGTTATTGGATGGTTGAAAATTTGGCTCAACCAGGAGCTTTCTTTAAATCATAACATCCTTAAAGATTGTTTAGCCCTGGACAGAGCACACAATATTCCGTGGTTAAAATACGTTCAGACGCAGTTAACTTTAGCTGGCCGAACCGAACTTTTTTCTTCTCCACATTTGATAAATCAGGAAGACATAAAAACAGTGAAAGATCTCCTGACAAACTATTATGTTTTGGAGAGGGAAGCCACAGAGTTAAATAAATCTACGGTTAGGAAACATTGTACGTTAACATCTGTCCCAGGTATGGAACCATATCTTTTTTTGGTAAATAATCCATACCATTGTTTCCTCCTAACGAGATTTCGTCTTGACCTGATTCCCTTCATTCTGGGCAATTTTAAAAAGTGGATTAGACCTGAAAATGCTGAACCATGTGATTGCGATTATTTTTCTACCCAGGACACGACTCATTTTATCTTGTTCTGCGCTCATTATAAAGAGATCAGGAAAAAATATTTGCTGCCTATACTGTGCAATTTGGGTTTTACGCAGGTAAAACCAGCCATGATGTTCCTGCAACTTCTTCCTAACTTAAAAGTAGCATTTCATGTTGCTAGTTTTTTGGTCGCAGGTGTACGTACAAATAAGTACTGTTCTAGAATTAGGCACCTTGTCCCAGATTAATGTTTATCTTTTATATTTTACCGATTTTACTCTTTTTAACACCAATGTAATTTATTCTGTATAATGTGATTTTAGGGTTTTTTAACAAAATATAGATCTATATTTTTACGTGTACTGATGAAATGTTATCATGTATTATTGCTCGCTCTTTTATGACTTTTAATAATCGAATAAAGATAATTGACTGACTGAGTGGTAGTGCAGAGTGGTAGTGCAGAGTGCAGAGTGGTAGTGCAGAGTGGTAGTGCAGAGAGTGCAGAGTGGTAGTGCAGAGTGCAGAGTGGTAGTGCAGAGTGCAGAGTGGTAGTGCAGAGTGCAGAGTACAGAGTGGTAGTGCAGAGTGCAGAGTGGTAGTGCAGAGTGCAGAGTGGTAGTGCAGAGTGGTAGTGCAGAGTGGTAGTGCAGAGTGGTAGTGCAGAGTGGTAGTGCAGAGTGCAGAGTGGTAGTGCAGAGTGGTAGTGCAGAGTGGTAGTGCAGAGTGGTAGTGCAGAGTGGTAGTGCAGAGTGCAGAGTGGTAGTGCAGAGTGGTAGTGCAGAGTGCAGAGTGGTAGTGCAGAGTGGTAGTGCAGAGTGGTAGTGCAGAGTGGTAGTGCAGAGTGGTAGTGCAGAGTGCAGAGTGGTAGTGCAGAGTGGTAGTGCAGAGTGCAGAGTGGTAGTGCAGAGTGGTAGTGCAGAGTGCAGAGTGGTAGTGCAGAGTGGTAGTGCAGAGTGCAGAGTGGTAGTGCAGAGTGCAGTTTGAGAGTGCAGAGTGGTAGTGCAGAGTGGTAGTGCAGAGTGGTAGTGCAGAGTGCAGAGTGCAGAGTGGTAGTGCAGAGTGCAGAGTGGTAGTGCAGAGTGCAGAGTGGTAGTGCAGAGTGCAGAGTGGTAGTGCAGAGTGCAGAGTGGTAGTGCAGAGTGCAGAGTGGTAGTGCAGCGTGCAGAGTGGTAGTGCAGCGTGCAGAGTGCAGAGTGCAGAGTGCAGAGTGCGAGTGGTAGTGGTAGTGCAGAGTGCAGATTGGTAGTGCAGAGTGCAGATTGGTAGTGCAGAGTGCAGAGTGGTAGTGCAGAGTGGTAGTGCAGAGTGGTAGTGCAGAGTGGTAGTGCAGAGTGGTAGTGCAGAGTGGTAGTGCAGAGTGGTAGTGCAGAGTGGTAGTGCAGAGTGGTAGCGCAGAGTGCAGAGTGGTAGTGCAGAGTGCAGAGTGGTAGTGCAGAGTGGTAGTGGTAGTGCAGAGTGGTAGTGCAGAGTGGTAGTGAAGAGTGCAGATTGGGAGTGCAGAGTGGTAGTGCAGAGTGCAGAGTGGTAGTGCAGAGTGCAGAGTGGCAGTGCAGAGTGCAGAGTGGCAGTGCAGAGTGCAGAGTGGCAGTGCAGAGTGGTAGTGCAGAGTGCAGAGTGGTAGTGCAGAGTGCAGAGTGGTAGTGCAGAGTGCAGAGTGGTAGTGCAGAGTGCAGAGTGGTAGTGCAGAGTGGTAGTGCAGAGTGGTAGTGCAGAGTGGTAGTGCAGAGTGGTAGTGCAGAGTGGTAGTGCAGAGTGGTAGTGCAGAGTGGCAGTGCAGAGTGGTAGTGCAGAGTGGTAGTGCAGAGTGCAGAGTGGTAGTGCAGAGTGGTAGTGCAGAGTGGTAGTGCAGAGTGGTAGTGCAGAGTGGTAGTGCAGAGTGGTAGTGCAGAGTGGTAGTGCAGAGTGGTAGTGCAGAGTGGTAGTGCAGAGTGGTAGTGCAGAGTGCAGAGTGGTAGTGCAGAGTGGTAGTGGTAGTGCAGAGTGCAGATTGGTAGTGCAGAGTGCAGAGTGGTAGTGCAGAGTGCAGATTGGTAGTGCAGAGTGCAGAGTGGTAGTGCAGAGTGGTAGTGGTAGTGCAGAGTGCAGATTGGGAGTGCAGAGTGGTAGTGCAGAGTGGTAGTGCAGAGTGGTAGTGCAGAGTGGTAGTGCAGAGTGGTAGTGCAGAGTGGTAGTGCAGAGTGCAGAGTGGTAGTGCAGAGTGGTAGTGCAGAGTGCATAGTGGTAGTGCAGAGTGCAGAGTGGTAGTGCAGAGTGCAGAGTGGTAGTGCAGAGTGCAGAGTGGTAGTGCAGAGTGCAGAGTGGTAGTGCAGAGTGGTAGTGCAGAGTGCAGAGTGGTAGTGCAGAGTGGTAGTGCAGAGTGCAGAGTGGTAGTGCAGAGTGCAGAGTGGTAGTGCAGAGTGGTAGTGCAGAGTGGTAGTGCAGAGTGGTAGTGGTAGTGCAGAGTGCAGATTGGTAGTGCAGAGTGCAGAGTGGTAGTGCAGAGTGCAGATTGGTAGTGCAGAGTGCAGAGTGGTAGTGCAGAGTGGTAGTGGTAGTGCAGAGTGCAGATTGGGAGTGCAGAGTGGTAGTGCAGAGTGGTAGTGCAGAGTGGTAGTGCAGAGTGGTAGTGCAGAGTGGTAGTGCAGAGTGGTAGTGCAGAGTGCAGAGTGGTAGTGCAGAGTGCAGAGTGGTAGTGCAGAGTGCATAGTGGTAGTGCAGAGTGCAGAGTGGTAGTGCAGAGTGCAGAGTGGTAGTGCAGAGTGCAGAGTGGTAGTGCAGAGTGCAGAGTGGTAGTGCAGAGTGCAGAGTGGTAGTGCAGAGTGCAGAGTGGTAGTGCAGAGTGGTAGTGCAGAGTGGTAGTGCAGAGTGCTAGTGCAGAGTGGTAGTGCAGAGTGGTAGTGCAGAGTGCAGAGTGGTAGTGCAGAGTGGTAGTGCAGAGTGCAGAGTGGTAGTGCAGAGTGCAGAGTGGTAGTGCAGAGTGCAGAGTGGTAGTGCAGAGTGCAGAGTGGTAGTGCAGAGTGGTAGTGCAGAGTGGTAGTGCAGAGTGGTAGTGCAGAGTGGTAGTGCAGAGTGGTAGTGCAGAGTGGTAGTGCAGAGTGGTAGTGCAGAGTGGTAGTGCAGAGTGCAGAGTGGTAGTGCAGAGTGGTAGTGCAGAGTGCAGAGTGGTAGTGCAGAGTGCAGAGTGGTAGTGCAGAGTGCAGAGTGGTAGTGCAGAGTGAGAGTGCAGAGTGCAGATTGAGAGTGCAGAGTGCAGATTGAGAGTGCAGAGTGCAGATTGAGAGTGCAGAGTGCAGATTGAGAGTGCAGAGTGCAGATTGGTAGTGCAGAGTGCAGAGTGGTAGTGCAGAGTGGTAGTGCAGAGTGGTAGTGCAGAGTGGTAGTGCAGAGTGGTAGTGCAGAGTGGTAGTGCAGAGTGGTAGTGCAGAGTGCAGAGTGCTAGTGCAGAGTGCAGAGTGGTAGTGCAGAGTGCAGAGTGGTAGTGCAGAGTGGTAGTGCAGAGTGGTAGCGCAGAGTGGTAGTACAGAGTGCAGAGTGGTAGCGCAGATTGAGAGTGCAGAGTGGTAGTGCAGAGTGGTAGCGCAGATAGAGAGTGCAGAGTGGTAGTGCAGAGTGCAGAGTGGTAGCGCAGATTGAGAGTGCAGAGTGGTAGTGCAGAGTGCAGAGTGGTAGTGCAGAGTGGTAGTGCAGAGTGGTAGTGCAGAGTGGTAGTGCAGAGTGGTAGTGCAGAGTGGGAGTGCAGAGTGGGAGTGCAGAGTGGTAGTGCAGAGTGCAGAGTGGTAGCGCAGATTGAGAGTGCAGAGTGCAGATTGAGAGTGCAGAGTGCAGATTGAGAGTGCAGAGTGCAGATTGAGAGTGCAGATTGAGAGTGCAGAGTGCAGATTGAGAGTGCAGATTGAGAGTGCAGAGTGGTAGTGCAGAGTGCAGAGTGGTAGCGCAGATTGAGAGTGCAGAGTGGTAGTGCAGAGTGCAGAGTGCAGATTGAGAGTGCAGAGTGCAGAGTGCAGAGTGCAGAGTGCAGAGTGCAGAGTGCAGAGTGCAGAGTGCAGAGTGCAGAGTGCAGAGTGCAGAGTGCAGAGTGCAGAGTGCAGAGTGCAGAGTGCAGAGTGCAGAGTGCAGAGTGCAGAGTGCAGAGTGCAGAGTGCAGAGTGCAGATTGAGAGTGCAGAGTGGTAGTGCAGAGTGGTAGTGCAGAGTGGTAGTGCAGAGTGGTAGTGCAGAGTGGTAGTGCAGAGTGGTAGTGCAGAGTGGTAGAGTGCAGCTTGAGAGTGCAGAGTGCAGCTTGGTAGTGCAGCTTGGTAGTGCAGAGTGGTAGAGTGCAGCTTGAGAGTGCAGAGTGCAGCTTGAGAGTGCAGAGTGCAGCTTGGTAGTGCAGAGTGGTAGTGCAGAGTGGTAGTGCAGAGTGGTAGTGCAGAGCGCAAAGTGGTAGTGCAGAGCGCAGAGTGGTAGTGCAGAGCGCAGAGTGGTAGCGCAGAGCGCAGAGTGGTAGCGCAGATTGAGAGTGCAGAGTGGTAGTGCAGAGTGCAGAGTGGTAGCGCAGATTGAGAGTGCAGAGTGGTAGTGCAGAGTGCAGAGTGGTAGTGCAGAGCGCAGAGTGGTAGTGCAGAGCGCAGAGTGGTAGTGCAGAGCGCAGAGTGGTAGTGCAGAGCGGTAGTGTAGAGTGGTAGTGCAGAGTGGTAGTGCAGAGTGGTAGTGCAGAGTGGTAGTGCAGAGTGGTAGTGCAGAGTGGTAGTGCAGAGTGGTAGTGCAGAGTGGTAGTGCAGAGTGCAGAGTGGGAGTGCAGAGTGCAGATTGGTAGTGCAGAGTGGGAGTGCAGAGTGCAGATTGGTAGTGCAGAGTGGTAGTGCAGATTGGTAGTGCAGAGTGGTAGTGCAGAGTGCAGATTGGTAGTGCAGAATGGTAGTGCAGAGTGCAGATTGAGAGTGCAGAGTGGTAGTGCAGAGTGCAGATTGAGAGTGCAGAGTGCAGATTGGTAGTGCAGAGTGGTAGTGCAGAGTGCAGATTGAGAATGCAGAGTGCAGATTGGTAGTGCAGAGTGGTAGTGCAGAGTGCAGATTGAGAGTTCAGAGTGCAGATTGAGAGTGCAGAGTGCCTAAAACACATTGTCATTTACAATGCCATTATCTCTAACTTAAACAAACCCGAGCCCTAATGCATTCCTAATGCTTGTGTTTTTAGGTCGAGGACTCCGTCGCACTGCTGTAAACAGTGGGCGGAGCCTGAAGATTTTATGTTTCTTAGAGGGGCTTGGAACCCGCTGCTCTTCTCCATTCGCTGGCCTAGTAAATGCTGGCCAGCCATTGGAGGAGAGGGGCGTCACTCGGTCCAAGCCCCGTCTTTTTCGGATTCGCGGGCGTGTTTTTTGCGTTCTTTCTCACAGTGATGTCACCCGTCACTCAAACCTAAAAACACACCCCCAAATCCCAAAATGACGGTGCCTTTCTCTGAGGCATTTCTTCTTGACCTCTGAGAAAGGCGGATGTGCTTTCCCTCACTCTGTGCCCCCCCCCAAATATTCCAGCAGCAAAGCAGCGCTGCAAGGCTCCTCCTGGCATCTTCTTCAGGATAGCGGCCACTGATGTAAGAGAGACACCTCTTTAAAATATACGAAGAGGCATGCCCGACATTGCTACCGTAGAGCAATGGAGAGTGCACCCCGAAACCCCAAGTCGGAGGGGGGATCCACGGTGAGGCAACAGTGAAAGGCACATCGGTGCGGCAGGAAAACACTGCCATGAGTATCTGACAAGGCACGAGCCCCCTCCCCCAAACTCGAGGGAGGGGGGGCGTCTGACTGGCACTGCGTTTGTGGCATTAAACTGGAGCAGTGGTCATGTACTGGGCGCGCACACGAGAGGGAATACATATTAAAACCTTCCTTACACCAGAAACAACAAAAGCCTCGAACAGTTTAAAACATGTACTGATGTTCAAAACATGTACTTTACGGTCTGAACAATTCTTGCACCAGCTCCCACGTGATGTAGATTTTGAGCAGCAAGGAGAGGTCAAGGAAGAAGTTCCAGAATGTGAAAAAAAAAATCAAAATTGTTTGACGGAGCAATGCACAGACACTGAGCACACAGATTCATCTTTGCACACCTCCGCCCTCAGAGGCAGGGGAGACGGGCTCCATGTATGCATCCATTTGTATTAATTACTGGGAAATAGATGCACAACACCAATGCGAGAGCGCAGCTTCTCTGCTCGAGCATGTCCCCCATGCCCGGAACCACCCGCACCGACTGGGCTGGTCGATAAGGCCTGCACAGTGGCACGGAGTGAGGCCCCGGGACCAGTGCTCCTGAACTATGAGTATAACTGCTCCCCACCCCCGGTTTCTGCTGAAGCCGCTGGTGTCACCCAGTACGTACCAAAGGCACAGACCCCAGCTTGTGTCACCAATCAGAGTGGGCAGCCCAAGTATAGCCCTACAGACCCGTGCCCCGAGGACAAGCGTGCGCTCCTCTTTCACCCCAGTTCAAGGCTTCAGTTTTTCAACTACTTTCTCTACCGAAAATAGTTTAGTTTCCTGTTCGCGTCATTTGGTACATTACAATTCCCCATGCACCCCGTGGAAGTGTCGGCACCCCACGCCAGCTTCCCCAAACAGCAGAAGACCCCAGGCGGAGCTCGGGGTTACAGACATGAAACCATGAACGCATGGGGTCTGAGGTGAGGGGTCAGATGCGCAGTACCCCCACCTCTACCCGGTCGAGGGCACGAGTAATGCGCAGGGGGCCATAAAACAATGGAAGCAAATGCGAGACGTTCCAGCAGAAGAGCAGTCAAAGGACCGGGCGCCGCCCGCTCACATGCCACAAACCACCCACTGAGACCGGCTTGCATGCCGGACTCCCACCTGCACACGTTTGTGGCAACAGAACAAGAGAAGGTACAAAGGAACACCTAAGGTGCCGTAAAAGACAACTCAACAGTAGCGAACATTACACAAGGGGCACAGCGAACACGAATGAGTCCCCATCAGAGCACATACACAAGGAAAGCAAACCCCCCAACACCACTGCAGTGCGAAAACCAACAGCCAGGCTCCTCAAGGGGCAGCTTAAAGAGCCCTGGAAAGGGCATACATCAATCTCCAGGATGGGTTACAGGGGGTTCATATTGGTGGATCTGTAGCTATGGTTTATGATACGGAAACAGACAGCATGTTAGTCTGTGGATCTGCAGCTATGGTTTATGATATGAAACAGCAAGTTACCCTGTGGATCTGCAGCTATGGTTTATGATATGGAAACAGCCAGCATGTAAGTCTGTGGATCTGCAGCTATGGTTTATGCTACGGAAATAGACAGCATGTTACTCTGCATCTGCAGTATGGTTTATGCAACGGAAACAGACAGCATGTTACTCTGTGGATCTGCAGCTATGGTTTATGATATCGAAACAGACAGTATGTTAGTTACTCTGTGGATCTACAGTTATGGTTTATGCTATGGAAACAGCCAGCATGTTACTCAGTGGATCTACAGCTATGGTTTATGCTACGGAAACAGACAGCATGTTACTCTGTGGATCTGCAGCTATGGTTTATGACATCGCAAGCTCGACATGGAGCCAGGGCCTCCAACCCAACGAGCGCCCCTCGAGTCTGCCATATGCTATAAATAGACATTAAAAGCCGGCATCGGTGCCTGCGCCTAGCCTCACTTTTCACACTAGTGCACCTCCCCAACACCGCAACCTAGTCCCTTGCACACTCTGTACATGAGGTCTTGTAACTCGAGGCATTCGGAGTACTTCGGTCTCATCAGGTGCATTAAGCACTATATGGCACCACCACATGCGTGGACTTGGGGACCGGCTCCCTCAAACCTGCCCAAGACGTGGAGTTCGGGCTCGGTCTGACCTCAAGGAACAGAGCTCCTCAGAGTCAGGGGTGCATGGCTGAGGCCCCTCCCTGCCACATGGTTAATTAACCACAGAGGAAACAACCTCAGGGGTGAGGCGTACAGGTGAAGGGGTACAAGGATGCGCCCTCTATGCAGCTCAGTACACTTCAAACAACGTTTCGGCGTCAGTACCACGACGACACAGACTGTATACGAAACCCATCGAATCTACCCTGTCGACTCGGTGGGCACCCTCGCCAGGCTCGGAGGGTAGGAGAGAAGCACAAACCTTGGAGGTACCCTCGCTAGACTGGAGGGCACGAGGGATGCACAAGCTTTGGAGGTACCAGAAAAATAAGTAAACCAGCAGGACATTGGGAAGTCGGGGTTTATGTACACACTTTGGGCACTGTAACCTCAGAAGAGTAAATAAGCCAGCAGGGCCTCTGTGTGCGTGGCTCTGTCTGTGTGTGTGCGTGGCTCTGTCTGTGTGTGTGCGTGGCTCTGTCTGTGTGTGTGTGCGTGGCTCTGTCTGTGTGTGTGTGCGTGGCTCTGTCTGTGTGTGTGTGCGTGGCTCTGTCTGTGTGTGTGGCTCTGTCTGTGTGTGTGTGCGTGGCTCTGTCTGTGTGTGTGCGTGGCTCTGTCTGTGTGTGTGCGTGGCTCTGTCTGTGTGTGTGCGTGGCTCTTTCTGTGTGTGTGCGTGGCTCTGTCTGTGTGTGTGCGTGGCTCTGTCTGTGTGTGTGCGTGGCTCTGTCTGTGTGTGTGCGTGGCTCTGTCTGTGTGTGTGCGTGGCTCTGTCTGTGTGTGCGCGGCTCTGTCTGTGTGTGCGCGGCTCTGTCTGTGTGTGCGCGGCTCTGTCTGTGTGTGCGCGGCTCTGTCTGTGTGTGCGCGGCTCTGTCTGTGTGTGCGCGGCTCTGTCTGTGTGTGCGCGGCTCTGTCTGTGTGTGCGCGGCTCTGTCTGTGTGTGCGGCTCTGTCTGTGTGTGCGGCTCTGTCTGTGTGTGCGCGGCTCTGTCTGTGTGTGAGAGGCTCTCTGTGTGTGTGTGCACAGCTCTGTCTGTGTGTGTGGCTCTGTGTCCGCGAATACTCTCTACTACCCTCTAATGCTCACCTATTGCCATTGTAAATGACAATACCATTTATTTGTTTTAAAAAAGAAAAAAAATGTCATGAGCAATGCCAATAGCTCTACCTTTAATAATGCCGAGACCATTGCATTGTAAATGCTTGTTGTATCTATATTTTAGACAGCTGCTTCAATTATGCTCCGTGACCTGACCTGCCTTTCACCTCGGCTGCTGGCTGTGGCAGCAGGTATTGTGACATCAGAACTTGACTCTAATACTTATAACAGTCGAGTTCTGGGTAACTGAGTAAGTCACTAGTAGCTGATTAGAACTTAGAGCTGTGCATTTATACAGGGATTACCAAATGTATTACAATAAAGTTATCATCTCAACAAGATCCCATAATGGATGATTTTTTTCTGTGTTTAACTACGCTTTAGTCGTGTCGCGCACACATAATCTCCAACTTTTGAGATAAGCTCAATTCAATACACTTTTGAAAAATAAATATTGGTATAACGGTGAACATTGTGAAGATTACTTCATTAAATTAAGAGTCAAATGAAGAAAAATAAATCAATGTAACTCAAAACCATTGAACCATGAAATAACGTTTTGTATCACAAACAGTATTCTTTAGAACAGTGGTTCTCAACTTTTTGACTTATGTGGATCCCCACTGAATAAATATTGGGATCCGGGGACCCCCACTGAATCATTATTGGTGCCCGGGGGCTGTGGCCTAAGAAATTTCGATGATTTGAACCACAAAACAATACACAAATAATGAACTATTTCATTTAATTCACAAAGAAAATTAAAACAAGCATTGGCAATGCAATAGGTTTCGTATTTGCGAGAGTGTAAGCTATTGGCATTGTAAATGACTATGTCTTTTATTTATCTGCTTTGATAATTTTCACACACACAAAAGGCGTAGTCATTTACAATGCCAATAGCTGAAACTCTTGTAAATGTGAGATGCATTTCATTTCAAAGAAGAGGCCACCTTTGTGCCGGGTTGCTTGGAAAGTGAAAGCCGGCATGGTGCCCTGAATGTTGCAGGAAAGCATGTTGTGCCTGCAGTAGGAGAAACTCATTCAAGAAAATAGCGTTTACAGACAAAATACGACATACCGTGTAACAACCGAAGTAAAAGGGCCAGTCCTCATAGGAGGTTACAAATGAAAACAAGGCGGTACTAAAGAGGGACTAACATTCCTATTAACGAATTAATAGCTGGCATTTACAACGGACAATGACACGAGCCAAGTAAAAATATGGGCGGAGAGTAGGAGGAGCTTCAACTGCAAACTCGAATACAGCATGCCTCGTAGAGCAGCGCATGCGCTGCCCAGGCTCGACCTAATAACATATATATTTTAATCGGAAGGTAGGCTTTTTTCTAAATTCAATTAAGGCAATCCATCATCTGTTTGAATGCACCTGCACTGTCCCACAAATCAATCTACAAATACCAACTTTTTTTTTTACTTCCAATTTTAAATTCCGCCACATTTTTTACATTTTTCAATTTTACATTTTGCTTCCTTATTTATGTACACTTTATTAGTCTGTCAATATGTTTTAATTTTCTAAGCAGTCACAGGCCCCCTTAATAGTCTTCACAAACCAAAAGTTAAGAACAGCTGCTTTAAAACACAGAAAGGGGCAGAAGGAGGAAGATAAATTTCTATACAGCAAACATTAGAAAACATATCTATTACAAATACATAGCTTTAACGAATGTAAGAAAATGGACTCACAATTTTCCCTCCCGACCTGTGTTCAAATGGAACCATGGTGAATTTCTTGGTCTCTTTCCTGTACATGCAATAGTGTTTCACCCAGCTGGAGCCAAATGGTGCTGGCCCTTTAAGAAAAAAAAACATAAAGTGGTTATATCCACTGCTCACAATAGGTATTGAAAAATGCCCTATGACAAGTTGAGACCATCGGTTTGGAGATTTGGGATGGTTACATTTGTTAACAAACACTGCCATTCAAGACATCATTATCTGAACAGTTTCTAAAAAAGAAATTCAAATCTTTCAAAGGCTTAGTTTTTTTTTTAATAGGTGGTATTTTAAAAGACAATAGCAAAGTTATCACAAGCAGTCAATTAACAAACAATATATTAGATGCAGGTTAGCAGGGAATTAAAAAACAATTATAGATACTATTCGTATGTAGTCTTTTGAAAATCTCACACCAATCAGAATAAGAGAACCAACTGACAAATCTTTAATCAAACAGCAATTATATAATTGCTGTTTGATTAAAGATTTGTCAGTTGGTTCTCTTATTCTGTTCTATGAGTAAAACAAACAGATCTCGAATAGATGCAAAGTCTGGGTACACTTGCTTAAAATCAAAGCACAAGAAATATATATATATGTACTGTCATAGTTTTTGAGAACTGTAAATAATACATATCTAATGTGCAAAATGAACAAGTGCAATCATGAATAGTGCAAAATAGTATTTCAATAAAGCGCAACAATTATGCAGACACCATGAGTAAAACAAATAGGTCTAGAATAGCTAAAAAGTATACTTGCTACAAATCTAACGTCAAGAAATACAGATTCGAAACCCACTTCCACACCTATTGCAAGCTTATGAATAACATGCCAGATCCACTAGTGTCCCTGCGGGAGGGAGGCATTGGTGCCCTAGAAGGTGAGGATTGACAGGATGCCCTGCAGAGCCCCCGCAAAATTGCAATTCGTGCTAGGTTCCGTCTGAAGCAATTAAAAATCCTGCATCGAGTGTATTATCCTCAAACTCACCTATTCGCCTGGGGAAAAAGCCTATCCCCCCTCTGTGCAATGGGTTGCCGGAGGGAAGGCATATTCTATCGTATCCTATAGGAATGCCCAGAGCTAGTGCCCTTCTGGACTAAAATAGCAAACACGATAGCAGCAGTAGTGAGTTCACCGCTCCCGGTGGAGCCCAAGTGGCTATTACTCATGATCAAAGGAGCCACAGATTCGTCCAGACATCACAAGATATGGTTAGCAATGGTAGCCGGAGTAGCAAAACGCAACATAGCCAGCAGCTAGGGGGTCGCAGGCGCCCCCACAGTGGGACCAATGGCAGCGTGATCTAGATTGGTACCAGAGAGCCGAAGAAACCATGTATAAGTTCTGGGGCTGCACAAAGAAATGGAAGAAGGTATGGGGGCCTTGTCAGAAATACCGGGCTACGAGGGGCGGATCTGGGCCTGGTGTATAAGTGTAACCAGTCCAACATATGTCTATTACAGCTTTATACTGTATGGTGAAATGTTGTTCTATTACATGCCATATGAACACTGTCGTGCAATGTATGATATCATGAGCAAAGTTAATAAAAATAATTTAAAAAAAAGAAATATAGATTCATATACATGTGCTGTCATAGAGTCAAATGAAAAGCATATTAATAAAGTACGATACTCCCTATGAATTTCGAGAACTGTAAATCGTACATATTTAAAGTGCAAAGTAAAAATGTGCAAATTAGGGGAATGCTAAAACATTCAAACCCAGTCTACTCAAATATGCAGTGAAAAGTTTATCAGCATGGTCAGAACAAATTCTTTAGAGTGCACATTGCCATCAGACATAGTGCAATAATACCTATAAAGTGCAGAAGGCCATGTGTTAACAAGTACCTTTTTAAAAGATCTCAAGATGGATGGATCCCTCTTTTCTTATATATCCCCCCCCCCAACCCCCAGGCTCAGCAGGAAATAGCACCACAGTTGCTCAAATGTAATGGTTTGGTTATTCCTCTTGGAATACATGTACTCTAATTGCCATACCTTACAAATTTTAATTTGCCATTAGCCCAATGATAGGCATCTAGGATTCTTCCAGCATTGTAAAATAGGTGATCGAAATTGCCAAGATGATAGACGTTTGTTCAGTTCTCATGTAAACTTCATTATTGGACAACATCTCCAAAAGTGCTACTAGTAAACCTGGTACCACCTTTTTAGATATTCTTTAAGATACATAGATAAATATCTGTTGCCAAAACAATTGGAAGGCCTAAACAGGCAAAATAAACATGTGGCCAATCACCCTGCGTTTTCAAGGGTACATCTGAAACACATATTTAAAACGCCAGGAAAACATGTGTTTAAATATTGGGCGGAATAGTAAAGTGCCCATCCAGCAAAAAAAAAACATTCTTTTAAAATTGGCAGCTGTGAACAGTTTATGCCCAAAAATGTAAATGTCCACCCATTGGTTTTGAGAGACAGCACATAGAGGAACTGATGCTACCTTTTGGAGACATTTGGGGATACCGTTCTGCTGAATTTTGTAGTGCAACACTCTATACCAATTCCTAACTCCAATCAGATTATAGTTATAAAATAGATTCCAAAAATTTCCAATAAAGGGCCTAGATCAAGAGTAACATTCCGCAAAAAGCTGGAGATTTCAGTAAAACTAAACTATAAGTTTCTCATACTCTTGCAGACCTAACTGCTGCCAGTTCTTCCATTTATCATTTACAATAAAGTTGGATAACATACTGTGGTAATGTGTATATAGTTATGATTGTTGTACCTTGACTGAAATGTGTAATTTCATTTGACAATGCAGTTACCATGACAGACTATCTTGCCTCAGAGGGCTGTGAAGAAAATGTCGACAGTGATGGGTTAGACTGTGAATGTCAGTTAGCTGTTGGATCTGACACAGTCAGTTGCTGAAGTTTTCTCTGAGAAATAAAGGTCTTTTGGATCATCACATCTGCATGGTAATCATCTTTTATTTATAAACTTTACATTGGCTACGAGAATGGGATTTTGTGTTCTGCAAATTTTTGGTGGTGTTGTGGTATTCACATGCGGACAGTATATTGGTGGGTTAGTACCCAGTACATAGTAATCAGTACATTGTCGGCTTAGTATCATGAAGTGAAAATGCAACATATTTCTCCACTACCATTTTGTTTGCCTACTCCTGGGGAACCGCCATTAACATGATCAAAATGGTTTTCACTGATTATTTAATTGTTTTTAGTTCCATGTTATCTGCTGGATAAAAAATCCATGTTGATATACTGTTTAGGAGCGGAAGGCTAAGAGGTATATGAGAACTTACTTAATATAATTGAAGCTGGGGAAAGTGACACATTGGATGGATTTGAGAAAGCTCTGAAGACGTTAGATACTCCTTACTTGCCCAAAGTTTCATAATTTTGCAAAGATATTACTTCGGCAAAAGAAAACAAAAATGATGATGAGTCTCTTGAAGACTTTGTCAGCACATTTAGAAACTTGGCTGGTAAGTGCAATTTTGAGGAGCACACAGGAGAATTAATTCATGACCAATTAATGTCAGAATGTAAGTGATAAAGTTAGGGAAGAGCTGAGGATTAAAAGTGATCCTAGTATTATGTAGGTTTTTACCATTGCTAAACAGGTGGAACATTCCAGGCCATCTATACATGATTTGCAGAAATCAAAAAATGAAGCTAAGAATAAGGGAAAGAGTGACACTTCCACTGTACATGAAGTTGCCACACATAAGAAAAGAACAACAGAGTTTCTTCAAGCAAAGTGTTAGTTGTTACAGATGTGGCAATCCTGACCACTTGGCAAATTCAAAAGATTGTCCTGCTGTTCGTGTGCTATGTAGACATTGTGGAAGGAGAGGACCCTTTACCAAGTGTTGTAAATCTTGTTACAGCAAGGAGAAGATGAAAGTGATATGTGATGATGAGGAAAATATTGTTCTGCAAATATATGATGAAGATGTCAATGCTGTTTCTAGTGCAGGCTGTTTGCATCACTCGGATCTAGTGAAGTTGAATGGTGCAGAGTTTCTTATGATGAAGGACTCTGGTCCCAGGTTATCCCTAACATCTGTCAGAGACTATTAGAGTTTTTTTAAATGGAAAATTACACTGTCTGCTCCTAATATCACACAGAGCAGTTATGGGGAAAAACCTACTGCTTTGATAGGATACTTTGAGGTTGACTGAGTTTCAGGGAAATTACGCCTCAGTAAAGGTGTATATTCCAGATAAGGGTGATTCCATTTTGAGTTGGCCACACCAGAAGCTATTAGGAATCTTTCTGGATCCTATTTCATCTCCCCAAGTGCAGTTCAGAAAAGTTGATACTATGGCTGAGCAGTTTCAACACATTTTCCCACAGGTGTTGCCAGAAAAAATTGGATATGTAAAAGAGTATCTACATCGCATTAGGAAGAAGGAAGGAGCCACTCCAGTTGCTTCTAAGGTTAGCAATCTCCTTGAATCTGCATAGAGCAATTAAGTCTGAGCTTAATAGACTGAAGAAAGAGGGCATCATTGAGGCTATGGAGGTATCAGAATTGGTGGCACCAGTGGTTGTGGCTTCTAAGGCCTCTGGGTATATGTCTTTGTGCGGATCACTGGCATCTCAACAGGGAGGTTATTGAGGACAAATTTCCCCTACCCAACGTAATGGAGATGGTGACACTGATGGGCAATGCCAAGTAAATCACTACGCTTGACTTGAAGTCTATCTATCACTAGGTTTGTTTGAGTGATGATTCTAAGGATTTAACTGCCTTCATTATACCTTTCGGGGTATTTTGCTTCAACAGGATGCTATTTGGGCTTTCTTCTGTAGCATCTATGTTTCAGAGACTCAATCAGTTTATTGGAGGGGATGGTGGGGATGAAATGTTTTCAGGACGGCGTGCTGATTTCCAGTGATAACCGGGTTGATCATGTCAACAGGGTCAGAGATGTGCTTTGTAGAAAGGGATAACTAGGGGATAACTTTCAAGATCAGCAAGTGTTAATTTGCTCCATCTCAGATAACATATCTAGGGCATATTATTTTCAGTGAGGGTCTCAAACCCAAAGATGAACTTACTGCCACGATATCCGAGTTGCCGCAACCCTCCAAGAAAGAAGAGGAACAAACTGTTATTGGAATGGCAGAATTTTATTACAGATTTGTTCCCAATTTTGCAAGTCGTACTGTGGCCACTGGGAATCTTCTCAAAAAGGATTCTCAATTTACATGGACAAATGAGTGCCAAAATAAATATGAAGGTATCGAAAATGCGATGTCTACTGCTCACTTTTTAAAAAAGATTTGTCCCTGGGTTGCCTTGTATACTACTTACAGATGCCAGTGAACAGGAGCTGGGGCGGTTCTGAAGTAGAAGAAAGACGGAGAAGAGGTTATCATAGCTTTTGCTTCTGGGTCATTTATGGGGGCAGAGGGTTGGTACTCTGTCACTGAAGGAGAAGCTCTTGCAGTGTACTGGGTAATTGAAACATTTCAACAGTTTCTGAGGGTTGTGGTGTATTCAGTGCAAACAGATCACAACTCTTTACAGGAGGTCTTTGGAAAGAAGGGTCTTGATTGTATTTCAACGATCTGCCAAGTGACTATTAGCACTTCAGGGTTTTCAGTTATTTGACAGGAAGAAGAGTGATGAGGAGTGCTGGTAGATGAAGGATGAAGTCAAGGGATGCCAGATCACAAGATGATGTGTGACGGAGTGTGAATGGGAAGAGGAGATGAGTAAGGATGATGTTCTGAAGAGTATGTGTCAGTTTACTTTGTCTAGAGACAGTAGATGGAAAACGGATGAGACGTTTGTTGGATTTGATAAGGTGTTTGATGAGTTGTAGGTAAACAAAGATGTCTAGAAGAGTGTCAGCAGATTGGGACCACGTCATAGCATTAGGGAACATTTAATACTACTTGCACATGAGGGACATAAGGGCATTACTAAAACTAAGGAGAGACTTAGATTTGTGTATTGGTGGCCAGGAATGGATCACATGATTCAGAGACTTGTAAGTTAATGTGGTGAATGCAAGATGAGTGACAAGAATATGCAGGTGAGAACATCTCCCATGGTGTGTCGCGAAATTCTGTCAGAAGTTTGGGAGGAGATTGGTTTCTATATAGTTGAGCCCATTCATGTGGGCAGTGTCTGCAAATGTATGTGGTCATGGGCATGCGGTATCTGTGGTCAGTGGTGGAGTGACAACTGAAATTAATATAGCTTCTGTCATTAGATTTTTTCATGAGATTTTTGCAGGGAAGGCAAACCTAGAACTATTCTTAAAGACAATGGGTTACAATTGACTTAAAAAGAAATGGAAATATTTCTTGGTGATGGGGTCATATCTCAGAAGAAATGTGCTCAATATCATCCCAAAGCAAATGGAATGGTGGAATGATTTACTAGAACACTGAAAGAAACTATCCAGATTGCAAAAAACAATGAAGGAGATTGGGTTCAAGCTGTTAAGAAAGGAGTGGAGGAGTATAGGTTTACTCAACATTTTACCACAGGAGTGAGCCCTTTTCTTCTGTTCAAAACATAAGCCCTATACAGAGGTGGATCCACCTTGGGTGAGGGACTACAGTTGTAATGAGATGTTTGTGAGGATGTGATGGAAAAAACTAAGGCAAGAGAAGTGCATCTGCAGGGAGAAAGAAAAGAAAAATATGAGAGAAGTAGTCAGGATAAAGATGCCAGAGAGATTAAGATACAAAAGGGGATGATGGACGAAGCGTTTGAGCAAATCAAACACTCACCCCAGTCATCTGATCTGGGTTTAATCCATCACCATTCTTTAGCCCACTCAGCAACCCCAGTTCAAACATGGCCATATGCAAATCAGTCTGACCCTGTGCCTCATGGGAACAGTCCAGCCCAAACTGCCAAGCCATGTCTTCCCTGGACCGGAAACAAGCATCCTGGGACCGGTTTCGGATTCATAATCCTCATCAGCCAGGCTATCTTGAATCCAGTGGCCAAGTGAGCAAGGGACTCGCGTCTGAGCATACCCTGCCACACTTAGGGCGAACAAAGCGATACAAAAGGGGATGATGGACGGAGCGTTTGAGCAAATCAAACACTCACCCCCAGTCATCTGATCTGGGTTTAATCCATCACCATTCTTTAGCCCACTCAGCCACCCCAGTTCAAACATGGCCATATGCAAATCAGTCTGACCCTGTGCATCATGGGAACAGTCCAGCCCGAACTGCCAAGCCATGTCTTCCCTGGACCGGAAACAAGCATCCTGGGACCGGTTTCGGATTCATAATCCTCATCAGCCAGGCTATCTTGAATCCAGTGGCCAAGTGAGCAAGGGACTCACGTCTGAGCATACCCTGCCACACTTAGGGCGAACAAAGCGATACAAAAGGGGATGATGGACGGAGCGTTTGAGCAAAGAGATTAAGAGGCACATCGAAGTTCAGCAGAACATACAATGCGACAAAAGGCTTCAGTGGTGCCGCCAAATGGATGATGACCGCATCTGGAATTTCAACAGGATAGCTGTAGTTGGCGACAAGTGAAATTTATTTTTGTTCTTTAATTAGGGGGGGGAAGGTGTGTGGTAATAATAATAATCCACATTTGTAAAGCGCACAATCACCCGTAAGGGTCTCTAGGCGCTGGGGGCCGTCGGGAAGATTAAGCAAGCTATTGCCCAGAGTCACATGGTGCTGGGCTAACCTGCCGCCGGAGCCGGGGATCGAACCCTGATCCCCAGATTCCAGCGTCAGTCGCCCTGGCCGCGGTGCCACACCTCTTCCTCTGTGTATATAGTTATTGGTCTACCTTTACTGTATTGTTAGGTTTCATTTGACAATACAGTTACCATGATTAACTCTCTTGCAGTGATGGTTTAGACTGTGAATGTCAGTTAACTGTTGGATCTAACACAGTCTGGGTCTGACGATTTCGCTGGGAAATAAACTTCTTTTGGATCATCACATCTTTGTGGCAATCATCTTTTGATTATGAACTTCACACATACGAAACCCCAATCTATTCCAAATGGCAGCTGTGGATTGGGGGATCCGCAAACCCAGACTATTACAATCCTGTGGAGAGAAAAAAGGGTTACTATGAAAAATATTATGTTTTACCCCTAATTAATTATTACGCAAAATTATTGCGTTTAAAAATTTGTACCTAGTTATCTTAAGGCATTTCCATTATTAAAAAAAAAAAACTAGAGCTGCTACCGTAGCTCCTGCACCCTAATCCTTTAAAAAAAATTATCGGGTGAGAATGGATCGGCATATAGATGTGCATGGCAATACAAAACAAGCACTGGCGTTGCCAATAGGTCTCGCAGTAGGAAAGTTGGAGCTATTGGTTTTGTAAATGACAAAGCCCTTTATGTTTTTAAAATGAAAACAAAAATAAAAGGCAGTTATTTGCAATTGTAATAGCTCAAACTCTTGTGAATGCGAGACCTATTGCATTGCAAATGCTTGTTTAAAACTGCATTGTCATAAAACGTTTCAGATGCGTGTGCTTGCTCATAAATGTTAGAGGCACATAATAGAAGCTGCACTGACACTTTGTCAAAGACCACATGAGTAAAAGTGCTGTAAAAGCGTCCATTTAGATTGCGAGTACAGGAGAAAAACTAATAAACTTGTTTCTTCAGCTAAACAAACGCGTTTTAAAACAATGCATGCACGTGCTTATACTTCGGCAAACACTAGATGAGTAAAAGCGCTGTAAAAACATTTTTTAGATTGCGAGTACAGAGAAAAAAAGTAACTAATATACCTGTTTCCTTCAACTAAACAAACGTGCTTTAAATCAATGCATGCTCGTGCTTTTTGCCGGAAACTGTCATAGGGCGGGACTTCCAGAGAAAAAAAGTAACTAATATACCGGTTTCCTTCAACTAAACAAACGTGCTTTAAATCAATGCATGCTCGTGCTTTTTGCCGTAAACTGTCATAGGGCGGGACTTCCGTTCTCTAATAGAAGCTTGCGCTCACGGAATGCTAAGCTAAAGAAGCAGTCGTGATACAGAAGTCTAATGCTCGAGAGTTAGCTCAGTGGCTGCGGCTTAAGTGTAAATGTGAACATATGTTTTCGGCGTAGGAAGTATGTTCTGTGCACTGGTATATGCATAGGAAAAGGGCGCGTGTTTGCTCCTATGTGTGAAGGCTATGTGTATGCAGGCGCGCGTGAAAGCTGTGGCCGGAAGGAAGCCGGATGGGGGCGGGAGAGCCTGGTGGGGGGCGGGAATGCGAACGAGGGGAGGAGAATAGAGGGGGAGGCAAGACAGAGGCAAGGAGTGTGGCAAATGGCCGGCGGGAAGCCGGATGGGGGCGGGAGAGCCTACGAGAGAAGCACACAAGGGAGACATGGGGGAAGCTGGTAATTAGGGGAGGAGAAGCCGCAGAGCGCACGCTGGGCGAAGCCCTTTGATGTGCTGTGCGGCCGTGAATGCGCGTGCTTGTTTGGTCACGTGATTCACGGGAACTTAATGAAAACCGCAGCGCAAGAAGCCCTTGGTTTGACGAGGATTTCGAGCACTTGAATTCTCGCTCCGCTCAATGCGCTTGCGCGCATTGATAGGTTGCGAGACCTAAAAAGCTTCCTGATAATACTGATAACAAGCATTTGCAATGCCATAGGTCTTGCATTTACGTGAGTTTAAGCTATTGGCATTGTAAATGACAATGCATTTTATTTATGTTTCAAAAACCAAAAGATAAATAAAAGGCATTGTCATTTATAATGCCAATAGCGAAAACTCGCGTACATGCGAGACCTGTTGCATTGCAATTGCTTTTTTGCCAGTGCTACACTGAACTAATGGCGACCGTGCTGCAAATTAATTAAATAAAGCAGTGCAACTGCTAAAGTGGAAGCGGACAGAGCTGGAATAAGGAAAGGCCATTAAATAAAATAGTGCTCACCCACTAAATAACGAGACCGTGTAACAAGCCATGTAAAAGGTCCAGTCGTTATGGGCGGTAACAAATGCAGACAAGGCGGTTCCAAGGCGGAACTAACAAGCCTATGTATGAATCAGAAGCCAGCATTTTCGAAGGACAATGACACAAGCCAATGACAAATATGAGCGGAGTGTGGGCCGGGCTTCCAATGCATACCCTAATACAGCATGCCTCACAGAGCGAGGGTTGCATTCGCGCTGCCGCTAGGCTTGACCTCAAAAATTACATATTTAGAAGAAACAAAGTGATAAAATTAAAGCACAAAATAGTAGGTATCTGGTCCTGGATATATGTATGTGTGTTTGCTAACTGTGAGTGTATGTATTGAGTGTTTGGGCATTTCTGTGATTTTGTGTGGATACTTGAGCACGCATGTAAACTGCCTGCCGTTGTGTGGGTTTTGACTTCGAGTGTATGCGTGGGCATTTATGTGCATCTTTTTTATACATATGTGGCTTCACACAGTGCATTTCCGTGTGCATGTATGTAAGCTTGTGTGTATGAGTGTTTCCAATGGATTTCTGTTTAAGGGCATTCTTTAAAATGAAAACATTGACAAAAGATATGAATTATGAAGGCTTTGTTGTGAAGTCATGTGTCACTTCTGGCAAAGCAAACAAGAAGCTATCAAATCATTTAAACTCAGTTCACATCATGCGCGTTTCCAGTAGCCACCACTTATTAAATACCAGGTCACTGCTATCGTTAAATAAACATCTGCAGAGTTTAAAAAAAACAACATCTCCTAAAATGATTTACAGCTTAAATAAAAACCATGTGACAGCAAAATACATTCAGATATGATTTTAACATGCGAATCCTAGGGTGTTTACCGCTCGTTCCATATGACATATTACGAAGATGCAAATCTGTGTGCCAATATATATTTCAATTGTGAAACTGGATGACTGGGTGAAGCAGTGCGGTCCTGAATGGGTGTTCACATATACGGTACCCCTTTCCTTTGGCTGGGCGCTCCCGGTCTGGTAATTAGGGCTGTTTCTCCACACAGCACCGCCACATCTTCCACAAATGCACAGTCTGGGAAGCTTTCATCTGCCGGCAGGTTTATCACTTGTAGCCCCAGTTTATTTTTCAACACTACAACATAGAAATCATGCAGGCGGTTAGCAGCCGCAATGGCCACCACTTCCCCCTTTTCCGTCCTCAGGGCTGTCTCACACAGGATTCAGGGATAGGCCGGACAACGGCATGTGTGCATTCTCCAAACCTTGAAATGCATAAACCTGCCATGGCACTACTGGTATTTAAACCTCGAAAACAAGCACTGAGATGACTGACAAATGGAGCCAAGCAAACGTCTCCCACGCGCTGCCAGCTAAAAGTAACACAACTCTATATTTATGCTAGATAAATTATATATAAATGTTCCTTGCTCCTCAGTAACTATGTAAGCTATTTCCTCATTGGTCCCTCATCCTAGCTCCTCATTGGACATTCGGAAGTCTGTAATGACTGACTGACAGTGTTTTTATCTGCCCTGGTGCTGTTTAATGATTTCTGGGTGAATCGATAAATGACGAGGCAGTCTACTTGGCGGCAAGCGAGCCATGAGCTGAGCCAAAGGTCGTACTTGCAATGAAAGGCACAGTACGTTTTAAAAATATTTGCAATGCAATAAGGTATCGCATTTAAATGCGAGACCTATGGATTTGGAAACTAGTGACTGTCATTGTCTCGCCTGCTTTGCCTAATGTAGGAACACAATTAAGAAACTAGAACACGCACTGTGTAACAACCAAGTAAAGGGGCCAGTAGCCAAGTGAAGATACAAATGACAACATGGCTTCAAGTGACACAAGTGACTTCAAGTGACACGTGATTCTTCTATTATGCCACAGGCCTCGCCAAACCTTCACACATTATTAAATACCACACCTTAAGCATCCACTATTTACAGATATTTGCGAGATAGCAACTTGGTCAGACAAACCACTAAAATAGAACAGTCACGGTAATGTGACCTTGATACATGCTGGCCGTTATCCATTTGGAAGGGCATTTGGACTAAGATCCGTAAATCTTCTAGAGCAGCAAACATCACACAAACCTTGTTTTTTGTTTACAACAGACTTCTACTGACACCGGTTAACTTAAGTAAAAGATTCCCTGACATGTTTGGTTTATGTTGGACCTGCTCGTCTCCTACTGCTGACTTATTCCATATGCTTTTTTTCATCTCCACATGTACACATTTTTTGAAAACAAGTATGGTCTCAAGTCAACCTAATTTTTTTTAAAAAACTTTTTATTCATTTTGATGTAAATCATACAATTTACAAAGTCAGAACATAAACACGCAGTACAGCATCTCACAATGTTTTCAGACACATTTGTAGTGTTCCTCAAGTTAAAAACTAGCCCTCTTTTACAGCAGCCGAAACCCCCAGCCCTTTCTCCAACATTGTGTCTTTAGACCTCCTCTGCCTCACTGTCTTCTGAGTCTGACAAGGGATCATAGAGTTGACCCCTGTATGAATTCCATGCCCCCCACATTGTATTCCATTTCTTTGGGCAACCTCTAGCACGGTATATCGCTCTCTCTGCAATCATGGCTGCATCCATATCTTTACTCCATGCCACTAAGGTCAGCACCTCCTTCCCCCCCATCTTTGTGCTATATTTCTTCTGGCTATCATCATGCCCAACGTAGCCCAGGTTTGTCCGATATGCGTGAGGTCTTTTGGTTCCCATATGTTTAACAAACAGCGCTTAGGTTCAGGCAGTAGTGAGACCCCCCTCTACCTGTGAGATGGTCCGCAGCACTTTAATCCAGTATTCTGCTATTTTGGGACAATCCCATATGGTGTGGTAAAAGGTACCTTCCTCTCTGCAACCCCGCAGGCAGTAGGGATGCTCCACCTTTCCTATTTTGTGTAGGGTGTGCCTAGTGTAGTAGGAGCTATGTAATATGCGCAGTTGCGCCAACATGAGTCTTGAGGGTATACCCACCTCCCTTGGGGACGCTAATGCTTCCTGCCATTCTGTGTCATCCATTACGCCAATGTCATGAGCCCATTTATCTCTTAGGGGTCCCAGTGGGTCAGGCAAGTTATTTACAAGTTTGCGATAGGTGAGAGAAGTCGCCTTCTTCGGCATGTAGTCCGTTAGCAATCTGTCCTCTAAGGGGGACGCTTCTGGGACCTCTGAGCCTGCCGGTAATACTGTCATCAGAGCATGTTGTATTTGTGTATATCTAAAACGTTCCGAGGGGGCCATTCCGTATGTTTGTCTTACCTGCTCGAAGGGAATCACCTCCCCTTTCTGCCACATGTCACCCACAGTCGATACCCCGATAGTATACCAATGTTCAAAACCTTTACTTTGTCTGAGCTTCCCCAATCGCTTCACGTCCCATAATGGAGTGAGTCGCGCCTGTGCTGTATGCCACAGACCAAGGGTGTGTTGTAGCGGTCCGAACCGTGTTGTCACCATTTTTTTTCCATAGAGTGGAGCCAACATATCCCCCGTGCCCAGTTGCGCTCTATCTGATTGAAGTGCCGTTCCGATCGCGGTAGATGGATCCATTGATTGATTACCTTCAGCTGTGCAGCCCAATAATAAAGTTGGACATCGGGGAGCGCTATTCCTCCATCATACCAGCTGCACACTAGCTAAGCTTGCGCAATACGTGCCGGTTTGTTACTCCACAACAGTTTAGATACCTGCGCTGCAATTACTTTAAAATAGGTGAGTGCTACCGTATATGGTGTGTTTTCTAGGATGTATAAAAATCGAGGCAGGGCCATCATTTTAAAAGTGCTGCCTTCCCTAACAGGGTTATCGGGAGTGTTTCCCAGTGTCATATGTCTCTTTTGAGACGGTCAAGTGGGGACTGCAGATTTTTGCCGTAGAACTCTCCTGGGTCAGTTGTGACATACCTCCCTAAATATTTGAACGTGTGCTCCGCCACCCGCAGCGGGCAACCATCGGGTAGATGTGGTGGTGAACCGTGTAGTATGTACATGATGGACTTAGACCAGTTAATGGTATAACCAGATGCCCGACCATATGCTGTGCAGATATCTAGAAGGGTATTAATGGAGCGTGCGGGGGAAGTCATATATAGGAGGATGTCATCAGCATAGATGGGAGATACGATCCTCCCAATTGTCTGACCATCTAAGGCCCCTTATCATTGGCTCCCACCGTATCCATGCCGCCAGTGGCTCAAGCACCAGCGCGAACAATAGGGGTGATAAAGGGCAGCCCTGGCGCGTACCTCTTTCTAAGGGGAAGTCAGCAGAGATGTGGCCGTTTGCGGCCACATGCGCCAATGGTTTGGTATACAGCAACTGTACCCAGGAACAAAACTTTGGTCCAAATCCTAAATGGCGTAATGTCGCGAACATAAATGGCCAGTACACCATATCAAATGCCATATGTGCATCCAATGACAGTACCACTGCCGGTTCCTGCAAATATACTGAGCGCGCCAGTACCCCATGCAGCCTTCTGAGGTTTAGTGCCGTACTCCTGCCCGGCATAAAGCCTGACTGGTCCGGGTGCACGGGTTTTGTCAGATGCGGGGTTAGTCGGAGCGCCAGTGGTTTGGTGAGGATTTTAGCCTCACCATTTATAAGTGAAATAGGCCGATCGGAGGCACAGACATCAGCTGGCTTCCCGGGTTTCAAGATGGCCAATATGGTGGCCGTCCGCTGGTCTGGTGGGAGCTCTCCCGCCTGCAGACTGTCATTGAACATATTCAGCAAATGGGGCGCAACGGTATCCGTCAGTCTTTTATACAATTCGATCGGGACACCGTTTGGCCCCACCGCTTTGCCTGATTGCAGTGCCCGAATGGACACCTGTATCTCCTCTATGGTCAGTACAGCCTCTAGCGTCCGTGCCTCTTCCAGGGACAGCCTGTGCATAGCAAGGTCTTGTATTTATGTCATCGCCTCATCTACTGAAATGTTAGAGCGTGAGGCATATATTGTCTGGAAATGCCACGCCAGTGTCTGCACTATTGCGCACGGATCTGTTGAGAGACCAGCCTCCCCTGTATCAATTCTCGCTATCCACCTGTCGCTCCTGTCCCGTTTATCCAGCCACACCAATAGTTACCCTGCTTTGTCGCCACTATCTTATATTTTGTGTCGCGTGTTCAGTAATTGTTGCTTGGTCAGTTTTGTCAAGTATCCTCTATGTCATTGCTGAGCAAGGTGTAAAGAATGTGCTGTGTCGGGGGTCGGGTCTTTACTATGCTGTACATCTGCTGCGGTCAGGTCTGACTCCAGAGCTTGCAACTCCATCTGTCCCTCCCGCCTGTGAGCTGTGATGGATGCCAGAGCGTTGGGTCCGTAGGTGTGTTTACACCACCCGCGGGTAGGTAGATGTCCCTCCTAACGTGGGCGGCTTTAAGTGTCATAGCCTGTGGGGGAGGGGTGGCCACGCGGCCACCCCACCTCAATCCTGCTGCCCGGTGAGTTTATGCCCGTCTTGTAAGCGTAGCCCTGTCTTACGCTGATGTAGTCCTCTAGTATAAACCTGCCCCACCTGGTGAGTCTCAGTTCAGGTTCCCTGGGAGCTCAAAGGCGCGTCAACTGGCCCCCCAATGGCGCTCCAGAGTAAATTGGAGGCCACAAGCACACCGCCATATATCTCCGGCGTTTTCAGGCTCCACCTCCGCTTTAGAAGCGCTTCGCCATCCCTCTCTGGTGGGATTCGCCGATCGGGAGTCAGCTGCATCTCCCTGCTCCTCGCTCCCGACCGGTGGTGGTTTGCAGGTACTAGCGCGACCTCACTGGGTGAGCTCTGATCTCCGGCGTCTCAGGGGGGCACCCCGGCCGCTCCTCAGTGCCTCTCCCGCTACGCCGGCAAGTATTGTAGTCCGGCTCCCGCTGCATCCAGGGCTCCGCCTCTGGCGTCTGGGAGGCGATTCAGTTCACCCGACGTCTTCTCGGGGCAGCCCGCCAAATCGAGTCCCCGGCTGCCGCAGCATCACTAGGCCCAGGCTGTCCAAGTCGATTGCTCAGCCCAGCGCCCTCCATTTTTCAGCGGTGCTGGGATGAAGCGAGGAGAGGTTATCACCCTCAGAGCCCCGTTAAGCAGCAGCCATCTTGCTCGGCTGCTAGCCACGCCCCCAGTCAACCTAATTTTTAACACAAAATTTCCTCTTTCTTTTTCCAAATTGTTCTTAGCCAGCCTCTCCCCTATATGGGACAATGTTAAGCTTAATGTTAAAATCATTGACTTATTGTTAGCAATCGCTTTTCAGCAAATCACCATTAACTGGAAGGACTCTACAAAAATTTCTTACAAGGCCTGGTGGTACAATGTTTGTCATAATCATAGATTGGACACTGCATTTGTTTATCCTATTAATTTTGCAACAAAACACCTGGATTTATGGTCACCTGTTACAACATACATTGATGTTTGTGCCAAACAACGCTTTATGTTAAAACCTTCTCAACAGGAAGTTCTTAAACCACATTAATTCTTTTAATGGTTCTGTTAATTTCTTTTTTCTCCCAATGGTCTCTTTGTCCACTTATCCTGTTTTGTCTTCTTTTTTAAATTGTTATTCAAAGTCAAATATTAGTATTTTAAATGTAAACAGCTTTCAATGTATTAATTTATATTTAAGATTGTATATTATATTCAGACACCTTAATTTCTTTCAATAAACTTCTTTTTTAACTTAAAAAAAAGAAAATCAAGGCGACATTTCTGGGAATCTGTAGCACAACTTTTAGACGGGTTAAAAGAGCAAAGAGGAGACGACCAAAAAAGGATAAAGGATTCAGGAGCAGCATCAGAGAGATCAGTTGGGGTGTCCAGGTCTCTAAAAGGGTACACAGTTTCTCTTCCATTATCACTGACACTGACAAACTGATGTCCAGGAACAGACACACATATTTATACAATGAAACACACACATATATAAAGACGCAGTGGAAAAAGGAGCTTACGTTTCTCTTGAACATAAAGGTAGCCTTCCATTGTAAACGGGCTTGCTCTCTTATGTTCTTGTGGGCTCATTCGGATTTTTCTCATAAGATCTTCTACTTCCGACCTTGTACCTTCAAAACGATTCCGTGTCTTAACAGAGAGAGCAATGAAAACAAATTATTAAAATGCAAGCACTGATATCCCTATTTGCCCTGTTCATTAAAAATATATATAATTATATTTACAAATCATCCACTATTAAGAACTCATTGGATTTCAAGTGTTGCCACACACTCGCACTCTGACCCTCCCAGGGTTGGATGAGAGCAGTTCAGTAGACCTGAAAAGAGCTTACATAGATTGCAAGTGAAATTAGTGACAAAAGGTCAATTCTCTTTCCCTCGAAAATTCAAACATACGTACCCAAAGTCAACCACGCCTGCCTTACGATGAACGAAAATGCCTGTACCACATTCTTTAGCAAAAGTAATGCACTGTATTTAGATAGATTTCTTTGAAGCACTGATTTTAAACTATGTTTCAATTCTACATGGATGCAACGGGTATATGATCTAGATCAGCTTAAAGGATTCTCTACTTACTCTTAATTAATGAAGACTGTTTTATTCTTCTGTTGTTTTGTTTTTACCTAAAAGAAAAGGCTTGTTTCTTCCTTTTGAACTAATGTTATTGTAAGAGACAGGATGCCTGTGTGCATAAATCAGTCCCATTACATTCTGTTTTTATTTTCTTGTATGTGATGTATAAGTGGATTTCCTCTGTAAAGGATTATTGTACCCTTCTTCTTCCTTCTGGGGCGTAAAGCTTTTTTCTAAAACTATATTTATGGTTGCAGATATGTATGTTGATCTAGTACATGTATACATCATCTCTGGCTAAAGTAGTGAATTCAGATTTGCTTAACCGTTAAAAATTGAGATTAAGGGTTTAAATTGGTTGAGGGTCTAAATGGGTTGCGAATCTTAATGTGGTGCTTTCATTTTAAAGCATCCATTGGGAAGGAAATATAAATCTGCCAAATGTTTAAACACATTTCTCCATAATTCACCTTTATATTGTTTAAAAAAAATTATCTTCAGTTTTGCAGAGCACCAACTGCCAGAATATTTCAGCCTTTCCAAACGAATAAGATACAGATGTATATTCATTTGCCATCCCACAAACTGACCTGGCAGATTCACTTCAATTTTCCGGAGTTTGACAATTTCCGTCCTTCAATAGTAGGTGGGTGTAGTCACAGCTCTTTACTGTTGAGCCTTTACACCACTGATCCTTGACAATTTGGACTTTAAATGTTGGACTTAAAGTACATTTTTAAGACTGATTTTTAGAACCCAATCACCTAACGCCTATCGTACTCAATCGTTAAGTGATATTTAATATAAACTCAAAAGATAACTGATCCTCTATCTTCCTAATAACTATTATCTGTTCCTAATACCACTGAAAGGTGGCCAGCAATACGTACAAAGAAGATACATCTTCCATAAGTGAAAAATATTAATTCCTAAAATGTTTTCCTAGCAGAGTAAATCAAAACACTGACAGGAGGTTTTTAAGCGATTCGCTCCTCTATAATGCAATAGATCACGAGGAACACCAATGTATATCTGATGTTGCACTCAGAGGAATTTTGTTTGACTTTATAAGACTTGGAGAACAATGATTTGCACATAACAGAGCTCCTTGGCATTGACACCTAATTTTGACTCTGGAGTTAAAATAGAATACTATGAAATATCAAGTGGAACTCAGCTAAAAAAACGTGCTCTACAAAATGAACCTGTAGGGGGACAGGGATGTGTGGTCTAGTGGAAATTTAGAAGGTTTGCAAAAGATCGCATCTCTGTGGGCTCCAGCACTGCTCCAACTTCAGGCCTGGTCTTTATCGGCTTGAGATAGGAGAGAGTCTGGGGTACTTGGGAGCCAGAAGCTTGACCTCTGAGGCATCTAAATGTCTGTATTTTGTCCCTGATGACAATGTGAAACCTGAAAACCATGAGACGATAGAACCCTTCCCCTGAGTATTGCCATTACCTAAGCCAACGGCAGGGTGTGCTGTAGCATCTTGAAACAGGGCTCCAGAAAACACAGCATTGGAGCAAGGGTACCAGAGGGAGACTTCGTTGGAAGAAAAATGGGCAAGGGGTCCTTCCCTTTACAATGGAGACTAGACGGTGTACCAGCACCACTTTGGCTCACTCCTAGTTCACAGGACTACTGTGGTAGAGAGGCAAGCTGGAAGAGTGGCTAAAATTTTAGGACCTGGAGTGGCTTGAGGCTTTCTGGTCTGCTGGCCAGCATGTCTTTAGACTACAGCTCTACTTTTCCCAAAGGTGTTAGTTGGTCGAAACATCATCCCAGCTTTGACCTATTCCTGGAATCAGTATAGTGTTCTAGAAATCGGAGACCTGGTTTTCTTTTTTCATTTTTAGGTCAAGCCTGTAAGAGCATGCGCTCTCGCATGTGTCTGATAATGGGTTTGGAACCCGCCCATAGCTTGCCACTAGTTGGCACCACTGTCACTTTTCTTTGCTGGCTTCTCATTGGGCAAACCTTTCCAAGCGTCAATTCCTTTTATTGCTGTGGCGCACAGACCACGCACTTTATCATTGAATTGATTAGTGCTCCTCCTTTGGCCTTCTTTTCTTTTTTGCAGTTTTCTTTTTTTTGTTTGAATCTGTTCATTGAGAATACATTTTATGGTTAACCTTTCTTTTCCATTTGTGACCAGTTTGTTGTACACCTTTGTTGCAGTAAACTTAGAAATAATCAACAACATGTTAGAATGGGTTTGTAATGCTCATCAGACATACACCCTCTAGAGATAAAGGAAAAGTGGGCATCTAGTACATTGGGGTCTGTTTAAACTAAATCATATGATGTACTTCACAGCATCGATGTATTTGAAACTCTTTTGGACAACCCCTAGAGATAACCTTATTGAATGTTAAATCGTTCGCTATTTTGATTTTTGACTTTGATGGATACACGTGTTAATTAATTTTTCTTTTCGATTTTGAATATGTCATGTTCATTGCATTGATGTGGAATTAGACTGTGATGCAACTGAGAAGCATCACAAAATATAAATTAATTTACAGACAGAGTTTTGTAATATGATATCCCTTGTTGGCATATTTTCCTATCTGCTTCCTTTTTAGGTCCAGCCTGCAAAAGCTTGGGCTAGTGCACATGCTCTCACTTGCGAGACTCATATCTAATAATGGGCTTGGAACTCGCCCATGTTTAACATTCGTTGGGATTATTGTTGCTCTTCTGTGCGGTCCTCTCTATAACTTTTATTTTAACCTTCTATAATTTATCCCCACCCTCCCGTTTTTTCTCCCCTTCCTCATACCATCCCGTCCCTGTTTCTATTTAATTGTTGTGTTCCCATGCAACACTCCAATACTTTCTTTACCCCCTAATTTCACTTTCAATGATCAAGTTCCAATCTCCTTCTCCATTTCTCCCTTAACCACTTTGCTAGCTTGTTCTTTCTCTCGTTCTTCCCTTTTTGCCTCTCTTGCTTTTTCCCTCCTTCCAACTGTCTCATTTCCCATTTACCAGTCTTGTACTCTTAAGTCCCCTTTTTTCTCCCCTTTCTACCTTTCCCTCCGACTCTACAATCTTAACATAAAAAGAGTAATGAAATAGCCAACACTGGCAGCTTTATAATGCTTTTAAAGATTATCCCATTATCCACCCCCTTCACCTGTTACCCACCCCTAAACCAGTTTTCAAAGCCAAAAGCTCGCCCATAGCCGACACCTATTGGCTTTGCCAATGCTTGTTTCCCCAAGATGCCACCAAAAGACAATAGCAGGGTCAAGACTGATTTGCATATGGCTGGGTTTAAACTGGAATGTTATGGGATGCAATAAAAACGATGGATTTAGCCCCAGATCTCTGTACTGTGGTAACTATTTGACATTGTTAAACATTCTGTCCATCAGTTGTTATTTTTGCACCAAAAAGACAATAAGCACATCAAAGGCCAGAAGAAGAAGGAGCTGTTCAAGCCATGCCAAACATGTACGACACTACGGCATAGTGGAGCTAAAAAAAGAACTTGAAGATTCTTGTTTGGCAAAGGTGACATGGGAGAGTCCTTTCTACTGGGGTTACACAAATGAAAGGCACTTTGGAAGAATTAAACGCAAAAACATACCACACATATAATTAAGTCTCTCCTGGGTGGGTCAATTGGAATCACAACTGAAACAAAACTCTGCCTTGGAAAACCACACAGTTTTTAGACACTGCAGAATTACATCCATAGTGCGAATAGAACAAAAAGCAAAATGCATGGATAATGCTACCCAGGCAAACAGAATGCAGATTCTGGGTTCACGACAGTTACATCTGGAGGACATTAGGACATTGCTGGGTGACTTTTTACTGAAAGAGGCCCACAGAAGGCTCTGGAACTCGCGGTGGAGGGTCTCTGTTGGTTGAAATGTGCAATAGGATCACTCAGAGGGAGGTAAAGGAAGAATTGATATCCATGACCTTTAATGGTTCATTGCAGTTCCCAGCAGAACTAAATATATGTAAAGATGGTACTGTGCACACTTTCTCCCAGCCCGAGGCAGCAACAACATTTCTGAACCACGACAAATATGTACTGCAGTTTCCTGCATCTGTGGTAACTACGGATACAGGCTCTTGATTTTGCATCTGCTAGTAGGAGATGCAAAATACTATACCCCACTTAAGGATACGAGCGAAATGGTGACTTTCTCAGTAAGCTTTCATTTAACTTACCCTATACATTTGTCTCCTTATCTTCTCCTTCCATCTTAATCTTATAGCAAATGCTCCTAAGAGCATACTCAGTGCTTTTGTTACACACTGTCATGATTTCATCAGGAAATGCTGTATTTCCTTCATAAAAGGCGTTTTCACAGTTTTATCAGTAATCCTTGTGCTGTATGTACGTTTGCCCAATTAACATGATTTAAAAATGAATAAATAAATGTTGTTTGGAAAAACATTAATTTACAACTACTTACCAAAAATGATTGTGTTTTTTTGACAAACCAGTCACAATTTTAAACAAGTGTTGGAAAACCAATAGGTCTCGCCTATGCAAGAGGTATTGGCTTTGCCAATATGTTTTAGCCATAGTGTACGCCAGCACGGCTGCTGTTTAGCAAGGATAAAAGTTAGAGGAATAAAGGAGAGTGGAGTGGAGTGGAGAGTCGCAAGGTGGAGTAGAGTTGAGAGCTATGGAATGACATGAAGTGCAGTTGAGTGGAACGAAATGGAGTGTCATGGAGAGACGTGGAATGTTGTTAAGTGTTGTGGAGGGAGTAGAGCAGAAGGGCGTGAGTAGAATTGAGTGGCGTGGAGTTGCATAGAGTGTCATTGAGTATTGTAGAACAGAGTAGAGCGGCGTAGAGTGTGTTGCTTAGAGTGTTGTAGAGTAGAGTGGGCTAGAGAGGAGTAAATTGTTGTGGAGTTGAGTGGCATAGAGTGGAATAATGTAGGACAGTGGAATTTCACAGAGCAGTGGTTCCCAGCCTGTTGTCCCTGGACCCCTGGTGGTCCGCAAAGCCTCCTCAGAGGTCCGCGACTACTTAGAAAATTAAATATTAACAGATTGATAAGGCACACATAAATACAGAAGCTACATGTACAATTTAAAATATTAAAGCATACTGTAAATGGAAAGGAATTTTAAATTGGAGGCTACAAATTTAATTAGTATCCTGAGATGGATTCATGGGAACAGTGCAGATGGATCAAACAGAATATAGTATGGATGATGAGTGGCCTCGATTGAATATAGAAAAGTTCCAACATTTCCATTAAAATTACACCTTTGTTTATATGTGTTTGCGAATTAAATAAAATGTGTCATTATTTGGGTGTTTGTTTGATGAATGTTTGTTTCTGTATTTTTTAAAACATTTTTGCAGTTAAAATCATCGACAATGCTTAGGCCTGAGTCCTCGACTTCCAGTAATGACTGGTCCCCGGATTCCAATAATGATTCAGTGGGGGTTCCAGCAATAATTAAGTAGGGGTCCCCAGATGTCAAAAGATTTAGAACCAGTGGCATAGAGTACTGTAGAATCGAGTGGCGTAGAGTAGAGTGGAGTGGCGTAGAGTGGATTAGTGGAGCAGTGTGCTGTAGAATGTACAATAGATTAAAGTGGCATGGAGCGGCAGAGAGGGAGTAGCGCAGAGCATCATAGGGTAGAGTAGTATTGCAGAGTAGCACTGAGTGGAGTAAAGTGTTGTGGAATAGTAGAGCAGAGTAGAGCATTAGAGCAGAGTGAAATACCACAGAGTAGAGTAGAGTAGAGTGGCCTACCGTGAAGTGGCCTAAAGTACACTGGTGCAGAGTAAATTGGCACAGAGTGCAGTGGCATAGAGTGCACTGGTTTTGAGTATAGTGAGCTAGAGTGCATTGGCGTAGAGACAGTGACAGAGTGCAGTGGCATAGAGTGCTTCAGAATAGAGTGGAGTGCAGTGGCACAGAGTAGATTGCTTCAGAGTAGAGAGAAGTGGCATAGAGTGGAGTGGTTCAGGGAGGAGTGGGGGGGCAGAGTGCAGAGATGTAGAGCAGAGTGGTGTAAAGTGCTGTGGTGTGGAGTAGGGTGGTGTACAGTACAGTGGTGTGGAGTGCAGTGGTGCAGAATAGAATAGAGTGGTGTGGAGTGATGCAGAGTGTAGTGGTGCAGAGCCCCTTTACACAGAGTGCAGTAGAGTGGTGAAGAGTTGAGCGGTGCAGAGTAGAGTGCGGTGGCACACAGCACGATAGCGCAGAGTACAGTGGCACAGGGTAAAGTGGTGTATGGTAATGTGGCACAGGGTAGAGTGCAATAGACTGCAGCAATGTACAGCACAATGGTTTAGATTGGCGTATCATGCAGTGCGTAGAAAACACTGGCATAGAGTGCAATGGTGCAAAGTAAAGTGGTGTTCAGTGAAGTGGAGTAGAGTAGAGTGGCATAGAGCAGAGAGGCACAGAGTGGAATAGAGTGCAGTGGAATAGAGCGCAATGGTGTAGAGTGGCGTAGCATACAGTGGTGTAGAATGCAGTGGCGCATAGTAGAGTGGTGTTCAGTTTAGAGCGGAGAGGGCAGTCTTGTAGAGTGGCACAGAGAGCAGCAGGTAGAGTACAGTGCTGCGGAGTATAGTGGCTTAGAGTGCAGTGGCGTAGAGTGCACTGGTTTTGTGTAAAGAGGTGTGGAGTGCACTGGATTAGAATGCAGTGGTTTAGAGTAGAGTCGCGTAGAGGGCAGTGGCATAGAATAGTGCAGATAAGAGTGGATTTGAGTGGTGAAGGGTAGAGTGCAGTGGCATTTAGTGCAGTGGCGTAGAGTAGAGTGGCACAGAGTGGAATAGAGTGGAGTGGCATAGAGTAGATTGTTTCAGAATAGAGTGAAGTAATGTAGAATAAAGTGATGTAGACTGGAGTAGAGTGGTGCAGAGTAGGGTGGAGTAGTACAGGGTACTGTGCCATGGCGTGGAATGCATTGGCATAGAGTGCAGTGGCATAGAATGCAGTGTTGCAGAGTGGAGTGGTTTAGACAGGAGTGTGTAGAGTGCAGTGGCGAAGAGTGCAGTGGTGTGTTGCAGACTGGGGTACAGTGCACTGAAATAAGGTAGGGTGGTGCAGAGCAGAGAGTGAAGCGGCGTAGAATGCAGTATCAGAATGCAGTGGTGCCCAGTAGATTAAAATGGAGTGCACTGGCGTAGAGTGCATTGACGTAGAATGCAGATGTGGAGAGTAGAGGGACGGAAAGTAGAGTGTAATGGTGTAGAGTGCAGTGGCATAAAGTGGTGTATAGTAAAGCGACGTACAGTGAAATGGTGTTGAGTGTTGTAGATATAGTGGCATACAGTGCATCGATGAAGAGTGGAGCGGCGCAGAGCATTCAAAAAATAGTCTCTCTTTCGGCCATTTCTGAGTTAAAGTACACCTTGATGTGTGGGAAACCTACATGTTATTCTTAAAAATTAAAACAAACCAAAAAATGTTATTTTCACATTTCTGCGTGAGTATGATCAATTGTTGAGTTTGGAAAATAGGCCGGCTCGGTGTTAAATGGGGAGTATAATGATTTAACATTGCTTATCTTGCGTCATTGTGAATTGCATACGCCCCTATTTTTCCTTGGGCCTGTGCCCTGTGTATACAAAATGCTTTGCAGAGGATTACATTTCGAGCATTACGGTTTCTGGGCGCTCAAATTACATTCCGAGGCAAAATCGCACATAGCTTCAGGGAGTGCACGTGATAAAAACAAGTGCAACTACCCCTCTCGGGCCGGCCAGAAACAGTGCCTGAACCGTTCTATTAATATAAAGACGGCTCTTATTAGAGCCTTCATTCGGTACAGGAGGGGCTCCAGGAATTCTGCGTATGCTGACCTCGCCCTGAACTCCGGAGACTCATTTGTGCAGAACGGCGCAGCCTGGCCTGCGTTCAAACTCAAATCCCATGACCTCATTCGGCCGGCCTTCAAACCCCGCCACTCGCTGCTGGTAACTGGAGATTCTCAGCCGAGCTGCTAGGCCCCACCTGCCTGCGCTGCACAGCAAGAATCACGGATATCCTTCAGGTTGCGGCTAGGGTTGCCACCTGGCCAGTTTTATACCGGCATGACTGGTATTTTAATGACCATGCCGGTAAAAAAAAAAAGTAGGAAAATCATCTAAGGCCAGTATTTTTTCCCCTAATTCTTACAAATTAAAAAAAATAGATGTACTGAGAAAACTCTTTGAAATGTATTTTACAGCTGCTTAACGATAAAAGTAAAGAACGACAGAAATGCACTGTTAAAAATCAATACAGACGATTTCATATGCATTTCACATCTAGGGCTTTACAGAATCGTATAAGGTAAACAGATGCCTGATAAGTTAATTTTGGAACGGTGGCAACCCAGTTGGAATTTTCTGCTCACGCCCAGAATATAAAATTATCGCTTGGTGGTTTATAAATTCACTCTTTAGTGCTTCCCATGAGGCACTGGGAGATGGTCAAAGGTAGACCATCACACAACAAGCGCCAAGGAGACACCTCAATTCAATGGACCTACTGTCATGGCACAGTGGGACTTTGGACTACTGTACCTCGTGGTTTCACATCTGTTCCTTCTGGGATGCTCTCTCTTTAACCAGCAAGCACCCCAAACAGACCTCAGCAGCAGGTAGCGCGCTACACCCATGCAAACACCCAATGCAGACCCTCAGTGCTCAATCAGCATGGGCCTGATCAATGAACTGCATTTAGATGCAGAGATACTGTGCGACTGGAATTTATGTTTCTGGCTAATATCACAACACCTACATAAAGCTACTCCTAGTGATTCCACCCAAAATGGGGAACCTTTGCTGCCTCAAGCCTAAAATTGCCTCTACAACAATTAAAGCCACTTGGGGAAAGCACATCCCCCCTGGTTCTTAATTCACAATCTCTCACTTTCCAGTTGTGAAATGTTGGCAGGGATGCATGGCGGAAATTACTGGGAGCCAGTAGGCAGTGAAGAGAAAGTCGGCAGGTGGGAGAGGCTGGGCAAGGGGCGGAGGAGCCATCAATTTCCCGCCAGTGCTGTGGACGGGTGTCGGGTTGAGGCCAGGATGGGTTTGTGCCCGCAGCTTCTAGCCAATCCTCACACCAGTGAAATCGGTCGGGTGTTCCTGCACCTGGAAAATGTTGGTGCAGGAAATGGAGGCACCTGTAAAAGGTAGAGTGGTTATCGCACCCACCAATATTACCATCATCTGCATGCCAATGGGCAGCCATGGTACTTTGGGGAAACCCCTTTTGAGGTATTTTAGGAACATATCATGAAAAAATATTATAGAGGATATCGATAGATGCTTTGGCTTTTAGTGATGGAGTATATCCGTTGTGATCTGGAACCAGAGATACTCGATAGTGTTCGGACATGATCTTCTTTAATGTCACATAAAGTTTGCGGCAATGTTTTCACCCTATGTGGTCTTGTTGCTGGGCAAAGTGCAAGTAGCACTACAGATCTCTGAAAGGAGAATCGGCCACCCTGCTGTGGCCTAGAACTCTAGGATCCATCGATTTTACCAGTCTCAGCCTTCTAAAACAATGCTTAATGCAGGAAGCATTTTGTCTTCTGCCAATTAGTTGAAGATCCTAGATCTATTTTTGTGTAATATTGTTTTGACAGGTTGTCACCACCAGATGCTGAAGTCTGACAAAATACTGGATATGTTCAGATATCTGTTTTTTTAAACTGTAAAGGTGTCTTCCTTGGCAAGTTTTGTCCTATCCTACATTTACCCTTACTGTAAGTGTGCACAGCCTTCACCCGGCCTACTCTGTCTCCTCTGAATCACATATTCTATTTCAAATTAGTTACTTTCCATCCTCCAATTTATGATGGGTTCCTTTTGGAAAACATATCTGATGATCAAATTTGTAAAGAAAAATTCTCTAAGGCACCTCATACATATATTCACTGCACAATTTTCATTATTTCTGAAAAATCTTATTCTGTTTTTCTGTGTCAACACAATGTGGCCTAATGGCCAATAATGTGTCAAAAATATTTTTTTGCATCAAATGATGAAAGCGACACAGGCTGTGAAGGTCACAGGACCAAACGCAGGTACAGCTCAATGATGCAGCAGTGAGTCATGCGAATGTTCTACTGTACTCAAGCAGAAGCTTCAGCACACTAATGCTCATATATTCGATTTCTGAATACGTTTACGGAGTAAAGGGGCAGTTTTTTACATTTCATGAATTCTTTGATGCTGCAATTGACAGCTCTTTGTTCCCAGGATCAGGAACAACGTAATGTCGACATGCAGTGGTGGCTAGCAATCTAAAAATATGGTGGGCGCGATGGCACGACTGACCATAAATTCTGCTCCCGCCCAGTTAGGCACTTCTCTCCCGGCAATCAGTACCCATGAGCAGGAAAGTGAAAGACTTCCTTCTTGCCCAGTGGAAAGCCAATCCAACCAATCCTGGAGCTGCTCTCATGCTGTTTTCAGCATGACAGCAGCTTGAGGATTGATTGGAGCAGGCTAACTCAGTGCTCATTTTGAGACAGGGGGCCTGTGTTAGCCACCCCATGGGTGTTTCACAGCCCTGGGATTGCTGTGTCTACAGAGTGCATGTTGGGCTGGCCGTCCCAAGACAGCGGGCTAATCCGACATACATACCGGCAGGAGTAGCTGTCATCCTGCAATTGCAGGATTCAACCCCACCTCCTGACCTCACACTTGCACAAGCCAGTGGCAAAATGTACTTGTGTTTTCCCGCTGCACTCGCAGCAGGCGAGGCGACGCTCCTCTGCCCTTTAGAAGAAACCGCCTCTGGCTACATGCTCATGTGGTACTTAGGGCAACAGAAAGTCCACCAGTTGCTTTGAATTTCTTCAGTTGTAAGAATGGGTCGGATGATGTGAAAATGGGTGTTCTCATTGATGTGTGAAGGAAGATGACTTTGCTGGAAACACACAAGGTATTAACATAGTTAAGGCCCAGCATTTTCTCCTAAACATCATATTTCCATGCTTACACCTTCCTCGAATAGGCATAAGTGGTGCACGAATAGTCGTAAAGAGTGCCTCAAAGAAACCAATGCTTTTACTGGATTTTTGGGAATAAAGATCTTCATAGGAAAATATTTTCCATGCTGAGAAGTGTGACCTTGCACGTACATACTATTCAAACTGATTTTTACCAGTCTGCAGACAATTCACAGCTATAGAGTTAGGACTGAAAGGTAAAGGGCCTGGGAATCTACAAAAAGGTTAACCTCCCTTGCCCAATGTCTGACTCTTTGTTTAATTACAGACGTGTAAATATTTGCAAATTATAGAGGTCCACCTATCTATGCCTCAAATAATTTTCAGAATGTATTAGAATATATAACCTTGCTTTCTTTTTCTCGATTGTCAATCACTTTTCAATAGTAATGCCACTTTGGTTTGAACGGCTAAGTCATACCAATCAGGATAAGGATATGAGGTGGTTAGAAAGCAAGAGTGCTCTATGAACTAAAACAACAGGAAGGTCAGCCTACTTCTGATAACGGCCTTGTGCTGGTCAAGAATAAATCCAATAGTACCTTACAATGGAACAGGTTACGAGACCAAAAGTCGACCGGGATTGTCGGAAAATATTTTTTTGCAGAAATTCAATAAATGTGTAGGGGGTGGGGGAGAGAAAAGTTAAAATAATTATACAGACATTGACAAACTTACATCCAGTTTTGAGGTTCTTGGGCGTGAGCTTGTCAATTTCTGTATATGTAGACATAGGTACGGGAAGTAGGGGTGCTGAACATCCTGGAGTTTAAAAAGTAAATGAGCAATAAAGATACCTTTAAAGTTTGTTTTTCTCTGGTCATAGTTGCTGTGCATTTAAAGACAGAGGTCAAATGTTAGGCTATGTCTTCTGACAAATTGTAGCTTCTTCTTTTAAGATGGAGAATGGTGTTTACTTTTCTGTCTCTGACTGCAAAGGGAGTGTGAAAGGAAATGCTATAGAAAGTCAAGCTTTTTTTTTAAACGTTTAAAACACAACACCACTTAAATACCTTTCTAAAGATACAATCAAAGCAAACCAAGATACTTTACTTGGTGATCCGCAATTAATAAATATGTGTTGGAACTCAATTTCCACACACTATTGTTTGTGTGCTATATAGTTTTATCAGTAAAACTGTAAGTCAGTGTGACTTTTGTTGGCATTTCAACAGAAAAAGTGTTTTTTTTAAACTGAAAATGTGGTAACATGCTATGCTTTAGTAATACATTTGCAGCAGTGTGCTCTAAAGTGCACCACTGGCTACATACCACACCCTTCACTCTGATGTACTGACATGGCTCATTTGCTACACTTGTTCTTTGTGTGATGCTTGGATTTTTCACAATCCCTATGACTTCGGTGATAAAACACTGATACCAGCACCCCCACTCCAAAAATTGTCCCTGCACCACTGGATTTAGACCGCACAATTCTTCCCATAAATGGGAACTTTTGAGAAACCAACTCGCTTTAGAATGCTTGTGACCAATATATGAATCTTCATCCCATTACCTTCCCACATTCCCAGGATCTATATACAACCACAACAAACTATCTCAACCTTCATTAAAAAAAAAAAAAAAACACAAAAGGAAACATCAGTTAATAAAAAAGTTCGATTCTCTAGTTGTCCAATGAGTGATTCTATCAGACATTACTGGTATGGTTTTTTGAGAATACAAAAAATGTAGTGTGTCTGAAAGAAAGATAGATTTAATAATGTTACCAAAGGGCGTGAAAGTGGTCCTTGTTGTTGTTCTTGTGGGGAAAAAAAGTATCTTTACAAATGTAATCTCTCTCAAAAAATGCCATCTGTATGTGAATAATGTCACTAGGTAGAATTTAATGCGAAACATAAATCGTACTACTTTCTGGACAGTAGATGGCAGCATTTGATCACTTTACTCTATCCCAAATTTCAATCCCATCAGTACAGCAACATGCAGTTATAATATTTACATAAAACAAACACCAGACTGTTCAATTCCAAACTGGAAGTACAGACCGTTAAGTGTACATTTCTTGATGCCCAAAACCTCCCCTTAACGCGCTAGAGGAGAAGGGATAGGAGAGATGGAAACGACTATTGACAAGGAAAGCTAAAGGCGGGGAAAATACACAGGGAAGGAGACTGGAAGCTCGCAGACGAAGTGTTTTTTTTCCAAAACGCTGGTATCATTCAGTGGGCGCACTGCAACCATAATAGCATATGCCAACTCGAACCGCAGCAGTTGTTACTCCCAAACCGAGCGCCCACCTAAAAGTCACGCAGAAATGGTTGCTTACATTTTGGATGTTGATTTGTAACACCGTCTTGTAGTGGTTGAAGTCTTTCGCAAGTTCATAGCCCTGATGATAAAATGTGAAGATTCCTTGAAAAAACGACAGCATCTACAAGACGGGCGAGAGGAGGCGAAAGGTAAACATATAATAACAACAGAAACATTTTAATTCAACAAAGGCTGCACAGAATATTGAATACATTATTGCTTTTTTCATAACAATACGCAAAACGGAGGCTTTCCATTTTCGACAGCAAGTTGTGTCCATCCACGCTCCACAACATGCCACCCCTCGGCTCTCCTCACACTTACCTTCTCACGAGCCAATCCAAAGCATTCGCCTATTATGGGACTTGTTTCTTATAAAAGCAGACTTGTAGGTGGTAAGTCAGAGCTCAGCACTCATTTGTGGTCTTTGGCCCTGCATTCAATCAGGGCACAAGTCCTAAAAAAAATAAGTGGGTGGAACTAACCTAGTTAGGCAGTATGCAAGTGACATCATGGCACACAAAATCACGGTGCATGGCATCACGGCGCACATCACAGTGCATGGCATCACGGCGCACATCACAGTGCATGACATCACGGCGCACGACATCACGGCGCACGACATCACGGCGCACGACATCAGAGCGCACGACATCAGAGCGCACGACATCAGAGCGCACGACATCAGAGCGCATGACATCACACATGGCATCACAGGAATTGACATCATAGAAAGTGGCATCACAAGCCACGACTTTACAGGAAGTGGCATCACAAGAAGTGGCATCAGATCTAAAGCCCTCACATATATGTTTAGCAGGTCTATCATGTGTACGCTTGAGCGCATTGCGAGGATAATAGCACAGTGATCTATGGAAGAGGATATGTGACTTCTACACCTTGCAATCCCACAGTTTTATGTAACAGATCCTGTACATTCATTTACAAACTTAAATCATTTATTGTACATGTACTATGCATGTGTTGCTGTAAAGCGCTCTGACACGCTGCATTAGGATGAGTAGGGCTATAGAAGAAAAAATAGTTGTATTTAAATTATTTCAACACCTCCTCAGGTGTTATATATATATATATAAATATATATATATAGTAAGCTCTATATAAATGCAATTTATTTTGTGCAAATACTGGGAAAGACCAACACATCTGACATTCTTACAGTGCATGCATATCTCCTAAACAGGGACTTAAAGTGAAAAGCTGCCTCTCTTAAGTATGTGTGAAGTGCTAACAAGGTGTGAGCCTTTGTTTCCCCTCCGCTTCATTTGCATCAGGTGTGCGGCTCCAGACTGCTCCCAGCCAAAAGACTTGAACAAACGGATGCCTGATGACCCCTCAAATTCGGCCTTTGTTATGGGACCAGTAGGAATCTTAAATAAGAAAGCTACATCCCCGCCTGCACGTTGTTGTTTGTTGCAGAAGGAAAGCAGACAAAGTGCAGGCGCTGCTGAAAGTGTCCCGGTGTTTGGTAATTACACGGACCAGTTCAGCACATTATTCAGGAGGGTCCAAATTCTTTGCGCTCACCCTGGGAAACAAGCATTAGAAATGCAATGGGCTCGGATTTATTTTAGTTTGAGCTAATGGCATTGTAAATGGCAATGTCTTTTCGCCATGTGTTATGGAGTGTGTGCATGTGGTGTGCAGTGGAATTATGTGGGCTGGATTGTAATTTTACCAATGGTGGCATGCTGTGCTTTAGATGAATATGTTTAAAAGTAAAGTGTACCATACTGCGATTGCTATAATAGTTAATTGTGGATGCGTTAACAATTGATGCGTGCACTGATGGCTGGTGGTGTGTGACTTACTGTCACTCACTGTCACTCACTGTCACTCTGCACTCACTGTCACTCTGCACTCACTGTCACTCTGCACTCACTGTCACTCTGCACTCACTGTCACTCTGCACTCACTGTCACTCTGCACTCACTCTGCACTCACTGTCACTCTGCACTCACTGTCACGCTGCACTCACTGTCACGCTGCACTCACTGTCACGCTGCACTCACTGTCACGCTGCACTCACTGTCACGCTGCACTCACTATGCACTCCCTATGCACTCTAAAGTCTGCACTCCCTATGCACTCTGCACTCCCTATGCACTCTGCACTCCCTATGCACTCTGCACTCCCTATGCACTCTGCACTCCCTATGCACTCTGCACTCCCTATGAACTTTGCACTCTGCGCTCCCTATACACTCTGCACTCCCTATGCACTCTTCACTCTGCACTCCCTATGCACTCTGCACTCCCTATGCACTCTGCACTCCCTATGCACTCTGCACTCCCTATGAACTTTGCACTCTGCGCTCCCTATGCACTCTGCACTCCCTATGCACTCCCTATGCACTCTGCACTCCCTATGCACTCTGCACTCCCTATGCACTCTGCACTCCCTATGCACTGTGCACTCTGCACTCCCTATGCACTGTGCACTCTGCACTCCCTATGCACTGTGCACTCTTCACTCCCTATGCACTGTGCACTCTTCACTCCCTATGCACTCTGCACTCCCTATGCACTCTGCACTCCCTATGCACTCTGCACTCCCTATGCACTCTGCACTTCCTATGCACTCTGCAATCTGCGCTCCCTATGCACTCTGCACTCCCTATGCACTCCCTATGCACTCTGCACTCCCTATGCACTCTGCACTCCCTATGCACTCTGCACTCTGCACTCCCTATGCACTGTCGCTCTTCACTCCCTATGCACTGTGCACTCTTCACTCCCTATGCACTGTGCACTCTTCACTCCCTATGCACTGTGCACTCTGCACTCCCTATGCACTCTGCACTCCCTATGCACTCTGCACTCCCTATGCACTCCCTATGCACTGTGCACTCCCTATGCACTATGCACTTCCTATGCACTCTGCACTCCCTATGCACTCTGCACTCCCTATGCACTCTGCACTATGCACTTCCTATGCACTATGCACTTCCTATGCACTCTGCACTCCCTATGCACTCTGCACTATGCACTTCCTATGCACTCTGCACTCCCTATGCACTCTGCACTCCCTATGCACTCCCTATGCACTCTGCACTCCCTATGCACTCTGCACTCCCTATGCACTCTGCACTCCCTATGCACTCTGCACTCCCTATGCACTCTGCACTCCCTATGCACTCTGCACTCCCTATGCACTCTGCACTCCCTATGCACACTGCGCTCCCTATGCACTATGCACTTCCTATGCACTCTGCACTCCCTATGCACTCTGCACTATGCACTTCCTATGCACTCTGCACTCCCTATGCACTCTGCACTCCCTATGCACTCCCTATGCACTCTGCACTCCCTATGCACTCTGCACTCCCTATGCACTCTGCACTCCCTATGCACACTGCGCTCCCTATGCACTCCGCGCTCCCTATGCACTCCGCGCTCCCTATGCACTCTGCACTCCCTATGCACTCTGCACTCTGCACTCCCTATGCACTCTGCACTCTGCACTCCCTATGCACTCTGCACTCTGCACTCCCTATGCACTCTGCACTCTGCACTCCCTATGCACTCTGCACTCTGCACTCCCTATGCACTCTGCACTCTGCACTCCCTATGCACTCTGCACTCCCTATGCACTCCCTATGCACTCCGCGCTCCCTATGCACTCTGCACTCCCTATGCACTCTGCACTCCCTATGCACTCCCTATGCACTCTGCACTCTGCACTCCCTATGCACTCTGCACTCCCTATGCACTCTGCACTCCCTATGCACTCTGCACTCCCTATGCACTCTGCACTCCCTATGCACTCTGCACTCCCCATGCACTCTGCACTATGCACTCCCTATGCACTCTGCACTATGCACTCCCTATGCACTCTGCACTCCCTATGCACTCTGCACTCCCTATGCACTCTGCACTCCCTATGCACTCTTCACTCCCTATGCACTCCCTATGCACTCTGCACTCCCTATGCACTCTGTACTCTTCACTCTCTATGCACTCTGTACTCTTCACTCTCTATGCACTATGCACTCCCTATGCACTCTGCACTATGCACTCCCTATGCACTCTGCACTCCCTATGCACTCTGCACTCCCTATGCACTCTGCACTCCCTATGCACTCTTCACTCTGCACTCCCTATGCACTCTTCACTCTGCACTCCCTATGCACTCTGCACTATGCACTCCGCACTCCCTATGCACTCTGCACTATGCACTCCCTATGCACTCTGCACTCCCTATGCGCTCTGCACTCCCTATGCGCTCTGCACTCCCTATGCGCTCTGCACTCCCTATGCGCTCCCTATGCAAGCAGCCGCTGCCTGGCACAGAAGCCTGATCTGTGCTGATGTAATCTGCAGGGCTGCTCTGTGTCTTCATCCTTCTTGTGTCTGCAAGCAGCCGCTGCCTGGCACTGAAGCCTGATCTGTGCTGATGTAATCTGCAGGGCTGCTCTGTCTCATCATCTTCTTGGGTATGCAAGCAGCCGCTGCCTGGCACTGAAGCCTGATCTGTGCTGATCTAATCTGCAGGGCTGCTCTGTGTCTTCATCCTTGTTGGACCCGGCCTCATGGCGTGGTCCTACCTCTCCCGCACGGCGGGCCCCAGACGACACCAACCCTCCACCGAGCCTCGGGCGGCCCCTCCAGCCCAACCCTGCACGACCAACATTGCCGGTCCGGTTACTATCCCGGATCAACACTACCGGCCTAGCTCCATCATAGGCCCATCTCGCCCGAACACGAGGCCTTCCCCGACGCCATCTTGGAACCACCACATCACGGGCACGTGGCCTCTGCCCTGGCCCCGGCCCCAGCGAAGCCCCGACATCGAGGCGCCAGGATCCACCCAGGTGGTCGAGTAGCCACTCGACGGATCCCGGAGGAAGGGGGAGTTTCGATGGTCCCCCAGCCGCCCCCGGACGCCTGGTATCGATCGCCCTCCGACCTCCCTGGGCGCTGGCTCCACCCCCCTGCTGGGTGTCTGGACACCATCATCCTGGCCCCTCCGGCCCCTAGGCGCGAGGGTCCAGACATCAAAGGACTCCAGCCCTATATCTGGGCCAGCCCCGGAGCAGGACCTCAGTTGTATCCTGGACTGGAAGCCCTGCTGACGCTGTCACGGCCGACACCAGACGAACTCATCCTTCCTGTAACCCGAAGCCATCTTGAGAGCCTGCTGGCGCTGCCGCGGCCTACCTTGCTGAGACCATCTTGAGAGCCTGCTGGCGCTGCCGCGGCCTACCTTGCTGAGACCATCTTGAGAGCCTGCTGGCGCTGCCGCGGCCTACCTTGCTGAGACCATCTTGAGAGCCTGCTGGCGCTGCCGCGGCCTACCTCGCTGAGACCATCTTGAGAGCCTGCTGGCGCTGCCGCGGCCCGACCTCTCGGAACCCCCCAGCTCGAGGATTGAGAGCTGTGCGCAGGGTATCCCTTCTCCCAACCGAGTTGAGACTGTCCCGCTACCCTACCCCCCTTTACGAGACTTTACGGATCCCTCGATCTGCCTGTATATACTGCCAAGAACCAGCAACCTTTAGTATCTATAAAAGCTTAAGATCTTGACCTCTGGTGTGGTGTCCGTCTGTAGTGTTGTGATTACTCTGCTGTACGATCCTAGGAGAGGACCCTCACCCAGGAGGCCTCTCGGTAAACGCTCGGCTACCTCCCGAAGGAGAGGTGGACCTAGGGGTGGACAGTCAGACATCTTCTGCCTCCCCCGGGGTCGCCTTTCTAACATTGGTGGCAAGCGCCGGGATCCAAGCCCACGCAGATCGTACAGAGAGTGATTCACTCACTACCAAGAAAAACCCACTACGACCATGAGCACAGAATTCCAGAAAGAGAAAATGGAAGACTACAGTCACAAGGAGCTAAAGCAATTCTGCAAAGACCTAGGCATCGCTACCACTGGCCTAAGCACCAAAGAAGACTTTAAATCGGCCCTGCAGGCCTGGGTGGACGCTGGCGACGCGCCACCCCCGAGTGAAGATAACCCGGGGCCGAACGGAAGCCCAGAGGCTGAGACGAACCCAGCGGGAGGGAGACCCGCAAACCCAGACACGGGCCTCTCCCACGAAGACGCCCGAGAACGAGAGAGGAACCGGCTCCACGAGTTGGAGCTCGCCAGACTCCGACAAGAAGGAGAGATACAGCTGGCAGAAAGGAAGTTAGCCCTCGAGCAGCTACGGCTAGAAGGAGACCTAGAAGAAAGGCGAAGACAAAGAGACCTCGAGGAGAAAAAACTCATGCTCGAGCACGAGCGCGGCCTCAAAGAACTGGAAATTAAGGCCAAAACAAACGAGACCGGCACCTCCGGAGGCAAGACCTCCCCCCCCGCCGGTGGACACGAAGGTACACATCCCTAAGGATGTCGTCAAAGAGTACTATAAGAACGACGACATCCAACAGTGGTTCAAAGCCTACGAGGTCGCCATGACCGCCCATCGAGTACCCCTCAAGGACTGGGGCGCCGGCCTATGGGGGAAGTTTATAACGAAGGGAGAGACGCCCTGCTGGAGCTCCCTGATGCCGAGATGACCTCGTACGAGCACATGAAGACCGCCCTCCTCACTCGCTACGGGCTCACCCCCGAGATGTACCGGCAGCGATTCCGAGACTGCAAAAAAATCCCCGGTACCACGTGGGTGGAGTACGTGAACTTTTACAGCAGAGCCTTCGAGGGGTGGGTCAGAGGCTGCCAGGCCACCACCTACCAGCAGTTGGTCGATCTCATTCTATGGGAACATCTTTCCAATAACTGCTTCATTGAACTCCGGCAGCACCTCCTCGACAGCAAACTGACTGAGCCACGAAAACTCGCTGTCGAGGCGGATAGATGGGTGAGCACCCGAGTTCCCCGGAGTCCGATGGGAGACTACGGCCGGGGATCCCCGGGGAACCACCGACCACGAGGCGGCGGAGGAGGCCCGAGCCGGGGACGGGACGCCCCCCAGGGGTCCTCCCCTACCTCCACGTCGCCATCCCTGGGCCGAAGAGGGGGCCCCCCAGCCAGACCCGGGCCCCGCCCGAATGTTACGTGCCACAGATGCCAGCGACAGGGCCATTACGCGAATGACCCTCTCTGCCCAATGAACCAGCGACCCGGCACCACCGGTCCTCCAAACCGACAGATCGCGGCCGCCGCCCTGGGTGAAGAAAGAAGCGAGGAAGAGGACGACAACTACGAGCAGGCCGAGTGGGAGCCCGCCGCTATGACCTTAGCATGCCTGGGTACTCACGATCTTATCCCCCGAGTCCCGATCCCAGTTAACACCCAGAAATACCGACAGTGGGTCACCATCAATGGGCGCCGGGCCGAAGCCCTCCGGGACACTGGAGCCAGCGTGACGGCGGTCCGCTGCCATCTGGTGACCCCAGAACAGATCCTTCCTAACGTCCTGTGCCCAGTCCGGTCGGCAGACAACTCGGAGACTCTGTGCCAGATGGCCCGCATCCCCTTCGACTGGGGAAGAGTGTCGGGCATGCTTAAAGTGACTGTCCGAGACGATGCCCCCGTGGACTGCCTCCTCGGGAACGACCTGGAAAGTTCCCCCTGGGCCGGCGTCGAACGGAGAGAGCACCTGGGGATGCTAGGCCTTCCTGAGTGGGTCTGTGCGATCACCCGCTTCATGTCCGCCCGAGCCTCCACCCCAACGGAGGAAGCCCCGACCGAGGAGCCGGAGTGGCCCGCACCTCCACCGCCCGCCGTCCCCGAGGACGCCGACCCCGAGCCCGGCCCCCAGGGGCCCGGCCAAGAAGACCTCACCGAGCTCGGCCACCTTCAAGAACTTGCTCAATGGCGCCAAGAAGGTGGCCCCACCCGCGAACAATTCCGACAGGAACAGAAAACCTGCCCCTCCCTCGAGGGAATCCGACAGCAAGCCGCTACTCAAGCCGCTGGAGACCCCGCGGGGTCCCTTTGGGTCTATTGGGACAACGACCTTCTCTACAGCGAGCAAAAGATTGCCGAACTAGGGGCCAGCCGGGTGCTGGTCGTTCCCCTCCGATTCAGAGACTTCCTTTTGAACTTGGCACATGATGTGCCCCTCGCCGGGCACCTGGGGCAGGACAAAACTTACAGCCACCTGGTGACCCATTTCTATTCGCCGAAAATGCGCAACGATGTGCATAACCACTGCAGAACCTGCCCGACCTGTCAAGCCAGCGGGAAGAGCGGGGGGAAGGTCAAAGCCCCACTCCAGCCGTTTCCCGTGGTGACCACCCCCTTCGAGCGAGTGGGAATAGACATTGTAGGACCCCTGGACCCTCGCACCTCGCAGGGACACCGCTTCATCCTCGTCCTGGTGGACCATGCCACCCGCTATCCCGAGGCCATTCCCCTCCGAACCATTACAGCCCCCGTGGTGGGCCGAGCCGTCATGAGCATCTTCTCCCGAGTCGGCTTCCCCCGAGAAGTCGTGAGTGATCGGGGCTCCAACTTTATATCGAAGCATATGCGGTCCCTATGGCAACAGTGCGGGGTCACCTATAAGTTCACCACCCCGTATCACCCCCAAGGAAATGGACTAGTGGAACGGTTTAACAGAACCCTGAAGGGGATGATCAAGGGCCTAGAGGAGCCGCTCCGACGCAAATGGGATGTCCTGCTGCCCTGCCTCCTATTCGCCTACCGAGAGGTACCCCAGAAATCCCTGGGGTTCAGCCCTTTTGAACTATTGTACGGGCACGCGGTCCGAGGCCCCCTCAGCCTGGTCAAGGAGGGATCGGAGACAGCCGTTCGAGATGCCCCACCAGATGTCTACCGATACCTCCTGACGCTCCGCAACCAGACTCGGAAGTTCAGAGAACTTGCCGAGGCCAACCTAGAGGCCAGCCAGGAGGAAATGAAGCGCTGGTATGACCAGAACGCCTCGTCCATCGAGTTCGAGCCAGGCCAGCAGGTCTGGGTCATGTCCCCAGTTGAACCTTGTGCCCTCCAGGACAAATGGACGGGGCCCTTCAAGGTGGTGGAGCGCAAGAGCCCCGTCACCTATTTGGTGGACATGGAATCCCCCAGGAACCCCCTCCGGGTTCTACACGCTAACCGGCTCAAGCCGCACTTTGCCCGCACTGAACTAAGTCTGCTGCTAGCGACCGATGACGGAGCTGAAGACGACTCCGAACCACTACCAGATCTCACGAGCACCTCCGAGAAAGACGGCTCCATCGAAGGGGTCAGGCTCTCCTCGACCCTGACCCCACAGCAGCAACAAGACTGCCGGAAGCTGCTGGAACAATTTGCGGATCTATTTTCCCTCACTCCGGGGGTCACCCGGTGGTGTGTCCACGATGTGGACACCGGAGACAGCCCGCCTGTAAGACACCGAGCTTTCCGAGTGCCCGACCGGGTGCGGGCCTGCATCCAATCAGAAGTGGCCAAGATGTTAGCTCTGGGGGTAGTCGAACCCTCCGACAGTCCCTGGGCCAGTCCCGTTGTCCTGGTCCCTAAAGCCGCCACCCCCGGAACCGCTCCGGAGCTCCGGTTCTGTGTTGACTACCGGGGATTGAATGCAGTCACCAGGACCGACGCCCATCCCATCCCCCGGGCGGATGAACTGATCGATCGCCTGGGGGCCGCCAAATACCTCAGCACCTTCGATCTCACGGCTGGGTATTGGCAGATCGGCCTTACCCCTGGTGCACAAGAGCGATCAGCCTTCTCGACCCCTGATGGCCACTATCACTTCAAAGTGATGCCCTTCGGCATGAAAAACGCACCAGCCACCTTCCAGAGACTAGTGAACCAGGTGCTGGCCGGACTAGAGGAATACAGCGCCGCCTATTTAGATGACATTGCTGTGTACAGCCTTCACTGGGATGAGCACCTGACCCATCTCTGGAAGGTCCTGACGGCCCTTCGACAGGCCGGACTCACCATCAAAGCCAGCAAGTGCCAGATAGGCCAAGGGTCCGTGACCTATCTGGGACACCAAGTGGGGAGCGGGCAAGTGGCTCCCCTCCAACCAAAGATAGACGCCATCCGGACCTGGGAGCCCCCGGTCACCCAGACCGCCGTCCGAGCCTTCCTGGGGCTCACTGGATATTATCGGCGATTTATAAAGGACTACGGGAGCATTGTGGGGCCCCTCACAGAACTGACCTCAAAGAAATTACCACAGAGGGTGCACTGGACCCCTGCGTGCCAAACAGCCTTCGAGACTCTAAAGACTGCCATGTGCACCGCCCCTGTGCTCCAAGCTCCCGACTACAGCCGAGAGTTTGTGGTCCAAACCGACGCCTCGGAGCACGGCATCGGGGCGGTCCTGTCGCAAGTTAACCCCGAAGGGGTCGACCGGCCTGTGGCCTTCATCAGCCGACGGCTGCTGGCCAGAGAACAGCGCTGGAGCACCATCGAGAGGGAAGCCTTCGCCGTCGTTTGGGCACTAAAGAAGCTCCGACCCTACCTCTTCGGCACCCACTTCCGAGTCCAGACCGACCACCGGCCTCTGCGGTGGTTGATGCAGATGCGGGGAGAAAACCCAAAACTGTTGCGATGGTCCATCTCCCTCCAAGGGATGGACTTTACTGTGGAGCATCGCCAATGCTGACGGCCTGTCCCGATTCTTCCGCCTCGGCGAGGAGAACCCCCAAGAGGATGGGTGACTCTCCCCTGCCTTCAGCTGGGGGGGGACGCGTGTTGGACCCGGCCTCATGGCGTGGTCCTACCTCTCCCGCACGGCGGGCCCCAGACGACACCAACCCTCCACCGAGCCTCGGGCGGCCCCTCCAGCCCGACCCTGCACGACCAACATTGCCGGTCCGGTTACCATCCCGGATCAACACTACCGGCCTAGCTCCATCATAGGCCCATCTCGCCCGAACACGAGGCCTTCCCCGACGCCATCTTGGAACCACCACATCACGGGCACGTGGCCTCTGCCCTGGCCTCGGCCCCAGCGAAGCCCCGACATCGAGGCGCCAGGATCCACCCAGGTGGTCGAGTGGCCACTCGACGGATCCCGGAGGAAGGGGGAGTTTCGATGGTCCCCCAGCCGCCCCGGACGCCTGGTATCGATCGCCCTCCGACCTCCCTGGGCGCTGGCTCCACCCCCCTGCTGGGTGTCTGGACACCATCATCCTGACCCCTCCGGCCCCTAGGCGCGAGGGTCCAGACATCAAAGGACTCCAGCCCTATATCTGGGCCAGCCCCGGAGCAGGACCTCAGTTGTATCCTGGACTGGAAGCCCTGCTGACGCTGTCACGGCCGACACCAGACGAACTCATCCTTCCTGTAACCCGAAGCCATCTTGAGAGCCTGCTGGCGCTGCTGCGGCCTACCTTGCTGAGACCATCTTGAGAGCCTGCTGGCGCTGCCGCGGCCTACCTTGCTGAGACCATCTTGAGAGCCTGCTGGCGCTGCCGCGGCCTACCTTGCTGAGACCATCTTGAGAGCCTGCTGGCGCTGCCGCGGCCTACCTCGCTGAGACCATCTTGAGAGCCTGCTGGCGCTGCCGCGGCCCGACCTCTCGGAACCCCCCAGCTCGAGGATTGAGAGCTGTGCGCAGGGTATCCCTTCTCCCAACCGAGTTGAGACTGTCCCGCTACCCTACCCCCCTTTACAAGACTTTACGGATCCCTCGATCTGCCTGTATATACTGCCAAGAACCAGCAACCTTTAGTATCTATAAAAGCTTAAGATCTTGACCTCTGGTGTGGTGTCCGTCTGTAGTGTTGTGATTACTCTGCTGTACGATCCTAGGAGAGGACCCTCACCCAGGAGGCCTCTCGGTAAACGCTCGGCTACCTCCCGAAGGAGAGGTGGACCTAGGGGTGGTCAGTCAGACATCTTCTGCCTCCCCCGGGGTCGCCTTTCTAACAATCCTTCTTGCGTCTGCAAGCAGCCGCTGCCTGGCACTGAAGCCTGATCTGTGCTGATGTAATATGCAGGGCTGCTCTGTGTCTTCATCCTTCTTGGGTCTGCAAGCAGCCGCTCCCTGGCACTGAAGCCTGATCTGTGCTGATCTAATCTGCAGAGCTGCTCTGTGTCTTCATCCTTCTTGGGTCTGAAAGCTTACTACCCCTGACAAGGCGACAGAAATGTTTTTTGGCAATGAACACAATTTATAGATTAGGTCCCTGTGTTTACATTTCTCAGCTGCAGCCGTACAACCGTACTTCTTTGGCATTGTAATGCGAACTACAAAAGGGCCCGTAGTTTAAAGAAAAGTGTAGGCTCAGTGCTGAATGTGAACCTGAAATGTAAAGTGGTACGATTTCGTAATTATGTTTATGGGCCTGCAGAAGGGGGATGGGTGTAATTACTGCAGACTGGTGTGGCGTGTAAGTATGCGGAAATGAATGGAAGTGAGTGAATGTGTGCGGGCTGCTGGCAACGTACAGAAGGAGATAGGGTTGTCGTTGCAAGATAGAAATAGCATTACGATGATAGATACGAAAGAAATGTAAATGTTAATGTGGCAATTCCTACATTAACATTGATATTCCTTTAAGGGCAGAGATGTATTGTAATTGCATTTATATAGCGCTTACTACCCCTGACAAGGCGACAGAATTTTTTTTTGGTAATGAACACAATTTATGGATTAGGTCCCTGTGTTTAGTTTCTCAGCTGCAGCCGCACAACCATACTTCATTGCATAAGATGGAACTTGAAGGGCGCATTCTCATTGCTGTAGATACGATAGAAATGTAAATCTTAATGTGACAATTCCTACATTAACATCTACATTCCTTTTAGGGCCGAGATGTATTGTAATTGCATTTATCTAGCGCTTACTACCCCTGACAATGCGACAAAAAACTTTTTGGGCAATGAACACAATTTATGGATTAGGTCCCTGTGTTTAGTTTCTCAGCTGCAGGCGCACAACTGTACTTCTTTGCATAAGATGGAAGCAGAAGGGCGCATTCTCATTGCTAGACCCTACAATGGTCTGCAGTTGTAAGATGGAAGAAGGGGTGACAGGGAGAGGGCAAAACGCCTTTGCTTAGCTGTGATAGAACTGTGTGTAAGACTCAAGGAGGCATCAATAAACTATCACGCATTGGAGAGACACAGTAAAGTAAAGTATGATCAGCACAGGCAGACGAACATTACACACTGCAGACAAACGCGCGCCTGATACATGCAATGCAATGCTGAACGCGCTCCCACCATCTGGATTGCATTTGGAGGAGCACCCTGACAGCTCCTAATTAAAATTAATGGACTGCCGTGCGCGTAACCACACAGAAAATGCCAACAATGGCGGACGAAAATTATATATAGCCTATTGCGTCAAGGCTACTAAAAAGACAGCACAGCGAAGACGAATCACTATGCAGATGCCATACAAAAAGCTCGCGCACTAAGGAATGTTTCTGGCCCGAGCCCTAAAGAAACCTTTTTTTTTTTTTCTTTAACAATAGGAGCTCGGAGCTCCGCCCCACTTCGTGGTGACGTAGGCCGAGCCCTAAAAAGTGGGTGGACGCCGTCCATCCGCGTGTACCCCCGACTTGTGCCCTGCATACAATCTCTTGTACTACTTGGATAAATAACCAGAATGTGTTCTGCAGACACAGGCAGCAGTCTGATAAAAAATAGCAATGTTTAGTTTTCCTTTGTAAAATACTTGTTTTTCTAATGGTCTGTGGCCTATCAGCTTTCGTCTTCTTTTGCTGCCTGGCTGCATCTAAATGGTAGAAGCACTATTGCATCTCGAGAATCCTGCCCATCACCTCACCCAAACTAGGAGTAGGAGGTAGGGATGGGTCCTTTCAGGAAAAGATACACGGATTTCTGGGCATCCTTCATGAGCGCCTCTACTGCACCTACCTAAAGGCTGTAAATCGATACAATTCTGAAAGAAAGGCCATGCCTTTGCTCGCATCCTTTAGCGTGGTCTTTCACACATAACAGACAGCCTTCCATGGTGACACCCAACTCATATTGAGGAGAAGAAATACCATCAGAAACAATCACAATTTCTAGAATAATTCAGCAGCAAAAGATGGGGCGTAAAGTGCTAAATGTATCAGGTTAAAGAAAGAGGTATTGCCCAAAAATGACTTGGGGAAAACACAACAGACGCGCAATGACCGGTAAAGAGTTTTTTTTAAATATGAGAGGAAAAGGCATTTGGTGTGCACGCCTAGTTTCACTATTTTTAGGCTGTTTTCTTCCTTATATAGTTGTGTAGGTGGTCTTTTTTCATTTGCATGCTCTGCTGTATCTTTTATTTAAATTTGCCCCTGGAGGTTCCTCTTTCTTCTCAGAGGACATCAGACGAGGATATCACATTGCTTGCACTCAAATTTTCTGCCTCTGTACGCCTTCAAGGTTTTCCATTTGTTGGCTATTATCACTCTCATCACAATGTTCATGGCCTCCTGGAAACTGCCATGAGTCACCATGACTGTTGGTGACATAATCCCAAATGATTTGTTCGTACAATGATTGTTTAGTATTAAGGAGGTTTTTCATTGCTAACCTGCATTTTTCTCCTCATTGGAATCCTTCTTAGCAGGCTGCCACATTACCTTTGGTCCCTCTTTGTACCCTGTGCTTGCATGAATTGTCTGCCAACTGCTGCCATTGGAGTCAGCAGTGGCCGGTGCAGGTAAGCGCAGTGGAGCAGGACAGGGGGGGATCTTGACAGACAATGGAATTGGATTTATTTAATGTTCCCTATTCCATCATACGCACCGCCACACCGTGCTTACCTGTACCGGCCGCTGCTGATTGGACTCCGATAAGACCATCATGATACCCATTATTGATCTTGGACTGGATGCAAAGGATGAACTTGAAGTGTGAAACAATGCTGAAGCATGCCACCTTTGGTGGATGAGGGATGTTGTCCGAAAAAAAGGGATACTCCTTCGACATTCTAGGTTCTTAGATTGCCTTATTGTCATATTTTGTTGTGTGAAGTTGTTTTATTTGGATGCATTGAACTTCTATTGTAAATATTGTATGAGTTTTTATGAGCTTATCAAGCCTTAATAAACTATTTATACGTAAGACACACATCACAAAGTGAAACTAGCAGAGGGCTAATGACCTTCGGTTGTCACATGCCACTAACACCCGGGTTGTTCTTTGCATTGCCAGTTCACTACCTTAATATATGAACATTTTATGCAAATTTGGGGACCCATGTTCAAGTGGGTTACACCTCCTTGGAAATTAGCAGGTGCTAAAGGGAGAAGAGGCCACAGTTCTACTGTCAACACCTATAACTTCCCAAGAAAACCATTTTCAGACCATCAGAAAGGGTTCAGCTCTGGAAGAGGCACATGATTCACACTGCTTACCAGTCGGGACAACCTGAAGACTATAGTGGACAGAAATTAGTTGATGCATTTTACTCTTAAACCAGTTTGCAAGCCTTCAACAAAGTATATCACCACAGCCTCCCATTGCAGCTAAATAACCATGGCGTTAAAGGAGCCATTGTGGACTCTGACTGTTTTAGAATCCTCTCATTGGCTACATTAAAATCTCCTCCTTTCGGCACAAATATGGGCATACTTCAAGGCTCGATCAGGTCACTCTACAAAGTCTCAGCCCACATTTGGAATTTTGCAATTCTGTCATCCGTATTTTCTATCACTATTGACACCTCAGGTCTATGCCACTGAATGCGGACTTATCACCTTAAAATGAATTCTTCCAAAACATGCAATTTGACCTGCGAATAATTGAAAAATGACCTGCCTACCATACAGCCATCTCCCATAGGATCTAGTACTGTCATCAGCAACATGAACTGAAGGAGGAAATGTGTGAATGACCATGAGCTTGAGATTTATTTTCTGTGGTCTCCTTAACATAATTAAGTCACAGGAAGTTGTTTTTACAAAGCAAAATATTTGAGGGTTTTTCCTTCTTCTGTTTCCTAGTGAAGCTCCAGGTCACCTCCATCACGGTCATGTACTGGCTATATAACGCAAATGGACTCTACTTATCAGCCTTGCTACTATTACTCCAAAGACTACAACAAATAAAAAAAAACAGAAAAACAATTCCCAGTAGTTTGCTTATGGAACCACAACACACCAGCCCCCCAAACACTTTATTGGCTGACCATGGTCTAATGCCCTTCTTTCAATGACTGCATTGCCTATAGGACCATCCACACAAATAGAGACATCTTTCATCCAATTAAAATTCTGAACCTCGTCAAAAAACAGAGCCCTATCTATTAGGCTAGCAACTTAGGTGCTTGTCGCAATTTACAAAAATGAACACGCTGGAGAAACACACTTCTCTTTAGAGGCAGCAAAACTATGGGACGTCCTCCAAGTATAACAGGAAATATTCAAGGTCATCCTGAATTCAGGAAGGCCTTAAAAACGTGGCTCTTGCTCAACAGATGATTGTAGGCCCCAGCAGCCAGAACCATTTGCCATCACAATATGGGCATATATGCCACAGAACTGAGAACTTAAGAACTGGAACAAAAGTCCTTTCAAAGATGGTAGGTACAACATCATGCAGAACTATCGCATACTCTCCTTTGCTACTTTACACCCTTAAGTGCAGCTACATGTGCAAAGCAACACAATAAGATCAGCTTCTCCCAACCAAACACTTCCCGCACAGCCCCCACTGCATTTCCAGGCCCTTCCAACCAAACACAAAATCTTATAATCACTCGCTCCCCAACACACCATACAGCAGCAACATGTGACATGACAAAAGCACAACATCGTTTTTCACTCATGACCCCCTAACGTCTTCCCCTAAAAAGTACATTTCAAACCAACACCCGTCCCACGCATTATCAGTCTGCAACTGAGAACATTAGACATTGGTGAAATTCCTGTAGTGAACTATTTTCTTCTGTTTTCATTTTCATGAGCTTCAGAGAACAAAAAAAGGCAGATGCAAATACACAACGAAAAAGGATGTTCCCTGCAGACACATAATAGAGCTAGTGGGTGGTTATCCAAGCTTAACTTCGAACTTTCCGAAGGGGCAAATTAATTTGACCTATTACAGTTTCTACCTCATCCAGTTGCAGCTTTTCAAGTATTGATTTATAAATGCCACACAGAAAGACAAGGGGCATTTAACAAGTTAAATAAAGTATCAACTGATGCCAAAAGACACATTAACAAAGCAATCGCCAGGTTCAACAGGAGGCTGAAATTGTCTCTGCAGTAATTTATCAAATGTCCATAAAGTGATATGCCATCAATTGGATCCAAAAGGTCAACTTCAATTTTCCACCATGACCCTGTTTCTTGGGGGAATTTCCAGCGTGTTGGCAATTACATTATAGCAGTCTGGGTCTGTCTACAATATATCTAAACAATGTGGTCATGTATGGCATTAAGAAGTTAATCTCTTTACAGTGTGCCACAGTTTGACCACATCAATATGCTTGTTCACAATTTGTTACATATGGGATAAAGCACCGCTAATGTACATTAGAAGCATACTGCGAGTCACTGAGGAGTTTAATAAGCAACCATATATGGGCACGAGACTCAGACGTGCTTTCTATAGCATTAGAATGCACCCAGCTGAGGTTACATTATCCAGTATAACGTGTGGTCTGGTCTGATTTGTTACAGGCATAATATTAATACATAGATCAGAGTGTAAGCAACAGTGTGTGTTTAAAAGCACTTCTACTCACAGGTTCCACAAACTCGAACTTCTTGCGCTCCTGAATTTCCTGTAGTTTGCATACATATTCCAGGGACAACTCGTAGAAGTGTTGTCGATTCTGCTCCACTTGGCTGTCTGCCTAAGTGCAAAAATAAAGCTGTTGAACGTTTTAGACGTACTATATTCTTGTTTGTACATACGAACACTGCAAGCAAAAGGGAATCTTGCCTGGGAAATTGTATATAAATGAGTCTGAGTCTAATTGACTTACAGAGCAATGTACATTTCTAGAAATGTTATAAGCTAAACAAGTACGTGGCCACAGTGAAACCTGTGCTAACACTAGTCACAGTCATTAAAAAAAATGTTACTTAGGGCATATATGTAGAATTTGAACATCACAAGTAATCATATTGGACTGTATAGGGAATTCCATTTATTTAACCATACAGTAAGATAAACTTTCACCAGGGGCGGCTCCTCCGTAATGGCGGAGTAGCGTTGCCCCGCTTGTCAGAGCCAATCAAAGAAAAATAAAATTTTAATGAAAAAATATTTTTAAAAAATTTGTGATTGGATTTGACATGGGTGGAGGGCGGGGCCGGGCCATGACAGGCAGGTGGTGGCACTTAGAAGAGTGCATGTATGTTTCGCTGCCCGTCACAGGCCAGCCAAACATACATGCCCACTTCTATTTCTCCAGCTCTGCTGTCGATGAAATGCCTCAGGCTCACAGGCAGTGTCTGAGCAGCAGAACAGGCAGATCAGACCAATCCAGACGATGTTCTCCCAGCAGAGCAGAGTCTGGATTGGCTGAGTAGCCTCTGCTTTCCTAGAGACTGCTGGGAAAGCTCAGGGGTGGGAGGCGTCCATCTGCGTCAGAGGCTGCGGGGGAAACGTGAAGTTAAAAAGTATATATTATTTTTCCTCCTACCCCCGCAAGCCCTTCCACCGTCCCCCACCTTCGTGATGTTGCGGCCACGACTGACTGTAACTCTCATAACAACGTTGTCACTTACGTGTGCTTTGCGCTCGAGTAAAAAATGCATAGGCAAAGCTAATTGGTCTGGGCTTTGCAAGCCTGTGCGATCGTTATTTTTTTTTTTTTTTTTTTAAATATTGCAAGTAGAGGCCACAAAATGAAAAGAAAAACATACAGCCATCTAAACATGACTGCCATATGCTGACAATACTTTTTTTTTTTTTAGATTAAAAAAGCCCACTTATGTGGCGGGTTTACTAGAGATGTTCATTAAATCACAAGCCTTTCAGTTTTACCATGCATATTATTATTACTATTATTTATATTATTATTATTATTATTATAATAGGAGATCAGAAAGAATCACAACTTAACCAAGCACTCAAATTGCAAGACAGCTACAATGGTACAATGTTAAATGTTATATCATTTTAAATAGCAACTATGAAAAAGAAATGGAAATAAAATCTCCATCCAATTAGGTTATGGATGCAAAGGCAAAATAGATATGCATCACCTAAAATATACAAAATAAATAAAGCAAAATACAACTTGAACCATAATTGTCACTGAACATAAAGTAACTATTTTTAGGCGGATGTATCCAATCTGCACAGGCTTTTTGCAGTCACTCAAAGTGAAAGGCCCTGATTGGTAAAGGGGGCTTGTCCATTGCCGCATACAGTATGTGAATGTGAATGACAATTTAACTGACAAATGGATTCAGCCCACAGGCAAAAAGCCCCTCCTCGTATGCTTTTAAAAAATAAAAATAACACAATAGCTTGGCTAGACCTAAAAATGACCTACTTAGAAAGACCACTCGCATATTTAACTTACTGTGCACAAATACGTTCAGTGTACAGGACTTGCGATATTTTGGGCATACTTAGGAGTATGTCTGCAAATTTGTGTGCTCATCCAAAATATACAGATACTTGCTCAGCTGTGTTTACGTTCTCTTGTCCCATGCCTGGCTAGCTGCGGACCGCAACTAACAGCACTTGCCAGCCATTGATCGCGTGACCTCTACCTACACCACACAGCCCAATAAAGGCATGGCATGAACTTAGCCAGGCAATTTTCAATTTCCACCTCTATTTAAGGTTCGAAGGCATGCATTTCAGTTTCACATATATTCTACATCGTGAGAGGTACATTCATATCACCTGTATGTATGCACCGTGGGAAGTGAAGGCTCTGCTGACATCTGTGGCACCTGTCCTTTCATCAGCACAGGAGATGCTTCAGTTTGCAGGGCTGGCCAGCGCAAAGCCAACACTTGTGTGATGATCTCTTCCACAACACAAAAGTGCAATTTGGGAAAAAGGAAAACCTTTGTGTTGCGTGAGCTTGTCGCACACAGCACGGACAATATGCCCATTATTCTCTGTATTTCATCCGTTACCTGAATCAGGGCCTACATGTTTGTCTGGGGTTACAACATGTTGTGAATCAAGCAATGCTGATGCTGTTCATTGACACATTGGATCAGAAAGGTTATTTGACATCTAATAATCGATTAAGCCAATTGGTGTTTCTATGCAGGGAGAGAGAGAGACGTGCAGTCGGGTTTTCCTTCCGACTGGATCCTGTTTTTCCCAAGGATTTATCATGTTTTGTGTAATGAGAATTAACCAATATTAGAACATTGGAATGTGGAGCACTCCATTGAAGACAATGGAGTGCTCCGTGCTTCTATGGGCCGGTAAAGGCCCGCAAAGCAACATTCCAATGTTTCCACAAAGGCCTCTCGGAGCTTCAGGGGATTTAAATCCGCTTGGGCTTCAAGATGCCTTTGTTTTATTTGTTAGAACATTCTGCCCTCTAGTGGAAGAATGTTCTAATAGCCTTATAGCCCTTCGTAGCTGGGCTATACCGGCTATTTAAGTCCTGCTCCCTTGTTAAAGGCCCTCGCATTCAGCTCGGGCCTTTAACGCTGGAGCGGACCTTTAATAGCCGGTATAGCCCGCTACGGGCTATAAGGCTATATTCTAATGTTTTCTTATATGTGCTTTGAGTTTGAACAGAATCTACTTCACTGATTCAGAGAAAAAAGATTTCACAGCTAACTGTACGTGTTTTTTTAAGCACGGTTAGGCGTAAGATGATCTGACCACAGCCTGCACTTTAAAAACACTAATTACGCTCTGTGGTATTTTTGAGATATTTATTCAACACAAAACATAAAAGATCTTTCCAATAGGTGGGTGAGGTGGGATTTCATGTAGACCTGAAAGAGCAGTTACATTGACTGATTACGGACAAGTTCAATTTTGTGCCTGTATTTTTGAGTGGTCAGAATAGAGGTCCTTGTAGTCGCCAAGTTTAGCACAACAAGCACACTAATAAAGAATATTCTTTGTACAAATTTGACTGCAGCTCCACAAAATACTTTCCCACACTACTCTGACATGAGAAAGACTGACATCGGCCGGCCCAGCGCATTTTCAAAAACAAGATGCAAAGCACATCTCAGAAAAATGTCTGTTGGCACAAGCCATGACAACATTAATTGAGCATTTACCTTTAGCCTGAATATTAGGAATGGAGTAGATATTTTCAACTTTGATCTTTTGAAAAGGGTGTGGCATTAGTGGGAAAATATACTTTGAGCCAAAGATCAGAGTTCAGCTTTGTGTATGTTTTCTAGCTTCTCTTACTGCAAAGATAACCCCAGTTTACAGAGGTCCGTGTGACTTCCTTTCCTCGTTTTCTCATGCATTCTTTAATTGCAGGCCTCTGAAAAACAAGGCTGACAATAGCTGCAACGCAACTCCACGGGGAATGACGGCAGACCAAGAAAAAAAACAAGAAACTCTATTTTGACGTTCTCAGTTGAAAGAGTCCTGCAAGTTTTCCATGTTATTTCACAACTTTTCCACACAGACATGACAACCTCATAAAATACTATAAATACAGTCGGAGGGGTCGAGGAGGGGGGGTCAGAGATCAGGAAGCAGTTATACACTGAACACAGTACACTGAACACAGTGCACTGATGTTCTAGATAGTAGAGCAGAAACGAGGCACACAAATGTCATGCCATGTTATGTGTATATGTAAAGTGCACTATCACCCGCGAGGGTATTCAACCCAAGAACGCCTTACCTATTCAATGAAACAGAACTACACTTAAAACGCGGATTACTTTAAAGTCTGCACAACTGAAGGCATCAATTCAGAGTAGCTCCCACCCTTTAGTACATTTTTAAATAAGCAGAGGGTCACATTTTCCTTTTAAAGTTAAGGAAAGGCTGTGTCTATTTTACATTATTATCATCAGGCTGAAGATAGCAGGGCCTGATAATGAGCAGTGTTCATTCAAATTTATGACAGAGAGGTGAACAACTGAAGCACTAAGGTATTTAAAACTGTTAAATACAAGTCCTTGTCAACTCAATATTGGAGCATGAGAACAGAATGATATTTCTGATGCTTTTAAATGGTAGAAAATGAAAATGAAATGTTACCTTGATGATTACCTTTTCATTTTAATTTGCACTGATTTCAAAGTGTCATTTACTAACAGCAGGCCTCTTTCTCCCTTTGGCAAGTACACACTGGGCCATATTTATAATAAAAAAATACAGTCATTTTGTTTTTTAATTGGGAGAAATTTGAAGTGATGAAAAATATTTCGATGAAAAATAAAGCCTCAATGTTTTTTCCACTTTCAATTAGGACAAATATGCCGTAATTTTTCATGAAGCATGCGTTCTCACTTTTTCTCTCATTTAAATAAATGGCTGTATTTGTCTGTTATAAATATGGCACAGTGTCTTCAGGCAAGTAGGACCAAGATGCCTTCTGTTTGTAAATAGGACCCTTTGAAATGGGAGTTTTATGGAATCCACATAAAAATAAAAGTTAACTTTTCAGATTACTTTTCTCCCATTTAAAAATGTTGCCTTTACACATAGTAGGGATCTTGCTCACAGAGGCTGGTAGACTTTGTACCATAATTATAGCTGATAAATAAGCCTTTATTTTAAGTAGGAGAAATTTAAAGTGTTGAAAAATGTTCTATATTATAAACATTTTTGCAGATCATGTTTCTGCGCTTTAGATTTCTCCCATTATGAAAATGGCTGTATGATTGTGTTATACATGTAACTGTGCCAAATATGGTGAAAGGTATGTCCTGGGCCTCAAGTACACACAACCCAGGTACTCAGTCACCCATACACATATATGCCATTCTTGTACACGCATGTTGAAACACCAACAAAGGCAGCGCTCTCAATGACACACATGGCAGCCCTGTCAGATCTCCTAGACAAGGTATTTTGTTCAGACCTTAGTTTCTGCCTCTATGGACTTTAGGATTAAAGTAACTGAAATTGGGCGTATAGGTGTCTGGTAAAAATGCATTAGTTGCTTAGCCTTCAGTACCTCACAATGATTTTCCCTGATCAGAATTAACTCTCACTACACAAAGGAGTGGATACCTGCCCTACAGCAATTGGAGAGAAAAGCTTTTCTAATGGAAAGTATTCTTCATATGGTTCATTAGTGTCGCAACACCTCCCTAATGGCAGGAAGTGGGCTACGTAAATATGGACAACATAACATAACAATGTATCAACGTCTAAATACTAATTCAATCTCCATTTTACGTTGACATACACTTGGTAGGCATTGAAGGAACATTCTAAAAAGAAAATAAGCCAATTCAATTGGAAGTAACTGTGACAGGTTTCGAGAGGAGAACTGGTGATCCGTTGTGAAAATATGCATGCTGTGTGCACTGACCAAATTTTGTGAGTAACATATCTGTTGCTGCTCACCTATCATTTGTCTGGCTGTATCACAGGTCTAAACAGAGAACATTTTATAAACATAATACTTTGTAACGAGGTACACCGCCACGAGCGAGTGGAAACACAGGACCCAGGGGTTGAATGGTGGCTCATGGATTCCTCCCCTCCTTCCCCTCAGGACTACCAGGAACCTTGGCAATCACTACCGCAAAGGGAGAGAATTCCGAGTGGCGCCTTTAAGTGGGCGTGTGTACTACACACGAAGAACCACCCCAGCGTGACGTGGATCTCACGGCAGTGGGTAAAGACCAAGAAGAACACCAGTCGACGTGTGACGACACCCGAGGAGACGGAATGAGAAGTGCGGGAGAAGACGAGAATGGAGGACGGTGCAAGCCAGGAGGAGAAGCAGACGAGTCAGGAGGCAAACGGATCCACGCTTCGCAGTGCCTTACTCCCGAGGGAGGAGTGTGGCTAACACAGGTACGGCAGAAGCTTTCAAGTTGGGCGGGGAGGAGGAGTTTAGTACCGCCATAGAACCGGATATACTGTGTTACTTTACACCCAGTTGTACATAGCTGTACATAGTGTAAAAATACCTGATCCCGTCTCCCTGGTCTACCTCCTTTCCCTTCACTCTTGCCCCACCACGAAACCTCCACTATTGCCTGCCGTATATAGTACCAGTCAGCGGTGTCTCTCACTTCTCTGTTTCCCCTCGGGAGTGACACGGTATGAGGACATGAGTTTAACGGTCCTTCTGTTTGTGTTTTTTCTACACGGCCACGTCGAGAGAGGGCTCCAAGGAACTGCCAGGAGGGCGGCTACCAAGACAGAAGGGATACCACAGAGACAGCCTCACCACGGATCCCTCAGAGTTTGCCCGGGAAAGATTGACATTTCGCCGTAAAAAGCTGTATGTGAAAATAAAACCTGCATTACCAAAAAGAAGCCTACAGCCTCTCACTAACCCCCGTTACATACTTGTATGCAAGTATGCAGAGCACAGACTTTATCTGAACACTGGTAAGCCACTTTTGAAAGCCAGCTCCTGGTGACTTATTTCTGTTTGGTCTCCTCAGATTTATTACCTTTTTATTACCCTATTTTTGCAGGTATTTTGACAGTGCATGGTCACATTGCAATTCAGTGCCAATCAGCATGTTCTATGAACTGTAAAACTGGTTTCACCCAACTGATGTATTTAACTTTCCAGTATAGACATTGTGCGCTTGTGCAGAAACTGAACCAGTGCCGTGGAAATTAAATGCCATATGTAGGCTGCAGTGTGTATTACTTACATATATGACAAAAACAGGTCTGTGAACTAGATGGGCCGCAGTTTAGAACATGCAGTGACACATGATGAATAAAAGTGCCTTTGCCATGCAGAAGAAACCTATTGTTATGTATTAGGTAACACCACTCAGAGTGAGCCATGTAGCTCATAAGGCTGGGTAATCAATACATAAAATGTGGCATGCTACAAGGGTATGCCCTGACAGTGAATAATTGCCAAAAAGCTATGTTTGTTGTATAGGTAAAGCTGCAGAACGGATGGAAATCATTATTATAAATCTCTGTTTGGGAAAATGCTAGAGTGATCAGTAAAAGGTATTTCAGCTTGGCTTAAAAAATCTAATTCAATGGGGAAAGTAGATTTTTGTAACATTTAAAAATGTACTCTGTGCTGCCTGAAAGAAAAGTAGTTTAAGACTGGTTTGCCTCTTACTCTTGCTCCAAAAGCACAATATTGCATAGTTGTCTGCCTATGACCCTACTCCTGAAAGACAATGCCTTGGCCTCTGGGTCATTAAAGAAGAGGTCTTGTTAATGAGTGGTCACTGAGCAGGGATTGTCAATTAGGGAGGGGAAAAGACACAGTTGGACTAGCAATCGTGGTAGCAAAACGGAACGTAGCAAGGAGATGGGGGCGGCAACTGTCCCAATTCTGGAGGAATGGGAAAAAGACCTAGACTGGTGTTGGCAAGCAGAATGTACGATATAGAGGAGTAGAGGGTGCCCCAAAAAAGGGGAAAAAGTTTGGGGGGGCCTATCAGACTTACCGAGAACTATAAGACCAATACTGTGATGTTATAGGATTTTGGCATCTATGATTAACCTAAATACAAAAGTAAACTTGAGTGCAGAAATGTAAAATGAAAAGATGTAATGGCATGTTTGCTCCATGTTTAGCGATCATCATATAAGTACCAATAAAAAGAGTAAAAAAAAAAAGACACAGTTGGGACAACAATGGTCAGCTTTCCAATAGACTGAACGGGTTGGTGGGCCCACACCTGTTGCGACTGTTTTGAGGATTCACACAAACAGAGGGGGCTATTACCTCTGGATCTCCGACATGCAATTATTGTTGTACTTCACAAGGAGGGCCAGTCCAGGACAAACGGCTGTTCGTATCGACTTGTCTCGCTCCTCAATATCGAGACTAAGCTACTGGTGACCATAATGGCCAAAGGCTCAATACCCCATCACATCTCTTGTCCACCCAGATCAGAAAGGGTTTATGCCTCGTATATCCCCTCAGTTGAAATTGAGGAGGCTGTTCCACTTGCTTGACATGGTTGGGGAGGTGTTGATCCCCCTAGCCGTCATTTCCAGAGATGCTGAGAAAGCATTTGGCTCGATCCATTGGCCCCATTTGTTCTTGATCCTACTCCGCTTTTGGTTTGGTCTCCGCTTTTACAGTTGGGTGGACCTCCTATATACGGAACACACAGTGACAGTGCGAGTTAATGTGGAGATATCGCAGTCCTTTTCGTGGATGAGAGGAGGAACGCAGCAGCAGTGTCAATTGTCACTCCCTTCTATTTGCCCTCTGCATCAAGCCTCTGGCGGCCTGGGTACGGACTGACCATGACAGGGAGCGCGGGATTGCCTTGGCGGACTGGGAGTTGGACTTGATTTCTTTGTATTCAATCGATGTCCACTTGTATATGTCAGTCCCCATGAGGCATCTAAATACTCTTTTACGGATTATTGAAGCAGTAGGGGACTAACCTGGTTATTGAATTAATTGGCACAAATCAGTGCTGTATTGTCTTTGTGGGTAGGACCCTTACCCCCTGCTGGAGGCCCCCCTACGCATAGTGGAGGATGGCTTTTGATACTTGGGAATCTATGTAACAATGAATAGAAACCAGTTCTTGGGGATTAATTTGGAGAAGGCTTTCAGAGGGACATCTCTCGTAGGAGCAAGCTGTCATTGACACTTCTTGATAGGGTGACCATTTATAAAATGATCGCCATACAAAAGCTACTGTATGTGCTGCTGAATACCTCCTTTGAGGTCTCAGAGTCTTATTTCTGGATGGACAGGGAAGAGAGACAGTTGCTGTGAAATGGTGCAACTCCCCAGATAGCGCTAGAAAACCTGTACCATTCTGTATATAAAAGGGGATGGATTTACCTCACATCCGCACCCATTATTAGGAGGTCCAGTTGCAGGTGATATGCTTATGCCCCAGTCGGTGATCCTGTGGTCAGCTTAGACTGTTTTGCTATGGTGGCCACTCCTTCTACAGTGGTCGTGATAGGAGGGCTCTGCCTGTCCCCACTCAGGCTGTTTTGATGGTCCTAGACAAGATGCAGGCCAATATTGGCTGTATATTTAACTCAGCTTATAATTAAAAATTGGATTGCTCTGGATAATGCACGGAACATCCCCTGGCTTCAGTATGTGAGGTTAAACCTTACTGCTTTAGGTCTAGAGGAATTGTTTACCACCCCCAATTTGTGCAGAACAATCTCGAAGCAAAAGCTGATGTACAGGGACAGGGTTTCAACATGTGTGGTAGGAAGTGGCGCCTGCAACCAGTTTGCGTATTATGTGTTTGTGGCGTGCGTGGGACAGTGCCACAGGGGGGGGGGGAAGACCCTGAACCCCCTGAATCATAGGCCAATGGTCATACACAACACAACAAGCCTGTGCACACGTCAGACAATATCTGTTGAGCAATTTCTCTTTATCAAAAATTATTCACAAGATGAAATGAATATGCTACTTACCAGTATGCATCTGTTCTTGGCATGTAGGGCTGCTGACATTCATATCTATAGCATAGATCGCCGCCTAGTGTTGGGTCCGGATGATTGCATATTGTTGTCCTGGAAGAGTCTTCGAAGTATCACGAGATAGGTGGCTCCTCCCCTGGACTACAGTGCGCATGGGCATCGACTCCATCCTCAGATTGTTTTTAGCCATTGTGGCGAAGATGGAGTGTAATAGTGTAAGCAATGGCCATGCCTAAGAGTAAATGCAAGAAAAGTCTGCAGCCGCTACAGGCGCCGGGGAGGAGGGCGGGCGATATGAATGTCAGCAGCCCTACATGCCAAGAACAGATGCATACTGGTAAGTAGCATATTCAGTTCGAGGCATGTGGGCTGCTGAATTCATATCTATAGCATAGAATACATAGCAGTCCCTCCATTAACGGCGGCCGCCTGTGCCAGCTGCAGAAGTCTGAAATAGTGTCTTAAGAACAGCCTGCCCTACAGCTGCCTGCTGCTTGGAGTGCACGTCTACACAGTAATGTTTAGTAAAGGTATGTGGTGTAGACCATGTGGCTGCTCTACAAATATCTTCCAAAGGGATATTACCAAGGAAAGCCATAGAGGCCCCCAACTTGCGGGTGGAGTGGGCTCTGGGGGGGACCGTTAAAGTGCGCTTAGCCTTGTGATAGCAAATCTGAATACACTTAACGATCCATCTGGCTATACCTGCTTTGGAAATGGGGTTGCCTTTGTGCTGGGCTGAGAAGGCAACAAAGAGCTGTTGTGTCTTTCTAAAGTCTTTGGTTCTGTCAATGTAGTACATTAACGCTCTTTTGACATCTAGCGTGTGGAGCATTCTTTCTGCTACTGTTTCAGAGTTCTGAAAGAATGCGGGCAGTTCGATGGTTTGATTAACATGAAACTGCGACACCACCTTAGGAAGAAACTTAGGGTTAGTGCGCAGCACCACCCTGTTAGAATGAATTTGGATAAATGGCTCTTGTACTGTGAGAGCCTGTAGCTCACTAACACGTCGGAGAGACGTGATGGCAATGAGAAAAGCCACTTTCCACGTTAAGAACTGAATCTCACATGAATGTAGCGGCTCAAAAGGTGGGCCCATCAATCTGGTGAGGACCACATTGAGGTTCCACACAGGAGCCGGTGGGGTCCTGGGAGGGATGACCCGCTTCAGTCCTTCTAGAAAAGCTTTAATGGCAGGCACCCTGAACACAGAGAGATGCTGCCTGTTTTGAAGATAAGCCGCTATGGCGGATAAGTGTATCCGAATGGAAGCATATGCTAGATTGCATTTGTAAAGATGTAACAAATAGCAGATGATATTAGGAATGGATGCATCTAGCGGGTTGATATTGTGTTCAGAACAGTAAATGACAAACCACTTCCATTCTGCTGCATAGCAAGCTCTGGTAGTGGGCTTTCTTGCCTCCCGGATGATGTTCATGCATTCAGGAGGCAGATTAAGGTAGCCAAACTCTAAGACCTCAGGAGCCAGATCGCCAGATTGAGCTGTTGCGGATCCGGATGCCGAATGTCGCCATGGTTCTGCGTCAAGAGCCTGGGTGTGAGGCGCAGCCTTTGATGCGGTACCACGGAGAGTTCTAGAAACGTGGTGTACCATCGTTGGCGTGCCCACGTTGAAGCAACCAGGATGAGAGTCATCGAGTGCTGCTTTAGCTTTCTTGCCACCAGCGGGATGAGAGGTGCTGGGGGAAAAGTGTACGCAAATTTGCCTGACCAGTTCATCCATATCGCATTGCCCTGCGACTGTGGGAACCTGGCGGCAAAGCTTTGGCATTTTGCGTTTTCCCTTGTGGCAAACAGGTCTATCTCTGGACGACCCCACTGCTGGAAGTACGGGCGGAGTACTGATGGATGTAACTCCCACTCGTGCATCTGGTGGCTGTACCTGCTGAGCAGATCCGCCATCTGATTGTCCTTGCCCGGGAGGTGTTCCGCCATGAGGAAGATGTTCCTCTGAATGGCCCACTTCCACATGCTCTGAGCCAGATGAGACAACTTTGGAGAGTGTGTACCTCCCTGCTTCTGAATGTAGTACATGGCCGTCATGTTGTCCGTCCGGATCAACACGACCTTGTTGCACAGATGTACTTTGAAGGACTTCAATGCCATGAAGATTGGCATCAGTTCTAGGTACTTGATGTGCATCTTCTTTTGCTGCGTCGTCCATAGTCCCTGCACTGTGTAGTGGAGCACATGAGCTCCCCATCCCTGGAGAGATGCGTCCGTCGTCAGGATAATCTGTGGCACAGGCTCTTGTAACGGTCGACCCTTGCAAAGGTTGTGTGGATTCCACCAATGCAGAGAATTGTATGCCCGACCGGTCACCAACACTAGGTCGTTCAACTGTCCTTGAGCCTGAGTCCACTGATGTGCCAAGCATTCTTGGAGCGGACGCATATGCAACCTAGCGTGCGGGACTATGAAGATGCAGGAGGCCATCATGCCTATCAACTGCATGAACACTCTCGCTGGAAGTGAGTGTTGCGGTCTGAACTTTTGGATGAGCGACTGGATGTTGTCGATCCTCACTGAATTCGGCTGAGCCGTGGCTGCTAGAGTATCTATCGTTGCACCCAGTTACAGCCGCACATGTGCTGGCTGAAGGTGCGACTTTGGATAGTTTAGCGAGAAGCCCAGACCGTGAAGGAGATGAATGGTGTGGGACATGTCGGCGGCGCACTGCTGGGCTGACTTTGCTTGAACCAGCCAGTCGTCCAGATAAGGATAGACGTGGACGTTTTGCCTCCTGAGGTGCGCCGCCACAGTTGCCAGACATTTCGTGAACACTCTGGGGGCTGTGGTCACCCCGAAAGGAAGGACCTTGAATTGGTAATGCCGATTCTGAATGGAGAACATGAGGTATTTCCTGTGTGATGGATGGAGTGGGATGTGAAAATAGGCATCCTTGAGATCCAAGGTTGCGAGGAAGTCTCCCTGATTGAGTAATGGAAGAACCTGCTGCAGTGTTAGCATGTGGAAGTGTTCTGAGAGAATGTACTGGTTTAGGGGCCTCAGGTCCAGAATAGGTCTGAGGGACCCGTCCTTCTTTGGGATTAAGAAGTACAGGGAGTACACCCCTGTGCCTTCTTCCTCCACTGGCACGAGCTCTATTGCGCCTTTTTGCAGCATGACAAGAACCTCCTGCTGCAATAAGTGCAAATGCTCTGCTGACATAGGACGGTGCTTTAGTGGTATGTTGGGTGGAGGGGATGTTAGCTCCAAACAATAGCCGAACTGGATAAGTTTCCTGACCCACCTGTCTGTGGTGATGGATTTCCAGACTGGCAGGAACTGCTGGAGTCTCCCCCCGACAGGTGTTGGATGGTCGGGGGGCAGTGACAGGGAGTCACTGTTTGTTGGTGGCAGAGGAACAGGAGTTGTTGTTGCCTCTGCCTCTGCCCTTGGTGCTGTTGCCCTGATATCCTCCTCTACTCTGCTTGGTGTACGAGGATTGCGCCCCACCTTATTGAACTGTGTCTGCTGTGACATCTGGCCTCTGTTAACACCTCGATTGCCTGAGCGACGAAAAGTGTTCCCTCGAAACTGTTGGGACTGGAGAGCGCCCATGGACTTGGCAGTCTCAGTATCTTTCTTTATTTTCTCCAGGGTGGTATCCACCTCTGGACCAAATAACCTGTCAGGGTTTACCGGCTGGTTAAGGATGGTAGTTTGGATTTCTGGTTTAAAACCCGAGATTCTGAGCCATGCTTGCCGTCTAAGCATTACACTGGTATTAATTGCTCTGGCGGCAGTGTCCGCAACGTCTAGTGCGCACTTAATGGAAGCGTTAGTGATGAGCTTCCCTTCTTGGATAAGCATCTCCCCTGCCTCTTTATATTGGTCTGGAAGATGTTGTAATAGGGTCTCTAGTGTGTCGTAGTGTGCCCTGTCGTAACGTGCCAAGAGTGCCTGCGTGTTTGATATACGCCAGATATTGGCAGCTTGAGCTGCTACTCTCTTTCCAGATGCCTCCAGCACTTTTGACTCCTTGTCCGGGGGAGGAGCATCACCGGTGGTCTGCGAATTCGCCCTTTTGCGTGCATTAGAAACCACCAAAGAGTCTAGTGGCAACTGGCCCTTGATATAGGTAGGATCGCCAGGTGCCGCTCTGTATTTCTTCTCGATTCTAGGGTTGACCACCCTGGACCATGTAGGTTCCTTAAAGATGTCCGCAGCATGCTTAAGGACCCCCTTTAGCATAGGAAGAGGCTTGACAGTCTTTTCAGCAGTCGAAAAAGTGTCAAATAGGAAGTCCACATCCACAGGGTCAGCATGTAGTTCCACATCGTGGTTCTTGGCTGCTCTTTCAATTAAGGCATTAAATGCCGCAGAATCCTCTGTGGGAGAAGTCTTAACATTGTAAACCTGAGGGTCATGGACGGTGTGCTGATCCCCTTGGTCACCTGCCCCTATCCAGGAGTCCTGTTGCTCATCAGGCTCTGTGTTGGTTGGGAAGTTAAATTCCTCGTCCTGCTCTTCTGCATCCTCCCCCTCAGAATAAGTGGGTGAGGGTGTCGCAATTCTTTGAGACTGTGGGACAAGTGTTTCGACCAAGACCATGGAATCTGGAGCAGGCCTTTTGCGCTTTAGAGGAATGGTATACGACTCCAAAGGCTGCGTTGCCGTGACTTTCCTCTTGTAAAGCGTAAGCTTTCCGTTGTCGGCATCGATAAAATGCTCTGTCTGCTCCTCTTGCAGGTGTTGTTGAGACAGCAAACTCCCAGCCGGGTGAGCAGGCTTCGATACCCCAGAGTCCTTGGGCACCGAACGGGGTGCGAAGGCCTTCGGCGCCACCTTCGGCGGCAACGTGAAGAGGATCGGCGTCGAAGTCTTCGGCGTCGAGACAACGGGCTTCGTGGCGGAAGGTGTCTTCGGATCCGACGATGAAGCTTTGTCTCGAATGCGCTTGAGGGAGTCCGATACCTGCTTCGTAAAGGAAGCGGACGACCTTACACCCCCAGGGGAAGACCCGAGCGTCGATGACTTCTGCTTCTCGGAGCGAGGCGTCGGAGCATCCTCCTTAGGCGCGCCACGACCCCTGTCTGTGGCTGTAGACGCGGCCGGCGACGGCTTCGGATCGGCGACCTTGACCACTGGCGTCGAGGTTCCGGTCTTCGGCCCGACGGCCTTGCCTGATGTCGGCTCGATGGCCTTCTGTGGCTTCGGCTCGACGGTCTTTCTCGGCTCTGAGTCGGCGGCCTTCTTCAGCTTCGGCTCGACGACCTTGACCACTTTCGGCACCTTGACCGGGTCGACAACTTTCTTCGGCGCCGACCGCTTCGACACCTCAGAAGAAGACTGCGTCGATGGGGGAGCAGACGTCTTCGGTTTCGATGGCGCCTCCGCCATCTTTGTCGTAGTCGACACCGATGGTTTCAGTTTCAGTTTTGACAATGGCGGCTCCGCCGAAGTGTCCGTGGCCGGGCCGTGGATGCTGGTATAGGGTCTTGGGTAAGGCCGAGTGGCGATCCCTCGACCTGAGCCTTGGTTAATGTTCGAACGGGGCATAGGTCTTCCTCTGAGCTATCTTCCATGGCCCCATGGGCCTCATCATCGTCTCCTACCTCTTGGACGACTTCTTCAACATCGAGGCCTTCGACATCCGCGTCGTATCCGCATTCGACGTCTACCGTTGGAGGTGAAATCTGCATTTGAACCTCGCAGTCGTCTGCTTCTTCATTGTCGAAGATGTCTGCCGGGGCCGACTGCCGGGCCGCCATGCGCGCCACACGCCGAAGCCGAAGAGTCTTCGTCGAACGAAACTTTGAACAAGCCATGCAGCTTGCTTCATTGTGGTCCGGCAACAGGCACTTGTTCCACACCGGGTGGACGTCGATGTGTGGGTTTTTAGATCCACACACGGGACACTTCTTGAACGGGCTCCGTTCCATGTTGCATCGTCGAGGGTCTTGCTGGGCCTCGATCACATACGAGTCACGGGACTCACTGGAAATCCAACTCGGCTGAGTTGGAACCGAACCGGGGCACCGAACGCAAACAATACCGACGTATAGAGAAAAGGCCTTAGGGCCTCGAAAAGTTCAAGTTGATTCCGACTGGAGATAACTAAAAGACATCCGAACCCAATGGCGGAAAAAAACAATCTGAGGATGGAGTCGATGCCCATGCGCACTGTAGTCCAGGGGAGGAGCCACCTATCTCGTGATACTTCGAAGACTCTTCCAGGACAACAATGTGCAATCATCCGGACCCAACACTAGGCAGCGATCTATGCACAGATATGAATTCAGCAGCCCACATGCCTCGAACTAAGAGGTTACAGATATGCATTGAATAATGACGAACAATTTGGAGTAGTGTTTGTTCTTCTTTTAATCCTCAACGGTTGCCCAGCCAACACGTGTTTTGTCTGAGGAAGTACCCTCCGACTTCTTCAGGGCTTATGGCAATTGAAAAGCAACCGGAAATCTCTCTGTCGGTTGTACTTCCGTCCCGACTGGCGAAGGTGAGATAAGTATCTCTACCCCATGTATCACGGCGAGAGTGTGGATCAATGGTGGAGCCAACTGTATGGGCTTCACAGGCAGCGTGGAGGCTATGTACGTCAAGTGTTGAGAAAGTATAGCTGCGCGCCGTTAGGATGGACAGCTCACGTTTCCGACGTAATTGACTCCAAGTGGAGATCTGAAGCAGCGGGTACGCTGCGATATCCGAGGACCGTAGTGTAGAAACCGGAACCGAAAGCTGAAGACAATTCTCTTCTCAAAGGCGGCATATGAGCACGAGGAAGGAAATCAGCAAAAGAAATCAGTGATTTTATACCTCCAATTACCCCCGATAATAGAGGGGGAGTATTCCTATTTATATGCATTGGAAATAGGCAGCACAGATACATCTTGCTAAGATTCTGCCTAAATTTAATCCTGTTGATGTTAGGGTTCCCAGCAAAACTTGTCAGCATGCCCTTGCAACAAGGGGTCGGAGCAGTCAGACCTGCATTTGTTTTTCTACTGTGGGCTTTACGAGAAGAAACGAGCTAGATTTATACTTACAATTATAAAGAACCTTAAGATCAGTCAATGTCGTCTTGCTTTACTATATATTAAAAAGCTCCATGATCCAATTATCTGTTTCGCGACAGCCTCTTTTTTACTAGCTTGCTCAAGAAGTAGGAAAAATGTGGCTCTTATTGCATATGAAAAATGTTAAGTTAGTTAATCTAAAGGTTGATTATGTATCGGCTATCCTAAGACAGTGTATCAATGATGAATTGTCCTGTTGCAATTACCATATGTTATTCATATATTTTTACACTTTCATAAATTATTTATCATGTTTTCCTTTTAATGGATCTCAGGGACTTTGATGATTTTCTGATTTTTAACTTGTAAATTGTAATCTGAACTCGATCTGTGTATTTTACCATGGTTTTATATGTATTTATATTCTTTTTGTACTTTTATGATCTGTAGACTTCAAAACAGATCGAATAAAGTGATTTCTAAGTCTAAGTCTGGAAGAGTAGGGTCACAAAGTCCACTCCGTTGTGGAAGGGGGTGGTGCTCAGTGAGGTGCCTCGCCTTCAGAAATTCGTCATATGGGACTCATTCAGGATTGCCGAGGTGCGAGACGTTCTAGAGCATGGAGCGGTTAAGCCCTTCGATAGTCTTGGGCCGTGTATGGCCTTTACCGTATGCCATTTTTAAAATACACTCAACAATGTCATACGTTTCATGTGGAAGGAATCAGCCGGACGTACTTTCCAGATTCGGCCCCACTGGAGGGCCTTTTGCTCGAGAATCCGCTGGGGTGGGTGGGAGGGAATATCCTTTCTGTAGAGGTCATTAGGAGTCATGGATCGAGTTAGGTTACATTAAATGGGGCGCATGCCTGATTGTCTGAGATGCAGCACCGCTGAGGGGTTGCTTTATGATACTATCTGCGGGTGCAGGAAGATTCGACTGCACTGGGACCAGATCCTTGGGAAACATGGCGCAACGATTGAGGAGCCGGTACTGCATAACCTGCAGTTTGTGCTCCTGGGCGTCCCTGAGGATGTTGGTCTGCCCAGAAAAAAGCTGTTTTTTTTATGCTGTGGCAAATAGACACATTGTGCAGGGTTGGAAGTCGCCTACACTTCCCAAGAGTGCCTAATGGATTGCTGGAATGGATGTCTGTAAAGGGGTGGAAAAGGTTGTTTATGAAGCTAGAGGTTGCCCGAGAAAGTTTAAATGGCTCTGGGGCACGTGAAGAAATGATCATGTCCTTAAGTGGCGGAACCTTTGAGGGTCTACTGGGATACTGTGGAAAGGGTAGTCTTTGCTCTGGCCATGTTGGGCGGGGAGGGTCCGCCGGCCCCCTGTTTAGGCTTGCTGGGAAGTCCTGAGGGGCTGGGACTGGTTCCCTGGGCCTCTAGACCTACTGTTCCCATTGTGCTGTACTGATTCCGGTCATGATTATACACATTCAGTTTGTGACTCACAACGTTTGTAATAGATGTCTAAAAATTCTAATTAAAAAAGACCTTTTTAAAAACAAACAATGGTCAGCTTTCATAGTTCCTGGAAATGAGGAAACAAGGAGCGGCTAGCATTCATTCCTAGGGCCATTCCAGAATTTCTGGCTCCAACTACAGTAAGAGGGAAATCCAGTCCTGGTCTTGAAAGTGGAGGGCATCTTATTTCCAGAGGAGAGTTGCCAGGAGAAGGAACATAGGCCATCTGGGTGGAGCATGGCAGGATACATCTTGTTTTAGGGCTGATGGTAAGGTTTGCAGTAATCAAGAGAGGAAGTCCTAAAAAAAGAGAGGGGATTCTTTAGAAGGTACTCAGGATTGGACATGCAGAATTCCCCAAACACTGGCAGGTGCACCTGCGAATACTGGCCCTCACAACCACCTTTCCTCAAGACACTCCTAAGGCTGGAAAGAAAAGATATTAAACACAGAACACTCTGGCTGATTCTGGAACACCACCCAAAGACTACTACTACCACACTGGAACTGAAATGCTCTTGAATAGGCTGACCTCATGTGACATGAGTTAGAGACACATGAAGCAGGAGGACCTCTGACTCACAGAATACTTAACTCCTTCCATGCTCATGACGAGCTGAGCTCGTCATGAGGCACGGTGCTCGTGTGCTGATGACGAGCTGAGCTCGTCATGACCACACCCGTTTCTATTGACCTTCAGCACAGCAGGGGAATATCTGAAGCAGCCAAGGTGTTAACAGATCACTGAAGACTAGACCCTGTAGAAGCCCTAGCGCAAGAGAGACGTGGTGCCTAGAAGCATGCCCTGAATGCCCAAGAGCTGCAGAAGTGACTAGGAGGAAATTTTCCAGGAGTTGGAGAGGAGTGGGATTTGTCATTTTTGTGACCTCCAGAGGATCAGGATATAGTACTGAGGCTATCCCAAGGATTGTGCATACTACACAGATAAGACCACCACGTCCCTCTCTGACCTTTCTAACACACTGACAACTGGTTGAGCTGGGCTTCAGGGCAAAGGTATCTAGTCTCTGAGTCTTGCCCAGCTACAGCTTACAGGCCAGACATACTGGTGGATTTTGAGAACTATAAAAGTTGTGAAACAATCTAAAGGTAGAAACGGGAAACGGGGTGAGGCAGCAAATCTATCTCAGGCAGTGGTGAAACTTCTAAGGCTACAAAAAACAGCTTTGTCCTGCATTGAGTTTTAGATGGCAAAACCATGTGCTTCAGCAGGAGCTCAACAATAACCTATCAGACTGTGTACCTTTACCCGATGGTGGATTTTGAGCTCCAAAAGTAGACTAAGTTCCAAGATAAAAACTGACTGGTATGATCAGTTTGGCTTACCTGGCTTCTGCTTCATGCCTGTAAGTAAGAAATTGTGCCTAGGACCCACTCAATCGAGAACTGATCATTGACATCAGTACTTTGTGAATTGTTAGCTCAAAACAGCCACAGCTGTTCTGCTAAGGAGGAGGAGCATCCCCCTACTGCTCAAAATGACAAATAAAATGACAATAACGTATTGTTATTATAATTTTATTTTTCCTATTGCAGTCAGTGGCTCTGTTTCATGCGGGGCAGGGTGGGCTCGCCATAGCAGGGGAGGAGTGGTTTGCTCTCCCTGTCAAAACTGTTTTCCTCTCCCTAAGTGTGCAAAACAGTTTTGCTCTCTTGGGCCGGCCAAACAGTCATGCGCACTTTGCACGTTCGCCACCAGGCTGGTGGGAAAGGAAGGATGAAGACGAAGAGGACAGGGAGAGGCGGTGGTAGGCCATTCCCATGTATGGGCTTTTTCCCCACATCCCCCTCCCCACCACCATCCACATCCGGGAGCAGACGCTTCTGCCTCAAAATAAAATAAGTCATATCTCCTGTTCCCCTTATCCTATTTTAATGATGTTGGTGTCCCTTTGCTCATTAAACTCATCACCGGTATTCTAAACTGGAGAATTGTTATTGTGTTGTCACAAATTTATAGCTGTCAGTACTGCTTGAGCTTAACATATATTTCTCTGGGAAAATGCCTGTTAGTGTCCCAAAGCTAAGAGGGGTTTAACAACAATTCTCTTACAGCTATGTTGTGGCCTAACCAAGGTGTACTAATAATGCACCGACATTTCCATATTAATAACCCACTTTTTGACAGTCATCTATTTATGCTTCCCATGAGTGGTTTTACACCCTACAGTGGATGTCCAAGTTTTACTGGGTGCTACTGCATTGCATATTGTAGTCTCTATCTGATATCAAATATGTCCTTTACATGCTGAAGGGTTTTCTATACATGGCTTCTAACCAGAGATGGAAACAAATTCAATCTCTTTTCAACAGGTGACAGATTACAAGCTTGACATTATGACACTTAGTTCCAGACTAGGTCTGGCTTAATTATAGATTGAACATGACTTAAAAGAAGTCACTTCTATATACTGATAGAGCTAACTTTTACTTCCATTTGGCTACCAGAGACTTTTTGGAGTAACTTTATCAAAAACAATACAGAACGGACAGGTGTCAAATGTTAAAAGGTTTTAAAAAACAAGGAGCCAGTGTATCTTATAATTGGAAACAGCATTATCTCTCACAATCTGTGCACGAATAAACAGTAAAAGACGTAGCTCCGAAGAGGAACTACATTTAAACATGAAAACAGAGGACGGAAATGAAGTAATATATTTTAACTGATACACTGAATTATCCCCTGGAAAAGAAACCAACATGGTCCTTCCAACTGGCAAGGAAATAGTTAACGGGTGCACCACATAATCACTGAGCAGTAACCATGTGTTCGTAGGAACAGATGTGTAATGTGGACTGTCTGCACTACTCCCTTTCCAAATACAGCCTACACATGACTTCAGCTGGTTATAATTGTTCCAGATGGAAAATGAATGATACAGATTCTAAAGCAATTTCTCATGTAAGCCACTTTACCACTTCTCGAAATACCATTAGTAAGAAAGAATTTCTGTAGCATGGATTCATTCTTGAAAGCAGAATAAGTGCTTACTTTTGTGGCATTGGGGCACTCACTTCCTATGGCGACTTTATCCTTCAAAGACAAGTAGGATGATATAGGTGATAAGATCTGTCCTGTCAAATCAATCCATGAATCTGCTAAGACTGCATCCGATATTAAATTGGTAATGAGAGACACGAAAAAGAGAGGAAAAGGAAGAGGAGTAATAGAAAACCAACACTGGATTCGTACTCTAGGTGGATTTGTCTCAATTTTTGCTGCCTTCTTGACAATGTCTATCAGGTTTCCGTGAAGCAATGAATTAAATTTAAGGTTTGCGGTCTCACCTTCAAAGCTATAAAATGTAAGGGACCTGGAATCTTGACAAAAAGATTAAGCAAGTACTGTTCAGGAGCTTGGTTCTTTGCTTGTGTTTTTACTGGCTGTCCCCGGATTTAAGAAAGCAGGAACTGGTGGCTGCAACTTCTCGTTTGTGGCTCCCACTTTTTGGAATTCTCTTCCATTTTCCTTCCATTTGCAAAACAATTATGTCTCTTTTTGAAAAGAGCTAAAAGCTTGGCTCTTTAAATAGGTTTATCCCCGTCTCTAAACCATTCTCTTGATTTGGTAGAAGAGCACACAACGTCACCAAGAAAGCACTGATGGCACGCTTAACAAATAAATAAACATATCACAATCTTGGGAACTTTCAAGGGATTAAGTTCAATAAAATAGTTATGAGTCTGGAATATGACGGATTGAGGAGGCCCAGAAGACAAGGCAGACCGACAGAATAAAGCTTATCCCTTGTGTGCTGTAACAAGCTCAAACCAGGATACTAGGTGGGAACTCTAGGACACCAGAAGACCGGTCACAAGATGAGGATCAAAACAATAACTCGGAAAACACAGTCAAGCACAAAGACCAATAGATTACTAAGGGAACTAAAAGGAAAACCTAACGGTGGTGAACTAGAAAGGGAGAAAACAAAAGTTAATGGGCAGGTAAATTGGTTGCCGAGTCAAGTGAAGTGGAGAACCACAGAAACAATGCACGTTGCTGTCAGGCAGCTGGTACACCTTGAAAATACTGACTCTCCCACTAAGACCCTGGAAGTGACCAAGTTAACGAGGAAGTGAGGTGAATCTGTGCTTTGTTGTCTAGCATTTTCGTGAGTCCAGTTTCCAATGTCAAATCTTCCAAATATTCTGGACTGTAACAATCCTGCGAGTGACCATGTCTGTGACCTTCCTGAATCCGGACATGAAGGTATTAAGTGTTTGAGCACAGAAGGAGGAAGCTTCAGAAAAGCTCAGACAAATAAGATATGTTTTGCCCAGCTACATGCAAAGGCACAACATTTTCAAATTTAAAAACGCCTGGCATGTCACTTTTAAAGCACAAAGTCATACTGTCGGCAGATATTAATTAGCTAAGAAAAACCCAAACCATGTTTTTTATTAGCCTTTAAAATGGGCTTTGTCAGCACCCAAATCCTGTCAAGATGCCTAAATGCAACCTCAAACGCTGAGGTTGGGCTCATTTAATACCCCATTTCATCAAATGTTGTTAGTTCTAAAAATCTTTACACATGATAGGAGTGGACATCAATAGCCCATTGGTGTCAGCCAACTATGAATATTATTGTATACAGGCGTTCATGCTCTAAGTCACACATCATCTAGAGGACTTTCTTGTATGAAAATGAATAAGTACAGACACTCACACCCAGTCAAAAGATCTGGGTTTGATCCATCACCGTTCTTTAGCCCACTCTGCCACCCCAGTTCAGACATGGCTATATGCAAATCAGTCTGACCCTGTGCCTCATGGGAACAGTCCAGCCCGAACTGCCAAGCCATGCCTTCCCTGGACCGGAAACAAGCTTCCGAGGACCGGTTTCTGGCATTACAGCCGTCTTCAGTCTAGATTACAGCACTCCTCCCAGAGCTGCGCATGCGCTGCCCAGGCTCGACCTAAAAATGACTCTAATAACCCTGCAAAAAAGAAGTTGCTGCTTTCCAAGGCTTTATTTGGTATATGGAAATTTCCTCGAATTTGCTTGATCTGCTGCTACAACAAAAGTAAATTTGATAGATAAAACGGATGGGACCTTTTATCATTTTTTTACAGCCCCCTGGTCAGAAGAATCAGTGCTAAAGTGCTACAGACTGATGATGGCACAGGCACTGGAATAGGTGCAGTTCTGTCTTAAAAGAAGCTTGATGAGGTTCATCCAGTTCGGTACAGTAGCAGTAAGTTCCCTTCCTCTAAAATATGTTAGTCCTCAGCAGAGAAAGGAGGCCTGTCCATAGAATTGGCAGTAGAGTGTTCGAAGAACTATTGCTGAGGGAAACATTTGATTATCTTAAAAGATCATGCCCCCTATGTACTAGTTTGCTCAGTGTAAATATAGCCATCAGTGTGTATTGAAATGGTCTCTTGGCTTTACAGCCCTTCTTCTCCACCATACATAGTTCAGGTCATCTATATCGAAACTTAGGAAATTCTCCAATCCCTTACGCACTCTCTGATTGGATATCAGAACTTCTGAGGAGAAAAGAATGGGGCTTGAAGAGACCGGACGCAAGCGTGCAGACAATAAGGTAATGACAGCCCTGGTGTGTACATCTCTTTCTCAGCTCTGCCCACAAAACATGATTATGGCAATGCTACATAGACCAAAAAACACTGATATCTTCCAATGTATTACTGTATTTTTAAGTTTGTAACCACCCAGGCCAGGATGTGAAAATCAGAAACTCAAATTGTAGCAGATGACTCTTATCACGATCTCTTGCTGATGGACCAGGATAGTCGTATCTTTAACTCCTTCACAATCTTATGACCCTTTGCATTTACTTGATGTGAAGTTCCCAGGAGAGGAACAAGAAGAATGTGTAGTAATAGTGAATCAGTGGCTAAGAAGGAAGTGATGGGATTTAGTCCGATAGTTTTGTTGAAGTCATGCAGATACCAGTTTGCTATTGGGGATTTGTCTATTGTATGTTGGTTAGGCTTTCATTTGTGTCCAGAATAGAGGGATGGAAAAAGACTGAGGGGGGAGATTGGTTTAAAAGAGAAATACTTACTCAGTGTGGGGTTAGCTATCGAGATAGTTTAATATATTGTGACAGCAGGGTGGATACAGAGGGAGGTAGGCATATCATTGTGTCTTTCCTTGCTCTTCCACACAGAGAATCCTCACAGAAGCTTGGCCTCTGGGCTTTTGGATACATTTGAAGGCTGAATCTTTGGTGAATGATTAGGATTTGCTGTGCTGCCTGCTTTATATGTAATTAAATAAAGTGAATGAGAAGAAATCTAGGCATTTATTGAAAACTGGCAAATACCTTTAGTGTACACAGTAAAACATGATTTGAGCGCTGGGGTTTTATTTGATAAGAAATCCATGAAAACTGGGAGCTGCAGTCTTGTATTTGGTTCAACTAAAACAATGGACTTGCATACAAGATGACAGTAAGTTTCAGAAAAAAACTCCTACATTGGATATGTGTGTTCAGCATTTGTAGAGTTAGCTGGTGATCCTAAATGTATTAATTGGTCATCTTTGTACTCCAAACAGCACAAAATACTAACCTCTTGAAATGGCATCAAACCATGCGAAGTCAGGCCAATTATTAATATTTTCTTCTACTGTCACAATTCTGGGCAAACTAGCATTTGGTGACTTACACCCAGCAGAAGTATATTCCGTGCTACCATTAGTAACAGACAGTTTGGATTTGGTTCCCAAATCTGAGCCAGTACTCAAATAAATGAGATTAAGTCTTGTTGTGATTCAGATGTATGTGCCAGTTATATATCTGACAGTTGTATATGTATTAAAACCAATATAAAATGTTTTATAGAGAAAGAAAACTATGCAGTTGGGTTTGCAGTCTGCTTACGACTGTAATGGTTGTGATTTGTGCTTCCGAAGCATAATAGGGGTTTTGAATATTCTTAGATGAACAAAGATAGCACCATTAAGCAGTACCTCTATTAGATGGGGTTCCTTCTTCTTTGCTGACAAGTTTAAATGTTTGTCCAATAAGCTGTAATTTTTTTCTGTCTCTTTGTCAAATTTCTTTTTCTCCTCCTGTGGGCAAAAATGTAAAATTAAATGTGTTCTTCTACGCATTCATATCTGCTTAATATGACCAAATCAGCGTGCATCCTTACCAACATAGCATGTTAATGCTTGATGTGTGCTTCCAATCAAAGAAGCCTTAAAATAACACATTTAGAATAAAAATATGAAACTTATGAATCAACTTAGGAAACAGCATTTGCCAGCTTGGCCTTACATGCATCGGTCTCTACTTCACAGGGAATGCACAATTATCTGTAGGTATCTAGAGATGCTAAAGGGCAGGCCACTTCATTGGATTCGGAGTTTAAATCCCAGTGAAAATTAGGATACTCTGATGTGACTATTTATTATTTTCCTTTCTAGTTTGTTTTCATTAACATATCAAAACCAAAAAAGAAGTTTTACATAATAAATTCACGGCACATTACATTTCCAGAGAATAAGATACAAAACATAATGAAGAGCCAATGAACCTAAAATTCTTGAATTAAAAAGAAATCTGTCCTATGTATTGGTGGCACAGACAGTTGGAAAAACACAAGGAAATCAAACGAAGGTGAACAATCGTACACACAGCGCATAAAGAAATAGTGATCTTGTAAAATTACAATGAAATGTGATTATCTCAAGAAGCAGCTTATACATCACTATAACTGCTCCAAAACATACCCAACTTGCAAAATGTGCCTTTTCAATTGAAAAGGATCCTTCCAGTGAACCTAGATCCAATAGTGCCAGCAGCCAATACTGCAACACCGATTCCCTTGAACTTTTCCTTTGAAGAAAGCCTTTTTGTCACTTGAGTGGCTCTTGTTATAAACAAGTACCTCAATGCTGAATATTGGTTATGCCCTCATTATAACTGATTAATTTAAGAGGCCCTTTTATCCATATTTATTATAAAAGATGCAGCTTTTTAAACCATACTGATTAATTTAAGAGGCCCTTTTTAACCCATACTAGGAATTAATTCTGAAGAATGAGTGTGGACATATATAAAAAGCACCACAATATCAAATGTCCCATGCTTGCTTACATATAATGATGGGAAACATTGCTATTGTTCTTCTATTTGACACATTAAGCCCTGCCTAGGTTAGAAAGTAGTTGAACACTGTGAGAACCGAACTAATTGAAATCTGCAGTTTTGCAGATAAAGGAGATTTAAACAGATGAATGACTTATCATGATTAACACTGAGACTGAGATGGATTGGAAGTGGAAGGTCCTTGCCTTGAAAAATAAAAAAAACCTGGTTTGATAGAAGGTGGCTCCAAGAAAGACCATGCAGAGAGATCCTCCGCATAATACTTCCTGGTCCACATTTTGGGGACATTGGTAAGTTAAAGTAGTGGTATGTAAAGAATACAGATATAGGTGCCACAGGTGAGTACAGTAATTACTTTATAAGGGAACAAGATGGATAGGTTGTTCGGAAAACAAGGCAACTGTTGCATTCTGGACCATTCGAATCTTATCAATGATCTACTTTGCAGATTAAGAAAGTGATATGGCAATCTTCCACAGGCATACTAAGCTAACATATTACTACTACTAATGCCCTATAATGTTTGAGCCAGTAGCTTGCAACTTGAAAATCTTTTAAATGTAGCCTTTTTTTGTTTTTTATTAACTTTACATTTTAAACACAGACTCCTGACTGCCTCCCTGGAAAACAGCAAAATTGGCATAAAAGGCATGCACAGGTCTGAGCCTCAATAAGGTCAATATTGCTGGTGTTGTCTCTGCTGCAGCATGGTGGTGAAAGATGCATCTTGAGAAACAACCCTTAAAAACCTAAGATGGTCTTGTGACCCTGACTGTCAAATGACTAAAAAACAAGGTAAAATAGATGGAGTATATGAAGCAAGCATCTGGGTAAAACTGATGCACAATATCTGGGGAGAGAGGAAGCATCAGTAGGGGAACCCTAAAAGATGTATTCTGTTAGAGCAGAAACTGTCCTCCATCTGTTTCCACAAAGAAACACATCAGGGTAACGGTTACAGAGCATTAGAAGCAGAATCTATTTCGGACTGTTGTGAATGATGTAAAGTATATAAAGACTAGAGGTAATTATCACAAAATTCCGTGGCACATTTCAGTATTTTCTAAAAATGTGTCCTACTGAGAATGACTTTGTCGGACATGGACCTTACATCAGAAACCTTTCTGAGTTACTTCTGAAACAAATGGCCATGCATTTGAGCACACAGGTTCACTCAACAATTGGTCAGATTGAAGGTAATCTAGACATTTTTAAATATTGGATAAATATGAAAGTCAGACTAGTTGATATTTCAAAATTCTGACAATTGTGTAAGCCTTATTAAACGGTAATCACCTTACAATGCTTTTAAATCCCATTTTGCCAAAGCTGATGATGTACGTGAAATCCTAAATTGTTTCTGTTGAGGCAGTAAATAGCAATATTTCTAAGGATCAAGTTTATGCAAAAAATTACATACACCAATTTTGAAATGGAGTATAGGAAGGAAACGTGGTGAAATGGCTAAGTTGCTAACCTCAGAGATTTACCTGCTAGCCCTACCATCGACACCTGACCATAAAATCTAGTGACTCTGGCTAATCACTTACTGTGTCTTTTTCTCAAATTGTAATGAGCTGTAATGTGACTGCAAACAATGCAGTGTCTAGTCCAATACTGTCCAAATTAAATGTGCGCATAACCTGCACCTCCCTCCACATCTTAAGTTTTTGTTTGCTATCTTAACCATGCCCCATGCAATATACACATCTTTCATTCTTCTTATATTAAAAAATATTGCATGTTAACTGCTCCCTACTCCTTTGTGCTAAATGAGCACTATGTCAAATAATGAAATGAAATGAAATGAAAAGAGTCTTGTAAACGCGCGACTTAGCCCGAAGGCATCAAGGCGCCTAACAAAAGAAATCAGAAGCAATAAAACAGTAACTACAAGTACGCCTTTGCAAACAGCCAGGTTTTTAAAGCTTTACGGAAGCGCAGGACGGAAGGATGAACTTTAATTTCGCATGGGAGAGTATTCCATAGCTTAGGGGCGATTGAGGAAAAGGCCCTACCGCCCCATCTGCTCTTCTCAAAGCGCGGTACCACCAGCAAATTCTTTGAAGAAGAGCGTAAGAGTCTGCCCGAAACATAGGGGGCCAGCAGTTTCTTGACCCCGCCTGCATCATTGCCAGAAAGTGCACTATGAGTCAGGCAGAGCACCTTAAAGGTGATCCTCGCTTCAATAGGAAGCCAATGTAAGGCCTTCCTAGCTGCTGTTGATGATGCTAATCTGGGAGCGTCAAGGACAAATTTGGCGGCCGCATTTTGCGCGGTCTGAAGACGCTGTATTAGGCCCTTGTTCATGCCGATGTATAGGGCATTACAATAATCGAGTCGCGAAGCGACAAGTGCTACCACCACTTGCTTCCGCGCCTGGGGGGACAGGTAATGTTTTATTTTCCTGAGTATTTTGATAATCCCCCAGCAGGTAGCGACCGTTCTGTTTACCTGCAGAGTCATGGACAGTGCAGGTTCAATCAGAACTCCCAGATTCTGCGTTGACTCCGTGGGGGTAGGGCAAGCCCCCAGCGAGGGCGGCCACCATTCAGGTGACCAGATGTTATTCTTAGGGCCAAACACCAGAATCTCAGTTTTTTCCCCGTTCAACTTTAATGAATTGTAGATCGTCCATTGTGACACTGCTTCCATGCAGTTCCTAAAGTTGAGCGGGGATGAGCCATCAAGGTGAGAAAGGAACACCAGAATCTGCGTGTCGTCTGCATAGGAGACTACCTCCATCCCACAAGATCTAACCAACTTGGCAAGTGGGGTCACGTAGATGTTAAACAGGGTCGGACTTAACGCCGACCCCTGAGGGACCCCACATTGCACGGGTAGCGATGGAGATAAAAAGTCTCCCAGCTTAACCCTCTGAAACCTCTGGTCGAGAAAGGAGGCCAGCAGACTCAAGGCCGCCCCTTCCACCCCTATCTCCCTCAGGCGAGATGTTAGAACCGAGGGGGACAGGGTATCGAAGGCGGCCGTGAGGTCTAGAAGGACCAGGATGGTGGAATGACCCCGGTCTACCTCCAGACGGATGTTATTCAATACGACCAAGAGGGCAGACTCGGTGCTATGGTGTTTCCTGAAGCCATGCTGGGATTGGTCCAGGAGATCTGAGGAGTCAAGAAAAACCGCCAGATGTTGATTAAGATACGTCTCCAGCATCTTTGCGGGTGCTGGGAGCAAAGAGATGGGGCGGTAATTCTTGAGCACCTCAGGATCAAGTGTGGAGTTTTTTAGGAGGGGCTTGACCACTGCGTTCTTCCATTCAGATGGAAAGATGCCCTCTCTCATAGCCCTATTCATGATGGCAAGGAGAGAGGGGAGCAAGGAGTCTCTGCAAACCTTCAGTACTTTAAGGGGACATGGGTCCAAAGGGGATCCCGATCTTGTCTTGCTTAAAAGCAGATTAAGCTCCTGATAGGATAAAGGCGGAAACTCTACCAAGCTCTTGGGAGCAGTTAGAGAGATCTCCTTCGAGAGCGGAGAAAGGGGAACAGGCGGGGGAGGTGTAACAGATCTTTGTACTTCCAGATCCAGGTATATATCTGCGATCTTCGAGTGGCAGAATCCTGCGATTTTATCACAGAATTCCTGGGTACCTGCAACAGGGTCTGGTATCGGTAATGCACAAAGCGAGTCCACTATTTTAAAAAGATCTCTGGGAGAGGAAAGAGTCATCGTCAGGTTAACAAAGTACTGTTGCTTAACTCTGATGATCTCCAACTTGTACTCCCTAAGGAGCGACTTGTGTTTATCTCTCTCCTTTAAATTCCAGCTTGAACGCCAAAGCCTTTCTTGTTTCCTACACCCTTGTCTCAAGAGCCTAAGAGGCTCCGAAAACCAGGGTGCAGAAGGTGTCCTTCTGGCAGAGTAGCAAGAGGCGAGAGGAGCAAGCACATCAACTGCTGCGCTAATGGCTTTGGATAGTTCCGAAGCCGCTAGGTTGATGTCTTCATAGAGGTCCGGTTTATAGTTTTGCATGAATGGAGCCAGCAAGGTGCTTGTGATGTTCTTAATTTTCCTCTTATGCTTGAGGTGACTGGAAACACCTGACTTAGCAGGCGTAGAGGCGACCAGAAGCTCCAAGGGGACAGCAAAGTGGTCAGACCAGGACAGTGGAATAGGGACTTTGGTTTTAAGCCTATCATCATTAGAAAAAACTGCATCCACTATATGGCCAGCCTGATGCGTGGGTTGTTTGACCAGTTGCACCAGGTCACATGCGGATAGTGAGTCGAGGAGATCCAAAGAGTCTTTAGAATCGGAGTTATCTAAATGAAAGTTTAGGTCACCCAAGACTGTTAGGTTGGCAGCTCCAAAATAGGGCTCCAGGATATTAAGGAGAGACTGGCAGAAGTCTGTTCTAGAACCAGGAGGTCTATATACCAAGATACCTGCAAAAGGCATAGCTTCCGGAGATTTGATAAGAAAGTGCAGGGCTTGAAAGAGATCGGAAGGCCTGGAAAGTTGAGTAGTGTGACAAGTGTGAGAGGTCTTTAAAGAATTCCAAGGCCACCTCCCCTACGCCCTACTCTGTCCAATCTAGCCAATGAGTATCCATCCGGCACAGCCTCAACCAGATCTGGTCCCGAAGACTCAGTTGCCCAGGTTTCGGACAGAAAAACCCATGTGGGCTTTTGAACTAAAACAAAATCACAAAAAGCGATATTATTTTTCACTAAGGATCTCGTATTAATAAGAAAACCCGATTCTTTCAAGCTAGCCGACATAAGAGTAGAAGCAGAGGGGGGCCAAATGTGACAAATTGCCGGTGATTTGGCAAAGGTATTAAAACAGGAGCAATAAAATGCATACTGTAAAGTATCAGGCAAACAAGTATAATGGCAAGGAAGCGATACAGGTCTCAGGCGGACCAGGTCCTGATATAGGGGACCTATTTGAGGAGGCATGTCAGGAGCACCCAAAGACCAGAGTCTCCCGCCCTTTAGCCCGTCCTTAGCGTGGACGGGCGCAGACGGGCTGGACTCTAGCGTGACTCCGGCGTCACTATGGCGCAAAAGCTGCGCGTAAACGCTGCGCTTAGAAAGGGCAGATTTAAATGCAGGTCAGCGTGTCCTTGTGACAGCTGGTCTGCAAACCCAGATGGCGCCGTCAGGCGTCCAAGTCTCCCCCCCAAGATGGCGGCCAAAAATCGTAGATGACTCACGGGACCCGCCGAAAGCGCGGTGTTTATCCAATTAAAGTGCACGTATAGGGGCAGCGCCTAGCACCTAAAAACAGGGTAAATCCAAATTAAATTAAAACAAATGGAAAACGGGATATTTAAAAATCTGATGTCCACTCGGCATACAGGGAGATACAAATAAAAAAAATAATAAACATTAAGAAAAGGCTCCGCTGTAGAATTAATATATATCGAGAGTCTCAAAGTTTGGCTTCACAAACATGTCAAAGAAATAGATTTAGTCTTAAAATGTATGTAAGAATTCTGCTGACTGATTTTTAACAAGATCTGATTTTCATCAAACATGGACTCAAAGAACTTGAGATTTCCTGGACCAGGTATGAGAGGCTACAATCAACATTCAAATGTCTATCAGGACACTCACTGAATCATTTGGTCATGTTAGTCCGGCTCATCTTAAAGATGTAATTCCTCTTTTACAAAAGGGAGGATGAAAAGTCGACCTGATCATAGAACATCCCAAAATCAAATATAGGTAAAAAATAAAATGTAAGCACTCTGGAATGTCTTGAGGAAGGACGGTAATTTACTTGGAATGTCTCATCCACCAGTAAAAGAGGCATGGTATAGCAAGAAAAACAAGACTTGAAACTGTCGGTTATGGAGGTGAGGTAGGAAAGGAAATTAAACATGCATTTGGAGTCTCATAAATCTATTAGCAAATGGGTGTGTCAAAGCAAAAGTTGTAGGGGTGAAATCAAAAGTATTAGAGAAATAGAAATGAGTATGCTTAGTAGAGAAAGAGGGAAAACTGTAAGTTGTTTATATGCTGGGCAGAGGCATACAGAGGTGGCTCACTTTACAAATAAAGGCATATGTGATACATTCCCTAGAGCAGTGCAATCAAGAGAGTCTGTTTTGAAAAACGGACACACCGTTGCAATCTTACCATTTTGAGAGAGTTCTGATTGTAAAAACGTAAAAACCTCCTACATTTACATTTTTTTAGTAGTAATGTGAAATTTCCCTTTGAACTAGATATAACCTCACACTTTGACAGTGATCGTCAAAACTTTTAATGCTGAGCCCCACAGTGGAAAAAATAAATCATGCGCCCCCCTCAGAATTTTTCACAATTAATCTATTAAATTGGTAATGTTTAAATATGTCTAGACATATTGCAACATTGCAGATAAGTTCTGCTACTGTTTTAAAAATACGATCAAACACATGATTGCAAACATACTATTTTGGTCAGTTAGGCCTTAGTAATGTGTAAAGGTAGCCACAGTGTGATTATTAGAAATGGGGGTGGAGGTTCTGAAGAATATTTGGAGACCCTTCCCCTTTGACACATACTCCCAGCTGGATATAAATAACAAAAGAGGTTAGTGATGGCCCATTACAGATCGGTGTATTACCGCTTATTTTTTTCCAGCTTAAAACAAAGCACTGTTAACAGAATAATGCATCATTTGGCCAGAGCCTGGGAGAAAAATAAACTGAAGAGTTAACTTTAAGATATGAATTCCATAAAGTTCATCATTTAAATTTTCTCCCTTTTCAAAGTGTTGCCTTTACAAACAGCAGGCATCTTGCCACCAGGGGCCTACAGACAGACTGTAAAATATATAACAGAAAAATACAGCCATTTGTTTAAATGGGAGGAATTTAAAGTGAAGAAATATACTTCAGGAAATATTAAGACTTCATTGGCTTAATTGAAAGTGGAGAAAATCATTAACATTCATTTTTAATTTCTCCCATTTAAATTAAAAAATGGCTATTTTTCATTTATAAGTATGGCACAGTGTCTACTGAAACTGGGAGCAAGAGGCTTCCTGTTGATAAAGGTGATACTTTGAAATGGGAGAAAATTAAAATGAAGAGTTAACTTAATCATCTAGTTAACACTTCATTTTGTCCCATTTAAAGACATTCAGAAACATTATTTTGTTCTCACACTCCAATGCTCAGTAGAAGTCAAATGTAAATACCTCAGTTTGCCTCCTCTGTGCCTTGGGTCATAAATCTGAGTCCATCACTGCTCATTATCAGGCCCAGCTATCTGCAACCTGAAGATAATAATGTAAAATAAACACAGCTTTTCCTTAACTTTGAAAGGAAAATGTGATCCTGTGCTTATTCAAGAATGAACTAAAGGATGTGAGCTACACTGAAGGTGTCTGCGAGCTACTGGTATCTTGTGATCAAATGGTTGGAGACACCTGATTTTGTATGCTTAAGTTAGCGTAACATGGTGCAAAAATGAATCTACTAGGCTTTTCTTGCTTTGCGTTGTCAACTGAAGACGATGTGGCTTTTAAAAGTGCAATGGAAAGTTTTTATGCAAATGTTTTCCTCTTTTCAGTGATTTGCTGTTCATAAAATAGTCAAAATGGGATTTGTTTTGTGGTGAAACTGCTTGTATTGCAAGTTTCTTGTGCTTTGAAGGCAGCCATGTAGGAGATGTCCTTGTAATGTTGCAAATAATCATTGCTCTTGCTCCTCACAGCCACAGCTCTTGTTTGTTTATTCATTTAAATGATTTATTGTTTAGCAGTGCAATGTCATTACCCTTTGTATGTAGGTTGAAGGAGATATTTGACTATTAATTTAGGCAGGTTCCTAATGCAAGCCTTTTTTACGTAACACAATTTCTAGCATGTTTCTGGCATGTCACTTCTATTACTACAGCTCAAGGTGTTACTTCACTCCATTAAAACAACGTGGTTTTCTACTCCCCTGAACTGATAAAATGTACTTCTTTGGAATGAATGTCTGCCAGAGTTTTTGCCTATTCTTCAGAGGCAGACTTGCAGCTTTTTAGACTTTTTCTCTTGAATCATGAAATATATTTATGCTGATTTCAATTGACTAATCAATAACTTTTTTGCTTTCTATAATGATTCTTCTTATGAAAAAACCTTCACGATTTAGCTTTTGAATCCTGCTTGATTAGGTTCCATTTATTTGCCTTGGATCCTCGTGCTTTGAGACAAAAACGGCCCAGGTTCCATCTAATCAGCCTTTTGATAGTTTATCAGTACAAAATGTCAACAAACATGTTGATGTAAGACAAGTTAAGTGTGTAACATTCCATTCTGTTCTCAAGTCTAAGGCGTGGGACTGTACAGTTAGGTCAGAGCCCACATTCCACAAAATCCGGTTCTAAGGCTTCTCAATACAAAAGACAAATAATCCAGAATCATAAATCGCAGATAAAAGAAGAGATGTGGGCTAGGATTGGTCATAAAGAAATGTGGGCTAGGATTGGTCATAAATGGGAAAGAAAAATTGCCAGAGCCAAATATTTTCTGAATTTCTTTCAACTCAGAATCCTATAATCCCATCAGTTTGCAGTGATTTGGGATTGAGAGTGATCTACTGTTAAGGGAAGTATAGCAAGTAGCTCATTACATGCAATGTGTTATGATCCCAAATACCTGCATAGAATGGTGACCGAATTCAAAACTAGTTTAAATTAAACTCGGTAAAAGGATTACTAGGAAAAGATGCACATGCTTACACCTGAACTGACCTTTCTCTCTAAAATGATAAACTTCAAAGAATTTTTTAGATAGTTTCACCTATCTTTAGGATTTCTTCGTAGACTTGAGAGGCAGCTTACTGCCGTGACTCATGTATGGAAACACTAACTTCATACCTGTAATGCAGGCTGCATCATTGCTAGTGGTGCCCACGCCGGGTGGGGGGTCATCTTGTTGCACCACTAACTTTGCATATCTGTGGTGAGGTCATCATAAGAGAATATTTGGATGCACTTTAACACATTTTACAAGGGACATCATTTTGCATTACATCATTGGCCAGTCTTAACTTTTCTATTTGAGAAAGGGTTCAGTTCCGCATCACCAAGAATAAAAGACAAGAAAAGAGGCCTCTCATAAGAGTGGTTTTCCCCTCTTCTTCCATAAACCAAACATAGGCACATCTGTCAGAATTACCATTCATATTAAAGATGATTTGTAAAAATATTTTTTTAAATGTTAACTTAAAAAAAAAAAGTCTAATTGAGCCCACAAAACTATTTGGACGGGTATGCTCAGACGTGAGTCCCGTGCTCTCCATGCTACTGGAAACAAGCTATCCTGGCTGATGACGGCTGATAGCCAGAAACCGGCCCTAGGATGCTTGATTACAGTCCAGGGAAGACATGGCTTGGCCGATCAGGCTGGGCTGTTCCCATGAGGCACAGGCTCAAGGCTGATTTGCATATGGCCATGTCTGAACTGGGTTGGTGTGGTGAGTAAAAAAACGATGGATTTAGGCCCAGATCTCTGTACTGGGGTGAATGCATAACATTGTTCTGCATTCTGTCCATCAACTGTTGTTTTTGCATTTGTCACCCCGAGTGGGACGGGTATGCTCAGACGTGAGTCCCGTGCTCTCCATGCTACTGGAATCAAGCTATCCTGGCTGATGACGGCTGATAGCCAAAAACCGGTCCTAGGATGCTTGATTCAGGTCCAGGGAAGACATGGCTTGGCAGTTCGGGCTGGACTGTTCCCATGAGGCACAGGGTCAAGGCTGATTTGCATATGGCCATGACTGAACTGGGTTGGTGTGGTGAGCAAAAAAACGACGGATTTAGGCCCAGATCTCTGTACTGGGGTGAATGTATGACATTGTTCTGCATTCTGTCCATCAACTGTTGTTTTTTCACAAAGTCTATGAAATAGTCTGCTCTTCATCCAAACTTGGTTTGTGCTGGAAAAGACACACGAGTAACTCCCTCACAACTTATCACTGAAAGATCAGTTCTCTAAGCTTCAAAAAAGTCCACTGCTGCCTCATACTGGAATTAGAGTAACTATGCATGAAATGAACCATCCTCAAGTGGATTTCCCTGTACCTCGCAGACATCATCTTACTCTCTTCATTTGCATCACTTTCTTTCAGCACCAACACGTCAAGACCTAGTCATCTCTCCTATTCGTTTTCCTCAGCCCACTAATGGGTCTAATCACGTGCTTCAACCAGTCTGTCTTCAACATGTCTTCCGTCATCTAGTTTTGCCACAGTAGATACCACGATCATCAACCATCAATCTCTTCAAGACTAAGCAAAAAAACTTTTCTTGGGATCCTGCTCTTCTTCGTCGCAAAACTGCAAATAATTATAAATGTGCAATAAGGGAACTCCTACACCGTTCCCCTATGTGAACACATTCCAGTAGTCCCTAAAGCATCCCATTTGTGTCCTGTGGCCATTCACTATGTCTTCCAGACACTCATCTTTGCTCATGGGGCTTCATACAAATAAAACAATTAGGATACTCGCAGAAATAGAATCATCCACTGTAGAAGGGCATGCCTGAAAACCATCCCTACCTACATATAGAAACGCATCATTAGAACCTACTTTTCTGTATAGGCAGCAAAGCAATGTGACTCTCTTTCAGCAAAGAAAAGGAACAGGTCATTACACCTGAAATTCAGAAAGGTAGTTAAGATATGATGTTCCCTCTGCCAATCATGAACAAAACCAAAGCATTTTCCAAATATGCCCCACTCCTTCCTTCACCCTCCAACCAAATGTGAAATGCTCTAGAAGATTAACCATTCTAAATCTAATTATTTTTCTCTCTACTACATGTCAACGCACAACAACTTATAATACGATAAGCGTACAAGGAGGTCATCACACATTATACAAAATACTACCTACTTGAGTCACAGTACAAACCTACCCTATTCCAACCAGGCAGCGTGCTATTCAACAGCAAGACACTTTGGTGTCTCATCTGAGGTAGGCAGCACTATATAAATGCAGATATAACACAATGCATTGCCAGGGATATCCGCAGCAAAGAAAGGTGGACTCTTCCAGATTCTGAAATAGTTTTTTTCACAGAAAAGGAAAAATGACACGAAGAGGAGGAAGGGTAAAGGGACTGATACAGACGAGTTACTGACCATAGGGGGGTGCACAGTGGGATGCCACAACGGAAAATGTAATTATGAACTGCGATTATGTACAACTGTATATCCAAAGTTTCATAGCACTAATGTCGTATTACATGTCAACGTGTATGTTTGCTACACTGGAAAAGAATAAAAAATGTTTTATAAAAAAAAATATATATGAAAAATGACATGAAAATTTAAAGTACTGCGAAAAATCAAGACCCATGATCATGTATGTGTTAAACCTAGCTAATGACAGTGTGCTAGTGAGTCGGTTCATGCATGTTGGGCGAGGTGTAGTTAATAATTTAAGAAAAAGGATAAGTAACAATGAGGAGAATGAGAAACCATTCAGAAGCATACAATGCAGCCCAAAGCTTCAAGCACACCGAGAACAAGTAACGTTCTGTTTGGCTGTAATTAGAGCTTCCAGGTAATTGCCAATTTGGCAATAATATGGGTTGTATACTGTACCTTTACAGCTCCAAGCTTCTCTTTCCTAAATCGTTCCAAAGGCTTAATTAGGGTCTCGTTCACACTTATTGCCTGGAGGACAAACAATAACAGCATTACTGTTAAGGAGCACGGGTATAATTCAGCATTTCAAATATTTTCAAGTAATTGAAATTTAAACAAAGCAAAATGTATCTAGGAAAATAAAAAAGACAACGTTGGATGCTGTATTCTTCAAATAGAAATACATCCTTCTCCAAAATGTAGGTAGGGGAGTGACGCTTCACCTGCAAGCTTGAAACCTTAAATGCATCCCTTCACACTGATAACAGCATGGCAGAAATAGTTTATATTCATACTATCTCGCTACAAAAATATGAACAGATAATTATACAAAGGCTTGATCTATTGTAGATACACGAATATTTAACAAATCCTACAGCTTTTAAAACGTGTGGCCTGGAGCTGACACTCGCATCCTGTCCTCTATTAGTCGAGTGTTTTCACTTTTCAAACTTAATATTTTCCTTTTCTGTACTTCATGTTGTTTTATTGAGAATTTGTAACATGAAAGAAAAAAATAGTACTGAAAAAGCAGTAACAGAGTAGTATAAAAATACATAGAGAATTAGTAAGGGAGCAAAACACAGACAAATCACACAGTATAAAGGCATACAAGGCTGGGACAGACAAAGTAACACTACATTTATATGTAATGACATTCAATGCAAGACTAATGTCTCAAGTAACTTATCCATGTCATGTGACAGCATACAAATAAAAGCAAATAATAATAATCCACATTTGTAAAGCGCACAATCACCCGTGAGGGTCTCTAGGCGCTGGGGGCCATCGGGAAGATTAAGCAAGCTATTGCCCAGAGTCACATGGTGCTGGGCTAACCTGCCGCCGGAGCCGGGGATCGAACCCTGATCCCCTGATCCCCAGATTCCAGCGTCAGTCGCCCTGGCCGCGGCGCCACACCTCTCCACAATATAGTCATGTCAGAGACTGCAAATGTTGACAAATACCATCCCGTAAACAAAGGAATAAGGTTTAGGATAGGACAGAGAAAGAAGAGAGCAAATCAAAGAACCATATGGACTGGGCCACAGATGCGAGCAAAATGACACAGCAGTTCATATAGAGGTATAGGTTGTATGGGATGAGTTGCGTATAAAGGAATCCAGTGAATTCCACAATGTTCGTGATCATTTACGTTGCCCCCGATCAGCATTTTTCCACACTGGGTACTCCTAACATAGATAACAAGCATTTACAATGCAATGGTTTCGCCTTTGGAAAAGTTAGAGCTATTGGCATTGTAAATGACAAAATTTGTATTTATGTGTTGGTTTTGAGAACAGATAAATAAATGGCATTGTTGTTTACATTGCCATTAGCTTAATGTCTGCAGTCACTCTGCAGTCACTCTGCACTCCCTAGTCACTCTGCACTCCCTAGCACTCTGCACTCCCTAGCACTCTGCACTCCCTAGCACTCCCTAGTCACTCTGCACTCCCTAGTCACTCTGCACTCCCTAGTCACTCTGCACTCACTACTCTGCACTCTGCACTCTCTACTCTGCACTCTGCACTCTGCACTCTGCACTCTCTACTCTGCACTCTCTACTCTGCACTCTCTACTCTGCACACTCACTTTGCACTCTGCACTCCTAGTCTGCACACTCACTACTCTGCACACTCACTACTCTGCACACTCACTACTCTGCACTCTGCACTCACTACTCTGCACTCTACACACTGCACAAAGATCCGTTACAATTAAAATAAAATAAAACGATGTGTAAAACATTATATGAAGTAATCGTCCTCGAGTTTTTCTAGCACCCGATTCTCTCCCTTCCTTCCCCCTTCTAGCTCCCCACCTCACCTTCTGCCCACACTTTTTCAGATTATGGTGTGAATGGGTGCAAGTATTTATTTTACTTAATGCAGTTTTATATAGCGTAAACTTTTCTAGCACCCGATTCTCTCCCTTCCTTCCCCCTTCTAGCTCCCCACCTCACCTTCTGCCCACACTTTTTCAGATTATGCTGTGAATGGGGGATGGCGGGCAAAAAGAGATGGGGTGAAGGAGGGACGAGGGGGTCGTAGGGAGGGGGGTGGGGCGCCAAGGACGGATGGTGGACGTGGTATACAAGGACGAGGGAGGGATAGAGTTATTGGGTGTAGGGATAGGGAGGGTCGTAGGAAGTGGGTACGAAGGGAAGGGGCCGGAATGGAAGGGGGGAGATGAGGGAGGAGATGAAGAGAAGAAACGTCAAGAGAGCTGAAGGAAGGGGGCCGGACAAGCTGGCTGCAGAGGGAAGAATGGCTGAGTGAAACCGGGTAGTGGAGAGAAGGAGGGACGAAGTGAAGGAGATGCGAGAAGGATAGGATGAGAGGGTTGGAAGGGAGCCTGGCTGAGGCTCGGCAGGGGCTGGAGCTGAGTGAAACCGGGTAGTGGAGAGAAGGAGGGACGAAGTGAAGGAGATGTGAGAAGGATAGGATGAGAGGGTTGGAAGGGAGCCTGGCTGAGGCTCGGCAGGGGCTGGAGCTGAATAACAGACGGGATGTAGCGGGGGTCTGTGTGGAGTGATGGAGGGGTAGGTGAGGTGAAGGGATGTGAACTGAGTTCCTCCTTAAATGCTTTACCAATATTGTACTTTCCCCCAACTATGCAGTTCTGGATTAAGGGCGCACCGAGGGGGTACAGTACAGCTCTTGCTGCCTTGGAAGGAATGCTCAGTACCTGTTGATGCGCTGTACACGCGGGGTGCGGGGCGGGCTCTGGATGCTGGTCTTGTCGAGCCGGTCCGGCTTGGGGCAGACGTCCTCTCTGGCAGGCAGATTCCCCAAGAGGCGGCAGCGGCACGGGGCGGCCTGTACTTAAGTACAGTGCGGCTCTCGGGTGCGGTCTCGGGGACAGGTGCGGGGCCAACGCGTACACTTCAGGCGTACGACACGAACCTCTACCCCCGGAGATGTTGTATGGTGATTGCATTACTGATAGTATTCTAACAGACTGTGACACTGGATATTTGTTAAAGATGTTTTTTAAGTTTTTGGATTTGAAAACATGATTGCTTTTATGCTTCAGTGAAGACGATGTATTGTTCTTTATTGAACAGAGCAAGGTTAAGGAAAGTACACCGCATATGCTAACCCTTGCACAGGTGCACAAGCTCACACGTGCAAAACTAACTGCAAACCTTACATAAATGGAAGTAGGGGTTAAGAAGTTCTCACCAGATTTCTCGGGGCCGATGCTCTGGGTGGGTGTTGCAGAGGGCCCGTTATGCCCGTGGTTCTCGGTGGGGGTTGCAGAGGGCCCGTTATGCCCGTGGTTCTCGGTGGGTGTCGCAGACGGTCTGTCGTTCCCTTGGCTGTCGGCGGGTTTTGCGGACAGCCTTTTGTGCCGCTTGTTCTCGGTCTGAGCGCTGCTGGCACAACCCATTGCTCGCTCGTGAGGAACACAAGCCAAGCGGGAAGAGAAACGCAACCCGGCGAAGGAGCTGTGAGGTAAGAACAGGCTAAGCGTCCGGCTGCACGAACCCCTGCTCGGTACAGGTGGAGGCCGAGCGTCCCAGGCCCCTGCAGCACCGCCTGCCACTATGCACCTGGCATGCCACAGGCGCCGGAAGGCAGGGGACGGCAGGCGCGAGGACCTCATGGAGAAAGGACTAAATGCACCCGGAGACACAGGCGCCAGGTGAGACGAGAGACTGCAGCCAGAGACACAGGCACGGGTCAGGAGGGAGACGGCAGCCTGGGACACAGGTGGAGAAGGCGGACCGCATCCAAAGATACAGGGTGAGAGGGCTTACAGCAGCCTGAGGCAGTCACCGGATGAGAAGGGAGAGTTTAGCCAGAGACATAGACAAAGCATGTCATAGTAAAACAAGCCCCTACGAGGACACGGGGGGGGCGGGAGAGGACACGGACGGCGGGAGGGGGCGGGAGAGGACACGAACGGCGGGAGGGGGGCGGGAGAGGACACGGACGGCGGGAGGGGGGCGGGAGAGGACACGAACGGCGGGAGGGGGGCGGGAGAGGACACGGACGGCGGGAAACGTGCACAGGACAGAGAGGGGGGGCGGAAAGGCACACGGAGGGGGCGGGAATGGACATCGCATCTGAAATCACTTTCAGTGAAAGGGGAGGGAACGGGAAACAACGTAACTCCGCCCAGGGAAAAAATCTCAGGAACGCCCCCGAATCTGGTCCGGCCTTGACGGACAGATCCGGCACTCAATGGCTAGCCTCCATTTATGGAGCTAGCCAATGAGAGCCGGGGGACGTTCCAGAACTCCTTATTGTCGACATAGGATTTCACCTGCGCTGAAAAGCTGCGCAGAGCGCAGCCTTCGGCAGGCGAAACCCAAAAAGGCCCACCAAGTGTGGTAGGGAACATGGTAGCTGCTTTTTAATCAATGAGGATACCGTTAATTGCAAGAGTTAGTAAAAGATCCAGAAGTGCCATATCTAGTTCTCACAGTATCATTGGGTTCAGGGTGGCATAGGGAACAAGGGTTATCACAAGGAAATCCAGAAAAATATTAGCATTCAACATTTGGCACAGTTGGATCTTAATTGCATCACTATAAGGCTTTAACCAATTACATTTAAAGAACCTATGTTCAGGGTCACACCATTCCAGGTTGCAGGACCAACAGTCTTTAGAAGATGTCACTTAAATAAGTTGGTCAGGGTCCAAAGAGGAAGCGTGATTCACCGAGATGTGTTTGTTTTAAGGAAGCTGTATGTTTATTAAGAAGGAGGTGGGTGAATATTGTATTCCATGTTTCTGAAATGGGGGGTCTCTATCTCAAGTTTGGAAGTATGCTGACCATTTAGAATGTATGGGAAGTGGAAGGGTGTTTAAAAAAAGAGTGTAGTAAGTTATAAATCTTTGAAGCATCCTGTCCCATTCAAAGGCATTGGCACAGAAGAGAGGAAAGAACCAGTGGAAGAAGATGGCCCAATTTGGAGATTTTCGGTACAAAAGGGGGTGGTGATGGACGGAGCATCTGAATCAATCAAACACTCACACCCAGTCAAAAGATCTGGGTTTGATCCATCACCGTTCTTTAGCCCACTCTGCCACCCCAGTTCAGACATGGCTATATGCAAATCAGTCTGACCCTGTGCTTCATGGGAACAGTCCAGCCCGAACTGCCAAGCCATGCCTTCCCTGGACCGAAACAAGCTTCCGAGGACCAGTTTCTGGCATTACAGCCGTCTTCAGCCCGGCTTGCTTGGATCCAGTGGCAAAGTGAGCAAGGGACTCACGTCTGAGCATACCCTGCCACACTTATGGCGGCCAAAAGCGGTACAAAAGGGGGTGGTGATGGACGGAGCATCACCACCCCCTTTTGTACCGCTTTGGCCACCATTAATGTGGTAGGGTATGCTCAGACGTGAGTCCCTTGCTCACTTTGCCACTGGATCCAAGCAAGCCGGGCTGAAGACGGCTGTAATGCCAGAAACTGGTCCTCGGAAGCTTGTTTCCGGTCCAGGGAAGGCATGGCTTGGCAGTTCGGGCTGGACTTTTCCCATGAGGCACAGGGTCAGACTGATTTGCATATAGCCGTGTCTGAACTGGGGTGGCAGAGTGGGCTAAAGAACGGTGATGGATCAAACCCAGATCTTTTGACTGGGTGTGAGTGTTTGATTGGTTCAGATGCTCCGTCCATCACCACCCCCTTTTGTACCGCTTTGGGCACCATAAATGTGGCAGGGTATGCTCAGGCGTGAGTCCTTTGCTCACTTTGCCACTGGATCCAAGCAAGCCGGGCTGAAGACGGCTGTAATGCCAGAAACTGGTCCTCGGAAGCTTGTTTCCGGTCCAGGGAAGGCATGGCTTGGCAGTTCGGGCTGGACTGTTCCCATGAGGCACAGGGTCAGACTGATTTGCATATAGCCATGTCTGAACTGGGGTGGCAGAGTGGGCTAAAGAACGGTGATGGATCAAACCCAGATCTTTTGACTGGGTGTGAGTGTTTGATTGGTTCAGATGCTCCGTCCATCACCACCCCCTTTTGTACCGCTTTGGCCACCATAAATGTGGCAGGGTATGCTCAGACGTGAGTCCCTTGCTCACTTTGCCACTGGATCCAAGCAAGCCGGGCTGAAGACGGCTGTAATGCCAGAAACTGGTCTTCGGAAGCTTGTTTCGGTCCAGGGAAGGCATGGCTTGGCAGTTCGGGCTGGACTGTTCCCATGAAGCACAGGGTAAGACTGATTTGCATATAGCCATGTCTGAACTGGGGTGGCAGAGTGGGCTAAAGAACGGTGATGGATCAAACCCAGATCTTTTGACTGGGTGTGAGTGTTTGATTGGTTCAGATGCTCCGTCCATCACCACCCCCTTTTGTACCAATTTGGAGATTTTGGCTTTGATTTTCAGGAAGTTCAAAAGTCCATATCAGAAAGGGAGAAAGTATATTGAAGACATGCAAAAAGAAGTGGGTTCCTACTGGAGTAGAGATCACTAATCAAATTAATACCTTTAATCGACCAAATAGGACTAATTGTACCCGAGAGAGGCATTTATTTCTTTTATTATTCCACAGGGACATATGACTAGATTTAGAGAAGTCCCTATTGAGACATTTCTCCACTATTTTTAAAGCTTTTAGATTATCAAGAATGATGCAATGTGAATGGGCTAGACTTAGAATGGAAATTGAAACACAGGCCACTAACGGGTTTCTGCGGCTGGGCGGTACTGGCTGGATGCTGCAGGAGCCAAAGAATAACGAGGACACTGCACGGATCAAGTCAGCTTTTCAGTCCATTAATAGTATAGTCTAGAAAAAACAGTGCAGTGCAGTGTCCTCGTTATTCTTTGGCTCCACGCAGCATCCAGCCAGTACCTCTCAGCCGCAGAAACCCGTTAGAGGATGAGTTTCACCTCACCCTAAGGTACTTTAACCTTCTTTCTTTACCCCTATCTAATACCCCATCTAGCCCCCTTTAAATCATTAGAACCCTCATGTGAGACACACTCATCATTTTCTCTTCCATTCACCAGATTATATGCTACCTAGGACTCACTGATATGGTGAATATCAAGAGGGATGTTAGAGTGACCCAACCTCAGGTAACCACGTCATTTGAAGGGTTGTGCCTGACTTCCAGCGATATTGATAGAGATCTGATTACATCATAGTTCTTTTTCTTTTCTTTAATGGGTATGCAGATGTCCCCTATCAAGAGCCTTAAGTGTGTGGATATTCTTGAAACATACCAGCGTATTCTCCCTGATCTATCTTGTAAGTAGCCTCTAAAAACCCTGTACCTATATCCCTTATATTCTATGCCTGTTAGAACATCCTAGACCTTAAAGTTAGAGCTATATGAAACTCTCTGATCAACCCTGTAAGTAGTTTCTATACTCTGTACCTATATCCTTTGTATTCTATGGCTGGTATAACATTCTAGACCATATAGGTAGGACTGTACCTCTACCTCTATATAGTATCCTACTGCCTTTTACTTCTAGTATAATTCATAGTGCCACCTCAAAGAGTTAAAATGAATGGATCATGTGAGTGATTAAACGTGGATAGGAATGAATGTGGATGTGTCCACCTATACCTAGGTCTTATAGGCGACCTTTCACTTCCCTATTTAGGGAAGTGTGACTACTGAGGAGTGACTTTTTGATATCAGAGCCTTGACTGAACCACTATGTTAAACAAGCATTTGCAATGCAATAGGTCTCGCATTATTTAAGTTTGAGCTATTATTATTGTAAATGGCAATGTTTTTTGCTTTATGCTATAGTTTTCTTATGTACATAAAAAGCTACATATAAAGTATTTGTTGTTAAAATTATTTATGCAGTATTTAAATTTGTTTGCATAAAAGATTACAAGAATATCTTAGCAAAAAAGTTAAACTTTTTAATGGTAATTGACTAAATGTCCATTTGTACATTTTAATTTCAAATAGGTAAGTGTAAACATCACAAATATATTGTGCAAACAGTGCAAAATATTTTAGCCCTAAATATTTTTGTTTTACGAGGTAGTTTGTAAGAAAATGATTGTAAAAGGCAAACACTGTAATTAAAATGTAACATATAACAGTACAGTTATGGCTAGTAAACATACATTAGTAGTATAGTATAATTGTAAACAAGATGTAAATAAGACTACAGAAATTAGCATGAATTATCACTTTAACATCAACTTTACAAACATTTTGAAAACACGATCACAGCTGGTAATCATGCATTGGCTTGTTATTACAAGCATTTCATTTTAATAAATATTTCTGATTCCCAAAAACAAATATGACAGTCTCTCAAAATAATGGCTTTTCAGTTTTAGTTGTATTTTTGATCTCCATGTCATCAAGTACTCATGAATATTACTGCCCCATGGACAGAGTCTGGCTTTACATGTCTACATATCAACATCCAATTCCATGAACACCCATCGCATGCCAGGGATGACCATCACCGCTGGTGAAGAGAAGCACAATTGGGTCAAGAATGCCCACAATACGTTGTGGTCCCATTATACCAGGGATGGGCTCAATAATGCCAAAGATGCCAACATCATGCCAAGCATTGCTAGACTAAAAGTGGGAATAATTCTAACAGGGACACCACCAATAAATTAAGAAGGAACACCATTACGCTAAGGCAAGCATTACCGCCTTCGGGTAAAGTCCGCGCTATATAAAAATGCATAAATACATGAATAAAGAAATACCGCCTTCGGGTAAAGTCCGCGCTATATAAAAATGCATAAATACATAAAAAAATAAATACCGCCTTCGGGTAAAGTCTGCGCTATATAAAAATGCATAATTAAATAAATAAATACATACCGCAAAACATCCTCGTTACTCTGCCGGCCTGCGACCAGGAAGTCAGGCAGGCCGGCGCGACACCCGGAAACAGGAAGTAGGAGGGCGGGAGCCTACCCCGCCTCCCACGGAAGAGCCGCGATTGGAGCCGTGTTGGGAGCAGGGAGCACCGGAGCAGGCAGGAGCCTACCCTGCGCCCCGGTGCCGAAGGAGGGAAGAAGAGTCCTGCTGCCGGGCCTTGCAGCTGAGGAGAGGAAGCCGGTGAGTGCGTTGCTGAGCGGCGGGCGGGCGGAGGGAGAGGAGCATGTAGGCGCGGGGGGGAGGCGGCCTGTGTATGTGTGTGTATGTGTGTGCGTGCGTGTGTGTATGTGTCTTGGAGTGCGTGTGTGTGACTGTGAGGGAGGGTGTGTGTGTGTGAGCGAGTGTCTGTCTGCGACGTGTGTGTGTGTGTGTGTGTGTCTGTGTGTGTGCATGCATGCATGCGCGGTAGGCTGGGAGGGCGGCGCATGCGCAGTAGGCTGGGAGGGCGGCGCAGGACGGAACGTGCGCATTCGCGCAGCCAAATCCGACTGCTAAAAATCGTGCCAGTTTTGTGTCCCTCATTCCCCGGCATCAGACAGCTATAGAGTCTCTGTCCCTGTTCCAGGGCGAGACCTAAAAAGGATAATCAAAAAAAGAAAATGTGATTTAATACATGTATTGTATCAAACTGATTATGAATTATGCATTGAAAATTGTTTTTTTATTCACAGCTTGTGTGTTCCCCTCCCTGACTGTACACTCCCGCCCTGAAGAAGGTGCGGCCTAATTGGCCCAACACCGAAACGCGCGTCGGCGCAATACTCTTGGACGGCAATTCTTGAGTCCTTGTGAAACTTTTTTCCACCAGTTCTGCCCGCCTATTCCACCTTTAATCCATGCAACCATTTTCCATCTATTGTTGCAGGCACGGATGTACCTGTATGAGAGTGAATATGTATGAATGCGGAAATGAATGATTATTTTGAATGATAGTGTATATATGAAATTCCTTTGAGTGTATAGGAGTGTGAGGAACCCCCTTGTGTATCGTATCTATTTCCCTTGTATCCCGGACGGGATATGTCTCTTCCCCAGATGTATTTTTTAAAATGTATCATGTACCAATAGAAAATATCTTTGCTTGCTTGAAAAGACAAATCATGTGTTAAAAAATAAAAATATCATGTACTAAAATAGCTACGGTGAAGTCTTTGGCTCTGGTCTTCATGTTCACCCTATTATTTTATTGATTGGATCCTGTAATTGGACCTCCTATACCCTTGTGGCAGGGTTACCTTTGTTCTATTTGATATGTTCTGATTCCCCCTTTTTCCTGTCCACTATCATAAAATCCCCCTGGGGAACCCCCTTCTATTATATATACAAGCACCAAAGTACTTTAAATATTTTGACTGCCATGATAAAGTGGAGTTTCCAACACAAGAGGGAAGGCAGTGGGCAGTGGGTAGTAGTACTTTGGTCTTATCTCTAAGTATACAGAGTAGCCGGAAAACTTAGAAAACACTAATAATATCTAGGGTGAGCGAAATAGTAGAGTTAGGATCTTCTAAAAAGATAAACATATCCTACATATAGGCAGCTGTTTTGAGGCAAGTATCATTAAATCAAAAGTCGCTGCTATCAGGAGAGTTGTTTAGCACGTGAAGTAAGGGATCTATGGCTAGTAAGAAAAGATGGCGGGTATAAAGGACACCACTGATGTGTACCTTGCTGTAATGTAAAACGCAGAGATGTAGAGCCATTGATTTTAATTCTGGCTGTAGTGTGCTCATAAAAGGTCATAACCGTTTTTGAGAATCGATACCCAAACTTTTTTAGTGCTCACCCACAGATGTTTAAATGTGGTAGAATAACGCACAGGGTGCGTTTTTCTTTGTTTGAATTGTCAAGTTGTGGTAGCTAATAGCATAAAATCGGTACTCAACTTTCCAGTGAAATACCCTTACACTGTTTGACGTTTATGAAAAGATTGTCATGGCATCAACCCCACTTAAGGGGACGTTACACACAACGCATTGTTTTGGGCACTGCAAGTAACACAAAGAACAAGGAGAATTCAGCCACTTTTCCCAGTGTAAACTTTCGCTTTTTTCCAACTTTAAAAGCTGAAACACTTGCTACTTTTGTTACTTCATGTGTGAGTGGTTTGTTATTTTGGCATGAGTGCTCCATAAAACAACACAACAAAGTAGCATGTGTCTGTCTCTCTTCTGCTTGAAATATGTCCGAGACCAGCAGTTAGGGAGAACCATTGTGGCTGCTAAGTGGTAATTTTCAGCAGTTGAATCTGGGAGAAGAAGGCACAAAAATGACTGAGGACCACAGGATGACTCAGGGATTTTGTATTGCGTGGTAATCAGTGCCCTAAAAAATGTATTGGGTGGTAATGCCGGATTGTGTAACTTACTCCTTTTTACATTAATTTCAAGCATATTCTTTGATATTAAACAACGAGTTCCTGTAAGACTCCAGGTATTCTTAAATACAGTTAGAAACAATCACACCAGGCTTACATCCTCCTGGCAAAAGTAGCCAGAGCGAAGAACTTGTACTATTTGTGCTGTTGTACAGGCTGTTATGGCTGGAGATGTACCTATGTGCTGCCCTGCTCATGGATGGAATGGAACGAAGGAGTGACAGAGCAAGTGTGCTTGGCCTGGTACTGAGCAATGACGTTGCATGCAGTGGGGTGTGCATGATCCTACATTTCTTAACTGAATTTAAAAAAAAAATTGCACAAAAGTGTGTCCTGCCGCCTCCATCTGCAGTCCCTTTTCGGTACTTCAACAAAAGGGCATTCTCGCAGTGAGAAATGTAATTTCACAGATGGCTACTGGCCCAAATGTAGCCCAACAATGGTTTCCAAGCAGATGGTTTACCAGGTAGATGGTTTTCCAGGCAGATAACGCACTGAGGAATATCAGTGGCAACCAGGAACTGGAAGGCTTGGAAAATATTGCAAGGGCGGCTTAGTAGTGAAAAAAGTGTTGCAATGAAGAGGCCTTGAGGGCAGCTCATATGAACTGACTTGAATGCCTATTTCGGCTAAACACAGCATTCACAAGCCTGCCACTGCCAGAAGGGAAACATGTAAGATGAAAGCCATTCTTTCAAACATCTAAAATAACAATGGAGTCATTTATTCCTGTACTGACAGCTGGCCAAAACCTCTTTCAAAGCATACAGGAAACAAAAGTATAGGATAGCGAAGGGCCAGTTGCTTAGGTGTAACAATCTCACTTATTATACAGGTCAGTATAGGGAGTGTACCAGGGTGAAGCCGCTCACCCTTGTCTTGTAGCAGAACCCTGATTCTGTGGAAAATGTAAGCAAGTATCACCAAACTGGTGAGTGATAAGGTTAACGGAGAAGACCAGAAAGTAAACAGTTTGCATTCTGTTCCCACTTATCACAGGCATCATGGTTGTGAAAGAAAAGCATGTAGTAATATTTTTGCAAACATTTCTTGAGCAACCCCCTGATTAAGGTGTTCTTTCCTTTCAAGAGGAATGTTGGGCACAATTAACAATCATTCAAGTTGTAGGATGGTCAACAAAAATTGAGTCACCTAGAAAATGTTCCACATGTAGAATATGGAGAGTCCAGTAAAAATATAATGTAGACTGTGCAAGCCTGCAGAGCACCGTCGCTATATAAAACTTTATAAATAAATAAATCAATAAATAAAGTGAGTTTTTCTGGCCTCTTCTTGTCCATTCCATCTGTTTTGCTGTTCATGGACACCACTAAACAGACTCAGCAGACACATTCCTACTTAGACTATGTCCATGTAAATGCTATCCAGGTAAACCAAGTTAAAGATCCAAATATTTAAGACATCCTCATTGCAGACGCTTGTGTAAAAGAGAACTATATTAAACAACAGACTGTGTCCAGATGATAACCACAGTCTTTAAACATGGACATGCAAAAGGACTACAATAACATACGATCAAATATGCATTTGATGCTTTTGAAGGGACGATATTCCCCCTGGTGTCAAACTCAACAACTTTTGGGATACTATGAAGCAAGCATTCATAATGCTGTAGATGGCCTAGCAGCTAAAAACAACATTAATATACATAGACATTTCAAATATATTACAATTAATAGCAACCTCCCACAATCGTCTGTTAGCTAAGCTGTACTTGGTGAAGCCATATTTGGGGAACCGCAGAGACTAAACTAGCAATAAAATGAAGCTGTTAGCCAGGAAGCTGGGCAAAGCGTGGAGTCTCACATGGCCGAACTCTTCTGAGGCTGAGTTTTGGCAAATTACTCAGAGGCTACACATTAAGCTTGTTCATCAATAACCTAAGAGATAATGAAAGGGGCAGAACTACTGATACTTAAGCTAAATCTCCTCATTACATCTCAAGTCTAAAAGGAAACAAGGCACCAGTCACAGAAAATGAAATACCAACGGACACAGAAGCACTACAAGACACAAGGCCCAGGATTAGAATGGTTAATTAATATATTCTATAAGACCTGAAAAGATCAGTAATTCCATATATCAAAACACTATTTGACTACTTTGCTTCTACCAATGCCTTGACTGGTACAATACTAGAGGTCTCAATTATATTAGAAAACATATATGGTAAGGAACCCCTAGAACCAGCAAATTAGCATCAAATTTCATTATAAAATTTAGAATTTAGAATAGAATAGCCATTGTACACAAAAATTAGACCATTGAAAATTCTTCCCTCGTGAAAAACCACAACTGAGAAAGGGTTTATGGAAAAGAACTATTAAATAACAATACTAGTTTATCTTATCACATCATAATTCACACTAAGACCCTGTCATTCACGCAATTGCCTTTGATACACAAACGGCATTTAATTGCATGTCATAGCCTTTTGTAGAAGCAACCCTGGAAAGGCTAACAAAGGTGATTTTTTTTTATAAAAGAATAAAGCAAAAAAGTGATGAAATAATGCAGTAGTTAATCTCAGCCACTGGTGATTAATTATTCAGCATCATATGCCAGTCTATTGTTTTTCGCCACTATCCGCAGAGACTGGCCACATACAAAACAACTCTTGGGCCTGCTCCAACGTCACAGTCCATCTTGATGTGCCAGGTCAGTTCTCCTCCAGATAAGCACACAAACAAGCACAGGCCGGTTTTGTCCTACTGGTAATTATTTTGGCCACTGGTAATTATTTTGGCCACTGGTAATTATTTTTATTTGGGGGAGGAATACTGTATATCACAGTGACACAGGCATAATAGATTCATGTGCTACCAAGATGCAGACCCACTTATCTAGCCAACCCTACCCCAACTGTTGGGCTCTGTTACTATAAAGGGCAATTGGTATTTGGGATGGATTCAGTAGATGACCAGTCTAAATAAACGTTGCAAATATTTCTAGCTAGATGAAAGGATGTTAAGAAATGACACAATAATGGGAGTAGGTAAAAGAAGACTTAAAGAAAGGATGCAGACACAAGAGAGAGATTATTAACCGTGGGGCAAAACTGAGTGACACCCAAAAAAGACATGATTTTTCTGTAATAAATGCAATATTGATTTGCTCTTCAATAAAAATAATATTACAAAAACAGATACACGTAAATCCAACGAATAGCTGACTAGCCACTACGTAGGAACATTTAATAATATTACAAAACAAATGTAACAGAATCTTCTATTGGTCAGTCCTAATGCAAACAGGCTCATCAAATAATGCGCAACCTACCATGATTTCCCTCTGTTCTTCCAGGTTTCTTAAAAAGGTTGAAAATTCCCGTAAAGATGCGTCTGCAATGTGAAACAATTATATTAATTAGTATTTAATCATAAAACGAGTCAGACTTGTTTTCTTAATTGGATTTCTATTTTTGAAAATAACAATTGCACAGCAAAAAGAACAGTGAATACTTCCATCTCATTATATACACCACTTTGGTAATGCTGCAATATAAAGGGAATACAAGTAACAAAGTGTTCCCATATCAGAATTTCATCACACATTGAGGTAGTCACAAGACTGGGTGAAAAGATGTAGATAAAGATAAAATGACCTAATTTAATAATAAATTAGTGATGTATCCTCTTAGGTGGCTTTCTGCATTTCCCTGATCCATAGCCCGTATAAAGAGAGAGAGGCGTAGGATCATACAAGTGGTCTCCTCCAGCAGTGTCCACTTAGACAAAACATTAGGCTCTCTTTAAGTGCTCCGGGCTTGGCCTAATGAAGCCCAGTAATAGGAGTAACTTCCTGCCACAATTCAAGAAGAAACCTTGCATATGTTTGTTGAAAGTGAAAACAATATTATACAATTTTTTGTATAAAAAAATTTATTTAGTATTTTGCAGAAAAAAAGAAGAGAGGAAAGCAAGGAATTATACAAGCGACAGTCCTGCAATATACCCCACACAGGGGGTGCTGTAGGAAGCTCAAAAAGGGATGCAAAGGGAGGCAGCATAGTATGTCAATAAAGTTCAGTTTTCAGAGTCAACGCATGCCGAAGAGTAGAAGGAAAAACAAGCTCAAACCCTTTCTCGGTCAACCGACCGGCAATAGGCGTGCAATGAGGGGTGGCGAAGCCCACATGGGGAAATAGTGCTGCATAAGGCTCAAAAATCTAACAACCTCCACAGGCTATGCGGTGCCGCAACAGTTAACAAACCAACATACCCAACTGAGTCCCCCCCCCCCCCCCACTCCCCCCCCGCCACCCCCGGTGGTGGTGGCGACAACACACTCATTCACTCCAAACCCCACAGTCATACAATCTGATTAAACCTGGAAAAGGTGAAGAGCGGGAAACGCGGATGGGCAGACCGCAGAGGGCAGGCCTGTGATAAGAAGCCGACCAGGGGACCCCATCGGAACAGGAAATTTTTAAAGTTGCCCAGGAAGATGTCCGCCATTCTCTCCATGCTCAGTAGTCGCCACAGTCTCGCGTGCCATAGTGATATAGCTGGGGCATTCGGTTTCTTCCAGGCTGCAGCCAGCGTGAGCTTGGCGGCTCCAAGGCAGAGCCATAGGATATGTTTATCCGCTTTAGTTTGATGTTCTAACATCGGGTCACGGAGCCCCAACAGGACATGAGCCATCGATTCCGGGAACGGATAACCCAGGATATCCTTGATGTGGGACAGAATTTCAGCCCAGAACGGGCGGATGATCGGGCAGTCCCACCAAATGTGGCGGAAGTCCCCCCAATAGACCACAGCCCCTCCAACACATGTCTGAAGAGGCTGGAAATATTCGATGGAGCTTGGACGGGTAGAGGTACCAATCTAGCATGGTCTTTAGGTGAGCCTCTCTAAGATCCACCGAATGGTTATGCGCCGCGATATCTCGCCAGAGACCTTTCCATTCTTCGTCGGAAACGTCTCGGCCCAGAAGGACCTCCCAGTGTTCCATGTGGCGAGGACGGGGAGAGACCGCAGTGGCCAGTAGCAGCCCGTATAAGAAGGAAATCGTCCCCTTCATAGTGGAGGTGCGGAGAATAAAGGCCTCGAATGGTGAAAGTGGTCTCGTAGCGGCATCTCCTATTCCCGCTGAGGTTGCCCAGTGGAGGAGCTGGTTGTGGCGGAAGCGTTCAGCGGCCGGGATCCCATAGTCTCGCATGCAGTTATGAAATGTGAGAGGTGCCGCTCCGTGGAACAAATGCGTGAGAGCTCTACAGCCTCCCTCTCTCCATAGTCTGAAGGGTCCCTCCTGCATCGCCGGCGGGAAGGCCGGGTTGAAGTGTATGGGGGTAAAGGGGGACGGAAACGTGTTCCAGCGTTCATCACCGGTGACCGTATCCCACACCTTCAAGACTGTGCTAGTAGGTGTGCTGATGTAGGTATTCTTGGGACTGTCCACCTTAGGTTTCCAGGCCAAGTCCCAGATCGATCTCCCAGCCACATTCCTATCCATATGTAGCCAGTGTTTCTCTGAGAGCTGCTGGGACCATTCCACCAGTACTCGTAGCTGCGCGGCTTTATAGTACAGGTGCATGTCAGGGAACCCGACTCCTCCCTCCTTCCGCGGTCGTCGCAGCGTCGTGAAGGAGAATCGTGCCCGTCCACCCTGCCAAACAAATCTCAGCATCAAGGTTTTAAGGCGCCGGAAAAATTCCACCTCTATTGGGATGGGTAGGGCCTGGAAAAGATATAGGAATTTAGGGAGGAGGACCATCTTGAGAGCATGGATCCTGCCAAGCCATGAGATATACTTCGGCTTCCACCGATCTAGGTCCGCTCTTACCGCCGCTAGCATTGGGGGGAAGTTAGCTGAGAACAATGATCTTACGGTAGGGGTCAGTCGAACTCCCAGGTATAACAGAGAGGCAGACGCCCATGGCAAGGCCGTGAGCAAGCGTACCCGCTCCACTTCCGCTGGAGGGAGAGTCAGGTTCAGTATGTATGATTTGTCAAAGTTGACCTTGAACCCAGCCACTGCTTCAAGTTCGGATAGCACCATTTGAATATGCGGCAATGAATGAGCTGGATCCCCCACTGATAACAGCACATCATCCGCAAAGAGGGAAATTTTGTGCTGCTCACCCGTAAAGGGAAGGCCCTTGATCTGTTCCCTCACCCGCACCGCAAGAGCCAGAGGCTCGATACCCAAGGCAAAGAGGAGAGGGGACATCCCTGCCTCGTTCCCCATGAGTGAGGGAAACAGGCAGAACGATGCCCGTTAATCACCACCCTAGAGCTGGGGCTGCTGTAATTTGCACGGATCATTGTTATGAACTGGTGCGAAAAGCCGAAGGCGTCCAGAACAGGAACCCCCAATCAACACGGTCAAAAGCTTTCTCCGCGTCAAGCCCCACCAGTATCGCCGGGATGCGGAACCTGGTGGCCTTCTCTATCAGGTGTATCACCCGCCTCAAGTTGTCATGAGTCTGCCGTCCCTTAATGAACCCGGATTGGTCCGAGTGAATGATGGCCAGCATCAAGTCTTGGAGCCTGCGGGCAATGATAGAGGAGTACAATTTAGCATCGACATTGAGGAGAGCTATCGGGCGATACGACGACCATTTGGAGAGATCCTTCCCCGGCTTGGGGAGCACGGTTATCATGGCTTCGGCCATAGTCCTAGAAGTCAGCCCAGTGACAGCCATTTCATTGAAAAGGGAGACCAGATAGTCACAGAATTCCGTCGCAAACGATTTATAAAAAAGGGCAGTATAGCCATTCAGGCCCGGCGCCTTGTGGAGCTTCAGGGCCTTAATAGCCTCCAACACCTCCGGTCTGGAAATGGGGGCAGCCAAAAGCTCATTCCACTCTCTAGAGACCTGCGGTATGGGGAGGTCGGCCAGGAACCTGTCCTGGGCTTCCTGATCCAAAGAGTCGCCCTCGTAAAGTGCAGCATAGAATCGGCCAAAGATGTCTGCCTTGTCCTCGTCCCGATGCTGCAAGGACCCCACCGGGTCCTGGATCCCTCCGATGTGTTCCTTCTCCCTCTTGTCCCGGAGCTGACGGGCCAAGTGCCTTCCTACCTTGTTCCCCTGTGAATATGATACACGCCGCAGCCTCAGGAGGGGGAACTCAGCTCGATTGGTGTAGTGGGCCTTTAGTTTTCCCCGCACAGCCGTTAGGGGCCGGAGGGTCACCCTAGCCTTGCAAGCGGTCCCACGTGTTGAACACTGATGTGTCCGATGCCGGGTTAAGAGCCAGGAACTCCCTGATAGCTTTCCGTAGCTCCTTACAGGATGTATCGTCCCGGATAAGCGCAGCTGGGAAGTACCATTTCCGCAAGCCGTCCCCCCTCACCGACCAATGCAGCCCGAGGACCAGCAGGCTATGATCTGACACGGAGAGCGGAAAAACGCTGGAGTCATGGACATCTCCCCTGAGGGCCTGGCTCAAAAAGATATGGTCTAGGCGAGAGTAGGACTGGTGGACGTGGGAAAAGAAAGTATAATCTCGGGCCTGGGGGTGCAGGGAGCGCCAGCCATCAATCAACCCCAAATCACCCACCAGGCGTTGCGTTTCGGCGGAGCCTCTGGGCTCGGGAGCTGTCTAGGTCCTTGTCCCAGACCATGTTGAAATCACCCAGTAAGAACAAATGCCCCTCCACAAAAATCCCCACTTTATCCAACAAGTCCTGGAGAAAGCTATTCTGCCGAGCATTGGTAACATACACCACCACAAATGTGCATAATCGGCCATATAGAAAACCCTTAACCATCAACCAGCGACCTTCCTTATCACAACATACCCCCATAGGTTGGAAGTGGAGGGACGCCCGAAAGAGAAGAGCCATCCCCCTTTGTTTGGTGGAGGCAGAAGACCTGTAGATGAGGGGGAAGTGTTTGTGTCGGAGCCGGAGCTCATCTCTTCGCGCCAGGTGGGTCTCCTGGAGACCCACCACATCTAAGTGATGGTCAGACAAGTATTTCCAAAGTTTTTGGCGTTTCTGCGGGGAGTTGAGACCTTTCACATTCCATGTGGCGATACTAAGAGGCATGAGGAAACATTGGGCCCCGTCACTTTGCACTCGTTTTGTTAACATGCCCTTGCCCCCTTCCCGCCAAAGACATCCAGGCGTGCCCCAGTCCTTTTCTGCATGTCCCCAACCAACCCCTCCCCCCCACACACCCCCCTCCTGCACCAGGCCCCAAGGACCCCAAAGCCGCGGTCCCACAGCAGTAAAAAGGAATTTCCAGTCATGGCACAAAACCAGGGTTGCGTCCGCTTAATAACCCGGTATCCAAAGGCCCATGGGACGCTCCTCTAGGGGGACCAAGACTCATAGCAAGCATCCATCGGTCGCCACCACCACCCTGCCCACCCCAACCCGGTCCCCAACTACCCCCCCACCCAGTCCACCCCAAAGCCTTCCAACACCCACCCCCCCAACAAGCAAACAAACAATAGCAATATACTCAACAGTCCCAGAGGGTAGTAGTCCGTAGAGTCCTCCTCTGGCAGGGGTTGGGACACCACTGATGGGTCCCCCAGGGCCACGTCCGGGGTGTCTTCTCAAAAAGTACAAATATACCCACGGTACCCGAGTTCACATGCCCCTCCGGCACCATTCGGCCAGCGGCCCAAGGATTAGGCGGCTCCGGAGCTCTGCTGGGAAGACGCCAACATCGCCGAGGCCACAGATGCTAACGCCTCTCCCCTCTCCTGCAGGCTAGTTGTGCGGTCAGGCCTCCTGCGATCCGTCTCCGGACCCACTCTGTGCCACGAGGATGACCGTCGTCGCCTCCGCGATGGTGAACTGCCAGCCTCAGGTGAAGGAGTCGAGTCATCAAGGCCCAGAAGTTCTTTCGCCACTTGGAGAGAACGGATTTGCGCCAGCTTATTTTGCCACCTAAAGACGATGCGAAAGGGGTGACCCCACGAATAGGAAATGTTGTGTTCTCGCAGAAAGGTGGTCACTGTGCGGAACTCGTGCCTCTTTTGGAGTGTCGAAGCCGCTAAGTCCTGATAAAGTTGAGGACGGTGCTCTCGGAACTGCAGGGACGGAATGTCCCGCGCTTTCCGCAGGATACGCTCCTTTAACTGGAAGTCATGCACGCAGACTAAAATGTCAGGGGGTGGCCCTCCTCCCCGTCTAGGCAGACCTACCCTGTGGACTCTGTCCATCTTGATATCATGCATGTCCTCCTCGCCGAGTATCTGCAAGAAAAGTGCCTGCACATAGCCTCGTAGGTCACCTGCTTCACCGTCCTACGGCACCGCACGTATGCGGATGTTATTCCGGCGGGAACGGTTCTCCAGATCCTCCGCGTGGGCCTGGAGGTCTAAGTTCTGCTCCGTGAGCCGAATCACATCCTGCTGCAGTTGGTGGACATCGTTCGCCATGCTCAAATCGTGATCCTCCAGGGTAGCCACTCGCTCTCCGATGCCGTCCACGTCCCTTCGCACCTCGCGGAGATCCGACGCCAGTTGAGAGCGGAGCTCAGAAATGTCCTCCTTAATAGAGGCGAAAAATTCCGCCATAAAGGCCTTGGTTGCAGGGGCCTCATCATCTTTCTGCCCGGGCGATGCGCTAGGACCAGGGGATGCCGGGTGTTGGAGTCCTTTGGGCTGGCTATCCTTGCCGGGCTTCCCTTTGCGCAGTGAGGAAGACATCGCTGCACCCCTATTCCGTCGGGATTTCAAAGCGGGAAATCACCTTTCAACTGTACGCAGCTCCGTCGAAGTAACTGCACCCTGTCCCAGTCCAGGTCACAGCCCTAGCGCTCACAGTCTATCCCAATGATCCTTCGATGGAGTCGGTGGGCCCAGGCGGCATATGGCGTCACCACCCCACTCCCTTTGCGATCGGCCGAGCCGGATCCCGGAGAAGACGGTCCTGGCCCTACAGACGCCAATCCCAGGCCTCAGCGGCACCGTCGCCCCCGCGCCGGCTGTACTTCGGCGCAGGGAAAAGCACAATGTCCAGAGGTCCTCTACGCCATGCGGCGCCACCAACTCGGTCCCGTACCGCCAAAGGCCGCAGGACCCAGTTCCGAAGCCTGAGTATTCATCTCCCACAGCGAACTGTAGCCCAGTAGTGGCCGCCACGTCCGAAGCGCAGTGTCCCCAATGCACCTAGCCGTCTCTCCTTCCACAGCGGGGGGGGGGGGGGGGGGAATGAGGTTCACTCCAAGAGGGCCGACCAGCCCGTCAGCAGTCCGCTGCGTGGATCAGGGGTTTTTCGGGGAGCACTCGCGGCTCCGGGCCGTCTCACCACATTGCGCTCAGCGGAGTACCGTGCCCATTCACCGCCCCCAAACTCTCCGTGTGTGCAGGGAGCTCAGTAGTAGGGTGGGCCGCAGCACACGCTCCTTTCCTTCGCGGCAACCAGGCCGCAGTCCTCGGACTCGCGTAGCTCGTGTGGCCGGGAGGCGCAGACCCCACCACTCTGAACCATGCCCCCCTCGCTCCCGCCAGGAGCCGTCGAGATATCCGGGGCAAGTCTCCGCTACTCCGGGCAGTTGAAATCACCTCCTGCTTGCCCCACGGCACGCTCCGTTCTGCCGCCGCGACCAGGCCGCAAATTTCGGGATTGCGTAGGCAGCAGGCCGGAAGGCGCAGTCCCCCTCTAGCCTGGGCCCCGCCGCCGCACTGCGGCCAGGATCCGCAGATGTGGCCGGGAGATCACTTGTCTTTCCGGGTGACCCCAATCTGCATCTCCAGGGCAGCCGCGGTCCGCAGCTCCTTCTGATCAGGCCGTAACCCCCAGGAGCCACACAGCGCTGCCGCTCGACCTCGCGGTGCGCCCGCTCCAGTCCCGGCGCCGTTCCCGGGGCACCTCCGCAGCCAATGCGGGGCCGACGGTCGGACACGACCTCCAGGAGATGCAGGTGTGTCCGGAGAGCCGTAAACGACCCCGGTCTGGGTGCTTTACAAGGCTATAGAAGGCCCGGCGACAGAGGGGACTCAAAGCACGTCCTACTCCGCCGCCATCTTCGCCACGCCCCCCAATATTATACATTTTAATAATACTACAGCTGCAGGCGCATGATCAAATACAGCATTAATTTTAGTTAATCTTTTTAATGATTCTTTGTACTTACCTGATAACCTATTAATATGAGGGTTTTCGCTGCCTTTACTTGCTCCAACACTGCTATTTTTCTAGAAGATAATTTGTTTGTCTTGGATCTGCTTCACCTTTGTTTACTCATCGCACCGCACCTTATAGTCAGGCAGTGTTCTTCTTGCCCAGATGCTCCTCTAGGATATGCGGAGGAATTTGTAGCCAAGAAACAGTGACATGATCCAGTCCTTGATGATAATAATGGACCTCCTGAACTGTGTGGTACTGCGTAGGATGTGCTCCTACAGTGAAGTGTGCTACTCAGACACAGGGCACCCGCAGAGGTAATGGCACCAAAAATAATGTGTTGTGACAAGACCTGTAAAGGAACTCACATAACTGAAAGAATGCTCCCGAGAGTTATTCCAAGAAGCAGGTACCTATCTTGTGAGGATATTATGCTGTAAAAGTTTATGGACTGTGTAGGACCATGAATTAGGGTAATGAAGGCATACAAGAAAGTAAGGTGACTGACTACCAGATCGGTAAACAACCTCATTAGGTGTGCAACAATGTGAAGATCTCCATGCTCAAAGGGAGTACATCTAAAGCAAAGCCTTGCCCGACCACTCCATAGTAAACCCAAAACTATTAAAAACTCACAGGAGAGTATGCCACATTCTCAACGTCCAGCTTTTGGTTAGGGTTTATGCTGCCTGAAAAAATAAGACCGAAAAAAAGGTGTTGTACGTTCTGTCTCAGTGCTCGCTGTGAGGAGACTTTCCATCAAGAAAACCAAAACTCTGTACTCATACAGAGAATAAAATTCACCATTTTCCTCTTCCACTTAATCATATCTAGAATACAAAGCAGTGATGGTCCAATCACACCTATCACATGGACTCACTGAAGTACCAACCACTGTGGTCTGATAGCTCTCTATGTAGAAAACATGGATTATTAACCAGGTCACGGCCCTTCCTAATCTGACCAAATGGTTGTCTTCAGGAGAAAATTCCATCCTATAGACAACATGCAACCTAACTTCACCACAGACATCAATACAATGTATGTTAGTCATATGCATTCAATCACTCTAAACATGTCAATCATTGTGACATGGCTACATTATCTGGTTGTTCAAGTTCAGCTGTTTTTTCATGTAACTTCAGTGATTTTATACAGAGATTGGGTTAACTGCGGGCTTTCTTTTATGCTACGACACAACTTCAAAATGAGACAGCATTTTGGGTAATGAGGGTCATTTTAAATCGGATCAATATAGTCCTACATGATCCTTCCCCTTATTGTCTTTTATCAGAGAATTCGGATTCTAGTCCAGACATTCATGTCAATACATGGCTTGTCTTTTTTCTCTCCCTGGGCACAGTTTGAATTGGTAATACACATTTAGTATGAATATGTGCAAAAATCATTATTAAAATTTTTTACTTCTATGCCACCATATTTAAAAGTGGTAAACATCAGTTTTTTTATTCATACCTTAAGACTAGCATCATGCCAGCAAACAGATCGAGTGCTACATTGAATGCATCACTAGATAAATGTCAACCCAGCTGTGAAGCAAACCTATGCGTGAAGCACCTGGCACCACCACAAATCTCCACATCTTCCATTCCAGTATGGACCATTGCTGCAGGGCTTAAGGTCACCTGAAACAAGCATTGGCAGAACCAACAAGTCTGGGTTTGGCTGCCAGCCCTTTTCGCTTAGTTAATGGTTGTCTTTGTCATAGTCACTTAAAAAAAATTGACTAAAAGCAAAAATACTTTTTGGGGTTCCAAAAAGCACACATTGCCATAGAAGTCCTTGGTGCTTTAGGGAACTACCTTGTGTGTGGATGTGTTCATTGTGAATGAACAGAATGCCCTCACACACAGTGAAATTAGCGAATGGCTGAAGTAGGCTGACTTTTTGCCCCATGCTGTATGCTGGGTGGAAGAAAAACACATATGAGACACAGATCAATGGCTTTAGAGGGCAGGCTGAGATATATATATATATATATTCACTGAAAAAACATAGGTTTTAGGGGTGTTATAGTTAGGAATTAGCATTTAAAAAAACCTTAGAAATTCACTGAAAAAAATATAGGTTTATGGGGTGTTCTAGTTAACTGGACATTTCACTCAAACAAAACCATTGAAATTCCTCCGTTATAGTTAGTTCTGCTAACTATAACTCGAGCACCCGAAATCCACTGCTGATGATGTCACATATTACATCATTCATGACATGGTCAGTGGCATCACTGATGACATCTCAAATGACATCACTGATGACATCATCCACGTGACAATCAGATACACCTCATCATACACTAGTATAACCTTTCATCACTCACTGTAAAATAAAGAGTTCCATATTTGATTCCATTGACACAGCAATACAAGTATCTAAAAAATCCACTCAGTGATTCGTAGATCTACACACACATCTAATCAAGTACCTATACATTTACTAATACATGCTAACAAAGATCAATAGAACACTATCAAATCAGAATTTGTTGTTCAAATGATTTTAGGTGAATATTTTAAAGTTCGAAAACTCCACACTCAGAAGAATTTCCAAGTGAAACCAATCAATGTTAGCCTGTGGAAGGAAATTCAAGTTACTGGTAAGTACGGTTAGAATTACTTTTCAGGATCAGTCCTGGGCTCAAAGATGCAGCACTGAGGTATCTCCTGATAACAGGTGAGTAAATCGGAATTCGTAGTTCGGCTGATTTTAGAGGGTTCCTAGGGTCAAACTAGCCCACTAGGTACCTCCAATAAGCGCCACAGAGCTGCGTTGCAGAGAGGTATAAAAAGGGACGTGGCCTCTAAACACCTGTCTGCAACGCAGCTCCCTGGCGCATACTGGAGATACCTGTTGGGCTATTTGGCCCTCAGGGACCCTCAGTATTGAAAGAGAATTAATTCCCCAACGTAAAACCCGCAACAGGGCACAGTGGTGAAGGAAGGGGACGTGGCCTAAGGTGACATGTCTGCAAACACGCCCTGTGGCGCATTTTAAGAGAATTAATTCCTCCTCAATCCTGTGGGTCCCAGTGGGCCAACTAGCCCACCAGGTACCTCCAGATGTTCAGAGATGTGGAAATCAACTGTGTATAAGGCAAGGAACTCGCACATCAACAATAAAGTATTTATTTTAATACTCAAATTTAAAAAAACGAATAGCACCTTTTAAGAAAATAAGGATAATAGGGGTTTTGGATGGGGAAGTGTATTAAAATTGTAGACAGAAACTGTACACAGTAACCAATACATATATTTGTTTTAAAAAATAAATGCAAAGGTATTTATTTTAATACTCGTATAATAAAAGAGAGAAAGAATTAAAAGAAAAGGAAAGAGCGAAATAGTATGAGGATATAAAACTAAACTAAAACTGTTTAACAAGTTTCACTTTTACAAAAACACATGCCCAAGTTAAACAGTGGAAATGTGAGCACGTGTCAACTGAAAAACGTGACAAAAAAATGGGAGGAGCACTAAATTGGTTCCATAGTGACTTTAATAACCAAAATGTATATAAACCACACCCGTAGGATGATTACTTACGTTTCTGTGATTTAATTACAGGTGACCAAACTACGAGCAAGATAAAGTTTACGATAGTCTGATTCATCTTCAGTTTATCGTCCATTTCCTCAGAGGGAACATAAAGTTAATGTATATATTGTAATATATAAAACATTATGTCCCCTCCAGAGGAGTTGGATGGTTATCGACGGAAGGAGGAAAGAATTTTAAAGAGAGGTAAATTAATAGTACAAGTTTATGCTTTATATATTTTTCTAATGCAAGTATATTATTATGCTTTCTAAATGTACTGTGTAAAAGTATAATTGTGCTTTAGAAACGAAATGACGTAAGAATAGTTTATGTATTATCGTAGCAAATTGAAAATACTACGAAGACGCAGAAAAAAGAAGGTTTTAAATATGTAATTCTCTTTTTCTTCTAGGGTGAAATGGGTTTATCAGTATGTATATTGTGTAGTAGTGTGATGTATTTTCACTCATGAAGAACTGGAGGTTTATCATTGCAAGCAGTAAACATGAAAAAAATATTAATGTCAATTAACAAATAATAAAATAATCCTTTTTAACAGTCACAATGTTTTCATAAAGAATAATTGAAAAGAAATGTACAAAAAACAAAAAAGAAAGATGAAGTAGTGAGGGTGTGTTTGTAGTAGCACTTCTATTCTACTTTATCTGAAAGTAAATGATGCCCTCCTATATCAATAAGAATTTGGGGCAACACTTTAAAAAAGATTTGAATAGAAAATAGTTTTTGCGGAGAAAAAAGGGAGTGTGTGCATATTTATATAGGGTGTAGTCGACCCAAAACTATATCAACAATTTACATGAACACCGTATTTACAGTACATTTTTAGGCACACGTAGATTACGTCATTACTCTACAGTAACAGGATGTGGACCCGACTCAGAAGACTGATTTCCAGCACCAAGTTCGACAGTGTACCTGAATGACCATATACGTACATATATATTAGCTGCCCTTCATGTGCCAAAAACTGCATCCTAAAACTTTCCTAACCCTGTACTACTACAGCTACAACACTCCACTGAATGTACAAGAAACATTCATATTCGAAGAAATACGTCATGTCCACCATCTTTTATGTGTGCAACTATGGATGAATATAGGGTCAGCGATACCTTGTACCTTCCATGTTGGCCATGCTGTGGTACTTTACAGATATATTGAGACATTTGCGTGTAAGACCAAGGTGACGTCAGCACTACAACACAGACACCCGAATCAGTTGATTTCTCATATAGCTCAAGACGGAACCACGCATATAGCTCCGGAATCATGGTCCACAGCATCGTGCAGCACTGGCATATGTCAGTCCAGCCCACTCCGCTTACGCTTCCAGGAAACCACAACAAATTTAACGACACTTTACTAACGTTAAAGCGACGATATTTTTAACGCTGTCCTTGAAATTTTCCCCCCAATATCGCAAGAAATACAGCAAAAAGTCATGTTCGCAAGTGAAAACCGTGTTAATATAAGACTGTGCACTTAACATATCAATCCACCTCGCATATTAAACATGTTTAAGTCTACTTCAGAACAAATGTTAGGATCTGACATAAACCGCAATTAGCGACAGTTTTCCTATCGGTCCTCAAATCCAGGGCCGCCTTGTAAATACAAGGTTGTTGTCATACCTCCCTCTTCCTTTTTATATTCTCATAGAAACACCTACCTTCCCACTGAGAACACCTACATTGTAACTCATTGGAGATAAGAGGCGACCCCTTAGCAAACCGGCTGCTAACATACATTAATGCATCTTAGCTTCACCTAGTAAATAGGGCGATATAATTTTCACCGCATTTTTGGCTTTTTTTAAAAAAATAGCAGCGAAATGGCACTTGTTAATATGCCCTCAGCTTTGCTATGACACAACGGGAACCTCGGCTCCCGCCCTGCCATAGCAAACAGCAGTGTCCAGGTGGTAGACACCCCGAGACACAGCAGGAGCCGCTCCTGGGGGGTGGTGCTCCCTAAGGCTTTCGACTGCTCCAGAATGCAGACCACGCAGCCCCCCTCCCAAAATATAAAAAACCCCGGAAGGTGGTAATCCCCGAGGCTTAGACAGACCCTCCCTCACCCAGTTATTTTGTAGCACCGAGGAATGGCGGTACCCGGGCTACAGGGCCCCTCTAGACCACCATCAAATGTAATATTTTACAACCCGAGGATTTGGCACTCCCAGGTAGCTAATGCTTAAACAAGTACAGGAGCCCCTGCTTCGTTTTTATTTTTATTACGGCGGATTCATGCACCCAACGCACATTTCTCCGTTTTTTCCAAAAAAATAAAAATAAATTTGAGACCCTAGAGGTCCTTGTGGGACCCCATAAGCAGGTCTAGATGATCAAAATATTTCTTACCTGCCCCCTTTATACCTTTTGAACTCTTGTCCCACTATTTTCTAGATCCTCGCTTCTACCGAGGCACAAAATGGCTGCCAACAATTCCTGGTTTCGAATGTTAACCACTTGACAGCCAATTAGCATTTAGCGTGTGATCGGGACGGTGCGCTTACAGTGTGCGCAAGATGCGCGGATCCACCGAGGTCATAGATATATATGTACTTTTAATTGTAATTTTCTCAAGAACTACTGAACGGATTTAAACCATTTAAGCAAAAGGCACTAGTCTGAACCAAGGACTACCACTTTGTCGAATTTGCTGTAATTCCGTTCAGCCGTTCGGGCTGTAGCCTTGATGAACAGTCGCTATGGAAAATTGCATGGGGAAAATACGTTTTGGGACCCGGCTTTTTTTCTCAGCCCCTGATTCAAATGCAATATTTTAGACCGCGGGATTTCTCCTTCCCACGTAGCTAATTTTTAAACAAGCACAGGAGCCCGCGCTTCGTTTTTATTTTTTTAACGGTGGATCCATGCACACACCGCACATTTCTCCGTTTAAAAAAAATATATATTTTTTGGGACCCCCTAAGCAGGTCTAGAGGGTCAAAATATTTCTTACCAGCCTCCTTTATACCTTTTGAACACTTGTCCCACTATTTTCTAGATCCTCGCTTCTACCGAGGCACAAAATGGCTGAAAACAATTCCTGGTTTCGAATGTTAACAACCACTTGACAGCCAATTAGCATTAAGCGCGTGATCGGGACGGTGCGCTTATAATCCGCGCATCCACCAAGGCCATAGATATATATGTACTTTTAATTGTAATTTTCTCAGGATCTACTGAACAGATTTACACCATATATGCAAAAGGCACGAGTCTGAACCAAGGACTACAACTTTGCCAAATTTGGTGTAATTCCATTCGCCGTTCGGGCTGTAGCCGCGATGAACGGTACCTATGGAAAATTGCATGAGGAATACATGTTTTGGGACCATCCTTATTTCTCGCCCCCCGCTTCACGAATCACCCCAAGACTTTCAGGATAGGAGCGGACCAGAGCACTCCACCAGATTTGAAAATTCGTCAACCGTCGCCAATTTATATTTATATTTCCAAAAGGCCTATGTGCACAGATGTTTAAACTGTTAGCCCACCAACACCTGTAACCTCCCTTGCTTATCTTGAAAGCGACGTGGGTAGGGGTTTATCAGGATTGTACAGTACAGCATGTAGGCATTGTGTAAGGGATGTTGTGTAAGCTTTATGTAAAAATGACATAAGAGGGTTATGCAAAGTGTGATGTAACCATGACTAAGGGGTTTTGTGATAAAACTCCAATGATGCCTAGATTGTATAAAATAATTACAAAAAGGGTGTGGTGATGGACATAGTATCTCAGTTAATCAGAACACTCCTACCCAGTCAACAGATCAGGGCTTGATCCATCACCGTTTTTTAGCTCACTGCACCATCCCAGTTCAGAACCTGGCTATATGCAAATTAGTCTGTCCCTGGCCCAGTGCATCATGGGAACAGGGCAGACCAAACTACCAAGCCAATTCTTCACTGGAAAGGAAACAAGCTTCCGGGGACCGGTTTCTGGCATTACAGCCGTCTTCGGCCCGGCTTGCTTGAATCCTGATGGTGCAATGAGCAAGGGACTCATGTCTGAGCATACCCTTCCACACTCATGGTGGCCAAAATAATTACAAAAAGGGGGTGGTGATGGACAGAGTATCTGAGTTAATCAGAACACTCCTACCCAGTCAACAGATCAGGGCTTGATCCATCACCGTTTTTTAGCTCACTGCACCATCCCAGTTCAGAACCTGGCTATATGCAAATTAGTCTGTCCCTGGCCCAGTGCATCATGGGAACAGGGCAGACCAAACTACCAAGCCAATTCTTCACTGGAAAGGAAACAAGCTTCCGGGGACCGGTTTCTGGCATTACAGCCGTCTTCGGCCCGGCTTGCTTGAATCCTGATGGTGCAATGAGCAAGGGACTCACATCTGAGTATACCCTTCCACGCTTAGGGTGGACAAAATAATTTACAACAAGGGGTGGTGATGGACAGAGTCTCTGAATTAAGCAGAGTACTCTCACCCAGTCAAGAGATCAGGGCTAGGTCCAACACCGTTTTTAGCTCATTGCACCATCCCAGTTTCAGAACCTGGCTGTATGCAAATTAGTCTGTCCCTGGCCCAGTGCATCATGGGAACAGGGCAGACCAAACTACCAAGCCAATTCTTCACTGGAAAGGAAACAAGCTTCCGGGGACCGGTTTCTGGCATTACAGCCGTCTTCGGCCCGGCTTGCTTGAATCCTGATGGTGCAATGAGCAAGGGACTCATGTCTGACTGGGTAGGAGTGTTCTGCTTAATTCAGATACTCTGTCCATCACCACCCCCTTTATGAATCGTTTTGGCCACCACAAGTGTGGAAGGGTATGCTCAGATGTGAGTCCCTTGCTCACTGCACCATCAGGATTCAAGCAAGCCGGGCCGAAGACGGCTGTAATGCCAGAAACCGGTCCCCAGAAGCTTGTTTCCTTTCCAGTAAAGAATTGGCTTGGTAGTTTGGTCTGCCCTGTTCCCATGATGCACTGGGCCAGGGTCAGACTAATTTGCATGTAGCCAGGTTCTGAGCTGGGATGGTGCAGTGAGCTAAAAAACGGTGATGGATCAAGCCCTGATCTTTTGACTGGGTAGGAGTGTTCTGCTTAATTCAGATACTCTGTCCATCACCACACCCTTTATGAATAGATTGTATAAAAGGCAGACCCCAAGCCGTTCTAGTTTGTTCCCTCTCAGGCACTTGTAAGTGTCTGTATGACGGAGCCATCTCAGGAGATATAATAAATTTGTGTTTTCCCACTCCAGTGTCGATCCTCAATTATTGAACCCGTAGACAAGAAGGGTGTCCCTGCACCGGTGAGACTAATAAGAATCTAATTTCTACACCTGCTTGATAATAAGAAGGTACCCTTCTCCATTCAACAAATTCTTAGGGTCACGTGGCGGCTAAAGTAAATTGCTATTGTCTATTTTACTCCATCTCATTTGTCAATCCTTGTGTCAATGTTCAATCCGATCTGATTGAGAATAAATTGTTTTAATTGCGCTTAATTAGTGGAAATTATTCCACCTCAATTGTTCAGGAAAAGGGCCTATCACTGCTAAGAGCGATGTGTTTATGCACAATTAAGTTATTACAAATAACCCTGAAAAAAATAAAACCTTTACACAAAATCCAGGGCAGCAAAAATGGACGTAATAAAGGTATTTGCAGATTCATACAACAAAAAATAAACAATTAAAACTGTTTATTTCAAGATTAGTTGATTAAAACCACATTAAAATAATGGAGCTAAAATGATGCAAGGGACATGGCTGGTATAAAATTTCAAGTTAGATTTACAGTCTGGGAGGGAATCCATTTGTAGAGAGGTATTGGTGTAGGATTAGGTTAAATTCATGGGAGGTTGGATCAAAAACATTTTCGCTGTAAAGGAGTTTGTCATAACAGTTTTGTTTAAGGAGTCAAACTTATATTATTTATATATTTTTTTATTTCTCTGTAACAATATTGTGTGTAGTAATAATGATACATATGATCCCATTAGTAATGATCCCATATTTTCAACAACAGCTTAGTACTTCTAGCCTAAACTGTAATGTACTTTGTACATGTTTCCTTTGTGTCGAACTTTCTCGCCACAACTTATCTTTTACCTTGATTTTGAATAGAACAACAAATTAATATAGTAGATGCATTTTTAGCATCAGAAAACCATAAAATATGTGCTCAAGTGAAGATAGTACACATGCAACACGATACATGGCCTCACTGTTAGTCTTCTGTGTAAACATTGGGGGGGATGCGGCCATTTTATTACATAATCACTACAAATGCACCTACCAGTTTTGGATTTATTTCGTCAATATTTCAATTTCCTATCACCATGTTCAGTAAAATGTTCATATTAACCAACTTTCCACATTCTGAATCTATTATCATTCCACGACCCATCAAACATGCTGGGGAATCCATCTCTTTACCCATCAGTGATCTGTGGTATCGGGCACTGAGTTTGGCTTGGACACTGGATACAATAATTCTTCTGCCCTAACGGGGTCTCAGAATAGGCATTTTCATGATTGTGAGGTGTTACACAAAGCTTTTTCAGTAGCAGCCAAAATGTTTTCACTGACCGAGCAACAGTCTTATTGACTACACCCAGCTTTTCCACTTTAGCATTCCACATGATTAAGCAGGAAGCATTGGCATACGTTATCCTTCACATTTCCAGGCTAACTTTTATTGGCCAGCTGCAAAAATGCTCTTTCTATCCTGGAGGTCTGTGACTCTGAAAACCATGGCCTATCGCCTGCACTTTTTTAAGCAGTTTCCACTTGACTAGATATTATTACACCTAAATGCGAGTTGAGATCGAGCATCTTCAGGTCTCACTTTGACAAAATCTATGTGGGTTGCTCACCATCCAGTCCAGCTGACAGACCAATTACTCCAATCTGAAACTGCCTGACAAAAATCCTCTACGAGCTCATTTATTGCAACGATGTTCTTCTAGGATAGTGTTTTTGGTCAATCTTAGTCACCGATTGTGTGACTTGCGTTTGCTGCTTTGCTTATCTGCCTTGATACCCCTTATTTCATGGTATTTTCTCTTTGTCGAGTTACAGGATATGACCTTATCAAATGTGTTCTCCAAGCAAGGAATGGCTATGTCACTCTGATTAAGGGATGTTGAATTGTGATCTGTAGTAGGTCACCCCGTGTCAAAGGGTACCCATTTTGTAAGTTTAGCTTTCACATTATGTGCTGTAAACAGGTCCCCACTAGTCTCATTCAGTTTATTTTTTGTTCTGTTGGACTCTTGTGCTCACAAATTGTGCTCCACGCACTTTCTGTATTGAGCTTGCATGTTTTTTCTAGTTACTGTCCACTCTCCAATAGGACGGGCAGCAGCTTTCCTCAGGTTTACAGTCTGCAGCACAGAGCAATGAATGCAATATTTGGGCTTCTTCTCTTTTAATGGCTGCTCTGTTGCAGATACCAATCATGACTACAGATGCCCTCTCTTGTGGGCAATTACCTGCCTAGCACCCCTTACCGGTCCTCAGTGGCATCACTCAATACTTCATAGTCTTGTGTATTGCATTATCCAACACCAGCTTCTGACTCTCTTTGGAATTACAGCAAAGTGCAACAATGTCCCCTGCATTTTTTTTGGATCCCTTGACTTCATCTGCTATCAGTTCTGCTCTCTGCTAAAACCTGCTCAAGGGCATGATTCTACATTGAATCCAGGTGTTCCTCTCCAAAATCTCCATCTCTAACCACAATTGCTGGCCCCCAGGCACATTAGTCTCCAGCTAGTGGGTGCAGGGCTTATTAACTGTGCTCCCTTTACCAGACCAGAAGGCCCGGAGTTCAGCAATGTATCAACGTTTCTAAGGCTGCAGGCACTAAGTTTACATGAATGTTTTGAGTCCCATGGCAGGATTATTTTAGTATAATTCAGTGGCAGCTGGCATGTACGAAGGGTAGTGATGCGGGTGGGATAAAAAGTTTTTAAAAAAATAAGTAAAAAAATAACTACACTTACCTCCCTGGCGTGACGTCCTCTTCGATCCGGTCTTCTCCAGGGAGGCAGGCTCCAACGCAGGATCCAGGAAACTGCAATAACCAATCCTGGCGCTGCTCTCCTGCAGCATGAAAGCAGTGCCAGAATTGGAGGGAGCAGCCTCTTTTGACGCTATGGAGGCCTATGCTTTCTCTAACTCAGCTGCCTAAGACAGATGGGTTAGAGAGGTCTAAAATGCTTGCCTGTCGCAAGACGGCCAGCCAAAGAGACATGCGCACTTTAAACCTAAAGTTTCCTGCCCATCACTGCTTTATGCTGCTACCTGACTGGCAGCAGCAGAAAGCCCAGCACCCCGTCTGGCTCAGCTCGGGACTGGGTTTTGAAAAACAAAATGGTAATAAATGAGCTTTATTACCATTATATTTTTCATATCTGGGGGCAATTTGATTAGTGGGACGAAGCTTCTCTCGCTCCACCTTAACGGAGAATCTGCTTTGGTATAATTACAGAGATATGTAGAGGTCAAAGGGAGATGTGCTCTACCTTTAATTGCATTGGCCATGTCATCCAGTTTCCCTTTTCTTGTTGGCAACACATTGAGTGCCTAAAGAGTCCTCTGCTTTATCCACCAATGCACAATAATCTCTCTCACTATCACAATCTCTCTCCAGCTCACTCTAAAACAGTGAACCACTAAAACCTTTACAGACGTCTGCTGCACATAGAGCATATCGTCAGTGAGAAGGGTCTGTGCACACTTGCCAAAGTTTTAAAGTAGATCACAGAGCAAGAAAACGGTGGGAAGTTCTGCGGCCAACCTTGGCAATTTATTTGTGACAGATATGGCACATGGAAAATCTCTATTTAGAGTGACATAGTGGATAATAAATTATGGTCTGAATGCGGCACCAAGAGATTGTCAGTCATTGAGATTATATCAAGGATTCCTTCTATCACCTTGGTTTTTGTTACATTAGTAGAGAAAATTTCTTCCCTTGGTGAATTATTCCTTAAGACAGGAGGGGAGACCCCAAGATTGGATATCTGAACCCACCCAATCAAGAATTCACTGCATTACTAAACTGACTAATACACTTCAGCAGCTGTAGTAAAACTCATTGTTTATTGTATATAAAAAAATATTTGTACAAATACAATCAATTAAAAATACATGTCAAAAACATTACTTTAAAATCTCACAGGATGAGACATCCCCTCTGTGATACACATAAATTCAAAATACAATATAATCACTTGGCATATGACATTTAATAAAATTAAGAGATAAAAGAAAGAAAACGGAGAGACAGACAAAAGACAGTCAGCTTGTCAATAAATTTTGCACGTTTCTGGAGTTTCACATGAACACAATCCTGAGGAACAATAATTGTTTATCTACAGGCTAGGTCTTTACTCCCTTAATCGTGCAGTAGGGCGTCGACGTGTTTCGATGGTTTTATTGTTCTATTACCATCTTTATCAAGACTATACTGATATGTCTCTCCTAATTTTTGGCACTGGTTGGTTGCCCGCAATTTTATGTTCTCCTGTGGATAAACATAATGCCATCAGTGTTTTATATACAGTACATTATATATTTAACAGTACAGTTTATTACAATCTCTATTTCTAGTGCACACATATTCATTAGCGTGTTGAAGTCCTTAATCACATCCTACGACCCTATTTTCAGATATAAGTGGCCTGAATCATACTAACATCATATTCATTAATGTATCCTCTATTTTTCAATCATATTATCATTTATACATATTTCAGTACATCTTCTCTACGAGATACATTTCTGAGTCCTCCTCTAACCCACCAATTATTTTAAATGTTCCGTCCGTCTTTTTTGGGATATTGTCTACCCACATGAGTTACCCGATGCCAATCTTGATAGTTACACTCTGGGAGACTATTTCCTATTTATTTTTGGAACTATATTCCTATCTCACCACGTTTCAGGCTTATACACATATCGGAACTAATCATATTGAGATCTCTTTGTTACCTTTTACATGTTACTGTGTTGCACAGATTTTCTGATTAGATGGCCGGTTTTTCTTCCTGACCTATGTATGTTATAAACAGATAGACATAGTTTTATTATCCCTGTACCTCGGGGGGCACAGAGGAAAGAAAATTTCTTATCCTGCTATTTGTTTATTTACCATTGAATCTTCTGTCTTATTCTGATTCTGATGAGGTAGGAATGTTGTATCTCTCGCACTTTCTTTATGTTAAAAACGAACCTGTAATTTATATAATTTTGAGAAAAAGAAAACAAGGGAAGGTTTTAATCCTTGATTCTCCCTCCCCAGACTTCATTCGCGTTAATGGTAGCATGATATTTTTGTTGTTTACCTTCAGTTTTAATCTAGGTAGTGTTCTGTCCCCTTGTTCAATTTTCTGTTAAGAGACAGTCAGGATATTCTTATTTTCTTTTAGCGTTGTAGCCAGTATCTGCAAACAACCATGTACAACCTATTTACTAACTTGGCCTTATCTGTGTATTCTTTATTTTACAACCACAAACAAACATCTTACCCCTATTTGTAGCGGTATTGGAGTTTCTATTTACATCAGGGGCGGGTACCGGTTTACCTCCTCTGTGTGTATCTGTTGGGGATAAGGCATCGAATTACCTCACTGTATCGATTGTTCCCCCTATTTAAATTCTCATGATACGAGGGGTTTTCACTCCTAAGGGTTTAAGAAGTCTTACCGGTCTAGAGTAGGACCCTCGTCTCCCACGCCCCTCGTCTGCCTCAGCTTCTCGGCTGGTCGGGAACAAAACGTATTTTGCCACGGAACAAGAGACCAATCTCCATTGTTCAACCCTTTTTAAACGTGGAGCTCAGTTCTTCTATTGGCTCCTTGTGACAAATAACCGGTGAGTTTGATTATTATCCTCACCTCCCACAATGGAATTCCGCGCGTCAACATTGTTTGCGTTCCAAGCGAGTTCCAAGCCTCGCTTTGGATCGCGATCATTATCTTTTTGGACTACGCGATGTCCGGGGTTGATTGCATGTTATGCTTGTGTTTCAAGCCTCGTTTTTAATCGCCGCCATTTCTTAGCTCACCACCTCCTTTGCCGGCTTGTATTTAAACAATATTATTGATGTTTGTTTGTGGTTGTAAAATAAAGAATACACAGATAAGGCCAAGTTAGTAAATAGGTTGTACATGGTTGTTTGCAGATACTGGCTACAACGCTAAAGGAAAATAAGAATATCCTGACTGTCTCTTAACAGAAAATTGAAAAAGGGGACAGAACACTACCTAGATTAAAACTGAAGGTAAACAACAAAAATATCATGCTACCATTAACGGGAATGAAGTCTGGGGAGGGAGAATCAAGGATTAAAACCTTCCCTTGTTTTCTTTTTCTCAAAATTATATAAATTACAGGTTCGTTTTTAACATAAAGAAAGTGCGAGAGATACAACGTTCCTACCTCATCAGAATCAGAATAAGACAGAAGATTCAATGGTAAATAAACAAATAGCAGGATAAGAAAGTTTCTTTCCTCTGTGCCCCCCGAGGTACAGGGATAATAAAACTATGTCTATCTGTTTATAACATACATAGGTCAGGAAGAAAAACCGGCCATCTAATCAGAAAACCTGTGCAACACAGTAACATGTAAAAGGTAACAAAGAGATCTCAATATGATTAGTTCCGATATGTGTATAAGCCTGAAACGTGGTGAGATAGGAATATAGTTCCAAAAATAAATAGGAAATAGTCTCCCAGAGTGTAACTATCAAGATTGGCATCGGGTAACTCATGTGGGTAGACAATATCCCAAAAAAGACGGACGGAACATTTAAAATAATTGGTGGGTTAGAGGAGGACTCAGAAATGTATCTCGTAGAGAAGATGTACTGAAATATGTATAAATGATAATATGATTGAAAAATAGAGGATACATTAATGAATATGATGTTAGTATGATTCAGGCCACTTATATCTGAAAATAGGGTCGTAGGATGTGATTAAGGACTTCAACACGCTAATGAATATGTGTGCACTAGAAATAGAGATTGTAATAAATTGTACTGTTAAATATAGAATGTACTGTATATAAAACACTGATGGCATTATGTTTATCCACAGGAGAACATAAAATTGCGGGCAACCAACCAGTGCCAAAAATTAGGAGAGACATATCAGTATAGTCTTGATAAAGATGGTAATAGAACAATAAAACCATCGAAACGCGTCGACGCCCTACTGCAAGATTAAGGGAGTAAAGACCTAGCCTGTAGATAAACAATTATTGTTCCTCAGGATTGTGTTCATGTGAAACTCCAGAAACGTGCAAAATTTATTGACAAGCTGACTGTCTTTTGTCTGTCTCTCCGTTTTCTTTCTTTTATCTCTTAATTTTATTAAATGTCATATGCCAAGTGATTATATTGTATTTTGAATTTATGTGTATCACAGAGGGGATGTCTCATCCTGTGAGATTTTAAAGTAATGTTTTTGACATGTATTTTTAATTGATTGTATTTGTACAAATATTTTTTTATATACAATAAACAATGAGTTTTACTACAGCTGCTGAAGTGTATTAGTCAGTTTAGTTATGCAGTGACTTCTTGATTGGGTGGGTTCAGATATCCAATCTTGGGGTCTCCCCTCCTGTCTTTAGGAATAATTCACCAAGGGAAGAAATTTTCTCTACTATTGTAGTACCCCATTCCCCTGGTTGTAAGGGGGTCTCTCTCAAATTTGAAACAAAACTTTTGTTACATTAGACAGCCTAAGACACCCTAAGTGCGATGGGTATGCAAAGACGAAGTCTTGTGCTCACTATGCCTCAACACTGAAGCATTACCTCGCTGTCAAATCAGGTATTGGGTTTCCTGTGTTGCCATCTGGATGGGGATCTGACCTGGCAATTCCTACTGAAGCAGGACTAAGACTGATCTACATACGACAGTTGTCAGTCAAAACTGGTATAGCCGGCTTAAAAAGACAGTCTGGAATGCTCGACTGCCAGTGGCTGAGATTAATCCAAGTATTCTTTTTATCTTATTATTCTTTTTTTAGGCCTTCTAATGGTTCCTCATTTTGACCAGCAACCCTGTGTGCTGCTCAGAATGGGTTGGGTTTTGATGTTGTCAAATTAAGGGTAACTACTGTCTCCTCTACTCAGGCTAGAAGGGACTGGCAGGGGTAGAAGCATGATCTATAGTTGAGTGGCAGGACTGCGTGCCTGTAACCCTACCCCGTAAATCCTAATTGCTCCCTACATGAACAGTTTATACAGTCTTACCTCAATGGTACCCTTTTATCTCAATTATATGTGGAACAAACCTGGAGTTTTGCTTTACCTCTATGTATGTGGGCGTGAATGGGTGCATTTGTGTGCTAGGCCGGGTGAATGGTGAAGTGTATTGCATTTCACTAGTTTGTGCCTCAAATGGTGGTCTTCTAAGTGTGAGGATGGCCATAGCCCCTATCTATCCCTAGTTCCTGTTATTCTGGGATTATATAACCTCCTGCCTGGATCTAAAACCCATTCCACTTGAGCCACTTCCAGACTGTCGCAGGAATAGCTGCTGTGATACATAATGAGGCTATGAGCTTATCACGTCAGGGAGTCATACATCTTCAGTATTGGTGGAATACTCAAAGAATTTTAAACATTGCTGATATTCTAATTGATCAGACCTGGCCGTAAGGAACTTGAAGCTGTGGGTATTAAGTTGCTAATCTTTTCCTTACTGAATGTGCATCTGCGTTCCCCTTCCAGTGGGGAACAGACAATCGAGGAGTGGTACCTTTGCTGGCTTCCATTCTCCCTGAACTGGACTGGGAGTATGTCCGGGAAAGATTCCAAATGCTGCAAGCACAGGCTTATGGGAAGATGAGAACCTGCCTGCAAGTGTGAGCCTCTGGACCGCAACTGCAAGGAGGAGTTCCCTAGTACCTGTGAAGACCGGAGTCTAGTTGCCTGGAAGACCTGGGTGGGACAGCCTGGTGGACTGTGTCTAGGGCAGAGCTATAAATAACCCCAGAAATTTAACAAGAAGCAAGACTAATGAGTATTTTGACATTTGGGAATAGAAAAAGCAAATTGCCCTCAACCGATGTGGAGGGTGGGTCTCTTTTACCCTGATCCTCTTCATGTTGTTGGAAACTTGTATCATCCTATCTAGTAGCCCCAAGATCTTGAGTTATCCTGGACTTCACTTAATGACCTGGAGAGCCCCTGATAGCTTGAAGAGGTCACCCTGATTCCAGAACTGTTGTAATTTTCATTATGCCCCATGTGGTTCCGGAAATATCATCTGAAAATCAGGTCAGGGCCTGACAACTTCGTTTTTACGTTTGACTTGGCTCCACTGGAAAACATTGACCGTGTCTGGTGACTTGAGCTAAAGGACCCTCAACTAGCCATCACCAAAATAAAACATTAAGAGTGGACTGGCACCTTGACAAGCAACCATCCTCAACTAGCAAACCAATTGCTACTGGTCCTATAGACAGAAGTGGACTATGGTTCCACATTGGGCATCGGAAATCAACAACCAAAAGACACCGATTCATTTTGTAGGTTTGGCACTTTGCTTCTTGGCAAACAAGTACACAGGTAATCCAGAAAGTCACAGCAAGGATTCACAGCACATGTGCCAAAATCAAAACCCTGCCTAACACAAGTTCATCAAAACTACTACAAATCCCATTTACACCAAATCACTGCAACATAAACCCCAACAGCCATTATTTTAGCCTTTCAAAAGTATCTCTGAAACTAATACTGTAACTATATTTCAATTCAACAACATTCGAAGAGCCTGTTAGATGTGCCTTTTGTTGCACCACAGAGTCATGAAGGAGCTCCTTAAATATCTCTCATAGACTAGCATGGAACATGGGCGCCATGTTAACTGCAACTATAGTTCTAATAAGTTAGGAAAGATATTTCTGTTTGTCATCAGATCTGTAATAAGGAAAGTACTAGAAAAGATTGTTTCTTTAGATATACCAATTCTCTGTATTTCTTTTTCACACTAAAGAACCGAGGGCCTGATTTAGAGTTTGGTGGACAGGTTACTCTGTCACAAACATGAAGGATATCCGGTCATAACAAGTGCATTGCATCCTATGCCACTTGTATTAATGCAGACAGGATATCCATTACGGTTGTTATGGAGTAACCCATCCACCAAACTCTAAATCAAGCCCTACATGTCTAACTTCACACCATCTCCTTGAGTATGCCTCAACACCATGCGAGAATCCAGCACCAGCGGGGAATACTTGATCATCCAGTTGTAGAACATCAGCATTGTTGCACCTAGAAATTAGTGGTCAACAAACTCAATTGTCACAATTGGGCCTTAGTAATGGAGGATGGCACGCTGGAAGAATTCCGTAGCGCCCAATCACCATAGGAGCCAAGGAAAAGGCATCAAATAGGTTATTATAGTTCAGAAATTCACACAACTAAAGCCAGTGAAGCCTGAAGAGCAATGTGGGGTGGAATGACTTTATCTAAGCAGAAAATAACAGATTTCTTTTAAAAACTGCAAAGTAGTGTTCACAAATCTGACTTTCCCAATGTTTCTGGCTCAGAATTCTGAAAAGCTCATCTCTGGTGGCTACTTCAGAAGCAACACAATGACTGGATGCCAAGGCATGCTGAGGGTAGGGCGAAGACACACCTACCTAGATGTTCCTTATTAGGAAACAAGTTGATGGTTTGGGATGATTCAACAGCGGAAGTATGGCAGTTTCTGGGTTCTCGTTCATCTTGCCAGTTTCAGCTCCCTCTTCAAGGGGTTACTACATCAATCTTTCATGATCTTGTGTCTTGTCCACAGTATAATTACACTTCAGTCACCGACCTTCAGGAAATTTGAGTCTTCTTAAAAGTATTCTTAACTACTATGAATGTTTTCTGAGCTTCAGGATTCCTGCTAATCAACTTGTCCAGTCTGGTTAGAATATCATCCTCCCCATGGACCAGTGCCCATCTGTCCCATGTTTGCCAAATGGCTCATCCTTACTTCTTGCAAAATTGCCCTGAAGGTCACTTTCCTATTCACCCTGTCAGAATGTGTCTCAAATTCCTCAGTTTAACTGGCTGCCTTAAGAATCTGCTCTATATCTACGCGTTGCCCCATCACCCTTCTCTGATACCTGCTCACGTTGCTCTTACTTACACTCAATGGACCTACCCCTTTCCCTGCCAAGCCTCTCTACTGGGCTATGTCCATACCGCCTTTTGCCATATGAAAAATTAGCTAATACCCATACACTGTGTCTGCCTCCGAACCCACCCCACCCCTAGTTCTAGACATACGGTTGTTCGCATTGTTACAATCTTCTTTTATCTAACACACCGGAAAATGATGCCATTATTTGTATCAATAGCTGTGTCCATTATGCTTCTGTCTCTTTTTGTTCTACCTATTATTGTACTCACTTGCTTATTTTAGTTTACTGTATGGCTATGTTATGTAGTGTAAAACCCAAATTAACAATTTAAAAAAAAAGGAATCTGCTCTATAAATGCTTAAAAATTGAGAGCTTCTTCGGGTTAATCAGATCATTTTGAACAAGTCTTTTTTGATTACATGATGATGGAAAGTAATAGGAAACCACAACCTACATTGTCAGAGGGCACAACTTCCAAATAGGACCCCAGCAAGTATACTACACAAAGTCAGTTTCATTCAGAGGAACAAATCACGGCACAGAATGTTGCCCTGTTAACTGTTATGCCTCACACAAGGTTGATATTAATGAAAATGATTAAACTTCCAGATTTTTTAAATGCACAGCTTAGAAAGTAGCCAGTCATTTCCTAGTTTGCATTTAGAGGTGTTAACTATTTTGTCATCAGTCAGCTTAGACAATCGACTAACTACAACAATGAGGTTATAAAGCAGTACATAGCTGAGGCTTTGATCAGTAGTCGTTAACACCCTCCACTATTTGTGACTGTGGATAAACATATTAAGGACAGAATGCAGGTCAATCAAGGCTTGCTTGCACACTTATCCTGCGAGTGGAGCAATATAAGTTGTAATGTTTACAACTCTAACAACTCCGGTAAATCTGGCAGTTCAAAATCAGTGCATTCATTTTAGTCACATGCACATCGCTTTCACTCAGGTATTGATTAATTATTTGCAAATAATGTATTAGCCCCAGAGATGAGAGCGGCTGACATTCTTGGCAAATGACAATGGAGAAGGGTCAAGTAAAGGGCTGCCGCTCCTCTGCGGCCACTTGCGTTGAGTAAAGACACTGAAAGTAAAAGAAAACACTGAACGAGGGGCTGCGTGAAACTGATGCAGATTACAGGCTTGTTCCTGCACTACAGCTTAGATAAAACTGGCAGTGATTAAGGGTCAACTTTGGGTAACCGATACAAAAAGAGCAGAACCGGCCCTCCAGAACTTGAGGTGAAAGGCATCTGTGATGGGAGATCAGGTGGGAGCTCCGTTAGCTAGGATTCTCAGAGTTAAACAAGAAAGAATACATTATGGTAGGGCACAAGTCCCATACAAAGAAGTGGGGAAACAGACCTAGTTAGTCAGTATGCAAGTGACATCATGGCGCGTGCCATCCCAGCACATGAAGTCACGACGTTGGACATTCCAGCTGGCAACACAGTAAGTGACCTCACTGGAAGTGACATCAAAAGAAGTGACATCAGATACTAAGATCTCACTTATAGGTTTATCAGATGTATCATGAGTACATTTAAATGCATTATGATATTTAACAAATGACATTCAGAGTTGGGACTGTGCCAAAAAAGTGGCACACTCCTGAGGCAAATTCTGGGCCTCAATTAATACTTATTTTTTTAAACCCTGCCACAAAGAAATAGGCAACAAGGAAAAGCATGGTATTAGATCTGTTCAGCTTAATTGGTTGCAAAGTCTGCATTTCAAAATATTTTATGGGGTTAAAGCATCTGCTGCAGAGGTGCGCAGCAATTCTCAGGTAATAATAATAATGGTGAGAACTCTGGAGGTTAAAACATTTGTTGGAGAGATCTATGTAGTCCCAAATTTGAATCAAAGTAATATAGAAGATTAAGGTGTCTCCTACAAAACACAATCAGCCATTGTTCTTGGGAGGTTGTTGAACCTCTATTTTGTTGCTACCTTCTTCGGGTGTGTTATTCAGGATATCACAACGTCTATGGTGTGCATCTTATACAATGTTATGAGCATAAATGTACAGCCTAATGATGCAATAGTGCTCTGATATGTGTATGTTATAATATATGCCAACTGAAAATGCAATAAAACATGTTTTTAAAAAAAAAGTTGTCACCTGCAAAGCACATCATGTAACATGGAGATCACAGATTTTTATTTTATGTAGATAGTTAAGTGGATTACTGCTTTGAACAGAGATCCTTTTGTTACTTGCAGTTCATAAATTGTAATCCTTCTAGTAGACCACAGTAAGCTATGAAAGGCATTTGACTCCTACACCTTGTAACCTTGACAGTCTCATGTAACACATATTGTACATTGAGTTGCACACTTACATGATTTATTCTGAATGGATAATGTGCATGTTATGTAAAGCGCTCTAACACTGCATTGGGAAGAGTAGCGCTATAAAAGAAATAAAATAGTGCTATTTAAATTATTTGTGTAAATACTGGGATAAACAAACCAAGCGAACATTCTTACAGTTACACTTATATACAGGGACTGAGTAAACCTCACACTTACATGCAAATGCAACGGAGAGGAAACAAAAGCACACATCTTGTTATCTATTCACAGGTACTTAAGAGATGCATATACATGATTTTTTTTGTATGTAAGTGTGAGGTTCCAGGTCGCCTCCTGTCCCATACTCCATCAAAAGGATGCCTGATAGCCCCTTAACTTCTGCCTTTATCTTTGGCACCACTCGAGGTGAAAAAAGAAGGCCCCCTCGTTGCTTGCACATTGATACTGGGAATGGAAAGCAGACAACGTGTAAGAGCTGCTGAACGTGTCCCGGTGTCTGAAAATGACACTGGGATAAGTTCAACATATTTCTGTGGGGCCAACTTCTTGGCAGGGTAGACAGCGTCCACCCTGTGAAAATAGTGGGTGGACGTTGTGTCCCCGCGTATACCCCGACTTGTGAGGTTTACGCGGAGACTGTGGCAGCGAGTGGCACACCTTACTAATGGAGGCGGGCAAGCTAGAAGAATTCCGTAGATTCTACGCTGCTTTGTACACTAGGGGAGACTACTCCAATACACACCAGAAAAAATACATTGAAGTAGCGCAGCTGCTCAAAACGATGAACTCTCAGAGTTTTTAGGATTTATGCGCTTCGATAAAAGTTAGGAAAGCAATAACAACACTTAAACTTAATAAGGTCCCGGAGTTAGACAGGTTTCTACACACTTTTTCATAAAAATATATATGAATAAATTGGCCGCTAAGCTAATAGCTTGGTATAACCACTGTGAGGAGACAGGGGAAGGTGTGGCTTCCATGCAGGAGGCAGTAATTGCATTTATTACCAAGCCAGGCAGGAGAAAACAATTTCGTGCATCATACAGATATTGCCCTCCTCAATATATACGTGAAGCTATATTCTAAAAAACTGCTGTACGATTATGTCATATTTTGCCTGACTTAATAAACCCGGATCAGAGCGGTACTATGTGTGGTAGACAACAGAGGCGCAACTAGAGCCAAATTTCCGGGGGGGGGGGGGGGCTGAACCTTTAATCAGTAGGCAGAGTGGAGATGTAGGGCCTCCAACAAGGGGTGAAACAACAGTAAGGCCTAATTAACATTCAAATGGTCTTTTAAAGACCTGTGAAATGTTCGGGTGCGGCTGTGTGTGTGCCCGGATCTGTCTCATCCCGGGCTGCCACACACGACGGGGGGGGGGGGGGGTGGAGGGGGGAGGCTGAAGCCCGGTGAGTCCAATGGGTGTTGCGCGCCTGGTAGACAATCACATGGCAATAATCGTAGGGCGATCGACCTGTCACAAAGGTATGCAAAAGGAATATTTTGGTGGGTCTCTTATCTCTTAATGTGGGTAAAGCCTTTGACTGGGTGGATTGGACCTTTTTACTTAGAGATACTTTCTATGAGCATGTAAAAATGAATGTTCTACACAGGTTTCTTTATATTTTTCAAGCACTGTCCATCCCTATGAATAATACGTTCCTTGAGCAAGTAGAAAGGCAGCAAGCTAACAACATTCATTTGGAACAAAGCTAAACCGAGACTTGCTATGTCCTTATTGCAACAAACTTAATTGCAGGGGTGTGTGGCACTTACTGACCTATGGAAGCATTAAGAGGCAATTTAGCTTAGGGTGATTATGCAAAGGTGTAGAGCAGAATCGAACATACCATGGGTGCCCATAGAGCATGCACTTACAGGCAGGCCACTATGGGACATTATCATGCCGGGTAGAGACAGCGGAATGTATACCCGAGCACACCATTAGGTGTGATACGTAATATACTGAACAATGTAGTGAGACAGAGTTGACAACATTCCCTTCTCCAAACCCTCTAATTCACTTCAATCCTGCCTTCAACTCAGCAATGAATGAGGGTCAGTTTTGTAAGTGGTGAATAGGAGGATGTAGGACGATATCCAACATGTTTATAAATGGGACGATTAAATCCCTTAATCAGTACAAAGCCAATATTTGCTTAGAAGACAAAGAAAGATTTTTTTATGACCAAATCAGACACCGTGTTCTACAACCTGAAAATAAAATGGTGACAAATAGGGACCAGACCTAATTTGAAACGGGAAACAGCCATTACAACGCAATTAAAACAACACACTACCATTACAACGAAACTTTTACAACGCAGGATCCATTACAACGCAGGATCCAGTACCACGCAGGATCCAGTACCACGCAGCTGCTATTACAACGCATGCCATTACAACGTAAGTATAGGTAAGTATTTAATTACATTTTAACCCCTAGACCATCAAACACTTACCCTACTATTACGCCCCCCTGGAGTTAGAATAGTAATTTTAACCCCTACACTATCCAACACTTACCCTACTATTACACCCCCCTGGAGTTAGAATATTAATTTTAACCCCTACACTATCCAACACTTACACTACTATTACATTCCCATTAATTAAAAAAAATACTTACCCATACTTACGTTGTAATGGCATGCGTTGTAATAGCAGCTACGTTGTAATGGCATGCGTTGTAATGGATCGTTGTAATGGTATGCGTTGTGAATGTATGCGTTGTAACGTCATACATCCAATTGAAACTAGGTTACTTAAAATAGAAACCATAAAAAGGGATGTTTCATGACTACATGTAGCTCAATTGGACCATTAGGAGTAACATACATAAGTGTTCAATAAGTAGGAAAAATATAGAAATCCATTACAAGCTGATGTATGGCTGGTACTACACCCCAAAGCACATTTACCCAAACACTACCCAAAGATGGTGGAATGGATGTAGTTCACAAGGTACGGCACATATGGTGAGAGTTTCCAGCTGTAAAGACGTTTTGGGACGAGGTTGGAAGATCTGGCCCCCCCATATGCTGGGCTCCCCATTGCCAAATGACCAAACAGATATCGCCTAAGGCATTCACAGCTTAAATGCATGGGTAGACAGGCAATGGTATTCAGTTTTGCAATGCTTGAGAGCTGTGAAATTTGTCATACCTTTTAAACAAAAAAGAAAGTGACGCCCCCTGTTACATAATGGTAACACAAACTGTTATCATTACTGGTCATACAACGCTTGATGTACAAGCTGCAAGACATAGGAGTTGACTTTGGATGCAAACGGAGACCACTACTAGTTGTGTTGAACAGTGGAATACCAAGCACTGTTTCCACCCCAGTGGAGAGCGATGGGATTGTTTGATCCTGATGGATGAACAATGCATCCAATTGGAGGGAGAGATAAGGTTGTATATTTGTCAGACTAGCATATGATCCAAACCTACTCAGGTAAGGGGAACATTTGTTAAAGGTTAAGATCTGTGGATTAATTGATGAGCATTGGAAATTCAATAAAAAGAACTTTAAAAAATCAGTGCATTGATCTCTATGGCCAACATCATCCTCTCTCCATCACAATCTGAAACAACAGCGGCCCATCCTTAAGGGTGGAGGGACCATCCCCTCCAACCTTTTCCCCCAAATTAAAGAGTGTCTGTCAAGCTGAGGAAAGGTCAGCCTGACAGACACTCTTTATGTTCAGGCCAGGCAGCCCGATGCTATACATGCACTAAATGCTCAGGCGCCTGGATGCCTGAGCTGAATTTTGCCAGGCTTAAGATGTCAAAAAGGCTGTGGTGTGGCCCTTTCAGCCTAGTAAAGTGCTTGGAGGACCTCCCCCTCGTGACAAAGGATAGCGCCACTGACGCGGACACTTCAGATTTAAGCTCTGAAGTGCCTAAGGCCATGTGTCTATCACTGTCACCTCATCACACAGTGGGGTGGGGTCAGAGTGGAATGAGGTCTGTGAGAATTGCTGTGACAAGGTAGGGACTGCTGCATTTACACTTCATTTCACCGTGAGGTTGTTCTCTTTACTGCTGGGTATATTTTGTAGCACTACCAACAAGTGCATTGAGCTTCAACTGGCAAATCATCCACGGGTCATCATGTGGCTAGAAGTTTTTACAAAAATGAGTAGTACAATTGAGAATTTACAATGATTTTTCACTGAAGTAATTACCTGCGCGTAAGCATACCACAAGTTTATATAATACCTTGTGTCATTAACCCAAATTAGTGCGATGATTTCGATGAGTAGAATGTAGCTACTTTTATTACTCACAGATTTGAATAATAATATTACGGGAGTAAGTGATTGCTTTTGCTATTTAAAAAAATGTTTACTCAAGTTATGATCTTCATTTGACATAAATGTATGGTAAATCTTCATCCAATTAAAGATTCACAAATGTGTAGCTCATTAGTCAATTAGTGTGAGCGTAAATTAAACATTACAGCACGGAGAGACCAACGAACACCTAATATAGTGGTAATTCATAAGGTGGGCAAGCTCAAGGAGGATTGTTCCTTCTATAGACCAATTTCACTCTTAAATGCGGAAGTTCAAATATTGGCTAAACTATTGGCAACCCATCTGACCAAGCTTTTACAGTCTCTGATTCACCCAGATCAGTCTGGCTTTATGCCAGGGAGGAATACGGCACATAATTTAAGAAGGCTGCATGGAGTCTTGAGCAGAGCAGCCAAAATAGAAGAGGATGCAGCGGTTCTCTCGTTAGATGAGCGGATGGCCTTCAATACCATTGAGTTGCCTTTCATGTATGCGTGCTAGAAAAGCAGGGCTTTGAGCCAAAATTTCTATCCTGGATAAGAATGCTATACTCCCACTCACTTGCCCAAGTGACTGTTAATTATAACACGTCAAAGATTTTTAGACTGTACCGGGGAACAAGAGAGGGATGCCCGCTATCGAAAGCTTATATTCGCATTAGTGTTGGAATCCTTAGCGGTATGGATAAGAGGAGACCCTATGATCAGAGGACTAAAATGGACACCAGATTGGGTAGACAAAATTTTGCTATATGCGGACGATATCTTATATATTGCAACACCAGGGGCCACTCTCCATAGGATCCTGCACATATTCAAGCTCTATCAGTAACACTCTGGGTATACAATAAATTGGTAGAAGTCAGTGCTGTATGTGCTCTCGGGAACTCCGCCGGTCCTACCTAGAGGTCCTACCTAGAGGATGTGCGAAGGGTTCAAATAGTTGGGCATATATGTTACCAGAGATCAAAAAAATGTTTACAATCCTAATCTAGATAGCTTGAAAAGTGATGTGCGCCATTGGTGATCTCTTCCACTGTCGCTTCTGGGTAGAGCCTCACTCTTTAAAATGATGGCTCTGTCACGATTCCTTTATATACTGCTTAACTCAAAATAGCGAGGGTTCGAGCCCCTATGCTGCATAATTCACCATTTGCTCTCCCTGACCGCACTTCCTGAAATGGCGGCGAGTCGCGCTGCCCGGACTGACCTGTATAACAAGGCTGCTGGATGCCGAGACCGGGTGTCTGTGGCTAAGCAGCTGCGCGGATCGTGCCCACCGTTGGACCTGCTTAACTCCGTGGATGCTGGGGTGTTGCCGCCCCTCTCCTGCGTGCCTACGGTGATGATCGCGGCCTTCCGGTGGGTCTGCCGCGGCCTGCTGGCCGCCGGACGGAGTGTCGGCCTGTGCGGGCGGACCGCCTGGAGCGGACCTGATCGATCCCTGGAGCCAGGGCCGTTTCTGCCATTAGGCAGGACTAGGCAGCCGCCTAGGGCGGCAAAAGGTGGGGGGCGGCAAAAAACATGCAGGCAGCAGCAGCACCACGAGCCAGCAGTGCACCACGAGCCTCGGAGCCTGCAAACTGTACATCCGATTCCAGGGTCTGTTCTGCTAAAGCGGACTTGCGTGTGGATGTGACCACAGGTGAGTAAGAAATTAGAACATCATCATTCAGGCCTGCTGCGTGTGACTGCGAACATGCAAAATATTTGTAATGAGTCCTTACTTGTAATTTTAAAAGAGGCCTGTGAGTGAGTCTATGAACTCATCTCAGTCCTCACAGCCCCAGAGACGGGCGCAGAACTGTGAGGGATATGGATGTTGGCGTGGGTTTCATTTGTTTGTTGCAGCAGCAGGCCCTAACCCTGATTATACTTTTAAAAACAAAAGCCAGGAATGGAAACATGGAGGCAATAAGGCGAAGCTGCTCCTAGCTAGCACTAAAGACGTGCGTGGAGGCATCCGAAAAAAATAAAAATAAGATAGCGAGCCTCTGAGCCACAAGCTTTGGCAAAGCCAATAGAACTGATGTTAATGTGCAAATTATTTAAACTGTATGTGTGCAAAATATTTGAACTGTATGTGTGAGTGCCTGTGCTTCATGCAATGCCAGACCTATTCGTTTAGCCAATGCTATTATATTTTAGATTCCTGGGCTGTTTGGATAGAGGTTTTTGAAAATATGTGTGTGTATGACTCACGCACATTTCCTGACAAAAAGAGCGAAGAAGCCTGATGCACAGAAAAAAACAAACGATTTTCTTTCTGTATGCAATGCACACATAAAATGAAGAACATAATGTGCAAGAATTCCCTGTGCTTTTGAGATGTACAATAATCCGTCCTGCATTGCAATGGAAGCAGGAGTGGTACATTAAACATCCAGTAGCAAGAGGTGAGAGAGGGAAATTCTCTTCCGGGCTACTCTGTGGATATTTTGTAGACTTGGCTACAATAGGTCTTTCTGAAGCTGCTGCTAAAATAAGGTAGACATGGAGACATTGAACCAATAGGGCTTAGAGAGTAGTGATTGGTGCAAAGGGTGGGCAGAACCGTGTCCCTGGAGATCTCACATGATTCGACCTTCTACCAGAGCTGGGAAGGGTTCGCTCTGGCTGGTTCGTCTACAATGATGCTGAGAGAGGAAATGTATGTAGTAGAGTCTGTTGCCTATATAGTGTTCTCCAGGTACATGGAATAATTTCTCTAGCCTGGATGACGGGGGCGATAGAGATCGTAGTAAAAGGGAGGGGGCGGCATTTTTCAATTCTCGCCTAGGGTGGCAAAACACCTAGAAACGGCCCTGCCTGGAACGGAGGCATGGGTGAGTACCACTGTGACCCTTAAACGACTGCCGCTGTTCCGCACGCGGGGAGCGGGAGGGCAGCGCATATCGCCCGACGCCCTGACTGCGGGGCCCGGACCTCGCCGCCGAGAGATCTTAGCGCTGCCGGCGGACTTGGAGGACGGAGCCGCAGTGGCGCGGGACGCGCTGTGCAGCTGCCCGGACCATAGGGATGCTCTCCTACTGTCCCTGATCAGCTATGGCTGCACCTGTGAGACCCGTACCTCATCACAACCCGCTACGGTCCTGCTGCTGTAGCGGTGGGGTTGCCCGGCCCGCGGTGCCTGTATTGAGACGTGGAACCTGCGTACCTCGCTCCCTGCTGTGATCCCTGGGGGGGGCCTCCTCCTACAAGGCTCGGGTTTTCTGCGATCTGGTCTGGGCGGCGAGCTCACCTTCACCTGATTGCCCCACTCTGGGGGTACTACACTGGGTGAGACCTGCGAGGCGGACTAACCTTGACCTGTGTTCTGCCACACACTAATTGCCCACATTGTCCTGCGGTGCTGCTGGCCCAGTAACTGTGGGATAGAGAGCTGAGGCTGTGACTACTGGAGACCTGCACAGACCCTGCGGTCTGTGGGGGCCCAGATTACACAGCGTGGAGACCATCCCCGCATCCCATATACCAGGCACTGTGCCACTCAGCAACACACGAAGACTGCTAGTGCCCGCCATGTTGGAAATTGGCTGTTCTGGGTTCTGGGCTTCCGGGGGGCCGCATTGCCCGTATCAAATAAAGTGAGAGCCGTCTGGGAGCCGTGAGGTCTACTACTCCCTGCTGACTGTCCGTGCAACACAACTGTCCTGTGCCATAGCTTGCGGGCTACATCTACCTGGAGAGGGACACGGACCATCCCTGACCCGGTCGGAGATCCACCAGACGCCGGACCATGGGAAAGCCTAATGGGAGGCAGTCGAAGCTCACCTTCGACACCCAAAAAACTCCACGCTCACAGAATGAACCAGCCGATGACCGTGCGGAGGCTCTGACCACGTCCACAGCGGACTTGAAGGAACTATTGCTGATAATGCAGTCGAGCCTCACATCGATAAGAGTCCAAAATGGATTCTATGTCAGCTAGGATGGATGGGCTTACACACAGAGTGGAAAAGCATGACGACTGTCTAACTGAGGCTGAGAGACGTATATCCGACCTAGAAGACACGGCCAGCGCTACCACCAGCCGCACCCTCGAAATGGACAAAGTGTTGAAAGTAATATCAGCCAAAAATGAGGAGTTAGAATCACGCTCAAGGAGGAACAACCTCCGAATCCTAGGGGTGGCGGAATCAACGGCCACTGGAAAAATGGAGACGTACGTGGAGCGCTTGCTCATAGCCCTATTCGGCAGGGAGGAATTCCCGTCGGTCCTCGTGGTGGAGAGAGGGCACCGTTCTCTGGAGGGTCGCCCTCCTCCTGGGACCCCCCCCCGCGGCCAATCATAGCTAGGCTTTTAAACTATCGTGACAGGGATACGGCCCTCTGGCTTTTCATGGAAAAGGGTCGCTTCAGCTACGAGGGCATGGAGATCTCTATATATCCAGACTTTCCCGTGGCTGTGCAGGAGCAGAGGAGGAAGTTCCTCCAAGTCAAAAAGAAGCTTCAACAACTCAACATCCCATACGCTATGTTATTCCTGGCCCATCTGAAAATAACCTCCCAGGGTAGGCAACACTTCTTTACCAACCCTCAACACGCCCAGGACTTTATCAAGACCATGCCCAAACAACCGGAAAGCCGCTCCTCTCCAGGACAACGAAAACAGAGGCACTTCTGACATAGAATAATCTCCTGTACTGTGGACACAAATATCCCTACTTGTACTGCTGCGATTCTTTGCTGACTCTGGGACGCACCTGCATCACCATGAGCGGATGCTGGATTTGATCACTTATTACGTAAGCACTGGGGAGTTACCTCCGAGTGGAGCTGCGCAGTATCCTCATCGAACTCCCCCCCCCCTTTTTTTTCTCTAATTGGTCCACATTGGTCCTGGCTCTACAGCTCTTGACACCCCCCCGCTGAGCAGGCACCTGCACCTCCTGCAATACCAGGCCACGACATCCTAAGGGGGACACTGTGTGACGCATGACTCTACTCGGAGATCCTCGTCTGGGATACGCCTATGGAGGATTTGTCGCAGAGGTTGTGCCCTTGCGCTGAAGTGGACACCCTAACCTCTGCTGATTGACCAGCATTGCAGGGACCTGGGGTTGGCACTGGAACCTCCGCATGGTTGGACTTTCACCGCTACCCCAGAACACCCTCGCCACTGCGAGGAGCACCTGGTCGCCCTCTGGCAGCTGCCCACCAGGTGAACCCTAATTTTTTCTACCGTGTGACATGGGGTTTAGTTTGATGCACTGTCCCCTGTTGGGACTAGGATGTTTGAGACGAGAAGGGATGGGGGGCAATTGACATGGCAGGTTGGGATTGCTGCTGTGGGAGGGATTGGGGAATGTTCTTTTTGAAACTTTTTATGTATTGCACTTTTATCATGCTACAATGTGCTGTTGCGACACATTATGATATACACTGTTGCTCACGTCATTGGTATTTTCCAAACACATGATGGAGTCCTGCCCCAGAACGCTCAGGTATAATTTCTTGACCTGGAATGTGCGTGGTTTGGGGGACCCGCGCAAGCGGCGACATATTCTCGCCTATCTAGACCGTCATGACATCCACTGCGCAATGCTCCAAGAGACCCATCTACCTCCTAGCGCACGCCCCTCCTTTGCTACTGGATGGGCTAGCCATAGAGGCTTCTCATGTTATTCCTCGTATTCTCGGGGACCGCAATTCTTGTAAAGCATACCCTCCCATACATCCCCATTGGCTCCTACTCAGACCCGCAAGGTCGATATAATCTATTGTGTGGCAGGCTCTCTACTTAACTCTGGCGTCGTGTTATTGCCCAAACACAGACGATCCGGAGTTCTTTCGGGTATCGTGGGGGTAAACTCCAGGAAAACCTCAAGTCATTGGCACTACACACCTGACATGGGGGGGGGGGATTTTAACGTCACTATTCACCCGCACCTAGACTAGGTCACATCCACAACCACATCACTATACTGATGCGCACCTAACTCTAAAAAACACTGTTAAAGATCAGGACCTGGTAGACCACTGGAGACTTCGTTGCCCACCAACTCGTCAGGGGTCTTGCTATTACTCCTCTTAGTCGCGTATAGATTATTGGCTGATTGACAGCTGTCTGGCGACCTGGACATCACATACTTCATACCTCCTCCACACATACTCGGACCACTCTCCTGTGTTGCTGTCTCACACCTCGCCGCAAGCAGAACCCCCATACCTCTCCTGGCGACTTAATCCACAGCCACCGCTTGTCCCGGTTTTTAAAGATGAGTTAGAGCAGGAGATAACTGACTTTTTCCTCCACAACGAAGGCTCAGTCCCACAATAGTCTACAATATGGGGGGCTTTTAAAGTCACCATACGATGAGTCTGTCTGGCTAGAAGTGGTGGAGTACTAAAAGACATCCGTAATACACTCCGATAGTTGGAATCAGACATAAAACAGACAGAGACTACCATACAGGCCACGCCTTCTCCTGCGTTGCAGGCTCATCTCGGTCTATCTCCCTCGCCATTATGGCGAGGGAGATAGACCGGGGCGGGCCTTGGCCTCGACTATACGACCTCCTTGCTTCGCCGATACAGTGCTTGCAATTGAGGATGAGGATGAGGACAGTTTTACACATACCAATTCCTCGGACATACTTGCTGCATTCAGAAGGTTTTATAGAACGCTTTATGCTACTCACAGGCAGGCCCCTGTAGACTTCGATTCATTTTTCGAAGACACTGCCATATCTGCCATCATGCAATTACAGTCGGGAAAGGCTCCAGGACCAGACGGCCTCCCGGCCGAGTTTTATAAAACATATCGGCACCTAATTATCCTGATACTAAGACATGTCTTCGAGGAAGCCCGAGAAACTGGAATTCTTCCCCCCCTCCATGTGGGAGGCCCTCATAATCTCCCTGCCCAAACCAGGCAAACCGCCTACACACCTAGATTCATACCGGCCCCTATCCCTTATAAACACCGATGCAAAGATCTTAGCTGAACTCATCGCAAACCGCATTAGCCCTCTGATGCCGGTGTTGGTCCTCCCGGATCAGTCGGGCTTTGTTCCCACAAGAAGTACAGCCCATACCTTGCAGACTTTGTTCGCATTGCTCCACGACATTGACCCGGAAGTTAATGCAGCTGCTATATTCCTGGATGCCACTAAGGCGTTCGACTCCCTGGAATGGGACTACCTCTCCTACGTCTTGGTGCACATGGAATTTCCGCCCCCTTTTTTGGCCTGGATTACCCTGCTATATACAGGGTTGCACGTCACAGTCATAGTAAATGGCGTCCGGTCTTCCTCCTTTTCGCTGGGTAGAGGTACCAGACAGGGATGTCCACTATCTCCCCTCCTTTTTGCCCTAGCAGTGGAACCTCTGGCCGCTAAAATTTAACAACACTATCGCGAGCAAGCCATAATTTACCCGGAAAGACAAATACTCATTGCATTATATGCAGATGACCTCACACTATACCTGCGCAACCCGGAGATAAGCCTGAACCCTATTCTTCAGTTATTTATTCTCTTTGGGCAACTAGCGGGAGTCAACATTAATTGGAGCAAATCTCAGATTTTTCCCCTTATTGCAACCATTAAAAGGCTCCACCCAGACTTCCCCCTCAGTTGATGCGATGACACCCTCACTTATTCAGAGATAAGAATCTATTGCAGTCACGAAGAAATCATGCGAGCTAACTAAGGACGAGCACTGGACTCTATCACCAACAAAATTATGAGATGGGTCGTGATGCCCCTGTCGATGGCTGGCAGAGTGTCTATTATTAAAATGGTTATTTTACCAAAGCTCTTATATCTCTTTGTAAATATCTCCTACGCCCCCAGCCGGCACTTCTTCTCGGCGATTATGACTCAACTCATAAGACTCACATGGGGGGGTAAACAGGCCAGATTGCGATGGGATGTACTTACTCGCTATTCCGGAAATTGGATTATACTTTAGCTGTGCACAGGCACATTATGCCGCATATTGGATGAAACCCCCTCCCTTCATGCCACATCTCACAGTGGAAGAGGGATATATGACCCCCAACCCAAGCACTGCCTATCTCAGCATCCCGGCGGTCTTGTGTCACCTGGTTACCTCCACCGTCCAATGCACGGTCAGCGCGTGGCACGACCTCGCTAAAGCTACACAATGCACACTAATTTATTCCCCTGCTTCTGCCCCTTCCCGGGCACCTAGACATCCCGGTCACGAGGGAAGGCGGATGTCGCCGACTTCTTCGTAAACTCTCTATCCACACCTGGGGCCACCTGTACACTGGGGGGACATTCAGCACTAGTGAGGAATTTTTTAAAGATACGAACCCTACCCCCCTGGACCGTTTCTGTTATATACGACTACGCCAAGCCGTAAAGACCATTACGCCCACCTTTCCCCTGGAGCCTCCCCTCATGCTTCCACTACATGTGCTATTGCAACAAGACGCCCCCGCACATGTGCTGTCACTTTTATATCGTACGGTCCAGAATGGCAGGGAATATGGTCCTCCTATAGCCCGTCAAAAGTGGGAGGAGGAACTAGGGTACCCCCTCACTGAGGAACAGTGGTCGTATTGCTGTAGGCAAACTGGTGATATATCAGCTCGTAGTAGATTTCACATCATACATTATAAATACTTGCACCGCCTTTATTATACACCTGCGCGCCTGCACCGACTAAAGTTGCGAGACAACGATCGTTGTGATCGCTGCGGGTGCGAAGGGGCAGACTTTGTACACGTGGCCTGGGGCTGTCCGTCCATACAGCGATACTGGGTGGAGGTCCTGACTGCACTTGACCTTATGACGGGCCTTCATGTCTCTACTGATCCCCTAACCCCCCTGTTGGGATACACTGAACCCCTGGCTGTTAACCCGTTGTGCGCTGCCGTTGGCAGACGGCAGCACTACCTCGCTACCTCGCTAGTGCTGCCGACACGGCCCCGCCCATTTTGCGGAAGTGGCACACTGCCGCAAAATCACGGCCACGGCAAAGGAGTTAAAGTGCGCAGATACGCCTCCCTTGCGCTCCTCCTTGCCAAAAGGGGAGTTGCCTGTAGATGGGGCAGGGGAAGAGCGCAGACATTTAAACACTGGCTTCAAGATTTAATCTATTGCCAAGAGCAACAACACACATATGCAGACCTTCAACCTCCCTCATCAAGCCCAAGAGACATCTGGATCCCTTTACACACTTACTTATTGGAACACACGGCCGAAGTGGATTACACGACGACGCAAATAGACACAACACCCTAATGACGACCTATTGCCCTCGCCCGCACACTTTCCTACATTGGATGCAATGGGACACCACGTGACGCTACTCCACACACTCTTATTGTCTGATCGCTACCAGCACCTTTGTTATGCAACTGATGGTTATTGTGTATTAGTGTATACAATCATTTCCTTTGTTTATTAATTGTTTACATTTTTTACAATTGGTCGCATTCAACAGAATCTGCTTATAATGCAATTGCTGGCTTTACAACCTCTTACCCCATTAAACGCAGCCGGCCCGGAAGGGTTGTAGGCGGCTTGCTGTGTACTCCTTCACCTTGATAAGATATTACCTGTACGCAAATGTTATCCCAATGCCGGCCAATTTGTGGATGTAGGCAGTTTGCTGTGATCTATACCTTTTTTGTTATCAATAAAGGATTTTGAGGAAAAAAAAACTCCCCCCACCCAATCTCTCAAGCATATTTTCAAGCAATTGAAACAGCGTGCAATTATTCCTGTGGGACACCATTCCCCAAGGATCTCCCGGCAGAAGCTTATGAGAGGGTGGTATGATGGACTATTGGGTGGTTCAGCTGACTATGGTTAACCATTGGGTGCACTATCCTCAGGATGACCAGGCATATAAAATGGACCGATATAACATGCAACCAGGAGGATAGTTAAGAGGTATTTATGGGGGCGACAGAGTGGACTACTTTCTTGAGCCCACCTTCACTACACTGCAGATATGGAAAGAGGCGCTCACTTCTCTTGGGTGGAGGGGTAGGCTCACACAGATGACACCACTATGGGATTCAGCGCGTTTGGGACTCCTGGCAAAGCAAAACAATTTTAAGAGGTGGGACTTAATAGGCTTCTCGATTTTGGGAGACATGTGGGTTAAAGGAGATGTAAAACCATTCGCAACATTACAAGAATATCAGATAGCACACTCAGAAACCTTCAGATACCTGCAAGTTAGACATGCACTGAGGGCAGTTAGAAGATCGATCATTAGACGATCATCCGCAGCAGAAGGCAATGTCTTGGTTTTATTGTAAACTCCTACCTAACTCTCCAGATCCCCCGCTCGCCCTCCACGTCCGCTGAGAGCAGGACCTAGGTCAGATAGAGGATGAGGATTGGTTGGAGGTCCTAGCCTCACCTAAGGAGATGGCTATCTGCTCACGGTTTAAGCTGGTACAATTGAAACTAATCCACAGATCATATATTACCCATACAACAATGACAGAAATGGGTAGACTTGACGCCCCAAGCTGTACCTGGGGATGCGGGTGGGAGGGCACCTTCCTCAACATAATATGGGATTGTCCAAATATATTGGGAGGAGGTGATCTCCTGCATGCGAGAGGTTCACTCTCTAACGACGCAGAGGTCGACACAGTGGTGTCTCTTGAATAGTTGGAATGAAACCAATCTTACAAGCATAGAACGTCTCTGGATGACACTAGGATTTATAGTAGCTAAATGAAACATAGCTAGATTATGGAGCGCCCCAACAGCTCCTAGGATGAATGAATGGGAAAGTGACATGGATTGGTGCTTAGTGGCTGAAAAAAACATATGAGAGATGGGGCCGCCCAAACAAATGGTCGAAAATCTCAGGGAAATAGAACAAATATTGAGGTATGTGATGAGCGCCGATACCAACATCAAGACAAAGAAATCAGTTGGTAACCGCCTGAAAGATGGGGGTCTTGGAGAAGTGATCAATAATGTCTTAAGAACTACATGGTCCTGTAAACATGGATACTATACCTCAGTGCTAGCTCCACAGCATGTAACATGGTACTAAATGTGCACTGATTTTCCTGATTGGCTTTTGTTTTGTTTTAATTTGTTTCAATAAAAAGATTTTATTTTATTTTTTTAATACAGCACGGGTCATAATGATTGCCTTTGGAATTCAATCTAGTCTGTATGCTTATTCTTTAGTCCATTGCTTCACAGCTAGATTCTTGCTACACAAACACTGCTACACATTGTTCAAAAAGACTCTAACCATTTGAATAGCCATGGTGATGTCTTTGCAGGCTTGAGATAACTTTGATACCACTATCAGGATGGATGCAGGATGTTCAGAGACAGGCAATTCTATTATGAAATGGAAGATCTGAAAATAGGAAAGGGGTTAATAAAAAAGAAAAAAAAAAGAAAAATTTTGTGAAGCTTTTATTGGTGCTTTTTCTAGTATGTGGCAAATTCTTGGTCACCAACGATAGAAACGTAAAGATTCATGTGGATATTTGAAAGTCTTTCAGTGTCAAAGAAAGAAACTGTACGGGGGGGTCAGAAGAATGCTATCCTATATGTTTTGTGTCTGGTGAGTACCAAGTTTTAGAATACATTGATGAGACATTCCTATCAATCAGTGGATTGTGTGTTTTCAGGTAAATTTTCCCCACAATTGGCACTACTTTTATTGAGTTTGAAAATGGGACTGTTGGATATTTGCACTTTTGGCAGGGTCACGCTGGCGTTTTTGCCTTTTTTGCTGAACCTTATTTTTGGTGGCCATAGAACTCTGTGCAATTTACTTCTGCTAACCAGTAGTAAAGTACTTGTGCTCCTCCTTTTAACATGTTGTAATTGATATACAACTGACTGGCATATTTAACTTACCTACTAGTCCATATTATATTGTACAAAGTGTACCCTGGCCTGCAAGACAAATGTCACTAATGGGCTGTAGCAACTATTGTGCCACCCACAGCAGTGACCCAGCAAACCTATCTGCAGACCTACTATTGTAGCCTGGCTAGGCAGTTTTAAACTGCCAATTTGGTCTGTCAAAATAAACCTTTTCTGGCAAGTCAAAACCATATTTTAAATATTAATAAGTCGCACCCCTAAGTAGGTCATGATATTTAAAAGTAGGGCATGTAAAGGTTTACTGTTCCGCATATTCTTACAGGGAAAAGGCCCAAAAGATATGTTCACTGTAGCAAGGCTGACTGCTCTATAGGAAAATGCTGTGTTACAATATCATATCTAATTATGCTAAATTTGGTTCCAAAGCAGATAGAAAATAAATGTAGGACTCTTTTTAAAAGCTATTCAAAATCCAGTTTAATGGAAAAATCTAATTTTAACTGTTAAGATAAAGGTACTTGTAGAAAATTAAATGTTTCCTGCCTGAAGTCACTGGACGCCTATCTGCATTTTGCTTCGCCACTTCTTCCAACCAGTAATTGGAATTTAAATACGTGTGAACTTGCTCCAAGGACAGGGATAAAATGCCTTGGGTGTGGGGAGGTGGTGTTGTGCCCTCAACAGGATGGCCTGTAGGCTGGACCCTGGAACTTGGTCAACTTCAAAGAGGTCTAATCTGTAATGAGCAGATGCAGCTAACACCCAGGCCTGCACCCTTCTGTAGTCCCCGCAGCTGCACTGACCCAAATCACAGAGGCCTCTTGTTGACATCTCAGTGTCAACTCCTGCTTGAGTGTCAAGACATGCTTGACAGGTCTGCAGGGGTTTACATATCACACTTAGGAAACACTTCATGTGGCAAGAGGCGGATGTCAAAATAATTCTGGTTAATCTGCGGTCTGGTTGCGAATGAACCCTGCTTTGCTCTACTCGACGTCTATCTCTCAGTTTCTTGGGGGAACAGAGACTGCCTCAAACTGGATTTTGGTTTTCGATGTGGGAGCACACTAGGATTACCATAGTCCTCTCCCCACACATACTTCCGAACCTCATAGCCCAGGTTTAGTGTGGTTAAAGACAGCACCATTTTAAAAATACCCAAAGTGAGTAGGGTTAGCCCCAGGTACGTTTACCCAGTTGGTTAGAGCATGCCCAGGGGTAATTCCCACCCACTAGCTTGTGCCAGGCATAAATGTGACGTTTCCAGGCACCTGCTTATGAACACTCCTGGACCTAAGGAAGATCAGAAAAGGACTAAACCGTCTGTCTGCATCTTGCTCTCTTTCCAATACACAGGTCAAAGAAATTAACTCCAAGGGTCATAAGGCTTACTACCTGTTCAAGTTACAGGGATACAACAAGCTACAAGAGGTCATTCCTGAGGCTGCCCAGCTGATGAGTGGCAAGTGGGCTTGGACTTGACTCCACCTGACACATGGTGAGTCTCTAAGTGCCTCTCGGAGGTCTTGGGGTGGGGGCTTTTTAAATGTACACTTGTGAAGAATTGAGATTTTAAGGGCTAAAATCAGAAAGTAAAGTCTTTGATCAAGGCAAACCTGGTTAGTGTATCTGAACCGCGTTGCATCGCAGTCAGGGTCAAATTGTACTAGGTCTCAGTCTACCGCGACTGTGGACTATCACTGGTACTTTGGGCTATTTTTAATTAAACTTTTTTTTTAAATTATACTTCTAGTTGCACCAAATGGATTCCTGTGATTTTGTTTATAAAATGTTACATTTTTTTCTAATTTGATGAGGGTTTTTATTACTTTTCATTAGGGCTTTATTACTGTTTTGATACTGCGAAAATACGTTGCACACTGCCTCTAAGTTAAGCCTGTTTGCTCTGTTGCATCATTACCAAGGGGGTGAGTTTAGGTTTATTTAATGACTTTAGGGGTTCATCCTGACATGGGTCGTGATTTTTACTTGAGGTGGGTACTTAACCTTCCTCAACTAATAACCTAGTTTCTTACAGTGACCATCTCTCAATAATCCAACAAACAGTGCAACGGGATTTGGTGCAAGACATTAAACCCGTCTGAGATAAACACCAGGGAAAACATCATCAGGCAGAGCTACATAGTTGCTATAAAGAAGTCTTTGTTTGTAATTGTGCAAATTACAGCATGCATGCTGTTTTAGCAGCAGAACACTGCTTTGTGTTGGAGGAGATTATTTATACCTTTGCAAGTATACATCCTCTTTCATAACTCTCCATAATCACAGAGAATTTCCTTTTAAATGAAGAACAGTTTTACTGAGTCATATAAATCAGTCAATTCTTAAACAACATCTGTGATTACAGAGGATAACACAAGAGATGGCTAAGCTTATTATCTGCGGGGAGAAGATAGCGGCTAGCAGCAGTAGCTAGTCGGGAGGCTCCGCGACTCCGATGGCATTTCTTGCAGCGTCTCTCGGCGTTTCCTGCGGCAGAACATTTCCCCGAGCTACGGATAATGCTTAAAACAATTCAGACATTTGCGTTGTAAAAACAAGGCTTCTTACCGGTTGTGATACGGCGTTTGGTACACCGCGCGGTACTGGGAGAGATCTGGGAGAGATCTGACAGCCTGTCCCTCGGCAGCCTCTGGCAGAACGTGGGGCTCCGCGGCGCTCCGCAGGGCAAGTCACACACTCATTGGAGTTTTTCGTGTTTCTCGTTTCTTCTTGGATTGGCAAGCTCCCGGGGCAAGTTCCTGGTGGATAGGAGGACCTGGCTGGAGCAGGCAGCAACACCGGGGCGGAGGTCGCCATTTTCGGCGAGGGTCCACCATCCCCGCACGCAAAAAAGGAGGTGAGGAGGCTTCAAGATTTTACTGTGGAAGGCGGGGGGACCCAATGGTTTAGAGCAGCGGTAGAGGTCAGGAGAGGGCGTAGTGCAGTTTCCAGAATCTCACATGCAGGTAGAGGCAGAGGGGTAAAATACACATATGGACTACAACTCCCAGAATCCACCAGGGTAGAGAGTCAAAAACCAAATCAGCTTGATAGTATTTCACCGACTGGAGCAACAGAGGAAATACTTGATGTAAGAAGTGATTTACAAGGTCCACACGGTTTAAGATATTGTTTAAGAAGCAGGAAGCAAGACGCAACGATTCCCCAATGCTCAAAATGTTCAGCTCCGGGGAAAAAGGATATAACACTCCCAAAAAATAAGGTGCCGCTTTCTATAAATAAACCACCCCTCTCCACTAAAGCTAAGGGAAAATCGAAGAAGAGGAAAGATGGTTTAAAAAATTCACCCCTTGAAGTTGTTAAAAGTAAAATAAAGCCCCCTCCGTCACTCAAACAGTAGTTTAAGGTAATACCTCCTATTCTGGCGCTAAAACCATTAACCGAGGGTCTTACTTGCGCAGACTCTAATTTTTTAGAAGGCTTTCTGAGCCCGAACAGATATCAGCCCTTAGTGATCCAGGAAGTTATAACGGATATGCAGAGCGCAGGGATAAGTGACAACCTCCCTAGTACACAAAGCGGCTCAGCAGCAGTTAGCGAGGAAGACTTATTTTCTAAGGAAAACAAGGACTCCCAGTTAATCATGGAGAATAAGATCCAGGTCTGTCCAGATTTAATGCCGGATAGCTTGGGTGTTGAATTATCGGAAGAAGATGAAGGTGATAAGATCCCGAATGATCAGTCGGTGTTGCTAATCCTGCAGTCATTAAGTCAAGAAATGAGGAATGGGTTCAAGGTCTCTCAGAAAAATCAACAGGAAATTAAAACGTACTGCGAAAAATTAGAGGAAACATTTGAGACATTAGCCGCTAGAACGACTGACCTAGAAGCCACAGTCACAGACCTGAAAAAGTTAACCTTGCAACACACAAAGAAAATAGACGATATCAGACAACGAGAGCAGGGTTACCAGGAAAAACTGGAATCAATAGAAAATGCTCAAAGGAGAAATAATCTTTGTTTGCTAAAAGTACCAGAAGGGGCAGAGGGGGAAAACATCGCTGAGTTTGTAGCTAAATTAATCAAACAAGCCACAGCAATTGAAATGTCAGAGCAGGATATAATCAAAGACATACAGAGAGTACACAGAGATCCATATAGATTAAGACCAAATAAAACGAGGCCAAGAAAGATTCTGATCCATTTTCTAACATACTTTCTGAAAGATGAGATTCTCAACATGGCTTTAAAGAGCAATTCCTTTTCAGCAGAGGGGATCACTTTTCAAATTAGATCAGACGTCTCCTCAATCACGGCGTCCAGACAGTGGGAGCTGGGGAAGTTACTTGACCCATTTAGACAGCAGGGCGCAGCGGCACAGTTGCAGTTCCCGGCATCTTTAAAGATCATGCATTAAAATAAGATGAGAGTATTCAAAAGAGTGGAGGAAGCCGAACATTTTCTACAACTAATCTCAGATTCTGCTCAGGAGGCTTGGGTGGTGTAAAACATCAGTTTGTTTTGGAGTTCTGAGCGCCTAAATAACTCTTTCACTCTATTTTCCCTGCAGCTGAAGCGTAGATGTCATATAGGTATACAGGTGGATAAGAGAAGGGAAATTAAATCATATATAAGAGATACAAAATATATCATATAAATATGTAAATAGTCGTCTGAAGTCAGGAGGGGAGCCTCAAGGACAGAGTAGGGCCGAGAAGAAGAAGGGGGTTCTCCAGGGGAGCACTAGGGAGGGTAAAGGGGAGGGTTGGGGGGAAGGTATGCACTGGGTGGGGAGCATATGGGAACAAAAACACAAAAAAATGTCCGATTCGCCTAATTGTTGTATTATATCACATTTTCCATCTCAAAGAAGAAATGGCACCGTCTAAGCTAACCCAGGATACATATTTAAAGGTTTTAACGTGGAATATAAATGGTTTAAGGGTAGTTCATAGACGAGACAGGATCTTTCAATATCTGAAAGATGCACCAGAGCAGGTCTTTATACTCCAGGAAACCCATCTCACAGAGGAAGAGTTGAGGGAAGTCTGTAGCAAGAAAAAATGGATCCAAGAGGTGGTTTGTACCTCTCAGCAACTAACCATAAGAGGGGTAGCTATCCTGGTCAAAGCGAACCCAGTCATAGCAGTAGATAAAACTAGAGTCGACAAAAAGGATAGATGGGCTATAGCTACGATCAAATTCCATTCCCATAAATTTACTGACACGGGGTACTACGGCCCGAATTCAGACAACCCTCACTCACTTAGAGAAATGTTGGAAGAGCTGCTAGAGTTCAAGGATCCCCTAATTTTAACGGGAGACTTCAATCTGGTCCTGGATCCCCAAATGGATAGGACATACAGAGATAGTTTTATGTACAACTCCAAAACAAGGACTTTTTTGGTAGACGCTATGCGTCAGCTAGGGTGGATAGATATCTGGAGAAAAAAATGGGTATCAAAAAAGGAGTATACATTTCATAACAAGAGATTAGGCTACAAATCAAGACAAGACTTTTTTTTAATTGCAGAGGAGCTCGAGGACAAGGTCAAGGAGGTTAAACATCTAGGTGGCCACCTCTCAGACCATTCTGCTGTCTCTTTAGTGTTAAAGTTCTCGGGACAGCAACATAGGAAGAGGTGGACTTTGGACCGAATTATCATGTTAGAGGACGATGTGACAAAAATATTGATAGAGGAGTCAGAGAGCTTCTTTGAGCTGAATGTAGGCACCGTCCCAATTGTAGTTGTTTGGGACGCTTAAAAGGCCTGCTTGAGGGGGGTGATCCTGGCTATTCAATCTACCAGGCAAAAAAGATTTAGTGCTAAAGTATCTGCAATAGAAGTAGAAATAGCCAGGTTAGAACAAGATCTACTAGCTCAGAAACATAAGTCCGAACCATCTCTTATACAAAAATTAGCATTCTGTAAATCTCAATTCGAAGAAGTTTTGGATGTTAGCCTCAGGAAGCGGTGGCAAGCTAGCTCTCTGGCCCATTTCGAATATGGGGAAGTGAGTGGGAAGCTGTTGGCTTGGAAAACAAAAAAAGATCAATCTAGGAATAAAATTAAAGAGGTGCTGTCAGATATCACGGGCCAGATCACAGAAAACGCTTCCGACATAGAAGCAGCTTTTTTTAACCACTTTGAACAAGTGTATCGTGAGGATCTGTTTCCCCACGATGCCTCAATTCAAGCGTGGCTGGAGAAGTATGCAGTTCGGAGAATTGAGAATGAAGCAGCTAAAAATCTAGATGGTAAGATAGAGCTGAGGGAAGTAGTTGCTGCAGTTAATACAAGCAAGAAGGGTAAGGCTCCAGGTCCTGATGGGCTGCCAGCAGAGATTGATAAAGTTCTGTCCCAAGTCATCGCTCCAATTCTCTGCAGACTGTTTTCCTCTATCTATGACGAGGGAGGAAATATCCCCTCGTCATGGAATGAGGCAACTGTGGCGCTAATTCTTAAATCGTCTAAACCTAGGGTACTATGCGAATCTTATAGGCCAGTCTCTCTGCTGAATCTCGATTATAAAATCTTCGCCGGGATTTTAGCAGAGAGACTAAATGGTGTTGCGGATAAATTGGTGCATGGGGATCAGAAGGGGTTTGTTAGAGGTCGTTCTATTCAGAATCTGATCCAAGCATTAGTGGGAGCTATAGATACAGCATCTATATATATATTGCCTTTGGCCATTATCACGCTTGATGCCGCCAAGGCATTTGACCGCGTTAATTGGGTCTATCTAAGTAGAGTACTGGAAAAGTGTAATCTGGGAAAAAATTTCTGTAGAGCCATATCTTCAATATATCAGCACCCCACAGCTATAGTATTGATTAACGGGAATCTATCAGCACCCATTTGTATTAAGAGAGGGACAAGACAGGGACGTCCCCTTTCTCCCATGCTTTTGAATTTCATATATTGAGTCCCTGACCGAGAAGATCAAGCAAGATGCGAGCATTGTGCCTTTTAATTTTAGGAACTGGGTAAAAAAATTGTCATTCTATGCGGACGATATGATGATATACACGTCAGATCCAGTACGGATAATTTCATTAATATACACTGCAGCAACTCAGTTTGGTCAGCTCTCTGGAAATCAGATTAACCAGACTAAAACAGAATGTATGCTCTGGAATGTGGAAGCTCCGCTCTCTATATCAAAACACGAGATAAGATATCTAGGAGTTCAAGTCACCCAGGAATATCGCAAAATTAACGGATAGAAATCTAGATAAAGTGAACAAAGAAATCACTGAGTCATTAAAGGGTTGGTCTCTGCTTCCCCTTACACTAATTGGAAGAGTGAACATTATAAAGATGATGCTTCTTCCCAAATAGATTTTTCTGTTTCAGAATATACCCCTAGCCTTTAATGAAGCGAAGCTTAAACAAATTCAAGCTAAATTTAACTCCTTTGTATGGGCTTCTAAGGGAATTAGGATTTCGTGGAGGAAATTGAGCAGAAAAAAAAGCAAAGGTGGCTTGTGTGCCCCGGATATGAAGATCTATGCATGGACTCTTCTACTTAAAGCAGGGATTCTGCTTTTTAATTGCCCAGACAGATCAGAAGTAGGCATAATGTTTAAGGAAATGCTGGTAGGAATCCAAGGGGGATCCAGTGGTTTCCTATACAAATATGGGGACCCACGCTTCTTTAAAAAAGTGCGATTGAAGATGCTGAGAGACATGGCTCTTACTTGGGCTAGGGTAAGGAAGGCCCTGAAACTCACATATTATACAGCCAAGTCTCCTATATGGGACTCTCCTGGTTCTCCGGAGTGGACTAAAGACAGTCTCGCAAAGCCGCTGGCAGACGCGGATATTAAGTACTGGTATCAGTTAATGCCTGAAGGGTCGATTATATCTTGGGAAGAGATTTCCAATGTGACTAAAAATAGCTTATCTAAGTTTAAATACTTTCAAATAAGGAGCTGGAGCCAGGCTGTAGGATCACAAGTAGGAACAACCAGCGTCTTAGAAGATCTGCTTCAAGGGAAGAACAGGAAGATAAAGACAGCAATCCTTTACTGGGCCATTTTGGAAGCAGAAGACGGCGACTTCACCTTGCCAGCTCATCTGTGGGGAGAACAGGTTTCAGACGCCGATTTGGAGAAGTCATGGCAAGTATCTTTTGACATACTACATACTACAGTTTCTCCCGCCAATTTAAAACGCAATCATTTCTTTTCTCTTCATAGAGTCCCCTGCTAAGCTTTCTAAATTTGCGAAGAATAGTATTCACTGTTGCCCAAAATGTAAGATGGAAAAGGCAGATGATATTAACATGTTCTTAACATGTCCGGTCTTGCATAATTACTGGTGTGCGGTATCTGAAGGTATGGGAAGTATGTTGAAGCTAAACATACAGGTTAGTACTTTACTTATATTTTTTGGTATTTCCTTGAATTTTGAATCACTCTCTCGAGATGTTAATAAATTGTTGTTCTACTTAATTATTTTAGCTCGAAGAGAAATCTGTAAATGGTGGATAAAAGATACCGAACCAACATATTTAGACTGGATTAATTCAATTAAGTACACCCTGAAATTAGATAGCACAAATTGGAAGAGCAAAAAACATTTCTGGACACCGTGCATTTCCTGGCTGGATAAACTTTAAGAACAAGGTCCAATGAATATGCCTTTTTGTGGATTGATGTACCCTAAGATCAGTTCCATGGTGGTTAGTTAGATGAACTGAATTGATTATTATGTCAGTTGGGTATCTACAAAAAGTGCCTCCAATAAGATCTTCGAGGTTTGTAAGCTCTCTGGGGTACAATTGCTATCAGTGGATGGCAATGGTTGAACGAACTTTGAGAATATCTTTGGCATATGAGGACTAAAAAAAGCTTATTATCTGCAAAAAGCATGTATTCTGACTATGACGCCTTGCATTTAATGTAAGATACACTTAATATTATTTCAAAATCTTGCTGTAGATTAAATAATGTGGTCATATATGACAAAAGTAAAAATGTAATCACTCAAACAGAAATGTTGAGCTAAACTTCACAACAAATGGAAAAAATATAAATCTGAATTCCTGAATAATTTACAAAATACGTTAAAAGAATATTCAGTAAATCTTTATGAAATCTGGGTTCTGAAGCAGGCTTATAATAAAGCAACACAGCAAAAGTAAATAACTAAAAGACCTATACATTAATGGTTGGCTCTTCAATAGTGAACCATAAATTCGGCTAAGGTTGTGAAATAGGTATGAATACACAAAATGTGCTTTTCGGTCTCAAAATACATAGCTCACTGTATACTTTAATAAGGGGCAGTTTTAATACAATCATCCATACGCACCTATACATCTTTCATCATCTGTTTCAGCATCACCAATAAATTCAAATTTAAATTCTTGAAGCGAGTGGGCAAACCGCCTTTGCGCAGCAGATAGATCTGTAAAGAAAAAAGTGGAAGTTTTATCCAATGCTACTATTAGTCATATATATCATCACTTCTAATAACAGAATGTAAAAACTGATATGGTGTGAAAAGGGAACATTTGTCTTGATTCCAGGAGAAGCGCTCGTTGTTTCTTATAACAGCACTCAATAATACAAATGTGCTAAAAGAACCAAGGCTCTTGGTTTAAATCAACACAATTCCATAAGTACCTCTGGTTTTCCTTACAACATCAGTCCTGAAACTAGCCTAACTCATTTCCACTTTCATGAAGAATTTACGGTTTTGCATGCTGATAAAATGAATGTGCCGTTTTTTTTATGATGCCTCAATACTGTTATAATTAGAGACTATTCTCAAATTAAAAGCAAATCCTATAGCTTGACATAACCTATAGCCACATTTGGCTTCATCGTTTAGCATAATACTGTCACCGTCCTTCATGGAGCACAGTTTTTATTGTAATTTTAGAGTATTTGTATGCATAATGATTATTTAGGCCAGCTAGTTGCTGCCTGATTTGCAGTGTTTTCCTGAAATAAATGTATAAGATAGTAAAACTAAAGCAACAAGCAGTGACGAATAGTTACAGAAATAGTGATTGCCCTTGGCAAGCAGCTGCCATTTTATAAAATTCCATGGTATTTCTACTTGATGGAAAGAGGAGCTGGTCATCCGCCCACATGAAGGCCCTCGAATGAAATGAAATAATTCAAAATAGGAGGACGTTCCACAAAATATTGCAACACTTAGAATGTTTTTCATGCCTATTTCTCAACCCAGAAATTTGGCATAATGGCCACAAAGATAGTTATTTATGAAGGTAACTTTAATGACAGATGATGCACACAGATTCAAAATTATGCCCCATTTGGGTGGTTCAAAATATGATAGATATCTATACTGACCATATTATATAAGGAGTAGGGTAGGAACATACTTGTCAGTACTCACATAATAGCAACCACTGGAACCAAACAATTAACCCTTTGAGCCATCACTTCAAAACACATAAGGCGGTCATGTAATGTCTTCTTTGGGTATCCTGGAAGTGCTCCCTTAGGCAAGGAGATCATTGAAGAGAATTTGTTAAGTGAAACAGGACAGAAGGTTAATGTTCGAAATACTGGAGAGCCTGAAACACATCCAGTAGACGAAGGGTTAAGTTTCTGCTCTAGAATTCTACATGAATGATCGTAGGTCTCACATGTCAACCATTACGGAGCAAGGAAGATCAGGTTGTAATGCTTCTTGGGAAGCAGAACCTTTTCACCCAACGTGGCCAAGTGTGCGTTGGATTCTCTATATGGAAACTCAAAACCAAAAATCTCCTACTAAGCAGCAATACTTTATACAGCACATGTGGCCTTCAAGAGGTCGTACAGCTTCTGACATGTTACCATCTGGGTTACTGAGCCTTCTACTGTTATGTTCTTCAAGTGTACACACACACAGCATTCTGCTGTACATTTGGCTAGGTGTGTGCTATATAGATTCCTATGAGCATGCAGAAAAACCCAATGCCTTCAACCAAGCAGTAATACATGCTATGCACATGTGACAACAAACGCACCAATTACAACAGAACATATTAGATAGAACTCGCTACTTCCCCCAAAAGCATACATAGATGCAATGTTGTTGGTTATCATGGTACCCAATAGAAAGTGCTTTTATCACTTAACTATATTCTCTACACAGCATCTCTTCAACCACACATAAAATGCATATTTTTCAAACAGTTCATTTTATTTCTGAAGAAATTAATGTTTAAAGACAGTGGTTCTGACATTTTTTCCATCAACCCTTTTGACAAATTCTTCTTTAAAAATGTTTATCAGTTTGAAAACAACAATCTACAGAAAACCATTATTGATTTATAATTTGTTTTTTGATGTTTTACAGTGGAGTTTCACTCACTTAAATCCCCATTCATTTAGGGGGTTTCCCTTACCCTCTACCCCTTTCCCCTCCTTTCTTTTCTTTGACATCCCCTTCATATTCTTTTTTTTTATCTATTGGGGTTTTATATTATATAATTATAAAACCACATAAAGTGATGACAGCGATTACGTTCTAATTGCCACCTTTTTGGTTTGGTAATCATGATCTCTGTGCCATGTGTCTCAGACTGTCAGCTCAGAACAGTTCGGTATAAAGAATAACTCAGATTGCATGAGACAAAGAAGCACTGAATACATACACAGACTGTATAATACTCATCACAGTTTCCACACAACCTTGATTTGTCTGCCTGTGGGGAATCAGATTGTTGCAGGAGACGTGATCTGAGCGGGCAAAATGTCTTTGGGTCTAGTTGTGGGTGGCATGATTCAGTTCTATTGAAAATATAGAGAAGAGAGAGGCATCTGGAAACAAGTTCTCTAGCAATGCTACTATGAAATCTTCTATGCTCCCCATTCAGGTGATGTCTTGGAAACCCAGAATGTACAGGGTGTTACGACATGACCTGCCCTGCAAGTCTTCATTTTTTGCCTTAGATGGGAGCTAGATGATTTTCCATGTTTAGCAATGGCTCGCCTACATTTCTTGTCACACGTTACATGTGCAAGACTCTCTGTTCTTTTGTATTCATGTGGACACCCGGAATGTCCATGCGTTCTTTCCTATAGATTTGACAGGGTGTCTATTTTGGCATCAATGGTTCAGAGGCTCTACGTCATATTTGTCACAATTGCTCACAAATCGCGGCCGGTGTGGGTCTGGGTGCAGGGTTTGTCCTGTCCCATTCTTTAATGCCCACACATCATGCAGACTCCCACTTTACCCCCTTTTAAACAAAACATTACCTTTGCTATTCTCCTACCTCCTCTACTTTTCTCTCCATCCTCTGCATCCTCCCTTACTTCTGTCTTACCTTTTTCTTGATGATATACCCATTTTTCAGAAAAATATACTATTTGTTGAGGAAAATGTATTTTTTCATTTTGGCATTTCTACAACAAGAAATTCTGCCAACCTGATTTCATCAGACTATCTTCATGTTGGACAATCGTCAAAATTTCAGTATACCGCTAGTCATTTTGTTAGTGAACTAGACACTTAATAATTCTCTTCTAACCATATAATCATACAAAACCAATGGAAGAAAATCCCAGAACTAGAGGAAAAAGCATCTTATTTAACACAGTGCTTGAATGCCATACTAATGGTAGAAGGACCTATAATAAATGATGAAAGTTTAACATTTTTAGAACAAGCATTAGTTTAACAACTATGTAGGGAGTTCAATGCAATAAAAAAACAATTGGATGAATTGGATGGAATCCCAAGTAGAGCCACCATAAGCAGAAACCAGTGGCGGCTCCTCCGGCTATGGCGGAGGAACATTGCCCAACAGGCTCATAGCCAGCACCTGAAAAATAATACAATATCTTACTATTGTTTTATTCTTTAGCTGCTGGCTCTGAGCCAGTGTGTGCAGGGAGGGGCAGGACGGGCCATGGGAGGGAGTAGGAGGAGTGGTATGTGCACTTGTGAGTGCGCATGTCAGTTTGGCCATCCGTTTTAGACCGGCCAAACTGAAATGCGCACTTGCTATCTCCAACCCAGCGGTATTGTACAGGCAGGTTGGAGAAACAGCACAGACTCCATGTGCCTGAGGAAGCAACTTTTCAGCCCACTCATGCCAATACCCACGCTGCACTCATGCTTGAGAGCAGCGTGGGGATTGGATGGGGAGTCTATGATGCTGCCTCAGGGACTGCTGGGTGCAGCAGAGCAGAGAAGCAGTGAGAGGTGAGGTGGCCGTCATCATGAGGTAAGTTTTATTAATCCCCTGTACTCTCCCTCCTGCCCGTGCTCCCCACACCTGCACCTTACTTTTAAATGATATTGGCCACCACTGGCAGCAACAGATTTTGACTAGGCCCGATCTCAGTAGAAATGACGCAAGCAGAAACATCCTCTGTGGGCCTCACTGTGTCAAAATGCAATCAATAAAAAACGTTGTGTACAGAGTGGTAAACAGATTACCCTTACACTTTTGATGTAATTAAGTAGTCCACAACTTAAACATGTAAAAAAAACAGTTGCACTTGTGATATCTCCACAAACATTATGCTCATAAAGAAGTAGAGGAATGATGATTATGAAATCAAACCCCTAGCAAAAAGTGACTAAAACAGTCATAGATACAAGTTCAAACTGAGTTATGAAGTTCTCTCCATTATGAACAATATAAAGATACTTTTGCAACACAAAGATGATGGACGGAATGGAACATTGTCAAACATTCACCCCCAGTCAATTCTAGTTCAGCATTCCGTCCATCATCTTTTTGTGTTGCTATTGTTGCCCTAAGTGGCATGGGTGTGCCCAGACGTAGGTCCCGTGCTTGTTCTGCCACTGGATGCAAGCTAACCTGGGAAGGGTGACACCCTAAAGCTGGTCCCAGGATGCTTGTTTTCTGGTCCAGGAGGACCTGGCCAGGCAGTTCAGGCTGGACTGTTCCCATTGGGCGCCAGGGTCAAAACTGATTTGCATATGGCTGGGTCAAAACTGGGGTGGCATGGTGACCAAATATATTATGAATTTAAACCAGATCTGTGACTGGCGTTGAGTGGTTTACAATGTTCAGCATTCCGTCCATCATCTTTTTGAGTTGCAACCCCCAAATCAGAATCAAGCTGTATCTACGAATAATCAGCATAAAAGTGCATTCACGAGTGGAATGCAAATGCTTCAATCAATCTGGATTCTTGACATTTACTCTGGGTGAGTTCTATCCTTCAATCAGCATGAAATAAGGTTTACAGACGCAATTTAAATTTCTTCCTCTGGCATTTCCACACAAGTTTCCTCAAAACCATCAATGTTCAATCACAGTCAAGATTATCTGTCCCAGTAATCATCATTCATTCATACTTTCGTGAAATTGCACCAGGTAGTTCTGAATTGCGGACTGAAAGAACGGGGTGGTGTCTTGGGTTAAGCCGGGCCCAGCTCTCGCATGGACAGTGTCTTCTGTGGGCTTCCAGTTACCTGGTCACATTTGCAGAGGTAAGGGGGCGAGATGTTTACATCACTGGTCAATTTCAGAGGCTTGAGAATGGCAAGGACGTGGCAGCATGGACAGTTTAGCATCCTTTACTTTTTAAGTGTGTGAAGATACATTTCATTTGCCAAGTTGCTTTTGTATGTAGGTCATCATTCTTGTTCTAGTGGACCAAAGTGCGCCCCACCACTAACTCCATGCATGGATCCCACCCTCCCACCCCCTACGAGCTTAAGACAGCACAGCCCACATTACCCAGTCAACTGTGTTGAATCCCCACTGCCCTCTCCTGCCAGGTCATGAAATTTCCCCCTTCAAATACATTGTTCTCGAGATGAATAGGCCTTGGTAGACCACTTCCCTGGTTGCGTGCCCAATGGTTGGCACTTAATATTTGCAGGAAAATTAAAGGTAGGCCACAGCTGTAATCCCCTATTTAAATGGCAGAGCACCCTGCAACCCATCAATCAATTAAAAGGAAAGGCCCTAAATGCCTGATGCTCCCCTTCTTGGCATTTCAAATGTCTATATGGTAAGCACTGCAAATAAACGCCAAAAAACAATATATGGCAACCAGAAATTATATGATAGGAGCAGGGTAAAGTTGCACTAAACTCCTTTACCGGAAAATATTACAAGCAGTAATGCACAACCGAGATGATCACTATCAAACTAGGTGCATTAAGTAGCACAAAAGACAAATCATAATAAACTTTTATTGTAACCGTCAGGGTTTCTACTCTGCCTTTCACTGTTGAATAGAAAACAGAACAAAGCATTGCCAAACCTATTTACATTTTTAACATTTTAAATAGCAGATCTTCAGAGCAGTGCTGCACACCTTCAGCCACACTTATTGTCATTTTGAGGGGTGAAAATCAGATAGGAGATCATGGCTCTTGAAATGGAAGACCTCAGAGGGGCAGTCAGTGAGGGGGCTGCCACTACACTGCTGCAACGGGGCACGGCCTAGACTCTTTATCCCACCAGGACGATCTCTGCTGCAGCTTGTGTGGCCCCAACTTAGTACACACAGGGGTGAGTTCCTGTGTATCCGTAGGGGAACCTCGGTATCTCCTTATCAGTCTCTCTTGGAGTTCCAGGGTGTACTATCTAAGGACGTCAATCTATAGGAGTATTTCTCCTCCTGCCACGAATAGATGGGCTCTACCGGCTTGGACACGGCCTTCAAATAAACCCCTCCGTTCTTTGGCCGACTCTGGTGGTGTTTAGTGGCAGACCGTTTTTCTTATCCAACCGCTTGGCTGCTTTCTACTCTCATCACGCCTTGTGACAACTTCTTATGTTACTTTATATCCGGATGTCCCTGGATCCTAGTTGTTGTTGGATTGACTTTATGTAAACTCAGGCACTTCTCCTTTTCTCCTTGCCATTGTATCACACTGAGCCCGGAAGAAGGTGAGACCCATCAATTGGGGTCGGACACCGAAACGCGCGTTGGTGCTGGAGTCCTCTGGTACTTATGTCTCCCCCAAGACTACTTAGCTGTGGCATTTATTGAAAATGTTAAAGATAAATTCTGTTAATCACTTTGTCTCATTCAATGAAATGATATTATGATAGGGTGAATGATTCCACGTTAATATTATTAAACCACACAGTACATTGTGGTCCAAGACAGTCACCATATTGGTATTAGATTCTGTGGGGGGGTAACCAATGGATATGCTTTGGAGACTGTAGGACATGAATGATTGTTATGTATATGCAAATGAATGAGTATGAATTGGTTTGAGAGAATGAATGGGTTTTAGTACAAGTGTTGTGCCTGGGTTTTTCTTGCACTGCATTGTATAATTATTGAATATTTATCAAGTGTATGTATTATGTCTTTTGCTATTTTGAGCTTTGTTACAATACATTTGATATAATTGATTAAAAGAGATGTTTGAAGTTTGCTAGTACCTTGCAACATGTCTGGTCTTCCTGGCCTCTAGCACACTGTACTGTCTTTCCTGGGGGGGGATGTGATATTGCTGGTTTGGTATTGTATCCATGACTATTAGCATTTTTCATAATACTTTTTCAGGCAGTGGGGTCTGTTCTAGTTGATTACGTGGCCCCAATTTAGTGCCTGGACCAACTGCAGATCATCTCACTCAGTGGGGTTATCCAGGGCCAAATCGCTCCTGGAGACTAAAGTTTACTCTTCACTGGGGTTAGAAATAAGAGGCGAGGCAGTGCCGCCCCATCAGGTTCGCAACTTGCAGCAGTATTGGGGTTCTCGTCCCCGGGGGACCTGCTCTACGGCAACACAGCTCTCGACGATCCCAAAACTACCCCGCTGGGCTCCTAAAGGATCACAGTCACTGAGGATGGGATAATGCAGCTCAGCACTGCAGCATTACAGCACACAGAGCAGGGTGGTGATACACAGAGATCAGCAGATGGGGGACAAACTGTGGCCTCGAGCCCAACAATGGACTTTGTGCCAGATACCATAGGGGCCCAGGAGGTGGGGATTGGCAGCCATTGAAAGCAAGACTTACTGTCTGCCCTTGTATGATAGTATAGATGGTACTGGCTTAGCCAGTACTTGGTGGGGTTGTAAGAATGCTTGGACTGTCTGAGATGTGTGACATTTGGCACAGTGGGACATTGATGTATTACAACCCCTTTTGCACTGCCTGTGGAGACTAGGTTGTATGAAACCTGGCAGGCTATTTGAGATCGGAGTGCATGCAGATTGAGTGAGCACATGATGATCAGATAGAGTTCCAGACACAAAATGTATGGCTGGCCGGCGGAATTCCATCAAGTGTACTCGTCCCTTTAATGCAGGGCCTCCTGGTTTTCTTAGAGGCCACGGAGGTAGGGAAACTGCCCCCAACCACTCGGGAGGGGGAAATATGCATGCTACTTAAACTGGGGGGGAGTAACAGACAACCCTACTGCTTATAGACCTCTCATGATGATTAATTCTGATGTGAAGGTGCTTTGCAAGACACTGGCCTACCGCTTAACGCACCATATGGCACAGCTGGTCCATGAGTACCAGTGCGGCTTCATCCCAGGTTGCAGCACCAGTATGAACCTTCCACTATTGACTCATGTCCTGCACGTGGTTGAACACTAGGATGAGGAGCTAGCTCTGGTCACGATCGACCTGGAGAAAGCATTCAAAGCAGGGGACTGGGGCTACCTGCTCACGGTGTGGAAGTTTATGGGCTTAGTCCCACGTTTCTGTGGCTGGATCCAGTCGTTTGCATGGCACCAACTCCAAGGGTGAGCATGGGGAGCTGCTGCTCAGAGCCATGGAGGCTGGGCCGTGGTTCACAGCATGGCTGCCCATTGTTGCTGCTTTTATTTGCCCTTGAAATAGACCCTTTTGTGATTTTGGTGTGCTGGGAACTGCACGACTATGGCATAGTAATAAGGGATATCCCTCATGTCATTTCGATTTATGCTGATAATGTCCCGTTCTATCTCTCCTCCACCGGAGACGCCTTACAAAGTCAGTTGCGCATGTTGGACGACTTTGGGAAGATTTCAGATCTTCGGCTTATCTGCGACAAATGTATGTACTTCCCCATTGCATCACTAGTCAGTAGCCTGATAGACTGCTTACGGGGAACATCCTTTACAACGCAACTTTTACAACGAAGTGCCTTTACGACGCAACCATTACAATGCAACTTTTACAACGACTTGCGCTGGGGGGAGCTCGAGGATAGGGAATAGTTTCCAACACCTTCCCTACTATCCACGGGGACTGGAGTTGGAATAGTAAATTATACTATTCACTATACAGCGCCCCCAACGCAAGTCGTTGTAACGACTTGCGTTGTAAGACTTGCGTCGTAAAGGCATGCGCTGTAAAAGCATGCGTTGTAACATCATACATCCCTGCTTACCTGTGCTAGGACTTTGCTGGGCGTCGACGCAATTCAGGTACCTTGGGATTCAGGTAGGGCACGCACTAAAGGTACAGCAACATCTAAACATGGACAGGGTCTTGGATGCATTGAGGTCATCTGCGAATTTCTGGAATGCTACCTGTATGTGCTGCAGAACTCATTGTTCCCCTCACCATCAAGGGTCTTCAGGCAGCTAGACTCCACCCTCATCTCGCTATTATGGGAGGGCTGGCACAGTAGAGTGGCCTTGGCGACAATGTCAAGACAGTACTAAGATTGAGGGCTGGAAGTCTCATGTCTTGATTTGCATTACTATCCTACACATCTTCAGTATGCGGCCAGCTGGCTGGACTCGGGATACATGTCTATTGTCTGATAGAATTGCAGTGGAATGGTTGCAGGAGTTACTGAAGGAGGGCACCAGACTCCTAGCAGATATTCCATACGTAATCCGGCAGACGGCAACAATTTAGCAACGATTCGCCCAGGAAGTCCTTGGTTGGGCCCCATTCCACAGAGAACTCACCGTTTGGGCATTGAAACCTGTCCGGCAGATGATGGAGGGCATGTCCTTCAGGTCATGGCAGGATGAGGGTGTGCCTATTTATGGGATTCAGATCCAGGAGAGATTTTATTTCCTTTGAGGACACCTGCCAAGAATGCTGTCTTGGGCCTGGTCAATTTTTGCATCAGGCCATGTGACCCGGCAGCACATGCACCTACACAAACCCCGGGAATCATTCTATCCTGTGGTTTGGGCCGCCATTTGATCACACTGTTGTACAGAGTCATGCATGAGGATGCGGAGGGTCCTCCTCCACAGGCCCACAAGGCCTGGGACATTAATCTAAATGTCCCCTTGGGAGCCGGAGGCTGATCTCGAATAAATGAGCTTGCACATTTTGTCCCTTGCAATGCCTGCTTTCAACTGATAAATTTTAATTTCCTTCACAGGACATATCCAACACCCAGGAACCTGCATTGCATATCCCCAACCTGAGAAAACAGCTGTTCCAGCTGCGGCGCAGAAGATGCAGACTTCCTGCATTTACCTTGGCATTGCAGGCTGGCACAGGACTTCTGAACACAGGTGGGTCCTGATATAAACAGGGCTGCGCGTCTACACATGCCATGCACCCCATAGTGTTGCCTGCTGGGAAACATGAAGCTCTAGAAAGGTAAGAAAATGTTGGATAAGTTCCTACAATTGATGCTAGTCTTAGCCAGACAGAGGGTAGCTATCACATGGATGGGGCAGGGGGCACCAGAGTACCGTGATGGAACAAAGATGTTATGGAGTGGACCTTGGCAGAGGAGACTCGCATGCAGCACAACAGGCACAATGAAAGGGTGGTGGATGACCTAGCTGAGTGGCGAGGCCTATGTAGCACTTTACTGGACCTGACCTCTGCTATGGTATCGGCTGACAGAAATGACACAAACAAATGAGTTTGACGAAGCTTAGGACTGTGTGGAGAGCATGGAGGGTTCCGTTTGCGGAGGCACTGTCGAGAAGGGGGTACAAGCGTGTTATACCTGTATTCCCCAGGTGGGGGACGGCAGATCGTTCGTCATGAACTTGTCTATCGATATGGAAAACTATGCCCAGTTTGTGGGGAAGGAAAGGAAACGTTGGGTCACTTTTTGTTTTCTTGTTATGCATATTCTGTTCCCAGACGTGTTTGGCTGGCTCCCATGTGTAGAAATCTGGGTACTAAAAGTAGCATGGTAGCTCTACGCATAGTAAAATCTACCTCCTTAAATTGGATTACAATAGCGACTGCAAAGTTTCTGGGGTGGGCGTGGGTAATTAGGCAGAGATTGCTAGTAGGGTAACTACTCTCTGCTTAGTTGAACAGAGATTGCTAGATTATCTACTCTCTGTTCCCCATGCGAGGTGTCTTATCTGGTTTTAATCTGTTTTTTACTATATGAACTTTGCACTTTTGGATTATATATACTGGATGAAATGAATTTTATTGTCTTTTTAACATGTATTGTGCTTAAGTCATATTCGATTTTGTAATTTAATTGTATTTTTATTATGTGTTTGTTTGTTTGCTTTTATGAGTAAATACTCGAATAAAGCACTTTTGAATTGAATTGAATTGGAAAACTACCCTTACATGTGTATGGTATTTTACCTTGCATATCACTGACTGCTGATTTGCTTATGTGATGTTTTCTAAAACTGAAAAATAAAGGTTATAAAATAAAAAACCAAAATAAAAAAGCGGAGTGCTTTTCTATGATTACGCCTTGCTTTGCATGGTCTCCCTGACCCCATTGTGGTTTCCCTGAAGGGTATCATACAAGCGGAAACACATCTTACCAAATGCCTTAAAAGTTTAAGCATTTTACTGCAACCCTGATGGAAATACACTGATCAGCCCTTCCAGCCTGCATCATTTTCAAGATAAGGTGGATTGTAGGAAAGCCATCAGAATGGGCGCCACTGTATACCTGGCAATGAAATGAACTACACCACGTGCAACTACTCCACCAGAATCCAGAATTGTGCCTGACACAACTCAGTTGCAAAAAAAAAAAAACAGAATTAAAAAGAAAACCAGAGACCCAGCTTTCTTCATCTGTTCTAGATACTGGGGGAACCACATCTCCATTAACATCAGAGACGTCGCAAGTCTTCTGTAATTCAGAAGGAAGCTGAAGACCAACCACTTTAGGGAACGCTACATCTCCACATGATACGATTCATCACCCTCAAACGTTCTGCTCCATGTTAAACAATCCTGGATCATAGTTTCCACCCTTATTCAGTGCACATTGTTTACTGACGAGGTTTGCACTCTACAAATACATATTCTCACATATAAAACTCAGGACTGACTTACAATTTTGCATACAATTTCATGAAATCTAAGTTTTTTTTAAATGTCAGATGTCCGTCCCCCCACCCTTGGTGTGTTCTTTTGTCACTCTGCTTTAAAAAAAAAAAAAAAAAATCCTTCCTCAACCATCTCAATCGTGACCTTTTTTCCGAACAATTTCCGTTCTTAATATTGCTCCTGAGACTTTGTTTCTAAAATATATTACTGACTTATGGTGGTTTATTTGCATTATGGTGGTTCATGTCTGGAGTGTCACTATAGGCAAAAAAACACAGTGGAATGCATCTCAGTCACCAGTGGCTCGGATTCATTCCAGCATTCCACTAATCAGCTTTTTGTTTTTTGATAATAATGGTAGTTGCACTACACACATGCCTATACATAAATAACAGAAGGTTGATGTCATTTTTTCATACAGGTTTGCTCTGACATTATAACCCATCTTATAATTTTGTGTAAGGATTTGTTGCCAGTTTTTGCTCTCCGCTACATTGTTTCATCCTTTTCAAAACACTTCTATGTGGACTGTCCATCTGATCTCATGTCTGATCTCATGCCCTCCTCCCTACTGCCATCCACAAAAACATACAGGATCTACTACTAACTGGATTGTTATGCAAATAAAGAAATCACGTTATTTGAGCACTCAATCTAGAGAAAACAGCATCTGCACAACTATTTCATACACATAATGCAAAACAAAAATCTTTCAAGATAATACTCGTTTTACTTCCATTCTTACACAAGCCCCCTTCTAAGCCAAACACTTAACAAAATCTCTACTAACTTCACACAAAAATATGCTATCAACAACATGCACAGTTGATGGCGGACACCCCAGATCTACAAGAGATGTCCTCTGGACTGAGAAAGCACTATGGTGACATAATAATGGAAGTGTATGGCAAGAAAGAAACTGATGAAAGGAAAGCTTGACTTAATCTCAGCCACTAATAATCCGACTGTATTAAAGTTAATCAAATTTCACCCACTAAGCCACTCTAAACAGAGACCAGCCATAAGTAAATCTACTCTGGTTGTGCTCCAATATGAACAGCTCAACCCAAACTGCCAAGCCAAGTCCCCTCTAGACAGGAAACCCAGACCGGTTTCAGCCTACATCAGAGGGGACTGGACCTGCAGTTCGGACTGGATTTTTTTCCTGGAGCAGGGCCAAGTCTCATTTGCATTATGGTGGTTCTTGTCTGGAGTGTCACTATAGGCAAAAAAACACAGTGGAATGCATCTCAGTCACCAGTGGCTCGGATTCATTCCAGCATTCCACTAATCACCTTTTTGTTTTTTGATAATAATGGTAGTTGCACTACACACATGCCTATACATAAATAACAGAAGGTTGATGTCATTTTTTCATACAGGTTTGCTCTGACATTATAACCCATCAGCAATTATAACAGAATCAATGCTTTTCCACGTGGTATATGTTGTTCTTCAGAAAAAAGGCACACAAGTTATCAAAAATGTGGTCAAAGTAATAACTGCGGCCTGAGATCACCGATCTCCAATACCTCAAGGCCTCATGTGTCAAAATACGTTTTTATTGTATACAATCTTTCACATAACAAACACATCGGTTTGTAGACCAGTGAAAGCTTTGCAACACAGATATACACACCACAGATTTATGATGAGATAGCTGAAGGTGGAGTGTAAAATGAGCAATGTTCGTCTGCAATCAATTGATAAGAGTGTAAATATACACAACCTACTGAGAAATATAGTGTTACAATATCTAAGCCAGAAGCTTAAAAAAACGAACACATGATTGAATTTATTTTTTTTAAAAAGGAAGTGGATAGACTTAAAACATTGAGCAGGAAAATAAAGATCAGTGAATATTCTATAAAGAAACAAGCAATCAAACTGTGAAATTGATTTTTTTATTTCACTTTCTGATTCGCCAAGGGAAAAAAAACAGTAATAACATTCCAGACACATATGTTTATATCCATACTGGGAAAAAAACTGTACTATAGAGAAACAATCACTATACTCCACCAATTCCAACCTCAAACAACTCTGCTACCCTTTTCCAGGTGGAAGGCCAACAAGCTATAAAGCTGATGTAACTGACAAACAATGTCCCACAAGGAGTCACTGACAGCCACAAGAATAAGACAGCAGAGGCTGATCAAAACAACCCTATTACGATGTGTTACCCACATCAAAGAGTCCAACATGCCATGTCAACAAAGCTCACAAACCTAAACCTACATGTAAGTATTTCATTCTTACAAAAAGGGTGCCACAATACCCTCAGTTATCCCACAACTCACGCCAGCCAGGGGTGATGTAGGGTACAGGACCCTGCAATTACCAACACATCAATCATTGGCTCCCCATTTAAAGGCCAGTGAGTATGTTATCGTCTCAAACAAGAGATTCAATTCCCATTAAAACGTGTCACACAATATTTTTCATTTTTAATTATCTCATATTTTAGTTAATATTTTTGCCTTAATGTGCCAGGAGTCTGGAGCTTTGGCTCCTTAATCTTCTTGGTAACACCAACTAGTAATGCAGGGCGCAGGTACAATCCTAAAGTAAATCCCCAACAACTGAATTAAGTGGCTTGAGGTGAAGGCCAAGGGCATCTGGAAGTCGTGTTTAACACCAGAGTTGAGCTATAATCATAAAAGCAAATATGTTTCAAGGATAAGAAGGCTTGTACAACAAATGTACACATGCAAGTGTAGGTCTCACCTCTCCATACCTGGCACCCACCCCATGCGTTATTCTTCTCGTATGACTCTGTGTCCGTGGCACTGGCTTTGATACCCCACAACAGCAAAGGGCTAACTCACTCTCTCCAGTTGTGCAGAGAGAGATTGTATGGGTATATGCAACTGTGCCGGCGCTCTTTCTCCATCATAATGCTTCCAACCCTTACCCACATCGATTTTTTAACCGTATATACCTGTCTCAATCGAATATTTCTGTTTTCCCCCAAAAAACTTGTATTATGTTTCCATGTACATAGTACAGGCCAGCATTGAGCACATGTATTTGCTGAGTTTGAAAGAAACAACAAAGACAGAGTTACTCATCGTAATACACAGAAACTAGGGTTCAACTTTAATTCAACTTCAAACTCAGTAACTAAGGTGTGCGGTGGGATGTGCATATCATCAAGGTCTCTAGGACATAGAAAGCTAAAATTATGCAGTAATACACTGTCCTTAAGGACTCTATGACAATATGTAATGGGGGCATCGGGGTCAGCCTCCGTCTTCAAAAGCAAATACCAGGCCAGCCGATTTCCAACTTCCCACTGAAGATCAACCTTGCTAGCTGGCTTACTTCTCACACTATTCATGGAAGTATATAATCAGTAGGGTTTTTAAAGGACATTTACAGCTCTTCCCTGTCCAGTACTGTCTGCGGACTGCACCTTCCCCTGCTATTTTTAGTACAGACCACCCCACCTTTAACTCCGCCCAATACATCACCTGTCTAACCCAATGACTGAAACCAGGATCCCACTGTACCAATTCTTACGAGCATCACTTACAATGTCCCTGTAATTTTCTCTCAGTGGTATGAAATGATCTGGTACGTCCAAAACATGTGAGGTACATGTGAGGCAACATTCTTGCCTTCATCTAACGATTCTGGTCTATTAACATGGTAAATAAAGGCCAATACAAAAGTAACAGACTTCGGATTTATTACCTTTATTCATCAAGTCCCAGGCACAGTAGAAGCCCAACATACGACTTTCAGTGTTGCATGGGGAACTCTGCCTTTGTTTCTTTTCTTTTTAAGATATCCTTTTAAATACTCTTTTTAGCTGCTTGCATTGGTACGAGGCAGTTTCATTTGCACTGTTTCAGCACCTGTAAGAGCGCTTTCGAGTGGAAGTGGGGCGTTTTCCGCGAAAAATACTTTCTAATATTTGTTTTTAACTATTTTACATTTGCGTGATCCTGCATTATTTGTACTGCGTTTCTGCACCTGTCAGGGTACTTTTTGTTGGCACGAGCACACAGAGACACCATCCTTGTTAGAGCCAAGGCAAGCCGATCTGAGCCCGTCCATGCTAGAATGGGACCAGGGGCCAGGAACCCTACATCTGACTCCTATGTCGAATTATCTATGCTATCCATGAAGTAGTTGCCCTAAACGGAGACCTTAAAGATAAATGTCTGCATTCAATTGCCCTTAATGAAGGAAACTCAGTATGTGAGGGCTGTGTGCTCACCTTGTCAGTCACTTTTTTACCCAATAATACTTGCATTCCCAAACACAGATTGCAAATGTTTCTTATCAACCACAGATTCGTTCCTCACCACAAATTAGACATGTTCTCACTTTTAGAAGAGGAAAAGCTAGATGCAGGTTTTCTAACTGAAACTTGGCTCCATGTGGCGTCTGGATCAGATGTACCACTGGCCTTACCTTCCAACTATTTTATTATTCGGAAAGATGGAAGGATGGGACAGGTGGAGGATTGGCGATCTTTCTTAAGACCGACTTTTCTGTGAGCTGGAACCCTCCCTTATCCATAAATGTGAATGCTTTCCCTTCGCAAAAGCTTTTTCTCCCACCTTTATGTACTCAGGAGGGTTCATCTATCATCCTACAGACCATGCAGGTCCCTTCTCCCAGGATTTCCCTGAGGCCCTTGCCAATTTAGCAGTTAAGAAGTCACACTTCACAGCCTGGGGAGATTTTAACCTCCATTTAGAGGAGCCTTCTGACTTACAAGTCACTGGATTCCTGCAAAGTCTTGCAACTATCCAATTTACTCAAAGAGTACAATACCCATCTCACATAAAGGGACATTTGTTGGATCCCATCTTTTCCATCTACCCTTGCTTACAGGTTCATTTGGTCTGACCACCACTTAATTCCCATGTATCTAGAGATTCCTAGCTCAAGTTTAGCCAGTAAAAAGTCTGTCCAGATTGACCGTAACTGGGCCAAGCTTAATCCTGATAAATGGAAGTATGCTTTGAGTGAGAGTACACTGCAGGTAAGCCTTGATCCACAAGAGACCTACAGTACAATTTCTGAATGTATACAGCATTATTTAAACCAAACCATTCTCTTACCATAGGTAAAGAGGACAGGGTTTTTGTGGACAGGAAGGAATGGTGCTCTGCATGAATTAACGTAAAGTATGAAAGTAGAAACAATTTGGTATGGTGCTAACCGGGAAGGGGAGACCCTACAACCCCTTAATCTGTGAAGAAGAATCAAAGCATAAGCAAATATAGCAACAGTCCCATGCACACATACAGTCTAGTAATACATCGGGTCAAAGTAATGTAGAAGCAAATGGACCCGATCCAACGTTGAAGTGCTTGAATTCTTTAATTGGTCATCAAACAGAAAAACAGACAGCCGGCTGACACGTGTTTCATCAGAGAAACCACGTTCTCAGACTCTTCAGGGCCCTGTACGGGTGCTCGAGTGTGAGTTCCCACCGCAACTTTTACATGGAAGGATAATGACCCCGGATTGTATTGCAGACGCCAGGACGCCAGAACCCGAGCAGATTAATTAGTATCGGACAGCACATACACGTGCATCACCAGGACTGACCGGGCTCATTATCCTTCCATGTAAAAGTTGCGGTGGGAACTCACACTCGAGCACCCGTACTGGCGTCTAGACTTACAGTATATTTGGATTAGTCCGTACTTTTATTCTTGAAAGTCAACTGCCCCATCAGGACTGATCATACCCTACCTGGTTGGAATTATCACCGGCTTTGGAATATCACGGACTTTGAATTCAGCCACAGAGCCCTGAAGAGTCGGAGAACACGGTTTCTCTGATGAAACAAGTGTCGGCTGGCTGTGTGTCTTTCTTTTTGATGACCAATTCAAGAACTTCAACGTTGGATTGGGTCCATCTGCTTCTACATTACATCGACCCAATGTATTACTAGACTGTATGAGAGCACCATTCTCTTACCATACTGAGATAAAGCTTGCCCAGGCTACTTACTATGAACTCATACTCAATGGGGCTGCAAACTCCTCTAGAGAGATGTTTAAAGTTACCAAAGCTCTATTGGAGCCAAGATCTAACAGTCCGGATCCTGAATCCTCCAATCTCAGGAGTAACAATCTTGCCACTTTCTTAACAAAATAATTGATATTTATCAATCTTTCCAAGATGTCGAAGGAACTTTGGACCCTATTGTTCAGCCTGATAGTATGAAGGTACATCACAAACTTTCTCCGAAATTCCTCTTCTGTCTTATGACAGATTTATGAGTATTTTTAGTCAAGTCCGATCTGGCTCCACTCGTGATCCTGCACCCCCCAGGATCCTCTCTTTAGCCATGAAAGTCATTTTTCAGATTTTTCTGAAACACAGCTAATCTGTCCTTAAAAAGGGGAATAGTCCTGGTGGAGTGGAAGCACGCAATGGTTGAAGCCATTTTAAACAAACCAAACTTAGATCCCACCTGCCTGTCAAACTACCGTCCAATATCCCTGCTGCCAGGGCGGAGTAAAGTGTTTTGCTGAAACATGTTAATACCCACTTCTCAGAATTTATTGACTAACAATAGACTTTACTTTATTCAAATGGGTTTCCGGCCCAAACATAGCACTGAGACTGCCCTTTCAGTGGTGGTGGAGAATGCTAAAATGAGGCTTGATCGTGGTGACATTGCAATTATTATTGTCTCGACCAATGTGCTGCCTTTGATACCATGCATCACGATGTTCTCTTAGAAAGGATTCATAGGGAAGGAGTTCTAGAACTGTCCGGGATTAGTTAAGGTAGTTTCTCTCTGACAGATCTTCTCAGGTCTATGAGAAGTCCACAGGGGTGTGGAATTTAATCAAATAACTTCTTGTCCATGGGGCAGGTTGCTTAATAAATCTACATGTCCTGTAACAAAATCCACTTGTCCCTTTTGTGCAATGTAATGCGGTGACAAATTATGGCAGCAATTTCATTATGTAAGAGTTCTGATATAGCCTCTCTAATTATGCCAAGGCTTGTACCATAGTAGGGTTTGAATACTAACAATTCCCTTATGTTGCTACGTTTTTGCAGGTCTACATACAGGGGCTGAAGGTAGTAGTACGCAATAGTTTAATGGGTTGGAACGCCCTTTTGAGTCTGTGCAAACCTACTAACTTGCATGTTGTAAGGGTTTTCACTAACTCTTTTCTAATCTTTTCTCATACTGAAAAAGGTTGGACATTTACTCCTGACAGTGGCAGATGTAAAACTTCTTCCAGGGTTGGGAAACAAGTGGTTGGAGGAAAAGTGAACATGAAACATTCAGATTTTCACAGGAGTAAATAACATGCACATTTGCTCATGCTAAAATGTAGTTCACAAATATTTTTCAAGGAGTACTATTTCTTTCCCTACTTCTGTCAATTCTTGTGAATTCACGTAAAGTGTATATATGCACTTCATGTAAGGATATATACATGGATGCACTTTTGAGACTTTCTTTAATAATTGGGCCTCTAACTAGGCCTGGCGTTAACCATGGCCTTTGGTGTTTAATACAATTCTGTCTCTCTCTCTCTTTCTCTCGGTCTATCTGTGAGTGACAGTATTCTGCTCTTTTACAAGGTGCATATTGGCACACAAAGTAGTTTTTGTTCAGTTCCCAGACCTGCTGTGGCAATGTGTGCTTTTTGAGACCCAAATTTTTTTTTTGCTTTTAACAATGCTTGTTAGAATGGTGAGGGCCCAGCAGCTCCCACACTGATAAGGTTTTACAAAAATCATGCCTAAGCAAATCAAGAATTTACAAAACCAAAAGGCTAACCACCAATATCAGACCTACTGGCTTTGCCAATGATTGTTTAGTTTTGTTTCCCATAATCGTATTCAAACTGGTTACACTGATTTTCCATTATGAATATTTTTGAGAAATACAAGCTACATCAACCTGCTACTAAATGATGCTAAAAATATATGGTTCCTAAAATCTTACAGTAGTTAAGCAGCAAATTATTTTTCCTACTTGCCTTTTTTGTGAACATTTTATTTAGAAAGCAAATAATCCTCACTCTTGCTTTCAAGCTTCTGCAAATATTTGCATATAATCAGAGAACATTCTGGGAGAATTATACATAGCCTCATATTACTAAACTTTGAAAGCGTGTGTACACATTTATACTGGAACCACCGTCAGTAGTGCAGGCCGAGCTTACATTTACTTTTAGTTCTCACACACATAATAAAGGCTTTGCATTAGTAAACCATAAATACAAGTTTGAACAGCATTAACACATGGACACACATTACCTTAACTGTAGACAATACATGCCTTTCCTTGATCCATAATGTGGTACTGTAGACTGGCAGCCAAAGGGTTTGTGTTGTAGGGGGTTAGGTCTACTTGTCCCAAGGACAAAATACACATGAAAACGTGTTGCCCTTGACCCCAAACAATATGTCCCGGGTGTCGTGCTATAGAATTCCACATCCCTGCAGTCCGTCTCCTCAGAAACCTTTCCTCTACACTGTGTTCTCCCGCAGATCTCTTCTTTGAGCCCAACACTTTTTATTTTGTACATGCAGCCCACTTGCGGAGATTGTTCAACCATTTGGTATTTTGATAGTATCATATGCAGGTGATACCCAACTGGTCCTTTTGCACACCTGATCACGATCCTTCTTCTTCCACCCTAGGATGGAAGCAGTGGCCAGATAGATGGACAAAATGTGTTTGAAGCTGAATTAGACTGCTTAGGTTCTACAACCACCCCCAAAACATCTATAAACAGTTTGGGAGTCCAGCTGGATAAAACCCGAACGATGAAGACTCAGGCTGCCAAACTCTCAGACTGTTGCATGGGAATTCTCGGATTGCTTCAGAAAATTCTCCACCTGCTCCCCATGATATCCAGAAGAACATTGGTCCCGGTGATCTTTCTTTCATGCTTGGACTACAATAACTCTCTTTTTTTGGGAGCTCCCAAAGCCGTAATTGGCAAACTACAAGTCATGCCGAATGCTGTGGCACGTGTCTTGTTACAAATACTGAGACACACATCAGTGAGAAAAGGTTTTAGGGAGATTCATTGGTTACCAGTTTCCCACATAATCAAATTCAAGGTTCTCTCTATCGCTTTTAGATAATTAAGAAGACATAGACCAATATTGCTCATCAGTTCATACTCCATTACACGCTGACAACTCAACACAGGGCCTGAGATCCACTATCTATGGATGCACATTTCGTAAACTATTTAAGATGTGGTTATTTGACAACTAACATGCATTTTCCCTAAGTAGTGTCCCCTCACTTAGCACTGGGACTCCTACAGGTCGCCTTGTGCTCTATAAATCCTAATCGTATAATATAGTATAGTCAAAAATCTAAAGCTCTATGGTCAGGTAACTTCAGCAGTTGGCCCTTAGATAGAGCAAAGTTCCAAGCGTTGTTTTTTTCACAATGAAGAGGACAAAAAACTCCTTGCCTCCATCTTTTAATTCGAAGGCCCGATTATGTTTTTTTTTTGTCTAGCAGTTACTGTTTTCTTCAAATTGGACAGATTATACGGTCATATAAATCCATTTCAACAAAACATCTGATTTGGAAATCTCTTATTCAGAAGGTGTTTAAGTTATGATTACTGCTAATCAAGGTGGCTATAAAACCTCCTCTTTGGCCCTGTGGTACATGTCTACTCTAACTCGAGCTGCTTAATACTACTGGGGATGAAAAACGGGCCTCAAACTCAGAGGTATGGCATCTCTCCTTACAAAAAACTCAGAGGGTTGGTCTCCAATTCATCTCATTATACCAGATAATATAATTTAAGCCTAATGTGAGGACCTCCAATACATAGGGGCTGTTTATATTTAGAGACAAAGTTCTGTTTTCTCACCCACAGAGCTAAAATCAATGGTGAGTATTTTCCTGGGCAGGCCATTTGATGCAGTTTTCAAAAACTCACACACACAGTGCCATATGCTTGTGTCTCAATAAGACCAGTTTAGCATCCAAAGGTTTTGTTTACTCCAAATAACTGCTGTAGGAGAGCCTAATATGGACAATCTCAGTTCTGCACCCCTTCAAGAGGTTGTGTTAACAATGATAATCTTCAAAATGGTTTTGGGATGGTTTCTCTAAACAGATCCTGCTTGTATACTGCAATCTGTACAAGCAAAAGGGACATCTGTAGGTACTCTAGTTACTGGTATTGGAGTATGTTTTCCAAATGCAATAGAAAAGTGATACGCTCACATGGTTAGGACATTTTCCTTAATTACACTTATGAAATAAAATGTGCATGAAGAATTAATGAAAACTAATGAAATCTAGATGACATTATGTGTATATTTAGAAGTCTCATTCTAAAATCCATATTTTACATATGTGAAATTGTACACCAAGTAAAAAGGAAAAAAAGGTATTGCACGTTTACACTAAAACTAAATGCTCGAAAACGTTTAGGGAATAATATTTTTCATACATGTACTAAAATGAATCAGCAGAAATTATATTAATAGTTCCTGTTTTGAAATAATTTTACACGTGAGTACTTTAAAAATGTAGTATTATGCCATAGTTACATGTGTTATTTACAATAAAACTAAAATGCTTTAGGAGTACAAATAAGTTGAAAGAAATATATAAGGTCCTAAAACTTATAAATGAAATGTACATTTCCATTATTTTATATTCTGTATTTCATGAATGGAACTCAATTTAGGCCTGCATTTTTCTTATTTTGCTTGAATCTGTTCTCACTCGAAAGGCTGCGTAAACTAGCAATGTGAAGAGAAACTATGTCTCATAAGGAGAGTTCCCATTCGCATGCAAGGACTGCTTGCAAACAAAGTTGTAACTTTGGAAGCATCTGCCATGAGAAACTGTCCTCTTAAACTCACTCATGTGCTTTTGCAAAAGGACTATTGTTTGAAAGTTACACACACTGGATGGTTCGACAGCTTACGTGATGATCACCACCTTTTTGCTATAATATGTGTCTTCTTAATGCTACATGACAATCACTCTATACAAACTGACCAATTAACAGAGTGGTTTGACCAGATGAGGTGACCAAGGAGTTGTCACACCGTAACTTGAGGATTAAATTATACATTGATATGAAGGAAAGACACACATATCGTTTCTCCTTAATTTTGGAACTTCCTTGCAGACTCTATTGGCTTTCCTTTAGACTGATGCATAAATTGTGTGCACTATTCTCTTGCTTCTTTCCCTCTCTTTGAGCTGTCATGGTTAATGTCCCTTCCTGAACTTTCCCAGAGCTTTGGTAATTAATGTCAAACCTACATTTAGATTTTATTATCTTGTACTCTTAGACCTTAAATGCCTGATATTGATGTAATTCCTCCTTTAAATGATTATGATCAAATCTAACCTTAACTAAATCCTGTGTCTGCTTCTCCATGATTTATCTCCAATAATTGATTGTGCATTCCAATGGGGTTATCAATGGTTGGAGGGAATTCTAATAGAGAGATCTCTGGATAGCAGATACTATTGTTATTATTCCACACAGCCCTAATTGAAGCATTGGTTTGTATGATCTTGGTTTGACTGTATTTCTTCAGGATATTTGATCTAGCAGTGATAATGCTTTACTTGTATAGCTTTGTTCTGAGAGTTATATACATGAATCCAATTAAGAGTTTGTAGGTCAGTTACCTAATTCCAGGTCCTAATGGGAAAACTGGATGTGGAATCCCTATGTCCGACCCCTCTCGGCACGAAGCAAGATCCATTGGTGGACCAAGTGAATGGGAACTGAGGCGTGTGGTAAAATAAAGGAATTTGACATCAAAAAGGGCCCAGTGATGCTACAACAGGAGCTTAAATATAAACAAAATAAGCAATTCAGGAGTCAGGAGTAACAAGGAAAAAGCAGGGGGCAGGTTTTTCAATGGGGAAGCAGCACAAGAGGAAACCAAGCAAGAAAATGTGTGCACTTTCATGGAATACTAAAGGAAAAACTGAACAAGAAAAAAAAGGCACACCGTCAAAAGGATGGTACATAAGCAATGCTGGAGCAAAAGAACAAACTTAAGAAGAGGAAGAAAAGTCTCTGAATAAATGCAAAAAAATGAGATTAACAAGAAAGACAATCAATTGTAATCCAAATGCGAGTATTGATATTGTTCACAATATGTCTTTGATAACAAGCAGCTAAAAGTGGTCTATAGGCATGACCTAAATACTGATCATTGATACTACATCCAATGAAGTCAAGTCAAGTCAAGGATTCTTTATTCGATGATTAAAAATCACCATAAAAGCACATACATATATACATGATTAAAAAGTTCATTAAATCATTTCAAATCCTGATTATGATAATAACTATTAGCATGATAAAAAAGGGAAGAAAATGTGACATATTTAAATAATACAATTTCCAACATTATTCTTCTCCTCTGGTTACCCTTAATCTGACCGCCACTTTAATAAAATTCATTATACAACACAGTGTCAGTGGGTCAGATGATTTTTGTAGATAGATTAGTGCCTCGTTAGCATGTTCAAAATTGGCCTGTTTTAAAATTCCCACAAGGAATCTACGCCTAGGCATGGTAAAAAAGGGGCAAAGTAATACGAAGTGAAGGGAATCCTGCGGAGACCTGTTGTCGCAGCCGCAGGATCCCTTCTGCTCAATGGTTGATGAGAATCCTGCTGGTGATGCCAATACATATGGGAGTAAATTTAATCTAAAACGGCACATCAGGAATCTGTCCTGGGCATTATGCATGAGGTACAAATATGGCTCCATTCCCTCTACGCTCTTGACCAGATTATGAGCCCTCACAGTCTTTTTAAGCCCCTCCACCTCAGTTCTCTGCTGCAGTTTTTGCGCTAAAAAAGCTTTCTTTACTTGCGTCTTGTGCTGAGCTTCAACTGCTGCAGGGTTAGTGAAAAGGTTCATATGGCCTAGGGCCTCTAACGTACTTTTTACATACTTGAGCCAAGGTATTCTCATGCATTTATCCCTTCCCAAGCAATCATTTAGGATATCTCTGCTTAGAGCCGCATCAGGATTGACCCAGATTTTTAACCAGGCCATAATTGGCCTTAATTTTACCAGATCTTCTAGGTAGGGCCTCCCTAGTTCCCTATGCACAATAAAACCCGCGGTGCTTGGGGGGACCCTCAGGGTGGTTCTTAGATATTTATTCTCCTCCCTTTGGATTTTTGCAGTGCTAACAAAACCCCATACCTCAGCCCCATAGATTACTTTAGAGCAACATATGGAGCTATATAGGTTCATCACCTGTTCGGGGCACCATCTACCAAGCCTCCTCCCATAGCTTGCTATCGCCCCGTTAGTAGCAATCATTTTATCACAACGCTCCTCAACTAAAGATTTAAATTGTAAAGCGCCATCAAAAGTTACTCCTAGGTACAGGAATGTTTTGACCTCCTCAATTATGTGATTTTCAATCTTATACGTGAATTTAGTGCAGGGTTTATTGCCGGCCAGAAGCACGTATGATTTTCCCAAGTTAACAAAAAGGTCTAGGGAGCCCATAAATTTAACAAATCCATCAATCAGGATTTGTAAACTCCTAGGTGTACGAGCAAGCAGGACCGCGTCATCTGCGTAAAGCAGAACAGGGATTTGACGCGATCCTACCCTTGGGCAATCTATTTTTAAATTTAACAAAGACTGCTCCAAATTGTTTATATAGAGGGAGAACAAAAAGGGGGCAAGGATACAACCTTGCCGAACCCCACTGTTACAGGGAAATTGGTCGGTCAACCCCCCCTCCCTGTTAAAGCGAACCTTGGCCGAAGTGTCACTGTGAAGTTCCCTTAGGATGTTGATTAGGCCGCCCTCTATCCCCATGAGGGACATCATGACCCAGAGTTTCTCCCTATTGACATGATCGAATGCTGCCGCCAAATCCATGAACCCCATATAGATGGATTCATTGCTTGCCAAGGTGTATTTGGCTGTCAGCATATAGAGATTCAGGCATTGATCACTGGTGGACCTCCCCGTCCTAAATCCATATTGAGCGTCCGAGAAGATGTTATTTTCTTCGGACCACTCGGACAATCTGTTGAGGATCGTCCTTCCCAGGAGTTTGGCAGATACATCGATCAAGGAGATTGGTCGATAGCACTTTGGGTCATCCCTATTGCCCTTCTTGAAGATGGGGACAATTATGGCCTTAGACCAGGATGATGGAAGGCCACAAACGATGGCTGTATTTATAACCCTGGTCATTATGGGAGCCCAGAGTTCTACACAACTTAGGAACAAGTCAGGGGGGATTCCGTCAGGGCCGGGGGCTTTATTTTTTGTCAATCCCTCTATCCCAGCTGTAATCTCCTTGTTGGTGAATACTACTGTGGAGTCCTGATATAAGATCTCTTGGTGCTCTTCAATATTTCCAGGTTCATAATTGTACAATCCCCTGTAATGAGAGACCCATTGTTCGGGAAGGATATTATGCCCCATCTCCGGGATGTTATTTTCCTGGAAAGTGGGTTGATTAATAATTCTCCAGAAACCTGACATATCCCTTTTTCCCCTGCTTCTCTCAAATCTGCCCATGCTTCTCCCTGCAGGGCAAGTTTCCTCCTCTTGATTTCCCTTTTATATATCTTCCTGCACTCCATAATTTGTTGGGCATCCCTAGGTTTATTTTTAAGATTGTTTTTGAGCTCCCTCAGAGCCTTTGAGCAGTCTCTATCGAACCATCGTGGGTTACAATGGATCTTAGTGGGAGCGCTGGTTTTTAATAACCCATCTATAAGATCGGCAATCTGGCCGAATGCATCGAGTATCCTTGGGCCTTGAATGTCCATGTCTAGGCAGTCATCAATGGCAGATTTACCAGAGTCCATCAGAGATTTATAAAAAGTTTCCCCGTTTATCTTGGACCACTTTAATCTCCTGCCCTGGTCTGTTGCTTTCTCCATGATTATGTCTTGGAGTCTATTTTTTATACCCACCTGATGCATCAGCCCCAAAACAACGGGGTTGTGATCACTAAAACTGCTCCATTCAATCCCTACACTAATAATTCTCCTTAACAGGGATCTAGAGACCAAAATATAATCGATAATAGATGAGCATCCTCTGCCCTTGAATGTGGGTGGTAGGCTTCCATCCTCCTGCACATCCACCATATTTATGGTGTGCTCTAGATCGTAATTGAGCCGAAGCTTGCTAAAAGCTAACCCATCCGGCGTGTGGGAGAAATGCGGCCCTTTCTTTACAGGACAGTGGGACCAATCTACATCAATTGGGGCCAGTGCTGGGCATAAATGACAGTTAAAATCTCCCATGACCAACAAAGCTTGTGCCTGTCCCTTTTTCTGATCCAAAATTTCCTGTCCCATTCTATCTTCCAATTCGTCTATAAGTGTAGTATGATGTTCCCCGTCCCCATTGTTATAGATGTTGAAAACGGTGAATCTTAGCCCCTTCCCGATAAACCGTACAGCTTGTATAACATGGGAGTTCCAATCTGGGGTGGTCCAGCTCCCCTGCAGATTTAAATCTACATAAATAGATAAACCTCCCATAGCTCTCCCTGATCTAGCTTTTTTCGCTGGGACAAAAAAGCATTTATAACCCTGCATATGAAACTTATTATTATCAAGAGCCCATGTCTCCTGTAGACTGATTACATGAAATTTACTAATGTAATCGCGCCATTCTGTGTTGTTGAATTTTGCTGCCAATCCTGCTATATTCCAGGAGATAATTTTCAGCTCCCCGTTGACCTGCTCTATTTCGCCATGTGACACATATTGTTCCAGCGACTCCTCCCCTCCCATTTCTAGAACATGACTTCCCCCTGTTGGTTCAATGGCTATGGTCGAAAATTCGTCTACCATCGCCCCCCTGTCCCTATAGGGTGAAGTTAATCGTGCTTGGGTGTTTTGCTGCTCCACATCATATTTTAAATCCCCTAGTTCTACCTCTCCTGCAGGCACAGTTCCCGTTGTGTTAACACAACTACCCGTGTGTCAATCTACCCCCTCAAGTCCACTCAGCCCACCAAATCTATTAAAGCAGTGGAGGGGTACCTCCAGACGATGTGGTGGTGGCCGCATGTGAAAGTCATGGTGTCTACCCTTCCGAGTGACCCTTGTCCAGTTGTCATAAATTTGGTTAGGGTTTACAGGTATAGGGGGGAAAAAGAAAGACACATGAAGGGTTTGAATTGTTGATTCCGCTGATCTGTTCCTCCCTTGACAAATATGCAGAACAGTTCCAGAGTCTCTAAAATTCACCAATATACAATCCCCTATTATGGATTTATTTGTATTACCCACCCAGGGCACCCTTCTCACCATAATGATTTCGTTGTTCAAATGTGCCGGGAGGGGTCTGTTCACATTCAACCACTTGATTACCTTACATTTTAAAGAGCAGAAGTTCTCAGTTTCGCCAGGTTCAAGTGGGGGAACACCAGCCATGACTACCGTGAAATCATTTGCCTCTGGGGGGAGATTGGGCCTGCGTGGCCTAGAAGGAGGCTTCATTAGGGGTGGGGGGGACTGTGCTATCACGAGTTTGTGTAGAGTGAGCTGGACCTGCAGGCAAAGGGGGCCTGTTGGGGTTAGGGGGATGAGCTGAATCTAAATTAGTCATGCGGGGTTGTGAGGGGCGGCGACTGTGTTAGCCTAGGTAGGGGCTGAGCTACCTGCCCCTTTAGGAGGCTTCTGGGGAACCATAAGGGGGGCAGTAGTCTTTGGGGATCTGCCTTGAGTGCCGGACGTTGGTTTCATGCTACTTAGTGTAGCCTCCAAAATGGTAAGTCTAATCTCGACCTTTTTAATACTTTCGCTAATTGGAAGTAACAGGGACCTAAGCAGGAATTCTAAATTTCCTAATGGAGCTGGAGGGGGAGGAGCGTTGGTAACATTATTTTCCATAGTCTCTGTCGAGACAGTGACAGCGGCAGCCATTTCAAGGGGCGCTAAATGTACCTCCTTCACTATCCTCATAGTTGATGGGAAAGATTTTAATGATTTCCCAAACTCTGAGTGGGGAAGTTTTATTTTAGTTTTGCCCTGACCGCCCCTCGACTTCCTCCTGCGTTTGTTCGGTGGGGGCCCGTGTACCCCTTGCACAGAGGTTAGCTTAGGTTTAGCTTTCCTGGCTTTAATAGCCGGTGAGGGCTGGGAAGTTAGATCAATAGGCTCCCTAATCGGGCTGTTAACGGGAGTTAAAGTGATAGTTGGATCCGCAGGATTATTGGCACAGTCCCTCAGCAGTAGGGGAACATCATCCATTGGGGAGGGCTCCTCGCTGGTTGATGTATAATTTTCGCCGAGGGGTCTAGTTTTCATATTTTCTATGGAGCGTCTACGCTCCGCCCTGAGCTTAGTCAGGGTACTTTCCTTATCCCCTTCTCCCACCGCCCGAGGGAAGTAGTTTTCCAGGGTTCTGTTTTTTGACCCTCCCAACTTTATAGGCGTACCCTCCCTAGCCGGCGAAGGCATTATTAATCTTAGTGGGTGCAGGGCTGGGGGAACCGTGAGAAAAATGTAAACCAGTGTACAAACAAGATAAAGGGAGTGGGCCCAGCCCGGCCTAATCCGGCCTCTGACGGCCTTAGACGGTCCCACCCTTGTCCCGGGCTTCTCCCGGGCTTCTCCCGCGCTGGAATGCCTTCTCTTAAATACCTGTATCTATACAGTGCAGGCGGGGCGTGGTGGACAGGGAGAGCGGCCAGGTGGTGTGAGGCGCGGGTCGCCGAGGCTTCTGGTCCCTGAAGTCCGGCCCCGCTCGCTCGCAGCCCTGCCCAACGCACGCAGTGCAAGAGTGCACAGTCCAGGCTTCACAGGTGGAAGGTTTGCGCAGCGGGACCCGCGGAGCGGGTTCCGCAAGTTGTAAGGGTAGGCACAGGGTCAAAGGGTCTGTGTGCGCCCTCTGTAGCAGCCAATCGATCCAAAAGGGTGTCCCACGTCGTTTCCTCCTCCCGAACCTTTCAAGTGCGCGGGCGGGACGTGGTGGACAGGGAGAGCGGCCAGGTGGCGTGAGGCGCGGGTCGCCGAGGCTTCTGGTCCCTGAAGTCCGGCCCCGCTCGCTCGCAGCCCTGCCCAACGCACGCAGTGCAAGAGTGCACAGTCCAGGCTTCACAGGTGGAAGGTTTGCGCAGCGGGACCCGCGGAGCGGGTTCCGCAAGTTGTAAGGGTAGGCACAGGGTCAAAGGGTCTGTGTGCGCCCTCTGTAGCAGCCAATCGATCCAAAAGGGTGTCCCACGTCGTTTCCTCCTCCCGAACCTTTCAAGTGCGCGGGCGGGGCGTGGTGGACAGGGAGAGCGGCCAGGTGGTGTGAGGCGTGGGTCGCCGAGGCTTCTGGTCCCTGAAGTCCGGCCCCGCTCGCTCGCAGCCCTGCCCAACGCACGCAGTGCAAGAGTGCACAGTCCAGGCTTCACAGGTGGAAGGTTTGCGCAGCGGGACCCGCGGAGCGGGTTCCGCAAGTTGTAAGGGTAGGCACAGGGTCAAAGGGTCTGTGTGCGCCCTCTGTAGCAGCCAATCGATCCAAAAAAGGCACACCGTCAAAAGGATGGTACATAAGCAATGCTGGAGCAAAAGAACAAACTTAAGAAGAGGAAGAAAAGTCTCTGAATAAATGCAAAAAAATGAGATTAACAAGAAAGACAATCAATTGTAATCCAAATGCGAGTATTGATATTGTTCACAATATGTCTTTGATAACAAGCAGCTAAAAGTGGTCTATAGGCATGACCTAAATACTGATCATTGATACTACATCCAATGTACTCTTTTGAAGACTGAAGCAATGAAAGGCTGAGTTGGCCCAATACAGTGGAAACTTGAAATATAAAAAAGTCCAAAAATCAGACAGAATGGGGAGGTAAGCAAAGGACATGCTTGGGAGGGCAACGCAAAGAGCAGGGGCAGGAATTTCAGTAGGGAAATAGCACCCAAGAAAGCGAGAAGGCAAAACATGCACACAATAGGGTGCTAAAAACAAAAGAAAAAATAGTTCCCTGAATGTAAGTAGTGGGGGGATACAAGTCACAAATCAAAATGATGTTAAACTATACTCCATGGGAGAGACAATTACCAAAAGAGGAAAGAAACCACCAATGGGATCTAATGGGCTGACTCAAAGCCTACTATAAATATTATCCAAAATATGCATTCACCAACAGACAGCTTTTGGTGACAACTAAAAATGAAGAGGTACGGTAAAGGCTATTTAGGGCTGCCAACAGATATAGGCGTTGGAAGTCAAGGTGTGGAGGGCTGAAATACCCATTCTGAAGTTCAGAAGGTGTATGCTTAAAGATGCCTTTAAATTCTGTTATCTTGTCTCATTTGATGTGCATTTAATGAGAGGTCTAATGTCAGGCTGTGTCTCCTTAACATGGAGATTAGTGTTTACTTTTCTTTCTCTGACTACAAAGTGAGAGGATTTTGTAAAGTGAACAAACTGACAATCATGCCGGGGTACAGGGAGTTTGAGTGGAAATTCTGTAAGATGTAAGAATTTTTTTTGTAACACAAAATAAAATGTACAAAGCTGTAAATGAACTGTATGCATTTTTCATAATACATCGGCAGTTGGGAAAGAACAAATCAACCACATTTTTTTTGTAATTCTGAAGTATTGACGTAGAGAAGAAAGATTTTAATAGAATGAAAACAAATCAAGACACTTGTCTTGATCATGTGCAAATGATAAATAATTGCAGAGACCCGATTTCCACGTATTAGCGTTTGTGCACTATGCTTCAGTAAAACTGCATGCCAGTGTGAATTGTATGTCCATTTAACAGAAAACGTGCTGTATTTAAGTGACAGTGTGCTACCACACCATATTTGAGGTGTTACATTTTGGAGCACCAGTGACCACTAAAACCAGCGACATATCACACACCCTTGCCACTCACCTGCGGAATGGGCATAGCTCATTTGCTATACTTATTCTTTGTTTTACACTTGTATTATTCACAATCTCTATGACTTCAGTGATGTAAATAAATATCAAATTCAGCTTTATTCGATTTTACAAACTTGAAAATCATTGTGTAACTTGTATGGCAGGACCCCCCACAATGAACAATGTTTCAGCACCATTGCCATCAGAGAACCTACGGAATCTTTGGGCAGGAAAGCATGCACATAGAGTGCGCGCTAGTCACCTTCAACTTTTGTCAGGTTTTATCATTCTCCGTTTCTAGGACTGTTAAACAGTTAAATTGGAAAACACGGTAACTTTTGTAGGCTGGCAATCAGAAATACTAAAAAAAAAAAAATCGAATAATTGTTTTCAATGCCCGTTGGACATAAAAAAAACAACCTACAAGATATTTCACAAAAAAATGTTACTACAGTGAGTAAAGCAACATGTTTTGGGAGTTGAAAAACAATGCAGCTGAACCGTTTTCTAGCTGTACATGACTGCACATGACGCACCACATCCTTGCATTCCTCAGGGCCGGAGTCAATGTTTAATTATTGTTTTGTACATGAACCAGCATTGTGTAACTCACACAAGGATAATGTTAAACTTGACGGTACTGGGTCTAAGTGTCAAGTCCCCGCAATGAACCGTGCCCGCAGGCAAAGGCTTCAGTGTTCAGCAAGAAGAGAGACACAATAAAGGTGGCATTCTTAGTTCCTATCTCGGTTCAAAATAACACTGCTAGAAGAGCAGGGCACAATAGGTACCTGCAACGTACGTCATCACGCAGATTCGATAAAACGTGTGGCGCCTAGCACCTGATAACCCTGCTCAGCTAGATTCTTAGATTAAGAACATTTACATAGCGCACACCACAGAAAACATTGCCTCTAGGCACTGGTCCACCGCTCATGTGCATTTGGGGGTTCCCCCACTGCCATCAGGGATGCCTTCCCTTCCCTTCATGGCACAGCAGATATTGCAAATAAGCAGGAACCACAGGCAATACGTTTCATTGTACATACATTTAAACAGTGCGTTGCTCCTACCAGTGCTGCCCCAAGCACTATGTAGTAGTTGTCTACTTTGCTGCAGTACTAGTAAGTAGATGAGAGCGTACATCAGGGGTACAGAAAGGTACCGGATGAGCACAGATGCATACAACACTAAGCACAGGAGAAGGTAGTGGCTGAGCGCCTGATGGTGCAATGATACAGGGCAGATGATCATGTTGTTGTGAGAGAGCGCAAACTGACCTAAGTGTATGAGTGCATCACACTTACCCGTAGTAAGCACAAATCATGAGGAGAAATGCCATGAGTGCTAGTAGTATCTGCAATTATATTCTGAATGTATAGCTAATGTAGAGATTTAAGTAGAAGTGGAACTAATACAGAAATGTGTGACACTATATGATTTTATTAGATGTGATTATTCCCGAATCCATGTCGTGTAGCTGTTAAAATGTAAGATGGCATGTGGTTAAACGCAGAATGTGGTAGGCCTCAGGGCCAGAGCTAGAAGGGAAGGTGTTTCTTTTCACGACATAGATTGCACTAATGTTTTGGTCATTGCATTAATGGGCCATGATTTATAGATGTGTTTACTGAATAATAGAATAAGAGTATTAACATGCTTTAATTAATGAAGAAGTTGAATGCTATAATTATTATGAGAAATGCTGTAGGCCTGAAATGTTTTAACATTGATTTACACGTACTGGTCTGGGCCGAGAAATGTTGCGAAACTTTTTGGAAGTCTATGAGAGTTGGGATCTTGGCTGCAGATGTCTGTCTGCAAGAGAAAAGGGGGGATCCAATTATAAATAATATGAATAGAGGTCTGTTCAGAAGACGGCCCAGACATGGAGGAGGGTTCCGGAATGTTTTAAGGGGTATCAGCGGGCCGGAGAAGAGTCTGAGAAGCAAGGTCAACTCCAACGTATGAGGCCCAATACAAAGCAGCATGGAAAAAGCCAGAAGCTACACCACGTGAGGGGCGTCTCACGAGGGGCGTCTCAAATGTTGTTGACTGTTTTGTATTAGGGACAGCACCCCTGGGTGGAGTTAGAGCAGATGCCTGAGGACCCTTTAGAGAGCGGATGGGTAGGCAGAGAGGGGTCATGACTGGAGAACTATAGGTTTTCACCAAGAGACTAAGAGTGAGTGACTTCCCTTGGGGGTCATTCACTGCTGACACCTTTTGTTAGGTTGGGACTTGGTTAAGTAGGGATACCATCTAGAGCAGGGTAGGGACAGCCTAACCTGTGTGTTTTCCCTCCAACTTAAATGAAGGAGAGATCTCAATATGCGTCAATGCTGATAGCTTTATTATTCTTAGAACTTGTGCTGGTAATTTCCGTTGCTCGTCTGAGGGCTTTCAGAGAGCACATGTATGTAGTTGGACCTGTGTATCTCGTGAATCTCATTCTGAGATGCCTGTATTTGCAGCTTATCCTAACCTTACAATAAACTTTTGAAAGCTAGAAGTTGTTTGTGATCTTTTGGAGCGGGGTCCTTTATTGGGTGAACTAACTTGGTAAGAGATGCACTTTCTTCCCTCAATGACAGGCAACAAAGGTTCAGTCGACCAGATCGAGGTTTAGATCAATAGTGATAAGGTATCGATCAAAATCTCGCCCTTCCAGTTGCTAATCAAGTCTTTGTCAAATCTAGATTTAATCTATTCCAACTTTAGAATTCCCTCTGACAGGCGAAGAGAGCGACTGACAAAGACCCAGCTAGGCCAGTTCCATTTGTGCAGTTGAGATTCCTAGCCTAGACCTCCCTCTCCCCTACCCTTCCACCCCCAAAGGTAGGATCTAAAAACATATTCTAATGTTGAACTAGAGATTCTGATCTAAACACAAAATTGCAGAAAATCACTAAAGGGCTGGCTATCCCATGATATGTACAAGCCCAACCTGAAATAGGTGGCATGTAGTTGGTAGAGAGTACATTGTAGGCAAAAATGGTCTCAGCACATAGGCGATGTTGCTGGATGTTGCATTGTAAAACACATGTTGATTCTGGAGGTGAGCCAAATAAGACAGGGTTCAGTTGTGCCTCTTCAGCTCCTAGTCACTGATCAGTCCTGTCTTTACCAACACGCCAAAGAGTGGTGAAGATAGTCCTTTGCTATATGACCAAAGGCTTCGGAGGCAGATTCCAAAACGCAGTCAATCCAAGGACGGACTGGCCTCACTGGGCATTTCGCCGGGACGGCTGGAAGGGTGGGGGGCAATTTTGTTACTGGGAGCCATTTTTGCAGGAGTTTTAAAAGCACCCACTGCAAAGTTCGTTGTTTATCTAGCTGTTTTTGGGCAAGAATAAAAATGTCAAGATAACTTTGGTAATGAATGTAACTGCTGAATAGAGATTGTACTTTTGTCTAGTGGCAGTTTTTACTCATCTAAGATAAAGCAGACAGTTAATATGCCTGCTGCAAAAGACATGTACCATGCAGATCACAGTACAGTATTTTATGTGCATAGGTTAGTGGGTTACAGCTTTTGTCACAAAGACCCTTTTGTTACTGTGCAGTTCATAAGTTACAATCATAATTTAGGACAGTGAGCTATGATGTGTAATCCAAGAGTTGCATGCAAACTACATGGTATGGGCTAGAAAGTTAAGCTTTTTTCCCCAGTCTTCATTATCCTAATGATGCTACAAAGGGTTTGTTAGGGCAGAAATAAATTCTTATTAGTAAAGCCAACCCTAACCGCTGTGTTAAGTTCAGAATCCTGGGTTTGTGCTTCTTCAGACCAAGGACTCTTAAAAAATGCCTACCAGTATGGAGGACAGAAGTCCGACACCTTGTATTCCACTTTGTCTTATGTAACAGTTTCTATACACTGATTTACACACGTACTATTGTATCTGTGTATGTGATGTTTACACACGTACTATTGTCTCTGTGTATGTGATGTAAAGTGCCCCAAAACCCCACACTGGTATAGGAGGCGCTAAAACAAATTAAATACATGTGAGAAAGGGTCTATGGAGAGCTAAGAGGCACTGTTGGTGGGTGGTAATGAGGGAATCTTTCAAAAGCCACAACAAAGACTGACGTGTCCTGGTGCATACTAAGATAATCATTTACTATGTTTTAAAAGCTAATACAACTGAATATATAATGAAAAATGTACTTTAGAATACGCCATTTTTGCCCAACTTTTCTATGGGGGAGCACCCCCCCCCCCAAACCCTCCATGTAGTAGTCAGTCTCCCTTACTGCACTCACTATGCATTGTACCAGGGCTGGTCTGACAAAATGTGTCCCAGCTGCTTTGGGTTCCCTGTATGGCCCTGCAGTAACTTAGTTGTTGGTCAATCGAAGGACATGGATTGACTAAACCCAGCGTTCAAAGCTCAAAGATTGGGAATAAAACAGTTTAATGGCATTGCATTAGGTAACGCCCCACACTCTTGAGTTAAGATTAGAAGCAATGGCCCCAGAAGACTGGCAGTAGCAAACGGAAGACATAGCAAAGGTACCATGCATGAGAGCCACCCAAAGTGTCACACTGGCACTCGCAGCCCAGGAGGTGTACAGACGGAAAGTCTAGAGCCTCCCCCCCCCCCCCCGAGCCCTCACCCAACCACCCGTTTAAAAGCTCTGTGAGCCTCTAAGCCTTAGCAAAATTCGAGGGGTGTCCGCTAACACATTATTGCAGTCACACATAGCTTTGTCTTATGCAATTGATACTTTCTAGTAAAGGGTTGTGAGTTTTATATAGAGACTTTAAATGGAAAAAGAAAATCACGAAAAGAAAAAATAATGCTGAATAAAAAAAAAATCTAAATTACAGTAGGAGGATAACAATTCTAATTTGTTTTTTTACTTAATTTATGAATGAAAAGATAACACACTCTTAGTTCAGATTGTGTGATTCTGGGCAACCCTGTGGCAAACCCATGTACGTGAAATGGAAGGTAACTGGGAAATTGTAAATGTATAACTCCTCTTGAGGTAAACTCTCCGAACACCTCAAACCTCCAATGTTCCCACGCTAGGTTTGCACAAAACAAACCTTAAAGCAGATATTGGTGTATCGATACGCACTACTGACTGCAAAGATGATTGCATATTTCAACATCTTTAAATACAAATTGAGGACCTGACTACAACAAAAATGACTCAGCAATAGCTCAAAATGCGTCAACCAAGTTTCCAATTTTAACGGGTGATCAACCCAGGAGGACATCTGTGGCAATGATGGAAGTTAACACACAACTGTATGTAAGTCTGATCATACGTGTTCTTTTTTTGCTATACAATCCGTAAATAAGCCCAACTAAAACACTGGGCAAAGTACCAGAGATAATTCTAATGGGCAAGTTCAAAGCCAGAGGATTGTAAATTCTGAGACTATTTGTTCAACAAATTCCTTATTTCACAAAATGAGAAATAAAAAATTCACAAGCAGTGTTGGATTATAGCTTTATTCATCCAACTAATAAATATTCGGTGAAACCTTGAAATCTTCCTCTAAGGGGCAGCTGGTAACATTTGAAAGTGGTAGTGTGTGCAAACTGTCCGCTGTGTCCCAAAAGCCAAATATGCTGCAGTGCTTTGCCTATATTCTGCACGAGCGTAAGGCCTACAATGAGAGAATAAGCTAGCTACATGGAAAAAATAAATTATTCTGGAAGTAGCTAACACTTATGCCGGATTAAATAAAGCAAGCATCATGCAATATAAAAACAGACATGCATTAGACTAACATTTGTGTTAAATTTACATGTTACCCACAGGCTGAGCATCCTCGGTGTTCTTCTGCAGGCTGTGGCTCCGAGCAAGAGTCGAAGAACTAACTCCCATAACCAATCCAGACACTGCTCTCATGCTACTAACCAGCAAGAGAAGAGCACCAGGATTGGGTGGAGTGGGCTGGCTGGACACTCCTTCAGTTCCTGGAGGCCAGTGCTTGCTATCCACTCAGCTGTCTAACACAGCTTGGGTTGGAGAGCTTTAAAGTATGGCCGTCACAAGACAGCTAGCAAAACTGACGTGCACTTTGGAGTGCCTGGCCACTATTCCTCCATGCTGCCAATCAGCAGCAGTGGACCCGCTTCACCACTCTGCTTGGGCATGCTACGCATCTGTAAAACAGGCAGGGGGAGTAACGCTCATCTACCCTAATGAAGAAACCGCTGCTGCTTCCTCTCCAACACGACAATTGCTAATCCTGTGCACAGCCTCTGATGTGTGCTATTAAAACTCGGGTGAGGATGATGGGAAGGGATAAAGGCGGAGAACCAAAGCATACCCTTAATTACCACTCAATCTACTGCCAACGTGTGTGGTTGTTCTGAGGGTAGATTTACGGAAGAACGTGACAGTGGTGATATGCAGGGAGAGGATCATCCTGCCACTACACATTACTTCACAAGTAAAGGAGGCAGCTCACCATTGCAAGTACTCCTCAAAAATAGGCTCTTACTTGAAGTCCTCTAGCAGGGAACCTGGAACTCCCTGGGGGCAGAAACTAATTTCCAAAGATAAGCTGCACTCTTCCTCCCAGGAGGAGCCCAGGAAGAGGGAGTGTGAAGCACCAATAGCGTGCTAGGAGACATATCACAAAGTTCAATCGTCAATTAGGTTCATGCCCCAGACATATAACCTGACAGAGCTCTGTCTGCAAGTATATGGGTATCTCATGATGGCATCTATATACACCTGGGACCACAAGTATGCGTGTCAATTACTTCCCATTCCACTCTAGGGAATACCCCCCCCCCCCCCCCATAGGGAGGAAAGTGATCAAATAAGGATGAGGATTGAGACAGACAAGAAAGTCTTCCAATCATGAGCAAGAAGCCTGCTCTACATGTTGTACTGTAAAATACAAGTCTCCAACAAAAGGGCAGCCAACAGTGTCTGTATGCTAAACCTATAAATAGCTCCGCACATATAAGGAAGCACCTATGTGTTTTGTACTCAGATCTCTGATACTTTTAAAATGTTGCCTGCAAGACTGTAAACCTTCATAAACAGTACTTACAAATGAAAATATAACTCCAAAGAACGCAAATACATAACAAATGTGTGCGTAAAATGATGTCATGTTAAAGAATGAATGACGGAAAAAGCAGCCACTGCAGATAACATGGTCAGAAAATTGGTACAGACACATTTATAAAACATGTTTTGACACAATATTCACACAAATATATAGTTATCCTCACCTCTTCAACGACTATGGTTCTTAAGGAGCCAATCAACAAATAATCATCAATTAAGTATTTGTAAGCACTATGTATGAGAAAGGAATTATACAATTCACTGTCTTTTCTTCATTAACTATAACTACAAAAAAGTAAGTCACTAGCATCACTCATGATTCTTGTTGCCTTGGCTACAATAAGTACACAGCTCTAAGTTACAGGTTTAGACTTACACGTCAGAATCCTCTAGCTGGAATTGAATTGGATATTTTCCAGGAGTAGAGATGCCTCTGGCTTAGCTGGGGTGACCAGACTAACAGGTGTGTACTGAGGATGACTGAAATGCCTTGCAAATGTTCCCAGGTGAAACATGGTGAACCTTGCTTCCATGGATGAAAATGATGCCGCTCAATGCATCGCTGAGTGTAGAATGGAACAGTGGTCACTACATAAATGATTCTGGTCATTCTCATCCTACCTCCATATCACAGGCTTCTCAAAAGGGGTCTCAAATGGATAACAATGAGATATTCTAAGCACGGTCACAACTTGCAACACATTGTCTGTATTTTCCGCATGTCTGGATCCGGCTGTGGACGGGTGATGGAGTTTTTTTCCAAAAATTCCAAGGAGAGAGTTTGGAAGCCAGAGCTCCCTATCCTCTCTTTAAAGACTAGTTGGAGGAAGTATGATTAAGCCTCTGTGAAACTAGCAAACACATTACGTGTGCTGGTAGAACACATTGAGCATATCTTTTGGCAAGGTTGCCTTTCACTCTCCTAGTGACTGACATGTATTTGGTGCCAGGTAAAATAAATGATTTAGTCTTTATTACCTTTTTCTTAATGTGTGAAACTAACAATGGCTCCAGTAGATTGGTAGTTTCCCAGCATGTGCTTACACTAATTAAGGCAAAAGCCCATGAACCCCCCCCCCCCCACACTGATTTCTACACTTTTCAAAGCCATTTTTCAAGGTCGAATCTAAGATAAAGGTTTAGATTTTTTCTTCTCCAAATATTAGATATAAGGATTTTCAAGCATACAATAAGCATTTGCTTAGCATCAGTAGGGATTTCACATGCTTCAAGATTTAGGACAACCATGGATATAATTTATTAATCCACTCGTAAAATAAAAAAGAAATCCTTCTGATTGCAGTAAAGCAAGGTTGGACATGGAAAGAAAATAGGTCTGGGAACAAAAATAAATACATTTACAAAAAAAAAAGTAGGTCCCCATCAGTGAACCTGGTAGCTAAAAAAATAGCGGTGCATATTTGCAAATCAAAGCAATTTTGAACTTGTAAAAAGGCATGCTATGTAAGTGTTTTGCAAGGTATGGGAGACTACGGGCAGTTGTACTGGCTGCAGGTAATGTTTGTGGTTAATCAGCTGGAAACAACGGTCCACCGACCATAAACCAAGCCCACAAAAAAAAAAAACTGTCAACGCTTTGACCTCTAAGTTCAGCCCTTTGGACATTGTCAGAGTGCCCTACATGCCAGTCTGACTCTGCCGCAAAGTGCTTTACTGGTAACTTAATAACAGCAAAGCGATGTCCACAACTATGTCACACACACATATCTACTGTAAATAGAAAGTAGTTTTACTTATGAACTTATCAGGGTGGCTCACATAGTTTCATGGCCCCAAAAGAATGTGCTGAGGCAGTATGCTTTGCATTAAGAGTGCAGCTGGAGTGCTCAATGGTAGTTGAGTTTAAATGAGGAACCACTACCAACTACTGCTCAATCACTGCCCCAGTCGTAGACCTTCAGTAGAACGCTTGACACAGAATTCAGCTTTGAGGAATTTCTAAAACTTATGGTTAAGTTCGGCTCTCAGGCTAGGGTTTTAAGTGTTCCAGAGTGTGGGACACTGGAAAAACAAGCAATCTGCCTCCATATTGCGGTCATCTGCGAATCGGATGAAAGCTGGATGGACATATACTGCCTACTGAGATTTAGTCAGGAGACGAACAGAAACAAGTACCTTCATTCCAAAAGACTTTGCTGATAGTGCCAGAAATTGCAAATCTGGTCCTTGAAAGCCAATGAAGTTATTTTAAGGCAGGGTCCACAAGATGGCATTTCCAAAGGTTACAGCATAATTGTGTACTATGATAGTATAAATCTATAATGTATCTATTAGCTTTTTAACAATCTCCCTGGTCTGAGTCCATACTCCAGACCATTGTCAACTTTACGCGATAGTTTGTTTGTTGGAGAGGGCAAGAGTTTTCTGAGCAGAGAGAGAGAGTTGCAAATTTTAAGATTTTGGCACTGATTGCGGTTTAAGCAATATATTTATATAACATTAAAATGTTAAAACCATATTTTTTGCTTCCTTTTGAAAAATACATTTTTCCTTCTCTACTTATTCTGGTCAGATGATTCTTGTTTTTGATCCATTCAGGCACAGTAGATTTTCTTCATCCAGTGGTGTGTGGTTTAAGCATTCTGTTTCCCTTAATCTTTGGAAAATACATTCACGAATTAGTAAGCATACGCCAATTTACAGACCCATCTTTTCTTTTTTTTGTTGAAGGACTACTTTTCTTCCAAACTTCATAAAATGTATTTTTAATTGATACTGGTTACAAGTTACACGACTTTTGTAGAAATTCCGGATTATGGAGCTGGAAGGATCCATTGCCACACAGCCGGCACTTCACTGTGCATTCAGTGTTCAATTCACGTGTTTGGAGTTTATTAGAATACATTTTCTAGCACACTCATATATATATATATATATATTTTATTTGATAATCGATTGTCCAACACACAGCATTTTAGTGGGGGGAAAAAAGATTATCATTATACCAAATTAAAAGAAAGCATTTCTAAAACTTCCCTCAAGCTGTCTAAATTACGATCAAATCGATTACTTCCCCGAAATTGTAAATCAATATCGATAGCATTAATAATGCTTTCATCCCACTGAGGTGGCATCTCCTCCCTTAGGCTGACAAAAATCCCTGAAGAAGTTGGAAACTCCAGTGAACAACAATTCCCTTGAATTTCCCTCCCTCGAAGAAAGTCCCTTTCTCAGAGGCCGCCAGAGCTATTTATTATCTCCTATGTTGGGAAAACACTCCAAAATTGCTTTGGCATTGTACCAGTCCTGGTTTTTCCAACTGCTTTCACCTCTTAATTGACTCCGTTTCCTGTCAGTTTATGAAGACAAAAAGGCAGGGTGACGAGGTAGAGTGGAAACAGGAAAACGCCTTCAGTTTGCTCGCTGCTGATCCCTGCCTGAGTGCAGGGAAGGATGGATAAATGACATGACGGTTCAGTCACCGTGGGAGTGTGAGCACGTCTGCAATTGTGAACACTAGACTTTAAACAGGCCAGGAGACACAAGTGCATCAGAGTGACGTTAAAAGCCACACAACAGTTTCTGGAAGTGAAAAGGCAAGGATAAGGCTAGTTAAAGAAAATATATAAGTGCATTTTAAACCTCACAAGGGCTTACCGAACATAAATACATAACTCTAGTGAGGTTACACAGGTAGAGACTGTGTGGATTTAAAAATAAAAAAAAGGAAGGCGTGGCTACGTGCACAAAGATGGCGGGCGTGTGATATTGTGCTCATGTCTGGGTGCCAGACTGGAGACACATAGTTAGCACCGTTGCAGTGGATTTTGTCTCAATACCCTAGGAGGTGAGATTTGAAGGCTGGTAGGGGGCTGGCATCTAGTGGGTGATTGTGGAAAAAACATGAAAGTTGAGGAGAGGACTATATATCATCTCCTGGCTGCTTAGCAATCATTTTTGGCTTTGTGGGGAACCTGGCTCAACGAAAATTGAGGGGGCCTCCCTGCAAGGCACGTGGAGGGACCCAGGCTCAATCAGGAGTTCTCCAGCCACAGTGCTGTGCTTCGGGGGGGGGGGGGGGGCAGTGTTACGCCCCTGTGTGGGGATAAGAGCAGAAACCAATGAAAGTTCAGGATTCACGGATTATTGACTCATTTGGAGAATGAGAAGGAGGTAAGTAGCACCTTGGATCAAGATCACCTGATCAATAAGTTATGAGTCCTTGTGCTTTCTTACCTTAAAGGAGACTACATTGGACTTACCTACCCTGAGATCATGGAATAATAAATATACAGTGAACAGTTCCGGCACTGCAAGTGTTGGGTGGAAGCTTAGGTCTGGTATGGGAAGGGAAAAATATGGTTGAGGTGTCAGAAGGGGCGAGGGTTTTGAGGAACCCTACGGATTTAAATAGGAGGGTACTCAGGCCTCGGGCTCTAATATCTGTTTAAAGGAATTTCAGTAAACAAGACTACGAGACTAAAAAGAAAAACTAAGTCATACTCCTTCATTCACACAATTTGACATATATATATGGCACATATCGTAAGTCAAAATCTATGCTCGTGGATTAGTCCCACCTCAAACAAGTTCGATAAAGCAAAGATGCTTGTTTTCCAACAATCATTGCTGCTCTTAAAGAGAAACACTGAAACTATAAACATCAGTCATTATCAACATCTGGGAAAATTCGACCTTTTCATAGACAAATTTAACAGCAGTCTTATGTGCCATATAAAAACCACGTGCAATGCTGTTGAATCAAACTAACTCTCTTTTTCCATATTGTATACTGTGGGTCTAAACAGACAATTTAGGGAGTCAATCAGATATGGATGAATTGTTAAACTATATCAGGAATCAGAAGCTTTTGTGGTTAGTCTGAATTATTTCTCTTGTCTATCTAGAGGTGACAGTCAAAGTACAGTACCCGGTACCACCAAGGCAAATTCAATATCTTACTAGTTTCTGGCTGGTGGAGCACGTGTGTAGCAGGCTGAGTTTTGTGAGGGTGGAATCGCACTGAAAGTAACAACCATTCTCTTTTTCTCCACATGTTTCCACTACGTAGTTATCAGAGTACTCAAAAGGGGAAATTAAAGTGCAGTGGCAAGGGCCACATGGACATCCACTCACAGGCCACTGTGCACGCTGAAATGAAATAGAAATTTATAACAAATGTGCACTATTACCCGGTGGTGTCTAGGCACGCAAGCTAGCTAACAGGGTTGGCAAGGTTAAGAGGCTGTCCAAGACTAAAAAACTCCCTATGGATTAAAGAGCCAACTTTTTAAATTTTTCCTAAAGTAAAGGAGGTCCGTTTCTTTTTTTAGAAATAAGGGAAGGCTGTTCCAGAGACGGAAAGTGCTGCCTATAAAACATATCCCGCCCCATTGTGCTCTTTGTACTCTAGGGACAGTGATATTACATGCTGATTCCGAGCGAAGGGATCTTGGTGGAAAATACCACCGAAACCAAAGCTTAAAAAATTGAGGGCCTTCCCCATGCAGAGCCTTGAATGCAATGCTCCGGGCCTTAAACTGTATACACTTCTCAATTGTAGCCATTGGAGAAGAGGAAGGGCAGCTGAGACTGATTCTCTTTTAGACATGTCAAGCAGAAGGTGAGCAGCGGAGTTCTGTAGGACCTGTAGCTTATTTATATATTTTTTCTGATATTTGCGAAAAGAGCATTTGCGTAGTCAATTTGTGAGAGTATCAGCGTGGAAATGACTGTTTTTACAGGTCTTTTAGATAAAGGGGAAGATCTTTCTAAAAGTTTCACAGTAAAAAAGAAGGTAGATGTGATTGCATTTACGTGCCCTTCGAAAGTTAGTTGATTATCAAAGATAACTCCAAGGTTTTTTACCTTTGTTACTGGCAACGGAAGTTGGCCAAGTTCAGGTGGCCACCAATCTTGAGAACAAAAGGAGGCATCCTTTCCAAAGAGCAGTACCTGGGTCTTGCTTGAATTCAGCTTCAAGCAATTTTGGGCCATATATTTTACTATCTCCTGCACACAATTGTAAAAACACTTTGCTGTCTTTGAAAAATTGGATGATACTAAGATCACTCTAGGTGTCATCTGCTTAAGTAATTGCAGAGAACCCAAATGATCTAATACGTTTGGCCAATGGGGCTACCGAGAAGTTAAAAAAGGTTGGACTAAGAGATGAGCCTTGGGGATGCCATAAGGGAGAGAGAAGGAGGAAGATTTAAGATCATCAACTGCTACAAACTGAATTCTGTCTGACAAAAAGGATTTAAAAAAAGCAAGAGCTTTATCTTTTACCCCAATGTACTCCAGCTTATTCAGCAGGATTTTGTGGTTTACAGTGTTAAATGCTGCTGAGAGGTCTAACAGGATCAGCACTGCACTACCACCCACATGCAGCATCAATCTGATCTGTTCCGAGACACCTATCAATGCCATTTCTGTACTGTGATGGTTCTTAAATACGAATTGGCAGGGGTCTAGGTGGCTCTGGTCCTCCATGACAGCTGTTAGTTGAGAATTTGTATCTTTTTCAATTATTTTGTCTGGCACGGACAAACTGGAAACGAGACGATAGTTCCCAGGATCTGGGGGATCTAGATTAGCTTTTTTAGGTAAAGGAAGGATGTGTGCTATATTCCAGACACTGGGAAATGTTATTGACTTAACCATAAGATTAAAAGTTTGCTTTAAGTAGCTCGAGATGGTGTCAGATGCTAAAGGAGTTATTTTAGGTAGGCAAGGATCCGAAAGAGATCCTGACTGTGTTTGCAAAAGGATGGACGCTGAGAGGTTCAATCATTCCGCAGCAATGAGAGAAGGCACATGAGCACTTGCATTCGAGCAATGCCATTTGCACGAGGGTCACAAACAGGGAGCAGAGTGACAAGGAGCATTTACACACAGGCTCGAAAACTCACACCACCTTCCTTTGACGAAGAACAAAGACACATGGGTCCTATCCCTACGAGCATCAAGACTAACATCAAGAGAAGCAGAATTCATATGGGTATCAGGTCAGGCTGGGTAGCCTTCGCAGCCCTCCAGTCTTGCAAGTCTCTGTCCAATTGAACGCTTCACACCAATGCACTAAATCAATGGAACTGGGTTCTGGTCAAAAGAAAGTAGTAGGTAGACGCTTGGCTGTAATAAGTATTAATTACTCTATGAGAAGCTGGAGAGATGCTGAGAAGCATGAAAAACTGTACTTATATCTGAACATGTACCTGCATCTTATGCATATACACTTTAAGTATCTTTGCCTGAGGAAAGAGAGCTGAAGACAAGATGTCCTTCGAAATGTCACATTGATGGTCCTTAATAGCACTTTGTAATTAACCTCTTTCCATATAAAGAATGGGAATGTGATGATCACTAAGAAATAGGAGTAGTAGTAAGTACATGGTCAATGTTTTACGTATAAAATGGGGGGATTCTCGAGCACTGTCTCAATAATCAAGATAAATTGATGTAGTTAGATAATGGATTTGCTATATAAAAGCAATTCATGGATTTTTTTTCACTTCCACAAGAGTATGTGTACATGACAGTATGTGGTAGAACTACATACTGCTTTAGGAAATTAACCTTAAGTGACTACAGGTGAATTTACCATTGGTCTTAAAAATTCTTCACCGAAATGCAGATTCTCTAAATGCTAGCAGGTCGGTCTTCTCCACAATCCTGCGGTGTTTTACTACCCACACAGGTGAGACTGCCAGAAAAATATCCAGTTTCATTCCAGCAGCAGGATCTGGACTTGTAAGCCACGTCCTGTAACACAGAGATGTGTGCCTATTTTATCCACTCTAGCAAGTATCATCAGCTATGCTAGCGATTGCCTTTTTGTAGAGATCGATAATGAAGAAATGAAAGAAAAGTATAATTCCCCTCTGGTACAGAATATGGAGTATAATTATGCCTTGAAAATAACGAACATGTCGACAGATCCCATGGAAACTACTGTATTTCAAGAAGTAAGGATAATTAGAGGATTTTATGAATATTGTGCCAATGTGTGATGTAGAAATGTGTCTGTTCCTAATAAATGATCAACAAATCTATTTTTCTAGGCGCGCTGCATTAGCTGTGCTCTTGGCCGCTGTCTTAATGTGGATATTGCTTCTTAGGCCATAGTCTTACCTCCTTCAGGCTCAGATGAGGCGAACAGAAAAGAGTCTTACAGACCCATCTACTGGAATCTAAGTTAAACCGGCATATGTGCTTGGTTTTATGATGGTTTCAGTCGTTCGGGCGGTGGACAAAAATGAAGTAAATTAACAAAAACCCTAGTTTCTAGCTCAAACAGATCAAATCTTATCAAAATTGCTACACACAGGTTGACACCACTTCTTACTCAGTAGTGAATTGGTCACCTTCCTGCGGTTGGTTGATGTAATATGACCTTACAAGGGGTGTCGCTTTACCTTAGGGAGACTAAAACATTGTGTTAAGATGTCAATATAGTGACATATTAACTGCACAGAATGATGTGCCACAAAATGTCCCATAATACAGAGTTCTTCAAATGCTCGGAATAAGGAGATCAGCTAGAGTGAATATGTCTAGAGATTGGTTTTATTTTTTATTTTGTTTTAAATATAACCCGATGCCTGAAAGAATCCAATTCATTTGGAGACCGTTGCCTCCTTCACTACAACCAGCGATTCCAATCTGTCCAGCATGTTGCTTGGACAAAAGAGGATCCTCTGTGAGCAACTGAGCCAGGCTCATAAATAAAAGTTGAGGGCACACGGATATTCTTTTCACTGGGACTGAGCTTAAAGGTACTTGCGGGAGCGCTATAAATTCTCTTTGAGATTCTGCATTGGCTTCAGTATGTAGCTTTGATCTTATATATAACTCGATCCATAAGGAAAGGGACAAAAGCAAGTGTAATGTCCAAAAGTTTAACCTTGTAGCTTACCAGCGAACAGCTCGCTGTTTCCTACAGAGGCATAGCCAGAGGGGGAAATATATCAATAAAGTAAAACAGTATTTCATATATACAATTCAATTGTTTAATAATAAAACATCAGTTTCTACTTTTAAAATTCACCACAATAGTATCATTATTGCAAATGTTATAGGTTTTTACTCCCAAACTTCTTAAGATATACTATAACACATTGCTAGAATGATGTAAATAAAGAAGATAATAATTAAGTGTCAATGTAAAAAAAAAAAACGTCTCAATGAGTTTATGAAACATATAATGAGGTGTACGCTCAGGCAAACTACTTAGCTTTGTGCTGCTTTGTTGGTGAATTCCGTTTTAAAGATGGCTGCCAAAACAGCGGCGGGTTGCAGCCATGCAACAAGCCCTGCCTCTAAAAAAATCCTCGTCTGGCTATGAAAATTGACGTCTTTCAGACCCCAATATCACCCAACAAAAGAGGAAGAAAACTGAAGAAATGGAACGATATTACTCCTACCAGATGCTTGGCAGAGGACTAAGATTAAGAAGAGGTGGCAGAGTGTAGAAAGAGAGTCAAAGCACAACAGGCAGTTGAGAGTCTGCAACCATATGCGAGGTGGGATGGGAGTAATAGGCAGGAGGACGGTTCCATGATATTGGGTGGTTTTAAAAAGATCGTGAATTGGGGGAATGAATGAAGATGGAAGAAGTAGAAAAGGGTGAGATGTAAGGGCAGAGTGGAATTTGAAAACGAGTGAGCGAGAGGAAAGACTTAAGATAAGACTGGAAGATAAGAAGGAGGGCTAGGGTTCACTGGAAAATGGTAATACTGTTATGGTAAAACTGACAAGTTTCAGAAGAGGGAGTGAAAATCTAATGCCAGGGACAGCTTTGACAATTAAGAGGCAGGTGGGGAATGTGGGGAGATGTGGAAAAGGAAGGGCCAATTCATGGGGAAAGGTAGGTGAGATATAGTAACAACAAAACTCAAAAAACAAATTAGAAATATGCAAAAACCAGAGGGCAATTTAATGTCTAAAAAGTGTCAGAAAAAGAAACCAAGATAAGACAAAGACGAAATAATGGGGCGAAATGATAAGTGTGTGTGAGACAGATAACGACCAGTGTGGGAGAGAGAAGGTGTATGTAAGTGACAGCATGTGTCTGGGAATGTGTGTGTACAGGTGCATGCACTATCCCTATTCCCGCTAAGTATGGAATGATGGTGCGCGTGAGAGTACCTGATGGGATGAATGTAGGCTGGGTGTTGATGTAGGTTCGAGTTGGGGCGGGAGTGTGTATTCTGAATGGGCGTTATAGGCTGGAAGCTGCTTATATGGCCTGTATAAAGATATGGTTATGTTCCGTTTATAGAGGTTGAGCGTGGGCGGTGCGCTGAATATATCGGCTGTCAAATTGTGGAATAGTATGCTGTCCAGGGGTGTGACTGCTGCTTTCAGAAGCAGTATATGCTGCAAGAATGAGTTGTTCACACATTACCTTTGATCCTTTGGTGATAAAACGTACATGCCAAAAGTTAGAATCTGCATCCCTTCCTCTTGAAGGGCTGATGATCCATTTCAAGATTACAGATAACATTTTGTAGGTCATCGCATCTTGAGTAATGCATACCTTTTCCACAACATAATTTCTCCTGTTGATACGAGTTAATTTATCATCTATCCACAGACATTCATTCACAATCATTTTGAAATGATCAAAATCTTTAAACTTGAGTAAACGGTGTGGACTCTACTAGAATTAAGATCTTTACATTTTATCAACTAAATTACGAGGCCTTCTGAATAGAAGATAGCGGCATCAAATGCCGAATTTTGTAACTAGCTTGATAGTCACTTATGTTATTCTAAATACTTCTTGCACACTGCCCAACCGCTAGTAGGCAGTAAACCCATTTAGTAAATAAACACAAACTTCAAACCACCTGTCAAACAGTGGGATGTCATCAAGATCTACGGAGCACACTAGAATCTGGAAAAATGGTCACCACAGAAACACATTTTTGGCTGCCAGATGGTATGTGGTGATGATTATACGTATTTTCAGGAGAAAAGGAGACTTTAAAACTCTAAGAGTGAGAAGAAGAATAAAACAAAGTTCATTTTAAAAGGTAGAAGGATTATCAGGTTACTCACACTTATATTTTAACTTTGGCTGTTCAAATAGATACAGTTCTTATGTCAACAAATGTTATAGGTGTCGGTCCAGGCGCTAAGCAGTGTTGGTGAACTTCCTGTGCCAGCTTTACATGGGCGGGCATAGATGCCAACTCTCCCGCACAAATCACAGAATATCACAGAAGCTAAGAAGCTTAATTAAGACAACTCTATTCAATCTTTCAAACCTCTCCACACTTTACACATAGAGGTGTTGAATCGGTTTATTGTGCCAGGGATTTATTTGTCACCATATGGATGAATGACATCCTTTCTGCATGTTACTGGTCTCAATGTTGAACGAATGCTTGTTATTAAATAGGGTAACAAACTATAGCCTCGTGTATAGGTTGTTGAGGTATGAAATATAATCAAATAATATATGAATTATAGATTGTTAACTGCGAATGATGGGGATACTTTTCACTGAATGCTCTTGACTACTCTTCCATAAAATATATTTTTTGTCAGTGTGGATGCGCACTTTTATTTTTTCTGTACGTAAAGTTTTAGGGAGCCTGGGATTGCCCAACCCCAATTAATTTAGAAAAAACTGTTAAATTGTACAATTTAAAGCATACTTTCCAAATAAAATGGCTAAAAAGGCATACTTTAAGTTTGCAAGAACTATCACGCAAACATTTGCTAATGATTTAGGGAAAAAAAATTCATCAGAAGAGCCTGCCTTCCAAATTTATTCTGAAGAACGTTTCAGCTTTGAAGAGCAAGTGACAGGGTTTTAGCAATGAATTAGTTGGATTACTAACTGTTTTTTTTATTAGGCTGCCTCCTGAGTGGATTTTATATGGCACAAGAATAAGTTCATTAGAATTTCCAGGCCACAGTACAAGGTGGTAGGTATTCCTGTGCTACTTCTACGCGGATCATTGTATTACACAAAGAGCACAGCGGTAACCTTGCAGGTCCGAGGGCTGCACTACTAATATGCAAGAAAGAGTGCTTAATGTGGTGTTTTCTAATAGGAAATAATCTTATGATGCAGAGTAGTTCTTCAGTATACTTTATTCGCCTCATCCAGCAACAGCCTCAGGTCTTAACTGACCTAGAATCTTTTAACCTTACATTCTTAGAATACAGAACACTCGTGTACATGAAATATCCTGGGGAGGGAAGCCAGAATCTTAAAGGGAAAGACGCTTTTAAAGCCAACATTACACATCTCCCTTCTTTACAAACTTTAGAACAAAATTTCTAAATTTAAAAGACTATGTAAAACCAAACATGAGGAAGAAAGTATATCTTGTTTACACATAAACTAGGCATGAGGAAAAAACAATATACATTGCTTACACGTAATCCTTCATATACATTGGAGCACTACGTAGTCTCTGACTTCTCCCGCGATTATTGGCAGAGAAATTGGAACAGGACGGAGAAGAATTAATAGAATCTAAAAGATTAAAGTCATAATCACAGTCAGTATGAGCAATGTTTTTTGACTTAACAACCACTACACGACTTTTGTTCCAAATCCTTCCATCTTGTGTTTTGATTGCATTACCAAAAACTTTAATGACAGGTCTGACATTAGTGTACTTTGACCAAGACCTTCTCCCCACAGGTGCCTTTATTTTTACAAGATCACCCACTTTTACCTCATGAAACTTAACGCATTTAATTTTGTCAAAGTATGTTTTCCTACAAGTTTGTTTTTCTATCTCTCTCTCTCTCTCCAAGCACTAACATGATTATCAACAAACCCCTTTTTCAAGTTCATCCATCCTGGACACCACATCGTGTTTGGAACTCTTCCCTTGAATAGTTCAAAAGGGGATTTTCCAGTGGTCAAATGAGGAGAGTAACGGTATGCATCAATTCTTTCCTTTAGTGCTTCCTTCCAATTCAATCCACTTGCTCTAGCTAGCTGAATACATTCCTTTAATGTACGGTTGACCCTCTCAACAGCACCATTCGTTTCAGGATGATACAATGATGAACGTTTATGTATTATACCACATTTGCTAAGATAATCTTCAAATGTGGTAGAACAAAATTGCGGACCATTATCTGATAGTATGCTATTAGGAAAGCTCTCTCTCATAAATATATCAGATAAAAATTTTATGATTGAACTTGAGGTTATGTCGTTAACAGCACATACCTCTATCCAACGTGAATATAAATCAATTAAAACAATAAGATAAGGTGTATCAGATACCCCAGTGAGAGGACCTAAAATGTCAATAGCTAACTCATCCCAGGGATGATTGGGTAACTCCCTGCAAACCATTGGCATTTGTCTGACCTTTAAAATTTTGTCGCTTGCACAACACTCAACACAATCTCTGACCATGCGTTCTATTTCTAAATCCATTCCAGGCCACCAAAATTGAGTACGTATCATTTCTTTGGTTTTTACTATGCCTAAATGACCAGAATGAGCATGTAATAATAACCTTTTCCTCAAAGAAGAAGGAGGCACTAGCCTTAAACCACGAGTTAATATATCATCAGAAATGGATAACTCTTGGGAGACCAGGGACCATGGTTTGTTTAAACGTTTATTATCCTTTAATAAAGCTATAACTCTACACAACTCTTCATCTTTTGATAACTCTTCTTTCCACTCCTCTTTTCCTATAACTCCCTCCGTAACCTCACAAACATTGAGACAGTCATCATCATCTATCTGTTCCTCATCACAACATATATTATCTCCTTTCACCAACCTTGAAAAACAATCTGCAGCTTTGTTTGACACCCCAGGTAAGTATTGTACTTCAAAGTCAAACTCCTGTAAAGATATTATCCACCTCCTAATTCTTGAAGAGATGGAATCTAAACCCTTCTTACAAAAAACTTCTTTTAAAGGTTTGTGATCAGATTTGACAATAAATGTAGTTCCCCAAATCAAATTCTTGAATTTCTTAAGTGCCCAAAATATTGCTAAAGATTCCTTTTCAATAACGGAATAGTTTAGTTCTGGACCACGAAGACACCTAGATGCACAGGCAATTAGAGAATCATGACCATGTTTGTTTTGAACCAACACTGCCCCTAAACCTTTATCACTTGCATCTGTGAATACATATGTAGGTAAACCTGGGACAAATGCTTGCAGACAAGGAGCTTTTTTTTTAATTCCTCTTTTATCCCCTCAAATTCCTTTTTACACTCACCTGACCAGTCAAACATAACACTTTTACCAGTGAGTCTTCCCATGTTCTTTGTCTTGTCCGCAAAATGTACTATACATTTCCCATAAAATTCTACCATCCCTAGAAACGACAATAATTCATCCCTATTGACAGGTTCAGCCATGTTATTAATGGAATTAACCAAGTCTAACTTCGGAAAAACTCCTTCACTCCTGATACAGTGCCCAAGATAAGTCACCTCTTGCAATCCAAACTTGCATTTCTCTTTTTTTAAGAGACAAACCAGAGTCAGACAACCTTTTTAACACACTACACACACGCTCATTGTGTTCTTTCATGTTTGACCCAAATATCAAAAGATCATCTTGGTAACATTTTACCCCTTGAAGACCTTTAAGTATATGTGTCATGATTCTCTGAAATACAGAGGCCGCTGATATTAATCCAAAAGGCATTCTTTTAAATTTAAAAGTACCCATGGGTGTTATAAATGCAGTTAAATCTTGACAAGAAGTATCCAACTCCACCTGGTGGTAGGCAGATGCCAGATCTAAAGTAGTAAAGTACTTTGCACCCTCTAACGTACCTACAATCTCATCTATATTAGGTAGTGGGAATCTGTCTACTACCACCTCCTTATTTAATGCTCTTAAGTCAATACATAAACGAATATCTCCAGTTGGCTTCTTAGCTACTACAATAGGCGCCAACCATTCTGTTGCCTCTACTGGTTCAATTATATTATTAGCAACTAACTTTTCAATTTCTTTTTGAACTTTTATCTGTTCAGCCAGTGGAATCCTTCTTACTCTTGCAACTATTGGAATCGCATTCTTTTTAAGTTTTATGCAATGCTTGTAGTTTTTTAAACATCCTAATTCCTCTTTAAATACTGCCGGAAACTTTTCAGCAAACATGTCAGACAGGTTTTCTATCTCAAGTATTTGTACCTGAGGTGAGGCATTCGGATTAAGTGTAACACCTAGATCACGTTGATCCCTCCAGCTAATTAATGCATCTCCAACATTGGTAACATACATTTTCCCTGGAATAATTCTGCAACCCAATTCCATAGAGGCCATGAAATATCCCAATATCTTAATTGGTTTGTTGCCATAACCTAATGGTAATATATCACTTTTGTATAATTTTACATTTTTACCAAAAGTTTTATGTAGCAAGTTTTCATCAATCATTGTGATTTGGGAGCATGAATCAAATTTGAATTCAATCATGGCATCATCCACTTTAACTACATGTGTGGGATGTTCTAATGGGCCACTACTAATCTGAAAAGTCACAGTTTTTACTTGTGGTTGAGACCATCTCTTATTAGTATTATCTCTTTTGCCTCCCTTTGTCTTATAATATTTTGCAAAATGACCCCTTCTTCCACAGTCATTACAAATTGATTTCAAAGCAGGACAGCTAGGTGCATTAGCTAAGTGGCCACTGCTGCCACATCTGAAACAAGAAAATTTGTTAGACATGTTATAACTCGAATTAAATCTACTCATTCCATTGTCATTCCTTCCAGTGTCCACCTTATCTTCTTTTTTAACTTGACAAACTACTTCCTCAACTTTTGTTTCACTTTTCTTCTCTGGCTCAACCAATTTCTCTTTCTCTCCTTTTAGTTCATCCACACATTTCGTCATGTGTTCTACTTGTTTTGCTATTACTATTACTTCTTCCAATGGTGGTTCGTCTTTCAGCCATTGTTCTTTTCGAATACTATCATGAGCACATTTTAATACGAACTGATCCCTTATTCTTTCTTCCAAAGTTTGTCCAAACTTACACGAAGAGGCCAATTTTCTTAGGGCCGATACATAGTCTTCAACTGACTCATCTTTCTTTTGACCTCTCAGACCAAAATGGTATCTTTCCATTATTGTGCTCAATCTTGGAAGATAATGACGATCTAATTGTTCTATGGCAACTTCATACTCATTTAAATTCCTTTGTTCCGAAGCTGTAAGTTCAGGTAAATGCTCCAGTACGTCTTGACCCTCTCCACCTAAACAGTGTAATAATAATGAGTGCTTTCTCTCTGCACTTAGGTTGGTGCCACATACTCTGGCATAATTTGCAAATATTTTTTTCCATTTTTGCCATTTTACATTTGGTTCTCCAGGACTTATCAAAAAGAACGCTCAAATGTTTGTCGGAGGCCACACCTACTTTTCTCTGGCTCCACCCACTTCATCCACTGGCTCCACCCACTTACTATATTAGCTCCACCCACATTTTCAACTGGCACCTTGGTGTCCTAAAAAATAAAAACATTGCTCAAAGTTGTTGAACAATCACCGACGTGTAACACCCTGTTTGGGAGCATTATGTAGCGGAGTACCCAGTTTCTTACATTAATTTAGTTTAATAGCGCCACTTTAAGGTGTCAGAGCACTTTCCATCATTCACACATTGCATAAATACAATCCTACGTGTGTAACTCAGTATAGAGGGAATGTTACATCAGACAGGACTACAAGGAATAGGAGTCACATGTCATCCATGATTGTCATTGTAGGCAATATAGTTCAGGAGTTCAAAGTCTGAAAAAGCGCAAATGCAGAATTCAAAACATAGCAGCATTGTTAGGGGTTCTCTTCAATAAGAATTGATGTCTACCCACATTAGACCCTTTTTGCAAGATTAGGATAATGAAAGATTAGCCCAAAAAACATATAGCTGTGATATACAACTTTGTGTTTGCATGCAGCTCTTTGATGACAGACAGACTAGTTAATAGCTTGCTGTTCTATGATAGCATTTTAACTTACAAACTGCAAGTAACAAAAGGATCTCTCCGACAGAAACAGTAACACACTGATCTATTTTACATTATATGCACTTTTTGATCTGCATGGTAAACGTTATTTGCAGCAGGTATATAACCCTCCCTGGCCTGTACTACTTTTGAAGCAGTCACAGCTTCCCCTGGAAAAAGCTCCTGGCTGGCTCTCTCCAGGTAGACGATTAATCACCAGAGTTATCTTGACATTTTACTTTTTGCCTGAATATTACTGGAGCCCAGGAACTCGGCACCAGCTACTTTTAAAACAAGAATATACTGGCAGGCAAACTGACCCCCCTACCCCAACCCACCCCATAGTGCTACATGAAAGACTGAAACAGGTCTTTGCTGAGGGCTCTTTGTTACACCTCACCCAATCGTACCTTTGTCTCCTTTCGAGCAGTTGTTAAATTGTTAGCCACATTTGAAAAGGATCCCAGATTTAGGGAAATAGGCACAATTCACGTATATTTAAAATAGCAGTTCTAGAGGCTGAAAATAGAACTCACAAAAAGCAGCTCTGTCGAAGTTGTCAGAAGGGTTAATACGTTATCACAGAGACAAAACATCAGGGAAGTAGGAAAGGGAAGTAACAGAGGGAGCTATCCCAAGAGAGAAGGAAGCCACCAGTCATGGTGGGAGCCGGAGGTCCGCTGGAAAACAGCACCCAGAGGGTGTCCATGAATGTAACAGACATGCCGCCGCTATTCGATAGCACGACAAAATCGACCTTGGATGGGCACAAGGTCTCTTGTCACCACTGCAGTCAGCACCAATATGAGCAAGTCATATCCGGCCCCACCAAGTGGAATTGTGCCCGCAATCATCATCGCAGCCTCACTTTTCATCTCCTTCCTGCTCTGCCTCTAGTCTACGCCATACTGTGGAAGTGTATGGTTTCTATGCCCAAGAGGCAGATGAAACGTCAGAGCTGCAGGCGACCTTCTCCAGGGCTCCTGCCTGAAAAGACGCTTTGTTAAACTTTATGTTGGGATATCCCTAAAACAGGACCTGCTAGGAAGGCAGGCACTTCAATGCTACTGTAGATGCCCAGTGCCAGAAAATATGTAAGCATAGGGCAGAGGTGGCAGAGTGAAGGCCCCCCAGAGTCTCTCTCTGGGGTTCAGTGCTCTGAAACAGACTGGGTCTGAGTACGTTTGACCAAGCTTTGGGTGTTCCGGATCGATGCAGTGTCCAGGAAGAGATTCATCTCTGGAGAACAATTTGCAGTGAAGGGAACATGGACTGCCCGAAACTGGTATCTGCTGTATCATGTGTCCATCGGGTCACCGCCCTTTTCCGCAGATGCAGGGAATCCGGCATCCTGCACAAGGAATACACTGGCATGCTGGTGTGAAGAGAAACACCATTGAGTGGTTGACTGAGAATGTGCCTGGGATTACACTGGATGTAGGGTCGCCAAGATGGCTTCTGAATGATACTAGCTATTGGACTGCTTATGAATTCAGGGGCAGCAAGGCTACTTGTTAAGAAAGTAGCCACCCTCTTAACTGCTTACGAGAACACTGGCACAATGGTTCTTTGTGAATAAGATTAACAGCTTGTAAATAGCACAGCGGCTATCATGACTACTTCTGAATACACTGACGATACATGGAATTTTGGGGGTAGGGATGGGAATTGTCTGAATAAGTTGCTGCTGGTATTGCATGGGGGTGTATGGGCATTTCCAAAGCTGCTGATGAACGCTGAGACTGTTAAGGCCAAGGGCCTTACTATGGAGGCTGCAAGTGTTCATATACCAAGCACGAAGCACCACACACTGTCTTACTTTGGTCTGGACTAGCTCAGTGGCCTAGATGGCAATATGCCTGATGCCAAACAGGTATGAACCGCTTCCAGGAAAGATTACAATAAAACTCCTGTCGGACTAAACATCACAAATCAGCCAGAATCATGCAGAGGTGAATATTGGCCTTCCCTCTGTAGAAATCCATTAGAGTATGGTGGCGCAACTGACTGGCCGTCCTTATCAGTGGGGGTGGACCGTGGAGGCAAAGCTGTGAATGCACGCGCATTTCAATGTGAGAACATTTGCGCACGCTGCTTGCCTGGCACAGCCCACACCCCCACAGATTTTATGAGCGTGCCCGGCCTGCCCTGAAAACAAAACTGAATCCTCCTGCCCCTGCATCCTTACTGACTCCAGGCAGTCCGGCCCGCAACAACTGCACAACAACAAATAGGTTAGCCACTACTGCCCACTGCAGTGCACACTGCTGGCTCGGCTTGCAACAAAACATGATCGTGCATCGTGAAGGTGATCAGAAACAACAAGCAGGGCCGTGACCATGAATGAACATAAAAAAGTAAATCTGTAGGCCTCACCTGCGCAGATTTATTATTATTTAATTCATTATATGTCTGCCAGTGCCGGCCTACCTACACCGCCTATCATTCCCAGGCCATCAATCAACAATTATAATTTTAAAAAAACGTCATCCTGCGCCTGCGGCCCCCAGGCCCTGGCCTGCCTCACCTGCCTGCGCAGATCATGCTGATTATTTCGACCGCCACATGCGCCGGCCTACACCCAGGCCATCTTGTCCAGGTGCTGCTGGTAGACCAATCAAATGATTTTAAAAAGCTGACCTGACCACCACCAGTAAATTAATCACCGTAAGGCCCTGCCTCGCTCGCGCCTCACACTCACCTGCTGAGACACTGACAGTCCAGAGCTGCTCCCGAGTCCCAACTCAACTGTCCCAACTGAAAGGCGCCGAGTACCACTGCTCCTAGATACTCGGTGAGGGGGGGGGGGGGGGGGGGGGGGCGGGGGGGGCAGAGAAAATGCGCGTACATTCAAATTGCATGCATAATCTGCGCATGCGTGGCTCCCCCTCTGCCGAGCATAGCCCCAACCCCCGCAGCAAAGCCCTGCCCAGTGCCCTGCAACAACACACTCACTAACTAGTGTCCCGCCCACTGGGGCCCTGACTGATCCGCGGCCGGGAAGTCTTCTTGAGAGACAGCGTAAATCACACTGGGACTGGAGCAGCAGGCAGGCACGTGACGTCACGTCACCGACAGCAGTAAGTAGTACTGTTTGTTTTTGATGCATGCATGGAGTCAGTGTTTGGCACCACAACACTGACAGCAGTAGAACAGCAGGCGCAGCACACACTCTCTGTGTGTTCCAGTGCGCACGAGTCTTGAGTTTTCAAAAATGAAATTCTATGGCAGGACAGGTGCACTTCATGCCGCGTGATAGACCCGGCCCTCATAATTAGGTGCCGGTGCTAAGCACCGGCAAGCTCCGGCTCAAATTAAGCCCTTTTTGGCCGTTTGCTGTTGATTATAGTATATTTCTTCTGGCTAAACTGGGAATATGAGGTTATTTGGGAAGTCTTTCAGACACCTTTTGGAGAACCTGTCTCAAACTGGGAGACGTTGACCTCACCAGTACTTCGACCAATACCCTTTTTAGGTTTCGGCTAGCGTAGGCTGCGCTTGCGCAGTCTCACTGGCGAGATTTTATGTCTCTAGTATGGGGCTCAAACAAGCTAGCTCTTCTCCATTGGCTGGCTTACTAAACGGCGGCCAGCCATTGGAGAAGAGCTTTGTCGTTCACTTTAAGCCCCGTCCGTTTCAGATTGAGGGTCGTGTTTTTTCCTGTCCTTTCTCTCAGTGACGTCTTCAGGAAAAACCACGCGCCCCAGTCTGAAAAGGACTGAGCTTAAATCCACGCATGCTCACCTCCTTGAGTATCTATCCTGTCTGCACTCGCTGCTTATTTAATGAATGAGAGGGGGAAGCTGTGAATGGAGCTGGCGTGTTCACGCAGTGATTGGCTGCGACGCAGGCCGCCCAGGCGAGCCTTACGCTCCCATTGGCTCAGACATCCTGCACAGGGGTTTCCATTCACAAAGTCTGTTCAGACAAAGGCAGGGGGCAGAGGGGGGAAAAAGAAACAAACTGACCAATCCCGGCAGGCTCAGCTCTCCCGGGCCACTGCTGAAGGAGCGAGAAAAACAAGTCCGGCCGCTGAGAGCTTTTCCAGCCTGCAGAGGGACCCAGGTGAGGTGGGGGCCGGAGTGGGAGCTTTGCATACGCTACAGACGTTGGGGAGCAAGAGGGTACCCCGCATGGTTAATGTTGCTTCTATGTGGCCTGCCCCGTCCGACCCGCGCCTGGTGCCCCTTCCTTAGCTGCACTGGAAGTTGGTGCGACTGTGCTGGGCTCACACAGGCCCAGGGCAGCGCAGGCTGCAGCAGCGGGTAGAGAGTTTGAGGGGCGCGTGCGCTGCTCAGATATCGGTAAAGGAGCACAGTGCATTGCAAATTAAGCACAGCTGCGACGTTCCCAGGAGATGGTGCATTTGAAATTGGAGGCATGGAGGGGGTGCGAGAAACCTCAGAGGTTATGCAAAATGGGGTATCTAAGAATCAGGGGCACTTTAGCAGGACTGGAGAATGTAATTCGTAATGTAAAGAAAGTAGTCGAGAAGCTTGAAAAGTAGCTTAGAATGCACATAGGGTGGTGGCGCTTATAAACTTTAGAAGGACGCTTTACGAAGGAAATGGAAGCGAGTGATCCAAGTTTTGTGCACGTTGGGGACAATTGAACATCAGCGGGGGCCCACCGCAGTTTGAGGACGTGGTGGGGTACACTCGGGTTCGGGGCAATCCTATGAAATAAGGGCACTCAGCAGACAAAATCAGAGGTGACGTCGCGTTTGGCGCACGCCAAGAGCATGAAGAACGCGCATAAAATGTGCCCCCAACCCATCAAAAAAAGGAATTCGGTGGACAATTTCTCGTGGCGAAGGGGAAATTAACGTGCCCCGTTTCTTTCACTTTACTGTGTGCAAAAATAACATGAAAGGGTTTAGCGATTGCTTTATAATCCAATTAGATTTTTTTGTTGTTGCCCAATTAAACAGCTGCCAGATCTAATCGAAGGCGCTATGTACTTCCTGGTCGGTCTCTCAGAGCGCCACGTCGGACCAGCCCCACACACATTTCAACCCTTCCAGCCTTTTCATCAACCACCTCCTCCCCAGGATCAGAACCTCTTTCGAACCAGGCAAAGGGTATACATGCGATAGATATGGACACAGATAATGCCAACTTGAGGATTGTTCCTCTTTCCCCTTTAGCCTCTATGAACAATGTGGAACCCATACCGATTTACAATCTTTCTAAGCAATCTTTGACGGCGTTGGAACTTAAAGTATTACAAAAAGGTCTCTCCTTTGTTCCTCTCGTGGTGCAGGACCATGTAGACACTGAGACGGAGGTACTTCAAATCCTAAGAAAAATAAGGCTAAAAGGAGTATGAGTTTCTAAATACCTCCATGCATAAAATACCTAATTTATACGTACTTCCCAAAGTACATAAGGATGCTGAAAAACCTCCAGGGTGCCCTATTATCGCTGCGTGTGGTTCTTTACTTGAGCCTTTAGCCAAGTACATAGACACCTTTTTAAAACCTTTTGTCTGTGCCACACGTGCGTATATAAGAGGTACAATGGATTTTATCCATAAGATCGAGAACTCTGTGTTCGAAGGAGACCTGCAGCTGCGGGTCTCCTTCGACATCGAGAGTTTATACACCAATATCCCGCAAGATGAGGCATTACTTGTGATGGGATTGGTTTTGAATCAAAGGAGTAGACGCCACCAGGTCCCAACTAAGTTTATTTTGGATTTGGCAAGGATTTGTCTCAAAAATAGTTTTTTCTCATTTAAGGGTCAGCTGTTTTTACAACTGAAGGGGGTAGCAATGGGGTGTTGCTTTGCCCCAGATATAGCCAACCTTGTCATGGACCAATTTGAGGGTAGATATGTCTTCGATGAAACGACCCCCTTTCGACACCACTTGTCGAGGTGGGTGCGTTTCATCGACGACATATTCCTAATTTGGAATGGTAATAGTGAAGAACTTGACCAATTCCATAGGTGGCTGAACACATGCACCCCTGATCTGAAATTTACCATCACTGTCAGCAAAGACAGAATCAATTTTCTGGACTTATGGATCTTCAGCAACAATGGCCAATTAGAGGTGAGCCACTTTACTAAACCTCCCGACCGAAACACGCTGTTGGAATTCACCAGTGGCCACCCTAAGAGCCTTAAAGAAGACTTGCCCTATGGGCAATTTTTACGAATCCGTCGTAACTGTTCCAACAAGCACGACTATTTTGAGAATGCTAAGACTCTCCTTAATAAATTGTTTACCAGAGGCTACCCTAAGAAATTAGTTAAAGCTTCTCTAAAAAGGGCTTGGTATACACCCCGAGAAACTCTACTCACCCCAAAAGAAGAAACTGAAAATGCACAAATGACTTACGTAAAGACTTTCAACCCCAAGGCTAATAAAGTTAAACAGATAATTCTTAAAAATTGGAGGCTGATTGAACATCTGAATATCCCCAAGCCCCTTTTCGTCTTCAAGAAAGGTAAAAACTTAAAACAACATCTTGTTCGAGCAAGTAGGGAACCAGTAGCCAAAAAAGACACAAGAAGCCTTTTAGGTCTACCAGCCCGGGTGGGCCATTATCTCTGTATGAACTGTGCGACTTGCTCCCACTCTAGAGACCTCAAGTCACTTGTGATTAATGACAAGACACACACCATGCGGTCTTTTTCAAACTGCAACACCAAAAATATGGTGTATGTGGTATTTTGTCAATGTGACCTCGCTTACATAGGCCAAACAACCCAAGCAGTGAAAATGCGTATTGGCCAACATAAATCCCGCATAAGATGTAGAACTCAAGGAGCACCATTGGTACAGCATTTCATGGAAGCTGGGCATAGCGAGGAAGACTTGAGTTGGTCAGTTTTAGTGGGATTCCTAGCAAACAACAGCGGTGACCTAGAGACCAAACTAAATCGAACAGAGGCCAGGTTGATCGAAAGATACCATACTGCCACCAATGGATTGAATGACCATGACGAACTGTGGGCATTAATTTAGATAGGTAGGCAGACACATCTTTTTAGGTTCAGCCGGTTGTTCCTTTAGAAACTGAAGTGTATAGGTTTTTGATACAGAATGTTGCATATTGATTTGATTTGCGTACCTACAGGTTCTCCTTTATCAATATACTTTCTTACCTATTGAGTTGCGACTATATGTAAATACTAGAATGTAAGTCCAGGTGTGTATATGCAGTGTCCTATGGCTCACACATTCATGGGTATATAATTAATTCGTTTTTCTTTTGTTTTCTTTCCTGGGTGTGGATCACAGGGGATTGACCCTTTTACTTGTAGTTCCCCCCTTTGACTCCTCTTCTTGTAGTCCCTCCCTCTGTTTTATTTGTATATCCCTTCTTGACCTGTTGCTCATTTTGCCCAGCACATCATCTTTAGTTCCGTGGGTTTTTTTTTTTTTTGTTTTTTTTTAAAACCTTTATTGAAAATTATAAGCAAACAAATACGGGCCTACAACCCAGGGGCCGGCCACAACAACATTTAAAGCACAGTAGCAAGCAGTTAGGCGACTCAGCAACTTAATAAGACTAGCGCGATTATTACGAGGTACACTATAAACACGTGCGTTGCCGAGAAATAGGATAAATGAAGGTTTAAGTTTAAGGTTTTTAAGCATGTCCAAAACAACAAAAAGCAAAAAGGATCAGAGTCCAAACGATACATCCAGGACAAAGGTGGGCTACGGTCATCAGAAAAAGCATCAAACATTATCCACAAGACATCCGGCTGGGGTCAGATAAATCAGGATATATAACGATCACACAGTACAATACACCCCAGCCACTACCCATATCCCCCAATCCACCCCAGGACTCCAAGAAACAGGGAAAGAAAAGAATAAAAAAAGGAAAGAAAAAGTAAGGCCCATAGGAACAGAAACGAACAAAGAAAAACCCCCCCACACACCCCCCACCCAACACACATGCAGAGGCTACGGCCTACCCCCCCTCTAGCAGTGCGTCTGTCGCCCCAAAAGAGTACCCGAAATGCAGAAGAAAGAAAAGAAAGAAAAAGAATCACAGAAGACCGGAGGAGGGCCAGTGAAAATTCAAAACAATCAGCACTTTTAGCCGCGGCCACCCATCCCCGGACCCCACCTCAGTACCTAACCAAGCTTTACCTCCAGCAATTGTCCATCACAGCCCCAGCAATACACACAGCAGGTCTCAACAAAAAAGGAGGAACAGTCTCAGCCCTGTCCCCTTCGATCCAGCACGACGGCGGAGTCCAAGTCTAAAACAGCTAGCGCAGGTGGAAAAGGCGACTGTAAAATCCACTGCAGAAGTCGAGGCACTCGAAATGGGCCACACCGGCTGGGAATTAGGTCACAAAAATCAATAAAAGCCACTGCCGCTTGCCCGAAGATAGTACAGTGGGAAGCAAAACAAGTCCAAAGTCCAACTGCCGCAGCAGGCCGAGGCAAAGGCATCGAATCCAGGATGAAGCCAAGAGGCACGCCATCAGAGAACAAAGGAAGTGGAAAACATGGCGTACGAAGCAGACGCGCTGGCCATCGAGAAAGGTCAGTACCGCCAGACCCCTTCAGACCAACTTCGGAGCGGACAGCAGCAGAAACTGTGGCCTGAGTAGCTACCACCCCCACGGGCTCCAGGGTAGACGAACCACCGTGAACAGAGTAAGGATGTGGCGTAGCGTGCAGCATAGAAAGGCAATGACGGCCAGCCGGTGAAATCGCATCAAGCCGGTCCCCCAATCCTCGGGCAGTGTGATGAAAGGCAACCACAAGATCCTCCAAAGCATTTAAAACATCACGAGGCCTCAGCAGTGTAACCGCAACGGAGGAGACAGCCTCGTCCCCCACCCAGGGCGAACGGCAGCAGAGCAGTTCTGAAAGCAAGCCGCCATTCACAATCCTCGACGTACAACACTGCTGCAAAGGATCTGCGGGGCCCCGCCGGGACACATACATGAGGACAGCCGATCCTAAAGCCGCTTCAACTGTGGCAACGCCGGCGAACAAGTAGCCCTCGAAATGAGCAGAGGACTCCGCTGGAAGGCGCTGGGTGCCCAATGCAGAAAATGGCGTCCGCTATGGGGGAAGAGCCACAATGAAGCAGATCCGTCACAGCCAAGCTGGGGAAGGATACAAAGAGAGAGCGCCGGTACAATGTTTCCAGGAGCATAGGAGCGCCGAGCAAGGGGAAGCGCTGCGGCGATGAACCCAGCGCAGCAATGTAACCCCAGCTGACCGGCTCCTCCTCCGCCACGGCGGCCGCTGTTGTTGTGGCCGTGTCCCGCCTCACCCCACAGGCTACGGCCCGGCTGCGATCCCTCAAAGGGCCGGAAAGAGAACAGGGACACCGCACCACCGGCAGCGCTCGGACTGCGCCGGGAAGCAAAACAACGGGATCAGGAGCACTTCCCGAGTTAACTTGGTGCGTGAAGGCACAGGATATGCGGCAGGATAATGAAGAAAGGCACGAGGGTCGGCGGAGCCGAGAGACTAGGCGGCCATCTCGGCTGCAGGCTAGGCTCCTCCCCAGTTCCGTGGGTTTTAATATTCTCGTGGTGAGTGGACCCGCACTCAAGATTTATGCTGTGGAATACCAATGGTGGAATTTAGTAGTGTTTGCCATAGTAAGTTTTTTAATTCCCACCCCTGTCCCTCTGCTTTCAAATCCCTTCCCTTCCCTTTCCTCCTTTCCAGTTTCCTTTTCCTCTTTTACAGCCCCCCTCCCGCAGCCGCCGCCACAGTAGTAGTTGTATTAGTAGTTACCCTGACTCATGCACGACCGCTGTGTCTGCTTCCGACCTCGCGGAACCGGTCCTATTGAATATCCCCTCGTGAGTCCTTTGTTAGTGTCGCTTTCCATTTCGTTGGACCCGTTGCGTGGGAGCCGGTGCGTGGGATGTCACCGTGCATATAGAGCGAGTAGAGAGACGGCCCCTCGCTGCACGCCATGGCGATATTTCGAAAAGCCGTGTGAGGAGTAGAGCCAAAGCGAATGGAATCCCCGAGCTAGGTACGTAGAAATGCCTGCCGAGATTCTGAGATGTGGCCAGTCCCCCTTTTTGGACATTGGAGCATGACGTTTTTGTAATTATTGTAATTACATTGCGTGTAGAGGGCATTCTCATGTAAGTTTTTTGAAGAGCCGATCGAAATAGGGGAACCTTTTGGGCTGGATAGTTTGCTTTTGAGATTGGTACGTGGCAGGTCGCGTGTAGAGGGCACTCTCATGTAAGTTATTGAGAAGAGCAGATCGAGATAGGGGAACAATTTGGGCTGGACAGTTTACTTATGAGAATGGTATGTGGCAGGTCGAGTGTGTTGCACACGGAGGCTGGAAGCGCACTCTTTTTTCTGAGGAAAGCTTTTGTTGTTACTTCCCTCACAGGAAGAAGCTATCCCTTGAATATTGAAGTGGGCACGTAAAGGTTTGGGTCCCTTGAGGTATGTGTTGTTTGTTCACCTCTTCATTTACCTCCATCCCCTCTTTATAATTCTTGTTTTGTATACCGTAGATCACCTCCATTGTTGCTTAGAATCTTGTTTGCACTCTCGTAGGTACTCCTGGATTGAGTGCCTATATTGACCCGTCCCTGTACTAATTAGGGATTGGAGAGTGCTCCTGCACCATTATTTAAGGTATTTATAGGAGCCTGTTGACCTCTATGGTGTTGTGCACTTTGTCATTCTTTGGCCACTCCATGTCACACGTTCATGCATGCATGGTTGTGGATTGCACGTTTTAAGTTTGTTGGGTGTCCTCTTCCTTTTACCCTCACTCGATTGGCTTTCAAGTTCCTTTTCACTTCTGTGATTTTCTTTATGGATCCACATATCATGCTTTGGCACTGCATAGTCACGCACGGGATAGTGTGTTTGTGGCAGATCTTAATGTTGTGTTGTAAATATATATTATCATTATTGTTTTAGTGTATTCATGCCCTTGCCCTGATGAAGCCAATAGAAACGAGTGGCTGAAACACGACCGCGACTGCGTCAACACTCTAAGAAGGAGTCCGCTATAAAGTTTCAGTTGGTTCATATTCCAATATAAGCGGCATTATAAATAATTAGTTAGGGGTGGCATACCTCTGGCGCTCCTTAGGACTTCCTAGAAGTGTATCACTTTGATTTAAGAGTGTACACAGTGATAATGTCTTGTGTTTTTTTAGGGATATATATGTTTTGTAGCTATTGTAAATGTGATGTATATATTTAGTACACTGTACTGTATATAGAGATGAATGCAAACTAGGGTGTTTCACTGTTGTATAGTCTTTAGTGTAGATGTATTTTTTGTATATAACTTGTCTGTGCCCCACCTTGTCACTTGACACGTATATATGTTTTTGTAATTTGTGAATATATTTTTTCTAAAAATCGTTTGAAACATCAGGGTAATTAGTTTATGCCTGTATAAAAATAAATATTGAATTGATCCCTCTGTACTTTTTCTTGTTCATACACATCTTTTGATGTACCTTGCTCATGTATAGGAGGGTCATTTGGGCATAACCCCTGTTTTTTTCATAGCTTTTAGTGACACTTGGGCACCCACCACCTGGCATGTATTTATTTCCGCTCGCTCACAATGGCGTATTATACATTTTTTAAGTGGGGTTTGTTTTATAAGTTATAACTACCCTCCCCCATGCTTGTCCCCCCTCCGCTGCAGGAGGGGCTGGCTCGGGCGCCACCCTGCAGACCCCGGCAGCTGGCAGCCTCTGGCACGAAGTGGAGGAGGGCGGCGGGCAGGAGACGGGGTGCCCGGCCCGCTGCGGTCCAAGCCCGGGTGCATTAGCACCACCGTGGTGTACATGGTGAAGAAGGCCAGCCACGGGGTGAAGGCCTGCGAGGGCACCGCGCTGGAGAGCCTGCGGGAGGCGTGTGAGGGTGCCGGCGTCCGCCTGGAGATGCTGCCCTTCGGCAAGTTGGACTTCGGGGAGACCGGCGTGCTGGACCGCTTCTACAATGCAGGTGAGAGGCCCGCAGGCGAGCCGCCACCGGCCCTGGCGTCTGATATCTACCATGCACCTTATATACCATGCAAGCCTCCATGGAGCTTAGGTAGCGTGCTAACAACCTATCGTGCATAGGTGTCGATGATGCAGCAAGTGCAGTGGCACCGAGACTCAGGGCCCTAGAGCCCGCGGAAGCATGATTGTTGTTGTATCTTTATTACCCAGCCAGCTGTTAGGTGGCCTATTTCATTACCTGAACGGGGCCGTTGGCACCTTACACAGCCTATTAGCCACACTTCTCAACTGCCAACCAGCCACCAGTTCCCTGCAGCCTCTGCCTACCTGCAGCCACACTGCTCCTCATGTATGCCTCCAACCAAGCCGCCCAGACACCTGCCCTGCATCCTGTTCCCTAACTAGAGCCTGTTATCCACTGTGCCCCGACGCCCGCCTCCTGGGTGTGCCACGCCAATCGCTTGCCATGCAACGTGCATCCTGCCCGAGTACCCTACCTAGCCTAAATGTCAGTTCTGCCTGCACCCTACCTACACATCAGCAGCTCCGCAGCTTGTGCCATGCCACTTCCTTCCCAGAATACTCTCTTGCTGCATGTGCTCCATAATATTGCTTGCTTTATTGTTATATATCTGGCTGCAACAATAGAAACAGCAAAATGCCAGATGGGCGGCACACTATGCTATGCACAGATTTTCAGCTTGGGTGTTTTTAAGCCACACCCTAAATTACATCGGCCACAGCCCTTTAAGAGACCCTCCCAGTGGGTTTATCCCACTTAAAGCCGTGGGGTACAGTGCACTGGCTGCGGTGAGACTGGCTCCTTCACCCCCTTCAATTTACAGCAAAGACCTGGGCCGAGGACAGTCTGCGTGCCATGTAAACAGCATGGCTCCCTTAGGAGGGACTACCATCGGTAGGCCCCCCCTCAGTTTCTGCAGAGTACCCTGGCTGAGGTCTGCGTGCATGGGATGCAGCGAGCTGGCTCCTGTGTCACTGGCTCGCTTGCACTCTTCAGTTTACAGCAAAGACCTGGCACCGGTTTTCTTCGATTGGGGCTGCCATTGAGATGCATTGAGGTGCCCTCCCCCACTGGTACCACCGGGCTTATCGGCATTTTGCACACTGGCTAGCTCTGTGTGTGTGTGTGGCTCCGTGTGTGTGTGTGGCTCCGTGTGTATGTGCGTGTGTCTCCGTGTGTGTCTCCGTGTGTGTGTGTGTGGCTCTGTGTGTGTGTGTGGCTCTGTGTGTGTGGCTCTGTGTGTGTGGCTCTGTGTGTGTGTGGCTCTGTGTGTGTGTGGGTGGCTCTGTGTGTGTGTGTGGCTCTGTGTGTGTGGCTTTGTGTGTGTGGGTGCAAATGCAATAGGTCTCGTATTTGCGAGAGATTAAGCTATTAGGATTGTAAATGACAATGCCATTTATTTATCTGTTTTCAAAACCAACACATAAATAAAAAGTTTGTCATGTACAATGCCAATAGCTCTAACTTTTTCGAAGGCGAGACCGTTGCATTTTAAATGCTTGTTTGATTTTAACAGCCAGTGGCAAATATAGTAACATAAAGCTCTAACTGATATTGCCTCCTTTAAAACAAAAGTTTTTCGGTACTTTTACCTAACCAACAAATGTTGTGTTGTGTTGTGTTGTGTTGTGTTATGCCTGCTGGCTGGAGAGGCTTTCAGTCTCATCTATTAGATACGTGTTAAACCCACTATTCAAAGTAAAGGTTTTTTTAACTATTTCAGAATGGATAAATTAAAAACCTTCGGATTTTCCGAAGACCAATATAACAAACTTATGAACTTAAAGTCCAGTAAAGGTGGTTCAAAGGGGCTGAATAATAACAGTCATGAACAACTTGTGAAGATTCTTAATTTAAAAAAGAAACAAATAAGAACGGAACTTCACGATGAATTCCTCATAGATTATCTGAAAGCGGGGGTAATTCCAATAAGCTTACAAGTAAGAAATGAGCCTGGTCTTTTTGTGGAACACCCAAAATTTATAGAGACATGGACATTAATTGCCAATAGATGTAGCCGTGACTGGCTCATTTTAATTATAGAGACAGCCCAAGAGCTACTTGAAATAGAAAAACAGGAGATAGAAGGACTGGAAAACCAGTTAAAACAAAATCCAGCCTTAGAGGACGCTAAGAAAAAACTAGAAGAGTTAGAGCTAGAAGCGGATAGTTACAGAGAATACTTAGCCAATACAATTTTTTAAAAAGTTCAAGAAGGATGTGGAAAGGTACAAGGAGTGTATCCATATAAAAATAAGGATTACTACAGTAATAAGAAAGAACAACAAGCATTTGCAATGCAATAGGTCTCGCAGCATTAAAGTTTGAGTTATTGGCATTGTATATGACAATGTGTTGCATAAAATTTTTAGCAAAGTCTGTATTGGTGTATAAAGATGATTTGCAAGATGATAGCTGTTGCAAAATATTAAGCAATGTTGGCAATAATATTATATTATAATAATATTGTAAGTTACTGTTGTAATTATAAGCATTTTGGTAGCGCATAGTGATGTTATGGTGCCCCTGAGTGATGCTATGGTGGTGCTGAGTGATGCTATGGTGGTGCTGAGTGATGCTGTGGTGATGCGATAGATAGTGAGGGCGATAGATAGATAGAGGGAGGGCGAAAGATAGATAGAGGGAGGGCGAAAGATAGATAGATAGAGGGAGGGCGAAAGATAGATAGATAGAGGGAGGGCGAAAGATAGATAGAGGGAGGGCGAGAGAGAGATAGAGGGAGGGCGAGAGAGAGATAGAGGGAGGGCGAGAGAGAGATAGAGGGAGGGCGAGAGAGAGATAGAGGGAGGGGGAGAGAGAGATAGAGGGAGGGGGAGGGGGAGAGAGAGATAGAGGGAGGGCAGGCGAGAGAGAGATAGAGGGTGTGCGAGGGATGGAGTGTGGGGCAAGGGATGGAGTGTGGGGCAAGGGATGTAGTGTGGGGCAAGGGATGTAGTGTGGGGCAAGGGATGGAGTGTGGGGCGAGGGATGGAGTGTGTGGCGAGGGATGGAGAGTGGAGCGAGGGATGGAGTGTGGGGCGAGGGATGGAGTGTGGGACGAGACTGTCTGTGAGATCATGGGGAGAGCTGTGATCTAATACACATGGCTTAGTGAGCAAAGAGTCGGCGGTGACGCCTGGTATCTTCAAAAGATCCCAGCTGGAAACATGCGAGGCGGACTCAGACTTCCATCCTCCCCAGGTAGGTAAATTGACTGCGGTAATTGGGCGCTTCCTGACTGGCTCTCCATACTTTTTGTATTTGCCCTCATGTTTCCTATTTCTAAAAGCGCGCAGAAATGTAAATAATAAATCCGCTGTTTCCTAACAACTGAGATTGACTAACATTATGGGGGTTGTGCGCATGTCGATAAAAAGCTGTTTTCTTTGGGATGGGTGTTGGCAGCGTGGTCCTTGTTAAGCAGCTCACGCCAGGAGAGCTTAAGCTGTTTTTGCAATGGGGGTTGCGCGCCTCTCGATAAAAATGGGGGCTAAAGCACTTTTAGGCTGCTATACAGGAACTGTTTTAAGCGTTGTAGCTGCGCAAGGGTTAAAGTAAATGTAAAATGCGCAGCAGTGGGGCCAGGGGTCACATATGCATGCTCTGAGAGAGAAACAAGGACACAGACACAAAGGCGTGGAAACATGGGCACCAACACTGAAGCAGGAGGCAATCACATAGGCAATCACATAGGCAATTACAGCAGGCCAGTGAAACACCAACACGAGGGATGAGACCTCTGGGCTTGGAGACACAGGCTCAGGAGTGGGCAGGGAGGAGGGGCTCTGAGAAACAGACACGGACATGACTGGCATGGACGCAGAGATGGGTAACGAGACACACGCATGGATAGAGAAACACAGGATGGGATAGAGAGACAAAGACATGGCTAGAGAGAGACTGACGTATAGGAAGACACTTGCTGTGAAGACACAGCTGAATAGGAAGACACAGACGTGGATAGAGAGACAAGGACATGGATGGGGAGACACACATGGCCATGGAGACACTTGCTCGGAAGAGACGGCCATGGATAAAGAGACACAGGCATGGATAGCGAGACAACACATAATAGGGCCACACACCTTGTTATGGAGACACTTGCTAAGAAGACACAGCCATAGGCAGGAAGAAGCAGACAGGGAATAGAGAGACAAAGAAATAGAGAGAAACAGACATGGATTTAGACGCATGCATCAGTAGTAGAGAGACGCATGCATGTATAGAGAGACACACATGGTTAGAGAGACACTTGCTAGTAGGAAGACACAGACATGGATACTCTGGCTGGGGCACACGAACATGATAACTGAACTCCACAAAACTCCACATCTCACTGGCATCACCTCACACCATAAAGGGTTTCCCGAACAAGGTATCCCACTAACAGTTGATGAACTTTGCTAATTGGACAGACAACTGCACCGGAGGCAAAATAATAGGAAAGCTGGCCATATAAAACATATGTAACATAACAAAATGCAAGAGCAATGCAGGAATATGCCATTGTGTTTGCAACAAACCAACGAACAGAGGACATTTGCAGTATAACGGACTTCGCCATCCTGTGGAACTCTTTACTGCTAACATTTTGCTCTAAATAATTGATCGGCTTGTAAATGAACCAGGAAGAAGGTTAGAAGGTTTTCTATTAAAAAACTGATAAATATAAACTTTTTTTCAGTCGAGAGGAGTCAATTTGAACATAGGCTTGCTTTTTATAACATCACACACAGAGCACTTAACACGAACGCAATTAAGCAACAAATGCATTCAGTCTGGAGAGAGAAGGTGTGTGATTCAAGATGAGGCATGTTTCAGTTGCACTTCGTGAACACTCAAACTTGCGCAGTCGGGTTTTATCTCCCAAGTATTCTTGAATTGTAAAGAGACTATTCTTGAATTGTAAAGAGACTTGTTTTTAGCAAATGAGTTATTTTCAGCGCGTTGATAGCTCGAAGTCCGATAAAGGGGCACGAATGATGGCGTACTGAGCTTAAGCTGCGAAACAGGAGGAAACGCCTGCTGCTGGGGACGATGTTAGGATGAATCCCAAGCTCGATAGGAGAGAGAAAGCATCTCTTCTTTTTTCCGCAGATCAGGCAAGCTGCCGACATCAATTTCGCCAGTAGGCGTCAGGATTGCTATGTGAAATCAGCAACCAGTCGGCACGCGCATTCTGGTCTACTCTGACCTAAATCGTAATGTGTTAAGTAAAAGCCACTTGTGGCAAGGTCACATTCAATCTTCCTTTCTTTAAAAAATTACAAACTGCTGCAGCTCCTAGTTAGTCATACGAGGCAGTGGCAGCCTGACTCAGGGTGCTAGTTCAGGCTCCAGCACAGATGTTAATGGCTCAGAAAGTCACAATTGGTGGCAACCGCCAGTGTCTGATGGATGGTAACATGCCCGCATATGTCAAGGGCTATGCGGTTTGTTTGTATGAGTGGCACTGCGCCGCGCTGGCAGGTCTCGCCAATCAAGACTGCCGACAGAAAGCATTAAGATATGCGTTCATGTAGCCGTCATAACAGATACTGAGAATACGGCTGGTAGGTTATTATTAGTATTGTTTGGTAATGAATGCTGTCTCTGCACAAGCTAGCATCTGTGGCTTGGAAGCTTATGTAACAAGCAATGGGATACCACGTACTTAAAGGTGCTGGCGCGATCGAGGGCTGGAGGCACCGGTAACCCGATATCCACCACAGAGCAACAACAAGCTTCGACGCTTATCAGCGCCGCGCGACTCTCTGCAGACTCCCCCTGCATTCCAGAGAGGCGCGCGACGCGATCCGCTCCTTTCTGCCATGCAGTCGGCAGAAGTTCACGCGCGCAACGTTATCCTATGGGACAACGCTGCGCGCGCGGCCAGGTCTTGTCTCCACATTCCAGCTCCTTGTCAGCTGAGACGACAGCTATAGTTCTCTGGCGAGAACGCGCTTCGCACGTTACTAGCCGAGACCTAAAAATGCGAAAAACTCCAATTTCAACGACCGGTATATTCCAGAGGCGGTAACAAACGGATCACTTTCTCAGAGACATCGGGTTCCAGCAGTGAGGAGGAACAGGAGAGTGGTCAGGGAGGTAGAAGTGGCCCTCCATCTGAACGTGATAGTTTTTTAGGGAGACGCCAATACAGAGGGCAGAGGGGTTACAGGGGATACACTCGCCAGGACCCAGTACGAAACCATCAACCTCAGAATGGCGGCCAGGAGTACCTGGCCACATGGAACAAGCAGTACTGGAGATAAATGAATTCCCTATCATAAATCTCTCTATTAGAAATCTTAGCAGGATGAACAGGAGGTACTACAAAAAGGTTTTAATTTCGCTCCCACTAACCAACCTAATTTGTTCGAACTAGAGAGTGATTTAAAAGGTTTTTTTAGGAAAATACTTCTTAATAAGTTCTTTGAAGACAAGACTTACACATCACCACCTAAAATAACAGGTCTTAAACCCAAATCAACTTTTACACCCCATCTGAACCAACTAGATAAAAATGTAGAAACTTTTGAGAGAGTGGTTGAATTAGAAATCAAAACACTGAATAAAGACAGCTTAAAGAACAAATTCAACAATAATCTCAATAAAGAACAGAGAATAGCCTTAACCCCTTGCACGCTGATGACGGAACCGCTCCGTCATCAGCTGCGGGTGCGCTGTGCTGATGACGGAGCGGTTCCGTCATGGCCCGCCCCGCTCGATAGAACGCTCATGCGCGGCGCGAATTCCGCGCCTGCGCTGAGGGTTCTATTGAGCGGGGCGGGCCATGACGGAACCGCTCCGTCACCAGCATAGCTCAACCGACGCTGGTGACGGAGCGGTTCCGTCACCAGCATGCGGCCGCCCCGCCCCCTTAGCACTGCGGCGGAATAGCCGCCGCAGTGAAGGGGTTAACGACCCTACAAAACTGCGAAGATTTAACAATTAAACCCGCCGATAAAGGAGGGGGAGTGGTGGTGTTCGACACTTCTAAATATGATGAGAAACTGAGAGATCTCCTCAACGTTAAAGAACACTACCAACGTAGTAAATTCGCAGAATTAGGTAGATTAAAAGGTGAGGTAGACGTACTTCTTAGAATGGGCAAAAAGGAAGGATGGATATGTGATAATGAATACAAACATATGATTAAATCAAATCCCATGATCCCAGCAATTTACGGATTGCCTAAAATACATGAAAACATTGTAGACCCGCCGATGAGGCCCATAATTAGTGGTATAGGTTCGTTATTAGAACCTCTTAGTGATACGTAGATTTCTTCCTAAAACCACTGGTTAGAAAGCAAAGATCATATCTCAAGGACACGGCCCACGCCATATCCATATTCGAGGGGCAGGGCTTCAACAGGGTGACCCAGATTCTGGTCACCCTAGACATTAAAGCCCTGTAAACCAATATGCCTCAGGACAGCACTATTGAAGTGATTGATGGGATTTTGGAGGAAGAAAATCTAGGCTAAGGGAACAAGGACTTTATTATGTCCTGTATCCAACTGATCCTCAAGAGAAATTTCTTCCTATTTAAGGATGAACTAGATTTACAAATCAAGGGGACCAGCATGGGGGCCACATGTGTCCCCAGTCTGGCCTGCCTTTACGTAGGAGAATTTGAACAACATCACATATTCAATGAGGTGGCACCCTACTTTGAAAACATCACATGCTGGCACTGTTACATAGACGATATCATCTTCACATGGAACGGTGCCAGCAGTGATCTTAATATTTTTCTGGAATGGATCAATTTGGTCGATCCAAACCTTAGATTCACAGCACACTATAGTAATGAAAAGGTTGAATTTTTAGACATTTTAATCAAAAGTGAGGATGAGATCCTGAAGGTAGAACTTTACACCAAACCTAACGATAAAAATTCATTCTTGTTCTACTCAAGCAATGACCCTCATGCACAAAAAGATAATATACCCTTCGGGGAGTTTTTAAGGTTGTGCAGAAACTGCACATCCCTAAAGGACTTTTATCATCATGCAGAAAACACTAAAAAGAAGTTGAAAGCAAGAGGATACCCTAACAAATTAATACAAAATTCATTAAAAAGAGCCAGATTCTACGATAGGGATAGCCTATTAGACCAAAACAAAGAAAAAAAGAAAGCGACCCTTGATAGAGTAGTTTTGTAACACTGTATTCACATATAAGTAACCAAATAAAAAATACAGTGAATAGAAATTGGAAAATCCTTAATTACAACACAGAGAGCCTATTGCAGAAACCCTTATTTACTTTCAGAAGGAACAAAACGATAGGAAAGTCATTAGTGACAACGTATAAAAATCCTAAAGATAATCAAACTACATTAACTGGAGTTCAGGCTGTTGGGAACCACAAATGTGGTACGTGCTCCATATGCCCCCACTGTATAGAAGGGAAAAACATGACATTCGCTGGGAAAAACCTCAGGGCAAAAACCCTAAATAACTGTCGTAGCAAAAATATTGTCTACCTCCTGACGTGCCCTTGTGGGCTAGGTTACGTCGGTGAGACCAGCAGGGAGCTACGCACAAGAGTAGTAGAACATAAATCAGCGATAAGAAATAAAAAAATAAATGCCCCACTTGTAGAGCATTATGAAGAAAAAAACCACAACTGTGATGAATTAAAGTGATTTGTGTTAGAAAAAATTAGGATAAACAGACGAGGTGGGGACACTGAAGCGAAGCGAAAGATGAGGGAAAAGTGGTTCATGTGTTACCTCAACATTGTAGAAACAGGATTGAATTCAAGAGAAGTTTGGGCGAAAATTGTACAAATATAGATGTCTATCTGGTATAGCGCTTCTTATTAACAACAATTGGCTCTTTCCCAGTTAGGAACCATAGTCAGAGATAAGTCTAGATTTGATATATATACATAAATCAATTATCTGGGGATCGCACGCGTTCCGTGTGAAGAATAGTGGACTTTAACTCGTTTGGGTGATAGAGTAGACCAATACGGAAGCCACTTTAGTGTAAGACTGTGGTAGTTTTGTAATATCACCCCTACAGATTGTGGTGATCCACTGATTAATAAGATATATATATATGGAGCGCGTATAAAGTAATAAATAAGCGCAATAATCTAGTATAGGACAAGGCCACTTTGCCGGTCTAACAAATAGGAGTTTTTGAGCTTACAGCAACACACTACTAACTAGGAGTCTCATGCAACTTGCGTAAGCAGGAGCCTACCCTGAAACGAGTTCAAGAGAACCAGCATAGTGAACTCGTCATAATATAATCACATGATTCAGGTAGGCCAATTAAAAAGCCGTTCACACATTGTGATGACTTTCGCACCAATCAGATACACAGTGACATTGGAGCATGCAACTCCACCCAATGCTACGGCTCCAATGTCGGTTTTACATAACTGCGCTAGTTGTTACCCAATAGAAATGAGCAGCTGAACACATTTAAACACGAGCAATTAGCGAGTTCAGACGGAATCTCGTAATTGCGAAGCAGGACGAAGGAGGACACACTACCTATATAAGGTAAGCAAAAGCAGCGAGCTAGGTTATCTCGGCTTCCCCAATGCGACTAAAACTAAAAGTAACAATAATAGAATACGGGCTAAAAACGCGCTTTTATCTGCATCTTTTAAATAGTTTTAATCGGATTGCAACACTGAAAGGCCCGCATCACTGCGGTATATCCTACACGTCGGCAGCACTGATTGTGGTTGAAATCGCTTCGTGATTCAACTCGGCAGACATAAGGTAACAATTGTTACAAAAGACGGGTAGTAGAGAGTTTATCCTACATATAGCTAATTACGCTGACAAACCATTATGCTCCATGTTTTTCAGAGCCTAGTGAGCACTATTGAATAACAGTCCTTGTTGAAAACAAGAAAATCGATTTTAAACGCCTGTTATCACGAACAATTTCTCTTGGAGGTTACCCATAGATCTGAAGAGGTGAGGAAAGGATAATATAAATATAGGAAGTAGGAGAACTGTTATGATCATGGATGGACACATTAACACCATCTGTTTATCCATTATTTAGATTTATCAAGGAAATCACATACAGCAAAATTCAATGGAAAAGTGAAGAGCCTTATACTGTACAAAATACAGGTACATAGCCCTGTCAGGAATGATCTTATTTCTGTGTAAAGACAGGGAGCAGTGTGGGGACCCTCCTGGAGTTGTAGCAAGAAGGGGGTATGATAATCCTGTAACAGAGAGAGATGTAGGATTCCTTAGAAGGTAGAAAGGGTGACCTAAATATATGATTAGTTCGTACAACTTTGACTAAAGATACTAGTGGTTTGAACTAACTCCTTGTGTTACAAACTATGTTGAGGAATAGATAAAAAAATTTAAATGAGACTTAATATGGATTTGTGATTTATGCATTCTATATTTTTATAGGGAATGAAAATATAATCCCTTCAGAGACAGAATTAAATGATTGTCTTGAAAAAGATGGTGTGACAAGCAACAAACCATCGAAACGCGTCGACGCAAACACCAGTACAATCCAGACAAAGAACACTTTTTTCCTAATACAAATTGATTGAATGTATAAGAGACTGTGTCTTAGATAGATTGTTGGATGTACAAACAGTAATAGATAAATTCTAGATCATACAACTTGTTTCTGTCTGTCCCAATTATGCTGGTCATAATTATGTTATGTGAACCAGACACTCTTTCGTTCACTCACTCATACCTGTCCACAATGCGAGTAATCAGAGACGCGGTATAGTTTAAAACGTTTATTTCTGCTAACGCGCTCTATGGTGCAGTACACAAGCCAATACTAGCAGCAAAATGCTTAAACACAATATAGTCAGAATTGTTACAATGCCATAGAATACAAACGGGGATATCATGTTATAAAAAACAGTGGAAAAGGACTGAACGACCTAACCTCCCTCCCTGTGATAAGAGATAGTTTACTATAAAAAGGAAGACCTCTGGGCTTTGTCAGCAGACCCCCATACCTCAAGGCCTAGATGCAATGTTCACATCGCAGGACTAGCATAGCTCTTCTCGCAGGAAAGGTATATCTCCAAGTGTGTCTAAAAGAGGTTGCAGTTGCAATATTAAAGTACACGAATTCCAGTAGTGCAGCTGTGTGTAGCATGTGATGCTAGGTGCGAGGGACTGATCAGAACAGAACATCAAGGGGCATTGTTGTTTAAGCTTGAACATCGTGTGCAGACTAAACCTCAGAGCACAGCAAAGAACTTGCAAGGTAGACAGTTCTCATTTGAAAGGGGCACAAACAGAGCCTTGGGAAATATATGCATGCAGTGTAGTGCGCAAAAGCAGCTCCATGGCAGCAAAGCTCATGCTAACTTAGCGAATGTCGACAATGGACCTATAAGCCTTACTACACTACATTATTGCAATAAATTACGCGCTAGGAAACCGGAACAATGTAAGGTATGCCAGTAAGCAAGCCGCAGCATTCCTGGTTATTTAAAATAAGATAGCTACCGTTAGCAAGCAGTGTGAACGTGGGAATTACGGCGGGCGCTGGTTTGCCTTTTAAAACTCAAGTGAGGTTCGGAGCTGAAAGATTACACGCTCCGGGCAACTGCTGGTTTTTGCATACCTGGGAATGTTCTACTGTGGAATTACAATCCTTCCTGGTAAGATAAACCTCGGAGTCTTCCCTTTAAGATCGATAAGCGAAAGACAAGAACCACAGTTCATGAAAAAAAGCACTTCCAAGAGGTTCAAAGCTTCCTACAGGGTAATGTTTCATACAGAAGCTAAACTGAAACAGAGAGAAAGGCAAAGATCTAACCCCATGGATCAACCAAACAGCAGAGTCAGACTCTGCTACAGAAAAGGGCAAAGGGTCTATTTTTTCAATGTGTAAAAGAGTGTAGGTTGCATCTTTCAAGGACATTCATTGCTGTTTGTCTGTCAAATTAATCGGAGAAAACAAAGCAGTTGCATTCAAATAATCCCATGGCACGTTTCCCATTTTCAATGTTTGCATAGTCCATGAAAATTGCATTACAGAACGCAATTGATTCTGACCATGATATAACAGACACATCTTCTTGCACAATGTCAATAACAGAGGAAACAATATTATCTGAAGTATAAATGCGGGAAGACATGCCGAGATGGCAGGGGCATTCATTTTCTTAGCAGTTGCCAGTTCAAAGCATGTGGTCTTATTACACTGTATGGTTTAAAAACCAAATTTGTGTTGGAATGAGGCAGGCATGTTGTAGGGCCTCAGTGCCGCGCACTTGCCAGTCCATAGAACCCCAAATTGATTTTAAATCAATGGGGTCCTTCCAATGATCATAGTCTATTAGTGACAGAGCATTGCGGAAGGAATTGGAATAAACCAATTTACTATGGGTTAACATAACTTTTTGAGTGGAAAGGCCACCTAATTTGAAATAATATGACTCAGGATTTGCTTTATCAAAATCTGTAAAGTATGTAAAAAGTGTTTTTGAGCTGCATTTTAGAGGTGTAGGACAATGTTCCCATTGTATGTTATTTACGATAGGCCATAATGTACTGGTCTTGTGTATAAAATGATGCCCATAGTGTTGATAACAGAACAGGTCAGCATAATTTGCAGAATTCATATACAAGTCCTCAGCATCAAAGGCAGCATAATATTTTAAATCTGAAAACAAAGCTTATATTGCATGCACATCCCAATTAGTAGAACAAATGTCTTGTGTGACCACATCACCCATAGAGACTCTAAAGATATACAGTACGTTAATCAGTTCCGTCGGACCATGAACTTGAAAATCCATTCTATCCCAAACGATACCATCCGAAACTGGGAACGCTGAAATGTTAACAATAGTCTGGCCTTGCTACACGATGTGTTTAGAGGAATGGGGGGCCAAAATACCATCAACAGAGTTCACAGCAGAGCGTTCAGGTAAGTAGTGACTATTAATGAGTAGGAAAAATACAGTTACAAATTCAATTGACATTAAAAAATAATCAAAATTAGTATCCATTAGATGTATGTCCATGGGGGAACCAAATAAGTCTGTTTAAACCAGGTCAAAAAAATTGACAATTTTGTTGGGTCCCTTGAGGAGGTGGAGGATGAGTCAGGAGAAAAACTGCTATGGTGCAAAGGACTATCTGGCAAATCATGCAAAGACTCACTTGTGGGAGATGTGTATTCAGCCTCTGCATTGCAGGAGGGAGCAGGGGGAACAGAAGAGTAGTCAACAACAGTGTCCATCTAGATGACAGTGTCGTGTGACAAATTGGAAGATGTCATATTCTCTTGAGTCCTCAAAATTGTAGGACCCGAAACAGCAGGCGCCACACTATTCAGAATCGTCCAGATGTTGTAGCTTGACATTGTCCACTGAGATGTACCTGTTGTCTTTGCGACCTGGAAGAGGAGGTAAAATTACAGTTCGAGTACCCTTCATGCCAGGCACTGGAACCGGTGCACGATAAGAGGGACCAAATTCTCTTTTTGCTCTCCACCTTTTCTCAGACCAGATCTCCAACTTTAGGAAGCCAGCTGGCCACCGGATTCTGGAGTGTTGCATCAGTTGCAGAGGACAAATGTTCAGTAGCAAGGCTGGCACGAGTCTCTTGTAGGTTCTGTAACGTAGCAGAATGATTATCTACGTCAAAGGTTGCCGCAACGTCTAGACCATCAAGGTCTGGCACAAACATTTTGATGCCAAAGAGCATATCGTATGGGGTCCGCCCACCCAGACGTCTTCTAGGGAGAATATTTAATGCACGTTGGACTCCATACAAATGGGCTAACCAGTTCCTGCCAGTACCTAAGACTCTAGCTGTTAATGATTGCTTTAAGTCACGGTTCATTCGTTCCACAATTGAGTTGCCCTCAGGCCTGTATAGAGACGAAAATTGCACCAGCACCCCCAAAGACTTCATCGCATCCTTGTACGCCTTAGAGGCGAATGCTGGACCTTGGTCAGAATGAAAGGTGACATAGGCAAAAATCCCCACAAAAGACACGCAAATCCCTGATGACATTGCGAGCATCAGCACTGCGTTGTGGCCACACCCAAAGGAATCTAGTGCACGAATCCACTGCAACTAAAATATATTTATATGCAGTATCTGAAGAAAAAGGACCACAGTGATCAAGATACACACAAGCAAAAGGCCGATTAGCAATGCTAACTGGTGTTTGTGGTGGACGTGTTACCGCAGAAGGCTTAATTTGCTGACAGATGTCACAATACAGTACATAATTGTTGGTCTGTTTATATGAACCACGCCACCAATAACGTTGATGCAAAATAGAAACAGTCGCAGATACTCCGGCATGGGCCGAAGCCATGCCTTTGTGTGAGGTTTTCATTAAAGTGTGTCTGCGGTCCGCGATGGGAATCCGTGCATCTCGAACGTCTGGTATTCTAGCAAAAGGAACTTGTTCGGGAGTTAACTGATAAGCATATTTCATAGGGAAAACCCGCGGGTAATTGAGGCCCTCCTTTGTAGCAGCTATTGCTGCCAGACTTTCAATATCAATCTTAGTATTGTGGCTTCATCAGCCAAACAATTCCCAACAGTGTGTGCTCTCACATGGCCCAAGTCTCAACATCATTAGTGTTATGTTGGCTACACCAATGTACATACAGTACATTAAATTCCCAAAACATTTAATCAGAAAGATTAAATTAATTCAGACTGAAACTACCAGGCAGGTACTCAACAGAATCAGAGTAACCATATTCCTCAGAAGGTCCTACACTATCTCCCTTCTGCATAGTTTCCTTTAAACCTCTCTGATTCGCCCCTTGGGCATTCCATTGACATGGACTAATTTATTTTTCACAGATCAAATTAAAATTAAAATTCTACACCCAAAGAGGGAACTTTGGGTCACAAATGAAACTTCTCTTATCCATCCGGCCTCACAAAATAACACACCCATGTGGAAATTAATTGTTGGGCAAACACATGCAAACTATGGAATACTACCCAAAAAATAAGAACAATAAGCAACCGCCTACAATTCCGACAAGTGCTAAAATCCTATTTTTTCCCCAAAATAAGATTTATAGCATCCCTAAGACAGCGAGTTCTTAGACTACTATTTCTGAGATAAAATGAGGCTTAAACCAGTGGACTGACCCAAGCACTTCAGAATCTGACTATGAATGACAATACCAGGCGTACCAACATTAGTGAATCAGCATTACTACTACTCATTCAAGCAACTGACGAAGCAGTGTGATGACTTTCAACCTACTGTAAAATTCGACTACTATACACCATGATGAATTAGATTCTGATAGCGGCTGCTGTTGTCCTATCCACTAGGAACAACCCAGATAAGGATAACATCATAATAATAACGCTTGCAAGGAACGTGAATTGCATTTGCACTGCATCTAATTGTTCGCAACACTTCCTGCTAAGGCACCACTCTACTCCTACAAAACTAATGCACCACACCAATAGTACACATTTATAATAAACCACAACCAAAATTCTATAAACCCTGCATTCAAGGTGCACCTAGAAACCCAGTGCAAATAAAAGCACAACATGAACTCCTGAGGCCATGAAGTGCTATAGAAATTACACACATGAACTAGCATCTTATGCAATGATCTGTAAAAAATCATGTTGGTCCTCTCCTGGGTAGGAAAGAGCAGCATTAATACCTATACAAAAGAATACAATCATGTGCTTGGACTACTCTGCAGATTTTCAAGAATATCATATCCGTGCCGTCCACTACTGCTAAAGTACAGATCAGATTTTGGAATGGTGCATCTAGCAACAAACCTGAAACAAAGTCATTTGGCAATAGGTGGCAGTTAATGTTCCCTCTAATTTTTTTCCTCTGTGTGCGGCAGTGTAAGGCCTCTGTGCGCTGCAACCAAGGCTGGGGGCACCGGGAACCAGACCACACGTGTGAGTGCAGCACCAAATATCACCCCAAACTGTTGCTTAAAAAAGTGAAAAGATGGTGCATTTCCACACATGCAGCGCCACATGAAGAGTCTTAATGCAGGTTATTTTCAATTTAGATACACATGCCATGACATGTATTGGTTACACAGGCAAGTAAACTTTGGGTTTAGAAAAGCACAGGACTCCAATAGTGGTACCATGATAAGACTTTACTAAAGATCCTCAACTAGAGCATTTGGTCACATAGTGTCTAAGTAAGGTAGATTATTATGTCCACAGAGGTGTATTTCAGAGCTGCTGGAAGTTCCCTGATTCTTGTTGAGATGTTTTCAGTAAAACAATTTTGCTGAGTGTTGGCTAGTTTATATTTTTGTAGTAACAGGGAGGCCACTTGCTTGGCACTCTGTGGTGTTCCTGCAGTTAGTTTTGGTTCTCCGTTTAGTTTCATACATATAGACTTAATCATGTATCAAGGTGCAATATGGGACTGCATTCTGGAAAGCCTCTATGATACCGGGCTAGTTGTAAATTGAATAAGAGAATGTTCAAATTACTTATATGCAACTGAACAGGACAGATGTTTGGTGAAAAGTATGAAAGCAAGAAATGTGGTCTTGCATGTTGTCAGGTGGGAAGGGCATGTATGCTCTTTTCACCTTGGACTTGTTGATATTGACTGCGGAGTTTATGCGTTCTTTCCTGGAAGTTGACTTGAGGGACTATTGCGATACTCACTGAAAAAAATTAAAAGCTTAACAAATTGGTCAAGAAAATGCCTATGTCGGGAATTTTGTGTAGCTGTGCCTGGAACCATCTATCAAGGGCGCAACATATCCATTACAGTATGAAGTCAAGTGACAGTGTTCCAAAAGAAGAGGTCTTGAAATTATTTGCACAATTTTCTTAAATATTAGTATGGTAGAGGTGGCATGTGTTACAGTCAAAACTCCACTACATCATAATCCTGATATTCCCAAACAGATGCTAGCCAAAGACTCTAGGGCAACAATGTCTGTTTTCAGGTTAACCACTGACAATGTGAATTATTTTTATTAACACTCACTTTATAACAATTATCTGTAAATCTAGCATGGGTAAGCCACTCCGGGACCTGCATGGAACAGTACTTCACTAAGGTATTATTTTTTTTCAGTTCATAGGGGAAACATTGTATCTCACACATGCCAATCTGAAACCTTGGCAGCTATGAAGCACAAGTTATGCTTCAGATTTGCTGCATTTCTTTTATTAATAGTGCACGGCGGCTGCGGGGCTGAATGTGGGCCTTTGAGATAGTATTCCTGTTAATTGCAGTGCACACGGGCGCTGCAATTAACTTGATTGCCATCTCAAAGGCCCACAATCAGCCCTGCAGCCGTGCACTATTAATAAAAGAAATACAGAGTCTCAAACACAACATATACTTTCACGCATGTGCAGTTCATTATTATGGGCTTTGGTGTTCAGCCCCCCAAACTCTTTCCAGCCTCCTGTTTTTTGATTTCGTTATCACTCTGATTTTACTTTGAAGACCCTCATCCTGCGCGAAGGTTAGACAGTCGGGTCAATTTTGATGGGCACATGCACTGGTGCCCATGTGCCATTTTGCAGGCTATCCAGGGCACACCTACTTCCAGCCCTGGTTTCTGTGGCCACACCCTCCTGTGACGCAGAACAGCCTCGCTGATTGAATGCAGCCTGGGCGCTTTAAGCTTAAGCCCTGTGCTGCCAGAGGCTAATGTCAATCAGAGAGAATGCTCCTGTCTGACATCATCAATGATCATTCTGGGTCAGAAACATGCCTAAACAAGCATTTATAATGCAACGGTTTCGCCTTTGTAAAAGTTAGAGCTATTGGCATTGTAAATGACACATTTTTTATTTATATGTTGGTTTTGAAAACAGATAAATAAATGGCATTGCCATTTACAATGCCAATAGCTTAATCTCTCTCAAACAGTAAAAATGATTGATAATAACTAACCTTCTTATCAAAGGACCAAAAACCCTGCCTTAAGTTGCAGTCATTAAAGAGCTTGCTGACAATTAAGAACTCCCTGAGTGAGGGTGTGTGTGTGTGTGTGTGTGTGTGTGTGTGTGTGTATGTATGTATGTGTGTGTGTGTGTGTGTGTGTGTGCGCGCGCACGTGTGTATTGCTGACATGCAATGCTCACATTCAATTAGGAGCTCCCTGAGTGATGGTGTGTGTGTTTGTAGGTGTGCGCGTGTGCACGTGAGTATGCACATGTGCACGGGTGGATGCCATGTGCAACCCGTCATTACTAAATCGCTAGGACATGGTGATCAATGAACTGTTTCTACCCACAACTGCAAAACTGAAGATGCACTTGTATTGCAGATATTAGAGAGTAAGTTGGCACATAAAGATTTAAATGTGCTGAGTACGAAGCTTACCCAGAACCAAAGGCAGCAGATCACTGAAGCTAAGCCACAGAAAGTTAGCTTAGAAACGTCCTACGGTTTAAAAAAAAAAAAATATATATATATATATATATATATATATATATATATATATATATATAACAAAACAAAATACAAATAATATATTTAGGTCTACGCTAAGATAAGCACATGAAAAAAGTGTATTATTTTAAATATAGACCTTTCCTGCATTAAGCTATGCAGTCTCAAAGCCAAAAGGCCAGCTTAGCTTTGTTGTGTCGCGGAGTGTGGAAATATGTTGCAGAACTCAGCGGTGAAGGTTACAAATGGATCTTTAAATTGGCACTTTGCACAAATCGAAAATAAACACTTTCAATGACACTGTTGCCTACATGACTAGCCACATGAACCACGTCCGTGGGGGAAGTGGTGTGATTGAGAGGGGTAGATACATCCCTGGATCCACCATATCCCTCTCTATCACAGGTGATCTCATCAACATGCTCGTCTCTTGCACTGAGAAAAAAAAAGGGTTGTGGCCAAGTAGACGACTGTCTGTGAAACCAGAGACACCACCATTAGGTTAATCAAAGAGGCTCTCCAACACCGACATATTTGAGCATCGGGGGAAATAAACACACAACAGAAAGCAACAAGTTGTGTTTCATACCAGTGGCATATAGAAACAAACTCATAAATGACTAGCAAGATACAAAAGAAAAATGATCAGGGAAACTAGCTTAATTAAGATCAGCAACAAAACAAGGAAAGGCACGGACAGCGGGAGGGGGGGCGGGAAAGGCACGGACAGCGGGAGGGGGGGGCGGGAAAGGCACGGACAGCGGGAGGGGGGCGGGAAAGGCACGGACAGCGGGAGGGCAGCGGTAAAGGTTACAAATGGATCTTTAAATTTGCACTTTGCACAAATCGAAATTATACATTAATGACACTGTTGCCTACATGACTAGCCACATGAACCACGTCCGTGGGGGGAAGTGGTGTGAGTGAGAGGGGTAGATACATCCCTGGATCCACCATATCCCTCTCTATCACAGGTGATTTCATCAACATGCGCGTCTCTTGCACTGAGAAAAAAAAAGGGTTGTGGCCAAGTAGACGACTGTCCGTGAAACCAGAGACACCACCATTAGGTTAATCAAAGAGGCTCTCCAACACCGACATATTTGAGCATCGGGGGAAATAAACACACAACAGAAAGCAACAAGTTGTGCTTCATACCAGTGGCATATAGAAACAAACTCATAAATGACTAGCAAGATACAAAAAAAATGATCAGGAAAACTAGCTTAATTAAGATCAGCAACAAAACAAGGAAAGGCACGGACAGCGGGAGGAGGGGCGGGAAAGGCACGGACAGCGGGAGGAGGGGCGGGAAAGGCACGGACAGCGGGAAGGGGGGTGGGAAAGGCACGGACAGCGGGAGGGGGGGGTGGGAAAGGCACGGACAGCGGGAGGGGGGACGGGAAAGGCACGGACAGCGGGAGGGGGGCGGGAACGGCAAACGGCAAGAAAAAGCACTCACCTGGACTTTTTCCGGCGGCGGTCGGCCTGCAATGACCAAAACAAACCTTCCCCCCCCAAAAAAATAGGAACCGCCCACTACCGCAATGACGTTACCAAAGGGGCTGAATGCCTAAAAATCGCCGGAACGCCCCCGAATCTGCTCCGGCATTGACGGACAGATCTCTGTTCCAATGGCTAGCCTCCATTTATGGAGCTAGCCAATGGAACAGAGGGGCGGGACTACACTCACATACTCTAAACAAAAGTTTTCGCCTGCGCGAAACGCTGCATGCGCAGCTTTCGACGGGCGAAACCTAATAAAGAATCTGCATCTAGATCCTGTCTCCACCAGATCAGGCATTACCGAAGATAAGTAACTTGTCTGTCTCCCCTAAGCAGCCCCTAGGGCAGGGTGCATTGTAATGAATACGTTGGACATGTACGTTTAAGTTTTAAATATCCTGATAGTGAAAAACTCTTAAATTCGTTTTTCTCTACTATGAGGTTTATCTTTCCCATAGGAGAACATTGGATAGCCTTATTACATTTAACAAGTGCTAACTTTTGATTAGGGCAGCTAGGAAAGTCGAGTTTGGTCTCAAAAGAATTGTTATTTAAAGCCCTCTTAAATGGTTACGTTGGATTTTAAATTACAATTCTGAAAATGTCAGTTTCAGAAAGTGGCATTTTTTTGTCCTAATCATTTGGTGCCTGCCTCCTGGGTCACATGACTAGGTGTAGCTGGCAGTTGGTCTTTATCTATCACTCTCAGACAGTGAGACAGGGGGAATAGGTGTTGGCAGGATGGGCCATCTCTGAGGATGAGGAGGAGAAGCTGTCCTCTACCACACTTAAACATCACAAAGGCTGTGCCTCAGCACACCCACAAAGGGTTTCACACTGTTTTTTGTGCCCTCAGATAAGCTGCAGTCAGGTCAGGGAGGCAGGAATTTTAAGACCCCTCTGTATGGATAAGGACTCAATAAACGTTTCCTACTTCAAACAAGCATTGGAAATGCAATAGGTCTCGCAGCATTAGAGTTAGTGCTTTTAGAATTGTTTATGGGTTTTTGTGTAAATCTTTAGCATTTTTGTTTCCTGTAGCCAATGCTAAAGAATAAAAAAAAAAAAGCCATAAACATTTCTAAAAGCTCTAACTCAAATGCTCCGAGACCTATTGCACTGTGTGAGGGTGAGGGGTTGAGGGTGAGTGAGGGTGAGTGAGGGTGAGGGTGGGTAGTGAGGGTACAGAATCAGGTAGCCAGATTTTGATTTAGTATTGGTAAGATGCTACAAAGGACCCTAACCATCGACCTCTTCACTGGCTCTTAGTGAAGCAAAGAATTGATTGAAACATTCCCTGGACCATTGACAAAGACACCTGCAGGTACGATTCCAATGACCCCACTACTGTTTCCTGCCAGGATCATAAATCCAGTATCGAACACGTGTAGGTGAAGTGGAAGAATGTCTAAGGAATAGCTTAAAAAACAAAAAGCAAAAATCCGGATCCTTCTTGCCGGTGGGCGAGAAGGGGAGATAAAGTGAGGGGGGATTGCCAATCAACAAACACTAATGGAAAAGCTGAAAATAGTAGCTTTTCACGCACTTCCTTAACTAGACTGACTTTTCCTGTAAGCTCGCCAGCTCTCCTTTCGTACACCTGTCACAGTCCGCAGTTGGCCACCTATATTTGTCTATTCTTATAGAATGAACAATTCATTTAGTCCCATAGCATCCAATGCATAACTACAGCCAATGCTTACCCAAGAAAATGGGGCAGACCTCCGCATGGAATGAGTCACACAGCCTCACCTCTTCACCGTGAGCAAATTTTAACATTTCTGATTTCCTATTTGGCTTGAATGGCGCAAAACTGCTAATTTGACGTAAAAGGCCAAAAGCCATTGGAAGTGAATGAAGCATGAACCGTAGGGGTATTTTTTTTTTTTGGTTGAATTTGTGAAAACAATATTGTTTTGCATTTCGAAATGTTTGCCGAAATCTCCCATTACTTTTTTTTTCATGCAAAAGATAACTTTGAACAAAAAAGTCACATAAGATGCTGACAAACTACTATTTCAAGCGCACAATGTATCTACGTGAGGTATCTGAAAACGAGTTTCCCACGAGTGTAAATGCGAGACGTGGCATAAAGTGTAATTTTGCGTAATACGAAATTCCTGATTTTTGCAACATTTGCTGTCCTAATTTAAATTTTGCCTCGCCTACATAGGTGTGTTCTGCAGTCATTACCTGCCAAGAAGCTGGTGAAAAGGAACCGCATGCTGAAAAGCCCTACACATTTGCCGAGTTAAATCCTGATTTAAAACATTTGGCTGGAAAATGATGCAACATTTTAGACGAAGCTGACAATTGCTTTGGTAATCGCTGGGAGACGCACATCTTGCGTGCCTTCTGCCTTTGCTTTGAAAAGCGAATAAAAGAAAGATAGCATGAAAGATAACTCCCTGCCTTTGGTCGAACATTTCCACTAAGGAATCGTTTAGCAGAGGTGACCTACTTAAACCTGTATTTGACGCTGAGCTCAGAGGCTGTCTAGTTTCACATATCTAATTAGCGACGGTCTCGCCACGGAGCACACCCATATATTTCCTGTTTGGGGCCACTTCTGACCTTGGGCTGGATACTGCCAGGCTTGTTCAGACAGCTGACGGGAGCCGCGTGTAGGCGTGCACAGATAGCTGTGGAAACTGTTCCTTTCAAATGGAAGTCCATTGTATGAGTTGGTGTGTTTTCCAAAGCAGTGTGGCCCGCTCCAGTGGCACACAGGCTGGGGAGGAGAGGAGGAGGGGGGAGGAGAGTAGGGGAGGCACGGCCTAGCGGCCGTGCAATCAAGTAGTGAGGGGGCGGAGCTGGGGGAGGGTGCGAGAGAGAGTAGGCAAGGCTAGCGGCAGGCAGGCAGGGGAGGAGAGGAGGAGGGGGGAGGAGAGTAGGGGAGGCACGGCCTAGCGGCCGTGCAATCAAGTAGTGAGGGGGCGGAGCTGGGGGAGGCTGTGGAAGAGAGTAGGCAAGGCGACACGGCGGGAGGGGGCGGAGCGGGTAAACAAAGACGGACATGCACGCGCCCGTGACTTTTAAGGTCAATGCGCATGCGCATAAGCTTAATGCGCATGCGCATTGACCTTAAAAGTCACGGGCACTGCAAGGAATCGCCACGATTCCTTGCAGTGTGGATAAAGAGTGGATGAGCCCCTATAGTCTCGCTTGCTCGATGCGCATGCGCATCGACAGGCGAGACCTAAAAAGGCACGAGGTATAAAACCAGCATTGGCTTAGCAAATTGGCCTCAGCAATCAGAGCGCTATTGGTGTTGTCAATGATATTGTCTTTTAGCCATGTGTTGTGGAGTGGATGTATGTGGTGTGAAGTGGAATTATGTGGGTTGGATTGGAATTGTTTGTTGTGGAATTATGTTGAGTGGAATTATGTGTAGTGGACTTATGTGGCATGGTGTGCAGTGGAAATATGTGGATAGTAATTATGTGGTGTGGAGTGTACTGGAATTATGTATAGTAGTATATGTGTTATTTGAGAGCGATGATGTAGCAAGCAAATTGAAACCCATTCAGAAGGCAGAAGCCCACAGATTAAACACTACACGTCTCTTCGAGACCGCTGAGACCTAAAAAGTGAAGTTGTGGTATGGTGCTTTCAATATTAATCTGAACTACACGCCAAAATTCTGGTCTCAAAACGTGACCTTACTGGTGGTGCAACTGTTCAAGTCTACAGCATCACATTAAGTGGAAATGTTAACACCACAAGCTCCAGCAGATAAAAACAAATGTTTGCCATCTGATGCAATTCTCATATTTTCCATGCATGTGCAAGTTTCTGAAGACAGCCAATTATGTACAGAGACAGATAACTGGGTCATAAAAATACTGCATTCAGAGCTGACTAGATGAGCCAAGAGTTAGTTATGCATTTAGTGCATAATTTGAGTTGGTGGATTCTGGTGCTCGGCACAGGCACTTAATTGTGTACACCGGCACTTATGACAGTCTGCCACATGGTGGCACTCAGTGTAATTTAGAGAAGAGTAGAACAATAGCTGTTTATTAATGCAATATACATTTAGAACGGTTAATTCCTACCGCCCAAGCATAGCTTTGGGGGCCTGGAGTAGTGTGAATTATCACACTTGTAGGTGTGCTGTGGTAGGTATTGTCATTGGAAGCGGTGGCAGGGGCAATGGGTGGTTAAAGCTGCAGTGGCCTCTTGATGAGGGCACTGACACATATTTTATTACAAACTAAGCACTGTATGCATTATATGAAAAATAAAACCTATGTGGCGTAACGGAATATGCAACAAATCCAACAATCAAACAAGTATACCAAACGGACGGACTCAAAAAAGCAACATAGGGATTGTGTTATGAGGAACAAAGAATATCATGTTAGCTTTCTGGTTATAACCAAAACAGATATCCTTGGTACTGCACACTACTGTGTACTGAAAGGCAGGTGGAGGAGAAAAGAAATGCAATCAGGTTACTTCTAGTAAAAATCCTTACAAGGAAACATCACGCAAGCATCATGCATAAGCGTTTTATCAGAATCTATCAGTATCTAGAAACTGGTAGCTTTATTTCGCAATACCTAAGTGGTTGTTTATTTTTATGCACATAAACACTCTGTTCAACTTGGAATTATGTTAAGAAGGGAATGCCGGTCTAAAGTTTCTTATTTCCAGATGTCTGCTCCCTGCTCTCAGTAACTGTACTGCACTCACACACCTCACCCACGCCTGCCGAGAGCTTCACGCCAGAGCAGGCACACTCCCCCCGCTATGTTGATTGGGGGAGGGGGCAACACCTCCGACATGGCACACGGCACAAAGGTTTAACACCCCCTGGTAAGTGGCAAGAAAAGGCAAGCGTGGCGCCATTAGCAGGCAGCCGTAGAGATAGAGAGAGACCTCAGCGGAACCGCGGATGCGACCCAGCCTGCGATCCTGCCCTGCTTGCCCCGCTCCGGTGCTCTTTTCCCAACCCGCCACCATCCTGCAATCAGTAGAGCAACATTAGTGCTTCAAGGCAGCCACAAGAGCCTAAGCAAGGGGCAGAGTGGAGATAGCGGAGGGGCAGACCCTCAAGTACCAAGCCGCCACATCTGGGACCCGAGATCAAGCACCCCAGCCATGAGATCAGTAAAAGTCAGAGGTACTGCAAAAAAAAACAAGTCAGGTCCCGGGCCGGCAGCCAATCACAGCTCGGCCCGGGAATGACTTCAGGGGGGTGTCCCGGGCCGCCAGCCAATCACAGCGCGGCCCGGGGAATGACGTCACGGGGTGTCCTGGGCCGGCAGCCAATGACAGCGCGGCCCAGGACAAAGGGGCGGGACTTAAAAAAACACCGAGAAACGCCCCCGAATCGCGTTTTCACAAGAAAACGTGATTGACAGCCTCTGTCTCCCAATGGCTAGCCTCCATTTATGGAGCTAGCCAATGAGAGACTGAGGCGGAACCAAAGCCCCTATGTAGAATCATTAAATTTCGCCGTGGGCGGGGCAACTGCTACGCAGTTGCCAACGCCCAGGGCGAAACCTAAAAAGCAGGTAAGAGGTTTTTTGAATTTTTTTGGGAGTTTTATATAGCACAAACTAGACTTACATGAGCACCAGTTTCGTTACATATAGACACATTCATTTTTGTTAGGCACTAGGGAGAGTAAGTGATTTGCCAAGAATCACAGGATTGTCTGCACCAGATTTTTCTTCCTTCTTCAATGTTGATAATATGGATACTACTTTGTTGAATATTTAGAGCACTGGTTTTGTACAAAAGTTTAAAATGGAATAACCTGAAGCACTTACTTGGAAAGGAGGAAATGGTTTTGATTGAAATTCCTTATATGGGTAGCTGTCAGCTGAGAGAAGAGCGTTCACGATCATCAAGGACACAACACTTCACTATTACCTCACTACTTTACAAGCAAGAGGAGTGAGAGGGTGCCTCCATTTCACCCCCTGCCAAACAAACCCAAGATTCAGAATTATCTCTGCACATTCTCTTTTTTTCAAAATTGTGCTTTCAGGCTGCCTGATAGGCCAATGTAAGTGGTACCCATGTAGCCCTATATTTATCCGTTATGAGTACATCCTATTAAACATGTTTTCAAGGCGATAGTGAACAGTAAACATGTCAAAATGTATGTCACCACTCACTACACCCTGAAATACACAGTGGAAAGCAAGAGTTCTGTTGAAGACAGCGCACAATAAAAATAACATCCTGTTTTTCTCTCCATATTGAAATTAAACTCTGGATTGCCCACTGTCCTGCTTACAATATATTGTGCGTTGACCTCGATGTGTCAGACAAATATAGGGTCTTGTCTTACGCCCTACATTTTGTAAAGTTACACCACCTGCCACTGGCTTTCAGAATCCTCTGTAAGCAGACGGCTTGTTTGAAGACTCTGCATTTCTATTATTAATAGTGCAGGCTGCTCGTGGGCCTTTGAGATAGTATTAATGTTAATTGCAGTACACAAAGCGCTGCAATTAACATGAATACTATCTCGCAGGCCATAATCGGCCCGCAGCCCCACACTATTAATTAAAGAAATACAGAGTCTCAAATACGATGTCTGCTTTCAGAAACCTCTGAAAGAATACATCGTGCTTTAAATTTGCTGCATTCCTTTTTCCTCACGTTTAGAAAACGGTGGTACGAACAGTCTTGTCAGATGTGCTATGTGTGGTCTGTGCACGCTAAATACAGGACACTGAGCACTCGGGTGACTCTCGTGCGTGCACGTTATAGGGTACAGTGGTGGCAGTGTCTCTTAGAATGAGGTGTCTTAAGAATGGCACATGGATGGTGATATCAGGGGAATTTTGAGCAAAATGGGCGTCATTAAAAGCCGTAGACCTCCAGCATATTGAGTATGTGTGAAAACTTCAGAAAACTGCTGACGCACAAATGTTAATTTAAAATTGTTTACTAACTGTATCCCAGACAGTGGTAGACAATGAAAGAAAACTGCCTAGGCTGATAAAACATTGGAAAAATATAACCCGACTGATGAGTTAATCACTGAATAAGGACAGTTTCAAATCCTTTGACCACAGGGCAGGTGACATTGTAGCATAGGAGGTCAGCGCGGAATGGTGCAAGGGTTCCTGCTACATACCGCAAGGTCGAGAGCTGTATCTCTTAATTGTCTTAATATATTTGCAAAGGGTAGCTGTCCTGACACTGGAAGACAGTAGATCCCACAGAGTAAAGAATACTTAATAAACACAATTTTAATGAATATCTGATCACAATAACTGACACCAACACAAATTGCTTGGTTATCTATGAAACATTATCTACGGTAGAGAAGAGAAGGTGATAATTACTTTTTAAAAAAAGGATCTGCTCTTTGACACATATGAATCGCAGTCCTTCAAAATGTAATAACCTTGTATCGTTATACAAAGATTTTAATGAGAGTTAGGGGAGATGGGCTTGCCCAGTCTACCTCGGTCTTTTCGGCCGTGTGGTGCGCTCTCACGGGGCCCGATTGGTCATAGGGTGGGGTGGGTGGGGACGTAAGTGGGGTTTTATAAGGGGACGGGATGGGTGGAAGGCGGCATCATTTGGCTCCGTCACACCCAGGGGCAGGGCGTTTGTGATACATTACAAAATAATAGGGTAACCTTAAAAACCGAAGGACCTATGTACAATGCAGTACAGACACAAAACGGTCGTATATAGAGTATTCAAGTTGAATTAACGTATCCTGATCTTATTCAATAAACATGGGGAGGACTGAGATTCTCTTAGGAAAGAGAGAGAATATGAGAAAATACAAGTGAGGCAAAATGTATGCAAAATAATTCAGATTGTATTAAAGATCATTAATATATACACATTGTTTTAGATACAATGGTTGCTCCATTATGTGCAAAGAAAGTGCTTGAAGAAGCGCCCCTGTATAAGTGGTGGAAGGTTGAGAGAATTTAAAACGATAAACAATTAACGTTCAATCAGCAGTGCTCACAGGCAACTGCATAAAGCCTATCTGTAGTCATGGCCAATGACCAAATTATCATCCATAGAATAGAGGCGGGCGCTTGAATCAGTATGCATCCTATTTGAGGATATTACGTTCAGTACCGACTGAGAAAGGAGATTGTCGACGTTTTGACCCAAAAGCGATATGTGCCAATTAGAACCACATATGTGGGTCTTCATCAGGACAGAACAAGAGAACAAAGGGGCAATTTTGGAAGGATGGACGGAAACAAAATCTAGGTGGCCTGATGTGTGGCTCAATGTTGGAGTGATTTATTTAAAGGTAATTGTAATGTAAAAGGAATATCAAATTGGAAAGGGCATGTATGGTCTTTGGAATTTCCATCAGTCACTCTTCTCTTTTCTTTGTCCCTTTTCCCGTTATCTTCAGGTGTTTGTAATCACTGTGGTCAGGATGATGCCAGGAAGACGTTCCCCTTTGTCTTCCAAAAGAGAGGTAAGTAGGATGCTAATACTTTTGAGCTTTTGCGTTCCGGTCACCACACCAATTGTGCAACCATATCAAGGTGGACAAAAACAGAAGTGTGGACTATGTTAGGCAAAATAATGTGTAATGGTTCAATCTTAGATCCCTGTTCGGAACTGGGTTTGCTCTATCCCTTGACTTCAGGGACTATGCTATGCACCCTGTGAGAATCATCAGGAAATTAGGTTACCAGTAAAAAACAAACGGAAAGAAACCATTGAAATAGCCCGTGAAAATGAGAAAGTCAAGGAAAGCAAAACCAATCTACACATGCAAGGCTTTTTCTACATTTAGGCTGTTTGCGGCGCAATAGTAGGGTTCATAAATGCACTTTTTTCTCAGGGTGATGTCCCCTCGTGACCCCTCTCCACCCTCGTGCTGGACCCTTCCCAGTCCTCCCCCTTGCCCGAGTCACCTACTGCAACTCTCCTGAGCTGCACCGGCTTGAAGGCAACCTCCGGTGGCATCCCCACTCTTCACACCAGACCTCGGTGTCTCGGGTGTCCTCCACCTCTCTGGCGACGTCAGCTGGGCTCTCTCTGTTCTTCAGCGTGGCGTCTTCGATCTCTGTTACCGCCTGGCTCCTCCACTGCTCTGCGTCTTCCTTGTTCTCTCTTCCTGCTTATAGGGATTCCCTCCCCTTATGTAGTTCTGGTCCCTCCTCCTTGGTCCTTGAAGTCAGTGCACATTCTGCTGCCTCTAGTGCAGGACGTAAAGAACGTTTGCAACACCAGCTAAAATAGCGGCATATGCAAAGGAAAGAGCCTTAGGGTTGTAGGCCAAGATGGCGGTGCCCATGCTCTGGATCGGATTGTGATACCAGATACGAAGAGCGACAGGGGCCAGGCAGAGGGTGATATGGAGTTTCAAATGTGACAGGCAGGTGGGGAGGAGGTATTTCAGAGGAAGACCAGGGTTATCGGTGCAGGGATGATTATCCCCAGTTGGATGAACCCCATGTTAAAAAAGGTACAGAGGTGGGAGGTAGATGAGGGGAAAGTTTTTCAAGAGGAGGCCGATGAGTATCCTTTCGTAGGGAGCCATCAGTTGGACATTGTGACAGAAGTGAGGAGCATCCCATAGGTAAGTGGGTATGGGGTTGAGTTTGACAATGAAATGAGTGGACAGCTTGGGGCGGCTGGTGAGGCTACTCGGTGTGATGACTGTGGGCATGGACGGCCTTAAGGAGACAGGCCAGCGAATGCGACCACGTCCGGTACCGAAAAGTATCTTAACCCCAGTTGGGGCCTGGGTGTCTCCTGGGCACTGGGATGAAGAAAGAGCAATCTCTGGAACAAGCTGCTTGATGTCGAGGGAGCAACATCATTCTGCGCACATCTTGGATGGAGGAGTTGGAGATGGAGAGAGGCCCAGTACAAGTGCTGGGGATCTGCGTTTTGTGGATTGGGGCAGGATGGAGCAATTGCTGGATTATGATGAAGAGTGGTCTTTGGAAGAGGGAAAAATTATGGACTATGCGATCGTGAGGAAACGGATGGAAGGAAAGGGGAGGAGACAGCAATGTACTAAAGCCGGTAGGAGTGTTTGTGTTTTGCAGGTTGCCAAGACGGTGTCACTGTGGGATAGAAGGGACGAGAGGAGGAGGATGGACAAGAAGGTGTCAGCGTGTGCTTCATTATTAAAAGGTAAGGTGCTAGACCTGGCGGAGGGAGACAAAAAAGGTAACCAAGGTCGATCAGTGCTGTGGTTGGTATCGGTGGGAGTGAGGTAAAGGATACAGATAAACAAGTGTTCAAGAATACTGCGGATTTTGCAGCAGCTGAGATAGCTATTGGCATTGGTATTGCAGGATCTGGGGGTAGTGTCAAGAACAAAAAAATTACCTCACGTGGGTGTTTCGATGCCTTTGGGCAGGGGTGGCTCCTCCGCTATGACTGAGGAGCGTTTCCCCACTGCTTTTAAGCAGTGAGAAACATAAAATGACAATAACTTAAGAGTTATTGTCATTTAATGTTTCGTGCCCTGTTGCTTTGCGGTGGGTGGGCGGGCTACTCTGCTCTCCGAGCAGGGCAGGGGAGAAGTGGTTTTCCCACTCCTAAGTGCGCATGACTGTTTGGTCGGCCCTCTCAGGCCGCCAAAACCAGTCATGTGCACTTCCCTGTTCTATATGCAGGCTGCATTATAGCCTTCATGGAGAACAAGCCAACCCCTCCAGCCCCTGGCTGAGCGCCGTGTCACAGCGCTCAGACCAATCAAAACACTGCATAGCAGGGTTGTGATTGGCTTAGGGGAGGGAGCCTGGCTGCCTGCTTTCTGTTGGAGGCAGGTGAGCAGGAAAGCAGGTGCAGAGAAGACGCGGGACCCGGCCTCGAGGTACATTTTTTTATTTGTTTATTTCCGATCACCCCCTTCCCCGCACCCCCGCCCTGCCACCTGCGAGCCATGCCGGCTGGGACTACCTTTTGGGGTACATGTGACCCAGTCTCTGAACGAAAGGATTTGGAACCGTGAATTTGTGGATTTTTTAAACTGCTACATAGAGAGGTGTAGGCGAAAGAAGGATCTAAGTAGGAGGAGTGGGAGTTAGCTAGAAGGCCAGGGGTTCCAAACACAATTGAGAAGTGGACATCAGCATTTTTAATTTATGCTAGTATTTTCTGTGAGCGCCATCCAGAGAGTTGTGTGGTCCTAGTTATTTATGTGGATGTTGTACATTGAGGTCAACTGGATTATGGGGGGTTTGTTTTGTTTTGATACAATGAGGAATATCGAGCTCGTCTGGCGGTAAAAGCAGTTACAGAATGGTGGGACACTGATATGAGTTGTTTGATGCAATGGATGAGATCAGCAAATCCAGTGCTGGTGATTCAGACTGCAAGTGGGCTACCTTTACAGTATAAACCCTTTCAGGGGCAGCCCAACCAGTTAGGGGTGGGAGTCGCAGGGAGATGGCAATTCCCACAGAATGGAGCTTGCATTTAATTGGGGAACTTGTACGAGACCTCAGTGCAGGTTTAGGCACAGCTGTGCCAATTGTGGAGGAAGGCACCCTGTGTTTCAATGTCACGGAGGCATGCCAATGCTCTCAATTCTAGGACGGTAGAGAGGGGTAGAGGTCAGGGCCAGCCAGTGGTGAAAAATGACTCCTATCCCAATTGATTTTCAGGACTTAGTTATTGGTTGCAGTTCTTCCCTCGGAAGGAGTAAGCTTAGTGTTTGTTTTTGAGTTTTTTGGAAGGTTTTTGGTTATGTTATCAGGGTCCTAGAATTTGGCGCTGGGCAATCTAGGTTCTGCTTTGGAAAATCCGGAAGTGGTGCTTCAGAAATTGGAAAAGGAGGTGGAGGAAGGGAGGATTGCCAGTCCCTTTTCCTACTGGTCTTTGGAGAACTTGGCCATCTCCCCATTGGTGTGGTTCCTTAAAAACAGCATGGAGAATTTTGTTTGACTCACCACTGATCCTGGCCAGTAGGTAATCAGAGAATGACTTGCTTGCATCTGAGGATTCAATGGTGCACTATGCTTCTGTGGATGAAGCGATTTCATGAGGTGAGGTCTTGTGGGGTCTTGTGAGGTGGGGGAAGAGTTGGCGAAGTCAGACATTGAGTCAGCATTTCGCTCGTTGCCATTTCATCCAGGGGATGCTGAAAACCTATTTATTCAAACTTTTGGGAGAGTAGGATTTCCGCTGTTCCCTGTTTCTACTTTCGTCTTTGGAGTGACCGTCAAGTGATGTGTCTGGGAACTGAAGTTGCAAAATGGCAGAGCGCGTATCGAGCCACTATTTTGTTGTTTCTTGTACTCTCCCTTGGTCCGTCGGACTTCATCCTGCTGACCCTAAGTCATCACTCCTTATCTCTTTCTTCCCCCTTAGGTCCTTGTCCCACCTATAACCTATCTCATCTCCCTCCCCTCCCTCTCTCTACCCTCTTGGATGTCGTATTTCTCTGTTCACTCTGTAGTAACATACAATCGTTTTTATCCTAATGGTTGTGATAATAGAACTGAGTGAATTTACTATGTTGCATAGTTACAACTCTTACCACTAGTATATGTAGTTGCTCTTTGTACTTGATATCACCATTTTGTGATTCTGAGCTTTTTGCGTTTGCATTTATCTCCTGAGTGACTCTACAACGTACTCATTTCCTTTTTCCGCTATCCGTATCTCTTCTTTGTGGGACTCTTCAACTCGCTGACTCCCTCCCTTTGTCCTCCCTGACTCTTGCCTTTCGTGGATCCTGTCTTTTTCTGGATCGTTAATTTATCCGGGTATTGTATGTGTTATCTTTCAGTAATTAATGCGATTTTCTTTTGCCGTTTGCTCCCCCTCTGTTGACCTGCCATTTCCGACCCTCCTCCTAGCCCCCTTTCCCTTGTTGCCCTTTGACTAAGCACTCCTTCTTCCCTTGTTGGGGAAAGATCTAATATTCTTACTCTGGAGTCTCAGTGAACCCTCAGAGAGTCCACAGCATCAAGGGAACCACGGATAGCTGAGGCATAGTATGGTGCCCCTTACCAAAGCACTCCCTCTTCCCTTGTTGGGGGAAGGATCCAGTAGGTAGACCTTGGAGTCTTAGAGACCCCTCTGAGAGAGTCAATTGCGTAAACCCCTCTTTTCATGCTCTCTCTCACCCTCCCCTACCGCTTTCCCCTCTTTCATTCTTTGTCTACTTCTCCTGCACCTTTCCCCTCCCTTATTTATCTCTCCCCTTGCCTGCTACGCCCCCTAGCCCCCTGTCTCTTGTGCCCTTTAACTAAGCACTCCTTCTACCCTTGTTGGGGCAAGATCCAACTTTTTTTACTCTGGAGTCTCAGTGATCCCTCTGAGAGAGTCCACAGCGCTAATGGAGCCACTCACAGTTGAGGCATGGTATGGCGCCCCTTGCCAAAGCACTCCCTCTCCCCTTTTTGGGGAAGGATCCATTAGGTAGGCCTTGGAGTTTCAGAGACCCCTCTGAGAGAGTCCACTGTGTAAAGGGAGCCTCTCCCATCTGAATTGGGGGAATGATATCACTTCCCCTGGAATCACAACTTACTGGACTTTGGACGCAGCTTTTACTCATCTACCGGTTTGTGCCCCCGTCACCCCCCCCCTCTTCTTTCATGTTGTGTCTCTCACCCTCCCCCTCCTCCTTCCCTCCTTCATTCACCGTCAACCTCCCCTGCTCCTACCCCCTCCCCCCTGAATCGCTCCCCTTGCCTACTTTTTCCCTTACGCATATGCCCTTATTGTTTGTCTCGACCGAACATGTAACTATGTAGCTATGCCCTAATAACTGTATAACCTTTGTAACGATGTAACCTGCAACTATGGTCTGATACTCATGTAAAATGCTCTGATACCTTCGGGTCTAGCCAGCGCTATATAAAACCTTTCAAATGAATAAATAAAATGCCTAAGCGCCAGGACACTGGAGTAGCCATGAACTATATAAAATCCACTCACTTATTCATTCATTCATTTTTCCTTGTTGGGTTTGCAGTTTGAAGATCAAATTTACATTGATAAGATGTTGTCTATGCGTTGCTCTGTATCGTGTTCGTTGTTTCAGATGTTCAATACATTCTTACAGTTGTTTTGTCAGTTCCATAGTGGGGTGCGCCATGTCAACCATTATTTGGATGAGTTTCTGTTAGAAGGGAAGGGAGGTTCCAGTGAGTGCTTCAAAGCCTAGCAAGCCTTTCGGGAGGCGATTAAAGAATTGGGAGTTCCATTAGCACCGAAAAAACTGAAGGTTCCTGTACAGCACTCACCTTCCTAGGTATTGAGTTACATATTCAGCTCATGGAGATTCGCAGAGATAAGGAGGTGCAGACTTTGATTTCCCTTTTGGAGCAAGTGGCACACTGTCCTAAACTGGAGTCGAGGAAGATTCAAGAGCCTCTTGGGGTATCTAAATTTAGCCTGCCGAGTTGTGAGAATAGGGCTCGCATTCTGTAGACATCTTGGTTTAAGGTGCAGTGCTACCTCACCATGAGGTTAAAAGCTAGTGTCCGAGCAGGCTTGAGGATGTGGATTTTATTCCTTAAAGATTTCAACGGCGTCACAATGTGGTCAAGGGAGGAGGATTGGCTATGGCAAGCGCAATTTCTTTTTGGATGCCGCAGGAGCGCATGGTTTGGTCTTTTCTGGGATGGAAATTTGGGTGGCAGAGCTTGATTGGACATTGGCTGGCGAAGCTTGGTTAGTGCAAAAACAGAGTATTGCTTTTTTCTAGTTTTTCCCACTGGTTGTAGCTTTGGTACTGTGGGGGACGTTTTTGGCCAACAGGAGGGTGTTTTTTCATGTTGAAAATCTGACAGTGGTGAACCTGGTGAACTTGCAAAAGGCTCAAGATGAGATTTTGAAGCTGTTGAGGATTTTCATGTTTGGTTGTTTGAAGTTCAATATCTTGTTTAAAGCTCGGCATGTTCTAGGTGTTAATAATGATGTAGCTGATACCCTATCTTGTTCAGAGTGGCAGAGGTTCCGTGAGCATAGAAGTGGACCCGATGAAAACAAAGATACCTCGGGATTTGTGGTCACTGGGAGAATGAGAATTTTGGAGTTGATTGAGAAGTCAATTGCCGTCTTAACACGCAGGTCTTGCAAACAAGCTTGGTTGGAATTTTTGTGATCTGGTACACGTAAGAGCAAGTCAGGTCCTTTGGATGTAGTGTTGAGGATAGATGATGCAAAGCCCTTTATTATGAGTCCGAATGAGTTGGGTCTTTCAGCAGTGACAATATCGGGTAAGATGGCCGGTATTTCTTTCTATGGTAAGTGCTTTTGGGGCTATATCCAATGGAGGGAGAAATTTGTAGGCGGATACTGGGAGGTTGGGCTACGGAAGGCGGGGTGCGCTTTGATTCTCGAAGAAAAATATATGTTAAGTTATTGTGTGAGATTCAACTGGACAGAGTTTGTTCTTCAGTGTGGGAGGTATCTTTGTTTTCATTGTGCATGGCCTGGATTTTTCTCGGGGCATTTCGTATTTCAGAGTTGCTTGGCCTAAAGGGCAGTGTGTCCAGAGGAGATCAAGATCTGGTTACAGTATTCGAAGACAGATCATTTGGGCAGAGGTCAGGAGGTGATTCTGCAGTAGGGTTTTTTCCTGGCTTGCCCAGTGGATTGCTTGTTTGATTTTGTTTCGTTTTTGTTCACAAGGATGGTTCTCGGCTGACGCCTTTCCAGGTTTTGGATGTCTTACAGATGACTTTGGGACACCTGGATAGATCCCTTAGAGATGACACACATTCCTTTAGGATTGGGGCAGCTACTGACACGAATCGAAACAGCTTTAAAGAGGATATGGCAATGAACTTGGGTAGATGAAAGTCTGGTTGCTATAAGCGCTATGTGCGTGCAGGTTTGGTTAAGTTGAAATAATGTTCTGTATCAAGAGGCTTAACCTTATGTTTTCTTTTGTAGGTCGTGTTGCAGGGCCCAAGAGCAGAATTTCCACTGTTTGGATTGTGGGACAGTCTTTGGTGCGAAGGTAAGGAAACAACCAGAGTCTCAACAGTTCGGCAGACAGCTGGGTCTAGATGGAGCTTGAGTGGAGAAGCGGTATGAGATACGGAGAACTGCTGGGTACTCTATCTGCCAGGCTGCCTGGGAGATGTTGTCCGGATCTCTTAGTTATTGATCTAGGAGAAAATAGCCTAGTATCGCTGTCTGGCGTACAGTTGTTGAAGGCTATGAAATTGGACCTAGAAAAAATAAAGACCTCTTGGGCAGGTATTCACCTCCTCTGGACGGGGCTGGTTCCAAGGAAATTTGAAGAGGGGCTTGGAATCCTGGAGCTATGGAGAAGCAGAGGAAAAAGGTTAAAAGGGAAATTAGAGGTTTTTGTGCCCTTATGGGGATTTCGGTTTTGAGGCACTCTGAGATTGTGCAGGGAGATGTGTCTCTTTTTCGTCGTCAGGACGGTATGCATCTCTCAGTTATGGGAAATTAGTTTTATATATTGGATCTTCAGCTGAGGGTTGGCCAGTTGTTCGGAGAGAGATTATGGGATTAAAGCTACTTGGGATGGGGCAGGAAAATACTAGTGGTTGGGGTGGCCAGAAGACATTTGCTGGATGGGAGTGTGAGCAGAGATGTCAGGGAAAAGGGCAAGGACCAAAGGGATGGAAGGGACAATGGTAATAATGGGAACTTCCGAGAATGTCAGAGAGGGCCAGGAAATGTGTCACATGTTGGTAAGAGTTTTAGTGGAGATGGGATTTTAAGGAATGTACAATGTATTAGTGAGGCTAGTTTAGTTTGGCAAGGCATTTTGCCCAGTTTGTTAACGGTACAGTTTCCATACCTGTTCTAATAAAGTCGCCTTTTACCCCTCAAAATATATGGGTGAGTGTGGTTCATGCGGGCTGCCATGCCCAATTCCTTACATGTATCTTTTCAAACATTGCTGCCTAGATGCTTGCCCTAGAGCACTTCTGCCGTATCTTATTCAGAGGAAGCACAACACAGGCTTACACTTTTTAACTAATAGGAAGGCATACACAAATTCTCAAGAAAGGATATCATAGGCTGAGCTCAGCAGCTTGTATGAGCTCATGCCAAAAATAGCCCACTTTCGCTACTCGGCTACTATCTCCGCTATGCACGTGGCTGCATACTCTAAACATGGGCTGCTTCTCCAGGACAACAGAGCATTGCTTCATGGTTCTGCTGGCCTGCCAATAATGCAGAAATTATATGCCTGGTAAGCAGATATGTCAGAGAGCTAACAGGTGCCAGGCAGCAGTCTTTCAGAAGCGCCATCAAGTGCTGAGCAAAGTGTGTGCCTCTAGGAGTGTCCAATCCAGTGCCAGATGAGGTGTGTGCTTCTAGGAGTGCGCAATCCAGTGCCAGACAAGGTGTGCTTCCAGGAGTGTGCAATCCATATCAGGCGAGGTGTGTGCTTCCAGGAGTGTGCAATCCAGTGCCAGACGATATGTGTGCTTCGAAGAGTGTGCAATCCAGCGTCAGATGAGATACGTGCTTCTAGGAGTGTTCAATCCAGTGCCAGACAAGGTGTACTTCCAGGAGTGTGCAATCCGTATCAGGCGAGGTGGGTGCTTCGAGGAGTGTGCAATCCAGTGCCAGGCGATATGTGTGCTTCGAGGAGTGTGCAATCCAGCATCAGATGAGATACGTGCTTCCAGGAATATGCAACCAAGGTCTAGGCGAGGTGTGTACTATCAACAAGTGAGGGAAGTGTGTGTTTCTTAGAATGTGCAATCAAGTGCTGGTCGAGGTTTGTACTTCCCTGAGTGTACTATAAAGAGGTGGGCGAGGTGTGTGTGTTTCTTTGACTGTCCAATCAAGTGGTGGTCTAGGTATGTGCTTCTTGGGTTTGCAATACAATGTTGGGCGCTGAAAGTGCTTGGCGAAATGTGTGCTTCTTGGAGTGTGCTATCAAGTGCTGGCTGAGGTTTGAGAAATTGAGTGTTGGGAGTGGTATGTACTTTAGATTGTTCAACCAAGTACAGGCCAAAATGTGTGCTTCTTGGAGAGTGCAATCAAGTGCTGGGCTAGTTGTGTTCTTCTTAATGTTCGTGTGATCAAGTGCTTGGAGAGGTGTGTGCTTCTTGGAGTGTGCAATCAACTGCTGGTTGAGGAGTGTGCATTTTGGAGTTTGCAATCAAGAGCTTGGCGAGGAGTGCGCTTCTTAGAGTTCCCTGGCTAACACTGAACAACGCAAACATGCACAACGAGAAATCCTAAGCATTTTATGTTTTTTTTAAATGATTCATCAAATTTGACATGACACTTTCAAAACATCCTTTAATTTGGTGACTTTATTTTAGTCACAGAGTTGCCTTGTACATGTGAAATATTTGGGAAAATCTGAAACCGTTTATGGTTTTGGTTTAGAATATTTGCAATCCAGAATCCCACAGAAAACAGAAGAAGCCCAAGAAAGCAAATGAAATATACAACTATAGAAACTCGAAAAGGTTACTTAGGAGCTCGTAGTAGTAAAATGAGGTACGGGATGAGTCAAAGATGGATAGGGGAGGGAAGAGTCTAGAAAGGGTTAATGAGATCATAGTAGTACACCGATGTTTTAGATGAGTCAGAGCGGAGGTAGAGGATATATTGAGGGAGATATAGCATGAGATATAGAGGAGTGCATTGGAGAGATTTAAAGGCTTTTTTGTATTTCTACAGTAGGATTAAAGTAATAAACATATACACATATATATATACATATATACATACATACACATACATACATACACATAACTACAAAGAAATGTATGCATGTATATGGAAAATAATAAAGAGATAGAAAGTTGTATTATATAAAGTCCTGTATGTGCATGTATCGGTAAATAGTTAAAAACTCAGATTTCATGTCTTGCTGTACATAAAATTAATTTACTTGTGTGATTGTATGAATTTGTTGGGGGGGAATTGTATGCTTTTTAAAAATCTATTTATATTTATCTATTTGTATTTTATACACACAATAAGGTGCACCATAAAGTCCACATTTGTAAAGCGCACAATCACCCGTAAGGGTCTCTAGGCGCTGGGGGGCCGTCGGGAAGATTAAGCGAGCTATTGCCCAGAGTCACATGGTGCTGGGCTGACCTGCCGCCGGAGCCGGGGATCGAACCGTGGTCCCCAGATTCCAGCGTCAGTCGCCCTGGCCGCGGCGCCACACCTCTTCCACTATAATGTTTCTAAACAGAGTCCAGAGTCCAAAGACGACGAATTTCCAATTTATATATCAATCTTCTTTTTATTTAATTTCTTGTTTCAAGAGCTCAGATTTATATTTTCCCCAATATAGTGAAGCACCTATAGATAAGATTGTTATGATTATATCAGCACATTGTGATAGATAAAATAAAACAGACCCATAAACATCTAATCAAATAACTTATATGTAAACTAGGCAGTGTCCTATATACATGTTAAGCAAACATAGTATATTACCTATTGGAGGTCGCCACTGGGTAGAGTTATACCCGGTGTTCCTTACGAAAAGCGTCTTTTGGTGTTGGAATAACTTTGGCCCCCGTCAGACGAATTTCCATGAAATGCACCAAAAAGGTGCTACTTTTTGCCTAGTTTGTGCATGGAACATTTAGGGGTGATCCATCAAGCAGGGGCCTAAAGAAAAACAAGCATTGGCATAGCCTATTGGTCTCGCCTTTGGGACCTTATAAGTGTTTAGCCAGAGATATTGACTTTGCCTATGTCTTTAAGCTTTGCTGTACATAAGTCTGATGCATGCTGAAAAGTTATAATAAAGAAGTGTAAGAAGCATTTATGACCAAGAAAGCATTATGTACAACTCAACGACCAGAATAAAAAAGTATTAACAATAAATGTCTTGAGTTTTTTTGTCCTTTCAATGAAGGCAACTTCTATCTGCATGTCCCAATGAGTGCTTGTTATGTTTTTTTGTTATGGGGGGGGGGGGCATAAATAACAGGAGGGTGAAGGTTGGGAAATAGTACCTGTATAACAGTCAGTGAGAGAGTCAGTCAGTTAGTCAGTCAATGAGAGAGTCAGTTAGTTAGTCAGTCAGTGACAGTCAGTGAGAGAGAGAGAGTCAGTCAATGAGAGAGAGTCAGTCAGTGGGAGAGTGTCAGAGAGGGAGAGAGGGAGAGCAGTCAGTGAGAGAGGGAGAGCAGTCAGTGAGAAACGGAGTCAGAGGCAGTCAGTGAGAAAGAGAGAATTAGTCAGTCAGTGAGAGAATTAGTCAGTCAGTGAGAGAGTCAGTCAGCCAGTGAGTGAGTCAGTCAGTGAGAGAGTCAGTGAGTCAGTTAGGGAGAGAGTCATTTAGTCAGTCAGTGAGAGTCAGTCAGTCAGTGAGAGAGTCAGTCAGTGAGTCAGTCAGGTCAGTGAGAGAGTCAGTCAGTTATAGTCAGTCAGCGAGAGTCAGTCAGTGAGAGAGAGTGTGAGAGAGAGCTGCTGCTGTATTACAATAATGAAAACACACATCACTATCCCTGAATATCAGATGTACACACATTTAGAATTTGACCAAAGAGGGCATGAAAGAGCTGAAACTGGATCATAACATCAAAGCTGTTACCAACAGGGCCCCCACAATCCTTAAAATGTCCCTGCCTGCCATTGCTCTGTTGAGCTTTTCTGTTTTGGAGGCACCCATTTACTGAGTCCCAGACTAAGTAAGTAACATTGTGTGATAGATACCTCCTCCCAGGGGGCCGTGATTGTTTGCCAACGCTCTATTTTGCTCGGGAGTGCTTTTGTAGTATGATATCATGCGCATGCTTGTGTAATATGGTGCCATGCGTGCGCTTGTGCGGTACGGGGTCATGTGTGTGCTTGTGTAGTATGGTGGCATGCATGTGCTTGTGCAGTACGGGTGTACCAAAGAACAACCATTCAACCCATTGTGTTATCCTGAGCTCTTGCAGCTGTTTTTACTGGTCACTTTTAGCAAGGTTGTTTACTGCTGCAGAGAGCTGTTTACTTCTCAGTCTACATCATAACATAGCCTTGCTCCCACTGAATACGTGTACCAGCGCAAGGATTTTTTTTTTTTTTTTTTTTAAATCGCTTGCCTACCATCTTTCACCCGCATCATTGCTCAAAACCTTAAGGCAATATTTGTGGTTGCCCACTAGTAGCTGGCACGGCACACTGTGACTCTGTTGGCTCAGCTCCCTCGGCTCAGTGGCCCATTTCCAAGCAGTGCTCGTGTTTCCAGAGAGATGCTGCTGTGTACATTGCCTGCTGCTGGTGTCTGTACCAGGCTTCCTCTGGTTTATGGCTCAGAACAGCGCCAGGCTCGCAGGGGCTTCTGGGTTGACAGAAATTAATTCAGACACACTTAACGCCAGGCAGGCCTCCAAGGAGCCCAGGCAAGGAGGAGCGGTGATGAGCCAACATGAAGACAAAGAATGAAACCAATCAAGCGCAGTGTGCGGGCACTGCAAGGAATGCGAGATATGCAGCTGGCACCCAGCCACGCGGCTGCTGGTTCCCGAGCGCCCTAGGCCAGGGGAGAGAGAAGGCAGGACACGCACCTGCCTTTGGCCAATTGCGTGCTGTCTTTCTTTGAAAGGTTCATGCAAAGGCCAATAGAGAGCGTGTGTTCAGAGTTTAAAGTCCTTACTAAAAGCCTCGCAGAGCAGAGCATGCGCGCTGGCTCAGGCAAGACCTAAAAAGTGGGGTCTCAAAACGCAAAAACCTCATGCATTTTCCCAAGACTTCTTTAGACAGGGCTATAGCAAAAACTGCTGAAGAGAATTACACCAAATGTGTCAGGAAGCTAGATCTTGGTATGCAGATTGAGCTTTTTGTGATTTCGTGTAAATCTGTTCAGTAGTTTTTGAGAAATTAAGGTTAAATAAAATATAGCTATCTGGACAGCTGATATCCAGATATGCTTGGACTAGGCAATTTAAAGGGGATTAGTCAATCTTGATAGGTTGGTGATAACTTGAACAATATGTTTTGGCAGCTATTAAAAGACTCGGAGACTTGGTTACTGTGTCCGTAACTGAATTAAATAAATTATGTAAGGGGGTGGGTTGAGCACACCGATACCCCAAAGAGCATTAGGGCCCCATCTTTATTGGCTGGCCACAACATGGACAGCATGCTTTAGCAGCCGTTACAGGACTCTGCGGCCAGAGGTGTGTAGAACCACAAACAGGTGGCAAGTCTCGGCCTAACAAAACTGACATGTGGTGTACAAATTATGACCTGTAACAATCTAGAAACATTTTGGGAAGTGTACAATTCCACTTAAGCTCTAGTCCACTTTGTTCATGACAAAAAAGGCGATGGAAAGCAGCAACACCCAGCATGCAGAAATGGCTTGGAATGTTTGCATTAGTTTCCATCTCGAATTCATGGTTTCGCTGATTTTCCATTAACCATCAGGTCAGTGCAACTTTGTCTTTCTGTCCGCTGAGCACATCCCTATGGAACACTGACTCATCCCTATTAATATGCTTATGTGACTGTACACAAGTGCTAACGAGGGGTACGTGGATCTGCAGAGAACACTAGTGTTACATTTTGGGCACCGAGGAGAGAAGATGGTACGAATCAGATCTAGGAGAAATGTGAATTTTGAACGGGAAATTTGATACATTCCAAAAATTTGCTTTAAGCTAAAGTCCGTACATTTCTGAAAATTTCAGATTACACAAGGTTTTGTAACTTTCCTCCGCATGATGCGGGTTAACGCAGAAAAGTCTTCAAGAGATGCACTTACCTCTTGGGACTGTCTCCTCTCATAATCTCGGTGACATTTCTATGTGAGGTATGACTTTGCATGAAAAACGTGACATAAAATATCTGCAATCATTTTGACCTTAAGTGATATATTTAAAAACGTTAATGGACTTTTGTGAAATTTCCCCAAAAATATGCAATTTTGCACAAGTTTGGCGAGGAATGGCTTGGAGGTTCCACAGGCCCTATATCACTAAGATATCATAGTAAGGCTGCAGAAGGCAACAAGGAATTAGAAAGGGTGCCGGATAACTAATCGCTCTGTTCGCATTCTATTCCCATCTCTTCTGCTTGAGTGTGCCACTCCCACCTCCCACTCTTTAGCACACTTGGCTAACAGCACTGGGAAATAAAAGGGGCGACCGAGGACCAATTAAATATCACCATGCGCCAATTAAGACAACTGCAGTAAAAGTATTCCTCCACGCCTGTGACGTCGAAAGGAGGAAGAACAAACTCCAAAGGTAGGTTTGAACTATATACTTCAACGACATCGTGCAAAATGCTTCACTTAAATAATATTTTAATGCCTTAAGGACACGACATTCAACTTTTGTATATTGTTTTCTTTCATGCTGTAGAGTAGATATGTGGTGGTTAAAGAAATAAACAATGTCGTTTCTGTACAAGTGTTTTCTTGTCCAAAACAAACTGACAACGAATGAATTAAGTATGCTTATTTCAGATCCTCAAACATCTCAATGTCAGTTTCACGATATAGTGTTATCAGGAAGTAGTGCGCGGTAGATGCATTAAAGTTGTCATTCTACTTCTTTTTTGTCTGCTGATAAAGGAACAATATGTCTATGGCATATCACTTTTCTGCTACTTAATGAATATATTACGCTTAATAGCAATTCAATCATTGGAGGGAGGGTGGCAAGGAAAGAAGAGACACACAACTGTGATAGTTCAAAACATTTTCTTATATTTCAAAATAAAAACTAATAATACTTGTAATTTAACTGCGACATACATATATTGTACAAAGTGCAATGTGTCCCAAGTGATATAGTGAGCGAAACAAAAAACGTATAAATTTGAGTGAACTATACAAGTTTCAGCTGTGGCTATTTACAAAAAAGGAAACTAGACTCAGAACGATTATTTCAACCAATAGTTGTACAGCTGCTATATGATTATAGGAACTGTGTTAGTCTGGTTCGTTTCCTAGTGCGTCGACGGCGTTTCGACCCTTCGAATGGGGGTCTCGTCAGGACTGGGCAGTGAGGAACGTCTACAAAAATAATTAATAAAAAAATTGTAACTATATGTACAATCGCCGTGAATAATAAGTATTCACAGAATTTTTTTTTTTAAATTACCTTGCAAAGGGGTGTCTATAGCCCATGCGTGAAGAAGTAAAATAAATTTACTTACAATGTACCCGGCCGGGCACTGTCAAGAAGTAAATAAACCAAGAATTAATTACGTTCAATGGGATATACACTGTACAATTCACACCAGGACTAGTACAGCCGTACAACTTACCACTGTGTATGACAGTTGGTAACGTGTCCTGTTTAGATTTTGGCGGTCAATGCCGTCGCTGCGCAGAGTATCCAGGGATTATCTGAGGTAAAAACGCTGTCTTAGTAAGATAGTCTGAGTGTGCATTCTGTATAAATGCATACTGATTACAAAAGCTCTCTTATTCGTACCTTTGCGTGTTCGTGGTCTCGCTCGATGGCTGCCTCTGATCTGTTGTATGATACAAAATTTGTGGCGCGCAATACAACGTCATCACAATAATAACGTGATACGCGACGCGTGTGGAAAAAATAGAAAGAGGACTAGCGAGAGTTTGCAAAGTTCGGGTCCATGTACTAGTCTTAGATTAATTATTATGCTGTGTCACAGTGGGGGCATATCCCATACAAGTTCAGCTATCTATAATTCGAGTCTGCTATATGTAAGTCATATTATACGATTTATATCCTAACCCTACGGACTACAAACGGCAATATCTTTGTCAATAAAACAAACATGAATCATGTAAAAACAACCTGTGTGGACATCCAACTCATCATTTCATATTAATACAGCAAAATGTTACACAAATGTTAGAGTCAGCAATGCATATATTACAACGATAATATTAGGTAAATGTCTGCATTCTTGGCGCAGCTTTATATACTCCTAAGTGTCAATAACCATATATACATCATTAGAGAACACATGGAATTAACAGTATAGTGCCCAGTATAACCATTGCTACATTTACAGACTGTATCTACATTTTTAGAAAAACAGATGACACAAATTATGTACAGATGGAATTATCAATATAGTACCTAGTATAACCATGGCCACATTTCCAGACAACCAACACCTGTTATCAATATGTATATTAAATCAAGGTAGATACAAAGCCCCTCCATTCATCAGCAGTGTTCAGCCATTCATCTATTGAATTGATTTTGTCAATCCAGTGACATTCACGGCGTTGTAATATTTGGGAAATATCCCCTCCTCTTTCTGGTAGTGTAGCAATATCTATAACTTGCCATTTCATCTCATCTGCAGAGTGATTAAATTCTTTGAAATGGGCAACAAGAGGTGCGGTCAAAACGGATTTCCTTATGCGGCTACGATGCTGCCCTATTCTGGCTTTTATTAGTTGTTGTGTTTGCCCGATATAGGGTAGCCCGCATCGAGTTTGTGATTACAGTTACCATGTGTAAAATTAGCTGTTTTGCATGTAAGTGGGCAAATCACACAATTGCCACAAGGGTGATGACCTAGAATGGGAGGCAGATTCCAAGTGGATTCCAACGTCCTACTTTTCTGGGCAGTTGTTTCAGTGGATGATCTAACCAAATGATCTTTTAAATTTTTCGCTCTTTTATATGCAAATAGAGGTACATCAATTTCTGGGTCAATACTTTTAATGATGTTCCAATTTTTTGTAATTGTTTTCCGAATCTTATTGGTATGGACTCCAAATGTGGTGACACATACAATTTTTTTCATTTCTTTTTTTGGTCTAGTGACCAATAACTCCTCTCGAGGACAGTACCAGGCACGTTTTAGTGACTTTTTTACTAATTTGTTAGGATATCCTCTCATTAACAGTTTATTTTTTAGGACTTCTGACTCTTTCATATAGTCTTCACGTCGTGCACAATTACGACGAATCCTCAAAAATTGCCCAAATGGCAGGCCATCCCTTAGCGCTCTTGGATGTTGACTTTTATATGATAACAATGTATTTTTTTCCGTAGGCTTTCTGTGGAGAGATGTAATTAATTTGCCATCTACATTCAGGATATTCAAGTCAAGGAACGGAATAGTATCCTTATGTATAGTTTTTCAAACGTGAGTAATTCAGGAGGCATCATACTATTTGTAGGGTAGAAGGTCGAAGGTAATTTTAACCCTGTAACTGACTCTTGTGTGTTAGATTCACAATCTTTGAAAAAAACTTTTAAGCGAATTTTCCTGAAGAACTGAAAAAGTTCAGATTTTAAATTGAAATAGTTAGGTCTTTCAGTAATCACAAATGACAAACCTCTACTTAATAAGGAGATTTCAGAAGATGACAACACGTGTTTAGACAAATTAAAGATAGGTATTATTTCCATATTGTCTATAGGATCTAATACAGTTGGGGTCCCCACTTATTTTTGTAGACGTCCCTCACTGCCCAGTCCTGACGAGACCCCCATTCGAAGGGTCGAAACGCCGTCGACGCACTAGGAAACGAACCAGACTAACACAGTTCCTATAATCATATAGCAGCTGTACAACTATTGGTTGAAATAATCGTTCTGAGTCTAGTTTCCTTTTTTGTAAATAGCCACAGCTGAAACTTGAATAGTTCACTCAAATTTACACGTTTTTTGTTTCGCTCACTATATCACTTGGGACACATTGCACTTTGTACAATATATGTATGTCGCAGTTAAATTACAAGTATTATTCGTTTTTATTTTGAAATATAAGAAAATGTTTTGAACTATCACAGTTGTGTGTCTCTTCTTTCCTTGCCACCCTCCCTCCAATGATTGAATTGCTATTAAGCGTAATATATTCATTAAGTAGCAGAAAAGTGATATGCCATAGGAACCATTGTTTTTCTAGATAAACGCACTGCCCTGGTTCCGCTGTGAGTAGGGTTCCCCTTGTTCTTTTTTTCCGCATTTTTGTGCGGTGGCTGCACCGCAAGGGTTTTATCCACGTTGTTGGATCTTTCCCTTCCCTATACAATTATAGGGTTATTCTTCAATTGGAGATTGTGATGGCAGAAAGAGAGGCCCCACTGTACACAGAAGAATATACTACAAAATTAACTAGTGGACCTTCCCTGTTTTCTAACCTACCTGTTAATACTAGTAGCACTAGGCAGGTACTTGTTGAGAAGTTGGAAAAGGCTAAGAAAAAACACGTTCGCACTGAGCTGCATGGTCGTATGCTTTCGGACTATCTACGTGCGGGCATTATACCCCAAGGTTTGCAAATAAGAAACGTTCCAGGTATTTTCAAAGAAGATCCGAAATTTAAGGGTAACTTTTGTGGAATTTCTGTCACTTGCTCACGCCATTGGATGGTTCTTGGTGTGGAGACCGCCATAGAACACTCCAAGGCTGAGTTAAAAGAGATAGAGGAATTAGAAAGGGAGCTCTTAGGTGGTGACGGTGTAGTGGAAGCCAAGTCACTTCTTGAAAAACTTAATAAAACTATATAAGAATTCAACGTGTTTGAGCTAAAAAAGAAAGCAGACAAGGTCACAAAGGACATAAAAAATTACAGCAAAGAGAGAGCTTTCCCCTATCGAAAGGAAGATTATTTCACTACTTTTCCAAATCAGAACAGACAAAACACTTGGGGTCGATTTAGGAAGAACCAGCCAGTTATGTTCTCAGAATCATCAGGCGGTTCTAGTGACTCTGACGGTCAACCAGGCCCAAGTAATTTCAACCATCAAGGCCAACCTTTTTTAGACAGAGGAGGGAAAACAAAGAAAAGAGTCTGGCACCAATACTCAGGCGAACGCCAAACGAGGAACAAGTACTATCAGTGGGGACCCCAACCGTATTAGATCCTATAGACAATATGGAAATAATACCTATCTTTAATTTGTCTAAACACGTGTTGTCATCTTCTGAAATCTCCTTATTAAGTAGAGGTTTGTCATTTGTGATTACTGAAAGACCTAACTATTTCAATTTAAAATCTGAACTTTTTCAGTTCTTCAGGAAAATTCGCTTAAAAGTTTTTTTCAAAGATCGTGAATCTAACACACAAGAGTCAGTTACAGGGTTAAAATTACCTTCGACCTTCTACCCTACAAATAGTATGATGCCTCCTGAATTACTCACGTTTGAAAAACTCATTCTAGAAGAAGTAGACAGGTGGAGAAAAAATAAACAATATATACCATACAACATTACTCTTTCAGAACGACAGGCACTTAACAGTTTGAAACAAGATACCTCCATTATATTGAAACCCACAGACAAGGGTGGGGGAATTGTTATTCAGGAAAGGACTGATTATGATGCTGAGATAAAAAAACAAATCTCAGAGGACAAACATTATAAAAAGCTTACCCGTAATCCCCTGTGTGAGATCAGAAAGGAGATTGCTTCTATCACCAAAGAAGGGCTAGAGGAAGGTTTTATCACAAAAAAGGAATTTGATTTTTTGAACTCATCGAACCCCAGAACCCCGGTTCTATACACCCTTCCCAAAGTCCATAAAAGTATAACACACCCACCAGGTAGACCAATCCTGTCGGGATGTGGTTCTATTTTGGAACCGATTGGAAAATATATCGACTTTTTTATAAGAGACTTTGTTCCCCTCCAACAGAGTTTTGTGCGCGATACCATGCACATGATTAATCTAGTGGAAGGAGTATCGTACAATGAAGACACTGATTGGCTGGCTACTCTGGACATATCGTCCTTATACACCAATATCCCACAAAAAGACAGCATTTGCTGTATAAAAGAGCTTCTTGACACCAGACCGAGACCTTGGAATGTGCCAACTTCATTTATAATTTCATTATTAGAAGTAGCACTCCAGAGAAATTACTTTGTCTCGAATGGACAATTTTATGAACAGTGTTCTTGGACAAGTATGGGTGCAATTTTTGCCCCTAATCTGGCGAACATCTATATGAACCATGTGGAAGGACTTTATGTCTTGAGTGACCAAAATCCATACTATGCCAGCATTAATTGCTGGCATAGGTATATAGATGATATTTTTCTTATCTGGAGGGGTAATGAAGAAGACTTCACCAGATTCATTCTGTATCTTAATACTGTCCAAACCCATCTTACCTTTACATCCACTTTACATAAGGATACTATTCCGTTCCTTGACTTGAATATCCTGAATGTAGATGGCAAATTAATTACATCTCTCCACAGAAAGCCTACGGAGAAAAATACATTGTTATCAAATAAAAGTCAACATCCAAGAGCGCTAAGGGATGGCCTGCCATTTGGGCAATTTTTGAGGATTCGTCGTAATTGTGCACGACGTGAAGACTATATGAAAGAGTCAGAAGTCCTAAAAAATAAACTGTTAATGAGAGGATATCCTAACAAATTAGTAAAAAAGTCACTAAAACGTGCCTGGTACTGTCCTCGAGAGGAGTTATTGGTCACTAGACCAAAAAAAGAAATGAAAAAAATTGTATGTGTCACCACATTTGGAGTCCATACCAATAAGATTCGGAAAACAATTACAAAAAATTGGAACATCATTAAAAGTATTGACCCAGAAATTGATGTACCTCTATTTGCATATAAAAGAGCGAAAAATTTTAAAGATCATTTGGTTAGATCATTCACTGAAACAACTGCCCAGAAAAGTAGGACGTTGGAATCCACTTGGAATCTGCCTCCCATTCTAGGTCATCACCCTTGTGGCAATTGTGTGATTTGCCCACTTACATGCAAAACAGCTAATTTTACACATGGTAACTGTAATCACAAACTTGATTTCTTTTCAAATTGCAATACACGAAATGTCGTGTACTGCATTTGGTGTCCATGCGGGCTACCCTATATCGGGCAAACACAACAACTAATAAAAGCCAGAATAGGGCAGCATCGTAGCCGCATAAGGAAATCCGTTTTGACCGCACCTCTTGTTGCCCATTTCAAAGAATTTATTCACTCTGCAGATGAGATGAAATGGCAAGTTATAGATATTGCTACACTACCAGAAAGAGGAGGGGATATTTCCCAAATATTACAACGCCGTGAATGTCATTGGATTGACAAAATCAATTCAATAGATGAAGGGCTGAACACTGCTGATGAATGGAGGGGCTTTGTATCTACCTTGATTTAATATACATATTGATAACAGGTGTTGGTTGTCTGTAGATGTGGCCATGGTTATACTAGGTACTATATTGATAATTCCATCTGTACATAATTTGTGTCATCTGTTTTTCTAAAAATGTAGATATAGTCTGTAAATGTAGCAATGGTTATACTGGGCACTATGCTGTTAATTCCATGTGTTCTCTAATGATGTATATATGGTTATTGACACTTAGGAGTATATAAAGCTGCACCAAGAATGCAGACATTTACCTAATATTACCGTTGTAATATATGCATTGCTGACTCTAACATTTGTGCAACATTTTGCTGTATTAATATGAAATGATGAGTTGGATGTCCACACAGGTTGTTTTTACATGATTCATGTTTGTTTTATTGACAAAGATATTGACGTTCGTAGTCCGTAGGGTTAGGATATAAATCGTATAATATGACTTACATATAGCAGACTCGAATTATAGATAGCCAAACTTGTATGGGATATGCCCCCACTGTGACACAGCATAATAATTAATCTAAGACTAGTACACGGACCCGAACTTTGCAAACTCTCGCTAGTCCTCTTTCTATTTTTTCCACACGCGTCGCGTATCACGTTATAATTGTGATGACGTTGTATTGCGCGCCACAAATTTTGTATCATACAACAGATCGGAGGCAGCAATCGAGCGAGACCACGAACACGCAAAGGTACGAATAAGAGAGCTTTTGTAATCAGTATGCATTTATACAGAATGCACACTCTGACTATCTTACTAAGACAGCATTTTTACCACAGATAATCCCTGGATACTCTGCGCAGCGACGGCATTGACCGCCAAAATCTAAACAGGACACGTTACCAACTGTCATACACAGTGGTAAGTTGTACGGCTGTACTAGTCCTGGTGTGAATTGTACAGTGTATATCCCATTGAACGTAATTAATTCTTGGTTTATTTACTTCTTGACAGTGCCCGGCCGGGTACATTGTAAGTAAATTTATTTTACTTCTTCACGCATGGGCTATAGACACCCCTTTGCAAGGTAATTTTTTTTAATTTTTTCTGTGAATACTTATTATTAACGGCGAATGTACATATAGTTACAATTTTTTTATTAATTATTTTTGTAGACGTCCCTCACTGCCCAGTCCTGACGAGACCCCCATTCGAAGGGTCGAAACGCCGTCGACGCACTAGGAAACGAACCAGACTAACACAGTTCCTATAATCATATAGTAGCTGTACAACTATTGGTTGAAATAATCGTTCTGAGTCTAGTTTCCTTTTTTGTAAATAGCCACAGCTGAAACTTGTATAGTTCACTCAAATTTACACGTTTTTTGTTTCGCTCACTATATCACTTGGGACACATTGCACTTTGTACAATTTATGTATGTCGCAGTTAAATTACAAGTATTATTCGTTTTTATTTTGAAATATAAGAAAATGTTTTGAACTATCACAGTTGTGTGTCTCTTCTTTCCTTGCCACCCTCCCTTCAATGATTGAATTGCTATTAAGCGTAATATATTCATTAAGTAGCAGAAAAGTGATATGCCATAGGAACCATTGTTTTTCTAGATAAACGCACTGCCCTGGTTCCACTGTGAGTAGGGTTCCCCTTGTTCTTTTTTTCGGATAAAGGAACAATGACATGCCAAGGTGCTAAACTTCCTAATTACATTATAAAGAAATTGCACAATAAGCAGCAACACTTTGTATGGATGTAACAGACTGGCCATACAGCCCAAGTAATAATGTATGTATTGTGAATAAATGTAGAATAATAAGTCATTAACACATTAGGAAAGACCAAGTTTTACTAACTGGCCCCAGTGAGAACAGGCATTACCAAAGCCAACAGGTATGGCTTTACATTTGAGACCCGACTTAAAAATGACTTAAGAGACACCGCTGTGGGGTCAAAACCCTTACTTTTTGTATGCAATGCAGCTGAGATTTCATTTAAAAAGAACGTTTTATAATTCAGTGTACATGTGACATGTACAATAGTCACTCATGCATTGCATTGCATAGGTGGAATGATACACCAAACACCCAATAGGCCGAGGTGAGAATGGAGCCAAAACCCACTCTAAGTATATTGTAAAAAATGTTTAACAATAGCAAGCCACATTTAAAAAGGGAATGGTTTAATATGCAAGATCTATTTTCATACCTGACAGAACACGAATTTTTTTTTAAAACCTTTCTCAACCCAGACAATAGATTTTGACGTTTTTTATATATATATTATATATATATTGCTATTTGTCAGGAGTAGGAGAGTCAAGCTTTGTACAATTTAAACATGTATGCTCGCCACCATTTGAATCAAACAGGCAAAAATCTGCCCAACCTGTCGATGTCACACCAGTATGGCTATGGGCGAAATACATTTATAAAACAGAACTCTTCAAACTCGCCTACAATTACCTTCTACGTGGAAGGGCTTACAACCAAAAAATATTTAGGCCCTGCCTGAGCGATTATCAGGCCACATCTAAGTAGACTTTTGATCTTCATCTTCAGTTCTATAAGGTAACTGAAGGGAAACACCCAATGTTCTATAACCCTCCGAATAAATAAAGAGAACTGCCCTAACCTCCCATGCCCGGCCAGCCCTCATATCATCGGGGCAAGCTGGATCAGTGGGTTGAATGCTCACTGTGACACACAGGGTGAACTGCAGATCACGTTAGAAGCTCAGCAAGGTAGATTCAGCCTTCCTTCCTTTCGAGGTCAGCCAATTAAATACTATTAAAGAGGGTACTAGTAACACCTGCTATTAGAGTGCTTAGAAATGAGACAAGTGTGGTATGAAGCAATATATAAAAAAGTGTTTATACAAACCCAGAAGTAACATTTTCCCGTTTGAAAGGAGCTCCTCCTGCTGTCAAGAGAGACTTTTTAGATAGATGTTCTGGCGTTTAAAAGGTTTTTTTCTCTACTCTGGCAAATCAAATAATCTAATAACAGGTCTCCAATAAATCATCAGTTTAAGGAGGTATTTAATTTATCGTGAGTTTGCCTTTCAAGAGATAATGATTCTTTAGATATTTTTTATTGGATAGTCCACTTATTCAGCGCACACTTAAGATGAATTTTCACACATCACCTCAATACAGAAAATTCTGTCACAAAGCAACTCAATAGTACTACTATTGCAATCACTGATCGAAGGATAAAATGCTGACTTAGTCTTGCAGGTTTAACTACTGTAAATTCCCTTACAGTTTAACTCCCAGTGAGAACTGAAGTGCTACTGTGAGGCATGCATTGTAAGTGTAATCACTCAGGCAATTTCCCAGCTATTCCGAATGGCAGGTTAGCTAATAATCCGTGCTTTAAGATTATGAATTATGATTAATGTTTTACTTTGAGTTACTGCAAAAATGCCTTTGTTATGGGAAGGTAAAAGAGAAAAAAAACACCAACTCAAGCCTCATCATTGTTGACTCATTATTTGGATTTTACCCCCTGAGAACTAATGCAGACTTTTTTTTAGATAAAAGTGAAATACAAAGAAACAAAAGTACTACTGGACAACGTACAGGAGAGGCGTGTTCACCTTGCTATTATACTCTTGCAATACAAAAAACTCTCGGTATTATACTGGGACTAAAAAAAAACCTTGGAGGGAAAAAAAAGAGGAATGGACAGGAAAGTATAAAGGGATAAGGAAAAGGGTTATGTTGAGGATAGTGTTTAACTTAAAGGAAAGATTAAAATCAAAATTGGTTAAGGTTAAAGAAAGGCAGTACTGTGGTCTCTCGTAATTTAAAAGTTAATGTAAAAGTATAACATTAAAATAACTTAAGAAATGCAACATTAATTTTTTCAAACGGTTAAGGGTCACGTGGGTCTGCCTGTAAAAAAAGACCTACTAAATAAGGTTATTAACAATAACAATATCGTAATAAAATAATTATATTTAAGAGAAATCTGAGATCTGCAAGAATTTTCAGTCAGAAACTAATAACTTGAAAATGATGGACAAATAGTAATAAAAATAAAATCACCAGATTAAGCACTCTTGGGACAAAAATCTCCCCCGATTACAAAATAATTAATTAACCAGATCATATAACATGGAATCCATATAGACAATTACTCAGATCAGAAGTTAGATTTCGGTATGGCACACTTTGCAGACCATATAAAAGACAAATACTGAGGCTAGAAATCGTGCAGAGCATAACCCTTTCGGTCTTTCCTACTGGCTTTCCTGGAAATCAGGAAATCCCTCATAAAGTTGTCAAAATACAAGGTTGAAATCATCCACAAACTCTCGCTTTTTTTATATGTTTTTATTGGCAAGTCAAAATGTACAGATATGTTTACGTTTCACAAATAATTCCGTATTGTTGTCTCTTCCTCTTGCATATACCTATACACATACATGACGGTTTCTTTATTTGTTTCAGTTAGCATCAACCCTTCCTCACCCCTTCCCCCTCAACCCAGGTTTGCCAGATTACCTTTTCATGGGAGATTCCCTGAACAGTCATGCCCTCCACCCAATATGTTGTCGTGCATGTGAGGCGAACACATTGGACCTCCAGCCTCCCTCAACCCTCGGTGATGTGGTACACGTCTCTGCAGCTCTAAGCATCATCTGTCCTCCTTAATCTACGGAGGTAATTCGTCTGGTGGTGTCAGTAGTTCCGATAGCATTGCCACCCATGCCCTCATCATATCATCCCTCACTCTGTCGTCCCTTCGGGATGCCTTTATATGACAACCCTCTGCATTAATCCACTCAGCCATAGCTTTCATCTAGTGGTCTATCTTCAGACGTCTGGGGACATCCATCCAATTACAATCCTGCATTTTGCTAGCAGTAGCCCCAACACCATGAACCGTCTGCTTAGCTTCTTTTTCTTGCAAAATGGTATTAGCCCCAATAAGCACTGCAATGGTTCCCTAGCGGTCTCCCACCCCGTGACAGTATTGAGTTTCAGAAGGATGGTCTGCCAGTACTCACTGATATTCAGGCAGCTCCATATCATAGGTAGGAAGTCTACTGGTTGTCCCCTACATCTAGGGCACTTTAGCGAGCGCTCCGGATATATGGATTGCAGCCTACCAGGAGCCAGGTATACCCGGTGTATACTGTTATACTGAAGAAGCTTAAATCTCACATTTGTGGACGTGCTCTTGATCCCTTCATGGATCCTTTCCCAATCTCTCTCGTTGAGGGGCTTTTCCACCTATGCCTTCCATTGCTCCTGCACCAAAAGTGCTTTCTTGGGTGCATCCTCTCTCAGGGCCCAATATATATGTGTGATCCATCTTCTGCCACCCCCCCTCACACCCCCTAGCCCCCCCCATCAATAGGATTACTGCTAGCGTTCGGGAAGTAGGTGACGTTTCTGGGAAAGACAGGCGTAACTCCCGAGTGGTGGCTGCTATCTTTGCTTATTGTAAAATCTGTCCATGTCACAGCTGTGATGTCTCCCATGCATTGGCCAGTTATATGAATCTGTTGTTGGGGTAAAGATCTCCCAGGGTCGCACGACCACCATCCAAGAACTCTCTTGGATCAACAAAGTAATAACACATTGTGACAGCTTCCTATTCTGATGGCTTACTACACACAAATGATTGAGTCAATATCCCCAGTTTCCATGACTTCCAAGAGGCACATGCTATTACTTCCTTATCAATTTGTTCAAGGTTATGGAAATATTAATGCAATATTTGATCTCATGTGTGAGTATGACCACCACCGCACAAGAACAACACTCTGCCGGAGACGATTTACCAATCGGTGGCAGGACCTAGCATAGCTGGACAAAGAATAGCGCCCACCAAAAGTGTTAAGTCTTTACACAGATAGTCAAAGAAGGAGATGCAGATACTGTATTTATTTAATTTTTTTGTCATGTGCTGGACTGTGACATGCATCCAACACAAACAAATGTATCCGGAGGCCAGAAAGGCATACTGTAGCTAGATTATTTAAAGTAACAACCTGACAGCTATCTTTAGATATTAGACTGAACAGAGACAACAGTTACATATTTTAAAGAAACACCCAGGCATGACTAGGCAACTGAATTCTTTATTATTTAACTTGGCTGGCTTTTTTGCTGAACCAGTCACCCCCTGTGTGCAAAATGTGACAGTAGTTAAACATCTACAGATGTGGTTCAAGATGTGCCCTATAAAACCCACGTCTGGACTCAAATATTATTAAATGTAAGCATAACTTACCTACAGTCTCAAGACAATAACGTAATACTAAATGGAAAGATGGCACAGAAGTTAATGACAGGGACTGGCAACCACTTTGCACCCTTAATATCTCGCAAAACAAAATAATTTTTTTACTATCAGAATACAAATGTTGCCAGGCTGACGGGAGGGGGCAGATGCAGACTTTGCATATCTGTGCGGAAAGACAGTGCAAGGTGCTTGGTGCACCAAGGTTTTTCTGTTCTTTAGCTGCCATCGGTTTCAGAATTCTTTCACATGGCTGATCACATATCCCATCTGCAAGAAGTCCCGCGGCAGGACCCAGAACTCGATGTGAAGCCCGATAAATTGAATGCTGGTGGTGGGAGGGGGCATGATCAGACTGAATTAGCGGAGGTAGAGTTAGTCAGCCATCTAGCCCATCCTGGCTGATTCGCCACATTCTGCAGCAACTCCAAAGGCAACATGGCAGGGTACCTGTCATGGGTGTAATCTGTGCTCGAGAGTCCTGTGACAGGCTTTCCCACAGTAAAGAAAGACGGGTGGCTGAGGCAGGACTGAGCCACTACGACAAGGTTGGCTCTGGGGTGGATGAAGCAAATCAATGGGCATCATGTAAATTTTCTCAAAGTAGCATAGCAAGTTCCTTTTTGTAGGAGTGGACTAGTCGCCTGGTAGCCCATATTTTTCGCTTTCTTTGGACACTTAGACAGTGACTTTAAATGGATCATTCCAAAATGTTCTAGACTGGTGGCTTTATGTTAAATTGTCCAGGGATCGCTTTTTGTGGAATTATTTTGTTGCTGGGATTTAGAGGCACATACAGGTTGCATCTTGTATTATTATAGTATGTGTATCACTGTAAAACTGGACAGACTTCCACGTGTTTTTCTTTATATTCATGCTACACTTGTGTAAAAAAGGGGTTAATATAACTTTTAAGTTCAAATACCACTCTCCTTGTATAACTAATTTATAACAGAAAACACTGAAACCTGATGCAGTGTATTAGGCCTACTCTCTTACTACATATATTCACCCGATTAAGCTTTCGTATCCGTACTGAGGGGTGATGGGAGTTGGTGTTTAATCACTCAATATCAATTAACAGTGCAACCCATTTGGCTACACAAAGAGGACCAGGAATTGGTAGCTAGGTTTAAGAAGGTTTATTACAAATTAAAAATCAAATTAAACTACACGACTCTTAACACTTTGCTATAAAGTTACAGAATAACAACAGGCAGGCCCAACCTATGGAAGAAATTGAGGCAGACCAATATTAGGCAACCAAGCAGTTAAATCACAGTAACACTAAAGATCAATAGGAGTATCAGATGTTCAGAGAAGAGTTGCAGGTTTTGTTGTCTATATGTGGATACATTTAAATTACCTAAAGTCCCAGCTAAAAGGATGGTTCTAGAAATCTAAAGGATCACAAAATTCAGTAATTTCAATAAAAGAACTAGGTAAGGAAAATTAAATAGGTACGGTGTCAGCATTGTAGAATGTCTGTCATGTGTCTACTTTGGTTGACAATGGGAGGGCAACACAATTAATAGTGCTTCCCTTTTTATGTCACCCCCGACTGAACAATGATGCCTTCTCGGATTTTGGTAAATTATTAGACACTCTTCCTGAGGGTGAGGTTCTCTTGGGGGGGACTAACACCGTCCATAATGAAGTGGTGTATCGCTGGCCTCCTCGCCAATCGGCATCGCAACGTAGGCCCTTAGTAGATTTTATGGAGATTCAGGGCTTTATTGATGTATGGAGAACCTTTAACTCCACAACACAACAGTACACGTTTCCCTCGGGGGCCCACAGGAGTCTTTGACTTATGGATTACATCCTGACCATGACCAGTCAGCTCCCCTTTTTCAGAGAGGTCTCACATCTTTCCTGGGGCATTTCAGACCACTCCCCAATCCTTGTAATGTATGGGCAGACAATGGACACTGATAATCGATGTGTGGTGATCGCCCTTGGTAGCTAAAGATACTACGTATCCGTGACAGCCTTTGTGTAACTACAGATTCTTACTTTAGGAAGAATGAGGTATCTGTGACTTCAGCCCAGAGGCTGAAGGAGGCATGTAAGACAGTGGTCAGAGGCCAGGATATAGTCCTGATTGCAGGATACAAGAAAGAGAATCGAGCCAATCTTGAGAAACTCGAGGGAGAAATTGGGTTGCTAGAGTCCCGACTAGCTGAGGGAAATACGGGAGACATCTATCATACCCTGGTCTTGAAACAGAAGGAATATGGAGATGTGGCAACGGAAGCAGCCAGAAACTGCTACCGTGCTAAGCATCATCGCCTACACAAAATGGGGGATCGAGCTGGGAAACTCCTCGCTTGGTTGCATAGGAGGGAGGCGAGGTACCACTGGGTCCTGGAAACTTTGTACGATGCAAGGGAATATGTGTGGGCTAGAAGAATGGTGGCTGAGGCATTTGCACATTATTACACCCGCATCTATGCCTTTTTTAATACGGCTACTCTTGAGGAATCTTAAGAGCTTCTGGCAGATATCCAAATGCTGTGCCTATCGCAGACAGAGAGGACAATGATGGATAAAGACTTGACAGAAGAGGAGGTGCCAGATGCCATTAGTGCCAACTCTGGTAAGGTGGTGGGACCCAATGGACTCCCCATAGAATGGTACAAACTTGCAGCTACGGAGCTGCTGCCCCACTACCTGTCTATGTTCTAGGAAAGCCGAAATGCTGGTATATTGCCACAAGATCAAAGAATAGACACAATAGTGGTGATCCATAAGGACGGCAAGCCACCCGTGGAATGTGGCTCCTATGTTGTTGAATGCGGAAGTTAAAATGCCTGCTAAACTGCTGGCCAAATGCTTGATTCAAGCGATTGGACCGATGGTCCATCCAGACTACTCCAGCTTCATGCCAGGAAGAAACACAGCACTAAACCTGTGTCGTTTACATGGTGTCTTGAGTCGAGCAGACTGGATCAAAGAGGATGCAATCATACTGTTGCTGAACAAATGTATAGCCTTCGACACAGTAGAGTGGCCCTTTATTTATGCTGTATTTAGCTTGGATTTGGTCCAAACTCCCTGTCCTGGATTCAACTCCTGTACTCTGACCCTCTCGTCCAGGTGGTGGTGAATCGGGCTACATCCCCACTGTTTCTGCTACAATGGGGCACGTGACAAGGCCGTCCTCTTTCCCCTTTAATCCTTGCCTTAGTGCAAGAACCGTTGGTGGCATGGATAAGAGCAGATGCGATGATTAGAGGTCTGAAATGGACAGCAGAGTGGGAAGATATAATTTCCCTCTGTTCTACGTGCAGAACCTACTGAATGCCTTGAGAGGTGTTTACAATATACCGGAGGTACTCAGGATATACCATCAATTGGCATAAATCATCAATATACGTTCTCATCGGTACGGCCTCAGTTTTACCAATTGCTTGTGAGGCCCCGGTGGTGGAACGGAGATTCAGGTATCTGAGGATCTTTATTACGTGTGAACCTAGGGTTTTTTATACTGTCAATCGGGAACTGCCATTGAATAGGTTGAGAGTTGATGTCAGACTTTGGAGGGCCCTGCCTCTGTCTCTTATGGTTTCGGACGATTTCAAAATGATGGCCCTGCCCCACTTTTTGTACGCACTCTACAACACGCCATACTCTGTTCCCACATCCTACTTTAAGACCATAGATAATGGATAATGAGGTACGCAGCCTTCTCTGGGATGGGGTCCCCCACGTATCATCTTGCGAAAACTGACTCCGAGTTTGTTTGAAGGTGGAATAGCCCTTCCGGACATACAAAAATACTATCAGGCAGCACAGCTAATGGCCATACATCACAGGGTTCATCTACCAGGGGAAGAACCGGCATTGAGAATGGACAAGGATAACATGAAACCTGGTGACTATCTTAGAGCCCTTTATGGAGGCCTTAGGGCTGCACCTACCCTTAGCCCTACTGCAGCCACAGTTGCACTTTGGCATACCGCACTTCCCAGCCTGGGGTGGAGGGACAAAGTTACACAAGCTACCCCCTTGTGGGATATGTTAAAGTGGGGCATCCTGGCCACGAACAGTGAGTTTGATAACTGGGATTTGATAGGTCTGGAAAGGTCTGAGCGGCAGATGGAATACTAATTGGCTTCCACCGAGACTTTGATACCTAAAGGTCAGGAGCACCCTTCGGAGGGCAGTTCCTAGGGTGACGGATTTCCCAGAGTCCTCCCCGCTAGAGGATAGATTGTTGGATGAATGCATACCAAAGCTGGCCATCTCCCTTACCTATCACAAATTGATTAACAACTCCCCTGATCCCTTGACCAAACTGCAGGCGAGTTGGGAGAGAGATTTGGAAGACGAGGAATGGTCGGAGGCTTTTGCCTCTCCTAGAGAGGTAGTAATAAGTTCTAGGTTTCGACTGATACAGTTGAAAATACTCCACCGTAGCTATTATGCATTTACTACTCTGGTTAAAATGGGCAAATCCAATCAGGCTGGCTGCCCTAGTAAATGTGGTGAAAATGGATCCTTACTTCAAATGCTGTGGAGTTGGCTCTGTGCTTCATAGAATATTGGGGGTGGGGAGGGGTACTTGCTTGTCTAGGTGAGGTGGTGGGTAATGACTTGGAATTGTCCGCCAAATGGTGCCTACTCAATATGTGGGACAAGTCAGACCTCACTCGTATAGACCAGCTCTGGGTCACCTTGGGATTGATGGTGGTCAAGCAAAACATGGCTCGCATGTGGAAGGCTGAATTGAATCCAAGGCTCGGAAACTGGAGAAACGACATGGATTGGTGCATGTTGGCAGAGAAGGTGGTATTGTACAAAACTCATCAGCCCGTCTCCTCTGTAACATCCCGAGGAGATCTTCGGCTGCCCAGGCTCTTCGTGATCTTCACTGGCTCAAGGTCTCGAGCCGTATTAAATTTAAAGCCTTATGCTATCTTTTTCAAATTAAACAGGGTTCTGCCCCTTTGTACCTCCAGAGCTTAGTCCAACCCTACAGGCCCTGTCGTACTTTGAGATCATCGACCAATTGCGACTATGTCATTCCCAGATTTAAACTGGTGAAGATGGGGGGAAGATCTTTCTCTCATCTTGGCCCCAAATATTGGAACGCCCTGCCTGTTGCCCTGAAGGCTGAGACTAATATGCTCTGCTTCCGGAAAAAACTGAAGACTTTACTCTTTTAAATCATCTCCCCTAGCCTTCGTTGCTAATACTCAGCTGTGTTGTTGTTAGTCTTCTTCTTCAGTCTATCCCTTGCGCCGGGAAACCCATTGCGGGTAGCTGTTGCGCACTACAAGTTTTAAATAAATAAATAAAATATGTGGTAACGGGATGCCCAAACAAATGGACCAAAATATGGGGCAGATGGAATGACTATAGTGGGGGCCTCTGTGAACCCTGACTGGAGCAGAGGATGTTGCAGTGTAATGATGAAATTATTAATTTTACGGCTAACCTAAGTCCAAACCTCGGAGACAGGAAAAGCGACATGGATTGGTGCATGTTGGCAGAGGGGGTGGTATATGTGGGAAGGGGATGCCCGAATAAATGGAACAAAATATGGGGCAGATGTGACGACTACGGGGGGGGGGCTCTGTGAACCCCTGACTGGAGTGGAGCATGTTGCAGTGTAACAATGAAATTACTAATTTTACGGCCGACCTGTGGAATACAGATGTCATAATTCAGAGTCACAAGACAACTAGCCTTGTAGATGCCTGTCAACAGTTGCTGCTATCTTTTGTTTCTGTTGAACTGCTGGGTATAATGTCACTGTACGTTATTTTGTTTCCTTTGTTTAATAAAAAGAATTTTTTTTTAAAAATACATTAAAAATAGTCTTCTTCGGTCATGCACATAAGTAATAGCCTAAGCTACCCGTAGCAAAAATCAAGGAAGCGTAGAGGTCTAAACCTCTCAAATTTATGTAATGTTAAATTAATTTCTTGAGCTCACGTATACCTGAAGGCATCTTAGTGCTAGCTCACCTGAAACCTAATAAGTTGCAGGCTATCAACAAATGAATGTTTAAAGGGAAAAGTTTTAAGCGTTTTCCAGAAGAGGAGTAGACTGTTGATGGTTTTTAGCTAGATAGGGCATTCCACGTTTTGGAGGGACTGTTGACAAAGCTTCTTCCTCCCCAGGAGGGGAACTTAAATCTTGCGGTAGATACATATTTTGTAGTTGAGGATCTTAAGGTCCTCTGAAGGCGAGCCACTTGAATTTCTTCTTTAGGTAATCCGGTCCTATACCATGTAAGGACTCAATGTGACTCAAAGAGCTTTAAAGATGACTCTTTGTCCAACAGGCATCTAGTGCAGCTGTCTAAGTGCTGGTGAGACAGATTGGAATTTTGGAATTCCCAGTAGCAGTCATGCAACAGCATTCTGGAGACTTTGTAGTTTATCCATATGTTGTTGCATATTCATGGGAAGAACATTGCAGTAGTCAATTTTTTAAAGGACAATGGATGTCACTACTTTTTTTTAAGCTCAGATGATATAAAAGGCAGATCTTACTTCAAAGTCCTCAGAGTGTTGAAGGAAGGTGATGTAACTTCCTTGACCTGGGTTCTGAAGGTGAGTTTGTCATCTAACAGCACTCCTAGGTTACGTACCTCTCCTACAGGAGTGGAAAGAGATACTAGTTCAGATGTAGGGCCGGACTGGGAACGAAAACTGGCCCTGGCAAACTGCTTGGCCGGCCCCCATGGGGGTGAGGGGGGTGTGCAGCCGAGCTGTTAGCTAGGGCCGGTTTTGGCCGATTTTTTTATGGGGGCGATATTGCCAGCTCCCGGTAACGAAAACGGCCTCTAGGGGGCCAAAACCAGCCACACCCAGGCAGTCCACCAGGGAAACACCCGGTGCCTGCTACGGCCAGTCCAGCCCTGTTCAGATGGTCACCAGGAAGGAGACCAGAGTACTGTTGAGTTTCCAAATAGAATGACCTTGGTATTTGCGAAGTTGAGTTTCAGGCTATTAGTCATCCACTCATTGACTGCTTCCATGCAGTTGTGGAATCTCATGCCTGTGTCCTGCTCACTCTTGGTCAGAGAGACCAAGATCTGAGTGTCTTCAGCATAGGATGTAAGTGAGAATCTGAAAGATCTAATTAACTTGGCAAAACCTGAAACAAATATTATATAGTGTCGGACTCAACAAAGATCCATGGGGAACCCCACAGGGAAAGGAGAGCTAATCTGAGGTAAGTGCCACTGATTGCTTCCAATCATGCAGGAAAGAGCTTAATAGGGGAAAATCAGGTTTACCAACACCGATGTTTTAGGGATGGACAATCAAGAGATCATGGTGGAAAGTCCAAAGGAAAAGTGCTGTAAGGGAACCAGAAAGGATCGGCTCGGTCTCTAGAAAGAATCTGAATCTCCAATTGTGTGAACACTAAGGTATAACACACAAGAGTCTTCTTGGGCAACATCCTTTGCACACATCACCAGGCGTCTATTGTTTTTCTCCACTCCTCATGTTGTATGCTGTAACAATTTCCAACGATCCCATGCCAAACATGGGAATGACAGTCTTCTCACGCACAAGCCAGGTTGAAACATTGCTGAATAGGCCTTTCAGTTAACGATCCGAAAATACAAACAAAGGCAGTGAGGGCTCAAAACAAATGTGCAATTGTGTTGTTACAAACACTATTTGAATTTCACATTCCCACGCTCAACTTTCAGTTGCCCCACCACCGCTGTGCAACATACATGAAGAGTTTAATCTTTGTAGAAAGGAGCGTGTCCAAATCCGTCATTACATATTTCTTGTATTTTTAATGTTTCTGGTTAGGTCTTGTCATCACTTAAATCTCATTATCCAATAATTCACATGGGAGTCTGGTCTTTCATGTAAATCTTGATGTTTATTTATTCAATCTCATCACTAGTAGTCAACTCAGACCAGCCAACGTGTTTCGTCCACAAGGACATCATATGGGTCGATCTTCTGCAGCCGGGTGTCTGGTTCCTTCAGGGCATCACTGATCAGGGACACACACCAGCATCACCCAGGTCACTGTCACTCAAGTCCAGTTCCAGCAGTCCCTGATTTTTGATGCCCTGAAGGAACCAGACACTCGGCTGCAGAAGATCTACCCTGATGATGTCCTTGTGGACGAAACACGTTGGCTGGGCTGAGTGGACTACTAGTGCTGAGATTGTATAAATAAACATCAAGATTGATATGGAAGACAGGACTCCCATGTGAATTATTGGATAATGAGATTTAAGTGATGACAAGACCTAACCAGAAACATTAAAAATACAAGAAATATGTAATGACAGATTTGGACATGCTCCTTTCAGTTAACGGTCTGGCCCTCCATGTACTTATGTCAAGGTCTTCTTCTTAGGCTCTTTATCTCTAGCACAGTAATGTATCTATCTATTCTACAACTAACAATGCGCGTAAATATCTGCAAGAAATGACATGTTAGAAGAAAACAGAGACCAGTATTTACGCAGCATGAAGAATTATATGCCTAAATTGTCAACTTAAAAAGTATTAGGAGGAGTGCACATTTAATATGCATATCCACATTTAAACACCAATGAATATGAATGATCAGTGCACCAGGTTTAAGTTACATAAAGCATACAATAAATCCTTGAATAATCATGTGTAAGTATGGCTAAGAACTACATTTAAATTAAATATTAATGCACACATTACATGAACTCTTTTCTTGTGCAATCATATTCTACATATGCGAGGATGGTTTCTATTTCATTTTCTAAACAGTAAACGTTATTCAATCTATTAAGACACATTTTGAAAGGCAAACGTAATCTTTAAATTGAATGCATGTCTACCAAGTAATGATGTTTTATTAATATCTAATAATACGGTTAAGCACATTGTTTGAGTAAATTCACTAATCCTACAATAAATGCACTTTAGTAATAATGTCAAAAGCAACGCTTATTTTAGTATTGCTAGAGTATATAAGAATCATGTTCTAAATGCATATTCATGTGATGTATCGGTTATAAAGTTGTGCCGTATCTGTGACATGGAAAACATGAGTAAAATTTGCACTGCGCCAAGTCTGCAGGAAATTTAATTCTTCGAGCACGTGGGTGGGGCAGAGAAGCTAAAAAAATGGGCAGTCTTTAATTACATCTGCATACAGTCTAAAAATATACCCACTATTTTAAAATTAAAAATACTCCTACCATATATAACTAGCAGTCTGGATAACTGGAAATCAATTAAAGGACCTAAAATGATAAGTGAATGGAAAGGAAAGCAAAAAATAAACTGCCTGCTAGCTTCAAACACTTATTTAGACGAGATCATTTTTGAACAACTTTTTGTACATGTGTCAAGCTGAAAAAGTAGAACTACGAGGTAAACAGAAGGATACCACATAGTTATTGGGCACAGAGGCCCGGGCCTCTGCGCCAGTTGGCACATCTTGTTTGGTAGTCGATGTGGTCGCACTATGAGCCAGTCAGGATCGCACAGCATGCTTTAACTGATTATTTTACTCAAAACAGTTATGCAAAAGTTACACTGAGAAGGCCATTTTCTTTATCATCCAGACTTTGAAGAAGGTACTTCGGGGATATTTGTAAAAGAAAATTATACAAACGGCTCTTAGATCAGAATGTTCACAGCTTGAAATACACACAACAGCTGCTGAGCTGGTACAGGCCATTTCCCAGGGCCACAAGCTCTACCCCCCCACTCGCTAACCATTTCTTCACACACGCAAAACAAGTGCTAATTTACAATCGGCTTCCCTTATTCTTTCGTCCCTTTAAATATAACTCGATTGCTTACACTTAAAATAATCGATTCCTATGAAAACGACTTGTGTGATGCCTCGGATCTGTTCTTCAACTGCTCTCTAGTAATTTGTGGATGTGTGCGTGCGTTTAAACAGGCCCCTACTCCTAGAAGGTTATTGCAGCCGGTGCGCGTGTCGGGCGCGCGGCGCACGTTCTTCGTCACTGCCGAGTAATCCACGTCTTAGACGCACGACCAACGTGCTGTATTTTCGGCATTAGTGATGTCTGAACTAATTACCACACGAGGCGCAGACGGGATCTTAAAGAGCATGGGGTAAGTACGAACAAAGACCTCGGCGCAGGTCACGCACACCGACTGGTCGCTTCCTCCTAGGTCAGCAAGACCGGCAGCTTTGCTTTGCTGACATCACCGCCCATAAAAATGTGTTCCACAATTACGAGCCAGCTGACGGCTAATCCAGCCGGAATGCACTTTCCCTGGGCTGCCGCATGCCATGGCTGTAGCGTTGTGTCACTCTAGTGCTGCGCAGATGTGGAGGCTAGAGCATTCGATAGGGCACTCAGTCACTGAGCCCTTCCACCAGCTTCATGAATGGCTGCTTGTATTCAGGACCGCAGACACGTTGAACGCACAGCTGCTCCATGTACACTGAAGCTAGCACCTATGCCCGCTGCAGTCTATGAAAACAAGCATTTACAATGCAATGGTTTCGCCTTTGGAAAAGAAAAGTTAGAGCTATTGGCATTGTAAATGACAAAATGTGTATTTATGTGTTGGTTTTGAAAACAGATAAATAAATGGCATTGCAATGCCATTAGCTTAATTTCTGCAGTCACTCTGCAGTCCCTAGCACCCCCTAGCCCTCCCTAGTCACTCTGCAGTCCCTAGCACTCCATAGCCCTCCCTAGTCACTCTGCACTCCCTAGGCACTCTGCACTCCCTAGGCACTCTGCACTCCCTAGGCACTCTGCACTCCCTAGGCACTCTGCACTCCCAAGGCACTCTGCACTCCCAAGGCACTCGGCACTCTGCACTCCCTAGGCACTCGGCACTCTGCACTCCCTAGGCACTCTGCACTCCCTAGGCACTCTGCACTCCCTAGCCCCCCCTAGCACTCTGCAGTCACTCTGCACTCCCTAGCACGCCCTAGCAGTTGGGTACAGATGCTTTCAGTCGGCTATGGTGAGGTGTCTGTCAGATTTCACTTGGGATTTTTGCATGCATACACAGACAAAAACACAAATTCTCATCTCAGTTTTGAAAGCCCTAAAATGATTTGGTTATTTTACAAAATATTATTTCCCCTTACTTAGTCCCCCTACAGACCCGCATGCATCCCTCCTTCCACTGCCCCTAATGCCCCTCTTTCAGTCCTGCCATCATGTAATATATTTTAACATTATATGCCAGCGTGATTATGGGGGAATCTGAAGCTCACCCACTCCCCCTAATCTTACGAATCAAGCAACGCCTCTGTCAATGAAGGCTAATACGTGGCTCACACAAAAATAACCAAGCGAGAATTACTACTCTGAGGCAGAGCTAAAGTGCGTTCTATATACTTTTGCAATTAACAAGTGTGCAAACTGGTAAAGAATTACCTTACATCCGCAATGATAGATGAGCGCTTAAATCATTTGCTTCACAGTGGATCATTTTAAAGGATAAACACGTTTCAGTTTAAGGTCCAACTTTATTTTGCTTTCTTTTTCGTAAAAGTCCACCTTTTATGATTTTGTTCCTCTGCTCTTTTGTAAATTGGGGTTTATCTGGCCTAAATGTTTATCATGGTAATGAGAAACTGATCCACTGAATAGTTCCAATGGACACAAACTAATATAGAATGATAACAGACTAGTTGAATGCTTATAAACAGAGTACAAAGGTTTTGATAGTTGCAGACACGTGGAAAAGAATCAATAAAATAATTTTTCTGGTAAAAGCCGTTTGTTTCCAACTATAGGTGTTCTATTATAAGTGTTCTATTGTGCCCATATAAGCACATACTAAAACAAATGATTTATATTTTACTGCAGTTTGCAAATACATAGACATTTTGAGTTCTATGCTAATTGAGTTGTGGTTTAAGATTATATTATTGCTACCAAGAATGTCCTTGCTTTACTAAATATCTTAAAGCTACTGAGTAATGCCCCTGAGCTTGTCCATTATTGCCGTTCAGTGACCTCAGCCGGTAGCTACTCTTTTCAGTTGGGTCCAGGATGTTGCTAATTGAGAAATCTCAGACTCGCACCCCCCTACACCTTTGACTAAGCTACGCCCCTGCCTCCATCCTACTCTCCCGGACACACACTGGCTTCACCAATGCAGGGCTGCCTACTCTGGACTGCGGCTACACCACTGTAGATTGTGGCAACCGCCGCCCCCCTCACATGGACTGAGGTCAGGGCCCCCTGAGAGCTGCAGTCAGTCCCGGGAGTGTGGCAAGCCTCTCTGTGTGCGGTGCAGTGCTAGTAGCCCCCCTCCCGGAGTTCAGTCAGCCCCCTTGGGGCGCAGTCGAGATTCCCATAATGTAGTCAGGACGCCTCGTCTAGAGCAGTCGACCCCTCCCCCGTAGAGTACAGTTAATGCGAGCCCCCAGCAGACAGCAATCAGCACCCCATGAAAAGTGCAGTCAGGACCCCCCAAAAGACAGAAAGTAGACATGATTCCCCAGGCAGCCACTCAGTGCTATGCAGTCAGTCACATTACAGATTGCAAGTCGGGACATCCTGCGGTGAGCAGTCGTAACACCCTGAGGGGTGATGTCGGGACATTGTGGAGTAGTCAGGACATCAGGAACACCCTGCGGAGTACAGCCAGGGCACCCCGCGGACTGAAGCTACTGCTAGCATCTATGGACTGCAGAGAAGACACACGTGCAGCGCAGCGCCCTCGTCCCAGCCGCCCCCCACGGCCCGGCTGCAGCTCGGATCCTTCCCCGGAGCGGGTCCCGGGTGACTGCGGACTGACGCTGGGTTCATCGGCTACGACCAGGGCGAGGAGGGACTGAGGTAAAGGCCCCCGTGGGCCGCAGCAAGGACGACCTGGGAGCTAAAAAGGTCAACCCGTCGGCTCCCCAGGACCCCCCCCCCCCTTGTGCCTTTTGCGAACTGAAGTCAGGGGTCCCTGCGGAACGCCCATGGGTGCCCGGGGCAGCTCACCTGGCCGGCGGCGCGAGGGTCGCGGTTCATGCTCCGAACAAACTTCGGTCGGGAGTCCCCTCCTCCCCCGGCTGGACTGGAAGTGTTTACTTCTGAAGGTGTTGTTGTAAATTTCCCTTTTTATGTCTCGAGAGAGATGGTGGATGAGATCTGTTTAGGAGCACAAAGGCAGAGTATGCCAATAATATGGACAAATACCAATAACTTATTTTTATAGTGCTGGATTCCATCCACCATGTTGCAGTTTCGTGTATCACAGGTACTATATTACCCACTTATCTACCTCTGAAGGATAACACGCTGAGTCAGCCCTGCCGTGAGCCAAACCTGCTACCTGGACGTCACAAAGGGTGTGAACCGTGAGCACTTAGCTCACTGAGCTATCTGGCTGAAAAGATAGGTTTGGCTGATGATGTCACATAAGATGGAGTCACTCGGCAGATACCGTCCAACCCCAAGTGAGCGCTGTTTGTGTGAGAGAGAGAGCTCCTGCTGCTTGCTCTTGTTTCCTGTGGGTCATGGTTGTCTGTTTTGCTCGAGCAGTCACAGTTATGGGAATACCTGGGGTTTCCTAGCCTGCTATGCAGAGCCGGCCATACAGAAAGACCTATGTCACCCTCGCAATATTCACAGGTTAGCTCCTAACTGATGGGATCACAGTGGTGTCTAGCCTCTAAACACAAACACCCCTGCACCTCCTCGAGTTCACACGAATCACCCAAAGCTCAGCTTTCTTCACACTGGTACCAAGCTGTTTGTTGGGGGTGGCGGCAAGATGTGAAACGGAGATGGAAGGACAGGGAAGGGGGGGTCCCCTGCTACAGGTTTAGCAAATGATTAAACGCACTTCAAACTGAATCACTGGAGCCTCAGCCAAGTCAGACAGATGCTGCTGATTTCATGGCCACAATTTCGTCCCTAAGTAAGGAGACTAATTTAGCTAAATCGCTGATCGTTTCAGGGCATTCTAAAGTGCTGGAAACGACATCACCGTCATCTATAACAATGCTTAGGGGACGGCCCGCCCTTTGCTCGTCCTGCTGCGGGAACCGGTAGGCGTTATTTGGGGCTGGTGGGCGTGTGGGGGGGGCCTCAGCGCAGATGATACTTCGCACGGACTCCTGGACACTGGAGTCCCGTGCTTTGCGCTCTACTTGACCCCACAACAGCAGATGATGACACACCCTCGGCAAATGCCCTGTCCGGGATAGCAGGAGTTCTGGTGATGATGAACAATTGCCGCAGCAGCTGATCTGTAATTCGTGATTCCACTGTCTGTTGCTAGGTATGCTGGGACATGTAGTCCTACCCACACAGCGGCCGCTGCCAAATATCCAAAGGCTGCGGCCGCTGCCAAATATCCAAAGGCTGCGGCGGCGGGGGGGGACTGCGAAGGAGCAGCGAGCGTAGGCTAAAAGAAAAGTGACCTCTCTTTGACCTGAAGGAGAATTTTTTGAAAAACAATGGCCACGGCTTGGCGAGGCTCAGTGTACCTGCTTCTGCTATTGACCGACTTAATGCCGCACTGATTTCTGCACACGTGATGCGTCCGCCCACTCAGCTGTTTTATCTCCTGGCAGATAATGGGGGGGCGCTGCTCCCCTCCACCTCTGACCCAGATACTACTTCCTGTAAGCATGCCCTGAGCGCGTTGGGCTGCTTCTGCTGGGGTCATTGTAGCCCGCGAAGGGAAACAAGTCGGGGCATGGCAGGCGCGGGAAGAATGGTGTATTTGGGTTTGTGATAGTGCCCCTATCTCTTGCAAGGCGGATGCCCGGGCCCTATTGTTATTCCAGAGAAACACCTCGCAGCTCCTGGTCAACACCGGCCTGATAAGCACAGGTGTGACCTCAGGCCTTTCTGATGCAGAGCAGGGCCTGGGGTCTGCGTCCTGTGGCACCCCGGGCCGTGGACTCCTGCTCTTACCTCGGGTCACCAGTAACTCGGAAAAAAGTCACACTTTCTGAGCCTTATGACTACGGTGCAATAAAAGTATCCCCCCCCCCCCCTCGGCGGGACATCCATTTAACCCCTGTGGGTACACAGCCTTGATGTCTGGAAGATGAGGCAACGCTTGAGTGCTGCAGCTTGTATTCAGTGTACTCTAATTTCCAAATACCCGTATTTTTTGTATTTACAAGATGCTTTTAGAGCATAAGGTTGGCAGCAGTGCATAGCTTGACAGGCGGGACTATATGGATAATATACTGCGAAGTGGGTGGTTATTCATTGTATGTTGTTTGTGATGATGCACAGCAGAAAGAAAATATTAATTAAAGTTGCGTGTCAGTTTCACAAAAACACCTATTTACAATGTACTTTAGTATGCGACTTTTTCCAAAGATAGGTGATACTGCAAGATATAATCAGGAACAGCCGCTTTCATCTCCTCTGCAGTGTGAGGTTGAATCTGTAAACGATGCAACAGTGAATCAACATTCGTGTTATGATGTATGGGTGGGACTGCCCAAAAGTCCTTGCAGGGACTTGTTTAACAGCCCTATGCTGAGATGAGTACACAAGACCACCAGTGCAAGTGATGCGCATGCGCAGTCTCCGCAGTGGGCCTGTATGTACTGGGACCCGGCCGGCCTTCTCGGATCCATGTGCAGATGCAGCAGAGCATTGCGCTGGGACCCCCTTCATTTTCTTGTGTGCTGTCTCTCGTGCATTCCTGTGCCATTCACAAGCACTAAAGGAACTGCACAGTGGACCATTCACATTTTGAAATTGCTGTATAAAAAATAATATTGTCATCTTCACGAAATCCCAAACAGTCACCAACCCCGCGATCACCTGCACCTGGGGTTGTTATGGATTCTTGGACCACATGTTCACTGCCATATGGTCTGCAGCAGCCATGCTCACTTGGCACGGACCCTACCGGTGAAGAGGCTGAAGAAAGACCCAGTGGCTCCTGCCTGCTCGAATGGAGCCTCGAGAGGGATCCAAGGAATCTGATCACTATCGCACATTGACTTGTCTCGTGTCACTGCAGCAAAAACCAGGTTGAAATCCTGCTCGATGGAACCCTGGCTGCGTATAGCAGGATTTGTTTCATGGGCAGGAGATGGAGTCCTTTGACCTCGCCTCCGCCCCCATAGCCTTGTGTCCTGAACATGTCATGGCATGCAGCGCCCCTGCTGGGCACCACAGGGGCACTTTACAGCTGTGTGAGGGCCAATGGTGGCAATAGTACCCTTTCACGTGCAAATATGGCAAGATGGAGGCTGCGTCAGTAAAACTATGGATGAGAGACCGTTATTTTATAGCTACCAAATAACATATGCCCCCCCGCAGAAGGTAAAGCCTCATGTGCTCAGAGATACAGTTTCCAGCCTTACCCTTCCAGGAACGCCACAGAATATTCCCGAAGGGATGTGAATTGTCCTCGCTCGGTGTGCTGAATAGAGACCTTGGAACGCCTCAGAGGATTGCTGAAGGGAAGGGGTGCATTTTGGCCTGGCTTCACACGGTCAACAGGGACCTTGGAATTCCAAAGTGAAATCCCATTGTGCGCCTCTGCTCTGCCCTGTTATGCTTTCCACGCCATACCTTTTTGATATAAAGAGAGCTCCGTTTTTGTTTTGTACAGATTTTTTTCCCCACTGTGACTCCCTGCCCCTCCACCTCTTCCGCACCCCTAAAAAATGTCTGACTTCACTTTGATAGGTACCAGCATGCCTGGAAACCGCGTGATTTCTCTTGATTCGCATCTGCATGGCAGACTTAATGTTCCTTCCTTCTGAAGCGCCGGGTGCACAGTTTGCCCCTTTCCTTCGGTGCGCCTCTCACATGGTCGTCATTTGTGGTGACGTGTATTCTCTGAGCCCTCAAGGGCGTAGCTCTACTTTGTTGGAGGGGGAAGAGGGCTGTCGGGAAGCAGATGTCCAATCTGTCGGATTCTCCCACAATATGGGCCGCAAGCCCTGGAATGGTGCACGTTTGCTACGCTTCACTTGGAGGGAGTGGAGAGGGCCCGTGATAAACTGATGAGTTCATCTTTCCTATGCCTTTCATCTTAGCTTTGGCCGACAGCGGGAGAGGGGGGGCGGGAACGGACACACGGGGAGAGGGGGGCGGGAAAGGGTAATCAAAAAGCAGAGCACTCGGGAACGGACACACGGGAAGAGGGGGGGCGGGAAAGGGTAATCAAAAGGCAGAGCACTCACCTGGACTTCTTGGAGCAACGAGAAGTCGACGGGCCCCGGCGCCATCTTCGGTGCAATGACAAAAACATGACTTGAGGAAAACAAAAAAATAACCCCGCCCACCGCCGCATGACTACAGAGAGGGAACGCCCATGGAAAAAATCTCGGGAACGCCCCCGAATCTGGTCCGGCCTTGACGGACAGATCCGCCTCCCAATGGCTAGCCTCCATTTATGGGAGCTGGGGGACGTTCCTGAAGTCCTTATTAGAATCAAAGGATTTCGCCTGCGCCGAAAAGCTGCGCAGAGCGCAGCCTTTGACAGGCGAAACCCAAAAAGCTGTTTACACCAGCACTCCTAATACCTGCACCTGGAAGGGCCTACCTTTTATTCTACTGATAGGGTTGGGTCAGGTAAGGCGAACAGAAGTGATGAACGCAAAGAATACTGGCAATGTCAAGGGCGAATAGAGGTTAAGAAACGTCCCCGAGTATCATTCTCTCGCAAACAGTACTGCAGAATAATTCTCCGAACTATTGCAAAGCAAGGATGTTTATTTACACAGTAGGATATTCAAAATCGCTGATGAAATGTAGACATTCACACATCTTGTGGCCAGCCTTAGGTTTACTAAATCATCTACAAACAATTATTTAATAAAAATGACAATCTGGACATGTGGGGGGAAACTGTATTTTTCATGAAAATGCCATAATTGTTTTCTGGAAGAATATAGCTTTGTTATCCAGAAAGAAACGATTGTATCGGAGTTGGGGTTCAAACCGGAAGCTTCCTGTTGAGAACTCCGCTTTGATAGCACTTTTTTTTATTCCGGATGTCCCTCATAATCAGGCACCACGTGACTAGTCTTTCAGCTAGGGCCCACGGTTGCTTAATCCTGCCATAGGCTGCTTCCATTTGCAGATACAGGAGGACATGATAGTGTTGAGAGAGAAAGTGTGTGTATTGGAGTTTGTTTAAATGAACCTTTGGGAGTGTACATCCATGTGAATGTGAGCATGAGTGAGCTCATTTGTACTGTTTGCTATCCTTGAAATAACGGGGTCCTACTTGTGGGCATTCTAGGTTTTCCATGGTATAATGGTAGTAAAATCTCATCAATATACAGCACATTAATGAAAAACACTCAAAGATAGTAGATAAACCTAAAATTCTGATGGCAGGCAGTCACGGGGCACACAAAGAAAGATGACTAGGGGGAAGTCCTGGTGCACCCCTAAGAGGCGTCATTGTGATCTTCTTTTCAGCTGACGCAACTGAAAATTTTGCACAGAATATACAATATCAGAGTCCAACGCCAAGATTTAAATGCACCCTAACAAAACATGATTGAGGTGTTGCTGACAGAGGGGGGAACTTTGTGCATAAACTATGAAGATGTCCGGAGCGGATTACCTACTAGGTTCAGGTTCTAAAAATGATAAATGAAGAGATCGGAGAACCACTGACACTGGAGGCACCTCTGGGAAATATGGAAAAACCAATCTGCAAATCGATGCCAAAAACTATTTGTAAGTGTGGGCCTTATAGTTGCAAAATGAGACATAGCGCAGCCCGGGTGCAGATCGACTCTATCAACATGCAGTGCATGGATTTGCAACATTGGCTGGTGGCAAGCAGCTGAACAGCGGTCTACAGTGGGAGGCAATGCGTAAAAAGGTATGAGATGGCTGGATGTAACAACATGAACTTGAATGTAAAGAACGGGAAGCAAGTCATTGGAGATGATGCAACACAGGTAACAAACAAAGCCTGTAAATAAATGGGGTATTGTACACTAATGCCTCTGGGGGAAGCCTGAGGGACGAATGGGCACAAAACAAAGCCAACACAAGGAAACTGACTGGTATGAGGATGACCATGGGTCTAGTTTTGAATGCTACACTGACATACTGTTGTTTACACAAGTGTGTATCTCTAAATGTTTATAAAAACATTTTGATTAAAACTTTACTAAAACTATTTACTATAACAATTTAGAAAAGTATTTACTACAAATGAAAATCTGTTATAAGTATTAAAAAATTGTTTTTTCACAATGAAAATAACAAGCTTCTGTTTGTGAATACTGAGCTTAATTTTCCAAAATGAAAATCTCGTTTGCCGGGACACTCATGCGGTAGTGCACATCAGGGTCCTAGGTCATCCCTATATCCATAATGATCACCGTACAAGCTGCACGCGTGCACTCCTTCTGTAAATAGAAGGAGTGCACGTGTGCAGCTTGTACGGTGATCATATATATATATATATATATATATATATATATATATATATATATCAGCTGCTCCTTCATCATCTACTCACACTGTTGAGTTTGAAAAGCAACAAGCTCTCATATGTTAACAGCCAAGAAGAGCAGGAAAACACAGGTTTGAGTTTCCTAGTGGTTCCAAAACTCGTTTTTTTTTTTTTTGCAGAGTTTTATACAGCGCGAACTAGAACCGAACCGAATCAGTTATCAGAGCGCTTTACATAGCACCAGTTACGTTACATGAGGACACACTTTCATTTTAGGCACGGGGAGATTAAGTGATTTGCCCAGAATCACAGGGGTCTTTTGGCGTCGTTACCGAGACTCGAACCCAGATCCCCAGGTCCGAGGTCGAGCGCCTTAGCCGTTAGGCCAACCCCTCTCTTACAAAGCATGTCCTTGGGTATCCATAGAATTGAGCATTATGACCCTGTTTTCTAGTGCTTTGTGTATTGAATTTGAAGTGCATTAAATTGTGTCGCCTATAAAAAGTATTGTTTATTTCCATCTGTCACCGACCAGCCTGGAAATAAATCAAAGCAGTAATATTGGAATTGCATTTCTTTAGCGCTTACTACACCATACGAGGCGTCAAAGTGCTTTATCAGTGAGTAACAAACTACTCCGGAACCCTAAGAGGATTAGTGGTAAATAAGTATAGGGAGTTATGAAAGTAATTTGAGTGGTGGACATGTTAGTCTGTTAGTTGGATTGAAAAGGATAGTGGAGGGATAGAAGAGGGAACGGTCTAGAATAATTTTTTTATTGGAGCTTATAGCAATAGGAGGAGGTTTGGGATGAGTAAAGGGGAGGTGGGGGGGAAGGGTTTAGAAAGGCTTATTTGGGGATCTGAATAGAGGAGGGAACTGTCTAGAAAGGTTTATTTTGGGGATCACAGTATTAGAATGGGGTTTGGGATGAATCAGAATGGAGGTAGAGGGTATATTGAGAGAGATATAGGGGGAGAAATATGGTATTGCATTGAAGAGAGTAGTAGAATGAAGTTTGAGATGAGTCAGAGTGGAGGTAAAGAAAATATTGAGAACGTCAGAGTGGAAGTAAAGTATATATTGAGAGAGGTATAGGGTGAGATACAGGGTAGTACATTGTAAATGCTGAATTACAAGTAAAGTAATAGTTATAAAGATTAATACGTTCATGGAAGATATACATGTATAAGGAAGGTAATATGTGTCGATTTAAGTTGTATTTCATAAACTCAGACTTTCAATTGTTGCTGTACTTCTAAGTTAATTTGTTTTTAACATTTGTTTTTTTATATTCCAAGAGTGAAGCAGTTGTAGGTAAATAGATATGATGATGTTTTACATATTTATGCAGTCACCTATATACATGTTAAACATAGAATAATATAACCTTAAGTTATATATACACATTTGTAAAGCAGGACTAACGAATACCTATATATTTTTTATACATTATTACACATGTATATATAAAGCAACACGCATATCTAGGTAGACTTATATAGTCCAAATAAATGCTTATATACACAGGGATATGCTGCATTTTTATGTTTGACTATGAGTAAAGTAGTTTGAGTAAAGTGGAACTAAATGGCAACGAACATCGTCGACGAAAAGGACCTTGTGCAGAGGATCACATTTCTTTCTGTCCTCTTATGTTTGGGTTTACATGTCGCCAGTGAGTTTCCTCACATTTCCATGTCATGAAAGCCCTCGTTTGTCCGGTCCAACAGAAAGCAGCTGGGAGTACAAGCAGTCCCACTTCTGCTCCACCTTGATTCCTGGGCTCTCTGGAATGCTGGTGAGATTCACAAGACTGGAGTCTTGAGCCGAACATTTAAAGATATGAGCAGCTGCTCATGACCAACACGCTATTTATACTTCTTAGATGCCACTCATCCCAGGACCATCCAAAGAATGAGTCGATTCTTAAGACTATGGAAGAGATTCACATTTATAGCGAAAATAATAATTCACTGCTGTCCAGAAGACCCGAAAGGGTCTGCTCAAAATGCTCAATGAATCTGTTTAACACTGAAAAATTAGTTCATGGGTTTCAAACTTTATCTTTATGGTATATATGGATACTACTGTAGGAAGGTGCAGTATTATGTGGTTATGCTGGTAAGGCTTCACCATGCAATTCTCTCACAGACCCCAAAGATGGTAATTGGATTCACAATAATAAATCCTTAACTCAGTCATGGTAGTGTGGCAAAGGGCAGTCTAGCTTTACTAGAAGAACATGTGTTCAGCATTTTAGAGTACCAACATGGATGATAATTAACATGACTCAATAGAAATGAAGAGTCTTTTTTTATCTAAATTTAGATACTACACCTAATGGAATAGCATACATATCACCAGAGTTATAGATTTTAGAGCAGCATAAAATCTGTGCAAAAGAATGCAATGAGACGTTATCATTGCGGTCAGTGGGAAAAACCAATAGTGACAATCGATCACTTGCAGGTTGAGTTATGTGGAACCCTTGCAGGGTAAAAGTGATGCATGTCTTAGGACCAGGTCACGACAGTCAGTTCAATTTTACCTGGCCCGTGCCCGTGGAGCCAGAGTGCAGAGTTGTGCTTGGCTGTCCCTTGTGCTGAATAGGAGCTGCAGGAAAACTGCTTTACGGCTTACACGATGCTGTGTGGAACAAGATGCAAAAACACAACATCGGGGTGGTTGCTGACCTCTGTCGAAGGTCAGACGGAGTTCCCTCTAGGTGCAGTGTTGAGTGCAGGGTCGGTTGCCAGACTGGCGATCAACAAGCCTTGGCAGCCGTAATCCCTGGAAAAAGGTACTTTGACGTCTGGATGTGCACGGTACTCACTGCTAGCTGCGCATAATTGCACCTGTGCTGACTCTCCCGAGCCCTATTCCGTCGCGGCTTCTGCCGTTTGTTGCGGAGGGCTAGAGGAAGGAAAGTCGCACTTCCGCCAGCACCACCACCACTTCCGGGAGGGTAGCGCTCTAGTCCTGGAGCACACCACCCTTCAAAAATGGCAAGCCAAGCGCTCGCGCAGCGGGCGCGCCAGCGGCAAGTCCGTCTGCGCCCTGCCGCGACCAGGGGCCAGCCCCCCTGCTCCAAACCTAGGAAACCTATATCTCAATTAAGGTACGACTCCGAGGCCCTCAGGAAACTAGAGCTCAAAACAGAGTCTGTGTGCCGCAATTCCATGTTCCATAAGGAAGTGCCCACACTGTGGCTTCAACCCCAGACCCCCGGGCAAACTAATGGAGAACCCCAACCCCCGCCCAAAATGTTTCTTCTAAACTGTCGGTCCTTGACAAAACACTCCTTGGAAATGGCACTTCTCCTCGACAATCTCGATCCGGTCGCCATATTCTTTACGGAAACCTGGCTAAAAGACGAGACTGACCCAGACATTAGTTCCATACTACAACGTGGCTATGGATTACAGAGAGTAGACAGAAAGGGGGGAAGAGGAGGAGGATTAGGGATACTATTTAAAAACTGCTACCAATGTAGAGCCTGCCCAGTCGAAATTCCGGACTGTGAAAGTATGAGCTTTGCCTTAGATCTATCTGCAACCTCAACTTTTTCGGGCCTACTCCTCTACCGTCCTCCGGGACAAATAGGAGACTATATAGAATCCCTCCCCTCCTATGTCGCCGAGCTAGCTATTTCCTCACCTTACTTCACAGTGTTAGGAGACATAAATATACACCTGGATGACCACTCAAACCCCCTAGCTAAGTCCTTCTTAAACAACCTTGCAGCCCTCCAATTAACCCAAAAGGGATTTGAATCCACACATAACAAAGGCCACCTGCTGGACGCAGTTCTAAGTAACGACCATAGGCTTGAGGTAGGGAGCCCTGTCCCACTTCCTTGGTCCGACCACTCCTTGGTACCGCTAATCTGGGACATTCCAAACCCCCTGTCAGTTTCCCCCCGTGCCACACTAAAAAGGTAGGAACTGGGCAAAGATATCAATCGACCAATGGGCTAACTCCCTTTCCACCATCCCACCTCAAACAGGAGACAATCCAGACATACTCTATAAGCACTACACTGAATGGATACAGTCCTCACTAGACGCGATAGCTCCCCTGAAATCCCTTAAGGAAAAAACCAAATGCAAAGAGTCACCTTGGTTCAACCCTAAACTAAAAGAGCTAAAACAGAACTGCAGAAGGCTAGAGAGGATTTGGAGACGCACACTTAGTGAACAGGACAAGAATAGGCATCGTGAAGCCATCAAGGGATATAAAGCCGGAATTAACTCAGCTCAGCCAGCTTTTAATGAGGAACAAATCAGGTCCGCTTCCAACTGCCCGAGGGAAATATTTCGGATCGCCAAATCCCTGATTAGTACCCCCCCCCCCCATTATGCAAGACCCAATTGAAGCCCAGGACCGCTGTGAAAGTCAGGCAGAGTACTTCTATCAAAGGATCCATACCATCAATCAATCAAAGACATTTATAGAGCGCACTACTTACCCGGAGGGTCTCAAGGCGCTTGGGGCGGGGGGTGCTGCTACTGCTCGAACAGCCAGGTCTTGAGCTTCTTCCTGAAGGAGAGGTGGTCTTGGGTCAGGCGCAGGTCGGACGGGAGGGAGTTCCAGGTCTTGGCGGCCAGGTAGGAGAAGGACCTTCCTCCTGTTGTCGCTCTTCGGATGCGGCGGACGGCGGCGAGGGCGTGGTTGGTCGATCGGAGGTGGCGTTTGGGAGCGTAGAAGTTGAGGCGGTTGTTGAGGTAGCTCGGGCCTTGGTCGTGTAGGGCTTTGTGTGCGTGGGTGAGGAGACAGAAGGTGATTCTCTTGTTGACGGGGAGCCAGTGCAGATCTCTTAGATGTCCGGAGATGTGGCTGCGACGGGGGATGTCGAGGATGAGTCTGGCTGAGGCATTCTGGATCCGCTGGAGTCTCTTCTGGAGCTTGGTGGTGGTTCCGGCGTAGAGGGCGTTGCCGTAGTCCAGTCGGCTGGTAACGAGGGCCTGGGTGACCGTCTTCCTGGTCTCAGTGGGGATCCACCAGAAGATCTTCCGTAGCATGCGCAGGATGTGAAAACAGGATGCGGAGACGGCGTTGACTTGTCTGGTCATGGAGAGGGAGGAGTCCAGGATGAAGCCCAGGTTGCGTGCGTGGTCCGTCGGTTTGGGTGCGGTGCCCAGGGCGGGGGGCCACCTGGAGTCATCCCAGGCGGAGGGCGAGGAGCCCAGGATGAGGACTTCCGTCTTGTCTGAGTTCAGTTTCAGGCGGCTGGTTGTCATCCACTCGGCTACGTCTTTCATCCCTTCGTGAAGGTTGGCTCTGGCGGTGGCGGGGTCGTTGGTGAGGGAGAGAATCAGCTGGGTGTCGTCAGCGTAGGAGATGATGTTGAGGTTGTGTTGGCGTGCGATGGCCGCGAGGGGGCTCATGTAGACGTTGAAGAGGGTGGGGCTCAGCGAGGATCCTTGAGGGACGCCGCAGATGACTCCGGTGGCCTCTGACTTGTACGGAGGTAGTCGGACTCTCTGTGTTCTTCCGTCGAGGAAGGAGATGATCCATTCCAGTGCCTTCTCATGGATTCCGACGTTGCTGAGGCGCTGCACTAGGGTGCGGTGGCAGACAGTGTCGAATGCCGCGGAGAGGTCTAGGAGGATGAGGGCCGCTGTTTCTCCGTTGTCCATCAGGGTTCGGATGTCATCGGTGGCAGCGATGAGGGCGGTCTCGGTGCTGTGGTTGGCTCGGAAGCCAGACTGTGAGGGGTCGAGGGATCCATTCGTCTCGAGGAAGGCGGCCAGCTGTTTGTTGACGTTCTTCTCGATGACTTTGGCTGGAAACGGGAGGAGCGAGATGGGGCGGTAATTCTTGAGTTCGGTGGGGTCCGCTGTAGGTTTCTTGAGTAGGGCGCGGAGTTCGGCGTGCTTCCAGCTCTCCGGGAAGGTGGCGGTGTCGAAGGAGGTGTTGATGATGTCCCGCAGGTGGGGTGCTATGACAGTGTCGGCCTTGTTGAAGACGTGGTGAGGGCAGGGGTCTGTCGGAGATCCGGAGTGGATGGAGTTCATCGTGCGGATGGTGTCTTCGGTGCTGATCGGGTTCCAGGCGCGGAGGGTGGTGGTGGGGGGCGGTGGTTCGGTCGTGGCGTGCGTCGGTTGAGTGCTGAAGCTGTTGTGTATGTCCGCGATCTTGTTGTGGAAGTAGGAGGCGAGGGAGTTGCAGAGGTCTTGCGAAGGGGTGATGTCGTTGTTTCCGGCGTTGGGGTTGGAGAGCTCTTTCACGATGTTGAAGAGTTCCTTGCAGTTGTGTGCGTTGTTGTCCAGCCGGTCCTTGAATGCAGTTTTCTTGGTGGCGTGGATCAGTTGGTGGTGCTTCCGGGTGGCAAGCTTAAGGGTGGTCATGTTGTCCGGAGTTGGTTCCCTTCTCCAAGCTTTCGCTAGGGCTCGGCAGTTCTTCTTGGAGCTCATGAGTTCGTCGGTGAACCATGGGGCCTTCTTGCTGCCGGGTCTGTTGGGCGGGGTCCTCAGTGGGGCGAGTTCGTCCGCGCAGTTGCTGATCCACTTTGTGAGGTTGTCGGCGGCCTGGCTGGGGTTCGCTGAGCTGGCGGGAGGGTGCTGGCTCAGGGAAGCGGCGAGCTGGTCGGCTGTGATCTTGTTCCAGCTTCTTCGAGCAACCTGTTGCTGGTGGTGGTGGATCGTCGTTCTTTTGAAGGTGAAGTGGACGCAGCTGTGGTCCGTCCAGTGGAGTCCGGTGGTGTGGCTGAAGGTGATGTCTTTGCTGGATGAGAAGACGGCGTCAAGTGTGTGTCCGGCGAGGTGGGTGGGGGTGGACACCAGCTGCTTGAGACCGAGGATGGCGAGGTTGTCGAGCAGGGTGATGGTGTTGCGGTCGTTGTTGTTCTCCAGGTGGAAGTTGATGTCCCCCAGGAGGATGTAGTCGGCGGAGGGGAGGGCATGGCATGCGGGCTGATGAAGTCGGCGATGTCCTCGCTGAATTGTGTGAGTGGTCCCGGGGGTCGGTAGATCAGGGTGCCTCTGAGGGTGGTTTTGGGGTCCGTGTGGATCTGGAAGTGCAGGTGTTCGGCGGTTGTCAGGGTGTCGTCGGTGTTGGTCTTGATGCGGATGGTGTCCCTGTAGATGATGGCGAGGCCTCCTCCAGTCTGGTTGTCGCGGTCTCTTCGGGTGATCTTGTAACCCTCTGGGATGGCGATGGCGATGTCGGGCGCTGAGGAGTCGTTCATCCAGGTTTCCGTGAGGAAGGCGACGTCAGGGGCTGTGGTGTCGAGGAGGTTCCAGAGTTCGATGGCGTGTCTGTGGACGGAGCGGGTGTTGAGGAGGATGCACTTCAGGTGGTTGCTGCTGGTGTTCGGCTTGGTGGGTGTTGGTGCAGGCCAGGTCCGGATGCAGGTGAACTTGCAGGCGTGGCAGCTGAAGGGTCCGTGGGTTCGTCTCGGGGTGGCTCGGTAGCATCCCGGGATTCGGTCGGTGTTGAGTGCGTTGAGGGTGGCGGCGTCGTAGGTCCTGCGGGTGGGCTGGTGTCTGCGGGACCCAGGGGTCCTGGCACTGGGCGCGGTCCAGGCGCGGACGGGCGCAGACGGGCTTACCTTTGGCGCACCTTCGGCGCTCAATCGGTGCTCAATCGGTGCTCAATCGGTGCTCCCGCTGCGCGCGTCCGCTGCGCGGTCGCTCCGGGGGCGTCATAAGAAGGGAGCCGGTAGGGAGGGTCTGCGGGGAGGCGGGAGCGGGCCGACCAATCGGCAGGCGGGGGGCGGGGCCGCGGGCTGGCAGCGGCGGGAAAAAGAAGTCGGGCTTGGTGGGCGGCCCTGCGGCGACTGGGGCAGCGGCGGGAAAACCAGGAGGCAGAGGCTTGGAGGGTGGCCCTGCTGCGTCTGGGGCAGCGGCAGAGAAACCAGGAAGGCAGTGGGCAGCAGGTAGGCAGAGGGGGCGACCAGGCCAGAGGCGCAGTCACCATCTCCCTATCTTCCAATTCCACTGAACTGCACTCCTCGCAAATTGATACCACCCCCCACTACCTTGGTCTATCAGCTAGCAGAATTCCCACTACTGGAGGAAGACTCGCTCAAAGCACTAATGCAAAAAGTAACATCCGGATCCCCCACCGATCCTGCCCCCCACGCCACCTGCTGAAGGTTGCAGACACCATCAGTTCAACCATTTTAAATATCATAAACAGGTCTATAACCACAGGGAACGTACCAAAAGCATGGAAATGTGCACAAGTCAGAGCCCTCCTGAAAAAGCCTAACCCAGACCCAGGAAAAATGGCAAACTATCGCCCGATCTCGCTTCTCCCCTGGATAAGTAAGCTGCTTGAGAAGCACATCAATTCCACCCTGATGCGATACTTAGAAATTAACCATCTACTCCATGATTCTCAAGCTGGATTTCTCCCAAAACTGGGAACAGAGGCAGCCCTGCTAACAGTAACAGAACTAGCACGGAAGCACATGGATCAAGGCGGCACAACAGCAATCATGTTGCTAGACCTGATTGCCGCCTTTGACACCTTGAACAACAACATCCTACTCTCCCGCTTAACAAACCTGGGAGTAACAGGAAATGCCATCACATGGCTAAAATCCTTCCTGGAAAATCGCACATTTCAAGTAGTGAAGGGGGCCACTCACTCTAAAATCTGGCCCCTCAACCAGGGAGTGCCCCTGGGCTCCTCCCTGAGTCCCACATTATTTAATGTGTACATGGAACCTCTGGCAGGAATTGTACACCCATTTGGGTTTGAAATCATAACCTACGCCGACGACACACAATTAGTAGTGTCCCTGAATCACCCAGACAGCACTCCGCACAACCTGAGTGGCTGCCTAGAAGTCATAACAAAATGGATGGCCCTGTCCCACTTGAAGCTAAATGGGGACAAAACAGAGTTATTGTTCCTGGGGAACAAAACAGTACCAAGGCCTACCATCGATTGGCCGACCTGCATGGGTACCCCACCAGAACCAAAAGATCGGATTAAAAGCCTACGTGTATGGTTAGACGACACACTAAGCTTTAATCAACAGGCCACAATACTGTCTGCCACATGCTTTGGCCTACTGAGGATGCTAAGGAAGGTCTTGCCCCTCCTCCCGTTTCAAGCCCGAAGAATAATGGTCCAGGCCATTATCCTGTCCCGTCTTGATTATGGGAACGCTCTCTACCTGGGCGCACCCTCCAGCACAATAAAAAGACTCCAAGTAACTCAGAACGCGGCAGCCCGCCTTCTTCTTGGACTCCCCAGAAGACATTCAGGAGCCACCGCCTTGAGGAAATTACACTGGCTGCCCATCCAAGCCAGAGTAAAATTCAAGGCGATGTGCATTATGCACAAGGCCATGTGGAAGAAAGCCCCTGCAATGATCTGTTCCCTTGCCACCCCCTACCATCCGCCGAGATCACTCCGCTCCAGCACAGCTTTTCTGGCCACAACTAAGAAAATCAAATGGGGCGGACGCACCTTTTCATTGAATGCGGCCTTAGTCTGGAACTCCCTGCCACCCACACTGCGCAGTGAACCCGACCTACTAAAGTTTAGGAAAAGCCTGAAAACACTTCTCTTCCATTAAGTCAGACAGCACTCTCCAAAAAAAACCTACCGTTCCACAGCGCTACGAGGCCTCCGGGTAGTAACGCGCTTTACAAAACACAATTTCATTTCATTTCCATGTCCAGGGGAACAAGGTAGCTGCCTGTAACTTTGTGGAATGCAGGACTACAGTTCCCAATTATGCACTAGACCATCTGGATGTGGGCGATCCCTCAGAGGGCCCGATGGCCAACGATTCTTCAGATCTGCAGCGTTATTTTAACAGCAGTTTGATGCGGGGAAAAAGACCTATATTCGCTGGGGTAAACAACGTTTATGACTAATAACAACGCGGTCGTTACAATGACCGCGTTGTGATTCCGCATACCATTACTCCACAAGTCGGAACAATGACTTGCGGAGGGGGGGGGGGGTTTGGATTTAAAATCCAACACCTTCCCTAGTGTCCACACAGACTGGAGTTGGAATAGCAAATTACACTAATCCAACATCCAGCGCCCCCCCTCCGCAAGTCGTTGTTCCGACTTGCGGAGTAATGGTATGCGAAATCACAACGCGTCGTTGAAATGACCACGTTGTGATTCCATGTGGGAAAAAAGACTGCGAGAAAAAGACCTATATTCGCGGGAACTGAGAGTTAGCCTAGGATGATTCTCGATCAGGCAGTTCCAGGAGCGTTGTCACTGGGATAGAGTATCCCTCCTTTGCTTTGTGCAAGTCCTGTTGTCTCAGACAGGTGTCTCTTCTTTGTCCTCTTCAATGCAGGTTGTTCACAACTGAGGTTCTGGTGTCAGGAGTAGCTCTTAAATCCTATATCTAGAAGTGTTAGGGATGTGGGTGCAAGTGGTCAATGGGCTGCTTCCCCCAGTGGCTAATCCGCCCCTGAGGTGACACCATACGGGAGTCCAAGTCAATTTTTCTACCCAGAACCCACCATTTATAACACTCTTAAAAATGGAAGGAGTCTTCCTTAGCTGTACAAACCAGGCACCTGCCCTAGAGCTGTGCCTAGAATTCTGAGGGTGTACACCGCCTGCATACCTAATGTCCTGCCTGCCTGGGTGCAGATGTGCCTGGTGTGGGCTGTTTCCTCCTCTGAAAGTCAGAACCGATGCATATCTAAGGCAGTGTAGACTTTGAAGCTCACCGCTTTGATGGGATATTTTACTACCCTTCTTGGGAGGAAGTAGGTGTGACATCCTTGCTGCCCAGGCCTTTTTTCAGATCCTGGGAGTGATGACACTGCCTGGTAGGAGGTCAGAATCCTGTCTTGATGGCAGCAAGTGTGGGTTGCCAGCTAGAGCACAGAGAAGCTGGGGCACCCAGGTAGGTAATCTTTAAGGTAGCCACCTGGGTGCATGCCACATCACCCTTGACACAAGATTTTTGTCAGGTGTGAGAAAGCACGTTGTTTGATACCGAACACAATATATATATTAGGCATAATGGAGCTGCCAACCTCAGGTTTACCCTGGTGCCAGCCCATGTTATCCTATGGACCACTTCTCACTTCTAGTGTACTTTAATAGTAACGGCTGCTATAGAGACATATAAGCTTGCACTTACATACCTACACCTTTAATATAAGGCATCCTGCCTCCTGGGTTCAGAAGGCCTTCAAAAGGGATGCCTGCAATATATTAAAAGCAGTGCATTAACTTTGCTACACATGGTGATGGCAACGTCAGCATGGAGCAGTTTCCACTGTTCCCGCAGTCTGCAATTGCAGGCCTGCTGTTAGTAGTTTACTTGGGTCACTCCGGGTGGCACAAACAGTGCTGAAAACCCCGGGGAGCCCTTTACCACCCATGCCCTGATTACCACTGCTACAATATAATAGGGGCTCATAAGGGGGTAAAGTCTTTGTCAATTGGGAATGCCAATTTACACAACAGTTTTAGGGAGAGAGCACCGGCACTGGGGCCTGAGCAGGAGGTTCCAGTGCACTTTTAGAGTCATAACCATCAGCATTGGAGCAAAAGGTGAGGAAGGGGGGTGGGTGACCATACAAAGAGGGCCCTTTCCTACATTTACGATAGCTACTTTGTAATATACTTCTTAATTATCAGTAGTTAGTTAGAGCTGAGCTGTGCATTAAGAACTCCCTTTCATCAAATATTCACACCTGCAACAAAAGCGAGCAAAAAAAATAATACACAGATGGATGGAACTTCTGAAAGACAAAGTCAACCGGGGAGACTCAAGTGGGAGCACATCTTTCGTGGTGACTTAAGGAAGAGGTCTCTCTTGGTGACTCTCAGAGCAGCACACAACAATGATGTGTGGTCTTACCCTCTGAAGCATTTGAGAGTGTGGCTTACGAGCCTCCTCTTTGCTCCTGCATTCAAATTTCCATGGCTCACATTATTGTGTAATTAGCAGATGAAAGTCAGAGTTTGTGTCTGAGTTTAAGCAGATTTTAATCTACTTCTCTTTGAACCAGTACCAAAGAACTATTTACTCGAAAGTCAACTCTACATACTTTTTTCACTCTCACTCACTATACATTTTTTACAAAGAATAGTACCAAGCCAATGTCCATCCTATGATTTATGATACAGACAAGAAATTAATTAGGATACCAGGCAAAGTAAATGGAAATCACACTGCCGTAAGTTTTTCAAATAATTTGAGTGACTACATCGGAGCGGGTGAGGATTCACACATTACGTCACTTCAGACTTATGACCGCAAGACTGACCTGATCTTCCTCTGTATAGAAATTTCATAATCACACCCCTGGGTATTTATGTTTTGCTCTGTGGCGGTCTTCAATGTTGACCCACTTTAGTCACTTTTAGCATGGCTCAGAACATTTCAAAATGTGAAAACTTGCTTAGTATTACACCCATATTGTGGTTCCCCTAATCAGACACCACTGTTTCCTTCAGCACAACCTACATCCATAGTAATCAGGCTTTAATCTCCACTAGATACTTTTCTAATAAACACACTGGTTTATCTTATTTATTTATTAATCTTATATAGCGCGACAGCTACCCGTAAGGGTTTCCCGGCGCTGAAAGACAATGGTAGCAGAATACAATCCAGAGGGAAATTTATTGGACAAAAAGCCAGGTCTCTACGGCTTTACGGAAGAGAATATGACAGTTCTCCATACGCAAGTCCAAGGGAAGGGAATTCCAGAGTTTGGGTCCCAAGGTGGAAAAAGAGCGACCACCCACTCTGGAGAGCCTGAACTTAGGAATACAAAAAAGGTGTTGGGAAGAAGAACGGAGAGAACGGGCAGGTATATAACATTTAACAAGGGACTGAAGATAGGAAGGGGCAACTCCAATTTTGATCTTGTGCATAAAGCACAATGCCTTGAATTTTACCCGGTTGTCAAGGTTGAGCCAGTACAGTTCCTTAAGACGCTCGGTAATATGATCCCGTTTTCGACAACCACAGAGAAGCCGTGCAGCAGCATTTTGAACTAGTTGAAGACGGCGCATGACCGCCCTGGTAGCCCCCAGATAGAGGACGTTCCCGTAATCCAATCTAGAGGTCACCAAGGCCGTCACAACGGATCTCTGGTCGTCGGAAGGCAGAATCCAGAAGATTTTTCTCAGCCACCTTAAGATGGTAAAACAGGTGGCTGCAACTTTGTTGGCCTGGTCTTTCATCGATAGATCCCTATCAATAATGACCCCAAGATTGCGCACTCGTTCAGAAGGAATGGGTAAGGAACCCATGGTCGAAGGCCAATGTCTCGAGCTCCATAGATCAGGTTTGTTTCCAAAGACTAACACCTCCGTCTTATCGCTATTTAGTTTAAGAAAATTGCGATTCATCCAACGGGAGATTTCGCTAAGACCCGTTTGCAAAGATGAAGGAGAGGTGGGATCAGCTTGGGATAGAGAAAAACACAATCTGAGAATCATCAGCATAGGTGAATAGATTTAGACCAAAATAGTGAGCAATATGGGCCAAAGGAACAACATAAAGATTAAAAAGAAGAGGACTAAGAATAGAATCCTGGCCTCCGGAGCGGGCGGGCCTGAAACTCCTCAGCGGCGCCCGGGCGGAGCGCTGTAGCCGACCCTTGGTGGCGGTGTGGGCTCGGTCGGAGAGGCCGATGTGCAATTAGGCCGGTGACGGCTCTCCGGGCCTGACCGGCGATCCTGCGGCCTGGTGTTGAGGCGCTGCCTTCCATGGACGGGGGTTGACCGTGTATGTGGCTCGTCTCCCCTTTGTTCTCCTGTCCGGCCATCTTGAGTCCCTCCGCCCGGACTCGGAGAACGGAGCCGGTGGCGTGGGGGAGCCGGCGACCCTCCTTATCCTGGTGGCCCGCCTTCCTGCCCTGGGGGTGCCTCTGCTTGTGGTCGGCTGTATCCTGTGTGACCCCGCTTGTGGCCGGACGGGGGTTGGAGATTGCCGCGGCCCCGCCGGGCTTCCAAGATGGCGGCCGGCTCCCTGTCTCTCAGCCGGGCCGAGACTGGCGACGCTGGTCCGCCGCATGGCACGTTTGCTGAATACCGTAAAGGTGAGCCTACGCTTGGCGACATTCTCGCCGCCTTACGCTCCTGGAGTGCTTCTATGACCGCACCTATCGCTGGACTGGATGATGATCATTTTGCCGGGCCTGCTGGGCCCCCCCCGGTGTGTGCGGCTTTATCGCTGCTGTGTGCTGCTGGGACTTTCCTGGAGGTCGTGGACCCGGCGGCTGCCGCTTGTTTGGGTGTACGGATACCCGCTGCTCTCAATCATCATGTGATTTCCCCTGTGCTGGGGGTCCGCCGGCCGGGTCCCGTCCGGACCGGTCTCGTTGGATATCCCATTCCTTTTTTGCCTCGAATGGCCGCACGAAGATCCTGTGGTTGCTCCGCCGACACGGCTTTCCTCCTATTGTCGGCGGAACTGTGCCTGCAATACCTGCGGTGGTTGCCGTCTTTTCCTGTTCATCTGGGTCGAAATCGATATGACTTGTGTGGATCGACGATTGGACTCCCTGCTATTCGCCTCTGGTTCCTCATGATCTGGTTCCTGGTGCGTTGTATGCCTACGGCTTTGGATAGACGAGGACAGGGTTGAGATGAACTTGCCTCGGTGGACTATTATTTTGCGGTATGGTCGGATGATCCGTTTGTGACTGTATGACTATGTTCGATTCTCCTTCATGTTCCTGGAGCTTATCCTTGTAATTACTATCTTCCCGTGGGCACTGAGTATGTTCGGACGGGGGGGTGGGAGCTGATGGTTTTGATTATGTGGCTCCTCTCCCGTCGTTGTTTCCCTATTTCCCCTTCTTCTTTTTGTCTTTGTGGTTCTTTCTTTACTTTTAACTCTTCTATATTTCGGGTTTCTGGTTAGGGCGACAGGCACGCTGCTGGGGGGGGTAGGCCATAGCCTTCTGCAGGGGTGCAGGGTGGGGTGTGCGGGGTGGGGGGGGGTCTGTCATTTTGTTTTTCCCCCTTTTTTCCTTTTTGGTTCTATGGCTCTTATGTATCCCCTTTTTTCGGGACGCGGTGTCTGCATGTGGGCCCCCTGGGGTGTTTTTTGCTAGCATGGGCCTTCTGGTCTCCCCGCCGTCGCGGTTTACTATGCATCTATTACTCCTGTTACCACGGGTTCCCTGTGCCGGTCTATTTTTGAGTGCTTTGTTAGCCATGGGGCGCATGCTGTGATGCCGCGTTCTTTCTTCCCCCCTTTTTTTTTCCCGATGTCCTTTCCCTTTCCCCCCCCCCCTTTTTCTTTTCTTCCCTCCCCTGGGTTGTTGTAGCGGAGGGCTCTTTGTTTTGCAAGCCTATTTTCCGTTCTGTGTATCACTGTGTGTTCTCGTAGTGGTGGGTGGGCGCTGGGCAGCGGTTGCAATTGCTTACTAATGTGGGACTCACGTTCTGCCTTTGCTAAAATGTAACTGTTCTTTTTGAATTTTCCTGTGTTCTGTATTACTGCTTGCTCGCGGCCCGCCACGGCCCTCTGGACCTTAATGATTGCCATTATTCTGCTATACCCCTTCTTCTATTATAAAATCAACCTTCTCTCATCCGGCTCGTGGTGGTTGCTCTGTGGCTTTTCGCCTTTGATTCCCGTTTGGATTACTGTGGTACCCTGCTGGAGCTTCTGTCCTGACCAATGTGCTTCTATAATTGTGGTGGCCGGCCCGATGGGTTGTAGGCCCGTATTTGTGAGCAATTTCTGCACAATAAAGGTTTAAAAAAAAAAAAAAGAATAGAATCCTGGGGCACACCATGTGGAGAGAAATAAGTGTTGGACGTAGACGTATTAGAAAAAATTTGGAAAGTCCGGTCGGTGAGAAAAGACGAAAACCAACGCAAAGCTTTATCACTAATACCAGAGGAGGCAAGATTGTTCAGGAGGATACTGTGAGATACAGTATCGAAGGCTGCACTGAGATCAAGTAATATCAGTGCAGCCGATTCACCTCGATCTAATAGTAGGCGAAGATTCTCAGTCACTCCCAAAAGAGTGGTTTCTGTTGAGAAACCCTGACGAAAACCAGACTGGGAGGGGTGAAGAAGATTGTTAGTTGTTACAAAATGTGATAAATGCAAATGAATGTGCCTTTCGAGAATCTTAGAAAAAGCAGGCAACAATGAAATGGGGCGAAAATTTGAAGCAACATTGGGATCCGCGGTAGGTTTTTTTAGTAGCGGAGTACCCATTGCGTGCTTCCAACAGTTAGGGACCGTGGCCGAGCTAAGAGAGAAATTGAGTAAGGTGCAAATCATAGTGAGTTGAGGGAGCTCTAGCTTACGTAGAATCGAAATAGGTAGGGTATCAATGGGGGAACCAGACTTAATATTGTTTAGGATCTCCAGTAGAGTAGTAGGTGAGAGATCAGGCCAAGTCAGCAATGAGGCCGAAGATAAAAAAGATTTAGTGAGAGGCAGGAAAGAGTCTGCATCACTATTCATGGTCGAAGATGGATTTATTAAGATATTAGTGTTATCATGGGCAGTAATATCCTGGTAGATGTTTTCAATTTTAGAAGTAAAATACTGGGCAAGTTCGTCACATTTACTGCTGGAAAGAGGTGGAGGTATAGCAGTAGTTTGTGAGCCGGCAAGGTCTTTCACTACATTAAATAGTGTTTTGGACTTGTTCATAGCTTCAGTGATCATATTATTAACATAGGTGGCTCTGGTATGAGCACAAGCCTTGTGATAAAGTTTTAATTCTGCTCTATATGTATGACCGGCAGAGATGGAATAATCCTTTCTCCAAACACGTTCTAGCTTTTTACATTGGGATTTATGAAAACGAAGAGTTTCATTATACCAGGGGGCGGGAGACTTATGGACAGTAGTTTTCTTATTAGCAAGAGGGAGGCAGATGTTTATAGCCTCGAGAAGCCAGGAATTCACTGAATTGGCAGCCGCATCCATGTCATCCAAGTCAAGTGGAAATTTAGGCATAAGGTCGCACAGGCTTATATTAAAAGCAGCAATATCCAGATTTTTCCAATCACGCTTCTTGATGTTCACAGAAGGGTTGAATTGGGACTGTGCTTCATTACTCGCTATAGTAAATTTAACGAGGTAATGATCAGACCAGGAAACTGGCAGTGCAGGAAGACATATTAATTGCGTGGTGTTAAAAAAAATAGGATCCAAAAGATGCCCACCTTTATGGGTGGGACCCTTATTATGTAAGATTAGTTTCATAGCGGCTAAATCTGCAATGCAATTTCCTGCCAGGTTGTCATTAGGGTCATCGAGATGTAAATTTAGGTCGCCTACAATTAGAAAATTGCTAGATGAGGTAAGAACTGATGCAATGTATTCCAGGAATTGGATATACCAAGAGTTAACAGTGCCCGGGGGCGATACACTAGAAGTCCTGTAAGGGTATTTTTGGGATTTAGGGCAAGCTTGAAATGCAGTGCTTCACAACCGCCCAAAACGACAGGATCCGACTGGCATTGATATTTTGTATTAAATATGATTGCCACACCACCCCCCGTCCTTCTAGGATGGTCATTTCTGACAATAGCATAATCAGTCGGCAAAGCTTCGGCGATGTCAGGGCCGGAGCTATTATGAAGCCAGGATTCTGTAATGAAGAGCGCATCCGGCGCTTCATCAGTCAGCACATCAAAAATATCTTGTTTATGTTTGGGCAGGCAACGACAATTATGACTTAGAAATACAAAACCAGGAGGAGAGGAAATAGTTGGTTGTTGTTTTTGACTGTTACAAAGGAGAGGAGTATCAAAGTAAAAAGAGCAGTCAGAGCAGTGCTGAGGAAACCGATCAAGCATATTAAGAGAGGTCGTAATGTGAGTGCTTGAAGGCCTTAAATCAAGTAGTTGTTTGGCGGAAAAAGAAAAAGGAGTAACCGGAAAAAGACTAGGGGCTATGGCCCCGGGACCCGTTTGGGCGCGGACGGGTGCAGACGGGCACGCCTTAGGCGCGCCTTCGGCACGCCCGCCCGCTGCGCGGACGGGAAATAATACACATTTATACTAGAGGAGGGTGGGAGGGTCTGAAAGACTAGACCGCGATCCCTGCACCTCCCTAACACGGCGGCTCAACCCGCAACAGCGTTGAATCGGGTGTGCGGTCCGAGGTTGTACGAGCAAAAGGAAATGTGCAAATTAGCAAATAAGCAAAGTTAAAAATACAGAAGTTAAAAACACAATGTAGCTCAAATATTGTAGTCCGCCTAAACTTTCCCAGCTTTCCGCCTCAGGAAGTTATTGCTACTAGTCAAAATACTAGTTTATGTTAACACACTACTTTAAAATATGCCTGTCAGTGGGAGGCCACTGCAAAATACAGTAAACAGGACTACTTTTCTTTGGAAGTGATGGAAAATATAGATTTTCTGCCCAACAAGGCTGTGTAAAATTTACATTTTATGTCAAGACCCGGCGGTCAAAATGCAAGTTCAAACCTTAGCAATCAAACAACTTGCGGCACTCTCCACAGGCTTAAAGTAAAAACATAGAATCTGCTGACCAATTAGCACACAGCAAAAGATCTTGCAAACTACCAACCATCATGCAAGCTTTTGAAGCAGCTGCCCCCTGCACTCAATAAGCACTGAACAACTTTACATCCACACCAGATCTCCCCATTAGCTCGCTGACCCATCTTGTCAAAGCAGGTGAAGAGAATGCTTTATGACGATGCTTGAATGAAATAAGCAGCTGAATCACTACTGATGGTCTTAAGGATTTAGTTCTGAACTCATACTCCTCTGCACATCGTATCACACACAATTTCTTTTTCATAAAAACAAAGAATAGAAAATGTATGCCGAATTAGTTTTCATTCTCAGTTTTAAATGAAAACATATCCCCTCCGGAGTATATGATCTACATAACACTTCCAATACACATACATCAGAAACTCTCCGAAAGGACACCAAACATAGCAACATAGTTAACTTGAATGTTAAATCCCTCAAAGAAATGTTCTCATACACATCCCAAAAACTGCAATATCGTTGATACATCCCAAAGTGAATTATATCTAGAACCTGTAGGTTTAGCAATCCTAATGCTCAATAAGCATATCACCATAACATCTTGCCTCACTGACAAACCATTTACCATATTGTGACCAACCGCAAAGGCTGACCTGTACATATTCCCTGTCCTATATACCAGACATTTTGCAAACAATTCTAATTTAAAAAAATGTATCACCTGTACTCAGTCGACTGAAACTGGAATGTGATTCTTTATCAAACACCAGCTTGTCCATCTACTCCATGCCAATCTATAAGCCTTTCTTGTTACTGGAGCCCAAGACTCCTCAATGTCTTGCAGCCTCTGAAGAAAGTCCTAGTTTCCTCAAAACTCTCCTGAAAGTTTCCATGCCACCAGATTTAACTGCCCTGCCCTGACCAGATTGTTTATCTCTCCCTGAGGATTCCTTACAACTAACTGAAACATTGGAAGTAATGCTGGAAAGACCACACTAATTTCTAACATAACTGGATACCACGCCTTGGATCTCCAAAGTGGGGTGACCACCACCACAGTCTCCTTCCATTTGCAAATCAACACTGTCACTCGAATGATCACTGCAAATGGAGGAAACACATATGGTCGAAGACCTCTCCAAATCTGAAGAAAAGCATCTATCCCAGATGACTCCAGGTCTGGCCGCCAAGTGAAGGATTTTTCCAACTGCACATTCAATGTGTTTGAAAAGAGGTCTACCTGAAATAGACCCCACAACCTGTCTAATTCCCTGAAGAATCCTGAAAATGTCAAGAAAACCAATCTGCCACTGTATTCTTCAAACCTAGGATATGTTCTGCCTGTACACTCGGGTCTCTTTCCAGTCAATATTTACAAAAATGTTTGCCAAAACTGCCAGACCCTTTGATCGTGGGTCCCCCATCCTGTTTACAGACCTTACTGCTGAAACCATGTCCACCTAAAACTGAACCAATGACCTGACAGTTAAATCCACAAAACACTTTATAGCAAAAGAACCTGCTAATAATTCTAAACAGTTTTATTTTTTCCGGTCTGTCCAATGCCCACCAGTTCTTGAGGATCCAATCTCGTACCCCAACCTTCCAAGCTTGCATCTAATTCTGTAATACAATCTGGATTCTCTCCAAAAATTGCACGCCTATTCCAGGCTTCCATATTCCTTAACCACCAGGTTAATTCCTTCCTTGCTCCCAAGGTTAGTGGAAAACTTTGAGAATACTTAAATCCATTCCTTAATTGGCTCGCCTTCAGTCTCCGTAGGGCTCTGTAGTGCAAAGGACCAGGGAAAATAGCCTGAATAGTAGAGGACAATAGACCCACAATGTGGGCCAGCATCCTCAACGAAACAAGGCTAAGGTCCTCCTTATCTTCTATTCTTTTCAATGTTTCCTTTGGAGGCCTCAAGATTCCATTCACTGTATCCACCACAAAACCTAGAGATTAAGTCTTCTGTCTTTGAACTAACTCAGACTTCTTTATGTTCACTACAAAACCCAAACCTTCCAGAATCCTTACTGCTGAATCGGTTTGTGATCTAAACATCCCCCTGGTCCTGGTTCATTATCAATATGTCTTCTAAATAAATAATCATTCAAATCCCTATTTCTCTCAGAAATGCTGCAACTGGACGAAGGACCTTCGTAAAGTACCAAGGTGCTGATGAAAGCCCGAAAAGCAGACACCCTAACTTTCAAACCTTCACGTCTTAATAGAATCTCAAAAATCTCAGATGTCCTTCCCAAATTGTAATTGTGAGATAATTATCCTTCAAATCCAATCAGGTCATCCAGTCGCCTTTCTGCAAGACATCTCTTAATACGAGCATGCCTTCTATCTTGAAGTGGTGATAAACCACCCAGTCATTTAAATCCCTTAATTTTCTTTCTGGTTTCACTCCTTTGTCCTTCTTTTCCACATAAATATGTTGCTTATGAATCTGTTTGATTGATCTCTTTCCTGCACAATCGCCCCTTTCTAAATTAATTCCTGTACTTCCCAAATCTATCAATCTGATCTGCTTTGCCTTGAAAATCAGTCTTCTTGGCAAGCTGACCTGAACTAGTTCCTCCACAGACTCTATCCGAAAACCTTGAACAGTCTCCAAAACCCAAGGATCTTTTGTTATCGGAATACAATTCTGATAAATCTGAGCAAGTCTGCCGCACAGTATTGAGGTGATAACAGAAGGGTTTACACTTACCTGAAGATCCTCTGAGCCCATCTCTCTTCACAAATACCTCTTCCCCGTACTCTCTATTTCAGAGGGTAGGAATTCCCACTTTGGTAGCTAAGTTGTCCCTAAAAGGTTCTATAACCCTGGGAAAATTAGACTGTCCTCGCTGAGCAACCAGACTTGTTCTGCCAGCTGTTTTAAAAACACGTTCATTAAAAACTTTCCTTATATCCCTTTGGGATTTTTTTTAAAGATCAAAATGTTCCCCAAACTTTGTTAAATCCTTAATGAAGGCATCACAAAAAAACATATTTCCAGTTGGCCCCTTCTCCGTTTTGGCCAAATCAACCAATTTAGGGTCTATTTTAAAAATAATACCCTGCCTACGTTAATGTGACAATGCAGTAATCACATTATCTAACACTGCCCGTTGGATCCATTGGCATAATTCTTCAACATCAATTCGCTGACTACATATATATAAGCCTCCTCAGGCATGTCAAATATTCTTGCTAAAGGACCCACAACATCCAACAGCCTGTCCCGAGAGGTCAAGAGACCCTTAACCAAACCTATTCTTGGTCTCAACCACACTTGCCAATAAATGCTAAGATTTTAGCATCTAATTCTGGTGTAACAATCTCTATTACTAATCGAGGGCCTAGGGCATTCAGAATGTAACCTCATATAATAAAGATATTTAACAAAAAAAAGATATTTTTTTTTAAAAAACTGAACGTAACCTCATACATACGTCCCTAGGAATATCTCTTCTGATTGAATACTGAATGTACTCTGCTACATGATCTGTTGGAGTCCACTCAGGTAAGAGAAGACGCTTTATCAGCAAAGGATCAAACATATATTGTCCAAAAGGATCAGTCAGGACATCACTATCCTGCCCTCTTGAAGTCTTCTTGCTCAGAGACCCTTGCTCACATCATCTGAATTAAAAACAGAGGCACAACTGATTTCTATGTCTACACATCCAGAGGAGCCATCTCAAGCGACAGACTTATGCTTATGAGCCTCAATCTGTATCTGCCTTTCTTTAGGCCTTTGTCTTGCCCATCATTTGTGACCTCACCACTATCTTGTTCTGTGAGATCAAAGAAGTCATCTTCTGCCTCATCAGTTTAGCCACATCGATATTTACATTTATGTTTTTCCTTCTGCGGTGCGCTTTACCCCCTTGTACCACAATAATGTCTGCCTCATTTGCAGACCAAAAACATAACTCCTCCATAGACTGGGTTCTGCTCAAGAGTAGCTCAAGGTTTCTATCCATTCTAATTGTAATCTCCATAGAATATTTTCAATTGCTTTAAGTAGGTGACTATCAAACTCCATCTCCTGTGAACCTTCTCCTGTCTCCATACTTTAACAGTTGTATAAATCCACTAATTTACTCAAGTAAAGCGCAATTACCCTTTCGTCTACCTAGCACTTGACCATCCCTAGTTCCTGTCAAGTTGACTCACGACAATCTCTCCTGTGGTCAACAACTCCAAAAGGGGTCGTTGTAACCAAACAGTAAGCCTGCAAGTCCAAAAATAGCTTATTTAATCAAAAAGACTGTGTGCCGCCACACACACTAAACAGAGTTTAGCGTTCTAACTTTTCTCCAAAATGGCGCCTGGCATGTAAAACGGCCTCAGCGGCAGACGTAATCAGTTACATGCAAATGATTCTATTGAAGATTCTGTTTGTATGCACGACATGCAAAACCCATAACATTTTAGAAATAACTCGTAAAAGCCCTACACCTCTGCCAAAGTCAACATGAAACTGCTACCATGGCCGCAAGAGCCCGCACATCGATCAGCTTTCCATAGTTAACGCGGACGGGTGATCTAAAAAACGATAACGCGGCCAAAGTGGACCGCACATCAATCATCTTTCATTTCCTGAACCCAGTGAGCGCTCAACAAGCAGCAAGAATACACTTGTGAGTTAAATTCTCTGTAATTTGAAACTATCTTTGCCCAAAAACTAGTTAGTTATATAAAAATGTTTTCAATAGCAAAATAATCTAAAAACTGGAAATACATTTAATAACAGACCACACATAGCCCAATCATGACTTTTCCAGTACCCGATAATACACAGCCCATGAATAATCATTCAAACATACATTAAAACTACTAAGCAAACACTCACATACTTAGCTGAATGAGCAGCAGCAATAAAAGAAGGACGAGGTCTGGTTACACTGGGCTTTATTTTCTTTGGAATGTTTTGTGTTTTATATTCTTTGAGCTTTAAATGGGCTGCTGAGTGACAGCAGTAAAGGAGTTAATGCATAATATTAGCCTCCGGGTCTTGACATACAACCATATCTATTTTCATTTTCCTTGGAAGCAAAGGGAAAAGAGTTAAACGACTGTTCTATAGTTTGTGGACCACTGCCATGTAGACAGAGGACAGAAATTGTGGATTGCAGTTTATCAAAATGGCACAATTTGAAGAAATAAAAATGGTGGTAGGTGAAAATACTTAGAAAACAAAAGGGAAATGTTGTGATCAAGCATTATGGGTGTTGCTTTTCTAATTAAAGAATGATATTTGTTTGGTTCAACCTTAAGGAACTGCTGTTCTAATGAAAGAGTTATATTTGTTATGTTCAACCTTAAAATGCTGCTGCGAGAACACAAAACATGTTGGCTGTATTTGTGATGCTTTAATGGATGAAGTACAAATCCCTATTTATTGAATATTTACGGATCAGGAGTGCAAATACAATGTTTATTATATTTTATAAAACAAAAACTAAAAAGCATTGCCTAGGTAAGAAAATAGGTGCTCAAGAACTAAATGAATTATTCTGTATTGTCAAAATGTAAACAACATTTTATTCTAATGAATAAAACCTGGCAATAATTAAGGTTATTCAAAAACACCAACTTGCCATCTTCTATCTAGTGGTATCCAGTGGAAATACAAAAAAAGTGGCATCTATCTATATAGTAATAATCAGCTTATATACATCTGCCATTGAGACACTGTTGAACAGGCTAAACAAACCGGGCTTCAGCATAGGTACCATAAGAGAGAAAAGATGGGGGCACAATATAAGATTAGACTGGGTAGCCAAAGAGGTATAGGCTGATTGCCTGTGTGAATGTCACCACTGTGATATTGTTTCTCTCAAATCTGTTATTCCTTAGAATTTCTGCCAATGGGCTATACAACCAAGCAGATTTTCAGCTAACCAACCAAGTACTTGATAGCCAAGCTCTCACCTGCCATAGGCAATGAGCAGCTGATAAGACTCTGAACCTTCTGTCATAGAGTCATACGTTTTTCAATCTCTTTTAAAATTGAGCTGATGTTCTTTTCTGTCAGGATCGCTGATGTTCTTTTCTGTCAGGATCGGTGACATGCCAGCCATGGGAAAAACTAGTAAAATAATTATTTTATTTAAATAAAAGTGTGAGTGAGAACACATGTAGCAGATATATTACACTAAATAGATACTTTTTTGGCAATTAAAAGAACTAAATGAAGGAGCAAAAAATTATTCGAGAGAGAGGCCATGTTCTGAACCAGGCCCAAAAAAATGTTTCTGGAGTGGTACACTGCCAATGGATATGTGAAGAGAACTACTGAATGTTAACAGCCCATCACTTGAAAAACTAGCATGGTCAATGCAAACATGCTTGCCTTATGAATGAAAGCGTCTTTTGTGCCATTGATGGGTTTAGGCACAAAATAAGGCATCATACATGTTGTCTGTCACTCATGTTTGCACTCCTCCATCAATCCACTGGCTTATTCTTTTTTTAAATTCTCTTTTTATTGAACAAAACCAATGGTACCATGGCGAGGCACAGAAAAGCAGGATAGTGAGAAATGACACTACAAGCTCGCAGGCCAATGCATACATCCGATGATGGCTCAGAGCCCTCTAAACACTGAGCCGGTCAACATTAAGGGCATGGTTCTGCAGTTCAATTGAAGGCGACACACAAAAGCCCCCGCGACACATTACATTTCGCCCATTTACTATCCCATTTTCCAAGGCAACCCCAAGCGCATTGGGATGGCAACTTCCCTAGGGGAGGAGAGAGCCTTCTGCCCGTTGTCATCGAGATACCCTAGGTCAGTCTCCCAGAGTTGCCAGAGGCGCACCAGAGGGTCGGGCTTGTTGTTCATCAATTTGCGAAAGGTAAGGGACACCGCTTTACGTGGCAGCGGGTCAGTGAGGAGGCGATCCTCCAGTGGGGAGTCCTCGGTCAATGCCCATCACCATCAATGGCGGAGGTAAGCGCTTGCCGAATTTGAAGGTAGCGAGAAGTTTCCGATTCCGCCAGCTGGTACTCCTTTTGAAGAGCAGCGAAGGGAATCATAGCCTTGCGTTTCCAAAGGTCCCCCACCGAGGAGACACCGATGAGGTCCCACTTATCAAAGCCGGGGCACCTGCCCAACCTACCTAATTGTTCAGATTCCCACATGGGAGGTGAGTAATGTGAGTTTCTTGCGCCACCCTAGTTTTGCCGTAGCGTGGTGCCAAAGTGTCACAGTATGAGCAGTGGGACCAGTGAGGTGCTGCCCTCTTGGGTTGGTGTACAAAGCCCGTTGATAGCCTTCCCTTGCCATTAGCCATCGGTATGTGTGGAAAGCCGGCTCGGATTGCGGGGAGAAGATGCTCGGATTAGCCACCGCCAGTTAGGCAGCCCAGTAGTACTGCTTCAGGTTAGGGAGCGCGATCCCACCATCGTACCACCTATGGTCACCTTGGGTATGACTATGCGGGGGCTTTCCCATCCCACAGAAGAGTGCTGACCTCGCTCTCCACAGTTGAAAAATAGGCATCCTGACTTATTCTTACATTCACACTCTGACATAATCATAGTAAAACATACACAACCCCAACAATATATGCAAGATGTTAAAAGAATACCAATAGAAAAAAGAAAGAATGCTGCAGTCTAAACACGACAGGCACATGCTTGCAATTGCAAAGCTAAATATAACAGCGGGTGTGTCTGTATTGCAGTGATATTGTACAATGCCTATCATCAATTTATAGTTTCAGCATGGAATCCAAATTTAGAATCAACATGTTACCCATCTTGGAATGGTAAAACAGTGACACACTATGGATTCCATAATGGTCGACTCGTTTGAAGGAAATCGCCACGTGGAATGTGGCATACCAGAGATGAAATAAGCAAGGAGCACGTAATCACTGGATGGCGAGTACTAGTATCCTGTTAAGAGAAATTAAAGTGAAAAAAAGAGAAGCAAAGAAATTAAAGGGAAACTCTGAAAGGAGCATATTGAAAACTAAAGGCCTCAACAGCTCTCCCTGGCGATTGCTACTAGGGTTGCGAGCTTGCATTTGTTATTATTTGTGAGACTATTGTTTGCATTAATTTAGAGGCACTTTTACTCTGTAGGAAGTATTTTAGATCGTTTTTATAAAATTTCTGCTGGGGGCTTTTGACATCAACATAATTTGGGAAACTTAGCTACAGGAACTCTAACACCCTTAACACGCTATCAATCACTCTCTCCTACCGATTTCAGCCGATTTTTTAACCGGCGTCTGGCGGCGGTGGGCGCCATTTTGGGTGTGGCTGGGGGAGCGCTCTAGTCGCGCCGGACTCCCGCCCTCCCAGAGTATTTAATCAGGGATTCTCGGCGGCCGCGTTGCCTCAACAGCTCTCCCTGGTGATTGCTACTAGGGCTGCGAGCTTGCATTTGTTATTATTTGTGAGACTATTGTTTGCATTCATTTAGAGGCACTTTTACTCTGTAGCAAGTATTTTAGATCGTTTTTATAAAATTTCTGCTGGGGGCTTTTGACATCAGCATAATTTGGGAAACTTAGCTACAGGAACTCTAACACCCTTAACACGCTATCAATCACTCTCTCCCACCGATTTCAGCCGATTTTTTAACCGGCGACTGGCGGCTGTGGGCGCCATTTTGGGTGTGGCTGGGGGAGCGCTCTAGTCGCGCCGGACTCCCGCCCTCCTCACCCTATATAATGTGTGTCATGGCCAGACGGCGCAGCGGGCTGGCGCAGCGGGCGCGCCGTGCGCGCACCGAAGCCCGCCAAAGCCAAGCCCGTCTGCGCCCGTCCGAGCCTGGCCCGAGCCCAGGGCCACCCCCCCTGCACCTTTAAATTCATCAAGGATAGTATATACCTCCAGTGACCTTACTTCCTTAAATAAAACCCAAAGGAAGGTCCATGATCCTCCGATTTGCTCATATGCAGACCCGATCGGAGGTCCGTTCACATGTACACTTTGTAAAAAAAATACCCTGGAAACAACAACACTCCAGAAACCAATACAGGCGGCGCTAGTGAATGTTCGCTCGCTTCCTTGTCATAAATTAGATATATTACATTTTATCAACACGTATGCTATTGACCTCATGTTTCTAACCGAAACGTGGGGAGATGACGCATCTGGACCAGATTTCAAAGCCGCCATGCCAGAAGATTACTGTGTTTACAGACAGGATCGTACATTAACTAAAAAAGGTGGAGGAATTGCAATAATATATCGCAACAGCCTCCGAGTTAAAGCTATTGACCTACAGCACGCGCACTGTGAGGCATTTGCCTTTACAGTTACGCTTGCTGCCAACCAGTCACTTACGGGTACTCTACTGTATCGACCCCCAGGTTCCCGTACTGCATTTCTGTCACAACTTCATCAATTGAGTGAGCTAGCTGTTGAAAATAAATATTTTACTTTATTAGGAGATTTCAATTGCCATCTGGAATCCCTAACTGATAAAGACACCTTACAGCTTATCAATGATTTACTTCCTGTGGAACTCAGACAACTGATTTTGGCTCCCACACACATAGCAGGACACACACTTGATGGTATCTTTACCAACAATCCATACATTATAATAAATAAAATACTACCACTAACATGGTCTGATCATTCGGCGATTTTATTTGATATCAAAACCAAAACCCCGGCATGTAAAAATATATCACCAAACCCTTATCAAACCACCAGAGATTGGAGAAATCTTGACCATACTCTTCTTATACAGACTCTCTCTGATGCATTCGTGGATACAGACATTGAAACAGATCCTAACATTGCAGCCATTAAATACACTTCTATACTGGAAGGAGCATTTACAACTTTAGTTCCATCTAAAATATCCAAATACAACAGGAAAACCCCTTCGGCTCCTTGGTTCTCAGAACAACTCAGACTACAACGACAACATTGCCGTAACTTAGAACGCCACTGGCGCAAACATTATAATTTAGTAGACAAAATAACATATAAAGCTGCACTTTATAACTACAAGCAAAGAATATCCATAGAAACAAATACCTACTACACCACTCAAATAGATCAGGCCAAATGTATCACAAAAAAACTGTTTGAAGTAGTAAACCATCTTGCAGAACCATCAAACCCGCCCACAGAAACATCGCAAACTCTTTGTAATGTTCTGGCGGACTTTTTCTCTGAAAAGGTTACGTCTATATTCAAGGACTTCACTCCAAATCTCAGCTCCATCAAACTAACTAACACACAAATAAATCAGAACCTACCGGTTCTTATGGAGTTTACCAAAATACACCCGCAATATATTCATAAATTAATCTCGTCTATTAAATCTGGCTCCCCATTGGACCCTTGCCACCCTTCTATACTCAATACTATTCCAGACATCATTACTTTACCTCTGACACACATTTGCAACGCCATGTTCTCAACAGGTTCATATCCAACTATATGGAAAAATACTATAATTAAGCCACTCCTCAAAAAACCATCACTTGATCCTTCACTACCTTCCAGTTACCGTCCCATAGCATCTTTACCGTTCCCAGCCAAAATCTTTGAATCCGTCATAAATAAACAGCTGTCTGAATATATTCATAATCATGACCTTTTAGATGACACCCAGTTCGGTTTCCGACAAGGCCACGGGACAGAAACTGCCCTGATCAAGGCCGCAGATGATATAAGAACAACGATGGATAATGGCGGACAGGCTGTGTTGATTCTGCTGGACCTATCGGCGGCATTCGACACGGTCGATCATTCTACTTTGATCGACCGTGTCGAGGCCATCGGTATTAAACATAAAGCCAGGGATCTTATCACATCCTTTCTGACAGACCGTAAACAAGCAGTTAAATTAGGCACATATACATCTCCCACTTTTACGCTTCCGTGTGGAGTTCCTCAGGGTTCCTCGCTAAGTCCGACCCTTTTCAACATCTATGTTTCGGACTTAGCGAGGGTAATAAAAGCCTACAACATCAACCTAACAACATATGCCGATGATACACAGTTGGTACTATCTGTACACAGAGACGGTCCTACAATAGCAGCAAACTTCAAAGACGGCATGAGGGCCATTAGCAGTTGGATGTCTTCTAACTGTCTAAAATTGAACTCTACTAAGACTGAGGTAATGCTGTTTGGTAAGATCCAGCCTATGTGGTCCCCCTTATGGTGGCCGGAGGAAATGGGCACTCCACCTGAACCAGTCAGTAAAGTCAGAAACTTAGGAGTCATTTTTGATGACAAACTCCTTTTTCACCATCATGTGAACTCGGTAGTTTCATCATCATTTAACACCCTACGGAAAATCAAGAAACTCCTTCCATATCTCCCTAAAACAGCAGGAAAAACTCTAATTTCTACATTGGTGTTTTCACGCGCTGACTATTGTAATGCCCTCCTCCTCAATGCAGAAGAAAAGGTCATCTCTAAACTTCAAATGATACAGAATGCCTCAGCCAGAGTTTTACTGGGCATTTCAAAATTCAGCTCTGTTTCTGGACACCTGAAACAACTGCATTGGCTTCCGATTAGAAGTCGCACAAAATGTAAGTCCCTTTGTATAAGGCAATTAACAACGTTGGACCTAAATTCCTCAGGAATTCATTTAAACCACTCATAACTCCCAGAACGCTTCGTTCAAATACTGCTCATCTGCTTAATATACCCAGAACGAGGAGAGTCAACTGGGGAGACAGATGCTTCACCATCGCAGCTGCAAAACTGGGGAACTCTCTTCCCCTTACTATAAAAACCAGTTCCACTCTGACTATCTTTAGAAAGCAACTAAAGACATGGTTGTTCTCTCAATAATCTGACTAATTGGAAAGCCTATAAAGGAATGTTCAGACTAATTGGAAAGCTACAAAGGAATGTTTCAGTAATCTCACATTAGTCATATCAAACATAGCTCACAGCGCCGAGACACCCCTGGGTATTTGCAGCGCTTTAAAAATTGCATAAATAAATAAAATAAATAAATAAACTGGGCAACCTGCCCCGACACTGAAGGGCACTCATTTTCATGTGGATGTGCGCTTATGATCAGCAACTGCTGCCATTCGCAGGGGAAGAGAGCTGATGAATGATGTGGACCGAGCCATCACCCTAGTAAACATGCCATCATGGATGGAAGCAGAGAGTGAGTAAAAGAAAAGGCAAGAGTGGGCTGACCCAAAAGTTCTCTATGAATCTACATAAAATTATATATAGGAAATATGTATTATTTAATAACTTTTCTTCCAATATTCTGCCAGACAGCTATGCCTTTCAAGACTTTCAAACAGATTCTAGCAAGAATTATTACAGAGTAAATCTCCTACACCTAGGGTTTGTCAAAGAGAGGTAACCAACACCAAATTCCTTCTGTGATATTTCATGTAACAAAATACTTGACAGTAGGCTTTAACACAATTCAAAAACAATCCACTCTTAAAAGTATATCGGCTTTTAGACTTGTGTTACAAATAAATCAAGCCTACTGCATTTGTCATAAATTTTAAAAATAAGCAGATCAGACCAATTGCATCTAAAATACCTTGCCCAGTGAACAAATAAGTACTTTGGCTGTTATCATTGGCTTGTCACCATAACCAACTGAGGCCTAGTGTACTGAGAGTGAGCTTTCTCAAAAGGCATCCATCACAAACACAGTCATAAAATTACAGTTTGCAAAACAAAACACTATGGGCCACATGTATCAAAACAGCATTTTGCGATTATCAAATAGCGATTTTTATACCGAATCATTATTTGGTAATTGCAAAACACAATGTATATAAGGAATCACTAAAGATTGATTGATTCCTTAAAATTCCTAAATAGCGATTTGGTAAATAGGTAATCAATATTAGGTATTGCTACTCCAGTCGCTCCTGAAATGAAATGAAAATAATTTTTGTAAAGCGCGGTAGCTACCCTGGGGCGTCCTAGCGCTCTGGACGCGACTGTGATGAACAGTGGGGGATAGCCTAATTTATTGAACAACAGGGTTTTTAGCTTTTTGCGGAAGGGCAGTAAATTGGGTTCTGATCGCAGATGGATGGGGAGGGAGTTCCAAAGTTGTGCTGCGTCCTATGGGCATAAATACCCATAGCTGCAAATGGTTTTGCATTAGCTAATTTGCAATTACCTAATTGGTAATCGCAAATTAGGTAAGGCAAAACCAAGGGTACCCGGGGGGGGAAGGGGGGATAAGGCCCCCCTGAAGCACCCCAAAAAAAATGTGCACTTGTAAAGCGCACACATGCCCTAATCGCATGTGTGTGTTACATGGTACTTTGAAAATGTTGATTTTCGCGCATTTTAAAAAATTGCACATGGTTACCATCGACTTGTAGTCGATGGTTATAACATCTCCTAAATGCAAAGTTAGCATTTAGAACATGCTTGGTATATGTGCTTAGATAGCTAGGATTTGCTAATGCAAAATAGCCTTTATAGGCTATTTTGCATCAGCAAATGGCCGAATTTAGCAATTTGCACATTTATGAACGCAAAATAGGATGATACATATGGCCCTAACTCTCCTAAGAAGGCCTAACAAGAATTCTTACAGTGCAAATCTTCTATATCCACGGTTTGTCAGAGTAGCACCAAAACCATTGCCTAGTAAGGGAATCTGAGCACAAAAACCTTTGCCTATTATGGTAATCCGTGAAATTTCATGAAATAAAATCCCTAACTTTAGGCTTTATTTCAAAGAAAAACCAATCCACCCTTAAATGGCAATTAAATTTAACATACGCTTTTCACAATCAATATGTGAGGCCTACTGCCAGTATCATAACTTTTCATAATAAGCAATCAAGACTATAACCTTTATCATTAGCTTGTCACCATAACCAGCTCATTCCCACTGTGTTGAGTATTTGCTTTCCCACAAAGCAACCATCAAATATACCATAACAAAATAAAAAACTAAAGTACAAAATTAGGCCTACTGGCTTTGTCATACAATTTTATAATAAATAAATCAAACCTATGGTATCTGACATAACTTTTCCCAATGAGCCGATGAGGTCTCTAGCCTTGACCATTGGCTTGGTACCAAAATCAATACAGGGCTATAAAAGTGTGCATAAAATGGCAACCATTCAACATAAATTGATAAAATGGCATAAGAAGAAAAATATGGTTTGCAAAACAGTATACAACCCCCTCATATTAGAGGTTAACAACAATCATCACAGCGAAAACCCCAGGGTTTATCACAGTGTGTAGTAATTATACTCATAATTCAGCAGGCGGGCTCACCCACTGCCTTGGCGGTCTTTCTGGGACCACGGCTGTGGAGGTCCCTGCGGAAGACCGCCAAAGTCGTAATAAGGCTCAGTGTTATGAATTTCAGTTTTCCTGGAAAGCAAATACCGGACACACAGTCATAAAATTACAGAGGTACACTAAATTAACAAGTATTCTCACAGAGTAAATCTATACCCATAGTTTGTCATGGGGGTACCCAACACCAAAACCCCTGCCTACTGCAGTAATCTGTGAGATGCTGTGTAAGAAAATCCTTCTTTTCAGGCTTTCACAAGATTAATCAAAATCCAATCTTTAGTAGCCTAAATCCCTCTCAGTATTACTTTGAAAACTCTTTTTGGGTTGATCACAAAGTCTGCCAATAACTGCACCATCTTCATATACCTAATTATTACCTCCCTTACTAGAGAGAAGAAATTCAGATGACAGAAGTATTGCAAGCATTTGATCAGAGTTGGAGCAGATACAGATCTTTTAATTTAATCTAAAATGTAGAAAGCTGTGGTGCTTTTAAAACAAGAATGTAAATAATGCTGGCAATCATGACATTCCTGGCAGAATTAACTGTTAAAATGAAGGGTTCAGGAAACCGGATTCCTTTTTTTAGGCCCATGATCCTATCATTTGAACATTGTAATCAAATACATCAGACGCAAAACACTCCTGAAAGAAGAGAAGCTTTTGTGCAATAAAGGAAAATATTTGTCAACACAGCTTGTTCGAAGTGATTGTGATAAGAAGGAAGGAAGCCGGGTGGGTGACAAATTGTGTGCCGCTAGGGGTAAAGCATACATAAAACCAGGTTCACATCTCAGTCAGAAGCTCCCGGTATCAGGAGCATTTTTAGTACCCTGCGAGTCTGTCTTGTTTTCATCCAGAAGAGAAAAGTAGGTAAAACTACTAATACTATTTTCTTTACAACTATCAAATAAATACAACCTATTAGCAACAAACTGCTTATATTCATACACCCCTTGGGCTTTATACATGCCATATCTGAAAAAGTTGATACCTTGTTAGGATTATTATATTGTACTTGTGTCCAGGAAGGGCAGACCATCACAATTGTCCTTTGTGCCTCCTAGAAGTACTGATGTCAAGGAACTCCCATGAGTCACAGTCCACTCCCATAGAGCAATTACATCTTTCCACAGGGCGGAGCAGCGATATCAGAGACCACTGGCTTGTTAAGATTTAATTATATTCCTTTTGAGTTCTTCTGCCTTGCAAAAGTAAAATAACATCAAAGATTAGTGCTGTCCATAGTCCTCTCTTGACCACGATGGAGGTGATGAACAAAGATCACTGCAAGAACCATTCCCAAGCCACCACCAAACAAATGAGCCTCTCCTGCGTGTGCATGTCTAAAACACCAAATGCTCACCAAGCATGACCCAGAGTTGTATCAGACACATCTCTAAGGCAGGGGACTACAAATAGTATATTTAGTAATCAACCAAACACAGAACAAATGGTCAACTTACCGGCAGCAGCTCAGTAGCTGGATGCTTAATGAAGCTCAAAACCTCAATGAGACATTTTAAGGGGAAATCGAAAAACTGATCAGATGATTCTTTTGATTGCTTGATTCTTTTCATAAAATAACATTCTTTAAGTAATCTTCTAATGAATAACCAGTGTTGGCTCTTCCAACAATGAGGGTTTGAGGAACGTCTCTCCCAGAAAGTGTAAAACCCAGGACCATATTCACCTGATTAGCAGGTACAACATATCTCACAGCTATTATAAGTTTTCTTGAGTTGAAGTAGTTTTACAATATCTTTTTTCCTGTGTCACATGATAAGAAATGCTTCACACCGCTAACAAAACTAAAATAATACACACCCCAATACATAGACTTTTCATAGCTTACACATTTTGCATTTCTCTGTTTTTAGGAAAACGTAACATTTTTTTTTCTAATATTTGTATGTATTTATCTCAAAATTTCATCTGGACAGTAATCACGTCTTAATACTAAACTTTTCAGCCAGCACTTTCCAACCACACAAACAGGTTTTCAAATACACATATATAGTGGGCTTTGGCTCCACCCATATGAGTATTTCACTCTCGTTGTGTGATGCTGGTTTGCATCTCATTCCATCTGCTACAGAGGACTCCCATTCCAACAGCCGATGACTATCTTCCATCTCAGGAAGTGACTGGTCCATGAAACCTGTGGTGAGAGTGGCGGAGAAGGATGTACATGAGGCTTTGGACTTTATAGTAGGACACAGAAATGGAAATGGAGCCCATAGAGTGAAAGGATAATAAATCTTAATGTAAATTAGTGGAAGTAACTCAGTTTATGAGCGAGGAGAGCTTGGCCGCGCCTTTGCTGATATCAGAATGGAAAGTAATATGACGTTTGTAATACAGATTAACCATTGTATTAATGGGGTTTGAAAATGTATTTATATAATTATGTAAGTAGAACATGGGGGTTAGAATTATCATAGTGTTTTCATTCCAGTTACTTAAGTGGTTATTTAGACTGTTTGTGTTAAATGATGCTGTATGAGATTGCTCAATAAAGTTCTGTGCAAGTCAATTGTTGTGCTGGAAGGTTACTACAACCATGCTCTGTGTCGGTACAAAGATGGGAACTTCTTCAAAACACAAGGATTCTCCAGGGTAGGTGGTCAAATACAGGCACGCTCCAAACGCCCCAGGCCCCCAAAATAAAATCTAATTCTGAAAAGCCTTGGTGTTCTGGCCTCCACTCCTGTTTGGGACTTAAAATCTGCCCGAGTGTCCCTGAAAAGCCACAACTCTTCTGAAGTGTTGATTGTCCTCGACAGATAAACAAAGCCAACACGGATGTCGGTCATAATCAGTATAAATCCATAAAGGAGGATGGAAAACGGAGACAGCCGTGTGCCAGATTCAAAGACAGGAAGAAGGAATGAAAAAAAAAATCAACATAACCAGCTCCTAGCCAGTCACAAGTCTGCCATGGCGACCATAAAGTGAGACTAAATAAATCAAAAATGTGCTAGTGGAAAGACAAACGTGTGTAAAATGTGAATATTTCCCTTCCCAAACCTACTTATTTCATCGGCGCCACCGTGTCAGACAAGAGCAGTCTTCAGATTGATTTAAGGGTTATAACCATGAGTCTTATACTCCAAATATATTTATAAACCGTAAAGACCATGTTGTGTTTATTACCTTTCTTCAAATAATTGACGTCCTACAAAATAAAAGCTCAGATCTAAACATACATCACATGTGCACGTGTTGCTGTTTATCTAAGCTGCGCTAAAACAAACAATGGCGTCACTGTCTTACAATTTAGTTGTTTCAAGGGATGGGAATTTTCTAGTCTTTTTTTATTAGAATATGGGCCACATATCACGAACTCCTTCAGGGGAAGAACACCGGGTAATTTTCCTTGAGAAAAGGGCAGCAGAGCTCCCCTTCAAAACATGTGGTTATTACATGAGCTGACTGGAAGCATGTGTTTATAGCATTACATGCCAAAGGCTAATATTTCCAGAAAGGATTACGCACTAGGAAACTTTTTTCCTCTTCTTGTTTGAGAAATTTCATGTAATGCAGGCTTAAATAGAGGAAGCAGTCGAGCCTTTTAGATACAATATTTAGATTGTAGGAGTGTCATGGGTAACGAGGTGTTGTGTGGCACAGCTGTGCAACTCTAGAACTTTGGGTTCTGTGTAAAAAAAAAATAACAAAAACCAAAAACTGCTATTTTAATAAAAGTGCAACAATAATAGAACTTCAAAAAACCTCCAGTGAGACTTCTTTCCGGTGGGAAGGTTTTTTTTTTGTTTTGTTTTTTTAAATACTTACAACATTATCTAAAACAAACTGATGGACTTATTTTTTGTTGTTGTTAAGTGAAGTTAGGGTTCTACTTTGTAAAATTAAGGCTGCAGTCTTCATTTTCTACTCACTACTTGTGAAAAAGCAGATAATGGAGGGAGGCTGAGGTGGCAGGCGAAAGCAGGAGTGGTTATTCTACAAGTGATTTAGACAGCAGGATTTGCATACTCACGTTGCATATGTAGTCCGCTCGACATATTAGCTAAAAGACACTGACTTTCGTAAAAAGAAAGCATCAAGTTCAATGTTTCAGGCTTGGCCTAATAGAAAGGCACAGGAAGAGTGCACTCTGAGGTGAGACACGCTGCACACAGCCCTCCAGTCAAGCCAGACTTATGTAACCTTTCTGTCTAGCAGGATGCATTCCTACTCTCGTGTTCCCTTTATAGCACATCTGATGGAGAGGAAATACTTTAGCTCATAGCCTCGGTGTCTAATCCAACTATTTTTAATAGGCCAGCAGTTCCAAGGAGAGGACAACACACAGTTGTTGTGGTAAATCTGCATGTTGGATACTAGACCAATCAACAGAGAGACAAGCATTAGTGGAATTTGGCTCAGGGGCCTTGGTACACGGATCCCCATGGCATTTACCAGGACCCCGACATACTGACATTACTAGCACTTCTTCATTTATTTCTGGGTCGAACCAGTTTTTTGGGCTGTCATAAATCGTTTGGAAACTAAGAGTCACAATCCGCGTTTAGTTTACAAATAAATAAACAAAATGCCTGGGCACAATGTTTTCATAGAAGCCCACCGCTAGCACTTCTGAATGCCATAATTGTTGAATACAAAGTCTGCCTCTGTCTTTTATACTGCCTTATACCGTTTTCTTCCACCTCCCTACACTTCTAACCTCTTCATCCAGTATTTCAGATTCTTTTTCATCCTTGTTTTTTCCATTTACAACTATTTTTGCATTATTCTCTTCCTTCATGCCTTTCTCTCTCTAGCTCTGGATCTAGGGGCCAGATGTAGGGAGAATGGATTTGGTAAAATGAGTTGGAAACTGTGCAACGACTTTTACCAAATGTATTCTGTTTTTGCGAAACTACCTATGTACTAATAGGTCGGTTCGCAAAAAGCCTGATTCACAGTGGGTTACAATTCAACCTACCTTCTACCTGAATATTAATGAGGTAGGTCATAAATTGCGACTCACTATGAATCGCAGCTAAAGAGATGGTGGACTACTGGGGTCAAAAACAGGAAATGCTTCACGGACTACTGGGGTCAGCAGACACCTATGTCTTTGACTGATTTTTAATAAACCATTTTCCCCCTTTTAAATGGAACCTATTTTCCTCAAACAAAAAAGGGATGCGTTTAAAAATTAAATGAAAAGTTTAAGTAACATGGGATCATTGCCTACTCCCAAAAACGTTTTTGTCACCATTCACAACGCGGTAAGGGTTCCTCGGGTAACCCCTTTCTGTCTGCAAATGTGTTACCAACCACATTTCTGTAGCCTGTAAAATAATACTGCTTTGTAACGGGATCCACTGACAATAAAATAAGTATCCCAAAAATGAATGCCGGGGCTACAATCATGGCACCTCCAGAACTTGTAGAGATTAATATTTTAAAGAACTAGTAACATAGGGTCTAACAAACAGCTAATGCAGTATATGACCAAAGCTAAAAAAATTAAATTTAAATATAACAAAACGTCAATAGTCCATTTCATGCATATAGATATACATAAACAGAAATGAAATCAAATCAGAACAGCTTTCACTGTGAGGCCAATAAGCATGAACTCATTAATTCAATAGGTGTGCCCGGGGGCACTCTTTCTGGTTGCCACACTGCTAGCAACAAGGATGGGGAGTTGATTCGCCACACCCTCCCTGCACATCATGTCCACAGCTCCAGAGTGCCCTCTTACACCACCACCCAATCCCATCGCCTGGCCAGTGCCCCGGGTGCATGGATTTCTGTTTTGGAACCTCGTGCCCTTCATGGGTGGGCAGCAAGCATCTGGAAAACAAATCAGTTAAATGGGCAGCAGGCAGGGAAACTACATATGTGATAGGGTGAAATCAGAACATTTTCTTCCCCCTTCAGTGAAGGATTCCCTTATTGCCATCGCCTACTGTAAATAAAAGCCATTCCTTCCCATGTTATAAGTTAGTAACTTGTACTCCTTTTACAGCATCCGCAACTACAAGAACATTCAGCATTTTCATAATTACGAGTAAAAATAAATTTGGAAAGTGGAAAAAACACCCAGGCTTTTAGAGTTGTACTCTTTTAGTACTGTGGTCATGGATTATTCTGGAATCACTGCAAAGTAGGGGGTCCCCTGCGAGATGGTACTGAAAACTTAAGCAGCACATTGGAACAATGCTGTCATAACCAGCCATGCCAGAGAGAGAGGAAATGTGTTGCAGCTGGGAAAACTATATATTATAACGTTTGCACCACTTATCTTTTCTGACTTCTGCGGAAAATCTTTCTATTAAGATATTGAGTCACTTATTTATGACCCTGCCTCCTCACTACTCCCTGCCTTACAGTAAATTAGATCACTCTTTGCTTCACACCGAATTGATGTGTTACAGAAGTTGGTCTTTGAAGTTAATTTCATTTTTTTTCTCTATAGCTGGTGTCGGTTGTGCGATGTAAACATGAGTTAATTGCCAGCTCGTGAGCTGCTCAGCTGGTTCCTGCAGGTTCCTCATGAACAAATATTAGTAAACTGGGTGTAATCTGATGTCTTGAGGATTTGGCTCCAAGTCAGTGCAGAAGCCTATGTGCTGAGCAGCTAAAGTTGAAACAAAAGAAAATATTGGAGTCTGTGTGCGGCACCTTGGAGAACGGCTGCTCCGAAAACAAAAGAAATGTTACGTTATTATCCCCATTATGCGAAAGTGCACCATTTTTCTCGCAAGATTCCATGGAAATTTCACAAAATTACATTTTTATAAGGAAATTTGATTTATCGGTATTTCAACTCACTTTTTTTTTTAATCTGAGGGTGCCCCTCAAGTAAAGAAGTTTTGCGAGGCAACAACAGGAAACTGGTTTGAGCAGAAAATGTCTCTTTGCAAGATATATTTTATGCGAACCCGTCTCCTGATGGTATCTCGCAAGGCAATGTGAGCTGTGCGCTTGCGTAAGAAAAATGACAAAATCGGCCAATGAAAAATGTTAAGAAATTCCATAAGCTTCACTTAGCGTGAAATTTGCGAATTTCACCAGCGTAATTAACAATTCACCCAGGGCTAGCTATCATACTGATTTGCTTAATATAATGTCTAGTTCCATCATGAAGCAACAAAGCTCAGTTGAAGGAAAGCAGTGCCATGTACTGGCCAGGTGGCAACCCTAGTCATAAATGATTTCTTACTCTAGTGGAGGAAATTAAGAAAGAGTGTTTTTAGTTAATTCTGACAAAGATACAGGTGAATTGGTTTGGTTACTTCCATTATCTGGATTGCAGTTGCCAGAACCCATGTACTTGGTGGCCTCCATTAGTGATGAAGCTGTATATTAAAGAGATAACTCTTTCATCGCCCTCTCATTTGTAAGGGTTTGCGAGGTACAGAATCTGAGGTGTGGAAAAAAGAAGGACCAACTGGAAGGTCACTCTATGCCGGAATTATGCAAGGCAGTTCACTGCTACAACTTACTGCTCTTGCAATCAATCATTCAATCAGGTACTCACCCATGAGGGTCTCAAGGCGCCGGGGGGGGGGGGGGGGGGGGACTCCGTTTAGTGCTGGGGTCATCTGAAGAGCCAGGTCATGCAATGACCATTTAATCACACTTAAAAATTACAGGTAAGGCATGTAAGGTACATTTGCACAGGTAAGAAGCAGTCCTGCAGGGCACACCTCAAGGAGGAGGAGATTAGATGACAGCAAGACCTGGAAGAACAAGAGGCTGTGTCCTGTCTCTCGAAGGGAGAGAAGGAAGGAAGGAGATTGTGAGCTCTGAAAGCAAGGGGGATCGTAGTCCTCAACAAGAAATCAGGAAGACCAGAAAACCGAAATCCTGGAATGCCACAATCCAAGGGATGAATCGCATGCCAAGTTTGCGCTATATAAAACTTTATAAATAAATAAATAAAAATAAATGGTGAAAGTTGCAGGTATCAAAATGAAAGATGAGAGTGTAAATAATTTGCCGTAAGGGATGTGGATTTAGCCCAAAATAAAAAACTTGGTGAAATGTGTTAATGCATTACTGATCAAAAGAGGGAAAGCATAATCACCTGAAATAGGCAATTACTTGGGCGCAACTACCAGACACAAACCCTGCAACATCTCAAATGGCACCCTTAGTTATACCCACAACAGTGCATATTCACAGAAAAGTTTCAAACTGCACAGTACTCAGATTTAAATAAGTCTTAAGAGTACCCAACAAATACCAGTTGTTATCCCAACCAACAATGCGCCAAAACTGCAGACATATCTACTCATTCCGATTCTGTATATTTTTTGCCATCGGTTCAAATTTTTGTGGATGCGTGTTACACTTGTGAGCAAACAAAATGTGCGAGCCCACCTTTCCCAAAAGCATTTTGAAACAAGCACTGGCAAAGCAAATGTGTTTGGCGTTTGCTACATCTATTCACTTTGCTAATGCCTCTTTTGTTTTGACATTGTTGCAAAACTTTATTATTGGGGAAGCTGCTGGGTCTTCGTTAAACAAAAAATAAAAAAAACACACCTAAAAGTTAAAATATTTCAATGGTTAATGGTCTCACAAAGCACACTTGGCTTTAATTGTGCCGGACACTGAAGGGAGCTATGTTGCACAAAAATGTGTGCCTTGTGTAAGTGCAGAATGCCTTCCATTAGCTAAAGTTAGCTAATGGCTGAAGTGGGCTGACCCCTTGCCCTATGCTGTAGCAGGCATAAGAAAAATGCAAATGACGCAATAACAATGGAAGATGGGGGCTGGCAGAAAGCCCATATAACTAAGGATATTACACATGTAATTTTTGTATAATTGAAAGTTATTGGCTGATGCCAGACGAAAAAATGGGTTCTAACAGAGCATTTTACAGTCTTGTTGTCACTAAAATTTGGTTTAAAAAAAATCATAGGTTCTGAAAGTGGAAGCAGATCAGCATGCAGCAGCAGAGTAGCCAACTGTAGTGACATGCCTAATTTGTCATTTTTGGTACAAAGGATTTTCTCTCTACGGGCCCTCGGCTAGGGCTTCCAGTACATTCAGTTTATTTCGGAACGTGCTCCTCCTGTTCAGCCAACAACATGTTTGACATTTCTTTTTTTGCATCGAAGTTTTACGATTTTAGAGGTACTCACTGATTAAGGCATCAGTGAGAGAATTCCTGAATTGGTTTTCCTTTCATCTAAATTGAGAGGCCATCCTCCCATACAAAACAAAAATATACTTCCAAAGGGAACATTAAACCATTAATGCACGAGAAAACAAGACTTTTTGGACACTAAAAATTGCAAGTAAACTAATGCCACAGAAGGTAAATTAAACACAAGCCTTTCAGCTATTATTAATTAAGAATACTTATTCCAGTTATTGTAAACCATTTTACATACAAGCTATAATAAAATCACAAAGAATTAAAGTCATTTGTTAGGCAAATAGAAGGTGTTACATGTGCAAATAAAGATAAAAGTCTAATACTAAAAGTCCAATATTGGGTATTATCCTAAATAAAGTGGTCGGAGAACAAATTATTTCCGAAGAGTTCCTAAAATAATATGTTCTCCTTTAAAGATAAGATAGCGGGATGAGAAGCAACTAAGCTCTGTTTAGAACAAGATTGGATAGTTCATCAGGCAATTCCAAAACCATGTCAGGAGGCTGGGAAGCAAGTGCTTCCATAACTTCACTAGCAGCCTGTCAACATAATTAATGTACTTAATAGATCTGGACACTGCTTGAAGGTGGTGGCCCTGCAGACAAAAAATAATTGCATGACAGCAGGTATGAATGCCGAACTGGTTAAATGGGTTTCCTAGCCAAATTATGCGCTCGTTAAGAAGACGGTAGCAAGCACTCAGCACATGGGCCAATTTTTTTTTTTTTTACAGAGCCAATCGTACTCCGTAGAAGGTTTTTCCACCCATTTCTACTTCTAATCCTAAGAGGGTAAAAACCTGAGCCGAGATGCATGGATTCGATTTTAGAATATGATTTTAATGTGTCTGATGAATATTTCTGTGGACGAGGTGCTTTGAAAGAATTTATTACTAGCCATGCACACCTTCTTTTACAGATTTTTCTTTTAGCTGCTATTTAGCTGCTATTTTCAAACAAAAAAAACATTTATGTGTCTGGAACACAATTCTATAACTGCAGTTTGAGTCATTCCTAAAAGACCGCAGATAGATAAATCAGCTCACACCATGGCGCATCATTGAGGAGGTTAGCCAAACTGCCCCTAAATATGCCAATCCTGGGGCTTTCTTATACCAACTATTCTTCTATACTTCAGTTGGCTTAATATAAGTGACCCAAGACAACTCACAACATTTTCTAGACTGTTAAAAGCTGCAAGTGAACTGGACCAAGTCATATGTCTTCCCCCTCCGCCGAGATGAGTTGGTACAAGAACTCTATCTAAGCAGCACCCAGCGTACCTGGGCATGAGGAATGGTTTGCTATCTCAGACTTCAGCTATACCATTCACAGAACGACTTATTTGAGGGGAACCTGAAGTGGGTGCTCACAGCCCTTAAATCCCAGGCCAAGTTTTGGAAGTGGCTTCCCTGACCATCACGGGTAAAACTGCCCTCTCAAAAATGGTAATTTTCCCACACCTATTATACTACTTTGTTAATGTACTGATCTGCGCACACAAGAACTGAATCCATGCTAGGGGAGCAAATCTGGGATGAAAAGCTGCGTTGAATAGCTCTTGGCAACTACAACAACAGTGAGACTAGGCAGTTTAGGAGCTCCAGCCTTTGAATTGTATTACCTTGCGGTCCAATTCCAGTGGGTACCTCACTGGTTTGCAGGCAGTTACTTATACGAAAGCAGCATTGGAGATGGGTGTTTGCTGTTAGAAACCCTCCACCAGCTCCTGTAGATCGCACATTAAACAACACCGCTTGTGGTCGTTACACGTCTAGGCACCTTGCAAATGTCTAACCTGGATTTTCCAACTGACGCACCATACCCAACCGTATGCTCCAGAGATTCTTCTTCTAGGTTTATAGAGATTCCTCAGGCCTTTAGCAAGTGAGAACTTAACCCCTTGACATGACAAATCTATTAATTCAATAGGAAATCACTTGCTAACATTTGACCAACTACGACAGGACTACGATATCCCTCTTTGTCAATTCCTGATCCACGGCCAGCTACTAGCAACGTGCCACCTCTTGTGGCACACGGTTAATGAGGAACCCCCCCTCCCATGCTGGACTACACACCCTCTACAGCATGGGCTCCGGGCGACACTCAATTACATGGCTCAACAAGGCCATTCTGAAGCACATAAGGGTTTCACTAACACCGCTCCAGCAGGTGTCTGAGGACAATATTGATTGCCCACTCAACTATTTAGAATGGAACATGGCACTAGAATCTCCACAGGGTATCTCCCGCAATGCAAGATTCAAAAGCATACAATATACGGAGTTATATAGGGCCTACCCAACACTCTCCAAGCTAAATCGCATAATCACAACAGGCAACCTCACATTCCTTAGATGCAAGTCCAGCACTGCCACCATCCAACGCATGCTCTGGCTGTGCCCTGCCCTAACACACTACTGGCAAGTAATCACCGATACTCTTGCCAGTCACTGAACTCAAAACACGGAACACACGGGCGGGACTGCCCAGGGGATCTTCAAACACAGGAAGAACCGTACAATACAGGCCTGCTTCAGGAATTTAGCTTTACTACTTGCCAAACCCATCCATACACTGCACTGGAGGGCCGCTGTTGCCCACAGAATGGCACAAGGCACCCCTCCGCTCAGGTCAGGCCGAAAGTACCAATCTACATTACGATGTGGTTCGACGCCTCCGCATAAGACACATAGATGCAGCATGGGACACCATACTCATGCAGTTCCGAGAACTGGTACATGAGGACAATCGTCCTCATTTACCCATCTCATGACAGTTTGACACAAAACCAACCCAACACCCTATGCCCAACCTGAGTCAGCCCCTACCTTTAGCCCTAGGGTCAAGCATACCCCAGACTCATGCACACCATCACCACCTCCAACAGACAGGAGACGTAAGAGAAGGCTCTTCCACCTGCTCTTGTTCTGCGGATGCGTGGGATCTCTGCCAGGGCGAGGTCGGCGGAGCGGAGGTTCCTTTTGGGTACGTGGAAGGAGACTCTTTTGTTGAGGTATTTGGGTCCGATGTTGTGGAGGGATTTGTAGGCATGGGTGAGTAGCTTGAATGTCGCTCTCTTCTCGATAGGGAGCCAGTGCAGGTCACGTAGGTGTTGGGTCATGTGCTCGTGTCGTCGGGTTCCGAGGACAAGTCTGGCTGCGGCGTTCTGAATGATTTGGAGCTTGTGTAGCAGGGTTTTGTTGATTCCGGCGTAGAGGGTGTTGCCATAGTCCAATCTGCTGGTTATGAGTGTGTGGGTGACGGTCTTTCTGCATTTCGGGGGGGATCCACTTGAAAGTCTTGCGGAGTATGCAGAGGGAGTTGAAACAGGTGGAGGTGACAGCGTTGATCTGGAGGGTCAAGGTGAGGGAGGAGTCTAGGATGATGCCGAGGTTCCGGGCGTGGTCCGCCGGGGTGGGTGCCCGAGGGCAGGGGACCACCAGGATCTGTCCCAAGCTGTGGGGGAGGGTCCGAGGACAAGGACCTCCATCTTCTCCGAGTTGAGCTTAAGGCAGCTGGTGCTCATCCAGGCCGCGACGTCTTTCATTTCTTCTTGGAAGCGTCAGCGTTCTTCGGGGGAAGAGAGGATGAGCTGGGTGTTGTCAGCATTGGATACTATGCTGAGCCCATGCTGTCTGACGATAGCAGCGAGGGGGGCCATGTAGATGTTGAAGAGCGCGGGGCTGAGCGAGGATCCTTGGGTACTCCGCCGTTGATATCCATGGGTTCGGAGAGGAAGGGAGGTAGTCGGATCCTTTGGGTTCTGCCGGAGAGAAAGGAGCGGATCCAGTCGAGGGAGTTTCCCTGTATAGTGGCGTCGTGGAGACTGGCTGCAAGGGTCCAGTGGGAGATGGAGTCGAAGGCTCCCAAGAGGTCTAGTGGGATGAGGGCCGCAGTGGGACCCTGGTCGATTAGCATGCGGATGTCATCGGTGGCGGCAGAGAGGATGTCTCGGTACTGTGGTTGCTGCGAAAACCAGACTGGGAGGGGTCGAGGATGGTGCTCACTTAGATGAAGGTGGTCAGTTGGGTATTGGTGAATCTCTTGGTGACTTTATCTGCGAAGGGGAGGAGAGAATCGGGCCAGTAGTTTTTCGGGGACTGGCCCTGTAATTGGATAAAATAGTCCATATTGGTTATTGCTCTCTTGCATCCATTTTCATGTAGATCAATGGCGTTTTTACTGATTGGTTTCTTACATTTGAAGGCTTTTGGTGTGTGGTTGCGCTGTACTTCCAGACCATCTGCAGTTGATAGCTCTTATAATGCAGTGACTACATTGAGGATGGGAGTTTCTTTCTACCTTCCTGGCCACAATGGTTATGTACTTCTCCCTCCCACCACCTTTCCCAAATGGCTTTTATTCTCATTGGGTGTCGCTTCTCCCACACAGGTTCACACAAAGCCATCCTGACAATTATCACAAAATAAAAATCACAATTGGCAGTTTTAGAACAGAAGCCAAGAAAGCTATGGGCATGAGCCTGGCTTTCCTCAGGTGGTTTGGGGAAAAGGAGATCTAACTGGAGGTCAATGGTAGGTGCTTTCACTAGTGGTCAATAATGAGGCAGTTGTTAGTGGTCACTGAAATGATTTTTATGCTATTGATCACTACATGGAGCTTGTATCGGTGGTCAGGAGCAGGCTACGAGGGCAGTGATGCTAGCTTTTGGATGTCCTACTCAATTGCAGTCCCTTTTAAGAATACCAAATTTATACCACATATTCTCACAACTGCCCAAAGGGTACTTCTACTCCTTCTGTCACCACCCTTGACCAATAACACCTCGTTTAGCCCCAGAAGATTGTGCGACATTGGTTAAATACTAATGCTAGGATTATGTTCAGGAGGAGTATTTCGATTTAAATTATGTTAAAATACCAGACGTTTTAAAAATCAAACTCTTAAATCATGCATCAAGGGCTCCAAAGTTGGGACAGTAAATGGGCCACCATCCCCTGGTGGTCAAAAATTGTTATAAGTGGGCTGCTGTGGCCCCTCTCTACTTGGCTATAGCGCTACTGAACCTCCTGTGGTATTGATAGTTATGAGTGACAAAGCGGTCATCTCTCAGATGCAGAAGCACTCCAACCCATCATCCCATGTTGACTTGAGTTAAAAATATTTAATAATTAAAGCCATAGACTGTGTCTATTATCGAGGAATACAGTCCTGTCAAGTGTCACGCATCGGGCGTGACACTAGCGCATTTCAGTGTGGTACTCCGCATTACCGCACTGAAATGCATTGTCACGCATATGCAGGTAAATTGTTAAATGTGGCAGCACGCTGTCCGTGGCGTATTCGCTGTTCCTGCTGCCAGCATGGGGCTCCCAGCAGAGTTAAGGCTGGCTGGTGCTCACTCTCTGTCACTGGAAACCCTCTCCCGCCCTCCCTCTCTCCTGGGACTCACAGGAGTCAAGACAGCCCCTGCCTATGGACAGCTATCAGCAGGCTAGACGGGCGGCAAATCCCTGAATTTCCACGGCCGGTGGTGGCTCACGGCCTGCAGCAGCCAGCACTGCAGATCTGAGACTGATTAAATGAACTCTCTGCTCCGGTGCCCGATTTGTGAATTCAGATCCCCACACAGATAAGGAACCTTCCACGTGACGTGTCACAGTGTTCTGTTGTCAAACAGATGAATGCGATCCAGAAGACAGTGCGTGCCCGCAGCCCCTTGTTGATCCGGCGCCCTGTCTGTTGTTTTTCCGGAAAGGCCTCGGTGCCCTTATTGGCCTGAGACAGACAGAGACGGGAAACTAGCAGGCAGCTTTGATTTTCCTTGCCAATACAGTCGCCGCCTGCCAGAGTGGCAAGTTTTAGTCCACAGCACCCCCGACCCACATGTGAAGCCTGGTATTCAGGAGATCATGGGGCCAGTCACATTCAAGGCAGTGTGGCAGGACAAGGGAGTCTGACTGCTGTAAACAACAAATCAAAGTTTTTACAGGTACGTTAATGGTTGGTGCACAGGTGCTGGGCAAACGCAAGCTACCAGTGCTATATGTAGGTAGCAGTGTCCTATGTGTGTTAGCATCACCGGAGCATTATAAGAGGAAGATAACGGACAGTGAGTGGTATGGGTGGGCCCCAGTTCTGGAACAGTAGGTGGCGCTCATGTGTGGACTGAGGTGCAGTGCTGAGACTTCTGGTTAATGTATTCACTGCAGCTGTGTTTGTAACATCATTGACACAGAATTGAATCCTGGTTGATGCATTGGAGATTAGTGACATATATTTGAAGTGGCCTCTTGCAGCACTATAAATATTCATGTCATTATTTTTAACTTGTATAACACAAGGTGAAAGAAAGGCTGTAATAACAATGTGCACTAATATAAAGGGACTATTTAAGTGTTTGGCAGGGGCATAACTACACTCCCTCTACCCTCGGAATGCGACTGGGCCCCTGGCTCCCAGTATTGAAAGTGGCGCCTTAGCAGATATATGCATTTACGATCGTGTCTGCTGTGTTAAATGTTCAGCATTTTCTCAAGTCAGTGAGTTCTCAAACAGAAATGAAAACAAAGTTAGTTTAATTCTCTTTCAGTTTGACCAGTCTCAGAGAATCCCGATTTAGGGTACAATCTCTTAGTTGCACTTGCTATGAGTTTTGTTTTTTAGGCTATTGTGCGCTCATGAATGATCAAATCAATGCCATCTTCAGAGCAGCATCAGTTCCTGCCTGCCTTTTGCTACTGAAACTGCAGGCACAGAGTCTGCTAGTGCCCTTCCATTTCTGGTGCTTTGTAGTAGTTTTAAGATCTTTTAAGAGGTTCTCCTTTCTCAAATGAGTGTAATTACTGATATTTATATGTAGTTTCCCTCATGTTCACTGCGTGATTTTGCTCGTGAGAAAGTGTCAAAGTTGTTGAAATGTCACTCATAATTTCAATGAAATTATGAAAATGTCACACACAGCAATCTGAAACCTTGGCAGCTATGGGAATAATCATAGCAGAAGCCATCTCTTATTAAGTTTGGCTTGATAACGCAGCTATCTCCAGACCATATGTGGTCAACTGAAAGAGAGCTTTCAGAAGCATTTCTCAGAGAGGCTTGGCCACATGTTGAATAGCCAAGTACAACATTTGATTGGGCAGCAGTTGTGCGCTTCCTCCGAAAGAGTGCTTGTATTGCATTTCTTTTGGCTCCTAAAGGGACTTCCCCTCACTTAACGTGGATGCCTCGTTAAACGTAATGACGAAATAGCGTGTAAGGGGAAACACTGCACAATACTGTAATTGTATTACTGAGGTGGCTTTCTCTTCACCATGCTGTCTGAACTAGCAGCATTATGGCTGGTAGAACACAGGATTATTTTCTCCCTAGAGAACCAGCTCATAAGAAATTCTCAGCAGAAGAGTTATGATGGAATTTCAGCGCGCGCTCTCTGGAGCGAGCATCATGTTTGACCCATTAGGGTAATTCCGTTAGCACACGAGGGTGACTTCCTTCCGGCCACCGCCCCCTCCCCTGCGCCGTCGCCTATCTATTTCCTCAAACCCTCGGAAAACTGGGTCGGAGTCATTCGCACGAGGCTGAGGAGTAAAAAAGTAACTGCATTCGTCTTATTCTTCGCCCCATCTGCGCGCTTTATTTTTTATCTCCAACTACGCTTTTTAGTGACTCGGGCGTGTTACTGAAATAAGGAATTTCTTTGGGACAACCACCTGTTTACATTTCTCTTGCACCTCCTCTCGTAATTTCAAACATGCACGCAAAAATGTAGCAAGTCACCGTAAAAGCTCTCTGCAGTGGTTTAAAATGTACGCTTTATAGCTAATGAGAACCTACAGACGGGCAGACATTTCACAATGCAAACTATGCATATACATTTTATCACCTCTGCTAATTCCATCAGAGAGTGCCAAACACTGCCCGCCTCACCCCCCCCCCCCCCCCCCCCCCCAATTCCCTAATTCCTTTCTCACGCTCTGGCCCCACAACCCCAGAAGAGCGCGTGCTCGAATGGTGAAGGGCAGTAAAGAGAGCGTGAAATGTACATGCATTCCAAAGCAATCTGCATTGGATAAGTCTTTGTATAGCAGTACAGAGCGTCTGATTTTATTGTTTTTACCAACAATAAACTCTGCAGTTCTAAGAAACAATTTCAAAAAGTAGCTGAGGCGTGCATGGCTGACCCGAAAGGAACGTAACCAACTTGCATTGTTTCCACTATACAGAAGAATAGAGCCATGCAGACACAGGTCAAAGATATTTTTTTCTTTTTTTAGATTAATTTGCCAAAGTCATGTCATTTTGCAGTTCCTTGATGTGAGACTTCCATGGGCTGCACTCAGTATACACCATGTCAACTAGTGTTGGGTGAAAAATCCTGCTCCGCTGGTGGAGTTCACTGAGTTTTGCCCACTCCATGCTACACGAGTATCGTCAAGTTCTGGCAAAACTCCACCACGCGCCACGTGGTGGTGCTTTTTTCTCGTGCATTGCTCGCCAACGTTAAGTTGGGGAGCAAGGATTTGCATCACTAGCACAATTTTCAGGCACTGGAACGCCTCCTGGTGAGAATTGCTCGACTGGTCGCATTAAGAAAACTGGCGCTTGAGTAGAAAATCTACTCGAGCGGCAGAAATAAGCAGCGTACTCTAGCTTGGTGTCAATTGCACTATTTTTACATTGCGGAACAAGCTTCCAGCACTAAAAATCAGCGCAGCAGCACAACACGTTAAATTCCACCTTCAGAACTCCACGGAATCTCGTGGAGTTTTTATGGAAAACCATCAAATTAAGCAGACTGAAATTCCATGAGCTCTGCCCACCTCTACTGACAACACTATACTACGGGGAGACGGAGCCTTTCGAGCGTTGAATGGAACTGGCCCAGACTACTTAAGAAAAAGACTGAGGTTGTCCCACTCGGTCAGAGATCTCCGCTCTAACAATCTGCGCCTCATGTGTGTGCCTAGATTCCGTCGCACAAGAATGGGTGGCAGAGCTTTTGCCGTCCTTGCAGCCAAATACTGGAACAGTCTTCCTATTGATCTTAGATTTGCCCCATCTGAAGTGATTTTCCGCAGACGCCTGAAGACTTGGCTTTTTGTATCTGTGTAGTCTACTTTCTCTCTTTTCTGCCAATCAGTTTTTAGCGCCGGGACACCCCCATTGGGGGTAGCCGTGCGCTTTATAAAATCCATAAATAAATAAATAAATAAATAAGTGGGCTGGGGGTCATGACCCATGACACAACTCTCTGGATTGGAAATGTACACATGGCATAACTGCACGCTGGAAACAAAGCAGACTGGCGTCCCTTTGCAGATGTGTGTTTTGAGAATACAGTGAGGTTTGGGTGTATTGTGCCCGCAGGGAAAGTGGTGTGTATTGTGTGTGCATGGAGAGCGGTGTGCATGGAGAGCGGTGTAAATTTTGAGTGCAGAGACAATACTGTGTATTGCGAGTTCATGATGAGGGCTGTCTGAGTGCGGGTAGAGCGGGTAAAGTGTGTGCCAGTGTGAAAACGGGTGCAGCACATTATAGTCAAACCTACTGGTGTTGCCAGTGCTCATTTTGAACAGGGGGATGAGCTGTGATGCTTGTTCATTAAAATGGAGCTCTGATAGTTTTCAAGATTGACTTGGCAGGGAATAAGTCATTGTGTGGTATGCATCCCTCTTTCTTCCAGACAAGGCTGTGGGGCTCAGGTGTCCTGGCATGACTGCAGTTGAGTGAGCGCCATCGGGATTAACCATCTTTCTCGATACTCGAGATGGGACCAATGATGGAGCAGTGTGGCCAGAAGTTTATCTCTGTTTATCTGTGCATTGATGCCCTAAGCAGAACAGGCAATGTTCAATAATCTCTAAATGATGCTTTGGTTTTGCAATTCTGCATGCTAACAAGGCATCGTAATGCTGCAAAGTACCTGAAAATGTAGCATGCCGATGCATTACAATATTAAACACTTGAGATAAAAAAGAAAGCCATGGTTCTCCTCAGTCAAGCTCGGGCATCATCATTCCAGTCTTTACAGCTCTTGGCTCCTGCAGATGTAAAGTGTTCTGCATATTCTCCTTTGTGGAATCATAAACACGTAACCACGAACCTTGGCCCAACAGATGCTATGGCAGCAGGACGAGTCAGCATCGGTGGGCTGTTAGCAAAAATGCAGTACAATACTGGATTTAATGGTGCTGATCCTCAACTCAGCATGCGCATTATGACATGTCCTGCTGTGCAGTGTCTGCCCTGGCCCAGCTGAGCCATTCTAGGCTGCCAGAAACAAACCAATGGGAAGCCAGACAATGCGAGGGCCAGGAAGGTCAGCCTGCCTTTAACAATCATCATGGAACTATTAGTGAGTCAGACTGCAGGGGAAGGATAGCGATGCAACATGTGTGTCATTAATGCCTGGCTGGAGCGGGTCACAAGCCTGGAGGGAGAGGCAGCAGGTCTGGCAAAGTTAATTTTCAAACAATGGACCTGCCACACCCCATCTGTAGGAGGAGTCAAAATGTATGTATAGGCATTTATATAGCGCACTACTTACCCGTAGGGTCCCAAGGCGCTTCGACCGCTGCGAAACCCTTCCTGGTTTCCCTGAGAGATGGTCCCTTAATGGGTATCTCCAGGGTGAGACCAGGCATCCCCGGCGGTCTGGTGGGGCCGTTAGTGAAGATGAGGCAAGCTAATGCCCAGAGTTGCAGAGTGTGATCGCTGATCAGAGTGGGCACCGAGGCGAGAGAATTATCGAGTCCGCTGACCCTGGTCCAGAAACCTGCCGCGCCGGGAATCGAACCCTGGTCCCGGGCCGTCCTCTGCTCTCGGGTCTGCCGCCTCTAACCAGTGAGCCACACTACTTCACAAAAGAGTCCATGTCCCCTAGATTAAGTGGAAGTGGGGCCTACAGGCACAAATTAACCACTGTTGTGTGCCTTCAATGACAGCAGTAAATGTAAGAGAAGAAATCAAGAAGGCTCATACAATCTGATGGACAACTAAAGGGAAAAACGTTTTAGGACCATTTACCTGTAAAAGTAAAAAACAAAAGTGGATTTGAAGTACGTGATCTCTTGATGCACCTCAAGCGCACGTTTGGCCAACAGCAAACCAGGCCAATTAAGACTTAACATTTGCTTCACAGCAAACTACCCACATTTCTCTGGGACACTTTTACCTGAGATGAATATTTAAACAAAAAAAAAAAAAGGACGGATCTGTTGCAAACACCAAATAATCATTTTCAACACAAAAAGACTTAAAAAACTAATAGATGGTTTCAAAAAGCACACTGAAGAAAAACAATCCTAAAATGAGTCAATAAGAAATGAATAATAATAATCTGGAGCAACAATTCGCCACACAGATGATCGGCCCCTTTCATTGGTAACTCCTCAACGTTTTCTTTACTTTTCCCTAAACATCAATGTCTGGTTTCCTGATGGATTTTGATAGTTGCTTTAGCTCTTTACTATTGCCATGTTTTAAAAGAGGTCCGGTCCTCGGATGCTTGATTCCGGTCTGGGAAAGATATGGCTGTTGTAGTTCGGACTGGACTGTTCCCATGGGGCAACAGGGTCAGAGCTGATTTGCATAAAGCCATTATCTGACCCAGGGTGGTGTGGAGTGCAAAAAAACGATGGATTTGGGCCCAGATCTTTTGACTGGGGGAGTGTGTGACATTGATCCACATTCAGTCCATCACTTGTTGTTTTTTGCAATTGCCGCCCTAAGTGCGCTGGGGATGCCCAGACGTGGGTCCCAGGCACTCCACACCACTTGGAGTCAAGCTAGCCGGGCTGAAGAGAGGTGTTACCTCGAAACCGGTCCGGTCCTCGGATGCTTGATTCCGGTCTGGGAAAGATATGGCTGTTGTAGTTCGGACTGGACCCATGGGGCAACAGGGTCAGAGCTGATTTGCATAAAGCCATTATCTGACCCAGGGTGGTGTGGAGTGCAAAAAAACGATGGATTTGGGCCCAGATCTTTTGACTGGGGGAGTGTGTGACATTGATCCACATTCAGTCCATCACTTGTTGTTTTTTGCAAATGTTTTAAAAGAGAGCACAGCACAAAACGTAACCTGCCTTCTTTTAGAAAAACTTTGTGCACATTTCACAGCCTGTTATCTCTAAAAATAAAGACAGACTGAGGTCAGAATTCACACAAAGGACGAATAAAGCAAATAGTCAACTCCCAGCACAACCGTTTGATTGCTTTTCTTTATCTTGCCAAAAACTGATAACATTCTGACTTGCTCAGTCTTATCGTTATGCAAAGAAACACATACACAGCAAAATAGAGGGGGGAAAGACAACCTACAAGACTTTCAGTACAACATGTAAACATTACTGCTATAGTGAAATTAGAAATTAATTCTATTGCACAAATGTTCATTTTTCTGAGTACAGGATTGGTGGGAGGGGGGTATGGGCTGTGGGTTCCTCTAAAACAAAAACAAAAATCCTTGACGAGATTATGGGCCTGATACACTTTTCACATTTGCAAAGCCGGAATGCACAGTATGGCGTCTGACTGGTTTACAAATGGCTATGCAATTTGCAATGCAACCTATTTAATAATAGGTGACTTCCAAAATTGTACATGGTGTAAATGGGGGCGAGGGGGGGCGTCGCAAAATGACATGTCTAATGAAATTAATTTGGCAGGTCGCTATTTTGGGAACACCTGTGATTAGCTGCAAATGCTGGGATGGAGCCCTACAAGGAATAGAAGCCATCCATGATCCATCCCTCTATTTGCATTTGAAATATTTCTTTTTAATTAAAAGCTATGTCCATTAAATGAACCAGTGCTGCTTTGACGAAATAAACAAAACAGTTTAAGAAAATATCAGGGGGAGTAGGCAGTGGACCACATTAATACAACCCCTATGAATTCACAAAAAGGTTGGAAAGCATCTTTCACGCCGCTTCATTAGTTGCGGTTCGGTATAACCGATTTTGCCAGCTGGAAATGCTTGTGTGACTCACAATATGCATCACTGCACAGGTCCCCTTCCCCCATGTCAAAATCAAGTGGACCAGCCAACAAAGTCACAAAAGAAACTCCATTGCGGATAGGATCTGTTTTACAAGAGGTGGCAGCACTGAAAGCGTATACTGTATGGTATCTTGTAGGGATTTCTGAACTGGGTGACTTGGTGGGGAACCAGGGAATAAAACAATTTTCTGATTTACATATGGCCTTTGAATGAGCTCACAAGGAATGCGTCAGACAGCTTAAAATCCAAATTAAAATAGTTTACTGTACAGCAAGACTTTGTGCAAGGACTATAGCTGCAATTCGTTATGTGTAAGGCCCCAATTTGACTTGAGTGTAATGTGTCATATGATATGGGTTGCCCGCTGATGCATAATTGCCGTACTGCAATATATGTGTAACTAATGGACGTAATGGAGATGTAACTAGAATTATCCCACAATATGGTGGTGCTAGGGATGACAAAGTGCTGCTAAAGTATAGGCCTACAATATTATCCAAAAGTTTACAAGCAGAGACATAACACTGGGATAGGACACTAATGTTGTTTGAACCTTGAGCGCCAGGAGGAGGGGGACCGACTGGAATACAACCATAGATAAACATTATAGTAAGAGCATGGGTGCCAGAGCAATGGGAGAAGCGTAGGCATCCATGGACGTCAATGAGTTTGAGGAACGTGGGATATTTTCTGAATATATGGGCTACGAAAGAGGATTTGGAGATAGAATTACTGTGAATGAAAAAGTAAAGTAAGTGAAGCTGTTGAATAGATTCTGATTGGAAACAATTTTCGTTTACGTAGACAGCAGCAAATGAATTATGTTCTAACACAATGATCATTACGAAAATTCTGTGTTTTATATGTGTATTCCACCTATAAAAATCAAATAACAATTAAAAAATGATTAATTGTTGGAGACTGAAAAGCATGACCCCTATGGCAAACAGGTTTATTACATCTGGTGAAAATTATATGTAGATCTTTCATATTTAGATCTGCTAAACATTTTTTTTTTTTTTTTTTTTTGAAAGACCTTTATTGTTCAAGTTACATATACACAGCTTTGCGCCTACTACCCTCTGCCAGGGCCGGCTGCAATCAGTGTACCAGGTAAAACAAGTAAAACCAGTAAGAATCAGCACTAGCGTTAGAGTGCATATTATGAATACTCGACTCAGGAAGGCACAGCAGATGATTGCATTAAAAATGTACATAGTTCACCAGAAGGCCGTGGCCGTAACGCCCTGAGGGGATCTCGGTCTCTTTCAATATAGTGAAGAACCAAACTCAACAATCCCTTAAAACCTAAACTTCCCCCACCCCCCAACCCTGGTCCTCGTGAGTAGTCCCAACCTGTAAAATAGATCGTCGTTAAGGTAATTCTCCCTGTTGACAACAGGCAAGTAGCAACCCAGGCCGGCAGTTGCAGAAAGACCTACACACAGTGAGTCAAAGAGCAGTTGTAAGGAACAATACAAGCATTAGATCCATTGTCCAGCTACGACGTCGTGAAGACCCCAATGGCTTCCGGTACTCAAGGACATTGTGCAGGACAGCCGATACACGCTCCCTCAGTCACAACTCATTCGGATTCAGCACCCCCTTCAGGAGAGGCAGCCCTCGCATTGCTCTCACTGTCAGAATCGTCCAGGGATAGCATATAGAGCGTAAATGGAGTCCATATATCCCGTGGTCTTGCCGCCTCAGGGAGCCCCTCATAGTAACAATTAAGCTGATCTCTACAGTAGGCTAGATCATTCAGCCACAGCCGTACTTCAGGCGCTCTCCTCCCCCCCCAACAAAGCGCCACTCTTCGCTTGGCCAACTGGAGCGCCAACACCACAAATCGTCTAAACTTAACCGACACACCGGAGACAATGCCCAGCAGGCAAATGCGCACATCTAACGCAACCGCAGTCGATGTCATAGCCGTAAGCATCTCAGTCACCGCTTTCCAGAAGTCATACACTCGCGAACATCCCCAGGCCAGGTGCACAAAATCAGCGTCATCCTCACCGCATCTAACACAGCAGGCAGATTCACGAAGGCCAAACCTAGCCAGTTGGACCGGCGTGTAGTACCACTGATGTATGTACTTAAAATGCAGAAGCCGAAAATTACCATTTATCATGTACCCTCCTGTCAAAGTACAGCACTCAGTCCAGTCAACATCACTCAAAGGTTCGGGAAGACTTCTATCCCATCTGGCTCTAGCCTGGATCGCACCCCCCCCCTCATCTTCCTGCGCCGCCCGGTATAATCTAGATAACAACTTAGATCTATCCGTGGTGGTGTATAGCAACTGTAAAGCCCCAAGTGTCTGCGGTTCTCCCGGGTATGTCGGATACAGAGTATGCACCGCAGCCCGAAGCCTAACATATATGAAGGTAGCCATAGTGGCGTTATTGGAGCGGCCCGTCATTGCCTGCAGGGGAATAAACGATGCGCCAGGGAACAGGTCCCCCATGGTTTGAAGCCCAGCGTCCCTCAGAACCTGCAGTCCCCCCGTCTCATTAGACACCGAAATGCCCGAATGATAGAGCAGCGGCATGGCCGGCGCATACAATGGCAACCTGTCTGCCCGCCTGCCCAGTTCCTCCCAGGCCTTCGCCGTGATTCCTACAGTGTCGACCTCCCCCTTTCCAAACACCGAATGGTCATTAACAATTTTGGCCCTCAGTGGATATGGTAAAACTGCACTGGCTTCTAGAGCCACATGCGGCGTGTACGGAGGGGCACACAGCCAGTAAATCGCAAAATTAGCCTGCGCGCAGAGATAATAAAGCTTCATGTCCGGCACGGTGAACCCCCCTAATTCATACGGTTTGGTTAGTACCTCCCATGTCACCTGAGGCTTCTTACCCGCCCAGGTGAGAGTTATTAGCAGTGACCGCAGTCTGGCAAAGAAGTGTGATTTCAGGGGAACGGGAACATTTACAAAGAGATAAAGAAACTTCGGTAGAACTACCATTTTTATTAAGGACACTATCTGCCAGCGTCAGAGGGAGCCGCGTCCAGCGTGCCACCTGATCCTCCAGCTTGGAGACAGCCACACCATAATTAGCCCTAATAATTTCTTGGGGATCCCTGTGAACCCAGACACCAAGATAACGAACCGACTCAGTCGCCCATTCCAAGGGGAATTCCAACGGGACCCGACACGTAACATCCGTAAGAGGCAGCACAAAGGATTTGTCCCAATTGATGGTCAGTCCAGAGTGGCGACCAAACTTGATGAATTCCCGGAGTATGTTTTCGAGGTATGTCGCCGGTTCACGAACATAGAGAACCATATCGTCAGCATACATTGACACTGCCAGAGAGCGAAGAGGAAACTTCAACGCCGCCTCCGCATATTTCTGCCGCAGAATACAGGCTAGTGGTTCCATCATGATGGCAAAAAGTAGGGGCGAGAGCGGGCAGCCCTGCCTCGTCCCCCGTTGTATCGGAAAAGAGGAAGAAACATGACCATTAACCCTCACCCTAGCCGTGGGCTCAGTATATAAGAGTGCAATTAGTGAAGTGAAAAAGAATGGTACCCCCATCCGGTGTAAAACCGCCAGCATATACTTCCATGCCACTGAGTCAAAGGCCTTGGCGGCGTCAAGCATGACCGCCACCGCAGCCAATTCCGGTTTGAGGGGATGGAGCACAGCAAAAAGCGCCCTCAGATTATGTGTAGCCGACCTAAGAGGGACAAATCCTGACTGATCCGGTAATACCATAACGGGGAGAATCAATTGTAGTCTTGTGGCTAAGACTTTGGCAATAATTTTCACGTCGGTGTTCATGAGCGACAGGGGGCGATACGATTCACATTTATTCAGGGGCTTCCCCGGTTTAGGCAACGCCACCAGCAACGCCTCTCTCATAGTCTCTGGGAGCCGGCCACATTCCTTCGCCTCCTCCAAGACCCTTGCTAGCTGTGGGATCAACAACTCCGCATATTCCTTATAGAATTCGGAGGATAGGCCATCAGTGCCCGGCGCCTTCTCGTTCGGTAAAGCAGCAATCGCCTCTCTAAACTCAGCCTCAGTGATGGGATGCGTCAGAAATTCCTGTTGCCCTCTGGACAACCATACCAGAGCTATGTCCTCAAAGTACTCATTCACTTCCTCCTCGTCTGCCGTGTCCCTGTGCTCATAAAGTTTTGCATAATGTGTCGCGAAGCAATTCAGAATGCCCTCCGAACTCGTCACCACATCCCCATGATCATCAAGCTCCTGCACAGAACAGTACCGCGCCCAGGGTTCCCTGATCCTGTCCGCTAGGCCCTTCCCCGGCCTGCCACCCTCCCCATAGTATCTGGCCGTGGAACGCTTGGATAGGAATTTCACCTCTTGCTCCGCCAAATCATTATATTCAGTGACTTTCGTCCTGATCGCAGCCAATACAGCGGCCTCGGCACCGAGCTCCAGGCGACGCTCCAGAACCGCCAACTCCTTTTCCAGTCTGGCCATAGAACCCCGCAGGGACGTCAGCACACCAGATCTCAGGCCAATGCATGCTCTCCTTATCGTCACTTTGAAGGCCTCCCACACAACACTCATAGTGTCGACAGATCCCACATTCTGCACAAAGAACTCCTCAATATTCTGACGCAGACTCTCACGCAACACTTGATCAGACAACACACCAGGGGAGAAACGCCACGTGAAAGGAGCGGGGGCAAACATAGGCAGTTTCATCACCAACTTCACAGGCGCATGATCGGAGATAGTGCGAGGAAGGTGGTCAACATCCGTCACCCATCCATGTACATCCCGAGTTACCAGCCAGTAATCCAACCGTGACCACGTATCATGCGCCGATGTGTAACACGTGCCCTCTCGCCTAATCGGGTTCCTCATTCTCCAGACATCCAATAGTCCCAAGCCATGCATGCCCTCACATACCGCAGCCGCTGCCTTCTTACGCCCACACGGCCTGTCCTGCTTTTTGTCCAACTCAGTATCCAACGTGACATTCAAGTCACCACCACAGATGATAGCCGACGGGGGAAGCGCATAAAGTTTGTTCCAGAGAGTTACATAAAATTCTGGGTCATCTACATTGGGTCCGTACACATTAAGCAGGACGACCTGCAAACCACACAATGTACCCTGCACAAGAATATATCTACCCTCCCGATCAACTTCCTCATGATGTATTTCAAACGGGACATTTTTTTTAACCAAAATCATCACTCCCCGGGCATATGAGGAATAGGACGTGGCCAGCCGGACTCCCGCCCATTGCTTACCCACCATTTCAGCCGCCCTCCCCCGAAGATGAGTCTCTTGAAGAAACACAACCTGAGCACTGTGCCTATTCAGAAAAGCAAGCATCTGCCGCGTCTTTTGCGGCCGATTAAGTCCCCGCACATTCCACGTGATACATGTGAGTTTACCCCCTCGATCCATATCGCCAATCAGTTAAACAGCCCAACACTTCATATGCCCCCACCCACACCCTATCTTCAACCCAACCATCACCACCCAGCGACCCAGCATGTTCATTAGCACTCCAGCAGGTTGCCGCAAACAAATGCCAACAGGAAGCAATACAGTACATAGGCAATTCAGAACCCCAGACTCCGACCAGGACATGAAACATTACCCCAACAAACTCCAGGAACTCATCCCCCAACCCCCCACCCACTTCAGCAGCCCCAATTTGCCAAAGCCATCCCGTGCCCCCCCCCCATTGCAACCCCCAACCATGCAATCAACTGTGCGTGGGGATCTCCCATAGCCAGGGGCGCAGCGGCGCACTACTCCCGCCAGAACACTGACGAGAGCAAGACCAGACTCGATGTACAAAACCCCCCCCCCCTTCCATAACCCCCATCCGTCAAAAGTTTAATGCAAGCAATGCAGCAGTGAAACGTGAACACATCATTGCATAACATCCAGGAAGCTCATCATATATCAACAGAGATGACAACAGGTGTGCACAGTGCATAAGCCGTCCACATAATAGGCTCCCGAGCCGCCCCACAGCCCTGCATCCAGCCTGCCCACTCTCAGCATCAACAGTGCACCTGTTCAATACCGCAGTTCAAATGGTGCATTTAGGCTGCTGGGCCGCGGCACAGTCCTTCCGCCCCTCGGCAGTAGCCACAGTTACAGGTCTGAACAAGCCCAACTCCCCTTGGCTGCAGGATCGGGCTCAGCCGCCCCCGTCGCAAATCCAGAAGAGGCGCAATGCAGCATCGCTCGACTGCGCACCCCCGTCGGGAAACGTTCACAAAAAATTAGGCAACTTCATCTCGCTGTCCGTCATCGTCTTCCTGAAGCCCTTCAGACGCCCTTTTGCGTTTCTTCTGTTTTTTGGCGTAGTCCATAGCCTCCTTAGGAGAGGAAAAAATCTTGTTATCCGCCGGTGGTCCTATCCGTAGGCGAGCAGGATACAGCATGGCGTAAGGAACGCCTTCGTCACGCAGAAGTTGTTTCACTGTGGCAAATTCTTTGCGCGCCGTCTGCACCGCCACGGTAAAATCCGGATAAAACTGAAGCTTGTTATCCTGATATTCAATGGAGCCTTTCTCCCTTGCAAGGCGCAGAATGGTGTCTCGGTCCCTATAGTTCAAAATCTTGGCTACTATCGGACGCGGTGTGGCCCCAGGTGGTGGTCGTTTAGCCAGGGAGCGATGAGCACGCTCCACTATGAAGACGCTAGACAGCTGGTCCGCTCCAAAGATGTCTATAAGCATACGTTCCATAAAGTCCTCCATGCGACCAACATTCGTGGACTCTGGCAGGCCCGTGACGCGGATATTGCTCCTTCTGGATCTCCCTTCCAACTCCTCATTCTTTGTTTGAATGACCGCCAGAACCCTCTCCATGTTGAAGACCTTAGTCGAGACCGTCGCAAGGCCGTCTTCGGTAGCTGACACCCTCTGTTCCACCTCTCCCATCCGTTCATTTTGGCGATCAAATTGCGTCGCCATGTGGTCCAGTCGGTGATTGACAGACTCCATAGTACCCTCGATCGATTGGAGGGTCTTTTGCATAGCAAGCAGCGTGGATTCCAAGTTCGGAGCCCCCCGGGTCGTTGTTAGTTGGCTCCTGTGAAGACATGTGCGTCGTCTTTTTGGCCTCAAAGGTGATCTTCGGCTGGTTCCTCTCCGTCCTACCCATGGTGGCGCTCTGCGTGATCCAGGCCCAGCCACAGTCCGTGCGCAGCCAAAGTGTCCCACTATCTAGCACTCAGCGCTTTCAGTGTAGGTCAGGCCAACAGCGCCCACAATCAACCGCTCTGTTTTAGTCCCTGGGCCTTAGGTTGCATGCAGTCCACCCAGCTACGCCCGCACCGCAGCGAATGTTCTCCCGGTGACACCCTCAACTCTGCCACCGAAGCAGTCAACAGTGCACAAAATGGCGGGCACAGGACGTCTGTTCACCACATAGCAGGCAGCCCAGCAGCTTCCACAAGCACCCGGTTTGCTATAATCCCTGGGCCTCAGTCGACGTGCAGTCCACCTTGAACCATCTGCACCTCAGCAAGTATACACCCGGTGGCGCCCTCGCCACTGCCGCTGATGCAGCCAAGAGTATGGAGAATGGCGGGCACAGAAAGCTCTTCCTCCTCGCAGCAGCACCCAGCCAGCCCACTCCGTGCAGCAAGCCTCCCGCCACCGCTCAGCGCATTCCAGCAGCGCCGCCCAGGCCTTCACCTCTCCGCAGGCCGTCTCCGCTCACACCCCACCAGCCGCGGTTCACACAGCGCGGCCCCACGCGGCCCAACACCACCTCCGCAGCCCCGGGCTCGCGTAGCGCCCCGCCCCACTCACCGCAGCCAGTAGAGCCGGGACCCGACCGCCTTCGTTTCTGGTTCCTCCAGAGGCTTCCACGCCCGGCAGCGCCACCTCATGCGCCAAGCCGAGCGGCACCCAGGCTCCACACGCCGGGAGTAGGCGGTCACCCAGCTCGGTCCGTAGCGTGCTGATGTCCCTCTCAGGCCGGGGGTCCGTCGGCTGCAATCCGGGGAAAGGCCGAACAGTTCAAGGGACGCCCACCGCAGCGGCTGCCCAGCCGGAAACTGCACCAGTATCTCTCCGGCAGCAGCGGAGTCAGCTGGGCTCAGTTACGGGGCTCAGGGGGTACAATTAAAGGATAATTAGGCAAATGTTAGCTGGTCTCGGCGGAGCCTCACGCAGGTGCGGCCATCTTGCTCGGCGCCCTCTAGCGCCCCCCTCTGCTAAACATTTATGACCGCGTTATGTTTATGACTTGCATATATCTCTCTTAGGGGTAGTCGTATTTAAACAAGCAATTCGGGTGAAATTTTCTGGGGGGGTTTCTACCCGAGGAGCAGAATTAGGGTTCCTTTGCTGCTTCTTTTTTAATTTACCCAATGGATATTTGCATTAACGTGGATATTATCCTGACAGTGCTCTTGAAACCAACCTCCCAGGCACTAAAGAAGGTGTGTCACGTCTGCAAGTAAAGCCCTCCTGATGTTCTAACAGGCAGACAACACACACAATCTCCCCTGCAAGAAAAACTTGTTTTCATGCACTGTCATGGGCCGGACAATAATTAACTTAATGCAGTGACCACTAAGGTCATTCCACTGCCTGGCCCATGACAGTGATGGACGGCACAAGTATTCCTCTTTCTTTGTAGTCCTCACTTCACGGAATGAGGATTTCTTGTGCTCCAGGGCATTCTGCTTGCATTCCGCCTCTCCTTTTCAATCCAACAGGCAGGTGCAAAACCAGCGGAACTGGTCAAGTGCCCAAAGTTTCATGTCCGCCAACTGTGGAATAAAAAAAAAATGGACTTTCCTACCCCTAAAATCTCCCAGCACTTTGAGAAATCATTTTTGCAGTATTGAGTGTATCACAAAAAGCGATAAATAAACAACAGACATGTGTTTTCAGCAGCCTCGAGTGTTATGTAGTTGACCTCAGTAGGAAAAGTAGTACTCGGGTTGTTCCATGCTCCAACAGCCAAATAAGCTAAGCATCTGCCTCTGATTATGATTATGATTATGATCATGCACTGCCAAGGACACTGTTCCCTAGAACTACATGTATGGAAAGACATGTAAACTCTATTTTTGAGGTACACTGGTGTTACATACTCCACATACTGTTCGATGTGCTCAAGTTAAGGCATTGCACTGAATTCATTGCTTGATAGGTTATTAGTGACAGCAGAAAAGCTGGTGATGATTGCTCATCTTCGGGTGACAGTATCTAATTTGGCTAAAGAGTTCTGGCTGCCCCAAACACAGATGAAACACTTGTATGTAATATCTGAATAAGTGTAAGAGAAAAAGTTAACCTCGGACCCAAAGGAGGAAATATAAAATGCAAGAATACTGTGATCACCTGAGAAATAGTATCACTGAGAATGTTAATAGACATGATTGGTTGTTTTAATCAACAACTTGCATGGGATGCTGGCATGGTGACGGTCTTAGGAAACTGCATTTGAAACTTCGTACTACTATTTCAACGGATTTGAAAATCAATTCTTTGGCCGCATTCAACGGATTTGAAAATTAATTCTTTGGCCGCATTACGAGCCCCACCTCGAGCGCTGATTCACATCCTGCTCCTTTGTTACAAGCGACGTTGGACCTTTTCTTGATTAGTTCCTAAAGGTTGATTACACTCCCAAGACGCTGCCACAGGGATTCCAGACGCCATACCTACTTCCGTATCTGACAGAGCACTATACCTAACTCATGTGACCATCGTCCTGATGATGACCTGAAGTCATAGAGGTTGAAACGCCGTCGACCCTGCAACGCCATTTGCGGCCTCCTAATGGTCACTTGCAAATAATGAATTTTTGTTTGTAATTTTAAATACATTTGTTTTGACCTTCACCGAACTTCCTTTCACTTGCGCCACCTCACGTTGTTTTTATAATCACATGTGTCACTGCGCCGTTCACTCACTTATACACTGCCAGTACACATTTGGTTGTTATAGTCATTGCAATTTAGTTGTATTTATGTCCTTCTATATGCAAATAACCTTTGTACCATTCGTTGGTCTCCTTTGTTTTTTTCCCTGTGCTATGTGATTTGTTTCACTTTTGAACTGTCCTCCAACTTGATATTCCTGTTAATATTTTATGAAGCATGAGTTTTCACCTCGACATTCTCCCATATAAATAAGTGTGTGCGTATATATATATATATATATATATATATATATATATATATATATATATATATATATATATATATTCCGCTCGAAGCTTCCTCCCCGACAATGGGAAAGAATAGCCGCACTCACAAGGTTGTTCTTGCTCAAAAGATTATTTATCAAAAATGTGCACAGGACACGTTTCGGCTTTCGCGCCTTCTTCCTGCTGTGATAAAGTGCATACAAAATAAATCGCCATTTTATCTTAAGTCCTCAAAGTGTTTCCGGCACAGTTCATGAACATAAAAAGCGGACTACGCCATAAATCATTAATTTCATAGAGGGGCCATCTTAAAGCATGTTCATTCAACATGTAAGTGCTTATATATATTTTAAAGCATATACAAAAGTTGATTGAACTTCAGAAATTAATTTAAACTAAGTTACACACAATTGAGCCCTGGGTGGGCTTATAATCACAGTTCCCATTTATTTAAAAAACTGATACACCGAACATTTTACTTGATCATAATACATATAGTGCTATCAACCCTCTAAGTAAAATACCTATCAACATAAATCTATGATTAATTCAATCTCATTTTGCAATGAATACCTTCAAATGTAATGCAGACAAATAAATGATAAGCATTTACAGCCATATCTCACTAGTTCAGATACCCCCAAAACCCAATAAAGATTATTTTCTCTTTTTAACCTAGGTGAATGGGCAGTTCTTCCTCAGTATTGAGACCTAAAGGGATGACCGTTTGTAAGTCGATAATAAACCTAGACTTAAGTCTACGTAATCTTAGTTTGAGGTTTCCTGCTCGATCACTGGCTGGGATCAATGCAGTAAAATTTCAGGATATTCCTTTCGCTGTTGTGATATTGGGCAAAATGCCTCGCAACTGGGTACGACGGATCCCTATTTTCTATTGCCCGGGCATGCTCCAAAATTCTCCTTTTTGTCGGGTGTATCGTACTGCCTATATAGAGTTTTGAGCATGGACATACTAGGCAGTACACACAATATGGAGTGTTGCAAGTCAGAAACTTGTTGATTGTTATCATGCCCTCCCTCCCAGGTATCTTATAAGAGATAACTTTGGAGCTATTCTTACATGCCTTGCATTTGGAGCAAGGGAAAAACTCGGTGATTTTACTAATTCTCGGTACAAAAGGGATCGGTTCGTAGTGACTCCTGACCAAAACGTCTTTTAAAGATTTACTGCTTCTAAATGTGATTTGTGGATACTTCGGAAGTGTCCTCCCAATTACTTGGTCTGTTTTAAGAATATGCCAGTTACGACATAAAACTTTCCTTTAAGTCCCAGCCTCACTTGAGAAGGTAGTAATAAAATCGACATGTGTCATCTCCTAGATTATTCGGTCTCTCCTTATCCCTCAGTAGGCAGTGTCTTGGTATTTTCTCCACCTTAGCAAGTGTTTTTTAATAATAAATCGTGACAGTAACCACGCGCCTTAAATCTGACAATCACTTCCTGTATAGCAGCATGAAAATCATCTATATTGGTGCAATTTCTTTTAATGCGCAGAAGCTCACTATACGGTATGCTGTCCTTAAGACTTTTCTGGTGGCTACTGGAAGCTTCTAAGATGGAATTACCTGCGGTTTCCTTCCTAAAGAGTGAAGTACAGATCCAGCCCTCACTGACAAACACTTAAAATCAAGGAAAGAGACCTCTTTCTTACTTAAATGCCCACTAAAATGCAGATTGAGGGAATTTCTATTAAGTTCACCAATGTATTCCTCAGCTTCACTTTATGGACCTTTCCATAAAATGAACAAATCATCGATATATCTATGCCAAGATATGATGCAATTGACCCACTTATTGTACTTCTCTGCCCAGGCCACCTGCTTCTCCCACCAGCCAACGAGTACATTCGCGCAGCTGGGGGCGAAGCAGGTGCCCTTCGCGGTACCCCGTACTTGTCGATAATGTTGTTTATCAAAAGAGAAAATGTTATTGGAAATTAGCATATTCAATCAACATTTCATTATGTTCCGATAACTGTAATGACCTTCCTTTAAGAAAATAACGTATGGCTTCTAGGCCCTTATGTTCAATTGCAGTGTACATACTAGTCACATTTAACACTATCATCACCATATCTTGTTCCCCTGAAATGCCCATTATACTCTTAATGAAGTGGGTGGTATCTCGAATATTCGAAGGTAGCGTTCTAACAAAGTCTGACAGAAAGTAATCAACAAATTGGGACATGGCTTCAGTCAAACATCCAATGGAGGAAACAATTGGACGGCCTGGTGGTCTTCTGGCGTCCTTATGTATTTTTGGCAAATGATAAAAAGTTGCCGTGACAGGATATGGACACGTAAGGAACTTAAACTCGTTATCACTTAACATGTTTCTATCTGCCCATTTTTGAATGAGGTCATGATATTGATGAATGCCTGTAATATATTCCTCTTTTGTAATTCTCAGATAGCATTGCGTGTCCGATAACTGTCATAATGCCTCTTGGGTATAAAATTCTCGAGACATCTATACATACATATATACATACATACACACACACACACACACACCAACACACACACACACACACACACACACAGTATATATATACTACAGAGTGGCTACTGCCATTCTGCGAGATATTTATAGATATGTGTATATATTTCACAGAAATATTGCTGGCTCTGCCCTGAAATGAATGTATTTATTTATTTATTTGAAAAGCTTTATATAGAACAAACTTGACCCAAAAGTATCAGAGCACTTAACATAGTTGGCAGAATAGAAGTTACACAGGTTACATATGGGGAAGGACAATTACATTTGGTAAGCACAGATCTATAGCAATTGTGTACACAGGAAGATCAGTAGAATTTGCATGAGTTACACAAGAGGGGTGTACAATTACATAAGTGTAAACATAGATACATTGCGATAATATATACCAGAGAAATATGATGGACAGTAGCAAATGTGGGAGAACATTTCTGAGGTGGCTATGGTACATACTTCGTTTCCTATGCCATGTTGTGGAGCACAAACATTTGTTGCTGTTTGTAGTGCTCAAAGAGACATGAAATCAGTTTGGTCTCCATGTGCGAAGTGACCGGCATGTGCAGCAGAGCCTTGTATTACAAGAGCGCTTACATCATGGGCTAAACATTTGGAGGCACCACAGGCAGTTTCAACCTAGTTAGTGCACATGTGCAAATAGTACAATGCCTCTATGTTGAGAATGCAAAACAGCCAGTAAAACCTCTCTGTAAAAAACACAGCTGCTGTAAAGTAGCTAACAAAAGACACACAATGGATGTACAGAATGCAGAACAAATCAAAACATTCACCCCCAGTTAAGAGATCTGGGTTAAATCCATCATTCTTTTGCTCACCATGCCACCCCAGTTTAGGACCTGGCCTGGCAGTTTGGGCTGGACTGTTCCCATGGGGCACAGGGTCAAGACTTATTTGCATATGGCTGGGTCCAAACTGGAATGGCATGGTGAGCAAACAAACTATGGATTTAGGCCGAGATCTCTGTACTTGTGTGAATGCATGACATTGTTCTGCATTCTGTCCGTCATTTGTTCTTTTTGCATTTGTCACCCCGAGTGGGACGAGTATGCTCAGGTGTGGGTCCTGTGCTCTCCATGCCACTGGAGTCGAGCTATCCTGGCTGATGAGGGCTGAAAGCCCGAAACCGGTCCTAGGATGCTCGTTTCCAGGCCAGGGAGGACCTGGCCTGGCAGTTCGGGCTGGACTGTTCCCATGGGGTACCGGGTCAAGACAGATTTGCATATGGCTGGGTCCAAACTGGAATGGCATGGTGAGCAAAAAAATAATGGATTTAGGCCCAGATCTCTGTAATGGGGTAAATGTATGACATTGTTCTGCATTCTGTCCATCATTTGTTCTTTTTGTAAAGTAGCTAACGGCAGCTAAGTTATGCCCTGTAGCAATCGGACACCTGCAATCACTAAAGTGGAATATATAAATACATGTATCAGGGGGTCTCAAACCTTTCCTGTAGAGAGAGCTCTGATGTGTGAAAATCATTGTGGGCTGCTGAAGGCCAAGCCACTTGCACAGTGTTACTAAACATCCCCACACTCAGCTTCATCGGCTTTTAACCTAATTTCCATAGAGCCAGATACTAGCGTTTGAACAAAATACTTTGTTTAGGGACACTATGACAGGGCTGCCATGTGTCAGTGAGAGCATGGTCTTTGGGGATGTATTACAAAGTGAATGTATTAATGGGATATATGGGATATATGTGTGTGGATGAATGACAGGCAATGTCCTGAGAAATAACCATCACCCCTCCCTTAACTGCCCGAGGTAGTAAAACTTAACAAGCATTTACAATGCAATGGTTTTGCCTTTGTTAAAGTTAGAGCTATTAGCATTGCTCTTGACATTTTCATTTATGTTTTTTTTTTAAACATAAATAAATGGCATTGTCATTTACAATAGCAGGGCAGGGCACAGGGAAGGGGGGGGCGAGGAGAGACGAAGGAGAGCTGCGGGCTCTTGTTGTAATGCTTTCATGGATGAGTTGGTGGATGCATGGATGGGTGCATGCATGGATGTGTGTATGGATGGGTGTATGGATAGATGCATATATACAGCCAATCCCTCACCAATTTATGGAATCCATCAACCCATCCAACCAACAACCCATCCATGCATCCACCCATACATAATTTAGAATCAGACTTAAGTTCCCCCATGAACCATCAAGCCTTTACCATGGCTTATCATCAACGTATGCTTTCAGAATGTTACATAAACTTGCAGCCATTCGGCATACAGTTGGAAATTCCAAATATCTAAAGTACTGCAGTTTGCAAACAAAAATACATTGCCTCTCTCAAAAAGGCATACAAAGGAACATCACAAATAAAATATTGTGCCCCCATGGTTTGCGAAAGGGGCAGCCCAACACCAACCAACTTGCCTCCTACAAAGAGATGTAATTTAATGTAACGGAACAGGTCTACAAACTGTAATAAACATCAACCATGAAATGCCTGTTGGCTATACTTAATGTTGTCTACAATGAAGCAGCCAGGCCTACTGCCTTGGTCTTAACTTTTCATAATAAACAGATCAGACCTATGGCATCGGCCATAACTTTCCCAGCACAACAATCAGTCTTATAGCCTTTCTTACTGAATGTCTCAATAACCAACCCAGGCCTACAGTACTGCTGCTCTGCCTAATGTTTCCCACAAGGCAACTACTGGCATTCAGTTATAAAATTCCAAATGTATATAAAATTACAAAAAAGTTTATAAATTGTTCAGATATGCCAACAGGTCCCGGAGCTCTGGTCTATTGGGTACGCTGAACTTCAAAGTAATATACTACTTTTGAAAGGCAATACAGTTAAAACAATCCAACATCTGATGCCTTCCCTCTTTAATGTACGATGTTCAGAATAAATATGGCAGGCCTTCTGCCTTTATTGTAACTTTATACAATAAATAGACCAGGCATCTAAAGAATTAATCTCTGCCTTGCCACCACATCCACTTGTATTGAGAACAAGTATTCCCATCAGGCAAAAACTAGAATACAAGCACTTTCCGTGGAAGCAACCAAATCCGGCCCAATCACGGCTGTCCTCGACGGAAGCAACATGTGGGCAAAAGCAAATCCTCTCGCTAACAGTAATTCTGAAAACTCATTGTTGAGAACACGATGTCCAGCAGCAGCTGTGGCTCTCAAGCCAGACCTAAAACGAGTCTATACCACGAAGCGGCAAAGAGAGCGCTCTGCACGTCATGTACAGAATCAATAAGACGCCCCAAAGCTGCCCTTACTCAGTTTGGTAAAGACACACAAACATCAGGCAGGCCCCTTCTGCACTGCAGTGGTTTCCCCAGACCTGAATGTGTCTCTCTTCCCTCTGGAAAACAAGATACTGCACTGAAGGCCAAACCGTAGCTATGGATAAGCTCAGTCAATTGAAACGTGAGCTGCTTCTAGGCGCATCTATCCATTGAACACAAGTACTCTAGACTAGGCGGTCGTGCTGTTTACACTACTTCAACACCGCAGTAAAACAGGTGACTAGCCCTCCAGCCTTTCCTAGAATGCGGACTGCTTATGATCAATTAGGGGGGGAGCTATAGAAACGGAGTGCTTAAATATCCGTGTTCCATATATTCCGCCAGACATTTCTAATCAAGCGTGCTATGTTTGAACCGGACAGAGGTGCAGCACGGTACAGGCGGCGGCAGGAGCCACGGTGCATCCATCTTCGGCATTTAAATAAAGCACAGCTGGAGCCCTTCGTTCAAACAGACATGCCTCAACTATGACCGAACCGAGCGATCCTCCTACCCATGGTCATTCATCATGCCCACAGTCGCCTACATCGTGTGCATATCAACAATTATTTACTTCACGAGCTTAAGTCAATAAATCCACGAGTGAACAGGAAAGGCCTGCGTTTATTAATATAAAAAGCATTGGCAAAGTAAAGAGACCTGACACGTAATGCAGCCATACTCCAGGGGAGGGATGGAGACACGAAGCGGAAGAAAGCCTAAACCGCTGACCAATAACAAGCAAATGGGCGTGACAATAAGCCAAGCAATAACAAACAATGGATGGCCTCTAGGCGCACCGAGAAACAAGCTACCAGTATTACGAAGAGCGGGAGGGGTGCGGGGGCGGGAACGGACACACGGACAGCGGGAGGGAGGGTGGGAGCACTCACCTGGACTTCCTCCGGCGGCGGCGGTCGGCACACACAGGCACGTGTTGCAATGTTAATTGCATTCGGGAACGCCCCCGAATTGAAAATACGAGACTGCATATATTACAAAAGGATTCATTTAAATGTGCATTCTTATTTTCAAGGACATTTGCAAGTTGTTTAACTATCTTAAAGAACTCTTCAGTCGAGTTTTTGCAAGTCTCGACTTATGCGTCACTCTGAGGAGTCCGCCTCTCGAGGCTCTGTAGAGCAATCACTTAAATCCTTTCCTGTACGAAACGCTCGGTACACGAAGAGACGAGCAAGGCCTGCAAGGGTAGAGGGCTCATGTAGCTCCCTGAAGCCCCTCTAGAGTTCAGACCGAAATAAGGAGACTCACAGAGGACGCTTCACAGGCGATCATCTTGGGTGGGCAACACGCCCTCTTCCATACCCAAGAGCCACTCTGTTGTACTTACTGCGTTCTGTGCACAGCGTCCTGACCTGACTGTTTCTAAGCGCTAGTCTTGCGCGTGCTCTTAAGATCGCTCCCAGTCTGTACTACCTACGCCTTGTCTCCAGCCCCTGCCTGTGCCCCCAGCAGCCCTTGGCCTGCACGAGAGAAGGTTCCACGAGGCCCGCTAATAGGCGCTTAGTTGAAGTGGCTGACGCTGATCCTGGGACGCTCTGGCCAGCCTCATCTTTGCATTAAAAACGGGTAAATATTGTCTTGTCTGACACCTTTAATTGGTCCCGCCAAGTCACGCAGTGCTTTGTGGAGCAGCGAGCCCCCTGTGGGAGCTCGATGGTTAATGCAGAGGGCCGAACTAAGGCACTTCCTCCCTCCACCCCGCTACCCCACATCATCCCTGGTTAGCCCCTGGCCTGCAGCCTTTCTTCTCTGATTGAAGCGCCTGTCACTTCACTGCCTCCTGCCTCTCGGCAGCATCGTTATCTTGTCAAGCCTCTGAAAGCGCCTCTTACATCTGTAGCGCTTTGGCAGTGTGGCAGCCTTCAGCAAACCTGTCTCTGCTCGGGACAGCACTATATGTTGACTCCCGCGGGCTGTGCAGGGCGGAAGTGACTGTGACGTCACACATAGGGCCCTCGTCCCTCAGTATCACTCGGTATCTGAAGTGAACGCTGACTGCAGAGATCAAGAGACCCGTTTCAAATGCATCCGCAATCTTCCTCTTACGATTCCCCGTGCCAGTGATATATCATACTGAGTTAGGAACATTTTAGAGATCTGGGTGTAAGTCATAGGGCAGAGGTTAAATCCCTGCCTGGACTGACTGAGCCTTTCATGCTTCGCAGCCGATGCGATTAGCACCAGGGAACCGACACGTCAGCAAAAAAAAAAAGGCAGGTCCCGGCAATGCCGGACCAGATTCGGGGGCGTTCCCGGCTTTCGGCTGACGTCGCGTGACATCGGCAAAAGCCAAAGAATCTCGGGAACGCCCCCGAATCTGGTCCGGCATTGACGGACAGGCCCCTCGTCCAATGGCTAGGCTCCATTTATGGAGCCAGCCAATGAATGACGAGGGCCGACCCAAACCCACACTACAGTTCTCATCAGGTTTTCGCCTGCGCGAAAAAGATGCGCAGAGCGCATCTTTTCGCCAGGCAAAACCTAAAAATAGCCTTTAGGGATCAAGATCCTCTCCTGAGCCCACTTTCATGTGTGGTTGTCCAATCACATCCTCCACCTATTGTGGAAAAAACAAGGTCTTACAGTGTCGTTAGATGGAGATGATCAATAGTGGGTGAGTAATTTAGGAGAAGCAAGCACAGCAGATGCAGGTTGGGTGCAGAGGCAGCCTATTGAGCTGGAGAACGTGTGCAGTGGCAGATATCGCTCTAAATGCAGAGACCTAATGACAAGCTGTATTTGGCTCCACTGTACCCCTGGGTTCAGGTCATGTTGAGGTGTGACCAAGGTACTAATGGGCTAACGTAGACAGAGGGCTAGATGATGGCTGAAGGTATTGTCATGAGCAGCCATTGGTTGACCTGACCCTTATGCTCTCTGTGCACCCTAACATCAGAACTAGCAGGCTAGACACAGCTGGCCCTGCCCTGCTCAACCACAACGACAAGCGTAGAGTGGCCACTTCAACAAACTAGCAGAAACCAGGGAGGCGAGCGTGGTTGGCCACAGCCATAGAGGCGACGATGGGCCCTTAGGCCAATTCTGCTGCTTTTAGAGCAAACAGAGGCTCGGAAACAAATCTCAGCAGCCGGACTTGGCACTATCCACCCCCCCTTCACCTCCAGCAAGACGCAAAATGTTAAGGAACCAGAGTGGAGTTAATGTGCAACTCCTAAAGAGAGCTCATCATCAGAGAGCGAATCAAACCGTGTCAGCAGTGAACAGACTTGCGCTGCAATTCAAATTTAGAAAATATTCCCCAGAATATGGGTTCCCCCAGGCATGGCGAGGAACTGGAAACCCGCAACTCTCTCAAGCTGTTTGTTCCCCTTCATTTACCGCCAGTGACTGCTCCCATCCTACGTTTCCTTTAGTGCTGGTTTAGGAGTGCATCAGTCCTCTATGAAACGTCAGGAGCGTTTACTTAACCATACAAGCTGCCAAACGCCTGGGTCTTGTCCATGAAAACGTGCAGGCTCTCGTTTCATTGTGACGCAGGCACCCGTCATCACACAAAGTCTTTAAAAAGAAATGTGCGCGGGGCGTCCAAGCCAAAACTGAATAGAAGGCAGCAATTGTTTAAAAAATACGACGAAGGCTAAGATTAACGTGTAAATATTGTGTTGGCAACTGTAGGTTTTTTTGCTAAGGCACGTTAAAAAAATTCTTCAAGCCTCCAAGCACGGCCAATGGGTGCTTCTTGTGTGCTAAATGTCACGAGTGCGCCTATCTCAGAATATGTGACCAGGGACCCCCATAAGTGAATCAGATAGCTTAAAAAGTAATCCAGGCAGTTTTAAAACTTGTAAAGATAAGCTGTATAAGTGGTTTGCAAAGTATGGGAGAATGCACGCATTAGCGCTTGATACCAGCAATAGTTACGGTACTATCAGGGAAATCCACAATAAAAACTGCCAACAAGACAATACAACAGACCCAGAAACATACAAAAAAACAAGCATTGGCAAAGTCAATAGGTCTCACCTATGCAACAGTGATTGGCTTTGCCAATATGTTTTAGCAATGTTGTACACCAGAGAAGCTGCTGTTCAGCACGGCTAAAGGTTAGTGGGGTAAAGGAGAGTGTCGTGTAGTGTTATGGAGTGGCATAGAGCGGCGTACGATAGAGTTCAATGTCGTGGAGAAGAGTGAAGTGGAGTGTCATGGAGCAGCGTACAGTGTTGTGGAGTGTTGCAGAGCCGAGTGGTGCTGACTGGAATGTAAAGATGGTCAGCACGCAGGAAGTAGTAATGTAGAATCTTTATTCTAGAGCAAGCAGGTACATGTCTTCACAACGACAGCCCCACACCAACTGATCACTATCCCACTAGTTCTGGAATCTCGCTATGCAGTACGCTTCCAGTTGCCATGACACTGGAAGCATCATAGCAAGGATGCCACATCTTCTCTCTTTACAATGAACCAAAGGACAAAATATAACCGTTACACATTTAATGTACCGTATTTTCCGGCGTATAAGACGACTTTTTAACCCCTTAAAATGTTCTGGAAAGTCGGGGGTCGTCTTATACGCCGGGTGCCAAATTTGACGGTATGTTTTCATGCGTTTTACATAGCGCGGACTTTACCCGAAGGTGTCAGAGCGCTCTACAGTAGGAACAGTGTTGATACAAGACAAACAATTACAAATGAACAAATTACAAAAGCAAACGTTAAGTTACATGGATCAAAAGTGACAAAAGTGAGCAACCAAAATACATGAGGTAGCAATCGGTACATTCCTGGAGAAAAAAGTGATAAGTGTGCAGGTTACAAAAGCGTACAAAGTACGAGATAAAATAAAATAAATTCTCAAAATGGCTATGCAGGACTGCGTTGGACTGCGCTGGAAGTGGGGGTAGTCTTATAGGGCGAGTATAGCACGAAACCTACATTTTATCTAGCAAAGTAGGGGGTCGTCTTATACGCCGGGTCGTCTTATACGCCGGAAAATACGGGTAATATAATGTCAAGAGAAAGCGGGGTGAGGAGTTGAACACACAAAAGGTAATAATGTAATAGTACAATAAATAAAAGTGAAAAGATATAAAAGAGAAAAGATATAACATCAAAACATCACCCCTACCCCCTTATATACTTAATTTAATTTTACATGACGTAACTCTATACTTTACAGGTAAATACACTGCCCTTCCCACTCGCGCTCTATTGTCACCACTACATGATGGTTGTGCAGCACTTACATTGGTATTGTCACTATGGGAACTCGAATGTGTAGTAACAGAATGAATCTTCTTCACATCAGTAACATCATCCCACATCCAATTCATAAATGATGATTTGTTTTCCTTACCAGAAGCTGAAAAGATGTGATCTTATTCACATTTCACCATTCTGCTGTGATGCCATATTTTATTATCACTTAATTTGGCTGAATTTGAGTAAGTCTCAAGGACTTTCAGAGGTGCAGAGTATCTGCTTTCTCCTTTTCTTACCTTAGTACCAAGCTTTATTTTAACCCAATCTCCGATTTTCAGATCAGCCTCCTTAGTGTAATTTTTTTTTTCAAAATTTGTTCTGCAGGATTCATGTATTTTGCATAGGTTAGAACAGAGAACAGCAGGAATCACTCAAGTCACACGACGGCCTTGGCAACAATCACTCGCGTCAAGCTGCAATCAGCAGAAGACGTCCACAGCTCGAATGATGAAACAGGTGGCACGTTTGTGATGGATAGAATGCAGTTTCTTTTGAAAGATGCGTAAGGATGACCAATCTTCCAACCGTTATCTAAGTACTAGAATCGCTTCTCTAGAAACGCAATGAATAGATGAATAACGCCAATTTTGAAGTAAAACGACTTCAGAGCACCATTGGTACACAATCCTTAAAAGCAGTTAAATCACAGAAATATATGATCCACATAACCAGTCTGCAGTTAAGTGGTAAAAGTTCCACAGTGGGGTAAACTTGGCAGCGCTCCCAGGTGCTAAATTAAATGGAGTAATTGGAACCAACTAGATGCGCAAGGTGTGAACTTTAGATGAGCTCACGGTTTTTGAGGTAATAACTTAGATCAAAATGAGCTCCAATTCCACCACAATGTAACGAGTGCCTTCCTCTGCTTGCTCTTATTCTTGGCCATCCAACGTCGCCAAAATGTAAAGATGGTCAGCATGCAGGAAGTAGTAATATAGAATATTTATTCTAGAGCAAGCAGGTACAGGTCTTCAAAATAACAGCCCCCCATCAACTGATCATTATCCCACTAGTTCTCGAATCTCGCTTTGCAGTATGCTTCCAGTTACCATGACACTTGAAGCATCATAGCAAGGATGCCACATGGAGTACAGAGTTGAGTAGAGTGTCCTAGAATGGAGTGGCATAAAGTGCCATGGAGTGGTGTGGAGTACGGTGGAGTGGTGTAGAAGGTGTTGAGTAGAGGGGAGTAGAGTGTTATAGAGTAGAGCAGAGTAGATTGTCAGAGAATGAAGTGCTGCGGAGTAGAGTGGAGTAGTGTGTCATAGAATAGAGTGGAGTAAAGTGGCATGGAGTGACATAGAGGGAGTTCCACAGAGCGTCGTAAAGTGGTGTAGTGTCATAGAATGGCATAGAGTGGGGAGTGGGGAATATCATAGATATTTTATTAAATTCCACACCCCTGTATCAGTGACAGCATTGGCTTCTCATTTCAGATACTAGCTATCCAAGCTGATTGGTGCGCCACAATAAGCCATACTGTGATACTATACTAATCAACTTGGGATTCAAACACATTCATATAAAATAGTTTTTTACGGATCAGAATATTAATTTCGAACCAATACTGCATAAGATCTTGGGAGTACTATCATGGGCTATATGATTTAGAACAAGATAGGGAGTCTATCACCACCATTATTTTTTCTACTAAATCCAGCAGAACCTCCAGGACAGTGGGCAAAATGAAAAGCACTTAAAAAAATAAAAAAAATGATGTGCATGTGTTTTGCCAATATGATGAGGAAAAAAAGGATCGCTCTTGGTGCATTGTTTTGGGGTGGAGGGATGGACATCTTGAAGACTTACTGGAGTTAGAATAAGGGAAAGCACGGGAGTTAAACGAGATTGAGATTTGCATGAAAAAGCACTGGACTTGCATTATTTGCAAAAGGTGAGCACAATTTTGTAATGTTATCACATTAGCAAAAGAGTGCATGTACAGAATGAAAGTGTGAAGGGATGTGATATAAGTCTGAGAATGTTGGTAGTGAATTGTAAATTTAGTGCTCTGTGTGAGTAACAAATATGTGATCAAATTCTATTGAATCGCAAACGGATAAACGCTAAGAGAAGAACTCTGACTCGGAGACGAACCTCCATTACCTGAACTTTTGTTAACTGCCAAGAAAGTCAAACACATGATGTAGTGTGTATCAGAAATATATAAGATTTGAGTATAAAGACACAAATAAATACAGGTAGGGATGAAAAGGGAGTAATATGAAAGAGAGTGAGGGTCTGTGTTTCAGGTCTGCCTGGCCTTTTTTATAGCCCTAGTAATCAGGTGACCCCTTCAGCCAATGGGAACCCTAGCCCTAACACTATCCAATCACAACACTAGCCCTAAAATCTAGGAACCAATAGGAGACCAGGACCTTACAGCCAATCTTAGCCCTAGTCCAAGCACCCAATCAGTTCAAAAACCCCTATCTCTACGTCCAATAAACGCCCTAGACCTACCAGTAGTCCCAAAACAAGTCCATGCAACCAATGGCACAGGTAGCCCTAGTCCCTACTTCCAATAGAAAGCCTAACCCTACTTTAAGTCCCACACCTAGTCCAACAACCAATCACATCAGAAGCCCTAATCGTTACTTCCAATTAAAGGTCTAACCCTAGCCCTAGTCCCACCCTACTTCCAACAACCAATAACATAGGAAGCCCTAGTCCCTACTTCCAATAGAAAACCTAACCCTAGCCCTAGTCCCAACCCTACAATGATTGAATCACAGACCCAGAAACCAATCAGAACCCTCAAATACCCAACCAATGAGGACATTAACCTTAACCTATTGGAAAAACCAGATACAACCACCAATCAGTGTAGACATGCACCAACCACTAGCAGACCATATAAGGTCCGTCCCAGCGACCTCAGACAAGGTTTGCTGGCCAGGGAGTTGGAAGCTGCTTCTCCTGTTCATAATCTTCTAGGAGACAGACAGGCTCAATCCACACTTTGGACTTCAGCAGGTAAGGGCTTCACTAACTTGAAATCTAACAATACTGTTTGAATAAAACTTTACTCCCCCTGCTGGCCAAAAAACGAAGTACACAGGCCCTAGTAAAACACAGTTTAAACAGCTCACAGAAGCACCCTCTGATGTAGAAAAAATCCCTGTTGCTGGAGGGGCAGGGGGCTGGTTTCACTGGCTTGTGAACACAAAATGGTGGGTGGGAGTGCACTGTTTTAACATACAGGTCTTAGCACAGAGCAAAGGAAAAATTTGGAGGGAAAACAGAATTGTCACCAAGGAATGAGAGAGACAAACTACAGAGGTTGGACTGCAAATCCCACAATTCAATACACTAAATGGAGGCAATCATGGGGAGGGAAAACCACACATTTAAAACACAACACAGGTGATAAAATATGCAATTACAGGCAGGCTAAAACTAAATTTTTTAACTGTAACAACCACAGGCATAGACAGTAAACACTAAGTGAAAATCGTTTTTTAAACAACTTTTTGTCTTGGGAAGAGACAGCACTAGTCTGTCTCCTTACCACTTCCTGGACTCTGCTCACTGCAATCTGGGGCACAGGTAGGCTGCAACTCACAAGATGGAGGAGAATGATTTGGGGTGCACCCAGCAAGGCCTTAAGGGGCCTGGGCAGGTGTGAGAGGATGGCTCAGACTTGCCTGGTAGCTGAATAGCCAATGGTCTGCTTGCCTGTGGGTGGGGGCTGGGCAGCTGCTTGTCCTGTTCAGAATCTTTCACAGGAAACCTACCAATGTTTACTTGGAGAATGTAATGACCTACAGAATAACACCTACAGATTATGTTGGCCTTGAAATTCCAGTGTTAAAATTATTTCTATGGCGTGATTGGTTTCAGAGAGAGAATGGAAAAAGGGAAAATGTATATTTCAGAAAAAGGTGTTGCCATTCTTGGTTAGCATGTGCAAAAAGGATTAGAAGTTTATTTATATCCTAATACCAAGCTAAAGTACAGGTTGGGAAGAGAGGGGTGGATGAGGGCTGTAGAAAACTTGCCTGAGGTGTTTCGAGATTAAATATTTTGTTTAAAGTTTTCATCCCCAGAATCAGGTTAAAGAAAAAAGCTGAACCTGTAGTATCAAAAGTCAGGAAGTTGCTGATTAGTGTACAGGCTCAAGTGAAGGAAACGTTTGATCAATTAGTGAGTCAAGGTGTGACTGCATATGTTGTAGTTATTAATAGTTTGTACCTATAGGGGCAGTTGGAAAGGGTAGTGTCAAGATTCTCCTCTGTATTGAGCTAAGGGCTCTGAATAACGCTAAAGTTGTGGATCATCATTCCATATCGAATATTTCTGAGGTTTTTTTCTTCCAACTTTAAGTTTTGCAATCTTACAGTCAGTCAAGCAATACATGAAATGTATTTATGTCTGTGCAAATACTGTTTTTACAAGCAGTTGGTTGTACGCATAAAAAGCAATATTGTAGGTTACAACTATATGTCTGACATTTGTATACTCCCTTGTAGGTGTGAACGGACGTCTGTGTGTGTACCCCCCACCTGCTGTGTGTCTGGGATGCCCATCACACCGAGCCTATTGATACCTTGCCCAACACCCAGTTGAATATGTCTGAGTTACTGCTGAAGTTAGATGGAGCCAAATTTTGTTCAACATTTAATACGCCATCTGCATACCATCAAGAGGGGTTGTATGAGTAGTCACAAAAGGTGTCTTCAATCATCACTTCATTGGGAACTTATATGTTCAAATATATATATTCCGGACTAGTTTCAGCCTCATTGCTGTTTCAGAGGATAATGGAGAATAATTTAGATGGCATTAATGGTGTAAAGTGTTATAAGGACAATGTCTAGTTTTTGGAAATTTCTGCATAGCACACAATGAAAAGTTGAGACAAGTTTTAATGTGCTTTCAGGAAAAAAGGACTAACTGTTAGGGCTGAAAAGTGCAAATTTGGAAAGAATTAAATTTGTTATTTGGACACATCTAAGGAAGGGATTTATCCAAGAAAGGAAATAGTTGACACCATTAGTAAGATGCCATTGCCAGTGAGAAGGGAGAACCTACGCATGTTGAAATTGTACAGTCGGTTTACACAGGAATTAGCTGGTAAGACTCAATGTATAAGGAATCTACTCATTAGGGCGTTTTGCAGCAGAAGGAAGGGTACCTATAAATCATTATTATTGTAGGATAACAGAGTTTAGTTTTGTTACTGGGAATTTTAGGATTTTCAAGCCAAATGGGATGTAGTGCACAAGAAATGTGCACTTCATAATCCTGAAACAAATGGAGTGCTTGAGCGATTTAACAAAACCCTCAAGGAAGGAATACAGATTGCTGGGTTGAATGGCATCCTTTGGAAGGATGAACATAATAAAAGATTGTTTGCATATCGCATGTGTCCTCATGCTACAATGGGATGGGCACTTTTTGAGTTAAGAGGGAGGAAACTGAATACATGGGTTCCTCCTGGATGGATGTCATGGAATGAAGGCTATGTGGAAGTTTCCAATGATGATGCATGGAGGGAAAAAGAAGGAATGTTAAAATAAAAGGAAAAGAGAATATGATCATAGGTTTGTATCTTGATCTCTGCAACTGTAAATATTTAAATGCCAGTAGGATCAGGGCACTGGTTTAAGTTCTCATGTCCAATGCTAATTGTTAAAATAGTCAGAAATGCTGGTAAGAATAATGATAATACAATTTGGAATATAAGCTGAGTGTTCAAGATATCCCATTTCGGATTTGAGAGATAATTCTAAAGAGGTAAAAAAATAAAATGAATTCAGCATGTAAAAAAATTAGAAACTATGGTGATGTGGGTCGTTTGAAAAAATAAATAGGCGTAGAAAAAGTGCTAGAAGACTTCAGAGACCTGGTTATCGGATGGTATAGGTCCAATAACCTATTTTGTTTTTCAGTAGGTAAAATAACACTTTCTGTACTTCTTGTACTTCTTGTATTCCTACATTTGGACAATGGTAATTTTATTCTGTATAATATAATATGTCATATTGGTTCTGATCTTATGTGATTAGTTTAAAAACGTAAAAGGGGAAGAAGTGTGGCATCTAGGCATTGTCATGTTTAACCTTTTTAGGACGTTTGTGTGGTGGAACACAAGCTAAGGGAGGTATTAGAGCAGGCAATTGGAAGCCTTAGCCAGTGAGTGAGGTCTGCTACAAATAAGGTTCTTGCATTAAACTTGTCACAGGCATCCTGGAGTTTATTTCACAAGGTGATTACTAGAAACACATGTTCATTTATTAGTAATTGGGTTTTAAGACACACTTTCTGTAGTACAGCATAATAGTCAAAATAATTAAAGATGAGGATTAAAGAATAGATACTGGAGGTAGGACCAATCTCTGCCCAGACAAAGTAACTAATACAAAAATGAATGATGTAAAAGGGAAGGTGAGGTGTGTGTCTGGATCATGAGATGGGGCTAACTATATATGAGATCTCACTAAACGGTAGCATTGGTGTATGACTTTGAAGGTTACTTTGATCATGGCTGAGGATCCTTCAGAGCCTGCAGTGTTGGGTGCAAACCACTTGTATTCTTCAACATCAGGACTTTAGCTTTCAAGTATGAGCATATATAGATTATTGGAAAAAAGGTCTGAGGATGTAAGTGGTAACCCTAGAATGCCCAAAGCAAAAGAGGATTAACTGCTATGTGGTGCATACAGGCCTCCTTGTGTGCTCTAGTTAACAGGCTGCTGGGGAGGCAGCCGTTCTATTTTTTCATACAGTTTCTCAACACCAACAGCTAAATTAGAACTGGGAAGTCACATTTAGGACATCTAGACTAGAGAGGGTAGCTGTGAATCAACTACGTTTACAGGAGGAAGTCAAATAAATGAAGAGCCTTTCCGAGTGATGTACAACTGTTCTTATGGAGATGGTGTGCATAGATAGGCCAATACAAGTTTGATGAACTCTTAACCAGCCATGGTGTAAAGCATGTTCTTTTCTGTTTTGTTTATACAACGGAAATACATATCACAATGGTAATGCCCAAACACTTGCATCTATTGAATGATGTACTGTTGCCAATTCAACTAAATGTACTGTTTCACTAATGGCCATGTTGCCTTAAATGAGCACCGGCACATGCAAGCACTGAATCGAGAGACGTTACTGTAAGAAATAAACAAACGGAGAACTATCTTTGAATGTATAGTGGAAAAATAAAAGAAACGTGTGGAGTGACCGATAAAAATGAACGATGCAAGTGACCCAGGAAAGGTGGCATGGAAATCCTGAAGATGGGACACACAACTGCCGTTGATGTCATAAACATATGGTCGAATAATAAATGAGGGTACCAGTAATCGGCAGCACGATAAAAACAAGAGTAGACGGATGTCAGAAAACCTGAATAATGTAGGGGACTAAACAATGGCAAATAAGGTGTAACGCAACAAACGTGAAGCACAAGCAGATGCAGAAAACAACCGTCAAAGGAAAGAATTAAACACTATTTTGAAACAGGACTGCCTGCAAATGTCGTAAATGACTAATGCATCCAATCACTTCTAGGAGAACGAAAAACAAATGCAATCACCAACCCTGGGCTCAGACGTCGAAATCTAGGGATCAAGTAATTAATTGACTGTGTCGAAATGGAGCTAAATTTTGAGTTTTCTGGCTAAATTGTGTCTTGTGGTAATGACGTTTTCCCAATCGTTACAAACCGCTTTAATAATGACATGGTTGTGGGACCAGGTGTGGCTGCATAAGACGGGTATCCTGCTGTGATGTCAGCAGACACAAATGAGTCAGCGAGCACAGTGCATACACACCTCCAGGTTTGTGTCTGCAGTTATAATCCCCTTAAAGATTTTGGGTGTGGCTGGGATCAAACTTCAAATGTTCAAAGTCCAGGAAAACTTTTCATTCCCAATTGTAGGTTGGCCAAGGGTTGCAGATGCACAGTAACTGTCAAATGGCAATACAAGCTGCTCCATTTTCATAAACTCAACTATAAATAACAACTTGACGAAAAACTACAATCTTAGGCAAAGGCAATAGATCTGGAATTGGCTGGTCTGTGAATGCTTGTTTTGTTATGGGGTTTGTAAAATTTTATTTTTGGATCGGCTACCAAGCCCTCGCCAATATATAAAAAGAAAAAAACAATGGTTAACAGCAAAACATTTTTTGGTCTCAAAACTCACACATTGCCGTAACGGTGTCTTGCACTGACAAGAAGTACTTTGTTGTACGTGCTTCTTGTGAAAGAGCAGAATGCCGTCACTCACATGAAGTTAGCCAGTGGCTGAAGTGGGCTGACCCATTGCTCTATGCTGTAGTGGGCGGAAGAAAAATGTCATTGACGACAGCCCAATAGATGAAGAGGGCTGGCCATATAAGTATATGTGTTATATATAATGCTGGTAAAAATAAAAATTCTTGGCTATTGCAGGACGTAAACAGCTATCTCTTCAATCAGAGAGTATTAATCAATAGTGCACAACAACAAGAAATGACATCACTAACGGCCAAGCCTTCCCTTTTTATTTCAAGGTCTGTGCCTACATGTTTTATTTTTTAAGAATCATCCACATTCAGGTTGCCTAAACAGAAAAGATCAATCCAAAATCTATGTGCCTGAACCTGTGAAAAGAACCCCACTAGCCCCCAGATGCATCAAAGTTATGTTTTGCGAGTCCGTAATAGCAAATTTTGAGGATTCGCTATTAAAGACTCGCAAAACGGGATGCATGTAGGAATCGCAATGTTATTTGCGACTGATTCCTTATTTGCGATTCGCTAATTGCGAATCGCAAATAAGGAATGGCTTTCCCATTCATTCCTAAGGGCCTAAGGGCCAGATGCATCAAGCATCCATTTTGCGATTCCTTATTAGCGAAAAATAAGGAATCGCTAATAAGGAATAGCAAAATGTAATGCATCAAGCAATCGCTACATAAATAGCGATTCCTTAGAATTCCTTAATTGCGACTCACAAATTGCGAGTCGCAATTAATGAATACCTCCCCATTCATTCCTATGGGCCCAGAGGCCCATAGGAATGAATGGGAAGACAATCTCAATTTGCGAATCGCAATTAGCGATTCGCAAATTGAGATTGCGAGTTCAAGGGTGCAGGGGTGTCCAAAGGACACCCTGTTGCACCCTTGATTTTGATCTGTGCACATATGTTGCGCACACACATGCCCTTAGGGCATGTGTGTGCGCAACATGAAACTTTAAAATATGCACAAAAGTGCATTTTTTTAAGTTTTTGCAAATTACCACGAAGTTGTACTTCGTGGTAATTTGCGTGCCCTATTAGCGAATTCGCTATTTTTGGAATTTTCATGCATTGCATTTAAGGAATCTCAATTTGAGATTCTGTAAATGCAAACAATCGCAATTTAGCGAATTCTCTATTAGCGATTTTTGCATTTGGGATGATGCATCCCAAATGTAAAAATACCGGTCGCAAAGGGGCAGATTCTGAGAATCTGCCCCTTTGCGACCGGTTTTTAGCTTGATGCATCTGGCCCTAAAGGCCCATAGGAATGAATTGGGAGTCATTCCTTATTTGCGATTCGCAATTAGCGAATCGCAAATGTGCCGCAATTTCAAGGGTGCCAGGGTGTCCAAAGGGCACCCTGTTGCACCCCTGAAATGATAATGTTCACTGGTGTTGCGCACACACATGTCCCAAGGACATGTGTGTGTGTAATACACAACTTAGAAAAATGACCTAGAGTACATATTTCTAAGTTTTTGCTATTTAACACGTAGTTTGACGTCACGGTAAATAGCGGCCCCAGATTGCGAATTAGCAATCTTGGAATGGTTCATGCCTTGCATTTAAGGAATCGCAAATTGCGATTCCTTAAATGCAATCGCAATTTGAGAACTCACAATTATTTGCGAATTCTTTAATTGCGAGTGCATGAACCCTTGATGCATTTCAAATGCAATTTTTGCGGGCGCAAACGGCCGAATTTTGCGATTTGCACCGTTTGCGCTCGCAAAAATGCTTGATGCATCTACCTGTAGAAGTATCATTTTTCCTAAGCCTTCTGGCACCACTGTTATCTGGAGGGACTGCAGCTCTAGAGGGGTAGAAATGCCAACCTACATTCCATGTGGGTCTAACCGGCATTCTGTGCAGATTTTGGAATGAAGCAGGAGTGCTGGGCATGGAATCCCAGATGTACTGTGTGCAGGTCCTTTACTGTAGCGACAGTGGTAGCAGTGAAATCTCAGCTACATTGAGTGAGGGCCCTGAGATGTAGTTGTAGTGACAGACTTGGAATACCAGCTGAATGGTTTGCAGATTCAGGAGATCAGTAGTACCACTCAGACTGGGAACAATAACTCTGGCACACCAAACAAGGACAAAGGGGACGATTCACAAAAGCATTTAGGAGTATGTGAAGTACACGAGTACTCTTTTATGTACACTTGCATGTCTTTGTGAATCGCCCCAAATTGTCCAGTTCTCTGTTAAAAGTGCAAAGAGGGCAAAACTCGCTCTATTTTTACTGACTGCTTATGAATATTCCCATTTTATTAGCATTTTTGATATTTTGGGGCACATAGTGAAAATGGGAGAAGTAGGCCTCCTGTACCCCCGTCTTTCCCCAGTGATCGAAGCCAATACCCTGCCCCATGCCGCTTCTGGGTTTCTTTTGCCATTTCACCCCCTGAGCAGTGATTCGCTTTCACACACTGCTCATTTTACGAACTGCCGCTTCCGTGTATTAAGTTTGAGCCTGCAGGCCGCTTTCCAAATCATGGCAACGTGCCAGATACAGTAATTACACCTTGCATTGCAACTATTTACCCCTTGGTAACATAATTTTTAATACACGGCGACCACTATATATTTTATGTTAGTTTAGGGTATGTAAATCGCTAATCAGAATTTGGGTGTCCTGTGAGGGAGGTTTGTGACTGCTGCCTGAACGGAGTTAAGGTGGCCTGGTGTGTATTTGAAACTGATATGAATTATTCAGACTGTTTGCGCCGATTGTGAATGTGCGGTTACATTTTTGGTGCTGCGGCAGTTATTTCATCACTCATGTGGAGGCATTTGATTATATATATATATTCATTCAGAGTTTTTATGATCCTGAACTCCTGTCTGAGGTGGCAGTATGTAAGATCATTGTAAGCAAGTTCTCTTGTCTCTCCTTAAAAGTAACTAACCAGAGGCATAACTGAGACGGAGATTTGTGTAATTTTTCAGGTTCTTATCCCCGAGTAGTATTGGATGACTGTGAATCTTGGGCGAGTACACCATGCGACTTGTTGATAATTGCAAGGTGCCTTATTGCATGTCCACATTATTGGAAATTAACATTTTAGCTCATTTATTTTGGTCGCTGTACTGTAAAATGACAGGAGTATGCTAATTTTATCAAAATTGTCATAGGACACCCCTCATTTTCTAAAAGTACATAAGTATTGGAATATTTTATTATTTATCACTTCAAGGCTAGAGGTGGGCGAGTCACTGAAAGCTCGAGCCTTTTGGCAGCGGCTCAGCTTGAGTTTCTATTGGAACCTCGAGCCCATAACGAGCCGAGCTTTCAAATTGATTTTGCCTGCCACTTACCCTCTTCCCAGGATGAGGCCTTACGACCAGCAGGGGCGACTCTAGGCTCATGGCGGCCCTGGGCAGAGAGCGTAGGTAGAGGCCCCGGCCGGGGCCCCCGCACCATTTTTTAAGAGCCTCAGGGGTCCCGGCCGGGGCCTGCGCACCATTTATAAGTGCCTCAGGCCTGGCGTGGCCGCCCCTGGGGTTTGGCGGCCCTGTGCAGGTGCACAGCTTGCACATGCCTAAGGTCGCCCCTGCGACCAGGGCTGCAGATTTTGAAACTCTGGAACCAGGTTCGAGTCTCGGCTTCCACTCAGAATCCTGTGATTCTGGGCAAATAACTTAATGTTGCCATGGTTATAAAAAAAATTAATGCATCCTTGTGTAATGTAACTAGTATTCACCTAAAGCGTTCCAAAGCCTTTGGGTTGACTTTGCGCTATATAAAAACGGCATAAAGAGGTTAAAAAAAACATACCTGGCACTGGCAAGTTGCCATGAATTGGAAAGCGGCCTGCTGGCCCAAACTTAAAACACGGAAGCGGCAGGTAGTAAAATGATCAGTGTGTGAATCTCCGTCAGACATGGTATGCTTTAACTACTCACTGGCCTAAGACAGGGGTACAGGAGGCCTACATCTCCCATTCCTTCCTCCACTAGGGAATGTGTGAAGGGGAGCTGTAAGGGCAATAGCTCTTAACCTAGGTGTCAGAATAATCACAAGAAAGATGGACACCTAGTACAGTATCTCCCCCAGGAACACGCAAGATTAACCCGTCTAGAAGAAAGTGTACCGAAATTGCTCCAAGTAGACCCCAAAATGTTCTTAGTAGTTGTTAGCTAGATGGTTAGAAGGCAAAAACTAATTGATACTGGAACAAGTGGACACACTGCATAAGCCAATATAGTGCACGACTGAAGAGGAAAGGTTAATGAAAAAGGGCCAATTACTGTGGTAATGCACTACTGATATGTGCTCTGCATCATGAAATAACTATAAAATGTTAAAAAAGATATGTAATGATGATACGTGCACATTGATGGGACACTGTTTTACACAGATGAAAAGGAGCACTGGACCACTAAGTGAAATAAGCAGCTAAACACTTGGGTGATGGTTCTCGCCAGTAGGCCCCTTGTTGTTGTCCTTATAAATTCACCAGATCTATTCCATGAAGACAAACACAGAAACTTCCCACCACTTCTTTACAAAACAAGGGATGTGTGTGGCATTTCTAACTTTGTGAGGACTACAAACAGGCGTGCACTAAACAATAATGGGTTATATTGTCATTTTCCCTCTACATTTCACGTTACACATCAGTTTTGAAAACATACAAAAACATAGAACAAAGTGAATTTTCTAGTGGAGAGACGGATAAATCACTCTAAGGTCAACATTTTTAAAGAAACTAAAAATTATCACTTTAAACAACCCCAAACTTAATTAAAAAGTTTTACATAAATGTGGAAAGAAATTTCCTAGTGTAGAGATGTGGGGAGGATGAGTATTGGTAATAACACCCAGAAAGCCCTCACTCACCATTGTACCCATTTTTCTTTTCTTTTTTTAAACTAGTTAAGTCCATCTCTCCTTTGAATTGCTGCATGGCAGTTTAGAAATTAAGGGGTCCTCCTCTCAAACAATTTTAAAGGTCACATACTGAAAATGAATTTGTATTTCTAGTTACATCGGTGCAAAATATAGCTGCAGACAACCAAGTAATGCTGGACTGGGGTGAGAAACTGGAATTAATTGACTTTTATAGTTGCTTTTGATGATTTGTCCAGGCCTTGCACTTTTTTGTTACAAAGTAACTTGGGACTGATACGAGATTTGAAGGAACTGATATTTATATTAGAAGGAACTGATATTTATATTAGACTAACAGCCTGATTCATCATTCTCCCGTTTTGCGAGCCCCTAATAGCGAATCATAAGGAATCGCTATTAAGGACTTGCAAAACGGGATTCATGTAGGAATTGCTAAATAAATTGCGATTCCTACACATTCCTTATTTGCGATAAGGCCCATAGGAATGAATGGGGAGTTATTCCTTATTTGCGATTAGCAATTAGCTAATCGCAAATAAGGAAGCGATTTCAGGGGTGTCCAAAGGACACCCTGTAGCACCCCTGAAATGCAACATTACAAAGGTGTTGCGCACACACATGTCCAAAGGACATGTGTGTGTGTAACATGCAAAAGAAAAAAATGCACTAAAGTGCTTTAATCTATTTTTTCGCTATTTACCACGAAGTCAGACTTCGTGGTAAATAGCGGCCAAATATAGCGAATTCGCAATTTAAAATTGGTTGATGAATTGCATTTAAGGAATCTCTAATAGAGATTCCTTAAATGCAATTCCTCGCACAAATGCTAATTCTATAATAGCGATTATAGCATTTGGGATGATGAATCCCAAATGCAATAATTGCGCTCGCGAAGGGCCAGATTCTCAGAATCTGGCCCTTTGCGAGCCGATTTTCGTTCCATGAATCTGGCCGTAAGTGCTTAGAAGTTTGGACAAGCCGGAGGCAGAGGGAGGGGGGAGGGAGCTGGATTGTGATGGCTTGTTGAGAATTTTATGGCTTACATTGCTGCAGAGATGTGTACATCCTGATGTCTACTGTGCAGTGATTTACATTGTATTAGATTGTAAAGAAGGAACATCTCGTCACAGGAAATTGTGGGGGCACAGGAGCTGATGCGGTGATGTAAGGTACAACTTTTAATCACTGCTGTATGATTGCTATGTGTGGATTTATAAAACAAAAAAAAACAGATTTAAAAAGAAAAAAGTAAACTGGGACTGATACTATGAAAGGGCTGTGCTGTTTGAATAACAAATTCTATTTAGTAACAAGATGGTGAAACCTATCCTTCACGCGTGGACAGCAAAGTGCTAGGCTGGAGGAACAGATTTAGAGGCCTACTATGGCGTGAACCCTTCTAAAGCAATCCAGTTACAGATGGCGCTTCCGAAAAGCCACTATTAGTTTATTTTATTTTATTTATTTTGAAAGTTTTATATAGCGCGGACAAGATCTTTGCAGATATCAGAGCGCTTTACAAAGAGTAGTACATGAGGGAGTATAGTCAGACAGATAAATCAATAGGTCAAAACAGTACAACTAGGTGGGGACAAAGTTGATATAGTAAGCAATGGTCTTGGTATTATGAGCTAGTGTGTGCCCCAACGGGGTCTCAGTTATTCTTGACAATAGGTGTGTCTTACAATAATGGTGCTAGAGTATTTTAATAAACTGTTTGAGAGGTTATACATTTGGATTTGGAGATATTAGGGTTAACTCTTAATTCCCCATACAAGTCAGCAGTTGAGAATTTTGGCATTACCTGGTCTGTTTGGATTCTTTTCTATCTTCCGCTAATGGTAAATATTTGAAGGACTCGGTTGCCTTTTATACCCCACCCTATTTAACTATATCCTTTGACACACTGACTAAAAGCTGAGGACTGAATTCTTTCTTTTTAGATCGAGCCTGGGCAGTGCATGTGCTGCTCTGTGAGCCATGCTGTATTGGAGTATGTACTTAAAGCCCCGCCCACTCTCTGCCCATATTTGTCATTGGCTTGTGTCATTGTCGTTCGTAAATGCTGGCTTCTGATTCGTTATTAGGCTTGTTAGTCCCTCCTTAGTACCGCCTTATCTTCATTTGTAACCTACGATGAGGACTGGCTCTTTTACTTCGGTTGTTACACGGTGCGTCTTTTAGTCTGTAACCACTATTTTCTTTCATGAGTTTCTCTTACTGCAGGAGGGTCTCTTGTGTGCAGTTTTGACCACCGGCTTGTTTATTTAACTCGTAGCAAACGAAGAGCTCTTCAGGGGCCATGGGAGACAGAAGGGGGAAACTCAGCGATGCCTTCAAGCATTTGGAATGTATAGGTCTCACATTTGAGAGAGCTAAGCTATTGGCATTGTAAATGATTATGCCTTTTATTTATGTTTTAAAAACCAAAACATAAATAGCTCAAACTTGCATCAAATGCGAGACCTATTGTATTGCAGATGCTTATTTGATAAGGAATAAAAAAAGTCTTCACATTGGGGCACTTATACCAACACATTCGCATAGGGTAACAAAGTATTACCTTTTTTCTACTTAACATCTGTCAGAGATAGCAAGGAGGGAGAACAATGGTGACTTTCAAGTGTGATCTTTCATCATTTGAACTTGAAAAACAGTGACGGACGTTAGTTACACTGGAAAAAAAAATAAAAAATAACTGGATGATTCGGTATTTTTGGATTCTGGGCCATTCAATGCCCAAATGTGTGCTTGTAGTAACTTCCTTTACACACTTCCAAAACGTGGATAGCATTATTATTGTTATGTAAGTGATGCAATTATTAATTATTGCAATTCTACACATGGGCTGTGATTGCAATGTAAGATCTGATTTGCATTACTTGGAGATTAGGAGGCATTTGTTTTTTCACAGTACATATTTTAGGTTAATATGGTTCCACTGACCCACACGTTGCATTATTTGAAACTGAATCCAACTATAAACCACAACACGTCATAAAAAAGAAGGGCGTCAGGAATCAAGATCTGACAGTATGAGAAATGATACTGTGCAGCTGAAAACGAGATGAGGCCTCCAAGTTTATGCTCTGACAAGTTGTACATGTTTGAGTTGTTAAAGCAACCCTACAAGGACCAGAAGAACAAGCTGCCATTCATCTGGCATTCTGAAAGCAGAAATATAAATAATCACCGATCCTTCTAGTAAGGTTAATCTGAAGGCACTAAAACTCACACTTGTGATGTACTGATGGCTGTAAAAAGATCATCATAAAAAGGAGCATCAGGAACAGCTGAGTTGCTGCCAGAAGACGTCCACGCATGCACCGTAAATGGCAGTGAAGAGACTGCAAGAGAATCCAGTCCAGAAAGTGAGCGCCAGCTATTCTGTGTATGCGTATACAATGGATTCCAACCCGGCTAAGGCTGTAGTGTCAGTGGATTGTTTCAGCAGTTCATCTGATGGATCGTATGAATGTTCCAACATATCATGGTTACCACTAAAAACAAAATAGCAAACGCATGCGTTGCACCGTCATAAACTCACTGGATAGCCACTGAGCAAAAACATGGCAACTGGGTTCCGCTAAAGGCTGGCTGGAACAGCCTGTCAACCCAATGAACACGTATTCAAAACACAGAATAAAGGCACAGGCAGCAATGCCTCACTGGTCACCACAGGGATGTATTTATATATTCATTTAACTTTCTAGTCTTCCCCATCTCAGCCGAAAGGCTGGTTTACCCTACCGCTACAGGTTGAGGAAAAATGCTTTAAACGTCTGGGCAATCTATCTCAGTTGTATATCATGGCCTTTATTTATTTATTAAGTTTTATATAGCGCAAATTTGATCCTGAAGGATATCAGAGCACTTTACAATTTGAGGCAATTAAATAACTTCCCACCCTATGCCCCTATAAACCCACATCCTATTATGGAACTAAAAATGCAAAATTAGAACAAAAAAATGTAATAACTACTAACATTTTTACAAAGATAATAAAAACAATAACAAATCTTATACCAAAAATACATGCATCACACACATACAAAAAAAATACAAACATAATTATGTTAATACAAAATCGATATTTTTCACATCTATATTTTTGCAAACGATATTAAACACTTCGATATTTTTTACATCTGTTTTTGCAAATGATATTAAACACTTCGATATTTTTTTACATCAATATTTCCTACCCAAAAGTCGATATTTTGCACCACGATATGTTGTCTGTCGATATTCTTGAGCCACATTATTTTTGCAACAATATAGTTATATCTTAAATGCAGCTTGCTAGGCTTGTAGCGGCATAGGGTGAGAAATTAATTAAGTAATAATTAAAAAAGAATTAATGTATAATTAAATATTTAACTGATTATTATGTACATTATGCAATAATTATATATTTGTTATATTTTAGGTAGTTTTAGGAGTTTACTTCAACGCATTATGACTGTATTTTGTGAATTCCTTTAGAGATATAAATGTGTGCATCATATCCAAATTCCTTACTGCATCCAATGTGTGCATGATTTAATTCTTAAGCCTTGTTATGGTTTCCACTTCCGGATGTATCGCCCCTGCTAGGAGCTGGGGGTACTAATTAAAAGAAAGGAACAGGGACTTGTAAGAGCTAAAGAAGCAGCTGCCCTAATTATGTATGGTGATATGGTCAGGGGGTCTACACACTTGTTTCCAACTACATCGCGGACAGGATAAGTAGCCGTCTTGTGTCCTGCACCTTCTTCTACCCAAGCATTCAATAGAAGTGTTAGTAAAGAGCAGGTCATCTTGGTATCCTCGGTCACTTACAAAAAGAGCAGAGAGTATTCCCAAACATTTACCAGTGCCACTTCTTCAAAACAAATGGATGCAAAAGTGTGAGGTCACCAACAGAAATTCGAACAATAATAATAATGGCTAAAATAAGTTAAACTTATGGAACGGTAGGATCAAGATGGTCGTTGAATCATCAACTCTTAAGAGTTCAACTAGACAGTTCCTTCCATTTGGCGACCCCGTGCACCCCCTGCTGTGATTAATCACTGGCCAGTGAGGGGTCAACAGTGAATAGCTGTGCACACAGCATGCCCAATAACTGGTGCAGAGAAGCTTCTGAACAGTAGTTAAAGCATACCATGTCTGACGGAGGTGAGCATCTAGTATTCTAGAGGGTCAAATGGTTCACTATTCAACCAACTCCCAGTGACAAAGTAGGCCAAAACAAAACAAAAAAAATCAAAGTTGTCAAGAGGGAAGGTAAACATGATGTGGAGATACTTTAGCACCACTCTCATACAGCTACAGCTGTAGACTTCTGCTTCTCCCAGCCTACTGAAAATGTCTGCTTCTCCCAGTCTACTGAAGGAATATGTGCACTTTAGGCTGGGAGACGTAGCCTCCTACAACTGCAGCCATATGTCTGGTGGTACTAAAGTAGCGTTTTGCTTGCTTCATCTGGCAGTCAGCGTCTCATAAGGATGTACAATTCAAGATGCTAAATCCCTCCAAAAGGCAACGTAAAGAAGGAGGAAACTATATTTCCTTAAGCCAAGAAAGCCCCTAGCAAATGCTGGAAGCAGCACAACAATCAAGACCAATATACACATCACACAGTAGATGACTAATAACCCCTCAGTTCCAACATAGCAAATTTACTCCAGGAAATTGAAAGGAATACTTTCTCATTGAATTCTAAACTTCATTCACTGGTGGGATCAGTTTTGGCACTAGCAGGGCACGTTTTGCAAGTAGAAGTATATACCTGGCAAACAACAGAAAAATAGGTACAGAAGGAAATTAAAGGCCTACTGAAGGGTTTGGGAGTGACTCAGAGGGGAAAAGAGCTATGGACAGTCTAAAGAAGTTGGAGAACCCTGTCAAAGCTATCAGTCAACGAGTTATAAGCATTCATACTTGTGTGGGAAGAACAGGTATGGACAAGTTTATGGCCAGTTGGATGGCAGATGAGTTTCTGAAGTTATCTCTGTGGTGTCTGAATATTGGCCTGAAGTGATGGTTAACCCCTTCGGTGCTCATGACGAGCTCAGCTGGTCATGACCACACCCGTTTTTATTAAGGCCCAGCACTGCAGGAGAATCGCTCCAGCAGCCATGAGGTTAAGACTTATTTGAACCTCCTTGTCACCAACAAAAAAGGAACAGGTCTGTCTGTAATGAAGATTCTAAAATAGGATCCAAAAGACTGGATACTGGAGGTAGTGGAACATCGCAGCAAGCAGACGATTAAAAACATCCCAGTCTACTCTTCTGAGATACCTCGCAAATAGGAGACGCACAAGGATTTTACACAGATCCAATAACAATTTGAGGCCAAAGACATGCAAGAAATAAAATTACACCTACCAATGCTCAGAGTAATAAAAGTAATAAAAGTAATAAAAGTAATACAAGTAATAAAAGATCCCTTTTTTGGAGTGCAATGAATGGACATAATCTTTAGCACTCACTACAAAAGAGAAGTATTGCCCCACAACAGAGGTGGCCAGACAAGGTATCAAAGAAACCCACATTTTTGGGAGTTGGCAGAGATAGAACAGCTGTGGGTTTCAGGCATCAGGAAAACTATTAAAAAGGTCAACTAGAGAGACAACGATGGCGATATAAGAGGTTATCAAGCAATGATCAACATGTGTTGTCCTTCTTGCTATGGCTGCTCGATGTAAATGTGAGATGTGTATTATTTTCATGAAGCTAGACTTCGGGAGATAACGGTGTAGTCTAAAATTCAGCAAAGTACCAATTAGAAAAAAACGAATTCTGAAATATAGATCTCACAATTTTGTATTCATTTTCAGAAAAAAAAAACTGCAATCTTCTACATAACCCCCAAATGTGTACTATTAGATTTAATGAGGTAGCATAAATATTAGAAATTACACCACCAAAACAGTATTCAACACTGATCTCAACTGTGAGTGGCTTAGACATTTTTAATCATGTTTCATTGAAATCAAGCAATTTGATGACACACACATTGACTACATGAAAGTAGAAAGGGCTAAGACACTGGTTATCCGTAAATAGGAACAATGTTGAAGAGTGGGTTTTTGGGATGGGATATTAGTCCCTACTGATAAAGTGGCATTTAAGCATTGATAAAGAGAGGCCCAATTTCACCTGCAATACAGGATTAGAAGTGCCAAGTTGAGCATAATGACACAAACCTACAATCAGTCCCAATCAGCCCCAATGGACATGACCATGCCCTTTTGCTCATTACCAATATTCATAAATTGAGTTCCAATTTGAACACATGAGCCCCGTGACTTCCCAGTTCTGACTCGTGAATGATGCACAAATCACAGAATAGGCCCAGGAACGATTACCCCCATATTAACTTTTGGAGTCACACTTAGTGAGGACATTCAAAACCTCACCGTATCAGCCTACACACAGTCACCACAACGTTTGGTTCCTAGTCGGTCTCCAATGTGCGTATACCGATCATTGACCTATCAGGTGAAAACACGCAGAGTAATCACATTAAGCCCATTACCGATTTTTACTTCTTGTGTTCCATTTTTAAATAAACTTTATTGAAATACCTCAGGTAGTCATCACATTATGTGATTCTTAGTCTGTCTTCAGTATCGTTCCCCACCACCTACCATGCAGGACGCCAAGAAGACCAGGCGCCATGACGCGCATGTCACCAATTACGGTCGGTCAGTGGCGGGAGATGGCGGATATTTAAACCGGGTCCTCCACACCAACCTGCATCAATGGAATCCCGGAAGCAGGCCGAAGCAGGTATGAGGAGAGGGCCAGTGATCTTGATGAAGTAAGTTGGGCTTGGGGGTCCGTAGTGCCGCACTCGGACGAAGATCCTACTTTTCCTGACAGGGAAATTCCCTGCTAATTTTTCTTTCTTTCTCACCACACACACAGTGTGCGACTATACGTCCGGCCCCCCTTCTGGATTCATTTTGCTCGCGCTGATAATCTCATCGTAAGCATTTGTCAACTTTTCACCATTTGTTACAGCTATTTATAGTGTCACAGTAGCGTGTACAAGTCGGCATCTGTTAGAGCCACCATGCACATGCGCCACACTGAGACTCACCACCGCAATCTTCCTCATAGTGACCGGACACAGCGTTCCAGTTAGTCACAATATACGAATATAAGAAGCTTGTTTCTACTTAAATGTCTATGTTTGTTGTCTTTTTTTTCACAGGCTTTGAGCATTTTTAACGGAGGACACACCCTCTGACATTTATACCAGTCACATAAATTACATTTGACCACCACGTATTCACATTGCACATAGGTCCTGACAAAAGCCAGTCAACGCAGCTACCTGGCTGAAACATGTAGACCTGACCTTTTACAAACAGGATATAGGAGACACATTTACATCTCGGCAGATATCCGCCTGATTGCTTTTAACACTGCCAAGGGCCAACCATTAAAAACTGTGACTATAATGGACCCATTGGACAGCCATTTCATTTTCACTTATTTACTCCACTGCACACTCACTAAGAAAGCCAGCTCCGCTGTAATCAGGCGTTGTAGCACACCCGAGGTGCATTCGTCACCTTGGGTAGAACCCGATGATGAAGCATGCCACCAACTAGGTTGGTGGTTGAGGGTTTTCATTAAAAACAAATGTTTTTTCCTGGCACAGACACTTAGCTTCTAATCCTATAAGCTAGTTCCTTTTGATACTTACTATATCGATTTGTAACCACGTGACTCATAATAATTAAAAGTGAAGTGTTGAAAAAGCACTGCTGAGCTACCTACACCTGCTGACCCCTGGCAGTTGTGCTGCTTGTCACACTTTAGTCTTCACCCTTCAAAGCTTCAACTATAGAAGAACACACACCAACATATTTGAAGTCTGAGCATAACAGCAAAGCCTCTTCTCCTGCAAGGTGACCCTTATGACCCTGCTCACATAGAGGGATTCGCACAGTGATGCAAAATGTGTGTCTAAAAGGTCTGGATACATGGCAGATTTTCGGGATGTTCACTAATTATGCTAAAAATTCTCGTATGACTTTTAGGTATGGTGTTAGCCAAGACCTGTTGAGTTTACTAAAATTATACATATGATATAGGGTTTTTTTCTTTCGCTCATCGCAGCAAAAAGTATGGGCAAGCGTGACAGCCCACTCCAGTCATTGGGTAGCTTCACTGTGAGTGATGGCATTTTGCTCTCTCTCAAGAAGCACATCCACACACAAAGTGGTTTCCTTCAGTGACAGGGATGAATAAGGCAATATGTAATTTTTTAGATCCAAAAATACTTCTTGTAGTTAAGCAGATTTTTTAGATTGGTGAGGGCACAACAGCTCTCCCAACAATAAAGTTTCACAAAAATCAGTTCGCCTGTAGTGTTCTGAGTTGACATGTTCCTTTTTTTGCTTGTTTTGTATGAGCAATATCATAAGCCATTGTTTTTTATATATCCTATCAAGAAAAAAGCTTTTTAAGATAAAAAACTAAAATAAAAGCCTTAACAAATTCAAAAGGCTGGAGGCCAACACCACAACTACTGGCTTTGCTAATGCCCGTTTTGTAGATAAGTGTTCCCCATGTGGCTATTATAGGAGTCTGACAAAAATGCACTCCTCAGAGACTAACTTGGACAAATCTACCATAGCAAAACAAATCCATTCCAAAACTGATTTCAAGATGGTGGAACCCTCGTCTAACACTAGCACACTACACATTTATGGTAAATAAAAATGCAGTACGTTTTCTGCATGTCGAAACTCAAATAAAAAAAATACAAAGAGAAATCGCATTGGAAAGGCAAACAAAATTATACTGATTGAGTTCTATTCAAGAAGCAGATCCCACTTTACAAAAAACTGTCACTTCTAAATATTTGAATCACCGAAGAAGTTTTACCCAAAGACGGTACAATGGACAGGAAATGCACAGTCCATAAAGACGGTCAGAGGGGAGCGAACTCGGTTTGCCTGTTCGTGTTTACTCACGTCACATAAATAGTCTCTCCTTACTTCCCTATCTCTGGTGGCCTTCTCACCCACTCGTGATATCATGAGCAAGCAGGCACACAGGAGTGTAATACCCACGTGCTGCTTGAGTCTGCACAGAAGGGCGAGTTTTCAGACAAGCTGTACATGCACTCAATACAGTATCAAAGGTAAGCCCTCATTCCATCAGAGTTTTGACAACATTTGTTGCTACCGTTTTTCAAAACACAGCAAAATAAAACGAATATTAGATTAATATTGAGCATAATAGTTAACCTATAATGAAAGTAATAAATTGGCATACAATATACAACCGGTTACTACATCATGTGTTAAACTTTTTATGGCACCAAATATTTCCATACCTTAGAGATCACTGGGGGCTAACTGCATGTAATACTGCAACATATGGATGGAGAAATTCACAATTGCTTCTAAATATACCTGAGAAGAGGGGAGGTCGAGGAACAGTCTTATAACTTGTCCCTCGGTTACCTACCACAGACAATATACAAATACTAAGAAATTCAGCAGAGAGGAACCAATGTTTGCTCTATGTAAAACACATGTTAACACATCAACAAAGGTCAAGAGAACAGTTTGGTTATGTTTGCTGGCTTCCCTTTTGGTGTCCGGTATGAAGTTTGGCCAAAAGAGCACAAACTACAACTAATATACATACGGTAAGAGGGTGCAAAAGGCTAGAGGCATGGGGGGTTAAATCATTCTTAACTACTCAAAAGATGCAGTGTGGACTATTAAACATAGTAAGAGGTGCAAAGAATGGGTAAAACATTTCTGGTGGGAAAAATAACAAAAATTGGTAAAAAATAACAAAAATTGGTAATGCATGGGTTTCGCCTATGTAATGAATAAAGAACTGTTTTCATCAATTATTGTCCTGGAGAAGGAAAGAGGTCACCGACAGACAACACAGGAGTGGAGAATATGGGGCGCAGCAGACAGAGCTGCTAACTTGAGAGTTGGGGATCCCTGTTCGAGTCTCGGCAGTTCCGCAAAACATCCTGTGATTCTATAGAAATCACTTAATCTCTCCGGGTAATAAACTGTTTTATAAATATCCTGCAATAGTAAAAGGCAAACATTTATGAAATATAATTCCACCAAAGCGGGTGTTAAGAGGAGCAGACGAGGAACAAGCATCGGTAAATGCAGGAAAATATGTTACAGTCAATATAAATGGAGGAAAGGTAAGTGGCACGCACAGGAACCAGTGAGAAGCCATGAAAGAGGAGGCAGGATGCAAGTCCCTTTTAAGTTTATATTAAAACAATAGATTTCTGAAGCGCAGGGCATTCGCTGTGCAGGCGCAACCTAAAAAGGTCAGGAATCTGACAATGAAGTTACTCCACATCTTCAGCAATATTCTTAAAGATTAATTCAAGACAAAAACCCCACTACACAGGCATGAGCAATGGCCATTTAATTGGACCGTTTCCAAAAAGTCCCATCCGCCTTGTCAAAGATGATAGAAACTCAGTTGGGTCAATTAATTGCAAAGATATAAAGCTCTGAATAAGACACAAGCAGGGAGATCCAGCAAAAGTAAAGTTGCGCAAGTTGATCACACGGGCTGCCCAGAACAAGCTGAAAACAATGCTCGCAGGGTAACAAAGGTGTGAATGTGGTGGTCTGTTTGTCCCTCACCAGTTTAAAGGATGATTAAGTGGAAAGAAAAGAGCAGAAAGCTCAGGCAGTTGAAGCTCTTCATTAAATGTCACCTGCTGAAAAACAGAAAGATGAAGCGGATTTACAATTAGCAGAATGCTGTAAACTTGGCTAATGGACAAAGGTGGAAATCAGAACGTGGCCAGAAAGTATTGAAAGGGTATTCAGACAGGAAACAAATGCCTACAAATGATGGGGTTCGTGTGTTAGACTCGGGACCACAGGTGGCAAGTGTGCCATCAAAATGAAAAGATTTTATGTCACAGTAGACTTCATATGCTCTTAAACATGTAAGAATGTTGCGCTCTGTCTTTTCTGTCTGGCTTGGGTGTCTGTGAATTGTATGCATGTGGCGTTGTATGGTTGTTGTCTTGGTTCATCATTGAGGGGGGAAATGCTTCTAAGTATCCTGTGCTTGTCACTTCTTCCTCTTTGTTGTGATATGCGGATTAGGATTCTAGAACTGCATTGCTTAAACGGATTAAAGTTACTTGCCTCATTTGCGGTTGGTTAGAGGCGGTGTTGTTTTTTTTTTTTGTTTTTTTTTGCAGAGTTTTATATAGCGCGAACTAGAACCAAACCGAATCAGTTATCAGAGCGTTTTACATAGCACCAGTTACGTTACATGAGGACACACTTTCATTTTTTAGGCACGGGGAGATTAAGTGATTTGCCCAGAATCACAGGGGGTTTTTGGTGTCGTTACCGAGACTCGAACCCAGATCCCCAGGTCCGAGGTCGAGCGCCTTAGCCGTTAGGCCAACCCCTCTCCCCAGAGAGAGGAGTATTGAGGCTGTGTCGTGTTGTTATGTTATGTTATGTTATGTTATGTTATGTTATGCACTTTTATTAGGCGCACAGCTGCTCCAGCGAAGGAGCGTCCTGGCACCGCGACAAGGTAGCAGCACAACACAACAAATAAAAACAGTAGTAGAAGTGGACTAAGGGAACAGGAAAGTTTTCACAGCTCGGCGGAAGGAGAGCAAGTCCCTAGAGGCACGAATCGCCGGGGGGAGAGAGTTCAGTGAAGCTGCAATTTATGTCATCATCTCTTGTGTTGGTTTGGCTTCAATACCATTATCTGTGGACAGGAAACCTGGGAGCAAACATTTATCACAATCGATGGCCTTAAAACCAGGTTTGTGCATGGGGAGGGGGAGGGGATAGGCATCAGGTGGTCTTTTTAAACTTACTAAAGAGGAGATGATCCAAGACACAATCTGATTTACTGCAATTTAAAGAAAGTTTTTGTGTTCTCCTAACAGAAAAGAAGAACTATTTGCAATGGACCAAAACTTATTATCATAAATGTGTATACCCAGTCGCTCCCCCAGGAGTCCTCGAAAGGCATATGCCTAATTGGAAAGAAACTAATACTTCTGAAAATAGACATAGTGTTGCTCATGAGTCCCAATTTGGGTCCTGGTGGGCGTAAAGCTGATAAGCAATTGATCAGATTATTTACTGCCCTACAACAAATGATCTTATTATAAGAGGTCCAAATGGAAGAGCACTCACTGTCTAGTTCATCTGGGCTATGGTCTGCTGGAGACACAGAAACAACTAATTTCTTCAAAAGTAATATCTGACAGGATCACTTTCTTGTAACTTGACCTAGACATAAGGTATAAAGAAAAATGTCTGAAGTGCAACAGTTACCCAGGGAAAGTGTGTCCTGATGTGAAGAAAAGCAATTATTCTGCAAAATGTGAGTTTCTAAAATTATGCTAAACGTATGGCAAGCTATGGCCTCTAGACTTCAAGTGAGCATATTCAAGAGTTTGGTAGTGGGGACTAAGATGGTGTCCCCACTCAGTCAAGATCTATAAGCAGAAACAGTGGTTCCTGTGGACAAATGTAAACAATAAGCAATATTGATATGCACAATGGTAATGAACAGGGGTAAGGAGGATGTCCAAGAGAGATGTAAGACCATACAATGGGATACTTGCACATTCAGAATGTTTATATACATATATCATCACAGTTATATTCAGACAAGTGCATGGTGTCCCCAAGTGAACATGGCGACACCATGCTAGAAGTAAGATATGACTGCAGGGGGTCAGATGTAGAGGGCCCAGTATTGTCTCAGAGTGCATCTGTGTTTGCAAAAGAGAGGTCACTTTTGCCCCCGCCCCTTGATTCACTCAATTTCATCATCATCATCTTACATTGCATTGCTAGGTCCTGAAGAGACCGCCCACTGGTAACGAGGTAGAAACGCCGTCAACAATACCTAAAGCTAACCCTTCACCAGTCTCTAATATTATATTAAAAGGCTGTGTTCATTGTATACTAATTTGATAGACAACTTTGTTACTATGGAAACCATTTCTTTATGTCACAAAATGTCACGCACTGTTTTATAGGTTCCATGTTCACTTGGGTACACCATGCACTTGTCTGAATAGAACTGTGATGATTTATGTATATAAACATTCTGAATTTACAAGTATCCCGTTGCATATGGTCTTACATCGCTCTTGGACATCCTCCTTACCCCTGTTCATTGCCATTGTGCGAATCAATATTGCTTATTGTTTACATTTGTCCACAGAAACCAATGTGTCTGCTTATAGATGATGTACCCTGGTTCCTTGTGAGTAGGGCGTTCCCTGTCTCCTTTAAACGACTCAGTCAAGATCAGCAGAACCTAGGTAAAGGATTGGCAGTATTCAAGAGAGGTCTGTTAGCAAAGTAAATACATTTCGCACATAAGCAATCTATTGGTTTTGCCAATGTTTTTTTAGATATGTTGCACAGCAGCACGGGCTGCTGTGCAATATGGCTGAAAGGAAGGTAAATAATAGTGCTATGAGGTGGCCAGCACTAGCCACGTCATATTGCTTTTTTTCTTTACTTAAAGCCCTGTTGCATAGCGCCGCGGGCTGCTGTGTAACATGTCTAAAAAACTGTGACAAACCAAATGAATCTTGCATAAAAAAGCTTTGCCATTGATTGCTTTTTAAGTCTGCCTGTTTTTTGTAATTGATGGACAGTGGTGTGGGGGCAGAGAAGAACAAGCATTTACAATGCAACGGTTTCGCCTTTAATAACAATATAGTTATTATGGACCACACCAAAGTGGCATCCAATAAGCATTGAGCAGACTACAGGAATATAGTGCAGCAAATTCTCTTACCATCAACCCGGACAAGACACAAATACTTGTAGTCGGTCACTGTAAAAATAAACGAGACCTATTGGCTATGCCAATGCTTGTTTTTATTGGGCTGACAAGTATTATAAACTCAGGTCGAAAAACATAATGAGAAAGAACAGCAGTGGAGTCTGGAATGTTGTCCCTTCTGAAACTTACTCTAAAACAGAAAATGCTAAGAAATCACATAAAGTATTTCAGAGTTGTCTAAATCATTTCTGAATGATTATTAGAGCAAACACAGGGATAATTGCAATGTAACACACATTCTTTTTAACTTTAACCACCCTTGTTCCAGAATTGTAAAACGTAAACAAGTGGACACTAGACTATTTTTTTCTAAAATAGGAGACAAACCTAGAAGATCCCGGTTTGTATTTTCTAGGATTTAATACTGAATCTAAGTGTGATTTGACTATAAATGCAGCACAGCCTCGTTGTGGTAATCTTTTCTGAATATATTTGTTTTATTATATACTAAACCAATCGCCTGTATTTTAGTTCGCTAGAGGGACCACGATTTAACTGCAAAGTAAACGTTTTCAGCAGTGTAGCATACCGTGGTTTAAGGGGCATGTTTTTTTTAGCCAATAATTTAGTAAATCCTTAACCATTCTTTAAAGTTTCTCAGACCGCTGGTGGCAATTTATGTATTTTGTGCCCTGAGTTCTTTTGTAATGGGCATTTTACGTGATTCGTGAACTGATGTTTTTGGACCGCTTTGCTGAGCGCTCTCACCCTGGCGGTGCTAATCCCAGTGTAATAAAACCATCAACTGACAGCCATCACAATGCTAATTACTGCCAGTCTGAATTATTTTCTGGAAGCTCAGAAGGATTGTGATGGCGAGTTATCATTATAATTGCAAGTTATTATTTGTCATACTTTCAAAAATCTCAGGTAATGAACTTGCATTTGGCTGGTGTTCAAGCAAGCGTGTCGTAGAATACAATCAACAACAACCACACACACAGGAAGACCTTACACACACACACAGATATACATGCACATACACAAACAAATATTGTGTCTCTCTCACACACACACGCAAGCACCCAGGAATACCTTACACACACACAGATATACATGCACATACACAAACAAATATTCGGTCTCTCTCACACACACACACACGCACGCACCCACACACAAGCATTCAAACACACAGATTCATCCACACCCATGTACACGGGCAGCACTGCTGTGAAATCACGGGTCTCTCGTTGAGAGTACACAAGCCCTTCCGAGAAGATGTCTGGATGTCAAGTTTGGTGTGCTCCATTTCCTTAAATGAATAATCCCATGAGTCCTGGTTTCATTTCATACAAATCGGCCACTAAATGGGTGTACATTTGTGTCTCCGTTTTACCTCAAACAGTAATGCTTTGATTTGAACTATTTGTGCAAGAGGCGGGGGCGGGGGGGTGCTGAAGTCACACGAAAGAGCGGTTCGGCTTGGGCTCCAGCTTCCAGGAGGACCTCGAGCTGAACCACAGCCAAGCATCTGGCTCGAACCTGTGTGAAATTGCCAGAGGCTGGTCCAGTTCTACTTTGTACCCCTGAGGGTGCGGTATGCAGTTCAACCTGGCCCATGCATTAGGGAACCCGCCCACTTGAATTTAGTAGAGTTCTAAAGTCCCAATGGCAGGTGTGCAATTTATCACCTGAATGCCATTGAGAGTCTTTGACCTCTTCCGGTAGACCTCGGGAGCAAATGAGTAGGGGGCCAAACCTAGTTTGCCTCCTGAATGTTCTCCATTTCACGCATCCCTTGGGTGACGTATTGAATCCGTACTTGTTCATTAATGCAACATGCCACAGGCCAAACTGGAATGCCATGCTTTGCATAAGGTATCCACCTATGCAAGGCGTGTTATGTCCAATGTTTGAATGCACTAACGCTCTTCACTTGCATTCCTTGACTTTTATGAGACTGGGTAGAATGCGTTTGGTCAAAGTTGACACTGGCATCAACATTAGTTCCCTCACTGTTATACATGCATTGGTGATTTACAAAATGCTATTTTACCTTCCAGAACGGGCAGTGGGATTCTGTGTGATTGTCACAATCACTCCCATCTGGGAGGGCCAGGCAGCATTCCTGTAGCCAGACGTCTCTCACAACCCAAATATGGCGTTGTGCATACATACATATTGTTTATTGCACAGATGCAAGCCGTCATATTTAAATTGAACTCACATACCACAATAGATATAACGGGTGCAGTCCCCTAGAGCCCCACATTTGCCCATGGGTGGCTGTTCAGAGATCAGTCCGTGTACGGAAGCTGGCTGCCTACTCTTGAATGTTGAATGATGGCAGTCAGTCCCCGCGCGAGACTAAGACAGGCAGGCAGGGCCTCGTTCCTGAAAGACCCGCAATGTATGACATTGTCCGCTACCAGGAAGCGTCACCTCCTGCACGTGCAAGGGCGGAGGGAGAAATGAGACAGTACAATGATTAATGCACTGCTCCTTCCCCGGTAAAGAACCAGGGTCAAGTCCGTCTTGGAGGACAAATTAAATATGATGGGTGGCCTCGGTAGAGTTCTTAAAAACCAGTTCACACACCCCGGGTCAGAGTGGGCCTCACGCGCTGATGCGCCGCAGCCTGTGTTTATAACAGCGACTTAAGATCAGAGCGGGTTTACTCCAGTGCATCCACGGCTTTAGGGAGGAAAATGGCAAATATTGATTTTTTATTTCCAGATCAACCGCTCGCTGGCATTTTAGTCAGCCTCACGCGGTGCTGCTCAGCTGCAGCTCCGCGTCCCATTACGGTGCACTTTGAAGGCAGGGAAAAGAACCTATCGAAGAAGATGTGGAGGAATGTTGGGGTTGGATCCGGCGCATGGCATCGCTCTGTGTTATCTTGGCATGCAGGCTGTGGCACGCATCAATGGAGTTGTAAATGAGCCCCTGGCACTGTTGAACTATCTTTTGTCCGGCGGACTCGCGCATTCCCAGGCGCGTGCTCGCCGCAGGGTTCCATTGTACAGTCACACACGCTTACCTGTGCACCTGCTGTACAGAGGTGGGCTCCTGGGCTCACGCTGGCTGTGGACTCGGAGTGTTGCACTTGTCTGCTGGACTGTGCATGTTTTACTGGATAGGCCAACACAGCCATCTAGAGGACTGAACAGTGCTTGCCACTCAGAAAATAAAGCAACATTACTTTTACAGTATTTTTACTTATTTGCAAATTGGACACAAATTGTGCTGACTCCCTTGGGGTTTGCCTTTTGATTTAGCACCGGCTGCAAGCTGGCGCTAAACCAAAGCACATGACGGACACGGGAACAGACAGAAACATCGCCTGCACGTGTTACTCTCTCCTTCTGGGGGGAAAACGCCGAGGCCTTCATTACGCCTTAACAGACAATCAGACACGGTCAGAAACTCCTTATCAGGAATACGAGTTGTGCCACATATAAAAACACCTTTGGGTTTTACACGGAGACTTGTCGCCAGTGAAGGCGCGGTGGGATACCTCTGCGGAAAAGTGTCCGGAATTTGGGAAAAGCCTGAAGGAATTGTTGAACTAGCACCGATACTCTGGCAATTTGCCATTCGATATGTGTAAACCCACAATACTGCATACGTAATTACCATACCGGAAGTTTTGGAAATTCCTGCCTGCTATTGTATTACTTCATCAGTTTGCACACACAGCTTTTAATGACGATTGTTACATATTAGCATAATTTCCAGCGCACTGTGCCACTGCGCAAACTCATCCATCGCTTTGTGTAAATCGCAAAAACGTTCACATTACCATTTCTACGGTTTGGACATACAAAATCCAAAACAGGTTTACAAATACCAAAAATTGCGAAATTGACTATGTTAAGTTTGTGAAGGCACATTTTAAAAATCTTGGCCTCCCATGCGTAACTTTAAAGTAGCCACGGCTGCACTATAAACAAGTCAGGTCCCGGGCCGTGCTGTGATTGGCTGACGTCACGGGGTGTCCCGGGCCGGAAGCCAATCACAGCGCGGCCCGGGAATGACGTCACGGGGGTGTCCCGGGCCGGCAGCCAATCGCAGCGCGGCCCGGGACAAAGGGGCGGGGCTTAAAAAAAGCACCAGAAACGCCCCCGAATCGCGTTTTCAAGAGAAAGCGCGATTCACAGCCTCTGTCTCCCAATGGCTAGCCTCCATTTATGGAGCTAGCCAATGATAGACAGAGGCGGGTCATCACCCGACATAGAACTCAAGAGGTTTTGCTAGCGCATGCGTACTTCGTACGCATTGCTAGGCAAAACCTAAAAACGCAGCAAGGAGTGGGAAGGGAGAGGGTGGGACAGACAGGTGCAAGCAGCAAAAAATAAAGCAGTGATGCGACATAGTTTTTTTTTCTGACTTGGGTTCAAGAAAGAAGGAAGTGGGAGGGGTGGTGCTGAATGGAGGCAAGCAAGGATGAAGAGGGTAAAGCAACAGTCACAGGAGGGGGTCCGAGGGATGATGGCAAGCAACTACCAAGTGGGAGAGGGTGGGCAGATTGGGGCAACCAATGAAGAAGCTAGAGGGGTGCAAGGAACGGGGCAAGATATTTTTTATTTTTATTTTTTTTAAAGTTTTATATATCGCTGGCTAGACCCGGAGGTATCAGAGCGCTTTACATGAGCATCAGATAATAGTTACAGGTTACATTGTTACAAAGTTCTTAGAGCATGGCAACATAGTTACTTGTAAGGTCGAGATAAACAATAAGCACAAATACGTAAGGGGAAAAGCAGGCAAGGTGAGAGATTCAGGGGAGGGGGGTTGGAGCAGGGGAAGTAGACAGATAATGAAGGCGGGAAAGTGGAGGGGAGGGTTAGAGACACAGCATGGGGAGAGGAGGGGAAGGGTGACAGGGACACAAACCGGTAGACGAGTCAAGGCAACGTCCAAAGTCCAGTAAGCTGGGATCCCAGGGAAAGTGGTATCCCTTCCCTATCTCTATTGCGTGAGGCTCCCTTTACGCAGTGGACTCTCTCAGAGTTACTGAAAAAACATGCACTTTTATGGAGTGCTAGTTTAAACTAACAAAAAAGTATCTCTGCAAGTTCAGTGGTAGGACCCTGGCCACAAACAGGAATCTGTACTTGGTCCAAGCTCCATGGAAGGCATCAAGAACTGAAAAGAAAGTTGAAGCAGGAGGCGCTGCCTAATGAGAAACAAGGAAATGAGAGTGGCGTTGAAGCCAATCAATGGTAAGCAACGGGCAGGCTCCAAGCCCATTTTAAGCCTTATTTGCTTACAAGAGATTTAGCAAGAACAGGCGAAACCTAAAGAGAGGTAATGTATCTGGGTGACTTACTGTTTGGCACTTTGAGACAATAACACAGTGACTTGAACTTGCTATGCCAGTGGAGAGAACTAAGATGGTTGAGGATCAGAGCGCATCTTTTGAGGTGCATGCTGCAGCATTTTCTTTGCGCTGCACCCGGAAGACTAATTACGAATGAAAATCACTAAAGAACTAATTTGTAATAATCCAGGAGAGACAAGTAAAGAGTATATTTGCCTGTTTTGCAGAAATGAGTCAATATATTGGAATGATTTGCCAAGCAACTGAAGAATGTAGAAGCAAGTTGACAAAAGCCTTTTAATATGATCCTTTAAGGTTTTCAAAGAAAACTCTTTGATTTAGCAAAATACGTCAAAAAGGCATTACAATATTTATTGTCTTTGGTAGCATCAGACTTCTAAAATGTAAATATCGTAATGTACACACTTTTTTTTTTTTACACACCAAGTAAATACACTTCAAATATGTATACTGAACATTTTTTTAATCTGCTTTTTCAAAATTCAGAATTCCATTTTCTGACAAATACGAGAAACATCTTGTGAATTTTTGGTGTTTAATAAGGACAGCCCTCTGCTGGCCCTACAATTTTTAATGGGTGATCAGATCAGCACGTGTTGGTAATAATCTGCTATGCTTATGCTATGTTCATATGTTGTACTGGGCACACACATTGAACAACATGGTGTAAAATAAAACATCAACAATACATTTTCTCCTATATATTATGCCATCTTGATTCTTTCAAAATGAGGATTAGATGCCAGGACACTGTAGGGTCAAAAACTATACAGGTTGTATCTTTTTCAACAAAAATATGTCACACATATCCTGAAGAGTAATTGAAAGATGTATCTTATGGTGCACTCACAGATAAATATAAGATCTACACTTCTAGATGACTGAATGTACTTGCTGTATTAATATAAGACTCTGCCGATAGACCCTTTCAAGTGCAATAACATCTATTCCTCAAGAGTGAAGACACGCCTGCTGCTTCTAGCACACCAGGTCTGCGTGTTCACACACGGTGAACAATGAGGATATATTCTTTACCTTGATAATCCCGTTTCGACACCAAGAGGATAAATCTAGCTAATCTATGGATTACAGAGCTCGCTCACGGTAGAGAGAACCTAAGTGTGTGTCTTTAAATCTGAGAGCGCAGCAAAACAATGCATGTTGAGAAACCATCCCCCTCCCACCCAAATTCACTGCCACAAACTGCTAAAAACAGGTCACAGAAAGCTTAAAAAAAACAAAAGATATAGATATATATATATATATCATATACTTTTTGAAATCTGGATTTGGGGACCAGATTCGGCACTTTAAATGCAGTTTCAAAGTAGAAGCATAGACCTGTAAGGTTATAATAATGCCACGCAGAAGCGGTTATGTTTTATAAATCCTTTATTCCCGGAGCGCCGGGAAACAATGACCGCTAAATACAGCGGTCGGCGCCAATAACAATATGGCCGCCTTCCGCTTCCCGTCCCCTACTTCCTTTTCCGGGGACGGGAGACTAGACCGTCACCACATATCTCCCCCCTTTATGCAACAACACAAAATATACAATAAAGTCCTTACTTCCAGTCCATATCATAGTCCTTGAACTTCTCTGGTACCTTTACTGCTCTTCCAACTCTGGTTCTCACCACGTCATCGCTACCTTCTTCTGTCGGTTCTCTTCTGTCTGACCTTCTTCCTTCATCTTCTCTTTCTCGGTCCCTGCCATCCTCGCTGCTTTCTACCTTTCTTCCGCTCCTCATGTCTTCACTCGGCCCACCTTCTCCTTCGCTGTCTTCTACCTGCTGCTCTCCTTCTCCTACATTCTCATTTCCCCTTCCGCTACGTTCTCTTCCTCCATCGTCTTCTACTTGCTGTGTTCCTTCTTCAGTTTAGTTTCCCCACTTCAAGATCTTGCTGCATTTGGCCATTCTGTCCTGTGACCATACCTTGCCATCGCTGAGCAGGGCAGACCAGGCATAGGGCTCTAGCACTTGCAATGGTGGTGAAAATTTGCTTTCCCCTTTCTTCTTGAGGATGGCCAACTTAACTCTCACCCAATCTCCCTTCTCCAGTTCTACTCCCTGAACGTTACGTCTCTTGTTATAGTGCATCGTGTACACTTCTTGTGCTTTCACTAGGTTCCTCCTGACTACGGCTGGTGACCATTTGCTTTGCACCACTAGCTTCCTCCAGGCCATGTTGTCTTTCGTAAAGGCTTCTCTTCCTCTCAACACCTTAAATGGGCTGTATCCCGTGCTTCCCGGGGTGATTCGATAGGCCCAGATCATCTTCTCCAATTCCTTCTCCCAGTCCATACCATCGTTTATGGCCGCCTGAATGGTGCCCATGATCACCCGATTGAACCGTTCCACCTGACCGTTTCCGGCGGGATGGTAGATAGGTGTGTGTTTTATCTCTATGCCGTTCCTGGTCGTGAAGGCAATCCATTTCGCATTAGTGAATTGTGGCCCATTATCACACGTGATAATTTTTGGGATGCCCTCTCTGACAAACGTGGTACGTAGGAAGCGCACCACGGCTTCGGTGTCCACATTCTCCATTATCTCCACCTCTGGCCAATTGGAATATTTGTCTATTAGGACTACAGCATACTTCTGTGTTCCTTCTTGGTTGAGAATGGGGCCCATGATATCCACTGAAACCATTTCCCATGGCCCATCCGGAACGGGGAATTTTCCCAAAGGTGGTCTTAACATGCTCTGTGATTTGTCTGCCTTGGCACAAGACTCGCATTTCCGCACATGTCGTTCTATCTGTGCATCAATGGCGGCCACCAGTATGCTTGTCTGGCTAGAGCTTTTGTCTTGGTGATTCCCTGGTGTCCTTCGTGCAGTAGGTTCATAAGGTGCTCCAATATGCCTTGTGGAGGAATCACCTTGTCGCCTCTGAGCAAAAAAATGGGGTTCTCTGCCAATGATAGTTCGTCCCTTACTTCCCAGAACTTCCTCAATTCCTCCTTGAGGTGTCTCTTCTCCGGCCACCCGTGGACCACATATCCCTTGATGGCTTCCAGGTCGACGTCTTCTCGGTATGCTTCTTCCCACTCCTGGGCGCTGATCACTTCCTCTGTATCCTGAATGGTGGCTACCACATAACCTTCCCATCTTTGTTTCTCGCTATTATCCACTGCTTCCATTGCCGCTGCTCTGCTTAGAAAGTCCGCCACTTTGTTCTGCGGCCCAGGAATGTGTTCCACCTCGTACACAAAGTCCAGCAGCTTAAGGGTCATCTTGGCAATCCTAGGTGTCGTGTGAGCATGGCCACTTGAGGTCAGTACTCGGACTAACGGCTTGTGGTCCGTTCTGACCAAGAACTTCGCCCCCCACAAGTACTGTCTGAATCTCTCCATCGCCCATACCACCGCCAGCATCTCCTTCTCCACCACACTAAACTTCTCCTCGTTGGATGCAAGCGATCTTGAAGCAAAGCAGACCGTCGATATTTCTCCATTGTCCGACTTCTGCATTAGGACTGCCCCTAGATTGTACAGCTTCCCTACTGCGGAACGGGATGTTCCTCACCTTGTGCACCACTGGTTTCGCTCCCTCTTTTAGCTTTATGAGGTGTTTGTATTTCGCCAGTTCACCAATTTGTTCATTGAATACTTTGGGGTACGCTCTCTGCCAAGACGTTGCGTCGTCCGTCCTTTCCATGTCCATCAGCAAGACTTTCTCAATGCCTCCCGGGTTGAGTTGTATTCCCAAAGCTCCTTGATCTTTCCAGCTCAATACTGAGGGGCCTTTTTCGGCGATGTATAGTTTGCATGGCGACCACGGAATTCAAACAGAAGGGGGCAATACCCCAACATGGGAATTCTTTGTCCTGTGTACGTTACCGGTCTCAAATCCATCGGGTGCAGTGTTTCTTTGATCTTGGTGGCGAACTTTTCTTCCCAAACCTGTCGTTGTATGATGGAGATGGGTGCTCCACTGTCCGCGATCATTTCCAGTGGTATTCCACCAATGTGCATGTTTAGTCTGGGTTTGTCTGTTCCTTCCACTTCCATTTCCAGCACTTGGACGTCGATGTATAAGAACTCCTCCTGGTCCTCTGTGTCTTCTTGGTCTTCTGTGTCCTCTCTTTGTTTCATGGTCCACATATCTGACCACCGCTCCTTTGGGTTTTCGGCGGCACACCTTCTCATAGTGCCCGAACACACTGCAGTATGAGCATTTTGCCCTGAAGGCAGGGCACGCTTTATCATTTCCCATGTGCGTGGTGCTGCCACACCTGTAGCAGCTCGGCTTACTTCCTCTATTCGAACTGTTGTCCGCCTGGGCGTAGTTGTTGTTGCGGGGTCTTCTTCCGTCTTGATTCCTTTGCGTTTCTCTTTGCCTGGGTCGTTCATTCCTCGCTGGCGTCATGATCTTGCATACCGTCTGTACTCCACCTGCTTCTTTCTTGGCAGCTTGAGCGCAACGCTTTGACATTTCTGCCTTTTTGACCATGGCCCAAATCTCTTTGAGGGAAGCATCTCCATTTACCCAAAGTTTCTCCTGTACGTGTGAGCTGGTAGTGTGCATGATAATTTGGTCTCTGATGAGGTCGTCATGCAACCTGTCAAACTTGCACGTGAGGGCCAACTTTTGCAGTGCCACGACATACTCGTCCACCGTCTCACCACTCCTTTGCTTCCTTTGAAAGAAATTGTATCTGTCTATTGCGACGCACACAACAGGCCTGTAGTGTGCGTCTAGATCCGCAATGGCGTGACTGAATACATCCGTGTCTGTGTCAGCCCTCTCGCCTTTAACTATCGTGTCATAGATTCTGATCCCTTCGGGACCTAGGTTGTGTAATAATATCTTTTTCTTCCTCTTGCTCGAGAACGGAGTGTCGCCTTCCTCTTCCAGGGCTTCGAGATAGTTGAGGAAATACCTTTTCCAGTCTTCCTGCACTACGCCCAAAAGTTTCGAAATTCAAGCTAAAAAAGGCCAATCTTCCTTGGCTTGAATTTCGAACCTTTTGGGCGTAGTGCAGTGAATTTTCCTCTCATAAACAGTAGGGGATTATAATAGTTATCAGTACACACAGACTGTTCTATTATTTCAGTAACTGACACAAGTTGACGTCCTGTGGACAGGGTCTTTTGTTGTTGGTCTATGTTTGAGTGGAGGGCGACCCAGTCCAATTTCCCCTCTGAGCTCCTATTTAGAGTTGTCAAAGTAGAAGCAACCAGTAGCCCAAAGATGATGGTAGAGCATTAGATTTTTTTAATGTAACTTTTTCATCCCAGTTTTGTTGAGTTGCTGTTTCAAAGCTGCACACCAAATAACAAGTGTAGTGTGATGCACTGCTACATCGGTATGTGTCATAGCCTACACATGCAAAGATAGATAGTTCATTCATGTGAAAAGACAAATCCCCCATTCCGCTTTCCTTGCAGAGCAGTCTTCTCCCATTTATATAGTCAGAGAATACCAGTCAAATATCACTATCTTCATTATCATACAGTGAACCACACCCCACCCACCACTATTTTGCATTCTATGAGTGGGAAAAGTTTCACATTGTGCCTACTTTCATTCTTATATACACCCTAATAATTCAATTTTTAGGTAGCGTTTGTGCTGTGCTTGAGAAATCAATCATTTTAATATAACCTTAAAAGGGACTTACATCCAGCCTCTGCTCTTTGCTGGCTTCTCATTGGTTCCTGTGTGTGCCACTTGCCTTTCCTCCATTTCTATTGGCTGTAGCGTGTTTTCATGCATTTACCAATGCTTGTTCCTCATCTGCTTCGCTTATCAGTTTCCCGCCACCTAAACACTTAACACCCACTTTGGTGGAACTATATTTTCATAAAATTTTGCCTTTTACTCCTGCAGCATATTTATATAACAATTTTTCACCCAGCGAAATTGAGTGATTTGCATAGAATCACAGGATGTTGCGTGGCGCAGTCGAAACTCAAACCGGGATCCTCAGCTCTCGAGTCAGTAGCTCTGACCACTGCGCCACATCCTCACCACTCCCGTGGAGCTCTTTCCTTCTCTCGGAAGAGCTGAATAACCCAGTGTAGAGCAGAAGAGGCACCTATTTTCCATCCCAAATTGAAGAAAATGTGATTTCTTATTCCAAACAAGATGCAATTAATGAAGAAAAATTGTATTTGTTAGTGCAATGTTCAGAAGCAGGCATCTTGGTGCTAATACAGAAAAGAATAGAAAAACAATTGCTAAAGGGACAAAAAGCTTGAGCCAGTCGTTATACGGAATACGTATTTTAGATAAACAAAAAGACTTCAATTTATCCGAAACTACAAATGGTCCGAAATGGTAACGGGCAAAACTGTAGATCATTCCAAAGTAAACAAGCATTTACAATGCAACGGTTTCGCCTTTGCAAAAGTTAGAGCTATTGGCATTTTAAATGACAACATTTTTATTTATGTGTTGGTTTTACAAACAGATAAATAAATGGCATTGTCATTTACAATGCCAATAGCTTAATCTCTCGCAAATGCCACACACACACCCACAGAGAGCCCCCCTACACACACACAGAGCCCCCCCCCCCACACACACACACACACACACAGAGCCCCCACCCCCACCCTCTGACCCCTCCTGGCACACATCAACAAATCCATTATCTGCGAGAGGCGCTAGACTGTCGGGGATTTACGTGAGCTGGGGGAGGTCCGGGTGTTTGTTGTATCCAGGGAACAGGTGAACACAAAAGACCCCCCGCTGCTGCCTCATTTAATTCACTACCACCAGCAAGGGCGCCAGGACTCTCCGCCACGCCCAGGGCACTATCTTAGCAAAGGCCGGCTCTGCCCAGAGGTCACCCTGTGTAGCAACGTGCCAGGAAACGCCGACTTCGCTCCTGGCCGGCCTCTGTCTGTCTGCAGGCGGGCCAATCATTGCCTCCCAGATGCCCAGCCAGGCCTGCCCGCTGATCCTCAGTGCCCAGTCCTGCCCGATGGTCCCGGTGCCCAGGCCTGCTCGCTGGTCACCGGTGCCCAGTCCTGACCGCTGTTCCCCAGTGCCCAGTCCTGCCCGCTGGTCCCGGTGCCCAGGCCTGCCCGCTGGTCCCGGTGCCCAGGCCTGCCCACTGATTAAACCCAGATCAGTTGACTGGGGGTGAGTGTTTGTATTGTCAACGCTCCGTCCATCACCAACTTTGGTTTTTCCCAGGCCTGCCCAATGGTCACCGGTGCCCAGTCTTGCCCGCTGGATGGGAGGTGAGTTGAGTAAGGGAGTGCCCCGCGCCCTCCTGCACAGCACTCCCACTACCGCCCTCCAACCCCGCGCGATGTTTAGATGCGACATGTGGAATTTCACGGGCCCTCGGACCCGGAGCTTGGACACTGCAAGCTCGTGTCTGTGGGCTCAGCACTCAGCAGATAAAGCTAATGCTTGTTTATTTAACCATAGATTAAAGCGCCTCCGTTTTACCTCCGCCTGGTTCACTGCGAACAGGTGTGTGTATATATATATATATATATATATATATATATATATATATATATATATATATATATATATATATATATATATATATCTCTGCCGGGATCGGAAGTGTTGAGGGGTGGCACTATCTTCCCCAACCCTCCAAAAAGAAACATGAGAAGGGGTTTCAAGGAGCGCTCTTCTATGCCTCTCAGCAGTGCACTTTCATCGCTCACTAGGTGTGCGTGAGGTAAAAGACTCCTCTGGCTAACGCACCTTTGTTGTGGGCTCAACATACCCTGGCCTCTTTTCAGAGGCACATAACTCCTGTTGCACTTAGACACAGAACACGCGCTTCGGCATTAGCCTTTATTATATTACAGTCACGGTTGGGCGTGCCTGGGCTGCGAGGTGTTTTTGGTGTGTGCCCGCGTCTGAGAGTTTTGCGTGTGTATTGTTTCAAAGAAAAACAAAACGTGCAAGGAAAAAGAGTGTCTGTGGGAAGGGGTGCACTTAGAGAGACTTAACACCACGTGCACCTCGTGTGTAAGCGCCGGGGAGAATCAGTGCTTCTGTCGCATCGACCCCCCCCTCGCCCTCCCTCACTTTTCAAACACCCCTTTCATTTTCCTCAACAAAGTGGGGGGCGCTAGGGGTAGGGAAGCCGGCAAGACTAACAGCTAATTTGCACTAACATAAAAAATAAAAAAATAAAATTTACAGTTACAGTAAGGAGCCAGGAGAGGGGCGTCAGGTGGCCAATCAGCGGAGGTGAGATGGGTGTGCCTGGCACCACATTGTGACTCTATGACCACCTCCAATGCCCACCATGGCTAGTATCCATCAGCGGTCGCTGCTTGCATCAAATCCAGTGCCCACCCTAGTGGCGCAAGGGGACTTCAGTTACCCCTGCCCCGCCCCCCACACTCCGAACCCAGACAGGAACCCTCATGCCAGGGACCGGCAGCCCATGCAGTGCGGGGTGGGGGCGAGGGGGGGGAATGCTGGAGATCACCTCCCGGCCCAACGCACCACAGGTGCTGTGGGGACTACTGATACGTCACTGCTCCACCCGTCGGTGCCCACCGCTTGGAGCACACCGAGTGTGCACTATTCAGCCCCCACTGTTTGGAGCATAGCCCGTGCCCCGTCCACCTTTCAGCGCCCACTGCTTGGGGCGCGCCAGCGCACAGTTCTTGGACACAGTCACTTACTATAAATCGCCCGCATATCACATTGTGCTCGGGGGAGTGTCGAATACACAGAGGTTTCAGCTGCCCCCCCCCCCCCCCTTCCCAAGCTCTCAGTAAGATTTTTCACAAGGGACACTTTGGTCCGTTTAACAAAACAGGCTTCCAGGCAACACGTTTTCTCGGTACACTCCGGCTAGCACACTGCGTACTGCAATTATACCGCAACGTGTAAGCCGTCCTGGGAGGCAGATGCATCTCTTCTGGCAGGGCTGGGGGCGGTGGGAGGGGGCCGAACAGCCCTCCCTGGAGACGAGCAGTGACAACGTAACACACACAATCTCATTCATCACCGCCACATTCTGTCGAGGTGAGAGAAAAACACGCTCTTCGAATACACGACGTGCTAATTTTGTTTTAATTAATTGTTGTTTTGTTTTAATTAATTGTTGTCCGTTCTCCATTATGCAGCTCGGTGGATTCCACCTTTTAACTAGGGAAAGGCCACTACAAACACGCAGTGAAAAGAGCACGCACCTGTGGTGAGTTGCCTTGTATAAAACACGCCTCAAAAGAAACTGCCTCATGGCACTGTAGTTTTGGTGAAAAGTACTGAAATTAGAGGACTGGAGCCAGATGTTATCTGTGAAAGTGCACCTCGGTGACTCGGCGGGCGGACCGCCGCTGCTAATGACTTGCTCGGTGCGAGCGAGGCTGCTCTATTTTCAGGATAATGCTCTATGCAATCCTGGCGCCGGCCTCGCGGCAGTCAGGGGCTAATCAGCCGGCGAAGCGCCGTGCAATCAAGGACAAAGAGCCCCTGATGGATCGCCGGGCTCCTTTGCGGTTTCCTGCTGCTCAAAAAGTGACCATCAAAACCAGGTCGGAGAGGCAGAATGAGCAACAAGCATTTACAAAAACATGTAGGAAAATTAAAAAACTTACCTCCGGGAGTCGGCTCGGAGTAGGGAGCGGGTCGGGTCTGCGTCCTCACAGGGAGAGCCGTCCGGCTGGTGTGACAAAGGATGCCGACGAAAAAGAAAAAAAAAAAACGCCCACCGCCGCACGACGTTGGCAAAAAGAGAAAAATTCTACGGAACGCCCACCAATCGCCTCGAACAATGACGGACGCCTCTCTGTTCCAATGGCTAGCCTCCATTTATGGAGCTAGCCAATGGAACAGAGAGGCGGAACAAAGCCCCATACTTGTAAACAAAAGTTTTCGCCTGCGCGAAACGCTGCTTGCGCAGCTGTTCACCAGGCGAAACATAAAAACCTGGATAGGAAAAGCTTTCCATCTGATATGGGAAAGTCTGTATTGGGGGCACAAAAGTGAACACCGAAGGGGTCAAATGCAGAACATGGTTGGGAACATACCCTAGCAATCCAAGCTTGAATTGTAAGTGCTCCTGTCCCATAAAGTGCCCAGTGAAGGAGACTAAACACACTGCTTTAAAACCAATTATTTTTTTCAATTGGAAGCCAATGCAGCTACCTCCCGGCTTCCATCTTGGCTTCCGTGATGTGGCCAAATTTGAGGAATCCACAATCCAATCTTACGGTCATATTGTCGATCAGCTGGAGTCTGGTGAGAAGTTTGGCAGAAATTCCCAAGTAACAGGTTTGGCATAGTTTAACCTTGATGTGACACATGCCACCGCCACTGGTCACCAGTGTTCTTGGAGAAGGTCTCAGACTTCTCCTACAGGGATTGAGTTGCATGGAACGTGCCGACACCACTGCCCTGCCGTGGGATTCCAAAGAAAGTTCCTGATCAAACATGAATCAGAGGTTTATGACAAATGTTTAAGGGACCCAGTACACTTGCCCACAGCCTGAAACACCATACTGAGTCAAGAACACAAATCAAAACCTCCCTCGTGTCTGCAGGCTGCTATTCATCCAGGCCTGGTGTAAGAGTAGAATAGCAAAGATAGCTGAAGTTCCTCTGCAAAATGGCCTAGCCTAAAAACAGCTCTGTGACATCAGAATAAGTCATTTATCCGAAAAGAGTGAACAGTTGTTAATGATGGGAACTATTCTAGATACTGAATAAAATCGGGGATAGAGAGGAACCAAAAAAGAACTCAACAGTTCACTGTCCTCGTTTTCGACCAAAAAAGGGGCAAGGTGGCATGGACTGATTCCATCCTGTCATGAAGGAGGCAAACCAGGCAATGTACCTCTAAAGTTGACCTCAGGCAAAAAGACGATCATGATGGAATAGTCCAACGTTTCAAAAGCTGTAGATAGGTTATGTAGAATCATGCTCACCCATTCCTGATCGTCCCCTGTGATATTTTAATTGTACTGGCCATGATCACACTTACTGCTACTTCCTTTAGGCACAAGAGGGCATTCTGTGGCAAATCGGCCTTTTCTGCATGGTCATCCCAGATGTTTTGCCTTTTTCTGGGCCAAATATTTGCTGCTTTAGCACGCTGTGCACTTTAGTACTACTGAACAGGAGTCAAGTGCTGTACATTCAAACTCCCTCTCTGTCTATTTAACTTCCCTGTAAAACCATTGTATATGATGCCTCAAATGCCCATATGGCATGGAAAGGTAAATGTCATATATGGACTGTAGTGTGTATTCACACCACCCACAGACAGGATGACAAATATATATGTCCTCATAGACAAAGACAGGGAAAGAAGGGCAGCCAGGGCACTTCCTCAAAACTTGAATAATAAATGTGGTGCCCAGTTATTTTATAAAAAGCTATACCTTGTGTGAAATTTCCCAGAAAAAAAATGTGTTTTAGGATAGATGCCCTCATCCATCCAGAGGTGGCATGTTTCATTATGGGGTCAATCTCCACACCTATCTGAGCAACTACAGTGAGTGAGCAGGAGAGCGCTTGGGGTGGAAAAACGAAAAGTCCACTTCTGTAAATATGGGAGCCTAGATGATCTGAATTGTGGCTAAAGTGTGGATAGTAAGGAGCTGGGGAACTGTTTAGACTACCTCAGAGTGGACAGGAAAGTATTATTAGGGTCCCTATTGGAAGGGTTAACAGCCAAAGGAATAATTCAACCCTTAAATAGAACGTTGACAAGTTGTAGCCCAATTGGGAGCACTTGGATAGGATCTATGGGCTTTCTACAGGACCAACCCTCTCCAACTTAATCGCCAAAGTAGGTGTCCTGTAATTTTCAAAAGAAGGCGCATATATACTAAATCTCTCTAGATACATCAGACTTTGATTTCCAACGCAGTATGGACTTGGTAATGATAGAAAAGGCAGACATTCAGTAATGAGGAATTTAATCATGCTATCATAATTAATCAAAGTAAAGAGGTGAGAGTGACATATTCTCACTGTAAACACAAGTTAAGGAAACATTCGTGTTCACATCATGCACACAGATAATGAGGTGTATATCCCAATTAAAAAGACCAAGCTCAGCCTGGTTGAACAATGATGCTGCCTCCACTCTTGGTGTCAGAAGTGCTAAAAATTATTATCACACTACATGAATTAAGATATAATCAAAATGAAAGAACTCCAGTTCAGGATATTGTACTGCTCTATCCTGTTCTAAGTCAGAAGATGATGGTCATGAGGTGCAGTGTAAGAGCGCCACCATGCTTCAGTATGAATATGTTTTAAGCTCCTAGGGCCAATGTTGGTGGGTAGACCAGGTCTTTAAAATATAAAAGTAAAGAGGTGCACTCATAATGTATTTCTAGTTGGGACACACTTTCTGAAGCAGGCAGACACACAGAAATACAGCATATATACAGAATAGTATACACAGCGCCTATGGATTTGATAACGCCCCGTTCTGAGAAAGCTAACAAACTGAACTATCAGTAAGCCCACATCTGAGTGCTGGGCCGAGAAAGGCCAACAGACCATTATGTGCTTTTCCAGCTGTTTCTGTGTTCCAAGGCATGTTAATGTTGTGGTTGCATCTGGCGTATTTAAAGAGACAACCATTGTAAGTGCACCAGCGGGCCTGGTCCTAAAAAAGGATGAAAACTGTAGGCTGGAGGTACACGAAGCATGGGGGATTGTAGGCATAGACTGCACTGCAGGACCTGGTCTCAAGTAAGGTGGTTCACACAGTGACGTAGCGTGGGTTGCCAGCGCCCGGGGCAGGAAAGCATCCTTCCACTTTTCTTTTAAAACTTGCGGCCTTAAAAAAGCACCTAAAATGTTTGCGCTCGGGGCACCCGCCCCTCTGGCCCCACGCACTACACCACTGGATGCACATAAGGAGCGTAAAACATTTATTCTGCACAGATTCCTATGGATAAGGGTAACCTCCGTCAGTCATGACAGGTTAATTTCAACATGGAAGGGTGTGCCTTGACAAAACACCCAGACAACAAAGACCGATCATGACTCGTAATGTGTACATAAAAGGCATACCGTTTAGCTCAACAAAGTAGGTGGACAGTTTACTGCATCTCCTCACAGTTCTGCATTTCTGCAGCCCTCCATCTCCTGCAACTGTCCAACTGAGGAGTGCAAGTAACCAGCGGGGTAGCTCCTGGAGGGGTGTTTGGGTTGTTACACCCCTTTAATAAATATATTTTCTGGTAAATAGTTGGGTACCTGTGCTTTCAGTCTGGTATGGTGCGGTGTCGGTCAGATTTCGCAAGGAATATTTACATACATACAAACAAAAACGTACACACACTCTCTCCCTCTGTTTCTTTTGAAAGTCTTCAAAATTGTTGGTTATTTGACCAAATATTATGTTGTCTCTCACCTTTTATCCCCATCAATCCTTAGTTTTAGGTCTCGCCTACGTAGTGCGCATGCACTGCATAGGAGACCTTAAGCAGTCGTGCAGCTCTTTTTACAAAGCACATACTCGTGCTTCTGGCGGCATACGGCTTGCGGGAGTGCGCAGCGCCGCGCCACAAGCACGAGTATGTGCACTGAAAAACAGCAGACTGCTCTCTCCAGTGCGTGCGCGCCACTCGTGGGTGCACCCCTCCGACTCTTTCTCCCGCTGCAATGCGAGGCGCACGCGCACTTGTTTAGCAGAGGTTGCTCTGTAATCCATGTACAATCTCTTTGTCTGTTTCCTATCATGGAACGCATCCAGCTGTTGAAGGGCAAGTCCCTCGCACTGCCAAAGAGCGATAAGCAGCCCTGCAGACAGCTGTTCTCAGCTTGCTGAACTTTCCGTCAGTTTGCGTTTTGTTTAAACTGAACGCTCTTCTCCCGACCGTTTGGTGACTCCTCATGTTTACATAAATAAACTAGGGTAAAACCAACCCCTCGAGCCTTGCGTTCCTTGCTTAACGCTATTCTCTGAAGGACAGTCAAGCCTACAGTGTCTATCTTCCTGCCCCGACACTGCCCCTGTAACACCCCAGCAAAAGAGCAGCCGTCCCGAACACTGGCACTTCCACACAAGCACAGACAGCCCTCATTAAACACACACACACACCAAACACACATCACCCACACATCACAAACACACACACACACACACACACACACACATCAAACACACACACCAAACACTCATAACTCTAAACCGTCACAAACACGCACCCAAAATCATACTCGGACACAAAATAAACTAGCAGACACACACCATGAACAAACACAAAACTTCTTGGAGTAGCAAGTTCGTACAGTGATCTCGGAGACGGTCTCGTCTCCAGACCTATAGCAGAAATACACTGGCAACAATGATACTTTGCAAGGAGAAAAGGCACGCTTGCTCCAATCACAGTGACACCATAAACACAAAAAAATGACAGCAGCAAAGACAGGCCTCTCAGATTAGCGGGGAGACACCCCCACCATCCTACTATGCTAAACATTAATACTTTTATTTATACATATTGTTTAATGTTTTAAAAACATGAACCACGATTATATGATTAATTATTGACTAACTTGCAACTTAAAATGTTTAAATTAATCGGAAGGTAGATCTGTAGAATCAGAATTCATGTGGCATCTAATTACGAAATTCCGCAGATACAGACAAATGAACAATGTCTAAGCTAAGGCATCTCGTAAAAAGTTTAAACATTTGAAGTTGCAACAGAACCTGCGCAGAAATGCAGTTTCGTTATGGCCCAACCTGCACATACTTTCGCGTTTGGCTAATCCCTCCCAGGCTTCCGTGCTTCATTTGCAACAAAAAATAAGCATGAGCAAAGCCAAAATATCTGGCTCTAATGTTCCAACGTAAGTAATATACACAGGCATTTGCAAAAGTTGCTTACTTGCATTGCATGGCCAAAATGCAGTTTATTGCATTAAAGCATGTCCCACTGGCTTTTCCTTTACCTTTAAACATGTAATGAAACAAGCATTTGCAATGCAATAGGTCTCGCATTTGAGAGAGTTTGAGCTATTGGCAATGTAAATGACAGTGCCTTTTATTTATGTTTTGAAAACCTGCAAGCGGTGCCTAAACACGCACTTTGTACTTATAGCTGTTGCTTACGAGAAGCAAGGCTGGCAGTAACTGCGCCTCTTTTACTGCCAGCCTTACTTCTCGCAAGCAACGGATTATAAGTACACTGTGTTTAGGCACCGTTTGCAGGTTTTCAAAACCTAAATAAAAGGCACTGTCATTTACAATGCCAATAGCTCAAACTCTTGCAAATGCGAGACCTATTGCATTGAAAATGCTTGTTCTCCCTTTCCAGTGCCCCTAAAACTCTACTCACGCATCCTGCTTGTCTATAATGCATTTGAACATTCTATGCATGAGTGATTGTTGGAAAATCTGAAGCTCACCCCTCCCCCCCCCCCAAATCATAGTGACCAAGCTACGTCCCTGCAAGTAACACAAGGGGTATATGTGAATGGGTACCATTAGGAGCCAATGGAAACAGGAAGTGGAAAAGTTCAATTAAAAACACAACCCGGAGGTAAGAGGAGGCAAGGAGGGACTAGAACAAGAGTGCGAGGAGGGGGCCTTAAAAAGAAGAAGAAAGAAATAATGCTGAACATCCGACCACTTTGTCAGTCTTAGTGCCCATCCCCACGATTCTGTCCATCTCACCAGCATCACTGGTTTCCTTAGCAAAGTGTACTATCTTTAAATTTTTAGGTGCTGTGTTTCATGCCATACACTGCAAGGAATCCACTTTTCCAAGTGTTGTTTTTTTTAATCATATATTCCACTCCACTGTCTTTGGTTATCATCCCCAGTTCTTCCTCTTCTTACTCAACACAAGAGATTCTATTCCCTAACATATTCCCTGGTTATTTGCTGCATCAGTTTGAATCTACGTCATTCTTAAGCTGACAGAGCAGGGCCGAGAACACTGGTTAGCACCCAAACTGCAAAAATGTCAAGATCAGACAAAAAATATATATTAATAACCACATGTTTTTTTGGGGTGTCTCCAGTGTTTCTAAAATAAATAAAAAATGTAAACGTTTAAAAAAAAAAGACAGGAAGCATGGCACACAATATCGGCAGTATTGAAATAGTCGACTCCATGCGGCACTCGGCAGTACCAACTGAAGTCCCTTTGACGAATAGTCAACAATCAGAAACACCTGGTCTTTTTTGGGACTAGAAACAGCAAAGCTGCGACTGGTGGAAAACATTAGGACTTTTACCTCGCCTATTGTGGTGTCACACTGGTTATTGTATCGTAGCATTTATATATTGCTTACTAATCGTATGCGTGGCGCAGAAGCACTTGCCCACATGGGTAGCAAGATGCACCATGTAGCGTGTGGTTGGAAGAGGGTTGTACAGATGCTTCCATTCTAGTTGCTAGCTCTATTTGTTTTCACCCTTCCATCACGTCTTTGTCCCTCCCATAGATCATAGCCTTTTTACCACCTCTCTAATTGGCTTCCTAAAGTCTTCCATGAGCACTGATCTTTCAGGCACTCTTTATTTTTTATTTTTCCTGCAGCACTCCATGAGAGTGCATGTTTATTCCAGCTTTCTCCCTTGATTGCTTCTTACTGCGCTTTGGTGCTTGAAAGGGGATCATGCAGGATGCAAACATTTGTGAATTTCTCTTAATGCATTCAGAGTTTTGATAGTGTCCGGACATGAATGTTATTTGGGCTTAATGTGAGCTTTGAGACGCAGCTGTAAAACTAACCATTTTTAGCATAGAAGAATAGCGTAGAATGGGGTAAAGTAGAGTGGCGCAGAGTGGAGGGGCGCTGAAGTGCAGAGTGGAGGTGCGTAGGGGTGCAGAGTAGAGGGGCGTAGGGGTGCAGAGTAGAGGGGTGAGGGTGGAAGGGCATAGGGGCACAGACTGGAAGGGTGTAGGGCCGCAGAGCAGAAGGGTATAGGGGTGCAGAGCGGAAGGGGAGAAAGAGCGCAGAGTGGAGTAAAGTAACAGAGTGACCTAGCGTGAAGTGGCGTGGAGTGTCGTAGAGAAGAGTGTCGTAGAGAAGAGTGTCATAGAGAAGAGTGTCATAGAGAAGAGTGTCGTAGAGAAGAGTGTCGTAGAGAAGAGTGGTGTAGAGTAGAGTGGTGTAGAGTAGAGTGGTGTAGAGTAGAGTGGTGTAGAGTAGAGTGGTGTAGAGTGGCGTAGAGTAGAGTGGCATAGAGTAGAGTGGCGTAGCGTAGAGTGGCGTAGCGTAGAGTGGCGTAGCGTAGAGTGGCGTAGCGTAGAGTGGCGTAGAGTAGAGTGGCGTAGAGTAGAGTGGCGTAGAGTGGCATGGCGTAGAGTGGCATAGCGTGGCGTAGCTTAGAGTGGCGTAGCGTAGAGTGGAGTGTCAGAGTGAAATGGAACAGAGTGGGCTAGAGTGAAATGGAACAGAGTGGCCTAGAGTGAAATGGCACAGAGTGGCCTAGAGTGAAATGGCACAGAGTGGCCTAGAGTGAAATGGCACAGAGTGGCCTAGAGTGAAATGGCACAGAGTGGCCTAGAGTGAAATGGCACAGAGTGGCCTAGAGTGATATGGCACAGAGTGGCCTAATGTGAAATGGCACAGAGTGGCCCAGAATGAAGTGGCACAGAGGGGTCCAGAGTGAAGTGGCACAGAGGGGTCCAGAGTGAAGTGGCACAGAGGGGTCCAGAGTGAAGTAGCACAGAGGGGTCCAGAGTGAAGTAGCACAGAGGGGTCCAGAGTGAAGTAGCACAGAGGGGTCCAGAGTGAAGTAGCACAGAGGGGTCCAGAGTGAAGTAGCACAGAGGGGTCCAGAGTGAAGTAGCACAGAGGGGTCCAGAGTGAAGTGGCACAGAGGGGTCCAGAGTGAAGTGGCACAGAGGGGCCTTGAGTAAAGTGGAACAGAGGGGCCTAGAGTGAAGTGGCACAGAGAGGCCTAGAGTGAAGTGGCACAGAGGGGCCTAGAGTAGAGTGGAGGGTAGGGAGTGGAGTGACATGGACTGGAGTGCCATAGAGTGGAGTAGAATGTTGTTGAGTGGAGTATTGTAGAGTGGAGTGATGTAGCAGAGGAGGAACTTAAAGTAGAGGATTTTCGAGTGGAGGGGCTTAGAGTGTTGTAGACTGGAGTGGTGTAGAGTGAACTGGCGTAGTGTGGAGTATGCAAGGGGTGGGAGCACACTGCCATTACAGACAACACATTTTCAATTGAAATTACTATTACATTTATACATACTGTGTTACTGATAAAACTGTACAGCGCGCAAACAATAATGTGTGGAGATGACATCATAGTGTACCAATTTGTTTTGATCGTATTAAAATAATTGTTTCCCCCCCACACTTTCAAATTAGAAAAATGTGTGTCATTTGTGCTTTCCTAATTCTGATATAGTCTGAAGAATTTGCACAATTATTTTACAGATATTTAAATTTTGTTGCGTATTAGAAAAAATTATTAATTTTCTTTGACAGTACCTGGCAAAATTATCACATAAATCCTCGCACTTTGAAGTCAGAGAAACAAAAGTAAACACCAAACTACCTCAAAAGACAGAGGCCGATATTTGACCTCGGTCTTTGAAAGCATAGCAAATGTGACAAGATGAGAACAAAATGTAAAGGCCTGTTACCAGAAAGGGAGGACCGTGGAAGAATACAAGGAGGGATGGTGAATAAGCGTTGCTCCACAGGAGGGACGAAGACATGCTACACAGCCTAAAACAAATAAAGCCAGCAAATGGAAAGACGGAAAATGTGAGTTACAAACCACACAGCCAATGGTAAGCAATGGGCAGAATGCATCCCTAGGGAAGCTTTCGGAATGCCCACAAGAAGTGTTTTCGCAACCAGACAGCTGCTCTGTCCGACAGGTTTCGACCTAAAATATAATGCGCAGTTAACATGGCATGGCTTGGCAGATGTAACATTAGAAATCGTAATAGTGCTCAGGTTAATACACACAGAAAACTTGCTACGAAGGGAGGTGGTATAGACAGGGCTGGAGTCTGGGTACCACGAGGGTGGACGGCGTCCCCCCACTTATTTTACCAGGTGGACGCCGTCCCCCCTGCCAAACAGCTGGACTTCACTCTTTGGCCTCTCTGGGACGAGATCGGAGCCCACAGCACGCAGCACACGCGCTGGCTTCTCAGATGCAATTGCATCTAAGGGGTGAGCAAGGGAAGGCAATGAGCCCGATGTAGCAAGTTACCTGTCGTGACGTCACTTCCTGTTGTGACGTCAATTTCGGTGACAGCGTCCCCCCACTTCTTTTTTAGATCTCGACTAGCGAAGGCTGCGCTTGCGCAGTCTCGCTGGCGAGATTTTGTTTTCTTAGTACGGGGGTTTGAACCCGCCCCTCTTCTCCATTGGCTAGCTTCGTAAACGGAGGCTAGCCATTAGAGGAGAGGTGCTTCACTCAGTTCAAGCCCAGTCTTTTTCAGATTCGGGGGCGTGTTTTTTGCAGTTTTTAACTCTGTGACGTCATCCGTCACTCAACAGCAAAAACCACGCCCCCGAATGCGAAAATGGCGGCGCTTTTCTGACGCCATTTCTGCCCGACCGCCGCCAGAAGTAGAGAAGCTGCCGAGACCTCCGCCCCAGCCAGTGAGTGCTTGCTTTTCTGCCCCCCCTGTTCCTCGTTGTGCTCGCTCATGTGACCCCCAGCCCCCTGTTGCCTCGTTGTGCTCGCTTTTCTGCCCCCCATCCCCCTGTTCCTCGTTGTGCTCGCTTTTCTGCCCCCCACCCCCCTGTTCCTCGTTGTGCTCGCTTTTCTGCCCCCCACCCCCCTGTTAACTCGTTGTGCTCGCTTTTCTGTCCCCCCTGTTCCTGTGTGTGTGTGTGTGTGTGTGTGTGTGTGTGTCTGTGTGTGTGGCTCTGTGTGTGTGTGTGTGGAGATCTGTGTGTGCGGGGATCTGTGTGTGTGTGTGTGTGTGGGGATCTGTGTGTGTGTGTGTGGGGGGGGGCTGTGTGTGTGTGTGTGTGTGTGTGGGGCTGTGTGTGTGTGGGGGGGCTGTGTGTGTAGGGGGGCTGTGTGTGTGGGGGGGGCTGTGTGTGTGTGGGGGGCTGTGTGTGTGTGGGGGGGCTGTGTGTGTGTGGGGGGCTGTGTGTGTGTGGGGGGCTGTGTGTGTGGGGGGGCTGTGTGTGTGGGGGGGGCTGTGTGTGTGGGGGGGCTGTGTGGGGCTGTGTGTGTGGGGGGCTGTGTGTGTGGGGGGGCTGTGTGTGTGGGGGGGCTGTGTGTGTGTGGGGGTTGTGTGTGTGTGTGGGGGCTGTGTGTGTGTGGGGGGCTGTGTGTGTGTGGGGGGCTGTGTGTGTGTGGGGGGCTGTGTGTGTGTGGGGCTGTGTGTGTGTGGGGCTGTGTGTGTGTGGGGCTGTGTGTGTATGAGGCTGTGTGTGTATGAGGCTGTGTGTGTATGAGGCTGTGTGTGTATGAGGCTGTGTGTGTATGAGGCTGTGTGTGTATGAGGCTGTGTGTGGGGGGCTCCGTGTGTGTGTGAGGGGGGCTCTGTGTGTGTGTGAGGGGGGCTCTGTGTGTGTGTGTGTGTGGGGGGCTCTGTGTGCGTGTGTGGAGGGGGCTCTGTGTGTGTGTGTGTGTGTGTAGGGCTGTGTGTGTGTGGGTGGGCTGTGTGTGTGTGTGTGGGGGGCTCTGTGGCTCTCTGTGGGTGTGTGGGTGGGTGCAAATGCAATAGGTCTCGCATTTGCGAGAGATTAAGCTATTGATATTGTAAATGATAATGCCATTTATTTATCTGTTTTCTTAAAACCAACACATAAATAAAATGTTGTAATTTACAATGCCAATAGTTCTAACTTTGGAAAAGGCGAGACCGTTGCATTGTAAATGCTTGTTTAGGACGTGTGCCCTGGGTATAGAGGTAAAAAACTCTTATGATAACTCCAGTAAATGTTTTTCTTCGCTTGGCCATGAATACCAGCTTGTTGAAATAAGACACGCTCTATAAGAGGTGGTTTCCCAAACGTGGAGCTTAAAAAGAGTAAACAAAAAGTCACGCCGTGCAGCGTATACCCTCGAGCAAAATGAGCCACCGAGGCAGACTTTGTTTCTGGTGCCTTTTATGTGCTCTTTCAGTAGGAGTTTGCCCGAGGCTGACTAGCTTGTACCAACAGGAAGTCACCCAGTTTACGCAGATAAAAAGCCAGCGCTTGGCACAACAAAAACATTTATGGGCGCCTTTGGGAGGTTACAAAATCATGCCATCGTGCCCACAATGAAGCATGTGGTCACGTGACGGCACCACAGCATGGTCAACATGTCTATTAAAAAATGCCATTCCAATTATAGCGCGCAGAATTAGTTATTCGCTTGGGATTTTCTGGATCGCTGTTGGGATTCCAAGATTTCGGGCTATTGCCAATTATAGTAATGTGCGTCACCCCGCTCTCTTCGTGGACGCATACTCCTACGAGCAGCTGGGAATGCGTCGTTGAAGGTTCTCCACAGCACAACATTCCAGCTGTCCGATGGCTGCCTCCTCTTACCCTTTACCACAACACCACAGATACTTTATCTGTCACACACCGCGTGGAAGACATAACATTCGCATAAATGCAATAGCTTCGCCACCGCCCGGCTTTTCCTGGAGCAGGGGCCTGCAAAGGGTCGGGAGTGCTGGAATGTATTTAATCCGAAATATGGATTATCAGGAACGTGTTTACATGTATTTTTCGAATGGTTAGACTTGTAAAACTTAGTTAACAGAAGGGGTATTTTTTCTGAGGACAATGATTAGAAGGCGAGTGCATTCAAAGGCAAATGCCGTTTTCACATTGTGATAGCTAAGCATTCTCGCAAAAAAACATTTTATTTTCGGAAGGCCTGCTTTGTTTGCTGTCAAGGTGCCTGGCTTTCCCAAGATGCTTCCTTTCTCCTTTAATCAATGGACACCGGAGTGGAAAATGAGGGAAGAGACAAATATCCACCGAGTGAAATCACTTTAGACATTATACCCCTATCTTCAAACTGAGCGTCGAGTGCCGTTTGAGTCCCCTGTAGAGAGTCACCTGAGACGTAATGCTACAGCAATCACTTTTACAAACATCTGGATCCAACCGCACACATTTGTTCTGCGGCACACTCTTGCAGCATGAATGCATCCTATCCCCAATGCAGCCGGATACATCTTCTGCAGCACCAAAGGGACATCACAAGAAGTACTGGCTCAGCATTGAAACTGCAGTTTTTAGGGCGCCTGCCCCGACCCCCCCCATATAGCAGGCAGCTGAGGCTTTAGAACAAATCAAGTGTGTCCCCAGCTCCCCACAAAATTAAATACATAAATAAATAAATTAAACAGCAGACAGGACTGTGATTGACCCTCTGCAGCTTTTCCACGAACACCAATTCGGAGAATCTCTGAGGGGCCGCCCTCTAGCCTCTGTACCAGCAGTTGCTGTCCCTAGTCTGTCGCATCCAGCAGCAGCTGCCATCTTTGTACCCACAGGCATCGTTCCAGACACTGGACAACAGGGACACCGCGCGGGACATAAGTAGCAGAACCATCAAATGGTGCTTTAGCAAACGCCACGTATACAATTTGTCCTACCAGAAGTGCACTCATCTACATCATTATGGAAACTGCTCTCAATGCAAGACTTCACTGTATAATATGTACTGCAATGCAGCAATTGCATCTTGTGGGCTTCTGTCTAGAGTAGCATGGTGGGTACAAAAATTATGGTCTGTAATGCCTCTCTAAGCGATCACTGGTGGGTGAGATTATTTCAAGGATTTCACCCATCACCTTGGTGTTTGTCACACTTTTATCCATGGCACTAATAGTAGCAGTTCTGGAAAATAAATGAATGAGTAGAGATGTGTGTTGCTGTGTTTAACACACAGTAACACAGGTTGAGGTTGAACAGGAACTCATGCATTATCAAATAGCTAGCAGACAATGCAATCTAGGTAGTTTAGATTACAATAAATCATTGGGAGAACACACTAGAAGCTAGGCGTAAACAAGTATGAGGAGTGGGGCATAGAAAAACTGTATGTGTGTATGTATGCATTCATGTGGCATTTGTATGGTGCGAACCTGTCCAAAAGTCAGCCAACTGCTGTACAGGGTCAAAAGGAAAGGATCAGTCAACTAGCGAGCGAAGTGTAGCTGGACTCAGACGGGAGACATGAACTGCAGTTGTTCTGTTATGTACCAAAAGTGAAATTAGTCATTTTTGTAAAATAGTCGAATGAAAAGTCATTAGTGTTGAGAAAAAAAATAACAAGTGCTAAACCCCAGTAAAGCACATTTAGACTGCAGCTGTACCCTGCTCAGTCTCAACAGATTTCTCAAAAATAACCCAACAATTGAGGTGACTAACTTTAGGATCTCTGCCACCCTGCCTAAAGTGTTTCCATCCATACCACAACACCATACATTACCGTAATGATGTTCAGATTATCTCTTCCAGCTCTGCAGTAACCTTACCAACTTCCTCGAAACCCTCTACAGCCTAAAATGCAATCCATGCTGCAATGTTTCCTATTCACTACTCCAACCCACCCATCATCAACCACTACCATTTAATAATCTAGTGAGCATTGGGAACAGGTCACATAGAATATCTGGACACTACAATAACCGCGGAGGAAATAGCCCAGGTCATTGCTGCCCTGCCGGCCGGCAATGCTCCTGGTTCAGATGGGCTTACGCCCGCCTTTTATGAGGAGTATGCAGCCCTGCTAATTCCGCCTCTCATCAAGATGTATCATGAATGGCTATCGGTGGACCAGCTCTCTCCATTCCTGCACGAAGCCATAATCGTCACGATCCTTAATCAAGATAAACCGCTTAAGTTATGCAACTCTTACCGCCCCCTTTCTTTAATAAATATTGATGCCAAAATCTAGGCAAAAATCATAGACTATACCGCCTGCTGCCACTCATGCCCCTAATCGCACGCCTGAATCATTATGAATTTATACCCAGGGACTTCACACAATTTGCGCACCATCTTTGCTGTCATGCAGCACATCCACCCCTCAGTACCAGCAGTGGCGGCCCAGCTTTACGCCACAAAGGCATTCGATACGCTGGAATGGCAGTTTCTTTTTACGATGTTGGCAAGATTGAGGTTCAGCGCAGGCTTTATTCAGAATGTCAAGCTCTTGTACTGGCAGCCTGTGGCCCGTGTGCGGTTAAATTGGCAAGCATCCAAATGATTTGAAATAATCAGTGGCAACAGACAGGGCTGCCCCCGGCCCCCCTCCTTTTTGCCATTGCCATTGCCATTGGCTGCAAGGCTGCAACAGCACCACGCGGAGCGTGGAATTGGGATCACCACCCATGGATTGGTGGTATCAATGTATGCAGACAATATCAACCTCTATGTTCGGGAACCAAGCTCTAACCATGCACCTCTGACACATGGAAGTAATATGCTTCGGAGGACATTCCGGTATTCAGATCAACTGGGGAAAATCAATACTTTTGCCACTCATTAAGGCAACCACCCTTTGCTCCCCAGAATATCCATTTCGATGGGCCACTGAGCCTGTCAAATATCTTGGAATATGGCTAAGCAGAGATACAGACGAGCTTTGGAGGGCAAACTATGGAAGTGCTGTGGAATGGTTTGAGTCGGGCATTCCAAGCTGGACCAGACTGCTGCTGTCCCTTGCCAAGCGCATCGAGATAGCAAAGATGGTGGTCCTCCCTAAGTTCTTATATCTTTTTGCCAATACCCTGATGCCCTTCAAAATGTGCTACTTTAATAGGCTACGATCTAATCTAATCAGGCTCACCTGGGCAGGGAGACAGCCCAGAGTGAGGTACGAGGTGCTGACACTGGCGAGCGGGGCTTGGGGGCACCGGACCTGCAGCTATATGCACTGAGTGCGCAGGTGAGTTTCCTGCACCATTGGTTATACTCCACTTAATTTCAGTCCCATGTGGCGGTGGAGCGCGATCGGGCGTCCCCATGGCCGCTGACGAAGGCCTTATTTTGCAAATACAAAGCACCCGAAGGCGAAATAGACCCTGTAGAATGCATGCAGTGAGCGTGGGATGGACTCAGGCACAGGGCTGGGCTCCCGGCCTTACACGCCCCATCAGCTTAACTGGCAGAAAACCCACTATTCCCCTGCTGCAAGACAAGGAGCTGGTGGGTAGGGCCGCCGAGCTGGGAGTTGAAAATATTGCAGATCTGTTCCCCAGAGGACAGTTTCTTGAGTAACTGTCCAACCCCTGAGTGCAGGAGGCCACAGCACTGTACACACAGCTGTACTACCAGCTGCGAGCGCCCTGCCGGGCGACATACGACACCTTCCCTGAGCACCCCCCCGCCTTGTGGTGCTGGAACACTTTTATGTCACTACGTCCCCCGTGGAAACTAGTAACTAAGTTATACACAATCACAATGAAGTCCTCCCCCAACTGGACGCATCTCGGGTGAGGGAGGAGTGGGAGCGAGAGCTAGGATGCGAGATCCCAGAGGACAGGTGGACAGACTGCTGCGGGCAAACGGAACGCTCATCCCCCACTTACAGGCTGCGAGTGATTCACTTTAAATATCTTCACAAGCTATACCGTACACCGCTGCAGCTGTACAAAATGGGGCTGCGGGAATACGCGAATTGCAGCCGCTGGTCCATGGCTGGAGCCACGTTTCTCCACTTGGCCTGGGGATGCCAGGAGGTGGTGGAATTCTGGGGGAGGATGTGCGACACAATTGGCCGCATTACGAGGGGCCACTTACCACCGCACCCTGCGACATGCCTGTTGGGCTATGTCGAGGAGACACCCATTGCATACTGCCGTCTAGTGGTGGTGCTGCTCTTGCAGGCAAAGCACAGGGTCGCAATACATTGGGGCCGTAGGCCTGCACCCACACACACACACAGCATGGTTATCGGACCCTGAATACTGTCAGTAGCAAATCAACACATATTGGGAACTTATGCCTGTGAGATCCAGGCCATTCGATAACTGGGAACCCCTTGCTGCATACCTCAGAGACACAGCGGCCTACGCCATAGATGGGTCAGAGTAGGCTGTGCAAGAATGCAGAGAGGCATGGGAGAGGAGGAGAGGGGTGGCAGGGCATTGCGAAGGGCTAACTTGAATTGCAATGCTATATAATTGAAGGGTCTGGGGTGTTGCTTGGGTTGCCTCTTAGTATTGATAAGCCAGCTATCTTGTACTGATGATCCAATTGGGCTGTTGAACTTGTACTGTAAGCTCTTGTTTAGTATGCAATACGTCGGAGTACCTAAAAATAAAGAATGAGGTTGTGGTTGGAAATTGCCCTTTTTGCAGGATTTCCCCAAACGTTTTGCCTCCCACTTTTTTGCTGTATCTTTTTGTTGGCTTTATGACTGAGCACTTTACCACTGCTAACCAGTGCTAAGTGCATGTGCTTCTTCTCTAAACGTGTGTAATTGGTGTGTACCTGATTGACATATTTTACTTACTTGTAAGTCCCTTGTAAGGTGGTGTACCATATACCCAGGACTTGTAAGTTAAAAGCCAACAGAGGGTGAGCACAGGTTATTTTAGGTGTGTATCTAGCTTAAGATGACTTGAGTGGAGGATTCTGCCCGGCTTAGATGCCTACACTGGCCAACCAGAAACTCCATTTCTATCAGTTGCCACCACCAATGGTAAAAGAAACCTCTTTAAAAGGAAATAAAAATGACGTTGCAAAATAAGTATGGATCCTTATCCAAGTCAAAATGGTCCAAGAGAATACTATGGACTAAGCAACATTAATTAAAAAAACAAAGCTCAATGAAGAAGGACCTCACCACTTCCTTGAATGCTAATACCACAAATTAAACAAGCAATGCTCGCAGGAAGCCTCGTGCCAGCTCCTGGGGTCGAGCGGTGGCTGCGCGCCGTGTGGTGGATTCCTCAGCACTACCGCCGGGCCCTTCAGCCTGTCTTCGAAAGCGAAAGCACGCCGCCATGCATGCGCAGGGACAAAAAAAAATGCGCGAGCATGTGCACAAAGATGGCGTCGGGCTGTCCACATGTGCGTGCATTTTTTTGTCCCTACGCGTGCAGCTTTGTCCATTTGGACAGGCGTGCATTCAGCTTTGGATGAATCTATTCCAAAAGGTCCTCAGGCGAAACCTAAAAAAATAATAATAATAATAAGATGGAGGGGCTCAATATACTCACCAAAATCAGAACCGATGCAATTTTATATAAGTTCACATTATTGAAAAAGTGGTTGACCGTGGAAAAAAGAACTTCAGGACAGTGAAAGAACAAGTTGACTGAAAAGAAGCATGTATCATACTTGGGAAATGGAATACCAGATTTCCCTGATAAAGAAGGCAAAACAAATCTGGAGAATAGACGCACAAAAAACAATGTAGGTCTCTATCACTTACAGGAGGGTCTTGAAAAAGTAAAAGTATCTTAACAGCAACAAAACAGCCTACCAAAACTGCTAGCCTGATCTACTTGCATGTACATTCAATGCATTTAGTGCCCAGTGCTGAAATCAGACATTCAATTAACTCTAAACAAAGATGAATCATCATGCATTTTCTGATATTTACTAAAACCATTTTGGACTTGTAAGCTAATAAATGAATAGATTTTTTTTAATAGCAAGTCAACAAATGTATAGTGTCCCAAGTTGTCTGCAGCTCAAATCAAGATACAGGACGCATCTTTGGGCATATAAACATCACAGACAGCATTATCAATATCTCAAAGTGAAAAACAACCCAAGGAGACACAATTAGGATGCTTTATTTTATGAACTAGAAGAAATTAAAAATGTTGTGGAATCTATCACGTCACATGCAAGGAACTTACCAACTTGTTCTGATCCCAAATTAGACACAGTAAACAAAGGTTCAAAATATAATGCCACGTGCAAGGACATTATGAAGCCTCTGAATAATTTATATTCTGCCTCTAAAAGCTAAATATCTGTCCACCATCTACACCATAGTTCTGAAATATCAAAACATCCATTTCAAGGTTAGTGGCTCCTCAGTAATGAAGCATCTCTAACAGCTCAAGACACCACTAGATTTCACCTCTTCCTCTACAGCCACTCTGCCTTCTGCCCCCTTATTACAAATGCAGCAGCACCTTCCTATTTTTATGCTCTAGTTATAGCGACCTCTCAAAGCACAACTAAATTAAGATAATTATTAACTATTTCAGCAATATGTAAATGTGTCCTTCATCAATCCTATTATCTCCTTGGTCTTTGACGATGGGCAGATGTAAAAAAATAGCTAAAAAGAAGTTTATGGCAGCTAGCCTCAAAAGACAAAAGGGTTAATCACCCCATAAAAAGCAGAACTTACAGAAATCTTAAAACAGACATTGAATTCATACAAGAGACCCATCTTTGTGCAGAGGAACAGATCAAACTCGGTGCTAAATGGGTTGAGTATGTCCAGTTTAAAAACAAATGGGCGATCTCTCTCTTCTTATTAAATCCATTGCAGAATCACCTACGAGAGAGACAGACGCATCGCTGTCTTCCTCTTGACCGGCTTACATCCGCAGCCGCCCTTGACACAGCTGATTAAACACTCAAGTTGGAATCTGGTGACTTTTGCCCGTGCTGACTATTCGTATTCAGGACCGAGGTGGGCCTTTCCCTGGCTGGGAAGTCACCGTCCATGGACCTCGATTGAAGTAATTTAATCCTATATCCAATGAGATTGCATAAACACACCCCCTCTCACTGTGGTGCCTGACCCGGCCCCTTCGTCAGTACTTCTTTTTGTCTTTCACACGCAAGTCTTGGGCTACAAGGTGTTTTTCTGCACTGTTCACATTGGCAGTTCGTTGGCTTAACTCAAGTGTCCCAGATCATAAGGTCCTGATCAGAACCCCTCTTGATCAGGGGGTCGAAATGTCGTAGACATACAAATGAACCACCTTCACAGACCTCTAGTATTGTCTTAGAGGGCGGATTGGTGATTTTAACATATTGTATTGTAGTCTTTTGTTGTATATAGAAACCTTTTTAGGTCTCGCTGGAATAGCATCCGAAGGATGCGTCCAGCTGGAGACGTTTAGCTGCCCGTCTCGGGGGGATTAGGGACAGGCGGGTGTTACGAGCGTTTAGTGTGGATTTGGGTGCGCGATGGCTCACGTCCAGCACGGCGCCGTGCACACTGTCTTAAACACGGGCACCCGCAGGGAGGGAAAGCACACGGGGGGGGGGGGTGCGGCCACCGGCAATGTTCTACGACGTGACTGCCGGCCGCCCGTGTGACCCGCTCTGACCACGAGCCGTGTTTGCACTGTGTCCATGGGCCGCTTCTACCCGCTTCACCCCCCTCTTGCCGGACTGCGCCACCTCCCCGCTGGCTGAGAGCTTGCACTGCGCCCGCCCACGTGTATCGGCCGGCCATGTGCGTTGTGCCTCTGAGATCCGCAGCCCCTGTGAGCTGTGCGCCGCTGATCCCAAGAGCCTTCCCCCGCCTGGAAAAGCACGCGCCAAGTGAACGTCCCGTCGGACGGATTCTGCCTGGGTCTCGCCCGCTTTCTTCCCCGTGGGCGCCCCGCCCGTAACGCCTCAGCTAGAGACGCCTTCACGGGCCGGACAGAGCCCCACCGGGAGGAGAGCCGCCAGATTGCCCCAGGAGTCCCGCCTACGCCCGGACAACAGACAGCACCCCTGACGGCCCGCAGAGCCCCTCGGAGGCCCCGCTCCAGCGCCGCATCTCTTCAACGCTGCCACGAGCCGGACCTACCTCAGGCGCCCTGCTGAGCCCTGCCGGTCCACAGCTGTTCCCCGCATTGTCCGCGGCATCCCGGACCCAGGTACTGTTTAGTGTGTGCTCGAGGGCGCCGTCACGGACTCGAAGGTCCGCCCCTCATGAGATCTGTTTTCTGACTGTTAACCCCTTGCAGGGCCTAGTAACCTGCCTCTTCCCAGTAAACGCGAAGCACACAGAACAGCGCATTAGAAGCAATCACCCTAAGGAAAGTATCGTGTAATCAGGAATTCTGTTCCCCAGTGCAATCTTGTTTTCATTCATGTGATTTCATGTGTTAATCTCATAGAAATGGGCTAACCTTGTTAGAATGAGTTGCTTAGCTTTCATATTGGTTTTACAGTTTTGATCTCCTTTCTCCACCAGTTTTCATATTTTATTGAGTCTTTTTCTACAGCTGCATTTTAGAGTTCTTGCTTGAAAACTCTTTAAAAGACCTCATTGTTCTAGCTGAATAAAATGCTGGTACCTTGCTTTCCGCATTCTGTTTCAAGTTGTACAGGTGTAATCAGTCATGATTTTTAGAAGAATTTTTTTCACTCGTGCATATTCGTCAGTGTAGCATGCCCCACCTCGCCCCTGGTCTTTCTTTGATTTGGACTACTTATTTATATGAGATTTAGAGGTCCTTGAGTCCACCTCTCTGCCTAACCATGCGAATTTGTTTTAGTTAATGCAATTTACACACCACATAATTACACTGCATTCAATGCAACATACACTCCAAATACCACTCAGTGCCACATAATTACACGCCACATAATTACACTGCTCTCAATGCAACATACACTCCAAATACCACTCAATGCCACATAATTACACTGAACTCAATGCAACATACACTCCAAATACCACTCAGTGCCATATAATTACAAGCCACATAATTACACTGTACTCAATGCAACACACACTCCACACAATACCACTCAGTGCCACATAATTATATGTTACATAATTACACTGCACTCAATACAACATACACTCCAAATACCACTCAGTGCACATAATTACACACCACATAATTACACTGCACTCAATGCAACAATACACTCCAAATAACACTCAGTGCCACACAGTTACACGCCACATAATTACACTGCACTCAATGCAACATACACTCCAAATACCACTCAGTGCCACATAATTACACGCCATATAATTACACTGCACTCAATGCAACAATACACTCCAAATACCACTCAGTGCCACACAGTTACACGCCACATAATTACACTGCACTCAATGCAACATACACTCCAAATACAACTCAGTGCCACATAATTACACGCCACATAATTACACTGCACTCAATGCTACATACACTCCAAATACCACTCAGTGCCACATAATTACACGCCACATAATTACACTGCCCGCAATGCAACATACACTCCAAATATCACTCAGTGCCACATAATTACACGCCACATAATTACACTGCACTCAATGCAACAATACACTCCAAATACCACTCAGTGCCACACAGTTACACGCCACATAATTACACTGCACTCAATGCAACATACACTCCAAATACAACTCAGTGCCACATAATTACACGCCACATAATTACACTGCACTCAATGCAACATACACTCCAAATACCACTCAGTGCCACATAATTACACGGCACATAATTACACTGCCCGCAATGCAACATACACTCCAAATATCACTCAGTGCCACATAATTACACGCCACATAATTACACTGCACTCAATGCAACATACACTCCAAATACCACTCAGTGCCACTTAATTACACGCCACATAATTACACTGCACTCGATGCAACAATACACTCCAAATACCACTCAGTACCACATAGTTACACGCCATATAATTACATGGCACTCAATGCAACATACACTCCAAATACCACTCAGTGCCACTTAATTACACGCCACATAATTACACTGCACTCGATGCAACAATACACTCCAAATACCACTCAGTGCCACATAATTACACGCCCCATAATTACACTCTACTGAATGCAACACACACACTCCACACAATACCACTCAGTGCCACCTAATTATATCTATCTATCGCCCTTTCTCTATCTATCGCCCTCACTCTATATATCACATCACCACAACATCACTCAGCACCACCACAGCATCACTCAGGGGCACCACAACATCACTCAGCGCCACCACTGCATCAATCTGTGCAACCATTCAACAACTAGTTCAAATATGTTCTCTCAATGTTTCAAGCTTTATTATAAATGTCACAAAAAGATGTTAATATTTCACATCTATTCTTGGATTTTCGTCACAATAAAATACACTGAACATAATCTTCACAAAAGTTATTTACAAAACTTTAAGCTATTGCCATTATAAATTACAATAACTTTTATTTAAGTATTAATTATTAAAAAATAAATAAAAGCCATTTATTTGCAATATCAATACATGTAAGTCACGTAAATAAAACACATATTGCATTACAAATGCTATAGGTGTCACATTTGCGAAAGCTATACCTATTAGCATTGTAAATGACAAAGCTATTAATTTCGCTATTTTCAAAACCAACACATAAATACAACATTTGTCATTTACAATACCAATAGCTCAAACTTTCCTAATGCGAGACCTATTGCATTGCAAATGCTTGTTATTTATTGTCCACACCCCTTTCCCTTGACAAGGTTCTAATTCACTTGGGACACTGCACACTAATATGTGTACATTTTTTGTGAAAATTATCACTCAGTAAAAATGTTCGTCTAACTATATCTAGTGTATGGTTCCGATTCTTTTTCTAACACTCACCGCCCTCAAATCAATTTGCCATTTTGCATCCAGACACATAGGCCACAGGATCCGTTGTTCTGTGTTATAAAACAAATCTCTTCTTATCAAAGACTTTTCTGCAACCATACTCTCAACTCAGAAAACTACAAATGTCAGATCATTCTAGCTAGGTATTAAGATCAGGAATAACCCATTGACATTCCTCGCCATGCTCTCAAATCTTGCACAAAATAAAAGAATTAATAGCTGAAGCATCTAAGGCGAGCCTTATATTGAGCAGAAACATCAATACCTTTTTAGACCCCTTCACTAATAAATGAAGAGGACACAACAAGCACATACTGAAGTCTCAGGATTATTATCAAGAACAAAAATTACTCGAAAAAGTGATACGATGCCCAGTCAATTGAGAGGAACAAAAATGTGCCTTCAACTCCAATCCTAAATCCAACTCCTGAATGGACTGCCTCTGTATTTAACACCTTTAGTGCATCAGACATGGTGTTCATTCTACCCTCTGATCACAGGTCTGTGTCTATGAACATAGGTGCTGGGTATGCAAACACCAAATCTACAAAACGGAATTTGAACTCTTCTTTAATTGGTCCAAAAGAATTAAAAAATCATATCATAAAGTTCAACAAAGATTTCCTCACCAGGAACGTCAGCACTGAACTCTGCATGCAAATCAAATGGGGTGCAAAGAAAGACATGGAAAGAGGCGAAAATATGAATTTCCTAATCAAAGAAAAGAAATCCAAAAACAGAACTAGGGCTTTCAACAAAAAGGGCAAAGTTCTAGAGAACAAATTAATTCAGATCAACAATGATTTAACAGTCTTATGTTACCATCAGGATTGGTGACATTAGACGTTTGCTCTTACATAAAATCCATACGGATACTTTGGACATTCCACAGGCTAATCACAGTGTTCACTGTGTCCTTTGTTTCACTGTAAAAAAACATCATGGTGGCTCTGGCAGACAGAGACCTGGAAGATACACAGAGGAAGATGCAGACGCTTTCACAGGAATCACTACTGGGTGGTCATTTTCAGTTTGCTAGTGGCAGTGAGCACTAGAGAACAGTTAACAACTTCACTTTGCCTGGGAACGGTTCTTTGTTGCTCAGCTTTTCTGTATCCTCATATTTGCTGTTTTCCTCCTACACTGTGTAATATGTTCGTTCCCAAAACTTTACCCACGGCGGCTTGTGTGCCTTTCCCTCAGTATCTGTGCAGGCCTCCTCCTGTGTTTAGTCTTCACCTTTGTTCAGAATGACTGGGATTGTTACTGGTAGTCTATGGTATGCTTCATAGCTTCTTCTAGAAGGAAGGTGGTAAAAAGTATCTCAATTATTTGAGAGATGAATTGTAAAGATATATACCACGAATATTCACCACCATTCTCAACTTGAAGGAAGGGGTTGTGTCTTACGGCACAGAGGTCACATGAAGTCGCATAGAGAACCACAGTGATCACAGCTCACCAGACTTCACCATTATGAAGAAAAGGCAGTAGATCAAATGGGGAAGTCCTCAATTAAGGCAACTGAGTATATCTCTAGCCCCATCAGCAGTATGTTTATCAAAAAGGAAATCCTTTAAACGTATAACTGAATTTGCGAGAAAGAAATTTAACGTCCCTATATGGTCACCATTTCTGATTGCTTTCTTCTGATTGTATGTTCATTTGTAATTGCATGGTGAACAGCTACAATGACCACATAAAACTAGAAGCAAACAATTTTACATGTCTCATATTACAGTTGCATCACTAGTACAATAAAGAGTATCCCTGTCTAAAAATATCATGTTAAATCCATTCATAAATTAGAAACCATAACATACTTAACTCCCACACTCACAAAGGAAGGAACATGGGGAAAATGACATTCATACTAATATTATAGAGAGAGAGCCCAAACCTTTGAGGCGGGTAATCTCAGTAACCACAGCACCAAGCACAACACCCAATACAGCGTTGGAAAGGGCAGTTGCAGCAGAAGGACATAGCAGACGGCCACCATATATAATTTTTTTTTTGCAGAGTTTTATATAGCGAAAACTTAACCCGAACTGAATCAGGTATCAGAGCGCTTTACATAGCACCAGTTACGTTGCATGAGGACACACATTCATTTTTGTTAGGCACGGGGAGATTAAATGATTTGCAAAGAATCACAGGATGTTTGGCGTCATTACCAAGACTCGAACCCAGATCCCCAGGTCGAGCGCCTTAGCCGTTAGGCCAACTCCTCTATACATTTAAAAGGTAAAAGAACCGTGCCAACAAAGTAGTTTGTTTACTGCGTTGTGCTGTGGGCATGGGCTGGGGGTGTGTGGTACGGCCATCACATCGTGGGCTGTGGGCGTGTGCTGGGGGCGTGACAAACGCTGGGGGCGTGTGTCCGCCCTTCATGCTATGTGAGTCGTACATACAAGCGCCAATTATGTTGCTGTCCAGCATCAAGGAGCACGCTGGGGGCGTGACACGCTGGGGGCGTGAGAAACGCTGGGGGGGCCTGAGAAACGCTGGGGGGGCGTGAGACACGCTGGGGGCGTGTGTCCGGCCTTCATGCCATGTGAACGCAATTGAGCCGCATCAAGGGGCACGCTGGGGGCGTGTGCTACGTTCCGCCCTTCATGCCATGTGGGTCGTACATTAATCAGAAGATCGTCTGCTGTGGCTGTGTGCTGGGGGCGAGACAAAAACGTTCACCTGGAGGCCTGGTAAGTAACGTTTCTGCAGCCTCTCCTGCGCGCTGTTACTGAACTCTCTCATTCAACGAAATTACACCCGCCTGCTACCATCAACCAGGGCTCTAGCCGGCAGATCAGTACACTAATTACACGCGCCTGATAACATCAACCAGGGCTGCAGTTAGGCCTCAAGCGGGGGAACACGCGCCTGCTAACATCAAACAGGCCTGCAACTTGGCCTCAAGTGGGGGAACACGCAAATGAGTGTGTCTGCGGGGACAATTACTGCAATTACTGCAGCCTCTCCTACTCACTGTCACTCAACTCTCTCATTAAACGGATTTACCAGCGGCTGATAACTCTCTCATTCAATGACATTACACGCGCCTGCTAACATCAACCAGGGCTGTAGCAGGGCTCAGGTGGCGGATCACTACACCAATTACATGCGCCTGCAGCTGGACCTTCTCCGTCCAGATTCTAATAAAACAAAAAATGTTGTCTACCGCGAGAGTTTAAAATAAATTGCCCTTGCCAAATACACACATTACACACATTCTATTTCATACCCGGACAACGTCGGGACGGGCTGCTAGTGGGAACATAAAGGGAATCACTCGGTATAACATCCATCAGTACATGGTTGTGCCTCCTCTCCTCATGAATTAAACCCTAATCTCAGCTACAATGCTAGAGCCCTGCCCATCGTGGTCTGCTTTAATCCAGATAGTTGCAGAGCTAAAACCTACATTGAAATCAGTCCGGTCAGATTACTTTATTACACCCGCATCATCCTGTTTCTCTGTAAAACTAGTTCTCCTGGATCCAATGCTCCTGAATGGCTTCCCTCACCAATTCATGTCAACGTTCCTCATGAACATCTTATCCAACAAGCCAGAGAACACCCAACCTCGTCAGATTAGGACAGAAACACTGGAGAATCGATATCTGTGTGCATTTCATCAGTTAACATGGTCCTCACACTGCCAAGAACGGTAGTGTATTTCAACAATTCGCCTCCCTTGATATCCAAACCCTCCATCCTATGGAGGGTTTAAATTTTAAAGATTTTGGACACAACAACACAACTGTCCTTCATAGGCAACAATCCCCATGAATTACAGACTGGAGAAATACAATATAAATGCATTACCTGTAACTTGACTGAAATAAAAGTTCTCTTTATACATTAATCCTCAGACAGCTGCTGGAGCTACCTCGAAGTTCACCATTTTCTGGTGTGATCTTGGGTGTCTATGGGGGAACGGCACTGGCCGTATATTAATGCCAATGATTTTATAAAGTGCACCGTCAGCCACAGATGGGAATCCTTGCACAACTGGAGGAATATACAAGATAAGCCAAAAATAACAACTGTACACAGGAGCTGAATTTAAAAATCCAAAGTCAAAAGATTCGTTTTTAGCCTTTCAGAAAGGCAGACTGGTTGTCAACTAGGCGGAGATAAATGGAACCAATGTCCCAAGCCCCGGCTGCCAGAAAGGAAAAGGCGTGATCACTTAAGCAGTAGCTGAGTGCCACAAGAAGTTGACAGGACGATGACCATAAGGAGAAAAAGGCAGGATAATGAATTAACTAATCTGGAGATATATGTGGCCCAAGCAATGAAAGCACAATGAAATAGGCAGAGGGTTTTACATTTTATACAAAAAGGAAACAACAGCCAGTCCAAGGATGTAACAAAGGGGGAACAGATTAAGGTGGTGGGAAAGCTACATGGACTCTGGCATTTTGGATTTGGAAAAATCTAGTAATGTATTATACAATAAATGAAATATGAAAACACAACGCAACAGCAGACAACAGAAGAGAGCGTCACACAGCTATACATCATGAAAGAGCAGCGCAGACCAAAAACCTTGTGCTGATGAGAAACAGGTGAAGAGTTTACTTGAGAACAGAGTGCATGACTTGTAAGGTCATAGTTAAAGGACTTGAGGGAATTTATGGCCTTAGCACAGAGCAAAACCAAAGGGGATGATGGACGGAGTGTTGAACACTGCAAGCACTCACTCCCAGTCAACTGATCTGGGTTTAATCCATCATCATTCTTTAGGTCACTTTGCCACCCCAGTTCAGACATGGCCACATGCAAATCAGTCTGACCCTGTGCCTCATGGGAACAGTCCAGCACGAACTGCCAAGTAATGTCTTCCCTGGACCAGAAACAAGCATCCTGGGACCGGTTTCTGGCTAATCAGCAGTCATCAGCCAGTCTAGCTTGAATCCAGTGGCAAAGTGAGCAAGGGACCCACGTCTGGGCATACCCTGCCAACTTAGGGCGAACAAAGCAAAACGGTCCAGGGAAGACGTGGCTTGGCTGTTCGGGCTGAACTCATGGGTCACTGAGAATTGTAGGCCTTGATACAGATAGGTGAATCCCTTAAAGTTGTAGGATAGATTGGCAAAATGTCTATTTGCTGGCACTGTTGAGAATACAGTCAGCTATGAAAGTTAGGCAGCAGTTCATCCCGATCGAGGAAGTGTATGTGTACTCCTTGATGAACCCGAGGCAGATTGAAAGACTAAAACTGAAGAGGGATAGATAAAGAGTTGGGTCCGAACTGTGGTACATCGTTGACAGGTTTGAATATCTCCATGTAAAGCTGATAACCGCCGCCGAGCAAATTTTCAGTGTACATTTAGGCCTTTTTGTTGAATACTTGCACAGAGGCTAAAGAGGTGGGTTAACCTTTCTTTTACTATACCAGGCAGAGTCAATATTGTAAATATGTTCATTCATCCTACATATTCTATTGATACCTTTCAGGAGCAAAACTGAACTATAGTTTACACCATTTTGCATTAACTGTCTGAGGAGTTTCTGACCCTGTTCATCTGGTCATCTAAAGGTGTCTGACAGGATACTAAATAGCCTAAGCTTCCTGTAGCCAAAAGGAAGGCCTTGGATAGCTAGACTTCAAATTCCATTTCTGGGCCACAATTGGGGAATGACCAAAACAGGCTATATTTTCATACACATCATTTTAGAGTAGCCAGGGTCAGCAGCTATTAAGCCAGACATGCCCCTTAGTATCTCTGGCACTGCTTTTCAGTCTCCTAACCTCGGAGGTCTCAAAGACATTGCCTTGAACTGAAGTTAAACAAGGCTCTAATTAGCCTGGCTTACTTTCTGTAGCCTGTGGGCGAATGGGGAAATTGGCTATTTGGTAAAAAAACAAAAAAAAAACTCATTCTTTAGTGGATGTATACAACACTAAAAGAAAATGTTGCCATCCTACAACCAGACTAGAACAGTAGTGGTTCTGGACTGAGGTGCTCCTCAGATTCCTTAGCAGTGTGCGGGTTAAGGCATCAAACACAATCAACAGCGGGACCACAGCGCTGAGTCTTCAAGCAAAAAGTAACAAACGTTCAAAATTATAAATGTATAATTGCCGGAACAGTGGACCTAACAGAGCACCACCAGGTCTCAGGATGTCTGCAAGCATGTGAGGGAAGGCCAAAATATATCTGAAGTCAGAGGTAGATCAGAAGGGGTAAAAGCAGTTGCAGTCAGGGGCGTAACACAGGCCCCCGCGGTGCGGGGGGGCCTGAAGCTCCAGGGGGCCCCCTCAGCACTGCACTCTGGCCAGAGAGCTCCTAATTGAGCCCGGAGGGGGCCCCTCTGCATACCGTGCAGGGAGGCCCCCTCAATTTTCGTTACGCCAGTGGCCGCAGTCCGTGAAGATAACAGTGTGGGATTTCGTAGGACGATGCAGAGGGGAAATTAAATAAATAATTAATCTTCCCTCTGCAGCCCCACCAGAGTTACCTGCATGGACCACAGCTGGGTAAAAGGACCAGATGAATACACAAAGAACAGAAATGAGAAATAAAAGACTGCAAAGAAACAGACCGATGGACAAAGACACAACAAAGCAGTTCATTGTCGGCTGGAGTGTGTGGCCAGCTAACATGTGAAGATCTGGAAGGGCTCATACATCGTTATGAAATGGGACACCATCTCTGGCCTGCCCTACCTTGGGGACAGAGATTGGGTGGGCCCATGAATAGAAGTGTGCACTACTCCTAGAGTTAATATCCTCCCCACTACCTTCTTGGGCTGGATAATGTATGTCTTTAAGAATGCCACCATAAAAAGGACACAAAGGCATATAGTGTTGGAGGCTTCACCAACGGCAGCATGCAATTGCACAGTGGCAGACCACTCTGAAAGGCGGTCTTACTTTAAGCAGGTCCAAAAGACTCGATGGTATTGGACCAATTTCAGGGCACTGGTGATTCATTTTCTGTTCAGTGACTCAATTTTGCAGTTTTGTGGAAAATGATATTGTTCCGCTTATTTCAAAGTCTTTGAATGAAATGACTCGGACAATAAATGGTCCTGCATGGGTTTATGGCAGAAATCAAGAACAAAACACACAGGCCAGTCATGTATATTCATGTACATCCAGCAGTATGGATGTATATTTCATGTATGCATGATGTGGCCCACAAAGGTCACTTTCATACAGTCCATGCACTTCTACTCAAAGACCACATTCTAGAGATTCGCTGCCATGGAAAAGGGTGTTATATGTGCGGTAGGTAGGCTTTGAGCTTTCAGTATTTAGGCAAAAGTTGTGTTTCACCAATGAAGAAATGTGGGGTTACCACTTCTGTGCACTTGCAAATGAGCTGGTGCTACTTCTACACCTTGCATTGGTAAAGCGATCAGGTATTTATTTAACATGCTAATGTATAAAAAGTTAGCACATTAAAGCAAGACATATGGGAGGCAGTTACCAGGAGTGGACAGAAAAGGCTACAGTCGTAAAGTAGTCCTTCATGCAGTTGATTGCAAGCACTAGAGCGGACGCAGAAGAACTCAGCCAAACAGATAACAGCATTTGGTAGGAGATAAGTATTCTACCGGTGTTCAGACAAGACGTAATGGACCAAATCTCACACCAATGGCTGAACAAGCATTTACAATGCAATGGTTTTGCCTTTGTTAAAGTTTGAGCTATTGGCATTGCTCTTGACAATATTTTTATTTATGTTTTTTTTAACATAAATAAATGGCATTGTCATTTACAATGCCACTAGCTTGATCTCTCGCAAATGACACACACAAACACCCACAGAGAGCCCCCCAATACACACTCAGAGGCCTCCCCACACACACACACACACAGAGCCCCCCACACACACACCCACACAGAGCCCCCCCCCACACACCCACAGAGCCTCCCTACACACTGCGAGCCCCCCCACATACTGCAAGCCACCCCACACACTGCAAGCCCCCCCACACACTGCAAGCCCCCCACACACTGCAAGCCCCCCCACACACTGCAAGCCCCCCCACACACTGCAAGCCCCCCCACACACTGCAAGCCCCCAACACACTGCAAGCCCCCCAACACACTGCAAGCCCCCCAACACACTGCAAGCCCCCAACACACTGCAAGCCCTCACACACTGCGAGCCCCCCCACACACTGCGAGCCCCCCCCACACACTGCGAGCCCCCCCACACACTGCGAGCCCCCCAACACACTGCAAGCCCCCCCACACACTGCGAGCCCCCCCCACACACTGCGAGCCCCCCCCACACACTGCGAGCCCCCCCCACACACTGCGAGCCCCCAACACACTGCAAGCCCCCACACACACTGCAAGCCCCCACACACACTGCAAGCCCCCCCACACACTGCAAGCCCCCCCCACACACTGCAAGCCCCCAACACACTGCGAGCCCCCCAACACACTGCGAGCCCCCCCCACACACTTCCAGAATTCCTGTATAATCGTGTCTATTCCTCTTAAATAAAATGCACTGAAACGAAACGCAGTTGTATGAAATACTGAATCGCATTTGTTCATGTCATCTGAGTGTCGTTTGAAGCATTGGATTACATGATGCTAAGAGACGTATTAAAGTTGTCATGTGCTAATCAATACATGCATTCACCCTTATAGCAGCACCTCACCCATCTCTGCCTTTATCTCCAGTTCAAGGATGCGACAACTTGACGCTTCTCAGGTCTCACAGGATCCATTCTATTTCGGACATACGAATAATGCAAAACACACCCAAGCAGTCCCAAAGCACCCAGCACAACTATCATATAGGTGCTGCGGCTAATTCCGCGGCTTCCCAGTTATCTAGGTCAATACTTAACACGGACTCTTCACAATACGCCATGTACCTCAATCCTAAAACAACCCACCACTCACGGCTGATCCACTTTCGCCACTTCTACATCAAAGCCCTTCCCATCCCGCGCTCTTTCCTGCTTTAATTCAGGCACACACAGAAGATATAGACGAGCACGGTGAGGATGAGGAAACAAAACACCCCATAAATCCTTACAATGAAAGCTGTGCATTCCCAGGTGGAGTGAAATACTTGTAAAAGCGCAGGTGATTCATCAGGCACTGGGGCTCAAGTGATTGGTCCCGTGGGACTGATGCCAACTCTTCCTCGCTGCTCAGAGTGACTGTCAAGTGCTGTCCGCGGGGAGATGTGCTGCGGAGCGACCAGCCGCGTCCTTTTTGGTCGCCATGGAGACAGACTAACATGCAAGTCCTTCTTCTACTAATGTAGCCTCAAGCTCATATGCTCAGTGTTATTACAACAGCGCCACCATGTTTCACTGCTGCATTGATCGTGGTAGCCAGTTTCTCAATTTTACACAACTAAAGGAGAAAATAAAATGTCAATAAAAAAGCCTTATTCATCAACTACGTTGTTTTCTTTCTACGTGTTTACTTTGAGTACTATCTAAATGTTCTAACCCTTTGAAATATTGTGCTCATAAAAAAGTAGTATAGCTTCCATCCGCTTTAACACTTATTCAGATAGCTTGCTCCTAAAATAAGTATTACAGGAGAGGAGTTATGCAGTCTGTCTCCTTCCTTCCTTTCTTTTTCAGGGCAGAGTGACCAAGTTAAAATGGCCGCTTTTTGCAATCCAAGATACAGTTAATGCAGGGCATTAATTCCCGGTGTTAAAGTCAGGGAGGCAGCTTCAGTGTGCCCCTGACATTTCGAGTGATGCTTTTTATTTTGCCTCACCCGTGTACAAGCATCTATGGGGAAAGCACGCGGGCACACGGGTGTGAGACATGAGAAAACCTATGCGCGTGTGTTTTTAACTCACATCATTGTGGGGACAGGACATGTTTGCACAGCGTGGTGAATCTGATCCAGCCCTGGATAACATCACATAACAAGCGGGAGGGGGCGGGAAAGGGGGGGGTGGAGAGACGCAGAAGTGCCGGCAATGCCGGACCAGATTCGGGGGCGTTCCCGGCTTTCGGCTGACGTCGCGTGACGTCGGCAAAAGCCAAAGAATCTCGGGAACGCCCCCGAATCTGGTCCGGCATTGACGGACAGGCCCCTCGTCCAATGGCTAGGCTCCATTTATGGAGCCAGCCAATGAATGACGAGGGCCGACCCAAAGCCACACTACAGTTCTCATCAGGTTTTCGCCTGCGCGAAAAAGATGCGCAGAGCGCATCTTTTCGCCAGGCAAAACCTAAAAAGGCCAGTGAAAGAAAGCCAATGGTTGAATGTGACGGGCCCAACGCTTCCTGTATGTAAATAGCTAGCAACGGGTCTGCCTGACAGCTCTGGTTTCAAACAGATCTAAAAGTGATGAATGGGAAACGTGAGCTATTTTACCTCCTAACGGAATCGCACTAAATATATGGTGTACAGTCGGCTACATTTTGTTCTTTTTTTTTTTTTCTAAAGTAGCAGTGTTTACCTTGTGCATGAGCACAAGCTTTCGTTTGGTGCTAAATGATCTCTGCCTCCGAGAGAGAAACATTTATTAAAGAATAGACAGTAAAATGTTTACTAATGTATTAAAACAACAGACCCTCTTTGGACGAAATATCAACTATTTGTTGTTATTCTTTTATAGACTGGAAAAGTGAACTACAAGGGAGGTGCAAATAAAAGCCTGTATAAAAAAAATGATAAATACATTTTTCATAGCACTGCTAAATCGCGAGTATTGTATCCAATATGTCATAAGTTAACTGCCATGAATATGTTAACTCTAGTGCTGAAAATGTGCAGTTCCGTTTCAAGGAACAAAGCGTGCCTTCAAAAACAGAAAAGGCTCTGTTTTAAGACATTGGCAAATCCAACGCATTCTGACCCAACCCATATAGAGCTCTTTGTACAAAGTGACAATGCACTAAGTTCACTTGGATACTTATGGGCGAAGCAGCATGACTGGGTGTACTCCAGCAACAACTTCTCATAAATTGATCAATTCATTACTGACTGGTAAAGAACTGCAAGCCAAGTCACACAGAAAGAGGGGGGCAGAAATGGTCCACCTAGTAAAAAGTCACAGCATGAACATAAAACGCCACTGAGTGAAAACAGAACTAGTCTACAGGCAAAATGCAGATGGCCACAATTATTTTAGCAAATGGTAACGATGACAGATGCGAGTTGTAGCGCCACCTGTTTTCTGCTTCGCTTTACTTTGTTGTACAGCGAATGGCAATGCCATACTTGTTCGATGCCTACATTCACCCAATCACACCACGAAAGTGATGTTTTAGCTCGAGCCCCTCATGTTTACATTCGGAGTGGAAACGTGTGACGTTACAGACGCCGTCTCAGCGCTGATAACACTCCTAGCTAGATTCCTACCATGGTGTACCAGGCATCTACTTTCCAAACGTGGACACGTGCAACCGGCCCCTGAACAAAAACTCACTGTTACTGAACCAGCACGTTACAACTACTGGCACTGACACATTCATTGTTACAATGTAATATTTTACAATATGCAGAGGCACTCACATCTTCCCTGCAACTATGTAATCTTGTACAAAATGCGGAGGCTGGTAAGCAGTGTGTAACTGTCGCAGCTGAGCTGCCTGCAATAGAACAAGCCAAAAACATACAGAGAGGGTTTGCATACACATTTGAATGACGACGTTAATCTTGCTAAATTGCTTAGAAAACAAGCGCCTTATTCTGGAGCCAGGCGCTTTCCGCGGTTTTCCGCTGCAATTGCTCCAGCACAACTCGTCTACACTTACTTTTGGTTGCAGAGATCAGGTTCTTGCCATCTTTCATCAGATCTTTAATAAACTTGTTGGTTTTTTCCAGCTCCACCTCGTGGGCTCGTATCCTTTCCCGCAGCCAGGGACTGTCCAGGTAGCAGTCGCTGAACTCCAGGGGTTGCAACCCCATGATTAAAAAAACAAAAGTTTAAAATCTCCGATTGAGTCCGCGGGGAGAAGAAATCCTTTAAAAGAAGCAGCCGCGGGCAGGCTCGTCAGCTCACCGTGAACATTCAGCAATAAAACGGGGCAAACACAGTAAACCCAGGGGGGAGGAGGGCAGCCCGCACACACCGGGAGGACCCGCGCGGGCAGCAGCGCCACCAGGAACCCGCGTAGACTCAGGGACACGCCGCCGCAAAACCGGAGACCCGCACCGCTGCAGCCAGACACCCGGCCGATCCCATCGGCCTCAGCAGGGACATTCCTGCAGCCTCAGTGACACCCCCCCTCTGGATCCCGCCTCCTTCTGTTGCCCCTCCCCGACAGCCAACTAAACTGCCCCTCCTAGCTGCGAGACACTGCTCTGCTATCCCTCTGTGCTAGAAAAGACACTCATGTTTTCCGAGCATTTGTTGGTGTGGGGCTGAACTCTGGGAGCATGTAGTGGGGGTGTGGCCAGCCCCGCCTCTCCTCCATGTGTTCGCTGGCCTCTCGCCGTGCCCTTCCCTGTCAGGGGTGGGAGCCACACCCCCCACATCTCCCGGGAGTTCCTCTGAGGTTTATCCACGCAGCTTTTCCAGCCCTCGCCCCCAACCGCCCTACCTCCTTATTGAAACACACGTCACTAGGATAGGGCTTGATTGCAGGAAAGCCCGGCTCCATAACATGACCGCCCATCATCTACCCCGTCACAGTAATTCCGTTTAAGCCAGAGAGTGCATTGGAAGAAGAGTTGTACACACCACTACTGAAATTGCAGCGCATTTTAAGGTCACATTCCTCAATTTTTTTTTGCAGTTGTATATAGCGCGAGCTCCGTCCCAAGGTATGGGAGCGCTTTACATGAGCACCAGTTACCTTACACAAGGATCCAATCATTTTTTGATAGGCACGAGGAGATTAAGTGATTTGCCCAGAATCACAGGATGTTGAGCCATTTGCCCAGAATCACAGGATGTTGAGCCGAAGCCGAGACTCGAACCTGGTTCCCCAGTTCCAAACAGCTCTGACCGTTATGCCGCACCTTCGCAATAGTACTTTAGCATATCTCCAGGACTTGCTAAAATCTACGGTGGCTCTGGCTGCAATTGTTACTGTTTTATGTTTTGCTTAAAAAAACAAAATAAAACAATTCAAATATAATGCTAAAATAAAGTTACATACACTGTGCTAAAAGTCATCTACCTCAAAGAGGTTCCAAGCTCCGCCCAATTGCCCCCCTTCCAATCCATGCTCCAACTGTCTGCCCACCCTTACTTTACACATTGGCTCCGCCCACTTTCATGGGACGTCCTGAGAAAAGGGATGAAGGCTGGGGCGGAGCAGGGATAGGAGGAAGCCCGCGAGGCGGTAGCAAGGAGGTTGTGCGGACAAGAGGGAGAAGCGGAAGCTTGTCTGACCACAATTTTCACAGAGCAGGAGACACGGGCTGTGGAGAGCTAACGCGAGGGTCTCACGGTCACGGAGGAAGAGGAGACTTGACCAATGAATGACTGCTAATTATTTTCGGAATAAGAAATCCGTGTGCAGGAGGCTTACGTTCTGAAAAGTTGATATTACTGAAGATTTCTTGTCAGCAGCACCTCCAACCTGTTCGCCCACCCGAATCCCCCAAACTTAGACCTCACCAATTTTATGTTTATAGAAAAATTGAGGCCGTAGTTTATTAGGCAGTTTTTCAACTTACAAGCTATCCTTCAACCACTGTTAGAAATGGGGGTCTCTAGTTGGCAATGGCTGGCCATTTGTCCAAGTAGGGACCCTTCTTCCTAAGTCAGAGTAAGGGGGCTACACCCTTTGATAACCCCTCCTCAACCCTGTGGTAACGTAGCACGAGCAGACAGGCTTATCTCAGAGGAAGTGTATGAAGCATTTATGACCATACACAGTAACACAGTGCAAAAGGACACCACACTAGTAGTTATAAAAAAAATAAGTATCTTTATATAGACTTATCACAAGACCCAAAACGACAAAAAGCCATAATACTGTAAAATGGTGATACTCTTAGAATGCTAAAAAAATAGTTCAAGGTGTGCAAAAAGAGTTCAGTTCAAAGCAGTGGTCTCTGCGACCCTTTTACTCACAAAGTACCTGGATTGGCAGTGCAAATAAGCAAAATGTCGCAATGAAGCTGTAGCTTCGATTCCTTGCCGCAAGGGAGGAGGCGATGTGCCGATCTGCTGAGGCGAGGGAAGGCGATGCGATGAACTTCTGCACGCAAAGCTATTGATATAATGAATCCTTGCCCCAAGGGATGAGACGATGCGACAGTCTGCTGATGCGTGCTGCGAGCAGGTTGCGATGCGAACAAATGGCGCTCCGCTCGGGAGCGCCGATCCTGGTGCGATGTGATGGAAATGATGCCCGCGATGCGTCCGCGCCACAATGTCGAGATGCGCCAATCACTGGGATGCGATGCGATGATCTTGATGTTGCGAGCACTCAGCGGCAACAGCGCGATGATTCTCGATGGCGCTCTCAACTGCTGCGGCCCGCAAACGTGCGGTGCGATGCTTTCAGGTTGTGAGCACTCAGCGGCAGTAGCGCGATTCCCAAAATGGCGCTTTTGGCTGCAGCGGCTCGCAAACGTGCGTTAGCGGTGATTTCAGCCCGCGTTCTCTGCTGTAGAACTAGAGGCCCTGGAATTCTCAACAGGAGCCTCATCTGCAAATAGAAGTCCTAGCTGGGAGGATTTAGAAGGCTGATTGTGAAGTCTAATGTGCCTGAGACTTCAACAGGAGGCAAACTCAACTTAAGCCCTTAGGTGATTGCTTCAGCAAGATCTGTGAAAGTTCTCTCCAAGTTCTCTCCAAGTCATTTCCCCTCTTCTTCCAAGTCCACTGGTAACCACTGCAGGCCAACCCCAGAAACAGCACACTGGCACAGGGGCAGTCCAACTCCTGCAGATTCCTTGGTTACACGGACAGAGGTTCGTCGTGACATCCAGAAGTAATACAAATTGTAGGGTTTTCAGCACAGATATTTATAACCCAAAAGTCTTTGTTCTAAAAAGTCACAAGTCACTGAACCCAGCCACAATTGGTTCTGCTCTATCCTGGAGCACTTTGTTGATAAGGCTGCATCCTTCCTTTCAGAAAGAGGGGGTCTGCCATCAGACGCACAGTGGGAGGTGGAGCCAGTATTCACCGTGTCCCTCCAAAACCAGACAGCCAATTCACATAACAGCAGAGCACACTGGAAGGTTTAGGCAAGAAAATACCTACTTTCTAAAAGTGGTATTTTCAAACACAGAATGTTAAAACCAACTTCACTAAAATATGTAGTTTATAATTCTGAGTTTAGGCATACTGAACTCGAATTTCTACCATGTTTCCTGAGTCAGTTAGGATTATAGGGTGTAATAATCAATCTGCCCATTCTGGCCTATGGAGAACAGGTAGCCTTGCAATAGTGAATAACAAAAATGGCTGTAATTCACTATTAGGACATGCTACACATACCAAGACATGTCCTACCTTTCACATACAATGCATCCTGCCATAGGGGTGACTCACATGATGCCAAGGGAAGGGTTAGGGACTGGGAAGTGGGTTCACTTCACAGTCAACATGACAGTCCTGGACTGCATGCAGACTCTGCAATGGCAGGTCTGAGACATACTTTACAAGCTGCTTCTGTGGGTGGCGCAATCAGTGCTGCAGGCCCACCAGCAGCATTTTCTCGACCAGCCCTGGGCTCACACGGTGTACTCTACTAGGGACTAACAGGTAAATCAAATGAGCCAATTATGGGAATACCAATTCATACAGTCAATTTACAATAGGGAGCATTTGCGCTGTGGCACTGGATGGCAGTGGCACAGCGCCCAGAACGTCTAATACCAGCAAAAACAGAGGAGACAAAAGCGAAAAATGGAAGGGAGACCCACGCCAATGGTGCCAGGTCTTACAACCACCATTCCTTCATTATTTGGCGAGCCAGCGTCCTTCTCACCATGGCCACAAGCACTGTGCCCTACATTCAGTGCCAGCCAGTAAGCTCAGGTGACCTATCACCTTGGGTGAACCATCATTCACATTCCGGGCAAGCTGAGGCTTCCTGTAATGGTTAGCGCTCCTGTTGTTCTAAAGAGCCTGCACGTCATCCGCAGGCCAGGCGTGGCGGGGTAAATAAATGAAAGCGCTTGCTCGGAGGTAGTACTTCCTGCAGCACTCCACTGTGTCTCGTGTGCCATTCAGCGCCAGCGATTATGTCCACAGGCCATAGCGGGCCACACCACTGCTGATTGGCACGCTGCTACACGGGCGATGAGGGTGGGATCGTGACCCTCGCTCCTTCTTGCAGCCGCTCCGCCCGCTGCAGTCGGGCGCACACTGATCATCGGCGGGAGCCGCGACTCCGCGAGCCGCAGTACATCGCGCCCATGTGCATGCCACTGTTCACGGGTGAGTGCACCCTGCCGCCTCACTTCCCACGGACCCAGGAGAGGGCAGATCGCGCTGATATGCGCTTCCCTGCCTCACATCATGCCGCGCAATCAATGCTTGTAAGCCACGCCCCCACCTGGTGCCTCACATCCAGCACAGCCTACCACTGGGTTGCCTGCCCACACTCTGCCCAGCCGAGTAGGCCTCCGCATTTGATCTGCCACTTTGCTGCCACTGCTTGCTCACATCAGATGGCCTGGAGCATACAGCAGGCTCATCACCTGTCCATTTCACCAGCCTGAGACCGTCATGGGTGACAATGACCAAGTCGCAGCACCTGCCCATCCCCCCTTCCAGCATGCAGCCTTGGGGGTCTTACCGCCATTTAGCGAACTGGAGGATCCGGCGACAGCACCCGTAGATGGAAAATTTGGATTGAGCGCCTAAATAATTAATTCGTCGCCACCCGAGAAACTGACGAAGCGGTAAAGAGGTCTTTGCTGCTGCATTATGCTGGTGATGAAATCTTCAAGCTCTTTGAGCACTTACCTAACACAGGGGCGGCCCCAGACTACAACGCAGCAGTGACCGTGTTAGACGCCCATTTCGACCCCAACTCAACCCAGACTTTAAACTTTTAAATTGCGTCAAATCCGCCAGAGGGAAGGGGATTCAATGGACACGTTCTACGCCAGTTTACGCGAATTTGCCAGCACATGCACTGAAGATGATCAACCGAAGAAAATCAGGGCGCAGTTCATCAAGGGATGTCGAGACAAGACGATGAGATGCCTCATTCTATGGCAACCGAAGATCGCTCTCAAAGATATCCTAATACTGGCGAGGTCTCATGACCTGTCCGCAGCCAGAGGGAATGAGATGGACCAGGCGCTCACCAAACCCCAGGGGCAGACCGACGCCATCAAGACAGAGCGGACACATGCCCTCAGAACCAAGTCCAAGATGGATCCATTTTGGAAACAAAAGCCCGAAACATCCAGACCAAGATGTGGGTATTGTGGACATGAGCCGCATGCGACAAAAGACTGTCCTGCGCAGGGGAAGATCTGTAGCAACTGCGGGATACCCAACCACTTTGCCACCCTGTGCCGAAGAAGGAACAGAGACCGAGATCACAGGAACCAAAGACCCCCATCACAGGCAGTACGACAACTATCGGGAACAGAGGCGGCGCCATCTGAGGAGGCACCAAGGACCAATCGAGAAATAGTCAGAAGAGGACGATGAATAAGTATACCTGATATCGTTCGAACGTGAACTTAAGCGACGCCGGAGGCCACAGCCAACCTGCATGATCCATGTTGCCGGCATAGAAATAAAGGCAGTCATCGACACCGGAGCGACGGTGAATGTAATGGGCCTCCAACAATATCGGTACTTAAGGCCATGCCCACCAGTGACCCCGTCAAAAACCAAGATATATGAGTGCAGAGCTGACACGCCTCCCCTGTTGAAAGGGAAGATATCAGTCCCCATCAAAGCAGACGACCTGGAAGTCACGGCAATGATCCATGTGATCGACAGAAAGGCAGACACCCTACTGAGCAGCCACACGGCAGAAAACCTAGGCCTCGTCTCATTTGCCAGGCGAGTCCAAACCCATCAAGTAGAGGAACTACTCAACCAATTTCCCGAACTATTCCAGGGGCTAGGGTGCATCAAGTGTGACCTCATCAAACTACACATCGACAAGACGGTCCCTCAGGTTGCCTTACGACACAAAAGAATACCATTCCATCTAAGACCACTAGTGAAGAAAGAACTGGAGACCCTGAAAGAGCAGGGCGTCATCGAAAAAGTCTCAGGACCGACGCCGTGGGTATCCCCGGTGGTCATCGCGGAAAAACCGAAGCAGCCAGGAGCAACATGTCTCTGCATCGATATTAAACTACCCAAAAAGCCATCTGTGGTTCTGTAATTCTCAAACCTGACTCCATTTTAGTCTTGCCCTCACGTAGGCCTGTGAAGTAGGCCCAACGAACAAGTGGTCTGCCCTTCTGAGTTCGTGCATATATTAACATGGGTTTTTCTGACTCTGAATGAACTGCAGAGAGAGTAACCCTTTTCACCTGAAACTGACCTTTTGCAAAAACCAATTTCACTAGCTGATCGTTGTCTGACTTTTTCAATCACTGTTCAGGACCTCGTTAACCTTTAGTTTCTTTGCACATATCTTATCCTAAACAATATCTAAATTGTTTCTTTCCTTACGACTTTCTTTTCTAAACATAGGTTTTTGCCATGTGTCGTGACTGCCATCTGGTGTTGCCTTTTACTAGGCCTCAGAAGTTAAGTCTGCGAGCAATGCAGTATGACCTTTTTTGGGTCATATATACATTAACTAAGGTTTTGTTCGTGCACTGGAGTTAATTTCAGAAGCTGGCCTTTCACCTAGAATTGACCCTGCCAAGCCAATTTCCCTGCATGATCGTTATCCACTTTTATCAATCACCATTCAAGACATTTGTTAACTTTTAAGTTTCTTTACGTTTCTGTTATCTTGCACATTATCTGAAACTACTTTTCTTTACTGTTTCTTCATTTCATGGGTTACGCTTTCAATTAAGGGTTTGTTCGGCCCTTCCAGATTATTATTTAGATATGCCTAAATATTAACTTGTGGGTTGGGACACTGTAAAATGAGCTTAACTGTATGATGCTATGTGATGTCATGTATTTTCTATTGGTTGAATTTTGGTGCAGGGGCGTGCATTTTAAATGTACCTTTTTGTGTATAAATAGGGATGTCTCGCCTTAGTAAAATTGAGCAATTTCTGGAGTTGTACACCCTGTTGTATTACTGGGATTTCTGCTACTGGCTGCAGCTAATAAATTTGATCTCTGACGCCACCTAGAAGTATTCAGTGCCTCTGTATACCAAGGCAAGGGAACCCAGAGGACTTTGGGCGTGTCCCTGGCGCCGCTGGGTACTTGAAAACCCAGTTCTTCAGTTGGCGCCCAACGCGGGGCGACTTCAGTGGTACCGGTCCAAGCCCGAAGATTGCGAGGAGCCACGTGAGGAAACTCTGGAGGAGGGACCCCATTTCATCGACCCCTGCATGTCGACGTGGACCGAAGGTCTTTTCTGCGAGGCTTCCAGCTTTCCAACGGCTACGAAGGACTGCTGCCCTGACTGTCTCGCCTTGCCTTGGATCCTCCGATTGATGTTTGTAAAGCGAGACGATAGACGGTCTTCTGGTGGCGTGACAGATATTTGGTTAAGTATAAGTGGGTCGCTCCCACGACTTTGTCTGGTTCCTTGGTTTTGATTTGGTTGCTGCAGTACCCAAAGCTGAAGGGCTTGTATATTTACGAGTGTATCATTTTTTGATTCCCTTTGAAGTTTGAAACCAGACTAGTGAGCAAGATGCCTGGTCTTGGTAAATTTGGTAATTGGTTTGTTTGTGGTAGTAACAGGGATTCTCGATTGGAGGATTCATGTCCGATACCTCCGGTTGGAACTACGACTTATGACCTTTATTCAAAACACGGAGTGGGCCCTATTACTTATAATGAAGTATGGGTCCACTACACTAAAAAGGATGGTGTTTTGCAATGGCCCCCACATGGTAGTTTTGAAACAGAGATTTTAGACAATCTAGAAGTTAAGCTATTTAAGAAGAAAGCCCGGCCGGCAATGTTTGACTCTTTCTGCCTTTGGCGTAAGGAAGCCAAACAGAGAGAAATTAAACAAGCAAAGAGAGATAGGAAAGATAAGAATATGTCAGTACTACAAGCTGCTAGACAGTTTAAGGAAGATGGAGAAGAGCGTGCAAGTGAAGTTTTAGATAGACAGCGTTGCATGGCCATAGATAAATGTTATCCGGCCTTGCCGTCTTCTCCTCCAAAAGTGATTGAAGACCTTGAAAAAGATCCTTTGATCTCTCATTTACTGAGATTGCCTCCTCCCTATGTGCAGGGTGCTACTGCGCCTCTATTACCCCCGGTTGTTCCACCCTTTGTTGTTCAACCTCCTGCTGTTGTTCAGCCACCCGGTACTCCACAGATGGTTTTGCCTCCTCCTGCGCAACCCATTCTAGGGTCGCCAGCCTTGCTACCAGCTTTGCCTCAAACTCCTTTGCCTTCTGCTTCTGCATCTTCGATTTCTACTGTTCTTGTCCCTACACCTTCTTTGCCTCAGAATACTTATTCTCCTGTTCTTATGTCTACTTCTTCCCCTTCTGCTCGAAAACGAATGACCGAGACTGTTGTTAATCTGTTGTCACCATTGTTTGGGTCACTGGATATGACCCCTGTTTCGGAGCGTAAGCAGAGTCAATCAATCAATCAATCAGGAGTTTGTTAAAGCGCGACTACTCACCCGTAAGGGTCTCAAGGCGCTAGGGGTGGGGGGGGGTTTGGGGGGGTGCAGGTTCCATTCCATCAAGGAGGGGGTATGTCGAAGAGCCAGGTTTTGAGGTTTCTTGCGAAGATGGGGAGCGATGTTGTCTGTCTGAGGTGGAGCGGAAGGGCGTTCCATGCTTTGGCCACGAGGAAGGAGAAGGAGCGGCCTCCCGATCTGGTCTTTCTGGTGCGGGGGACCACAGCGTAGGAAAGCTGGGCTGATCGTAGGGTCCTTTGGGGTGCGTGGAATTTGAGTCGGCTGTTCAGGTATGCTGGTCCGGTGCCGTGGAGGGCCTTGTGTGCGTGGGTGAGCATCTTAAAGGTGATTCTCGCCTCACCGGGGAGCCAGTGGAGTGTGCGCAGGTGCTGGGAGATGTGGCAGTGTTTTGGCAGGTTGAGGACCAGTCTTGCGGCAGCGTTCTGGATGTTCTGTAGCTTGCGGATGAGGTTTTTGTTTATTCCGGCGTAGAGTGCGTTGCCGTAGTCGAGTCTGCTGGTGACCAGGGCGTGAGTGACTGTCTTTCGGTGTTCGAGGGGGATCCATTTGAAGGTCTTACGAAGGAGGCGGAGGGTGTGGAAGCAGGAAGATGAGACAGAGTTGATCTGGCGGTCCATTTTGAGCTCGGAGTCCAGGATGATTCCCAGGTTGCGTGCGTGGTCTGTGGGGGTTGGCGGGTTTCCGAGGGCGGTGGGCCACCAGGTGTCACTCCAGGCGTCGGGGTTTGGGCCCATGATGAGTACTTCTGTTTTGTTGGTGTTTAGTTGTAGGCAGCTGTTTTTCATCCATTTGGCGACGGCTTCCATGCCTTCTCGAAAGTTGCGTCTGGCGGTGTTGGGCTCGTTGGATAGGGAGAGGATGAGCTGGGTGTCGTCTGCATATGACACGATGTTGAGTCCGTAGGTTCTGACGATGGGGGCAAGTGGAGCCATGTAGACGTTGAAGAGCGTCGGGCTGAGGGAGGAGCCCTGGGGGACTCCGCAGGTGATAGGTGTGGGGTCCGAGAGGAAAGGGGGCAGTCTGACCCGCTGCGTCCTGCTGGAGAGGAAGGAGCAGATCCAGTCGAGGGCCTTGTCCTGGATTCCTGCATCGTAGAGTCTGCGTATTAGGGTGCGGTGGGAGACTGTGTCGAACGCCGCTGATAGGTCGAGGAGGATGAGGGCTACTGTTTCTCCTTTGTCCAGTAAGGTGCGGATGTCATCTGTTGCGGCGAGGAGGGCGGTTTCCGTACTGTGGTTTTTTCTGAAGCCGGATTGGGAGGAGTCGAGGATGTTGTGTTCTTCAATGAATGTGGCGAGTTGGCTGTTGATGGCTTTCTCGATGACTTTCGCTGGGAACGGGAGCAGGGAGATGGGTCTGTAGTTTTTGAGGTCGGTGGGGTCCGCTGAGGGTTTCTTTAGGAGGGGTTTGACCTCGCCGTGTTTCCAGTCGTCGGGGAATGAGGCGGTCGCCAGGGAGCGGTTGATGGTTTGGCGGAGCATGGGTGCGATGGTGTTGGCGGCTCTGTTGAAGATGGGGTGGGGGCAGGGGTCCGTGGGGGCCCCTGAGTGGATTGACTTCATTGTCTTCAGTGTGTCTCAGAGTCGTAGTCAGCTTCCTGGTTCTGAGGAACGGGCTATGTTGGATTTGTTGGCTCGTAAATGGATTATAAATGCCTCAAAGTATAGTTTGCCAGCGGTTATGGATGTGTTCTTTCAGTGGGAGCCGCCTAAGCAAAGGTATGTTTTTAATATGATGTGTATGTTTTTGCGTCAGGAATGGGAAGATAATGATTTGGGTTTGATCCCGCAGGAACTACTTGATGTTCAGTCGGATTTTGCTAAAGGGATGATAGTAGAATCTGATATTACAGATGCCGTAGAGACGATACTGGCTTTTAGATCTAGGCTTCCGCCTCAGACATTGTATGAACCTGATTCTTCTGTTAGAAGAAAAGCGAGACAGTATCCAATGAGAGAAGTTCCCCCAATTTGGAAGGAAGGGGACCCAAACGCTAATCCAGTTATTCTGCCGCATTTTCAGCGAATATGGGTACATGTCCCTTGGAAGAGAGCAGAGGTCTTGGCTCTTAAGCAGACCTTACCTGACCCTCGTAAGAATCCTGCTGGTTATTACAAGGAGTTGTCCCAGACAGTTGAAGCATGTATTATGAATTTAGCTGACATCGATATGTTGATGGGTAATGTAGTCCCCCAACCTTTGTGGGCGAAGATTCGTCATGAGAATCATGCTGCTGAATTAGGTGATACCTGGGCGAATATTGTTGCTGCAGATGGTAGACAGGAGGGAGGTGCTAAACCTGAACCTCTAGTTTCAGAATTACCAGGTAGAATTATTAATCTGATGAAAACGATGATGCCCGCTTTACGAGTGAATTGGGATAAGTTAGCAGCATGTCAGCAGAAGAAAGACGAGAGTGTATCTGATTTCTTCACTAGGTTTGAAGAGACGTTTATTGATCATAGTGGTCAGGATATGAGTACGGAGGGTGGTCAAAGGTTGTTTGTGGATAAATTTGTCTTTAATTTGCTTCCCGAACTTTCTAATAAGTTAAAGGACTCTGAGAGGTCATGGGCTGTCTCTTCGTCGGCCCAGATATTGGCTACTGCACAATATTACGAGAATAGGGATAAAGATGAGAAGGATAAAGTGGAGAAGAAAACGAAAGAGTTAAAGACGGAAGTTCTTTTGCAGCAAGCTTATCCGCCTCGTCAGAATCAGCCCCAGTTTCAGCAACCTCCACAATTTCAGAGATTGTTACAGAAGCCTGAGCCTTATGTTCAGCGATTCTTTCCTGGCCCTAATCAGTGTGCTTATTTCAGAGAGGAAGGTCATTACAAGAATAGTTGCCCGGCTTTGTTACAGCGTGCGAATGGTGTATCTGGTCAGAGAGGTCGTGGTAGTTTTCAGCAAGCTCTTAGGGGTAGGGGACGTGGTGTGATCCCTCAGAATGAGCGTTCCTCTTCCCTACAGAATTCTGCAAATTATTTTGACAGACAGAATGTTCCGAGTGGTCAGTCTGCCCAGTATTATGTTGAGGATTACTATGTCGAAGGTGAGAGTTCTGGTTATAATGATAACTAGGACAGCCAAGGACAAAGTGAGGGAGTAGTGTCAGTTCCAGTAGACCAGAGTGGACCTTATGTTGAAGTGATTACATCAGGTGTGGTAGAACCTTTTCTTTTGGATACTGGTGCGATGAAGAGTTCTATTATGCACTCTAAACTTCCTGGCACACCTTTGTCTGGCTTGACCAATGTTTCAGTAGGATTTTCAGGCGCCCCAGTTCGTAATCCGGTTTCTAGTCCTTTGTCCCTTACCATTGGCCCTTGTGAATTGGAAGCTCCACCTATTTTAACGACTGGTTGTGGTGAGAATCTGTTGGGTTTGGACTTGCTGAAAAGATTGTATGCGACATTGCATTGTTCTCCTAGGGGAGTACAACTTACCCTTGGTAAGAAAGTGATTTCCCCAATGTATTTGTCTAAGGATTGTTTGCCACTGGAATTGCGTTCGCTTCCTGATACACTTTGGGCTACAGGTCCAAATGTTGTTGGTCTTTTGCAGATTCCACCTTATGTTGTCACCCTTAAGTCAAATGTTAGGCTACCTCGTATTCCCCAATACAAGATTTCGAGCGATGGTGAGAGAGCTCTTTTAGCGATTGTCTATGATCTGGTTGAGAAGGGTGTAGTTGAGGAAACATGAGGTAATGTGTGTAACAGTCCTGTTTTGCCTGTTCTTAAACGTACTGATGCTTCTCAGCCACCTGTGTAACGGTTTGTGATCGACCTTCGAGAGGTAAACAAGATAGTCGTGCCACAGTTTCCTGTGGTACCTGATATCACTGCTTTGTTGACTTTGATTCCTGCTTCGGCAGCTTGGTTTTCTGTCATCGATTTGAAGAATGCTTTCTTCAGTATTCCTATTGCTGAGGAGAGGAGGGATATTTTTGGCTTCTCATTAGGAGGCCGAAGCTTCCGGTTTAAGAGAGCTCCCCAAGGTTATTGTGAAAGTCCCTCCATCTATAGTCAAGCGTTGAAAACTCAGCTTGACGGTTTTGTGTTACCTGTTGGTGCTACTCTTATTCAGTACGTTGATGATTTGTTGATTACTGCTGATGATGAAAAGATTTGTAAAGAGGCTACTCTTTCTTTGTTGCAGTATTTGTCTGACGTTCATCATAAAATGTCACCTTCAAAGTTGCAATATTGTCGCCAAGAAGTGACCTACTTAGGTCATCTCTTGTCGAAGGAGGGAAGGAGATTGACCCCAGAACGAATTCAAGCGATTGCGCAAATGAATGTACCATCCACACAGAGAGAAGTGCGTGCCTTTTTAGGTATTACATCATATTGTAGACAGTGGATCCCCAATTTTTCCTTGCTAGCGAAACCTCTGTTGGCATTGACTCTGAAAGATACTCCGCATCCTCTTGGTCTGACGAATGTCAGAAAAGTTTTTCTGAACTACGCGATGCATTGTGTTCGGCTCCTGTGTTGGGTACTCCAGACTATAGTAAGCCTTTCACGTTGTACGTGCACGAGAGAGAAGGTTGTGCTTTGTCAGTGTTAGCAAGGCAAGAGAGGAGTCCCTATGTTCCACAAATGTGGAGGTTTTTATGTCAGTACCACTCTTTTAGGAACACACAGAACCCACATATGTATCATCAACAGTTACTTCAAAAATGCAAATACACCGTTATATAAAATTAAACCTGTTTGTACAGTTTATTAAAAATATCATATTTTCTTTAGCACATTAGTGCTCACAGTATTAAAAACTTGAACCAAAAAAGAAGAACACATTTGATAAAAAAAGCAAGAATAATAATATTACAATTTTCTAACAACAAATGTTGGTTTACATCAATGAGAAAAACAGCAATAATTATTTCACATAAGTCAAATTAAAAAACAACAGTAGTTGTTGCACACAAGTCATATGGGTCAGTTAAAAAGCAGCAATAATTGTTGCACACAAGTCGACGCAGCGTTTCGGTTTTAGTTTTACACCTTCATCAGGACAGTTTTCTTGAGATTATCAAGAAAGAGAATAGCCAGGAGTCCTCTTTACTCAATTCGAGGTAGTCAGTTGTCTCGGGCCATTCAGATTTTACACTTGTATCAATTCAAAGTGTAAGGAGATCTTTGTTTTATTATATACAATCCTAACATCTGAGGGTCGAGGGAGCCACCGTTTTATATTCTTCGGATGTTCTTTGAGAGATGGATGTTCATTTAGGAGTAGAAGAACATAAGAATGGATGCTCTTGACAACAGCTTACGAGGGTGTCGAGAGGAGCAGGGAGGCCGACCTACACACAGAAGATCCGGATGAAATACGGATGTAAAAGTATTTTCAAACGGACGACTGTTCAGTGACGAACACTGCAATTGATAAAGCTGTTGTGGCCCGAGACAACTGACTACCTCGAATTGAGTAAAGAGGACTCCTGGCTATTCTCTTTCTTGATAATCTCAAGAAAACTGTCCTGATGAAGGTGTAAAACTAAAACCGAAACGCTGCGTCGACTTGTGTGCAACAATTATTGCTGCTTTTTAACTGACCCATATGACTTGTGTGCAACAACTACTGTTGTTTTTTAATTTGACTTATGTGAAATAATTATTGCTGTTTTTCTCATTGATGTAAACCAACATTTGTTGTTAGAAAATTGTAATATTATTATTCTTGCTTTTTTGATCAAATGTGTTCTTCTTTTTTGGTTCAAGTTTTTAATACTGTGAGCACTAATGTGCTAAAGAAAATATGATATTTTTAATAAACTGTACAAACAGGTTTAATTTTATATAACGGTGTATTTGCATTTTTGAAGTAACTGTTGATGATACATATGTGGGTTCTGTGTGTTCCTAAAAGAGTGGTACTGACATAAAAACCTCCACATTTGTGGAACATAGGGACTCCTCTCTTGCCTTGCTAATTCTCCTTGTCCCTAAACTGGAACTATAAGGAGACCTCCCTTTTATTCTTGGACTTGCTTTGTCAGTGTTGACACAACCATTTGGGGACAAGCAGCATCCATGCGCGTATTTTTCAGCAACGTTAGACCCAGTTGCTATGGCGTTGCTGAGTTGTCTGAGAGCTACAGCTGCAGCGGCTGTTTCTATCCGACAGTCTGCTGGTTTGGTATTGGACAATACGTTGATTGTGATGGTCCCACATGCAGTGGATACCTTATTAAACAGGACTAAGACACAGCACCTTACTAGTGCACGTCTTTCAGGTTACGAGTTGACACTGTTGGCTAGCCATGTTCACATCAAACGATGTAATGTGCTGAATCCAGCTACGTTGTTACCGATCTCTACAGAGACGGATCCTCAGGAACAGCATGATTGTTTTCTTCGTACAGAGGAAGAAACGAAAGCTAGAGTTGACCTGAGGGATACTCCCCTTACGGATGTTGATGGTACCCTATGGGTAGATGGTTCGTGATTTAAGCTTCCGAATGGTGAAACGACTGCAGCGTATGCTATTACAACTTTACATACAGTTGTTGAGACAGCACGCATACCACAGAATTCTGCGCAAGCAGCAGAGTTGATTGCATTGACAAGAGCGTGCGTGTTGTCAGAAGGAAAGCAAGTGAATGTTTACACCGATAGTCAGTATGCGTTTGGTGTTGCCCATAGTTTTGGGCGTTTGTGGGGAGAGCGTGGGTTCCTTACTTTGCATGGGACAAAAATACAGCATGGGCAGTTGGTGAATGAACTTTTGGAATCTCTCACTCTCCCAAAGCAGATTGCAATTGTGAAGTGTAGTGCGCATAAGAAAGTTGTGGACGATGTTGGTCGAGGGAATGCGTTTGCGGATGAAGTTGCAAAGGAAACGGCGAAAGACATGATGAGCCGTATGTATGTTGCAGGCCCTGCTAATTGGGTTATGGCTAGTGGAATGTGTGAAGACACAATAGAAAGTGTGAAAACGATTCAGGCTGAAGCGACTGAGAAAGAAGTCAGTGTTTGGAGAGAAACTACGGGTATGTTGGATTCGACAGGTTGTTGGGTTGAGTTGTCAGAGCACCAGCGATGGTTGTTACCAGATGCGTATGTGCTTCCAGTTGTTACGATGGCTCATGGATTGGCTCACGTTAGTTCAAAAGGGATATGCAAGTTGTTGGCTCCGGTATGGCAGAATAGTGGAATTCCCAAATGTGCAGATAATCTGGTCAAGAATTGTATGGTGTGTTTGATGCATAATCCTGGCAAGGGAACTCCAACTCCTGCAGGTCATTTTGCTCCTCCAACAAATCCGTTAGAGGTTCTACAAATAGATTATATACACATGGAAAGATGCAATAACTTGAAGTATGTCCTTGTGGTTGTTTGTGCCTTTTCCAGATGGATAGAGGCCTACCCCCTAAAGGATAATACTGCCTTGTCTACTGCCAAGGTTTTGCTTAAAGAATTTTTCCCTAGGTATGGAATGCCACGGATTGTATGGTCTGACAATGGAAGTGAGTTTGTGGGTCAGATAATGAAGAAAGTGTGTGCGGGCTTGGGCATCAAGCAGAAATTTCATGCTGCGAATCACCCACAGTCAGCGGGTTTGGTTGAGGGTTATAATGGGACATTGAAGCTTAAGTTAGCGAAAGTGCAAGCAAGCACTGGCCTTACGTGGCCCGATGCTTTGCCGTTGGCTCTTATGTCGACAAGGACAACAGTGCATTCTCGTGTGGGACTTAGCCCATATGAGATTGTGTTTGGGCGTCCTGCCAATGTTTGGGGTGTCCCTAGACCAAAGGAATATAGCGACATCGAACATCCTATGCTAATTGACTACTTGCACGATTTGACTATTAAACTGCGTGTCCTTCATCAACAGGTCCACAACCAGCTCCCATCAGCATCTGTGGACCCAGGCCATACCCTCAATCCAGGACAAAGGGTGCTCGTGCGTAACTTCCAACGAACAAAGAACCTACAGCCTCGTTGGACTGGTCCCCACCAAATTCTTTTGGCTACTCGGACTGCTGTTAAGGTGTTTGGAAAAAAGAATTGGGTGCACGCTGCCCATATGAAGCGCGTACCCCTGCCTTTGCCGTACGACACTTGGGTTAGAGAGGGTGTGTGAGATTTTGAAGGAGAACGTGTCCCTAGGTTTGTCCCTTTTAGTGACGCACAGCTTGAATGGACTCAATCTGAACTGGAAAATGACAATGTGTTGCAAGAAGCTGTTCCTCCACGTTTGAGATTGGACACTACCGAACCTGAACTTTTGTTTACGGACCAAACTGTGCCGACTAAATTACGTTACAACCTCCGATCTCGGAATAAATAAAGAGACTTCAAACATTATTTTTTTCCACACTGAGATCAAAAAGAGACAATTTCTTCAAGTATTTTGCATTTGACTTTTGTTTTTCTTTCTCTCTTGCTTTTTCTGAAATTGTATTATGGTTTTCTGTTAAATTTTTGATTGGTTACCATTTGCCAGTTGCAGGGTCACGTAGGAGTACCAACGGTTCAGTTTGTGACCTGAGTAGTGACAATAGGTCTGCAGGACTTGCGGTGTCCCTACGACCTGCTAATAATCACAGCTGAAGTACTCTGTCAAGATTGCGTGAGCAACATTAGAAAATGAAGATTGTATTGAGGAATGACGATAAAAGGCAAGAGATGAAAAACCGATATTATAGAATGTTGTTCTCCAAGTGTGGTATAGCTTTGTCTATTTTAATTCTTTTATGTATTCTATTAGCTACTATATTCTGGTTTGTTCCTTTTACACAATTGACGTCTGCACCAACTTCTCAACCTATGCTCTCCTTTACTACTGTTTCTTCGCACCAATTTCATACTTTGCCTGAACACGAACAGATAAGGAGATCAGAGTTTGTCAACAATTTGTTTATTCAGCTGTTGCATCAGCATCAGTTAGTAGTCAATACCACTAATTGTTGGGTGTGTGGTCTTATGCCTCATACAACAGATAGAGGCATGCCATATTTGGTTTTGCCCTTTAGTTTTAATGGTTCTGCATGGGCTTTCCAGACTATGTTCATCTATGCCAATGAGGTATATCCTTTACGTTCCATGAAAGACAATCCGAGCAATAGTGCCTTGATAAAGGGAATAGCCGATATGATCAGAGATATTGATGCGTACAAGGCTATCCCTAAGGATGAGGTGCTGCCTTACATTGGTTGGAATGTGACTGGATACAGTGCTAAGTTGACAGAGAAGGAGAGACGAAAAAGGTCTCCTCCTATTTGGATTGTGCCACATCGAGGTCAATTTTGCTTACAGGGTAATGGTCGGAATCCGAGAGCTCAGTTAGGTAAAAGTGTTTGTGATCACACCTACGTTTATGCATCCAGAACTTCTCCACCGTTTGTGCCAGCTAAAGGTACATATTTTGTTTGTCACGACAGAGCCTACACTTGGTTGCCACCTGATTTTTCAGGAACGTGTTATGTGGCGCTTCTGCTTCCCCCGACATATACTGCCTCCTCAGACTATCATAGAACAAGATATGGTAGAGGTGTCTTCGATCAGGAAGATACTGCTGCACAGGAAGTAGGAGACTTCTTTAAGGGTTTCCTGCCCTTTTGGGGTCCTATGATGAATAGTAGGCATATTCAACAGCTTGTCCGCGTAGTTGAAGCTACCATTAACGAAACAGCTGGAGCATTGAGTAATATTACAGCGGAGCTTCAAGCGGACCGCCTTATGACTTTGCAGAACCGTATGGTTTTAGATATTATACTTGCAGATCGAGGAGGAGTATGCAAATTGATCGGATCCAGTTGCTATATATACATACCAGATAATGCCCTGACAGTGTACCAGGCCATCTCTAGATTGCACAAGATCTCTGAGTCTATTCACGTAGACGAAGGAGATTGGTCATTGACAGGATGGTTTTGGGGACTACTGTCCACATGGGGATGGAAGATCTTGACGTTCCTTGCTATGGTTTTGGCTAGTCTCTTCTCTTGCTGCCTTTGCATTCAGTGTGGTCCCGCCATTTGTAGTCTTTGTGCTACAATCTGTGTGAGAAGACCAGTCCCGAGAGAAGGGAAGGATAATAAGATGATGTTACAGCAACACTTTGATGACCTGATGAGGATAGATATAGACCTAGATTCAGATTGACATGAGTTTAGGTTATTGCCTACGTAATGGCAAAAGGAGGGGCTGTGGTTCTGTAATTCTCAAACCTGACTCCATTTTAGTCTTGCCCTCACGTAGGCCTGTGAAGTAGGCCCAACGAACAAGTGGTCTGCCCTTCTGAGTTCGTGCATATATTAACTTGGGTTTTTCTGACTCTGAATGAACTGCAGAGAGAGTAACCCTTTTCACCTGAAACTGACCTTTTGCAAAAACCAGTTTCACTAGCTGATCGTTGTCTGAGTTTTTCAATCACTGTTCAGGACCTCGTTAACCGATAGTTTCTTTGCACATATCTTATCCTAAACAATATCTAAATTGTTTCTTTCCTTACGACTTTCTTTTCTAAACATGGGTTTTTGCCATGTGTCGTGACTGCCATCTGGTGTTGCCTTTTACTAGGCCTCAGAAGTTAAGTCTGCGAGCAAAGCAGTCTGACCTTTTTTGGGTCATATATACATTAACTTAGGTTTTGTTCGTGCACTGGAGTTAATTTCAGAAGCTGGCCTTTCACCTAGAATTGACCCTGCCAAGCCAATTTCCCTGCAAGATCGTTATCCACTTTTCCCAATCACCATTCAAGACATTTGTTAACTTTTAAGTTTCTTTACATTTCTGTTATCTTGCACATTATCTGAAACTACTTTTCTTTACTGTTTCTTCATTTCATGGGTTACGCTTTCAATTAAGGGTTTGTTCGGCCCTTCCAGATTATTATTTAGATATGCCTAAATATTAACTTGTGGGTTGGGACACTGTAAAATGAGCTTTACTGTATGATGCTGTGTGATGTCATGTATTTTCTATTGGTTGAATTTTGGTGCAGGGGCGTGCATTTTAAATGTACCTTTTTGTGTATAAATAGGGATGTCTCGCCTTAGTAAAATTGAGCAGTTTCTTGAGTTGTACACCATGTTGTATTACTGGGATTTCTGCTACTGGCTGCAGCTAATAAATTTGATCTCTGATGCCACCTAGAAGTATTCAGTGTCTCTGTATACCAAGGCAAGGGAACCCAGAGGACTTTGGGCGTGTCCCTGGCGCCGCTGGGTACTTGAAAACCCAGTTCTTCACATCAAACGAGAACGCAACATCACCCCAACGATGGACGATATCATTGCAGATGTCAACGGGTCAAAGTGGTTCTCAAAAATCAATCTGAATGCAGGATATCACCAGCTGCCACTGTTGGAAGAAAGCCGTTACATCACCACTTTCAGCACCTATCTAGGACTAAGAAGGTACAAACGGCTCAATTTCAGAATATCTTCAGCGGCAGAGGTGTTCCAAAACACAATACGTGAGATGCTATCAGGCTTACCAGGAGTCTTAAACTTCAGCGACGATATTTTGATTCACTCGGCAACCAGAGCAGATCACCACAAGCACCTCCGCAATACCTTGAAACGCCTAAGCGAGCACGGGCAACGCTTCACAAAGATAATTGTCAGTTCTTCCAACCATCTCTTGAATTCTTCGGGTACGTGTTCAACCAGGAAGGTATCCAAATGGACCAGAGGAAGTCCCACACCATCAAGAAAGCCCCCGCTCCGACATAACCCACCGAAGTGAGAAGTTTCCTAGGGATGGCTACCTACTACGGGAGGTTCATCCCAGGACTAGCAACCCGAGCAGTACAGCTCAGGGCCCTCACCCGGATGGACTCCAAATGGCGATGGGATCAGAAGGAGGAAGAGGCGTTCCAAGGAATAAAAGACGCACTCCTGGAAGAAGCCACACAGGCGTACTTCGATCCGGCCAAGAAGACCGAGGTACTCGATGCCAACCCGGTAGGACTAGGGGCAGTGGGCAGCTCTGGCGTTCGCCAGCAAGTCACTCACTCCCACTGAGACAAGATATGCTCAGATCGAGCTGGAGGCGCTAGCCATAAAATGGGCCTGTAGCCATTTTCATCTATACCTAACAGGACAACCTTTCACTATGGTCACCGACCATCAGCCCCTCATTCCTCTCTTCAAAGGGACTGCATCGCACCCTCCTCCCCAAATTGAGCGATGGCCAATTCAGCTGCAGTCATATGAGATGGAGGTGGTATACCGGCCAGGTGCCAAAAACCCGCTGTCTTCTTTTCAAGACACCCTATACCACAGGAGCTACAGGAAGACACTGAAGGGACTAAACAGTACATCAACATGGTATCAGCAGCTGCATGCCCACAAACCATGACTCTTGACGACATCAAGTAAGCAGCCACTATAGACGCAGTGCATGTGCGTACTCTCAGAGCTGTCCAGGAAAGGTTGAGGACGGATTACCTACGCCAAGCCAACTCCTGGGCCCCGGAAGATAGAGAAAATCTCACAAAGGTATTGCGGATAAGGAACAAAGTCAGCGCCACAGAAGACGGAGTCCTGCTACAAGGTTCGAGGCTAGTAATACCTCAAGCACTGAAGCAGAGAGCAACTCAATTAGCTCACGGAGGCCATCAAAGAACAACAAAAATGAAAGCATGAATGAGGGAAAAGGTTTGGTTCCCGAAGCTAGAGAAAATGGTGGAAGACTTCGTCCACCGCTGCCAGCCGTGCCAACTGACAAGCACCCCAGAAAGGCCGACCCCAGTGATTACCAAAGAAGCCTGCATCGCCCCATGATCTAAAGTGGGTATAGACTTCGGGAGCTTCCCCGGAGGGAGACACACCCTAGTGCTCGTAGATGCATTCTCAAAATAACCCCTAGTGGTGCCTATAATATCAACTGCCTTCAGCCACGTAGGCCCTGTCCCTAGCACAGCTCAGGAGGATGCAAGTGGAGGATCAAGGAGCGACGGCAGAGCAAGAGAACCGGAAGTCAACATCTCGCTACCCACCTGCCTGCCTCCAAGCGGAACATTCTCTGACAGCACACGCCAACGAAGTTGTCCTCATGGATATAACCTGCGGCCCAATCCTCGCCCGAATCTACGTCTGCGAGACTTTGCCTGCTGATGATGCAAGAAGGAATACTACTGCACCATGTACATATACCCCGAAACTGTGTGCACGTTACCAAGACTTATGAAACTGTTGTTTTCAAAGACTGAGTTGGAAAGGGATGTAATGGTTAGCGCTCCTGTTGTTCTAAAGAGCCCGCACATCATCCGCAGGCCAGGCGTGGCCTGCGGGGTAAATAAACGGGGCTGTACTTCCTGCACCACTCCACTGTGTCTCTTGTGCAATTCATCGCGCCAGCGATTATGTCCGCAGGCCATAGCATGCCACACCACTGCTGACTGGCACGCCGCTACACTTCCAGCCCAACTGGGTGACCTTTCACATCTGGTGTTACCCCACATTTCTTTCGGGCAGGCATCTGCTTCAAGCACAACCGGTTGACCTTTCACATCCGTTGTTACTATTTAATTCATTCAGGGCAAGTATCTGCTTCCAGCCCATGGATGAATTGATATCCTGGGTGAATGTCTCCACCCTTCCCTGGAAGGTGACCCAGTAACCTGTTCACCAGTGTCTTCCGGGACACAGGCGATACCCTTAATTATTTCCTTCCGGTTTAACCCACAAGGCCATTACAGTATCCTGCGAGGACCCCCTGGGTCCTGACTGTCACCTGTTTGTGGCCTGCTCCCCACCAGCAACCTGCCATTTATCTTTAGGATCACATTGTATGTACTGCCATGCCTTGCTGGGAGCTTTCGCTGCTGGCAAGGCCCGCCCTTGCCATAGATGCACCTCAGTTCTTTTAATCTACCAATAGCCCTTGCATTCAATGTTGCCCTTATGTTCCCCCATTGACCCCCAAAAAGTGTAGCTAGGATGATAAAGTGGATCGGCGGCTTTTGTTAACAAAGCAGAGCTATGGCTGGCCATTGAATATGGAGCCCGGTGTGGGTCTGGTATGGTATTTGCAAGAAAAGACCATGTGGCTATCCCTGCACTGTGAGCACCCATGTCAGAATTTGCATGACACCCCACAGGAGTAGTTGTCTACAATGAAAAGACAACAGGTATTGTCCTGTGGTTTCTGTTGAAGGAGAGGCTTGAACCTGTGTGCAACCTTTGATGCACAGAATTATTGCACTTGGTCCTGAGGTGGCTTCGAGTGACCCGCAATTAACTGCCCTTGGCTTGTCACTGTGCCTTGGGTGGCTGGCAGTGCTGCCAAAACACACTGATGGTGCTCAGTGTGCGGCATCGGTGATGCGTGCACTGAGCCAGATGGCAGTCCCACCCCGCCAACGGCTGTGGGTTCCTATCCCAGTTGGATCGTAAACCTAGCTGGGCATGTGCTACTTGGTGTAACTGTCCTTTACCATGCAGTGAAGACATTTGGTAACTATCACCGAGCTGTTGACTGGGCACCCAGTACCAGCTGTTGTCCTGCCATTCCTAACAGTTGTTTTTTGGGCCTGCCCTTCAAATGACTGCTCTTGTGCTAAACCCCATTCAGGTGTGGTGGTGACCTTGGCCCACTAAAGAAGGCTGATGACCTGGGCCTATCCCGCATTCCTGGTGTTGAGAAACCCCCATGGGTTGAGTAGATGTCCAGGAGATTTTAGTTTGAAACTGCCCACCTCTCATTGCTGGAAGCAAGCCAGTAGTTGATAAGCCAATCCTGACTGGGTGTTTGCAAGAGACTGTGCTGGCGTACCACTTACTTGCCATCCCTGCCCCAGTAGTGTTGTGGGCCACTGCTGTAAACCAAATCCTGCCCCAGCTAACCCTACCCTGTATTCTGCGTTGGACCCCATAAGCTCCATCTATTCTTCCCTCTCTCTCTGATCTCAAGACATGCCTGGTGTCCACTCCATGCGTTGGCGGAAGGCTAAATCATATTGCAAAACAATCCATTCCCCATAACTTCCGAACCTCTCCTGAATAGCCTTGTTGTACCTAATTAACGCCGGACATTCCTTTGGGAACTTTTCTAAAATTATGGCTGCTAGCAAAGCAAATGCATCCAACCAGTTAACGATATTCTCCTCTTGCCTAACCCTTTTTCTATCCTTACTCTCCTTGAATGTATCTGAACCCCTGCGTACATGTTCCAGTAGGTAAAAAATATCTATGAACTATCTCCTCCACACTTTCTCCTTAACAGCCTGTGGAATATGCCATGCCAGTGACCACCTCCCACTGAACCATAAAGCTCCTCCATAATTGGGTGGTATGGCAGTAGCCTTGTTGACTTCTGATGCGTCTACTGGGGCTCCTCCCTAGGAGTATTGGTGTTACCTCTACCTGACCGCTCCAGCACACAGATAACTGTATTTTTCCCACCCCTATGTTCATCTAGCCCACCCACTTCCACACATCTTTTGGACCCCCATCGTCTGGTCCACCTGCCCTCCTCTCTTTTGTGCCATTCATAAAACCTGAGAGTGTCTTTCCAGTCTGCCCTTTCCACTCCTTGAAAGGTCTTAGCACAACCTCGGGGATCTCACCCAATTCACCCCGTTTGGGCGCTAACGCGCCTTGTTTTTTTAGAAAGTTCTTTCTCTTCTCCAACCGGCCAGACTGGCTTTGATGCAAGCAAGAGGGACATTTTTGCATTGGTATCCTCAAGCAGGAGGGAGACCCCTGCATTGTTTTCAGCACTATCCCCTTTGAGAGCCCTTGTCTCTTCTTGTTCCCTTTTGGTTTTCTTTGCTTTAGAGGCCCCCTCCTCCCACCGTTAGACTTCTTTTTGGTCTCACACTGCTCCACCAGTGGCAATGAGTAGTTGCTGGGAAAATTCCCATCTGCCACTGCTCCTTGTCCTTTGAATGTCCACTTCCTCGGTGGTGGTTGTGCGCACCTGGGCCATGGCCAGCTCCAACCCCTGCCAACTGTTGGCTTTTGCTGGTGTCGCAAAGTGGACCCAAAACTGCTCCGAATCTCTCCAGCCAGATGATTCACCTCTAGGACCACCATTTTGCAAAGATTAACCCGGTTTGTCAATCCTGTGACCCTATCCGATAGCCGTGTGTGAAAATGCTTTCTGCCCTCTGTAGAGACCTTCTATAATATCTGTCGGACCCCCTGCCTCGACCTGTCTTGCACCAAAGTGGGCACGCTCGGAAAGGGGAAAGAAGGAGATGGGAGGGCTCCGTTTCTCCCAACCCCAACCCCCGACGCAGTGTCTTGCACACCCACCCTGAGGCAAGAGGACCAAGGGATTTTACTATTCACAGCATCTCTCTCATTAAAAGGGAGGGTGTTGGAGTTTGCATGTTTCTTGACACAGTGATATGGCAACGTTGACTCAGGTATGATATATATATATTTCTTTACATTACTTTAGTTGGTATCCTCAGCCTCACTTGTGGCACCAATATGTCCAATGCAAAATAGTCTGGATGAGTGGTGGCCTCAAGTAAAGCCCTGGTATGCTACACTCCACCAAATGCTTCAAACTGTGCTACAACAACGGATCATGCAATAATAGCAAAGAAGAGAAGGCAATATGCTACATAGCTTCCTTTTTCCGAAATATATTACCTAATATTGAAAAGCTCCAGCCTTCCCAACAAATTAACTTTGTTTCTATTTCTTTTGTGTATTCTGTAAAATACATCACACGTTGTGTATGCGTTTGATATATAGTTCAGTAGCTCCAACTATGTTACGCCCCCACTCCATGTAAGCTTTCCATACTTCTTTACCTTCGCATGTCCATAATAAAATTTGTTGACATTTCAGTGATAAATGATGTGGCACTGGGGAGACTTCTAACTAATAATATTACCTTGGTGCCAGGTGGATTGCAGCTATATAGCTGTTATGAATTACCCACATATTCCCCATTGACAAGGCCGTTCGTGCATTTCTACTGGTAACATTCCCGGATGCACTGAGGCGATCACTGCTGATAATCTTGCATTTGGTGGCACTTATGTAATTCTTTCTTTTTTCCTTCATGTGGTCACAATTACAACTCTATCAATATAAGTAACTTAGATTTATTTTCATTGAACATAAGTAGCTGTTATTGCCAAAGGGATTGGTGGTCCATGATCTATCTCTATATTTGGTATTTGTGGCAGAAAATTGGACCGTACCACAAGGCACAAGACGAATTGACAGTTCTGGTGTGTGCTATCTAGATGAAAGAAACAACCGCCACACGTGAGCTTTCTTGGACGTTTCTTTCAATATCTTTAAGTGTGAAACAACCTAGTAGGAATATTCGCTGATCCATCAGTTTACTAGCTCACATTAGTAAGAGTCCGTCTTTTCCCTTGAGGGACACAGCAGATGGTGCTCTTTGGTGCCGGGGGACGGGTTGTAGGCGGATTCTCTGCGTTCGTCCCGTGAGGAAAGATGTGATCCATTTGAGTGTGTCTCCCTGGAGTCCGATATGGTGCAGGCTCTTGAGTGTGTGGTGGGATACGGTATTGAATACTGTAGAGAGGTCGCAGAGGATAGGGCAGCTGATTCTTCCCTGTCGAGGAGGGTGTGGATGTCTTCCATGGTGGTGATCAGGGCAGTTTCGGTATTATAGTTGGTTCGGAAGCTGGATTGAGAGGTGTTGAGCAGGTTGTTTTTCTCCAGGTGTTCGGTGAGCTGACAGTTGATGGTCTTCTCAAGGACTTTTGCAGGGAATGGGAGCAGTGAGATGGGGCGGTAGTTCTAGAGTTCACGGAGGTCGGCAGAGGGTTTCTTGAGGAGGACTCTGAGTTCTAAATGTTTCCATGCATCGGGAAAGGTTTCTGTGTAGATCGATGAGTTGAGGAGGGTGGTGAGTTGGCAGCTGATCTCTTTGCATCCAAGGATGAAGAGGCGGTAGGGGCAGAGGTCTTTGGGTGCTCCAGACTGGATGGAGTTCATGATGGCTGTGGTATTGAGTGCGGTGAGCTGTTTCCATGTGGTGATCAAAAGGTTGGGGGTGGCGTCCGTTGCAGAGAGGAGGCTGTAGAGGTTGGTGGGTTGGGGTTCGAAGTTGCTGTAGATGGCAGATATCTTGTTGTGGAAGTGGGTTGCTAGGGAGTTGCTAAGATCCTGTGATGGGGGATTGTGGTATCGCTGGCCATCAGGCATGGAAACCCCCTGACGATGCTGAAGAGTTCCTTGGTGTAGTTAGTGCTTTCTTCTATGCAGAGTGTTAAGACATCTTTTTTTGAATCTTTGCGGCATTGGTGGTATTTGTTGAGGGCAGACTTGAAGGTGTCTATGTCTGAGGTGTCTCTGCCAGTGCGCCATCTTCTCTCCAGTTGTTTTGCAGCTGCGTTTCATTGTCCTGAGTTCTGGTGAGTACCAACTGGCTTGTTTTGTGGCTCTGCACGTCTCGGTCAACGCAGTTGGTGATCCAAATGGTGAAGTTCGGGATGGCCTGTTGCAGGTTGGTTGTGGGGGCAGGCTCGGAGGTGTTGAGGGCGCCTGTCTATTGGGTCTGTGTCACTTTGCTCCAGCTGCAGGAGGAGGAGTTGGGAGTCTTGGTGGTGGTAAGTGGAGGTCCTGTGATAGTGAAGTGGACAATGATGTTGTCAGTCCAGGTGATTTCTGATCTGGAAGATAGGAGCATACAAAGCAATCATGAATGTTCATAATTTTCACATATTCAGACAGCATAAGAAAATACACATTACAATAAAAAATACTCTGTGCGCAAGGAACATGAAGGACTCTATTCACATGGGGCTCTTTATTAGCAGCAATATTACATGTAGTGTTAGCTCACTTTGGTAAAGCATCTCCCTCCATTACATAGAGGTCTAAATCCACCCAGCTACAGAAACAGCCCTGACAAATACCAAGATTACCAACACTATTTTGCAGGGTTCCTGTGCCATTCTCATCTCGCACCAGATCAAGAGAGCATTTGCTACTTGTACCAAAGTTGCTACTCTTCCTACGGTCTATGCCCTGGTCTCATAAACTACAGTGATTGTCACTGCATCAACCGGATGCCTAAAGGGCTTTTAGTAATTTGACCGTTGCCCTATCTTAGCAATTTGCTCTTCAAGTGGTCAAAGAAGTCTCTTCAAGCCTAACCTTTTTAAAAAAATCTTTTTATTGCTTTTAAACACAAACAAACATAAGGGTGGACCACCACATTTACATAGAGCCCAACATTTAGCAATAAAGGGAACATTGACACTATTCCAGCAATCAAAACAAATCAAATAGTTAGCATCGATCAGTGGCGCAAGGTCCCATCAATAGACCTACCGGTACGGTGTCAAGCCCCCCATACAATATATTACTATGATTGAAAGTACTGGGCATCAGGTCATCATTCAGTTCCATCTATAGGTCCACCTTCCCCGTCTAACCACCCCTCCCCCCACCCCTGCTGCCGGCGCTACAACCAGAAGATTAAATGCAAACAAAGTACTACCATATTGTGTGGGTTTCATAAATGTCATCTCATCAACAGTACCATTAAGTATTTTGATCACTACAGAATTCGGAAACCGCCTCACATGCTATCACCCCAATGTCTAGAGGAGACTGTCTACTAGTTTTCCTCCTCCGTCAGGGCGCTTGTCTCTGAGTCAGTGTCTAGATCTGACGTCCGTAACTCCATCACCAGGGCCTCCCAAGCCAGCGCCGCCTCCAGTGCTTTGTCGTTATGGGACCTATGAGCCTGCTGCAGACTAACTGAGCTCTTGCTGCTAGCCCACATGAGCAATGCCACCCTCCATCTAGTGTAGCTAGGCCCCGCCGCTGCCTTCCAGTGAGATGTATTTTCCCTCTTGGCCAATAAAAATCCTGGGTCTATAAATTTGCTAGTCAACTTAGTTTTACTAGTGTGTGGAAACCAGTGTAATAGGCAAGTACCCTTGTCCGGAGTAATCTTTCGTCCCGTTACTTTACAGAGTAAGCCCGTTAACTCTTCCCAGTATGCGCCCAACTGCGGACAATCCCACAGCATGTGCCGCAAATCCGCGTCCTGTGGTCTACACCGGGGGCATAGTGCTGTGTCCACCTGGAAATACTGGTTAATTTTAACCAGAGTAAGGTATGCCCTGTGAAGTATAAAAAATTGGATCAATTGTAACCTAGCATTTCTGGTGCTCTTCCATGCTCTTTTAATTATTTGTGTCCAGGACGTGTCAGGTATTTCTTTTCCTAAGTCTGTCGCCCATTGCTCCCATACCTTCTGCAGCGGGTTCAGCCCGTCTCCCAACATACGTTTATATAAGCAAGTAACCGCTTTATACATGCCCGCTGCCATCACCACATATTGGCACGCTCCGCTTGTTGGTGGTTCAGAGAGGCCCGTGCCCCAATGCTTCTGGATAGCGGCAACCAGGGCCGCGTGCATTAGGAAATGGCCCCGCGGAAGGCCAAAAGTCTCCTGCAGTGTACCATAGGGCAAGAGCGCGCCATCTTCAAACAGATCATCCACCATCTGTAGGCCCAATTCCTCCCACTCCGCGAGGGCGGACCAATCCCCACCATGTGGTAACGCCATGCACATGCCCAGCGGTATTTCCGGAGCGTATGGCCGGTGCACCCCAATTCTATTGTGGAATCGTTTCCAGCAATGCTTCAGGGCGCCCTCCACTATCGACAAACCAGTAGTCCGCAATTTCTGCTGCAAGACCACGAAAGGCAGAACATGCCGCGGTACATCTGGTTTAAATTCCCTCTCCGGACCTCGAAACTCCAATGCCACTGCTTGAGTAAGGTGGTGGAATTGTGCAGATAGATAGTACAATTCAAAATCTGGGACTGCAAGGCCCCCTTCAGCTCTCGGCCGCATCAGAGTATCCAATGCTACCCTGCGCCGCCCTGCACCCCAGATGAAGCCCCCCACCGCAGAACGAAGTTGACGAAAAATTGCAACAGGTATTCGTATCGGCAGGGCCCGGAAAAAATACAAGAGCCGAGGAAGCGCCACCATCTTCAACAGCGCTACTCGACCCGCCACCGACAGTGGTAGAGTCCTTCAGAAATGCATGCTACCCTTCAGGCCCCTCAGCTCCTTCAGGTGGCAGTGTGGGCGGGTCGCACGTTCTGGTCACCGGGAATATGCAAGTCTTCGCCCAGTTGACCCGCAGACCTGAGATACCTCCGAACCAGCTGAGTAGGGACCGCGCTTCCTCCAGGGCCTCCCCCGCATCTCTCAGAAACAATAGGAGAGCATCCGCATACAGTGAGATATAGTGCGGCCGGTTGTTAAGTCGCAAGCCTTGGAACGCCCCCCCCATCCTAGCGCACACCGCTAAAGGCTCCACTGCAAGGGCGAACAGCAGCGGGGAGAGCGGGCAGCCCTGTCTAGTGCCCCCCCCCCCCCCCAGGGTAAGATGAGGAAACAACTCTACCAATCCGAACCCTAGCGGTCGCCGATGAATACAATATTTCAGTCCAGCGGACATATCCTTCCCCAAGCCTGAATGCTCTCATGACTGAGAACAAATAGGGCCATTCCGAACGCCTTAGCAATATCAACTGAAAGGACCATCGCCTGTCCTTCTGCTCCACAGTCTCCATCCAGTATTCTTATCAGCCTGCGTATGCTGCTAGCAGTATTGCGAGTCAGGATAAAACCGGCCTGATAAGAGTGGACTAACCGTGTTATAAAGGGGAGGAGCCTAGTAGCTAGTACCAGGCTCAGTATTTTGTAATCAGTGGTGAGCATAGACAGAGGCCTATACGCGGTTGGATCGGTCGGAGATTTCCCCGGTTTGAGGAGGGGAACAATGATAGCCTCCCTAGTGGAGGTCGGCAGTACCCCCCGCTGTCTAGCCTCTTTATACATTGCCAATAATCTGGGAGCCAGGAGGTCAATATACGCTAAATAGAATTCGATGGGCAGTCCATCACTGCCCGGAGTTTTGTTGCGCGCCAACTGTTTAATGGCGCAGCAAATTTCAGTTAATGTGATGTCCTGACCAAGGGACTCCGCCTCTTCCGCCTCAACAGTAGGAAGCTCCTGGTTCCTCCAAAAACCTTTGTACATCCACCTCCCCAGTCTGCAATTGGCTTGTGTAGAGATTCGCATAAAAAGACCGAAAGCGATCATTTATTTGATGTTGCGTGTATTCTAAACGTCCAGAGGACGATGTCAATGCTAATATAGGAACGCATCTAGGAGCGGGGTCAGGCAGCCAAGCCAACAGTGTGCCCACCTTATCCCTTTCAGCATGTGCACGGGCCTAATAAGCCCTATGATCGAAGCACCGTAAGTGCTCCACAACCACCGCTACTGCCGCCTTCCGGGATTGGACCGTGGCCCGCTTCTCAGAACCGGCAGAGTGGGCTCTCTCCGTCTCCCTTAGGGCCAGTTCGCCCGCCTCGATTTCCTGTAATAACAGCTCCCTCACCCCCACCCATTTAGCGATACATATCCCACGAACCACCACTTTAAAAGCGTCCCATTCCAGGGCCGTTGTCGTGGCCGTGCCTGCATTCTCCGCAAAGTATTGCTCCACCCCATCCCCCAGCTTCGCGCGAAAGGCCTGATCCTCCAGCATCTCCGGACGCAGTTTCCAGGTCGGTACAATAGGGCGCTCCCCAACCCAACAGAAACTCACCAATAACGGATTATGGTCCGATATGGTGCGCGATAAATATTCGCTGCCCACCGTCAAGGATAGCAGGCCAGGGCTACACAAAATCGCGTCCAGCCGCACATGTAAATCATGCAAAGCCGAAAAGTATGACTAATCTCTGTCGTCCGGGTGCTGCGCCCGCCAAACATCAATGAATCCCCAGTTATCTTGCGACTGGGCTCTGACCTTCGCTAGTTTATGAACCGCAGCTGTGGGCAGTGGAGGATGGGACCTGTCCATGGCCACATCCACAACTGAGTTAAAGTCCCCCCCCATCAATACTGGCTTCATAAAATAATCCGCAAGGGCGACATACAGATTCTCCAGGAAGGGCGCCTGTTCCACATTAGGGGCAGAGACACTGCAGAGGTTCACCTCCCGCCCATAAAGGCGTCCTCTAACCACTACACAGCGGCCCTCAGAATCTACCAGTTGATCAGTCACCTGAAAGGGGACCCCAGCCCTAATCCAAATCAACACCCCTCTTGCAATTGCTGAATAAGTGGTGAAGTAAAGCTGACCTCGCCATCTGCGCTGCAGTGTCAACCCCTCTGTTCTAGTCAAATGAGTCTCCTGCAGGAAGGCTATCTGCGCGCCCCTACGCACCAAATAGGAGTGAACTTTGTATCTACGCTGCATGGAGTGCAATCCCCGTACATTCCAGGTTACACATTTCACATCAGGTAATGGACCCATAGTAGTAATGCAAAAAGCCCACAAACCGTCCCTTCCCCCCGGTTGACAGGGAACGGGCCCACAATATGGATGCACAATACACAAGAGCTCTACATTCTCGATCAGCCACGCCGGCAGGCATTGTCCCCCAAGCAAGGCAATCCCATCCCCCAACAATCCCGCCCTGCCCCGCCCACAACAGCACCCTCCCCCCCAAGAACAGGCACCAACATAGTGAATCCCATCCAAACTAACCCAACCATGTGCCTCAAGCAAATTTAAGGCATGCTAACTGGAACCATCCGGTGGGGAGTGGATAGAGCCTAGCAAAGAACCTGCAAGTAATCATAACCTCACCCCTTGTCCGCCCCAAGTCCCCCCCTAAATGCAACCCCCCCTCAGAACCCCCCGCCTCTATCGCCGCCTTCCCCACTTATTCAAAATCAGCCCGGGGTCCCATCCTTCCGTACATCGAATGCCCCATAGGAACCCCCCAACAGTGATAATCATTTTACTACATCTAGCCACAGCAGAACCCCCAAGCCCATTAAGACTGCTAAGTCTACTCATCCAGTAGTCCGTCCGCCGTTCCTGGTGTGACCAGCGGTAAGTGTACACTGTCCAATGCAGAGGATTCTGCCTCCGATTGGCCCTTATCGCTTCCCAGGTCTGAGCCCGTCGTCGAGGTTCTCAGCAATTCTCCAGATATCGCCGTCACCGCTTCCAGCACTCCCCTGCGCTCCACTGCCGTCTGTGAGGTCGATGGCTTCCATAAACCCCGCCGTCGGTGCCGTAGTCGCTGCGATCTGCGGGGCTGGGAGTCTCTAGACAACTCCTGCGCTTCCACCTTCTGACCGTCTTTACCGGCCCTGTAGGATTCCAGCCATGCCCACGCTTCTTCTGGTGTGTCATGAAAACAAGTTTTCCCATCTAGGGCGATGCGTAACTTGGCCGGAAAGAACAGTGAATACTGGATCCCTTCCGCACGCAATTCTTTCTTGACAGTCTGGAAGGACATGCGGCGCCGCTGAGTGTCGAGTGAGTAATCCGGTAATCGAGTAACACTGCTATTGTCGACCTGGAAAGGGCCGTCCTTACGAGCCTTCTGAAGGAGCAAGTCTCGGTCCCGAAAATGTAGCAGCCGAGCCACCACTGGCCGTGGAGGGCGCCCCTGCAGCGGAGGTCTGGCAGGGACACGGTGTGCGCATTCTAGGGTGTAGAAGGCCGACAACCCTTCAGGGGCCACCACTGTTCTAAGCCAGTTTTCCAGATAACTCACCATGTCCGACCCCTCTATCTTTTCCGGCGATCCTACCACTCGGATGTTGTTCCGCCTATCCTTCTGCCTCCTCTGCCCACCATTCCAGCACCGCTATAAGGTCCAGGGCGCTCGCCATCGTTGCGGTCAGCGCAGGTTCAATTTCTTGGATCGTGTTTTCTACTTGTTTCACCCGGTCCGACAGTTTCGAGTGATTAACTCGCAGCAGGCCCAGTCCCGTTGCTACCTGCGCAATGTCCTGCTGGAGAGCGGCGCGAGAGTCCGCAATGGCAGGCAGAATCTTATCCAGTTGAAGTTGGAGCCCCGGATCGTGTGGCAAACCCTGCGTTTCTCTGTCATCTTGAGGCGGGGATTCGGCGTCAGAAGGCAATGGGTCTTCCTCCTTCCTCCCCCGGGGCTTGCCCATGACGGCAATCGTCGGAGCTCTCTAATGGCCATGCCGTGGGGTCCCTTGATGCACACCGGGCTATCCCTAGGGTCAACACCAGGACCGGGCAGTCTCATAGGTGCCCCCTCTTCCACTTTGTTCGGTCCGTCAAAACCCACCTCTCACTGTGTCGCTAGCGGGCCCGTCTACTCCGCTGCGGGATCCATGCAGGCCTCGACAGGGCAACAACAGCCCGATCGCTCGGCCAACACCCCCCCGAGCCCAGACCGGTGCACAGTTCGGCCAGAGGCGCCAGCAAGTAGAGCGCCCCATCCCCGCCGTGAGACCCAGTTGGGTGTATGTCCAGCTCTGCCCACGCGCAGGCTCCCCCCCAGTCAGGTCCACAATTCTCCCAGCGCGTCGCTGCCTTCACTAGGCTCCTCCAGTGTCCCTCCGAGCAAGAGCGCCCCCGGCCCACCGCAGCACGCAGCAGAGGTCCAACAAGAGGCCCGCCACCCGTTTCTGTCTGGTGGCGCTCAGTCCGCGGCTCCCAAGGCCATCCGGTGATCACTGCAGCACTCAGCCTCAGCAGCTGCCACCCGGCCTCTATAGGTCGATGACAGGTCCCCGCGGTGTATTCAACAAAAGTGCCAGCCGGCGCGGGCCGCCCTCTGCCACTCAGCCGCCGGTCCCGCTGAGCTGCCACCAGCTTTTCACTTCCTGAGCCGATCCGCTCCGCAGTGTCTACCAGGGTGGGAGTCCCCGACCGGATGTTCCCGGGACTCCCGCTGATGCGCTGCCTCAGTTCGACCGCAGTCGCCGCCTCCGTCGTTCCGCTCCGGGACTCAAAGCGCCCGGCGATGCACTACGGATTCGCCGCCCATAACACCGTCCAGGAACCTCTCAGCAAGATGGCGCTGCCATCTTGAAGCCGCCCTCGTGATCGGCGCGGCCCCGGGGTTCACTCCAAAATCCCTGCAATCGCCACCGCAGTTCATCGGAGCCCTCCAGGCCAGCTAACCATCGGCTCCCCGACCCTCATGGCTGCGTGGGGGGGGGGTCTAGGGGGTCGATTTCCAGGAGAAATGCCGGGTCCCTTAGCGAAGCTCGGCGCTCACGCTGCCAGCCGCCTCTGCATCCAAGCCACGCCCCCCCCAAGTCTAACCTCCTGATTACGAAACTTATCAGGATCAGTAAAGTAAGTCCAGTTGAGCCTGTGTACTTCCCTTCTCTTTTCAGACTCTTAGGTTCTGTCAGTTCCAAGTCACTGTCACTGAATTGTGACAGTTCTTGTTTCTCTTGCTCTTCTGTCTCTCTAATTTCAGTGATAGGCTCTGGTCTCCTAGTCTTAAAGAGCAGTCTCTTTCGTCTGAGTCCTATCTTTGGCCAGCTGTCTTTGGAATGCATCCTCTCCCCAAGAAGTACTGGTTATTTCTGACTCAAAGGCAAATGAATCGCCTTCAGAAGAAGAGTTCTCTGTTACTGTCTCTTTGACTCCACTCTCGGGCTCTAGAAAAACTGGTTCCAGTCTGCCAAGTCTCTGTTTTCCAAGTGTTTGCATCTTTTCTGCAGATACGCAGTTTTAGTCTGGCACCTCCATCTTCTGTAACTGTCGAATCCGAGCTTTCACTCTGCTCTTGAGGTTTCTGCTGTTCTACCGCATACTGCAGAGCTTTGGATACTTTGTATTCCTCCTCGGAGGCGTCAGAAACTTCGAATCGAGGTGCACATGCGGCGTTGGAGGAAGTTGGCTCTTCCTCTTCTCACCCTCTTAAGATAGGAAACATGTAGCCAGTTTGGCAGACCGCCCAACTTCACAGCCATATTTGTCATCAGGATTACTTGGTATTGACCTTTCCTGCATTCTTCCAAGCAAGATTTGTGGACATGCCATCTTACTTGCACCGAGTCTCCGGTGTTCAAATCATGGCATGGAGCAGCGCTCACAAATGGGGTGACAACATCGACTTGATGAGAGACAGAATGCACCACATCAGCCAAGTCTTTGCAATACTGAAGCACCAGGTCATCTGCAGCTGCAGAATTTTGGCATTTTTCCACTGTGCAGGGACCATGACCGATGACAATGAGGTGTTCAACTCTCTGTTTGCAATCGATTAATAACTTGAGCAGCTGTGGCAAGTATACAGGAAGGGTAAGGGTCTGATGGAGATCCCGATTTTAGACTCTTGATGGCCGCAAAAGAATCCTCTAGGGACAAAGGTTGAAAATTGGGGAGGATTGGCATTTCAGATATGGTCTTAATTACAGTTGCTCTTTCAAACTTTATAAATCTCACTAACATAACAAGAGAGAATGGATTCTAAGCCACTGAAAAATGAAGTAAGGAGAGTTGCGAGGGATTCTGAGTGTAATATTGTTGAAGGAGAATTCCCATTGAGAGATGGGGTTCAGATCATTTTCCAATACTGTGAAGCAGGCTTGATTTATGGGCTTTTGCAAAAGATTTTCCAAAGACTAGAGACGAGCCTGAGAAATTGAACGCGGAGGTGGACAGGATTACTAATGTGTCGTATTATGGGAACTTTTGGATGCATTGTTTTTGATAATAAAGCCAACGGATTTGTCAACTGAATGCAACTGAACGCAAGATGATGGTAAAGTAACCAGATGAAGAAGTGTGTAGGAGTCTGAGGAGGTATAAGCCCTCTTCGGTGGTTATGGATAAGTAAGCAGAGGTTATTGAACATCTGAAGGAAACGGTTCCAGGGAATCGTGTTAATTGGCCAAAATTATGAGAACAACACACACAAAATGCAGATGAGTCAGTTCATGCATATTATGAGAGATTGATCCAGATTTATAGGCAATATACTGGAATGGAAGACCCAACTAAAGAGCGTGCAGTGGGTTTTGTGTTAGCTTTTGTGCTGGGTTTGCGTACAGACTTATGTAAGCAGATTAAGCAGAATGTGAGGTGCTGACAAACAAAGTAGATTGATGGGATTTTGGCTTATGCAAAATATTGTAATGATTATTGGGAGTCTAAAAACAAATCAACAAAGGAGAAATTGATGGTGGCACACACTGTATTCTTTCAGTAAGGAGAGCAGGGATTGCTATCTCAGGGAAGTGCTGTGCAGTTTCATGGTTCTTCCAGAGGTGGAGGACATTTTAGCGGTAGACGTAGAGATTTTAATAACAAAGCTAGCACTGGTATGAAGAAATCTGAAACTTGTCACAGATGTGGTAAAGAGGGACATTGGAAGAGAAACTGTAAATTGAATGTGTAGCCACATGCTATTGGGACTAACATTTTGCCACAGATTAACTCTATGCAAGAGAATATGATTCCAGTGGCACAGAATAGGGTGAGTCAGTCAGTGGTTCCAACCCACCAGCACCTGAGTAGACTTCAAAGCAGTTCTACAGAATTTTACCTTTGCTTAATATTTACCATAAAAACATTTGTACTAAGTTTTTTTATTCTTTACGTTTTCCCAACACTGTACCTGAGGGGGATCACCACCCTGCTGGAGAAAAGTTAAATGGATATATTTATTCTTAAAGTAGAACTAAATTGAACAATACTATGCTATTAATACCTAAATTTACATTTGAATTTCTTAAATTAAATTAAAATTAGGTTACTGAAGTGTAAATAAAAAATAATCCCACATAAATTAATTTAATTGTTTGTATGTCAAAAAATCTAATGTTACATTAATTTTAAATAACCCAACGTTAAAAATATTTCAAATGAAATAATAAATATGTATCAGTTTTCGATTTGTAAAAAATATTACATGTAATTAATGTATATTTTTACTAGTTTAAATCATTCAATTTAACATTATATCTTATGGGGTTTTATTTGAAGTCTCTGTTTCCATTATTTTGTACGAGAGGATGTTGCAGAACTAGCGGCTGGCTTCTCTGTTTTGGGTCCTTTTTGGCTGTAATAACTTCAGAAGTGTGGTTTTCGAATAGCAATGGGCTTACTGTTTTGTGAGTGGATGCATGTTCCTCCCTAATCCCCTCAGTTCTCCTCCCTAAACTACCCTCATTTAGGAGTCCATTTTTACAACCACTCCCCCTGGTCCCTCTCACATTTACTACTAAGTAGTAAACATCCAAGAAGGAGGATCTCACCGTAGAGAAGATAAAGGTAGAGTTGGAGATTTACAGCTGTAGGTTTGTGAATTGCATTTAGTAGTAATTAGCACTACTGTAATTCTATTTGGCATCCTACAAAATGCAGTTGGTGAATTCGGTACGTGTGTCTCCACCTTGGATGTTACCATGCTTGACATTAAATGATTTTGCATTCTCCTTCCTGCTTTATTCAGACATCAGCCATCGTAAAGCTCAAAAACAGTTGTATAAAATCAGTATTAATAAAAGTAGAACTAGCAACCAATCAAGATCAGTCTAATCTTTTAACCCACATAGAGTCCTTTATGACCGTCTCTTGCTGTTTGGTTGCCATATTTAAGTATCCCAGAACGTATTGCCTTCTGTGTTAATTACTGTATGACAGTTTTTTCACTTTGAGTTTAGGTTTTGAGTCAGTGACATGCAGACTATCATCAGCGATGGTGCTTTCCTGGTTTATTGTTGCAGTTTCTCTGGCCTGCTGCAGCTAGATGTGTCCAGTGCGCTTTCGCATTATCCCCAACCCCTCTTCTATTCAGCCTGCATTAGCACCATCTTCCCTTGACAACCAAGATGTAGAGCACTCCTTCACAACACCGCCTACCTGTAACTTCTTTGTAACCTTTCTCCTACCTGCTTAGAAGCATGTGATGCAGCAGAAGCATTGGGGGATTTTTGTCAACTCACTTATCCACACCATCCACTATATACTAATCAGAAACGTAACTCTAATGACTAGCCCATAAGTCATTATCACTCAGCAATATCAAAGGTCCTCTGATGAATCTTTGGTAAAGCTAAAAGGGACCAACTAATGAAAGACAGAATGATATTTCTCCATGAGGACCTATAATGAAGAAATAAGCTAAACTTAAATCATTATAAACATGTCCAAATAACTTTGAAACTCAGAAATAAAGACAAACACTATTCTCGTCTATTTAGGTTTTTCTTGTTATTTCATAATATGAATGGTCAAGCACAAATACAAATTAGAATGTCATTATCTGGTTCATAAAAATACAGATTAGATTCATAATAATCATAACAGCTCATTTATGAAGACATCAGAACATCAGATATAGCACAGTGAGAGGAAGAGAAAACATCAGCGAAACACAGTTCACTTACGTAACAGAAATGCTAATGCACAGCGTGCAATTAGTCAGAAAAGCTAACCCCAGGGCCATTAGGGTATAGCAAGAGCAGCATCACCAGCCAATGATGTGCAAAATCTCTAGGAAAGTCTCTTAGCATTAGCAGGTTTCACCAGCCAGAGAATCAGGAATCAGCACGGCATTCAGCATACCACAAATGCAGAGTCACCAATCTGGTGAACAAGTCGAGGAACACTTTCCCACAGGAATCTTTATAATACGCTACTCCCTTTCTTCCGTTAATATGTTGCATTCTCTATCTTCAGCAAGCCTCTCTATTGGTTATTCACGATGGTGTGACAGTCTACTGACAGTGACTTTACTACTATTTTCTAAACACTCTTTGTCTAAATATTGTATAATTTCCAATAGAGGAAGAAAATCTAGCTACAAATGTATTTAAACATTGAAATGGTTACATTCATGTCATCTACAACCCTCGCCTAGACAAGAAAGAACTCTAAAGACTTATTCAGAAACAGGCAAACTGTTTGTACTCCAAGGAAGCATGTATAACAATTGAAGGACAGGAGCACGGAAAAGCACATCCTCTAACAATTCTGGGCCTACATTATTTTAACAAGACAGAATCATTTCCATAGCCTACATTATACTTTCACAAAGAATAATACATTTTCTCTTGGTCGTTTATTTTCTGCAGTTAGGAAGACAGAATAACATTCAGTTAGCATTATTCTCATTATTTTGGCTAAGAAAATCAAACTGTTGTGCCTTGTGCACATTTCACGTGTTGTACACTCTTGTGTTATTTGTTAGTAATTCCACGTCCACGCACATTTAAAAAAATAATGCATTAGGGTGAATTACATCGAGCAGACTTTATTTACAAAAATCGTGCTCCATCACATGCTACTCTTTGCAAGGGCCGTAGCTGGAGAGTTTCTTCACCCAACGCCTTCTTCAAACATGCCAGCTCCAGGTCTAAACCGGCTAGGGGGAGGAGCTCGAGGCAGACTACTGATGGGTCATCACACCCACCAGGTTTTAACCATTCCTGGACATGTTTACTTTAACATTTTGGCATTTCAAATTGTAAAGATGCCCTGGTTCTACAATCAGGGTGCAATAATTCACAGGCTTTGTTCTCTATAATGTGGAAGCACACAGATTCAGCCAGTAATAATACACCTTGAAGAGGAGTGCTCCCCCTCCTCATAGCACCAGTTGGCAAGTAGTGGTGAGTTGTCTCTCCCTTTAGAAGTAAAAGGATGCTCCCTCCCAGAGGACTTCAATTGATACTGCTTGATTGTGAATTTTTATTTCTCTGGTGAATGTCTTCCCAAGTTCCTCTTTTGCCAGCACTGGTTGACCTCAAGGAGGAAGAGATTACAAATTATGCATGCGGGCAAGATCAACTAGACTTGGATAAGGCATCACAATCATAAGAGAAGAAATCAATTTCTTTTTCTTTGGTCCATGACAAACAGCTGGAAGCCTTTTTTTCCTCTGATCCTTTGGATGGTTCGTCCCACCCTCTTCAGCCCGCTGTCGACTTTGCCTCATTAGGCCATCCAGCATCTGCACAAGCTACCTAAATCTAAGGCAGACACATTAGAAAGATTGAAATACACATTACTAGATATGTTACCTATTCAACCTCAGAATATAGAGGAGGACATTCAGTTCAATGAAGCCTAGGAAGAGATGGAAGAGTTGGGCTAAGATGTTTCTCCGAACAATATAGACTTATCTTTGAATCCTCTCTCGAAGGGGTAAAAGAATTATGATGTGGATGCTGGAGAAGGAGCTTTAGATCAGGGAGGTAGGGCAAGAAGGCTGTATTGCCACTTTTGGGGTAGGGTTATGGCCCTATGCCAGGGTGAGTCACCCCACCCTTTTGTTTTGTTATGGTTTCTCATGGTCTTTCTCCCACCCTGGGGGTGAGCATATTAGGGGCAGGCCCTCCACTAAGCTTTCTGGGTGGGCATAAAGAATGTATTACCCTTTATGAGGTGGGGCATGGCCCTACACCAGGGTGGGCCTCCCCACCCATACATTTATTTTTGGGTAAATCAATCCCTGGTGGCTTGTAGGCTTTCTACCTCTCCCATAATGAGTCTAAACTCCCAAATCTGCCTCCCAGGGATGTAGAAAGAATGGATTGCCCTATTTTGGGATGGAGTAAAAGCCCTATATCAGGGTGGGCCACCGCCCCTCCTTTTTATGGTAAATACATCCATGGCATCTAGTGGGCAGATTGGAGGTAACCTCTTCCTGAGGTGTCAGAAAGAATGTGTTGCCCTCTTTTGGGAATTATGGCATGGCCATGTGCCATGGTGTGCCTCCCCACCCCCTTAAATAAAAAGTGGGCTTTCTGCCCCCCCCCAGACTGATTGAGGGTAAACACAGCCATAGGCCCCTCAGGGGAGCAGAAAGACTTCAAAGAACAGGGAATGGGGAGGACAAGTTCTTGCCCAACCTACAAGAAAACCCCTGCTGTCTAGTGGAAGCACCAGGCAATCACATCCCACTGTTATCGCCTGTGCTTTGCAGACCAAGAGGATTATTGATGAGAAGTTGAAGTTTTCAGCTTTCCAGCGATTTTTGTAAACTATATTTTTATTGCAGATTCATGGGGTATACAGGCAGTTATTTCTGTACATTGGTGTCTGGCAGCTGCAGACAACAGAGCATATTTGAAACATTACACAGCCATTCAGCCCACAACCCTGAGGTCGGGCGGCGTCAACTATAAGATGCCAAGGACCGAGAAATATGAGAGAAAGAAAACATGCAAAACAGTCATCGTTGTCAGACAATTAAATGATCCATTATCTGCTTTTCTGTATCCCCGCAGTCATCCGTCTCCGCAATTACACTTCTAGAAGAACCCCAACTCCCCCTCTCACCTCCCCCCATCTGTGTCGCTGTTGGTGTGGGCATCCTCCTACCCAAATGTGTCTAAATTCAGAAGAGATCCGGGGGTCAATAGTTCTGATTGTGCCTCACGGAACTTTCTAATGATCACTCATCCCTTTCGTCATCCGCCAGCAGATAACCTTTCAGCGCTTGCACTAGCCCTTCCCACGCCCTTGCCATCTCCATACTCTTCTCATCGGCCGTCCGTGTGGCCTGCTGAAACCTGATCGTGCTTTCACTACGGGCCCATTTCTGTAGTTCACTCGTCCACCTCCTACTGGACGGGCCCTCCCTTGATTTCCAGTGCCAAGTGATTTTCCTTTGTGCTAAAATGAGGCCCAGGTCGATAAATTTACTAGTGATTTTCGTTTTCGCCGTGTGGGGAAACCAAAGCAGCAAACAGGTTGCCATATCATATTCCACTTGTCGATCAGTGACTACCCTAAGGAGCTCCCCTACCTCCGACCAGTAGGTCCCCAATATCGGACAGCTCCACAACATGTGGTCTAGCTCTACATCAGGTGCCAGGCATCTAGGGCATGCAGCCCCTTGAACCTGGAAGTGCCTCTTAATCTTTCCCGGTTCAGCTTTCCAGCGATACCTCTCTTTTAGCACAGTTCTCAGTGATCATGAAGAACTGTGTTATTTTCAGACCCATCGGAGCTTGCAGGGAAGCCAGGGTTTCCTGGGTGCTGGTCTTGTAACTGACATTTTGCGTCAGTTATGACTCACAATCGCATCAGTTGCAGGACCGGAAAGCTGGAGGAAAGGAAAGTCTCCCTGTCTGACCCAGGAGGATGTGACCAGAGGGGGCATTGGAGCAGCACACAACCGCTGCTTCTTTGGTGCTTGACACTATGACATATCCTCCACATCAATAGTGTGCTGTTATGAGCACTACTGACATGGAGGTCACCTCAATATCACCCAAAGGGTTAAAGAAAAATCATGAGCTTTCCAACCGACAAGTCAGTTCTATGCACAATTAGTGTAATAATGTGTTGCAATTTTTCCTAGAGAGGAGTATACATGATTTTTGCAGCAACTAAAATATCACAGTCATACCCTTTTTAAGGACTGTAAACAGTTCATTTGCAGGAATTATTAATAGGGAGATGATAAAAGAATATACATTTTTTAATAAAAAATAGGCGATGGGGTGCATTTTGTATAAAAAAGTATTACCAACAGAATTACCATAACCATCACGCTTTGTGCACAAATTACAAGTTGCAATAAAAGTAGAACAAGTAACCAATCAGAATTCTTCTAATCATATAAACCACATATAGTTCTTTAGAAACGCCTCTTTTTGTTACAAGGCTTCCATGTCGGTGACTTAAATTTTCCTTATTCTCAGTTTTGTTTCTGATTTGCAACTAAACAGAATAATAGGCAATAATCATCTGAGAAGTCATAAGATGCTGCATTTTTTATTGAACCAAACAATATACGTTATTTCTTAGATCTTAGTTTTATTTTTTATTGAGTGACAACCAGCACTATGATAAAGTAGCAGTTGAGGTAACATAATCCTTGCCTTCCTGTTCTCTACAATAGCAATTTCATGACTAGATCTGCCACCTTCTTCCTGATCTGTAAGGTGACCCTAGGGATTATGGAGGAAGGTGAAAAACTGTAATTTAAAAGCTTCCACTTCTGTAAGAAGGCATCTACTACTAAAGCTGATGGACCAAGTCTCTAACTGGTGTAAATCGGAAGTTGGAACGTCAGATGAGAAGCAAAAAGCATGAACCCCATATTTTCTTAATTCTTGCAAACAACAAATGATCCAACTTCCAAGCTCCGGCATCTCTGAGGTAACATGAATTTAAGTCTGACACTGTTGTGTCTCACCCTGGGAGGTGAACTGCTGAAAAGTTGTTGGAAAGGCAGGAGTGCCAAACATCTTTGGCTAACTCTACTAACATTTGAGATCTCGTTCAAGCATTTGATGTATTGAACCACTGACACATCCATCCTCAGGAGGAAATAACAGCTGGATCTTTGAGGACCTAAGGAACAGATTGAAAATGATCCCACTAGAATTTCTAGACAGATGATGTGACAATGCAATTCTTCCAAAGCCCTTCTGGTGGTCTCTTCTCCACACTGCGCTCAAGAGCCAAGATGCGCACATCTGACTAAATTACCATGTATGGGAAAAGGCAAAAAATGGATCTGGGAATCCATGTCTCCGTGTGTGCTAGCCTCCATTGGCGTTCTTGGCGAAGCTCGGCAGTCAGAAAGATCCTTCTGCATATGACAGACCCTTCCATAATTGAAGGATCTTCAAATGTAGAAGAATTCTGTAGTGAAGCGGGCCCTGGAAAATTGCCTGAATAGAGGATGCTAGCAATCTTACTGGTCTGGCTAGCCACACAAGAGCAAACTTGTTTTCAATTGATACACTTTATCTTCTGAGACAGAAGCAATATAGTGGCAGAATCCAACTCTCGCACAAAGCTAAGGAACGCCGTACGTTTTGAGGGAATCATATTTTATTTTCTGGAATGATGATAAAATTCGGCTCTTGCCACAGACAATTTGTTACATACAATTATAGTTGCTAGAGGTGTGGATTCTGTGCCATAATCAGAACATCATCTAAATAGATTAATGGGGTGATTTCCTCACTCTCAAGTATTACACCAGAGGCTACTTTATCTTGGTGAAACACTGAGGGGACGACAATAGCCCAATGGGAAAAGACAAGAACTGGTAAGTGATGGATTTGTATTGAAACTGGAGTAATCTCGATCGGGAAAAGACAGAAAAAATGAGATACACATCTTTCCGGTCCAGGTGGACAATTACATCTCCTTCTTTTAAAAGATCTCTGAGGAGGTGCACTCCTTCCATCTTGAAATATCTGTACATTACAACCTGCACTGTCCTCCTTTTTTGTTTAGCAGAAAGATGCTGTTTGAGAATCTCAAGGGATGAGGATTAGAGGTGTGAACCGCACTCTTGCGAAGAAGACATTGGATCCCCTGGTCTATAAAAGACTACTTCCTGAAGGAAAAACAAATCTGTCTGGGAGGAATTGTCTGCATCAGAGTAGCAGAAAACTCTGAATGAAATAACTGAACATATTCTAATTCCCGTACGTCTGGCACAATGAGGGTCCAGTTGCAAAACCAAAACCTATTCTGCCCCCTCATTCTACTGGGGAAGAAAGAGTATAATTCACCTCAGTCAGGGAGTGCAGTGGGTACTTCCCTGGATCCACCTTTGTGAAAACGGCATCTAAAAACTGTTGCACATAAAGGGAAAAATTTGTCTTTTCTCTGAGCTTTGGGTCAATCTCATCTTCTGTGTTGATTTCACCTGAAGGGAGTTTGGGATAGTAGACAGCTGATGGAGTACTCTCTTCCTCTGCTGGTCTTAGTAGAAAGATTTGGATCATTTGGATCAAACACCGTCTTGAGTGCTGCCTGAGTTTAATCTAAGGAGGGGAAGGTATTGAAGAACTTGACCACCTCTTTGTCATAGGGGAGCACCAAAAAGGAAACCACCCACTGTTGGACAGGTCTCTTTAGAGGCTAGCTCACACAGCTTTAGGTCAATCCACATGAGGATTGTTATTGGTTTAATGTCAATATCAGGAGTGCTAGTGACTTGGTCTTCAAGGGAGAGTCTTGGTCACTCAGGTGCTCTCAGTCAATTGCTAGCATTCTTCAGGAAAGTCTTTCTCACTCTGGACTGAACATAAGCTGCAGTCTTGGTTGATGGCATTCAGTCTGAGGACCTAGGATGAATGAGTTCTTCTTGATCTAACATGTCCCTGAGGATGACGGCGTAGCCAGCTGGGGAGCAGATATATCCCACTTGACAGCACAGATTTAAAATAGTGGCAAAAGCAATAAACCAATAGGATGTGGGCAGCCCAGCCTAGCATCAGGGCCTCTACCCACCACAGAAGGGGAAATAGAGTATTTCTGCCCTTGCACCTTTACGGGGGAAGATAGGAGGTTTGCCCTGAAGTCCAGTAATCTGCTACCGGGGGCTAGAAAGTCCTCTGTACATCAGGGATTTTACACTGGGGCAAAACAGGGTTGGGCATCCCTTCCTGGCATTGGCCCATACCTCCACCCCAAATAGGGAAATACAACTTTATGTTCCCACCCCACTTCAAGCAGAAAATGGAGATGGAGGGTTTGCCTCTTGGGATGGCAGAAAGCCCACTAGACACCAGGGATTTCAAAATGGTGCCAAAACAAAAAAAAGTAAGGGGACAGCCCACACTGGCATCATTCCAAACCCCACCAAAAGGGGCTATAGATTCAGATAGGGTTGTTCCAGTTAGGGAGGTTTCCTCAAATCGGCCCCTAGTGCAGTAGCAATCCCACTAGACACCAGGGATTTTATGATTTGGCAAAACAGAGGAATGGGGGCATACCACCTTGGTATTGGGTCCTGCCCCTACCCCAAAATGGACAATAATGTCTTTCTGAGCCCCTGGAGTGCAGACATGGGTTTTCTCCCCAATGTACCCCAGGAGGACAGAAATCCCACCAGACAACAGGGATTTCAAAATGATGCCAAAACAAACAATAGGAGCAGCCTACCATGGCATTGTGCCATACCATTTTTCTAACCCCCTGGGGATAATTAAGTTTGTCCCAGTTGGGTGTTTGCATGTAATCTGCCTCTCAGGGAGCCAGCTAGACACAAAGGATTTTACATTTGGGCAAAACAAAGAGGTTTGAGCATCCCGTCCTGCCTTTGGACCATACCCAACCACATAAAAAGCAACTCAGTCTTACTTCCCTTAAGGAGCAGAGAAGGGGTCTGTACCAATTTACCCCACAGGGGGCTAGAGGCAGAAATCCTGTTGGATGGCTGTCATATGTTTGATAAAATAATGGGGTGGTGTTTGGCTCATCCTGACAGCTGGCCCCACCCTAAAGTCTTAACAGTGTTTGTGCTCCCCTGGGGACTGAATCATCCTCCTCCCTATGGCAAGCGAGGGTGGAATTCTTCTGGGGACTATTTTAACATTTGGGCCAGCAGAGTAGGGGTTAATCCCAATTTTGTCCCACTTGCCATGTTGACTGGCTTTACTCTTCGGGCTCAGGGTGAGACAATACCCAGGGTAACTTAGCAAACCTAGAAGTTTCTGATAACTAGAGACCCAGTGAATTCAAGGTTTGCGAGCCTTGCCCATATCCCATGACGCTTTCTTATCCACAATACCCTCCAGATTTCAAATGTTGCCTATAATCTGTCATTTCTCTCACATCTCTGCAAGGTAATCTTCTGGAATATGTAGGGATTCTCAAAATTCCTCCCACACAGCATTCCCACACTCCTCCCGATTAACATGATACCCCACTTGTGTGGCTCCGCCAATCCCCCTCATCACAAAAAGCCCCAAAACAATGACATCAGCAGTAAGGGTAACTGCAATATTTGAGCCAGGCTTAGCTGCCACCCAAGTTAACCTACTAGCCCTAACAACAGACATTTTCCTTGTATTTGTGTGATGGAAAATCCCAAAATCTTCCTTTGTGTGAACTTTCATTGTGCCTGGTTTGAGCTATTCCTGTCACAGGTACTATACCCAGCCACAGAAGTGGGGTAACTTTTTATATGGAAACTTGTTGGAATGCTGGGTAGTAGGAATTTTGTGGATCCCTGCAATTTTGGAAGTTTCTGTCACAGAAATGCAAGGAAAATGGATGCTTTTAGGCAGGAAATTGTGATTAAGAAAATGTTGTAAAATCCACTTTCACCATCCTAAACTCTTGTTGGTGTCTAGCTTTCAGAAATATCTAAGTTTGGTAGGTTTCTTTGGGTTATTAGGTATCAAGGGGAGAGGGAGGAACAGCAGAGCTAGTTCACATCCCCTGAAATATATGTAGTATCAATGGGAAGTAGCCTCAAAGGGCATAGGATAGTGTGTTTGTACGGAAGAAAGAAATAATATTTCTTTTGAAAGCACTCAACCACCAACCTAGTTGGTGGCATGCTTCATCGGGCTCCATCCGGTGGCACCGAATGTGTCCTAGGTGTGCTTCAACGCTTGTTTACAACGAAGCTGGTTTTGTGGTGAATGAGTGTGCAGTGATAGCGTGTGAGTGTGAATTAAAAACTGTCCTCGGGTCCCAATTCCTATACTAGGTAATTTTATTAGCTGGCCATTGGCAGTGTTAAAAACAAGGCAATGGATGTGTTGTGGAGTTATCTATGGTCTCCCACATCCTGTGTGGTCAACATGTTTCAGCCAAGCCTTGGTAATGAGCTGGCTTTCTTCAGGACCTATGAATGTGTGAAGTGCTCGTGAAGTGATTTAAAAAAAGGTAGGGTCAGGAATTGAGTGCAAGTGACCCGCTATGTGTTGCACTCGTTACCTTGTATAGAAATTGGGACCAGAGGACAGTTTTTAATTCACACGCTATCACTGCACTCTCATTCACCCCGAAACCAGCTCCACAGTAAACAGGCGTTGAAGCACACCCGGGATACATTCGGTGCCACCTGGTGGAGCCCGATGATGAAGCATACCACCAACTAGGTTGGTGGGTGAGGGCTTGCAAAAGAAATAATATTTCTTTCTTCTGTACAAGCACACTATCCCTATGCCCTTTGAGGCTAGTTCCCATTGATAATACATATATTTTAGAACCTGCCAGGAACCCACACCCGACAGGCAGTCTTCCTAGGTAGGATGTAAGTGAGTGAAATGCAGCTAGCACCCTGGGGTTCACCCTGAATGGTTCCCCCACTACTGCTGGAGTGCAGAAGGCGGTGGGCAGTCCGATGGATCCTGACAGTACCCCCTTCCAAGGCCCGGTGACAGGGCCGAGTTCATGGGGGTTACGCTGATGGAATATACGCAACAGTGGGGGAGCATGGACATGAGATAGTGGCTCCCAGGTGCGTTCCTGTGGGCCATACCCTTTCCTAGATACCAGGTAATATAAAGTGCCCCTGGTTCGGCGAAAACTTACTTCATGTTCTAAGTGACCCTCCACACTTACTGGAGGTGGTGGAGCGAGGTGACGAGTGTTTGAGTCAGTGGGTGTTAAGGGGACACATGAAAGGTAGGGTGAATTTTTAAGTGAGCTGGTAAAGCCAGGCGTACTGCTGATTTCTGATATAGTTTTAGAATGGGGAATGGACCGATGTATCGTGGTTGAAATTTACAAGGCCCCTTTAAGCGTAGGTCTTTGGTGGATAACCACAATTGCTGGCCCACTTGGTAAGGAGGTGTTAAACGTCTCTTTCTGTCTGCGTACTGTTTGTACAATAGCTTTGCATCTGTCACGTTCTTTTTTAATTTTTCGAGAACCTGATGTTGTAAGGCATGTTTTTGAGCTAAAGGTTTAGGAGACAGTGCATGCTGTGTTATTAATGAGGAAGATCTGGGATGATACCCTTTCAGAGAGTAGAAGGGTGAGAATCCGCTAGATGTATTTACTACATTGGTATGGGCGAATTCTGCTAACCAAAGGTGATCAACCCATTGATCTTGTTCGGTAACATAATTTCGTAATAATTGTTCGATCTCCTGGTTGGTTCTTTCCGTTTGCCCATCAGACTCCGGGTGATAGGTGGAAGAGAGCTCCACCGAAATGTAAAGTACTTTGCAAAATGCTCCCCAGTAGTACGAAACAAATTGCGGGCCATGGTCAGAAATTATACGTGATGGTAAACCATGGAGCCGTACTACGTGTTATAAAAACAGATTAGCTAGATGGGGGCATCAGCTATCCCTTTAGTTGGGAAGCGATGACACATTTTAGTTAACAGGTCGACTACCACCATGATCGTTGTGAATCCTTGGTGTTGAGGTAGATCAACTATTAAATCTATAGATACTGAATGCCAAGGTGATGGTGGTGTTGGAAGAGGATTAAGCAACCCCGCGGATTTTCATTATTCTGGTTTAGTCCGAGCGCAAGTGTCGCATGTTTTCACGTACTGATGGCAATCAAAACGCATGTTCAGCCACCAATAATCCCTTTGCAGTAATTCGAGTGCTTTCGTGATTCCATGATGACCAGCAAGTCGAGAGTCATGACACCACCCCAAGGCTTCGTGTTGAAGAGCTGGTGTGGGTAGAAACAAGTGTTTCTGATGGTATAATATACACTCTACCACGTCTGTGTCAGGGTGTTCCTTTATCCATTTTTCTTGATCGAACTGAGAAGAGGCTTGTTGTATTTGTTCCAACCATGAAACATCTGTGATGTTGATGTTGTTCACAAAGTTGTTTTTTTTAAACTTTATTTCTCGTTTTTCACAATGAATAACAAATATTACTCAAAAACATGCACTTCAGCAATTCGTACATTTTGCAGTCCACAGTGTAGATGGAGCCCACACATTGACCGGTATAGATATAGGCCAACTTTCAAAATTCCAATAACATAGCAATTCTGCCGTACAATAATACCATGTCCTTAAGCATCATCCACTTTCCTTTATCCCTTTAGTGAGAACATATTGATGAAGGCGTAGTCTTTGACGAATCACAATAGTGAGACCATCACATCTAGCACATACATTTCTCTCACCCTACCCCGGTGTGGTCAGGTTCGTTCTGCAAGTCTGTGACTTCTTCTGTACCCAGCAGATATTGGCAATACGGTCCCCATATATCCTTGTGTGCGCAACGTACAGGCATCAAAGCATTATAATTATCAGTCTGGGTTGAGCAGTATGCTAAATCTTTTTCCCATTCCTTAGCATGGCCACCCTCCTTTTAGCCAACAGGAGTCAAAGGGCTGCCAGTTTACGCACTCCCTTCGGTATTTGCTTGTCAAACCTCAATAACGCTACCAATGGTGTCTCTGACAACGCACAGCCCAGCATTTTGGAAAGAATCCTGAAGACATTGTTCCAGAAGATATGTACCCCTGGACAATCCCAAGCCAAATGCCTGAAATCTGCATTCCTAGCGGCACATCTCACACATTTATCATCCTCCCGCAGACCATATCTATGTAGCCTAGCAGGAGTGTAGTCGGTTCTATGTATATATTTAAAATGTGTTTAAACAAAAGGAATCCACTCCTTGAGAGATGGTGTTACCTACAATTGTAGGGAACACCCTGGTGTTTTTGGTACCCCTCACACACCAACAGGCCCCTTGGTGTCATGCTTCGTCATTGGGGTCCTCGTACCCCTCTATGGGGTACGGCATGCTGCTACCTACGACTACGTGGGAGCACTAATACGGAATATGTGTGGTGCAGGTGAGGGGTTTATTTTTATGATTATGTGAGTGAAAATAGTGGGGGGTTTTAAAAAGTGATGTTAAAAAATACCTGGCTCGTGGGGTAACAAGAAAATGTTAATGGACTCCCGTGCTGGTATTATTAAAAAAGAGGTGAGGAGATAGATTATGCAAAACAATGTGCATTAACTCCTACTTGTGTGCGTCAACATGTTTCGGTGCTAAGCACCTTCTTCAGGACTGGGGTACACAAATCCCCACCTTACTCACGTTTCCTTACTTTCCAACTAAATTGTAAAAAGTGAGGTCAATAGTGCAGGTATTACAATGTACCTAGCCGGTAGCCGCTGTTGTGATGACCTGTAAAAGAAGGGGACCAAAAATCTTTTGTGGTGGTCCACATCTTTAATAAAAACCTAAGGAAAAAGAAAACCTAAGGATGTGGTCATCTGTGCGGTTCAAATATCAGGTCAGTTCATCATGCTATTCGTGACTATTGTGCCTATTGTGAAAAAAAGACATGACTCACAAACACTTATACACAAACAGACAAAACACACTAAACATACTCTTGGATTGGTATTAAGAGAATGATATCATACAGTGGTGAAGAGGTTAATGCTACCGCTGTACAGTGACTAGTGACTCATAGCCTCTCAACCAAAAGCAATGTTTGGTATCTACATACTGTTTTAACCTTGATCTGTCGCTCCCTGAGCCTGGCTTCGGGGTCTCTCGGGCCAATCTGCTGCCTGAGACAGAGGTGTACATTAGTGGGTTGTAAGTACTTACATAATCCTTACAAAGGCTGTTCTAGCTGTCTCTTTCATACTCACGAGGTTCTCAGCGAGGAAATGCCTCCTAAACTGCCCCTTCTGCCGGCTCCGACGATAATGGTTGGTCAGGGAATCGCTGGCTTTTATACTCTCCTCGTTTGGGTTGAAATTGGTTAATTACTGGACTGGGTGTGCCGGATGGGCCCTACACCGTGTTACCTCAAGACCCAACCGAGTCCTTGAGAACAACGATTGGTGGCATGGTGGAAGAAGCTCTGGCACATAATTGGCTCTCGAGAAAAGAAGTGGAATCCTTGGTTCAGAAAACACCCAGGATACCATATTTTTACTGTATCCCCAAGATACAAAAAACCTAGAACACCCACCGGGAAGACCGATTGTCTCCGGCATAGGGTCTATCCTTGAACCCCTGTCAAAATTCGCAGACGCTTTCCTCCGCCCTTTGATACAAGGGACAGATACGTATCTATAGGATACAAAATCAGTATTACAGCTACTGAAAGATCTTGATTTTGACCCTCAAAAACAGCTACTACTAAGCCTTGATGTGGAGAGTCTATACACAAGCCTCCCACATGATGAGACTTTGGCCATCATTGAAGAAGTCCTATAAAGCACCAGTTGGAAATACCAGACCCCCAGAGGAGTGGTACTTGAGTGCATAACGCTGGCACTAACAAAAAACTTTTTTGAATTTGATGAGACACTCTACCTGCAGAGCCACGGCACAAGCATGGGAAGCACTTTTGCGTCCAGCTTGGCCGGGCTCTATGTCCATCATTTTGAGTCAGAAAAATCCTACACATCAACAACCCACAATGACAACACATTCGATGCTGGAAGAGATACATCGATGATGTGTTAGTGATTTGGGAAGGAGATCACCAATCAGTGACACAGTTCATGGAGTGGCTGAATCAACAGAACCACTTTTTGAAGTTTACCCACACAGTCTCAAATAACAAACTGGTCTTTCTGGACCTCAACATATTCCACAAGAATGGTAAACTGGGGACCAATACCCATTTCAAACCAATGACAAAAAACTGTCTTCTTAGGTTCGATAGTTTTCATCCCCGTCACTTGAGGACAAACCTACCATACGGACAATTCCTCCGGCTGCGGCGCAATTGCACGCAATTGAGTGACTTCAAATCTCAGGCCAACGATCTGAAGACCAGATTGCAGGACAGTTGCTACCCTGCCAGAATAATTAACACGGCACTAAAAAGAGCCAGGAACAACAACAGGGAGGCCTTGTTGGAAGACAGAGCTGTCTCCAACCAAAAACCCACAAGACCAGTGTGTGTCACTACTTACAGCTCTCAATCAAACGAGGTATCAAGAATCATAAATAAACACTGGCGAGTACTTACCTGCGGCTCCCTGGACATTGAAAAAACAATGTTTGCCCACAAACGAGGCAAAAATCTTAAAGACATTTTCGTCCACACACGCCCCAGACCTGTGCAACAACAACAGTTGTCCCACCATGGAATACAGGGACATTTCCCATGTGGAAATTGCGCCAGTTGTCATCTCACACAAAAAAGCAAACAGCTAACCTTTGCGAATGGGACAAAGTGGGATCAACAGAAGCTAACGAACTGTAACAGCCGTAACGTAGTGTATATGATTCGGTGCCCTTGCAACTTGGAATACGTGGGTATGACGACGAGACCGGTGAAAGTGCGTCTCAATGAGCACAAGAGCAACATCCGTTGCAAGAAGAGTACCACAAGAATGGCCTCACATTTTCTGGAATTTCAACACTGCGTTAACGACATCAGATGGACTGTCATCGAACAGCTACCTTCAGAGCAAGGTCTTTTTGAGAAAGAACAGCGATGGGTGTTGCGTCTTAACACCCACATAAACGGCCTCAATGATGACATCCCATGGGGGCAGTTTGCATAAAAGAAGGCCACGCAGCAGGGCTATGAGTACTAACATGAACAGACTAACCTTACGACAGAACCTTGCTCATAGGCACCCTGGGAGCCCGGATTGAACCTTAAAACTATCTTTCCCACGCCCCATCGGATTTTAACCGGACTATGATTACAAGGCACCATTTGTAATCAGTTCCTGTCCGGGAGTAAGACGTATCCCAGGGTGGTATAACACACGCTGTAGTAACAACTAACCGGGTGTTCATATGACACCAATGCACCTTAGGATAGCTACCATAGTTTTCTTCCGCAGCACAAGATAGAGCGGACAGTAAGGGTCACCGGCTACATAGATGCTTTGTGAACAAAGGTCCACATGACGTTTCTTTTGCAAATCTTGATGTAAATAGATAGTTTGTGAAACTAACCTGAGTGAGCAGCGCTGTATCACGCATGCGCCATTACATCAGGGATCGCTTGTGTGGAATGGACAAGGGAGAGCTGCATTCAGTGAGAGACACTGATCGTATGCGCATGCCCAGAAGAGGCCGTGAAGTAAGCACTATTGCAACTGAACCGAGCAAAGACGGGCTAACGCAAGTAGTGACTCTCCTGAGACACATGCGCTCTAAGAGTTCTTTTCACAGAGCGAGCACCGACAAACCCATATTAGGTTGCACCCGGCCATCCAATTAAGCGATAATTATCCTTAAAATGCCGACAAACCATATTTGGGCCCATCCGGCACACCCAGTCCAGTAATTAACCAATTTCAACCCAAACGAGGAGAGTATAAAAGCCAGCGATTCCCTGACCGACCATTATCGTCGGAGCCGGCAGAAGGGGCAGTTTAGGAGGCATTTCCTCGCTGAGAACCTTGTGAGTATGAAAGAGACAGCTAGAAAAGCCTTCGTAAGGATTATGTAAGTACTTACAACCCACTAATGTACACCTCTGTCTCAGGCAGCAGATTGGCCCGAGAGACCCCGAAGCCAGGCTCATGGAGCGACAGATCAAGGTTAAAACAGTATGTAGATACCAAACATTGCTTTTGGTTGAGAGGCTATGAGTCACTAGTCACTGTACAGCGGTAGCATTAACCTCTTCACCACTGTATGATATCATTCTCTTAATACCAATCCAACAGTATGTTTAGTGTGTTTTGTGTGTTTGTGTATAAGTGTTTGTGAGTCATGTCTTTTTTCACAATAGGCACAATAGTCATTAATAGCAGGATGAACTGACCTGATATTTGAACCGCACAGTGATGACCACATCCTTAGGTTTTCTTTTTCCTTTTAAAGATGTGGACCACCACAAAAGATTTTTTGTCCCCTTCTTTTACAGGTCATCACAACAGCGGCTACCGGCTAGGTACATTGTAATACCTGCACTATTGACCTCACTTTTTACAATTTAGTTGGAAAGTAAGGAAATGTGAGTAAGGTGGGGATTTGTGTACCCCAGTCCTGAAGAAGGTGCTTGGCACCGAAACATGTTGACGCACACAAGTAGGAGTTAATGCACATTGTTTTGCATAATCTATCTCCTCACCTCTTTTTGAATAATACCAGCACGGGGGTCCATTAAAATTTTCTTGTTACCCCACGAGGCAGGTATTTTTTAACACCACTTTTTAAAAAACCCCACTATTTTCACTCACATAATCATAAAAATAAACCCCTCACCTGCACCACACATAGTCCGTATTAGTGCTCCCACGTAGTCGTAGGTAGCAGCACGCCATACCCCGTGGAGGGGCCTGTTGGTGTGTGAGTGGTACCAAAAACACCACGGTGTTCCCTACAATTGTAGGTAACACCATCTCTCAAGGAGTGGATTCCTTTTGTTTAAACGTATATGCCCAGGGAGAACAAATCCATTTTCAACTCTCTCTCTCCCTCCATTGTTAGTTATATTATATTTAAAATGTGTCAGACGCTGTCTGCCGTTTAAGGAAATGAATCTAACGGTAGCGAAACACCAGGCCCATTGCGCATCAGTAATATCTATGCCTAGTTCCTCCTGCCAATCTAATTTAAATTTTTGTTTATTCTTGGCACGGGGACCTTGAAATATGGAATATAACAAAGTAATTCCACGTTGCGGAGATTGTGTCTGCAATAGGTACGTGAGTGATGGCATCCCTTCTGGTTCACCCATGTCTGAGCCTAGTAGGATGCGCAGGGCACTACGAAATCTGTAATAGTTAAATGTATCCAGGGCCGACACTCCCAGTGTCTGCGCGGTACCTGTGCCCACGTCTTAGAGACCTCATCCAAGAACAGGTCACCCATGCAGTGAATATTTAACTTCGCTAGAATGTTTATTATCGCTTTGTCCTCTTTATGTGGCAGCCAATCACACCATTGGATCAGCAGCTTAGCAGAGTAAATTAGTTGTATATGATGCCTACGGGCTATTTTAGAGAGATGGTGTCCAGTGCAGTTTACTGGCTCTATAGTGCGCGGGGCGATCCGAGCCGCCCCCGTCAACAGGCTGGGCAGAGAAGACGGTGACACCATATTGTGCTCAATAAGGTGATGCAGTATATTCTTAGGGCCATGTATCCACACATGTGCATGTAAAGTTTGTGCTGCCCTATAATATCTTTCCATGTCTGGGATGTTTAGTCCCCCCTCTGAATAAGGTTTTGTTAGGACCTCCCATTTTACCCTCAGCTGTTTCCCAGCCCAGACCAGACGGCTCAACAATTTACTCAATGTGGAGAAAAAATACTGGGGTAAACCAATAGGTATGTTGACAAACAAAAACAAAAAGCGGGGTAGCACCACCATCTTTGACAATGCCACATGACCAACTAGTGAGAGTGGTAACTTTATCCACTTTTCCACAGCGTTCGACAAATTCTGCACTGCTTATCCATAATTCTCAGACAATATCAACTCTGAATCTGTGTGTATCTTAATGCCCATATACCTCATCGGGTCGGTCGGTAATTCCAGTGGTTACGAAGTCAGCACCGGAGCAGTGACGGGGGTCAGTGGGAAAATAATCGATTTATGCCAATTGATATGGAGCCCCGAGGGCATGCCAAAGCGCTCTACCTCGTGCAACTTGGGAATCAAATTCTGTTCTGGATTCTGGATATACAGCAAAGTATCATCTGCGTATGCAGTGATAGTGAGATTGTAATTGGGGGACCAGATACCGCAATATGCGTGATATTTGCCCATTGCGCACAATAAAGGTTCTGCCACCAGGGCATATAAAAGAGGGGAGGGGGGCACTCTTGCCTCGTGCCCCTAGTGATTTGTATGTTATGTGACGTCAGATCAACTGCCCGCGCATCCTCTGTAAGACCTTCAAATGGATCCCCCCCGACTGCAGAAGGACCATCACACATGCGCTCATAACCAGCAGACTGGACTACGGCAACGCCCTCTACGCCAGAATGATCAGAACTCTGCTACACAAGCTCCAAACCATCCAGCACGCTGCAGCCAGACTTGTCCTCGCGTTACCTCAACACGAACACATGACCCAACACCTACAAGGCCTACACTGGCTTCTCGTCGAGAAGAGGGTCATGTTCAAACTCTTCACCAATGCCTACAAATCCCTCAACAAGAGAGTATCCTGCTTTGGTTTGGCGCAGCGAGAGTGTGTTGCTGCATCTTTGGTCACCTACCAGCGGACTCTTTACCTTCCTGCAATCTACTCCACTTCTCGCGGCCCCCGCTCCGCGGGCGCCGCTCATCGAGCTAGCTGTGTGGGCGTGCTGCTACGGACATTTAGAGGCAGTGTGGAACTCACTCAGCCCAGAGACTACCCTATAGACGCTCAGCGGGACTGCGAGGACGAGCGTGCTGTGCGGCTGGGATTTGCCGCAGCTGGTCCTCTTCCCGACCCTCCCCTCATCTACTATTTAGTCCCACGCTTAACCGCGCACGCGGGACACACGTGGGCGTGCGCCGGGCTAAGCCCGGGCAAAGGGCGGGCCGTCTAAGGCCGATAGAGGTCGGGTTGGGTCCCCCCTCTTTCACGTGAGTTGTGGATCATATTGTACTCATATATGTCACATCAGGGATTGTTGTGTTACTTTCTCTTAATTACTACATTTGGGTTTGGTGTAATCACTTGCTCTTTCGGTCGTATATTTGCGGGCGGCTCTTTGTTTGAGTCTTTTTGAAATTATGCCTCTACAATCTGGAAAAGAAAGACTGGTACAAGTCACTACATCGAATGGGGTGTTTACGGGCACTATTGATCACTTTTTTAAACGTACAACATGTATCTTGTAAAAGGAAATTGCTCTTGCCGAAAAGCGCCTATCCATTGACCTTGTAACTGGGAAGCAGTCTTCGCTGGGGAAAATAGGGCAGGTAGTCTCTCCCCTTCCATTATGTCAACTCGACCCTAGTGTCAACTTATGCCCAAGCCCTGGTATGGTGTCAGCGGACCCGGAGTCCGATGTTGTCAGTCATGTCCTGGATATATCAACGAATAGCTCTCTTATTAATAGTTTATTGAATATTGATGCTGATCGCTCTGTAATATCCAGTTCATTATCTAGTCTTGAGCAGAAAAGCCCAACCACGGGTGAACCGCATAGTTTTAAATCTAGTAAGAGGAAAAGGGCAGAGAAATTTCAGAAGGGGGGAATTGCGAAGATATCCAAAAACACGTGTACTACACAACCCACTCAAGATCTAAATATACCCCCCACTAACACTCATGCCCCTATAAATACCATCGAACATCTTCCAACCAATAGTACTGACGACGCCCTCTTGGGCAAGATAGAATTCTTGGTTAAATCTTTAATGTTGCCGTTACTAGAACGGACGAGGTTGCTAAATGACAAAATGGACCAGCTGGAGGTGTTAGTTAGAGAAAATACGGTTACGTTAAAAAAGCTTGCAAAAGGACCTGCAAATACAAGAGATGTCCAATCTGGAAGTCAGAAACCGTCTAAAAATGACATCCTAGGGTCAGGGTCAACAGCCAAACCTGTACCCTTGCCGCCCGAGCAAGAACAGCAAAGGCAGAGGAAAAGCAAGGACGAAAATAAACTTATCAGGGGTAAACTTCCAAAGGAAGGCGCAGCATCCAAAACTCAGCCTGCCCCTAGTAGGTCAGTTAACACCATCCGGCCACTGAGACAAAGCAAGCTGGACACTATGTCTACTCATCCAAAGGCGCTAAGTGTTAACTTACCGCCTGAATCAGACACTTACACCATTATTTTAACGGGAGTGGTTCCACTAGAGGAGGGGAAACAGGAATCATATAGGGAACTACATAACAAAGTTACCTTCTGGCTCAATAAGAATAGAACTCTCCCACCTACGCCCACAACAGAGATTCTTAACGTCAGAAGAGTAAATTGGGTAGGCCATTGCCAAAAAGATCTAGAGGGGGATTGTATTATAGTCAGTTTCAGGGAGCCTTGGGTGGTGGATTTTATCCGTAGAAAACCAAGATTTGGCAAAGTGGGTGAAGTCCAATCAATAACCCTGCACTATTTCTATCCCCAAAGAGGTAGACTCAGTGGTCTATTTCACCAAACACCATTGCTTCAAAACAGTAGACCTAGAGGAAGGCACCCCTTTGATTTGGTAACACATCCCCCGTTTTTTCCTCTACTCTCAAACCGGTACGAACCGCTCTGTGGTCTGGAGGGGGTTGATTGACTTCTGCGCAAGTCATTTGGTAACACCAGCGCAGCGAACATAGCTAGCTGTCCAGAGGATTTTGATTCATCTCAAGTTACTGTGGAGGAAAGTAGTACCCAAGGACAGTGTAGTAAAGCTGAGGTGGTAGTAAAGTCTCTGGGGGGGGGTCACAGCGGGTGTCAGAGCGGGGGAGACCTCAATGATAGTATAGTGGCAGCTGGTTCTGCAGCTAGCATGTTGATGGGTGGTCACCTACCAGCGGACTCTTTACCTTCCTGCAATCTACTCCACTTCTCGCGGCCCCCGCTCCGCGGGCACCGCTCGTCAAGCTACCTATGTGGGCGTGCTGCTACAGACATTTAGAGGCAGTGTGGAACTCACTCAGCCCATGGACTACCTTATAGACGCTCAGCGGGACTGCGAGGACCAGCGTGCTGTGCGGCTGGGATTTGCCGCAGCTGGTCCTCTTCCCGACCCTCCCCATATCTACTATTTAGTCCCACGCTTAACCGCGCACGCGGGACGCACGCGGGCGTGTGCCGGGCTAAGCCCGGGCAAAGTGCGGGCCGTCTAAGGCCGATAGAGGTCGGGTTGGGTCCCCCTCTTTCACGTGAGTTGTGGATCATATTGTACTCATATATGTCACATCGGGGATTGTTGTGTTACTTTCTCTTAATGACTACATTTGGGTTTGGTGTAATCACTTTCTCTTTCGGTCGTATATTTGCGGGCGGCTCTTTGTTTGAGTCTTTTTGAAATTATGCCTCTACGATCTGGAAAAGAAAGACTGGTACAAGTCACTACATCGAATGGGGTGTTTACGGGCACTATTGATGTGGAGTAGTGTGGCTCACTGGTTAGAGACGGCAGGCCCGAGAGCAGAAGTCGGCCCGGGACCAGGGTTCAATTCCCGACGCAGCAGGGTCGTGGACCTTGGTCAGCGGACTCGATAATTCTCGCTTCGGTGCTTACTCTAATCAGGGGTTCTACTCGGCAACTCTGGGCATTAGCTTGCCTAATCTCCACAACGGCCCCACCAATTCCAGGGATGCCTGGCTCCACCTTGGGGACTCCCAGCAAGGGACCATCCCACAGGGAAAGCCAGGACGGGTTTCCCAGAGTTATACAGCACCAGGAGACCTATGGACGGGTAGCAGTGCGCTTTACAGGCTCAAAAACATTTACACATTTGCATTGATCACTTTTTTAAACGTACAACATGTATCTTGGAAAAGGAAATTGCTCTTGCCGAAAAGCGCCTATCCATCGACCTTGTAACTGGGAAGCGGTCTTCACTGGGGAAAATAGGGCAGGTAGTCTCTCCCCTTCCATTATGTCAACTCGACCCTAGTGTCAACTTATGCCCAAGCCCTGATATGGTGTCAGCGGACCCGGAGTCCGATGTTGTCAGTCATGTCCTGGATATATCAACGAATAGCTCTCTTATTAATAGTTTATTGAATATTGATGCTGATCGCTCTGTAATATCCAGTTCATTATCTAGTCTTGAGCAGAAAAGCCCAACCACGGGTGAACCGCATAGTTTTAAATCTAGTAAGAGGAAAAGGGCAGAGAAATTTCAGAAGGGGGGAATTGCGAAGATATCCAAAAACACGTGTACTACACAACCCACTCAAGATCCAATTATACCCCCCACTAACACTCATGCCCCTATAAATACCATCGAACATCTTCCAACCAATAGTACTGACGACGCCCTCTTGGGCAAGATAGAATTCTTGATTAAATCTTTAATGGTGCCGTTACTAGAATGGACGAGGTTGCTAAATGACAAAATGGACCAGCTGGAGGTGTTAGTTAGAGAAAATACGGTAACGTTAAAAAAGCTCGCAAAAGGACCTGCAAATACAATAGATGTCCAATCTGGAAGTCAGAAACCATCTAAAAATGACATCCTAGGGTCAGGGTCAACAGCCAAACCTGTACCCTTGCCGCCCGAGCAAGAACAGCAAAGGCAGAGGAAAAGCAAGGACGAATATAAACTTATCAGGGGTAAACTTCCAAAGGAAGGCGCAGCATCCAAAACTCAGCCTGCCCCTAGTAGGTCAGTTAACACCATCCGGCCACTGGGACAAGGCAAGCTGGACACTATGTCTACTCATCCAAAGCCGCTAAGTGTTAACTTACCGCCTGAATCAGACCCTTACACCATTATTTTAACAGGAGTGGTTCCACTAGAGGAGGGGAAACAGGAATCATATAGGGAACTACATAACAAAGTTACCTTCTGGCTCAATAAGAATTGAACTCTCCCACCTACGTCCACAACAGAGATTCTTAACGTCAGAAGAGTAAATTGGGTAGGCCATTGCCAAAAAGATCTAGAGGGGGATTGTATTATAGTCAGTTTCAGGGAGCCTTGGGTGGTGGATTTTATCCATAGAAAACCAAGATTTGGCAAAGTGGGTGAAGTCCAATCACTAACCCTGCACTATTTCTATCCCCAAAGAGGCAGACTCAGTGGTCTATTTCACCAAACACCATCGCTTTAAAACAGTAGACCTAGAGGAAGGCACCCCTTTGATTTGGTAACACATCCCCCGTTTTTTCCTCTACTCTCAAACCGGTACGAACCGCTCTGTGGTCTGGAGGGGGTTGATTGACTTCTGCGCAAGTCAGTTGGTAACACCAGCGCAGCGAACATAGCTAGCTGTCCAGAGGATTTTGATTCATCTCAAGTTACTGTGGAGGAAAGTAGTACCCAAGGACAGTGTAGTAAAGCTGAGGTGGTAGTAAAGTCTCGGGGGGGGGGGGGTCACAGCGGGTGTCAGAGCGGGGGAGACCTCAATGATAGTATAGTGGCAGCTGGTTCTGCAGCTAGCATGTTGATGGGTGGTGGAGGGAGACCAGGAGGAATCCCAATGGGGGCCACGTACCCAAGCCGGTATACAACGTTTACAACGCAACTTTTACAACGCACTACCATTACAACGAAACTTTTACAACGCAACATCCATTACAACGCATACATTTACAACGCAGTCATTACAACGCATGACACTACAACGCACACCACTACAACGCATACCATTACAACGCAGTCATTACAACGCAGACCATTACAACGCAAAACTTACCATCCAACACTTACCCTACTGTTGCACCCCCTGGAGTTAGAATAGTAATTTTAACCCCTACACTATCCAAAACTTTCCCTACTGTTGCACCCCCTGGAGTTAGAATAGTAATTTTAACCCCTCCACTATCCAACACTTACCTTATATGCAATGTAAAGTAATGCGTTGTAATGGTATGCGTTGTAAATGTAGTATGCGTTGTAGTGGAATGCGTTGTAAAGGTATTTTTTAAGAATTCATTGTAATGGTATGCGTTGTAATGGTGTGCGTTGTAATGGATGTTGCGGTTTAAAAAATGCGTTGTAAAGGTATGTGTTGTAAAAGTGTGCGTTGTAACGTCATACATCCACCCAAGCCATTTAACTGTACTGACAAATCAGGATCCAATGATTAAAATAGTTTCTTGGAATTTCGCAGGGCTGAAGGGGAAACTTGATGGGGTAGAATGGGGAGAATTTATAGATCAGCACGATATTCTACTCTTCCAAGAAAGCTGGGCACCTGATCCAATCTTTCGTGCGGGCTATATTAACTTTTACAAACCAGCTATCAGGGGGAAAAAGGGTAGACCATCCGGTGGCCTGATAATATGGATTAGACAATCCCTTGGTTTTAGGCCACAGGAATTGACAGTCCAAAATATGGATATCCTGGGACTAAAACTTAGTAGGGAAAATCAACAGGACATATTCATAATTATTAATTATGCAAGGGGCCTACCAGGATGGCGGAGCCCAGGAATCATTGATGCCCTTGAACTTCTGATGGACTCAATTGGGAGGGACAAGTTCATAGTAGTGGCAGGGGACTTAAACTTCACCTTTGAACCCCTCCCTAGTGAGGGTGAGGACAGTTATGGAGAGGTTCTCCAGATATGGAATGTTCCACACCTTGCCATAAATCCTATTAAAAAAGTTACCGAGGCAGCTCTGCATTGGCTGGGCTTGTGCCAGGAGTGGGGCCTAAGAGCAGCCAACGGACGAGCAAACTCGGACAAAATTGGGCAGGTAACATTCGATAATGGAACTAGTACAAGCCGAATTGATTATTTTTTAATCAAATTAGAGTTTTGGTCATTTTTAGATGACATGATAATCTCTGTGCGGCCAGAGAGCGACCAAAACCCTATGATATTAAGTTTTAAAATTGATGGTGGGCTTGGTAGAACTAACGCAACTAACTGCATCACAGCCAAGGCCATCTTAACAAACGATAGTCGTAGGGTTTGTTGGTGTAGGGTCCTGGACGACCCAGTTACCCTTGACAAAATATCCCATGAAGTTGACAGTGATTGCAAATTTAGGCCCACTTGAGCAGATTTGCACTCAACATGAGCAACTGTTTGATAAACTGAAAACTCTTTTTACGAAGCCAGGGACATCCAGGAAAGTTGGGGGATGCTCTTCTTGCACCATATGGTATGATAAAACTTGTCGTCAGGCCCATAGCTCCCTGATCAACGCTATAAAATCCAGGGTGACATCAGATATCAAAATGGCAAGGTTTAATTATAAGAAGGTCCAAAAGGAGGCGAAGCAATCTTGGGACGATCATAGATGGCAGGATCTGTATGAAGCCTGCTTGTCTTCAAATCAGATTAAATTCTGGCAGGTTGTGAAATGGGGAGGGACCCAGGATTCGCAAACACCAGTCAATTATGCTGAAGCCTCGGTTTATTTGCCAACCCCGCCTATAACTTCATGTTCACCACTAGTGTTTGAAAATAAAGAGGCTGAGAAGGCGTTAAGCATGGTCCAAGCGGGCAAAGCCCCCGGCATGGATTGCATTCCGGCTGATCTTTTCAAGTATGATCAGTATAATTGGGTGCCATATATCACGATTTTAGCTAATGCCATTGCTAATGGGGCCAGGATTCCAGATTTGTGGAGAGGGGCGGAAAGTCTACCAATGTACAAAAAAGGAGATCGATCGTCTCCAGGGAACTACCGCCCAAAAAGTCTAATAGACGCCCTGCAGAAAGTCATAGCAAGAATGGTTTGGGCTAAAATTCAGGCATGGATGTGCAAGGAAAATATATTATCCCCGATGCAAGCGGGCTTTAGTTCATCCACTAGCACAGTCGACCAAGTGTTCAGATTTATTCTGATATACTGGAAGGTTGTGTTTTTAGGTGGTGGTACTATCTACGCAGCGTTTGTGGACCTTAAATCCGCATTTGATCTCGTTCCGCGGGACAAGCTGTGGGTAGCCTTGGGTAAAATGGAAATGCCACCAGAACTTTTGGAGTTAACTGCAAGATTGCATGAGAATAATTTTGCTAGAGTTAGATGGGGCAGGCAGGGACAGGTGACTGAGCCTTTTCCCGGCACTCGTGGTGTAAGACAGGGGTGCGTTCTCGCACCAACCCTGTTTTATTATTATCAAGTAGTGCAGTTCCTAGCAGACACCCCTACTGATGCGCCTGTCTTGGGCGGTACAAAGTTTCCCCTCCTCATCTTTGCAGATGGCACGCTGATTCTGGCAAAAACCCAAATGGGGCTACAGACCGCGATAAATAAGTTTGTGGACTTCTGTAAAATTAATGATCTGGAGATCAATGTGTCCAAAACTAAATTTATGTGCTTTACTAAAAATAGACCACACCGGAGCCATGTCAATATGAATGGCATCGATTTAGAACAGGTGGATGTTATGCTCTATTTGGGGGTGGTTTTAGATTACAGGCTGCGGTGGAAGACACAGATTGAGGCCCTCTGTTTAAAATGTGCCCGTCTAACAGGGTGTTTACTAAAGGAGCAACGATGTTCACTAACTAAAAGGATTTTGCCAGCATTAAAAATTTATAATGCAAAGATAAGTTCTGCAATCCTTTACGGTGCGGATTTATGGGGCTTTGTGGATCTTGCTCCTCTGGTAAAAATTCAAAATAAGTTTCTGCGCAGCTTGGTTAACCTTCCACAATCAACCCCGATCCAACCTCTTTTATTAGACATGGGCTGTTATTCTATTAAAATTCTAGCACGGTATATATGGTCCACACCGGAACTGGTTTTATTTGCTAAAGAAATTTTAGATTTAAGATCAATCATAGGGTCAGGTAACCTCCTGTGGTTCCGAGAAGTGAAGTCCATATTGCAAAACATGGGCCTGAGTCTACAGTGGTCAGATCCGGGAAACAATGTTTTTCCATCAAAAAAAGATTTTAAATCACTATACTGGGCAACTGTAAAAGAACAATATGTCACGTTATCTCAGTCTGCAAATATGACAGGTATGTTTCTGAGTCACAAGGTAGATACCCGATTAGAGTCTTATTGGAACATCATCACCAGAAGTTTGGATAGGAAACTCTACTTTTAGTTTAGAGTTGGCACGCTACCTGTAAGGATGTTTACATATAAATGGCGTGGCCAGCAAACAGAGATCTGTCCATGGTGCAGTGGCCAAAGGGAATCTATTGGTCACATTTTCTTTGCTTGCCCAGCATATTCCGCCCCTCGGGGCAAATGGCTAAAACCCATTTGTAGGAGGATAAAGACACGGTTGTGTAAGGAAGCTCTTTGGGTCTTAAGAACTAATACCTCTGAGTGCGTGACTATAGGTGTGGCAAAATTTTTAGGGTGGGCATGGATCATCAGAGCTAGGCACCCATCTGTCATTTGATTAAGTGATAGTTTCTTATTCTTATTATGAATGATTTTCTGTACGTCTTTACAGTCAATCTAATTCAGTTTTAATGGATTAATGATGTATAGAGAATAATGTGAAAATCTTATAATTTTAAACTGATTATGTACCTAGTGTTATGAATTATGTATGTATTTTTATATGATGTCTTTTATGTTGTAAAAATCGAAATAAAGACGTATGAAACTGAAACTGAGTATCCTTCCACGTACCCAAGAGGAACCTCCACTCCACCAACCTCGCCCTGGCAGAGGTCCCCCTGCATCCGCAGGAACAGAACTGGTGGGAGAGCCTTCTCCTACATCGCAGCCAAGACCTGGAACAAGCTCCTCATGAACATCAGACGCTCCCTAACCCTGCACTTGTTCAGGAAGGACCTCAAGACCTGGCTCTTTGACTGATCCGGAGCCGCTTTCCCTCCCCTACCATCCCCCAGCACCTTGAGACCCTCAAGGGTGAGCAGCGCACTTTATTAACTCCCTGATTGATTCATTTACCTTATTGTCCACAAACTCCTGATATTCACTTATTTTGGTCCGAATCTGTGCTAGTATCTGAGGGTCCCCCGTTTCTTGCAGTGCACCCTCCAAGGACCGCAGGGTGGTCTCGACTTTAGAGATTTGTGTGCGTATGGATTTGAGAACACCCTCATGTTTGGAGATTGTTATCCCATGTATGTAAGGTTTAAAAGCTTACCCAAACAGATACTTTACATAGAGTGTCCTAGGGATTATCAATATTTAAAGACCAGGCAGTGTTCTATCCCCATTCCGCAACTGAAAAAACACAAAGAACCTGCCGGTCTAGGAGCAGTGAGACACAGGTTGGCAGAGAAACTAGAGTGCCTGGGTCAAAGGAAAACCTTATTCACAAGGTGAGAAAGAATCCCATCAGCCCACTTCAGTGGCAGAACTTCATCATCTGGGATTTACTGTTGGTTCCACGACTTATACAGCCAGCAAGAATTGATGAAAAACTGTACTTGCTTCGTACCCCAGTGATTGGTACATCCACTAGTCAGTTTCAGTCAGTGGTGCTGAAGATTTGCAGTGCAATAAGGTGAAAAAGGAAGAAATTGTGCAAAAGTTAAAATTTACTACTAAGATACTACAGAAACTTTAATAAACACTATCCTAGTGTCAAATCTAAAAACAGTGCACTGACAGTTTGAAAGAATAACTATCATAGGCGATGAAATGGCAGGTCTACATGCTTCAGCCAAATGGATTTCTTTAAACCAGGCTTTCGTCACCCAACCACCCACCCACTCCATATCAAAAAAATTAGATACGGCAACCACTGTCCCCTCCCGCCCCTCCCCTACCCTCCTCAAATTTACTTCCTACCAACAGAGCAGAATCCCCAAAATTAGTACTCAGGTGTTATACACACGGAGGCAATGGCTGCCAGACCCAAGGTGTTACGGGATAGGCCGACATTGCCCAAATTAAATTTTTTGCAACAAGGCGTCATATGATTTGACTACTGAACTGTGCTATTGTAGTACTTTACATAAAGATAATATATTTGTATAGTATGAGGACTAGCTCCTTGAGCCAATGTTTGGAGGGAAGGCAACGAATAAAATTATTCATCAATAAGAGAAAAAGTCTTACAGTCATGACACGGAGGGGGACAGAGATACTGCCTGCAGCTCACCGCCAGTCTCCGTGACTTCCATGGAAACGCCATCTTCCGCCTGAGTGGGGAGACCTATTTGCCCTCTCAGCACTGTACTTTTTGTGATCCTTCTGCAGTACACTTGGGTCAGCGTAAAATGTGGCTTTGCCATCAAAGTTAATCTTCAAATGGGCCAGGTATAACATTGCGTAGTCCAACAGATGTTCTCTCAGCTTACGTTTAACAGGACTAAATTTCTTTCGAGCCTCCTGGACCAGTGGTGTGAAGTCTGGAAAAGGGACAGCTCCGAATCCTTCCTACGGGAGGGTTTTCAATTCTCTTGCACAATTCAATGCAGCATCCCTATCCCGGTAATTAAGTAGATGAATTATCACGGGGCATGGAGGGGTGCCTGGCGGGGGCCACGGACCAAGCGAGCGAGGTGCCCGTTCGACGATGAAGACGTCAGAGAATGTGTCACAGTCCAGGAGCTGTACTAGAAGCTTCTCTATGAATGATTCTATGGGGCCAGTGGAGGTTGTCTCAGCAAGATCTAAGAGGAGCACATTAATGCGCCTGGAGCGCGCCTCCAGGTCTTCGGCCTTGTCTTTAATCGCCGACATGAGTTTCTCCATCTGCTTTTGTGCTGCCCCCATCTCTGTCTGAGTGTCCTCAGCATCTAAGATTCTGCGCTCAGCTAGGTCGATGCGCTCCACGTGTTTCTCCACCCTTTCGGACATCCTGTTTATACGGTTCGAGAGGGAGTACATTTTAGCGTCTATTGAGGTAAGACTGCGCTGCATTGCCCCCAGGATTTGTCTAATGTCTCCATCAAGGTCAGAGTGGTCAACCGAGAGGCCAGCCGCACCAGTATCAGTGTCATCCTCTCTGTGCCTATCAGATTTACGTTGGTCAAAGTGGAGCTTTATCTGGGTCTTATCCGTTTTCCCCATGACCTCGGCAACCAGGAGCTGTCAGCGGTGGATACAAGAGCCCACAGGTCCTGCTGAACACTGAGGCACTAGCAACCTTATGTGAAGCGACGGGTCAGGAAGGCTTCCGAATGGGACCACAGAGTGACAGAGCCAATGTCAGCTATTTCCCCACAGGGTTTAATGAAAGGAGCTAAGTCTATCCCTGCCACTGCCCCACACAAAAGTACTGAGCAAGGGTTCCTCGTGCGCACATGACCTGATGTCTTAGCGCCAAGGAGCAATGTCGTTGTGATAATGTACACCCCAGCCAGGAGTTGTAATCGTGCTCAGATATAATGGGGAGGATATTCCTGTGGGCCCACGTTTGACTTGTCGCAGCAGTAACTTCAGCCCTGCCATGTACTTCGGGAGCAGGCGCACCCCACCCCCACAGAGCAGGCAGCCCACGCCGTCCTCACATCGCACGCTGGAGCAGCGTTGGTGTTGACCAGGCGGTCACAGGGCAGGGCAGCAAAGAACTCCGATATCTGCCCGAGGGAGTCCCAGCTACCCGGGCAGGGCAAAAACAACAGGCCGTGCAGGCGCCGCGCTTCAAGTCCCCGCTGCACACCGCGCTGAATCTGGAATGCATAGGGCCAACTCCACGGACTGCACTCTCAAAGCGATCCTTTCCGCCGAGGGCGGCGTCGCAGCACAGGAGTCCAGATGGGCCGCCAGAAGGCGTAGATGCAATGTTGACTGCATGCAGGTAATGGGGGCCGGATCACCCCAGGCAGCCCCAGCCTGATGCCAATGGGCCTGATGTCGCCACACGGTGGATCTCCGGGTGTGGCACTCAGCATTCCCAATCTGCAGTTGATGCTGCACTAGCTGTATGTCAGCTACTACCAGCCAGGATTAAGCCATCTATAGCCTCGATGCGCTAAATCATGTAGGATGTTACGGGCAGCTGCTGGTGCTCACTCAGGATGCGGCCATCTTAGAGCCAGGCAAGCCACGCCCCCACACAAAGTTAGTTTTATCCAATAAAATGGAGGTAAATTTGGTTGTTCCGCCTCTAGAGTGAGTTGTGAAAGAGCATCAGCCTTTCCGTTCTTTCGCCCGGATGGAAATGTGATCACGAAGAAGAAATCTGCGAAAAACAATGACCAGCGTAATTGCCGGAGCGTGAGCGGTTTGACTGATTTCAAGTACTGTACGTTTCTGTGGTCCGTGTACACGGAGACTGGATGTTTTGTGCTCATAAGATAATGTCTCCACTCCTGAAAAGTTCTTTATCGAAGATGGTATAATTCTTTTCAGCCTCAGCAAGTTTTCACGAGAAAAAAGACACTGGGTGGAGCTGCCTTGTGTCTGGGTGTCTTTGAGATAATATAGCACCTAGAGCAATATTCGAGGCATCAGCTTCTAGATAGAAGGGTTGGTTTGAGTCAGGGTGCAAAAGAATAGGTGCAGACGTAAAGGCCTCTTTGAGATGTTGAAAAGCCTTCTCCGCTTCCGGGCTCCACCAGAATTTTTGACCTTTATGAAGGAGAGTGGTGATGGGGCAACTTCTTTTGAGAAGTCTGTGATGAAGCGTAGATGGAAATTGGCAAAGCCAAGAAAGTGTTGGATATCTTTCACGCATCGGGGTGCTGGCCATTGGAAGACAGCTTGTACCTTGGCAGAATCCATAGCCAAACCTTCAGGTGAAATAACAAATCCCAAAAAGTGCACTGTAGTGACCTGAAAGGCACATTTTTCCATCTTGGTGAATAGTTGGTTTTCGCATAATGCCTGTAATACTTTTCGCACATGTTCAATATGTTCGGAAAGGGAGTGCGAAAAGATCACAATGTCATCAATGTACACTTGTACAAAAATATCCCGAAACTCTTTTAGAATGCTGTTTGCCAAGGGCTGGAAGGCGGCTGGGGCATTGCATAGACCAAATGGCATCACCTGGTACTCAAAAAGCCCGAACTTGGTGCGAAAGGCTCTCTTCCACTCATCACCTTTTCTCATCCGTACCAGATGATATGCACCACATAAATCCAGTTTGGTGAAGATAATGGCGGATTGTACTTGATCCATCATGGAGGCAACGAGTGGTAAGGGGTACCCGTTCTTAATGGTCACCTGGTTTAAGGCTCTATAGTCGATGCAAGCACGGAGGTCCCCTTCCTTCTTAGTAACGAAGAAAAGGGGAGAGGAGGCCGGTGATTTAGAATGGCGGATAAATCCATTAGCCAGATATTTGTCTAGGTATATTTTTAAGAAGTCGTTCTCCTTTTCCATTAAGGCGTAAATACAGCTACAATGAACCCACGCCCCTGGTTATAGATTGATTTACCAGTCAAAATCCCGATGAGGGGGAAGAGTTTCTGCTTTTTGTTCATCGAAAACATTGGCAAAGTCTAGATATTTATTTGGCAGACCACTAGGGGTTGTGGCGATTGCTTGCTTTTGAGATGATAAAGAGGTGGTGGTACGGGGTGCAGAAACATGACCTATACAAGACTTAGAGCAGTACTCTGACAGAAAGGTGACGGGTCACTTTCACCAGTCTATGGTGGGGCTATGTTGTACCAGCCATGGGATGCCTAATATACCACCGTACTGTGGGGCATCTACTAAATCCAGTGGCACAGTTCTTTATGCCCTGTGAGTGTTTCCATGACCAGGGAGATAGTGTTATGAGAAAGGGGCCCATAGGATAACAGGGAACCGTCAACAGCACAGACTTGTTCGATGATTTTTTTTTGTGTCACAAGAATTCGGTGAGTGCGAGCAAATCCCCAATCACAGAAGTTTCCTGTGGCCCCTTAATCGATCATGACTAGCACCCTCTGGAGGTTACATTCAAAGTGACATGGGTGGTGGCAATCTGGTTGGTGTTGGCCACAGTACCCTTTTGGAAGTTTGGTGTTCGCCAATCTTTCTTTGGTTTCTTGGTGCAGTCTTTCACAAAGTGACCACTTAGGCCACATTACAGACAAAGGTTGTTGCGCCGTCTTTTCTCCTTTTCGGTCTTGGAAAGGGGAGGTCGAACCGACCCGTTCTGCATGGGTTCTCTGCTATCCATTATTGCATTGCGGAATAGTCGGGAGTCAGTACTGGGCAAAGGTGGGGGTACTCTGTTCTCAGCACGTTTCTTTTCCCCTCGTCATTCCTCCAACCAATGGTCTAATTGGAGAACCAGGTTTATGAGCGAATTGCAGTCTCGAGGGCGGTCAACCACCTGAGCCAGCATATCTTTGAGTTCCTCACGCAATCCTCTGTAGAATAATGATGCTCTTTTGTGTTCTAGCCAGTGGGCCGCTACCACCAGTCTTTTTAATTGTGCGAGGTAAGCAAGGAGATCTCTATTCCCTTGGTGTAGATCTAGCAGTTCGTTGTCAATAGTCTGTGTGGAGGTTCGTTGGTCGAAAATGCGCCTGAGATCCTGCTCAAAGCACTCAAAGGAATATAACACAGGATCATCATTAGCCACAAGCGTTGTGGACCAGGCTGCCGCATCCCCAGATAGATTTGAGAGAATGAAGGCTACTCTAGACTCTGCTGTTGGAAACGCAGTTGGTCTACATAAAAAATTTAATTTACATTGTATAAGAAAAACATGTAAATTCTGAGGGGGTGCCAAAGGAACTGCTATTTGTTTACATGCCTGTAAGTAAGAGGTACAAGTTCCACCCATAGGAAGGCAAGATCCAGAGTCAGCCCCCCCATTCTGTACTTGATCTAACCTTTGGGACATCCCTATTACATGTGACTGTAAAGTTTGGTTCTCCACTTGCGCCAACTCTACCTGTCTTTGGAGATCCCTCAAGGTGTCGTTAAGAGCAGAAACGTCAAAAGAACCATACACCATGCTGCCTGGGCGGGACAAGAACATTTTTTATTTATTTTTATTTTAGGGGCTTCACATTCTATCAGGAACCAATCTGGGAAGATGAACGTTGGAATGCGTTCTTCTCTCTGCTGGACACACAGTGTCAGGCTCCTCTTTGCAGAATTTCGGGATTGTGCTGATGCTCAAATGGGGTCCACCACTCGACGGCCCCAAGTCTGAACTATATATATATATATATATATATATATATATATATATATATGAGAATCCGATCCTTCAATTGAAGAAATGAGGCCACAAGCGGGGAAACTGATGGAGACACCTTTATTGAGCAGAATAACCCTCGTTGTTTGGCGAATGCATTTCGGCATCTTTGTAGCCTTCCTCAGTGCCAGGGGTATGTTCAGGGTTCGTGTGTCTGTTGCGATTTAAAAGTCTTTCCTGTTCCTGTGGCGGAAAAACAGGCTCCACCCCCCAGGTAAGTGTCAATCACTCTCGTGTCTGCAGGCTGTCAGTGGAACAGTGCCTGCAAGTCCCAGAAATCAATGTTTCCGGCTAGCTGGATGTGGCGGGGGTGGCTCGAGTGTCAACAAGATTTATGATTCCCTATATATCCTGCCGATTTCTGGGTGTCTCCTTGCGTCCCCTGACCGCAGCAACCCTCAAGCCTCCGGGTTTAATCTTCTGCGGGGACTCGGTGGAAATCCTCCTTGCCCAATGAGAAATCGAATGATTTCTACACCGCATTCAAATCTCTTCCGAGCTTGCTGGTGGGCCGTGGCAATTCCAATCACTTGGAGACAAAATGATCCGTCGAAACGGGAACCAGGGTGTGCCAAGGCCGTCTTAACGCTGCGGGGACCTCAGAAGCGCATCTCTGAAAACCGCGCTACAACATGAGAATCCGATCCTTCAATTGAAGAAATGAGGCCACAAGCGGGGAAACTGATGGAGACACCTTTATATATATGTATACATACATACATATATATATATATATATATATATATATATATATATATATATATACACAGACTGTTGGGATAATCAAGTGAGGGAAGGAAAGGATGGGAACAGCAGGGAGGGAGATCTGTGTAAGACAAAATATAAAGGGACACACTGTAAGTATCTTTTCATGTATCGGCCTTTCCTATAGCCCGTGTCTCCCACTACCAGTAACACTAAAGACTACACTTCCTACCTGTAAAGGAAAATAAGTATTCTTTTGATGCCAGAAGAGAGTAGGGTGAATACTGGGTCCTTACAACTCTGATGGAGAACAAAAGGACATACGTAAGATACATCTACTAACATCAGGAACCATTATACATTTGCATAAGCTCCCTACCTACCCTTGAATATCTGTGTGTTTCTGGAGTTTTTTTAGACCCGACTGGTATGACACCCTAGTTTCCACCTCTCTCCTGGGATAGAACATATATAGAGAACAACCAAGATTAAACATAAATAACAACAGGCAGTGGTAATGATCCTTAACAGTGGCAGTATAAGATGTTTAAGTTCTTTTAAATAGTGCACAAAATAAGATGCTGCAGTTCTGAGTTGGCAAACGATATGGCAATGTTACGTAAACATCCATTGTGTGGACAGCGAAACTCCAATGCCCAGAATTACAGCCAAAGAACAGTGATCAAGCAATAAGGCTCCCCGCAAGAGACCATGGAAAAGTAGGTCTCATCCAACGGGGAAGCGCTAACACTAGGCAACAAATCTCCCCTGCACGAGACGGCAGCCAGACAGTCTCATAGTGCTGCTCTCACCCAGGGGTATCTAGGCGCTAAGACAGCCAAGAGAGAAACATCATACAGGAGAGTCAGAAAAATAGTACCACTTGTTGAATAGCAAAGTCTTCAAACTTTTCTGAAATCCCAAGAGATTTGATTTATTCTTAAGTTCTAAGGGGAGTGAGTTCCACAGGTTTGCTGTGCAGGCTACTAAGCTCTTTTCAACCCAAGTAGCTTTTCTGATTTTAGGGACAATCAAATTTCCACTAAAGGAGGAGCAAAGAGATCTTGTGGGGATGTATAGTTGAAATCTTTGTTCTAGATACTCTAGACCAAGGCCATGTAGATACTTGAAGCCTATGCAAAGAATCTTAAACTCGATCCGTTTACAAATGGTGAGCCAGTGTAACTGACCCAGCACTTGGGATACAGAATTGTGTCTGGGAATGCCGAGCAGCAAACATGCTGCTGCATTTTGAAGTGTGTGAACTTTATTCTGAAAGCGCTTTTGAATGTTAATAATCCATTACAATAATCACGTTTGGATGTGATAAGGGCAGCGACTACAGTCTTTTGTAGTGTCAGTAAAATATAAGGCAGAACCTTTCTAAGAAGTTTCAGAATGTAAAAGCATGATGAAGTGATGTGGTTTATCTGGCCTTCAAAAGATAGTTTGGATAACGTGCCCAAGATACCTCCGCCTACTACGCCTAACTGATGCCATTCATGCCTCCACAGAACCCGAGACGGAGGCACCGTGAGCGCTACACGCTCGCGCTCCATCTAACTCACACACATTGGCACACTGGTTGGGGTGGGGGGGTGGTGGGGATGGGGGGGGTTGTTGGCTTTGTTATCCTTAGTGTGGGTTTACGAGAGATCCTTGTTCAGATCCACAGGTCATTATAACGATACAACCCGAGGACAATTGTGGGGCCCGAAAGCCCTTGCAGGTTATGTGCAGCTTTATGTCAAATGGTTACTTCAGACTGCCATTTGTATTCTCTCGCTGACTCAATACTGCAATGCAACATATTTGTTTTTCTCTGAAACCAATAAAACAAATTTAAACCAAAAGATAGTTTGGTGTCAAAAATCACCCCCAAGTTTTTCACCTTAGAGCTTGATGTGAGAAGGGCACAAAGCTCCTGAGGCCATCAATTTGGAGACCAAAAGGAATGGTTATTCCCAAATAGCAGGAGCTCCATTTTAGAATAATTTAATTCAAGGCAATTATCCCCCATCCAGTTGCCTATTTCCCGCCTGCAGTCATTAAATTTGACTGCAGTGGTATCTGAATTACCAGTTATCGACACAATGATCTGCGTATCATCAGCATAGGAAAGTAAGGCAAACCCATGGGATTTAATCAGTGATGTTAGTGGGGTGAAATATAGATTAAAAAGTGTTGGGCTCAAAGAGGACCCCGTGGCACCCTGCATGGCAGCGAAAAAGATGGTGACACAAAATCTCCTAGGTTCACTGCTTGGACTCGATCTGTTGGAAAAGATGTAAAGAAATCTAAAGATTTATCCTTGATTCCATCAGAGGTAAGCCGGTCAACAAGTATGGTTGACAGTATAGTATGCAGCCGAAAGAGCCAGTAGGATCAGGGCCACATTTCCCCTGACATCTATAGCATGTCTGATATCCTCGGTGGCAGTAATCAATGCAAGCTCTGTGCTGGGATGACTATGGCATCCAAACTGAGTGGGATTCAGTATCTGATTAGCATTTATGAAGTTGGTCATCTCCTTATTGATTTCCACTACCTTGGCTGAAATGACAAATGGTAGATTGGCTATAGTTGTTGAGGTCACCTGCATCTAAATTGGATTATTTCCCACGTGCGAGGACCGCATCTACCTTCCACTCTCTTGGTAATTATCCTGTGCTAAGTGAGTTGTTAAAGATGCATGTGAGGTAGAGAGCTAAGACCTCAAGTGGCATATGAATATTTCTGGGGGGACATATGTTCCCTGGTTTAACTTGTGTGAGGAGTTTTTGTATTTGATATACTGACAAAGCAGAAAAGTGAGATAAGGTGTCAACTTTCATATTATGGGGAGAACTCACCGATGAGCAGCAGTAGTTAACCATTGCTGCCTCAGTGTGAGGTTTCATACTCGATGTATTCCTCATGGACCTTGTACCTAAAAGAGGACCTGGCTTTTCTTGGCTTGGTGTCAGGCTATGAGTTTGACTCGTTGCTAGGAAGGAGTCATATAAAGATTTTACTTTTCCTTGTAAAAAAAATACACCAGTTTATTACAAAACTGTTGGTTGATCATGGGATTTTTTGCTTCTGGGAGCTGAGAGAGTTTTTTTTTCCTGGTGCAAACACTTCGTTTGATGATTCTTTTGCAGCTTCAATTTTGATGGTAAAGTGGCGAACCTTTTCAGCTTGAATTAACTTTTTATAGGTTTGCATAGTGTCTTTATAGTTTTCTTGGTCATCTATCTTGTAATCTAATCTCCATTTTCATTCTAATCTCCGACATTCATGTTTTTTTTTGCAAGATCCAGAGTCAGCCCCCCCATTCTGTACTTGATCTAACCTTTGGGGCATCCCTATTACATGTGACTGTAAAGTTTGGTTCTCCACTTGCGCCAACTCTACCTGTCTTTGGAGATCCCTCAAGGTGTCGTTAAGAGCAGAAACGTCAAAAGAACCATACACCATGCTGCCTGGGCGGGACAAGAACATTTTTTATTTATTTTTATTTTAGGGGCTTCACATTCTATCAGGAACCAATCTGGGAAGATGAACGTTGGAATGCGTTCTTCTCTCTGCTGGACACACAGTGTCAGGCTCCTCTTTGCAGAATTTCGGGATTGTGCTGATGCTCAAATGGGGTCCACCACTCGACGGCCCCAAGTCTGAACTATATATATATATATATATATATATATATATATATATATATATATATATATGAGAATCCGATCCTTTAATTGAAGAAATGAGGCCACAAGCGGGGAAACTGATGGAGACACCTTTATTGAGCAGAATAACCCTCGTTGTTTGGCGAATGCATTTCGGCATCTTTGTAGCCTTCCTCAGCGCCAGGGGTATGTTCAGGGTTCGTGTGTCTGTTGCGATTTAAAAGTCTTTCCTGTTCCTGTGGCGGAAAAACAGGCTCCACCCCCCAGGTAAGTGTCAATCACTCTCGTGTCTGCAGGCTGTCAGTGGAACAGTGCCTGCAAGTCCCAGAAATCAATGTTTCCGGCTAGCTGGATGTGGCGGGGGTGGCTCGAGTGTCAACAAGATTTATGATTCCCTATGTATCCTGCCGATTTCTGGGTGTCTCCTTGCGTCCCCTGACCGCAGCAACCCTCAAGCCTCCGGGTTTAATCTTCTGCGGGGACTCGGTGGAAATCCTCCTTGCCCAATGAGAAATCGAATGATTTCTACACCGCATTCAAATCTCTTCCGAGCTTGCTGGTGGGCCGTGGCAATTCCAATCACTTGGAGACAAAATGATCCGTCGAAACGGGAACCAGGGTGTGCCAAGGCCGTCTTAACGCTGCGGGGACCTCAGAAGAGCGTCTCTGGAAACCGCGCTACAACATGACAATCCGATCCTTCAATTGAAGAAATGAGGCCACAAGCGGGGAAACTGATGGAGACACCTTTATATATATGTATATACATACATACATACATATATATATATATATATATATATATATATATATATATATATATATATATATATATATATATACAAACTGTTGGGATAATCAAGTGAGGGAAGGAAAGGATGGGAACAGCAGGGAGGGAGATCTGTGTAAGACAAAATATAAAGGGACACACTGTAAGTATCTTTTCATGTATCGGCCTTTCCTATAGCCCGTGTCTCCCACTACCAGTAACACTAAAGACTACACTTCCTACCTGTAAAGGAAAATAAGTATTCTTTTGATGCCAGAAGAGAGTAGGGTGAATACTGGGTCCTTACAACTCTGATGGAGAACAAAAGGACATACGTAAGATACATCTACTAACATCAGGAACCATTATACATTTGCATAAGCTCCCTACCTACCCTTGAATATCTGTGTGTTTCTGGAGTTTTTTTAGACCCGACTGGTATGACACCCTAGTTTCCACCTCTCTCCTGGGATAGAACATATATAGAGAACAACCAAGATTAAACATAAATAACAACAGGCAGTGGTAATGATCCTTAACAGTGGCAGTATAAGATGTTTAAGTTCTTTTAAATAGTGCACAAAATAAGATGCTGCAGTTCTGAGTTGGCAAACGATATGGCAATGTTACGTAAACATCCATTGTGTGGACAGCGAAACTCCAATGCCCAGAATTACAGCCAAAGAACAGTGATCAAGCAATAAGGCTCCCCGCAAGAGACCATGGAAAAGTAGGTCTCATCCAACGGGGAAGCGCTAACACTAGGCAACAAATCTCCCCTGCACGAGACGGCAGCCAGACAGTCTCATAGTGCTGCTCTCACCCAGGGGTATCTAGGCGCTAAGACAGCCAGGAGAGAAACATCATACAGGAGAGTCAGAAAAATAGTACCACTTGTTGAATAGCAAAGTCTTCAAACTTTTCTGAAATCCCAAGAGATTTGATTTATTCTTAAGTTCTAAGGGGAGTGAGTTCCACAGGTTTGCTGTGCAGGCTACTAAGCTCTTTTCAACCCAAGTAGCTTTTCTGATTTTAGGGACAATCAAATTTCCACTAAAGGAGGAGCAAAGAGATCTTGTGGGGATGTATAGTTGAAATCTTTGTTCTAGATACTCTGGACCAAGGCCATGTAGATACTTGAAGCCTATGCAAAGAATCTTAAACTCGATCCGTTTACAAATGGTGAGCCAGTGTAACTGACCCAGCACTTGGGATACAGAATTGTGTCTGGGAATGCCGAGCAGCAAACATGCTGCTGCATTTTGAAGTGTGTGAACTTTATTCTGAAAGCGCTTTTGAATGTTAATAATCCATTACAATAATCACGTTTGGATGTGATAAGGGCAGCGACTACAGTCTTTTGTAGTGTCGGTAAAATATAAGGCAGAATCTTTCTAAGAAGTTTCAGAATGTAAAAGCATGATGAAGTGATGTGGTTTATCTGGCCTTCAAAAGATAGTTTGGATAACTTGCCCAAGATACCTCCGCCTACTACGCCTAACTGATGCCATTCATGCCTCCACAGAACCCGAGACGGAGGCACCGTGAGCGCTACACGCTCGCGCTCCATCTAACTCACACACATTGGCACACTGGTTGGGGTGGGGGGGTGGTGGGGATGGGGGGGGTTGTTGGCTTTGTTATCCTTAGTGTGGGTTTACGAGAGATCCTTGTTCAGATCCACAGGTCATTATAACGATACAACCCGAGGACAATTGTGGGGCCCGAAAGCCCTTGCAGGTTATGTGCAGCTTTATGTCAAATGGTTACTTCAGACTGCCATTTGTATTCTCTCGCTGACTCAATACTGCAATGCAACATATTTGTTTTTCTCTGAAACCAATAAAACAAATTTAAACCAAAAGATAGTTTGGTGTCAAAAATCACCCCCAAGTTTTTCACCTTAGAGCTTGATGTGAGAAGGGCACAAAGCTCCTGAGGCCATCAATTTGGAGACCAAAAGGAATGGTTATTCCCAAATAGCAGGAGCCCCATTTTAGAATAATTTAATTCAAGGCAATTATCCCCCATCCAGTTGCCTATTTCCCGCCTGCAGTCATTAAATTTGACTGCAGTGGTATCTGAATTACCAGTTATCGACACAATGATCTGCGTATCATCAGCATAGGAAAGTAAGGCAAACCCATGGGATTTAATCAGTGATGTTAGTGGGGTGAAATATAGATTAAAAAGTGTTGGGCTCAAAGAGGACCCCGTGGCACCCTGCATGGCAGCGAAAAAGATGGTGACACAAAATCTCCTAGGTTCACTGCTTGGACTCGATCTGTTGGAAAAGATGTAAAGAAATCTAAAGATTTATCCTTGATTCCATCAGAGGTAAGCCGGCCAACAAATGTGGTTGACAGTATAGTATGCAGCCGAAAGAGCCAGTAGGATCAGGGCCACATTTCCCCTGACATCTATAGCATGTCTGATATCCTCGGTGGCAGTAATCAATGCAAGCTCTGTGCTGGGATGACTATGGCATCCAAACTGAGTGGGATTCAGTATCTGATTAGCATTTATGAAGTTGGTCATCTCCTTATTGATTTCCACTACCTTGGCTGAAATGACAAATGGTAGATTGGCTATAGTTGTTGAGGTCACCTGCATCTAAATTGGATTATTTCCCACGTGCGAGGACCGCATCTACCTTCCACTCTCTTGGTAATTATCCTGTGCTAAGTGAGTTGTTAAAGATGCATGTGAGGTAGAGAGCTAAGACCTCAAGTGGCATATGAATATTTCTGGGGAGACATATGTTCCCTGGTTTAACTTGTGTGAGGAGTTTTTGTATTTGATATACTGACAAAGCAGAAAAGTGAGATAAGGTGTCAACTTTCATATTATGGGGAGAACTCACCGATGAGCAGCAGTAGTTAACCATTGCTGCCTCAGTGTGAGGTTTCATACTCGATGTATTCCTCATGGACCTTGTACCTAAAAGAGGACCTGGCTTTTCTTGGCTTGGTGTCAGGCTATGAGTTTGACTCGTTGCTAGGAAGGAGTCATATAAAGATTTTACTTTTCCTTGAAAAAAAATACACCAGTTTATTACAAAACTGTTGGTTGATCATGGGATTTTTTGCTTCTGGGAGCTGAGAGAGGTTTTTTTTCCTGGTGCAAACACTTCGTTTGATTATTCTTTTGCAGCTTCAATTTTGATGGTAAAGTGGCGAACCTTTTCAGCTTGAATTAACTTTTTATAGGTTTGCATAGTGTCTTTATAGTTTTCTTGGTCATCTATCTTGTAATCTAATCTCCATTTTCATTCTAATCTCCGACATTCATGTTTTTTTTGCAAGATCCAGAGTCAGCCCCCCCATTCTGTACTTGATCTAACCTTTGGGGCATCCCTATTACATGTGACTGTAAAGTTTGGTTCTCCACTTGCGCCAACTCTACCTGTCTTTGGAGATCCCTCAAGGTGTCGTTAAGAGCAGAAACGTCAAAAGAACCATACACCATGCTGCCTGGGCGGGACAAGAACATTTTTTATTTATTTTTATTTTAGGGGCTTCACATTCTATCAGGAACCAATCTGGGAAGATGAACGTTGGAATGCGTTCTTCTCTCTGCTGGACACACAGTGTCAGGCTCCTCTTTGCAGAATTTCGGGATTGTGCTGATGCTCAAATGGGGTCCACCACTCGACGGCCCCAAGTCTGAACTATATATATATATATATATATATATATATATATATATATATATGAGAATCCGATCCTTCAAATGAAGAAATGAGGCCACAAGCGGGGAAACTGATGGAGACACCTTTATTGAGCAGAATAACCCTCGTTGTTTGGCGAATGCATTTCGGCATCTTTGTAGCCTTCCTCAGCGCCAGCGGTATGTTCAGGGTTCGTGTGTCTGTTGCGATTTAAAAGTCTTTCCTGTTCCTGTGGCGGAAAAACAGGCTCCACCCCCCAGGTAAGTGTCAATCACTCTCGTGTCTGCAGGCTGTCAGTGGAACAGTGCCTGCAAGTCCCAGAAATCAATGTTTCCGGCTAGCTGGATGTGGCGGGGGTGGCTCGAGTGTCAACAAGATTTATGATTCCCTATGTATCCTGCCGATTTCTGGGTGTCTCCTTGCGTCCCCTGACCGCAGCAACCCTCAAGCCTCCGGGTTTAATCTTCTGCGGGGACTCGGTGGGAATCCTCCTTGCCCAATGAGAAATCGAATGATTTCTACACCGCATTCAAATCTCTTCCGAGCTTGCTGGTGGGCCGTGGCAATTCCAATCACTTGGAGACAAAATGATCCGTCGAAACGGGAACCAGGGTGTGCCAAGGCCGTCTTAACGCTGCGGGGACCTCAGAAGCGCGTCTCTGGAAACCGCGCTACAACATGAGAATCCGATCCTTCAATTGAAGAAATGAGGCCACAAGCGGGGAAACTGATGGAGACACCTTTATATATATATATACATACATATATATATATATATATATATATATATATATATATATATATATATATATATATATACACAGACTGTTGGGATAATCAAGTGAGGGAAGGAAAGGATGGGAACAGCAGGGAGGGAGATCTGTGTAAGACAAAATATAAAGGGACACACTGTAAGTATCTTTTCATGTATCGGCCTTTCCTATACCCCATGTCTCCCACTACCAGTAACACTAAAGACTACACTTCCTACCTGTAAAGGAAAATAAGTATTCTTTTGATGCCAGAAGAGAGTAGGGTGAATACTGGGTCCTTACAACTCTGATGGAGAACAAAAGGACATACGTAAGATACATCTACTAACATCAGGAACCATTATACATTTGCATAAGCTCCCTACCTACCCTTGAATATCTGTGTGTTTCTGGAGTTTTTTTAGACCCGACTGGTATGACACCCTAGTTTCCACCTCTCTCCTGGGATAGAACATATATAGAGAACAACCAAGATTAAACATAAATAACAACAGGCAGTGGTAATGATCCTTAACAGTGGCAGTATAAGATGTTCAAGTTCTTTTAAATAGTGCACAAAATAAGATGCTGCAGTTCTGAGTTGGCAAACGATATGGCAATGTTACGTAAACATCCATTGTGTGGACAGCGAAACTCCAATGCCCAGAATTACAGCCAAAGAACAGTGATCAAGCAATAAGGCTCCCCGCAAGAGACCATGGAAAAGTAGGTCTCATCCAACGGGGAAGCGCTAACACTAGGCAACAAATCTCCCCTGCACGAGACGGCAGCCAGACAGTCTCATAGTGCTGCTCTCACCCAGGGGTATCTAGGCGCTAAGACAGCCAGGAGAGGAACATCATACAGGAGAGTCAGAAAAATAGTACCACTTGTTGAATAGCAAAGTCTTCAAACTTTTCTGAAATCCCAAGAGATTTGATTTATTCTTAAGTTCTAAGGGGAGTGAGTTCCACAGGTTTGCTGTGCAGGCTACTAAGCTCTTTTCAACCCAAGTAGCTTTTCTGATTTTAGGGACAATCAAATTTCCACTAAAGGAGGAGCAAAGAGATCTTGTGGAGATGTATAGTTGAAATCTTTGTTCTAGATACTCTGGACCAAGGCCATGTAGATACTTGAAGCCTATGCAAAGAATCTTAAACTCGATCCGTTTACAAATGGTGAGCCAGTGTAACTGACCCAGCACTTGGGATACAGAATTGTGTCTGGGAATGCCGAGCAGCAAACATGCTGCTGCATTTTGAAGTGTGTGAACTTTATTCTGAAAGCGCTTTTGAATGTTAATAATCCATTACAATAATCAAGTTTGGATGTGATAAGGGCAGCGACTACAGTCTTTTGTAGTGTCGGTAAAATATAAGGCAGAACCTTTCTAAGAAGTTTCAGAATGTAAAAGCATGATGAAGTGATGTGGTTTATCTGGCCTTCAAAAGATAGTTTGGATAACGTGCCCAAGATACCTCCGCCTACTACGCCTAACTGATGCCATTCATGCCTCCACAGAACCCGAGACGGAGGCACCGTGAGCGCTACACGCTCGCGCTCCATCTAACTCACACACATTGGCACACTGGTTGGGGTGGGGGGGTGGTGGGGATGGGGGGGGGTTGTTGGCTTTGTTATCCTTAGTGTGGGTTTACGAGAGATCCTTGTTCAGATCCACAGGTCATTATAACGATACAACCCGAGGACAATTGTGGGGCCCGAAAGCCCTTGCAGGTTATGTGCAGCTTTATGTCAAATGGTTACTTCAGACTGCCATTTGTATTCTCTCGCTGACTCAATACTGCAATGCAACATTCTTGTTTTTCTCTGAAACCAATAAAACAAATTTAAACCAAAAGATAGTTTGGTGTCAAAAATCACCCCCAAGTTTTTCACCTTAGAGCTTGATGTGAGAAGGGCACAAAGCTCCTGAGGCCATCAATTTGGAGACCAAAAGGAATGGTTATTCCCAAATAGCAGGAGCTCCATTTTAGAATAATTTAATTCAAGGCAATTATCCCCCATCCAGTTGCCTATTTCCCGCCTGCAGTCATTAAATTTGACTGCAGTGGTATCTGAATTACCAGTTATCGACACAATGATCTGCGTATCATCAGCATAGGAAATTAAGGCAAACCCATGGGATTTAATCAGTGATGTTAGTGGGGTGAAATATAGATTAAAAAGTGTTGGGCTCAAAGAGGACCCCGTGGCACCCTGCATGGCAGCGAAAAAGATGGTGACACAAAATCTCCTAGGTTCACTGCTTGGACTCGATCTGTTGGAAAAGATGTAAAGAAATCTAAAGATTTATCCTTGATTCCATCAGAGGTAAGCCGGTCAACAAGTGTGGTTGACAGTATAGTATGCAGCCGAAAGAGCCAGTAGGATCAGGGCCACATTTCCCCTGACATCTATAGCATGTCTGATATCCTCGGTGGCAGTAATCAATGCAAGCTCTGTGCTGGGATGACTATGGCATCCAAACTGAGTGGGATTCAGTATCTGATTAGCATTTATGAAGTTGGTCATCTCCTTATTGATTTCCACTACCTTGGCTGAAATGACAAATGGTAGATTGGCTATAGTTGTTGAGGTCACCTGCATCTAAATTGGATTATTTCCCACGTGCGAGGACCGCATCTACCTTCCACTCTCTTGGTAATTATCCTGTGCTAAGTGAGTTGTTAAAGATGCATGTGAGGTAGAGAGCTAAGACCTCAAGTGGCATATGAATATTTCTGGGGGGACATATGTTCCCTGGTTTAACTTGTGTGAGGAGTTTTTGTATTTGATATACTGACAAAGCAGAAAAGTGAGATAAGGTGTCAACTTTCATATTATGGGGAGAACTCACCGATGAGCAGCAGTAGTTAACCATTGCTGCCTCAGTGTGAGGTTTCATACTCGATGTATTCCTCATGGACCTTGTACCTAAAAGAGGACCTGGCTTTTCTTGGCTTGGTGTCAGGCTATGAGTTTGACTCGTTGCTAGGAAGGAGTCATATAAAGATTTTACTTTTCCTTGAAAAAAAATACACCAGTTTATTACAAAACTGTTGGTTGATCATGGGATTTTTTGCTTCTGGGAGCTGAGAGAGGTTTTTTTTCCTGGTGCAAACACTTCGTTTGATTATTCTTTTGCAGCTTCAATTTTGATGGTAAAGTGGCGAACCTTTTCAGCTTGAATTAACTTTTTATAGGTTTGCATAGTGTCTTTATAGTTTTCTTGGTCATCTATCTTGTAATCTAATCTCCATTTTCATTCTAATCTCCGACATTCATGTTTTTTTTGCAAGATCCAGAGTCAGCCCCCCCATTCTGTACTTGATCTAACCTTTGGGGCATCCCTATTACATGTGACTGTAAAGTTTGGTTCTCCACTTGCGCCAACTCTACCTGTCTTTGGAGATCCCTCAAGGTGTCGTTAAGAGCAGAAACGTCAAAAGAACCATACACCATGCTGCCTGGGCGGGACAAGAACATTTTTTATTTATTTTTATTTTAGGGGCTTCACATTCTATCAGGAACCAATCTGGGAAGATGAACGTTGGAATGCGTTCTTCTCTCTGCTGGACACACAGTGTCAGGCTCCTCTTTGCAGAATTTCGGGATTGTGCTGATGCTCAAATGGGGTCCACCACTCGACGGCCCCAAGTCTGAACTATATATATATATATATATATATATATATATATATATATATGAGAATCCGATCCTTCAATTGAAGAAATGAGGCCACAAGCGGGGAAACTGATGGAGACACCTTTATTGAGCAGAATAACCCTCGTTGTTTGGCGAATGCATTTCGGCATCTTTGTAGCCTTCCTCAGCGCCAGCGGTATGTTCAGGGTTCGTGTGTCTGTTGCGATTTAAAAGTCTTTCCTGTTCCTGTGGCGGAAAAACAGGCTCCACCCCCCAGGTAAGTGTCAATCACTCTCGTGTCTGCAGGCTGTCAGTGGAACAGTGCCTGCAAGTCCCAGAAATCAATGTTTCCGGCTAGCTGGATGTGGCGGGGGTGGCTCGAGTGTCAACAAGATTTATGATTCCCTATGTATCCTGCCGATTTCTGGGTGTCTCCTTGCGTCCCCTGACCGCAGCAACCCTCAAGCCTCCGGGTTTAATCTTCTGCGGGGACTCGGTGGGAATCCTCCTTGCCCAATGAGAAATCGAATGATTTCTACACCGCATTCAAATCTCTTCCGAGCTTGCTGGTGGGCCGTGGCAATTCCAATCACTTGGAGACAAAATGATCCGTCGAAACGGGAACCAGGGTGTGCCAAGGCCGTCTTAACGCTGCGGGGACCTCAGAAGCGCGTCTCTGGAAACCGCGCTACAACATGAGAATCCGATCCTTCAATTGAAGAAATGAGGCCACAAGCGGGGAAACTGATGGAGACACCTTTATATATATATATACATATATATATATATATACACAGACTGTTGGGATAATCAAGTGAGGGAAGGAAAGGATGGGAACAGCAGGGAGGGAGATCTGTGTAAGACAAAATATAAAGGGACACACTGTAAGTATCTTTTCATGTATCGGCCTTTCCTATACCCCATGTCTCCCACTACCAGTAACACTAAAGACTACACTTCCTACCTGTAAAGGAAAATAAGTATTCTTTTGATGCCAGAAGAGAGTAGGGTGAATACTGGGTCCTTACAACTCTGATGGAGAACAAAAGGACATACGTAAGATACATCTACTAACATCAGGAACCATTATACATTTGCATAAGCTCCCTACCTACCCTTGAATATCTGTGTGTTTCTGGAGTTTTTTTAGACCCGACTGGTATGACACCCTAGTTTCCACCTCTCTCCTGGGATAGAACATATATAGAGAACAACCAAGATTAAACATAAATAACAACAGGCAGTGGTAATGATCCTTAACAGTGGCAGTATAAGATGTTCAAGTTCTTTTAAATAGTGCACAAAATAAGATGCTGCAGTTCTGAGTTGGCAAACGATATGGCAATGTTACGTAAACATCCATTGTGTGGACAGCGAAACTCCAATGCCCAGAATTACAGCCAAAGAACAGTGATCAAGCAATAAGGCTCCCCGCAAGAGACCATGGAAAAGTAGGTCTCATCCAACGGGGAAGCGCTAACACTAGGCAACAAATCTCCCCTGCACGAGACGGCAGCCAGACAGTCTCATAGTGCTGCTCTCACCCAGGGGTATCTAGGCGCTAAGACAGCCAGGAGAGGAACATCATACAGGAGAGTCAGAAAAATAGTACCACTTGTTGAATAGCAAAGTCTTCAAACTTTTCTGAAATCCCAAGAGATTTGATTTATTCTTAAGTTCTAAGGGGAGTGAGTTCCACAGGTTTGCTGTGCAGGCTACTAAGCTCTTTTCAACCCAAGTAGCTTTTCTGATTTTAGGGACAATCAAATTTCCACTAAAGGAGGAGCAAAGAGATCTTGTGGAGATGTATAGTTGAAATCTTTGTTCTAGATACTCTGGACCAAGGCCATGTAGATACTTGAAGCCTATGCAAAGAATCTTAAACTCGATCCGTTTACAAATGGTGAGCCAGTGTAACTGACCCAGCACTTGGGATACAGAATTGTGTCTGGGAATGCCGAGCAGCAAACATGCTGCTGCATTTTGAAGTGTGTGAACTTTATTCTGAAAGCGCTTTTGAATGTTAATAATCCATTACAATAATCAAGTTTGGATGTGATAAGGGCAGCGACTACAGTCTTTTGTAGTGTCGGTAAAATATAAGGCAGAACCTTTCTAAGAAGTTTCAGAATGTAAAAGCATGATGAAGTGATGTGGTTTATCTGGCCTTCAAAAGATAGTTTGGATAACGTGCCCAAGATACCTCCGCCTACTACGCCTAACTGATGCCATTCATGCCTCCACAGAACCCGAGACGGAGGCACCGTGAGCGCTACACGCTCGCGCTCCATCTAACTCACACACATTGGCACACTGGTTGGGGTGGGGGGGTGGTGGGGATGGGGGGGGGTTGTTGGCTTTGTTATCCTTAGTGTGGGTTTACGAGAGATCCTTGTTCAGATCCACAGGTCATTATAACGATACAACCCGAGGACAATTGTGGGGCCCGAAAGCCCTTGCAGGTTATGTGCAGCTTTATGTCAAATGGTTACTTCAGACTGCCATTTGTATTCTCTCGCTGACTCAATACTGCAATGCAACATTCTTGTTTTTCTCTGAAACCAATAAAACAAATTTAAACCAAAAGATAGTTTGGTGTCAAAAATCACCCCCAAGTTTTTCACCTTAGAGCTTGATGTGAGAAGGGCACAAAGCTCCTGAGGCCATCAATTTGGAGACCAAAAGGAATGGTTATTCCCAAATAGCAGGAGCTCCATTTTAGAATAATTTAATTCAAGGCAATTATCCCCCATCCAGTTGCCTATTTCCCGCCTGCAGTCATTAAATTTGACTGCAGTGGTATCTGAATTACCAGTTATCGACACAATGATCTGCGTATCATCAGCATAGGAAATTAAGGCAAACCCATGGGATTTAATCAGTGATGTTAGTGGGGTGAAATATAGATTAAAAAGTGTTGGGCTCAAAGAGGACCCCGTGGCACCCTGCATGGCAGCGAAAAAGATGGTGACACAAAATCTCCTAGGTTCACTGCTTGGACTCGATCTGTTGGAAAAGATGTAAAGAAATCTAAAGATTTATCCTTGATTCCATCAGAGGTAAGCCGGTCAACAAGTGTGGTTGACAGTATAGTATGCAGCCGAAAGAGCCAGTAGGATCAGGGCCACATTTCCCCTGACATCTATAGCATGTCTGATATCCTCGGTGGCAGTAATCAATGCAAGCTCTGTGCTGGGATGACTATGGCATCCAAACTGAGTGGGATTCAGTATCTGATTAGCATTTATGAAGTTGGTCATCTCCTTATTGATTTCCACTACCTTGGCTGAAATGACAAATGGTAGATTGGCTATAGTTGTTGAGGTCACCTGTATCTAAATTGGATTATTTCCCACGTGCGAGGACCGCATCTACCTTCCACTCTCTTGGTAATTATCCTGTGCTAAGTGAGTTGTTAAAGATGCATGTGAGGTAGAGAGCTAAGACCTCAAGTGGCATATGAATATTTCTGGGGGGACATATGTTCCCTGGTTTAACTTGTGTGAGGAGTTTTTGTATTTGATATACTGACAAAGCAGAAAAGTGAGATAAGGTGTCAACTTTCATATTATGGGGAGAACTCACCGATGAGTAGCAGTAGTTAACCATTGCTGCCTCAGTGTGAGGTTTCATACTCGATGTATTCCTCATTGACCTTGTACCTAAAAGAGGACCTGGCTTTTCTTGGCTTGGTGTCAGGCTATGAGTTTGACTCGTTGCTAGGAAGGAGTCATATAAAGATTTTGCTTTTCCTTGAAAAAAAATACACCAGTTTATTACAAAACTGTTGGTTGATCATGGGATTTTTTGCTTCTGGGAGCTGAGAGAGTTTTTTTTTCCTGGTGCAAACACTTCGTTTGATGATTCTTCTGCAGCTTCAATTTTGATGGTAAAGTGGCGAACCTTTTCAGCTTGAATTAACTTTTCATAGGTTTGCATAGTGTCTTTATAGTTTTCTTGGTCATCTATCTTGTAATCTAATCTCCATTTTCATTCTAATCTCCGACATTAATGTTTTTGAAGTAGTAGAGTTTCGTTAAACCAGGGCTCAGATGGATTATGCTGAAGATTATGATGACTTTTCAATGAGGCCAACTGGTTTAACAAGGTTTCCAGCCACTGACTGTAACATTCAATGGCAGTATCAGCATCCAACATATTCTCTAGTATCGTCTGAGCTAACTGCTCATCATTAAGAATATGCCAGGGACACCGAATTGAAGGTACAATATGATGGTTAGTATTCAATTCAATCAATACTTACCCTATTTCAAACATGACTGTCCTATAGTTTGACTAAGTCAGGGGAAAGGACAATAGCCATTCAAGCTGTAAATTGTCCATAAAAATTACATCTAGTAAATGTCTTGCATTTGGTGTGGGACCCTGAACTACCTGTACTAGTGAAGGAAGTGACCCGATTAGGGCCCCCCGGATCACTCGCGAACACCTCTCAGCCTTCCATACAAATGAAGAGTCGGTCAGACACTAGAGAATACAAACCAAAGTGATTTATTAGTCATACAATCAAGCGGAATCCAGTCTGACCAGCTTCCTTGGATTGCTGCAGAGGAGACTGGCCTCAGACAACATGCTGAGGCATAAAATATATTTCCAGTACCCCTAAAGTCACGCCCAGACTGGATTTTTCCAGTTGGGAACTAATGAACAAAGGAGATACACAAAGATGAGTTACAATCCTGGGACTGGGCACACACTATCCTGGATTCAAGGTTACTCTGCCTGCCCTCACCGCTCTGAGCGGTGGGAGCGGGCCTTTCTAGTCAGAAAGGTATGCACTAATAAAACATTCTATTCATAGCACGGCAGACTCAGCCTTGAAGAAATACATGTACAGAGGACACATTGGCAGCCGCTTTCTGGTGAGGCAGAAGTTAGTTTCGATCATGGCTCAAAATGGCGCCTAATACAAAATGGTGCAGCAAATGCTAACTTAATTTGTACAATTCTAAAAGTAAACATTTTCGTTCCAACACTAGTGCCACACTAGCTATTAGATCTATCAAGTTGTTAGAGTCTTTATCTAAAGGATTTTACAAATAGTAGTTAAAGTCCCCAAGAATAGTAAAATCTGATGAGTTGACTTTCTGTTCCACCATGTTACTGATGGTATGATTGAATTCAGCTTTGGATCCTGGGGAGCGATAGAGTAACAGTCCATCAAACGAATAATGGCTGCTGAGTTCGATCTTAAAGCCTAAGGCTTCACAGCTCTGGGCAATGGAAATAGCTTTAAAGGAGGTTCTGAAATGATTGTGATAAAAGATAGCAAGACCATCACCTCTTTTCCCTGCGCGTTCTTGTCTAAATACAGTGAAACCCTTAGGTAGTGTCAAAATAAAATCCGGGTCCGGGGTGGCATCGGCCCAGGTTTCAGTGATAAAGGCCAATTTTAGGCCCTGAGACTTTGTGATTTCAGCAAACTTAATTCAGTTTTTTACCAAGAATCTGGCATTAATGAGGGTGCCACTGTACCTAAGAGTTGTTTATTGGTAGCTCTGTTTCTCAGTGTATGGGAGTGAAGGGATTGAGTGGTGAAAATGGTGAGTTAACTTACATGCAGGGCATTGCAGAACATTATCAACATATTGTGGATCTAACTGGGTGCCGGTGCAGGTCTTACCTGGAAGATTAAGACTGAGTAGTGCGTTCTTTGAGTATCTGACTATGCTGTCAGTCAGCCGTGAAACTGGCAGGGGGACTGGCACTGAGCGCGGTCCGAGCATGGATGGGTTTAGACGGGCATGCCTTAAGCATGACAGGCTGTCTATATAGCATGGCATTGGAGGAGTAGAGGGCATGCAGATCATGAACTGGGTCCAGGAACCTGCGCTATGTGTCACAGGTTCCCATGTGGAGCATAACTACAGGTAAAGTGAAGCATAAGAGAAATAAAACATGAGAAAAAGTAACCCATTAATATATAAAATGCACTTCCAAGATGGCGGTAAAGACAACCAGTGGGAGCCAGGCACTTCCCGATGCACACTAGGGGTTACAAGAAAATTGGTAGCTGTGGTCAATTGCGATCTCGGTGGCTGCACAGATGCGCGTACAGGCCAGCTTTATAGCCTGTCATCGGAGGTGTATGGGGGCATGGTCTGAGGCACTCCTCAGAGCGTTTTAAAATCTACAATAGGGGAGGGCAAACAGAACACAAACTGGAGTTCAGCAACCCCCACTATGCATCACAGGCTCCCCCCATGGAGCATAACTACTTGTAAAGTAAAGCATAGCAGAAATAAAACATGAGAAAAAGTAACAAATAAACATAAACAAGCATTTACAATGCAATGGTCTCGGCATTATTAAAGGTAGACCTATTGGCATTGCTCATGACATTTTTTTTTTAAATCATAACTAAATGGCATTGTCATTTACAATGCCAATAGCTTAATCGTTAAATAAATGACATTGTCATTTACAATGCCAAGAGCTTAATCGCTCGCAAATGCATGACCTATTGCATTTACACCCACACAGAGCCACTGTTAGAACTGGGGGTCTCTAGTTGGCAGAGGTAGGTACCACTGTCCAAATAGGGACCCTTGCTTCTAGTCAGGGCAAGGAGATAACCCTCTGAGATAACCCCTGCTCACCCTCTAGGTAGCTTGGCACGAGCAGTCTAGGCTAACCAGAGGCAATGCAGTATTTGTACCAACACTCACAGTAACACAGTGAAAACACCACAAACTGACTCCACAACAGGTTAGAAAAATAAAGGTATTTAATCTAAACTACACAAGACAAAACGACAAAAATCCAACATACACAGTTCCAGAATATGGTTTCAAAAGAGTTCTTAAGATTGCGTTAAAATTCTTTAGGTTGCGATAGAATTATCCACAGATGCGTGAAAAGTTCACAGTTGGGTCACGTTTGCTCACAGTACCTTTTAGTTGCAACAAAGTTCCAAAAGCAGAAGCTGGTGCGGTGGAAAACAAGCGATGCGTTGCTCCTGAGACCTGGGGAGGCGATGCGACGGCCCCGCTGCAGCAGCGGGCGTGTAGCGACGAATCCAGTCTGTATGGGGAGGAAGGCCACTTGTATGGATTCCGGTGCGTAGGTTCCGTAGGAAGTTTGTTCTCGCAAAGGCACGATGCGACGATCTCGTAGGGGCTGCGACGATATCCGGGGCGACGATGTGCGGTCCGGCGGTGATCCTCTCTCTCGCAGCTCCTCAATGCGATGGTTCTGCGACGATGCTCGCAGCGACGTGATGCGGTCCGCAAGCAAGCGGTGCGGTGATCTCACCCAGCGACGACAGGCTCTGCGACGACACTCGCAGCGATGTTCGATTTTCCTGCACCGGTCTGGTGCGTCCCGCAAACGAAGGATGCGACGGCTCTGCGACGATCTCGACCTTCGTAGCGGCGGGAAACTTCTCGCACTGTCGGGGATGTGCTCCACAAGCGAGCGATGCAACACTTTTCAATTTCAAAAGTCTCTCAAGCTTAGTTTCAAGCTTCCCAGCACAGGTACAACTTCCAGAGGCCCCACAACTGGATCAAGCACTCTAGGAAGGACAGAACTCTCTCAGCAGAGTTCAGGGAAGTTGGGGGTGAAGTCCTTTTGTTCCTGGGACTTCAGAACAGGGAGCCAGCTCTAGTCGGGCCCTTTGAGATTCCTTCAAGACAGGGGACACAGCTCAGCAGCAAAGTCCTTCCCCTCTCCTTGGCAGCAAAGCAACAGGTCAGTCCAGCAGAGCAACAGCAGGACAGTCTTCCTTCTTCAGTTTCAGCTTTCTCCTTGGCAGAGGTTCCTTATTGATTCCAGGATGATCTAATTTTCTGTTGTCAGGGGTCCTGTACTTATACCCCTAAAGTCTTTGTTCTCTCTGTGCATGTGGGCCCTGAGCCCGGTCTGAACCAGTTCTGGGTGTTTCCTGAGTACTTTGTTTTGCTGGCTTCTTCTTTCCTTTCAGAGTGAGGGGCAGGGTCGTCAGCCGCCCAGCAGGAGGTGGAGCCAGCATTGTGGAAGGCAGGCACAGCCCTATTCAGGCCGAGATGCTAACTCCTCCCACCACTCCAGTTGCAAATGCAGTCATTCAGCCTAGGGCTGACTCAGCCAGCCTCCTGGGGAATCCCCAGCCCCTGTCACTCTCAAACCAGACAGTCAATACACAAACAGGCCCAGGCACACAGAAGGGTCAGACAAGAGAACAGCAACTTTCTACAAGTGCTGTTCTCAAACACAGGATTTAAAGACAACCTTTCCTAAAAGATTTGTTATTAAATTCTGAGTTCAGGGATACTAGATACTTATGTCCTATCTTGTTCCTATGGGAAGAAATGCTGTTAACCACTGTAGCCAGCATCCCCCGTGTTAATCTATGGAGCAAGATAGCCTTACAATAGTGAAAAACGAAAATGGCTGCCATTCACTATCAGAGCATGTCACCTGTACTAGTACATGCTCTACCTTCTACATACACTGCACCCTGCCCAGGGGGGTACCTTGGGCCTTCCATAGGGGTGACTGATGTGCACAAACAGGGAAGGGTTAGGCCTGGTCAGTGGGGACACTGACCAGGAGGACATGGCAGTTCTAAACTGCACACAGGCACTGTAGTGTCAGGCCTGAGACATCATTTTAGGGCTACTCCCGTGGGTGGCACAATCAGTGCTGTAGGCCCACTAGTAGCATTTGTCATCACCAGCCCTGGCACTCCCAGTGCACTTTACTAGGGACTTCATGGTGATACAAATATGCCAAACATGTATATCCAATCAGAATAACAATTTACATAGGGAGCACTCACACTCTGGCACTGATCAGCAGTGGCAGTGTCCAAAGCATCTAAACCAGCAAAAACGAAATCCAGCACATCATCAAAAATACAGGAGGTAGAGGCAAAAAGATAGGGGAAACCACGCCAAAGATGCCAGGTCTAACAGCCACACACACAAAGCCACCCACTCACACATACAGAGCCACCCACACAGAGTCATTCACATAGAGCCACCTACACAGAGCCACCCTCACACAGACAGAGCCACCCACACATAGAGCCACCTACAAAAAAAAGCTATCCACACAGAGCCACACACAGAGCCACACACACACACACACAATGCCACACACACACACACACACACACACACACACACACAGAGCCACACACACAGAGTCACACACACACACACACAGCCACACACACACAGAGCCACACACACACACAGCCACACACACACATAGCCACACACAGAGCCACACACACACACACAGCCACACACACACACACAGAGTCACACACAGACAGAGCCACACACACTGAGCCACACACAGACAGAGCTACACACAGACAGAGACACACACAGGCAGAGCCACACACAGACAGAGCCATACACAGACAGAGCCACTTATGATCCAAGCTTCTGCTAACTAAAGGCATAATGCCATCACTGATAGATATATGTAATGACCATATGGCTAGGCCCTCCTCATTAAGCCTCGAGCCTCATTGCTTTCTTTATTTCTAATTGTTTACCTTGTATATGTTGTGTGCATTTTATTATGGTTATGTCAAAAGTATGAAAGCAAGAATGAGTCAGTGGATGGATAAAGGGGTGCACAAGTGACCCTGTGCATGTGATGACAGCGTGAGGGCTCAAACTCAGTGACACAAGGGGCAATTTTATTTATACTGGAAATTACCATGCTTGTTTAGATCTGTGCACATAATGCCTACATTCAGGAAACATCTGAAAAATAAGGAAGGCAGACTTACTGGAACTCTAAAAAAAAAAAAAAGACAACTATTCTATATGTGTTAGATGTGTGAATTCATTTTTGTGTACACAAAAAAATATGGTTTTCAAAAATGACAGCTGTAAACTATTATACAGCCTTTGCGAACATACTTTAAGTAAGCATTTCGTGATGATGCAGAGTACGCAGTGAAAGCCTTTTTTCCAAATGAAATGGATTCTTAGTTCACCAAGCAGCCACTACCAAATTCTGAAGCCAATGCAGCGAAGGAGTCAGACCAATACAGCCAAGTAGGGTGATGGCGAGACAGAAATATCTGTCTGAGCTCATCCAAGATGAAACGATCTCTAAGCAATGGCAGGAGCAGGCTTTGCCAAGCAAGTCAACTGCCGAACGTGTCTAAACCGAAGACGCTTTGTATTGTACACAGGAAATTGACTTTGCATGGTTCAAAAGAATTATGCTGCCTCACGGAAGTATTGCTGTTATGCTTACGTTTCTCATGCATCCCATTACTTAAGTGCACTGAGGCAAAGAGACCTTTGTTGATGTGCTAGGCACATTATGTCTGATGGGCTAAGACGACAAGGTGGATAGGGTATAATATAACATACCGCATTTATTGTCTCACTGACCCATTAATTAATCCGGACCGCTAGGCAAAAAGACCTACGAAGCAGATTGATTTAATGGATTTCTAAGTCTGCCAAATGCATATGCAGGGAAAACGCGTATGGTAGTAATCTAAGACTGAGATACTGAATGTGTCTTTCAGGGCATAAATGTGGGGGAGGAGCTGGCTTTGATAAGCCATACCGACATACTAAAAGCATGTGAAAAGCTGCGCCTGGACTGAACATCTGCTCAGCCAGGGGTACCCCTGTTAAAAAGTAGTGCTGAGTCTCTGGAAAAATGTATAATATAGTGAAAAGGAATAAATGTAGCAGTTGAAGGGGAGGGGACAGCCCACGCCACTGGATTGATTGATGACAAAGTGACAGACAAGAAGACTGAAGAATGAGAGATCGCAATTTGGTTCAGCTCAGAGTGAAGGTAACGGCAAAGATGACTAGTGTTATTTAAGGCTGATGTCCAAAGTAGGAGCTTCCCATCACGTGTAGGTTTTTCAAGAATGCATACAGGTTATTATGGAACAAATGGCAGAGATATCCAGCATTAGACCACATAAAGGTGCAGAGGGAATAAGTAGTATCAAACATAGCAGAGAAGGCCTGCACAAAAGAGGAAAAGGGTAGGTCAGGAAATAAAGTTGCTGTGACATAGGGTCCGTTGATATTTATACTTTAATAGTGTGATGGTAAAGGTACAGTAGATGTGAATGATGACCATATGGAGTATGTCGGATTAACTGTTGTGGGGCAAGATGCTCAAGAAAATGTTAAGGTTAAGTTTGTACCAGGCAGAACGGATGTGGAAACAGGTGTTAATGAGCGTGGGACTAAAGAATAATTAAGAGACTTTCTAGTTCCTGGATCCTGTCTGCAACAGAGAACCAAAGCAGAAAAAGTCTTTGTTCTCTTGCAGGCACTACACAGGGGGATCTCGCCGACTGACTAGGACCACTTTCCGTGATGACAAGATACCTGGCACTAGGAAATTGCACATCCCTTTCTATTGATCCTGGCAACCGGTTGGTAAACAATGGGCGAGGGGGTAGAAATAGTCAGTTTCCCTGCACCTGCCCTTTACAGTCTTTTCTGGGGGTTGCAAGACTGTTCATGGGTGGAGTTGGAGCCTTCTAGCTCAGAGGGTGCAACACTGCTAACAGATTCATAGCGGTCTAGACATGCACTGGGAGATAAGGAAGTTAATGTCTCGTTTTGATTGGCCTTGAGGTAAGGGTAGTATGAACTGTAGATGGGCGCTCATGTGAACTGCAGTCTGTGGATGAAGAAATTGATGCCAAGCCAACAGAATGTTCAATCAGTGGTGAACTTTAATGCCCCTGGCACACCTAAAGTTTGTGGTGGGCCATCAATTTGGTGCTAATCTTGGGACAAGTACCACATTTATGTGGGGAAAGTACTTGGGATGTTAACAACGCAATAAGGGTTTTACAGCAGACTTTGGGAAACGTGCATTAACAAGTCAGCCCTAGTTTTGACTACATTTGTACATAGAGTGGCATTGAAATCACAATGAATTAGATTCAAAGTTGGGTCTCGTTTAAGAAGATTCGAGTGAAATGTGTCGTAAGGCAAAGATCGAAAGTAGTAAGGAAAACTGGGACCCAACGTCATGCGGTGTCATGGCACCAGTCAGACAAGTAGTGCGGTTTATTTCTGGCGGGAAGTAGCAAGCCGCTAAAATGTTGCTGGCCGCCCAGCGCCGAGGTGGCCAATACGGAAGTGACACGGCTTTAAGGGCAGCAAGTATAGAACAAAAGCTTGAAAGGGCATCATCATGTGATCACAAACTGGAACTAAGGGGTGTGGGAAGTTGAGGCGAGCTAATAAGGTAGATCGATATATTTAAAGGGAACAGAGAATCCCAGATCCTGACTGCAGTCAGACTTGTGGGGGGTCGACAGTGTTAAACAGTAGACCACAGAGCGGGATCGACACTGAAAGGAAAATAAACGATCTCCCGGGATTTGACAGCTGTCCGTTAACGGATTAAGTGCTGGGAAGAAAAAATGATTATCTTGGTTCATAAAAAATACAATGTTCCCTGCTTTCGATGGCAATGACTAGGTATGAAAGCAGCAGAGAGCGGCGTGAAAGGGAGCCTGCATAAGGCAGGACTCCGCGTCTGCTCCCATTGCCTTGCAGCAGAAGGGAGATGCCGTGCAGACAATGCAGAGAGTCAGAGGCTGCCGCGCCGTTAGTCACGGAGGCCGCACAGCCTGCAATCACCTTGGAGCAGTACAAGAAGGCTGCGGTGGCCACCGCCGGCATTCACGAACCTCAACTACGCCAACCTTGTAAATCTCTTCCTGGCACTGGAGGAGAGGGGGGGGTGCAAAGCCGCGTCTCGGGGTGTGTGGCGAGGGGGCACCGGGCTCACAGGAGACAGCGGGACCAGCGCCCATTAGGACAGAAACCCTCCCTAGCCCCTAGATACAGCCCAAGTTCCCTAAACCCTTCAACCCCTCCTGAATGCAAACGTAGAGGCCGCCGCTACATCAGACTGGAAATCCCCTCAGATCGCAGCCTGTACCGCAGAGACCTGTCACTGCACAGTCATGGACTCCTTTTGTAACGCCCCCTAACAAACATCCCCCACTCCCGATGTGCGCAGGATGCCTGCCCCCTTCCTCCACCATAGTCAGACCTTCCAGAACATTCTGCGCGTTGCCTGCCCCAGCCCGTTATTCTGCGCATCGCTAGCCGCTCCCCCTTCCCTTCTAACCGTGATGTCTTTGAAGAGGCCCCCGGGCGCGATGCCCACATGTATTTGGCGTCCACATAACCGACAATGGCGGCCTCCTGGCAGCTGCCGTCCGCCATCAAGTTATCTATGTAGCCCTGCCCGCCTGACATCTTCCCACGGAGAGGGTGCTGCGGGCAGGCCTGTGATTCCCGGGGCGGATGGGCTCCTGCAGCGCGGGCTGCGAGCACAGGCCGCGGATGGGACAGCATGTCCAGCAGCAGTCTTAGCTCCGGCAGGAAGGATCGGGCAGTGCAAGGGCCGGACGCGGTCGGGCAGAAATGGCTGCCACAAAGCTCCGACATTTTCGGAATCGGGGGCGTGTTTTTTGTTGACTGACGGATGACGTCACGGTGAGAAAGAACGCAAAAAACACGCCCCGAATCCGAAAAAGACGGGGCTTAAAGGGAGTGACGCCCCTCACCTCCAATGGCTGGCCAGCATTTACGAGGCCAGCCAATGGAGAAGAGGGGCGGGTTCAAGCCCCCTAACTAAAAAACATTAAATCTTCGGACCGAACTGCGCAAGCGCAGCCTACGGTCCTCGACCTAAAAACGCACTTCCAAGATGGTGGTAAAGACAGTGGGAGCCAGGCACCTCCCGACACAGACTACTGCTAACAAGGAAATGAATAGTTGTGGTCAATTTTGATCTCGGTGGCTAAGCCAGTGTTAGTATGTTTAGAGGTGAGAGCACAAGCACTTTAGCACTGGTTAGGAGTGGTAAGGTGAGAAGTGTCCTAAGGTAAAAAAAAACTAGTTCAGTAAAAAATAGGAGAAAGGCAAAACGTCTGGGATGACCCTTCAAAAAGCGCCAAGCCCAACACTGTTGAACTGATTTCATTTGTGTTGGCATTTGTCAACGTAGCCCTCGATTTGCAGCCTTCTTTCAGTACGCAGACATCTTTTCTCTTCTGTTTCACCCAGCATGCATGCTATGCATACACAAGCAACTTTGTAAACAAAGTTTTGAAATGTAATCTCACGTTCCCATGTACAGAATAATGTTGCTTTCCTTTAGAGTATTGCAGCACACTGTTCCTCTGAGAGTGAATTTTTACACATTGTGATTCTCATGAGAACGTTTTGTTTGTATATTCAATAACAGTATTTGTATTAATAACGTAAGGGTCTGACGTGCTCCAGGGATCGGAACTGCATTATGTGAATCTGTGGAATAATTTTGAGAATATGAACTGCGAAACCGTGTCATTCTTTCTTTAATGTGATTGGTTCAAACTATTTGAGTCTTGCACAAGTCTATTGAATATATGACTCCCATCGTAGAAAGCATTATAAAAGAAGCCCCATCTTGGGTGTGTTGGTCTCATTCTCCCTTGATTTTCAGGATGCAGCACCACGTCCGTTTGACCTCCGATTTATGACTGTGATTTATTCTTCAGAGTTGAACTATAACTGGTTCTGCTTATTGATTTCCTGCATTTTATTCTGAAAATCATGCTAATTCTTGATTTAAACGGCTAATTGATGGTACTAACCACATATTTTGCCTTCTGTAATCATTTAACCTTTCATAATATTCATGGTTTCACTTTACATTTATCAAACCAAATACCGAAAGGGGTACTGCAAGAAATCCCTCTATCCAGAAAGGAATAGAGGCCTTTTCTAATCAGGAGGAATTGGATACACTCTACCTAGTTAAACTCAAATCACAAAGAATATACCACACCTAATGTGTTTAGAGGTATAGAGTCAACCTCTAGTAAAGCACCCTACTGGCACAAAAAAGAAAACATATTTTTTTCCTTTTTATCTGAGACTCTCAACAACTCTAGTAGGGGAATGCTTGATCATCGGGTCACACCCTGGTCCCTAAAAACTAGGATGGGCTCGACTATATTTCAGGAAGCACTTTGGATATTGTTCCTGCTGGGTTCCTAATCAATAAAAGTGGCTCAATTAACCAACGTGTACCTTTATTTGCATTTTTTTGGGTATGGTTAAAACATTTTATATATTGTGGATACGAATATAATAGTCCTAATACCCTATACTCGTTGACATTTCAGACCCTATACTCAAGGCCACTTGGGTCCAGGGCTTACTTCAGAACGTACTTGGTGTATTGCCCTGCTACATACATTCAATCCCTCATTCTATTCAACATATAAAAGCATTTTTATTGTGAAGCCAAATGTGCTTTAGAGTTTTTGTATTATAAATTTGTATACTGGATCCAGATGAAAAGCAACTAAATCCTTGGGTGATTTACATCGCTCCCGATCTGTCAGGAGTGCTTTCATTGCCATTAATTCAGAGGTGTACAAATAACCACTGCTCCTAAACTCAGTATGCTGTGCACATTACATAATTGCATAGTTCACCTTTAGCCCCATTTTTCATTCATTGTATTTTACTATATGAATTTCTGCATGCTCAACTAAAAATCATTCAAAGCTTCAGTTCAGTTGTTGGCTCCGGGTACTGCATGGTTTTGGAGAACCTACAAACCATACATATACCCCCATTCAGAAGAGTTTATCAGACGTAATGGTATACTGCTTTTTGTACATCACCAAACGTGATGGAAACATTACAGATGAAATGCTATCACCAATTTCTATTTTTCCTACTGTAGAAAGGTAGGATCTGACTGCATTGTTACGCCCACTTTTTGCCTGGTGTTTTGCTGGTTTCCTGACTAGTCTGACTGGGATCATGCCAATCAGGGCCCCAGTCTATCTACATTCTCACTAAATTCGCTATGACTTGTACTTAGGTACACTCCAGATTGGACACTGGGTTACCCTTGTCAGTCCCTATGTAGAATCTAAGGTCAGGGGACAATCGATATTTGCCCGGCGGTATCGCCTCTTAGACCCATGAAATATTGATCAATGAAGAGGCAGGCGCTGGAGGCGGGAAGGCAGGAAACAAGGTTTATTCTCTCCGGAGGAGAACACAACAGTTAGACAGCAGGTATCGTTCTGAGGTGCTCTAACTGCATCTCTGAGGCCTGGCCTCTTATATACAGGTTTTATTGCTTTATTATAGATTACATGTTCATGGCAATGCTTTGATGTACGGAAAGACATTCCCGGAATCTCCCCTTCGGGCCCGTTCCCACACACATTTACAGTAGAAGTCCCCACCCCGGTCACAACAGGTGATGATTATCGCGCAGCTGGATATTCCGCCGATTCATGGAATGTGGGGGGTTCGATCGGATCTCATGGGGTGGGGGCTTTGATCAACTCGGGGGTCCTTTGATGAGGGAAGCTTTCTACTGTACGGGGAGGGGCGAGGAATAGTACCGGCAGAGCTGGGTGTCGGCCTGGGAACGAGGAAGACAAACGGGCACACACAGGAAAAAGGGGGTTGGCATCAAAGGGCCTGGGACCATGAAAAGGAATGAAGGGAGGTGTCGCGCTGGGAACAGGATGGGGTTCTGAGGCAGAGCTGCGCTGAAGAGGGGTTTATGACTCAAAGCAGGTGCGAGCAGGGGGGTTGGTCAGCGTGCAGGCTTGGTGAGGGCGAAGGGCTACGTCGGGGGCCAGTGGCATGCAAAAGGGCTATTCTGATCGAGGCACCTAAAATGGCGGACGCGTACGACAAAAAGTGTGGCATCAGGGGGAAAGGCAAGATGGCGCAGATAATGTTTACCAAAATCGTACTAATTTTCCACAGTCCTCCCTTTAACATATTCAAGACATCTTGCTGGTCTATTTCCTATTCATGTCTATTGTGGTAGTCATAGGTAAAAAGTAGGAACTCAGGTGAAGGAGCTATAAACATTACATTTCAAAATCGCTCATCTTAGGAGGCGGGTCTATCGAAAAAAACTCGTTTGCAGGAAAGTTATAGTAATGCAGACAAAACATTTCATAGCTACTTATAGTCGGTAGGAATGTAAACTGATAGGTTATTACATATCCGAGTTCTGTTCATTGTTGGTTGCTGCATAATCAATACATTGGTGGCTGGGAGAGAAATGAGACATAGTAGAAACGATAAATAAGGAATGTTCGAAGTTAGTGAGTTCTCAGCATTTTGGTTTCCGTCTTCCGTTGGCACTGTGGAGCACCGGCGGTGGAGCATATGGGTCCAGCTCTGATCTAGATTCCGCGTTGCAGGGCATGACCTTTTTCTTGCTTTCCCGGTCAAAAAGGTCCTTTTCGCCCTGTGTCCTTTGGAGTCGGCAGTCAAAGAGTTCAGGTGGAAGAAGAGTGTGTAAGTAGTCCATAGGGTAGGTCGGAGAAAAAAGGGGGGGGATGGAGCAGGGCCAGATCGGGAACAGACCAGGGGGCGGAGAATTCCAGGTAGGCGGGCTCATGACTGAGTTCAGAGAGCGGGGACTTTTTCGGCACACATTTTGAACATTGAGCAGGGACATCAGGTCAGCCCTTTCCTCTCATTTTGTCGGAAATAGTGCCTTGTCCTGCAGCTCTTTTCTGCCGCGGTCTCGCCTTGGCCAATGTCGCAGATGTTCCATAGTCTGTAGTCAGGCCACGCGCTCCCACATCCGGTCCTTCTTTCCTCCGACGGTCGTACCCTTAAAATGAGTTTGAAAAGACAGTCTTTAGAGAATTGGTAGAGGAAGGTAATCACATAAGTCCATTTCTCTCCCAGCTCCAGGCACAAAATGAAAACGTCCGTTATATTAGAGTTCACAACTAACATATAAATGACCGATGATGGGCCTGTTGGATTTACTATGACTTTCCTTCACAACTATTTATTACAGTTTACGACAGTTCATCTGATGGAGACCCCCCCTTCGTAATACGAGCCTGACAAAGCTATACCGTTCTCTAGGGTTTTAGATTTATAAAGGGTGCTGTGAGCTATCAATATGGTACTAATAGGTATCTTGCTGAGGGACGAACATAGGAAAAAACATTTTTTTTTTTTCATTCTATCAATGCATCTTGCCTTTCAATTAAACCTTTTTCGCTTTCAACGGTGTTCATTGCAATGATTTTCTTCGCTTCGGTCTAATCCTTTAACTTTGTAAAACATCATTCCGGTTCCTACGTGGCCTCTTATGGCCTGATTACTAAATTAGAAAAGACAGGGGTCTTATGGGAAACAACTAGGGACATAGAAAACTGAGGTAAGGGCGTAAGTAGACCCATCTCTTATGACCGGGGGTGAGGGACAGTTTTATAACTCTCGTCTGGGGCAGCTGATACGAAACAGGGGGCGTTCCTGGAATACGAGGATGTTCCGATCATTTTACTGGTTTGGGTATTGCGACAATTCGGGACAAGGAAGGTCGCGCCTTCTGAGGCATTTTATTTCATCATAGGAGCCGCTGACATGTAGTTCCCTTATTACGGGTCAGATTAGGGAACCTCAGTCGTCTTACCTGTCCTTTCCCTCATCGCCAACTCTCGGTTTCGTTAATTTAGCAGAAAGGAGAGGCAATGACACGGTCTCAGGGTGATTGTATTAAAGACAAGTTTTGTGCAAATACTGACGGTATTTGAAGCCAATTGGGTGGTGTGCTAGGGGTGGCGGTCTGCCAATTTGGGTGCTAGTCGTTCGGAAGAGTGAGAGTGTGGAGGAAAGAGAGAGAGAGAGAGAGAGAGAGAGAGAGAGAGAGAGAGAGGGATGTGCAACAATAGGCTAGATAGTACACGTGCAACATAGGGAGCGGCCGTGTATTTAAGATAGATTATTCAGCGCATTACTTGATACAAGACATCGCAGGTCTGTGTTAGTATTTTGAAAGCATGCGGTTCAGGACGGACGGGCATTAGGTCGGGTACGGGGGACATGCATTGTGAAAAAGGAAAAGGGCACCATTGTGTCGTACTCCTTACATTCTTGGTCCTTTGACCAGTTGAGTCGACGCTTCAGTCACACACAAACATCCTTTCATAGTTTCAGACATACGTGGCATGTGTCCACTCGCGCAATCGGGATTAAGGGTGATAATTTCTCAACAAGTCACACTATTGATTGGCTCGTTTGTTACATGAGCAGTTGGTGGGAGTGCTTAGGTGCCACCTTGCGGCGCTAGTCTGCTTCGCGTATCAGACATGGCAAGGCTTCAGATCTTCGCCACACCTCGGTTGTGATCTCCGATGTAACCTGCAGAGGGAGGGAAAAGAGGGGAAGGGAGGGGGACAACATTCGCGCGTATCCAATACATGGATTCAAGAGTCCTTTACTTACCTCATACCCGTCTTATCTCCTCGGGATAGAATCCCTGAGGTTGTGGTTTCTAGAGTCAGGGGGGGGGGGGGGCAGTGTGTCCTTATAGGCTGTGAGTAGGAAAACGCTAGGGAATCAGAAGTACTTAGCGCGGAGTTTCTAGTTGGTAGGTGTATTTAACTATCGGGGTCCTTAAATCTCTTTCAACGCAGTGGTGTTCTAAGGTTTACTAGTTCTTCGATCAACTCTGTTCCCTAGTACCTTTGAGCGTTGTATTTTATAACATTTACATCGTTTCATTTTACCCATCTTTTATATTCCATCATTTATACCGTTTCGTTTTACCCATCCTCAGAAGTCGAGGTCTTCCTCCATGCGCGAGTTCATGGGTCAGTCGTGTGTCCGAAGGCAGAGTATCGTGTCTTAGATCCGATCCTTCATTCGAGGCTGGGCAACCACCTTCTAATAACCTTAAAGAGAGAACAAAGTAGGGTGCACAAAAACTCTCCCGCCGATCCCACATTTTAAATAAAGCATGCAATACCCATTCATAGTTTCGAAAACCTTTATTTTTGCAAAATCATTTCAGTACGTAGATTATGAGGGTGGAGTCGTATTTGGCCGGACACGGCAATGGCGAAAGTGCGTACAGTGGGGGTGTTGTTTTGCAGCAATAAAAAACATTTAGAAACGTTTATTCAGTCATTCGTAGGTAACTAAAACGTCCATCAATTGGTTGGGGGGGATCGGGGGCATTTATTTCATAATTTAGAAGCATAGTCAGACTAGCTGCAATCAGATTTCCTATATGCATACCGTGTGCGTGCGTCATAAGCGAGGTTATACATTAATTATAAATAAAAATATAATACATCGTACATTTTGTAACCAACATTTTTAACGGGATCCTTTTACATGTTCGTCGAGTGAGCTCTCCTTCTTTCTTGTTAAGTGTACAAAAGGATCATATATATGTCTTGGAACATCAAGTTTGTATTAGTGCGGAGGAACACCACGAGGTGTTCGTAAGTTCCTATTGATACCGGCGCCATTTTGGGCGGGGCCGGGTTAGTCCGGAAGTAGCATCAGAGAAGGAAATGTTTCCTACAACTGGCAGTTGGACCAGAGTCCTTTTCGGCAGTTCAAGAATTCATGCTAACAGAAGGAGTGGCTAAGCCATGCTTATTTCGTTTAGCGATCAAGGCAGTTGTCCCTTACCGGAAGCCTGCAGGGGCCGAGGGCTCCGGGGACTTTCGTAGAATCTTCAAGGCTGTGGAGATGCTGTCGGAGGTGGGGGCTCGTGCTCCGGTGGGCGAGCGATCGAGTTACATTGCCGTTCAAAGTTACTCTAGCGGCCGAGACCCGCCTTTCAGCGGGCCCAGACGCCATTTTGAGGCCCTGCAGCAGTCCCCTTTCGTCGAGTCTGCAAGAGTGGAAGAGACCTTTTGGAATGAACCCATGTCCAGTGTTGCGGAAGTATGGCCACCTGTGGTGCATGTTCGGTGCTGTGCAAGTATCGGCACCGTTGCATGTTCGGTGCTGCGCAAGTATCGGCACCATTGCATGTTCGGTGCTGCGCAAGTATCGGGGCGCCACCATGGTATGTTCGGTGCTACGCAGGTATTGGCACCACCGCCTGGCTGGAGGAGTTCGGCGCTGGGCCGGGGCCTGGGAAACCTCCTATCCGTGGGGGTGGGAGAGGCTCGTCCGCGTCGCCTCTCCCTCCCAGCCCGACCAGGACTGGAGGTATGTACAAGACATCCCGCCGCCCAGAGTTGTCGCGGCCATTGTTCATGACAGAAGTGGCGCCGGGCGTGCTGCTGCGGCCATTACGGAGGGGAAAAGAAAGAAGTGTCCTGTCCTTCTCTGGACCGGGCTTCCGGCGGATGTCGGCCGGACGCCCCTTGCTCTGGCCCCATGAGCGGGTTCTTTGGCTCATCGGCTGCAGCCGGATCCCGTTGGCCCCGGTCCCTGGCCCTTGGTGGCCGGACCGGGGGGACATGTGGCGGGACTGCCTGCAACTATCCAGGGCCGCTGTGGCCGGACTCCGCTGGCCCCTGCCTCTCCTTCGGCTCCCCCATATGTTAAGATTTCCTGACCGAGTGTTGGCAGCAGGGCCCGCCTTATATGGTTGCTGCCGGCTGGGCGTAACCGTAACCCTGCCCTACTTTGGAAGGTTCCAGAATGGGGGGGGGGCGAATGTTCTGTTGACTTTCATTTTCTAGTTTTACCGTTCTTGTTTCAAACGTTTTCTGTTGTTAGGGCATTATTAAGTGTTATTATTACATATTGTTATTTGTTTCTTGTTCGTTATGTTAAATAAAAGTTCAAGTTCATAAGTGGCCTATGGATTTCGTTTTCTCACTCCTTTCTTTCCAGGTTGTTCCATACTAAAGCTTCTGTTAACAAAAGTTTAAGTACCAAAGTAACACAGGCAGAGGGATGACGCAGATTCATGCATTACGTACACACAAACTCAGACGGGGAGACAGTACAAATATTATATAAAAAGACCCAAGACAAACATAAAACAGTTATTGGCCATAATTATCTTTTTCCGTCTGTTAATTTAGAGCTAGACTGGGTTCCCGTCTTAACGTTGTTCGATCTATGAAAACTCGAACATGTCGCTGAAATCAGTCTGGCGAAATCTGTGCCATCGGGCATAATCGAACGTGGTGGTTCTATCTGGCCTGACCATGTCAGTCTGATTCTTCTTTGTCTCGCGCTTTTTCCCTTTCTTCCGGGCTGCTATTCCTGTCGGTCCTCTGTTCCTACTCTCGCTCAGTAAAGTCGGACATTGGGCTTTCCAGTGTCCGATACATTTACAAAAAGCACATTGGTCTTGCCCTAAGTCTGGCCGTCCTGTGCGTAGTGTCGGGGGATAACTTTCGGGTCGTGGTGTCCAGGGGTTGTCCTGCTGATATATTCCTCTACCTGCTCTGTCCTCGTCTCTTCTCTTTCGTTGCGTTGCCTCTTTTCGCCACATACCGAGACTGTCGAGCATAATAGGCGTTGTCTTATTATTACGAAGGGCTATTTCTAACGTTTCTATTTTATCAAGATCGAAGGATCCTACCAGTGGCCACTGTTTGTCTTGACTTTCTTTGGTATACCTGTGCCACAATTTATTATAGGCTATGGTAACTAATCCATAGTTTATGAACATGTCCTTATTAGGGGTGCCTTCCAGCGGAGCTAGATGATCCACCTCTAATAAACGGTCCGGGCTGAACCAGTTATCAATCAGTGGGGAGAAGACAGACATGACGGCTCGCAACGAGGGACAAAAGTCAGCACTGCCTATCTTATCACTGTGTGCAAAGACTAGACAGAATATTTCTATTCTACGTTGTTTGCAGGCAGTGAATACCTCATGAACCAATAAAAACAACCAATAAAAAACAACCAATAAAAATAAAATAAAATCAGTGGGGAGAGTAAGTAGGGGCGCAAAAGTCTGCGTCCTCTACCCTTTCACTATCCGTAAAGAGGAATCTGTTATTTCTTGTTTGCAGACAGAGAATCTCCAGAAAACAATCCGTGAACAGTAGTTCGGGGTCAAAGAACCCAGTTAATCAGTGTGGGAGAGGGAATCTCCCAAAAACCGTTAATAAATAATAGGATTCAGTGGGGGAGAAAAATAGGCACGACGGCTGCGTTACCTATCCTTCACTGTTTGCAAAAGGGAAAGAGCCTACTGTTTCTCCGCGTGCAGACAGTGAATCTCCAAATAAGTTAACAAAGAGTAATACTAGTATTTTCTGAACAATTAGTCAATTATTTTGCAGTTTGTCGTGTTTACACGACCTTACCCGGACCGTATGGACAGTTTCTTGTCTTCCGAATCCAGCGCCCGATCGTCCTCTTTTTTCGTATTCCTCGCAGCACTCCTAATGGTTCCCAGTCAGGACCGTAGATCACTCGAGAGAGGTCTGTTCGGAACTAGTGAAGTTCGGATGATCGGCTGCCAGACGAGGGTCCATTGGGCAAGAGCTCTCCCGATCGTTGCAGTCGTTCACTCTGTCGTCAGGACCTCTCCCACTGGATCCACGAGTCGCTGATGGGCCCCACGCTTGGGACGCCAATTGTAGAATCTAAGGTCAGGGGACAATCGATATTTGCCCGGCGGTATCGCCTCTTAGACCCATGAAATATTGATCAATGAAGAGGCAGGCGCTGGAGGCGGGAAGGCAGGAAACAAGGTTTATTCTCTCCGGAGGAGAACACAACAGTTAGACAGCAGGTATCGTTCTGAGGTGCTCTAACTGCATCTCTGAGGCCTGGCCTCTTATATACAGGTTTTATTGCTTTATTATAGATTACATGTTCATGGCAATGCTTTGATGTACGGAAAGACATTCCCGGAATCTCCCCTTCGGGCCCGTTCCCACACACATTTACAGTAGAAGTCCCCACCCCGGTCACAACAGGTGATGATTATCGCGCAGCTGGATATTCCGCCGATTCATGGAATGTGGGGGGTTCGATCGGATCTCATGGGGTGGGGGCTTTGATCAACTCGGGGGTCCTTTGATGAGGGAAGCTTTCTACTGTACGGGGAGGGGCGAGGAATAGTACCGGCAGAGCTGGGTGTCGGCCTGGGAACGAGGAAGACAAACGGGCACACACAGGAAAAAGGGGGTTGGCATCAAAGGGCCTGGGACCATGAAAAGGAATGAAGGGAGGTGTCGCGCTGGGAACAGGATGGGGTTCTGAGGCAGAGCTGCACTGAAGAGGGGTTTATGACTCAAAGCAGGTGCGAGCAGGGGGGTTGGTCAGCGTGCAGGCTTGGTGAGGGCGAAGGGCTACGTCGGGGGCCAGTGGCATGCAAAAGGGCTATTCTGATCGAGGCACCTAAAATGGCGGACGCGCACAACAAAAAGTGTGGCATCAGGGGGAAAGGCAAGATGGCGCAGATAATGTTTACCAAAATCGTACTAATTTTCCACACCTAGTATATGGTACCCATGTACCCAGGGCACATGTACCCCAGAGACCTCCCATGGGCTGAAGCATGTATTATGCCACCCATGAGAGGTCATGCAAAATGGAACTACAGTCCTGCCATTGCAGCCTGTGTAAGATGGTGCATGCACCTCTTACTTTAGATGTAGGTTTCCTATATCTAAGGGTCACTGCACTTAACACCTATAAGCCACCCCTAAAGCAGGACTTAACAATCCTGAAGGCAGGGTGCTTGGTTCTAAGTGAGAGGGTGCCCCTGCATGAGCAGGACACCCCTGCAGCCTACGGAGTCCATTCTTCCGGGTTGTCAAACATTGTGGAATCATACCCCCACACCGGTAACAGTGTGGGAGGTATGATTCCACCCCTCAGAAATGAGCTTTGTGTGGTCCCTGGTGTTTCCAGAACTAGCTGTCATGGTTCCGATCCTTGAGACATACCTGACGGGTCCGACTTTGTATGGCTGTAAATATACATGGTCCGCTTCATTGTCGACAGTCTACAGACCGGGAAACAGAGTAGACCGGTTAGCGATCCTGCTTCCCCTGTACAGAAAGTGCCCTCTAGGTCAACAGGTTTTGCAATACCGGGTAAGACCGCATTTAACCCACTGTGATCAAACCCGACAGTGCTTCGGATTCGGGAACTTGCCTTGGATGATCTTCGTTGGACTCCCGTTTGTCTTCAGTAGTCCCTTCGTCCTTTCCGACCAGGTAGTCCGTCGGTGGCACTAGGGCAAGAGTGCTTCAGCTGCTTTCACGTTGCAACAGTGCAAGAGCGCTTGAGGTATTTTCTCATTGTGGCACGTGCAGGAGCACATAGCCATAAGACTCCATTTGTTGTGCAGCAGCACAGGAGCACTTTAGCTGCTTTCACGTTGCAACAGCACAGGCGCGCTTGAGTTATTTTCTTGTTTTAACACGCGCAGGAGCGCATAGCCACAAAACTCCCTTATTGTTGTGTAGGCGCAGAAGCGCTTGAGTTATTTTCTCGTTGTGACACACGCAGTTACAAAATTTTACATGTCAATGTGTTCCGAGTGGCATTGTGTGGCATGTCTGATTACTTAATCCTGTGCCATCTTATGAACTTTTGGAGCTCTGGACAAGAAATATTTTGGGGGCTTCTGTTCAGGAAAACCTTACACCCAAACTTCAGCTATTTCAAGCCCTCATGATGCCAAACATAGATAAAGTTCAAGCAACATGGCGTTCCTCAGCCAAAGATTTATAAAAGAAATAAAAGAAAACTTCAACATACCCTTTCCTTTTGTGCTTGGATCTAAATATTTTTGTCTTGTAATACCATTTTATTAGGTGGAATTCAATTGTCTGATTAGACTGCTTCGCCTTAAAATATTAAATTAATCGCTGATACCTCAACTTATTAACAAATTGAACAATAGTAACATCCCAAAATGCTTGTTCAAATCATAAATTGTACTCCTTGCCAATACTTTACTGCACTGAGGTATTTGATAGCAGAATTTCCAATTGGCAAGGATGATCACACAACTGGCAGAATGGTAAAAATGACTTCTGGAACATTTTCCATCTGATTTTTATCCTTAAAGTTAAAGACATTGCTGCAAGTGCTCCCTTCTGAAATGCTTCGAGCTCATAAGCACTATTTGGTTCCTGGTGCTTCATTACGGATATTTTGAAAAGAAGAATGTATTTTCTATAACATTAATAGGCGCTTTGGGCAGCCATTATGTCTCTGTAGTACCGCTGTACACTCAAGAAGTAATGCACAATTCTGCTGCTAGTGTGCATAAACTTGCGCTCACTTACATTTTTTACATGAAACGTGGATACATTTTTTTAATCAGTATGCATCATAGTTACAAGACTTCCCCCCCAAATTCAATAATAGAAAGGATAGCTAGCTAGCTACCTACCTACCTACCAGAGGAAGCCTAAGCTTAAGTGTTCCGTCAGCAAGGATATGCAACGGTCTTTCCCATTTTTTAGCAAGGTCAGGAACAGTGATGCCAATGTGTTCGGCAAGAGCTGCAAACCTCCATTCTACATTAGCCATAAGTCTGATATGAAAGAGCACATGCAGACAAAAAAAACACATGTTGTGGGTCTAATCTTCAAGCAGCAACAGCAACATTACCACTTTTTTGGGACGGCAGCCCCTGGTTATGTTGAACTCAGTAGGGCTGCTGCTGAAGGTGCATAAGCGTATCATCTCGCTAAGCATAACCACAGTTTTTGGTCAATAGACCGTACATCAGCATTGATTCGGAAACTGTATGATGAAACGTTTTGCTGTGGTCGTACCAAGACAGAAGCCTTGATTACAAATGTACTGGCTCCTCTTACAATGAGTGATCTAAATTCTGACTTGAATAACATTGCTTGTATATCTGGGCCTATTGATGCTTCCAATAGGTTAGAAGGTAAATTAATACCAATTGTCATTTGGTATTTCAAGTACTTTGAGGGTGTTAAAGTAAACATTTTAAAGTTTACCTCCATTCCTGGTGAAACATCTGCATCTTCGGACAACTGTACCAAGCTCTTGAGAAGTGTAATCTGCGTGAAAAAGTGGTTGGGGTTTTGTGCAGGTAACACTAACACCAACTTTGGGGAAAGGTTAGAGCAGGAAAGAACAATGTGTTCTGCAAGTTTAAGGAAGCTATTTCTGAATACATGGGATAGGGTGTGCAGCACACATTGTCCATTATACAGTGCAAAATGCTGCTGATGTGGTGCCTATGAATTTTTTGTATTAAAAATGTACGAATATTTTTACATCTACACTGTCCGAACTGTACAACTGAAAGAATGTTGTGAGTTTGTTGATATAGATTATCAACAACTCCTAAATACTGGCTTTCCCTGCTCCCTGCAATTGACAAGGTGCTAAAACTCTCCCCAGCCCTAAGTTCTTATTTTTTGTCGCAAGCAAATCTCCGATCAGCAATTGTCATGTTTTTTTAAACCCTTTTGGTGAAATTTGGCTCTTGGTTTTGCACAACCAACTGTCTTGTTTTAGTGACTCAATAAAGCAGCATGCAAATGCCATTGATATTGCAAGACAAATCACACAATTGATAGAAAACGTGAAGGAAAGGAGAGATGCCTGCTTCATGGGCCTTAGGGTGAAGGAGTCTCTTAAATCCCCAAAAGAACAATGACTCTCACCAGAAACACAAATCTGTACCTCTGTGTGTGCCTTCTACAATAGCAGTATTGAAGTGGGGGGCATATTTTTCTGACTTGAACACTTTTTTCTGGATCCTTCTTGACACTGTTCCTGTCTGGGATAAAGTTGAAATGTCTCTGCTATTTATAAAATATGTATCAAGAAAATTGAAGATAGATGAAATGGAGCTTTTTGACAAAATTACCAGTTTATGAAAATACACAGCAGATAGACTCTCTGAATGTAATGATCAGAAGAAGACTGCTGAGAAACTTTGGATGGAAATGTTCACCCATTTCCAAAATCATAATATTACATTTATGAACATTGGGCTGATGGTCCACAGAATGTATTGTGTCTACCAGGAACTAATGCTCCAGTGGATAGATTTTTTTCCATTATAAATAACATGTGAACAGATGAAAGAAACTGAATAGAACTGGAGATCCTGAAAGCGTTGTTTTTAAAAAAAAATATTTCTTTATTGAGATTTCAAATGATAGTGTATTATGGTTCAAAGAATGATAGTCGAACAACACCATATAGTGGGTAATAGAAACAGGTATTCTGAATACATGCGGTATAGTGGTAGACCATAACTGTACCAGCGACAGGAATGTCCGGCCAGGTAGTGTTTCGACTAAAATATATTTGGTCATGGCAATTGAAAATCCACACAGAAATAAATTCAATTTAATCTCACATATAACATATAAAAAGCCCTCCCTCCCTAACCCAGCATTCCCCCAGCATTTTATCGTTATTGGTCTTGTGTTAAGCGTCTAATAAGACAATCAGCATTTAGCAATTACTAAGAATTTCTTTTCTGCCAACCCATTGACACATGTCTCAACGTGCAATGATTGTGTAGGTTGACCATGCATGTCCCCAGTCACTGTTACAATTAAGGCGTCTCTCTAGTCCGATGGTCTGGATATCCATGATGCATTGGTCCTCTTCCTCTAACTCCAAGAACACCTGGGTCAAGGCAAACCAGAAGAGCAGAGTATCGGCCACCTTAGCATCTCTATGCGTTCTCATTATATGTGCCTCTTCTGCTGCCACCCACTCTAATAAGTCTCTCTCCCAAGCATCCCTTGGAGGGGGTTTCACTGCCAACCAGCTGATAGATATGCGTCTCTTAGCCATATGAGGCCTAGCATTGAGAATCTTCTGCTCAGCTTCCATCTAGGGTGGTGAGGTAAGAGTTCCAATAAGCATTGATTTATTGCATGCAGCACTTTCAATCCTGTTGCAAGGAAGAGTTGGGGCAACACCTCCATCTAATATGATGTGATGATGGGACAATGCCATATCATATGCAAAATAGCTGCAGTGGCCGCAGCACACCGAGGACATCTATGATCTCTATTGGGATAGATGGCATGTAGTCTCCTGGGAGACAGATAAGCCATGTGTATTATGTTGTATTTTATTTGTTTAATCGAACGCTGACTGAGATTGTACGGTCCCCTCATGAATGTTTAGCCAGTCCGTAGAGATAATAGGCTCATCACTGAGATTTTGCCAGGTCTCCTCTATACGGAGCAGCATCAGTAGTCTGTCTGTATGGAAAGCTCAGTAAATGTGTTATAAGTGTATGCCCACCTGTCATGGACAATAGGGTTGCCAGTGTTTGTGTGGGGTCAGGGGCCTCAGGGAATGATGGCCATTACTGACGGGCCATAACCGCTATTCTGGCATACTGGTAGAATTAGCCACCCCCTTGTCCGAACCCTCAATGGCGTTCTGTAGTGTTATAAAATGTCCCTCCGGGTAGAGATGAGTTGGTATATAATGTAAAAATACATTATATGACTAGCAGGGCGCATGAAAGGGCTGAAGGGGCAGTGGAAAGGGAGAAGAATGTGTATTGCTGGGGGTACTAAGTAAGAGAAAACACAATATTTTTTAACATAATCAACATTTATTAGTACTTTCAAAAGAGATTAGAGAGTCTGTGTGCAAACAGTCCAGGTGAAATCCGACAGACTGCTCACAATACCCAACTGATTTAATCCGAAAATAGATTTATTAGGGGAGTGTAACACCACATGCACCCCCCTGAAGCTATGCCCCTGCTCGTTCCCAGAGACTGCCCATCATCTGAATCACGTGAGGTAATTCAGGAGGAATCAGCTGACCCCTCATTACCAGAGCCCCAAGCTGGTGTCTGTCATGTGTGCAGTCCATTAGAGAGCGTTCCCAAGTACGCTCCCCATCTAACCAGTGAACAGTGAGTTGTAGTTGTGCTGCCAGATAATATAATTCCATATCGGGCACTTTCATTCCACCCCTATCCCAGGGTCGTTTCAGGGTATTTAGGCTCACTCTACACCTCTTGTCTGCCCAGAGAAGCTCTACGAGCAGCTTCTCTAAGTCCGTAAATACCGTTTGGGGAATTTCATACATTGTACCTTGTAGCATGTAGAGGCATTAGTCACTGACAGTATCACCATTTTAATTAAGGCTATTTTCTCCATGTGTGACAGTCCGTGTATTCCAAAACATAAACGAAGGGTTTAGGTTACGAAGATCTCGGCCCAGATTCAGATCATAGAACCAACACTCACCGTGTGTACCAAGATATTTGACAACCTTCCAGGGTAGCCCCGCATCAAGAAGAATGTCTACAGAGAGGCCCTTCAGGAGGCCCAAGGGGAATAGGGCAGAATTTGCAGTATTAACCCATAGTCCAGAGAATTCCCACGAGATGACCGGACAGCGCAGGTAGATCATGGCATCGTCGGCGTAATCAATTGATACCTGCACACCGATTAGTTAGGGTAGGGATAGACTTTTTCTTTTACTAAACCCCCCCACCCCCGGTCCTGGACCATTAGGGCTTAAAACATGTCAACCCACACCACTTGCACTCACCTCTAAATTGTGTTTCCTCATTGCTGGGAATTTACAATTTAGATATTGCTTTTAACCTTACCAGGGGGACTCAGTAATAAAACTCACCCTCAGGGTACCTCAGTGGTATTTTTAACCCACCGACTCACTTGTTCCACACACCTGCACACACCGTAACGTGCTTCCACTAAAAGATCTCCGCCAAAGAGCCCTCTCGCGGGGCCCATGAGGTAATGCAGCACTGACCCCACGAGGAGCAAAATGACCAATGATGAAGCATGACACCTTAACAGGTATTGGAGGGCACAACTTCCTAATAAGAAAGATCCTCCCTGAGTATGAACTTTCCTCCTGTATTATGTCACTTCTTTAGGAACAGCTACCTCCTTGTTTGTTACATGCTTGTTCTTGGGAGCAAGGCTACTGGAACTTTATCGGCTCCCCGTCCCCCTCTATTGTGGTTTTTGTTATCCCATTCAGAAGCCCTGCAACCTGCATTTTCCTAGTTGAGATCAAAGTACTGTGCAAGGGGGTCCTGCAAAGTGGCCGGAAGCACCTGGTCCGTTAGCACATCTGAACTCAACCTCAATAATGGTATCTTGGGTATGTGGCTTTGCAGAGAATATGTTATCAGGAGTAGAGGGTGGACGGATATGTACCTAGCCAAGTACTGAACACTTGGCACCCTATACGTACTGGACAGGGAGAAAAAAAAATTTCCGCCCACTATAGGTTTTCACAGCCGGTGTAAAGCAAGAATAAGCAAGAGTGTTTGGGTGTCAAATGTCAATTAGGCCCAGGGAGGCCAGTGCCTGAGTAAGTGAAGTAGACAGGTGGAGTTTAGCGCCTATTCGGGGAGGAGATCCATCAAGTTGGCCATCGAGGACACAATTAAAATCCCCCACCAAGATAACCTCTGTCATCGCAGGAACATGGGTGGCTCCCAACACTGAGACCATAAAGGCACCATCATATGTGTTGTGGGCTTAAAAATTCATAAAGCAGATGTTGTGGGCATCAAGTGTGCTGTCCAGTATTACAAACCTTCCCTACCCATCTACTTTGAACTGTGTGTGGCTAAAAAGGACCCCAGGGCCACCCATATTAAGGCTCCACGTGCATACCCAGAATATGAGGTGGCATATACCTAACCCCTCCACCTCTATTTCAAACATTTAAGGCAATTACCCCACAAGTCTGTCTCTTGGGGAAAGGCAACTGGCACACCATATTGTCAAAGGAACACATGCACTCTGTGGTGCTTCATGGGGTTATTTAAGCCACTGACATTCCAGGTCTTCATCTTATATTTCATACCCAGTACAGCCATGTATAAAATTGGAGGTGAATGTCGGCCTCCCACACCCAGCAATAAGGCCCAAAGTCCAATAAATTGTACACATCATTGTAACGGGGATGAAGAGGAAGTAGGGGAAGAGATATCAAAACCCTGTGACTGTATTGCATGAGGTGCTCTTCCTCCTTACACAGGCTTCGTATCCTGCCTATCCCTTTTAAGCCGAAGCCTAATGTCTCAGAAGAAGGCGGTCCACCAGTTCTGACCAATCGAAAGAGGGAAGGACTCTGACAAAGCAGGAAAAGCAACCCGGAACAGAGACTGGTGAGAGAACAAGCGCTGGACAACGTCGAGGAACCAAGGAGGACCCAGGAGAGTGGAAGATAACTGGGAGAGCAGCACCAGCGAGAAGCAGGGAAAACAACCGCAAAGCAGACGAGACACCCTGAGGTCAATGCTCCCACGATTCCCCCGCCACGTTCCTGGAGGAGCGTGGCTGAGCAAGGAACGGTTCCGGCTGTAGGCGCTCATAGGGCACGGGGCGGGTGAGCAAGGGGAGTGAAACGTGGAGGACATACACCGACTTATAAAAAGGGAACCACTGCTTTAACCAGTATTCATGGAGCAGTCCTTATTCTTTTGTTTTAGTGATACCTCCAGCACTAGCCCCCCTTTTTGAGCTGTGGTCAGTTTCCCGACCGTCACCAGCATTTTCTTTCTTTCTTCCTTTCTTTCTTTCTTTCTTTATTTCCCGAGGGGCGTATAATCTCCGATTGTGAGAAGGAGCCAGACAACCTCAAGGAACAGCGAAGAACTCCAACTCCAGACTTATAACCCCGTGACGTGAAGAAATGGACGCATATAATAAAAGAACCATTAAAAGGGCAACGTTGCACGTAGTTTTCTTCGGGGCTCTACCCTTCCCCCAAAGGCCAGCGGACAAGTGGTAGAGAATGTGGGGATAACTCATCTGACAAAAGATGGAACACGTGGTGCATCAGCTGAAGTAGGGACAGAGCAAACTGGAATGGGACCTGGAAAAACATATAAACCAGGCAGAGACAGACCATGCAGTATTTTCCTCCACCATCCAAAACCACAGCTAACATATGTCTAAGTTGGCGGAAGGACACAACCATGTGATCTCAGGACTGAGACAAGGCCGGGGGTCTGTCCCTCCTGGGGCTACGGTTCCCTTACAGAACTATGTACCGGGTGAAGACCCTATTTCTTTCTTTCTTAATTTTGAAAGAGCTGCTAGGGCCAGTGCTTGGCCTCCTGAGCGATGGCCTTTCTATTTGGCTCCTCTGTTAACCGGGGAGTCTCAGGCAGCATATCAGATTGCCAACAGGGAGGGCACGACCGCGTACCCACACGTGAAGCAACATTTGATGGATCACCTGGGAGTGGATGATGAAACCCACCGATTGAAGTTCCGAAAAGAAAGAGGCGCCCGGGCCACACCCCAAAGAACCTCTCCTATAACTTAAAAGATGCAGCAGATCACTGGCTTAAGCCTTTAGAGTCCACAAGAGAAGAGATCATGGACAAAATCTATCTTGAACAGTTTTTGGAGGCCTTACCTTTCGGAACTCAGAAATTGCTGCGACAGCATGCAGGGCTGACGTTGGAACACGCAGTGGAAATGGCCACGATCTATGCCCGGGCTCAGACTCGTAATTATGTGATAGAATCAGAGAGGTCTCAGAAATTCTCTCATCCCTTGAAACAAGAAAAAAAGCCCAATAAACCCTCTTATGAGTCTTTTCGTGTCAGATCGGGTCGACCAGTAGCACCCTCTATTTCGGGACCTCAATGTTTTGATTGCGGGGAGTGGAGGCACATCACCAAGTTCTGCAGAAAAAGAAAAGAAAAGTTATCTCCCCCGGTCAGTCCTATATGCCCAGGTGATGGGTACCGTTCACTACGTAAGTCTGATATTGAATAACCAGACGGTGACCGCTCTCTTGACTCTGGTTGCAGACAATCCGTTGTCAGAAGCGAATTGGTCCTCTCCACTCAAGTCGTTCCCAACAGGAGGGTGGGGATCCGCTTTGTACACTGAAACACAGAAGACTATCCTGTGGCCCGGTTATCACTTCTTAACAGGGAGGATCAGGAAATAGTAGTAGATGTAGGAATCCTCCCTTCACTTCCTGTGAAGTTTATACTAGGCACAGACAATCCCCGTTTTTATGATCTCCTAGTTGGGAAACTTAGAAATCATGCACACAAAACCACCACACATAATACCCTTCTCATATCAGAATCATGGGCTATGGATAATAACTTCAGGGTGGCACAATTGAACGATCGGTCCCTCAGTAATGCCTGGCAGAATGCTAGAGAAACCTAAAGCAGTCCCACTAAGAAATATCCCTGTTTCGTGGAGCAAAATGGACTGCGCTATAGGTTTGCCAAAGAAAGGGAAGACCCTCAATTACTAGTTCCTTCTGACTTTAGGGACCAGATTATGTTTTTTGCACATTCCCACTTATTAGCCGGCCATTGTGGAGTTGAAAAAACTAGCTAATCCATCCTAAAAGGTTTCTTTTGGCCAGGCATATACGCCCAAATCAAACAGTACTGCCAAGGATGTAACATCTGCCAAAAGAAAAATCCATATGTGCCTCCTAAAGTACCTTTGCAACCCTTGCCGATTATAGGGAAGCTTTTTGACCGTATAGGTATGGACATCATAGGTCCTCTACCCAAATCCTCTAAGGGTTATCAATACGTAATGGTTATCGTGGATTACACCACCCGATAGCCAGAAGCCATTCCTTTGAGGGCTGCCACCAGGACCATCACAGCCCAGCATTTAATAGAAGTATTATCCAGAATGGGATTTCCACAAGAGATCATTACCGATCAGGGGACCTCATTCGTCTCCAAACTCATGAAACAAGTCTGTAAACAGTTAGACACCAGGCATATAACAACGTCCGTATACCATCCACAAACCAATGGCCTTGTGGAAAGGTATAACTGTTATTTAAGACTCATGTTGAAAAAGATGTTAACTGGGGATGGGAAAAGGTGGGACCAGCTTTTCCCCTTGGCACTTTTCGTATTACGAAGCCAAGCCAAAAGCAGCTTGGGAGTCTCACCTTTGCAGCTTCTTTTTGGGCGAAAGCCTTGCACCCTTTTGGAGATTACAAAAGAAAGAAAGTGCAACCAAAGCCAAAGCTTTTTTAGATTACACTAATCAGGTAAAGGCACGTCTGGGCAAATTAAGAGCCATTGCCCATGACAATCTTGAGAGAAGCCAGGAAAAGCAAAAGTGTTCTGATGATACGGGTAAACGTTGGAGAGAACTTCAAATAGGTGATTGGGCCCTTATCCTGTTACCCTCTTCTACTCACAAGCTAAAAAAGGAATGACAAGGTCTCTATGAAATCCTGAGAAAAATCGGCAGGACTACCTACCTGCTACACCTGTCCCCCCTAAAAACCCAAATGTATCATATTAACCTACTATAAAAGTGGCTAGGACCACCTCCTAATGCTGTGGATACCATCTCAGTGGATAGGAAGCCCTCTCACATGGTTCATGATACTGATGTCAACCAACAATTACCAATAGAGAAGTGACAAGAGGCTTATTCCCTTCTTCGTTCCTTCTCCGACATCTTTCCTAACCAACCTGGGAAAACACACATAGCCATACACTCCATACCCACAAAAGGAGTCATAGTGAGACGAAAACTGCAGAGCTGCCCAACAGAAAGAGGTCGTACAGATGTTAGACACTGGTATTATAGTCCAGTCCAAGAGCAATTGGTGTTCGCCTATCGTACTTGTGCCCAGACCGGATGGCAGTATCAGCTTCTGCACAGACTTTCGAGCTGTAAATAGAATCCCCAAGCAAGACGGATACCCCCTGCCAAGGGTGGACGAGCTTATAGAACGATTAGCACCATTGATCTTGCAAAGGGTTATTGGCAGATGCCCTTGAACCCCCAAGATCAAGAAAAAACAGCCTTCTCAACCCCAGACGGTTTGTTCCACTTTACCGTCTTGCCATTTGGAATACATGATGCTTAAGCCACTTTCCAGAGGCTCATGGACACCCTCCTGGTACGACATCAGGGGTATTCATCTGCATAACCTGGGCAGACCACCTACACCACATCCAAGCCATATTGTCAGAACTCCGACAAGCCCATTTACGCATTAACGCGAAGAAGTTTAGATTTGCTTATCGGAAAGTCAAGTACCTGAGTTATCTTTTTGGGAACGGTATGATCGAACCGCAAACGGAAAAGGTTAAAGCTCTGCAGGACACCCCTTTTCCTAAAACCAAAAGAGAGTTGAGGGCCTTTTTGGGGTTGGTGGGGTATTATAGACTCTTCCTACCCCTATTTTCAGACATGGCAGCCCGACTTACAGATCTGCAAAAAAATAGGCTCTTTTCCCTTTCACTTTCAGATCCCTTCTGACCCAGAGGTCAAGGCTTTCCAATAAAAGACATCTGATGTGTCTGTAATTCTTCATCTGGGTTTGTGGAGGAGGCTGTCATTGTAGTTGTGTTTCTATGTCTATGACAGCTGTCAAACAGTACTACTTTTATGTTGAAGGTTGCTGCAAATTTTAGTCCTACGTCTATGTCTACGGCCTGTCCCAGTGTTTTGTTTTGAGAATCTGGTCACCCTAATTTAAGCTACAATTTATTTATGTATTTTTTTTATTTATTTTTTATTTAAGTAGCTTATACAGCGCGCAGCTACCCCCGAAGGGGTGTCCCGGCGCTAAAACAGAAACTCAGGACCATAGGAGAGGAACAGGACGATTGCAGGACTAGATTCATGATCTGGAGAACAGCCAAGTTTTTAATTTGCTACGGAAGAGGGGTTCAGATGGACAAAACCTGAGGTCAGGTGGGAGGCAGTTCCATAGTTTAGCAGTCATTACGCCAAACCCTCTGCCGCCCATTCTGGATCGTCGAAAGCGAGGAACAATCAAGAGACATAAATTGTTAGATCTCAGAGATCTGACTGATTGAGATATTACCACTCGCTTTTTCAGGTATCCTGGCCCAAGGCCATTGATAGCACGAAAGGCTAGGGTGAGGATCTTGAATTGAATGCGGCTAGCGATGGGAAGCCAGTGTAGCTCTTTACAATAAAAAGCAACCGACTGACGGTAGGGGATATTTCCGATCAGTCTGGCTGCCGCATTCTGCACGATCTGAAGGCGATCGATCAAATATTGAGGGGCACCGGCGTATAAGCTATTGGCATAGTCTAAGTGGGATGTGATGAGGGCCTGAGTGATAGTTCTGCGGGCGTCTAAGGGGAGGTAAGGGAAGATCTTTTTAATCATGCGAAGTTTCGCAAAGCAGGCTGAGGTGACCTTGTTGATTTGCGCTTTACAAGAAAGTGAGTCATCAAATTGAAAACCAAGGTTGCGTGCTGATTGAACAGGGGTGGGCGAGGGGTCAAGCACTGTGGGCCACCATAGGCTGGGGGATAATGGAGTTTTCTGGTTAAAAAATAAGACCTCTGTCTTATCAGTATGAAGCCTAAGGTGGTTGATGGTCATCCAGGCACAGATGTTATCCAAACATTGGCGGAAGTTGGCAAAAGTGGAGTCAGAGTGATCTCTAAAAGAGAATATCAGCTGAGTATCATCAGCATAAGAGACCACTCTGACCCCACAGGCCTCCACCACTGCAGCCAAGGGTGCAAGATAAACGTTAAAAAACAGAGGGCTCAGGGCGGAGCCCTGCGGAACACCGCACATCAGGGGTTTGCCCTCTGATTTAAAAGGCTTGAGCGCCACCTTCTGGGTTCTGCCCGTAAGGAATGACTCAACCCAGGCTAATGCGGAGCCACCAATTCCAACCTGCCTTAGCCGGTTTAGTAGGATATTATGTGAAACCGTATCAAAAGCGGCGGATAGGTCGAGGAGGACCAACATGGCCTCCTCGCCCCTATCCACACACTCACGGATCGTCTCAGATACTTCCAAGAGAGCAGTCTCGGTACTGAAGCCCGCTCTAAAGCCGGATTGAGAATCGTGCAGTAAAGAATTGTTTTCTAGAAATTCGGTCAGTTGTAGCTGCACGGCCTTTTCCAGAATTTTTGCGGGTTTGGGGAGGAGGGAAATGGGGCGATAATTGCTAAATTTTGTAGGATCGGCATCGGGCTTTTTCAGAATGGGGACCAATAGAGCCTCCTTCCAAGCAGTCGGAAATATGCCATGATAGAGGGAGGCATTCCAAATAGAAAGAAAGACTCTAGCCAGTGAGAGGGCCAGGTCACCCATGACCTTGGCAGGGATAGGGTCAGAAGGAGAGCCAGATTTGCACTGGGTGAATAGCCTGAGTGCGGTCTCAAGAGTCAACTCGTTAAAAGCCTGTAAGGAAATAGATTCCGGGGCCATGACAGGGAGGAGCAGGGAGGGTTCCTTAGTAGGAAACGAAGTTCTAATTGTATCAATTTTCTCTAAAAAATAATCAGACAGTCCATTGCATGGTGCCTGGCTCGAGGGGTTCTGCGAAGCCCTGGCGGGAGGGTTTACAAATTCCTTAACAATATTGAAGAGGGTTTTAGAGGAGTTCTTAGCGTTGGAGATTTGTAGATAGAAATAGTCTCTCATGGTAGCTCTTTTTAATTTAAGGAATTTTTTCAAAGCGGTTTTATAAATAGCTTTAGATTCAGGGTCATAATTCTGCCGCCACTTGCGTTCTAGTATTTTGCAGCGGCTTTTTTCCTCACGGAGGGTCGGGGAGAACCAGGGGGCAGAGGGGCGAGTTCTAGCAGAGGTGATAGGTTTGAGAGGGGCGATGGAATCAATAGCAAAGAGCAGCGCGGAATTGAGTTTGGACACATTTTCATCGATGTCACTAGACAAGGGGTCCGGCTGATAGATGAGTAGGGGGTCTAGGGTCATGCAGGTAACTTTATGCCACATTCTTCCCAGTTCTTTGCCAAGGACTGAAGGTCTAGGTCCCGAGCTAAGCTCTAAGTCAATAGGGACAAGATGGTGATCTGACCAGGTAAGAGGGAGAGGAGAAGGGACTAAGATATTCGGGAAATTGGCAAAGATAAGGTCCAGTGTATGCCCAGCTGTATGTGTTGGACCCTTAACTAATTGGAGCAAGTTCAGACTCTGCATAGTTTCTAACAAGTAGATGGCTTTCGTGCTGAGAAAATTATCCACGTGAAGGTTAAAGTCTCCAAGTACCAGAAAATGTTGGTGCTTAAGGGAAAGGTCAGCCATCAGGTGGGTTAATGCCGTTAAAGAGAGAGTCGAGGCCGTAGGAGGGTTGGAGACTAGAATACCCGCCAAGACTACTGCCGCGGTATCCGAAATAGTGAAGTACATAGCTTCGATCATCCCGATATTCGTCAGTTTGCTAATGGACAAATTGAGATGGGATTACTGTAACCAACTCCTGGCAAAGACATCTATACAACCTCAACCTTTTTATGGCTGTATATACCTTTTCTACATTCTGTTTTATGTAATGATCTACCATGTTGTATTTTCAACCTTCGTGGTTATTGAAAGTTATTTGTGTCTATCGTATACCATCGGTAACTTCCATGTAACGAAAGATTTCCAGCTTTGCCAAATTGACATTCTTTAAGGGTTAGTCTCCCGCATTTCGTAGCCGATGTCCGCATCAACGCACTGAAATTTAAAGTCAGGCAAATCAAGTTCCTATTCTGTGCCTCATTGCTCGAGGCACTATCAGCCTACTGGAGCCAGCGCAACCTGTCATACTGCACTGAAAAGTCTCAGCCTGGCGTGGAGTGGAGGTGAGGTTGCCAAGGGTACAGCAAACCCAGGGCTCAAGAGGTAGACAAAGCTGTTACTATGCATTCTTATTTAACACAATTAGCAGGTGCGTGTGCTGTTTTGCTCAGTTGGGCAAAAGCTGTCCTTAGTCACAAGAGGGGTAGCTGCTAAGCCATCGGCATCTTGTGAACAGCAACTGCCTTTCAGCACCAGGATGTCACCTCCAAAGTCCCAGACTCTGCAGCACTCACTATTTCCTTTACTATTTTGGTTAAAGCGTGTGTGTTTGAGACATAGAGAGAGGCCTGTCTCGTGCTGGTTAAAGTCCAGCAGTTCGACATCCGTGTGAGTTTAAGGCACATCCAAATTAGAACCTCTGTAGATTTACATTTTTACTCAGACACCTCAGGGTTGTTTCATTTTAATCCATCAATGACGAGTCGTTTAGGAGAGAACAAGGGCACTAAATAAATGGATACCACTGCACCGGTAAGAAAAAGAATTACTATGAAAATTGCAGACGTTTCAATTGTGTATATAGCAGCAATTATGTAGGAATGCACTTGAAATTGGATCAATTAACACCGAGATACTAATAAATGCATTTCTTGTATATTATGGCAGTAGTGTAGTACTAATGTTGCTCAATGCCTTCAAGTACAGAAAGCAATTTTATTTTGGCTTGTGTCCTATGGAGAAACGAAGAAGTGCTCTCAGTATAGGTTAGGTGAAAAAAAATCAGAAATGTAGCTCTTTTGAGTCAAAGGTTAGTTTTGTTGTGGTGTGTTTTGTTTGTGTGCCTCTGCAGTTTGTTGCTGGGGTGCATAAGCCAATTTACTGAACCCACCGTAGATTATAGAGAGCAATGCCTTCACTGCTGCAGAGTAAAGGAGTGAGGAAGAAAAGAGGTATGAGGAAACAAGGGAGAGGGGGTTGGACAGACCAAGGAAAGAAAGCACGAGAGAAAGAAAAAGAGTTGGAGATAAGATAGTCAGTATGGAGAAGAGAGAGATAATAATGGGCAAAAGTGAGAAGTGAACGTAAAAAGACGAATTCATGTAATGGGGAAAATGAGTAGAAAACAACCATCTAGGTGGAAGAGGTAAAGTGGATAGAGAGGAGACAAATGAACGGAGAATACATGGGAGGGAATGAAAGTAAAGGAGGAAAAGTGGGCAGACAGGACAGTGCATGAAAGATGAAGGAGAACGGATAGAAGCACAAGAAAGGATATTACAGGGGAGAGAAAGTAAGAGAAGGAGGAAAAGCGTACAGTGAGAGAAGTTTGAGAAAGAAAAGTGGAGGGAAGAGCAAGGGGGATGAGGAAAAGCAGACAGAAATAGTGTAGAGAACGAGACCAGTTTCAGTGCATCCAAATGATTCTAGTAAGCAAGCGTGCAGAACACAAATGGGGGAATTTATTTACATTATCTGAAGTTACACTCTAAAGCACTGCTCCTTTACTCTGTGCCAAGATTTCAAGCATCGTCTTGCACTGCTAGGGCAGAATTAAGGGCTAAGATTAGCACATCCTTAGTGATTTTGATGACCTGAAGGAGAACAACAGTGCATTTCTCTTGTCTGCTGTACACTGCATTCCTCTTGTTTTTGTCAACATATTGCATACATTATTTGTACATTTTAAAGGCCAGGGGACACAAAACCAAGTTACATATCTTAACAACACCATTCTGTTTTTGCATAAGAACCAACCCCAGCCTGATCCCTTTGGAAGAAGGAAGTAATTTAGTGCCCTTAAATAAGCACGTTATTGATGTTGATCTCTATCATTGGCATTTCTAGACCATTTCACTGCACAAAAAAAGAGTAATTTCTGTAGTTTTACTCAATTCTGGTGACATAACACCTTTGTTTTTCTTGCAATAAAGTGTCACTCATAGTGTCACACATAAGGCCTTGAGATGTCACTCATGAGGACACTAAAAACATTTAAATGTCACTCATGAACCAGTGGAAGACGTGGCAGGTATGCATTTCTCTTGTAATGCCAGGAAACAAGACCTAACAAAGAGAAGTGGGGGGACTAACCAAGTTAGACAATATGCAAGTGCCATCATCTCACGTGACATCAAGCGTGTGACATCCCAGCACGTGATATTGCATGTGGCTTTGCAGGATGTGACATAACTGGAAGGGGCATCAAAAGCCATGAACATCACAGGAAGTGACATTGAATCATAAAACTTCACCCATAAATTAAGCAGGTGTATCATGAGTACATTTGAGCGCTTTACAAGATTTAATAAATTAGATTTTGCATCCGGGTTGTGCCCAAAAAAGTAATGCAACCCAGACAAAAAATCTTGACCTCAACTTATACATTGATGTTTTTTAAACACTGCCACAAAGAAATTGGTAACAAGGAGAAACATGGCATTACATTTATACTGCTTAAATTGTTTTCTGCAAAGCACATCATGTAATATGCAGATTACAGATTTTTATTTTATGTAGCTAGGTAAGTGGGTTACAGTTGTTTACAACAAGATCCTTTTGTTACTTGCAATTCATAAATTGTAATCCTTCTAACATAGTACAGCGAGGTATGAAGGACATGTGATTCCTTGTGATGGTAAGCTTGTGGTTATGGGATGTGCACTGCCTGTGTTTGTCCGTATTATCCGTGCTCTCGAGTATCACTCCCCTCCTGGAGTGTGTGCGAGTAATCCGTAAATTGCAGCTCTACTGCTCGTAGGTCTGTCACCCTAGGCACTGGATTGAAGCTGAACTATATTCAGCCCGCAATTCATTCGTACTGCAAGTCAATTCGCTTATGCTCCTTGTTTTCATCAATATTTGATTTATTCTTCAATCATAATTTTCTGCTTATAAACATGTTTCATTCACATGATTTCATCTTGATGTTCCAAATACATGTATACATATTCCAATGCATTTCGGTGCTCTCTGCACCTTCATCAGGGAACAATCTGCAATTGATAAACAATCATAAACACCCATGGTATTTCAAATTGACCTTTTCATATATACAATTTTTAAGCTTAACAGTGATATCTATAGTTAATGTTATCCGCTCACCCCTGTGAGATTTTACGCCTGCACTTTTTGCGTTTTCTGTTTATTGGTGTGTCCCTCAGATTCTGTTCTATTGTAGTTATCTACTTTATAACATTATCTATCCGCTAGATTCAACAGTGAATACTGTCTTTGTGTGACTACATCAGTACCTGCTTAGGGTTATGTGACTTAAAAAGCCTCGCATTGGTTTCTCTGTTGGTGAAAAACTGGTTTGTGTCTAATTCGTTCCGCCTTATGTTTTTAGAACTTGTTGATAAATGGCTATTATTGCTGTTTAACTACGTTGCTGTATGCTTGCTCTCCCTTCCCCATACAGAAGTAAACCTCCCATCTGGTTGGCGCGTTAACAAACGCCAAACTAGTTTGCTGCTTAGATAAGCGTTTTCTCTCCTCTGCTATAGCTCCCCATATTACTTGAAGCTATGCCCTGCAATTATATTTGCGTTCCATAAGGGAAACGACACAGTTTTCTTTTGCAGCTCACCTCGTAAGTTTAAACGTGTCTGCTTAGCTCCACCATTACGGCGGTTCTCCCCGGTTGTTTCCGTGATGTGTGAGTCACGTGTTATTAACCCTGGATGACCTTTCACGCATGCGTACTATGAAATGTTCGCGCTTTGCTAGTGCTTTTGAAAAACTTTATTGGGGTTTGCGTTTCTAACATAATCTAAAAGACCTCTCTGTGAGTTATCAAAAAAGCGTGCTATATAGCCCGTATCCATGACTTGCCGTATGGCGTTTGAATAATTCAACCAACGTTCCTAGCAATCGTTATTGTCACAATATGGTTAAACAATAATATTAAGTTCATAAATAGCAAGTAAACTCTGTCCTGTCATTGAGCCCATGTGGCTTTAAACTGTTAAGATGATATATCCAGTGATTCTCTCTTTTCAACAATTTTTTTTTGTTCAATGGTCCTTCTTTTTTAGGAATAATTTCCAATACACAAGCTCTTAACTGACTCATGTGGTGGTTTTTTTCTTGAAAATGTACCGCCACTGATGACTTGGGTGAATTAGTGAATGTTGCTTTTATGCTTATTGAGCCGAGTTTTCAATTTTCTTTCCATGTGTCCGACATATACCGAACCACACGGACATTTTAATATGTACACTATGTTTGTAGTATCACACGTCGCATTTACTTTCAAAGGAATCTTATATCCCCTTCATGGGGTGGGAGATAAAGTTCCCCTTCATCACGTTGCGACAATTTGTACAGTTTAGACAGGGGATTGTCCCCCGAAATGAGCTCATCGGTGGTTGTTCTTTCGGATGTTTCAACAATTCCCCTAAGTTTTTCGCCCTGGTGTGTGTGAATAGTGGTCCTTTGGTGAAAATTCCTTTGAAATCTGGTTCTAAGGTTAAAATCCGCCAGTGTTTTTTTTTTATGGCTTTGTATTGGAAGGTCACATTTGAAAATTTACTAACGCATGTGATCCGTTGTTCTGAAGACTGTTTTTTGCTTGGCAAAAGTTCACGTCTGGATTTAGTTTTTGCTCTTGTCAGTGCGTGCTGTGTGATTTCATCTTTGTATCCCCTTTCATGGAATATTTTCGCCATATTGTCCAATTGCCAATCACATTGTGCTTCCTCTGAGACCATTCTCTTAACCCTAACAAACTGAGAATAGGGTAAATGTTTTTGAGTGTTTGGGGGTGATGACTCTCATATTTCAAAAGATTGTTGCTATCCGTTTTTTTCGGTATAGGTTTGTGGTGAATTGGTTCTCTTCTTTCGTGATCTCTACGTCTAAAAACTGAATGCTTCTGTCACTTATTTGCCATGTGAATCCTATACGTTTATCTTTTGTGTCTAAAATCTCCAATTGTCTTTGTAGTGACTCCGTTGGGCCTTTCCAAAGGATGAATATATCATCTATCAATCTAACAAACATCAGTAATTGTTGTTTCCACACCTCGTTCTCATAAATGTGTTGTTCTTCAAATGATGTTGATAGAGCAAGATTTCGCATATTACGCAACTTGCTTGGAATCAAGAACCTCGAATAACTTATAATCCAATAACTCAACCTGTACGTCTTACTAATTTCCCTTTATTTTTGATGTTTGTGTATCCTAGTGACGCTTGCCTATGTGTTTACTAATTCAAATAACCCTTGTTCCTAAAATGGCCGCCGCTTGATGGGTTTCTTCTGCGCATGCGTTAGTCACATTCACGTGACGTGACATATTTGCAGTTTTGGTGGGAATTCTTGCGCCTGCGCACTTGCTTCTAAAATGGCTGTCTGTACACTCACATGGTGAAGCTTGCGCAAAACGCTTTACGTTATTGTTTGTTGCACTAATTCATAATGGCATCGTATATTTTTATAGTAAGAGGTATAGAGTAGCTATTCATGATCCATTTATATTTTATGTTATTAATTTGTTTTCGCTTACTTTTCATGTACCGCGATATTGGGGGTCTGAGGGAGACGCGAACCATCTTGAAAGTCTCTACTGCGCATGTCGCGCAGGCAGAGAGAAAGCAACCTTGAGGAACTCAGCCAGCTGGCAGCCACAGTCAAGATGCTCCTGTGAACGCGACCTGTGACCCAGCAGAATGGAGCTGATCTGTTCCTAACTTGCTACAAATGTTATTTTCTATTGTATTCTGTCAAATATCTCGTGAGAACCCCAAAATCACTAGGCGGTCCCAGAGCATGCAAATTTAGGCTTGTAGACGTAAATTGTGATTGGTGTGTTAACCTATACTATGTGGGGACCAATCGAAATTGGGGATTCTGACACTTGCAACATTTGGGGGGTGGTACACTGACCCGAAAACAGTATAACTAGCCTAGGTTTAGCTAGAGAAATTGTCCGACTTGTCTGAATAGCTGACCTGTCACTGACCCAACGCACTCAATAGGTAACTGATACAGAGGTGCTGCGGAGCACTCTGTCCAAAATATACCATAAACTCTGGAGGTTTTACTAAACCTAAGTGCTGGCGGAGCACTTTGCTGGAGAGTTCGCTAACCCAATCGGGGTTCTGACTGATAGCTGCAGAGAGGGTGGAGCGCAGGCGTTGCTTCCGAACTGCGGGTGCTGGTCGTGCCTTGGTGGTCCTGTCCTGATCCTAATCTGGTTTTCCTGTCCTGTCCTGGGGTGTCCAATCTGCACCTGCTGTCCCATAGATGACTGTCCTTCCTTGGGGTATTTCCTGTCCTTGACTGATCCGTGGCCAGGGTTGGTCTTCACACCAGTCTAGGTAAATATAGTGCTGAAACTCTCTTCTGCACCTTTTATTTTTCTGTCTTTGCTTCAATAAAGACACACCTTTGCATTCGTTAATTTTCCATGCTTTCCGCAATCTACTATATGAGAAGTCGTACATTTATTCTCCATAGCATGTTCCTATGTTTCCCTACCTTTAGAGCACTTTCTCTCCATACTGTTTATGAAATATAGATGTGGTTCTATAATTTTCTCCTGTAAACCGATTTGAAGTAATATTGCTAGAACTATAGCCTGTTCCACTTTTTCCCCCTCCTATAGATGTATAGGAATTACAATCTTTTATCCACTCTTGAAGTACTTCCCCAATAGTAAATTCTAGTTCGTGCCTAAGTTTGCCCCATTTAGAGTTATCCATTCCCAAATCTGCTTAGCATATTACATTTTGTTCTTACCTTCCTATAGACTCATAAATGGTTGCCTTAATTTTCTTCCTTTATGGTTATGTACTGTTCGTTGTTTTTATTATTGACTGCCTGTTGGTGGTAAATTGTATACTCTCCGAATCTGAATTCTAGATAAACTTTTAAAACTTTCCAGTAGTTTGTGGTCATTTTATGAATACAAAGAAATATATAAAATTGGTATTGTGTTGCCTGCCTTTCTTTTACAGCTAGCTCCCTGATCCATTGTGATCATAGGTACCCGTAACGGTGGATTGGTAAGTCGGGTACACGAGGAATAAATTAGGAAAGGAACCAGGGTTACTGGTAGTAGAGCGTTAGGTCCCCCGATTAATGTATATGATAAATTGAAACAAGTACATGGGCCTTGTACGTGTATGGTGAAATTATTGGTCGGGTGACCTGCGATCTCTATCAGTAATTTTCTGGTAGCAGAGCTATGGTTAGGGACTAGTTAAAGTTAGGGAGGACTAGTTAAGCTAGATAGGTTGGATGCGGCTAACATTTTATTGCTGCTAAAAAGGTAAACAATTTTTGTGACTTGATCAATCACGTGAAATGTTTGCTTTGAAAAATTATGAAATGTTTTAAATTGTTTTTCTTATTATTATACTGATATATATTAACCCACTCGTTAGTAAAGTGTTTTATGTTTGTTGGGAATCCCCGGGGAATTGAATAGCGAGTGGTGAAGAGAATCCACTTCGCTTTGAGGTCACTGGCTTAAGGAAAGTTAGTGCAGGTTAGGCAGAACTGGAAGCACTAATTAGGGTTTTTCTGAATGTATGTTTGAATAAATGATAGCAACGAGTTTGCTGGTGAAACTTCTATCGTGATATAACCTAGTAAGGGTCACATCGGAAGGAGTAGCAGGTTCATCGGAGCTTGGGTGATAGCAAAGGGGTTCGCTGGTGAAACTTTAGGCTCTGTATATATCCCGAAAAGAAGTGGATGGGTCAAAGAAGTAGCAGGTTCCCTAGTGCTTGAGTGAAGGGTAGGCAGAAGAGATCTATCCGTAGTGTGTGAAAAGTGGACAAAAGAAGTTTACTTGCAGTGAAAAGTATCTTTTCTTTCTAGACACTCGAGTACAGTGGCGAATGTGTATTCGTTGTTAAATAACAAAAGCACTTGCACTTTTAGAGAGAAATTAAGTTTCCGTTACCTTGTGAGGGAGGGAGTCAGTTGCGGAGCTGCTCTGACGTCACTCTGTGCCGCGCTGGGATTGGTAGACGCAGCGGGTGTGTAGCGGAGCTGAAATTGTAAAGGAGGGGTGAGTGCCGAAGCGTGAGAACCTGTCTCACGAAAAGGTCGCGCACCCATTGGTCGAGATTATTTGAATTCGTGCATTCTATTGGTTGCACGAAAATAAAAGGCGCATTTGGATTGGGAGTGATTTGTAAACAAAGTCACTCGCAGAAATCATATGTGGCACACGTATAGACCGAATACTAGACCTGATCCACGACATTTAGGGTTTGAAAATGATCAGTGGAAAGGGCATAACACTAGCATTATGTACGGAAATAAGAGAAAATTGTCTCTTGTGAACAAAGTAAAGAATTATTTCAAAAAGGACAAACCGATTAGAACCAGAGAAGGTGTTGTCATTCCGCCACCTAATACTCCTGCATCGTTCATGATGTTTGATAAAGGGTACCACTCATGTGTATGGTTGGAAAACTGGGCGGAATACACAAAGGATGACGGAGTTTTGGCTTTTCCGTTAGAGGGTACATTCAATGGCAGAATTCTATTTAATTTGAGAACACGAATGAATGATTTACATCCCAGACCTAGATTAACGCAGTACGAAGCATTAGAGGAATGGGAGATCGAGGCTTTTGAGAGAGATAAGCCCCGAATGGATAAAGGGTTAACAAAATTTTATCCGAAGTTAAAGCAAGAGACCCAAGATAAAAAGATGAAACAGTGGAGACAGAATATGATTGTAGAAGGACTGTTTCCAATGATGTCAATGGGTGGTCCTCCTGCGGGGGAGAAGAAAACAGAAAAATGCAAACATTGGGTGCCCATTGGGGAATCGGATGATGAATTATTAGATGACATGTTTATGAGAAGTCCGCCTCCTTATAATGAAGGACACAGACCCTCTAGTGAAGGGCATAATTCTCGAAGACCTCCTCCCCGGGAGGAGGCCAGATCTGTAAGTGTAGGAGAAGGTTGTCAAATACCTCCCTATAATGAGGGTTTAGGACCCATAGGTGCTAGAGATATCTGTCAAAGAACACCATTTAGTGGGGAGTCAAGATACTCAAGAGAAAGAGACTTCTGCTCTAGACCTCCCTACGAAGGTGAGGCAAGACCCTCAATTTCAGGAATTCCGTTCTCAAGACCCCCGTATGAGGAAGAACCAAGATCCCTAGGCACAGGAAGTTTATTCCCAAAACCTAATTATGGTGAGGGACCAAGTGAGACACATCCCACTGCCCCGAGTTATGCTCCAACTTTGACCCCGCAGGTAATATATGAAAAATCATTAGACAGGTTACTGGAGGAAAAGGAGCGAGAGGCTCTAGCTAAACAGAGAGCCGAAATAATTCAGAAAATCTCCCAGTTAAATACAAGTCCTGAGGCCTTGACAATCCCGGTAACTATTGGACCCGTGGTTCCGCTGTATGGGGATAGACAGGGAAGTCCAAAGACTCCAGTTATTACTCCAGTTATAGCACAGCCGAGACCAGAGCCCTTAATCGTGGATGACCAGACCAGTGAATGTGAGTCTGAGGTCTCGTTAATGGATTTGCCCATTAGGGATGCAGGAAAAAGGTTACAGAAAAGACATAATCCTTTCAATACGAGAGAGATTCAAATGGAATCGACTTCGGGTACCAAGAGTGTCACATTGGTGACTCCTGAAGAGATTGAAAGATGGAGTCGAGAATTAGAAAAACAAACTCCTCAGTCGAATCCTTTAGATATCTTCAAGCTGAGAGTAGAAATGGAAGAACTGATGTCAGGAAATGTGGGGTTAGACAGATTAAATACCTATTCCGAGGAAGAGCTACTGTTTATCTGCAAAAGTCTTACCCGGAATACCAGAGTGCTCCATGAGAAGCTGACAGACACTGCAGCTAGTATGGGAATAGATATTTCAAAATCAAAGCCATTACAAAAACCCTACAGAGCTGATTTCTCACACAAAGACTTGGAAAACATGAATGTGGCAGGGAAAAAGGCACAAATCAAAGAATTATTGACTGTGTTGCAAAAATGAGGAGACATAGAAAAATGGAAAACCAGGTGGGCAAAGAAGAAAGATGAGGCTAGATCTAAACAGACGTCTTCTGAGTTCGTTCTAAAGGAAGCTGACAAGCCAGAGCAATTATACCCCATGCATGAAGTGCCAGGTGGAAAGTTCGTGCACGTTCCATGGTCCAGACAGGCTATTGTGTCCTTTACCAATGACTTTCCCAAATTACGAGAAAAGCCTGTGGACTGGTACAGGCAGGTGGAAAGGTTTGTAAAGGTGCAAAAGTGCCTGTGGAAAGACCTGGAGGGGTTTTTCGACATAGTGGTTCCTGTGGATTTATGGACCGAATGCAAGGTTGCCGTTGATTGGCCTAATAAAGAATACTCCAGGGACCCTGTTACTGGTGCTCCCTCGGATGAGGTGATGAGGAAATATGAGCAGGTCATGTTGCACCTAAAGAAAAAGGTGCCTTCAAAGTAAACTGATTGGACCAAAATAGACAGAACCACGCAGGAAAGGGACAAGACTGTGCACTCCTTCTATGAAAGACTGTTACAGGTATTTAAAACATACAGTGGTATAGATAACATCGAGATGAAGGATATGACCCACTTCATTTACAGGTTTGTAAACGGTTTAAGACCCGAAATTTGCCAGTGGATCAAAGATAATAAAATTTGTTGGCAGTCTAAGAAAATGGATGAGGTTTTACGATATGCAAAGTATTGCGAGGATGAGATGGCAGACAAACGAAAGGCTCTGAAAGAGAAAGTCATGTGGGCACAGGTAAAGTTGGCAGAACAACAGGAAAAGCAACTGAATAAAATGAATAAGAATTCCCAAAATCAAGGCTCTGGGGGTGGAGGGAAGCCCAAAGTAAAAATGAGTAGAGAAGAAGCTAAAAAGAAATTCCCCTGTCACCAGTGCGGAGAAATTGGGCACTGGAGAGACGAATGTCCATATTTACAACATGGTAACCCCCAAACCACTGATTTAATTCCACAGACGCAGAATGAGAAACAAAGAAAGACCCAGCATCAGGTAAAGGCAAGTCAATTGCCCCGAGCACCTAAACCGAATTATAAAGGGAAAACACCACAGGGTGATGATATAGAAATCTGGGGAGGCAATGAGGATAGAAATGCAGCAACTTCGCAATTTTTTGTTGAATGACACGTTTCTCTGTGACGATCAATACTGACGGGGCCTGAGAGGGGAGGACGAGGAGTGTGTACTTGGCGCCTCCTTGCCGGTAGACCAGTCAGGGCCATACATTGAAGGAAAGGTCGACGGAAATGATGTCACCTTTCTATTGGACACTGGTGCTACCCGTTCTACTGTGAGAACAGCGGACGTTCCAAACCTACCCCTCTCGGGAGAAGCAATCCAAGTAGTGGGCGTGTCTAATCAATTGATTAGTACCCCAGTTACTGAGCCCATGGAGATTACAATAGGGAACTTCAAAGAAATGCATAGATTTGTAGTTTGTGATACCAGTCCAGTAAACTTACTGGGACGTGATTTGTTGTGTAAAATGAACTGCACCATCTTTTGCACACCAAAAGGCGTCGAAATTCAAACCCCAGACGAGGATGGCATATACAAATTAATGTTAATTAGACCAGACTCAGAAATTAAACAAATGACTATACAAGACTTACCCGAAGAACTCCAAAAGACAGTGAAACCAGAAGTATGGGACTTTACTGGAAATGATGTAGGATTAATGGCAAATGTAGACCCAATCAAAATAGCCATGAAAGAAAATGCAGCTTACCCCAATACCAAGCCTTACAAAATGAGTGCAGAAGTAAGAGCCGGAGTTGCCATTGAAATAAAAAGACTGCTAGAAGCAAACATCATACAAGAAGTGATGAGTAGCCCATGTAACTCACCGATAATTGGAATCAAGAAACCTAGTGGCAAGTACAGGGTAGTGCAGGACCTGAGAAAGGTAAACAAAATTGTGGTTCCTTGCTGTCCTATTGTTCCAAACCCCGCAGTGATCCTATATCAGATTCCCTGGGATGCTGAGTGGTTTACTGTGATAGACTTATGTCACGCATTCTTTTCGATCCCATTGCATCCAGACAGCAAATTTCTTTTCTCATTTGCTTTCGAAAGTCACGTGTTCGTTTGGAATCGTGTCCCTCAAGGGTACACGGAAAGTCCCTCTATCTTTAATCAGATTTTGAAAAAGTGCCTTGAATCTTTAGTCTTACCTGGAAAATCTGTTTTGGTGCAATATATAGACGAACTCTTGGTGGCGTCTAAAAGTCAGAGAGATTGTGTTGTTGACACCATTGCCTTACTGAATCACCTAGGTGAAAAGGGACATAAAGTATCTCCTGACAAATTGCAATTCTGTACAAAGTCAGTAAAATATCTGGGGCACCAGATAGAAAAAGGCGTCAGAAAAGTTACCTCAGAGAGAGTCAGAATAATTCGGAACATGCAGGTACCCCGTACTCAGAAAGAAGTCAGAATGTTCCTTGGGGTGATAGGTTACTGCAGGCAATGGATTGTGGGATTTGCAGTCCTGGCAAAGCCTTTGATAAAAATGACAAAGAAAGGAGCAAAGGACCCAGTGGAATGGGATGATGAAAGCTTAACCGCATTTACTACATTACGAGAATGTCTGTGTACAGCCCCTGCTCTAGGGATGCCTGACTATTCCAAGGAGTTTGCACATTTCTGTGACACACGAGATAATTGTGCACTATCCGTCTTAACTCAGGAGCATGGTTTAACTAGACGTCCAGTGGCATATTTTTCTGCCACTTTGGATCCAGTGGCTGCTGGATTACCCGGATGTTTGAAAGCAGTAGCTGCAACTTGCACGAGTCTAGAACAGAGTGAATCTATTGTTATGGGACATCCTGTAACTGTGTATGTTCCACATGCAGTTGTGATTTTACTGACCAGAACTAAAACTCAGTATCTCACCCCTAGTCGGCTGACTAAATACGAGAGGATTCTCGTGGGTGCTGCGAATGTAGTCATTACTCGGTGCAACATTCTGAATCCAGCCACCTTGCTACCTGACTCAATGACCGCAGAAGCAAAGGGAGAGGACGAGCATGACTGCATTGACCTGACAGAATTTAGTACTAAACCACGCCCAGACATCAAGGAAGTGCCCTTGCCTGTGGAAGATGAAGAACTGTTCGTGGATGGCTCATGTATGAGACACGAACTTGTAGGCCTAAGTGCTGCTTATGCTGTAGTCTCAGTAAAACAAATTGAAGAAGCATCCTGTTTATTTGGAGTGAAGTCTGCACAAGTAGCCGAATTGATTGCATTAACAAGAGCCTGTAAAATTGGGAAAAACAAAAGAATAACAGTATATACTGACTGTCAATACTGTTATGGGGTTGTGCATGACTTCGGCCAATTGTGGCTACAGAGGGAGTTTCTGACTTCTTAGGTACTCCCATCCGAAATGGAAAAGTTGTACAAGATTTACTGGAGGCAATCCAATTACCAAAAGAATTGGCAGTGGTCAAATGTGCTGCTCACAAATCTGGCACTGACCATGTGACTTTAGGAAATCGATTTGCTGATGAAGTGGCCCAACATTGTGCCAAACATCGCATGTCTGTAAATATCAAATTGGGGGGACCTGGAAACAGCTGCCAACTTATGGTGTTTGAGGATGTGCCTACCTGGGAAGAGTTGAGAGATTGGCAGCATGCTGTGCCATCAAAGGAAAAGGAAAAATGGAGGAAACTTGGTTGTCGACAGAGAAGTGAGGATGGTGTCATTGTGGGCCCAAATGGTATGCCTGTGTTGCCTAGACATCTGCTTGCTTCAATGGCCAGGTTGATACATGGAAATTCACACATTGGTAGGGACACCATGGTTCTGGTTTTCCAACAAACATGGTACAATCCGAAATTCAGGAAAGTAGCAGAGTCACTCTGCCAGAGGTGCTTAACATGTCAGCAGTTTAACGCTGGGAAGAAAACAGTAGTCGAATTGGGAAAAATTGGAAAATCAGGAGGTCCTTTGGTAAGAGTACAGATTGACTTCATCACACTGCCTTGTTGTGAGGGAATGAGAGATGTCCTTGTCATTGTCTGCCTGTTTTCAAAATGGGTGGAAGCCTACCCTGCTAAAAAGAATGACGCCATAACTGTAGCCAAATTGTTACTGCGAGAATTGATACCTAGGTTCGGGGTGCCAGTCACAATTGAATCAGATAGAGGCGGACATTTTCAGAATGAGGTGATTGATCAGCTCTGTAAAGCATTCAAGATCACACAAAAACTGCACTGTGCATATCGTCCAGAGGCTTCTGGAGTGGTGGAACAAATAAATGGCACTATAAAATCGAGATTAGGAAAGATGTGTGAATCTACAGGCATGAACTGGATAAATGCTTTGCCTCTTGTTCTGATGGGACTCAGAGGTATTCCAGACCGAAAAACAGGCCTGAGCCCTCATGAAATCCTGATGGGAAGAGTAATGAGACAAGCATGGGTACCAGGACATAAACTGATAAACATTTCTGATGATTTGGTACTTGAGTACTGCAAGCAACTGGGTGACCAAGTGCGTTCTATCTCTCGCCAGATTGGGGAAGACGCCGTCGCCAATCCGACAACTCCAGTCCATAAATTGGTTCCAGGCGACTGGGTTGTAATAAAGAAGCATACTCATACAAATTGCCTTGCACCGAAGTGGGGACGACAACGCCAAGTGATACTGGTGACCACAACAGCGGTGAAGTGTGCCGGCGTTCCAAAGTGGATCCATGCCAGCCATACACAGAAGGTGATCCGAGACGAGAAAACTGACGCTGAAGGTTGTCCAGCTGAGGGGTCTCCAGATGATGGTCCTGAAGTAGCTGACGACGAACAACCGAGCACCAGTCGAGATGAGTGGATACCCATAATCGACCTGACTGACGACCCCATCAGAACAAGAAGTAAAACCTACACAGACAGAGAGTGGGATAGAGAGGAAGAGACAGGCACAGGCGAAGACAATCAGATTATCGAAATCCATGTAAAATCTGAAGATGAAGAAGGTCAGACAGGGACAGAGCAAGTGATTGATACACCTCCACAAACTCCTGAAGTTGAAAAGGGACAGACCAGAACTAGTGTAAAAGTTCAAGCAGAAGAAAATCAAGGGTTCAAAGTGCTTGAACAGGACCAGATAGAAATAGAAGAACGTGTTCAGGACACAGAAATAGAGACACCCGAAAGCCAAACCCAGAATACACCTGAACAAGGCCAGCTTAGTAATCAGGCAGAAGAAATAGACATAAGACCTGGGACTAGTCAGACAGGAAGGGAAGAAATAGAAGCAGAAGTGCCACAAACAAACAAAAATAAAAGGGCATTAGAAGAAAGCCAAATCACAGTGCCAGCTAAAAGACTTAAGAAAAAGAAAAATATCGAACCCAGATATATTAAGAGACTGAGACTGAGACTAAAAACAGTAGAAGAAAATCTCGAGCAAAGAAGGAAAAGTTCCCGTATTGCAGAGCAGGCTGGAGAAAGTTCCAAAAGAAGAAGTGATCGAATAAAAAGACTGAACGAGAAATATCAAGATCCTGAATGGACATATTTGATCTTGGAGGAATTTGAGGATCTTGATATAACTGACGAAAGTGACGAAGAACAGACAGCTGATCATTCTGCCGAAGAAGATGAACCACCCTGAAGTTGCGCAGTGTAAGCTACCTGTGCAAAGTAACAAAGAGGGGTTGAAAACTTCTTCTGAACGAAAATGTCTGATTCAAGTGTGAATGGAAGGCCTAGACGCAGTTGTTGTAAAACATGCTGCAAAGTATGTATATGTAGCATAGCTATAGTGTTAATAATTTGGATAGGACTAACAGTTTTCATTCCTTATATGGTGAGCAAAAATACTAATATTGACCCTACACAGACTGTGACCACTGACACTGAAGAACTGACAACACGAAGTGTAGAAAGACGTGAAAAAGTACTTAGACAAACAAAATCAGACTTAGAAGCACCAGATGAGGAAGGACTACATTATCACAGAGTTAAGAACCAGACACATTTAAATGTATTCGCAAACTTGTTAGTGCATTATGTAGAAACCATGGAGATAGAAGACTGCTATGTCTGCATGAAGCTATCCACTTCTGTAGCTGAAGGCGTGACTTATCATCACCTACCGTTGACCTATGGAATTTCCTGTAGTATTTTAGCTAGCTTATTTTACAAAAGAGAACCGTTACAGTACTACTACTCTGACGTGATATTTTCTGAACTTCCAATACGTGGAAATCTGAATCCTGTACATACTAAAAGTGACGTTACACGTTATATGGGAGAATACTTTCTGACTATAGGTACCATAGATTTAAATGAAGCACACAGAGATAACTTGACCTGTTCATTACATGAACAAGAAAAAATGTTTCTAAACATGGCAGAGAAAAGAAGGGAGAGTTTCCAAAGAAAGGCAAATGATAAAAGACAGAAAACTCCTAAATGGGCTGAAAACATGGAAAGCACCTCAAATGGTGGGAGTGGTCCTGCTTTGTTGCTGGATTTCGAGAGAAAAGGGAAACTCTGTCTTCACCGCGAGAAGACTAGTTATTATAATAACATTTTCATTGGTTCCAGTCAATGTGAGCACAATTATAAGGTAATTGGAGGTTGGGGTTTCAAAAATGGGTCCGAACCTGTGTTTCCCGGAATCTATTATATATGTGGAAACAAGGCTTATTTCAAATTGCCGGATCACTGGTATGGAAGCTGCTACTTTGGCATTGTCTTCCCGAAAATATACCATGTGAATGAAATTGCTGGAAGCAATGAAAACACTAATGGCTTAGTGCGTAGTAAAAGAGAAAGCGTAGTTGAAATAATGGGTAGTATTTTTAGTGCACTGATACCTGGAGTGGGAGTGGTTCTGAACACACACAGAATTTGCAAATTATCCACAATAGTGGATGTGTTGTCTACTGACACAGCTCATGGATTCCTGCTGGTCAATACCGAAATGGTTGCGATCAGATCGATGGTTTTGCAGAACAGACTTGCTCTTGACACCTTATTAGCAAAAGAGGGCGGAGTCTGCCGGATGTTGAAAGCGCAACATTGTTGCACTTACATACCGGACCAAAGTGTACAAATCAAAAAGTATGTGAGGAACATTACTAATTTGGAAAAAGAACTCAAACCACTGGAGGTTGATAGTGCCTGGAAGAGACTTACTGATGGTCTCTCCGCTGTAGGTCATTGGTTTGCTAGTTTAGGTAAAGGTTTATTGTTTAACCCCTTCCATGCTTATGACAGAACGGTTCCGTCATGAGCGACGGTTGAGCTGTGCTCATGACAGAACCGTTCCGTCATCGTTCCATTGGCTCAATGGAACGTTCAGCACAGCGCAGGAATCTGCGCCGCGCTGAAGCGGTTAAGGTACTGATGCCAATTGGAGTGATAGGTTTCGTCATATTCCTCATATTTGTCTGTTGCAAATGTCGCAAACACAAACAGAAGTACACTGTGAATAAGAGAGGTGTGAAACGGAGTGTGGATGAACTTGAATTGGAAGACTTAAATAATCAGATTTACAAAAAGATGAAAAATTCTCACCCTAATAAAGATGTGAAAGAGAAATTGAATCGAATGTTGGAAGAAAGAAGAAATGGAAATGCACAAAGTTTGAAAAGTTGGCATCTGGTTCCATTAGTTTGTGATGATAGTAAATATCATCAAAGAGGGGATTGATAGAGCAAGATTTCGCATATTACGCAACTTGCTTGGAATCAAGAACCTCGAATAACTTATAATCCTATAACTCAACCTGTACGTCTTACTAATTTCCCTTTATTTTTGATGTTTGTGTATCCTAGTGACGCTTGCCTATGTGTTTACTAATTCAAATAACCCTTGTTCCTAAAATGGCCGCCGCTTGATGGGTTTCTTCTGCGCATGCGTTAGTCACACTCACGTGACGTGACGTATTTGCAGTTTTGGTGGGAATTCTTGCGCCTGCGCACTTGCTTCTAAAATGGCTGTCTGTACACTCACATGGTGAAGCTTGCGCAAAACGCTTTACGTTATTCTTTGTTGCACTAATTCATAATTGCATCGTATATTTTTATAGTAAGAGGTATAGAGTAGCTATTCATGATTCATTTATATTTTATGTTATTAATTTGTTTTCGCTTACTTTTCATGTACCGCGATATTGGGGGTCTGAGGGAGACGCGAACCATCTTGAAAGTCTCTACTGCGCATGTCGCGCAGGCAGAGAGAAGGCAACCTTGAGCAATGGAACTCAGCCAGCTGGCAGCCACAGTCAAGATGCTCCTGTGAACGCGACCTGTGACCCAGCAGAATGGAGCTGATCTGTTCCTAACTTGCTACAAATATTATTTTCTATTGTATTCTGTCAAATATCTCGTGAGAACCCCAAAATCACTAGGCAGTCCCAGAGCATGCAAATTTAGGCTTGTAGACGTAAATTGTGATTGGTGTGTTAACCTATCCTATGTGGGGACCAATCGAAATTGGGGATTCTGACACTTGCAACATTTGGGGGGTGGTACACTGACCCGAAAGCAGTATAACTAGCCTAGGTTTAGCTAGAGAAATTGTCCGACTTGTCTGAATAGCTGACCTGTCACTGACCCAACGCACTCAATAGGTAACTGATACAGAGGTGCTGCGGAGCACTCTGTCCAAAATATACCATAAACTCTGGAGGTTTTACTAAACCTAAGTGCTGGCGGAGCACTTTGCTGGAGAGTTCGCTAACCCAATCGGAGTTCTGACTGATAGCTGCAGAGAGGGTGGAGCGCAGGCGTTGCTTCCGAACTGCGGGTGCTGGTCGTGCCTTGGTGGTCCTGTCCTGATCCTAATCTGGTTTTCCTGTCCTGTCCTGGGGTGTCCAATCTGCATCTGCTGTCCCATAGATGACTGTCCTTCCTTGGGGTATTTCCTGTCCTTGACTGATCCGTGGCCAGGGTTGGTCTTCACACCAGTCTAGGTAAATATAGTGCTGAAACTCTATACTGCACCTTTTATTTTTCTGTCTTTGCTTCAATAAAGACACACCTTTGCATTCGTTAATTTTCCATGCTTTCCGCAATCTACTATATGAGAAGTCGTACATTTATTCTCCATAGCATGTTCCTATGTTTCCCTACCTTTAGAGCACTTTCTCTCCATACTGTTTATGAAATATAGATGTGGTTCTATAATTTTCTCCTGTAAGCCGATTTGAAGTAATATTGCTAGAACTATAGCATGTTCCACTTTTTCCCCCTCCGATAGATGTATAGGAATTACAATCTTTTATCCACTCTTGAAGTACTTCCCCAATAGTAAATTCTAGTTCGTGCCTAAGTTTGCCCCATTTAGAGTTATCCATTCCCAAATCTGCTTAGCATATTACATTTTGTTCTTACCTTCCTATAGACTCATAAATGGTTGCTTTAATTTTCTTCCTTTATGGTTATGTACTGTTCGTTGTTTTTATTATTGACTGCCTGTTGGTGGTAAATTGTATACTCTCCGAATCTGAATTCTAGATAAACTTTTAAAAAACTTTCCAGTAGTTTGTGGTCATTTTATGAATACAAAGAAATATATAAAATTGGTATTGTGTTGCCTGCCTTTCTTTTACAGCTAGCTCCCTGATCCATTGTGATCATAGGTACCCGTAACGGTGGATTGGTAAGTCGGGTACACGAGGAATAAATTAGGAAAGGAACCAGGGTTACTGGTAGTAGAGCGTTAGGTCACCCGATTAATGTATATGATAAATTTAAACAAGTATATGGGCCTGGTACGTGTATGGTGAAATTATTGGCCGGGTGACCTGCGATCTCTATCAATGTCATGTACAGGTTCGCATAGGCCGGTGCGGCACAATTACCCATCGATGTTCCACTACGTTGGATGAACCATCTATTTTCATAGGTAGGTGAAGTAGCTGTGCATAAGGGCGAATTCCATTAGTTCCATTAAGAACACTTGTAGTTCATGTGGGTAGGTGCTATTAAGTAAAGCTTTTTCAACTGCCTCCAGGCCTTGTTTATTGGGCTGTGAAAGTTTCCAGTAAATTGCGATTCTCCTATTAACATGACCAGAGAATCTGGATTTCATTAAAGACACGGAGGCTAACATTATGCATTAATCCTTTTAATGCAGCTCACACAGCCGCCTACATCACAAAGGTTTAGAATAATAACAAGGTGACATCACAGTATCTATAAGAGGCGTGTGCCAGGAGAGATCAGCCTCTTTTAAATGCCTTGAACGACAGAAGGAACGAAGAATGCATCTCGGAACTTGAAGGAGGTAATGAAGAAACTTGGAAGATCCCTGGAGAGACCTGGAGAATCCCTGGAGATTCATCAGTTAGAATTGTCTGAAAGAAAATAGAGGGAGTCAAAAAGGACACAAGGTAACCTTCAGAAGCAGTAACAAGGAAAGCATGAGGTTAGAAGGCATGAATCAATAAAGGCAAAATAAAACAAGTCAATTCTCCACATCCCTCAAGGGAGGGACGGGAGGGATAATGTTAGCCTCCGTGTCTTTAATGAAATCCAGATTCTCTGGTCATGTTAATAGGAGAATCGCAATTTCATTACAAGACAGGAGGCTACATTATGCATGTTGGTAGCCCTGAAGAACAGCATCTGAGACGTGTTCTAGAGTAGAGAGGCTACTTATCTGTTGTGAGCCGCATTTAAAAGAGGCTGATCTCTCCTGGCACACGCCTCTTATAGATACTGTGATGTCACCTTGTTATTATTCTAAACCTTTGTGATGTAGGCGGCTGTGTGAGCTGCATTAAAAGGATTAATGCATAATGTAGCCTCCTGTCTTGTAATGACATCATACATGAAAGACACTACAGACTTTTTGGTGAAACTGGAAACTTTCACAGCACAAGAAACAACAACTATGGCTACAGTGGACGTCAAGGCACTGTATACTTCGATACCCCATAAACAAGGCCTGGAGGCAGTTGAAAAAGCCTTACTTAATAGCACCCAGCCACATGAACTACAAGTGTTCTTAATGGAACTAATGGAATTCACCCTTATGCACAGCTACTTCACCTATGAAAATAGATGGTTCATCCAACGTAGTGGAACATCGATGGGTAATTGTGCCGCACCGGCCTATGCAAACCTGTACATGACATCATTTGAAGAACAACACATTTATGAGAACGAGGAATGGAAACAACAATTACTGATGTTTGTTCGATTCATAGATGATATATTCATCCTTTGGAAAGGCCCAACGGAGTCACTACAAAGACAATTGGAGATTTTAGACACAAAAGATGAACGTATAGGATTCACATGGCAAATAGGTGACAGAAGCATTCAGTTTTTAGACGTAGAGATCACGAAAAAAGAGAACCAATTCACCACAAACCTATACCGAAAAAAAACGGATAGAAACAATCTTTTGAAATATGAGAGTCATCACCCCCAAACACTCAAAAAACATTTACCCTATTCTCAGTTTCTTAGGGTTAAGAGAGTGGTCTCTGAGGAAGCACAATGTGATTGGCAATTGGACAATATGGTGAAAAGATTCCAGGAAAGTGGATACCCAGAGGAAATCACACAGGACGCACTGACAAGAGCAAAAACTAAATCCAGACGTGAACTTTTGACAAGCAAAAAACGGTCTTCAGAACAACGGATCACATGCGTTAGTAAATTTTCAAATGTGACCTTCCAATACAAAGCCATAATAAAAAAACACTGGCGGATTTTAACCTTAGAACCAGATTTCAAAGGAATTTTCACCAAAGGACCACTATTCGCACACACCAGGGCGAAAACCTTAGGGGAATTGTTGAAACATCCGAAAGAACAACCACCGATGAGCTCATTTCGGGGGACAATCCCCTGTCTAAACTGTACAAATTGTCACAACGTGATGAAGGGAAACTTTATCTCCCACCCCATGAAGGGATATAAGATTCCTTTGAAAGTAAATGTGACGTGTGATACTACAAACATAGTGTACATGTTAAAATGTCAGTGTGGTTCGGTATATGTCGGACACACGGAAAGAAAATTGAAAACTCGGCTCAATGAGCATAAAAGCAACATTCGCACTAATTCACCCAAGTCATCAGTGGCGGTACATTTTCACGAAAAAAACCACCACATCAGTCAGTTAAGAGCTTGTGTATTGGAAATTATTCCTAAAAAAGAAGGACCATTGAACAAAAAAAATTTGTTGAAAAGAGAGAATCACTGGATATATCATCTTAACAGTTTAAAGGCCACATGGGCTCAATGACAGGACAGAGTTTACTTGCTATTTATGAACTTAATATTATTGTTTAACCATATTGTGACAATAACGATTGCTAGGAACGTTGGTTGAATTATTCAAACGCCATACGGCAAGTCATGGATACGGGCTATATAGCACGCTTTTTTGATAACTCACAGAGAGGTCTTTTAGATTATGTTAGAAACGCAAACCCCAATAAAGTTTTTCAAAAGCACTAGCAAAGCACGAACATTTCATAGTACGCATGCGTGAAAGGTCATCCAGGGTTAATAACACGTGACTCACACATCATGGAAACAACCGGGGAGAACCGCCGTAATGGTGGAGCTGAGCGGACACGTTTAAACTTACGAGGTGAGCTGCAAAAGAAAACCGTGTCGTTTCCCTTATGGAACGCAAATATAATTGCAGGGCATAGCTTCAAGTAATACGGGGAGCTATAGCAGAGGAGAGAAAACGCTTATCTAAGCAGTGAAACTAGTTTGGCGTTTGTTAACGCGCCAACCAGATGGGAGGTTTACTTATGTATGGGAAAGGGAGAGCAAGCATACAGCGGCGCAGTTAAACAGCAATAATAGCCATTTATCAACAAGTTCTAAAAACATAAGGCGGAACAAATTAGACACAAACCAGTTTTTCACCAACAGAGAAACCAATGCGAGGCTTTTTAAGTCACATAACCCTAAGCAGGTACTGATGTAGTCACACAAAGACAGTATTCACTGTTGAATGTAGTGGATAAATAATGTTATATAGTAGATAACTACAATAGAACAGAATCTGAGGGACACACCGATAAACAGAAAACGCAAAAAGTGCAGGCGTAAAATCTCACAGGGGTGAGCGGATAACATTGACCCCCAGATATCACTGTTAAGCTTAAAAATTGTATATATGAAAAGGTCAATTTGAAATACCATGGGTGTTTATGATTGTTTATCAATTGAAGATTGTTCCCTGATGAAGGTGCAGAGAGCACCGAAATGCATTGGAATATGTATACATGTATTTGGAACATTAAGATGAAATCATGTGAATGAAACATGTTTATAAGCAGAAAATTATGATTGAAGAATAAATCAAATATTGATGAAAACAAGGAGCATAAGCGAATTGATTTGAAGTACGAATGAATTGCGGGCTGAATATAGTTCAGCTTCAATCCAGTGCCTAGGTTGACAGACCTACGAGCAGTAGAGCTGCAACTTACGGATTCCTTGTGATGGAGCAGGGTTTTCGCGAAATAAAACCTGCTCGGATTGAACTCCTCATTCTGTGTTTTATTAACAAAATGGTGTGAAAATTAACAATGCAAAACTAAAAAGGGGAAAGATGAAAACTGCGCAAGCACATGCTAGGAGAAATTAGTGTTTTTAGTATTTTTGAAGTAGACAGCAAATGCACACGATTAGTGCAGAAATAACAGCCAAAAGCCACGAGTTTCTTTTTCATTAACTGTTTGACAATAATGTGCATAACGTAAGAAAATGCAAACAAAGCATTTATAGAGTATTAATAGTGGAATTTTGTAAAATGACAACGAAAATAACATGTGTATTTGTTTTTCCTAGAGCGCATTTTACTGTTCTGCAGAGAAGGCCTCAAGAGTCTTTTGGGGTTTTCATTTGTTTATTAGAATGTAGGCTGCAAAAATAATTAAATCTGTCCTTCATGAGTTCCTGATGATGGCCAAGGTTGTGTGGAGGAAACATGGAACATTATGAATGGAACTTTCTTGCCGAGCGGAGTATGTGAACACTTGTACTATAAGATTCATACATTAGCGAGGGAGAACATCTGAGTTTCCTCTGCTGAAGGTTGATGACAAAAATTGTCTAAAGATAAAGGAACTGTTGAAAAGTTAGGCACATCAAAAGTGGAGTGCCTAGACTCCCCTTGGTTTAAATAAATGGAATTCAAGAATTTTCCGTGTGATGATACATTGGGGTTTGGATCTTTAGTGAATTAAGGGTATAACTATTAATACTGAAAAGGTTGGGGCGTGTTTATTCTTTTATTTCTGGAGTGAATAGAGACCTGTTTTTCTGTTTTCTAACTTAATTGGCTGGCTGTTGTTCAGCTGATCCTGACTCCTTGACTTTGCTCCTCATACCTTCTTGAGGATGCTCCAGCATACTCCCCTGGCCAGAGAGTAGCTTTTCAGACTTCTAGTATTTTGCGCAATAGGTTTGTATGATATTCTGATTTTGCATTGATCTTATTTGCAAATGTCTTTACTCTTTTGTCTCTTCACCTATCCACTCTCACACAACACATTTTTGAGATGTATAATTGTGAATTACTATATTGTTGTTCTCATGTGTGATGATCTATCATTCGTGCTGTATTGTACTTGCTGAGCATTCACATATATTTAAATAAAGCATATTGATAAGAAAACTGAGTTTGTCTTTATTAATGTCAAGAAGTAATATTGAATGATCATGCTTTTATTTACGTTCTTATTTTAGAATTCTGTCAATCTTTTGACAATCACCTGACCACTGAAAAAGATTCATCAGAGAAGAAAGAGGATAAAATGGATGGTAGACAAATTTGGTAAAGTGTTTAAAACTCATGCAGAGTGAAAGGGACTGTTAGGTATTAAATTGGGTCCAGCTGATATGAAATTTGCTAAATCCCTTTCCGCTGGATCACTTGTAACCCTCATGGTCTTATTTAACACATCCTGTACATTGATTTACACACACATCATTTATTGTCAATATGTGTACATGTGATGTAAAGCGCTTCGACACCCTACATGCGGATGAGCAGCACTATCAAAGAAATAAAAACAGAACAGTGGCATCTAAATTGATATTTGTGTAAATACTGTGACAAACCCGCACATTTTACATTCTTACAGTGCATGCATGCATATATCATACACAACGACGGAACTAAGTCAAAAGCCCGCCTCTCTTAAATACTTTTTGAATTATTAACAAGCCGTGTGCCTTTGCTTCCCATTCATTGTGTTTGCATTTAGGTGTGAGGCTCCAGATAGCTCCCAGCCATGATACTGGAACAAAAGGAGAACTGATTGATTAACTTGTCCTTTGTTGGGGGCCCCACTGAAATCTGTTAAGCCCTATCTGGCCTGCACGTTGCTGCTCAGAATGAAAGTAGACACAGTGCAGCGCTGCTGTAGATGTAAAATAACACCTGCCACTGGACGAGTTCAATGTATTTCTGAGAGGTCCAACTTTTTGGCAGGGTCCACCTAGAGAAAATAGTGGGTAGACGCGGTCTACCCTCGACTCGTGCAATGTCAGTTATGCGCTTTAGCACCTTTGAGTAATGTCCGCGCTATATAAATATGCATAAATAAATACATTCAAAAGGGCTAAGGGTTAGAAGGCATGAGGCTAAAAACAACTCTACAGTATGCTAAAGTTGGTTCCTATTTGACAGGTCAGCCCTAGGTTGGTGTCTTCCTAGAAACCACACCTGAGGCGTCTGTGCGTGAGTAAAGGGGAGGAGAGCATGTTTGCAGACTCGCGTGGTTGCTTATTTGAGCTTGTACGTAGACGATACAGCTGCAAATTTTCCTCGGTGACCTCCTAGAAGTGGGAAAGGTGTTATTTCCGCACAACAGACATACAGAAACTGCAAACATACGTTTTAATTACTGAGCAGAGTAGCTTAATACATGCGCAAATATTGCAAGCTGCTTTTCAATTTTAGCAAAACATATTTTTAAAGTATGACAAATTAGGATATGTTTGCAAAATACCCATCTTAAAACAATGATATTGTGCACTTAGTACAACATATACGCGCTAATGAATAATCATTTTCCGGACCGCCACAGTTCCAAGATGGCTGCTGTGTTGGAGTTCAGACCCTCCCTGTTGCGCTCCGCTTCCCTAAGCATTGCTCCTCTCTGTGGCATGACAGTGAACTCTGAGATATCTGACGCTGCCCCTGTTACCATCGGATGCCGTTCCTGTCGCAGCCACCGCACTGCCGGCCGGTAGCTCGTTCGACTTGGCATCATGCAGCCCTCGGCTCTCTCCCGTGGCCGAGAGGCGTTGGTGTCGAGCTCCTTGAATAGCGCTGGGCACTGTTTAACCGAGGGAGATTTTGGAACAGCATATGCACACTACCTGCTAGTGCTGAGCCTTGCCCCGGAGCTGCAGGCAGAGCTTAAGGTGAGTTATCGAGGGGTGGATAATTTGATAAGCAAAGACCACATGTCAAGCTAAGGCTTCCCACGCGTCTTTCGGGTAGACGCTTAGAAAAGCTACCTGCAGGATGCCTGTTTTCGTATCACGCTACATGCGACAGTGTCCGATGGAGAGTGTCCTTGTAGTGCTCATGTTCACCAGAACTTCGCCTCTAAACTCTGTTTTAAGTGTGGAGACACCAGAAGATAAAGTACGCAAGCCAATAGGTCACGTCTATGTGAGTTATTGGCTTTGACCAGGACTTTAAGTGGGATGGAGAAAACTGGGGGTCTCTGTAAGGGGCGTGGGAAACCTGTTAAAGGGGTGTGGCCAACACATTGTGGGTGTGGCGTAAATCATGAGAATTACTATAGTGTGCTTAAGCAATTAGGCTTAGGCTAAAGAAAGGGCAGTAGCAGCTGGTGTGTTGATGTGGGCAGTAGGGGAGACAGACTAATAAAAACAAGCATTTGCAATGCAATAGGTCTCGCATTAGGAACGTTTGAGCTTTTGGTATTGCAAATGACAAATGTTGTATTTATGTTTTGGTTTTGAAAATAGCGAAATTAATAGCTTTGTCATTTACAATGTCAATAGTTATAACTTTCGCAAATGTGACACCTATAGCATTTGTAATGCAATATGTGTTGTATTTATGTGACTTACATGTATTGATAATACAAATAACAATGGCTTCTATTTTTTTTAATCATTAATACTTAAATAAATGTTATTGTAATTTATAATGGAAATAGCTTAAACTTTTGTAAATAACTTTTGTGAAGATTATGTTCAGTGTATTTTATTGTGACGAAAATCCAAGAACAGAAGTGAAATATTAACATCTTTTTGTTACATTTGTAATAAAGCTTGAAACATTGAGAGGACATATTTGAACCAGTTGTTGTTGAATGGTTGCACAGATTGATGCTGTGGTGGCGCTGAATGATGTGATGGCGAACGAGTGATGCTGTGGCGTTCAGTGATGCTGTGGTAGAGCATAGTGATATTGTGGTGCCCCTGAGTGATGCTGTGGTGCTGCTGAGTGATGCTGTATTCTATGCTATGTTTTGTTTTGCTATCCTATGTTTGGTTTTGTTATGCTATGCTATCTTTTGCTATCCTATGTTTTGATTTGTTATGCTATGCTTTGCTGTGTTTTGTTATGTTATGTTTTGTTTTGCTATGCTATGCTATGTTTGTTATGCTATGCTATGTTTTGTTATGCTATGTTTTGTTATGATATGCTATGTTTTGTGTTTTATTATGCTATGCTTTGTTTTGCTATGCTAAGTTTTGTTATGCTATGCTATGTTATGTTTTGTTGTGTTTGGTATGCTATGCTATGTTTTGCTATGCTATTATGTTTTTTTTTGCTATGCTATGTTTTGTTGTGTTTTGTTAAGCTATGCTCTGTGTTTTTGTGTTTTGCTATGTTTTGTTATGCTATATGTTGTTGTGTTTTGATATGCTATGTTTTGTTATGCTATGCTATGTTTTGTTTTGCTATCCTAAGCTTTTTTTGTTATGCTATGCTTTTTTTGTTATGCTATGCTATGTTTACTGTTGCTATCCTATGCTTTGTTTTGTTATACTATGCTATGTTTTCTTGTGTTTTGCTATGCTATGCTTTGTTATGCTTTATGTTTTGTTATGCTATGCTATGCTTTGTTGTGTTTTATTATGCTATGCTATGTTTTGTTGTGTGTTTTATGCTATGCTATGTTTTGCTATGCTATGTTTTGTTATGTTATGCAATGCTTTGTTATGTTATGTTTTGTTATGCTATGCTAAGCTTTGTTTTGTTATGCTATGCTGTGTTCTGTTATGCTATGTTTTGTTGTGTGTTTTATTATGCTATGCTATGTTTTGCTATGCTATGTTTTGTTATGCTATGCTATGCTTTGTTATGCTATTTTTTGTTATGCTATGCTAAGCTTTGTTTTGTTATGCTATGTTATGTTGTGTTCTGTTATGCTATGCTATGTTTTGTTGTGTTTTGCTGTTTTGTTATGCTGCTTTATTATGCTATGTTTTGTTATGTTATGCTATGTTTTGTTCTGCTATGTTTTGTTGTGTTTTGTTATGCTATGTTTTGTTGTACTGTGTTATGTTTTGTTATACTATGCTATGTTTTGTTTTGCTATGCTTTGTTATGTTATGCGATGCTTTGTTTTGTTATGCTATGTTTTGTTATGCTATACTATGTTTTGTTGTCTTTTGTTATGCTATGCTTTGTTTTGTTGTGCTATGTTTTGTTTTGTTGTGCTATGTTTTGTTTTGCTATCTTATGCTTTTTTTGTTATGCTATGCTATTTTTTGCTATCATATGCTGGTGAGGGTGTGTGATAGTGTGGGAGGGTGAGTGAGGGTGTGTGAGGGTGTGTCAGGGTGTGTCAGGGTGGGGTGAGGTGGTGTGAGGGTGTGTGAGGGTGAGGGTGTGTGAGGGTGTGTGAGGGTGTGTGAGGGTGAGAGGGTTGTGAGGGTGAGGGTGTGTGAGGGTGAGAGGGTTGTGAGGGTGAGTGAGGGTGTGAGGGTCAGTGAGGGTGGGTGAGGGTGAGGGTGAGGGTGAGGGTGAAGGGGTGTGAGTGAGGGTGTGAGGGTGGGGATTAGGGGGTGTGAGGGTGAGGGTGTGTGAAAGTGAGGGAGGAGGGTGTGTGAGGGGGTGTGAGGGTGTGTGAGGCTGTGTGAGGGGGTAAGGATGAGGGGGTGAGGGTGAGGGGTGTGAGGGAGAGTGAGGGTGTGTGAGGGTGAGAGGGTTGTGTGGGTGAGGGGGTGTAAGGGTGAGGGTGTGAGGGTGAGGGTGAGGGTGGGTGAGGGTGAGTCAGAGTGAGAGGGTTGTGAGGGTGAGAGGGCTGAGGGTGGGTGAGGGCGAGGGTGTAAGGGTGAGTGAAGGGGTGTGAGGGTGAGGGTGTGTGAGGGTGAGGGTTGTGAGGGGAGTTTGAGGGGGTGAGGGTGTGTGAGGGTGTGAGGGTGAGGGTGGGTGAGGGTGAGGGTGTGAGAGGGCGGGGGTGTGTGAGGGTGGGGGTGTGTGAGGGTGTGTGAGGGTGAGGGTGTTAGGGTTGTGAGGGTGAGGGGTGAGAGTAAGTGAGGGGGTGACGGTGTGTGAGGGTGAGGGTGTGTGAGGGTGTGAGGGTGAGGGTGTGAGGGTGAGGGAGGGTGAGGGTTAGTGAGGATGTGTGAGGGTGTGTTAGGGTGTGTGAGGGCAGGGGTGCGTGAGGGTGAGGGTGTGTGAGGGTGGGGGCGTGTGAGGGTGGGGGCGTGTGAGGGTGTGGGTGTGTGAGGGTGTGAGGGTGAGTGAGGGTGAGAGTGTTGTGGGGGTGAGGGGGTGTGAGGATGGGTGAGTGGTGTGAGGATGAGTGAGGGTGAGTGAGGGTGTGTGAGGGTGTGAGTGTGTGTGAGGGTGACGGTGTGTGAGGGTGAGGATGTGTGAGGGTGAGGGTGTGTGGGTGAGGGTGAGTCGGGGTGAGGGTTGTGAGGGTGAGGGGGTGAGGGTGAGTGAGGGGGTGAAGGGGGTGAGGGTGTGAGGGTGTGAGGCTGAGGGCATGAGGATGGGTGAGGGTGTGTGAGGGTGTGTGAGGGTGAGGGTGTGAAGGTGTGTGAGGGAGGGTGGGGGTGGGTGAGGGTGTGTGAGGGTGTGTGTGTGAGGGTGAGTGAGGGTAAGAGGATTGTAAGGGTGGGGGGGTGAGGGTGGGTATGAGCGAGGGTGTGTGAGGGTGAGGGTGTGTGAGGGTGTTTGTGTGTTGTGTAGTTGTGTTTGTGGTGTGTGTGCTTGTGTGTGTGTATGTGTTGTTTTCATTGTGTGTGTAGTTGTTTGTGTATCTTTGTTTTATTGTTTTTATATTTTTGGGAAATGTTAAATAGCAGATGTGTGACTGTCCCATAGCTATATATACGTATTCAAGTGTTGTGTTCTAGTTTTTTAGGTCGAGCATCGAGAGACCCTCTAGTATACTTTAGTATACCTTGTACTTACTTGAAAATGGGACAGGGGAGGTGCACGCGCTTTCCCTCGCCGATTTCATCTCGTGGGCGCGCACGCCCATGCCGGCGCCGTGCACATCCCCTGTCCCACTTTCACCGCAAGTCAGCCTCTCGCCTCTCTCGCGCGCGCACACACAGCCACACTCACGACGCATGCACACACACGCGAGACCTATCACGCACACACACACGCGCAGGCACACATGCAGGCAAACACACACACACACACACGCAGGCACACACGCACACACACAAGCAGGCATACACATTCGCGCACACAGACACACATACCGCCGCCGGTAAACTTGTTTAGGACTTGTGCCCTGATATAGCGACCACCTCGTAATCACGGCCTAAGAATGCAGCGCTAAGTTTAAAGTCGGCCACAAACAAGGTTTGCACCTAATTGTGCTCGGCCTGTGGTATTTTTGCACTCGCAGTTTCCTCCTGAAAATAAAACTGCATGTGCACGTGTTAAGAGGAATAGTAAGTGGTAAAACTGGTCCGAATACAGTTTGTGGACATCGCTTGATACACAGTGCACTGGGGGTGGGGGGACGACTGCTTAACCGCATCGTTGCGGAGCATTTTCCCCTGCTGCGCTGAGTTTTTTAAAAACCCATTATTCATGACGAGCTGGGCTCGTCATGAGCGTGCTGGGAGGCTACCTCATGACGAGCCCAGCTCGTCATGCGCGTCGAAGGGGTTAACTAGGCCAAGACCCGACTTGATGCTGTGCACTAACGGAACCCCCTGGAGTGTCTGCACGGCTCTATAATGAGGCTTCAAGAAAGCAAGTGTGCGACAGTGTCCTTCACCAAGGCTTGTTTACCGCACCCACAGTGCTTGCAAGCTGCTTCCTGTGTCATGACAGCCCTCCCCACCACAGACGCCCCACAGGGCATAGAAAGAGCAACAATTGCAACATTAAACAAAACCGCCTGGAATAGCAAGGTAGGATTATTGTCACCATTATTGCGTTTACGCGTGAGATTTGCTCCTCTCGGATCGTGTTAGGTGTTGATTTGTGTCGACCTGGAAGGTTGTACTCTTACTGCGCCAAGAAGCACCCTCGGCTACCTGAACAGCACCTTCATACCTCGTTTGGAGCAGCCAGGCAGGTCTGCTGTGCCCAGTGAGTGCTGTCTTCCCAGCCATCCATACTCCTGCTTTATTTAAAAGCCATTCCTGTTGCGATAAACGACATTTTTTAAAGTGTTATTTTACTTTGTCAGTTGTGTTTTTGGTCGCATTTCTTCTGTGTTGTGTTTGCTTCCTGTCCAAGTGTTTAGAAGCAGGATCGAGGCTGGACTGACCCCACTCCAGTCCTCTTACAGTATTAGCCGGGTTTGCTGTTGCGAAGCAATAAAGCGCTTTAGTACTAAGGAAATGCACGAATTCAAAATGTAAATAAAAAATACTTGAGCAAAAAACACTTCAGCCCCTATTTTTTATTTTTTTATTTTATTTAATGCGATTTTACATAGCGCGAACTTTACCCGAAGGTGTCAGAGTGCTTTACATAAGAACCAGTTTCAATACATAAGGATTTAGAATTACGTGCGTTACATAAAAGATACAAGCAGAAAAAATGTACAAGTTGTAAAGTCATACAACTTGAAGAGAGACACTCAAGGAAGTGATACGAATGGGTAAACTCTAAGCGTCACATAGGAATGGTAGAGAGTACAATGGTCTACACTACAGCTTATACTCCCCCCTCCTCTACCCTCCCCCCTTCAGCAAACGCCCCAAAGCACCCCTCCATTTTCCAGGGGTGCATTTGATGCTAGGTGCGGCTCCCTACCCCCCACCAGAGCAGAACCAACAACCTGCACGAATGCTTCATTAGCATGAGAGAACACGCAAGGAGTCGTGATCCTGAGTGATGGTGACACCCGCTGTGCTGCCGACCCCCCCACTATGAGGAATGAGCTCCCAGCTATTCTGTGCTGAGCGGGGGAACGCGCCCCTGCGTCTAAGAAGAAAGGATCTGAAATGCTTGAGAGGGTAAATTATAGTCGTTAGTTGGTCTCCTAGCGCCAAGAATCCGACAGATGCTTTGTGGCGCTTTATAAAAAAGCAAACTTTTGTACATTTTGTATAGTTAAGAGGTTTTCTGCTCCTGTCATGACAGGGTGAACGGGTAAAACGAGCCCAGAAGCGCAGCCAGGGCACAAGTTGGGAGGGGGGGGGGGCGGTTGGGTCGCATAAGTTTGGGACGCTTCATCGGGTGTCTTGCACAGGGGCGGCTGGCAGTGGCAGGGGTGATGAGGCTGAAGGGAAGGACGCACGGGGTGAGTGGAGGCCCCTCCCCCCTCACTGACAACTGAAGGGACAGAGTGAGTGAGGGAGGAGAGGCGAAGACTGAGCGAGGGGCGACACAGATGAAGCTAACAAATACACGGGTGCCCACAGAGGCAGCAATGCGTCTCTGCCCTTCGCAGGATAGATTCCTGTAGTGTCGCCTTAATGCCACGAGTGGGCAACTGAGCCCCGGCCTTGGGCAGTGGTGTAACAATGGTGCCATGGGCCCTAATACAAGCAAGGAAGCCACCATGCCCTGGGTTGGTAGCAAAAAAACAGCCATTGGGGTGCAGTGGGTGCCCCAGCCCCCTGGCAGTGCCACTGCACCTGCTGCACTATTGATAGCTAGGCCCCAGACCCACAGCCCGCACTCCTGGCGCCGCCTGCTCAGGGAGACGGGACCACCTCAGCGGTCTGTGTCCAGCAGCAGGCGTGTGTCCAGGGGAGCTCAGAGTGCCTCTTCTGCTTCGCTTCTCTGCACAGATCTGTATCCAGGGTGCAATGTGTGGTGGGGGTGGGTCTGGTGGGGGGTAGGGTTCGGGGGGCATCATGTTGTATCTCTCTGCTACAAGGTACGCCCATTGCTGAAAGTTCTCATGTCGGATATTATCTCTTATAAATACTGCATGAAACATATCAAACACCAATATCGGGTTTCATTGACATTTATTTATTGGGCACAGATGCAAGTGTCATTTCCCTTAGACGTTTGCAATCATCATTCAGAATTGTGCTCCACAGGCCCTCAACCCATCTTGAGATGGAAGATCTATCTCCCAAGAAGTTAGGGCCATATTAGCAACAACTTGCGATAATTATCGCAAACCGCAATTCTTTTTTATCATATCCTATCGCTGGATTTTATCGCGGAGATAACACAGTATTACCAATGTTTATCTCCACGGCGAGAAAAAATCCAGGGATAGCAGTGAATTCCATCTTTAACGTGAGATTTCCAGCCATAAAAATCCTATCGCTAAGGAAAATCTTGCTAATAGGCAGGTGGAGACTTAGCCGTAGAATCCACATCCCATCGACTATTATGGCTGTCAGGTTTTTACCAGGTGTAAAATCCTGGTACTAATCACGGTTAGTGTGCGTTTTTTTATCGCGTCGCGGGTATTGCTATTAGGCGATAGCTGTGTTAGCGACTGCTTTCAGTCGCTACCAGTTTGGGTACGCCCACTTTGCATGTCATTAGCAATAAATATCGCTGACATGCAAAGCGGGCCCCAAACCGGTAGATATCACCTGGAAGCTGTCGCTAACTGCTGTTAGCGACAGCTTGGTAATTGGGAGATAAAAAAACTCTGCTTTATCGGCTAAAAGTGCCACTAAAGCGGCGATCTGGCCCATGCTAATATGCCCCTTAGATTTTCCCCTAGAATGATAGCTCTGTTGGGATGGGCTTCAGCATTTAAGATGTTTGTAACCCGTGGGTTGAGTTTGCTAAATCTTAATCTGCAATCTTTAACCTGTGTGATAGCTCTGCAGTCTCATTCGAAATCCTGTCAAATCTATGGGGCATATTAGCAACAATTTGGGATAATTATTGCAAACCGCGCTTAGCGCGATTTTTTTAATCGCCTCCTATCACTGGATTTTATCGCGGAGATAACGCAGTATTACCAACACTTATCTCCACGGCGATAAAAAATCTAGCGATAGCGGCGAATCCCACCTTTAAAGTGACATTTCCAGCGATAAAAATCCTATTGCTAAGGAAAATCATGCTGATAGGCAGGTGGGGACTTAGCCGTAGAATCCACCTCCCATGACTATTATGGCTAGGCCAGGTTTTTACCAGGTGTAAAATCCTGGCACTAATCGCGGTTAGCACGCATTTTTTTTATCGCGTCACAGGTATTGCTAATAGGCAATAGCTGTGTTAGCGACTGCTTTCAGTCGCTACCAGTTTGCGTACGCCCACTTTGCATGTCATTAGCGATAAATATCACTGACATGCAAAGCGGGCCCCAAACCGGTCGCTATCACCTGGAAGCTGTCACTAACTGCTGTTAGCGACAGCTTGGTACCACCACCACATCCACCACCACAATATCCACCAGATCCACCACCACCACATCCACCAAATATATATGTGTGTGTGTGTGTGTGTGTGGCTCTGTGTGTGTGTGTGTGTCTCTCTCTGTGTGTGTGTAGGTGCAAATGCAATGTTCTTGGATTTTCGTCACAATAAAATACACTGAACATAATCTTCCCAAAAGTTATTTACAAACGTTTAAGCTATTGCCATTATAAATTACAATAACTTTTATTTAAGTATTAATTATTAAAAAAAATAAGTCATTGTTATTTGTAATATCAATACATCCATGTCACGTAAATACAACACACATTGCATTACAAATGCTATAGGTGCCACATTTGCGAAAGTTAAAACTATTGGCATTGTAACTGACAAAGCTATTAATTTCCCTATTTTGAAAACCAACACATAAATAAAAAAATTGTAATTTACAATACCAATAGCTCAAACTTCCTAATGCGAGACCTATTGCATTGCAAATGCTTGTTTTTGGAATCGCGTACTATTTTGATTGACGTCCCTGTCAGCCAATGATATTTAAAAATCCTCTCACGTTGCGTAACAATTTACTCGCGTCTAATTGGAAATCCCCATATTGGTGAAAGCGCGTCCCGTGTAAGGAGTGTCAGCTTCGTTGTCCGTTCCGTGCATCGTTCGACAGGTAAGTTTTTTGTGTGTTTGTTTTGTGTTTGTGTAGTGTAATGTATTTGTTGATTTGTTGTTTCCTATTGTTTTATTTGCATAGTAGTGTCTTTGTCTTGCAACGAAGGATGTTTCTTTTGAAATGTCGGCTCTTTATGTATGTAATGCATTGTATCCTATTCAGATCTAATTTTTATAATTTTTGGTTTTGGTTAGTAGTTGTGTTAATAATTAGAACATAGTGTTTTTTTTTGTGTAATTGTGTAGTATGTTGTATATGTGCGTGAATATTTTATATTGTTTCAACCCTACGTTCTGTTATTTCAGTTATTATTAAATGTATGTTTGTATATCTTTTTATTTTGATGTGTATGTAAATTTCGTGCTGTGTTTTGCGATACATACTCTTCGTTAAACATCAATGCAATGTCTCCGCTTTCTGTTCCGATTTTTTTTTTTTTAAAGCAATATTTTCTTCTTATATATGCTTTCTCCATGTTGCTATGAGAATACTGACTTATGTCAACATTACTGTAGAGTTGCGTAATATGTTTTTTATATTTGATGTAATTTCGTGTTAATAAATGCGATTGTTATATTCGTACGGCTTTTTGTGTAACTCTTGACCATTGTGTTTAATCCGTCCCATTCCCCGGGTGAATAATGCTTATTTATTGCCCCAATAAAAAGTAGGCTGTTTCACATTTGTGTTTGTACATCCTCGTCCTCGCTTCCTGCCACATTTTTTTCGTTGTTTTGTTGGTGTTATATTGTTCGAATCATTTTTGTTTTTGACCTGAAGCCTGATAAACATCCTTGCTTGCTGTAGCTCACTTTTGGGAAGTAGATTTTGTGTGTAACGTAATTGATGCACTACTCCGTTGTCCCCCTTTGTTTTTATTTTCGTCCTAAAAGTTGTTTATGTCTCTGAAAATGGCATAACATTTATCAATTTGTTACATGTACAAGCTTTTGTTTTTAATAGGGTGGATTAGGAGGCTATTTTTTGAGTCTTAAATTATATTGTGTTTTTGTATGGGTTAATTAGATTGTTGATTTGGCTGGTGGATTAGGATGGCGTATTTATCGTTTGGATTTTGTTTTGGAGGATGTATTTCTGTTGCGTATCTTGAGGGTGGATTTGGAGGGTGGATTCGGCTGTTAGTTGATTAGGGTGGATTAGGAGTCTGGATTTCTATGTTGGAGTTAGAGTGTGGATTAGGATGGTTTATTTCTATTCTTCCTTTGGATGCTGGATTTAGATGGTTGTTTTATAGTGTGGATTTGGATGGTGCATTTGTAACGTGTGTGCAGGTGCCTTTGTATGATGTAGAGGGTGTTATGTTGCTGGTGTGTGTGTGAGATGTAATGAGTCTGAGGGCGTGTGAGGATGAGTGTGTGGGGAAAGTTTGAGCTATTGGTATTGTAAATGACACGTGTGTACAGTGAGTGAGGACTGTGTGCACTGAGTGAGGGCTGTGTGCACGGAGTGAGGGCTGTGTGCACAGAGTGAGGGCTGTGTGCACGGAGTGAGGGCTGTGTGCACGGAGTGAGGGCTGTGTGCACGGAGTGAGGGCTGTGTGCACGGAGTGAGGGCTGTGTGCACGGAGTGAGGGGCTGTGTGCACGGAGTGAGGGGCTGTATGCACTGAGTGAGGGGCTGTATGCAATGTAAGTGTTGCTTGTGTGCACTTTGAGTGTTCCCTTGACCCTTTTATTTTTATGATCGCGCACTACTTTTTCCCCTCCGCAAGGTATTCCCTTAGTAATTATTTATCTTGACGTTTTGTTTATGTAATTAGAGCGTTACGTTTTTTGACGTAGCGTTGCGTTTGGCGTGCGTCAGCTGGGAATTTCCCAGATCTTCTAGAATCTTCGGACGCGGAAGGCGTGTTGTGCTTCCTGTGCTGTTGCTGCGTCATTTGACATGTAAGTGACAACTTTTTTTGTGTTTCCCTATGTTTTCGGATTCTATAATTGAATATGTGTTTAATTTAATGTTAATTTTCCATAGTTTGTATGGTAGTTAGTTTCTTTTGTTTTCAATGTTTAAAATGATGATGTCCTATGTAAATGTTTTTGTGAAATGTTTAAATGCTTATATGCCTGCCATGGACATCTGCAGTGTGACCTAATTGTCTTTAATTCTTAGAGCCCTGATGACAATACTATGGTCAATTTGTGACACAGGCCACTTATTTGTTCTGGTTGTTCATTTATAGAAGTTTGTGGCGTGCCCATGTAACAACCATGCAAAACACTAGTTTACATTGCTATGTTTTTTTTCTGTAAAGGTAGGTATTAATATCATAATTCTATTATCCTGATACGTTGCTAAGAGACAGTAAGCAAGTTAGAATAATACCCTACCTTGTTGAAAAGAAATTTCCAGTTTAGACAGCGATTTGCAGACAGCCATTCCCATTACGAGTGGCCACCGCTCCTTTCTCTATGTACCTGCTAGTTAGTTTTTGCTAACTTCTGTTTTTTGCTGCCTTCAGGACTCTTTTTAGGCTTATTTGCATGTTTCTGCTGTACAAAATATGTGCCGAATGTTATCTGCATTGTCATAGTGTTTTTTTATTTTAATTTTGCTAACACGTTGCTGCAATGGTTTTTAGGTCTCGCCTTTACCATTCCGAAGGAATGGGAAATGGCGAGAATTCAAGTGCTCGAACTGATTGTGAAACCACCGCTTTTTTTCGTGGCGTTTTCTTCGAGTGCACGTGGCCACAGGCACGCGCTTTTGGCCTATACACTTTCATGGCCATCTGTTCCTCAATGTCCCTCCCACCCTTCGTTTGATCTTGCCGCGAGTTCAGGCTAATGGCCCTCCCCCCTCCCCCAGCACAGAGCGCGCATCGCGGCCGCACAGCACATCAAAGGGCTTCTCCCAGCGTGTGCTGTGCGGCTTCTCCTCCCCTAATTATGTGGCCGGCCGTACTTGTGTTTCCCGGCCGCTTCCCGGCCACTCTTGTATTTAATTAGCAGCAGCAGCATTTCTCCTGCGCCAGGCCACATCAAAGGCTCTGTGCCACTTTCACCCACACAGCAACACTTACAGACACGCAACGCCACTCACACCCACGCAAGCCCACTATCATCCACGCAACACCACACTCACCCACGCAACGCCACTCACCCAAGCAACACCACTCACACACGCAACGCAACTCATCCACGCAACGCCACTCATCCACGCAACCCCACTCATCCACGCAACCCCACTCATCCACGCAACGCCACTCACCCACGCAACGCCACTCACCCACGCAACGCCACTCACCCACGCAACGCCACTCACCCACGCAACGCCACTCACCCACCCAACGCCACCCACCCACGCAACGCCACTCACCCACGCAACGCCACTCACCCACGCAACGCCACTCACCCACGCAACGCCACTCACCCACGCAACGCCACTCACCCACGCAACGCCACTCACCCACGCAACGCCACTCACCCACGCAACGCCACTCACACACGCAACGCCACTCGCACACGCAACGCCACTCGCACACGCAACGCCACTCGCACACGCAAGCCCACTATCATCCACGCAACACCACACTCACCCACGCAACACCACTCACCCACGCAACACCACTCACCCACGCAACGCCACTCACCCAAGCAACACCACACCCACGCAAGCCCACTATCATCCACGCAACACCACACTCACCCACGCAACGCCACTCACCCAAGCAACACCACACTCACACACGCAACGCCACTCATCCACGCAACCCCACTCATCCACGCAACCCCACTCATCCACGCAACCCCACTCATCCACGCAACGCCACTCGCACACGCACCGCCACTCGCACACGCACCGCCACTCGCACACGCAACGCCACTCGCACACGCAACGCCACTCGCACACGCAACGCCACTCGCACACGCAACGCCACTCGCACACGCAACGCCACTCGCACACGCAACGCCACTCGCACACGCAACGCCACTCGCACACGCAACGCCACTCGCACACGCAACGCCACTCGCAGATTGTGGGTGCAGATTGTGGGTGCAGATTGTGGGTGCAGATTGTGGGTGCAGATTCAGAGTGCAGATTCAGAGAAAACTCAGCAGCACCACCACCATTGCAATGCAATAGGTCTCGTTTTAACGCAAATTTAAGCTATAGGCCTTGTAAATGACAAAGCCTTTTATTTATGTTCCAAAAACCAGAACGCAAAAATAAAGGGCATTATCATTTACAATGCTAATAGTTCAGACTCGCGTTATTGCGAGACCTATTGCATTTCCAATGCTTGTTATTTTTTGCTAAGGTATGGTTCTCTGCTTTCCTGTAAGCTTTTCCCTCAGCCTCTCTCTAACTCCTAATTGCTAGTCACAGTGTTGTTTTCCTGTTAGCTGTGTGCATTATTGCAAATGTACTCATTAATTACTGTGACTAGCGTGTCCCACATGTGCATGTTGTGTGCTCCACCTTCATCAGGTGTTGGTATTTATTTATTGTTTTAATCTGCTTGTCTCCGTCTTTAGTGGCCATCCATTGCTCCTAAAACAATTTTTTTAAATTCTCATACACTATCGACGATTCCCATCCAAAAGAACGAATTCTATGAGTGTTAAACAGCTCTGCGTTGAGGGATGATGGTGTTGTGCTAAGTGATGGCTGAGTTGCGCTGAATGATGCAGTTGTAAGTTTGAGTGATACAGCGTTTGTGGTGAGTGAGGCTGTTGTTACATTGAGTCATGCTGTAATTGTGTTGAGTGATGCAGGCATTGCAGTGAGTGATGCAGGCATTGCAGTGAGTGATGCAGGCATTGCAGTGAGTGATGCAGGCATTGCAGTGAGTGATGCAGGAATTGTGCAGAGTGATGCAGGAGTAGTGCTGACTGATGTTGAGAGAGAGAGAGAGTGTGTCAGAGAGAGAGAGTGTGAGTGTGTGAGAGAGAGAGAGTGTGTGAGAGAGAGAGAGTGTGTGAGAGAGAGAGAGTGTGTGATAGAGAGAGAGAGTGTGTGAGAGAGAGAGTGTGTGATAGAGAGATAGTGTGTGAGTGATGAAGTGATTGGAGTGAGTGATGCAGGCATTGCAGTGAGTGATGCAGGCATTGCAGTGAGTGATGCAGGAATTGTGCTGAGTGATGCAGGAGTAGTGCTGACTGATGTTGGTGTTGCGTTTATTGACGCATTAGTTGTGGTGAGTGATAGAGAGAGAGAGAGAGAGAGAGAGTGTGAGAGAGAGAGAGCGTGTGAGAGAGAGAGAGAGAGTGAGAGAGAGAGAGAGAGTGTGAGAGAGAGAGAGAGTGTGTGAGAGAGAGAGAGAGAGAGTGTGAGAGAGAGAGAGAGAGTGTGAGAGAGAGAGAGTGTGTGTGAGAGAGAGAGAGAGTGTGTGAGAGAGAGTGTGTGAGAGTGTGTGAGAGTGTGTGAGAGTGAAAGAGAGAGAGAGAGAGACTGTGAGAGAGAGTGTGTGAGTGATGCAGGCATTGCAGTGAGTGATGCAGGCATTGCAGTGAGTGATGCAGGAATTGTGCTGAGTGATACAGTAGTTTACGAAAACTGAGGAGTTAGGTCCCGGGACACAGGGTAAGCTGGACCATAGAATAATTTATGAAGAAAGAAATGCCGACCCTGCAGTTTTTGATGGCTATTTTAATTCAAGCAACAAACCAAATCTTTGTTATGATTTGTATGGTCTGATTTATTTAAACCATTTACTTTTTATATAAATCTCATTAATTTAAGGCATTAATTGCATGAGAAAAACACTACGTGCATACAATAAAACATATACAAAAAACATTTAGCTCAAAAACATTTGACAAAGAATATTTGACAAAAGAACATGTGACAAAGTAACATACAATCATTTAGTGTACATAAATATGTGAATACAATCATACGAGAAGCGTCAATCGTTATATGATATTTAGCAAAAACTTAATTATAAGAATAAAGCTGTTCGCAGTAAGGACCAAGAGACAAAATAAATTGTAACAAATACAAATTTTTCAATTGTCTGATTAATAAACAGATCACTTAAATCCTTTCTGCTATTGCCGACGCGTTTCGAACTTGCTCTGTCATTTGACAAGTTCTCATCAGGGCTTTCTCGTTTTAGTCGTCTGAAAATTATGTACAAAGAAAATGAGTGAGATATTATGTTCCTCATTTTCATCCCCTATGTAAATTGCCCTCTACCACAACTTATTCGAAAATATGTACCTTTATTTTCAAGTTGGCAGCGGGTTTCCAAATGTTCAAGAGATCTTATTCAGTCAGTGTTGGTCGTTTTCTAAAAAATTACAACAATCCCAATTACAAAATTGTAATGGTCGAAACAGCCCATGCCTAGGATGCCTGGGAGCACTCTTGGAAATTACCTTAGAGCCGGTGGTCTGCACCTTTATTTGGTATGTGTTCAAATCAGCCGTGCGCTGGACAAAAATCTACTCCCAACCGCCAGCCGGCGGTGGCCACGTCTTTTTGCTCCTACAAAAAGGTTTAGAGTGACTCGACTATTCAAATGGGTGTACAAGAAGGCGGTCAAAACGGGGAGCAATGCCAAGTGCCTACCTTATTCTTGGCGCTCGGAGTATTTCCTTGCAGTTCCCCTGTTATTCAGACCTTTAGCCGGTTTCAGTTCGATTTTCTTATTCTGAAGTGACAAGCACAAACAATGAGGGCCCGCTACTCTGTAATGCGAGGCGTTACTTAATGTTACCTGTCTTGGCACTTACCTAAGTATTGTAGATCTTGAGGTATAACTCGCTCCCAAGTGCACTCCACACCAATTCGAAGAGTCACTCGGCAGACTGGGTCGCCATCTTAAAAAGGGACACGTGATCGATTATTCGTGTCACATGACTGCCCAGGCTTTGTGGGAAATGTAGTCTTGCTTTGCATTCTAGTATTTTCATAAACGAATGCCTGCTTGAAAGATTGCACGTGAGCACTGTGTATTATATCAAGCGGTTTATAGTCTTGAAATTTCAGACATCGAGTTCAGTCCAGTTTGTAAACTGTTGAAGCGCAATATTAGGTACGCTTCTTTCCTCAATAAGACATCATCCACATCTTTAGCATGTTGGGCTTGAGTCACTGTGTAAAGGACCGTCCACGTGAAGTCTGTTTCAGTGTGTCCGCTGTCAACAAAATGTTGCACCATTGGAGCGGTTAACACTTTTGTTTTTATTCGTGACCTGTGCTGTGTTATGCGAGTGTTGACCTGCTGGTTGGTCTTTCCTATATACAATTTTCCGCATCCGCAGATAATTGCGTACACGACATTTCGTGTTTTGCAGTTTGAGAACCCTTGGTTCTTCCACCTAACATTTTTGTGTATGAATTCGCTACCCTCGATTGTTGTGTCACAAGAGACACAGTTGCCACATCTGTGGTGTCCCTCAATCGGCTTGAATCCCCACATTGACAATAAGTCATGTTTAGGTTTTTCAATAGTGACATCAGCACGCACCAATTGCTGTCCAATACTGCGGTTTTTTTTATATGCAAAAATCGGTCTAGGAAAGGGGCATTCTAGTCCCTCTAACAGATGCCAATTTTTAAGTATGGTCTGTCTGATTTTATGGGTATGAGGACCAAATGTTGTGACACAAACCAATTTTTCCATTTCAGGCTTCACTTTACTTTGTAATAGGCATTCCCTCGGGGTGTAGCATGCTCTTTTGAAGGCATGTTTTAACAGCTTCCTAGGGTAACCTCTGCTTTTCATTTCCTCACAAAACATTTCTCCGTGTAAGTCATAGTCTGCTACCTCGGAGCAGTTCCTCCTGATACGAAGTAACTGCCCGTAAGGTAGATTTGTTTTTAAATTGCGTGGATGCGCACTACTGTGATGGAGAATAGTATTTTTGTCCGTCTTTTTTCTGAAAAGAGATGACTTCAGGAGACCGTCAATGCAGCTAACTTCCACATCTAAGAATGTCATTTTCGTGTTACTGTGTTCCATAGAGAATTTAATGTCACCATGTTTGTTGTTTAACCATTGATGAAATTCCATCAATTCGGTCTGGCTCCCCTGCCACAGGAGCCACACGTCATCAATGTATCTTAGCCATTGTTTTATACATTTCTTGTAGGGGTTATTATTTGCCACAAATTTCTCTTCATACTGTGCCATAAACAATATGGCCATCTCCGGCGCATAGGGACATCCCATGGCTGTCCCCTTAATTTGGAAAAAGAACTCGCCATTAAAGCAGAAATAGTTCTTTTTCAAGGTTAGTTCAGCCAATTGCAGAATAAATCTAGTGGGCACTCAATGAGGACGGTCTCTTGTATCAAGGTACATCTCCATCACCTCCAACGCTTCCCCTTGCGGGATTTGCGTATAGAGGGACGTGACGTCCATAGTGACCATTATTTCCTCAAGTGGATTGAATTCTAGACCCTCTATTTTATTCAGGAAATCGGTAGTATCTTTCAGGTATGATGTCACATTACAGATGAAGGGCTTTAGGAAAAAATCCACATATTTAGACAGTGGCTCTAAACAAGAGTCACATCCCGAGACGATAGGGCGTCCGGGGGGGTCATTCAGGTTTTTGTGGATCTTGGGCAGGAAGTATAATATTGGGGTACGTGGAAATTTTTTGACCAAAAATTCACCTTCCTTTGTGCCCACAAATCCTTCTTCAACACCACTTGCAATCAATAACGCCCGGACGCCCTATCGTCTTGGGATGTGACTCTTGTTTAGAGCCGCTGTCTAAATATGTGGATTTTTTCCTAAAGCCCTTCATCTGTAATGTGACATCATACCTGAAAGATACTACCGATTTCCTGAATAAAATAGAGGGTCTAGAATTCAATCCACTTGAGGAAATAATGGTCACTATGGACATCACGTCCCTCTATACGCAAATCCCGCAAGGGGAAGCGTTGGAGGTGATGGAGATGTACCTTGATACAAGAGACCGTCCTCACCGAGTGCCCACTAGATTTATTCTGCAATTGGCTGAACTAACCTTGAAAAAGAACTATTTCTGCTTTAATGGCGAGTTCTTTTTCCAAATTAAGGGGACAGCCATGGGATGTCCCTATGCGCCGGAGATGGCCATATTGTTTATGGCACAGTATGAAGAGAAATTTGTGGCAAATAATAACCCCTACAAGAAATGTATAAAACAATGGCTAAGATACATTGATGACGTGTGGCTCCTGTGGCAGGGGAGCCAGACCGAATTGATGGAATTTCATCAATGGTTAAACAACAAACATGGTGACATTAAATTCTCTATGGAACACAGTAACACGAAAATGACATTCTTAGATGTGGAAGTTAGCTGCATTGACGGTCTCCTGAAGTCATCTCTTTTCAGAAAAAAGACGGACAAAAATACTATTCTCCATCACAGTAGTGCGCATCCACGCAATTTAAAAACAAATCTACCTTACGGGCAGTTACTTCGTATCAGGAGGAACTGCTCCGAGGTAGCAGACTATGACTTACACGGAGAAATGTTTTGTGAGGAAATGAAAAGCAGAGGTTACCCTAGGAAGCTGTTAAAACATGCCTTCAAAAGAGCACGCTACACCCCGAGGGAATGCCTATTACAAAGTAAAGTGAAGCCTGAAATGGAAAAATTGGTTTGTGTCACAACATTTGGTCCTCATACCCATAAAATCAGACAGACCATACTTAAAAATTGGCATCTGTTAGAGGGACTAGAATGCCCCTTTCCTAGACCGATTTTTGCATATAAAAAAAACCGCAGTATTGGACAGCAATTGGTGCGTGCTGATGTCACTATTGAAAAACCTAAACATGACTTATTGTCAATGTGGGGATTCAAGCCGATTGAGGGACACCACAGATGTGGCAACTGTGTCTCTTGTGACACAACAATCGAGGGTAGCGAATTCATACACAAAAATGTTAGGTGGAAGAACCAAGGGTTCTCAAACTGCAAAACACGAAATGTCGTGTACGCAATTATCTGCGGATGCGGAAAATTGTATATAGGAAAGACCAACCAGCAGGTCAACACTCGCATAACACAGCACAGGTCACGAATAAAAACAAAAGTGTTAACCGCTCCAATGGTGCAACATTTTGTTGACAGCGGACACACTGAAACAGACTTCACGTGGACGGTCCTTTACACAGTGACTCAAGCCCAACATGCTAAAGATGTGGATGATGTCTTATTGAGGAAAGAAGCGTACCTAATATTGCGCTTCAACAGTTTACAAACTGGACTGAACTCGATGTCTGAAATTTCAAGACTATAAACCGCTTGATATAATACACAGTGCTCACGTGCAATCTTTCAAGCAGGCATTCGTTTATGAAAATACTAGAATGCAAAGCGAGACTACATTTCCCACAAAGCCTGGGCAGTCATGTGACACGAATAATCGATCACGTGTCCCTTTTTAAGATGGCGACCCAGTCTGCCGAGTGACTCTTCGAATTGGTGTGGAGTGCACTTGGGAGCGAGTTATACCTCAAGATCTACAATACTTAGGTAAGTGCCAAGACAGGTAACATTAAGTAACGCCTCGCATTACAGAGTAGCGGGCCCTCATTGTTTGTGCTTGTCACTTCAGAATAAGAAAATCGAACTGAAACCGGCTAAAGGTCTGAATAACAGGGGAACTGCAAGGAAATACTCCGAGCGCCAAGAATAAGGTAGGCACTTGGCATTGCTCCCCGTTTTGACCGCCTTCTTGTACACCCATTTGAATAGTCGAGTCACTCTAAACCTTTTTGTAGGAGCAAAAAGACGTGGCCACCGCCGGCTGGCGGTTGGGAGTAGATTTTTGTCCAGCGCACGGCTGATTTGAACACATACCAAATAAAGGTGCAGACCACCGGCTCTAAGGTAATTTCCAAGAGTGCTCCCAGGCATCCTAGGCATGGGCTGTTTCGACCATTACAATTTTGTAATTGGGATTGTTGTAATTTTTTAGAAAACGACCAACACTGACTGAATAAGATCTCTTGAACATTTGGAAACCCGCTGCCAACTTGAAAATAAAGGTACATATTTTCGAATAAGTTGTGGTAGAGGGCAATTTACATAGGGGATGAAAATGAGGAACATAATATCTCACTCATTTTCTTTGTACATAATTTTCAGACGACTAAAACGAGAAAGCCCTGATGAGAACTTGTCAAATGACAGAGCAAGTTCGAAACGCGTCGGCAATAGCAGAAAGGATTTAAGTGATCTGTTTATTAATCACACAATTGAAAAATTTGTATTTGTTACAATTTATTTTGTCTCTTGGTCCTTACTGCGAACAGCTTTATTCTTATAATTAAGTTTTTGCTAAATATCATACAACGATTGACGCTTCTCGTATGATTGTATTCACATATTTATGTACACTAAATGATTGTATGTTACTTTGTCACATGTTCTTTTGTCAAATATTCTTTGTCAAATGTTTTTGAGCTAAATGTTTTTTGTATATGTTTTATTGTATGCACGTAGTGTTTTTCTCATGCAATTAATGCCTTAAATTAATGAGATTTATATAAAAAGTAAATGGTTTAAATAAATCAGACCATACAAATCATAACAAAGATTTGGTTTGTTGCTTGAATTAAAATAGCCATCAAAAACTGCAGGGTCGGCATTTCTTTCTTCATAAATGAGTGATACAGTAGTAGCACTGGTGATGTAGGTGTTGCACTGATTGATGCTGGATGTATTTTGAGTGTTGTTGGGGTACCACTTTCTACCACCACAGCATTATTCTGTAGCACCACTGCAGTAATTTGTAAAACAACATCATCATTCATCAACACGCCTGCACCACTTCACCACCACAGTAGCACTTAGCATTACCATATTAAGACTGATGGCTGGTGATGTGTGTGTGTATGCCTGATGAAATCGTGCACTGATGGCTGGTGGTGTGTGTGTGTGTATGCCTGATGAAAGCGTGTACTGCTGGCTGGTGGTGTGTTTGTGTGTGTGTGTGTGTGGCCTGAGTAATGTAGTTTGATAAAAAATAATGGAGCTCCAAGAGCGTGCATGAGCGATGAGAGGAAGGGGGGGTGAATGGACGAACATGCATGTGAGAGAGATAGTCTGTGGTCTGCGTGTTTGCGCTACAGCATGAAACTTGTTTCATATATTTGTATGCAATGACCGAAACTGCAAACTAAAAGTTTTGCGCCACACTTTGTACTTGTGTGACTTGTATCACATTTTTTGTATTAAATGTCGACTTGTATCACCGAAAAGAATAGCACGCAAGTAATGAAGTCTGTGGCCTGAGTCTTGTGGTTGGCGAGCAAAGACCGTGCCTGAGAGGGAGGGGGTGAGGTGGACTGGACGAACGTGCAGCTGAGTGATCGGTAGGCTGTGGTGTGCGTGTTAGCATGTTTATCCCTAAAATTTTAGAGCAATCTGTGGCCAGATGAATATTTTTGAGGGCAGCTTAAAATGGAGGAACCTGGGAGGTAGGGGGCATGTAAAGGAATGTCTAAGGTAGTAGACAGACACAGTGAGGGAGAGACAGTGCAGTGTGCACTGAAGTCCGGTGATGTGTCTGTCAGTTGAATGCGTGCACAGATGGCTGATGGTATCTGTGTCTGGCAAAAGCGTGCACTGACTTCCGGTGGTGTCTATGCCTGTTGACTGCGTGTGCTGATGGCTGATGGTGTCTGTGCCTGGTGCAAGTGTGCAGTGACGGCCGGTGGTATGTCTGCCTGTTGAAAGTGTGCACTGTTGGTGTGTGTGTGTGCGCCTGATGAAAGCGTGCACTGACAGGCGGTGTTGTGTATGCCTGGTGTGTATGCCTGTTTAAATCGTGCAGTGATACCTGGTGGTGTTTCTGTGTGTGCGGGGTGAAATTGTGCACTGATGGCTGGTGATGTGTGTGTGTGTATGCCTGGTGCAAGTGTGCGTGTGGGTGTGTGCGCCTGATGAAAGCGTGCAGTGTCGGCCGTTGTTGTGTATGCCTGTTGAAAGCGTGCACTGATGTCTTGGTGTGTGTGTGTGTGCATGGTGAAAATGTGCACTGACGGCCATTAGTGTGTCCGCCTGTTTAAATCGTGCAGTGATGGCTGGTGGTGTATCCGTGTGTGCCGTGTGAAATTGTGCATTGACGGCCGTTGTTGTGTATGCCTGGTGAAAGCTTGCACTGATGTCTGTTGTTGTGTGTGTGTACATGGTGTGAATGTGCACTGACTGGGGGTGGTGTGCATGCCTGTTTAAATAGTGCAGTGATGGCTGGTGGTGTATCTGTGTGTGTCGTGTGAAATTGTGCACTGATGGCCGGTGATGTGTGTGTGTGTGTGTGCCTGTTTCAAGTGTGCGTGTGTGTGTGCGTGCGCCTGATGAAAGCGTGCCTTGACGGCCGGTGTTGTGTATGCCTGGTGAAAGCGTGCACTGATGTCTGGTGTTGTGTGTGCGTTCATGGTGAAAATGTGCACTGACGGGCGGTGGTGTGTATGCCTGTTTAAATCGTGCAGTGATGGCTGGTGGTGTATCTGTGTGTGTCGGGTGAAATTGTGCACTGATGACTGGTGATGTGTGTGTGTGTGTGTGCCTGTTGCAAGTGTGCGTGTGTGTGTGTGTGTGCGCCTGTTGCAAGTGTGCGTGTGTGTGTGCGCCTGATGAAAGCATGCATTGACGTCCGGTGTTGTGTATGCCTGGTCAAAGCGTGCACTGATGTCTGTTGGTGTGTGTGTGTGCATGGTGTGAATGTGCACTGACTGGCGGTGGTGTGTATGCCTGTTTAAATTGTGCAGTGATTGCTGGTGGTGTATCTGTGTGTGTCGGGTGAAATTGTGCACTGATGGCTGGTGATGTGTGTGTGTGTGCCTGTTGCAAGTGTGCGCGTGTGTGTGCGTGCGCCTGATGAAAGCGTGCATTGACGGCTGGTGTTGTGTATGCCTGGTGAAAGCATGCACGGATGTCTGGTGTTGTGTGTGTGTTCATGGTGAAAATGTGCACTGACGGGGGGTGGTGTGTATGCCTGTTTAAATCTTGCAGTGATGCCTGGTGGTGTTTTCTGTGTTTGCCGCGTGAAATTGTGCACTGATGGCTGGTGATGTGTGTGTGTGCCTGTTGCAAGTGTGCACTGATGGCTGGTGGTGTGTGTGTATGCCTGATGAAATCGTGCACTGATGGCTGGTGGTGTGTGTGTGTGTGGCCTGAGTAATGTAGTTTGATAAAAAATAATGGAGCTCCAAGAGCGTGCATGAGAGATGAGAGGAAGGGGGGGTGAATGGACGAACATGCATGTGAGAGAGATAGGCTGTGGTCTGCGTGTTTGCGCTAAAGCATGAAACTTGTTTCATATATTTGTATGCAATGACCGAAACTGCAAACTAAAAGTTTTGCGCAACACTTTGTACTTGTGTGACTTGTATCACATTTTTGTATTAAATGTCGACTTGTATCACCAAAAAGAATAGCACGCAAGTAATGAAGTCTGTGGCCTGAGTCTTGTGGTTGGCGAGCAAAGACCGTGCCTGAGAGGGAGGGGGTGAGGTTGAGTGGACGAACGTGCAGCTGAGTGATCGGTAGGCTGTTGCGTGTTAGCATGTTTATCCCTAAAATTTGGGAGGAATCTGTGGCCAGATGAATTTTTTTTGTGATAAATAAGGAAAACAAGCATTTTCAATGCAATAGGCCTCGCATTTATGAGAGTTTGAGCTATTGTCATTGTAAATGCCAATGCCTTTTTTTATGTGTTGCTTTTAAAACAGATAAATAAAAGGCATTGTTATTTTTAATGCTAATAGCTTAAACCAGGGTTCTCCAAACCGCTCCTAAACTCTCGCAAATGTGAGACCTATTGCATTGCAAATGCTTACTATAAAAAAAAATTAAAAAGCCTCAGGAGACAGCGTGTCCTGCCTGCAACAGCCGGCAGGACAAATCTATTTGAGAAAATAGTGCTCGGAGGATGTAGTAAAAGCCTACCCGGCAACAACACACTTAACGGGGTATATTGCCATGGAAGGCTACAAAATGAGACATGGCAGTAGTAAGGAGGGACTACTAAGCCTTTTGACCAATGAATAGCCATATTTTACAGAGGACAATGAGACAAGCCAATTAAAAATGTGGGCGGAGAGTGGGCGGAGCATCAAGTCCCTACCTCAATACAGCATGCCTTACAGAGCAGCGCATGATTTTACTAGGCTTGACCTAAAACAAGCATTGACAAAGTCATTAAGTCTGGCCTTCTTTAGATGGAAATGCATTCATTTAAACCTGAATAAACAGCTTCTCCCAAAGTACTTTATGTTTATCCGACTAACCCCTAAAACATCAGAATCATGGTTAAGGTAGCTTACATCTTTGTTATATATTATACAGATCAAAGAGAGAGAGAGGACTAGGTACGCTAGCCCGTATCCCCTGGGTTATATGTCGAGATCAATGTGGACTAGCTAAGTTTAAGGGGAGGGGGGATTTAAGTGACTCTGGTACGTCAGACAATAGAAAGGAAAAAAGCAATATTTTCCTTATAAAGCCCTCACCCACCGACCTAGTCGGTGGCATGCTTCATCATCGGGCCCACCACAGTGGCACCGAATGTGCCCCGGGTGTGCTACAACGCCAGGTGACTGCGGAGCTGGTATATTGCTGCGTGTGCAGTGAAGGAGTGAGAAGTGAAAGTTTAAAAAGCTATACAAGAAGTCCCAGCACCCGAGGGTTAACAAGTATTTAATAAACTGGGCCTCTGTTAGCTGTTAAAAAGGCAAAAGGACAAAGTGGAATATATGATGACCTCCCGTGTCCAGTGTGGTCTACATGTTTCTGCCAGTGCCTTTTATATTATAAGCTGGCTTTCCTCAGGACCAAAGTGTAACGTGATAAGGTGCAGGTTAAATAATAATAAACTAAATTAAGTGTTTGTGTCAATTCTTGACTATGTGTTGCGCTCGCTAAGGCGCTGTAACTGTTCGAGGGGGATTCCCTCAAGCTTTTTCTGTTATTTCTTGGTAAAAAGCCTCATGGGTCGCCTGGCAGAGAAAGAGACCGAGTAGTTCGGTCTGGTTCCTCCTTGGACCTATTCGTCCTTCTGCGGCGCCCGACATGGACCACACTGGACACGGGAGGTCATCATATACTCCACTTTGTCCTTTTGCCTTTTTAACAGCTAACAGAGGCCCAGTTTATTAAATACTTGTTAACCCTCGGGTGCTGGGACTTCTTGTATAGCTTTTTAAACTTTCACTTCTCACTCCTTCACTGCACACGCAGCAATATACCAGCTCTGCAGTCACCTGGCGTTGTAGCACACCCGGGGCACATTCGGTGCCACTGTGGTGGGCCCGATGATGAAGCATGCCACCGACTAGGTCGGTGGGTGAGGGCTTTATAAGGAAAATATTGCTTTTTTCCTTTCTATTGTCTGACGTACCAGAGTCACTTAAATCCCCCCTCCCCTTAAACTTAGCTAGTCCACATTGATCTCGACAGCTTACATCTTTGACCAATGGGCTGAAGTTCTTAAAAAAATCTTTCCCAGTATCAAAGAATAAAGAGAGTGAGCAGGTAATAAAATAGAGAAATATGCAAAGTGAAATGAATGAAAGCTGGAGAGTCCTATGTGGCAATTGTTTCAACAGAGGTTCTGCAACAGAATCTTTAAAGAATGGGAAGCCAAAAACAGCATCCATTTAATGGTTAAGGGCTAAAAGAAAAATCCCAAATTCTACCCGCAAAACTGTGGCTTTGCCTCTGTATCCAATTAGCTTACAAACTTAGGGGCATATTTACAAGCTGCTTGCGCCACTTTTGTGTCACTTTTCCCTTGTTAAAAGTGTCACAAAAGTAGCAAAAGGGGCTTGTAAATAAGCCCCTTAGTGACTGCCATGAAGCTGAAGAAGCAGCAGCATAGGAGAAACACCTCTTGTGGTGTAGTTTTAGGACCCATGCCTTCCTCCTTAAGTATGCATGAGCTGGGAGGAGCATATGTGACAATTCCGGAAAACCACAGCAGCTTTAGGCAATGCTCGATCTGCAAAGAAAGACACCCTCTTGAAGAATGTACCCATGGAAGTCACTAAAGCAAGGTTTCCTTCATCACATTCATCTATGGTTTCCACCAGGGACATGCATGTCTACTAGTTTAGAATCTGTTTCCAACTATCCAAAAATGATTTTTATTGGCAATTACAGCTTGATTGTGAAGGGAACATATGCCATTATCATGGTTCTGCAGCGGAATGCACTCTAAAAGGTTAGTTCTTTTTACTTCTCATATATGGTATACTGTGGTGCAAAATACTTGAACCAATTGTACAAAACATTTCTTGCAAGGTGCTCCTGTCTTTACAGTGGGAGATGACTCGTTAGATTTGCTCTATTAGTCACTTGGTGACTAGTTTATTTAAATATTATTAACTTATGAATATAAAAAAAAGGTAAACAGCAGTGTGCTGGAAGTTCAATGTCCCAGTTAGTCTGAACTTCTTCTGTCCTCTTTAAAGAAACCCGTTTCCAAAACTATCATGGGTGGCGAGGTCAATCTTTGTGTTGTTTGCACTGGCGAGTGCATCTCAATATTAACGTAGCATGGTAAAGGAAGCAAGGCTTGTGAACAGGCATGAGTATGTAACATCTGTGAAGGTTCAGGTTTTTTCCCAAAGAGGCACACCAGGAGAGCAGGGGCATTGTGGGAAGCAGAGCAGGGCATTCAAACATGCCTGCACCAAAGTATAAAACAGGGCGTTCGGGGAATCTGTCAGAAGCAAAGAAAGTGCAAAACTCAGTGAAGAAAACAGAAATAACGAGCACCTAAATACACTGTACAAACATATTGTGTAATCCGAAAAGTAAAGGTTTAACTGTTCTCTGTGTAAATTAAACAAGTATCAGTTCTGTTTCTATTGTGAAGCCTCTGACGCCTTCGGGTAAAGTCCGCGCTATATAAAAACGCATTAAATAAATAACTGTGTGGACTTGGCGCCGTCTCTGCACATGTCACGGTGTATGCGGCGGCTACTGCCATAGCACAGGGATGCAGGTCTGCTGAAAATCAAAGTGCGCACTGAAAATAAAGAGTGTAAGCAGTGCCCTGAGCTGCGGCAAAAAGACACCCGAGCTTGGGAGACGAGTGTCTGGGCACCCCCAAAGCAACGCCGAATATTGGGAATACTCACTGTTACCTGGCAGCTCACACAAAGCGATACACGAGCGCAGGCGGGCCGCGGGCCTTGTCCTTCTTATACTTCCATGGCCCTGGTCTGCCCCCTGTCCTCGGGCTCGGGTCGTACGCAGCTGACATTAAACCTGGGTCCTTGTCCTGCTCTCTTTCTGTGGCGGGCGGGCACGCGCTCGCTCAGTGCGTAGGAGGGACGCACTGGTCCTTGTTCTCTTACGCACGCGCCGGCAGTCAGACAGACGGACGGACCGAGCGCCATGGAGCCGCCGCTGCTGCCCACCGCCTGCCTCCTGCTGCTCGACGGGGCCCGCGCCGACCTCTCAGGTGAGTGCGAGGAAAGAGGGGGGGAACATCTCACCCTTGGGGGGGGGAGGTGTCTGTATGTGTGCATGTGTGTGTGTGTATGTGTGCATGTGTGTGTGTGTATGTGCGCTCGTGTGCCCGTGTGTGTGTCTCTGTGTGTGTGCTTGTGCGAAAAGCAGGGGCTGTGGCTGTGTGTGTGTATGCATGAGGCTTCCAAGGAGAGAAAGAAGAGACAGGAGAGGGTGAGCGCGCGACCTGATCCGATTGCGGCCGGCTGCGTGCGCGTAACAGCCTCTTGTCCGCTCTGCCTAGTCCTTGAAAGTCAAAAGCCTGAAACGATTACAAAAGACTCGCTCTGCGACAGCAGGCCTTTGGCCTGCAATCGCAGGGCGAGTCCTAAAAAAGGATACCAAGGAGTATGTGGCCTGAGGATTGTGTTTGGAGAGCGAAGAGCGTGCATGAGAGGGAGGGGGGGAGTTGGAATGGACGAAGTTGCAGTTAAGTAAGATAGGCTGTCATCTGCGTGTTTGCTTTCAGTAAATGAAAACTCCCAAAAACATGTAACTTGTAGCATATATCAATATGCAATACCGAAAAGAGCAAAGTACCAGTCGTGCGCCACACTTGCTACTTACAATGTGACTGTGGATGGTCTGTTGTTTCGTTTCGTTTCCTTTAGCTCCGATTTGCATTTCACAGGGGATGTCCGCCAGCAGATAAGAATCTTTATGGCTGTGCTTAAAGCACTTTGGTATCCTGGTGTGGTATCGCCCCAAGACGGCACCCCCAGTCCCTTGAAAAAAACAAACCTGATGGTCCACAGAATAGTGTGAAGAGCGTGCATGAGAGTGAGGGGGGGGGGAATAAAGAACGTGCAGCTAAGTGACAGAGAGGCTGTAGTCTGTGTGTTTGCGTGCAGTAGAAATAAAATTTTAAATAATGTAAATTAAACAAAACATCAAAGTTGTCTCATATATTTTGATGCAATGACGGATACAGCCAAATCCAAATCGTGCGCCACACTTTTACTGATGTTGTGACTTGTGATGCAATGACGGATACAGCCAAATCCAATTCGTGCGCCACACTTTCTACTTATGTTGTGACTTGCATCCCATGAAAAGTTTGTTCGCCGTTCTTAATTACTACAGATAAATGTTGTCGTGCTAGAGAAGGGGGGTGGGGGGGACGGGCAGATGAATGTGAGAGAAGTGCGTGTGCGTGTTGCCGCGAGTTGAAAGGCAGGAAGTTGTATGCTTGGAAAGAGTGCACGTCTGAATGTTGTCGTGCTACAGAGGAAGGGGTGGGTTCAGCAAAAGGCGCGCGCTGGACCTTAGAGAGGGTAGAAGGAAGAAGCAGATGGTGTACGTGAATGTGAAAGAGTCTGGGGGCTGTTTGTTGTGTATTTAAATGTTTTGAGAGGAAAGCGGGCATAAAAGTAGAAGGGTGGGAGAACGTGCAGATTAATGAGAGAGAAGCTATGGGGTGCGTGTTGCCGTGTGTGAATGGAAGAGAGACTGGGAGTGTGGAGGGGTGGGAGAGAGAGTCTGTGGGCTGTTTGAGTTTGGTGTGCGTGTTTCCGCGAGTGAAAGGCAGGAAGAGCTCGACCCGAATATATCAGAGCACTTTTCATGAGCACCAGGCAGTGTTGTGACTTGTGATGCAATGACGGATACAGCCAAATCGAATTTGTGCGCCACACTTTCTACTTATGTTGTGACTTGTATCACATGAAAAGTTTGTTCGCCGTTCTTAATTACTACAGCTAAATGTTGTCGTGCTAGAGAAGGGGGGTGGGGGGGACGGGCAGATGAATGTGAGAGAAGTGCGTGTTTCCGCGAGTGAAAGGCAGGAAGAGCTCGACCCGAATATATCAGAGTACTTTTCATAAGCACCAGGCAGTTGTATTACAGAGGGACACATTCATTTCCACGCACAGGGAGATTGCGTGATTTGCCAAGAATCACAGGATGGTGAGTGTCCCTGCCGAGATGTGTTTGCGTGTTTGACTGCGGAGGAAAAGTGGGAGGGAACACGGCCTGGGGGAAGCTGGCTGGGGAGGGGGAGGAGAAATCCGAGTAAGACTGTGGAACAGATGGCTGGGCAGAAATGCGAGTCACGGTAAGGGGAGCCTTTGAAGGTCAAGGCAGGGGGATAGAAGCGCGGTCACGAGCACGTGCACTTCTACAAATCCGGGTCGTAAAAAGTCAGTTTTGTGGATGGGTGGCATTAGGTCTCTCTGCGAGACCTAAAAAGACTACCCTGTCGAATCACGCCCCTCTCTTCGTCAGGCACAGGCTCCCAGAGTGCACTGCGGCCAATCCCGATGCTGCTTAAAGCAGCAGCAGGATTGCCCTGAGGGCTGATGATTTGCGCTCCTAGTTACATTGGAAGTCTGCCTGCTCTCTCCAACCTGGCAACGCAGCTTGGGTTGGAGAGACCTTCAGTGCGCATGCCGGTTTGGCCTGACCGTCTTTCCCACCGAATAGCAGGGCAACCACTCCTTCACCAGCCTGGCTCCACACCCTAACCTTGGCTCTGGGAGAAAAAATAATATGATAATAAACAAGGGTTTACTTTAGTTTCATTTTCATTTTTTGGCTGCTGGCAGGTGGACCAACGCTCCTCCGCCATAGGGGAGGAGCTGCTGCTGAAAAAGAGCAATAGCAAATACTCCGTTTCTCAGTGCCTGTTTAAAATGTTTTACTTTTAATATATGCCTCTTAATTCCTTGATATAATGTGATGCACTAAGGTAAATCACTACTCTGTGTTAAAAAAAATACAGTTTTTAATTTGAAGGCAGCTTATCATATTCAAACATGGTTTGTTGAAGGTTCTAGTGCTACAGGCAGTTATACATTATGAGATCATGTATTGACCATTGACTCCATTTTGCTTTAACTACATTTTGTGAGCACAGTTTCATCTTGTGTCTGTCTGACCATGCCTTTCAGCTGTGAACGCAGGCAGGCCGAGGTTACTTGCGTGCACAGGTTGTTTATGTTTCTCAATTCACCGAGCGAGAGAGATAAGCCGCTAGAACATACGGTGTGGGATGCGCACAGTGTTAGAGGATGGGAATATTAAAGAATTCTGCCTGAGAACTCTCCTCCTAGCCTGGCCAGCTCAGTTGAATGACCTCAAGCAGAGGGTATAGCTAGCACCTACAGCGCAGATGAAGGGAGAGGGAGCCTCTAGAAGTCTCTCTCCGTGTTAGTAAAAAGTATAAAGACAGAGACCTCTTGGCACTTTGGCAGAAACTCTCCTGTGGAGCGGACGCTCTGCTTAGGGCCTTTTTGTGTGCCCAGTTGATATCTCCTACCCAGGGCCGCACTGGCCATTGTGGGCACCGGGCAATCCCCCGGTGGGCTGCACAGGTGGGGTCCGTTTTTGTAACAGGGCCCGGCAAAGAGCTCGGCGGCACCTCCAACCCCCCCTCCCGAGTGGGGAGGGGGTGGGGGGGCAGCCGAGCACTTTGCCAGGGCCAGTTGTTGTTCTCAGTCCGGCCCTGCTCCTACATGAGACTGTGAACAGGCTCCCCAGTCGTGCTGGAGACGATGATGCCAAACAGATAGCTGGTGAAGTATTCCAAGTTCTAATTACTTATTCTTGTGTATATACATTCACTACGTGCATTTATTTTACATGTCTATTATTGCCATTTGATATATGGGAACTTGTTGCAATAAATATTCCCCTTAACTTTGCAAATGATTGTTGAGCTTTGTTCACGTATTTTGGTATTCTAAAGTATGTAGAGTCCTATTTCGAAGTATGTTCAAGTTGTGCCCTAGTATTTTGAAGTCTTGCCCAAGTGCTCTGAACAGGGGCGGCCTTAGGCATGTGCAAGCTGTGCACCTGCACAGGGCCACCAAACCCCAGGGGCCGCCACGCCAATATATATCCTTAATGTAATAATCCTCTGAGGATGGATGCATATTTGCGTGGCGGCCCCTGGCAGGGATTTGGCGGCCTCCGGCTCTGTTCCACTTCCAAACACCCTGACCCCCCTCCCTCTTCACTGGCCTCCGCGCTCCACCCCGCCCGGACCCCCTCTTCCGGGGCCCCCTAACCGCCGCCATGAGCCTAGAGCCGCCCCTGCTCTGAAGAAAGAACAAGACAAAGGTTTATATTTACCTTTAGATCCTGACCACAGCAGACAGCAAGTACACATTTACCCTGGAGTATGCAAAGACATGCACACTGAAGGCAAGGGGTGGGTGGGGAGAGCCCAGAGAAGCTTACCCAGCTATGTAGGTTAAATTCCTATATTTACTTAACATCATGTAGAATTGCTTTAAGTAGCACACACGCGTCAATGTGTAGTGTGGAGGTGCATTGACGCACTCAAAGTTTACCTGCACTATTTGAGCAATTGCAGTGATAGGGAAAAAAAATGACCCACCAACAACGAAAGCCCACAAACATGCCTCTCCTCCATGCCACATAGATTACAACTTCCCGATTCCCGTCTCATGCCCTGCATAACTTGTTTTCTTGTGGGTACATTTGGCAGGTTTGACATTCATAGCTCCACATCAGCCTTAAGGCTGAACTACAACTGCATTTGTGATCCCCAACATCAGGCAATATCTAGCAGTTGTGAGGATGAAAAGGCATTACAAAAAAGGGGAATTCACGTCGGGGAAACTATTACATACATTAGGCCAGTCCCAGGCAAGTGCCACCTGTGAATCACCTTATTCTGATGAGTTGTCTCTCCAGAAGATGATTCTGGTCTGGATTTGAACACCACCACATCCAGCATTAAAGGAAAGGTCGGTGGCACAGGAATTCATAGCAGGACAGCTGCAGAATGGTTCAATAACACTCCACTCACATTGCTCGAATCAGCACAGAACGGAGAGACAGCAGCCCAGTATGCTTATAAAGCAACATCCCAGGTCCTTCTCACCTGGTTACTTTTAAGATTCCAGTTTTGTTACAAAAGTGTTACTCACGTAGTGATGCGTGAGCCATATTTGTTAGGCTTGTCCTCACCCAGTCTGTATTGCCAGCACATGGCATCAAAAGGTGAGGGCATAAAATCAGAGCCCAATAGGGATCCATTTCAATGCTTCCTTTTTAAAACTGCTGGTGCCCAGCACTGGCCGGACCCGGACCACTTAAAGCCCTGGCGTTGACAATGATTTATAGCCCTGCTGTACAGCAGCACAACTAAAACTAATTAAAAAAATGCTATGGTGCTGCCAGCTAATATAGTGCTTAAATACATTGTTCCTCAGCTCATTCCCCTGATTGAAAACAAAAAAAAACTTGGATGGAGCGCGGGAGAGAAAAACAGGGGAGTGAGAGAACACTGATTGAGGGGAGTAGAGTAGAGAAGGACACTGGTGAGGGATAGGACAGATGAGAGGAACCGGGGAAAGCGCACAGGCAACGGTGGAGGGGACGGGGCAAGCACACAGACAATGGAAGTCTGACGGGGCTGAGGAAGCACACACAGTGGAAGTGGCTGGGGTAGCACACGGACAATGGAGGGTGGGAGTACCGCAGAAGGGTTCAGTAATCAGACAGGCAGTTACTTCAAAGCTACTTTGAGTAAATCGAGTGCATTTTTTTTTTAGTATTGAGAGAAGTCTGTTGACCCCGTTGATGTGGTAAAAGAAAACTGCTTCTGTAGTTGTTTGAGAGAAGGGAGGAATGAAAAAGCTATTCTTGTGTAGAAAAGTCTGATTTCAAAGCTTGGCGTTTTGTTGCATCGCGCTTAGAGAGATGTGGATCAATATAAAATTAAGAGATATGGAGCCTTGTTCTAAGAATGTTTTTGAAAAAAGTGGTCACAACTTTTTGCGAGTCAACAATGAGTTTGCAAACTGATTATTCTATGTATAAATAGATGGGGTCACACAATTTCAAATTGCAATGGGTCGCAGCAGACCCCCATGTCTTTTATTGTGTTTAAATTTAAAAAAGTGTTTTTTTAATAGGAAACAATTTCCCTTAAAGGAAATGGGGCTGCGTTTAAAATATATATATATATTTTTTAAGTTAAACTTGGAGTTGGCAGTGGTCTACCGTTAACGTTTGTGAAATAATCACAAAACGGACGGAATTTAAGGAAGACCCCTTCACCTTTGCTACCCACATACCATTGATTCATTCCTCTCTGTAAACAGGAGGGGGACACCCTTTTCACACCACCGCCTATTTACGATTCATACAAGGTTTCTAAAGAGCTTTGATTAGTCAAAAAAAGTCTGACTTGTAAATGGGCTTTTGGACATAAAAAGCACCTTTGTGGATGCCAAACGACTTTGTTCATGACGCCCACAGAGAGTGGGAGAAGTAACCAAGTAACATAGTTGTTAGCTAAGCTTCAATCTGTGGTAGCTGTTTGACAATGTTAATTGTCTGATTATTTTCTAGTAATCTTCATTACACTGAATCCTACTCCGTATCCCATTCCTCACCAATGAGAATATCCCACACACTAGACATCTATGCCACATTCCGAATTAATAACAAAATTAAACTGCAGTTATGAAACGGCATTGATTATATACCACATACAACTTAGTGATGCTGCAATAATATGATTTATTAGTTAAATGTAAAACAAAAGGAAATATTAAACTGCTACAGGTCCCAAAATATCTCAACAGAACACATCATCAGAATTAAAAACCTGGAGTATGCAATGATTTATGATTGTATTGGGTAAAGCCCATGCTGCTGTTCGACAAACTTCAACAAACATTGACAAAGTCAATTCTGGCTTTGGCTGCGGCTGCCAGTCTTATACTTTGCCAATATTTGTTTTGTTTCTTCAAAGTCTTTGTAATATGTTGTTGTTGCGGCAGCTGTTGGGCCCTCACAAATATATTTAAAAAACTGTCTAAGAGCCAAAAATATTTTTTTCATTTCAAAATATGCATGTTGCCATAGTTGCCTCTGGCATTAAGGGAACTACTTTGTGTGTGGATGAGCCTCGTGTGAAAGAGCAGACTACTGTAATGCAGTTAAATTAGTCAATAGATGAACTGGTGTACCCACCACCCTGTGCTGTATGCCATAGTGGGCAGAAGAGAAATGTGAATGACACAATAGACATATGGATGAAGAGGGCTTGCTGAACACCCCTATAATTAATTTCACTCTCAATTTAATCTTAGATATCTAATCTATATAAAAAGTTCTGGCATAAAGCCACACCTAAAAATAGAAACGCCCTAGCAACAGCTCAAGAAGTTGACATTCCAGTGGTGGAACAACCCAAAACTTCATCAGATAGATCTACCTAAACCTAATAAGAGAGAGAGACTGCATGTTTAATCCACTTAGTTAAAGTTGAGCCCAGAGCTTTAAGACTCTGCATAATTGAACAAAACATAACTGAAAGGGATTCAGATACCGTAAACTTGGAAATTATCTACAAATACCCCCAGTGCTATGATCAGAAGTAAATAATACATTCAAAAAGGGCTTGTGATGGGGAGGGGTAATGGGTTAGAAGGCATGAGGTAAGGGTTAGAAAGCATGAGGTTAAAAACAGCTCTAACCTATGTTAAAGTGGGTTCCTATTTAGACCGTCGGCGTAGGTTGGTGCGTCTACCTTGAATCCACAGAAGCGTAAGTAGAGGGGAGGAGGTCATATTCTGCTTTTCACGTGTATGCTATGCGACGCAGCTGCAAGTCTTCCTATGTGACTTTGAAATAGGAGAGGTGTTATTTTCGAATAAGAGACATTCAAAAGCCGCAAACATAGGCTTTAATTAACGATCAGAGTAGCTTTGTGCATCATCAAATATTGCAAACTGCTTCCATTTTTAGCAAAAGATACTTTTAAAGTATGAATACTTTGTCCTCTTCTGAGGAAGGTTTAGAAGATAGTTAAGGTAATACAATATCTTCAAGCAATTAAAATAAGATGCATTCTTTGGTAAGAAATCGGGCAGGAGCTGTAGAAACAAACCCTCTGGAAGAAAGCAATACAATATTGGAAGATAGCAAAGCCTCTATCTCACCTAATCTACATACTGAGGTCATCACAGCAAGAGCTAGGGCTTTAGCATAAAGAACCTTTAAAGTTACCCCATTCAAGCAATAAAATGGAAGAGATTGAAGAACTTTAAGACAAAGGGACAAGTCCTGTAAGGGAACTATAGGGGAGCCTGATGCTGCAAGGCTCTGATGTTATCAACTGCAGGGACACAAATAAGGAGCCAGTCCCTCTTTATTTTTAAATCTGTTTATTGAATATATTAAAAACATAGGAAATCAAACAAGCAGGAGATATACAGCCCAAAAAGTAAAACAACGTCCGTCCCTCTTTGGCACCTGATGTCGTGGTAGAGTTAGGATGGAGGGAATTGTAGATATTTTCCTCTTTGCTCACTCTTTGGATGAGCAAAGTGGAAAATATCTACAATTCCCTCCACCCTCACTCTACCACGACATCAGGTGCCACAGAGGGCCCCCATAGCATTTTAAACTCCCCCAGGAAGAGTGAACAAATGGGGCCGCCCACCCCTCCGCACCTGCCCTCCCCGAAAATGAAGGTAGACCTGGGGTGCTCCATATTACAGAAAATCAAATCAATCAATCAACCAGAGTACTTGTAAAGCGCGCTACTTACCCGTGAGGGTCTGGTGCCGCTACTGCTCGAAGAGCCAGGTCTTGAGGAGTCTTCTGAAGGCGAGTAGGTTTGGGTCTGCCGTAGGTGGGTAGGGAGGGTGTTCCAGGTCTTGGTGGCGAGGTAGGAGAAGGATCTGCTGCCGGAGGTTGTTCGTTGGATGCGGGGAACAGCGGCGAGGGCGAGGCTGGCGGAACGGAGCTAGCGGGTGGGGGTGTAGAAGCTGAGTCTGCTGTTCAGGTAGGCTGGTCCGGCGTTGTGGAATGCTTTGTGTGCGTGGGTGAGGAGCTTGAAGGTGATCCTCTTGTCGATGGGGAGCCAGTGTAGGTCTCTCAGGTGGGGGGTGATGTGGCTGTGGCGGGGGACGTTGACGATCAGTCGGGCGGAGGTGTTTTGGATGCGTTGTAGTCGTCGTAGGCGTTTGGCTGGGATTCCTGCATAGAGTGCGTTGCCGTAGTCCAGTCTGCTGCTGACGAGGGCCTGTGCCACCGTTCCTCTTGTTTCGGTCGGGATCCACTTGTAGATCATGCGGAGGGTGTTGTAGCAGGAAGAGGAGACGGTGTTGACCTGTTTAGATATGGAGAGGGAGGAGTCGAGGATGAATCCTAGGTTGCGTGCATGGTCGGTGGGTGTTAGTGCTGTTCCCAGTGTGGTCGACCACCAGGAGTCGTCCCAGGCTGACGGGGTGGGTCAGAGGATGAGTACCTCCGTCTTGTCCGAGTTCAGCTCCAGACGGCTGTTCCTTATCCAGTCGGCGACGGCCTTCATTCTCTCGTGGAGGTTGGTTTTGGCGGTGTGCGAGTCCTTGGTGAGGGAGAGGATGAGCTGGGGTCATCGGCGTAGGAGATGATATTGAGGTCGTGTTGGCGGTCCACTTGTGCGAAGGGGGCCATGTAGACGTTGAACAGCATTGTGCTGAGGGATGAGCCCTGGGGGACGCCGCAGATGATGTCGGTGGCCTCGGATCAGAAGGGCAGGAGGCGGACGCTCTGGGTTCTGTCGGAGAGGAAGGACGTGGTCCAGTCAAGGGCCTTCGCTTGGATTCCAGCTTCTAGGAGGCGCGTCTTTAGAGTGCGATGGCAGACCATGTCGAAGGCAGCTGACAGGTCCAGGAGGAGGAGGGCTGATGTTTCGCCGTTGTGTAGTTGGTGCTTGATGTCGTCTGTGGCGGCGATGAGGGCTGTCTCGGTGCTGTGGTTTCGTCTGAACCCGGACTGGGACTGGTCCAAGATGATGTTGTCTTCCAGGTGGCGGGCGAGTTGCATGTTGACGATTTTCTCGATGACCTTCGCCGGGAACGGGAGCAGGGAGATGGGCCTGAAGTTCTTGAGGTCCGCCTTGGGCTTCTTGAGCAAGGCGTTGATTTCGGCATGTTTCCAGTTTTCCGGGAATGTCGCTGTTTCGAAGGAGATGTTGATGACCTTCCGTAGTTGGGGTGCGATGGCAGTGTCTGCTTTGTTAAATACGTGGTGTGGGCACGGGTCTGACCGAGATCCTGAGTGGATGGAGTTCATGACCTTGCGTGTCTCGTCGTCGTTGATGTTGGACCAGGAGGTCAGGCGGTTGGCGCTGGTGGTGTTCACAGGGGAGGTGGGGTCTGGCGTAGTCGGGGCGGTCATGGTGTTGAAGCTGTCATGGATGTCGGTGATCTTGCGGGTGGAAGAAGATGGCCAGTGAGTTGCACAGTTCTTGTGAGGGCGGTATGTCATTGGTGTTGGCGTTGGCGTTGGCGCTTGGGTTGGAGAGTTCCTTTACGATGCTGAAAAGCTATTTGCTGTAGTGTGCGTTGTTATCCAGGCGGTCTTTGAAGGAGGATCTCTTGGCTAATTTGATGAGGTGGTGATGTCTGCGGGTGGCGTCATTGTGGGCTGCGTGGTTGTCCAGAGTGCGTTCGTGGAGCCATATCTTCTCCAGTTTCCGGCATGCGCGTTTGGAGGTCTGCAGCTCGTCGGTGAACCAGGTGGCTCTTTTGCTGGCGTGGTTGTTGGAGGGTTTCTTGAGTGGGGCGAGGGTGTTGGTGCAGTCGTCGATCCACTGTCTGAGGTTGCGGGCTGCAGTGTCTGGGTCAGGCTCCTCGCTAGACCCGGCCCCATCTCATATCCTTTCCCAGGGTGGGAAAGCTGTGCTCAGCCAACTATCCAATCTAATCAATCTCTCCATTGAAAATGGCAAGGTACCCAAAGAGTGGAAACACACCATCATTAAACCCCTGCTGAAAAAAACATAACTGGACCCCACAGATCTGGCCAATTATCTCCCAATATCCTTATTACCTATCTTAGGCAAGATTGCTGAGAAGCACGCAAACAGCATGATCTCTAGTTTCCTTGGAAACCACAATATCATACACCATACCCAGATGGGGTTCCAAACAAAACACAGCACGGAGTTAGCCCTGCTGGTGGTCACCGAAAAACTCAAATCCATCCTAGACCATGGGAAAACCGCGGTCGTAGTACTTTTGGATTTAAGCGCAGCGTTTGATATGGTAGACCATACAGTGCTAATCCAAAGACTGGAGAATGTTGGAATCAGAGGAACATGCAAACACAACAGTGATGGACAGAATGTGGATCAATGTCACACATTCACCCCAGTCCAAAGATCTGGGCCCAAATCCATCGTTTTTCCACTCCACACCACCCTGGGTTAGACAATGGCGATATGCAAATCAGCGCTGACCCTGTGCCCCATGGGAACAGTCCAGTCTGAACTACAAAAGCCATGTCCATCCCAGAACGGAAACAAGCATCCGAGGACCGGCCCGGTTTCGAGGTAACACCTCTCATCAGCCCGGCTAGCTTGACTCCAGTGGTGTGGAGTGCCTGGGACTCACGTCTGAGCATCCCCAGTACACTTAGAGCGGTAATTGCAAACACAACAGTGATGGACAGAATGTGGATCAATGTCACACATTCACCCCAGTCAAAAGATCTGGGCCCAAATCCATCGTTTTTCCACTCCACACCACCCTGGGTTAGACAATGGCGATATGCAAATCAGCGCTGACCCTGTGCCCCATGGGAACAGTCCAGTCCGAACTACAAAAGCCATGTCCTTCCCAGAACGGAAACAAGCATCCGAGGACCGGCCCGGTTTCGAGGTAACACCTCTCATCAGCCCGGCTAGCTTGACTCCAGTGGTGTGGAGTGCCTGGGACTCACGTCTGAGCATCCCCAGTACACTTAGAGCGGTAATTGCAAACACAACAGTGATGGACAGAATGTGGATCAATGTCACACATTCACCCCAGTCAAAAGATCTGGGCCCAAATCCATCGTTTTTCCACTCCACACCACCCTGGGTTAGACAATGGCGATATGCAAATCAGCGCTGACCCTGTGCCCCATGGGAACAGTCCAGTCCGAACTACAAAAGTCCATCATTGTTGTGTTTGCAATTACCGCTCTAAGTGTACTGGGGATGCTCAGACGTGAGTCCCAGGCACTCCACACCACTGGAATCAAGCTAGCCGGGCTGATGAGAGGTGTTACCTCGAAACCGGGCCGGTCCTCGGATGCTTGTTTCCGTTCTGGGAAGGACATGGCTTTTGTAGTTCGGACTGGACTGTTCCCATGGGGCACAGGGTCAGCGCTGATTTGCATATCGCCATTGTCTAACCCAGGGTGGTGTGGAGTGGAAAAACGATGGATTTGGGCCCAGATCTTTGGACTGGGGTGAATGTGTGACATTGATCCACATTCTGTCCATCATTGTTGTGTTTGCAATTACCGGAATCAGAGGAACAGCCAACCAATGGGTTGCGTCATTCCTGAGTGATAGATCCTTCCAATGTATGGAGGTCGGATTCAAGACAGACTCCCTCTCAGCACCTTGGGGAGTCCCTCAGGGATCCTCCCTGAGTCCAACACTTTTTAACATATATCTCAGCCCCTTGGCACATACAATACAGGAATTTGGCCTGTCCATCATGTCATATGCCGATGACAGGCAACTAGTGTTTTCAATTTCAGACTCTCTCAACTCTGACCAGAGACAACTCGTCCCTTGCCTGGAAAAAATCGGATCTTGTATGGCGGATTGTAGCCTCAAATTGAATGGGGACAAAACTGAGCTAATGATCTTGGGTGACAATTTCATTCCTCGCGCGTTGATTTCCTGGCCTACTAATTTGGAGCCGCCTACTCCTCTTAAAACAGCCATAAAAAACTTAGCTATGTGGCTGGACCAGAACTTGACGATGTAGGTCCAGGCCAAAAAATGATCAGGTACTTGCTTTGGGATACTCCGCATGATCAGAAAAATAATGTCCCTGCTCCCAGAGGAGTCTAGGAAGACTGTAGTTCAAGCCTTGGTGGACTACGGCAACTCTCTCTTTCTGGGCTCTCCTAAATATGTCACTAATAGACTGCAAGTCGTACAGAATGCAGCTGCCCGACTGCTGTTGAACATACCCAGACACCACTCAGTTAGACCGGCACTGACAGAGCTTCACTGGCTTCCGGTCCAAGCCAGAATCAAATTCAAGTCCTTAAGCCTGGCTCACCGAGCCATGTATGGGAGAGGCCCCGCCCTGTTCCAAAAGTTGGTCTCACACTACTCTCCCCGTCGACAACTCAGGTCAAGTTCCAACTTCCTGATGAACTCAACCACATTTAAGAGAGACAGATGGGGTGGAAGGTCATTCACCCATCTGGTACCAAAACAATGGAACAGTATGGACCCAGAACTCCGACTAATTGAAAATGAAGTGTCCTTCAAAAAAGACTCAAAACATGGCTCTTTCCCTAAACCTAAGTGCTAACAGCCTCCGTCCTGTATCACCTCAGCGCTCAGATGCCCAAGGGTAGTCACACACTTTACAAATCCCCTAAACCTAAACCCAGTCCCTCTTTAAAACAGGAAAACCAAAATGTGCAGTGGATGGTATCTTCTTATTTCTTTTGGGAATCAAAGGCCTTTCTACAGGAACGAACATCATAATTGGTTAGGGAGGGACAAAGTAGTAATGGGAATGCTTTTGAATTTTGTCTGGGCTCCTCTTGGGGTATGCAGTAGACAAATGTGGACACATGGTTAGTACACATGGTTTTGTATGTTGAGAGTTGGCTGCTGAAGTCACATTAAGTAAAAGTTGCTTATCGTCTGCATATTGGTGAATGGCGATGGATGTCAACATAGGCCAGAAACACATGACTGACAGTGAGGTCCTAAATGTCTCATTGTTCTTGAAAGTACTCCTGTAATAGTGAACTTAGCCAGAAAAGTATAGTCATTGTTAGTTCGCATCCCACTCCAGCGTCAATAATACTTAAGACTGAATGCTGACCTGTCTGTATAATTGTTCACTTTCATCCCTATCAATCTTTTCCCCTTTTTTCCATCAGTGCTTCTGATGCAAATGAGAGCATGCAATCTCATTCAAACAATACCTGGAGATTATTGTGCACTGAGTATCAAACAGAGTGAACTCTGGTACTTCTGTGGAGGTGCAGAGCTGATGTCCTGCTTTTATTTTGTCAAGAATTATTTTATCGCCTATATGATTGTGTTTGGTTTTACTTTATTTTTTATTTTTAAAGAAATTCCTCCATTCTATAAAGGTGAGGTGAGAAAATGGGTTGTTAGTTGAGGGGGAGATGTGAGCCCTTCTGAAGCAAGAGCCACAATCCTTGTCGGTGTGAACCACAAAAAGTCACTAAATTAACCTGTACGTAACCCTCTGATAGCTTGGCACAAAAGCTGTCAGGCTTAAATTGACGGCAATGCATAAAGTATTTGTGCAGCACGCCAACAGCAATAAAGTGAAAATATGACACAAGAAAACCTCACACCAATTTAGAAAATAGAGTACAATGTAATATATTATTTGACATCAAATCAACAAAAATCCAATTAGTAGGACTGGACATATGCAGTTTCAAATATTTGAGTAAGTTGTGGTTATCTGGTCATGCTAGACTGGGGGAAAAGCACAAGTTCAGGCAAACCACTATAGAGCGCTGGCCAGATGCAGGATCCAGGTTAGTGCTGCTGAAAGTTACCTTCTCAAGTCTGGTACGAAGAGTCCAGTTCGCGGTGGAGGAGGCCACGAGCAGCAAGTAGAGCGTTGCAGATTGTCGTTGCTGTAGTACCAAGATCCTGTCGGGTGTCGCAGGCAGTCGTTGCTGGAGCTTCACATTGCTGGCAGTCAATGTAGTGTGAAGAGTTAGGTCTAACAGAGCTTTGCGTTGGCAGTCCTTGCTGGAGGCAAGATCTTGGTGCAAACTGGCCTCTTTGCGGTAGCTGAGAGCCCAAAACCTCAGGAATTGTCTTTTGTGTCCAGACGAGTACAATCTAATGCCAGCCAAGGCCCAGAACCTGGGGAGGCACCTCTTGGGGATCAGGGACTCACTCTAGCAGAGGCCACCAAGGCTCAGGTGGGTCTAGTTGCAGCAGGTAAGCTGAACACTTGCAGGGAGGCCTCTGGCGTTTATGTCCCTGTAGCTGAGGTCCGTCAGCTGACCCTTGGCGCCACTTCAAGTAGCCGGGGATGAAGGGAGTGAGCCCTCTCTTCTTTCTCAGACAGCAGGGAAAGCCTCAGGCAGCAGGGCAGTTCTCTGGCAGCAGGGCAGTCTTTCTTCTGCAGTATCCACAGGTCCAGGAGTTGGTCTGAGGGTCCAATATTTATACCCAGTGCTAGTCTTAAAGTGGGAGAAACGTCTAGCCCCCCCCTCAAACATCTGGTCTGAAATTTCCTTCCTCCCTGTTGTGGTTCCAGGATGTCTGGAGTCACTAAGAGTGAAGTTACTTGTGAGTGCTGAAGCAGTTCCTTTGAAGTGCAAGTGTGGTAGGTGATAGCGCCACCAACCCGGTCAGGGCATGAGGGCTCATTTTACTAAGGCTCAGTCTCCCTTTTTGATAACTGGGAGGAATACACAAAGGCCAACTGCCAACTTCATCTAGTCATGTGACCCAGGATACAGGCACCAAATGGTTAGGAGAAGAAAATGGCAATTTTTTTAAAGTGCCATTTTAAAAATTGTGACTTATAATTCGACTTTACCAATAAAGAGGGTTTCAAATTACAATTCCTTAGACACCAAATGTCACATATCAACCTGTGCCCAAATTTTCTTATCACTTATTAAATATAATAAGATAACCCAATGTTAACCTAAAGGAGAGTTAGGCCTTGCAATAGGGAACAATTAACCTGAGTTTTTCATTACCAGACACGTACAACCTAAAAAGTACATGTCCATATTTTTAAATACAATGCATCCTATGTGCTTTTTAGGGCCTTCCCTGAGTGCAACTTATATGTGTTAGGAAAGAATGTTTAGTCCCGGCAAAAAGGTTTATTTTGCCAGGTCGAAATGGCAGTTTAAAACTGAAACAGGCTGCAATGGCAGACCTGAGAAATGTTTAAAAAAAATATTTCAGTGAGTTGCACAGTAAAGCTGCAAGCGCAATAGAAGCATTTTATTTACAGGCCCTGGGTACATGTTGTGCCACTTTAGTAGGGACTTGCAAATAAATGAATTGTGCCATTTAGGTGTTAGCCAATCTTACCCTGTTTAGAGGAGTGAGTGCAAACACGTTAGTTAGCCCTGGTTAGGAGTGTTAAAGTGCGCAGATTCCTAAAGCCAACAAAAAAGGATTCATGAAGCAGGAGGGGTGAAGGCAATACGTTTGGGGGTGACCCTGCAGAGAGGGCCAAATCCAACAGGTGATATCTAACAACTCTATGACTTCATGCATTCAGGGGTGTAAAGAGACCAGAGAAATTCGGAGGGCCAGACACGGGGACTGATTACTTCAGAAGAGATGGTGGGGTATCATTATCCGACTGCAGGCCTCACAGTTTTCTGAGGAATGCAGGATAAGTGGATGGCTTGACATAAAATAGTTAATGAAATGACTAATTGTTTTTCTGACCTAATTGCCGTAAGGCTGATGATAAATATATATAGGTGTTGGATAAAGAGTCGACTGGGTAAAACTAGCAGGGATGTGTGATGTAAAATGCGGTGGGTTTTTCCAGAGTTCATCTTATTTTATATGACTGCTCAAATTACCTGAATAATTACAATTGTTTTATACACTGATTGTACATAATAAATAACCTTTTATTGTAAAACAATATAATATACCAATAGCTGTTTGTCTACTATTTCTAGAATCCATTGTGAGGTGTCCTGCATCCACTATGTTACTTTTCCTTTCTCATGTGACCAAGTCACCACCCTTATAAGACAACAACCAGTTCTAATCCACGATATTTTAAGTTGGCTATTTTCTGACACCTGGACGTCCTTATGAGACCATTTAATTGTTTCAGCAGTACGTTCTGTTAATCTAATTCACCTACAGCCTAGCATCAGTTGTCACCGTTTTTAAGAGCAATTATACTTTTTTTCATTTATCAATATTTTGTTGACTTATGTCGGTCTCCTTTTTTTATCCACAAATTTACAGAGTTCTATTTTTTATGATTAGGAACTGTATTTTCAATAGGTTTGCACCTTTCCTAAAGACAGCTGGTCTAGCTTTTTCTTCACTGAAACTTTAGAATTTGGTATTTCAGTTTATAACTTATAACTTATAACCTATAACTTCTTTTTAATAATACAGTGTTAGCATTTGGCAAAACCAATAGACCTGGTTTGCATTTTTTGTCCTTATTAAAATGCTGTGTTGAAAAGGTTGCTGCAGTGAAAAATCCATTGCTTTCTATAAACCGAGTTAAAAAAATGTAACATTAAGTCCTGATTCATTGTCGTTTTGAGATGTCACTCCTTAGGAATGGTATACCAAACCATCATAGTAGGAGGTGATGTAGAACTACTCCTTTCGAGAGATTCAAAGTCCACTTTGTTTATTTTAAAGAATTGGTAACAATAGGTCTGCAGACAGCTGACTGTCCAGCCATGCCTAAAATGATTTTAGAACAAGTGTATATTAACACTTTATATTTTCTTTCTGTCTCTTTTTCTTCAGGAAGCGTTTCAGTTTACACTTTTGAAATGGGCTGAAGAGCTGAATAATCTGGCTCGTATAAAAGATTTATTTGATTGTTACGAGCAGGCCCTGGAGCTCTTCCCCAGAGATGAAGTTATTTGCAATAGCATGGGGGAACATCTCTTTAGGTTGGTAAGAGGACAAATATAGATTTTGTGTTAGAAAATGTATGGTTATGATGCTGATGTCCTATTCTGATTTACTATCTTCTCATTGCTTTAGAATTGCTGGTCATTTACATTTAGTTTGCATCCCAGAGTTAATCGAGATTCTTTAGAAGAATATGTGAAAAGTTATCTAGTAAATTTGGAAGACATGCACAACTTACTAGAGCAAGTTTGGATTAAGCATCTCAGTTTACAAGCTTTTAAATGCAAGATTTTATTTTGATTAAATGTACTTATTAAAAACAAATAGAAAAAGTAGCAGGGTCACCTGTATGCCTTACTTGTGCACTGTCTATCTAATAGGCGCTCAATCAGAAAGAAATTAAAGCCATAGCTGTCTAACTTAGATTAAATCTGCTTTCCCCGTGGTAGCATTTACAGAAGTCCATAGTGCCTGGACACTCTTTGGAGTAACAGTGCGCTTTATAAATACTCTTCCATTCGAATCTGTCAAAATAATATTGGTCGCAGATACACAGTCCCAACGCAAATCTGATGGATGCATCTAACATTATAGATCTTTTATTTCGATCTGTATTCCACCAGTGACCTTTTCTTTAATGTTATCTGAATAATATATACATTTTTGTCTTTAGACCGTTTAAAAAAAATATTTATTACAGTACATCTGCTATGCTAAGTTAATTTTTTGTTAATACATTTTACACTTCCTCTCCCCACCAGCGGGTACAGTGGCCTCATATTTCCAACCTCCTTCTCTCCAACCCAGGCTGCTCTGTTCCTGGTAACATTTCACATGAAGACCTGAAACTAGTCCTACTCTTTTCTTCTATACCTCTCTCTCTCACATCTGAGTGTCAATGCCTCTTTGGCATACTTTAAAGGTGCATCATTAACCACCACAGGGGCAGCCCTATACACCTGAACCGGGGGCAATCAATATTTTATCCAAACAGTGGTTCAAAGTTTTTACGAAATTACAATTTCACAAGCAATAAACAATTAAGACAAAAACATCAATGCACACATAAAAAAGTGAAAAATAGAAAAACAGCCCATAAAGGAAATATCTGGAAAAACATACAAAATGTAGTCAATAAAACGATTTGTAGCATAGAGCTCAGAGGTATGGACTGGTACATATAACATTTGATAAAATACAATACAAAACCAGACAGGTGGGAGTAGGGGTGAGTATGGGGGCCCTTGGACATGCGGTGGATGCGCAACATACACGTGTGGGCTATGGACATATGTAAGGGCTGTGTACGCATGGGTTTGGTCCCCAATAGTAGCATCCGGTGAATTACTGGCAATGGCGTGCGTCCCTCCATGGTGACGGTTTCCCCCGGGTGACGCTCCGCCGTCCAGTACGACAGCTATTGCAGCTGGGCTGCGAGGAAGTATGCCTCAAAGGATGGCGCTCCCAACCCCCCATCCGTCGTGGGAATGTGTAGTGTAAACAGGGCTACCCTGTGACGACTCCCCAGTGATCAGCTCGGTAAGTAGGGAGTGCAACTCCTTAAAGAATGGCCGCGGTGGTATAACTGGGAGATTGGCAAAGTTATATAGCATTCTTGGGACCATGATCATCTTGGCTAGCGCCACTCGTCCTATGGGCGCCAAGGGTAGAGTTTTCCAGAACCCCACCGCCGACTGTAGCCCCGCCAAAGCCCTGCGGTGATTCTCTTCGTACAGGTCCTAAGGAGAGTGATATAATCTCACTCCCAGATATCTTGGCGCCTCGGCATTCCAGGCAAGTGTTTGTGGTCCGACCTGTATTTCGAATGGGGCTATGTGAGATCTGAGCGGATAAATAGTGGTTTTTCCCCAGTTAACCCCGAGACCCGAAGCCTCCGTGAAGTCTTGCCATGTCTGCCATATAGGTGTCAAGTCTTGAGTAGCTTCGCCGACATGTATCAAAAGGTTGTCAATCAATCAATCAATCAAGGCATTTATATAGCGCGCTACTCTCCCAGAGGGTCTCAAGGCGCTTGGGGGGGGGGGGGGGGGGTCCGCTACTGCTCGAACAGCCAGGTCTTGAGCTGCTTCCTGAAGGCGAGGTGGTCCTGGGTGGGCGAAGGTGGGTGGGGAGGGAGTTCCATGTCTTGGCGGCCAGGTAGGAGAAGGACCTTCCTCCTCTGGTGGCTCTTCGGATGCGGGGGACGGCGGCGAGGGCGTGGTTGGTCGATCGAAGCTGGCGGGTGGGAGTGTAGAAGTTGAGTCGGTTGTTGAGGTATCCTGGGCCTTGGTTGTGCAGGGCTTTGTGTGCGTGGGTGAGGAGTCGGAACGCGATTCTCTTGTTGATCGGGAGCCAGTGCAGGTCTCTCAGGTGTCCGGAGATGTGGCTGTGTCGGGGGATGTCCAGGATGAGTCTTGCTGAGGCGTTCTGGATCCGCTGGAGTCTCTTCTGGAGTTTGGCAGTGGTTCCGGCGTAGAGGGAGTTGCCGTAGTCCAGTCGGCTGGTGACGAGGGCCTGGGTGACCATCTTCCTAGCCTCGGTGGGGATCCACCGGAAGATCTTGTGTAGCATGCGCAGGGTGTTGAAGCATGACGAGGAGACGGCGTTGACTTGTCTGGTCATGGACAGGGAGGAGTCCAGGATGAAGCCCAGGTTTCGTGCGTGGTCCGTTGGTTTGGGTGCGCTGCCCAGGGCAGCGGGCCACCAGGAGTCGTCCCAGGCGGAGGGCGAAGATCCCAGGATGAGGACTTCCGTCTTATCTGAGTTCAGTTTCAGGCGGCTGTTCATCATCCACTCGGCTACGTCTTTCATCCCTTCGTGTAGGTTGGCTCTGGCGGGGTCGTTGGTGAGGGAGAGGATCAGCTGGGTGTCGTCGGCGTACGAGATGATGTTGAGGTTGTGCTGGCGTGCGATGGCCGCAAGGGGGCTCATGTAGACATTGAAGAGGGTGGGGCTGAGCGATGAACCTTGGGGGACTCCGCAGATGACTTCGGTGGCCTCTGATTTGAACGGGGGGAGGCGGACTCTCTGTGTCCTTCCGGCGAGGAAGGAGGTGATCCATTCTAGTGCCTTCTCTTGGATTCCGACATTGCTGAGGCGCTGTACTAGGGTGCGGTGGCAGACAGTGTCGAATGCTGCGGAGGCAGACAGTGTTGAATGCTGCGGAGAGGTCCAGGAGGATGAGGGCCGCTGTTTCCCCGTTGTCGAGCAGGGCTCGGATGTCATCAGTGGCGGCGATGAGGGCGGTCTCGGTGCTGTGGTTGGCCCGGAAGCCAGACTGCGAGGGGTCGAGGGATCCATTCGTCTCGAGGAAGGCGACCAGCTGCTTGTTGACGGTCTTCTCGATGACTTTGGCCGGAAACGGGAGGAGCGAGATGGGGCGGTAGTTTTTGAGTTCGGTGGGGTCCGCTGATGGTTTCTTCAGTAGAGCGCTGAGTTCGGCGTGCTTCCAGCTCTCCGGGAAGGTTGCGGTGGCGAAGGAGGTGTTGACGATGTCCCGTAGGTGGGGTGCGATGATGGATTCGGCCTTGTTGAAGACGTGGTGAGGGCAGGGGTCGTTGGAGATCCGGAGTGGATGGAGTTCATCGTGCGTAGGGTTTCTTCGGTGTTGATCGGGGTCCAGGCGCGGAGGGTGGTGGTGGGGGGCGCAGGTGTGGTCGTGGGGAGCGTTGACTGTGTGCTGAAGCTGTTGTGTATATCTGCGATCTTGTTGTGGAAGTAGGAGGCGAGGGAGTTGCAGAGGTCTTGCGATGGGGTGATGTCGTTGTTTCCGGCGCTGGGGTTGGAGAGCTCTTTGATTATTTTGAAGAGTTCCTTGCTGTTGTGTGCGTTGTCGTCTAGTCGCTCCTTGAATGCGGTTTTCTTTGTGGTGTGGATCAGTTGGTGGTGTTTTCGGGTGGCGAGCTTGATGGTGGTCATGTTGTCTGGTGTTGGGTCTCTGCACCCGGCTCTCTCGAGGGCTCGGCAGTTCTTCTTGGAGCTCTTGAGTTCGTCGGTGAACCATGGTGCTTTCTTACTGCCGGGTCTGCTGGGCGGGGTCCTCAGTGGGGCGAGGTCGTCTGCGCAGTTGCTGATCCACCTCGTGAGGTTGTTGGCGGCCTGGCTAGGGTTCGCTGAGCTGGCGGGGGGGTCCTGGCTCAGGGACGCGACGAGCTGGTCGGCTGTGATCTTGTTCCAGCTTCTGCGTGCAGCCTGTTGCTGGTGGATCGTGTTCTTTTTGAAGCTGAAGTGGACGCAGCTGTGGTCCGTCCAGTGGAGTCCGGTGGCGTGGCTGAAGGCGATGTCCTTGCTGGAGGAGAAGACGGGGTCGAGCGTGTGTCCGGCGTAGTGGGTGGGGGTGGTCACCAGCTGCTTGAGACCGAGGTTGGCGAGGTTGTCCAGTAAGGTGGTGGTGTTGTGGTCGTTGTTGTTCTCCAGGTGAAAGTTGAGGTCCCCGAGGAGGATGTAGTCAACGGAGGGGAGGGCGTGCGGGCTGATGAAGTCGGCGATGTCTTCGCTGAATTGTGTGCGTGGTCCCGGGGGTCTGTAGATGAGGGTGCCTCTGAGGGTGGTCTTGGGGTCGGTGTGGATCTGGAAGTGCAGGTGTTCGGCGGCTCTGAAGGTGTCGTCGATGTTGTTCGTGATGCGGATGGTGTTCCTGTGGATGATGGCGATGCCTCCTCCAGGTCTGATTGACGCGGTCCCTCCGGGTGATCTTGTATCCGTCCGGGATGGCGATGGCGGGTGCTGAGGAGGCGTTCATCCAGGTTTCCGTGAGGAAGGCGATGTCTGGTGATGTTGTGTCGAGCAGGTTCCAGAGTTCCACGGCGTGTCTGTGGACGGAGCAGGTGTTGAGCAGGATGCACTTCAAGTGGTTGCTGCTGGTTTTCGGGTTGGCGGGTGCGGGTGCCGTGCATGTCTGGATGCAGGAGAACTTGCAGGAGTGGCAGCTGAAGGGTCCGTGTGTGCGTCTTGGGGTGGCTCGGTAGCATCCAGGGATCCAGCCGGTGTTGAGTGCGTGGAGGGCGGCGGCGTCGTAGGTCTGTCGGGGCGTCTTGCATCGGCGGGGGCCAGGTGTCCTGGCACTGGGCGCGGTCCAGGCGTGGACGGGCGCAGACGGGCTTGCCTTTGGCGCGCCTTCGGTGCACAATCGGTGCGCCCGCTGCACGTCAACGCTGCGCATGGGAGTGGGCGACATAAGTTAGGAGCCGGGAGGGCGGGTCAGCTGGGTGGCGGCGAATGGGCGTCTGGGGGCGTGGCCGCAGGGAGGCAGCGGCGGGAAAGTCTGGGCGAGCGGCAGCTCTGCGGTGGATGGGGCGCTCTGGCGGCCGGCTCTGCGGTGGCTGGGGCGCTCTGGCGGCCGGTATTGCGGGCTGGGTCTCTCAAGTGCGGTCGGCATCAGCGGGAGGCAGGAGGGGGTGACCAGGCCTAGGGAAGGCGCTGTGGTCACTGAGGAGGGCTGTCCGCGGTCCCCTTAAGTTAGGAGCCGGGAGGGCGGGTCAGCTGGGTGGCGGCAAATGGGCGTCTGGGGGCGTGGCCGCAGGGAGGCAGCGGAGGGAAAGTCTGGGCGAGCGGCGGCTCTGTGGTGGATGGGGCGCTCTGGCGGCCGGCTCTGCGGTGGCTGGGGCGCTCTGGCGGCCGGTATTGCTGGCTTGGTCTCTCAAGTGCGGTCGGCGTCAGCGTCAGGCAGGAGGGGGTGACCAGGCCTAGGGAAGGCGCTGTGGTCACTCCGCCTCGTCCCCGTAGAGAGATACACAGTGTGTCGTTCCTGCCAATGGGATACCCCATTCCTCACCCTCCTGCTGCAGACATATTGACAGAGGTTCCACCGCCAGGGCGAGCCCGTAGGGGGACAAGGGGCATCCCTGCCTTGTTTCCCTTTCCACACCAAACACTGAGGAGATATACTTGTCTATCCTAACTCTTGAGGTGAGGCTGGTATACAGGAGTTTTGTATAGGCCACTAAAGTTGGACCTATGTTTATCCTGTCGAGGACTTCAAATAAATAGGACCATAGGAGCATGTCGAAGGCCTTTTCAAGGTCTAGTATGAGACATGCTGCTTTAGGGAATTGCGTGCTCGTCTCATCCTGTATATGGAACAGTCTACGTAGGTTTTGCGAGGTAGTGCGCCTTGGGATGAATCCGCATTGATCTGGGTGAATTCGTGGTGTCAGTATTTGGGTGTATCGTTCTGCTAAGATTTTCACCAGTATCTTGCGGTCTGTATTGATGAGAGTTATTGGTCGATAGGAAGAGGGCAGGGTTGGGTCTCAATGCGGTTTGGGGAATGTGACTAGGACCGATTCCCTGAGGGAGCCTGGAAGCTCCCCTCTGTCAAGTGCATCATTGTACATTACTGCCATGCGTGGGGTCAACCGGGCAGCTTAAGTGCTGTAGTATTCTACTGGGAAGCCATCCAGTCCTGAAGCCTTATTTCACGCTAGCGCTCTAATCGCTTAGGAAGCATCTACAGGCTTGATCCTCACCTCCAACTGTTTTTATCCTCCGGTGAGACCTGGGGCAGGGGCGTCTAGGAAGTTGACGCTCGCTTGGTGACAATCTCGCTCCGGGGCCCTGTAAATGCCAGAATAATAGCCATTAAAGACACTCAGGATATCCAGTTGCGAATGCCGAAGAACCCCAGAGTTGTCTACTATTTCTGTGATTGGCTGGACTTCCGTATCTTGCTTGGCTAGCCAGGTTAGGAGCGCTCCCCCTCTGTTTCCCTCCCGGTGGACCCTGGCTGCATACATCCGAAAATTGTATTTACGGAGATCGGTAAGCGTCTCTGCATAAAGCGCTTTTGCCGCTTCCATTTGCTCCGGAGTGGCCTCATCCTTATCCGCCCAATTAGATAGGTTCGCCAGGGTGGGTTCTGCCTTTTGCAACGTTTCTTCTAATGTTTTACGTATCCCACTATTAGTTGGATACAATGCCCCCTTGCCACCACCTTGTATGTGTCCCACTCTATCAGACGAGACGTCGCTGTACCGGCATTTAATGTGAAGTGTTCCTGGGTATGTTCCCCATGGTCATGTTTAAACACTTGATCTGTGAGGGAGTCTCTCGGTAACTTCCATGTGGGTATGGGGGGTGTGTGGCGGCCTCCATCTTAGGGTCAGTATGTGTGCATCATGGTCTGAAAGCACCCTCCCCAAATAATCTGTATGTTGTACTCTTGGTAGTAGCGGGGCAGAGCAGAGAAATCTGTCCAAGCGTACCTGTAAGTCATGGGAAACTGAGTGGAAGGAGTATATTCTGGTAGCTGGGTTGCGCATTCGCCAAACGTCATTCAATGCCCAGTGTTTTACCCACGTGTTAAACATTTCCGCCTGTTTGAACGCTGGCGAGTGTGCTGGGGGGGGTGAGATCTGTCTAGGGACGTGTCTAGGGTGCAATTGTAGTCGCCACTGAGTATCCACGGGGCGTGCATATGCTTTGTTAACATTCCAGTGAGGCGATTCCAAAAGGGGGGCTGTTCTACATTCGGGGCATAAATACTACCTATCAGTATAGGTTGTACTTCTAATAGGCCTTCCACCACGGTAATGTCTTCTAAATTGGAGCTGTTTGTGTGTCATCGTGCTGAGTTTTCGGGACCCCCTCTTATCTGCATGACCACCCTCTGCGGGACTGACACTCTGCCAACCATGTGCTCCTGTAAGGGTTCTAGGGGACTGCACGGACAGGGGGGAGAACTGTAACCAGAACTGTGGGAAACATTCCCAACTAGGGGGACTTATCACACTAGGTAGGTAATGTGTCCAAACTGCACATTGCGTGCTAACTGTAATTCGTTATATTAGGGGTGGTTACTGTCTGTGTTCATTAGCTGTCCCCGTCTTGGCCGCCCGCTGCTGTATGGTGAGTTCAGGGAGCCTGGGAATGACTTTACATCTTATTCTACTCATGGCCCACCAGTCTATGATGTTGCAATTGCGGGGTGTTCCGGATAGCGTCCCAATGCACCTCCATCGTGGAGGCGTGCTCAGGTCTGGTGGCGTGATCCCATAGGGGGATGAGGGTAGAACTGTCTTCTCCCGTCCGTCGTCCACTCCAAAGATCACTCTCATATCAGTGTGTCTGCTGTCTGAGGTGTCACTAGCGGTGGCGTCACTGATCCGTCGCAAGAGGTCTGGGCATCACTAATTTCCTCATCTTATGAGAACAGGTGAGGGCCCCTCTCTCCGTCTGAGCTGGTTCCCGTCATCCCTGTCACCGCTGCTGCTTCTTGTAGAGCTCTCCTGCGCTCCGCAATAATTTGCTCAAGATCAGGGGAGTTTTTCGTGTGAGTGCCTGTCTGTCGGGTTAATTGCTTTAGGGTAACTCGCTTATGTTGACGCTGCCGTTTGTTGGATGGTCGCCGACCCTGTGAGGCGGTGTGACCACTCAAGTCTCCCAAATGTTGTTCCACCCTTCGTTCGCTGCCGCAGGACCCGCAAAGAAATTTGTGGTGCCATCGTGATGATCTTAAGGCGGGCGGGAAATAGGAGTGCGTATTGTACATTTTTCTGGCGTAAGGTGCATTTTACTGCCAAGAAAGAGGCTCGCTGGCGCTGAACAGCTTGAGTGTAATCCGGGAACAGCATGACCTGTTTGTCCTCCACTTGAAGTGGACCTGCTTGTCTAGCTGCTCGAAGCACCATGTCCCTGTCCTGATAATGTAGCAGTTTCAACAGGAACGGCCTGGGTGGCGAGCCAGGAAGTGGTTTGCGCGCCGGGACCCTATGAGCTCTCTCCACGGAGAAGTACGGAGTTAAGTCCTGTTCCCGAGTGAAAGTTTTGATCCATGCCTCTATGTAGCGAACAGGGTGCGCCCCCTCTGGTAGGTTTAGGACGCAAATATTTCTCCTACGCGACCCTCCTTCCAAGTCATCTGTCTTGCTCTCCAGGGCCTTCACTCTAGTTTGAAGTTCGTTTAGGGTCTCCTGGTGCGCCTTCAGTTGGGGTTCCACTGTTTGGAGTATCTTCTCCCTTTGTTTTACTTTATCTGCTAGTTTTCTATGGTCGTCCCGCAGCAAATTAAGATCTGTGGCTAGTTCCCCAAATCTATTCTCCATGGTCACACGAGAGTGTTCGATTGCGGCTAGGACTTGGTCCAACTTGGCTGACGTGGTATCCACACCGGGAAGCTCCCCTGCTAGTTGCGAGGACATCGGGTCTGGGGAGGGTCTGCGTGTCACCACTGGAGTAGCTGCCGCAGTGTTCGCCCGCTGCCGCCCCATGGCGCTCCGGGATCCCTGTATGTTTCAATGAGGTACCTTCTGGGTTAGTCTCCGGTTGTCAGCGTGGCCCTCACTCGTGGTACGGTTCCCACACAGACGTCTCGGTTGGAGATGATAACAGTTGCCGGCCCCAGTCGGGGCTGCTCCACTTCGTGCTGCGGAGAAGTCCCCAGGGCCGGTGAGCACTGGCCACGACCGGTCCGATCATCAGGGCAAGAAGGGGGGCATTATGCTAGCCCCATGTCCGTGGCCCCACTCCGTCAGGGACGTCGCAGCTGACTCTCACTTCTGAAGATTGACTCACTAGTAGTCCGCTTGTACGTTTTGTTGTCTGGATATGTGTGTTTACTGTTTTGTTTACGCTTTTTTCCGATATCCTTCAGGTGTAGATAACTGCATGGAGCGGCAGCATGCCCAGGAAAGATCGTTGGCTCCTGAGGAATTCACCTCCCCGTGATGCAGCCATGCAGGTCTTCGCGATGAGTTGGTATCCCAGCGGGGTGCAGTGTGGGCTCCGCTATCTCCCTTCAGGCTTCTGGCTTGATCTCCTTGAGGGTCCTGTATTAGGGGAAGGCCAGGAGCAGGGCACCCACCGTGTATGTCCTGCGCTCACCCCGCCCTGCTATGGGGCACTCCTTCCTCTCCCCACCTCACCTGTCCCCGGTCTGGGCCTCCGGTCCACCCTCACCGATCTCGGGCGGCAAAACGATGCTGGGAAATATCTCCGGCAGGTGTTATGGTGCTCTCTTGGGGGCGGGAAGTCTCCCGTTGTGGCAGCACGCCTCGAAGAGAGGCCCCCACGAGCAGGGCCCTCTCTGGAAAGGATTTCACTGCCTGCGAGGTGGGCGGGGCCCTCCCGTCATCCACCCCGACAATGTCCCGTTGGCCCCACGCGTCCTGAGGCCAGACGCCGACCGCGGGGCTCCCAGCGCCGGACTTGGAGTATCGTCCCACTTCCCCACGGGGGTAGGGAATCAGCCGCCTTGGAATAGAGCCGTTGCAGGGGTTCAGTAGCACGGCCCTCTATCCGGGGATGTCCTCACGGCACTGATGCCAGCAGCGAGGTAGGTCGCACATCAGCTGGGTTACATCGGACCTGGGCCCCGCGCAGGTCAGTGCTCCCGTGGAGGCGGAAGTCCCCCCGATGCAGCAGTTCGTGTCTGCGGGCCCCGACTAGCCCGGCGCCTCCCAGAGTGGATCCCGCCGTTTGCGAGGCGGGTAGAATCCTCTCGCCACCCTCCACGTCAGTGCCCCCGTGTCCTCACGTGCCTCGACTGCAGGCGCCGATCAGAGGGCTCCGATCCTTAGGCACAGCACCACCCGCGGAGGGGCAGGGAGCCCTCCACTGCGGGGCCTCTGAGTCGCGGCCCTCCCTCCAGGGGATGTTCACTGGCGGTGGGATAGGTTCCCTCCCGCTGCTCACCGTGCGTTTCAGGCGTCCGGGGTCCCGCAAATAAACAGCTCGCCTGGGCCGGCGCAGCAGATCCAGGGGCAGTCTACAGGATATGGGGGTCTCCCTTCTTGTCGACTCCGACCGTTAGGATTCAGCGGGCACTGCCATTTTGAGCGAGGCTCGGGAGCATCAGGACAGTGTCATCGTTCCCGGAAAGTGCCGCCGGAGCCAAGTTTCGGGGCTTCACGGGTCCGCCTGTGGTCTGCGGTGGTTCCGGAGCCGTTTTGCTAGTAGTCCCTGGGCATTATGACTATATAATGATCATTTTGCGCGGGCGGCCATGCGGAGCTCTAGAGGAGTGCATCCACCATCTTGGTCGGCTCAGCCACGCCCTCCTCGTAGCCACTACTTCTATTATTTAGTGCTGTGTAACTAGAGTGACCACCACTTTCTGTTTCCATTATAATTTGGGTAATTTTCTGTCCTAACGTTTAAAATGTGATGAATCAAACCCAATATAATTAGAGCAGAAGTTGGTTGTGTTGAGACACCTATTATCTCCCTAGTAGCCAGTAACACAACTTTCTAGAAGATTGTTCACATTGGCACCTTCACCTTCTATGTAACATGTTCCCCATCCTTTTACAGTTCCTCCAGCAGTCTGATAAACTGCTAGGAAATAATTTAAGTTTTGATTTTTAATTATACCTGACCGAGTTTTAAGCCTGCAGCCTCTAAATTCACTGAGGGGTTCACTTCACGTATATACTGTGGTGAAACGTGAGTTACATAAGAAAATTCGATGTAATCTTTAATTGAGACAAAGTGTCAAGGTTATAAAATGGAGTGTCTAAGTAAATGAGTGTGATAAGAGTGGGCATCTATATGTTGTTTTAAATTGGCGTACAGCATCAGGTGAGTGAACGTTAAGGTTGAATTTTCCTGCAGGGGTTAGACATTTACAAAAAGCTTTTTCGTAAACATCTCCCCCAAATCCATTGTTGCTTCTGGATGAATGTCCTGTTAACTTGGTCCAAGTCCTTCGAACCAGGCATTTTTCATGTTACTGGCTTGTCCTTCCACTCTGTCCTTTCAACAGTATGAATTATTTATCAGGTTTAGATCATTTGCTTGTTATGAACAAATGACTATCGGTTGGGTTTATTTAATTGCGGGAAAATAAGTTATATTCTGTTTACTAGTACTTTTGATCTGTGGTTTTGTGTCTACATTATTTCTTACACTAGGTTTGTAAAATGCAGGTTGCTTGGAATCCCTCTCTGGCCTAATCACTAAGGTAATATCCCCGTCGTTCACAGTGCTATAAACTACATTAGAGCAAAATAATATAATGCCCTAAGTTATACACCTACCACTTACTAATATTATATATAGGCAATCACATTTTCACGTCTACAAGATAAATAATTCAGTATGCACTGGGTTTGAATAGCTTAAGTGAAAAATCGTCCTAGTAGACCATGTACAGAAACAAAATGAGACATTTGAGAGGGTATATTACAAGGAGGATCTTTATTCTTCCTGTTTGTACAGATGTGCACCAGTTCTTGCTTTTACACTTTCTGACATTTCGAACCAGCCAACGTTTTTGCCCTTTGTAACCCGAAGGCCGAGGGCTATTTCAAGGCTTTAATGATATCACAAGTTTCTTGCCTGTAGCTGCCAAGCTTGTGTATCATTTAGTCTAAGTTACAATTCTTCTTGGTGCAGTATGGAGAAAGCATCTCTTTTAGTTTTTTGTCCATATAATGTATTGTACTATCGTCTCTGTTGGCTGGTTTTACATAAACCAACCCATTAAGACGAATTCGGACTTGGGCAAAGTGATAGAGTACCCTTGACCAAATTAAGTGTTCGGTAAACTTTGTTAATGTAATTTAGCTTCTGTGTCTCTGTAATTACACTCTGACCCTCTGCTGTGGTTATTTCCTTAAAGTATCACTGCTCCAATGCCTTGAGCCTTCAAGCTGTGTCTTATTGGTTACTACTGCACCCATGTAATTGAGTACAGATGGGATTGGTTTGATTTTTAAGCAAAATTGATTCCTAAACTTTCTTGTGTAAATGTTTAACTTAACTCTAGTGTGACAAACGCTTTCACCCTAGCTGCCTTCTGAGCTGCCCTTGCTGCTGCTGTGTAGGATGGTCCAAGCAAAATGGTAGTGTTGAAGAGAAGGGTCACTGATGGCATACGTCTCTGGAGATTGCAATACGGAATATGTCTCTGGAGATTGCAATGCGGAGCCTTCCAACTTTTTGTTCAACCTTTTCCATCATCGCAGACTGCACCAAGTGTTATGGGTAGAGTGAGGATGGAGGGTTTTTCCGTGAGAACCCCTTTGTGTACTGGTGCCACGGGAGCAGCAGCTTCTCTGCTTAACTGATGGCAGAACAGGAGGAACCAGGAAAGGGCAGTACTACACTCATGGACCTACCCTCACCCCAAAATCACTACAGAGCCTAATTGATGATAAAGTGGAGGAGATCCATGCCCTTCAGACATCTGTTAGTAATATTGTGTAATACAAATGTGCAAAGACTTTAGTTATCATTTCTGAACTGTAACAGTTGACAGTCCTTGAGAACAAAGTGTCAGACGTGTTGAAGGAAGTTTGCATCCCATGCAATGTCAGAAAGACACTAAGGAGGAGTTTTTAGGTTGAAGAAACCACAGAGTAAGTCAGGTCCTATTGGAATGCAAATCAACGGGAATGTTGAGCCCACATATGGCAAGATGGTCTTGCTCTCCTTTATCAATGACTTGTAGAAACAGCTAGCAGTGAAAATTGGTGAGATCTCCCTGACAGTGCTTGCTTTGAGAGTCTGGCTGAAAGAGTTAAGAGGCTTTCAAAAATCAGTGGGCAAGGTGGATATGTTTTGCAAGCAAAATACGTCTTCTGTAAGAAGCATTATAAAGACCTTTTTGATCAACAGAAATGTTTAAACTAAAAGCGAGGGTGAATACACTCAACAATATAAGGCTAGGTGTGTGTCTCTGAAGTCTAGTTGTTCAGTGAGTGCATTCATTGCATGTTACCATGTAGCAGATGCTACAAAATTCTAGGTGTTGATGGGGTACCTCGTCACTCTTCCCACAAGGAGGTCCATGTCTGGTGTTGGGAGTAGATGCACCTGTCTTAATGGTCCCACAATTTATGGATCTCCAAACATTTTCTTATGGAGGTACAAAGTGAGGCTCCTCCTGTGTTGCTTGTTCCTGGTTTCCACTGGGATTCGCTGTCTAACAAAAAAAAAAAAGTTTTCCTCTCATTGGATCTAAGCAACAATCCAGTATCATGCTAAGCGTAGGGCGGAACACCACAATTAGACAGTCTGCTTTACCAGAGAGGAGGCAACCAAACATTCTGGAGAATAGTAAAGGTGTGAAGTCTGCGCCATGGCATTGACGATGGCCTGTCTTCCATGCTGTCTCAGATTTTTTAAATGTGGTGGGAAGTGTGGTTTCTTCCATTCTTGTTGGTGGGGTTAACTCTCGTGGGTTTGCAAAGGAAAAAGGGTGTCATCTGAAAGACAAGATGATAAGGATCAAGTGTACAAATAATAGTTATATAGTTTGCAGAGTTACTTAAATCTTTCTGATTTGCCATCCTTCCTTCCTTGGACCACTTGACATGTGTTTAAATTACCTTATGGGATTTTCATTATTTTTTCATCATTAACGCAGTGTATGTTGGGGACAGCACTTGTTAATGTTCATTGTGGATTGACTCTGTGTTTTTGTCCTAATAAAATGGATTTCATGTTGAAGGTTCTCTTTGGTGAGAATAAGCAGCCGTTCAAAGTTATCTATGATAGAGATACTCACCTACCAAGAGGATCGCATTGTGGCATCATGTTTGTAGTTTAGAGAAATTCTCACTTGATGGCCAAATCATTTATTTTTTATTTTCTTCTACTTCTTTCTTCTACATTGAATTCTTCACATTTTGTCTCCTGCCAAGGAGTTGTATATTTGTCAGATCTTGATGCTGAAAATAATGTTATTTAATGCTTTGTATGAGCGATTTGCTAGCTGACTTAATATTTCTATGTGCTTACTCTTGATATAAATGTGAAAAGTTGAGTACTTTCTCCTCCCTGGGTTTGCCTCGATGGACGCAACTTACATATTCAGGTCTTCAGCCATAAACATCCGCATTGTGGAAGGAGCTACAGTGGATGCATTTTTCATGTGTTTTATTTTGTATTCCATCTAGCACTTGGTGAGTTTTCCTCCAGAATAATATAGCCTTTGGCAAATCCTTCCAATGACTGGACAAATAAAACGTAAGATCTTCTTGTTGCAAGTTGGAACATTAATTGCAGCTATAATGATGATCAGTGCTCCTATATGTCAGTGTTCCATTGATCATGATTAATGTACAGACATCCCAAGTCCTTTTATTTTTGTTAAAACAAACTTATTTTTGTTAAACAAGAAGGAGAAGTGAAGTAACCCGTATTATGCAGTCAGCACGGTCATAATGTGACCTGTTTAAAATAAAGGAGCAATCATTTTATTTTAAGATTCCACCCTAAGAGCTATACTTCTTGACATTGGATTATCAGTATATGGAGAATTTTACCTTGTAAAATCGTAACTACCACATATCTTTAGGCTTGGAAATATGATGAAAACTTAAGTCACTTATATAAACAATGGCTGTCAGCCAGTCTTGATACTGGTAGGGGGCGGTGCTTTCAGCTAAATAGTTTACTCTCCTCCTAGCCACATTGGGCGCGCAGAACAAAAATCATCTTGTCTCCCGATACTAGATTGCACCTCAATTAGAAGATTCATATTTTGGGATGCAACATAACTTTTACTCAGGTTATATCCAAAGCTCCTTGTATATCTCACTCCATTTGTCAAAGAGGGGGGCTGTCTCAGGCCAGATGCAGGAAGCCAGCTCTAAAGCAGGCACATTTGTTATAGATATCGGGGAGAATGAGTTCAATGTAGTGTAGTTTCACAAAAGTAACAGAAGTCTGATGAAGGCATTTAAGGTGAAGTAATTTAAGTATGTAATGCAGTTACACTTTTTACATTTTGGTACAGTTAGCCATTATGTGCCAGTCAGAACGAGTCTCAAATTATTTTTGCCATTTCTCCCACCACGTGACACTTTCAATATTCGTACAATGCACATATTAAAATCAAGTCTGTCATTTTCAGACTTTAGGTTTCCATGTTTTTATTGATATGATAAACCCCAACCTTAGCATTCTATATTAAGGACACCAGTCTGGAAAGCACCTACATTATTCTGAAATACAATGTCACACTATCATACAATTAAATATTTCCAGAACAAGCCATTATTAACATCTCTGTCAAGTATGACCCAAGCTCAAGTGGAGCTTGGCATTGAAGGAAGGAGAAAGAGAAACATGGATTTGAATAATTTCCCCAAAAGTATCATATTAAACGCCCAAATTCTTTTACCTTAAAGTTAAAAACAAAATTCAATTCCTCCCAGCATTCTTGGGGTTCATGTAGTGAGATTAGCTCGTACAGTGGTGCAGTGCATAGGTCATGGGTGATAGCCTTTTTCTCCTCGAGCTCTGCTTGCTTTCTTTGCATATATATAGTACTTGACCATCTCTAGATTAAAAAAAATATGACATTTTATTCATTTAAATTTGCCAACATCAGTGCGTATGAATACTATGTTGAACAACCACATTCAGGTAAACTCAAGATTAATGACATTGGATCGCATTTAAAACTTCATATTGTAGTAGAACACAAACCACCTCAATGCATAAGTCAGGGTCATTATCAGCAATGTCAGGAAAAGCTTCATCAATATAGAATACTTATGCATGATTAATGAATAACAGCCACAGCATAAAGTGTCCATTGGCAGAAAGGAAATACTAACAGCTATAACTCTCCTCAGCTCTGTTTGAACTATCATTCGAGCAACAGCTTTAATATGTTTTGATTTTTAATCATTTCACTTTCAAACAGCAGTATATTCGTTTCTTAAACTTAAAAAAATCAAATATGCTCTTTCTAAAATGGGTTAACACTGTCTAACAGCTTTGTCTTTTTCTGGATAAAAATCTAAAAAATCTGTATCCATGGTCTCCAATTGTTCACTTCTGATTTTTCTACTACTTGCATCTTATTGACAAAGTCTGCACAACCTGCAGACGCATTACCATCACATGCCAGGGATACTCACCATAATGCCAAAGAGGCCTACATTGTTCCAAGGATGCCCACCATTATGTCGGAACCACACCTGAGGGGCCTGGATTGGCATTTCAGGTTGAACTGTTTCCATTGGAGCAGGAACAGTGCTGATTTGCATATGGCTTTGTCTAATCTGAGGTGTCATCGTGGGGAACATAACAATGGGTTGAAATGCTACCCTGAGCGAATGCCAGACGTAGAGTATTTGCAAGCATTCTGCCCCATCACGTTTTTTGTGTTTGAGGGCTACACTTGTGCCAATGCTGCCCTCCATGCTCAGAACTACCACATAATGTCATTCATGGGCTTTATTATTCCAAGGAATGGCCTTGATAATGTGATAGATGGCCTACCCACACTATGGCCAGAATAACTGGTACTATGCCATGATTTGTCCAAGGATGTCCATCACAGGCTAGTATTTACCATTATTTTGCCTGTGATATAATTATGTCGGAAATAGTCATAGTTGTGACAGAGATTAACCCTCTATACCATGGCCTCCCTATGCATTTGGTGCTCCCTGACACCAGGAATGGCTTCCATGGCGAGACAGTATCTTTAATGAGGAATTCATCACCAATGCCATACGCAGCACATCCATAAGAGAGCACATATGTGTACATATGCACAGAGAAACATTCAAACAAATATGCATTGATTTATGTGCACACCACTCGTACCATATTAAACAAACCAGGCCACTGCATATCTCTATCTCAATCCAACCTCCACTGTCCTTGGTTACAGACCTGCTAATGCACGGTTAATATATACTTCCGCTCTGTCTCCGACAGTCCCACACTCTAGAGAATTCTCTTTGCGTATTTTTGTCACTTCTTTTCAGGCCCAGTTTTCACAGGTACTGTGTGATCAATAAACTGGGGCTTGAAAAGTGTCCAGTTTCCTTGTTACTTTGCTAAATTGAGAGTGGAGACAGGTGGTCATGTACCACAGGATTTAACAGTGCATGTTTGTGTGTAAGCGTGTGGCCCCGCAATTGATTTGTATGGTGGCTACTCAAAGGATATGGAGATGTGCAGAGTTGTCGTGCACTGGTTTGACTAGTTGGACAAGGATTGCAGCGAATCAGTGAGTATTCTTTAGTAACCTGGGCTGATGACTGGACCCTCAGGAGGACAACCTAGGGGTTAAATCGTCATATAACTCCTTCCTTTTTTTCTACGTGGACGGTGACTCTACCTTTACTTTGTTTAATTGACTGAATCCCTTCTTCAACTCAGTTTCTTTAGCTTTGACCATTTGCAGACTGAAGTCAGATTTTAAACACTGGGTTTCATGGCTGCAACATTGTTGTACAGGATGCTCAACGTCTAATAAATTGCTTTCCGGTGGAAAACTTGTGTGTCTTGAAGGTTGATGGCTAATCAAAGAAGTATTTCCTCAGAGTGCCAGAACTTAACGCGTGCTCTCCGAGCTGTTGTGCTATGCCATCCATCATTCTTTAACATACTCAAAAGTTGAATGATTTAATTGTTGCACGTCCTAGGAGAACAAGAAGAAACTTGGAATCCTTCAGCAAGGATATACTGGGAGGCGTATGCATAATACAGGTTCATTGTAGTGTTATTTGGGAATATGTGGGCTTGACTAACAAAGTTGTGTCACTTTAAATCTTCAACAATGTTAACTAATAGTTCCCTCTTTGAAAAGCTCATTTAACACCAATTTATTGATTTGTGAAGATGTGTGGAACATGTTATGTAAAGGAGATTCAGTAGTGAATTGAAACAATTATTGGCACTGATCCAGCAGGTTACCAGCAACTGGTAATCTAACAGCACATACTCATCTGGGCCCATAAATTAATTCACAAGACACTGGAAATACCGCTGGGTTCATGTTTTATAATTCTCTAGATTAGTTCTCTCTAGTTCCTAACTAATCTTTCACTGATCAAAGAGTTCTTTCCTCTGGTCAATGGACCATTAGTTGAACTAGTTGATGGTGAAATGACATAAGATTTCAATATACCTTCACATTGGAAATGATCACAGAGTAAGGATGTATTTTAAATTTTATCTCAGATTAATTCATGAGAACCACTTACACATTACAGAACAGGCTCCGTTTCTCACAAGAAGTAAGATTCAAACAGTCAATCAAAAATGCATTCATTAATACTCTGCAATGACTCCGCATGACAGGGAGAGGATAGAGAGAAAAACACATACGCGCATACATAGATTTAATGAAAGTTACCTAGAATGCTGTGAAAACCAACTCCCAGGCCTAGGAATTGGTAGAGGTCCCCCAGGAAATATCTGGCGAACAAAGACTTCAGGACAGATGACCTCACTATCACTGACGCTTGCGGAGCACCCCTCTCTGACACTCTCTTCCTTCTCGAGATTCTTCCGCGATCTTCTTATAAATGTATTTGCTTAAGATAATTGGTTTAGCAATTCAGCATCATTCGTCACTCCGGCAGCATCCCGGTCTCATGCTTAAGCATCTCCGTCTGAAACTAAATTAACTTACTAAGAACTACCTCAATTATACCTTTCTGTATGTTGGTACCACCCATAAAATATTTCAAATTTATGAAATTTCTTACTCTGATTGGGCAGGCAAAGGACTGTGATCATCACACCATGCTTGCATATTACTCTTTTCAGTTAGCCCTTTGTTAATATACACATCCCCTTAATTCTTTATTCAATCTTTATTTCCCACCCGCATTCACAATGTGATTGTCACAAATTATAAAAAGGCTGCATGTTCCCATCCATTTCAGTGGACTATCGTTCCGGTTTTTAGGAAAGTATCCGTTCGCAACCTTGGATGATGTTCAAGTTGACATCGCGTCTTACAGCTTGGTTGCACTACGCATGTGCGATAGAACGAGAGGGAAAGGACTGTGGTTCACGTTTCTAGGCCCATAATAAGCACTATTGAAAGAACCAAAAAAACAAATGTTAAAATTAAAAAATAAATGGGTTCACTGTATACCACGTATCTTGACTCTAATCCCATTTACTTATCATTACTCTTCTCGCATTAGCATTAGTAAAATAACGGGGTTTAGTTTTCCAGAAAGCAGGTGGCAAGCATGTGAGTTTCAAGCGGCCATTTTGTTAACTACTGCACAAGTGCGGAAAGTTCCCTCCAAGCAAAAAGATACGTCATACTACGTAGATGCAGTAGACTGATGCACACTAAAGAATTTCGGTTTGTGGCCATTTTAGAATCACACTCCAGTTACTGGTTAAGAAGACACATAGGCAAGCTTCGTCTTTACTCATAACTGTTGTGTAGTGCATATTATTTCCACAATACAGGTTTAGTACTGTGTTAGAGGTTGTACGAGAAGATTTATTTTCAAGCAAGTCTTTTTTTTCACGAGTCCTTGCTCTATCAATCCCCTCTCTGATGGCATTTTAAAGCCATCACAAATTACCCATCCCTCATCAGATGTCAACTTTAGCATTTTTCACTTTCTTTCCCTTTTCTATTCTTGTTTTCCTTTGTTCTTTAATCCTTTCATTTGCTCATATAACTTGCCTTTCATTTCTTCCAACTGAATCTCGTCATTATTTCTTTTATTTCCTTTTCCATTTATCTTATATCTCCTTCTTCTCAGTTTATTAGTAAAACACACCATATTACTATTGATAACACTATTATTGCTATACCTACTATAGGTAAAACTCTTTGTCCTAGGAAACTTTTCCCTGTATTAGAAAACCAATCCCCTACTGAAGAAATACTTTTTGTTGGTCTTTCCCATACATTATCCACTTCCAGTGGTTTCAATTCTTCCATTATTGTAATATTCTTTATATGTCCTTTAATTTCTGTACTTTTGTCTGGAATATAGGTGCAACAATGTTGCGCCTTCAACATTTTACAGACTCCACCCTCTTTAGCTAAGAGTATATCAAGCGCAAGTCGATTTTTCAACACCATAGACCTAATTGCAACCATTTCTGTATTAATCATCAAGAAGCCTCCAGCAGTATCAGTCGAAAGACGATCAACTACTGTTGACAAATGACAGATTCTATGTGAATTTAGTACGATTCCCACTGAAGGTATCCATGCACTGAATATATCACCTATAATTTCTGAAAAACTAGCTCTCTTTCTACATGTTAGTTCATTAGCATTTTCATTGTTTCCAGTGATTCTTTTGACATGGTAAATTTCCTGAAAATCTATTCTGAAATAGGAACTCCCATGCCACCTGCCAGGTAGCTTATAATAAGCTTTATTCCCACACATGTAGTAAACTCCAGGAAATACAGGATCATTTCCCCCTTTTAGTCCCCAGCCTCCCAAAATTGGGAAGTTATGTTCACATTCACTGGAACCAATACATTTGTTATTATAATCTGTCTTTAACCCCTTCAGTGCTAATGACAAGGGTAACTCGTCATGGAGTTTCCATTGATTTCAATGGAAATTACATGGACCTACTCGCACACCCCTTAGCATCCAAGTGGTTAATCTATGGAGGCATATTTTCCCTGTTTTTGCAAAATCTAGGGCCATCGCAGAATGTTCTTTGCCAGCTGTATACATTCCTTCTTTCTCTGCCCATGATGGAATATGATGTTTCTGTTCAGCAGCTTGTCTTTGGAAATCTTGCCTCCTTTCTTCAACTAAATTCAAAAATACTTTCTCTTTTTCATGTAATGAACATGTTAGATAGTCTATATGTGCCTTTTCTATATCTAATGATTTCATTGTTAAGAAAAATTCACCCATAAATTGTGCATCTAAACTACTACGTACTGGATTCATATTCTTTCGAATAGGAATATCTGTGAACACTACATCTATATTAGAATAATAATATTGTAACTTTCCAGTTCTATAAAATAAACTTGACAGTATGCTACATGAAATACCATATGTTAAAGGTAAATGGCGATACGTCACTCCTTCAGCTACTGAAGTAGGTAATTTCATACAAACATAACAATCAATCAATCAATCAATCATTGAAATTTATATAGCGCACTACTCACCCGGAGGGTCTCAAGGCGCTTGGGAAGGGGGGGTCCGCTACTGCTCGAACAGCCAGGTCTTGAGTTGCTTCCTGAAGGAGAGGTGGTCTTGGGTGAGACGGAGGTGGATGGGGAGGGAATTCCAGGTCTTGGCTGCCAGGTAGGAGAAGGATCTTCCTCCCATGTTGGCTCTTCGAATGCGTGGAACGGCGGCGAGGGCGTGCCTGGTCGATCTTAGTTGAGGGTGGGAGTGTAGAAGGTCAGGCGGTTGTTGAGGTACCTGGGGCCTAGGTCGTGGAGGGCTTTGTGTGCGTGGGTGAGGAGGCGGAACGTGATTCTTTTGTTGACGGGGAGCCAGTGCAGGTCTATCAGGTGTCCGGAGATATGGCTGTGACGGGGGATGTCCAGGATGAGTCGTGCGGAGGCGTTCTGGATGCGTTGGAGTCTTTTCTGCAGTTTGGCTGTGGTTCCGGTGTAGAGGGTGTTTCCGTAATCCAGTCGGCTGGTGACAAGTGCCTGGGTGACCGTCTTCCTGGTCTCGGTGGGGATCCATCGGAAGATCTTTCGGAGCATGCGTAGGATGTTGAAACACGATGACGAGACGGCGTTGACTTGTCTGGTCATCGATAGGGAGGAGTCCAGGATGAAGCCCAGGTTGCGAGCGTGGTCCGTTGGTTTGGGTGCGCTGCCAGGAGTCGTCCCAGGCAGATGGTGATGATCCAAGGAAGAGGACTTCCGTCTTGTCTGAGTTCAGTTTCAAGCGGCTGTTCTTCATCCACTCGGCTACTTCTTTCATCCCTTCGTGTAGGTTGGTTCTGGCGGTGGCGGGGTCGTTGGTGAGGGAGAGGATCAGCTGGGTGTCGTCGGCGTAGGAGATGATGTTGAGGTTGTGTTGGCGTGCGATGGCTGCGAGGGGGCTCATGTAGACGTTGAAGAGGGTGGGGCTGAGTGAAGATCCTTGTGGTACGCCGCAGATGACTTCGGTGGCCTCTGATCTGAACGGGTGGAGGCGGACTCCCTGTGTTCTTCCGGCGAGGAACGAGATGATCCACTCCAGCGCCTTCTCTTGGATTCCGACGTTGCTGAGGCGTTGTACTAGGGTGCGGTGGCAGACAGTATCGAACGCTGTGGAGAGGTCCAGGAGGATGAGGGCCGCTGTTTCCCCGTTGTCGAGCAGGGTTCGGATGTCGTCAGTGGCTGCGATGAGGGCGGTTTCAGTGCTGTGGTTGGCTCGAAATCCGGACTGTGAGTGGTCGAGGGATCCATTCGTCTCAAGGAAGGCGGCAAGCTGTCTGTTGACGGTCTTCTCTATGACTTTGGCAGGAAACGGGAGGAGCAAGATGGGGCGGTAGTTCTAGAGGTCGGTGGGGTCTGCAGATGGTTTTTTCAGGAGGGCGCTGAGTTCGGCATGCTTCCAGCTCTCAGGGAAGGTGGCGGTGTTGAAGGAGCAGTTGATGATATCCCGGAGTTGGGGTGCGATGACGGTGTCGGCCTTGTTGAAGACGTGGTGGGGGCATGGGTCGGTCGGCGAACCGGAGTGGATGAAGTTCATCGTGTGGATGGTGTCTTCGGTGTTGACTGGGGTCCAGGCGCGGAGGTGGGGGGCGTTGGTTCTGTGGTTGGGTGCGTGGACTGATCGCCGAAGCTGTTGTGTATGTCTGCGATCTTGTTGTGGAAGAACGTGGCGAGTGAGTCGCAGAGGTCTTGTGAGGGAGTGATGTCGTTGTTTCCGGCGCTAGGGTTGGAGAGCTCTTTGACGATGCTGAAGAGCTCCTTGCTGTTGTGTACGTTGTTGTCGAGTCGTTCCTTGAATGCTGACTTCTTGGTGGTGTGGATCAGCTGGTGGTGTTTGTGGGTGGCGTGCTTGAGGGCGATCATGTTGTCTGTGGTTGGGTTCTTTCGCCAGGCTTTCTCGAGGGTGCGGCAGTGGTTCTTGGAGTTCTTGAGGTCATCGTTGAACCACAGGGCTTTCTTGCTTCCGGGCCTGTTGGGATGGGTTTTCAGGGGTGCGAAGTCATCGGCGCAGTTGGTGATCCACTGTGCGAGGTTTGGGGCTGCTTGGTTTGGGTCCGTTGATCTGGCGGGAGGGTTCTGGTTCAGTGATGTGGTGAGCTGGTCGGTGGTGATCTTGTTCCAGTTCCCTCGGGGAACCTTTTGCGGGAGGTGGTGAGTCGTGGTCCTTCTGAAGCTGAAGTGGACGCAGCTGTGGTCTGTCCAGTGGAGTCCGGTGGAGTGGCTGAAGGAGATGTGTTTGCTGGAGGAGAAGATTGGGTCAAGCGTGTGTCCGGCGTAGTGGGTGGGGGTGTTCACCAGTTGCTTGAGTCCGAGGTTGGCGAGGTTGTCCAGCAGGGTGGTGGTGTTGTTGTCGTTGTTGTTCTCCATGTGGAAGTTGAGGTCCCCTAGGAGGATGTAGTCAGCGGAGGGGGAGCCGTGTGGGCTGATGAAGTCTGCGATGTCTTCGCTGAATTGTGTGCGTGGTCCTGGGGGTCTGTAGATGAGGATGCCTCTGAGTGTGGTCTTGGGGTCGGTGTGTATCTGGAAGTGGAGATGTTCGGCGGTGAGGGTGTCGTCGGAGTTGGTCGTGATGCGGATGGTGTTCTTGTGGACGATGGCGATGCCTCCTCCGGTCTGGTTGGCGCGGTCCCTCCGGATGATCTTGTAACCGTCCGGGATGGCTATGGCGATGTCGGGTGCTGAGGAGGCGTTCATCCAGGTCTTCGTGAGGAAGGCGACATCCGGAGAAGTGGTGTCGAGCAGGTTCCATAGTTCCACGGCGTGTCTGTGGACGGAGCGGGTGTTGAGCAGGATGCACTTCAGGTGGTTGCTGTTGGTGCTCAGCTTGGCGGGTGCGGGTGAGTTGCAGGTCCGGATGTAGGAGAACTTGCAGGATTGGCAGGTGAACGGTCCGTGGGTGCGTCCTGGGGTGGCTCGGTAGCAGCCGGGGAAGCGGCCGGTGTTGAGTGCGCTGAGGGTGGCGGAGTCGTACGTCCGGCGGGTGGGGTGGCACCTGCGAGGGCCAGGGGGTCTGGTGCTGGGCGCGGTCCAGGCGTGGACGGGCTTGCCTTTGGCGTGCCATTGGCGCACCCGCTGCGCGTGAACGCTGCGCGTACGCGCGGGCTCTGCCATAATTGGAGAGTGGAGGGGGCGGAGCGAGGGAGGAGCAGCTGGGAGGTGGGAGCGGGGTGGCGAATGGGAGAGGGTCGGGGAAACCAGCAGGAGTGGGTGCGGGGCCGCGGGGGAGCAGCGGCAGGGAGCGGGGTGGGCAGCGGGGCCAGAAGCGCTAGGGCAGACGGCGGCAACAGGGGGCAGAGCACAAAATGGCAGCAGAACAACACACTACAATTGGGGCAAAACGGCAACAGGGGGCAGAGCAACAGGGGGCAGAGCAAAACAATACAAATGGGGCAAAACAATGGCAGCACAACAAAACAATACAGATGGGGCAAACGGCAACAGGGGACTGAGCATAAAATGGCAGCAGAACAAACAATACAGGTGGGGCAGTAGAATGGCGATACTACCGTCCACAGAGGGGTCACAATCAGGGCAGCGGTTCGAGCGGCGGTGGCAGCAGGGGACCGGGTGACTTCCTGGAGGGGGCCACGCGGCGGGTAGAGCGACCGGCACTGACGAGGTCAGGCTGGGTCACCAATCTCCATTGTGTCTACATACTGAAACAACAATTTTGTAAAAACATTTAAAGAGGTATCGTCAGTTACTGTGTGATGTAAATCTATCTCATCTGATGCTTTTAATTCTACTCTATCTCCTTTAATGTTAGCTGTCTTTTCATTAATGTTAGTGTCATTCTTTTTATCTGTTATCATAAGATAAGGAACTGCCATCGTTAAAAATAGCCTAACTAGTATCACTAATAACAAACTACATATACACACACCCTGCAATATCTTTTTATACAATTTTGTTTTGGTCTTTCTGTAACTCTGGTCTCAGCAATTTTAATTCAAGAAGATTTCTCTTCTTCCTTTTAGTTTGGAATCAGATTCTTTTGAGTACTTCAAGGAGGCCTCACTTCCCCTTCGTCAATCTGTTCTACATTTACTTCTTCATCAGATTCTTCATTTATATCTAGATTCTCAAATTCTTTAAGGATCACATAGGTCCATTCAGGTCCTTTGAACTTATTGTTTAATACTTTTAATATTGAACTTCTACTGATGATTTTAGTAATTGACTGTTCAGCCTGAGTTTGACTTGTAACTTCATTTACTTGTTCTGGATCTTCATTTATTTTTTCAAACAATGTTTTAACCTTTTGACCCCACCTGGCCAATTGTCACTTTTTCTGACCCTTTTAACTTGCACTGCACCTTCTTGGTCTTTTTCAAGAGCCCTTTTATTTTCGTTACGTTGTGGCACAACTTGATTTTCTTAGCTTTCTGAGTTCCTCCCTACTTTTCCTTGTTCAGGACTTGTCTGTGTGGCTTTTTCTGCCTGAACTCATTCTTCCGTTTCTGCCTGTTCCTGTTTGGGTACTATGTCAGATAGCTCTTTTCTTTCTTCTTCCCGAACTTGTTCTTCTTTTCCTAACTGGTCCTGTTCAGGTCTTACTACAATTTTGTCTTCTGCCGCCTGAACGTGTTCTTCTATAATCTATCTGTCCCTGCTCAGGTCTTCCGATTGGTCTGTTTGCCTGAGTATGTTCTTCTGTCCCTATCTGGTCCTGCTCAGAATCTTCAGTTTCTTTGTTCAATTCCTCCTGAGCATGTTCTTCTATTACTGTCTGATCCTCACTACTCTTCTGTTCTTCTAATTTTGCTCTACTCCGTGTTTTGATGAAGACTTCAGGTATGTCAACTATTGGTATCCAGTCCTCCTGACTTGTGCTCAGTTGTTTGTCGTCAAACTCCCTAGAGTCCCTTGCTCCAGAATCCTCGACTGTACAACCTTCAGAATCTCCAACTGTTTGTGTCAGTTGTGCTCTTTCCTCATCAGGGTCTGGTACGTTTTTAGTATTACTGGCATGTACTCATTTTGAAAGGCTTGCACACTTCACTGCTGTGGTAGTAACCAGTATGACTTGCCGTGGCTCATCCCACCTTGGTGCTAGGCACGACTCTCTGGTGTGGCTCTTTACTACCACCCAATCTCCAAGACTCAAATCATGTGCTTGATCCGGCTGCCTGGCCACTGCCTCTTCTCCAACCTGATGAGAGATAGAACGCACTAGGTCAGCAAATCCTTTGCAATAATCCAATACCAGATCATCAGTTATATTCAGCAATTTATGTCCTAGTATAAATGCTTGTCTCATTGCTATTCCCATGATAATCTTATAGGGACTCAGTCCTGCGTTTCTGTCAGGAATACTTCTGAGTCCCACCAGCACAAGAGGCAGCGCATCTGGCCAACTCATTGAAGTTAAGTACACACCTTTGTCAATCTTGAATTTATTGTGCCATTCAATTGTTCTACCACTACAGAAGCCTCTGGGCGGTATGCACAGTGCAGTTTCTGTTCAGTCTTGAATGCTTCACAGATTATTCTAATTATTTCATTGTTAAAGTGAGTTCCTCTGTCTGATTCCAAAGTTACTGGAAAACTAAATCGTGGAATAAGTTCCCTTAACAATAATCTGGCAACTGTGATACTGTCATTTCTTCTTGTGGGTTGTGCTTCCAACCACCGTGAAAACAAACAAACAATCACAAGAACGCACCTCAATCCCTTGCATGGTGGTAGTGCTTTGAAATCTAGCTGTAGCCTCACAAATGGTCCCTCTGCTTTCCCAATTCTTTCGCAAATTACTACTGTCTTTCTTCTTGGGTTTATTTGTTGACAAGTTAAATGTCTCTGGCAAAGACTGTCTGCGACTGCCCTAAATCTTAGATTGTTCCAATACTGTCTGAATGGTTGTATCATAGCATCCCTGCCTATATGTGTGTCTCCATGGTACATTCTTGCCATTTATGGGAGCAAACAATCTGGCATAACTGGTCTGCCATCATGGTACACCCACCCACCATCTGCTTCCCTTTGTCTACAACCCTGCTTTATCCAATTTTCCTTTTCACGTTCTTCCACTTCCTCCTGCAACTGTCTCACCTCTTCCCATGTTCCAAAAACTGAAAATGACATAAGTTGGCAGTTGATTCCACATGTTTCCATTTTTCTGTTTATTGACATATTGTTTCTAGCTTAATACTGAGCAACGTGGTCAGCGTAACAGTTACCAGCTGTCACTTTGTCATTTCCTGACTGGTGAGCAGCACACTTGACCACTGCTAGTTCTGTCAACAATTGTATTGCTTCCAATAGTTCTTTCACAAATTTTCAGTTTCTAATCTGGGATCCTGAAAAAGTCATGTTTTCCCTTTGTGACCACAATTAGCCAAAATCATGCACAACCCCATAACCATATTGGCTATCAGTAAATGTGGTCACTCTCCAATTTTTCCCAATTTTGCATGCTTGAATTAAAGCTATCAATTCCGCTACTTGTGCAGATTTTACTCCAGGTAAATGGGAAGCTTCAACAACCCTAGTCAATTTGCATACAGCATAGGCTGCACTCAGTCCCCCTTCCTCAAGTCTTAAACAAGAGCCATCAACGAACAACTCATGTTCTGGCTCTTTCAAAGGTTCTTCTTGTATATCAGGACATGGCTTGGTGCACATTTCGGTAACATCTAAACAATCATCTTCTGCCTCATCTTTCACTTCTTCACATTTCGGGTCTGGTAATAATGTAGCTGGGTTCACCATAGTACACCTGATTACAGTCACATTTTCTGCTCCCAAAATTATTCTTTCGTACTTCTTCATCCAACAAGGGGTAAGATGTTGAGTTCGATTTCTTGTTAATAGGATCTTGACTGAATGTGGCACATGTACATTCACTGGATGTTTTATCACAATTGACTCACTTTGTTTTATGCTCATACAGGTAGCAGCAACTGCTTTTAAGCAGCCAGGTAATGCTGAAGCCACAGGATCCAAAGTAGCGGCAAAATAGGCTAATGGTAGTCAGCTTAATCCATGTCTGTGGGTTAAGACTAAGAGTGCACAACTGTCTCTCTCGCTACAGAACAGTGCAAATTATTTTGTATAGTCAGGCATTCCTAGGGATGGGGCCCTACATAAACAGCTTCGTAATTTCACAAAGGCTTCTACACTTTCCTCATCCCAAACTATTTTGTCTTTTACTCTTTACCGTGTCATTCGAATTAGGGGCTTTGCTAAAAGGGAAAATCCTACAATCCACTGTCTGCAGGATTCTACCACCCCAAGAAACATTCTGATCTCTCTCTAAGATTGGGGTAATTGCGTTTGTCTTATTATTCTGATTCTTTCTGTGGTCACTTTCCTCACTCTTCTTTCTATTTGGTTACCCAAATAGTTCACTCCTCTGTTGCAAAATGTTTATTTTTCTGGAGAAACATTGTGTCCTCCTCCAGCCAAATGATTTAATAGTGCAATTGAATCAGTGACGCAATCATCTCTGCATTTTGATGCCACGAGTAGGTCATCAATATATTGCACTAGGACTGATTTTCGGGGCATAACTAACTTTTCTAAGCACTTTTTCAAAATCTGATTAAAAATAGATGGACTCTCCGTATACCCTTGAGGAACTCGATTCCATGCCAAAATACGATCCTCAAATTTAAAAGAAAAAAGATACTGTCTGTCAGGGTGTAAAGGAATCGAGAAAAAGGCTTGGCACAAATAAATTACAATAAACCATTCAGCATTCCAGGGTATCTGATACAATATCACTGCTGGATTTGGTACTACAGGACAACATAGTACTACAATTTTATTGATTTTCTTTAAATCTTACACTATCCTGTACTTCCCACTAGGCTTTTTGAGACCTATTATAGGTGAGTTACAAGGACTGCTTATTATGTACTTTAAAATGCCTTGTTTAATCATTCGATCAATTTCAGAAGCTACTCCTGCTTTAACTTCTGGACTCCTTTTGTATTGTCGGGTGTTCGGTTAAACTGCACCTTCTTTCACCGTCACTTTTACTGGGTCTACATTTGCCATTCAACCTATTTATTTTCCAATAAAATATCATACTTCTGGATTTACAGTAATTTTGAGCTCTTCTGGTAAGTCATTCTCTGTCATTAATGAATACATTTAGTCTATTTCAGTACCTTGCTTAGCTGACATTATTTTATAAACCATATCTTCGTCAGGAGTTCGAAAAGCAACACCATCCGGTGTGCAATAAATCGTGCAATTCATTATACACAAAATATCTCTGCCTAATAAATTCACTGGACTTGAATCACATACTACAAATTTATGCATGTCTTTGAAGGTTCCGATTTGTACCTCCATAGACTTTGTATTTGGGGTTCTGATCTGCTGGTAACTCCAACCACTTGGATAGAGTCTCCCGAGAGGGGTAGGTTTGGGATGTCTGCTGTTCTCACAGTAGAACGGGTAGCACCTGTATCCATCAAAAAAGTGATGTCATTACCTTCCACTTTCCTGTCAACAAATGGACCTAACTGATCTACCGGTAAGGATGCACAAAGTTCACATTCCTCTTCCTCACCCCTCAGGCACAGTCATTGCATCAAAATATTCTCTTCACTATTATTCTGCAAAAAATATTGTGAAAACCACATAATTTGTCTTACCAATTCCTGGAAATCGGGCGTCCGCACTGTACTGTGCCTGATTCACAAAATTTGGCATAGGGGCAGGTGGCAACTGACACTTCTGTTTAACTACCTGCTGCGGTTGATTCACAACTCCCTCATTCTGCGTCTGTGGATTTAAATTTTGATTTGGGCCATTATTCTGAATATTTTTACACTTGTTTTTCCAATGTCCAAGCTTTCTGCATCCATGACAAGGAAACCTTTTCTTCGCATCCTCTCTGTTCATTCACCTCTTCTGTTTACCACCACTTGCCTCATTATCACTCTGATTCTGTTCTTTTGTCTGTCCATCGGTTTGACTATCTAATTTTATTCCCTGTTGTTCTGCCAACTTCACTTGTGCCCACATCATCTTTTCCTTTAGATTCTTATGTCTATCCGCAATATTGTCTCCATAATATTTAGCATACTTTAATATCTCAGCTATGGTCTTACTTTGCCAACAAATTTTATGTTGTTGGATCATTTGACTAATCTCAGGTTTTAATCCATAAACAAATTGATATACACAATGTCCCCTATCCTTATCTCCAATGTTTTCAAAACCACTATACTGCTTGAATACCTGCAATAATCGTTCATAATAGGCATGAGTGGATTCATTTGGTTCTTGTGTAGTTAGTCTGTTTTTACCCAGTCTGTCTCTTCTGGAGGTATTTTCTCTTTTAAAAATGTAATTACTTGGTGATATTTCTTCTTTACTTCCTCTGATGGTGCTACTGTTTTTGAATCTCTTGGATATTCATCGCTAGGCCAATCAACTGTGATTTTACATTCTACCCACAAACCTACAGGCACTACTATGTCAAACAAACCAACTAAATCTTTCAACAGAACCTTCAAAACTTTCACAAACCTTTCAACTTGTTTGTACCATTCAACTGGCTTTTCTCTCCGCTTTGGAAAGTTATTTGTAAATGACAAAATATCTTGTCGACTCCATGGAACATGCACATATCGACCACATGGTACCACTCTCATGGCACACAAGCCACCTTACTCTCCACTTATCAAGGTCTCCCCATTTCTGCAAGATACTCAGTAACTCTTTCACTTGCAACTTTCTTCCGGACACATTTATATTTTCCAAATCCTTGTCAGTAAAATCCACTCGATAAGGCTTCTGTAATACCTTTGACTTCCCTATATCTATTCCTATCTCAGAGGATAGTTCTATCAATTTCTCATGAAACAGTCTTGCATTTCTAGTTATACTTCTGCACACAAACAACAAGTCTTCTTCATCATAAGTGTTCAATCTATCTATTCCCACATTTCCAGCAATCAATTCTTCCAATTCTAGCTTTAATTTGTAAATGTCTAATATTTTAGGAGGTGAACTCTGTTTTTCAATCCCTTGTGCCCATCTTTCTAAATCTTGTGGTGTTATTGATGTGGCACTCCTGACCCCTGAGGATGTTACTGTCCTCCCTTCCTTTGAACTGCTAGGTACAGCTCTCTTTCGGGTTTCATTCACATTGTCTCTTATTGGTAGATCCATTCATGAAATTACTGAATCACATTCACTGGCTTGGTAATCAGTTATTATGATGATTTCTTTTCTGGGATTATTTAAAGGCATTACTGTAGCTGGTGGCTTTGGACAATTTACTTTATCTCCATAAAATGGAACAACAGGACCTATAGTTACAGGTATTGTCAACGCTTCAGGATTTACATTTAGTTGGCTTATTTTCTGTATTAATTCCTCTTTTATTGCATCTTTTTCTTGATCATAAAGTACTCTTTTAACTGTCTGCATGCGTAACCTGTGGAATCAAAGGTGGTCCTAAGACTGGTGCACTCGGGGTCATTCTACTTGGTCCTTCTTGATACGGTGGAGGATTTTTATCTAAAATGTCCTTTAATAACTCATCTTCAGATTCACCTTATCCTGTCGTATTCAAATGTTTAAATTTTTCTTTACACTTACTCCCTGTCTGTTCGTCAGCCATTAATACTGGATATAAGCCCTCTGATACCATTGCTCCTCTCCACTGTTTCATTTGTTCTTCACATGACCCATACATATGTCTTGTATAAAATCCTGTACATTTTCCCCTTCGACCCTTTTCTCTTTCAAATGACTGTCTCCCATTCCTCTAATGCCTCATACGGAGTTAATCTAGGTCTTGGTTTTAACTCCTACATCCGCATCCTCAAATTTTGTAAAATTCTTCCATTAAAGGTACCATGCTCTGGAAAAGCCAAAACACCATCATCCTTTGTGTACTCCATTCAATTCGCCAACCATACATATGTATTATAACCACTCTCCATCATCATAAATGAAGCAGGCGTTTCAGGTGGCGGAATAGGAATACCCTCTGTAGTTAAAACGGGGTTATCTTTCTGGAAGAAATTCTTAATTTTCTTTATAAATGACACTTTTCTCCTTTCTCCATACATTTAGTCACTCGATGAATAAAACAATTATCTGCAAAACCTCAAGCTTTCCTGTCAGGGCGACTTGCACAAAAAGGCAAACGAGAATCGAGCATACAAATTTTCACTAACCGATCAAATTTTAGTTCTTTTTCCGGCTTCCAATTAAGCTTCTGGACACACTTGTAATCTGACCAATGCTAGCGTGACCTTTCAAATGACATCAGTTCTGACCCCTCCTTTACAATCTGCGTTTGTCACACACACCTGTTGTTTCCACCAATCCCATCGCGGCTCACTGTGACGTCAGTGTAACTCCGGCAACTGATCCTCCCTTTACAAGGTAATGCGTAAACTTCTTTTCCTTACTTTTCTTTCAAATAAAATCCATTAACAATGACATATAAACATTCACTACTCTGTCTGTTCCACTAAATCAAAGGATAGTTTATTTCTTTTCACTGCAAGTAAAACCTTCCGCTCACTCTTCTTTGAGTAAGACCTTCTGTTTACTTTTCATACACTGTGACTAAAACCTTCTGTTTACCCTTCAATCAAGCTCGGAAGAACCTGCTACTCCTTCGGTGATACCCTTACTAGGTGATATAAGACCAAGGTTTTATCCGCAAACGTCTTTACTATCAATCACTCTCACTTTCATAGGAAATAGTCCCTAGTTCAACACTGCCAGCCCTACCTAGCTTCTCAGTGTTATTCCAACAGACGAGTAACCTCACTGCAGTGTGGTTTCTGTCGCCACCCGCTATTCACTTTTACCCGGGAAATTCTGGACAATATAAAACAAACGTAACACAAAGAAATAATCAATAATAAATACTTATCGCCAATCTAGTCAATAAGAACCATAGCCCTGCTACCAAAAACTGGTACAGTGGGTTACCAGCAACAGGTAATCTAACACCACATACTCACCTGGGCCCACAAATTCATTCACAACACACTGGCAATAACCGCTGGGGTCATGTTTTTATAATTCTCTAGATTAGCTATCTTTAGTCCCTAACTAAACTTTCACTGATCAAAGAGTTCTTTCCTCTGGTCAATGGACCATTATTTGAACTAGTTGATGGTGAAATTACATAAGATTTCAATATTCTTTCACATTGGAAATGATCACAGAGTCGGGATGTATTTTAAATTTTATCTCCGATTAATTCATGTGAACCATTACACAGTACAGAACAGGCTCCGTTTCTTACAGGAAGGAAGATTCAAACAATCAACCAAAAATGCATTCATTTATACTTTCCAATGACTTGGAATGACAGGGAGAGGATAGAGAGAAAAGCACATAAGCGCATACATAGATTTAATTATAGTTACCTAGAATGGTTTGAAAACCAACTGCCAGGCCTAGGAATTGGTAGGGGTCCCCCAAGGAAAGATCTGGCGAACAAAGACTTCAGAACAGGAATCTGGTGAGGACAGATGACCTCTCCATCACCGATGCTTGTGTAGCACCCCTCTCTGACACTCACTTCCTCCTCGAGATTCTTCCACGATCATCGTCTAAATTTATTTGCTTAAGATAATTGGTTCAGCAATTCAGCTTCATTCGTCACTCCGGCAACATCCCGGTCTCCTGCTTCAGCATCTCCGTATGGAACTAACTTAACTAACTAAGAACTACCTCAATTATACCTTTCTGTATGTTGGTACCACCCATTAATGTTTCAAATTTATGAAATTTCTAACTCTGATTGGGCAGGCAAAGGGAGGTGATCATCACACCATGCTTACATATTACTCTTTTTAGTTAGCCCTTTGTTAACCTCATCACTGCGGTGCGAATTCCGCCTCAGTGCTGAAATTCCAATCGCGGGCGTGGTCATGACGGCTCCCGGCCGTCATCAGCACGGAGCCGTCATCAGCACACACCCACCGTGACTCATGACGGCCGGGAGCCATCATGAACATCGAAGAGGTTAATAAACCCATTCCCTTAATTCTTTATTCAAACTTTATTTCCCACCCGCATCCACAATGTAATTGTCACAAATTATAAAAAATCTGCAGGTTCCCATCCATTTCAGTGGACTGTCATTCTGGTTCTCAAGAAAGTATCCGTTAGCAACCATGGACGATGTTCAAGTTCACATCACGTCTTCCAGCTTGGCTGCACTACGCATGTGCAATAGAACGAGAGGGAATGGACTGTGGTGCTCGTTTCTAGGCGCATAATAAGCACTATTGAAAAAGTCAAAAAGACAAATGTTAAAATCAAAAATAAATGGTTTCAATGTATAACACCTATCTCTACTCTAATCCCATTTACTTATTGTTACTCTTCCCGGATTAGTATTAGTAAAATAGCTGGGTTTCGTTTTCCAGCAAACAGGTGGCAAGCATGTGAGTTTCAGGCGACCATTTTGTTAACTACTGCGCAAGGGCAGAAAGTTCCCTTCAAGCAAAGAGATACGTCGTACTATGTAGATGCAGTAGACGCATGCGCACTAAAGATTTTTGGTTAGCGGCCATTTTAGAATCACACTCCAGTTACTGGTTAATAAGACACATAGGCATGCTTAGTCTTTACACATAAATGTTGTGTAGTGCATATTATTTCCACAATACAGGTTTAGTACGGGGTTAGACGTTGTATGAGAAGATTGTTTTCAAGCAAGTCCCTTTTTCACGAGTCCTTGCTCCATCAGCACATTGTTTTGTTTTACGTCTGCATATTAAAATGACATTTTTTGTAATGTTTGTATTTTGTTCTCTATAGGATGGGCTTTCGTGATGAAGCTGCTGGGTATTTCTACAAAGCAGTGAAACTAAACCCCGACTATGTGGATGCCAAAGAGAACTTTTATCGAGTTGCTAATTGGCTTGTTGAACGCTGGCATTTTATTATGTTGAATGACACAAAAAGGAATCAGACTTATCAGAAAGCTATCCAGAAGGCAGTCCACTCCGGGTGTGCCACTGTGCTAGATATTGGGACCGGAACAGGGATATTAAGGTTTGTAGCCTATTTTAAAATAAATACTGGAAGCTCCGTGATTGTTTAGACCCATATTGGTATTTGTAAGTGACAGTTAGTTTGTAGGTCTTGCCTACAGATGGTATTAGCGTTTAATTGTCAAAACCTATTGTTAACAATACCATAATTAGAGTGTACTTTGGGAAGGCACCTTGCTCACAGTTGGGTGGCTTTCTTCTCTGTTTCACTACCCTGTTCCAGATGATTCGATGACTTTCCTCTCTAGTCTTGTTCCTTTTGCCCAAGGAACATTTCTGTCTCAGTGTTTTAATTGAGTAGCATGTGGTAGCTATTTTTCCTTCCTCTGTGTCTCTCCCTGCTCCCCAACGTCCACCTCGCCCCCTCTGTATAGATCTTTAAATGTTTTTAACAGTTCCAAGATGGCTGCCCCTCCATGTGAATGAAAACGAGGTGGCCATCTTTGAATTCATTTTCTCTTGCTTTTGGAAATTCATGGAAAGAAGACCACTTCTGATGCATGCACATCTGTGGCGATCAGCTTTGAATGGATTTTCTTAAAGCAAAAGAACACTAATTCCATAATTATAGCCACCTTAGATGCATGCATAAACGTCATTCTTCTGTTTTTAGGGGTTATGGGAAGGGGGGCTTGGGGAACAAGCATTGGCAAAGCCAGTAATTTGCAAGGCATAAAATATTTGCTTTGCCAGTGCTTCTTTTCATTGGGATATAAAAACGGTAAATCATTTAACTAAAATATCTACATTGGAGTGTTACTTGCGTGTCAAAAGTAAAGGTGAATTTATGCCATTCATTTTTTTCATATTCTTGTTGCATACCCTTTACCAGTGGTAATTACTTGTAGGTTACTAGATTCAAATGCAAGGTCCAAGCAGTCTAAAGCACAAAGGAAAACTCACGGGGCCTTCAAAGTATTGCTTATGTCCTGTGTGCCCTGCAATACAGTACATCTGCTGTCTTTTTTTTGTGTGATTGAGTTACCACTTCCTTTGAGGTGTTGTAACAATACAATGGCTTGCGACTGGGATTCCAGTCGCAATCTGTTGATACATCCAATACCGAATTTCAATTTGGAAGGTATGTATTAAAGAATCCCCTTCCAAATTACTATTCTGTAAACATTCCTAAACCCATTTGGTGATTCGTTAATCCTTCACCAATTATTGTTTAACTAGATGATAGCCCATTTGGAGAAAAAAAGATAATGCAACTATTTGACAACAGGTGTTACATTTAAAAAAGTATGCTTTGAAAGCCATGTCGAATAATGATCCCAGACACTAGAAGGATAAACCACCTGAGAAATATTAGTGAACTGTTGTTCAACCAACTTACTTTTTCTATCAGGGGCTTGCTTGTAATAATCACAACGAAATATGCCTTGGTTAAATGTTTAGATCAAGTACAGTATATATCAGATTCCATCATATGTTTAATGCAGCTGCATCTTTGTAGGAAATTGTGTGTTTTTTTAAAACTGGTCTTATTGTTTTATACAGCACAAAGGCAATAATGGCAGTGTACAAAGAATCATATAATGCAATTTGACGGTATACATTCGGAATCGTAGCGTAACGAAGTAAATAATATTCAATTTTTGTATATAATTCCTCCCATGTCTGTACCTCCTCCGTCCCACCCACCAGTGTGTCCTCAGTCTTCATCCGAGCTCTCATCCTCTGATTCCGGTAAAGGTTCACAAATATCCCCCCTATATACATTCCAAGCTGTCCGGAATCGTAGCGTAACGAAGTAAATAATATTCAATTTTTGTATATAATTTCTCCCATGTCTGTACCTCCTCCGTCCCACCCACCAGTGTGTCCTCAGTCTTCATCCGAGCTCTCATCCTCTGATTCCGGTAAAGGTTCACAAATATCCCCCTATATACATTCCAAGCTGTCCAGATTTTTGTCCATTTTCTGGGGCACTTTCGATTAACATATACTGTTCGCTCCGTAATCATAAGCACATCCATATCTCTGCACCAAGTCTCTAGAGCGGGTGTAACAACTGCCCCCCATTTCTGCGCAATATTACGTTTTGCTACCATGAGTCCCAGCGTGACCCATATTTGAGCGTATCTCGTAAGGTCATTTGGTTCCCATATATTGAGCAGGCACCTGCGTGGGTCAGGGAGGAGCGATACCGGAAATTGTGTTTAAAAAAAAAAAAAATTGTATATATTTTTATTGTGGCAGTTGCATGTAAATACACGTAGTACAAGCACATCCGTGATCAAGTAAGCAAAAAACGAAGAGCATAGGGCGAGCGGAAATGAAATACACAGCCTTTCGGTTCACAACCCTGAGGGCGGACGGCGTCACAGTGGAATAGCTCAATGTAGGGTAAATATCGATAATCACGATAGACACAAATAAAGCAATCCAACCACAAGTTTTGTCGGAACAAAAACAATACCAAAGAAACAATAAAAAACAGCAGAGCTCATCCGGAAGATCAGTAAGCCCGTGGAATGATCCAGTACTGATCGGTCGTAGCTCTTCGTGCCTGGTCCAGTGATACATAACACCCTAAAAGAAAGGACCCCTGCATAGGAGATAGACATTGGATGGTCCCGACAGGGACAAGTCACAAACCCCTCAGCCCACCCACAGCGTCTCTGGAACCTCCTCTGGGCATAGCCAACTCCGCCGTTGGAGAGTCACACAGCTCACCCCGGTAAGTGTTCCAGTGTCCCCATTTCCTGTCCCACACCTTGGGGCAACCTCTCATTTTATACACGGTCTTCTCTGCTATCATGCATTGGTCCACTGCGGCTACCCAGCCCACCACCAGTGGTCTTTCAGGGGAGCCCCAGCTCATTGCTATGGACCGTTTAACCAGTAGAAACCCCAGCGAGGCCCATTGTAGCTCCGGAGCAATGAGGTCGTTAGGGCCCCAGATGTTAAGGCGGAAATTGTGTTTTTGATTGAGGGGTGGTGAAACCCCTTCTTGAGCAACAACCACTACAGTGTTTGTCAGGGTGAAGCACATAAGTCACTAAACTAACCTTTGCTTAACCTTCTGGTAGGGTGGCATAAAACAGTCAGGCTTAACTTGGAGACACTGTGTTAAATATTTATGCAGCACACATACATCAATCATGTGAAAACACAACAGAAGAGGTATCATACACCAGTTTAGAAAATATAGAGTAAAATGTAATATATTATTTGACACCAAAACAAGAAAAATCCAATCTTTGCCCCACACATTCTAGCAGGATGGCCCAACCTGACAACAGTTAGTCCCCCTTTGTTTCACTGTTTGGGAGGAATACTCAGAGGCCAGCTACCATGCTAATCCGTCATGTGACCCAGGATACATGCTACAGGCACCAAATAGTTAGGATAAGAATATACCAACTTTCTAAAAGGGGCATTTTAGGAATTGTGATTCAAAATCTGACTTTTCCATTAAAGAGTATTTAACGTTCCAATTCTTTTAAGTGTTCTCCTATGGGAGAGGTAGGCCTCACAATAGTGAACAAAGAATTTAGGAGTTTTTCACTACCAGGACCTGTAAACCTTAAAAGTACATGTCCATCTTTTCAATTGCACTGCGCCCTGCCCAAATGGCTGTTTAAGGCCTACCTTAGGGGTAACTTATATTAAAAAGGAAGGTTTAGGCCTGGCAAAGGTGTTATTTTGCCAAGTCAAATTGGCAGTTTCCAAATGCACACAGGCTGCAATGGCAGCACTGAGACATGTTTTAAAGGGCTACTTGAGTGGGTGGCTCAAAAAGTGGTGCAGGCCCATTAGTAACATTTAATGTACAAGTCCTGGGCACATGTTGTACCACTTTACTAGGGACTTATAGTAAATTAAATTGCCACTTGGGTTTAAGCCAATATTACCATGATTAGGAGAGTGAGCAAAAGTACTTGAGCACTGGTTAGCAGTGGTCACGTGCATAGAGTCCTAAGGCCAACAAAAAGGAATTTCAGCAAAACAGGTGGGGGAGAGCAAAAAGTTTGGGGGGAAACCACCTTAAGTCTGGCAGGTCTAACCATCTTGTTTGCAGTAGACTTTACAGTGGCTTCAACTTTGCAGTCTCCGATCTGTTGCGTCTCTTGATGTTCTGATGCAAGTTAAAAAAAATTGCTTTGCACCACAGCAGCAAAAGGATTAATGTATATTTAACCACTTTTAAGACAATGTCATTTATTTATTTATCTAGAGTTTTATATAGCGCTGGCTTGGCCCGGAGGTATCAGAGCGCTTTACAGAGGAACAACAGGAGTTACGATGAGACAATAGTACAAATACGAATTACAAGTTACAATACATTAAACAATTGTTGCACAGTCATTACGCAGAAAGTGGCAAATCGTCGGGGGGAGAAAAGGCAAGGGGACAAGAAAAGGATTGTGAGTGAAGGTGAGAGGAGAGAAGGAAACATGAGTGGAGGTTAAGGCAGTCCAGCATTGGGGGGAGTCAGGAGGGAAGGACGGAGGTCAAACAAGATGGCGGGTCAGGGTCACGGGAAAACGACGGAGACCAGCACCAAAATGGCGGGGTGCACAAAAGTCGAAAATCCTGGGGGAAAGACCAGAGAGCAGGATTGAATTTAGTTGAGTCATAGGGGGGGCAAAGCCACCAAACCAAAGTTGGACGGAAGTCTGTATAGGGAGTGCATAGGTGCAGGACCACGGGGACATCAGAGTCGACGATCCGCAAGGCGAAGATCCGGTGATTCATCCTGGGGGTTGGGGAGCAGTCTTGAAAAAAGGGAGGCAGCAGCGAAGTCCAGGGCAGGCACGCTTCACAGGTACAGGAAGGAATGGTAAAACCCAGGAGCGTCTTACCACTGCGCCGAGTAAAATATTCGCCACTGTACCTCCGTACCTGGGAAGGACTCACGGGTCCAGATGGTAGATCTTAGGCAAAGCACACCCAAGCAGACGGCCAGGATCGAGAGAAGCAGACGACCAGGATGAAGAGAGGCAGACAGGCAATAGCGGGGACTGGGATTTTTGCATTTTGTGTCTGAACTTCCCTAGTGCCTTGTCTAATTCTATTAGATGTTGACATTGAGAATTCTAAAAATGCTAACATTGCTGTTCCTTCACTTTCTAAGGTTCTTGCATGGTCCATGGAGTGATCCAAGTTTAAGGAATCTGCACTGATGGATGTGAAATGGGTTGTAGCTTAGAATTCTGCATTAGGCAGTGCATTACCTTACTCGCCTCTTTGGAGAGTCATCCGCCCATGGCTATGTTTGCAAATAAATGATCAGCACAACTATTTAATCTATGGAATGACATGCTGAAACTGCTGTTGAATTATTTATTTCCTATATTTTGGAACACACATGGGATACTTTGGGAGCTGGGAAATTCATATTCTTTTATTTGTGTTTAAAGATTATTTAAGATTTTGTTCTATGTCTTTTTTTTCAGTATGTTTGCTAAAAAGGCTGGAGCCCCTCATGTCTATGCATGCGAGTTATCGAAGACCATGTATGAAGTAGCGTGTGATGTAGTAACTGCAAACAATATGGCTGAAGACATCAAACTATTGCACATGAAGTCCTTTGATATAGAGATTCCAAAGCACATACCTGAACGGTAATGGAAACACTTTCTTGAATTAGTTAATAAATTCTCATGACTTTTCAAAATATATCATATTTTTTTGTACTATCTGGTTGTTTTCTTGTAGTAGTTTATAATGTATGCCAACAAATATGTGTTGACCATAAAAGTAAACTAAGAGCATGCAATGACCTGATAATTCTGCCAATCACCAGGGCATACTGACCCTATCCCTTCTTGGGACCCAAAAGGATACAACACTTCACAATACTTACCCAAGAAAGGAATAATACTAATGATTACCTAGAATATATGACTATTGCCGAGGAGCTCGCAAACAACAATAACAACGCAAACAACAATACCAGTGGCGACAACAACGCAAACAACCCGAGAAAACAACGCAAACAAGGGGCCACTCGGTAAACAACGCAACGAAGCCCACACAGGTGGGACTGCATAAACAACGCATACCCCTCCTAACAATGCCTTGTGGTGGATTACTTGTTACTTTGGCTTTCCCTGGATGAGAGTGGGGACATCCCTCTCTCAATAACTACCTGCAGGAAGGGAAACTTACCATCCATCTGATGCTACAGCACTTGGGTCAGAAGGGCCCTGACCTCCCATCCCAAGGAACACAGACAAATAATGATATACTTTGGGGTTTCTTTATTACACAATGATAGAAGGACAAAAGAAAGAAATGACTACTATGTCACAATAGGCCTTCTTCACACCAATCCCTAAGCAATTGCTAAAATGCAATCAGTATGTACATATACAGAGCTTATATGTAACTAAATGCATAGAACTCGAAAATAAGAGACGACAGTCAGATAAGATCAGTTAGAATGTAAGAGTTAGTGGAAACCCTCACCAAGTTTCTACACATCCCGCTTCCACTTCGCCAGAGGGGAGTACGTTTCTCTAGCCGAATCAGGATTCTCTGCTCCACCGTCACAGCTACACGTCTGTACTGTGATGAACTACCAGTGGTTGAGACCCGACACCCCCTTTAGTACAAGTGAAAACGTTGCTCGAAGCTTCTAGCAAGCCTCGCCCCCTGTTCCATCAGATTCCGTACCACTCCACGCCAAGGTCACAGCATCAGCTAGCTAGGCGTCTGTTATGATTCCGAGGCAGAGCGAGCACATTCCTCCGAGTAGGAACCGGTTTCTAGCAGCATACAAAGTGCAAAAAACAAGTGAGAACTAAAACATGACTCCTCACCCAGAAAAGCTTAGAAGATGGCGACAGCTTAGAAAATGGAGTCGCTTAAGCATAGGCCACTATTCCTGTAAAGAGCCAGAATTAGTATGCAAGATGGCATTAGAGTATGCCAAAGCCAATAGGTAAGCCTGCCTTTGAGCAAGATACAGTAAGACATAGAAAGAACATTATCGAGTCTTACTTTACAGCTAGTTCATATTATGCAGGCCTACACAACACTATATTAGAGCAAAATATACTGAGATGGTAGTGGACAATGGTCATAATCGAGTCAATTATCCATAAAAATGGCTCAATCACTACAGAGCATAATTCTAGTTTCATGTTTCACCTGCAATTAAATCAGAAAACGTCTTGGCGAGAGGGGGCAGAATCTATCTCGGAAGTAGATGGATTTTGGGGAGGGAGGCAGGTGCTAGCCGCTGGCCAAGAGAAAAATTGTGATGAAACTAGAGATGTGCTTGTGTGAGAGAAAAAGAGTGGCACGTGTAAATACCTCAAATTTAAATTGATTGGTGGAACAAACTGTGGTGATGTGGCAGTGTATCAGCGTGTGGTAGAACTTGGGGTACGAGCTCAGGGAAGGTGCTATGGGGCAGTGCTTAATGTTTAAATGAATGTGTGCCAGTGCCCACAGAGCTTATCAGAAGCCTGTGGCTGGTGCAATTAAATGTCAGTGTGCCGGATATCAAAGCTGTGTAGTCTTCAAATCACCAAAGGCTTCTTGAATTGGCTTTCAGACTCTCCCTGCCAATTTATCTCACTCTTGCAGGTGTCTTCTTTCTCCCTTGTGAGGGTTTTTCTGTCTCTGTCATCCACCATCTTTTCGTTGTGTGCGTTCTTTACCTTTCTTTCTACTGGTAAATATTTGATGTGGAAATATGAGTGCCAGTTCCCAAAAATAAGTGCCAGTGGCAACCACTGCCTCCAATTAAGCACTGCTAAGCATAATTTTTTTGATGTTGAAGCATAATCTGCCTCGAAATCTAGGACCTTCGGTTTGAGTGTATGAATGTTAGTACACGTACTCTCAGCTCAGATTTTGGGTGCAATATTCAAAGCTCTCTAATAGCAAGTAGGTCTGTAAATATTAACAATACAGAACACCTCTGAGGTGGATCCCTTTAGTATCAATCTAGTATATTATCCTGTCTCAGTATCTTGTAACAGATACTAAGCAACCATTGAAATCCACAAGTAGCATGAAAGGTCTGCTCCCCCGTGAGCAGTAAGGTGGCAGAGAAGCAGAAAATTAAATAAAGGACTGCTACGTCAATCGCTAGTGCTGCTGTCCGCCGTGGAGCAGCAACTTGGCAGAAACATAACCAGCTGCATGAGCTGTGTACAGCAATGCACCATTGGTTCATGATTCTCTTGGAGGTAGACCAGTCCCTCTGCCTGTGTTATCAGTCTGTGTGATTGATGTTGGCCTGGTCCCTGCACCTATCATCATTGCGCTTAAGTGTCATGGCTGCTGCATTCTGCAACTACCATGGCATCCACTGTTCGACATGGTTGGTCTGCTTTGTATTACCCATGCCATCATTTAGTTTGATGAACTTTGCAGCATTTTGTGAAGTTATCGGAGGTGGTGGGCTCACAGCATGGGATGTAGTGGCCGATAGTCTGAAGAAACACTGACTGTTGGATAGAGGTAGGATTATCAGTGGCTAAAACATAATGTAGGTGATAGTCTCTGGTAATCCTCAAGTTTTTAACTGCACATAAAAATGTCTCCACAATCCTATGGTTCATTTGTCATTAGAAGGAACTGCACTTCTGTACAATTAGTCTTTGCCTTTTCTGTGCTTGAAAGAGCCCCCCTACCCCCTTTCTTTTTTTCTTCCTGTTCCTCAGTCAGTCCCATGTATATCATGTATATCCTCTGCACCATGTAAATATAATTTTTCTTAATAAAATATACTGAAAAAAAAAAAAAGCTGCTTGTTTTCTGTTGGTAGCAAGCTGCATACATTTCTGTTCTGTGGTCACGTTTTTCGAGAAGTCGTGCCATATATTCTGAACAAATGATTGGTCAGTGCCAGCTGATATGAAGTGGTTCTCAAACATTTTCCCCAAAAATAAATACTCAAGTGTGATGTGTAAACTACAACAAGTATAAGAAGCCTGTCAACGAGAGTAAGTAAAGTTAATGTAAAATATGTTTACATGTAAACTAAGTTTTCAGTTCTATTGTTTGTTTATTTTGGGGGTTTACCCAATAAAACACAGTGCATATATAAATATATTCAGTCCATAAAAACAGTTATGTACAGTGTGTAAAATAAGCAGTTTTAGCCAGTTTACTTGTAAATGCAGTTTATTTTATCCCATGGGAGAATAATTCCACTCGTTTCACTCAAATGCTCACAAAGCATCACATGAACATATAAACTGCGCGTTTACTAGCCTATTGGCAGGTAGAACATTCATTAACTAACACGTTACATCTATAGCCCTCTGAGCAAAATCAAGAACAAATCTATTTCCTACCTAAGAAAGTAATATAAATCAATGCGGGGAATGTCCCTGGTCAACACCATAATAAACATTGAAACTTGCACAATATTACAATTCCATTAAAAAAACAGGCACCACTGTTTGGAATGTATTTGAATACTAGAAATTAAAAAGCACAAAGACTAAATGTGGGGTCTATAATTATTTCAAAGATCTGGGATGTGCACAGTCTATAAGTTTAACTGAGTTCTCCGTGCTCCATGGGTGTCACTCTCCTCCCTGAGTGTACTCGAATAATCCAATGGTCGCAGGACTATTACAACATAGTCCTCTCACCCCGGGCACAAGACGATTGCTGGATCTCCAGCTCAAATAATACAAACGTTTTTTTCTTTGTGATTATATATATATGTGAATTTATTTCTTCATCATAATCCACATTTGTCAGAAAGTTCACGTATTCAATATTTCATATAACATCATTTGTTTAGTTTCCAAATTAATTATTTCCAATACATTTCGGTGCATCTAGCACCTTCATCAGGGAAATCTGTAAGTTAATTAAACAAAACAAACTTGCTTTAGCCTGCGTTCTTTCATATAATTCACAATGTTAAACATTACCATCTTCCATTGTAATTAACTGCATTAAGTTTCAACAATGCACAACATAATTTAATAATTATTACCACGTTGGACCGCTATCTCATAAAACATTTTACAAACTTGACTCAGTATGAGTTGGGTGTTCAATGATACAATGTTATGCTACTGCTGAACTCGTACTTCGATGTTCATATGCCGTTCAACTACGCACTATCATGTTCTCAGTTCCTGGCCGCTCTATCGCTTGCATGCTTTTCTACCAGTTCTACTAAACTTGTAAGACGCGGCTGACTGTTGCGAATGCGTGTACTGTGAACGCTCACCTTATTAGTTATGTAAACTGCTTACGCGAGCTCCATACTGCGTTTCCTAATGGCGCCGGGGTCAAGTGTGTTCATTTTTCTATCCGCTGTTTAGCGCATGTGCGTTGCTCTACCCCGTTTTTTTTCACTAAACTTTATTAGCGTTACTTAAACGTTGTGCTGGCAATGTGTGTGAATTCGACTGCCCGTCCTTACTATGTAATGCCTGACAGGTTTAAAGGATGTGTGAGAAACTTCATGCAATGTTGTGTTTCATATGCACGATGATTTTTACAATTCAGCAAAGATTTACGCACTACATCATAGATAGCATAAAAATTCTGTTCGATCGTTAAGCCCGTTGGGCTTCAGACTGTTCAAGTAATAAATCCAGTGGTTCTCTCTTTTGAGTACGTTTTTTTTGTTACTTGTGCCCTCTGTTTTAAGCACTGTTTCCAATATGCAAGCTCGCAATTGGCTTATATGGTGCTGTTTTTCCTTGAAATGGACTGCCACCGTTGATTTTGTTGATTCTGTTCTTATATTGCTTTTGTGTTCTGTGAGGCGCGTTTTTAGTTTGCGCTCAGTGTGGCCTACATACACTGCGCCACAAGGGCATTTCAACATATATATTGTATTCATTGTGTCGCATGTCCCATTAACTCTTAATGGTATTTGGAATCCTTTCATTGGATGGGATATGGCATTGCCCTTCATGATGTTATGGCAGCTACTACAGTTCATACATGGTGTAGTTCCACGATAAGTGCTTTTTGGAGGTAGCTCAATAGGATGCTTTAACATTTCTCCTAGGTTCTTTGCTCTCGTGAATGCAAACAGTGGTTCTTCTGAAAAGGTGCCTTTTCAGAATGAAAGGATTCCAAATACCATTAAGAGTTAATGGGACATGCGACACAATGAATACAATATATATGTTGAAATGCCCTTGTGGCGCAGTGTATGTAGGCCACACTGAGCGCAAACTAAAAACGCGCCTCACAGAACACAAAAGCAATATAAGAACAGAATCAACAAAATCAACGGTGGCAGTCCATTTCAAGGAAAAACAGCACCATATAAGCCAATTGCGAGCTTGCATATTGGAAACAGTGCTTAAAACAGAGGGCACAAGTAACAAAAAAAACTTACTCAAAAGAGAGAACCACTGGATTTATTACTTGAACAGTCTGAAGCCCAACGGGCTTAACGATCGAACAGAATTTTTATGCTATCTATGATGTAGTGCGTAAATCTTTGCTGAATTGTAAAAATCATCGTGCATATGAAACACAACATTGCATGAAGTTTCTCACACATCCTTTAAACCTGTCAGGCATTACATAGTAAGGACGGGCAGTCGAATTCACACACATTGCCAGCACAACGTTTAAGTAACGCTAATAAAGTTTAGTGAAAAAAAACGGGGTAGAGCAACGCACATGCGCTAAACAGCGGATAGAAAAATGAACACACTTGACCCCGGCGCCATTAGGAAACGCAGTATGGAGCTCGCGTAAGCAGTTTACATAACTAATAAGGTGAGCGTTCACAGTACCCGCATTCGCAACAGTCAGCCGCGTCTTACAAGTTTAGTAGAACTGGTAGAAAAGCATGCAAGCGATAGAGCGGCCAGGAACTGAGAACATGATAGTGCGTAGTTGAACGGCATATGAACATCGAAGTACGAGTTCAGCAGTAGCGTAACATTGTATCATTGAACACCCAACTCATACTGAGTCAAGTTTGTAAAATGTTTTATGAGATAGCGGTCCAACGTGGTAATAATTATTAAATTATGTTGTGCATTGTTGAAACTTAATGCAGTTAATTACAATGGAAGATGGTAATGTTTAACATTGTGAATTATATGAAAGAACGCAGGCTAAAGCAAGTTTGTTTTGTTTAATTAACTTACAGATTTCCCTGATGAAGGTGCTAGATGCACCGAAATGCATTGGAAATAATTAATTTGGAAACTAAACAAATGATGTTATATGAAATATTGAATACGTGAACTTTCTGACAAATGTGGATTATGATGAAGAAATAAATTCGCATATATATAATCACAAAGAAAAAAACGTTTGTATTATTTGAGCTGGAGATCCAGCAATCGTCTTGTGCCCGGGGTGAGAGGACTATGTTGTAATAGTCCTGCGACCATTGGGTCTATAATTATTACATGGAGCTCCCCGTTATGGCACCTTTGTTATTGCTCCTCGGAGCATTCTGATAGTGCCTTAAATTCAGACTGATGGGTACAATCCATTACCTCCTAATCCAGTGAAATGCAGTGCAAAAAAACAAAGTGGGCCTCAGTTTCCGAAGGTACCTTACACAGGGGACATTTATCCAAAGGTATTACTTTTGTACACTATTTACAACAAAAAACAGTGTATCAGGAGAATGCCTAATCTGAATTTCATATATAAAGATCTAGCTTCTGGAGGCTCAATCCTATCGTGTATGGGCTCAACTCCCAGGTTGGTTTACTATTGAGGAACTTCCCTTTCAATCTTTCCAGATTTGTCTCGCTAAATATCTTTTTAGAAACCAGCCACCAGTATCAAAAGCTTAGATATAGAATCTGCCTTTATCCAAAGTTCAGGGTGCCCAAGAAAATGAAACCAAGTCTTAATTTATCTGCGCCATGACAGTCTTTAATCGACATCCAACTCTCTTCTCTCCTGCAGGGATGTCCTTTAAGGTTGTAAATGAATATAGAACCATACTTTTAGTCAATAAAGAAGAGGTTTCAAATTGTCTATATACACGATATTTCTTAGCCCAAGGTCTAGTCTCAGTGGAGCTGTTGGAGCCATGTGAGGCATTCCAAACAGAGCCCTAAGAAATTTGTTCTCCACTTTTCCTAGGCTACTCAAGTTACAGTAGCCCCAGATCTTAGCACTATTGAGTCCTTTTGCTCGGTATATCTAAATCATTGGTGAAACAGGGCAAACAATTGAGGATTTATACAACTTCAGAGTGGCACAGACTTGATGTTACAGTCAAACTACTCTTTTTAATTTTACGGGAACCAGGACATCGAATTAGCCAACCTTGCCCCCAAGTAATCAAAGTCCTTCATGCGTTCTATTTCAGTGCCCCAACCTCTGTTTCCCACTAAATGATCTGTGCGATTTGACGGTCATACATTTTTTCTTGTCAGAATTAATTCCAGCCCGTGTGATTTACAAAAGTTGGTAAAACGTTCAAGAAGTGTTTGGATCCCCATGGGGGGTCTTGGAAATTAGCAGAGTGACATCAGCAAAGAGCTAGGCTGGAACATTTTCACCAGCAATGTTAGGGGAATCATTTAGACAGTTCTACAAAAAATCAATTAGACTATTAATAAATAAAGTGAATAATGTTGGGGCAAGTATGCATCCCTGTCGGACTCCTCTTTCTATTTTGAATGGTCCGGTCAATTCGCCATTCCTTCTCCAATTTACTTGAGCACAATTCCCACTATGCAATCTGATTAATATATTAAGAAGGTTGTTCGGCATGCCCGTCTCTCCAGGCACCTTCCACAGTTTATCTCTGGGACCAAAGTCAAAGGCAGCTCTCAGATGAACAAACACTACATAAAGATGGCCCTTCTTCAAGCAAATGTCTTTCCAGATCAACATGACAAAACAAACCACCTGGTCAGTCTATAGTGCTAGTTTCAGCATGGCATTCCACCTGTAGCTGAGATAGGACCCAACTGTCCTGTACACTCCTGCATTTTACATAGGATTTGTCTTGTAATTTGTTTTTTATATTATTAGTTAAACGTATTGGTCTATAATTTGCAGGGTTATCTCTCATACCTTTCTTGTAGATCCGGACAATTTCGGTCCCGTTTCATGTGTCTGGAATGTCAGCACCTGCTGCTATCCCATTTGAGAGTATATTCGCATAAGGGCCCCACATAATTGGCTTTATCCTGCATAAGTCCCCTGTTCTCTTGTCCAGGCCAGGTGCCCAATTGGCCTTTAATGACTCAATAGCGTTTAGTGTGTCATCAAGGGCAAAGTTAATAGGAATTACTGGCTCAGTAGTAGAAGTGGTATCATCCGCACTAAGGGCTATAGGACAATTATTTCCAGCTGCATAGGGTTTGTTTAATTCAGAAAAGTACTGGAGCCATACGTGGCTAGATAAAACATTCCTGGCTCTTAGTTATTTTGGAGCTCCCAAATGCAATAATATGCCAAAATGACTTAACATCACCACACTTTAGAGCTTTTAAAAGGTCAAACCACTTGCTTTCCTCGCAATTGCTGCTGCTGATAAATTGTATTTGTTTATAAACCTTCCTGCTTTCTCAGATAGCTCTAAGGGATATCAAAAGAAGGGAGTGAAGAGGTGGTGCCACTCAGCACCTCGGTGGGCTAATCCTCCTCTTGCGAAAGTACGAATAATCAACAAAGACCACCTGAAATTCAATCAGTCGGTATTCCAGGGTTGCTGGAATACACTTAGTGTGTTAAAATACCCCTCACACACCAAAAGGGCCCTTGGTGTCATGCTTCATCATCGGGGTCTTCCCGCCCCCGCTGCGGGACGGGGCAGTGCTGCGACTAGCGACTACGCAGGAGCACCTTTAAATTGTGAGTACTATGTGAGTGAGATGAGGTGAGTGTCAGTGGGGTCAGGAGTGATATTACAAGTGAAGTTAAAAAATACCTGGCCTAGTGGTAGAAAAAACTGTTTAATAGGCACTGGCTGGTATTGTTAAAAGGGGTGAGGCGGAGAGCAAAAGCGGGTTACTAAGCTTGTTCTCCTGTGTGGGTCAACATGTTTCGGGGCGACATGCCCCTTCGTCAGGACCGGGTATAGATCCCCCTGTCACTCACATAGTACTCACAATTTAAAGGTGCTCCTGCGTAGTCGCTAGTCGCAGCACTGCCCCGTCCCGCAGCGGGGGCGGGAAGACCCCGATGATGAAGCATGACACCAAGGGCCCTTTTGGTGTGTGAGGGGTATTTTAACACACTAAGTGTATTCCAGCAACCCTGGAATACCGACTGATTGAATTTCAGGTGGTCTTTGTTGATTATTCGTACTTTCTCAGATAGCTCGCCTATCACCCTTTTGAAGGCAGTTATTTGCTTGAATCTTGCTTCCTACACTTCCTATTAAACCATGATGTTCCTTTGTGTCTCAGGGATTTTACCTCAACCTCTTTATGAAAGATACCTTCTAATAACTCAGATAATACAGAATGTATTTCAGTTTTCGAAGCCTCATTGTCAGCTCTAATAGATCTTCTAGGTTAGTACATATATATTAGAGAGAATGTCAGGGCGCAGCATAATATCAGACCATTTAACATTCCTCCTATTTCTAATATGAAAAGTTGGTATTTCTGATATTCCCCGTTGAGATCAACTGCGGAATTAAAAATCCTTTGAGTGTCAAAAGAAGAGCATTATGGTCACTGTCCCCTCTGTCCACAACCTCCAAATCCTGACTATAGCATTATAGTTGTAAATCCGACAATATATAATCTATTTTGCTAGAAAATGAACCCCTCCTAAAGTATGCACGCCTGCTTGTCTGAGTGTTTTGGGCCATTGTATGCTTGCAGCCTATTTATCAAAGTAAAGGTCGCTACTTGTAGCTCAAAAGCTGAGAACTGTTTTATTGGGGCTGCGGATAAGCAGGGGAGGCCCCATGTCTCATCCTCTGTACTAGTAATAGTGTTCACTAAATCTAGGGGCTCAAAAGAACCTTTAAAATTGCCAGCAACCATTAACTGGCAGTTAACCAAATTATGTTCCAGAAAAATATCAAGGTTGCGAAAAATAGGAGAACCTTTGTTCTGCCTAAAGCTTCTATTGTACACATTAAATAGTCTAAGAAGCGACCCTGATGGAGAAGAGAATAAAAGGCCCACATGTCTGGAGAACTTAAATCGAGTACCTTGGGTAGTTTTAACCCAAATCAGTAAACTTCCTGAGGGGTGACCCACTGCAGAAGGTCTAACTTTAATGCTAAAGATTGCATATCCAGACCTATGAGGAGGTGATATTAGCCAAGTTTCCAGTTGAACACAAATATAAAGCCTGTCTATAAATCCCCCCTAAACAGGGTCATTATGTTTAGCATATAAACCAGCGACACCCCACTAAAGCAGCTTAATCAAGGCTTGTAGTTGTAGGAATTAGGCTCAAAATCAATCAGCATTATACACAGTTTCAACAATCCCCAGTAGGCTCTTTAATTCCCCAATTGGTTGAACAGCATGCATACTTGAATCAACGTACACAGCAGTCATATTATTTGCGGTAATGTTCCAACCCTATTCATAGGTGGCAGCACTATCATTCCCTGTCAGTCTATATCACTTGCACCATGACCCTGAAGCGATTCTATCAAAGTAGGAAATGCTCTGAAGATAAGTGTGTGTTGAACTTTTCTATTTGTTGTATCAGAAGGCGCATCAGAGGGCAAATATTTGAAATTATATTTATATTTGAATTGGATCTCTGAGCCATTTCTCACACTAGTACGCTGGTCCAAACCAGCTAGCTCCTCCATTGCAAAGGAGAGAGTAAGGGCATCAGTTAGCGGTACGTATTAGAGAAGAGACTTCAGCAAGCACCATTAGAGAAATTCATGACCCAAGACTAGGTTTAAAATCAGAACCAGATGAGGTAAGGGCTGCATTTCAGAGATTTTATCAAGAGCTATATACCGAACCTATAAATGGATTGGGGGATCCAGATCAGTATTTAGATGGAAATCGAGGACCTAGATTTGAGAAGAATGACCAGGAAATGCTGGATGGATTACCGAATTGGGATGAGATCCTGCTATCCTTAAACGCATTAAAAAGCGGAAAAGCAGCGGGACTGGATGGGATACCATCTGAGTTCTATTTGAAATTTGCAGATCAATTGCAAACAATATTGACGACTTTGTTTGCACACATATTTCTAGGAGGTACTCCTCCTCCCTCCTGGTCAGAGGCCAAAATTGTGGTCTTCTTGAAGAAAAAAAAAATCCACTCGAATTAGGCTCTTATCGCCCAATCACTCTAATTAATGGGGACTCAAAAATCTATTCGAAACTCTTGGCGGCCAGATTGGCACAGATAATAGATAAAATAGTATCCAAACAACGACAAATTTATTACGGCTGCTCGAGGACTTTATAATAAACCGAGTGCTAGAGTATTAGTTAATGGGCTCCTATCTGAAAACTTTGCAATCACAAGAGGAACCAGGCAGGGATGCCCCTGCTCACCGCTCTTATTTGCAATATATATCGATCCATTTATTCGATGGTTGGATAACTGTGTATATATATCACCAATCACAATACGTAGGCATAATACTAAAACATTGGCATATGCCGATGATATCGCGCTTGTCACCAGCGATCCCAGTATAGCTATGCCGGTGATAGAAGAAGAGGCATATTTATTTGGATTGGTGTCTGGATACAAACTGAATTCTAATAAAACTCAAATCGTGTTAAACAACAAGATTGTGATGGGTGATCCAAGAGTGACTGAGGAGGCTGTATACCTAGGGGTGACAATAAGTGCAAAAATCCCAAACATTGTCGATATTAACTTAAAACCTCTGATTTCCCGAACAAAGAAGGAAATGATCCGATTGGATAATCTACATTTATCTATAGGGGGCCGTTGTAACTTGATTAAGATGCTTTTTTTGCCCCGATTTTTATATTTCTTTAGGACCATCTGCCTCGAATTCCCCCCCAAAATCTTTGCGACTATCGACTCCATGCTTTCAAGCTTTATTTGGGGATATGAGAAACCACGTCGAGCTCTCAAAAAATTGACACTACCGAAGGAAAAGGGAGGTCTATCTCTACCGAACTTCAAATTGTATTACTGGGCCACTGTTATAAAATACTGTGCCTACTTGATCTCGAATGGTAGCAATAGTCAAGAGATCTCGTCTCCTCAAGAACTTCTATTAGGAGAAGATCGTGCGGGATGCTTTTGGCGACATACAAATGATAATTATTTCAAGAAAGTCAAATTTAAGACTATTAGAGGGGCATATAAAGCATGGAGCAGCATTCGCAAGGTGTTGGGGCTCGGGCGATTTTCATTTTACACACCAATGAATAGTAATAATGATCTACCACTAATATTTCATGATACCTGTATAAACAGATGGGTATCGGCGGGGATGGTGCAACTGGGCTGCTTTTATAAACAAGGCTGCCTCAAGATGTTTGAGGATCTACATGAGGAATATAATATCAGCCACAGGGATTTTTTTAAGTTCTTACAAGTTAGAGATTTTCTAACAAAGAAAACTGGTGGTCGGGAGAAATTCCTGAATAATCAATTGATTGATAATTTATGCAGAAAAAAAGAAACTCCCAGGATCGGGGAAATCTATGAATATTTTAATGTAATGGCCCTAGATGATATGGAGAAACAATGCGCAATGTGGCAGGAACAACTAGAAGTACAGTCAAATATCCCCCGCATGGCATACGACTTAGCTTTGAATTCATTGATGTAAATAAAGCTACAGGCACAATTTTACAAAACCTTCTTCTGCCTTTATTATGCCCCTAAGAAGATTACTAAATGGGGTACAGGGAAGGGAACAACATGTCCTCGTTGTGCACTATATGGGGCCGATATGATCCATATATTTGCTACATGTAACACTCTTACTCAGCTGATTAATGATATCTCTGAATTCTTATCAGAGGTCTGTGAAACAAGAATAGAAATCTCAACGGAAGAAATAATGCTTGGTGTAGCAAATCGGGAATTGCAGACAAACACTCAGGGGCTAATATTTGTGGCCATGGCAATACTTCGACTTACAATTGCATCAGCTTGGTTAGATCCTGAGCCACCGGCATTTCAACAATGGAGGGCTAGGTTATTAGCCACCTGTAGTCTGGAGGTTGCAATTTATAAAAACAAAGGCGTTAAAAAAAGATTAACGGGCATGCGGATTTGGTCACCAATGCTATTGTGGATCCAGAGACATACTTGATTGCATTTAGCGTATATAGTATTATTTACATATATATTTCTTTGTACTCCTATAGCACAGTGAAAATTAACTGATGTTGTATGTATATAATAAGCATATAGTAATATACACATGTGTACTTATTTTTTATCTTTATAGCACATCTTGGATTATAGTATTATTTACATATATATCACTTTGTACCCCTATAACGTAGCTAAGACCAACCGATGGTGTATGTATATAATAAGTATTTGGTATTAAGCACACGTTTACCTCTTTGGATTCATATAGCACATTCTGGATTAATTTCTATTGTATGTTTGTATTTAGTGGCTTACTAATTTATCAATGTATCTACATTTTTCTTTCTTCCTTTTTTTTTTTTTTTCTTCTCGTTTGACATGCTCTTGGTCAGGGAAAGGGGGGTGGGGGGTATGCATTAATTATGTAAAAATTGTCAATAAAAATATAAAAAAAAAAAAAGCAAAGGAGAGAGTAAAATAATCATATGGTTCAGTCTGTGGCGCTTTGCATGGCAGATATCGGACCGTATTATTGAATGATACTGTTGTGTTTGTCTGATCCAGTGTATAACTTTGTTTTTAAGGGAATGTTCGACTTCTGTAACCTTTGCATTGTGCTTCGATCACTAACTCTATGCAAGGCTCCTAACTTCATATCCAAACGTCTGGTAACAAGGGGAGGGGAGTTGGCCTAACGGCAGGGTGGTCAACCTCGAATCTGGGGAACCGGGTTTGAGTCTCGACAATGAGGCTGAACATCCTGTGATTCTGGGCAAATCACTTAATCTCCCCGTGCCTAACTAAAAAAATGACTGTGTCCTCATGTAACACAACTGGTGCTATGTAAAGCGCTCGGATACCCGATATAAGACTCTGTAAAATAAAAAATACAAAATATCATGTCATAAGAAACTTGCATTCCACTAAAAAACTGCTTCTCCAGGTCCTTAGATCCCAGAAAACCCACACTGGGGGGCGATCGTTCTCAGTATGAATTTCGGAGCTTTGGAACAATCTTCCTTTGAAACTTCAACTTTGCTCCAGTCGTCTCTCCTTTAGACAGGCTTTGAAAAATATGCTCTTCTGTTAGTCTTCAATTCTTACTCAGCCTTTTTTACACAGCTGACACTGCCTCTGTTTAGCACCAGGGCACCTTTAGGTGAAAGTATGCTTTACAAATTAAATGAGCATAACAGGCACTGTTTGTAAAGCATTGAAAGCATTGGCCATGAAGATGGTTGATGTGCTCTCTCTTTTTTTTTTCTTCCAATTTCTTTTTTATTGGCATTTAAAACTATATAGCAGCAATGTCACAATTACATATACCATTATCAACGCTACCCTTTGTTCCCCTATATATCTCATGGTATCAAAGCAATCCCAACAAGTCCACATTGCTCTAATTCCTAAGTACACAATATAAGCATATCAAGCCATGCGTAGGTTTTCGCTTCCGCCTCCCTCCCAACCCCACCCTTCCCTTTCCCAACGGTGGTCCCGGTTGTACTAATTGCTGATATGGTGACATTTGCTAAACCTGTATGTTAAGCGTATCTCGCACTGTACCCTCCTCCCGAGTCCCCTTTGTGATGTGACTTCTGGTCCAGTTGTGAGTTCCTGCGTCCCGGTGTCCTGTTCCACTTTAAGATCTTGATTCATACGATACCAAGCCTGGAGATCATCTTCCATGTTTTGCATCTGTCAGAACCATCATCATTCGTACTCTTTCCGCAGTCGCCCATTCGCACATATCCCCCATCCATTCTCCCAACCCGGGGGGCATCGGTCGCAGCAATACTATTACTATTCGCCAATTGGCCAGCACCATACCTAAAGAACGGAAACGTCTACTTGATGTTTTGTTTTTGGGGTGGGTATCAAACATAGGAGACACTGCCTTATCTCTTTAGAAATCATCCATCCCGTGGCTCTCTGGAGGTGTGTCAGCACTCATCCCAGTAAAGATCCAATGTTGGGTCTGTCCAAATCATATGAAAGAAGCCCGCTACTTGTGATCTACACCTGGGGCACTCAATCTTCCCATTGTGTAAGAATTGTCCTGCCCCTAGGTCGAAGAGCTTGGTAGCTTCTTTGTGTGTTATAAATCTTCCGTCCTTGTACAAGTCTTCTATTGTTAGGCATCCTCCCTCCTCCCATTTGCATATAGATATCAACTCCGCTATGCGGGCAAATGGCCGCTTCGATCAGAGGGGCAGATCCTGGGCATAAGAGGCGTGTTGTACTACTCTACTCACCGTCCGTTCCCATATCTCAGCCACGTGCCGTATTACGTACCGAGCCTGGACAGGTGTCCCCTTTCCAAGCATTAACAGTTCCGGTAACGTTTATCCCGTATGTGTGCCGGCCAAGAGTTCATCCTCCCATGTATTGTCGGTGTCCAGCCAGTGCACCGCATGCCCAAGTGGGGAGGTACGGTCCCTGTACAGGATGACAATCTCCAATGTCTCCTTTTTCAACCTGCCCACGTTCCCCTTGAGCACTAGGCTTCCGCTCTCCTATTTCTTCTGCTAATGGTGCCAATTGGACTCTACAAGATGACTCCGCAAAGTTCCCCGGGTGCATGGGGCCTGCCCTTGGCCTTCTCCACGGTTAGGAGCGTCCCGGCCACCATTCGTCTTTACTTAGGGGCCGCCGCCGTTGCGGCTCTCCACTAAGTGTCCCAACGTCCCCGGGAGGTTCTCCAGTCCAGGGCCTGTCTCCAGCATCAATTGGATCGATCTCCGGGCCCGCGGCAGAGCCTTCTCAGCAAACTCCCACAGGGCCCAGAATCGTCCAGCTCCTCACAGCTTCTCCGACATTGGTGCTCCTCCCCACCCCCCATTTCACTCTGCTTACTTGTGTGGGGGTCGACCTCTCAGGTCCAGCCGGGAGACGGCTCACGTGGTTCCTGAGTCCCCCGATTATTTTGCCTCTGGGACCTCCGTACAGGATCCCAGCCCGCTGCAGCTGCTCTCCGCCTACACATTTCGTTACGTCCTCACGGCAGCCGACGGGTCCTCTGCGGCACTCCCCCACCAGGCCCAGGATCATCTCATTTCACCACTGTATTACATCTCCATCCTGCTCACTTGTATGGGGGCCGTTATTTGAGTGCTTACCGGGGTCTACACCTCCGTTCTTCCAGGCTTCAGAACCCCGGAGTACCCAGCTTCCGGGCCTTAAAATGGTGGCCCAATCTGGTTTCTCCTGCTCTCCCTATTCAGCGCCTCAGCCGAGCCGAACAGCTGTGCACAATCACCTGCACAGGTTCATTTAATCTTTTCCCCGCAACTTGGAGGGTGAGTCGGAGATTATTATCGACGGGATTATGATGGATGCCAGGCTAGCTAGTGGGAGCACCGAGAGACACGACTACTCGTCCATCTTGCCAAGCCATGCCCCCCATGTGCTCTCTCTGTTAGTAAGTTTGCAGGCTGGTTCAGTCTGTAATAGACAAAACAAAGTACAAATTCCCAGTCGCCCTTTATTTCTTCAATGGCTGCTCAAAGCTCAGAGTGGGCTGACCGGAAACAATTTTAAGACCATATCTGCATTTTATTTTATACTATTTTATTCTTCATTTTTTTAAATCACAATTTACATATATAGTAGCATAATGCCATGCTTTTCCGTTTACAAATCTATAACATTGTTTATAATTATTCCAACTTTATTGCTTTCAGTACTGAAACATATTTTCACAAAGATATACACATAATTTTTTTTCCATTTTCTATAAAAAAACTTTGTACATTTAAATGAATATCTCATGTTTATCTGTTTTTGACCCCATATCACACTCCTCTTACTCATTCGCTCGCAGAAAATACATCCTCTTACATATCTCACTCATATCAATCCCAGCCACACCTCACATACACTGCGAGTTGCAAGGGGAAAAGGTTTTAAGTTTCTGCCGTTTTTGTGAGCCAGGATTTCTCACAAAACAGTCAACGTACGTTTCGGTGGGTAAAAGATGACGATCCACCTTCTTCAGGACCACATAGTGTCAAACATAAATTATTGTGGGCCTGCAAGGGGTTGTTTCATTTAGGTGTCTTTTCCTGTATAACAGTGGAATACCTTTGTCAAGCGGCAGTTGGTCCAATGTAGTTCTACGGGCACTCAATGTAACTATTCCTCATAATCCCTTTTAGATATCCCATACTGTGCAAAGATCCATGGTTGCAAGCTTCTCTTATATTATTTGAATGGGTTAGTGATATGTCAATAGGACATGCCTGAGCTGAGTGGCAGGTGCCTTAATCGGTGCTGGGCTCCAAATGTGTTCAAAAGGATTTGAGATAGTACGTTTGCAGGCTGGATCAGTCTGTAAACCTCCACACATGATAATGTAGAGTTGGGACAATATCATGGTCCTGTTCTTCTGCCAATAGGTGTCCCTACCTGAAGATATTCTGAGATCGTAAATTTAATAAATGAATGAAAATGGATCTTATTATAGCATGCTGCTACCCATGTGCGTCCTGTAGATAGACGTTTAGGACAAAGAGGGGCCCCTTAAAACCCAAAAGGAATAGGGCACTTACACAGTGAGAAAAGAAAGATCCCCTTGGGTAAATTGCATTGTAGAGTAGAACTTCTCAAATATCAAACATACCCAGGCCCTCTTTTCATTATCCACACATTACAAGATTGGACCATATATAATAGGGAAAACCACTTCAACACTTTATGTAAAAAAAATCACATATATTTATTATTTGCATAACAAAATTTCTCGTTAAAAACACGGGAATAGCCCATCAATCCATACATTTGATATCACAAAAATTTATAAAAACACAATACATTAAACAGATTAATCACAATTGGCATGAAAACATATAAACAGTGAATAAAACAAAAGCTAGACAGAGAAAAATCAGTCTTAACAGTTTCCACGGATTGTGTATCAAAATATAGCGTTGACGCTATATTTTGATACACAATCCGCTCACCGGGCATTGATGAAAGAAAGCCAATTACAGATTGTGTATTTCCATGCCTGGGATATTATGTTATGACGGATGTGTAAACTGTTAAGACTGATTGTTCAGTTGTTCATGCACAAGGCAAAGCATCTCAAACCATTTTGTGCTAAAAATAGGCTACCTATGAAGTGTGGCTAGACGGGGTCTGACCCCTCCTGGTCATTAGAAAATGTCATGTCATGTTTTGCACTATTTGCAACCTATTTATGAGAAACCATTGAAGGTCTAGGTACAGTGCTCTTCCAAATTATAAATTTGAGCAGATGGTAGCCTGGATAAAAAACTGATTACCTTCCACATGGAAGATGGTAGGAATCTTTCTAACAATTCATTTAATCAAACAGGTTGAGTAAAATACTTCTGTTAAAGTAAGGTACATACTACCTAGATTCCTTTTCAGTTTGGGGATCTGCAATTAGAGGTGCTGGCCTTGAAACTAAAGTCCTGAACAAAGGTAGAACATCCAAGACTAAGACTTCAGGTTTTTTTCTGAATTAAGTTTGAGTGAATTAACTGACATCCATGCTTAAATATAGGAAGGAGCCTTAGAGCTTTGGAGATGCATCACAATTTGTTTAGTCCGCATCGCTGTAGGAAGCAGAAGAAAAATGCCTAATCAGAGCTGATAGTGAATTTACATAAACATTAAACAGTGTAGCAATTTGGTTCTACCCTACACTTTGGCACCTTAAAATCAAATTGAAAGGGCAGAACAAAACAGTTTGTGATCCTCCAATACTGAAGGATTCATTTCCTTTGACACCTGTGCAAATGACACTAGTTTGCTGGATATTTGTAAAGTAGCCTAGGGTGGTCAACAGTGTCAAATTTGCACAATGTCTAAAATGATCCATCCAATGCTGGCCTATGTCATGCAATGCTGCCACTAGGGCCACTTCTGTTCCATGGTCTAAGAGCAATTTCAAATGCTACAGTACTTTAAAAGAAACTGGTGAGCTGCTGGTGGACCAATGTTTCTGTTACCATGATGTCTAGGAGAGGTAATGAAATTTGACAATATTTTTTCTAATCCCTAAGGGCATCTTTGGGCTTCCTTATTAGTGGCATGGTGATGACTTATTTACAAAGCTGTTGCTGAAGTAAGAGAACAATTGAGATTGGAATACATGGCTAATGTGACCTTATTTTCAACTTGTAACAATTGAAGAGATCTTGCGGGGAGTGATGGTGACCTGGAATTCAAGAGATTAAGGCTAATAGTAACCCCCTTAAGAGAGAGCAGTGGGCACTGAGTAAGTTGCCAAAAGGACCACCTATGATAGAGAGCACATAGAACAGTTACTGCTTGTGGCTACAGAGAGGGTATTCCTAATATCTTTAATTTTAGGGTGGAATTAACATAAAAGGTCATTACACGGAATCTGTGAAGTTAAAATATTCTGCTTAGTGCATGTAGTGCCACTATGTTCCTTAACAATTTTAATAATTTCTTCAGTAAAACTGGAGTCTCTGTAGATAAGATCTAAATTGTGCATTATGAACTCTAGTTTGGACCCTGTGTAACACTCTTCTTTTTGGTAATGTATTTGCCTGATCATACTTGAAACCAAATCTGTTTCAGATTTGTTTGTCATTTACTGTTGTATTCTGGTTTTAGTTTGCTTTCTTGAAATCTGAAGAAGAAATCTTCAGAGAAGACCTTCATTAGCACCTCTAGTATGAATATGTCACGTTAAGACGCGTGGTGTTACCACACAGTAGGCAACAATGCGGTTGTTACAACGCCCGCGTTGTTACCATGCATGGCTTTACATCGCAAGTTGTTTCTACGACTTGCGCTAGATGGCACGCTGGACTTAGGAATAGTATAAATTACTATTCCTACTCCAGTTAGTGCAACAGCAGGGACTGTGTTGGATTTAAAATCCAATACATTCCCTGGTGTTGCACGCCACCTAGTGCAAGTTGTAGAAATTAATTCCGATGTAAATCCACGTATGGTAACAACACAGTTGTGATGACAGCATTGTTACCTACCTGCGTGGTAATACCCGCATTGTAACCGCTGTTTCCCCTCTAGTTTACCCTCTGTTCTTTTACATGCTTTCGTGACCAGAACCAAATCACATTCTATTTATTCTAAGTTTAGTTGTGTCATGTGTTGCTTTGTTGTATCTGTAGAAAGGAACACATGATAAATGGAATGATGAACAATGCAAACATTCACCCCCAGCCACAAGGATCTAGGTTTAATCCATCGTTCTTTTGCTCACCACACCACCCCAGTTTAGACGCAGCCATATGCTAATCAGTCTTGACCCTGCTCCTCATGGGAACAGTCCAGCCCGAACTGCCTAGCCAGGTCCTCCCTGGATCGGAAACCAGCATCCTGGGACTGGTTTCGGGGCATCACCACTCATCAGCCAGGCTATCTTTAATCCAGTGGCTCAGTGAGCACGGGACAAACGTCTGGGCATACCCTTCCCACTTAGGGCGACAAAAGGAGCAAATGATGGATGGAATGCTGAACAATGCAAACATTCACCCCCAGTCGCAAGGATCTGAGTTTAATCCATTGTTATTTTCCTCGCCACGCCACCCCAGTTTAGACCCAGCCATATGCAAATCAGTTTTGACCCTGCTCCTCATGTGAACTGTCCAGCCCGAACTACCAAGCCAGGTCCTCCAGGACCGGAAACAAGCATCCTGAGGCATGTTTCGGGGCATCACCCTTCATCAGCCAGGCAAGCTTTAATCCACTGGCGCAGTGAGCACGGGACAAACGTCTGAGCATATCCTTCCCACGTCGGGCGAAAAAAGGAATAAATGATGGACGGAATACTGAACAATGTAAACATTAACCCCAGTCACAAGTATGTGGATTTAATCCATTGTTCTTTTAGTCACCACACCACGCCAGTTTAGACCCAGCCATGTGTAAATCAGTCTTGACCCTGATCCTCAAGCCAGGCCCTCCCTGGGCCGGAAACAAGCATCCTGTGACTGGTTTCACTGCGCCACTGGATTCAAGCTAGCCTGGCGGATGAAGGGCATTGTCGGTCCATTTGAAGGACGCGCCAAAGGAGTGCTTCCTTACAAGATGTGCTTGGCACGGTGTATCCTCTCCAGAGCAGTCACACCGAGCGCACAACTTTGCCTTAGCCCAAGTGGGGCAGGATAGGTGGCTGGATGTCGATGAAGATTTTAGGAAAGGAGCTTAGCAATAGCCAGGTGCGCTTTCATGTGCGCGTCTACTGCCATTTTGAAGGATTGGGATAGTAGAGTCCCTTATAACATTGGCAGCCAAAGTGAAGCGGCTGTTAAGGTGTTTTTTGGCATTGTAGTCCTGTTGCGAGGTGCTGGGTGAGAGTTTGTTTTGAGGAGAGGTTATTGGTCAGGGTATTGGTTATTAATCAGGATATTATATAATTATCATACCTAAGCACAGGTAGGATATTTTTTATTTCTCATTATATTAAAAATATATTGCATTGTGCCTAGAATGTCAGAGGAACAGTTAGAGGGAAGACTAGAGAAGAAATTGGGAGGTATGGTGAGTAGAGCATTGGGAACATTGATGTGGTTGCTAACTGACACCACCACCACTCTTGATGCACTATCTATGAAACTGAGAGTTTCTAAAATGCCTACCGCTAAAAAAAGAAGTGCGGAGCTGCCAGAATGCTCAGGTTGGTATGTAATTTTCAAAGGAAAAAACAACTTCAGTTGACGACTATCATAATAAGAGTAAGAAAGCAAAGGTAGGAGGAGAAAGACTTCTAAATTATGGTGTGGTGGTCATGGCTAGAGCAACAGTCACTGTGGATAGGCAAGATAAAGGCCCAGATGTTCCGGTATTAATTGACAGTGATGAGGCTTTAGAGCTGGAAATAGATCTGTAATACTGTTCTGAGTTTCACTCCGACCATGAGTGAATTGACGTCAGGAGAAAGAGGTAGGTGAGGCCTTACGGTAAGAAATGGGCATAGTTGACCCTTTGGGGGATGAAATGTTTGAGCTTATTTTAATAAAACACCCTCAATCCTCAGAATGGGGGTCATCACAGCACATGGCTGACTATGGGCCTGATTAAGATCTTGACTGACTGATTACTCTGTCACAACGGTGACGGATATCCTGTCTACCGTAATGATGACGGTTAGCTGTCTACCGTAATGTAAATACCATTATATACTATGGGATTTTGCGCCAATGGGTTCAAAGGGCATTTCCCTATTGGGCAATGCTAATACAGCACTTTCAAATGAAAGGAGGAAGAGTATACTATTAAAAATCGACCCTAAGTAAGTTGAACTGGTTAATAAGGGGGGAGGGGGGGTCCTTCCTCTCAGGGTCATCTTTTTTTAAACTTACTTTATTAAAGACATAGCGAAATACATTGCTGTTTTTAGCTCAATTCAGTAATCCTAAAAGGATATCAAAAAGGTTTTTGCAGACAGAGTTTTTGGTAGGGCCGGAAGAACGAGGAGTCAATTCCTCTGCCAAGGACAATCTGGATCTAGACCCTACCTGCGGAGTGATGCAAGTACACCCAGATGGGGTACGGATCCCATCAGGGATTCTATGCCCAGAAACAGAAGTTTCGAGGCAGATCATCCTGAGGGGATAGGAGATAAAGCGGAATCTTAACAGGCAAGAATACTGAAAGACCGTTCAGATACACTAATAAAAGTGGTTGTCAGGTTGGCCTAATTTTGTGGGAACTGGAAATTGGTGACCTAGCATACCTGAGTTATAGAGACTCGTGAAGGATACAAACTGGAGTTATAGATACACCTGTACAGCCGAGGACACCTTGCGAAAATAAAATTCTCAGAGGCAGATAGGAGGTTTGGTTGTGCAAGAGGTAAATGATTTACTGGAGAAGGAAGCCATAGAGGAGGTCATGTGTGGTGCTCTAGGATTTGTCTACAATATATTTTTGGTCGAGCAAAAAGACAAAATGATGCTACTGGTGAAAAACTTAAAGGAGTTGAATGAGTTGATGGTATATCACCAATTCAAAATGGATGGTTTTTCATCTGTTAAGAGATTCGTTAAGGAAAGGAGACTGGCTAACAAAGTTAGATCTGAAGGATGAATATTTGACTTTCTTGATTTGAGCTCCATATCGGAAATTCCTTCAGTTCAGATGGAAGGGGAAGTTATGGAAATTCAGAAGCCTCCCGTTCGGTCTGTCCTCAGCTCCTTGGTGCATTACAAAAATGCTTCGTCCACTAGCAGCATGGCTAGGCGTGAGAGGAGTAAGGTTAATTATTTATCTGGATGACATTTTAATAATGGGCCAGGACGAGGAAGTAGTTTTGAGCCATACAGAGATGACTATGGAATTGCTAGAATTTTTGGGCTGCGTGATGAACAGAAAGAAATCTTCTTTTGATTCAGGAAACTCAGTTTCTGGGGTTTGTTGTGGACACGGTTCAGGCAGAATTAAAGTTACAGAGAGAAAAGTTGAAGCGTTGAAGTTACGAAAGGAATTGAGGAAGGTGTTACAAATGAAGGTGACACCCTTGAGGATTTTGGCAAGGATTCTAGGTTGGTTATCCTAATTGATTCCGGCAGATTTCCCTAGGCAGCTGTAATATTGGGTCCTGCAGAGAATAAAAATGAGGAGCTTGCGAATCAGTTGATCATATTCTCAGAAAATAACTCTAGATCAGGAGTTGAAGAAGGAGTAGAAATGGTGGCTGAGTAGTGCAGAAGCATGGAATGGCAGGGCTATTTTCGGGGAGAACCCGGAGTTGTGATAGTCTGATGCAAGTTTGGAAGGATGAGGAGTGAGATTTTGGAATTCATCCACGGGTGGACTTGAACAGTTCAAGAGACGAGGTTACATATCCTTTGTTTAGAATTGTTGGCAGGTTAATTTGCAATCCGTTGTTTTACCCAAGGAATGATGAAATGTTGTGTAATGCATCGAAAGGGCAACATGTCGGCAGTGAGATACGTCAAAGGGCCTAGGGAATTTGGCAAAAGGCTTCGGGGAATACTGTTTGAACAAGACCATTTCAGTTGTGGCATAGCATATTCCTGGTCTAAGCAATAGTTTAACGGATTGATTTTCGTGGAATTTTAAAGATTCGAGCAACTGGAGGTTGAACAGAGAGATTTATGGTGATAGAGGAGAAATGGGGATCTTTAGGCATAGACCTGATCACACAGTTGAGAAGGTTTTTCAACTGGGGACTAGACCTAGAAGCATGGGGAGTGGATGCTCTCATGCAAGATTGAGGGGGATTAGTACCTTATGATTTCCCTCCATTTGCAATGTTGCGAGAGATCTGCCACAGATATGCAGATGCAGGGAGACTGTAGTGGTTGTAACTCCTGTTAGGCAGTAAAACCAGAAGTGAGTATATTCAGTCAGGGTGAGTTATTAATGTAGTTGTATAACCTTAGCCTCTGTGCCTTTAATAAAATCCAGATTATCTGCCCACCAGGCTGTGGAAAATCTAGATTTTATGTCGGGACACAAACACTAATATTAGGCAAGTTTAAAGGGCTGTTAAACCATTGTCAATTGCATTCACCACAGGTTTAAAATAGCAACCTCAAAACATGTTCTCATTCAACCAATCTACAGCTCTTACAGTGTCTTGCAGCCCATCACCCAAAACAATGCTGTTGATGCTGATGCACCCCTAAGCAGATGTGCTCCAAATCTACTCACATCCACACCTTCCTCTCTATTCACCTCCTTTACCCATCTTTCCAAAGTATGTGGTGAAACCGCCCTATGAGACCACCTGTGGGAAATTAATGTGAAGTGGAGATAATGTACTAATTAATGAATAGGATGTTTTGTGAGAAGCAGGTGTCCTATATTACCTAGCAATGCACGCCCAGTACCCTTTGTGTCCGTTTTTGCAGTATTGATCCTTCCCTGCTTTCAAACACAGTGAACTTTGGCATTCCCTGAAACTGTAGAAGGGATGATCACAAAACAAATTTACTGTAATGCAGCTCAGGTTCAATTATTCCGCTCATCACTTTTATAGTTTCTCAGCGTTTTGAAAGAATCGCCATAACGTACATGGGTCCGGGATTTTGCCCACACAGTACACACTTGTACTTAAGTTGATCCTCGGTTGTAAGCCTGAAATACAGACAATTCTACCTCGAAAGTGCTATGAAAATAAGCATTCTATAGATCCATGCATGTCAAAAGGAACTGCTTTTATCATAAAGATCTAATCCAGGGCAGTGAGGACAGTGAAGCATATGGAGTAAAACCCACACCTCCCTCATCCAACACTAACTTGATCTCTCCAAGTGGATGATATTTCTGAATCCATTCGAAGAACTCTCGAGGCTACTTCTGCGAACCTGTAGGAAGAAAGAGGGGTTCTAGGAAAGAAATTCCTTAGGTGATGCTTGGTACCAATTGGCCTTGAATAATTTGGTGATAAGAGCGCGTCGTTCTACCTCCTACTAGGGATGCAAACTGTAGGATCATTATCAAACAATTTTGCAAGTTGTGGACAAGTCTGTAACAAAGGTAGACCTTGAAGTGGCTGAGTTTTTTTTCTTTTTACCAAAATAGTTTCTTGGACAATGCTTGTTATTTTGATTTAGGTTATTGTCTGTTTGTATGATTTGAAAGCATGGGCAGGCTGAAACGACTCCTGTCTCACAGGCCTTGACATTATATCACTCTGGCACGTAGCTGTAATCATACCTGTTTGCACTTTTTAAGTACATCATCCATGGTGTGAGAGAGGCATTTTCTTAACAAAAGGAAGATTAATGATTTAACCCTTTATCCTCTGGTAGAGGGAAGCCGTACAAATTCGAAGGGATTGATTGACTAACAGTTTCTGCTGTAGTATCTGTCAGATCGTTGTTCATTTGAAACTGCTGTTAAGCAAGCAAGTGCCTTCCAAACGGTTGTATGATGTTACTACGCAATCCGTTGTAATGCATGCCTTTTCCGCGCATGCGTTACAACGCGAATGCCACTACCACGAATATGCTTTACAACAAAAATGCCTTTACCACGCATAGTTATACAACGATTTTCGTTGTATAACTATGCATGATAATGGCATTTTCATTGTAAATGCTTTTTTCTATCCCTGCCCCAATTCCTTATATGTTCCCTAAAATCATTTAAAGTTAGTGTTATTTAAAATTATTACTCACAGTTTTTCTTACACGGACTTCTCCTTCAATGTTATGTAGTCCCTTTTCTATTTTTTGTAAAAGCAGTACATAGACGCACGTACGTTATTATGTCGTTAGGGAGGCTGGCTTATTTCAGGAAGGACGAAAGGCACAAATCATCGTCTTTATGGTAAGTCTTATTTCTTTTTTTAAACTCACTCTTTTTGGGGGGGGGACTCCCCTCCTCTAACCCCCCCCCCTTTTTTAATTCTACCTTTACCACACATTCCTTTACTACGTATTTCGTAGTAAAGAAATGCATGGTAAAGGCTTTACGTGGTAACCACGCATGCGTTGTAAAGCATGCGTGGTTAAGTACAGCGTGGAAACGGCCGCGTTGTAGCGGCTTTTTCCCCTTCCAAACAACCAAAGCAAAAATTGTTCTGTGGCATCAGGGGTGAAAACTAAATTCTGCCACCATCCCCGAGGCAGAATGAGTGTATCGAAAAGAAAAACAAGAATTCTGGAATGCTCTTTTGCATTATCGGTCCTATTCCTTCTCCTCAAAGTACAGAAGTTGGTGGAGGGACGTGGCTCTCCCTTTAGTCAAGAATGGTTGTGACTTCTGCTTGCTAAACTAATTTCCTATTAGCTCGAACATTAATCCTATTAGAGTTTTGTACTTATTTAAGATGTTCTGGGGTAGATGACCCACACAGCACTGTCTTGTCCAAAGCTCTTTCCCAGGACAGGATCCACAACTTATCGCTTGTGAGGCTCTCCACAACTGATTGCTTCTGAGGCTCACCTGGCTGCTGGAACCCTTCTGCTGCCTGAATCCTGCATATGTTTACTGACACACACATACAAAAATGTAGATTATTATTGTTCCAAGTAAGGCAAAAAGCAATTATTTTTTGAGGGGCTGGCAGGGGGAGGGGGAGTGAGTGGTTACCTATTGCTGGTCGAAAATTCTCACTTCATTTTAGAGTTTGATTGGTCACAGTTGACAGACGAGGCATAGTTTCAGCGCTATTATGAGAGTTACAGGAGAAGCAACACATTGTTTACTACTCAGTGAATGTCCAACATTGCTACTTACTCTTCCTGGTCACTGTGCAGATGGAAAAAGGCAAGCTTTGATGAACAAAGCCTGCACAGCTTCTGTATGTGCTGTACCTGTTTGAATAGTGACACTCCTAAAGATAATGAGTCCACTTGGTGTGTATGAAGTTCTACAAATTCATTACATTAATTGTCGAAGCCTGTGGTAGTTTCCTGTAGTTTTCTATTCTGAGAACATGTTCATTACCTCCTACAAAAGAAACACATTTCTGTTCCCTGTGGAGGCTTGTGAAATTGAGCCGAAAAATGATTGCTACAGATATCAGTTTTGCAGGAGAGAAAAATGTTGAGGGAGACGCTCCTTGTTGAATATATGGTACCATAAAAGATTGAAAGCGCACATCGTGTGTGTGTCTCCTGTCAGATTTTCAGCAACAGCTTCTGCGTTCATCTCCTCGCTTACTCTGGCAGATCAGAAGTTTCCGCTTTGCCGATCAAATTGCCTGTGGTTGTCATAGGCATGCCTATGGATGATTTGGACGAGAACATCCTAAACATATTTATTGCTCTTGTAAACATTCAGTTAGATGGTCTGACATTTTTAGATGTAACTACACTATCTGTGTATTTCTCACTGTTTTGTTTCTCTCACACACTATGGTTGGCTATAGACATTTCAGTATATACTCATTCCCTTGCATAGGAGGGTGATACTTGTACACCCTTCCTAACCATTGCTGGACTTGACAGCTTTGAAGAACTCAGCTTTTTGGTGTTGAATGTTTATAGCCCATGCATTCTCATTTTTAGCTATCTTTTACTTCTTGCTTGACAGAGAAAAGAGGCTAAGTTGACACTGTAACTACACTCCCTGACTGTTTTATAACATTTTTTTTGTCTCATTATGGTTTTCTAATAGAATATGAATCATTACAGGCACATAGTTTAATGCATTTGTTCCCTCATGTGAGGGATCTTTGTTGCAAACAAAACTTAATTTTTCTCTAGGTCTTGCCTATACACCAGCTCAGTTGGTGTCCATTAAGTTGGGCGGAAGGGAGTGTGGGTACTCTAAAATGTGTAAGCTTTTTCACAGAAACAATTTGGTGCGCTCTCCTTCTTTTTTAACAAGGGTATTTTCTGGATTTCCAACTCATTCAAAAGAATATGTAGGTTTTGTTGATCCATGAAAGTAATCCGAGCTAAAGAGATACTGTATTGTTTTTGATATTAGTCCTCTTGGTCTCCTTTGTTAGAACATGGGAGTTGGGAAGTGTTTTTGTTTTTTGTGAATGAATGCTTGAAAGACTTATTGTAGAGCCCTACGGCTGCCTCCAAAGGTATCCTGGCACTGGACCTAGATGAGCAAGGCGGTGGGGTGGATTCAGGATTAGGCCAAGGTGTAGGATACCAACAGCATGTTTCTTTCTGTCACAGAAATGTTGATTGGCTTCACGTTCTTTTCTTAATCGAAAAATCTGACACAATTTTGTCAACCATAGAGAGCTAATGAAGTATGGTGCAGCATACGTAAGGGAGCAAAAGCAGAGTAAAGGTAAATAGGAGCCTTTAAGATGATGCCCCAAAAAAATTAGCCATTCTGTTCATGGCCCAATGGCCGATACTGAAGCATATAATGATTATCTTTCTGACTGGTAGCCAGTGAGTATCCAAAAGTTGTTTAGAGATAGATTCCCTGTGGGATATTTAAGAAGTAGTCTGGCAGCCGAATTCCAAATGATTTTGATCTGACACGCCATATTTGTGGGACTTGTCATGGAAATGTACTTAATAAGCTGGAATCTGAGGGTGTACCACGTACACTACTAAGCTCCTTGCATTTTTTCTGTTCAGAAATTGAAGGTGCCCCCCCATCCAGAATATCATATACATCTGTAAACTAAACAAGGTAGCATGCATGGTTTTCTAGAAAGCCATTTCAGTCAAGGAGAGCTGTAGGGTGGGTAGATGCTTGACTAAATGCCTAACCTGTGCAACTACATCACTACATGCTTAAGAAATTGCTAGTCGTTATATAAAAGCAAGACGTCTGTGTTATGCAAGCTTTTCTCAATGGATTTTTCATGTAGATTAGCTGCTGGATTTGTCCTAGATGGCATTAGCAACATGGTTCCTAAATTGAGGTTATTCAGCCCCTATCTACCAGTATCCACACTGCCACCAACTTGTTTTCAGTAATTGGATGTATGTGTAAAGAAGTGTTACTTTTATGACTGATGTTATTGATCGTATAATTCCTTCTGTTAACAATGCCTCCTCACCCACACACTAGTCCAGTGTAGGGTAAACATGCAAGCCTTCATCATCTATGAATTAAGTGTGTGTGCAGAGTTTACCTAGGAGTGAACAGGGCCTGCCATGAAGAATATCTCAAACACGTGCAGTGGCACCTGCGTGTTTGCTTAATTTTAACATGGTTGGATACCTTTTTCAGTTTCACACTGCAGTGTGGTAGACGTTACCCTCAGTATTCTCGTGTTCAAAATAGTTTATTGAATTTTCATAATAAATAAACAATAACAATAGACAATACAAAGCTTAGTACCAAATAAATACCCAATAACAATAGAGGAATCATGAGAACATCAATTTAATTGCAATAGGTAAAACAGTAAATATAATATTTATAGAAAAGAAAAAGAGGGGGAGGGAAAGAGAACATCTATAAATGTATTATAATAGTGACGAAAAAGAGTTACTAAAACTTAAACTCTGGATTATTGTAATGACAATAGATATCATGAAATAATACATATTTAAGAAGATAAATAGATATCAATAGGTTTCCAAAAAGAATGATATGAGTTAAAATTATGATTAATACCATGTAAAGATATCTGAGATCCTCTTCTAGTAAAAATAAACCAAGACCACCAAACGTGTCCAGGTAATAAAGAAACATCTTTCCAACATGTTGTAATGGTTTTTAAAGCAGCTGACAATAAAAAAAATTGAAAAGTTTACCTTTGAATTCATTTAATTGTTGTGAAAGAACAACAGATTTGCAGATTATCAATTTGAATGAAACATCTTCATGAATATTAAATCTTTTTTTGTAAAAACCCAAACTTCAGTCCAAAATTTAAAAACAAAAGGACAATCCTAAAGCATATGCTGTAATGAACCAGTATGTAATTTTCAGTGGCAACAAATTAAAGTCGGAAGAAGTTTAGCATGAAATAATTGAAATGGAGTCCATAAACAGTTATATAAAATATGAGTTAGTTTGATAGAGCGAAAAAGGTAACCAACCAGAAATACTATTAAGCCAAATAGTTTTCCATGTATCAATAGAGAAAGAGATTGAAAGTTTGTTATTCCAAAATGTTGAGATAACATTAATATTGGTTCCATGAGAGGTGGGCATTTTTTTAATATAGTATAGAGACACCATGAGGTAAAGTGGAAACAGTTTAAATATAAATTGATAAATCGGACTTAACATCAGAAGGATTACAATGAGGAAATTAATCTAAAATAGAGTTACATAATGAATCATATGTGATAAAATCAGAGGAAGGTAAAAGAAATTTTGTTAGAAAAACTTCAAATGAAACAAAAGCATTATTGTGATAAACATCCTTAAAGTAGAAAATACAAGCTTTAATCCACGAGGACCAAAATCTAACATTTCTATTAAGTTTTATAACTGGGTAATACCATAATGACAAATTTTCGGTAGAAGATATAGGAGATTGAAAATTCAATCTATATCATTAAAAATTAGCTTGGTGCATTTTAAAATAACAGAATTATGAAAAAAATGATATTTATTAGACATAGTTAACAAAGTGGGTAATGGAAACGTTTCTATTACAGTTTTTTCAATTAAAAGCCAAGTAAGGGGATTCTTTAAAAAAGAGTGGGTAAACCAAATAGAGCTTTCTTTGTTTTAAAATAAAAGCTTTGTGATAATACAAAAAATCTGGTAATCCAAAGCTTCCATTACGCTTGAGTATTTTAATTTTTTTATAACTGATACAAGATGATTTATTATTCCAAAGAAATTTGGAGAGGAGTTTATCTACAGTTTTATAAAACTTCAAGGGAAATTAAGTGGGAATCATGGCAAGTGTAAAGAATTTTTGGTGCAATAGTAATTGTTATAGAATCCATTCAACCCCACCATGAAAGATGAAGTGAAGACCATTTGGTTCTTTTATCTTTAATATAATTTATGATGGAGTCACAGTTCAGCAATATTGTTGACATCATGGATGAAGAAAATTCAATTCCAAGATATTTCAATGTATCTTTTTGCCAAATGATATAATTCATGAGTATCATATCAGGAGTACAATAAATATTAAAAGGAAAGAATTCTGTTTTATTAGTATTTAACCTATATCCAGAAACTGTGAGGAACGAGGCTAACGTATCACTATTAAATAACAATACATCATCAGCATATGCTAAAGTTTTAATAATAACATCCTTGATATTAATTCCTGTAATATTATCACATTTTCTTATAGAAACAAGTAAGGGTTCAATACCAAGTAGAAAGAAAAGGGGGGAAAGGGGACAACCTTGTCTCGTACCTCTGAAAAGAGAAAATAGATTAGAAATGTTGCCGTTAATAAATAAATGAGCAGTAGGAGAAGAGTATAAAGCAGAAATCATATGTATAAACATGTCACCAAAATAAATGCTAATAAAGTATGAAATAAAAACTGCCAGTGAATTTTATCAAACGCTTTTTCAGCATCCAATGCGAGGATTCCTGATGGTAGAGACAAAATAAATCAATAAGGTACAACAGAGTTCTAGTATTATTGGCTGAATATCTATTCTTCATAAAACCAGATTGATCTGGATGAATAATAGATTCTAACACAGACGATAATCGAGAAGCAAGTATTTTGGCATACAATTTACAATCTTGGTTTATTAAAGAGAGAGGACTATAATTTGACACAAGGGTAGGGTCTTTATTAGGTTTGGTTAATACAATAATAAGGGCCTCAGTAAAAGAACCAGTAGTAGTTCCCGTAGAACGAAAAAAGGTAAAAAGTTGAAATAAATGAGGGATAAGCTGTAACTGAAATTCTTTTAAAAACTCAGCAGGAATACCATCAGGATCAGGGGATTTTTTTTTTGAGAGAGATTTATGGCTAATATAATTTCATTTTGAGTAATAGGTGAGTCAAGGTTAATTTTATCTGATTGCGAAATCTTGGGTAAACCACAATTTGACAATAAAAAATCAATTAAGGAGGCATCGTCAGTTAGGTTTGTTATATAGAGTAGTATAAAAATCCAGGAATTCATTAAAAATATCATTTTGGATAGAGCAATTTTACCATTTAGAGCCATGAATTGAATTTATTTGTGTTTTATCTTTTTTGATGCGTAAATAATTGGCTAAACGTCTTCCAGATCTATTAACATTAAAAGCAAATTTGGCTTTAGAATTCGAAAGCTGAATACCAGCTCTTCTGCTAAGGACTGAGTTAAACTCATATCTAAATTTCTGTAATTTGAATCTGTATTGAGTCATTAGACGTAATAAAAAGTCTCATATTTTGCAATTTGTTTATCCAAATTTTTAAGATTTTCATTAAAAGTTTTATTTTCATGGGACATAAGAGAAATAGTAGCACCTCTAATATAAGCTTTAAAGGTGTCCCGTCTATTCACCATAGAAGTAGAGCCTTCAGGGTTAAGAAGAAAGTAATGTATAGCATTTAAGAGTTTTAGTTTATTTTGTGCATTGAGAACAATACTAGTATTCATTCTCCATCTGGATTGTGTTGTAACATTAGAATTCAATTTCAAAATAAAAGAAATTAAGGCATGATCCGAAATATCAATATTACCAATAGTAGGAGTGACCACAGAGTTAATTAATTGTCTGGAAATTAATAGATAATCAAGTCTAGATTGAGAATTGTGTGGATCAGAAAAAAATGTAGAAAAAATGTGTGGGAAAATGTAATCTCCAAATATCAACTAGCTTTGTAGTTTGAAGAAATGATTTAAAAGCAAGGAGGTCAAAATGTAGTAAGAGATAATCTATCTAATAAGGGATCAGATAAAACATTATAATCTCCACCAACTACGAGAGGAACTTTACCCAATTTGAGAACTTCAGTTGTCTGGACAGACCAAAAGTGAGGATCATCAGCAGTAGGACCATAAACATTTAATAAAAACATAACCGAATCATGAACTTTAATTTTAGCAATAACATATCTTCCATCTGATACTGAAAATTTGTTCAGAATTTGACAATGTAGTCTTTTTACAAAAAGGATGGCAACACCCTTTTTTTGCCATTTGCAGCAGATGAGTCAATACTATCAACCCATTTTTTTCATATACTCTAAAATGTTGTCATCAATATGAGTTTCCTTTATGAAACAAATATCCGCTTTACAACTACCCAAATAATCTAAAATGTTTGTACGTTTAACAGGATGACGTAACCCCTTAACATTTAAAGAAACTATTTTAATATTTTGAATGCTAACCATAGTGAAAAAGAAAGAAAAAGAAGGTCAAGTAGAGTAGACAAAGATGTAGATAGAGAGAGGAAAATAGAAATTCCAAAACAGGTGATAAAGAGAGAGAGGGGAAAGAAAAAGAAAGCAAACAAAACATAAAAAATACGACAAACACTAAACATTATTACCAGGAATGAAACACACACATACTTTACAAGCATGACCGAAACAGTTGGAACCCCTTGTGAATATAACCGTAAAAATTGTCAGGAAAATGCGTAAAACTAATGTTCAGGTAGTAGAGTCATGAGTATCAATTGAATGCTGTAAATGCTGATCCAGAAACAATCTTAAATCTTCAGGTCGTTGGAAGGATTTAGAGAAATTATCTTTCCAAATGCGCATTCTTGATGGGTCAAAAAGACCATATTTAAATCCAAAACTTCTGAGCTGAGGACGAAGAGCAATAAATTCCTTGCGAATAGAAACAGTTTCTTTTGCAAAACCAAAAGATGGTGACGAAGAACTTTAAAAATCATTTGTAGAGGTTTTGTGTGAGGAGGATTACGATGTGATGGAATCCTACGCGCCTTATCAATTGCAAATTTTTCTGGAAATTTGATATTCAGAAGGCCAGGAATCAGATTCTCCAAATATAATCTGCAATTGGAACCTTCAACATCCTCTGGCAAATCAAAAATGCGCAAATTATATTGTCTGTTACCATTTTCCATATCCAGAAGGAGAGCAGACATAGGAGGCATTTTCGCTACTTGTTGAGAGAAAGCGTATATTAACTTTATTGTCATGTATTTTAACTGAATTATCAGAAATTTTCATTGGCATACTAGCCATGTCTTTGCGCAAATTTTTAATCTCTGTCGCAATTGAGTCTCTGTTGGCACAAAGTGCTTGAATCTCGTCAAGAATTAGTGATAAAGAAGGTTCACTTGACTCAACCACCTTAGATTTAACAGGAGGAGGAGAAATCTGCTGCTTCCTTTTAGTTTGCACATTTTTATGATCCATGCTTTTGTTTGAAGAAATAAACTTGCAAGGAATATAAAAATAATAAAAATATAATAAGTGCTGAGAAAAGCTTGACAATAATGTAATAATTATTGAGAAAAGCTTGAAAAAATGAATGGTGCAGCAGCTAAAACTGACTGTTGGAGTGGTTAGGCCAAAGCCAGGCCCTCTCCTAAGCACTTACTCCTCCCCCCTGACAGACAGTACCTCAAAGCAGGGCTGAGAGCTGAAGCAGGAAAGAATAAAACACCACTTCTACCAATGAGCAGACCTGAAAAAGCTTGATCACAGTGACCTCATTTTAGGAGACAATTTGACAGGAATATCGTCATTATAGATGAAAAAACATGGAAAATCAAGCCGAGCTCAGCAGGCGGCGGCCATCTTGTTTTGCGCGCTCGCGCGTCTCCCCCATTACCCTCAGTATTATAAGTGCCATGTTCATCAAAAAATTGAATTGTTCCTAATTGAAAATATAACATCCTATAAGAAATTAAATAAACGGGGAATGCATATCATGGCCGTTCAAGGAAATAGGCTATAGCTATGTATTGAATAATTGTGAAGGGCAAGCGATATCTCTTTAGTGTGATGGTGAATAGAGCACATGGAGGGGCTATCTCATATTTGGTCTGTCTCCCCTTATTGTTACTAAATGAGGATGCTGAATATTTGCATAGTATTGCAAGCAAACACAATCTTATATATATTTTTTCTTTCAATGTTCTTTTCCATTTACTGCCCATAATGTGATGGAGGTCTCAAAATAACTCGTTGTTCCATTTAGAGCAAGAAGTTTTTGTTAGACTGTGTCACTGGGTCTTTTATTCTAAGACATTGCATTTGACTTTGTAGAGTGTCGCTGGTTGTGACGGAGACTGTTGATGCAGGCTTACTTGGAGAAGGCATTGTTGAAAGCTTGATCCATGCATGGAAACATTTGCTTTTGCAACCAAAGGTAAGTGAGTGTTCACCAATGACGTGCAAAAATAACTAAGTGTTGTGTAAGGCCATGTCTGAATGAAGAATTTTAGTTTAAAAATAGACATTAAAAAAAAAGTAGTTAATTGAGATTAATATAAATTTGGGTTCTCTGAAGGGGAAGATCAATTGACTAGGTTGTAGGGCTGTAACTAAAAAAGGATTTATTTTTCAAACTTGTTAATGAGTATTCCAGCAGGAAAGCTTCATTCGTTCCCGGTGGTACATCAGAGACTCTGGATGTTGAGGTATTCAACTAAGCCAAGGTAGGTAATTATATGTTTAATTCAGAGCCAGGTGGGTGGAGTTAAAGGGCATGTGACCGGTTATACTGGGCATTTTGTTCTGTTAGTCGGGGCCTTCAACTTATCGCAAAGCATGCACCCAATATAAGAAAATATGCCATTATGTTGCAGTCTATGGGTGCCAAGAAGGTATGTGGTATTGTATAATGGATTTGTTTGCTGGTTTGGGAGGGAGAGTGTTGTTCCACTCCTTTAAGATAAGGGGTAACCTAATAATCTGGTCAGTCACAGTGTATGTCTCACATGCAGTGCCATGTTAGTTTTCTTTGCCCTAAGAACTGGTAGAAAACTATATATTTTTCTCCTGCTAATGTAGCCACCCTTCTATGTTCCCGAAAGGATATTTATAAAAAAAGGCACGGAAGCATACTGCGTTGTCTGTTTTGAAGACAGTTTAGTTAGACAAAGAACAACATGAAAATTATCAGCATGGTGGTCTTCTTGAAGATCAGTTTCTGCCCACTGTTACCTTTTCCTTTGCAAAATTTAATCTCCAGAAGGGACTAGACAAGAGCTAATAATATCCAGTAACTCCAGAGAAATTCTTCTTTATTCTCATAAGGCATCTTTCTCTGAAACTAGATCATTTCATTAGATCAGGTTTGCTTTCCTTTAAAATTCAGGGTAACTAGCAAAAAATCGCAGAATTCATACAAAATAGAAGACCAATCTGAGAATAACATCAATTGAAACTATGTTTTATCATGCATGTGAGCAGTTTCTAGACAACTGCTGGGAGAATAAGTTAAAATGTTGTCATGGTCATGTCTCAACAGGAAAACTATTTAAAAGGTATGGAGTGAGTTTGTTGTGAGGAAGTACATCTGGGGTGACTAGCCAAATTCTAATGCCAGTAAGACGTTTTTACGGAATTGGTAATTTTTACTGCAAATTTTATTTTAAATGTGTTTTTAACAAGTTGCAATTCAGTTTGTAACAGTGGGTGTATCAGAGTTTGACTAATGAAAATATGGTTGTAAATAGATTTTTTTTAAAGCAAGCTACACAAGGAAAGCCCACATTCCAAAAGTTAGTGTCTGCTGTCTGAGTAGACATTGTCTTCAAAATGAGGTCTTGACCTCTTAAGCACAGGAAGTTTGCTGCCATGTTCCAGTCCTGGGCCAATCATTGCAAATTGAACACTGATGTTGCCTTCCTGTAACTGTTTTATTTGTGTTTGTTATTAAGCAACCTTGAACTTCAGCTGTCTTCTTGCTGCTAATCTTTGTCATTGCTTTGCTGCACTACTACTGTGTCTAATGTGCCTGTTGTGTGTTTACAAGGCAATATTGTGAAAGCTGTGGTGCCTATCCATTTCCTGTTACTGGAGGAACCCTTTGTTTACCCTCCAGTGAGTTTGGCAATCATCCAGGCTTATTGGAGGTGGTTTATATTGCTTTTGGTTTTTGTCAACATCAGAGCTGCTGTCCAGATGTCAGAGGGACACTGAAATTGTCACCGTTTCTGAGTGAAGGTGGTGATCAGCCACTAAACCTAGTTTAGGTAGCTATGTTAGCAAGAATTACAGAAGCTATTTAACTGCTCCACGGAGGCTTGCGGGGAGAGCAGATGGAGGTTAGTGGTGGTAGGAGATAGTTGGTAGGAGAAAGGATGGAGGCAAAGAAAGCTTCTCCAGCACTGGAGAAGCTTTTAAACATGTAATGCAACAGACCCTCTGTTGGCGCTTGCATCCCTCCTTATCTATTTACTGAAGCCTTCATCCAGTACTTTTTGCGTCTGTTGTCTTGGCACTAAGGAGACCTGCAAACCAGGAGAGAACATATTGGATTAGTGGTAAGATCTCTACCTGGTTACTGCCATCTTTCAAGAATGGAAAAGTCTACAGAATTGCCTTGCTGACGTGACATGTGAGACAAGAAGGACTTAGCTGGCTCCCTGCAGAGGGCTCAAGTATAGTATACCTGCTAGAATTCGGAAACTGGTCCCCAGGAAAATGTTCTCAAGACTTAGCTGAATTAAAGACCTGCCCGGGCACAGCGTGACAGACCAAGCCTGCTCATGAGCAGCATGGTTGTGAGGATGTGCCTGCACCATCCTCGACCAATCCCATGCCTGGCTGCCTGTTTTCTCATTGCCAGAGAAACCACTAGGTAACAGACTTTCACATCCCGGGGTATGGAATACTGTTGCGTAGGCTGGATGAGGTCACCCTGTACTTGGAATCTTTCTAGCCCTTACTCACCCATAGATTTTCCAGGCAGAATGATTGTAGATTGAAGTCACAGTCACTATCTAATCATAAAGGATCAGTTTACAGTTGGAACTGGTCCAGCCAAAGATGTCAATGAGTGGCCCAGGGACCATGGTTGCTCCTGGTCCAATGAGTGCCCATGACAATTCAGAAGCCTAGATGTGCGTAGCAGATTCTGAGACACAGGCCCATAAAGGATTAGGCATTCCTGGAACTCGATAGTAGTAGCTGGCCCACACTCTCCCAATAGTTTGATAGAAAAATATAGGGACCAGTTACAAACTTAATAAATCGGTGCACTTCATGACAAAATGATCCATGGTCAAGCTGTCATGCATGCATACATACAGTGCTGCCATCCAGCGAAGATTGTGGATAAATGGCCATTCTGAGTTGAAAATAAGTTAGAGCAATTGTTGGGAAGGCCGAATTAGCAGTTTGATGCGCCAAGGTTATAAAGAAAAAGACAGCTAGTTCTGAAATAGTTGTTGTTCTGACTGTGAACCCCAAAAGATTTCAAGATGCAACCTTTATGAACTGGGGGATGGAGACATACAGGTATAGGGGAAGTGAGTTGTTACAGATGCAACAGTGGCAATCATTTAGCTTCCAGCTAAAATTATCCCACTCTCAAACAGAAGTGTAGTGTGTGTGTGGGAAGGTAGGACACTTGCATGAAGGAAAGAAAGTTCCAAGGTGAGGTGTATTGGCCATTACGAGGAAAGATCATCTAGTGCAGAGAATTCCCTAGATAACTTTGACATTTTTGAATATAAAGGAAAATGTGGTATTAAACATATTGAACAACAGAGAACTTAAAAACAAACTGTCATACTACTTGATGATTGAAGGAGGTGGCATCCACGTTATAGGAGACTCTGGTTCGCGGTATACTGTCGTGGAAGAGTGTGTGTAGAAGTAAATTTGAAAATAAATTAGACCGAATTTGTGAGAGTCTCACATAAGCACTGAGGAATATACCGCTGAATTCGAGATTCTTGGGTACTGCAGTTAAATATGTAAAGTTAAGAAAGGGAAAACAATGGGGTAATGTTGCATAGCGAAGAAGGGTATCTCTGTTCTGGGTTGATTAAATCAGAGAAACTTGTATATAGTCCTAGAACCAAACAGTGCTGATCAAATGCTGGTGCTGTGTGAGGGCGAGACCACTGGATTGAAAATGCTAGTCGTGTTTCTAGGTGATTCAGTGGGAAGATTGGGAATTTATTTGGGTTCGAGTATAACATTTTACTCAAAGATAATGCTATACTAAAGGTTCACAAATCTAGAAATGTTTCTATTCTGCTCAGGGAGGAGGTATACAAAGAACTGAAAAAATTGATTGAGGCAGACCTAATTGAGCCTATTGATTCTTAAGATTACTCAACCTCTTCCTACTTCCTTTGGTCATCACACATTAAAATTACAGTATGTGTAGACCTTCGGGATTTGAACAACAGTATTTTCATTGAGGAGATTCAACTATGTAAGATCAATTATATGTCTGCTTACTTGATGGTTATCGACATGTTTTCTATCATCATATCATCAACTCCCATTTCATGCTGACAGCAAAAGATGCAGGGAATTCAAAACCCCTGATCGGTGCTTCCAGTTTAAAAGGATGATGCTTGCTTGGTTTGCCCTGCAGTGGGTTTGCCGAGACGTATGTTTAATCTGTTCGAAAAATTAAAGTGATACTTTTTTTCCCGGGATGACAGTTATGGGGAGAGACCAGCGTGAACACAGTCACAGGCTTGAAAGAGTACTTGACATCTTGGGAAGAATGTTTTGACTGCGCAGTACACCAAATGCATATTTTCATAGAGAATGTAACATTTTGAATCAGTGTAATCAGTGGGTAGGGCATCCGACTAAAGGCAGAGTTATTGGATGCTTTCAGGTGTGCTCCTGCACCTCACAACTCAGATAATGTCAGTATTTTTCTGGGTCTGGCAGAGTTTTCTGCTAACTTCAACTGGTTTGCAGACAAAATCTTCCATTTCAGACAGCTGGTTAAGGCGAAAAATATGTTCTGTGGTAAAACAAGTATCATGATGCCTGACCTTTAAGGTTTTGGTCCGCAAGGTTTAGGTATAATTACCATTCATGCCTGTGCGAATAGTTTAGGGGCATGTTGGAAATTTGCCCGCTTTGCTGAGCCGTCCAGATTTTTTTATGCCCAGTGGTAAAGTGTTTCCTTCTCCATTCAACATGGTAAAATTGGTATACTCATCATTGGCATATTGAACTTATCTATGTCCCTAGTATATAGTATCAGGGTATATAAGGGCCCGTAAGTAAAATTTCACAAGTAGACTGCAGCACTTGTGCCATCCCTTTCGTGACAATTTAAACAGGACTGCAGGCCTGCTACCAGTAGCCTGGCTCTGTAGATGTGAACTGCAAATTCCACCCACCAAACAACCTCTTTTTACGGACCTCAATCTTTCTTTTAAATCTTTATAAATCACCTCTAAGTAAGCATTATTACCCATTAGGCGGGGTGAGTTGTATTCAAAAGAAGGATATGTAAAATGTTCATATTAGACAGGATCTCACAGTGACGAGACTTACAAAGCTATTTTCACTGCAGCAAGTATGATTCTAGGATGCAATATTAAATATGAGTCCTGTATCCCGGCAATAGGGCTAGCTAGAAACCTATTTAAACAACTATCTTTAATAATTATGAAAAATCCCATTCAGTGGTGAAGTGAGTTTTTTTTTCTAAATATCAAAGAAAAGTAACTTTTATAAAGTTACCTTACCCTGCCTGAAGTCCCTGGAAGCTAAATTAGCATTTTGCTCTGCCACTTTCAGCTAGCCAGTAATTAGTATTTAAATTAGTGTGAATGAGGTGTGAACTTTCTCCTAGAAGCAAACAATAGACTGACCTGAAAGGGCAGAGATGATTTATCTGAACCTGTCGTAATATGCAGGTGGGCTGGGAGGAGCCTTTCTGACATTAAAGTGTCAAGTCTTGCTTTAGTGTCCCATCCTGCTTGACTGGTCTGCTAGAGTTTTTCATTTGATATTTGGGGTGCACTATATAGAGACCTCCATGGTCACAGACAAGTGTTAGCTGATACTTGAGCAAGCCCTTCTTGTGTCCCCCTGCGAGTCAGGCCTCAATCACAGTGGGCCTCTTTTTTACATTACAATGTCACAGCATGTTTGATATGTCTGCTGGATTTACATAGAACATTTGGGTTGCACTTCAAACTATGAAGGTCGGAGGCCAAAACAATTCTTTTCTAACCCATGTCTGGTTGCTTAAAACTCTGCTTTGTTCTATCAAACTTCCTGTCTCTGAGGTTGTTGGGAGTACAGGGACTGCCTAAGATTGGATTTTAGTGTTAAAGTTGGGAGGAGACTTGAATTACCTTTTATTTTCTACAAAAAACAAGCTTTATTAGCGATTGCCATATTCCAGGTACTTTCAAAAAGGGGGTAGTGATGGACAGAGTATCTGAGTTAATCAGAACACTCCTACCCAGTCAACAGATCAGGGCTTGATCCATCACCGTTTTTTAGCTCACTGTGTCAGGCCTTTCGTCGTGGCTCCTCAGGATTGGTTTGATGCTGAAAAGGGGCCCACCTCTAGATCATCCCAAGTCTGGCTCTTTGTGACGCAGACTATTAAGGAGATCAAGCGGGGGAAAAAATGAAGATAGTCCGGAGGGGAACAGCTGGGCAACTGGAACTGAAAACCTGCAACATACAAAGCAAGGAATCAATGGGCAAGTCACTCTATGCCTAACTACTCTCTACCCCCCCCTGCTTTATGTCTGACACCCACCTGAATAAGACTACAGGCGTGGTGGAACCAAGAGTGACAGATCAGGCGTCTTCTCGATTCCCAGGATTTCCTGCTTAAAGATATAAAGAAGACCATAAATATGCCCCCTCTTTCCCGCCACTTGGTATAGGGTTTCACAAGCACTGAATGTAATGAAGATCATTCACAACCTACCCCCTGAGAACTGGAAGGGAACCGGAATGCCAATGAGGATACCATACACCTGTCACTAAGTATGGAAAAGAAACGTTCCCCTCCGAGAGGATGGATAATGAATTGTACCGGCAGGTACACAAATACCCTAAAAGTTTCTCAACCAAAATAACCGGGAGTCAATTAGGGTATTCCAACCAGGAATAAAGTCTGGAACATAACTGTTGCCCAGCAAAACAAAAGGTTGCTGTGAAAAACGCACTTCCCTGCAGATACGTCTCTGCAGGAAATAACAGGAGCACTATTCCTTTAAAGTACAAAGATACTTGATGTCAGTATTTGAACAGACCTCCGAACTCAGCCGAGTTGGAGGCGACTGGAAAACAGTAACAGGGAGTACAGTACAGAGTAACAACACCCCCTTTAACTCAGGGATAACCTGTAGCAGGACCTCGCAAGACGCGAAGTGGGCGCTTCCTAAGCCCCTCCAGATAATCCACAAAGCGGTGCTTAGCCGGGTTCAAACACCGAAAGATCAGCAACCGGGACGGGCGCTTCCTAAGCCCCTCCTGGTAATCCAGCGGTTCCCAAACACCATTCAGCGTGAGCTTCAGTTCAACCCACCTGAACTAGGACAAAACAAAAGAGCCGGTCACACGAGCCTCTAGCCCGCTCGTCAGGAAGGAATAATCGGCAAAGCGTCTTCCGCAAACACCAGGATATCCCGTTTCCTGGTCGCGCCGCATCATTCTGACGCGCCGTTTTAGGAAACATGGGAAATGTAGTCTTTTCATGTTCAAGACGAGTTCACAATGCAGGCAGTGATTTACCAGCGGCCGGGGCTTCCTGACACACTGCACCATCCCAGTTCAGAACCTGGCTATATGAAAATTAGTCAGTCTCTGGCCCAGTGCATCATGGGAACAGGGCAGACCAAACTACCAAGCCAATTCTTCACTGGAAAGGAAACAAGCTTCCGGGGACCGGTTTCTGGCATTACAGCCGTCTTCGGCCCGGCTTGCTTGAATCCTGATGGTGCAGTGAGCAAGGGACTCATGTCTGAGCATACCCTTCCACACTTATGGTGGCCAAAATAATTTCAAAAAGGGGGTAGTGATGGACAGAGTATCTGAGTTAATCAGAACACTCCTACCCAGTCAACAGATCAGGGCTTGATCCATCACCGTTTTTTAGCTCACTGCACCATCCCAGTTCAGAACCTGGCTATATGAAAATTAGTCAGTCCCCGGCCCAGTGCATCATGGGAACAGGGCAGACCAAACTACCAAGCCAATTCTTCACTGGAAAGGAAACAAGCTTCCGGGGACCGGTTTCTGGCATTACAGCCGTCTTCGGCCCGGCTTGCTTGAATCCTGATGGTGCAGTGAGCAAGGGACTCATGTCTGAGCATACCCTTCCACACTTATGGTGGCCAAAATAATTTCAAAAAGGGGGTAGTGATGGACAGAGTATCTGAGTTAATCAGAACACTCCTACCCAGTCAACAGATCAGGGCTTGATCCATCACCGTTTTTTAGCTCACTGCACCATCCCAGTTCAGAACCTGGCTATATGAAAATTAGTCAGTCCCTGACCCAGTGCATCATGGGAACAGGGCAGACCAAACTACCAAGCCAATTCTTCACTGGAAAGGAAACAAGCTTCCGGGGACCGGTTTCTGGCATTACAGCCGTCTTCGGCCCGGATTGCTTGAATCATTTTGTCCACCATAAGCGTGGAAGGGTATACTCAGATGTGAGTCCCTTGCTCATTGCACCATCAGGATTCAAGCAAGCCGGGCCGACGACGCCTGAAATGGCAGAAACCGGTCCCCGGAAGCTTGTTTCCTTCCCAGTACAAGAATTGGCTTGGTAGTTTGGTTTGCCCTGTTCCCATCATGCACTGGGACAGGAACAGACTAATTTGCATATAGCCAAGTTCTGAGCTGGGATGGTGCAGTGAGCTAAAAAACGGTGATGGATCAAGCCCTGATCTTTGGACTGGGTAAGAGTGGTCTGCTTAATTCAGGCACTCTGTTCATCACCACCCCCTTTTCTGAATCATTTTGTCCACCATAAGCGTGGAAGGGTATACTCAGATGTGAGTCCCTTGCTCATTGCACCATCAGGATTCAAGCAAGCCGGGCCGACGACGCCTGAAATGGCAGAAACCGGCGCCCGGAAGCTTGTTTCCTTCTCAGTACAAGAATTGGCTTGGTAGTTTGGTTTGCCCTGTTCCCATCATGCACTGGGACAGGAACAGACTAATTTGCATATAGCCAAGTTCTGAGCTGGGATGGTGCAGTGAGCTAAAAAACGGTGATGGATCAAGCCCTGATCTTTGGACTGGGTAAGAGTGGTCTGCTTAATTCAGGCACTCTGTTCATCACCACCCCCTTTTCTGAATCATTTTGTCCACCATAAGCGTGGAAGGGTATACTCAGATGTGAGTCCCTTGCTCATTGCACCATCAGGATTCAAGCAAGCCAGGCCGACGACGCCTGAAATGGCAGAAACCGGTCCCCGGAAGCTTGTTTCCTTCCCAGTACAAGAATTGGCTTGGTAGTTTGGTTTGCCCTGTTCCCATCATGCACTGGGACAGGAACAGACTAATTTGCATATAGCCAAGTTCTGAGCTGGGATGGTGCAGTGAGCTAAAAAACGGTGATGGATCAAGCCCTGATCTTTGGACTGGGTAAGAGTGGTCTGCTTAATTCAGGCACTCTGTTCATCACCACCCCCTTTTCTGAATCATTTTGTCCACCATAAGCGTGGAAGGGTATACTCAGATGTGAGTCCCTTGCTCATTGCACCATCAGGATTCAAGCAAGCCGGGCCGACGACGCCTGAAATGGCAAAAACCGGTCCCCGGAAGCTTGTTTCCTTCCCAGTACAAGAATTGGCTTGGTAGTTTGGTTTGCCCTGTTCCCATCATGCACTGGGACAGGAACAGACTAATTTGCATATAGCCAAGTTCTGAGCTGGGATGGTGCAGTGAGCTAAAAAACGGTGATGGATCAAGCCCTGATCTTTGGACTGGGTAAGAGTGGTCTGCTTAATTCAGGCACTCTGTTCATCACCACCCCCTTTTCTGAATCATTTTGTCCACCATAAGCGTGGAAGGGTATACTCAGATGTGAGTCCCTTGCTCATTGCACCATCAGGATTCAAGCAAGCCGGGCCGACGACGCCTGAAATGGCAGAAACCGGTCCCCGGAAGCTTGTTTCCTTCCCAGTAAAAGAATTGGCTTGGTAGTTTGGTTTGCCCTGTTCCCATCATGCACTGGGACAGGAACAGACTAATTTGCATATAGCCAAGTTCTGAGCTGGGATGGTGCAGTGAGCTAAAAAACGGTGATGGATCAAGCCCTGATCTTTGGACTGGGTAAGAGTGGTCTGCTTAATTCAGGCACTCTGTTCATCACCACCCCCTTTTCTGAATAATTTTGTCCACCATAAGCGTGGAAGGGTATACTCAGATGTGAGTCCCTTGCTCATTGCACCATCAGGATTCAAGCAAGCCGGGCCGACGACGCCTGAAATGGCAGAAACCGGTCCCCGGAAGCTTGTTTCCTTCCCAGTACAAGAATTGGCGTGGTAGTTTGGTTTGCCCTGTTCCCATCATGCACTGGGACAGGAACAGACTAATTTGCATATAGCCAAGTTCTGAGCTGGGATGGTGCAGTGAGCTAAAAAACGGTGATGGATCAAGCCCTGATCTTTGGACTGGGTAAGAGTGGTCTGCTTAATTCAGGCACTCTGTTCATCACCACCCCCTTTTCTGAATCATATTCCAGGTACAGCCACATTAAGAAACAGCAAATCTCTGCATCAGTCCAACAAGCCATAAGGGGGATTGAACATCATACAATAACAAAGGGTGGACGTAACTCGCAGACCTGCACTCTGCGGAACTCTGCGGAGATGCATACAAATTCTATGGAATTCTGCAGAGTTCTGCACACCCCGAGGCTCTGAATCTCAACCTGCCTGCACGTGTGCACTGGTCTGTACTGTGCCATACTCAACAGGTCTGGAGCAGGGCACCGAGTCGTGAGGCCACTATCTAGGCATGTACACCGATAACAGCAAACGACTCTAGAAGAGAACTCAAGGCCTTTTCCTGTTTACAGGCCCTCTGCACCGGAACAGGCAGCAGAGTTGTGCAAAATAAAACATTGGCGGAGATTCTCATTCCTATCCGAAGAATGCACAATGTGCACCGTCCCCAAAATTGGGCTCCTACACGCAGCCTTGACCCCGAAAAGATGGATAATGAACCATTCCTGCTCTTCCCTACACAGTGTCGCTTTGCAATTCTGGCAATAGCATACCTAGAACTAAGAATAAATTAAGCCCCCAAGGAGTGGCGTCACACGGTAGTGCACTACAAACACTAACGCTTCATTGACGTTTTCACATCTGTGTGTATAATCATGGAAAAAGACTGCATGACGTCAAATAGCTTTATTTGCATGCACCTTCTGTGTTGCGGGGATGTCTACTGCACACACTGCAGTCTGTGCATGATTTTAGTATGTGGTGAATACATAATCACCCTCTCAAAGTCGTACCTGTTATGCCACTACACTCATGGTCTCTAGGCTTATCCGTACATAGGCTTGGTATGGCAGGAACATCTTCTCTCTTTCCAGCTCCCATCCACTTCTCTGCATCTTCTGCAGCTCCCAGGGATGCAGGATGTATAATGGGAGGAGGCAGGAACGGTGCTTGAGGAGCAGGGGGATCGACGATCAGGAAGGAAGGGGCTATCGGACTGCAAATGGAGCCATGAAAACGAATCACTGGAGTCACCGTGTGTCCTGGGGTGCTGCGGCGGTTGTGCTTGTCTTGATGCACTTTTATACAGTGGACCTCCGGGGAGAAGGCTCCATTATCACCCCAGTATGCAGGTAGCTGTGCAGGGAAGGTGTCTGGCGGCTTTGTGTCACTGCTTTGGTTGCTGTCATATCTTTTGCTGCTGCTTTGTGGAGGGCTCATACACAGCAGCATAGAGATGTCAGACTTGACAGGCAATCAACACTTCAGATTTTTCTGCGGCGCTCTAGGATTGGTTAAGGTGTCCCAACTGTTCTAATCCTTGGTTACCTTAATGTTAGTAGTACATGTACGTCACACTCACAGGCTACTCCCAGAAGTATGTTCGCTTTGAGATTGGGTGTTAAGAGAGATGGAAGTGCTAAAATTATGGGCAAATGACAGCCATTGAAAGACCTGCAACATAGGGTGGGTGGTAAACTCTGCCACTTGGCGGATTGCAAAGTTTTTGCCTAAGTCTTGTTAGAGTGGAGTGGCAAAACTCTGCAAACTTCACTGACGGAGCGGAGTTTACCACCCGCCCCTGGCACTGATATGCTACGCATGTCCAAGTAGGTAAACTAGAGAATGGGATGGTAATGCACATACAAGCAAGAAGTTTTACATTCTTTAACCACCGAAACCTGTACTTTGAATCCCACTCTGCAATAGGAGCAATTGCTGGAAGAAGGGGGAAAAAGACAATAAGCAAGAAACTCATTTTAATCCAATCATAGGGAAAAATGGACCACTAATTTACTGAGGAAGGCCTAGAAGCAATAAGAATGTGAGGGGAAGGCAGGTGTGGGGACTTTGTTATGGAGGGGTAGAGGGAGCAAGTTTCGCAGACCTCTACTGTGCTCAGCTCTGCTCAGTATGTGAAATGTATGTGGCACAACGTCATGTCAGTGAGTGGTAGTGGTGCTATATTCATCTGATGATTCTTTAGCTGGGACAGAAAGTAGGTGGGCACCTGGAGTCATCAAGGGACATTTGTGCATGATCTAATCCCATGCTTGTGTATGTTCAGGTTTGCGTCGTCCCTTCTGCGCTTGTCATATTGGCACCATCACATTCCGCCAACGTATTCAATTCTCATCTCCAACCTTGTAGTGGAAGGCCAGTAGGTGATTTCCAGAACGTGGAAATATGTTGGCGGGCCAGTATTAAAGCGAGGCCCGCAAATTCATAGGTGATCATTTTAGTATGGGGTGTGGGAAACAGTCCCAGTATGCAGACAGTCTGGGTCTTATTCCAGTTGTGCCTGGTGGCTTCATTCATAAGGACCATCACTGTGTCCCTGTATGACGTGAGAGTCTAGTAATCCCAAACCATGTGGTAAAGGTCTGCTCTGTCTAGATGGCATCTGGGACAGGCAGCCTTTGCTCCTGAAAACATTCTGTTGATTAGCTTAGGCGTCAAGTATACTCTACAAAGATAATAGTATTGTATTCATTTAAAGCATTATGAGAGGTGCGAGGGGTATGCCTAAGGACATCAAATCAGTCTTTGTCTATCAATTCCCGCCCTAAGTCTGCTGCCAAGTGGTCTCAGAGGGGGGAGAGTTTGTGTCCAGTTATAGAGAAAACTTATCTATAGTGAAGTGTAATTGTTTTTTTCTGGCTTGCCGTAGGGCAGATCATTTTAAGACAAATGTGCTGAGGGGGTTCCAGCCCTTCTGTACTCTACATCAGCTGTCACTGCACTGTAGAGAAGAAAATGATGGTGTGGCGGGTGTCAATCTCAGTCACCCAGTCTGGGAGACCCTGCAATTGGCCACCAGAAAATCAGTCTCCAACAGTCGCCATACTTCTTTGCTCCCTGTCCAGTAGTCCAGTCTCCTGTGTGTGTGAGGTAGAGCAGAATCGACAGGGGGACGTCTTTAGCATAGGTAAGTGTCGTCCTGGTGCATTGTAGAGCCCTGAACCAAGCGAAATGAAGGGAGGGCAACAAGGGTCCCTTGAGACTTACTCGGTGTAGAGAATGTGGCTTAAGAAGTAATGCCACCAGGGTGATGCGATACTAGGATTACCATAGAACACTCCCACAAACACCACCAGTACTCTGAGTCCGAGTTTAGTGTGGAGGAAAACTTCGCCCATCTTGAAAATGCCCAAAATGGATAGTGTTAACTCCGGTTTCATTTACCCCATTGGTTAGGGCATACACAACAGTCATTCCCACTAGCTTTTGCCAGGCATAAATGTGGCAACTCCAGGCACCCACTTCAAAATACTCTCAGACCTGTGGAAGACCAGGACCTGCTGTCTGAGGCCTGAGAAGAGTCTAAAAGACTGGACCTGCTCTCATTCTTGTACCCAGGACAAAGAAGTGGACTCCAAGGGTCACAAGGCTGACCTCCTGTTAAATCTACAGGGGCACCACATGCTGAAATAGGCCTTTTGCTTGCAACTGCCCAACTGACCAGTGGCAACTGGACCTCAACTGGACCTTTCTGTTGCCTTCGTCTGCCATCTTTTGAGTCTCTACTTGCCTTCGCTGAGGTCTGTGGGCTTTAGAAGTGTACTCCTGTGGTGGATTGAGCTTTTTAGTACCCCGACAATTACTTGATTACCTAATTTTGATTGATGTGGATACTTCACTCACTCAACTAACAAACCAATTTCTTACAGAGGTATTACATCCCAAAGTGTCAAAAAAGGATAGAAGGTTATTTATGTGACAGTTTTATATAGCGCTGGCTGGACCAGAGGCTATCAGAGCCCTTTACAACATATAGCATTGACAGAACAATTCACAGTTGATATAGTTGGGGGCAGGGGTGGCAGGCTGAGGTATTTGTTCAGTAGTAGATTTTTTAAATTCCATTTAAAGCAGGTATAGGAAGGGTTGCTGCTAATATCTTTAGAAAGAGAATTCCAAATCGATTGAGCGTTACCCGGGAGAGACTGTTTCTGAGATTATTCTTTTGTTTCAATTTGGGAGAAATGAGAAGAAGTGAGTCGGAGCTTCCTAGAGCCATAGTTTTGCCCACTTTCAATAATTTCTTTTCTAAATTTTAAAGGTTTGAGGTGTGAAAGGCTTTGTGGGTGATACAGGCTGTCTAGAAGATGCATCTTCCTTCTCTTTGAAGCCAGTTCCCAGTGATAATGGCATTGCCATAATCAAGTTTCGAAAAGACAAGTGATTGTACAACAGTTTTTAGGTTTTCAAGTGGGATAACCGATTTGATTTTCTTGAGATTTTTTAGGCTGAAGAGCGCCTCTTTGTCACAATTGTGGATGTTTTTACATTGTCATGTTTGTCTAGGGTATCTCCTAGGGACTTCACATAGTTAGAGAGTGTGAGAGAGCAGTTAAGAGCGTCCATGCTCTTGTGCCAGTTTTGGATTGGTGATGGCTTGTCATTTGGGGAAAAGAGTAACAGTTCTGTTTTATTGGGGTTCAATTTTAGGGGATTTGATGAGTATTTTCATTGACATGTTTTTGTTTAGGGTGATTTTTAGGGACTTCACAGAGTTGGAGAATGTGAGAGAGCAGTTAAGCACGTCCATGCTTAAGCCAGTTTTGGATTGGCTATGGCTTTTCATTTGGGTACGAGAGTAACAGTACTGTTTGATTGGGGTTCAGTTTTAGGTGATTAGTGCTTACCCAGGTTTGTGTCTTGTTTAGCGTGGTATTCAGATGGCAGATGCCACTGTGGAATGATATTTTGAAGTAAAGTTGTGCATCGTCAGCATGAAGGTGGCATTTCACCTCTGCCTGTTTCAGGATAACAGTGAAGGGTTCCATTAAAAGGTAGAAACGTACTGGGGCGAGGATGGTGCCTTGTGGAACTCCTTGTGGGATTGGTGTAGGTTGTGATGGACCGCTTCTGATTTTTATGTGTTGCAAACAATATTGTAGATAGGAGGTAAACCATCTCAGGACCGTGCCATTGATACCAGTGCGATTTTTGAGAGTCTCAAATAAAGCTTGGCGGTTGACTGTGTCAAATGTCGCAAAGGTCTAGTATGATTTGGAGGCTAGAGTCACTTTCATCTAAAGTTCTGAGAATGTCATATGATATATCTAGCATAGCAGTTTCCATGCTACACCCTTTTCGGAATCCTGATTGGCAGGTGTTGTGCAGATTGAATTTCTCTGTGTTGGTTGAGTTAGATCAAACCACATTTTTCGATTGCTTTTGCTAGGAAAAAAAAGGTTAGTGATGGGTCTAAAGTTGTTTAGGTTATCAGGATCCACATCAGGATTCTTAAGAATGGGAGTCACCTGACCTATTTGGAGGGAGTCAGACACACAGACTGGCGAGAGGGAAGCATTGATGATTTTGGTCCAGAATGGCGAGGTGATGTGATTCAGGCTCTGCACTAGGGAGAATGGGGGTGAATCAGTGGTTTGAGATGTGGGTTTCAAGGTTGCAATTATCTGTGTCAGCAATTTGAATTTGAACTCTGACCAATTGGCATTGTTCTTTGGTAATTAAAGCTCCTCCTCGAAGTTGGTTATTTGTATGATTCTCTGGTCTGAGGTAGGGCCAGAAGAGGAAGTTACCATGGAGATGGGTACATCGTCAGAGCAGGTGAGCGGAGTTGTCAAACTTGCGATGTGGATAAGAGATTGTTCAATTTTCAACATTTTCTTAGAGAACAAATTTGCTATTTCTTCAGTGTTCATTAGTAGCTATCAGTTCATGTTGGGAGGTGAGGCTAGTTTGTTGTTTAATTATGTTGTATATATTATTATAGTTGCCTTCCATCCTAGAGTTTTGTCCCACTGCTGAGGAAAAACGATGCCATAATTAAATACGAAGTGTTAGCCTGTGTGTGGGTTCTGGGACAGTTTTGAACATTTATTTGTGGCAAAGAATTTGTAATTTTGTACGATCAAAAACTTTTAGCCAAGGTTTGAACCACTAGTTGGTTGGCAAGTGCCTCTACAATTTACACGCTTGGACAGTTCGTCTGTTTATTTATAGGACTTTATCAATGAGTTGGACTATTTTTGGGCTGAAAGAATGCCATAGCTAACTTTCTTTATCATATGCCTTGTACAATAATGTAAAATGTAGATGATTTATATGAGTTATGTAAGTGCAAGTGTTTAGCAGGGAAGATCAGGAGAAAAAAAGTAGTAAAAACATGAATGCATAACATACTTTGTGAACGAGGGATGGCCCAATTAATGTGTTTTGGTAAGTGAGAAGCCCTTTTGGGGGGGTGCAATGTATTGTCTTGTTCTACATGGGTGCTGATAAGAGGTGACGGAGTGATACCGCCAAAATTCTTGACGTAAAATTATTTCTCAGTGGCATGAGTGGTATCTGGGAATTGTAAAAACTGTGTCATTAAAAGCTTGTCCTGGTGATACTACAAAAGTGCTGACATAGAGAGGGCTATGAGAGTTTGTAGTTGTTGTGCTGTGTCTTTCAATTGATTTAAAATGCCAGGGCCTCCTTTGGGCAAGTATGAGTGCCCTGTGGAAAATGTTTAATTGTTTTGATGAATATGTGTTTTCAAGATGACTCTGGGTGAAAAATCGTCGACAGTAATGTTATGGATAACATTCTTATGTTTTTGAATTAGGTTTTTTCTAGTGGAATGGGTACCTTCCTTTTCTCTTGAGGGATAATGGGGTACAATTTACTTCTGATAAAGCCAGAAAGTATAGGAGGGATACAGGCCTGGTGCATAGAACAACATCTTTATACCTCGCAGTGATGTAATGGTATGATGGGGATTATTAACAGGATCCTGACAATTGTCATCTAATTTACATTACAAACGTTTGAAATGTGGCCTTTGAGGAACAAATTGTATATATTGTTTCATACACAATAGAATATTATTTGTTATTGGGTTATTGCAAACACTTTGTATATCTTACTCTAGAGATTGTATCCAAAGAAATTGCTCCAGACAGCTGTAACTCAATTAGTTCATATTTTTATTTTTCTTAAAAACAATGTGATTGCTTTTAGTGGAACACAGTAAAACGTAAAACGAGTGGAACACAGTAAAACTTAGAACGAGTGCATCAAGTATAATTTAACTACACCTGTCTCACAACAGCCCAGAGTTCTGTTTGTATCCTGATCATATAAAGATGTTTGGCTCATTTCTTCTTGTTTCGGGGGTTAGTGTGACGGGACATGGTGGTGGATGGATGGATGGGATGGGGAAATCCACTTTGTATTACTGTAGCTTTTCTATCTCCTATATTTCACGCCTAGATTATATTGTTTCCATTCTGAACCACTTCCTGGTTGTCTTTGGCGCTTATTAACGTGCTCCATATTTTCTCATATTTCTTCGGTAATGCCCTACTCTTTTGTCAGCAAGAACAACACGATTGCCAATACTGATGATATTTTAGACAAATAAATCAACACGGCACATGAAAAACTCATCAATGTCAGCCAGAACTATCAAATAATTTTTATTTTTAGAAAAATTCTTCAATTTCAAATATTTTGTTTTTGTAACCTTTTTAGTACACCGCTCTTTTTTTAATACATACAACAATATAAGGACACAACCAAAATTAATGAGTGAAAAAACAACTATAGACAGCCACCATCTGGGCTCACCTCACAACTCTCACTTAAACATATTCAAACATGCTTCCAGCAACATTCGCCACCACTTACATACCACACTCACTCCACTCAAGCAGCACTTCCCTGGTTAAATATCACCTTTGTCACTTTTTTCTAACCAAGAGCAAAGCCAAACAACAAACAGCTTTATACAATATTATTTTGTGCACTTAGAATCTTGTTGTTCTTGCTGTAAAAAGGGCTCAGTTGACTGCTTTTTTATTATTGATAAATATCTGAGTTTACCAAAAGTCTAGCCCACATCCTGAAGGTAATCAGAAGCTCGAAGTTGTTTAACATACTATTTTGTCTTGGTATATACTCGTCAGTCCATATTCTCACCGGCACTAATTTTGCATTTGGTGATAGCGTGGTCTCTAGAACCATCTTCACCCATCCCTTCCCAGGATTTCTTCGATTTGGCACCATATTGTGTAGTAGAATTCTCCCACCAAGCCACAGTACCACCCCTTCAGAGTTAACTCTGATTCTATATTTCCGGTCATTTTTAACCTTTTGATCATCTGTGTATATTTAATTTCATTGATGAACTATTTTTATCTGTACCTATCTGAATCCTGCCTGTGTAGCTACCTTGCTGATGTTTTGAAGGGCTTTCTCCAGTCACACCTCCTTTTCTCAAGGTTAGACGCCCACTGAGCTATTCATTTGTTTAAGTTGATGGGTGCATTATTGATACGTGTTTTATAAGTCCTGGGCTTTGCTTTCTTCAAAGTTCCTGAATAATACCCTATATTCTAATGCAGTCTCAGATACGATTTGTGAGCCCTTTCTTATATGGGTTAGTAAGGCATGGTGCAATTGTATGAAACAGTATATTTTTGTGGGTTCCATGTTCTATTGTGCTGCAATTTGCTCAAAGGCCTGTAAGTCATCTGTCCAGAAACATCTCCTAGGCCCCAGCCTCAAAAGACTTGCAAGCAGCCTAGCATTTGGCCTAGTGCTTGTCCATATTGGGGTACTTCCTTTTAATTTGCCTTTCCAACCCTTCTTTTTGTTGTCTCTCTCCACATCCATCCCAATTACTGTTTGTATGTCTCATTTTTTTATTTATAACCGATTTTTGTGAGTTTATATATGTAACAGCCAAGGCCTCAGGCATATATACAATGTCATATCTAGGTACAGTTAAAAGCATCAAGTACATTATTTTACTACATGCAATAACGTAAACCAGTGTATGATCAGGAGAAAACATTTGAGTATAGCATCCTTCAGCATTAGACCTGTGTTGGCGGTGCCAGTGTGCAGAACAGTGATGTAGAAATCATGTGTTGTGCAAGTCTGTTTCCTTTATAATCCTAACCAATTGCCCCCCCCTAAACTAATGGGTGCAGGCCCAGTGGCAAACAGTTACAAAAGGAATGAAGGGAGGCACTTGTCCAATCCTCATCATGTTAGCATAGTGGTTGGCCTGGAATAGAATCTCTGGTGCGCAAGGTTTGAAAGATGGGCAGGCGTACTCGGGCATCTATTCTATCTCACAGCCCCACTACCAGTGTGTGTCCAGAGCATGGTTCTGCGTGCATCTCGGGGGGAATACTAATTATCAGGTGTGGCTCCTTGTATTTCGTCTGTGTGTAAGCGGAGCGCACCTATGTCTAGGGCTTTGAAAGACTCCATCAGCATATCCCAGGACATGGCAATGTGTACTTTATGTAGCCCACGTCGTTCCTCTCTGTGCTGCCCCCTGTTTTCAGCGAGTCTCCACTGCTCTACCTCCTCCTTCCAGGTCAGCAACGCGGACGATTACTCTGACTTCCAGCACCTAGTGATAAGACATTTCGCCAAGTTAAGCGCTAAGTCTACAAATTTCGCTTGTACTTTGTAACCTTTCGGACGTGGGTAAAGGCCTGGTAGGCAACTCTTCGCTGTAGTCCATGCATCCCCTCCAGCCACCTCACATAATCTGAGCGTCATCTGTGTCCAGTAGGTAGAAAGGGCGGGCAAGACCACAGCATGTAGAAGAGATCAGCATCTTGCTCAGTACATCTCGGGCAGTTTGCTGCTGCCGCAGGACACATCGTATGCAGTCGATGTAGTGTGAGGTGTGCTCTTTCGGTTATCATGTATTGAATAAACTTGAACCGCAAATTGCCGGAGAGTTTCTTTGGGTAGGCGAGAAGTGAAGCCCAGTCTTAGTCCGTAAGGACCCTGCCTACGTCTGTGTCCCATTTTGCCCTTAAAGCATCTAGCGGTGAGGGTGCATGTGCCTGTATACCTTGGTACAACCACCCTATCAGATGACTGCCAGTGCCCATTAGGTGTACCAAATGTACCAATTCATGTGTTGATAGTTCTGCCCCTTCAGGAGCCCAGTCCCATTTAATATATCGTATTACGCTGGCATGCATTAGAAATACCATGTTAGGGAGCCCATTGTTCGTGTACAAAGTCAGTGGGGTTGAGTAGGGTGCCATCCCCAAATAGTGCTCCAACAGTGGACACTCCAGCCTGCTCCTATCGTGAGAGTTGATGGCGTGTCAGCACCCCAGCGGCAGTAGGGAGCCCCAGTTGTGGAATGTTGGGTGCATACGGTGTGGTGAGTGCTGTGTATTTCACAGCTTGTTTCCACTAAGCCAGTGCCACTTTCAGTAACAGTGGAAGTGTGGTCTGGACATTCCTCCCAGGATATACCAGTGTGTGTAGTGTGCCACGTGCAATCATGTCAGGAGTATATGCCACCTCCTGTAAAAATCGGCCCAGTGGCCAATAAGAAAGCCACTGTAATTGGCTCGCCAAACATTAGGCTAAAGTCTGGAGCCAGGCTGACTTGGCTCCTCCCTGCACCCCATATTAAACCAATCAATATCTTATTTAATGTCTTGAAGGTTGTGGATGGAATCACTATTTATAAAGTAGTAAACAAAATGGAGCACGCGAGGTAGCATGACCATTTTTGCAATGGCCAGGTGTCCACCACTGATAATGGGAGCGATGTCCAAAAAGTGGTTTGGGATCGCAGAGAACTGATCATTCTCTGTATATTTCCATCTAATATGTCCCGCTGGGTTCTATACGCTCGTACTCCCATGTTGGTGTGTCTCATTATGGACTTCATCTACATTAGTCTGTGCCGTGCTGCCAGGTAACCAGTGTCCACCCATAGCGTCTTTTGGTCAGGATGCAGAGTTCCTACTGTGATGAAAACTGTTGGTGCGAACAACTAATAGTGTTGCCCAATAATACTTTCATAGGTCTGGTAATGGAGTTCCCTCATCATATAATCCACGCATCAGATAATACAGTGAAATGCATGGTGGACCACCGTCCCACAACAGAATACAGACCAGTGCACCAAATATTTTGGAAGAAGGTATTGGCTTCCTTATAAACGTAATTTATTAATAGGTATAGGAACATAGGAAGTGCTACTCTACCCTGAAATTTACCCAGGTTGTTATATTCATTGATCTGAAAGAGACACGTTAGTGATAGATTCCTTACCTTAGAATATCCCCAGGCGTCAGACTGGATCCGAAAATTTTTGCGTAGCAATATCCCTGCGCGTCGGTAGGCGTCGTCTGGGGCTCCGCGTCCGTCGTCGGCGTCGTTAGCGCCGGAATGACGTCGTCGGAGTACTTAGACGCCGCCCATGCGCGCTGACGTCAGTTCTTCTTTTTTCCGCGCCAGCTAGCGCAGATCCGGAGAAGCTCTACCCCTAGTCATTTTTTGACTAAACTTTTTGATCTTTTTCAATCATTTCTTTCTTGAGTCTTCGACTCTATCGGTGCCGGTAGGGATGCCCGGGTTCAAGCCCTGTTCGAAGTGCGACCGACTGATGTCGGTCACGGACCCCCATCGCCGGTGCCTGAAGTGCTTAGGCCTCGACCACGACGACCGCACCTGCTCCGACTGCCGGGCCCTGACGTCGAAAGCTAGGCGGGAGCGGTCCCGCAAGCGGCTCGAGCTCCGGCAGTCGGCCCCGCGCCATTCCAGGTCCCGGTCCCACGGGAGGTCGAGGGACCGGTCGCGGGGTCGGAGTCCCCGCAGTTCCGGGAGTGGACATAGGTCGTCGGGATCCAAGTTCTCAGGTAAGAGGCATGAGAGGTCGGGGCGGCATCATCGCTCCTCCGACCCACCCCGACGCTCGCACGATGCGGCCGGGGGTTCGGGCGACACCGTCCACGCGGCTCCGCGAGAGTCGCAAGCGTCGCCGCCTGCCCCACACCTTCGGGTCCCTGGGCACGGCGCGACGCCGGAGGAGGTCGAGCGGTATCTCATGGCCATGAAGTCCCTCCCTCCTCAGCCGGGCTCCGTGGCGCCTCCGGGCCCAGCGGTCCCGGCTGGAGGCCCTAGCGGGTCGGGCGCTTCGGCCCCGACGCCGCCGGGTGCTTCGGCCCCGGCGCCGCCGGCGACTTCGGTCCCGGCGCCGCTGGACCTCACCGGATCCGCTTCCGGATCCGGGTCGTCGCCGGTCGACCTCACAACCTCACCGGCGCCGGCCCCGAGGGTGTCGCCCACGGCGCCCATTGTGGACGCCGTCCCCAATCTTCCCTTCGGTCCGACTCTGGCGCCGGAACGGCGCCGTTGGGCGCCGCTTCCGACGGCCTTTGGAGATTTCTATTTCCATGAGGAGGTCCAGTCTGTTGACCCTGGATTACAGGAGACTGATGACGGAGGTTATTGGGAGGGGTCTGAGGACCCTTTGGCACAGGATTGCCAGTCACAGGAGGACTGGACATATGAGCTTGGGGAGGCCAGTGGTATTGACACCTCGCCAGACACTGGATTTGTTTCCCCTCCCACCGTGGCTACGGAGGAGGGGGCTGCTTACAGCGTAGTGTTGATGAGGGCAGCCAAGGCCTTGGGCCGGAGCTCCCCGTCGCGGCCGTGAGGACTAACCTCTTCACTGAGGTTCTTAAACCGCAGGCAAGCTCCAGTGAGCCTCTGCTGCCGTTTAATGAAGCCTTATGTGATGTTCTTGTGGGCACTTGGTCCAAGCCCGCCACAGGTCCGCCTGTGGATAGGAACGTGGCCAGACGCTACCGCCCGGCCCCGGGCGACCCTTGCTTTTTGTCCACCCATCCCACCCCCGAGAGCCTGGTTATCCAGGCCTCCACTTCCCAGACCGCATTCCCGACGGCCCCGCCCGATCGGGAATCCAAGAGATACGAACAGTTCGGAAAGAAAGTGTTCTCGTCCCTGAGTTTGGGACTGCGGTCTGTCAACACCGCGTGTCTCTTGGGCCGCTACACCCACACCCTGTGGGACACGGTCGCGGACGTGCTGCCACAATGCCCGGAGGAGGTCCGGGCTAAACTCGCCCAAGCCCTTGTGGAGGGTCGAGATGCGGCACGATACTCTATCCGGTGTGGGCTGGATACCACGGACTCACTGGGCAGGGCGATGGCACGACGGTGGCGGTTCGACGCCACGCCTGGTTGAGGTCCGCCAATTTCTCGGCCGATGTCCAGGCCACCCTCCTGGATATGCCGTTCGATGGCCGTCGCCTTTTTGGCGACAAGGCAGACCATGCGCTGGAGCGTTTTAAGGACTCCAGGGCTACGGCCAAGTCCTTAGGCCTCTCGGCCACGCGCCAGCAATCGGGTGCCTTTCGCTCCTTTCGTGGCCACGGAAGGGGCGTCCCCACACGTGCTGCCAGCCACGCACCGCAGACTACCCAGCAGCGCGGTGGCGGCCGTGGAAACCGCCGTGGCGGCGGTCGGGGTCAATGGCGAGGCCAGTCCACACCTCCCTCCGCAGCACCTGCCTCCAAACCTTCCTAGTCCGAGCTTTCAGGCCCATGTGACGCCTCTGGGAGGCAGGGTTCGCCATCACCACTTCCACTGGCGCACTGTCACATCGGACAAGTGGGTGCTACACATCGTCCGAAGGGGCTACTCCCTCCCCTTCGAGGCGTCCCCTCCAGCCATGCCACCGCAATTCCACCGCGTGTCGGGAGATCACTTGCAACTTCTGCAAGAGGAAGTCACGGCCCTCTTGGCCTAGGGGGCCATCGAGCGCGTTCCTGGGCCAGAAGTAGGGTGTGGATGTTACTCCCACTACTTTCTGGTGCCCAAGAAGGGCAAGGGGGGCCTGCGCCCGATCTTGGACCTACGGAACGTCAACGGCTTCCTCCGTCAAGAGAAGTTCAAGATGCTAACTTTGGCTCAGGTCTTAGCTGCCCTGGACCCCGGAGACTGGATGGTAGCGTTGGACTTGCAGGACGCTTACTTTCACATCCCCGTCCTGCCGGCCCACCGGCGTTACCTGCGGTTCACGGTAGGCCACGAGCACTTTCAGTTTACCGTGCTCCCCTTTGGCCTTACCAGCGCCCCACGGGTGTTCACGAAGGTGATGGCGGTGGTCGCAGCTCATCTGTGCAGGCTAGGGGTGTCAGTCTTCCCCTACCTCGTCGACTGGTTGTTGAAGGCGGGCTCGCCCCAAACAGTCGTCAGCCACCTCCAGACTACGGCCGACCTCCTGCACTTGCTGGGGTTCTCCATCAATGTGCCGAAGTCGCACCTGTGTCCCTCTCAGAAGCTCCTCTTCATCGGAGCGGTTCTAGACTCGGCGCAGTTTCGGGTTTACCCTCCCGAACAGCGGGTTCGGGATGTCAGGTTGACGCTGCAGCTTGTGGGGCTGATGGACTCCTGCATCCTTCTGGTGCGTCACGCCCGGTGGCGGATGCGGGCTCCGCAGTGGGACCTGAAGTTTCAGTGGGCCCAGCATCAGGGCAACTTGTCCGATCACATCTTGATCTCAGAGGGCACTGCAAGACAGTTGCAGTGGTGGCTCACGTACCGAGATTGGGTCAGTGGCAGGTCCCTCTCCCTACCCCACCCGGAGCACGTAGTTGTGACGGACGCGTCCCTCCAGGGCTGGGGTGGCCACATGGGAGAGGCAGAGATCAGAGGACTCTGGTCTCCGGCGGAGGCCCGGCTCCACATCAACCTGTTGGAGTTACGTGCGATTCGTCTAGCGCTGAAGGCATTCCTCCCCTCTGTCCGGGGGAGTGTAGTGCAGGTGTTCACGGACAACACCACCGCCATGTGGTACTGCAACAAATAGGGCGGGGTGGGGTCGTGGACCCTATGCCAGTAGGCTCTATGCCTCTGGCAGTGGCTGGAAAGTCAGGGTGTGACCCTGGTAGTTCAAAACCTGGCAGGTTCTCTGAATGCCAGGGCGGACGAACTCAGCCGTCTGTGCATGATGGATCACGAATGGCGTCTGAACTCGGACGTGGCACAAGGCCTCTTTCAGCAATGGGGAGAGCCTTGGTTAGATCTATTTGCCACCGAAGAGAACGCGCAGTGTCATCGGTTCTGCGCGTTGGAATTTCCAAGGCGGCACTCGCTCGGAGAAGCTTTTCGTCGCGAGTGGAGTTGCGGTCTGTTGTACGCCTTTCCGCCTATACCACTTCTGCCTAGAGTGCTGAAGAAGATCAGGCGCGACCAGGCCCAGGTTATCCTTGTGGCTCGGGACTGGGCACGAAGATACTGGTATCCCGAGCTACTCAGCATGTCAGTAGATCCCCCGATTCGTCTGCCCCTTCGGGAGGACCTTCTGTCGCAGCAGCAGGGGACGGTCCTCCACCCGAACCTGTCCAGTCTCCACCTACACGCTTGGAGATTGAGCGGCGAAAGTTGAGGCCATTTGACTTGCCTCCCGAAGTCTGTAATGTCATTCTGGCAGCCAGGCGTCCCTCCACAAAGTCGGTATACGCCTGCAGGTGGAACAGATTTGTGGCATGGTGCACAGCAAAGGCTGTGGATCCACTCTCTGCCCCCCTTTCTGAGGTTCTCCTCTTCCTTCTTTCTCTTGCCCAGCAGGGCTCTGCTCTGGGCACTGTCGAGGGCTACCTTTCTGCCCTTTCTGCCTTCTTAAGGCTACCTGATCAGCCTTCTTTGTTCAAGTCCCCTATTGTAAATCGATTTCTTAAGGGCATCACGCACATGTTCCCTCCTGTTCCCTTCGTGATGCCCCAGTAGGACTTGAACCTTGTTCTTACCTTCCTGATGTGCGCTCCCTTAGAGCCGCTTCACAACTGTCCTCTTCGCCTTCTGACTCTAAAGACTACTTTCCTGGTTGCCATCACCTCTGCCAGGAGAGTGAGTGAGCTCCAGGCCCTTTCTTGTACTCCACCTTTCCTTTCTGTCCATCCGGACAAGGTTGTGTTGCGTACTAAGCCATCTTTCCTGCCCAAGGTTGTCTCAGCCTTCCACATCGGGCAGTCCATCACCTTGCCTACCTTCTTTCCGCCTCCGCATCCCTCTAAAGAGGAAGAGCGGTTCCACTGTCTGGACCCAAAACGTGCGCTCTCATTCTATTTGGATCGCACACGCCAGTTCCGGGTGGATGACCAACTCTTTGTTGGCTACGTGGGTGCTAAGAAGGGGAAGGCGGTACACAAGTGGACCATCTCCCGGTGGATCATCTTGTGTATCCAGGCATGTTACTCCATGGCTAAGAAGGAGCCCCCTGTTAGATTGAGGGCTCATTCCACTCGGGCCACGGCAACTACAACTGCCCTGGGCCGGGGAGTGCCCTTACAGGACATTTGCCAGGCAGCTACGTGGGCATCGCAGCACACGTTCGCATGACACTACTACCTGGACAGTCAAGTCCGGAGGGATGGCTTCTTTGGCCGTTCCGTCCTCCAGGACTTTCTGGTGTGATTATTGGTTCGCAGACCCACCACCGGGATTGGTATTGCTGGGGTATCTATTCTAAGGTAAGGAATCTATCACTAACGTGTCTCTTTCAGATGCACAAGTTACTACTTGTGTAACGATATATCTGTAAGAGACATTAGTTAGTGATAGATTCCTTACCGACCCACCCATCCTCCCCGTTCTGCGAACCGATATCTAGGGTTGAGGTCATCCCCTTTCAGGGCCCTAGTTTCTTGGCACCAGTGTTGGTTCTATCATGGCTCTGCGTATCTGGCGCGGAAAAGCTGTGTATCAGAACTGACGTCAGCGCGCATGGGCGGCGTCTAAGTACTCCGACGACCTTATTCCGGCGCTAACGACGCCGACGACGGACGCGGAGCCGCAGACGACGCCTACCGACGCGCAGGGGTATTGCTACGCAAACATTTCCGGATCCAGTCTGACGCCTGGGGATATTCTAAGGTAAGGAATCTATCACTAACTAATGTCTCTTACAGATATATCGTTACACAAGTAGTAACTTGTGCTTCTCCCAGAACTCTCTGTCCACCCTAAATATATAAATGTTAAATAGATGAATCCCTCTGTCACTACCTAAAAAGTGGAGGAGTGGTCTTGCACCCATTCCAAGGCCAGTAGAACAAATATAATTGATATATGTGAGTTGATAATAAAATCCAAGTATTTTGATTGTTTCTTTGAAGTCTGATACATACTAGAGGACATCCTCGGGGATAAGCTTTTATCCCATAGTCCATTCAGTAAGGTGTCTATCCGAGTATCTTCAGTGGCTGTGCAAAGAGTAGTGGATGAAGCGGAAATCTTTCTAAAATGAAATGTTCTGAAAGTACCACATTCACTCGCACTCTAGCTATGGGAGCTTTGAGTAGAAGTCTTATCAGTGACTTGAAATGTGGACCAAACCCCATTTTGATGCAGAACTATCACTCTCACAGCATAAACATTCCATTCCAGAGTCGAGGTTGCATTGAACGATAAAACTGCCTTTAGTTCTTTCTGCCACCTCTCTTATATAATCCGTACAAACTTACAAGCACCTAAGATTGTGTCTGATACATTTTTATGGCCCGAAGACTGGACTAATGACTCCATTTCTTTTCCCAAGTGGTCTGCTAGAATTTTAGACAGGATCCTAGTTTATTTAGCAAGTAGATTGGTTGTCTTGTCCGACATTCTGTTCTGAATTTCCCCATCTGTGAATCTGTACTGTTACTGCCTTTCATAGGAATTGTGGCCCATAGCAGTGACTTACATTTGGTGGAGGCGATTCACCGGTTTGCTAGACACATATTTGAGGAGTTCTGGAGCTAGCCTGTTGGGCCTTGACATCTTTCCTACTAGTCATCTGAGTGACTGCTTCCGATATTCCTCCTTCATTGCTATCTTTGCATGTCCTTCTTCACTGGGACCTCAAGTGCATCTCTCCTAGTTAGAGAGCCTGGAAGCAGTTCCCAAATAAATCTTACAAGGTCTGATTATTCCACCTCTAACTTAGGTGCATTCAGTGACTGAAAGTAGAGTACAACCCCCTCTGCTATTTCAGCACTGCTTGTTAGTAGAGCTCCTCTATCCCTGTATCACTCCAATTAATCTTTTATCTTCTTACCATTCGATATGTGCCAAAAGCTTCATGAATTTTGCCCCACCTCATATAATATCATTTGTGAAATGATGCTGATTATGGGCCTCTCTGGTGGATTATAAGTCAGGTTTTGAATTTTTTGAAGCATATATGTTAACTCAACTCTGACTTTAGCAGTTCTTCATCCGTTTTCACAATGTATTAGATGTGGCCTACCCCCTCAGCCCTACTTTCTGTGCTTCCCCCCAAAAACTCAGCTGAATTTACTGATCTCTCATTTTCTTTAAAGTCATTCTCGGTGGTCTCATGCAAATCTTCCTCCAGGGTTCGTCTATCTTTTAGCTCCCAAGCATACAGCCTTCACTCCTGTGGATGTTTTTGTGTGTGCACACCTTTGAGTTGAATGGTATGGTATTGCCGTGGCTAGGAATGAAACCTGTAAGCTGATGTACTAGTGGCTAAGAAGCAATCTGTTCTTGAGAAGTGTGTGTGTAGTGGAGTAATAGGAGTACTGTATTCATTTAGGATGCCTCTCTTGCAGTATACCTACTAAACTCGAGATCTGTCCATCTCTTTGTACATAACCAGAATCACCAATCTTTTGGAAAATTGCAATATCTTCAAGCTTATCCTTTCCATGGTGATCACCTGCAGTCCCAAAGGGAGACACTCAAATTTAATACTAATTGGTTCCTGTTGGAACCTAATGTTGTCAGGTCACCTAGGGTAGCCTGGCCTAGGGTAAGGCAATATCAACAGAGGCACATGTGTGAAGGTTGCAAACCACCCAGCTGTAACATCAGGTAATTCCACTCAAAAATTACACTACACCAATCTTTGTGTAAAAATACAAGCTTGTTTATAAAAATAGTATGACTGTAGGTTTCTTTTTCTCAATAGTTTACAATCAGATACACTGAGCAATTTTATCAACTTTTTCTACATACTCAGTAACATTCAAAGTTCTCCATCAGCAAAATTTCCACCCCCAGCAGAGAATTATTCCTGTTTAATACTTCTTTTACAGACTCTAATAGCCCATTTACAGTGATGGATTATATATCCCAGGCTGGGGACTCCTGGTTACTCCACCAGAACGATTATTCTTGAAGAATACAACTAGTTCAGACTGAGCTTTAGGAGTGACAGGTTCACAAAACTCTGGAAGTCTTCCAGCTCACCCTTGCTTCATAACAGCTCTGTTATCACTTATTTGCAGGTAAACTCAGAGTGTATACACGTACTCCTCTCCTCCACCCACAGTTCTCAGCAACCTCAATGTCTTCTGACACTTCCCCACACTGAGACAAATCACTGCTGCGTTTATCCCTCTAAGCTTCTACTTCCGTTTGATGGCTGAATAGACCTCCTTTCCCCTGTCAGAGTCAATGGTAGAGTAAACCGATGGCTATATCGGAACAGGGAACCTCCAACAGTTACTTCTGAGGTGATGGCTGTGACGGAACTCCTCCCCAGGGCCTTTGCGGTTTCCCCAGCTCCTGTCCCACTTCCCCCTTTCACCGCACCTTACTTGTTTCCCTGCAGGCTGCGGGGCTAGAGCTTTGTTTCCCCTGGGTCGGGAGCTGTTCCTTCGCCCCCGCCCTCACCAGGAGATGGAATCGCTGGGGAGCCTAGAGTTGCGATCACTCGCAGGAATCCTACGGCCCTCTCCCGAGCCAAGCCACGGCAGCGCAGGCGCGGGAGAGCAGTGTTTCGGCTGGCGCCGCCTCCCTCGTGTGGAGTTCAACACACCACTTCCGACCTTGCGCGGGGGATCAGTGCTTCGCCGCTTCCCCGCCCGCCTCACCTCCAGATGCACCGCTGGGCTTGCGCAATGAGCAGCGCCACTTGCCTCGGTCCTACAGTCCTGTCATGTCAACGCCCACTCGCGCTTCCGGCTCAGTGACACTCCGGCGGCGTGGGAAGACAGATCTCGCCTGGGTCGTCTCTTCTGAGTCCCGGTAGGCTGGGACCTCAAAAAGGAAGGTTGGGAGCCAGTTCCCAGACTGAAGTTGGTAGAATGAGGATGAGGGACAAAGGCTAAAAAGGGGGGGCCAAATGCCGCAGTTGCACCGGTTACCACAAATAAAGGCAGACCGATGGGAGGGTTTGGTCAGGAGCAAGAGGGGGAACGTCTTCTGAAAGGTGTTGTCAATCCCACAGACCAACTAACTCCTTCTAGCGCGTCCTCCTCCTCACACCCACTGCCTCTCTCCTCTACTTAACTGGACTGCACAAAATGGCTTCCTGACCTCTGCCCTTATATAGCCTGTCCTCACAGGGTCCAGTAGGGTCCAGAAAGTTCTGGAAGGCCTAATGTTAACCTATGGGGCATGCTAGGATATGGCAGTTGGTAGCCACCATTTTGTGACTCTCAGTGAATTCCTGTCAGGAAAGGCACCTAGGACTGAGGTGAAGAATTATGAAGGAAAAAGGGCACCGATCCCCTAGGCCAACACCTTGAAAAATCTAGTGGACACAAAAATAAATAAAGGCATGAGGGGCAAGAAGGGGACAAAATAAATAAATAATAGGAGGGACTACGCAAAGGGCCAGACAGGTCTAACACGCGTCCCCCCCCAGCTGAAAGTGGGGAGAGCTACCCAACCCCTTGGGAGTCCTCATCACTAAGGCGGAAATACCTGGAGAGACCGTCTGCATTGGCGTGGTCCACTCCAGGCCGATGTTCCACCCGGAAGTCCATTCCCTGTAGGGAGATGGACCATCTCAGCAACTTGGGATTTTCCCCCTTCATCTGCATTAGCCAACGAAGGGGTCGGTGGTCAGTCTGAACCAGGAAGTGCGAGCCAAACGGGTATGGCTGCAGCTTCTTCAGAGCCCACACCACCGCAAAGGCTTCCCTCTCAATTGCACTCCACTTCTGTTCCCGGGGAAGCAGTCTCCTGGATAGGAAAACCACAGGCTGATCCAGGCCCTCTTCATTCAGTTGCGATAACACTGCCCCAATGCCATGTTCTCATGCATCTGTCTGGACAATGAACTCTTTGGAGAAGTCTGGGGCCCTCAGGACCGGTGCTGCACACATTGCCTGCTTCAGTTTTACAAAGGCTTGCTGACAAGCCTCTGTCCAAACTACCCGTCGAGGTTGTTTCTTTGAGGTGAGCTCTGTGAGGGGTGCTACAATAGTGCCATACCCCTTCACAAAGCGACGGTAGTAGCCTGTGAGGCCCAGGAAAGCTCGGACCTCAGTCTGTGTCTTGGGGGGTTCCCAGGCCATAATTGCCTCAATCTTTGCCTGCAGGGGCTGCACTGTTCCCCTACCCACCAAGTGTCCAAGGTACACAACCGACCCCTGCCCAATCTGACATTTGCTGCCCTTGATGGTCAATCCAGCTTGTTTCAGGGCCTGGAGAACTGCTTGCAAATGTTGCAAATGGTCCTCACAACTGCTACTGAAGACAGCAATGTCATCCAGATAAGCAGCGGAGAATCCCTCCATTCCGGAGAGGACCTGATTCACCAGCCGCTGAAAAGTGGCAGGGGCGTTCTTGAGCCCAAAGGGCATCACGCAGAACTGGAAGTGTCCCTCAGGCGTGGAGAAAGCTGACCTTTCTTTTGCTCCGTCTGTAAGGGAGATCTGCCAGTACCCTGAAGTGAGGTCAAAGGTACTCAGATATTGGGCAGCTCCCAGCCGGTCAATCAATTCATCCGCCCTAGGGATCGGATGAGCATCAGTCTTGGTGACTGAGTTCAGTCCCCGGTAATCCACACAGAACCTCAGTTCTGGAGTGGTGCCTGGTGGAGCTGCTTTTGGCACTAGAACCACCGGACTGGACCAGGGGCTGCTGGAAGGTTCAATAACTCCTAGCTCCAGCATCTTGGCAACCTCACCATGGATGCTAGCCTTCACCTTGTCGGACAGCCGGTAGGTCTTTGACTTCACTGGTGGGCTGTCCCCTGTGTCCACATCATGGGTACACAGGTGAGTCCTTCCCGGGACAAGGCAGAACAGCGTAGAATATTGCTCCAGTATCTGGCGACAGTCCTCCCGCTGTTCAGGAGTTAGGGTTGGAGAGAGAATCACTCCCTCCACTGACCCATCCTTTTCTTGAGACGAGAGCAAGTCTGGGAGAGGTTCGCTTTCCGCTTCCTCTCCCCCATCAGTCACCATCATTAAGATGACCTCGGGCCTCTCATGGTGGGGTTTGAGTCGGTTAGCATGTAGCACCCGTAGGGGCTGTCGAGGGGTCTTAAGGTCCACCAGGTATGTGGCCTTACCCTTCTTTTCCAACACCTCAAAGGGGCCTGTCCAGCGATCCTGGAGGACACTTAGCTCTCCGGGCTCCATCACCCACACTTTCTGGCCAGGCTCCAATTCCACCTGGTGAGCGTTGTGGTCATACCACTCCTTCATCACTGCCTGGCTGGCCTCCAAGTTGTCAGAAGCTTGCTTCCACAACTTCGCCATTTGGCTCCTGAAGGCCAGCATGTAGCTCACCACATCCTGGGGGGGGTTTCCTGGGAGACTTTTCCCATCCATCCTTCACCAGGCTGAGAGGACCGCGTACAGGGTGCCCATACAGAAGCTCAAAGGGGCTGAAGACCACTCCCTTCTGTGGCACTTCCCTGTAGGAGAATAGCAAACAGGGTAGGAGGACGTCCCACTTCCTCTGCAGGCTTTCAGGCAGACTTCTGATCATGCCCTTCAAGGTCTTGTTGAACCTTTCGACCAGTCCATTGGACTGGGGGTGATAGGGAGTGGTGAACCGGTAGGTCACTCCACACTCCTTCCACATTGCCCGCATGTACGCTGACATAAAGTTGGTCCCCCTGTCGAACACAACTTCCTTGGGGAATCCCACTCGGGTAAAGATCCCCATCAGGGCCCTAGCCACCACAGGTGCAGTGACAGTCCTCAGAGGAATTGCCTCTGGGTACCGTGTGGCATGATCCACCAGAACCAGGATAAACCTGTGACCAGCTGTTGTTGGTGGATCCAATGGCCCTACAATGTCGATGCCCACCCTTTCAAAGGGGGTGCTAACGACTGGAAGTGGTTCCAGGGGAGCTTTCAGCTTCACCCCTGTTTTCCCACTGGCCTGGCAGGATACACATGTCCGACAGTAAGTGTTGGACGCCACTTTCATCTGAGGCCAGTAAAAGTGGGGGACAAGCCGAGCAAAGGTCTTGTCCTGACCTAAGTGTCCTGCCAAGGGTATTGCATGAGCCAATTCCAGCAGAAAGGCTCGGTACCGTTGCAGGACTACCAAGGCCCTTGATGAACCAGGTAAGGGTACCTTGGGTTCACTGTAGAGGAGTCCATCCTCCCAGTAAATGTGGTAGTGTCCCGCAACGTCCCCTGCTGCCTGGGCTTCAGCCTGTCGCCTCAGTCCCTCAAGGGTAGGGCACTCCTTCTGGCCCTTACAGAACTCCTCTCTGGTAGGCCCTCCCTCCACATGCCACTCAGCAGGGATGGGCAGGTCCTCCAGAGAAACTACTTCCCCCTCCACGGACTCCTGGTCCACCACCGCAGGCAGCCGATCTGTCACATGGGATGTGGAAGCCGAAGCAGGCTTCTCCTGTCTTCGGGTCTGTCCCTTTTTGGCAGCGGGTTGGGCCATTGTTCCAGGCTCCAACCCAGGCGAACTTCCTCTCCGGGCAGTCTCAGACCTTGTGCTTACACAGGCCCAGTCAGGTGTACCCAGCATCGCAGAATGCGTCCGGTATTCCACCTCTCTCCAAGCATTGTGCTCCATATCATTCCCCAGCAGACAATCAACTGGCACGGCAGGGCTTACGGCAACTCGAAGTGAACCTGCAACCCCTTCCCACTCAAAGGGAACCTCAGCCACGGGATAGTGGCCCATTCTGCCGTCAGCCATGGCGGCGGGGTGGAGTACATTGGGAACCACCTGCTCTGGAGACACCAGCTGACTTCTCACCATAGTCATACTGGCTCCTGTATCTCTCAGAGCCTCCCCTCTCTGGCCATTGATGGTGATCCATTGTCCATACTTAACAGTATTTGGGGGCACCTGGATCTTAGGAACCATCTCCCGTTCTCCCAGGTACACTAAGGTGACACCCGCCCACTCACCCCCCTTATCTAAGGGCAACTCCTCCCCAAGCGCTACACTAGCTACTCCCGGGGCTTTTCCTCCTGTGGGAGGGGGTGGTCTCTTTGGGCATCTGACATCTCCCTTATAATGTCCAACACCACCACACTCGAAGCAGTGGACAACCCTTGGCTGCTGGCTTTGGCCAGGATGAGGGTTTCTGGGCGGGTTAGCCTTAGGGGTGAAACCTGTTCCCTTTCCCTGGAAACTGTTTTGGGGACCTTTAGAGAACTCCCGCTTTTTATCTCCCCCCTCCTTCTTCTGAGGGGCGCCCTGTCCGGCCTTTTGGGAATCCCCTCCAGTCCCCTTTGAGGACACCCGGGTACTTGCCCAGATGTCTGCCTCCTCTGCAAGCTTCCGGGGGTTGGTCAGCTTGCTGTCCACCAGGTGTTGGCGCAGCTCGGGAAAACATTTCTCGAGTAGATGCTCTTTCAAAAAAAGATCATACAACCCCCCATAATCCTTCACCTCACTGCCCTGTACCCAGCCCTCCAATGCCTTCCTCGCATAATCTAGGAAGTCCACCCAGTTCTGGGTGCTTAACTTGTGGCTCCCCCTGAACTTCAAAAAGAATAGAGTTGCAAGGGCAACCTGAAGCTACCTCCACCCCACCACCAGGAATAAATTTGGAAAAAGCAAAAGTAAAAATTAGGAAGGCCGCCAGGAGAAAACTCCAGGTGTAGGTTAGTGGATTACACTTAGTTACTGCAGAGTAGTCGCAACCACAGTCAAGATCCCACCGCTAGACACCAATATGTTGGAACCTAATGTTGTCAGGTCACCTAGGGTAGCCTGGCCTAGGGTAAGGCAATATCAACAGAGGCACATGTGTGAAGGTTGCAAACCACCCAGCTGTAACATCAGGTAATTCCACTAAAAAATGACACTACACCAATCTTTGTGTAAAAATACGAGCTTGTTTATAAAAATAGTATGACTGTAGGTTTCTTTTTCTCAATAGTTTACAATCAGATACACTGAGCAATTTTATCAACTTTTTCTACATACTCAGTAACATTCAAAGTTCTCCATCAGCAAAATTTCCACCCCCAGCAGAGAATTATTCCTGTTTAATACTTCTTTTACAGACTCTAATAGCCCATTTACAGTGATGGATTATATATCCCAAGCTGGGGACTCCTGGTTACTCCACCAGAACGATTATTCTTGAAGAATACAACTAGTTCAGACTGAGCTTTAGGAGTGACAGGTTCACAAAACTCTGGAAGTCTTCCAGCTCACCCTTGCTTCATAACAGCTCTGTTATCACTTATTTGCAGGTAAACTCAGAGTGTATACACGTACTCCTCTCCTCCACCCACAGTTCTCAGCAACCTCAATGTCTTCTGACACTTCCCCTCACTGAGGCAAATCACTGCTGCGTTTATCCCTCTAAGCTTCTACTTCCGTTTGATGGCTGAATAGACCTCCTTTCCCCTGTCAGAGTCAATGGTAGAGTAAACCGATGGCTATATCGGAACATGGAACCTCCAACAGTTACTTCTGAGGTAATGGCTGTGACGGAACTCCTCCCCAGGGCCTTTGCGGTTTCCCCGGCTCCTGTCCCACTTCCCCCTTTCACCGCACCTTACTTGTTTCCCTGCAGGCTGCGGGGCTAGAGCTTCGTTTCCCCTGGGTCGGGAGCTGTTCCTTCGCCCCCGCCCTCACCAGGAGATGGAATCGCTGGGGAGCCTGGAGTCGCGATCACTCGCAGGAATCCTACGGCCCTCTCCCGAGCCAAGCCACGGCAGCGCAGGCGCGGGAGAGCAGTGTTTCGGCTGGCGCCGCCTCCCTTGTGTGGAGTTCAACACACCACTTCCGACCTTGCGCGGGGGATCAGTGCTTCGCCGCTTCCCCGCCCGCCTCACCTCCAGATGCACCGCTGGGCTTGCGCAATGAGCAGCGCCACTTCCCTCGGTCCTACAGTCCTGTCATGTCAACGCCCACTCGCGCCTCCGGCTCAGTGACACTCCGACGGCGTGGGAAGACAGATCTCGCCTGGGTCGTCTCTTCTGAGTCCTGGTAGGCTGGGACCTCAAAAAGGAAGGTTGGGAGCCAGTTCCCAGACTGAAGTTGGTAGAATGAGGATGAGGGACAAAGGCTAAAAAGGGGGGGCCAAATGCCGCAGTTGCACCGGTTACCACAAATAAAGGCAGACCGATGGGAGGGTTTGGTCAGGAGCAAGAGGGGGAACGTCTTCTGAAAGGTGTTGTCAATCCCACAGACCAACTAACTCCTTCTAGCGCGTCCTCCTCCTCACACCCACTGCCTCTCTCCTCTACTTAACTGGACTGCACAAAATGGCTTCCTGACCTCTGCCCTTATATAGCCTGTCCACACAGGGTCCAGTAGGGTCCAGAAAGTTCTGGAAGGCCTAATGTTAACCTATGGGGCATGCTAGGATATGGCAGTTGGTAGCCACCATTTTGTGACTCTCAGTGAATTCCTGTCAGGAAAGGCACCTAGGACTGAGGTGAAGAATTATGAAGGAAAAAGGGCACCTATCCCCTAGGCCAACACCTTGAAAAATCTAGTGGACACAAAAATAAATAAAGGCATGAGGGGCAAGAAGGGGACAAAATAAATAAATAATAGGAGGGACTACGCAAAGGGCCAGACAGGTCTAACAGTTACCATGCTATGTTTCTATAATTGTCACAAGGCACTCTATCTCTCCAAATATTCTCCATGAAAAAAGTGGTGAACTTCCTAATGAGATAAGTCACATCCCTGGATCCCATGGTGCACCAAGCTTGTATCACTGTATCAATTTGGTGGATAGATGGTATTAGAAATGTGTGTCACTGATTTTCTTAGAAAGTTGCTGGAACACAGCAGCTTTTTGGTGTTTCACTCTGAGGGTTCACATGCTGCAAGCAGGGATAAGTCTCTCGGGTGAATACCAAGGAAAAATATGAGGAAATCGTGTTCAGGTGGTATAGTTTATTTGGGACTTCCCTTCTCCACTTTAATCTGCGTCTCATGGCATTAACGTTCCAGGAAATTAATTTGAGTAGACCACTTTTGTCATCCCCATATCATGTAATGTATTGTCACTTAATCCAATGTATCATCTTGATTCTAGTTAAGTGTGTCGGGCTCTTTTAAAAAAAATATCTTTATTTGATTTTGCAACAAACAGACAATACAACAGATAATACAACCCCCCCTCTCCCCCGGTCGGGCAAGTCAGAAAAGGAAAAGTAAGCAAAAGGTATAAAAAAAGAGATTAGAAACAAGAAAAGTAATATGGAAAAGAAAAAGATCAAAAGTAAACTAATGAATTAGCAGAGAATCATTCAAAGATAGATGAGCATAAGATTACAGAGATACAGGTGGTAGTTAAAACATTACAACCAAATTAGTACTGCATATGTCACTGAGATTGAGACCATTCTATTAAGGGTGACCAGATTTGTAGTCCTTTTATCCGACGCTTCCTGCCTTTAGTTTTATATATCGCCATTTCTAAGTTAAAAATTGCTAACAGTCTTGAAAACCACTGTTGATATGATGGGGCCATGGGATCTAGCCAGGCTGAAGCGATACAAATTCTTAATACGGCCATCAAAATAAAGATTAATTTATGACCGACATTCGGGTTGGTAAGATTTGTTACACCCAAGATAACTGTTTTGTCAGGTAGGGTAATCACTATTTTGAGAATCAGTGAGAGGAATCATTCAATTCTTAACTTAAGAGGAGTTAAACAGGGACAGGAAGAAAAAATGTGTACACAGTCCGCATTTTGTAAATTACATCGGAAGCAGCATGTACCTCTCCCACTACCCCATTTGGAGATTCTGTCCGGAGTGTAATACATAAAAAAGCATATTTTATAGAATTGGGTTTGGAGTCTGGTTGACATAAGGACCGTTTGAGATAGCCCATATGCGTGTTCAAATTCTTCTGTGGAAATAGTGAATTTACTTTGCCATTTCTGAGTGATTTTCTGTATATCGTCCGTAAAATACTTCAATAATAGAGGATATAACCCCCCTAACCTAATTTTTTTTTCCTGAGAGTGAATTAGAATGTCGGCTATGGCATTTTTACTCAAGATGCCCTCTCCCCTTGTACGTCGTGATAGAAAATCTCTAATTTGGAGATACTTGAAGAAGTCTCTCCATTCCAAATGATACTTGTCTTTCAAGGCTTCAAAAGAATATAGCCCATTTGGGGAAAAAAACATCCTATATGAGTGATTCCGGCTATATTCCACCTATTGATGCATGTATCTTTAAATATTTCAGGTAGGGTGGGATTATTTTGAATAGGTGTGTAAAAAGATAAGCGTCCCAGACCTACCATTTTCCTCACAGATTTCCAAACCTTGAATGCTCCTATGAGTGTTTTTAATCTCACTTTTTTGTGATAGCTATCGAAGAGATATCTCCAGAAATAGCCAGTGCTTTTATCGCCCAGTATTATTTGGTGTATTGAAGGGGCGTCAATATCAACCGCTGTCCCTGTCCCATCAAGATGAAAGAGCTCATGATTACATAGCAAAACTGTTGCCCAGTAATATACCTTAAGATTTGGGAGTGCTAGACCTCCTCTTTCTTTGGGGAGCGTCAGCAGTTTGTAGGAGCGGCGGGGCTGTGTGTACGACCAGATAAAGTTCGTGAAGATACGCGCCATTGTTTTAAACCACTGGTCCGAAATTTCCAAATTAATGGCTCTAAATATGTACAGGAGTTTTGTAAAATAGACCATTTTTAATGCGTTCACCTGTCCGATCAGAGAAAGATGTAAATTATTGATACGGCGGAGATCTTTTTGCATTTTATTTAGTGAGGGTTTCAAATTCAAGTCGACGAGGTTTCCTAAATCGGATGTGATAGTGACCCCTAGATAAATAGCTGATTCTGTTTTGCGTGGATTTACCATATCACATTTATTATTAATAATAATTTGTGTTTTGCCTTGGTTCAGCGCATACCCAGCAACTTTCCCGAATATTTTGGCCTCTGACTCAATGATAGGCATAGCCACGCTTGGCTTAGCAGTGACAATGGCAATATCATCGGCATAGGCAAGGGTCTTTGTTAGATATCCTTGTGTCGATATAGGGGTTATGTTCCTATTGCATTCTAATCTACGAATAAACGGAGCGATGTAAATAGTGAACAGCAGCGGGGAACACGGACATCCCTGCCTAGTTCCTCTCGAGATTATTAGTTCTTTAGAGAGGCAACCGTTAACCATCACCATAGCCCGAGGATTGATATAGAGTTTCTGAATTGCTTGTATAAAATCCTGCTTGAATCCCACCCGGGACATAGCCTGCCAGAGGAATGGCCAGGAGACTCTGTCGAAGGCTTTCTCGGCGTCGAGTAGTATTAACGCCATCGGGTCTCCTGCCACCTGGGTACTGTCGAATAAGCTGATTACCCTCCATGTGTGATTTGTGGTTTCTCTCCCGGGGATAAAGCCATGTTGAAATTTAGATATAACTTTATGAATAATTGATGAGATGCGGTTAGCCAGCAGTTTAGAATATATTTTGGAGTCTGCGTTTATTAAAGTAATGGGACGATAGGAGCCCATCCGGTCCGGGGGTTTATTTTTCTTGGGGAATATGACAATTTTTGCCCTGGACCAAGAGTTGGGGGGCTGTCCTCCTCTGAATAGGTGTAGGCATAGGTCTAACAGTATTTCTTGAAGCTGGTCCAGGAATACTATATAAAATTCTAATGGAATAGCGTCTAGTCCAGTTGCCTTCCCACGGGAGAGATCCTTCACTGTTTTTACTATTTCATCTATGTCGGGGGCCTCCTCCAAGCTTTCCTGATCTTCTGTGTTAAGTTTATTACAGGTATCTGTTTCTAGATATTCGGGAATCTTCTCTTGGTCTATTTCTCCTTCTTCTGTATATAAAGCACTGTAAAAGCGCCAGAATGCTTCTCTAATCTTCCCTGGGTCGGATATCCTGCCTTCTATAGGGTCCTGGATCTCCTGTATGACATTCTGTGAGGTCTGCTGTCTCATTCGGATGGCTAACTGCTGACCAACTGATTCACTAACTTCATATATTTTTTTTGCGGTGTGCAGTAGCTTTTTTAACTGCTTTGATGGTATATACATTTGTAATTGCAGCTTTGGCTATTGCAACCTGAAGTTGAACATTAGTTATTTCTTCTGTGGTAAAGGAGTCTCTTGTTACCCTTATAAGGTTTTCCTCCACCCCCTTTAACGTTTCTTGCAACAATCTTAATGATTCTCTTGCGCATTTATTAGTCCTAAGTGAATATTGTATAGTTTCTCCCCTAATTCCTGCTTTTAGGGCATCCCAAACGAAATCTACCGTTGTACTCCCGTTATTGACCGCTAAGAAATTAGAGATCCAACTTCTCATATGGTTGCAATACTCGTTGTCAAGGAGCAGAGATCTCTCAAATGTCCAGACTTGTTGTGTCTGGATCAATGATGCTGTATCGACTGTAAATAGCAAGGGATTATGATCCGAGAGGACACGGGGTACCTTTTCTAATTTAGACGAGGACTTCACTGAATTAGATATTAAGAAGTAATCCAGCCTGGCATGTGTACGATGAGGATTTGAATAAAATGTATAGCCTGGATCATTGGGGTTACGATTGGAAGTGTGCCACCCATCCACTAACCCATGAGTGATACATAGCTGCTTAATAGCCCTAAAGACCTTAGGTTTTCGGCCGCGATATTGCCAGTCGTCTTTCATTGACCAGTCATGTGGAAGGTTTATATTAAGATCCCCACAGATTATTATAGGTAGCGGCCAATTGGTGAGTTCATTAGAGACCTGATTGATTGCCGAGGGGTCATCGCTATTATTCCCATAAATTGAGCAGATGGTCATTGGCGAAGATTGCCCTGCCTGAACTTCTGTAATCACCCACCTACCTAGTTTATCGGATTTTGTTCTGATAAAATTATTCCCTACACCTTTAGCTAAAAGTGCTACCCCTCTAACCCGAACACCCTGTGTAGTTGCGCCGATCGCATTGTACCCTAGTGATCTTAGCAAATGTAATTGTGACCCTTCAATGTGAGTTTCCTGCAGGCAGACAATGTTGGCACCGATGTTCTGTAAGCCTACTGCCACCATTTGTCTCTTCTTGATATCGTTTAAACCACAAATGTTTAATGACAATATTTTTAACATCCCCATCTATCTATCCGTTTTTGTGTTGATTATGTAAAGTTTTCCTTTCCATTCCCTAAAGAGTTTACCAGAGAGCTGCCTGACCTGCCCTACCTCCCCCCCTCTTTCCCTCCCCCCACCCGCCACCACCTTTGAAGGTTACCTGGCCCTGTCGGGACCAGGGGTGTGACATCCTTGTAAGCGGGCCCTGTGGACTGGGCTAGTTTGTTAATGTGGATTATATACTTATCTAGTACCAATTGAGCCAAAATCTAGATAATCTAATAACGATTCAGACTTAATTTTGTAAACTAAATTTGTTCTCCAGCCTGTTCATCCATTCTACTAATTTTTCACGCTTCCCCAAACTATACCTTCTGATTAATACAAATTGGAATAACAATTCACCTTATCTATTCCTTCTACAAGTCCTTTAATGTGATTTAGATTATTTCCCTGGGTTTAGTGATCCGGTCCCTGAGATTTCTCGTAGATAGTCCTCCGCCTGTACTTCGCTATTAAAGCTTCTTGTTGAGCCCTTGAATATGATTTTCAGGCGTGCTGGATTTTGCAAAAATACTTTTCCTCCAATTTTTTCGAAGGGTCCAAATAGCTGACGCATTTTCCATCTTCGCTCCAGAGTAGAATGAGCGAAGTCCGGTCTGGCAAAGAATTTGAATCCCTTGTATTCTCTTTGGGTGGTAGGTCTTGCAAGGTCATAAATTGCTTCACGGAGAAGGAAATTGCCAAAGTAGACCAGCATTGCCCTGGGATATTGATGTTGCTTGTTAGAATGTTTTGATGGCATTAGGGGAAAGCGATGGGCCCGCTGTATCTCCCTTTCCATATCCCAGGCCTCCAACTCCGGAAATGATGTTTTAAGAATGTTAATCATTGCCCCTCTAGCGTCCTCTCCCTCAAAGTTTTCTGGAATTCCAAGAAACCTTAAATTGTTCCTGCTGGATCTGTTTTCATGATCTTCCACTTTGGCCATGAGATCCTTTATTATTCCATCTTGTTCTTTCTCGTTTTTTTTAAGCTTCACGACATCAGTTTCGAGATTCTCAGTGCGAGTTTCCACCATGATCATTCTCTCAGAAATCTCAGAGCAGATGCTGCCAACTTTTTTCACTGCGCCTTGTAATTTTTCGATGGCCGTGCGATTCCTTTGGCTATCTTTCTTCACATCCTCGTGGAAGTTCTTTATTGAGCTAAGCACCTCGCTCAATGAGGGCTCAGTTGTTTTTTGGCTTCTATCTTTATTCTCTATCTTTATTCTCTTTTATGCTCGGGTCTTGAAGTGATGTTTCTCCCGGTGCTTTAATCATTGGGCTTCTTCGGGTAGAATTAGGTCTACTTTTGGCATAGTCCGTGTTATTACCGGGGTCTGTGGTCTCTTCGTTCATCAAGTTTTGTTCCCTTTTGTGTTTCATCCTTTTTTTCCCCCTACTCCTTTTTTTCCTGATGTTAGTTTCACTGGGTAATCTTGAGTCATTGGAGCCAGAGATCTCCAGAGATACAGTGCCCATTTGCGCACCTGGACTTGATTCGTTTGAGTCGCTCAGTTCGCTTGAGTCACTTGAGATCGACATCCCTGTTTCGTATAGATCTGATTCGGAGTCTTCGTCCGAGAGTGAGTGATTAGCTGAATGCAATTCTTTCCCAGCTGGAAGTGATCGCGTGTTGGGAGAAGGGTGTAAGTGCTCAGTTTTCTGATTCATCTTTTTTTGATCAGATTGCTCTCTCTGATTAGATATCATTGAGTCCACTTCTATGGGTGCCCTTGTCTCTTTGCTCCTCATATTTGGGTCAGCATTTTGAGTTCCTTCGCTTGAACCTATAGTATGATTGCCCTCCGAGTTGGTTTCAATTGGGTGCATACTTTGAACATCCTTACAGCTTCCACTCAGCTCTCTAGAGTTCTTGCTCTGCAATTGGCTCTGTTCTTTTACATTTGTTGGTGCGTCGCTCGGGCAATCCTTGGGCCGGGGGCTGAATATATTAGATATTCTTGGCTGGGATGTTGCCGGTAGGCCAGTATTTTTTGCAGTGGCTTTTAAATTTTTTTATAGTCTGGCAGGCAAGATGGCGTCACTGTGAGCGGTCGCGGTAGCAGTGCTCTGTGACACTGGGCGGTTCTTATCAAGAAAAAACTTTTCTACACCTCAGCCGAGTAATTTAGATTCCCGCATCTTCCAGAGCCACCCCTGAGCTGGACTTTATCAACCTTTATTAACCTACTGCTATATCAAATACCATATGCCAAGAGTGCCCCGAGAAGAGAGCGCTATGCTGAGGGATGCATCGCTATACCGTAGCACCGGGTAAGGATGGCGGCGGTAAATGACGGATACATCCCGATTGCACATTGATTTTGACATTTACTATTTGCTTTTGGTTATATCTGCTCTTGCCGGCTGGCTGGCCGTATTGGCTGTATTATACTTATACCATCATCGCTTCATCGATTAGCTTTGTGTACTATGTATCTATGGCTATGGCTTTGGCTCACGAAGGATCCCCTGTCTCTCCTAAGTTCCCCGATTTCCAGGCATCAGACTCTCGAAGATTGGCCATCGATAGGTGCTGGACTCTCACACACTTATTTTACCTCTGTCGCCCGCGATTAACTTGTCAGCACCTTGATCGACTGCCGCTCTCTCCCCCTTCGAGGCACCGAAATCTCTTCCCGTCCTCTCCTCTTGGCTCCTAGGCGTCATCTGCTGACACGAGAGCAGAGGCCTTAAATCTCACGCGCGCTGCTTGTCCCGCATTTCCCGTTGCCGGGGAGACACAGGAGGCATGTGGTACTGAAGAAGGTAGAGGGAGAGAAAGGGAAGAGCTGGGAAAACGAATGCTGTTCAGAGGCGGGTTAAAATTGGAGGCTGTTCCAAATATCAGATCTGACACAGTGATTAACATTAACATTACGCTATTTGTATCGATATCTGGGGGAGCAGCAAAACTTCAAGTGTGTAAGCTTTACCCCCTCATCTCTGATCTCTCACAGAGTGTGCAAAATAATGGTCTGAAGAAAAACAAAGATAAGAGAAGTCAGAAGAGCTGCAATATCGTGCTGAGAAAACGTACCTACAGATGCAAGAGAAAAGCCCAAAAAAGACAACTCCAAACTCAATGGGGTTTACAGGTGCCAGAAAATAATCAGATCTGGACTGTGACGCCCTCTCAGGCTACAGGTATGGAGAGGAGCGCCGGAGAGGACAGAGAGGACGGGGGGAAGGACTCACCATACAAAAGGATCAAAGGGATCAAAAGGGGCAGAAAATGCAAACAGCAGCACTAAACAATACGACTCAACAAGGAAAAGAGGGATGAAGAAGGCATGCTTTCACATGGGGAGACACTAATCGTAGAAGACGCGGCATATTCAGAGGGCGCGGTAAATCTAGGAAACCGTCAAAACCTTGAGAAGGCCGAAATTGAAGGGGCACCTGCTCCACACACAACTAGCAGACATAAAGGCCCTGAAACTAGAGGAACCAGAGCAAAGGAAAAAGACCTGGCAAGAAATTAATCTCAAGAAAAAGGAAAAGCTAAAGACAAAAATGCAGACAAAAAACTGGAAAAGGAAAGGGAAAAAGCAAAGCGAAAGGAGAAAGAGAAAGAAAAGGAGAAAGAGGTTGGCTACAAGAAGGAGAAAGGGGGAGAAACAGAGGAGAACGCCAAACTGGAGTTAATGGCCAAAAAGGCACAGAGGTTACAGACTATAAAAAATTTAAAAGCTAAAAATGTCGGACCATCTAACTGAATGTTTACAAGAGCAATAAATATGTTTAGGATGTTCTCGTCCAAATCATCCATAGGCATGCCTATGACAACCACAGGCAATTAGATCGGCAAAGCGGAAACTTCTGATCTGCCAGAGTGAGCGAGGAGATGAACTCACTAGCTGTTGCTGAAAATCTGACAGGAGACACACACACGATGTGCGCTTTCAATCTTTTATGGTACCATATATTCAACAAGGAGCGTCTCCCTCAACATTTTTCTCTCCTGCAAAACTGATATCTGTAGCAATCATGCTTCGGCTCAATTTCACAAGCCTCCACAGGGAACAGAAATGTTTTTTTTTGTAGGAGGTAATGAACATGTTCTCAGAATAGAAAACTCCAGGAAACTACCACAGGCTTCGACAATGAATGTAATGAATTTGTAGAACTTCATACACACCAAGTGGACTCATTATCTTTAGAGTGTCACTATTCAAACAGGTACAGCACATACAGAAGCTGTTCAGGCTTTGTTCACCAAAGCTTGCATTTTTCCATCTGCACAGTGACCAGGCCCTTTCCACTTCAGTACCTGTACACCATCATACGCGCTATATAGTGCCAACAAAGACCCCACTGTGCAGGCTGCACTCGGGCAAAGCCGGGTCGAGGGCAGGCCAATCCTGCACCCGTCCACATCAGGAAGGGGCAGTGCTGGGCCCCTCTTCTATACTCATCTGCTGGAAGGGCCGCAACTCCCTTTCTTATTTGTGTGTTATTGCATTTTTGTGTTTGTTTGGTTGCGTATGCTAGGCTTTTGCACATAGAATGACAACTATCTACTCCATTTTCACCATCTGTCTACAAGTTTTAACCTGCACTGTTGCCCTAATTTAATTCACCCTTGGATGTTTGGTGTCTTCCTCTTTTATTGTGTTCTCAAGATGTATTCCGCCATAGGTTCAGATGGAATTCTGCTGTAGACTCAAGATATAAGAAAGAGTGCCTGAGAGGCACTGTGAGGGCATCTGTTTATGTGCATGTCACCCACCTGCATGTTTCTGTGTCCAAACACATTAACCGAGTAGATCTTTTAGAAACATCTAGCCGCAGATTTCTTACTTGGAATCCTCCCCAGGCACCAGACTGTATCCGTACACATTTTTCCCCCAAAGTATGCATGCTTGCTGGCAGAGGGCATTGAGCGAATCCGCAGCGACGTTGTCCTCTGGATGGTGACTTCAGCGGAGTCCATATAACTCCCTCGCAGATGCACTGACGTCAGTTCCTTCTTTTCCAGGCTTGCAGCACAGATCCATAGTGGAGTTAGCCCCATTATTTGGCCCTTCCGTTCCTTCTCATCTAGGGTACAGTGTGCCAACTATGTCATGTTAGAGAGTTTGTATGTTAGAGAGTTTATAAAGCGCAACAGCTGCCTCGGCAAAGAGGCGTCTCGGCGCTGAGCAGCAATGAGGTGACCAAGGTCAAAGAGGGCTCAGGAAGACCTATGGAGAGGGGAAGAGGAAGGTTTTTATGGCTTTCCTGAATTCAAGGTAATTATTAAGCCCCTGAATGTGGACCGGCAACGAGTTCCAGAGGATGGCTGCTCTGTTCCAAAAAGAACGACCCCCGGCACGAGCCCTCCTGACTCTGGGAACCATCACCATTTGTTGTCCCATGGAACGAAGCTGGCGGGAGGGAACATAGAGTAGTAGCAAGTCAGTCAAGATGTTTGGAGATGCAAGTTTCAGGACTTTAAAGGCTATACAGAGGGCCTTAAACTCGATTTGCCTAGCCATAGGCAGCCAGTGGAGATGGCGAATGGCGCTAGACAATGAGCAGGCTCTAAGCAGACTAAGGAGAGATCTTGCGGCCACATTCTGGACTCTCTGTAGCCCCTGTATTTCCGCCTTGTTCGCACCCAGATACAGTGAGCTGGCGTAGTCAAGTCTGACATGATCAGGGCCTGGATGATGATCTGCCTGGTAGGGACATCAAAGAAGCCCAGGATGGGTTTGAGTCCTTGCAACAATACAAAGCAGGTTCCAGCCATCTTTTTAGTTTGAGTCTGGAATTTAAGTGAAGCATCCATCCAGACCCCTAAGTTCTTCACAGCCTGCTGGGGGCCGGGGCAGTGCCCAGGCTCTTGGGCCACCAGAGTTCATTCTATAAGCCATGGTCCTTTCCCACCAACAACACCTCCGACTTGTTGGCATTCAGTTGTAGACAGTTGGCGGTCATCCACTCAGCGACTGCCATAAGCTCACCTTCAAATTTAATAGCGTCCTGCTTGGAGTCGCTCAAGAGAGCCACCACCAACTGTGTGTCGTCGGCATAGGAGACCATGGTCAGCCCTCTGCCCTTGGCTACTACGGCGAGGGGTTGTACGTAAAGACTAAAAAAGCAGAGGGCTTACTGAAGAGCCCTGTGGTACCCCTTGCCTGATGGAAAGGATGCTAGAGGTAAAGGGGGGAGCTATCACCTGAAACATCCTATCCACAAGGAATGAGGCCAGCCACTTCAAGGTTGAGCTGATGATTCCAGCCTTCTCCCGGCAACGCAATAGGATTGCGTGGGACAGTGTCAAACACGGCACTGAGATCCAGAAGGATCAGTGCCTACGTCTGCCCAGCTTCTAAAGCTGTCCAGAGATGTTCTGTCACAGCCAAGAGTGCCGACTCTGTGCTTTGGCCAGGGCGAAAGCCATTTTGGGAAGGGTCGAGCCTGTTGTTGGTGTTTAGGTGTTCAGTGAGGAGGGAGTTAACATAGGCCTCTGTGATCTTTGCAACCCAAGGTAGAAGGGAGATTGGCCGAACGTTTTCTGGCTTCTTTGGGTCTAAGGAAGGTTTTTTGAGCAGCGGTATCACCCTGGCCTGTTTCCAGGCTGTAGGCACGACTGCTGTTCTCAGAGACCTATTGCTCACCTTTTCCAAAGGACGCAGGATAGTGTGAAGAATTTTCCAAAATTGGTCGGGCTTCAGTGGATCGGCTGGAGAGCCCGACTTGATTTTAGAACAAAGGGTGAGTAATAGATCCGGAGGAATAAGGGGAAAGGCCTCTAGTGTACCATTGGTTAGATTGCGAGATGCCTCAGGGGGGTCGAGTTGGATCATAGGGAAGCATTTATAAATGTCTTCTACCTTCCTGACAAAGTAGGCGGCAAGCTCTGTACATTGCTGATCAGAAGTGATCAGAGGACCTACGGCGTCTTTCTAAGTTTTAAGGCCTGAGACTATCGAGAAGATACTCTTTGCCGGGTTGGTACTCTTGCTGATTTGCTCCGCATAAAATGCTGCACGCTCAACTTGGATGGCCCTGTGGTATCTCCTAACGGCACCCTGTAGTGATCCTTTGAGGTCGGATCATAATCCCTTCTCCAGCTTTTTACAAATTTTACGCAAAGCAGCTAATTTAGTGTTGTACCATGGATTGGATTTAGATTGACGATCCGAGTAGGCCTCATTAGGGTCAGCCGTCTAGTATTTATAACAACACACCATAGACTCATTGTACTCGCCTCCACGACGCAAAAGCCTACGGGCCCACACTTCCGAATATCACCACCAGATTTATCTAGGTGGTTTGACGGGTATCTCCACAGGTCCTGATGAAGACCCCATTCTAAGGATTTAAAAATTCCCTACACACATCACTGGGGTCGAAACATCTACAGTCTTGTTTTGTTTCTCACGTACAGAAAACAGCAATTGATTTACTGTGTCATTAGAGTACTATGTTCTTTGCATATATTCAGCCTTTAAAGTGGCTGGATAGGTCACTTATCAGTCATTGATGTATATATTGCACATCGCCTTTCCTTTTCCAACAACCCTCACTAGCGCACACTTTTGAGCACTCCCTCTTTCTTTCTTTGGAGCACCATTTTATAACTAGGCAGATATTTGTGCTGTTATTGAATTTGAACACTTATATGTCATAACTATGGATAAATTGATTTACTAAGGTGATGTTGGCTCCTATGTTAATATACATTTCTACTGTGACCTTTTATTTTTGTAATATATATATATATATATATATATATATATATATATATATATATATATATATATATATATATATATATATATATATATATATATATATATATATATATATATATATATATATATATATATATATTATGTTGTGTGAAGGCTGGAATAAAATGCACTAAGAAAAACTTAAAACCTTGTAGTGGTCCGTTCCTGGTATAGCAGTTTGCCGAAAGGAAGTTTGCTTTCTTCCCAGGACTTGGTATATATATATCACTTATTTTACGTACGGATTTGTGTGTTACGAAATCGGCATTGTTTCCACCTTTTGTTCTGGAGACTTTTTTTTACACCATCTGTGGATGCTTTTATTCGCAGCTTGAGGTCAGGCAGTACATTGTGCTACAGGGGTTCCCTTCCGTTGGACCCTTTCCTCTACTTCTGCTACCCTAATTAATGGTGGTGTCCATGTGCCTTCCTTTATTCTTTGGTGGGAATTAGTTTTTTTATGTACTGTACTGCTCCAAGTCTCATTGTTTCCATATCCGTTCTTTGTACTGTTCTTTTCTGTTGCCCTTACATATAATGTTTTGCTTTGTTGGGGGGGTAGCATACTCCTATGCTCTTCCCTTTTCTATGGAGATATACATATAATTCTTGGTCCAATATGTATATCTAATGGTATTTTATGTCCATATGTTTCCATGTATATGGATATTCAGTGGCATTTCCTAGAGATCTTGTCTCTATCTTCTTATTCTATTGATGGCCGCTTCTATGCGGATCGTAGTTGAGGTTCTTTCAACTTCAGACTGTTGCAAATTTGCTAGCATGATTTTTTCTGCTATGTTAAGAGATTGCGCAGTGGCTTTTTAGAATCAATCATTTTTATTGAGCGGAAATCAGGAGCAATGCACACAGCTTCCTGCCTACATCTCAAGGCTGGCAGAGCGAGACATGAGCAAAAATACACAGCTTTCAGGCACACAACCCGGAAGCCGGCCGTGCAAAAAGCAATCGTGTAGGGCATCTGTGTTGACTCCCATTTTAAAGACATCCATAATTTAACAAAGATAAGATAAACGGAAAGCAATCTAAACAAACAATCCCTTCCACCCCTTATCCCACCCCCACCCCTCTCTGCACCAGTCCTACCATACTTCTTAAGCCCTTATTCCAGGGCATCACTCGCTACAGGGTTTATGCTCATCCTGACGCTTTTTGGATGTCACCAAGGGGCTCTAATGGCAGAAGTTTGAGAATCTGTAGGTATTTAGGGCATGTCACTTCTCTTAGGTCTTTCGTGATTATCTGCAGAAAAGGGGCCCATAATTTCGCAAAATCTTTACCCTTTGCCTCCACACTGAGCAACATATGCTCCATAGCTAGGAGTTACCACATGCGGTGCACCCAAGCTAGTACCTCAGGCGTCGTCGTTGTCCCCCACAGAGCCAGTATGACCTGCCATTCTGCCAGCAACGCCAGTGCGATCTGCCTGCCTCTGAGAGATCTCAATGGGAAGGCCTTAGGGTGGGAGAGACCTAGTAGTGTGTATTCTTGGGAATAGGGCAGTGTAATCTGAAACTGAGCATCCATATCGTTAAGGACCGCTGTCCAATAGCGTACCAGTTTCGGACAATGACATAGTAGATGAACTAAAGTTCCAGTTAATCCACACCCCCTCCAACAGAGATCCGTTTTGTTCTTGTCCCAGCAATGCACGCGAGCAGGAGTACAATACCAATATGTAACTACTTTAGCAGCGGATTTCGCCCCAGCAGTGTTGTGTGCAGTATGATGTGCTCTGTATAGAACGTTCTCCCATTCCTTATGTGTTAGGGGCTTACCCAGTTCAGTTTCCCAGCGCGCATGCGCCTTCGTAAGCTGACATGAAGTGCGTGTCATAAGCATGGAATACAGTTCAGAGATGAGCCGGTGATCATCCGCTTTGCGCACCAACCATTTTTCAAACGCAGCAAGGGGTCTGGACATGCGGGCGTAATTCGCAGAACTAGTCACCCAGTGGCAAACCTGACTATAGGGAAAAGCGTCTGTTGCTAAAAGATCGTAGTCCTTCCGCAGTTGGGCAAAGGGTATCAACCCCTTCATGTAAAAAAGGGATCCATCCCATTTACCGCCTTCCTCCCGCCACCTCTGAAACACTGTTGACGCCTGTCCTGGGGAAAAAATCAGGGTTATCGACAATGGGGGCCATAGGTGAGGGGAATGACGTCCACCCTTTCGTCAAAGCTAATCTATCCTAGACTTTGAAGTTAGGCGAAGTGACCGGGGTGGAGTATAGCCCCCATGCTCTGTTTGCGAGGTAACCACAGTTCCCGCCATATATTCACCCCAGCGACTGATTGATCCATAAAATTCCAGTGTTTGCTAGACAGAGGCCTATTCCATTCCACTAGGTATCGTAGGCACACTGCTTGGTAGTAGCCACCTATGAGCGGGAGACCCAGTCCACACTGCGCTTTTGCACTTGTCATTTGCGCGAGGGAGAGACGTGGCTTTTTCCCCCTCCCATACAAACCTATTAATAAGGGCTTGTAGTTTCTTGAGCGTTCCTGGCGGTGGGGTCATCATCAGCACCTGAAAAATGTACAAAATACGTGGGGGCACCGTCATTTTCACTGCCATTTTCCTCCCGAACCATGCCAGCCTAAGACGCAAACAGGCGTCCAGCACCTTGGTCATGTGTTCCAGTAGCAAGGCATAATTTAGCTAGACCATCCTCTTGATGGTCTGCGTCAACTTAAACCCCAGGTATGTTATATCCGTGTGTGTCCAGTGGAATGTAAAATCCCTTTGCAGGGCCTCTACATCCTCATGGGGAATTGAAAGGTTCAGGATCTGCAATTTCCCTAAGTTGACTTTGAAACCCAAAACTTCCCCGAAGGCAGCGAGTTCGTTGAGTAAAGTGGGTAGTGACGTCTGAGGCTGTGTAAGCGAGAGAATTGCATCATCTGTGTACAAACTGATTTTATGTACGTCCGCCCCGAGGGGGCCAAGACGCAACGCTAAAATTCCCACAAAGAGCTTTGCATCAATGTTAAGAAGCAAGATGGGTCTGTAGGACCCGCACATCCATGAGTCCTTACCAGGTTTCAAAATGACTGAGATCGCCGCTTCAGACATTGAGGGCGTAACTACACCTGTGTCAAGAAAGGAATTTAACAACCAGGTTAAAAAGGGAGCCAGCGCCGCACAAAACGTTTTGTAAAAGGAGGCCGGGAATCCATCCAGACCCGGCGATTTGACCACTTTCAATCTAGAGATGGCCGAAATCACTTCCTCTATGCGGATTGCATAGTCAAGTTCTTCTGTCACGGTTTTGGGAAGAGGCGTTATGCCACATGTGCCAAGATATGCATTTCGGTACTGTGGCGGCTCTGTATAGAGCAGTTGAAATAAACTGCGGAAGACGCCAACAATCTGATCATCTACGGACTGTTCTACACCAGAGTGATCCCGCACCATCTGAATTAGGGACACCTGCGTCTTAGCTCGCAACCTATGGGCCAACATCTTCCCGCACTTATCACTGCTAAGGTAAAATTTGTGTCGCAGCCGCAGGAGGGAATGTTCCGCTCTGTCCAGGTCTAAGTGTTTCAGAATTTGTCTGCGGTTCTCCCACTCTTGCCACACTCGTGGAGCCCCTGTGCGCTTATGAATCGCCTCCAGCTCTCCCACGTCCCTCTCTAACTCAGTGCGTTTTTCTCCTTGTATGGTATTGAAATTTGCAGCAACAGCAATGAACTCCCCTCGCCCCACCAGCTTCAGGGCCTCTCAAACCGCTGAGAGAGAAGTGGACCCCACATCATTAACCTGAAAGTAATGTACTATAGTGTCTCGCATGTGCGTAACCACCTCCTCAGAATGTAACAGATTCTCTATAAGCCTCCATCCGAGAGGGAATGCTCGTGTACGCTGCACATTTAACAACAAGGGGTGGTGATGGACAGAATTTCTGAATTAAGCAGAATACTCTCACCCAGTCAAGAGATCAGGGCTAGATCCAACACCGTTTTTTAGCTCACTGCACCATCCCAGTTCAGAACCTGGCTATATGCAAATTAGTCTGTTCCTGTCCCAGTGCATGATGGGAACAGGGCAAACCAAACTGCCAAGCCAATTCTTACACTGGGAAGGAAACAAGCTTCCGGGGACCGGTTTCTGGCATTTCAGCCGTCGTCGGCCCGGCTTGCTTGAATCCTGATGGTGCAATAAGCAAGGGCCTCACATCTGAGTATACCCTTCCACGCTTAGGGTGGACAAAATATTTAACAACAAGGGGTGGTGATGGACAGAGTTTCTGAATTAAGCAGAATACTCTCACCCAGTCAAGAGATCAGGGCTAGATCCAACACCGTTTTTTAGCTCACTGCACCATCCCAGTTCAGAACCTGGCTATATGCAAATTAGTCTGTTCCTGTCCCAGTGCATGATGGGAACAGGGCAAACCAAACTACCAAGCCAATTCTTACACTGGGAAGGAAACAAGCTTCCGGGGACCGGTTTCTGGCATTTCAGCCGTCGTCGGCCCGGCTTGCTTGAATCCTGATGGTGCAATGAGCAAGGGACTCACATCTGAGTATACCCTTCCACGCTTAGGGTGGACAAAATATTTAACAACAAGGGGTGGTGATGGACAGAGTTTCTGAATTAAGCAGAATACTCTCACCCAGTCAAGAGATCAGGGCTAGATCCAACACCGTTTTTTAGCTCACTGCACCATCCCAGTTCAGAACCTGGCTATATGCAAATTAGTCTGTTCCTGTCCCAGTGCATGATGGGAACAGGGCAAACCAAACTACCAAGCCAATTCTTACACTGGGAAGGAAACAAGCTTCCGGGGACCGGTTTCTGGCATTTCAGCCGTCGTCGGCCCGGCTTGCTTGAATCCTGATGGTGCAATGAGCAAGGGACTCACATCTGAGTATACCCTTCCACGCTTAGGGTGGACAAAATATTTAACAACAAGGGGTGGTGATGGACAGAGTTTCTGAATTAAGCAGAATACTCTCACCCAGTCAAGAGATCAGGGCTAGATCCAACACCGTTTTTTAGCTCACTGCACCATCCCAGTTCAGAACCTGGCTATATGCAAATTAGTCTGTTCCTGTCCCAGTGCATGATGGGAACAGGGCAAACCAAACTACCAAGCCAATTCTTACACTGGGAAGGAAACAAGCTTCCGGGGTCCGGTTTCTGGCATTTCAGCCGTCGTCGGCCCGGCTTGCTTGAATCCTGATGGTGCAATGAGCAAGGGACTCACATCTGAGTATACCCTTCCACGCTTAGGGTGGACAAAATATTTAACAACAAGGGGTGGTGATGGACAGAGTTTCTGAATTAAGCAGAATACTCTCACCCAGTCAAGAGATCAGGGCTAGATCCAACACCGTTTTTTAGCTCACTGCACCATCCCAGTTCAGAACCTGGCTATATGCAAATGTGTCTGTTCCTGTCCCAGTGCATGATGGGAACAGGGCAAACCAAACTACCAAGCCAATTCTTACACTGGGAAGGAAACAAGCTTCCGGGGACCGGTTTCTGGCATTTCAGCCGTCGTCGGCCCGGCTTGCTTGAATCCTGATGGTGCAATGAGCAAGGGACTCACATCTGAGTATACCCTTCCACGCTTAGGGTGGACAAAATATTTAACAACAAGGGGTGGTGATGGACAGAGTTTCTGAATTAAGCAGAATACTCTCACCCAGTCAAGAGATCAGGGCTAGATCCAACACCGTTTTTTAGCTCACTGCACCATCCCAGTTCAGAACCTGGCTATATGCAAATTAGTCTGTTTCTGTCCCAGTGCATGATGGGAACAGGGCAAACCAAACTACCAAGCCAATTCTTACACTGGGAAGGAAACAAGCTTCCGGGGACCGGTTTCTGGCATTTCAGCCGTCGTCGGCCCGGCTTGCTTGAATCCTGATGGTGCAATGAGCAAGGGACTCACATCTGAGTATACCCTTCCACGCTTAGGGTGGACAAAATATTTAACAACAAGGGGTGGTGATGGACAGAGTTTCTGAATTAAGCAGAATACTCTCACCCAGTCAAGAGATCAGGGCTAGATCCAACACCGTTTTTTAGCTCACTGCACCATCCCAGTTCAGAACCTGGCTATATGCAAATTAGTCTGTTCCTGTCCCAGTGCATGATGGGAACAGGGCAAACCAAACTACCAAGCCAATTCTTACACTGGGAAGGAAACAAGCTTCCGGGGACCGGTTTCTGGCATTTCAGCCGTCGTCGGCACGGCTTGCTTGAATCCTGATGGTGCAATGAGCAAGGCACAGGCAAAAGGACGAAGATGAGGGTATGATCAGAACGAGAGCTTGGAGTAATTGCAGAGGAATGGAGGCTAGCCATGAGTGAAGTAGAGGCTAGAAAATGGTAAAGGCGCGCATATGTTTTATGTGCGGAGGTTTAATAATTATAGTCTCGCTTAGTGGGGTGCTGGACCCGCCACACATCGTGCAATCCACTATCTTCCAACCATCCCCTCCCCACCGGTGAGAGAGCGCCAGCGTGGTTTGACCGTTGCCCGACCTGTCCAGCCCCTCATCCATTACAAGATTTAAATCACCCCCAACTAGTATCGCAGCGTCTGGGGAGGTGAACACCTCTGCCAAAGCTGAGAGAAGGAAGGGTTCTCATTAGGGGCTTATAGTGACCCTATCGTAAGATGTGTCACCCCCCATTGTACCCTTATGGCCAACAGCCGACCCTTTATTTCTGTCTCAGTCAATATTACCTTGCATGGGCAGTGCGCCCCCAATAAGATAGCCACCCCATTTTTCTTGGACGGACCAGAATTGTTGTGGGAACCGCTTATCGTGCATTCGCATGGTATCTTTGGAGAGCAGATGCGTCTCCTGGAATAGCCATATGTGGCTATCAGCATTTTCCAGGAGGGAGAGCACTGCAGCGGGTTTCACAGGATTATTTAACCCACGTACATTCAGACTTACTATCTGAAGATCCCTACCCATTTATCAGCCAAAAATATGCTATGCAAGGTGGTAGTCATTTTCTGATCAGCAGGTGAACCCTAACAGAAACACTGACTTGCCCCTCAACAAGCCGCCCTATATCGAGAACTGATGCGGAGATCCCCAACTGTACCCCTAGCCAACCTCCTCCCCAAATCAGAGCAAACAGTACAAAACCCAAAAGAAAAAAATTCAACAAGATCATGACCAAAGTTCGTCACAGTAAGTAAAGTCCAGGGGGTCGTGGCTGAGACTATCGTCCAGCCCGTGGAGGGGTCGACTAGTGTCCACTTCGATGCAGAAGAACCGTTAACTCGATGAATCGGACACTTCCTTCCACCCCTCCGCTGCCCCTCCGTGTGCCCACCTCAGAGCCATCAGCTGGTACATTCACGGGGTGGCAAGTCGCTCTGCAACCTGCGACAGGGAGGAAAGCACCGCCTCTCTCTCTCTCTGTCTCTCGTGGCCTGGTCAGGCTTCTCGACCGATGATGGTTTACCCACTCGCTGCCATCCCGAGGTGATGAGAGTTGGGTCGGTCCGTGCCCTCCGTGGAAGCGGTATTTTCGAGACCCAGGATCCCCAGAGCTTCCTCCAGTGATCTTATTTGCAGGAGCCTGCATTGATGCTTGAATATCAGGCGGGATGGATGGCCCCATGAGTAAGGAACATTCTTCTTGTGGAGTTGATTGGTCACGGTCTTGAACGCTCGTCTCTTGACAAGTGTGGAGGCCGCCAAGTCCTGGAATATAGCTGGTTGATGACCGCGGAAATGTATGGGTTGGGCCTCACGCGCCTTCCGGATAATGCATTCTTTCAATTTAAAATCGTGCACACACACTAGTATATCGGGAGGAGGCACTTTATTAAATCGAGGGAAGCCCAAACGATGGACCCGGTCCATTTGAATTTCCAACCCCTCTTCCCCAAGTATTTGCTGGAATAGGGCACTGACATATGCCCTGAGATCGTCTCCCTCCTCTTTCCATGGAATGGCCCTGATTCTCACATTGTTCTGCCTGGAGCGGTTCTCCAGGTCCTCTGCATGGGCCTGTAGATCGATGTTCTGCTCACGGAGGCACAACATGTCTTGCTGCAAGTGGAGGAGCTCTTCATCTCTGTGAACATCGTGTTTCTCGAGGGTCGCCACCCTCTCTCCAATTTCATCCACGTCGCGACAGACATCTTTGAGATCCGAAGTCAGTTGGGACCTAAGATCTTGGATATCTTCCTTAATGGCCGTGGAGAGCTCCACCATAAAGGTTCTGGTCGCCGGGGAGTCTTCGCCTTCTATTGTACTGGCCCCCTTCTCGCCTTGGGCCGAGGATTGTCCAGGTTGCTTCAGAAGAAGCTCCTTTAGCGACTTCTCCTTACGAGTTCGCGCAGCTGCCATGTCGTGCACCTCCTGTCGCGGTGTCTCAGGAGTCACACTAGGTACGCATGCTGGAGCCAACTGTGTTGGCTTTGCGCACCTTTCTGCCGGTGGCCCTCTATGTGCTAATTCGCACCGCGCTCCTCCCAGTCAGACCGACTGCCGAGTTACAGACCGCTAGTGCCTCACTCTAGGCCTCACCTTCCAGTCTCTCAATCGGGGGCCACTCCTTGCCCGATTGGCCCTCTGTTCAGGTGTCGCCCTCGCCGTTTTACGTTCAGGCTGTCTTGCCGGCGCTCAGTTGCTTTTTAGATGTTCTGTGATGCTCAGGACCTGTTTAATCTCCTACACTAGTTCAACAAGCACTTATGGCCTTGTTAGGTCATTTATTGGTGTTTTCTTTTTGCCATAGATATTTTCTCCTAACATTGTTGGAGTTATTTTGTCTATCCGTGGTTCTGTGCACAGTTGTTGTCACATTGTATGCATGGGTCACATGCCGTTTGGGTCGAAAATGTCTTGTTTCTTCTGTTGTATTCCTTTGGCAGTGATGTGTCCGGTTAACCAGCATTCTGCTCCCATGGTTTTTGGTGTACGATTCTTCTGAGCCTAGTCCCCTATGCTGGACTTATACGACTGAGCTTGATATCTTCCTCAGCTGCTCTTTCTTTCTGGTCTCCTTGTCTTCTGGACTGGGTTTATTCTACTTCTGTATTCTTAGTAGTTCCAGTTTGCAGTCCTTTCTCCGGGGATGTTATGGCTTGGGTATCTGATTCTAAGTAAGGAATCTGCAGCTAGATGTCTCTATCAGATGAACAAGTTACTTACCTTTGGTAACGCTGTATCTGGTTGTCCCACATTATTTTTGTGGTGAGCAGTGAAGGTTTTATCTTTTTCCTTTATATCATGGGGAAGACACAAGGGGAGGCTCAGAATGGACCGCATAAACGACCCAGGACTAACCATACGATTTTGTCTTTTTTAAGTAATGCGGTTGGAGTGCTTACGAATGAAATCTCTAGTGTAAAAAGCAGCTTTCACGAACTCAAAGCAAGCTGGGTATCCTCTCCACATTAGAAGTCCCCCCCTATGGTTTCTCCAACTGTAACCCAGCACCCCCTGCATAACCCAACTCCCTGACTCTCTATAGAGGTTGTGGCTCCTTCCTCCACCTCTAATTCACGTGGCTCCAGCAAACCCCGGACATTGAATAATTCGGGAGGTATAGTTGTGAGTGTTAGACCCAAAAGCAAAAAGTGGCTGCTCAGCCACTTGGGCATAAAAACATTATTGAGTACAATAAAGGTAATGATTTAACGTCCTTAAATACACACATTTCACAGTTTTGTATCTACTTAGGCTGGTAGAATGGATCTTTGCTGCTTTTAAAGATCTGAATCACAGAATTACCAATTTGGAAGCCACAGTAGGGACTGTAGGCAACTCAATGGAGGCTCTACAGGAGCAGTTACAATCCGTTGCCCTAAAAGCTCTCCCCCCATGCCATCTTTTCAACCGGGTGGTAGTGTTCTTCCTTTAGCACCTGGGGTGGGGAATAACAGTTTGTCTCAATTACATCAGAGTAGAGTGCAGAGACATTTGATTACTGCTCTTGCCTCAAACTGTCTCCTGCTTCCTATAAAGCAGCAAATAAAGCCTCTGCTGAGCAAGAGGCGGGTGCATCTGCCCTGGTGCATCATAGTTGTTGCTGTGAGGCACCTGTCCTAGGCCCGAGGCCTAAGACCAGTGAAGGCACTATTCAGCTTTCCCCAGCCTGTACGCCTTATGCTTTATTATTGGTAATTGTAACTCCCATTAAACAATCAGAATTCTTATGGACAGGTAAAAAATACGGTGATATTCTGGTTAGCGGTAGATTACCTAACTTCTCGAGACCGTGCCTGCTCGAGGAGATCATGACTAGAAGGGTGCGGTGGGGTGGTTTGGGCACACCTCAAAGACTCCGAAGGGGGATTGTGTTGTGGTTAACTTTTCAAATAATTATAGGGCAGGTCTCATCTTGTATGAGTAGTATCTGCATTACTTCCTCCCCAAGTAAGATCCTATTGTTACCGCTTGCATTTTTTAAACCATTGAGGGGTACTACACACAACAGAGGGAGTTCAAACCGACCTACAGACAGGGGTTCCGTTCTAGTTCCGCTCACATGCAAAATCACCTGATTCCACTAACTAATAGGTTTGAATCTTTGAGCGGGCTGAACGATCTAAACTGACTGAGTAGACACAGTAATTATAATATGTCTGCCAGCACAATTGCCACAACGAGGGAGTTAAAAGTCCTGAGCTGGAATATAGCAGTTGTGCAAGGAACATTGAGTGAACCGGATTGGCTTAAAGAACTCCTTGCCTACGATATTATTAAGCTCTAGGAAATGTAGGATTTAAAGGGGGAGTTCTATGTAGATGGTTATACATGTTTTAGTACCGAGTGGATTCCCTTGGTAAGTGGGCGCGCTAGGGTGGGCCTTGTTACCCATGTCAAATTAGATTTGAACTGTAACCCAACACGGGTTCCTACTAATTCTCAGTTTTTTTATGTGTTTTATTACTCTTTAAGTTTCAGACGTAATAGGCGACCTTTTAAAAAAAAAAGTTATACTATTTCTCAGTCACTTAATCATAAAGCCCTAATAATAGTAGATTTTACACTCCATTGTGTAATAATTGTTATATGTATGACACTGCGAATGCAAATGGGGTGATGTTGATCAGGTGCCCGTCAAGCATACTGCACAAGAGAATTTTTTCAAATAATCTGGTTGCAGATTAAAATCTAGTTCATTTACTCAGCAGGAGTACTTTAGAACAGATGGACCCTACTCCCAACCTTTGAAGGCCAAGTAGAGGGCTTGATTATTGATTACATTTATGTTTCTAAGAGTTTTTATTGAACTTTGTCTAGTTTTAAACTGAATGGAACGTCCATAGTGACCATTGATATACAAACAAATGATGGACGTAATGCTGAATAAATCATACATTCACCCCCAGTCAAGAGATCTGGGTTAAATCCATCGTTCTTCTGCTCACTATGCCACCCCAGTTTGGACCCAGCTATATGCAAATCAGTCTTGACCCTGTGCCTCATGGGAACAGTTCAGCCCGGACTGCCAAGTTAGGTCCTCCCTGGACCGGAAACAAGCATCCTGGGACCAGTTTCTGGGTATTACCCTTCATCAGCCATAACCCACTGTCTGCAAATTTTCTGTGGAGGAAAAAGCTGGTGGCCAGTCATGCTGTTCATAAAGCTGTGACTACCTCTAAAGACAATGAGCGAAGACTCAAATGGGAACAGATTATTCCTGAGACTTTTAACACTGATATAATACAGGCTTGTCAGGCAGAATTCAACACATGTCTTCTTGAGGAAGCCCAGCCCGACTCTATTCTTAAGGCTTTTGTTTTACATTTGTTTTATTGTTGCATCACAGAAAATACTGCGAGGCACTTAGTTACCGACTTATGGTCAGCCAACAATGCAACTTATAACAATAAATTAGAATAGAAGAGACAAGAAAAAGAAAAATGGAGAGTAATCCCCAGCCCCTTCCCACCCCACCCATTCCCCCCCCCCCCCGGGTGCCCATAATATAATAGATAGCCCTCTGCAGGTGTCCAGTTAAACTCAAGTGTACCCCAAAGGAGAGTGTTTCAATCCCCAGATAGTCGCAGTAGTTTTAAATATTTCAGTCAAGTAAGCTCGATGAATTACTGGGATAACATTGTAATAAATGGGCGCCAGACATCCCTGAATGTGTCCCCCTGATCTCATAATGTCATGGATAACCTTTCCATTCCCAGCAGATGCCAGATTCGGTGGAGCCACCCCAATCTAGTCGGAATCCTATCTGTGCCCCATAAAGCCAGTATCGTTTGGTGAGCCTCCCCGATAGCCAAAGCAATATGTGTGCCTCGTCTAGATTTGAGTGGGTATGTCTATGTGTTGGGTAAGCCCAGCACTGTATACGCCGGAAAGTGGGAGATTTGAGTGTTGAAGCACAGATCAATCTCTCCCAGGATTTCCTCCCAGAAGCCAGCCAATTTGGGGCATTCCCATAATATATGTGTAAGTTACCCAATGGCGTCTCGACATCTCCAACACTTATCACTATGTGTCAAGTTTCCTTTGTGTAGGCGCTCTGGTGTGAGGTACCAATACGTACCAATTTTCATTGTGGTTTCTATGCTGGATGTATTGGTCGCTGTGTGTCTCGCCCTGCAATAGATATCTCGCCAATCCTGGAGAGAGAGTTCCCGTCCGAGTTCCAGTTCGAAACACAGTTGGGATGGCGATTTCTCATCCGACACTCTTTCTAACAGGAGCTTGTGTTATTCAGTCACCAAGCGTCGATCTGACTGCTTGCTTAGCAACCACCTTTCAAATTTCATTAGTGGCTGGTGGGCCGCATCTCTAGTCTCTCACTGTATCACCCAGTGTCTGATTTGCGTGTAGTAGAAACGTTCCTTTTCCAGCAAGTCATTGTCTACCCTCAGTATGCTAAACAGAATAGGACCAGCTTCGTCAAAAAGGTGACCCACTGATCGACATCCCAGCTTCAACCACTCCTGGAATGTTGCCTCCCGGTGTAAAGTTTGGGTTCCCGACTATCGGTGTGAGAGGGGTAGGAAATGACCAGGATGTCCCAGGCGTGAACGGTCGGTGATGTGACCGCTGATAGTTGGAGGCTAGTAGGTCTAAGTGGTCTGCCCAGTAACTGAATTTTCCATAGTGACGTTTTGGCCAGTGCCCTAGCCATAAACAGCCATTTCTTTTCCGTCTCCGGGTGCGACCATTCTACAATGTATCTGATCTGCGCTGCTTGAAAATATCTGAGGATGCACGGGATGCCCAGCCCCCCCTCCTGGTGGGGTCTTAAAGGTAGCGTCAAAAAGATAGAGAACCCTGGGGAGGACCACCGTCTTCAATGCTGTGATATGGCCTAGCCAAGACATTGGGAAGAAACGCCATTTCTCTAGACCCGTCTGCAGCTTTGCTACTAGATTTCTATAGTTGACATCCAATAACTTCAGGAATGGTCAGGGCAAGTTGTATACCTAGATAAGACACAGTCCACTGCCATCTAATGGGGTGAATTTGCGCAAGAGTTTCTTTCGTGTCGCGTGCTACTGTTGGGCTCAAAGCCTGTGGTTTAGCGAGATTTATCTTGAATCCCGAAACTGCCCCAAACCTTTCCACTTCTTGCAAAAATGCTATTAGGGCTCTCGTGGACTCTCCAGGGACACAACCGCATTGTCTGCACACAATGTTATGAGGTGCTCTTCCCCCTCCAAATCTCATACCTGTTATTAGTGGGTCATTCCGCACTCGCTGCGCAAATGGCTCCATATAGAGCACGAAGAGTAGCGGGGATAGGGGGCATCCCTGTCGCATTTCGCGTGTGATTGGGAAGCTTGCAGAGCTCCTACTATTCACCCGGACCGTATCCCTGGTTATCCATACCCACTCAACACCCACTCTCTGAACCGGGTTCCAAATCCATATCGTGCCTGTACCTCCTCTAAGTATGGCCAGTGGACTCGGTCGAAGGCCATCTCCACGTCAATAGAGAGGAGCATTATCTATCGTAGGGAGCGGGGCGCCTTACTTATAAGATGGAGAAAACATTTTGTGTTATCAACACATTGTCTTCTTAGAGTAAACCCCAAATGAAGGAGCGTTTCTCGTAGCCGCCAGGACTGCTGCCTATATTCATGAATGGGGAGCGTGTGGTCGAGCTGAGTGATCGGATAATGAACGCAGCTCAACTTCTACCGACTGTGTCGCTGCTAAGACTTCCCCTGTGCCTAGAAAATGATCTAGCCAAGTAAATGACTTGTGTACATGCGAATGGACTGTGTAGTCCCTTAAGTGTGGGCGGTGACTGCGCCAGATGTCTCTTAATCCCAATTCCTGTATTCTATTGGCCCCTCCTGCACTTATCTCCCCCGAAACTCCCTGCCTCTGCGTCAACCTATCTAGTTCGTTATTAAAGACTACATTTAGATCTCTCCCAAGGATCGCCCATGTATTCTGTGTAGTCATAGTTTTAGCTGTAGCCTCTCTGATGAACTGCTCCTGTCCTTCGTTGGGAATTTAGACCGAGCCCATGATAACGGAGAGGCCCCCTAAGCGAACCCGGTAGCCCAGTAGTGTCCCCTGATTTCCGCTACCTTCCCCTCTACTGTCTCTTTGACGGAACGAGAAAACAGCAATTCCACCCCAGCCCTTTTTTTTGTTCTAGTGAAGAAATACATTGCTTTGAGAAGTCTCTGTATTTTAATCGTGGCCAATCACTGCGCATCAGATATGTTTCCTGGTGGAGACACACGTCTGCCTTTGAGTGCTCCAGGTAGGCGAGGATCGCCTTTCTTTTGACTGGGTTGTTCAGGCTCTTAACATTCAGGGTAATGACCCTAAGACTTTGCATAGGTGATGTCATAGTAAGTCCCCTTTCTTGCACGTCTACACCGGCCAGGTCTTCCCTCCCTCCGCCCCCACCAGCACCCCATGGGTCCCTGTCCTGGCCATTGAGGATTAACATGTAGCTATAGTGCACCCTTGAACATTCCCCAAAACAATACCTAGAACCAAACAAAACCATTGTCCCTGGTTGGAGGGGTAGAACAAAGGATCCATCCCTCCACCAGTGGTAAAGTCTTCGTGTAGGTGAGTGACCAAGTCCCAAGACTCATGCCACCTTCCTACCACCCCCACAACACCCACCGCCCTGCGCTGCCCAGAGAAAGTCTCCTCATGCAGGATCTGTGGACAAGTTATCTTCAGCTAACTTGCTGAGTAGAGCCCGCCTCTCAATTGCCATTGTCGCTTGGTCTGGGCCCTACCCTCCTTTTCTGGTGGGGACCTTTTGCCAACGCTTGTCATTTTCTTTCCGGGGACCGCTCGTTAGGGGGCCATGTCTCGGCTCCTCAGGGAGTTGTATCTGGAGCAAAGTACAGGCCTCAGAAAAGGAGCAAATTTGATGCAGCTGGTCTTGCCAAGGAAAGATTATCCGGAAGGGATGTCCCCACCCAAGGCCACCTTCTTTTCTCTGAGGAATGACGTAAGTGGGCGGAATTTAAGTTAAGATGTCGAATGTCCTAGGAGAGCCCATGCCCCCCGTTCACTCCAAGGGTCCAATCCAAACGAATCTCAGCTGCTTGTGTGTCTCCTAGAAAGTGGGAAAACAGCTCTGAGACTTAAGACTCATTGTCTCCTTCCTCTGTGTCTCATGGGGCCCCCCTAATGCGCATGTTGTTTTGCCGAGAGTGATTCTCAAACCCTTCTGCGTGTGCTTGCAAATCGAGTTGCTGGTCTGTAAAGGGGATGACTTCTTGTTGAAGATGTTCTAGCTCTTCATTTCAGGAAGATTCTCGCCCCTCAATAGCATCTACCCCGTCCCCTATGTCGGTCATCTCTTTGCGTACTGTCTGTAGCTCGCTTGTGAGATCTCTTTTGACTTCTAAAAGGTCATCTCGCAGCCCCGCAAAACAGGCTTCCATATAGGGGCACGTGACCAGAGGCCGCCATATCCTCTGAGGCCAGTGAGGCAGCTCTTCTCTGGTTTCCCTGTGGGTCCCCCTCCTGGGGGCCTGCCTGCTTCAGCAGCATGTCCTTGATGTTGCTCCCTTTTTTAACTCTCGCTGACACCATCTTGCGCGACCTCTGCAGGCGGTCCAGCCAGTTTCAGCACTCACTAGGGGTAGTGTAGTCTCCCGTCTTACTAACTGCAGGCCCCTTATTAGTCTGCGCTCTTGCCGCCACCAAATCCGCTAGTTAAGGTAATTTGTTATTGCTACAAAGGCCTAGGAGGGTTCTGTTGTGTCAAGAACCCTGCTGTCTGTCCCCCCGGCTCTTTGCTCAAGCCGCATTCCTCTTTGTCTCACCTGGTGGTAGGTCGCTGCAGTTGTCGGTCAAGGTTCGGTTGGGACCTGCTGTCCCTGCTACAGCTCGGGGCTCGCCAGCACTGGCCTCCTCTGGTTGTTGCTGCTCTAAACGAGCCCCAATGCCCAGGGCCTTCTCCTCTCCGATTAGGGCTGCAGCTTTTTCTCTCCTTGGGCCGAATTTCACTGCCATGCACCCCCTCATTTACTCTAGGGTGCTGCTTATTGTCTTGGGCCCCAAATTCTGATACTCGGTGCTGGCTAGACCTCACATGGCCTACCCTTTTCTCCTGGCCCTCTTTTGGCGCTGCCCCGCTGCTGGATCTTCGCGCTTCTCTCCAGCGCCACCGCCACTGCCACCGTCCCCTCCGCAGTAAATCTCTTGACAAGGGAGGCTGGAGTCTCCCCGCGTCGTCTCCTCCACTCTTGAGCAGGTGCCGCTGCTGGTCCGGAGCTTACTAGGCCTCACAAGGCTCTCTCTCCTGCCTCTGTCCCTGCTACGACTTCCTTTGCCTCGCCCTCCCGTGCTTGCCATACCTCCGTGCCCCCTGCCGGGCGTTTCCTCCAACTTCAGGGTACCGGCCGAGATCCCTGCTCTACTCAACTCCTGGGTCTAGCCGCAGGGATGAACGCACGCCACGCTCTTCACGCTCGGGCTCGGCCAGGCCATGCCAGCTGGAGTCCACTGTCCTCAGCACCTCCTCCCTCGCCAACGGCGTCTCTGCTGAGCTCTAGAGGTTCTATTACTCCCCTGCTCTCGTGAATGGCCCTAGTTCCTCCCGGGAGCCTCCGCTGCTGATTAACTCCCTGCAGGGCAGCGGATACACGGGCGGCGGGGTGAAAACCTCTCTACAAAGCTGGCAGTGGTTGGCTCCTCCAAGTACTGTAGATGGTTCGATATGAACGGTACGAAGGAGAGAAAGAAGCTTTTTATGACAATCGAAAAACGCACTGCGGGACAAGGAAGAGATTAGGCGATGTAGGACCACATATAGAGTTGCGTTTCGGGATAGGAAGCCGCAACTAAAGAATGACTTGTAGGAGGATTTCGTGGAGGCAAGTAACCAGAAGGACGGTACCACCTTTTGGAGCACTCTGAATCATTCCTTTTTCAAATATGAGCAGTTCTCCGATCAGGCTAAAACGGTTCCTGCCCAGGCGTGGGTGGATCCTTTTCCCGCTCTTTACGATCTTCCTGTCCCTCTGACACAGCCAGTTACACTAGCTGACAGGCTCACAATAAGCTGAGAAGAAATAACCAAAGCCATACTTTACCTACCCACAGGCAAGGCCCCAGGGATGAGTGGTGTCCCGGGCAATTTTTTTGACGTCCTTAGTGAACCTACGAGACCCAGTTATTACTCTATCTGTGGGCCTTTACCTGAAACGTGGCATCAGCCAGTAATTGTACCGGTGTTCAAAAAGGGTAATAGGAAAATAGGCTAATTTCTCTTGTGGAAATTGAAGTGAAAATTATAGGTAGAGTTATTCTAGAGAGGCTGTCAAACTGGGCCATCGAGTATAATTTAGAAGAACTCCAATATAGGTTTCGGTCTCACAGGGACACAGCAGAACAGAATTTTAACTTGTATGTTTTGATATCCAAATGTACTGCGGCTAGAAAAGGGTTCAATCCATCTGGCCTTCATGGACTTCAGCTCAGCCTTCGATACGGTGAACCCCGATAGGTTGTGGCTTGAGCTGGAGTCCATGGGGCTCGATTTGGACTTGGTCACTTTCATGAGAGATCTTCATATGGGTCTGAGGGGATGGTAAAATATGGGACGGATGGTGAATGCACCCAATCTTTTAACATAAAAAGAGGTGTTCAACAGGGTTGGATCCTCACCCTTTTTTACCTATAATGTAAATAAATCGCCTGAAATGGGTGTTGTCCAACAGCAACCTAGACATCCAGAAGGTAAAGGGTAGACTCATACCTGTGCTTTTATATGCAAATAACGCGGTTTTAATTGTACGTATCACTAGGAATCTACAGTAGCCTTTAGATGTATTTGTTTATTTTGTGAATAGTAAGTAGGGTGGAACATATTTCCTAGATGTGAGTAGAGAACCTAAAAAGGGTTATCTTGGGTCTGAATGATTTTACCAATCAGTTGGGGCGCAGACCAATAAAAGTCTATAAGGCAAAATGCATTCCTATGGCAACATTTGGCAGTGAGATTTGGGGTTTCGCGTCTATCCACAGTATCCAGGTAACTGAAAATAAGTTTCTTAGGGGTTTGTTATCAATGGGACAAAGTACTCCGGCTGAAATTATCCATGAAGAAGTGGGCATGAATTTATCTCGGATTGTATCTGAATGCGCCCACTTTTATTCTGGTATTCAATTTAGTACAAGGAGGAGCTGGATTTAAATCGATTAATTCTTCTGGATTGTCTGTCCCAAGACAATACACTTCACGTACCCTGGCTTTATTATATAAAATCCTCCTTTGAGCGCCTGGGGAGGCCTTGTTTATGTTTTTGATCCAGAGTCTATTGTAAAAAAGGATGTTGCTTGGATCAGGCTGACATTTTTCTGCTGGGTGGCAGCCTAACGAGAGTCCACTGCCCTGGCCAAGCAGTCTATGCATTATGGTTAAATCACTGAGAGGAATTGAACTGTACCTCCTCCTGGATTTGTCTGAGCACCATCGGCGTCTCTTAACCTGTTGTAGACTGAGTATTTTTCATCCATTTCAGTTCCAAAAAGAGCAATGGTATAAACCAACTAGGCAGCCTCCATGTACCTGTGATAATCTCTGTGTATGTGAAGCTATGCATTTAGTGTTTGTCTGTCCCAGGTGCTCCTCCCTGCGCTCCAAGTACATTAGACCACTTTAGTTACCATAAAATTTTAGACAGATTGGACCTGCCTTTTTTATATTTATAATTATTATCCACGCTCACACTGTGTTTTTTTTGTTGTTGTTTTTTTTCATATCTAGGTTTTTGACTGGGGTCTTTAGCGTTAACTTTTAGTTGTGGGTAATGTTTTATTATGGCACTATTGCACCTTATAAAAGGTCGCTATGTTAGTATTGTTCTCAGATGGCTCCCATGTTCTCTTATTATTTCTTCTCGGATGGCTGTCCTCACTCACCAGCCTACCTCCATAATCTGGGTGTCTATCTTTGTCTCAGAAACCAGTCATGCTGGACCCACGTGCACATGCTCCTCCAGTACATATGCAACTGCTTGTGCCTCCTAATCAGTGGCTGTTAGCCACCAACTTTTCTCTGGAACCTGCACATCACCTGGTGTGTGTGGGTCTAGGCCGCATCCACTGACCATATCCCGCTCCGGTCAACCCTCTACTACCTTTCCCCCACCTCCAGACAATGCACAGTCTGATGGAGAGGTCCATGGCACCAAGGGGAAAAGAGGGCAGTCTCGCATCTCTCCCACCTTAGTTAACACAGTTGCGTTTTTATCTCCTTCTGCGGGCCTAGACCTCCTGCTGCCATCCCAGAGCCTCTAGCAGCTATTTACCCCATTTCCTCTCACGAGGTGTGCTTCCTTCAGGACTTAAAAACTGGATGTGCTCTGCCTGACCTGGAGATCTAGTTAAGGCAGCCAAGTCATGTCCCCGCTTGGATTAGCAATTAGATGGAAGTGTACTGTTGGTTGTTGCCACATCTTGAGAGTGGGCAGAATAGTGCACTCTAGGATGACGAAATGCCACACATAGCCGGACGTTGTCATAGGGCGGTAGTGAACCTGTTAGCCCATTGGCTAGTCACTGCATCATCATCCTCTCCCCTTTCCCCCATGCACTTTCTGGGCATAAATATGGCACCCTGAAGCTCAGATCACAGCAGAAGTTGAGAAAAGACCAAAGAACGACTCTGCTGACCTCTGGACCTCGCCAGAGACTGCACCGACTGCTGAACTGCACCTGCCGTACCTTGGGCTAGCAAAGAGAGGACTGTTCCTGTAGCTCATGGAAACGTATCTCTCAAGCCCTAAACCAAAGAAGTGACTCGAAGTACCAGTCGGCTGACCCCCTGTATCCAGCACCAGGGCCATCAAAGCTGAAATACCCCATTCCTGCAAGCCAGTAGCCACATTCTTTGCATCACCGCTGACCACCACTGTGCAACCCAAGACACTGATCCTCGACAGCCAAAGGTTGCACCTGAGTCTGCTGGACCTGGGAGTGTCATCTGAACCCAGATTGGTCACCATAGACAAACACCAGCACTCATCAGAGGATACCGCTGGACCCGCTGTGCATGGAGATCGGTAGCCCAGCTGCAGCTGACCTTCTACTGGCTCAAATAGGACTTTAATGGACACTGACCCCTGTGGCCAAAGTTGCCCCACCTTACCAGGCTACTGAGGAATAACAGCAAGGACACCGCCATCGACCACACAGGACGCAGAGCATCTTTCAGCATCCTGCATCAGGACCACTCCATTGAAGTCTATAGCGAACTTGATGTAAAGTGTGGAGCAGGTATTGAGACTGCTTTGGTGACCAGGTGACTGTCCATATACTCCTTATTGGGCTCCATGAACTCCTTCCTGTCAGTATTGGTCCTCCCACTCGGGCCAGAGTAGCTGAACACAACTCCTTCAAACTTTTCACAAGTTCCTGAACTTTATCCTTACCAATGCTTGTTTTGTGCTTTGGACTATAAAGCTGAGATTTACGTTGTACTTAAAAATCTATTCTTCCGGAACTCTCTGGGCAAATCTGCTTATCTTGGTGTCTAAAAGTCATAAAAATATAATTTATTTATAAATTGCTGCTGGATTCTTTTTGTGCTGTGCGACTTTCTTATTCTGTTTGTTTGGTGCTTATAAACGCTTTACATTATTTCTTTTGTTTAAGCCTTGCTGCTCAAAGCCACAGCTACCCAGGGTTGAGCTAAAGGTTTTACAAACGAGCTTGACTGGACCTAAGACAGTTTGCGAGTGTATTACACGGTAAGGTTGTATACCCATACCATATATTACACCGCAATCCTCAAAATTATATATTTTGAGTATTTGATTAAGAGTACCTACGGGCACCAGAACCGTTTAATACTCTTTATTATTGTAGCTTTAACATCTCAGGCTTAGATGTTATACACATATTGACCAGTATGAGTGCATTTTGTTGAGACAAGATAAAATATGATGTACTTTTTAATTGACTATATTCTCTATAAGTGGGTTATGTGATGTCATGAATTAAAACAGTTAATTACAGTTTATTGAAAATTTAATGTTTTCGGTGGCAATGCTCAGTGTGAGGCTGTGAGATTGCTCAGTTGTTTTTGACGTGATCAATCCAGATATAGCACACAATGTGTTGTTCCATAGGTCAAAGGTCAAGATGCTGCTATGGACGGGTTTGGCCAAGTCATACCTGCAGGAGCAGTTATATTTGGGATGGCAGTTCAATGTAAAGAGATACGTCGACATCACAGGTATGTTAGTTTATGTACATTCCCAAATCGCTAATACCAGGAACATTTGGAAAATTTCGAATGGGAGAGGATGTGGTGTAACAACCAGAGCTTCTGACTTTGGAACTGGATAAGCAGGTTTGAGTCTTGGAGGTCGCTCAGCATGGTGTGATTCTGGGCAAATCACTTAATCTCCCGGTGCCTACAAAAAATGAACGTGTCCTTGTGTAAGGTAAGTGGTGCTCATGTAAAGCTCTCCAATACCTTTTTTTGTTTTTGTTTTTTTTTTTTTTTGGTGTTCAAAACTGCTTTATTGCATAGTTCACACAGTACACAGCTTCATGCGCCTATAACCCTGAGGCCGGCAGCGTAGTAATTGGTTGTGACACAGCCTTGTGACCGGCATCCCGGAGGCCCGGCGGCGTACAATAGGATAAGTCGATAGGAGTACTGTACCTAGTGCAAAAAAAATACCTGAGGATACACTGCAGTAGAACAGTATTGTCAATTTTTGGTCAAATTCCAAACAGTAAACAAACTATGAGGCCTGATAAACACACTTGGAGGTGGAAGTGCGTGTCAGCAAAGCAATTCAGGTAGTAATGATCTTTCTTTAGTACACATTTATATAGCAGTAGTCATGGCGATATACAATTAACATTAGAATAAGCATCATGTGTGGTGTCATGGAGTATCATTGAGTGTGGAGAGGCGGGCACATGTCGCGGGCAGAGCGGGAGAGCCATAGAATGGGCGAGGGGTCAGGTGGCAACGTCCGGAAGTACAACGTCTATGGGTGACATGTGAGGTGTTTTGGGCAAGGCACTGATCCATTGCGTGGTCTATGGGATACAACCCCTGCTATGTAGAAGGTGAAATGCATATGAGCCGGCAGATATTGTGTCCCCTCTCTGAGTGTAAGCAGCGCCTCTAGTCCCTAGTATGGCCTCCCTCAGGAGCATCGCTGTCATCTGTCTGTGCAAGTAGATAGCCTACCAGCGAGCCCCAAATATCTTTAGGTCGGCTCAGGATCGGCAACAATTCAGCGAAGGTGGTATGTTAATCCTGACAGTAGGTCAGGTCCGCCAGCCAGTCCTTAAATTTAGGCGCTCTGCCTCGGCCCCAACGACACGCCACTCGTCTCTTTGCTAAAAGCAATGCAGTATCTACGAATTTCCTACAGGATTTAGGGATATGTGGTGTATGCCCAAGAAGCGTGAACATCGGGTCCATAGGTATGGTTTCCTTTGTCATGTCAGTGAGGGCGTCAGTCACCTGTTGCCAGTAATGATATACAAGAGGGCACCCCCACGCCAGATGCAGGAAGCCGGCATGCTCGGCACGGCAGCGCTCGCACCGGTCACTGTCAGCCAAGCCAAACCTATGTTTCCTCACCGGGGTATAATATATTCGCTGCAGGAATTTGTAGTGTATGATCTTGAGTCTACTACTAGCAGATATACGAGACGTAAGGGCGCAGCAGTATTGCCATTGCTCATCAGTGAGCTCAACGGCCAGTTCAGCACTCCAATGTACCCGGGCACCTGCCGCAGGCATCGGAGCCGCAGTCCTGATCTGACGATAAAGGCCAGAAACTAAGTGTGACCCTTCCTGTGAGCACAATATGACATGAAGTGGGGGTAGGATTTCAGGTTCAACGGGGAATTCAGGCAGGATGTCCTTCATCCCCGCGCGCAGGCGTAGGTAGTAAAAAACATCGAGCGGGGTGCGGTCATGGGATGCAAAGAACAGTTCAGCAGATTTGAACTGACCGTTCGAGAACAGGTCGCCCCAACAGGTAACCCGCACTCTTTCACAGAGTGTGCGAAAGCCCAGTTCTTGCAGTAAGGCGAGGTCAGGGTGAAATGTCAGCGGCAGCTTAGGTGAGTACGGTAGACGGCAGGACATTCTCCTGGCTATGCGGCGCCATGCGTCTAGCGTACAGGAAACAGAGGTGTTCGGTGTCATTATTGATGATTCCGGGCAAAGGAGTAGACCATTGAGCGGAATGGGGCGGACAATCCAATCTTCCACTGCAAGGTGAGGCATGAAGGGCGTGGGAACCAGCCAGTGATCGACATAATGCGCCTGCGCGCATTGATAATACGCTTCAAAGTCAGGGACATCAAAGCCTCCCTTGTCATATGGCAGGATAAGCGTGGACCATTTTAACCGTGGGCTCTTGCCCCCCCAGAATAACCGACACAGTTCCGATTTCAAGGTTTTGAAAAAAAAAGCGCCCGGAAAATAGGGAATATTGAGGAAAAGGTATAGGAATCGGGGAAGAACCACCATTTTGATAAGGGACGCCCTGCCAGCCATGGATAGCGGCAGGGTGATCCAGCGGTCCACTGCAGCGGTAAGCTTCGTGATTGCTACTCCATAGTTGGAACGCAGCGTTTCGTTTCTATCACGGGAAATTTGTATGCCTAGGTATCGGAGATCGGTCCGACACCACTCAAGTGGATAATCAAGGGGAAAATCGGCAACCGCATCTGTCAGGGGGTAGAATTGCGACTTGGACCAATTAATGTGTACACCTGACACCCTGCCGAATACAACTAATTCTCTGAGTAGTGGATTGAGGTTCAGATCAGGGTGTTTGATATAAAGCATGATGTCGTCAGCGTAGAGAGACACATCAATTTGGCGCTGCAGGCATTGTACCGCTCCCTCTCGATGCAGCTGACGGAGTCTACAGGCAAGAGGTTCAACAGCTATCGCAAACAAGAGGGGAGATAGTGGGCATCCCTGACGTGTGCCTCTAGTGATGTCGATGGGTTCCGAAAGGCGACCATTGACAAGGACTTTCGCCGTAGGTCGAGTATAGAGCAAGCGGACCCAAGAAATGAAGAGTTTTGGGAATCCCATGCTAGCCAAGACAGAAAATAAGAAAGGCCATTCGACGAGTCAAATGCCTTGGAGGCATCTAGGAAGACGGCCGCTACCGGTAAGTCAGGGTGTTCCGTGCGGAGTAAAGATAATAAAGTGTGTAGGTTATGAGAGGTGGACCGACCGGATACAAACCCAGATTGGTCGGGTAATACAATCCTGGACATAAGGAGGGACAGTCGAGTGGCCAGGACCTTTGCGAGAATCTTGATATCGCAGTTTAAGAGGGAGAGCGGGCGGTAAGAACTGCAGGAACTAGGATCCTTGCCGGGCTTCAGGAGGGAAGTAATAACCACCTCCCACATGGAACCAGGGAGGACGCCACCGCCTAGTGATTCCTCATAAACCTCTCGGTGGACGGGGGCCATGATGTCTATGTATGCTTTATAAAATTCAGCAGGGATGCCATCGAGACCAGGAGCCTTGCCGTTTTTGAGTGACCTGATGGCCTCGCGAATTTCATCCAGTTCGAAGGGGGCTGCCAGAAACGCCCTGTCACCGTCGCTGAGCCAGCAGAGTGCTACATCACCCAGAAAGTCAGCGTAAGGGGTATCAGCCACGGTGTTAGAGGTGTAAAGTGTGTGATAGTGAGATGTAAAGGTATCGAGCAGTGCATCCGAGTCCCTGACTGTGGTCCCTTGATCGTCAGTAAGTTCCAGTATGGTGGTGCGATCCCGTGGGGCTCGCGTAAGCATCGCAAGCGCCCTCCCCGGCCTATCTCCCTCGCAATATTTTCTGGCCTGCCAGTGTTTTCCTCGGAATTTAGCTTCCCTATTAGCCTCCTCTACATATTTCGACAATTTGTCCCTAAACTCAGCATGCGTGTCAGGGCTGTCGTCTGCCACCATGCGAAGCTCCAGTGCGCGCAGCTCCCTGTCTAGTGTACGAATAGTGTTTTGAATATCCCGCAGGACCCCAAAGCTTTTGTATATGCAGTATCCTCTAATGGTGACTTTAAAGGCCTCCCAAATGTGTTCAACCGAGTCTACTGATCCCCTGTTTCTGGGAAAGAATGCGGCTATTTCTTCACCCAGCTCGACTCGGAACAGATTGTCTAACAATGCCTCAGGTTGTAGTCTCCAGTGCGGCCTGGGGCTATCCCACCCAGGGATACGGAGATGCAGTAGTGCGGGGCTGTGGTCAGAGTATGTCCTTGGCAAATGTGTCACCCTTAAAACCCTTGCAGTTATCTCCCTGGTAAGAAGAAAGTAGTCTAACCGTGCCCATGTGCCCGTTTGCGAGGTAAAGTGTGTGCCTTCCCTCCCGGTGGGGTGTAAGTGCCGCCATATGTCCACCAACCCGCCCTCAGCAATCACGCCATCCAGCGCCTCCCTAGCACTAGGCTTGTAGTGAATCATCCCGTCTGCTCTATCCATTTGTGGTATCAGCGCCAAATTAAAGTCTCCACACCAAATAATATGGCGAGATCCGACGTCCATGATTTTGCCCCAGAGTGTGGTAAAGAAAGCGGATGCATCTATGTTAGGAGCATAGCAATTAACAAATGTATACGTGTCACGACCCAGTCGCCCCCACAGGAGAGCGAAACGTCCCTCGCTATCCACCAACCCCCCGCATTTATGAAAGGGTACAGTGCGACCAAGGAGAATGGTGACCCCCCCTCGCGTAGGTGGAATAAGAGGAGAAGGTACAGACTCCGGCCCATTTGCTCGCAAAGGTGGTTCTTTTTGGATTTCCATTACCACGAGGACCTTCACAGACTCCTGTTGCTGCCTGTCTACCCTTCTGCACGCAAGCCACTTTTCGCGTCACCCGCTTTGCGGGTGCCGCTCATCCGCCCCCTAAGGCTGCCACTCGCTGGTGTGAGCGGCTCTGCGGTCGGCAGAGAGTCACGCTCTCCCAGCTGAGGAACGGCCTGGTGAGAGCACACTGGGCGAGTTAGTGCTTTGAGCCTACCAGGGGGACTGCGAGGACCAGCAGCCTCAGCTCTACACAGCTGGTCCTCTTCCCCCGGCGGCCACGCCCCCAGCCGCCTCGTATATTACTACAGTGCCAAACAACCGCGACGCGGGACGCGCGCGGGGCGCAGCCCGGGGCGAAGACCGGGCAAAGAGCGGGCCGTTTGAGGCCGTTAGAGGCAGGTAGAGACTGGACTGGGCCTGACCATTTCATTCTACCGCTCCCCTCACAGCCATCATCTTGTTGATTACCTTGTATATCCACTATGGCAACCCGCGAGTTTAGAGACAGACTGGCCAAATCCAAATTGAAAAATGGCACTTTGGATGATTTTATCACTAGGACGCACACCGCAATTGACAATGAAATATCCAAAATGCAGCATAGGGTGTCTATCGAACTAGATGCCGCCAGAAGACTGTCTGTAGAGCTAACTGCTACTAAAAAATCCTCCCGTGGGCTAAAACACCTGATCGCCCACACGGCGCTGCCCCTACCTTGATTGTTACACACGTTGACTTCCATCAGCCGCAAGCGGCTAGTATACCCTCATTGCAGGGGGGATCTTCACCAAAAGCCACCTATTCCCCACAATTCCATCTGGGTGAAACTGCTGAGCAGAAGAAGGTACCTGAGGTAGGCCTATCCTCTACAGCGATAACCAACAAAGCAATGCCATCAAAAGGAGGTAATTCCCCCACGCCAAAAAACGGTCCACATAACAAAAGGAAGCGTAAAAACACCTCGGCATATTCAAGGAAAAAGGCTAAAATTGCAAAAGCCCAGCTTTTAACTAAAGCACCATTTCAGGCTCCTTCAGTTCCCTTCCCAGAGACTACTACTTACTCCTCTGAAATGAGCCCAGAAACTATCCCTCCACACTCGGTAGTCATTCAAGAAAACAATGATCTCACAATAAGAAGCGACACCACCGGAGCTCCGCTCTGCACCATTAGAGGGAAGGACGCTGAGTTTCTAACAATCGTCTGGGAAACACTTAAAAAACTGCTCTCCCCCCTTGAAGTGAGATTCTCACACATAGAAACTCAGCTTCTGGAAATCGAAAAAAGCATCCTAAATTTAGCAACCATTACCATGCAGAATAACAAATCCACTTGTCCGCAAGAAACTTCGCCCCCCACTGCACCACCCGTTCCCACAATCCCAGTTGTTGCTTACTCGCTGGCCCCCGTGAAGGCTAAGTCTCTGGGATCTACCAATGCTACCCCACTTCCCTCCCCTACTGCACCTTCGTCTGCCACCTCTACTGCTACTCCAAAGGCCAAACCAATACCAAAACCTCGGCTCAAGGTAAATACTTATGTCCCAACTAACAGGGCAACGACGACCACCAACCAACCGGCGGCCGAAAATTTACTACCAACCCCATCAGCCATGCCAGGCCAAATGGTATGTTCCTCGTTGGGTCAGTTAAATTCGAGGCCAGATGGCCATAATTCTAACCATCTTTCATCCCAGAGAACAAGTACTAACTACATACGCTCCAGGGGTTATGTAGATCTTCCCCCAGAGGTTAGTTCCTATGTTGTAGTGCTCACAGGGGTTACAGAATTGACGTTTAACCAGCAGGAAAACTTTGCCTCCTTAAAGAACAAGGTGATCCACTGGTTCAACGTCAATAAGCCAATACCCAACCACCTAAGGAGTAAAATCCTCATGGTGCGTAGGGTACCTTGGGTAGGCACCACGCAAAAGTCCAGTAGTGGCGACTGCGTGATTGTCTCCTTTGAGGATCCAAATACTGCGCATGCCATCTACTCCTGGAATAACTATAGCACAAATTCAACAATAGCAGCCAGACCCCTCACCTACTTCTACCCACCCCGTCCTCATCAAAACCAGGGGGGGAACTGGAGAAGGATTCCGGAGAGGAACGGTACATGGGGTGGGCAAAGTCATCACTGGGCGGACACACTAGGCGGGTGGAGTGGGGTACCGATTTCCAATAGATACGGGTGTCTTGAAGTGGATTGACGCCTACATCTGTCAATTACCGCACCCTCAACACCCGTTCGAACAAGCTCTCAGTTCCTTTTTTTAGGTCAATCATTCACTCCCACTACACAAATTGTACAGATGGGTTGTCTAATTCCTCCTTCACCATCAAACCCGCTGGAGGCTTACAAATTCACAGTAGGGCTAGGTAGGCGTGATATCACACTATCAAAGTTAGCAAAAACTGAATCTTATACGATTGACAAAGATAGCCCTCCCATATTGTATAGCCCAAAATCGAAGAGTGTCCTATCGGACACTCCTCTTTTTAAACAACAAGGCATACTCTCCCCACATGAATGTTCTCAGCCACAACTACTAATAATATACCAGTGGCTCCGGGAGTAATTTCCATTCTCTCTTGGAATGTCGCTGGGATAGCCAACAAAGTAGACACGCCTGATTGGGGGGAACTTATCGAAGGGTATGATGTATGCCTTTTTCAAGAGACATGGGCAAGAGAAACATACTCTCGGCTGGGTTTCGCTACCTTTGACATCCAAGCAAAATGGGGAGGAAAGGGCCGCCCATCAGGAGGAAGTTCGATCTGGGTTGGGTCCCATTTGGGTTGCAGGGCCACACACCTGGAAACCAACTCCTTGGACTTCCAGTGTGTTTCTCTGGAATGGCCTGGCGGAGGAAAAGTAATATTCATCAATATATACTCAAGACCGGTGGGGGTTGCAGCTACCTCGAGACCAGTTGAGGATCTAGCGCTGTTTCTAGACTCACTCAACCCCCACTTCTCATTAATCGTAGGTGGAGACTTTAATCAGCAGTATGAACCGCTCCCCGACCACCTGGCGGGTATATCTAGTGAAGAGGACGAATTGTGGAATATCCCCACCCTGGCAGATCCATTGGCCAGGGCTTGGACCCCACTTGCTACCCAAATAATGTCCCTCACGCTTAGTCACTCGCTGAGGGCTTGCAACGGCCGGATCAAAGGTGACATCCCGCCTAAATATACCTTTAATAGATTGGGCTATGAGTCGCGAATCGACTACATCATGGTCTCAACCAGGGACTGGGGGAAAGTGAAAGCTTTTGGTGTAATCCCCAGACTCGATAGTGACCACAATTTGCTTTCATTAAAATATGAGCTACTAGGCCCACAAATAGTCAAGGTTGATGAAATTCCGCACCCCAGGTGGACCTTGCACTATCCAGCAATAGGCGCAGAATAAAATGGGCTAAACTGCTGGAAAACCAAAGCAACATCGGGAGACTTTATGCATCAGTCGTCCCCGCCTTGGAAAAAGTTGAGCGCTGCATGCACCACACAGTTAGTGAATCAGAATCCGATCCCACGGGTAATCCTGTGGTATCTAATTCCTCCCTATATAACCCAGCACCAATGATCGAACTTGGCACCATTCACTCTGAGTTATGCACTAACCTTGCAGAGGTGCTGAACCCAGTGGCCAGGTTAAATAAGTTCAAGCAGAAAAGAGCCACCTGGTTCAATGCTTTCTGCGGGGCAGCAAAAGCTGCACTGCTGAAATCACTTAAAGCGCGAGACACTATTAGTGTAATCAGGGAGAAACGATTAGCCTTTAAATTAGCCCTCCGTACTGCCAAAGTAGATTGGGATGAGGAGAATTGGACCAAAATGACAGCTGCCCTCGCATGCCGAGATGCACGGACTTTCTGGCAGATCGTCATGCACGGCTCAGCTGAACCACTTGCAGCAGTAGAGGCCAATATAGCACCCTCTGTCTGGGAGGAACATTTTAAAAATCTATACAAATCACATAGTAGTGACCAGGTGATGACCCTTCCTGTAGATGTGTCGTATTCCTCCAATGACAGTGTAGCCGACATGGACGGATTTAGCATGGAGGAGATCACCACGGCAATTACGTCCCTGGCTGCTGGAAAGGCGCCGGGCCTTGACAGGCTCCCAGGCGACCTTTATAAACATGAACCAAGGATATGGGCTCCCTATCTCAGGGTGTTATTTAACTCGATCCTGAAAGGCATGCCAATCCCTCCGACTTGGCCGGGGGCAGAGATAGTCCCCATCTTTAAGAAGGGATCGCCTCTGCTCCCGGCCAACTACAGGCCAATAAGTTTGATTGACGTGTCTCAAAAACTTTTTGCAAAGCTACTGTTAAATCGCTTACACGAGTGGATCAGGGATTTTAATATCCTGAGCCCCTTCCAGGCAGGTTTCAGGGAGAAGGTCTCTACCATCGATCAGGTCTTTCGGCTAGTCCTGATTTACTGGAAAACGGTGCAGTTGGAGGGTGGCAGCCTCTACACTGTATTCGTGGACCTGAGGGCGGCGTTCGACCTGGTCCCCAGGACGAAGCTGTGGGAGGTCCTGGCCAAACTGGGGGTTCCCGAAGGCTTATTGAAAATGCTAGTTCGCCTTCACAGTGCCAACTTCGCACAGGTGAGATGTGGCAGGATGGGTGTATTGTCCGAGAGGTTCCCCGTTGGCAGGGGGGTAAGACAGGGTTGTGTGCTCGCACCGACCCTGTTTTGCCTCTATGTCAACGGGGTTATCTCTCACTTGGAGGGGGTATCCAACTCTGATGCTCCAAAATTGGCTGCCGCAAGGGTGCCGGCTATCATGTTTGCCGACGACACTCTGTTGCTATCAAAGTCGGCAATGGGTATCCAGCGCATCCTTGATGGCTTTGTGGATTTCTGTGAGGCCCATGGTTTGGAAATTAACGCCATCAAAACTAAATTCATGGTCCTCAATCCCCCACAGAAATTCCATTTTAGCCCCAGCATTGCACACAACAGGCTTGAGAGAGTGAAAACCTTTGAATATCTGGGCATCATTTTAAATGATAAACTAACCTGGAACACTCACCTGGAGGAGGTCCTACTCAAATTGACCCAACACTCGGGGGGCATCATGAAGCTATTGGCGAACAATAAATCCTCAATCAGGCCCATTGGTCCTCCAATGCAGATTTACAAAGCTCAGGCCAAGGGGGCTGCTATCTACGGGTCTGAACTCGGGGCCATGTTGGAACATCAGACCTCCTGAAAGTGGAAAATAAATTCATTCGAAATCTTGTTGGACTACCACCTAGCACGCCCCTAGTCCCCCTCAGGATGGATCTAGGTTTATGTCCGCTAGACGACGACTTGGCTTTCCGCCCGCTGGCCTTTTGGCGCAGACTATGGACAACCCCAGAATTGGCCAGTTACAGACAAGGACTCCAGGAGGTCCTTGCTATGCCGGATGTTGGAAAAATCAAATGGCTCAATTTCATCAAACTGGAACTGGAGGGTTTGGGTCTGTCTAAAATGTGGTCCGATCCCTTGTCTACTTGCCAACGCATATCAAAAAAGGAGCTAGCTAAGACATACCGTGACAACAAATTATCCTTGCTCCTCAATCAATCCAAACTTGGGATTTTGACTGATTCTTTCATCTCCTTCAAAGCCACTTACAACTTTGAGCCGAGTCTGGATAAAGTTTACCCTCCTCTACTTAGGAAATTATACCTACAGTGGAGATATGGGTCCCTCCCTATCAGAGCATTTACAACTAAATGGAGTGATGATGCAAACAGTACCTGCCCGGCATGTAGATCCTCGGATGAAACTGAACTTCATATTCTTTTTCTCTGCCCAGTCTACCGAGAGATCCGCAAGTACTGGATTGTCCCTTTATGCAGGAATCTAGGTTTTGTGAAATGTATGGCCGCCTTTAGAGTCCTGAAAACTGATTTGACTGATCACATTGTGTTTGCGGTGGCTAAGTACCTGGGTGCTGTCTGGCCCATTAGAAGGAAATGCCTCAGGGCTGGTAACTGACTTTTTTGTACACAGGACATGCTTGCGTAACAAGGCACTGTGCAAAGGCTTGTTTAAAAAAAAAAAAACTTTTATAACATTTTATCAAATATCAGTTTTAAAATGTATGTTTCTAACGTCTTTTATGGTAAACTCTTACCGAAATAAAGATATTTTGAATTTGAAATTTGGTTCGCCCCTGCGGTGACAAGTGAGTTTCTTGCAACGGCCACATGGACATGGTGTCTGTTGAGATAAGCAATGACATTCCGACATTTTTTGGCATTATTAAGCCCTCTAACATTCCATGACATGCAGGTCAATTGTGCATCAGTATTTAAGGCAGCCATAGGCAGAGGGATATCAATTTAACCAGTCTTGTCCTGTGTGATGCGACAGTGCCCACTCTAAGCGGACGATATAAGGTACCATGACATTGCATAACTCGAACAGCCGTTCCAAGTAAGGAAAGCCCCCCCCCCGAACCAGCCCATCCCCCCTCCCACCCCAGCATCCCAATCATACCAGCAGCCGCCTTTCCCCCCCACTTCCCCCCTTCTCCCCCTCCCCCCCCTCAACTGCAACATCTTAACATTACACATGGGGAGCACCCGTGAGGGAAACGACAGCAAGGGCGCACAGCCACTTCTCCCGCCGATGGCCTCCCATACTGTACGGCCCTCGGTGGAGGCCAGGGCAGAGATAGTGGTCCTTGGAGTACATTACCACTGGAGAGGTCAGCCAGCTCTGCTCCACAGTAGAAAAACCAAGCCCTCCGCACATCCCGAGCAGGGGTCGGGGATAGCCGCGCAAGATGGCAGAAAGTCCGGACGAGGTGAAGCCATGTGATCAGTGTTCATTCGCGTCTAAGGATGGGTCTTCTTCCTCCGGGTCCGCCTCAGCATCTCGGCCGCCCCTCCGGGCCCTACGAATTGTTTTTAGAAAGTCCTCAGCTTTCTGGGGATTAGTGAAAAAACGATGTTTTCCCTGGTGTGTGACACGTAGCTTCGCCGGGTAGAGCAGGGCATATTCCACCTGGGCCTCTCGGAGTTTCTTTTTCACGAGTATGTATTTGCGGCGCTCCTCTTGCACCAGCGGGGTGAAATCAGGATATATGGAGAAAGTAATTTCATTGTATTGCAGGGTTTGTTGAGTCCGGGCCGCCCTAAGTGCCACATCTCGATCGCGATAATTCAGTAATTTAGCAATGATCGGCCTAGGCGGCAGTCCGGGCTTAGGCACAGGAGTCAATGACCTATGTGCTCGTTCGACAATGAATTGAGGAGAGAACGCATCTTCCCCCACTGATCCTTTGAGGAGCTTCTCGATATAGAGTTCCATTCTGCCCGTGTCTGTGGACTCCGGAATGCCCGTAACGCGTATGTTGTTGCGTCGGCTACGGGCTTCCAAGTCCTCGTTCTTGGCTGCTATGATTCTAAGCAGGTTGTCCATGCGAGCCAATTGCGTGGTATGGGATGAGGTGATGTCGTCATTGTCCGATATACGCTGCTCAGTTGACGCTATCCTTTCTTCGGGCTGGTCCACCTTATGTACCAGGACGTCCAGCCGAGACGTCATGCCATCAACTTTTTCCACTACTGTGGCGAACCCCTGTCTCATCTCCTGGAACAGGTGGCGTAGGTCAAGGTCCTTAGCAGGAGAAGCAACGGTAGATGAATTTCCATCGCTGGGCCCTGGGTCAGCAGGCACCGATTTTGTACCTTTCTTCGCGCCATCGAAGCTTATTTTTGTCTGGCGGTTTTCGGGACGCACCATTTTGCTCTCCGTTCACACTCCGCCCAACAGTCGACACTCTGCCCCCGCAGTCCCGCAAGGCTCTAGATGAGAGGAGGTACAGCGTTGACAGCAAACGCCTCCCGCCACGGATAACGCCTCACCAACCCACGCAGTGTTTCTTGATGCTGGAAGCAGTTTATTTATCGGAAATTGAGGACCGCGTTCGGATTGCCTACCTGCATACGCAATGCCAATTCGTGGTAGGGGTAAGCATAGGGAGTTCCACCAGTAGTCAGAGATCAGTGATGCGCCGTGTGCAGTACTCTCTAATCCATGCAGCACTATGCGGCGGACCAGCCCACGATCCAATGGTGGGGAGCTATTTGCGTAGCTTTCAGAAATAGACAAGCCAGCAGTGTTCACCGCAACCACGGAGGTGCAGAGCAATGCGGTCAGCGTAGGTTCTGGTAGTCGACCACGTTTGTCACAGTAGGCCGCCGCGGCAGCGACCGCAGTCCAGGGTGTCAGGTAAGAAGCTCTCCAATACCTTTGAGTCGAGTTCTCGCTATATAAAACTGCAAAAATACAAATGCACAGTTTACAAAAGCCCTGAAGTAGATACTTTGGTAAATTTAAATACATATTTGTGTTCTGTTTATCTCTACTTCCCGATTTGTGGTGAATTAATGCAGTAGATGGAATTATTCTGTAAATTAGATAGCTAGGTTTCGGCCTGCATCTGATTTTGTTTGCATGAGTCAGACCTCCCATCAGTATGGGTGATCATTCTCTTTTATATAATTTCTGTGATATATATCTGTCATGCCTGGGTTAAACCTGCTGTCTTAAGTTGCACTGTCTTACCCACAACGCGCTATAAAACTACGGTGTTGCTAAAGACCAGTTGGCACAACTTGAATTGTTATGCTGTGTCACTCTTTATTTTTATAGTGTGAGGTTTGCCACTTTTTTGACCCTTTGGTACTCTAAGCTCTTCGGAGTAGACTGAAATCTGCCTTTGTGGATTTACCCGACAAATGGTTTCTGGGTGTAAGTTGGGGAAATTGAACAGTCATCCTGGTCTGAGTAAGTGTGCTGATGTGTTTGCTGGGTGAAGGTTTTTCCTTTGCTGAAGTTCCGTGTGTCTGTGTGAACGTGTGGGGGTATTTACAATCCTCAAAAGTAATTTGATCAAGCACTGTGTTAAAACGAGGAATGATGCGCAGGCGTGTCTTGTAGGTAAAGGCAGTAGTTTTATTCTTCAAGTTACATCATAGGTTCTAGGTTACAGGAAGATGTTCTGGTCCATAAAAGTGCCCCACCAGGAGCAGCCTCCTCGCTACTCAGCCCTTCCACACCAACTGATTCTCCCTTCAATACAAACCCACTGAACATTCTATATGACCTCATCATAGGCTGAGCAGCAAGGCAGAGAACCACTGTAGGGAGAGTGCATTGGGTAATTAGTACATTACATCACATCCCCCCCCTTATAATGATCGAAAACATTCAAAAGGACTGAAGGTGATAAGATACACCTGTCAGCAAAGGAGGATGCATTAACAACAAAATATTATAACACATCCTTCCTCCTGATAATGATCATAGAAAGCAAAGAATGCAAGATAAAGAGATACATTCTTAAAAACAGTGGATGCTATCCACCATAACTCGCACTACAAACTGCGGGTACAATACCACCACACCACATGGAGTACCCATTGCGCCACAAACTAAGGCACAAGATTGCAGCAAAACAGGGCTCTACAACCCTCAACTGCAGGACAGGTCTACCTCAAAGAAGAGAAATAAGACACCACCCATACCAAGACAGGGTAATTATAATCCCAAAACACTTTAAAAACGAATATGGGTGTCTATAAACCCAAAGTAAATCCAGGGTATTATTTAACCCAAAGCAAATCCAGGGTATCTTTAATCCCAAAGTAAATCCAGGGTAACTTGAAACCTGAAACACACTCAAGACACTCTATGGTTATACTTAAATCCAAGGCAAACCCAGGGTATCCTTAAACCCATAACACTCTCGCAACATACTATGGGTATCCTTAAACCCATGACAATCCAGGGCATCCTTGAACCCGAGACATACTGGCCAAACCTGGAATACAGAAAACCTAGCACAAATGGGCACAGTCCTCACACTCTCGCAACATACTATGGATATCCTTAAACCCAAATCATACTCAGAAACAACAGTTTTGGGGCGGTCACTGCCCCACAACCTACACACCACCTCATCTAGATATACAGCAACCATAGAACCAACATTGAGCATAGCACACATCCAACATCATTTAGAAATATGCATAATATTGAACATGCAAAATCAACAATGTGTCATTTTACCACCAGTGAGCGAGATCTCACTCGAGATGACAGATGGCACATAGCACCAGAATGAGTCCACCTCTGACCTCAGGGTGCTATCATCTTTAACAGGAGCAGTCATATTCGATCGGTCGGTTTATCATTTAAACCAACAGTCTGTCACTCTTGACCCAAAGACCTCGCGTTTTCCAGTTCAATTAACAGAGATAGCTTCCTCCACGTGTAGTCCAGCATTCTTGCACATCAAATCACGTTAAGTAGCAGCGCTGCCACTGACATCAGCGCTGTGGGATACCTAAGCTTTGTTCATTCTTTATTGCGGCAAGAAAATTAAAACAGCGTGGTTGGCAGCAGCAAAAAGGATTCATCAAGGAGTAAGGATGATGCGGCCGCCCACCAGAAGATGGCGGCATGCAGCGCACGTTATGTCCGTGCATGCGGCGTTCACAAGCAGGCAAGGAATCCATTACGAGAGAATCCCACGAAGGAATCACAGCAGGGCTCGAGGCACAGCAAGTAGGATCGCGGGAAGAGATTCACACGGTAGTATTTTTTTTTTATCGTAGAAACATCAGTTAAACTGCCAATCCCCTAAACTTGCGCAAATATGATGCCTTAGCGTTGCAGACAAAATGATGAGGGTCAGCCAGTGAGAAGAAAATTGTGCACAAGATCAAACAGCTCACATATGAAGTTTCGTGATGTGCGTTCTCAACCACAGTAACTCCAAAGTAAAGCTTGACCCAATCCAACACAGGTGGCACACAGTACCACAACACTCCTCTTGTGTGCTAAATGTCCTACCAGGACACAGCAAGCAAATCCACACAACTTGGCTGGGAATCACACGCTGCCAGTACACTGCTCATCCAAGGTTGTAGATAGGATTTAAAATCGATGATTGCTACTGCAAAATCGGTGCAGCTTTCTTTTATACGGGGGGCATTTTCCAAATACCGCAAAACAGGAACACATCCTCCAAAACAGGACGGTGACCGCAGGCTCCACAGAAGTAACAGCAGGAACTGGCAGGCCCAGACTAGGGCTGACCGTTCACAGATGGTGAGGAATGTCAGAAACTTCTGTTAGTCTAGTTACTTATATGGGGAACACTCACCCAAGTTTAGGAAGCACTTGCACATCCACGAATGGCCGACCAGTCTTTGTTTACTGGTGGGGCTTCTGGACTGCCAGCTTGCTTCTTTTAAATGCGCTTCTTCAGTTTCTTAAGTACAAGTCCATCCAAGGTAGCTCACGTAAGTTCTTCAGATCGTTGCCAGTGTTAAAACGAGGAATGATGCGCAGGCATGTCTTGTGGGTAAAGGTAGTACTTTTATTCTTCAAGTTACATCACAGGTTCTAGGTTACAGGAAGATGTTCTGGTCCATAAAAGTGCCCCACCAGGAGCAGCCTCCTCGCTGCTCAGTCCTTCCACACCAACTGATTCTCCCTTCAATATGAGCCCTCTGAACATTCTATATGACCTCATCATAGGCTGGGCAGCAAGGCAGAGAACCACTATAGGGAGAGTGCATTGGGTAATTAGTACTTTACAACACACTGTAAATGTTTTTATTATACATGTCATGTGAATTGTAATCTCTATAATGACTTCAGAAGGATATAAAGCCAAGTTGTCCATGTCGGATTTCACGCTCAAATTCACAGCTGATGTCCACAATGAGCATTTAACATCTTGCTGGCATGATGTTGATGATAAGCAATTTGGTATCTTTGTGGAGAGACTTGCAGTGGGGATTTATTTTTGTTTAAAAGTCAACCGTGTCTGCTATGGTAGCGTTGTCATTTTTAGGTCGAGCCTGGGCAGCGCATGCTTTGCAAGCCATGCTGTATTGACTTAGGGATTTGAAGCCCCGCCCATATTTTTCATTGGCTTGTCTCATAGTCCTTTGTAAATTCTGGCTTCTGATTCCTTAATCGCCTTGTTAGTCTCTTTTTAGTCCCTCCTTCGTACCACCTTGTCTTCATTTGAAACCTCCGATTGCGACTGGCCCTTTTACATCTGTTGCGACACAGTATGTTGTAATTCGTTTGTAAGCACTATTTTCTTTAAAGGGTTTTACCCTACTGCAGGCACGATGTGCTTTCCTTACATTCAGCGCGCCATGCACGCTTTCACTTTCAAAGCAGCCGGGACAATGGTGGGCGCTTGTTTGCAATGCCATAGGTCTCGTATTTACAAGAGTTTGAGCTATTGACATTTACGGCAATAGCTTAAAACTCTGTCATATGCGAGACCTATGGCATTGCAAATATTTTTTGTTTGTTTGTTAAAGCCCCCATGCCACACTTTCATGTGCATGAAGGCTGCGCCCCTTTTCTTAAAAAAGCTGTGTCTAACAAAAGGTGTGTGACCGCTATTAAAGTGAAACCGCGGCATTGGGGCTTTCACCAAAAAAAAGCATCTTTTCGTCAACATTTTTTTTAATGTAAAAGCCCCCACACCGCGGTTTTACTTTAATAGCGGCTGCGCACCTTTGCTTAGACACAGCTCTTCTTAAGAAAGGGGCACAGCCTTCACGCACGTGAACGTGTGGCATGGGGCTTTTAACAACAAATAAAACATATTTGCAATGCCATTGGTCTTGCATTTGCTATACTTTTAGCTGTTGGCATTTACAATGCCAATAGCTCAAATTCTCGTAAATGTGAGACCTATGGCATTACAAATGCTTGTTTAGAATCCCAACAGATCGCTCTGCAGCGGTTACATCTTGCACCATTGCAAACAACCTTAACACGCGTGTCTTCATAGTACAATATTTGTGACACCTCCGTTTTTTGTCTGGTATGTATTAGTCCACAGCTGATGTCTCCCTCTGGTACCTTTTTACAGGTCTGCCTGTAAATACGCCCTAGTAGGCATATTTTCCTTGACCCTTATGCAAGCACTGGTTTGAATCAGCTTACCAGCTTGGGTTGGGAAAGACGCACACTACAACCTAACACTTATCTATATATAACACTCATTGGGTAACTACCAGTCCTGGCACTAACTACTGGGAATGAGGATGTGGCCTAACAGCTAGAGCTGTTGACCTTAAAGCTGGGGAACCGGGTTCCAGTCTTGGCAGAGACGCTCAACATCCTGTGATTCTGGGCAAATCACTTAATCTCCTGTGTCTACCAAAAATGAGTCTGTCCGTCTGTAACGTAACTGGTGCTCATGTAAAGTGCTCGGATACTTTCGAGTCGAGTTCGCGCTATATAAAACTCTGGTGAAAAAAATGTTTGGTTTCTGTAACACCTTTGCCTGAAGGATGCGTGCTCACAAGAAAATCAGACTGTTATTTTAAATACCTTTTTAAATGGTAAATCTCTATTTTAGTACAGGCACATGACTAAGTGTAACTGCAGATGGTTACCAAAATAAAGGTAATACATGTAATAAGTATTGGCAAAGCCAGTAGTCTCACCTTTGAGACCCATTTGCTTGCCAACTCCTTGTAGCAAAGCTGCACATCATCTGTGATGCGATGCAGCATGGTTCAAGATAAAAAAACATTTTTTGACGCAGCAGCCTGCGTCATTTTGTAGGCATGCAAGCACTTTACTTTTTAGCTACTGATCCGACTAGGATTCCATGCAACACAATTGTGGTCCGCAAACCCTGGTCATAGTGAAACATTGGCCAAAGCCCTCCTTGCTAATTGCATGCATGACGCATAAGCGTTGTAACAAAATTCTCAAACAATTTGTAGAGTGCGACTACTCACCCGTGAGGGTATCCAGGCACTAGGTTCTTGTTGGGATTAGTCGAAGAGCCAGGTTTTGAGTCCTTTTCTGAATTCAGGGAGAGAGGATGAGGTTTGGAGGGGCAGGGGGAGGTCGTTCCAGGACTTGGCAGTGTGGTAGGAGAACGGTAATACTTCTGGGCCAGATGCCGATAGGTATAGTTTTCTTTGCCATGTGATATTTTAGGTATATTATTCATTCTTGTGTGTAGTAAAGTACTTTTACCATAATAAAAGCTCTGAATGGACACTGATTTATTGAAAGTGTATTAGGGTGCCCTATTTGAGTTCAGAATATCTAACCATCATCAATCCCTGAGCAAGACTTACACTGCTCTTCCTCTCTATTTGAGATCCTGTAAGTGTCCTTACACATCTGTGTTTGGTTTTTGGGAGTGTGTTGTTTCTTGCAGAATTATTCATTTGTTTGGTATTCTTATATTCTGATGTTATGGTTGATGGTCACTTATCGGCCCCAATTCAAATCCAACGGGCACCCACCAGGGCTACCCTTGGTCCCTCTCCTATTCGATCCCTTCCTGGAACCTCTCCTCCAGAGTATTGGGAATAATACCCATATCTATGGAATCTCCTTCTGTAGGCACACCTTAAAAGTATCCACCTTTGCTGATGATATTCTTTTTACCATTATAGGCCCCCAATGCTCCCTTCAGGCTCTAACACCCTTTCTGTCGGAGTTCCAAGCGGTAGCAGGACTCCGGATTAACATGACTATATAAGAAGGCTTAGTTCTAGTGAGGGGTAACATCCTGGTGGCGTTCCTTACCACAGCGACACTCTTTCGCTTGCAGATCACCTCCGTCAGATACTTGGGGAGCCACTGGATGCCCGCCCTTTCAGCTACTGTGTCCCTTAAGTTTGAATCCCTCCTAACCGACTCCAAGACATCCTACTTGCCTCAAGGAATCACTCCCTTTCATGGGTTGGGACACATTGCAGCCCTTAAAATGACAATCCTACCTCGCATCCTGCATCTTTTTCAGGACATGCCCCTGCCAATTCCTAAGACCGAGATTGACTGTCTCCAAATTACCTCACCTGAGGGTGAGGAAGGAACTCTCTAGATTAGCCCTCCAGACCTGCACCTGGTAGCCCAGGAGAGGGAGACTGATGGTACCGCACTTGCTCCGCTACTATTAAACTTATCAATTACACTACATGATTGAATGGCTTAAAGGAGAACCTGAAAAACCCTGGTGCTTCATAAACCAAAACCTAGCATCTGAACCGCTGGGCGAGATCCCATTGGTCCCCAAAACCTCGAATGGTTGGCTTTTATACCTTACCCCAGACAATACAGCTACCCTTCGTCTGGGACTTGATTGCCACCAAGCAAGGCTTTCCTCCTCTCCCCCACACTCCTTTCCTAGACAATCCAGAGTTCACCGGGAACTGTAGACACTGGCTTCCACATCTGGAGAGATAAAGACTGCTTCCATCTCCGAAATTTCTTCATAGGAGACCACATTAGGGCCTTTGAGGAATCAAACTTGATTACGGAATCCCGTAAACTGAGCAACATCATTATGTTCTTCTCTACCACTGGCTCTCCTACCCCAGTGTCAAGGCGGAGAGAATCAGGCCCCCTACCCCCTTTGAGCGCTATCTCCAATGCCTCCCCTCCTCTAAGCACCTGATTTCCAATATCTATAGCATACTCAATGTCTGAGCATCATCACCAAAAATGCCATATCAATTAGTCTGGGAGAGGGACCTCTAGCTTACTCTTGACACCATACAATAGCAAGAGGTATTCCTTTACAACACTAACTTCGCCAGACACACACACACAGAAGGGAAATACTCTATAAAAACCTGTATCGTCTCACTCCCCAACGCCTGCTCACCCTCAATGCGGCTCACCCAGCTGTGTGTTGGCGTAGCTGTGGCAACAACGACACCCTCTTACATATCCTGTGGTCCTGCCCCCTCTTAGAGGCCTTCTGGGACACTAGATTCCAAGCAATCTCCCAAATCCAGGTTCGTAAACTCACTAAACTTCCCGAGTTCGCTCTCTTAGGAAGGCTCTCCTGAGAGCTTTTACCCCCTCCACTGCACTGCAGGCAAGTGCATCTCCCTCCCGACAGACCGATGTGTAGGTTGTAGCACGCCAATGTCCATGCCGTCTGTGTGGGAGGGAGGGTTGTTACCGAGCACGTTGGTTGGCTGTTACTGCAAGCATTGTTTGTATGCCTTTTCACATCAAATCTCCACAAAATACAATGAAACGTTAAACAAGAAGTGACTAAAAGTGCACCTCTAATATTACATACGTTAGAATCTCGTCTGTAGTGCCAATCGTTTTTTTTTTTAAAAATTCTGTTTCGATTTTCATAGACAAAATGGTTGAGAGACACACCAAGTGAGTCTACATCTACTCAGAAACATATTTTGACCCTAAAGGACGGGGTGAATGATCCGTTTTCTCACTTGTTCCATCACCAGAACTCCATTCCAATCAATTGCGGATCCTGTCAAATCTCACAGGAGATAAAACAATTTTTAATTTATATCTCTGTCTCGTGGATTCTTTGACCCGTTTTTGGAAGTTTCAATTGATCCCTTTTTAGCAAAAAAGCATTAAGCATATGAGACCTCTATAAAAACTTTAGCCCATGCATCGAAATGTATAGTCATTTTTGCATTTATAAATTTTCAAGGCCAGGTTTTTAACAATTTATTCTTATAAGCTTTTCTTTTGTTCACCTCTTATGCATAAACAGCAACATGTTCATTTAATTGTTCAGTAATTCTTGTATAAGTTTATCACCTTTTGGTTTAGAACATTTAGATTTTAATTATCCATGAAAATGTATACAAATATGGTGTTTAAACTTGAGCAAGTTCTGTAGGCTTCAAGAGCATCCAGCAGACTTCCAATGTTCACTGAGCTTGGGTGACTTGTTTAGTAAGCTTTGTTCAGTCAGCTTATAATAACTATTTGAGTTATTTTTCAAAATATACTACATTCTTTACTCTAGCAGGTTATGCACAAGAACAGTGGACAGCAGTGCGTGTCGCACACACTGCTTCCCCCTTTCATAGGATGCATTCTACTGGTCTCATTACTAAATTTTTTCCCAGAATGCATACAAATACCAATAACCTACCTCCTTTAAATAACGAAATATTGTAATATTTGCATCTCCTAAATAGAACTAAATTAACTTTAAACATGAAAGTCCGAATTGAGGAGTAAAACAGCTGACTGACAATCTGTGAACTACATACAAACCTAGTCCTCAAAATATTTAGGCTTCATCCTGGTGAGAGAATACTGATGATGGGGACAATATCTACTAGATGCAGCACTGCGACCGGAAGTTGCATACAGTTTTCCCATTTCCAAGTTTTCGCAACTCTCTCCAACATGTGAATCACACTTAGTATCTCTATCGGTACACCGCCGCCCGCAACCCCACAATATTCTACAATAATACACATACACAATGTTATTGGAGAGATAAAATTGCAGGTTTATTTGGTCTACAAATAAAAGGTGGGTTATCTTACAGGCGATCTCGTTCGCCCCGCAACCCCTCGTTGCAGGGCACCTGAAGTTCAGCCAAGAGAAACACCAGCGGCCATAGCCCGGTATGGTACCTGGGAGGATCTCTCCTCCCAACAGTGAACCTATCGTCCACCAACTCTGTCCGCTGAACAAGGGAGAGGGGCTCACACCTTCCCCAGCTGGGCGGAGCCTATAAAGCAAGCCCCCGGTTGTTCAGGCTTACAACCGCCCTAAGGACTAACGGGGCGCCGTCGTACTCCAAGTTCCCAAGAAGGACCCCTTTGAGCCTGTATGACTTATGCATGGTGCGCTTAGCACTGGAGGCTTCAGGTCCTGTTCCTGCGTCTTTCCTGTATTGGGATCGCCCTGTAACTCCTCCTGCAACAAGAAAACAAACATTAATACAGTCCCCCTCACCACTTTCCCCCTTTTCAGCGGGTGAGCGGTGGGGAGGGGAGATGACAAAGGGGGATCTAAGGGACCTGGACGGGGGAGGGGACTGGCTACAGCCGTTGCGGCTGAATGGGCCTGGTGGCAGCCCAGGATGCGACCTGGCGGGAGAGGGGGCAGCAGACAAAGAGGGCGCGTGGGAGGAGGGGCCACCCCTATATACCTTTAGCCCCGCCCCTTTCCCCTGTCCATCGCGCCACCCACCCCTCCAGGATGAGCTGGCTGTCTGCGTCCTCAGCGATACTACGGGGCCTGCCCTCATATGGGGTCCCCTGCAGGGACCACGAGCATCCTGCATTGCAAATGTATTCACTGTCCAGATTCTTCCATCTTCTGTATTGACAGCACTATCGTACACTTTCACTCCTCTTGGAGTCCTGTAAACTCGGAATGTGGCACAATTCTAGTGGGATCTTTGAGATTCACCCCATCCTCTTCAGTGTTCTATGCTCAACCCACTTTCTCCAAGCATCAAAGCAGGTTTTGTAATCTTTGCTTTACCAACTCTGTCTTCCTCCACTCACCATCAGCTCCCTCACAGCACCCCCGTAATGTGTTTGGTTTCCTTGTTTTGAAAAGTTTGAGGAGGCTACTTCCTGTGGGGCATTTAAGTTCTGTACATTTGAGAAGCTATAAACAAGGAAGAATAGCCGGTGTACCAACCAGGCGGTGACACAAGTCTGGTCCTGGCTACCAAATCTCAAAACGTAACATCCCTTTATCTTTACCTATGCCTAACTACCCTTAACGAGCAGGTTCTACTAAATTTGCTCTAAAGGTCACCATTCTCATGCTCTCACTAATGTATCATTACCCAGGAGACACCCCAACTACTCCTCCCCAACCACAGCTCCACTAACATCACTACTAACATGAGCAACACAATAGTCATTCCAGGCATTGGCTTTGACCTCTTCAGTGGGTGTTGGTAATATATTGTGAAGTAATGGCCAAACAGCTGAAGGAGGAAGGGAAATATTTTTGGGGAAGAAAGGAACAAGGATTTGTGTGATGAAATGTTCCTTTTGAGAAGTGACAAAATAGTTCCTTCGAAAAAACTGAGAGGCAGAGTCATGAAATTGAGTCACAACGGTCACATTGGGTATTGTGAGAACAAAGAAGCGAGTTAAGGGGACTTATTGATGGAGTGGTGTGGATATTTCAGTTGAAAGTGTAGTATAAGAGTTTTTAAATGTGTGATCAAACACATCACAGAAACTTTAAAGTGACCGTTGTGCTGCAAGCAATGTCCCAAAATGCCATTGGGGAAAGGCAGCTGTTGACATTGCAGGTCGAATACATTTACAGCATTTTGGAAATGAGTATTTAAAAAAAAAAACTTTATTTCCCTTTACATTTCTGTTAGACTCGAACAGGCATTTATGTCATCGCACAATGCAGAAAAATCAGCTAAACTTGTCATATAACAACATACATTGGTAAACTGGAGCAATTCACGGGCTGCATTATCCTACGGAATCAGACATGTTGATTCATACAATCCACTGTTGCTGGCTATAACCCATCCCTTCAAGCAAGCATATCACAACCCCAAAAGCAGTACATTAATTCCCCCATGAGCCTGAAAATGTTCTTACAATTCCCAAAGAATACTAACTAGAGAGGGTGTTATCACGCTAAGTACAACAACTCTTCTGAGACATTGCCATTATTGGGGACACTTGCAAGTATGCTTGGTAGGGACACCAAATGTCTTTAGGGCTGCTACATAATGGCACTAATTCACAGTATGTGTCTGTGTGTTGCAGTAAGACATATCTCTGTGCCAGTCTTCAAGTGTGGGAAGGGGGCCACGGGCCTATCTTGTTGCTATCCGGCTCTTGGCCAGTAATATACCAAGTGCCACCAGTCGTCGCACCGCCTTTCCCACCTCCCCGACCAAGCCCAATAGGGCCGGCAGCGGACCGAGTGTCAGTGCCTCCCCGGTAATCATCCCAAGCTCAGTGAATACTTTGCTCCAAAATGTTTGTATTCCCGGACAGTACCAGGCCAGATGTGCAAATCATGCCCCGTCTACCCCGCACAGCTGGATTGCATGCTATCAAATAAACTGTAGCGACAGAGGCACTCCGGAGTATAGTATACTCTGTTTATGTATTTAAAATGTATTAGTCTATGTCTACTACTCCGTGAGATCTTTTGTCATTTCGCAGCAATATTTCCATTGCTGGTCGCTTACAGAGAGAACAATATCCCGCTGCCACTCCAGCCTGGCCTGCTAGATCCCCGATCTCTGGGCGTTCTGTGTACACACATATAATTGGGACACTAAGCGAGACAGTGGCCTGCAACAGAGATGTTAGAGGAGGCATCTCTGGGGGTTCTAGAATGTCACCGTCCAATAAGTCCCAGAGTTCACAGCGCGCTCTGTGATATTGAAATTACATTAATGCAGTAGGCTTGTCCAACCACCCAAGTGAGCATGACACAATCCCCCATTGATTGTATGTTCAGTGTGCCCAAATCGCGGATCATACCCTGTTCCTGCTCAAGTGGGAGCCACATGCACCATGGGAGTGGTCTCAGAGGGGAGTATCACTGTGACCCTGCTTGCCATTCCAGGAGTCTCCTCCATGCACAAACCATGGTATTTAGAGAGCAAACACATTACGTCAGGTTGGTTTATGGAATAACATTTACAGTAAGGTCAGCAGTGCACCAGCGTCTTTATCTGATAGCCTAAGGTGTGGGAGGCCTGGGTGGCAGTGGATCCAGTAACGGTCAAATGCACACTGGGCCGCCCAATAGTTATTTTCTAATTCCGGATCTTCCAGGCCACCTCTGTCGAGGGGCAGGGTTAGGTTTCCTGGGCAACACCACCATTTTCATGACGGCAATGCTCCTCAACAGTTATAATGGCAGCTTGATTCACCGGTCAATGGCTTCTGTCAATTTTGGACAACTCCACCATAATTATCCGTCATCACTATTGTTGGTCTGTGTGTATCTGCACCCCCAGGTAGCACACGAAATCTGTGACCCATTACAGTGGGTATGGTGACAGCACCTGGGTTGTTGCGGGGGTAAGCGCGAATATAATGGATTTGTCCCAGTTGATGCGTAACCCTGAAAGCATGCCGAACTGTACTTCTTACTGCAGCACTGGAGTCAAATTGGGATCCAGATCCCGTATGAATAATAGTGTCTCATCAGCATAAGTCGAAATTATTAATTTGTGGTTTGGAAATTGTAGGCCCAATGAGTGTGATATTCTCTCAGTGCACACGCTATATTAACTATTTGAGTTAGTTAAGAGACTGCATACTTAAAGACATCTCATGCAGATGAGACACTAGTGGGCATTTCCCAATCCATTGTAATGTCACATCAGGTGTTGTGGGCATCTACGAGGGATAATGTTTACAAGTAGCCTTTTATTAGATGTTTAAGGTCCACCTTTCACGGTCCCAGTTTGGTTATGGTGGACCTAAGATGAGTTCACTGGCTTCAGCGTACTGCTACAATTTTGCTCCAAAACTTACAGTTCATATTTGTCAGTGACATTGTTCAGTGGTTTTTTTTGTTTCTTGTTGGTCTTTGTTCTTCATCTGGATCAGAATAATCATATCTTCTGCAAAGGTGCTAAAGGGGGGGCTAGTTTAATTGAAATGGTTAAATAGCAAATGTAGCTTACAAATGAATACTGCTAGAAGTTACTGATAGAGTTCTGGTGGAAGGCGGTCTGGGCTTCGGAACTTCCTTTTCATAAAACTTTATTTCGCTTTTGTCAGTTTCTTCTTCAGTGAGATTTGATTCTATGACCGAATGGTCTAGGTAGTTTTGATTCAATTGTAATTCGTTTTGGAGAGTGGAGAAGAAGTTGTTAAGGTTTTACTTCAGATGCAGTTTCTCACTGGTCTACAGTGTCTCCTGGAGGTCTGTATATTCGAGTAGCCCTTGTTTGTTATTGATTCCAATAATGTGGGCCGTTGTCTTTTTTGCTTCAATGTAATTTGCTAGAAGTTTACCAGCTCTGTTATCACCAACGTGGTATTTGGATGTAATGCTAATCACAATGTGGTCAGCTGCATAGATGCATCTTTTATTATATTCAACTTAAAATATTAAGAGAGCCTTTTAAGTGATCTACAGTTGTTACTGATACATTGTTTTATAGCTTTTTTTGTAAGTGTTAGACCCGTCTGCTTCTGAGAGTCCCCTCACCACTATGATTTCTTTTGTTCCCCTGTACCTCCCAAAATTTGTCGCTTTTTATTTGTCTACCAGGACTTTTTATGTGTTGTCTCATGGGGTTAGATGTTCCTTGATGCCCAGTTGCTCACAAGGTTTGTGGCACCTATTTACAAGGCGCCTGGCCCAAACCTGTGGCATTACAAACTGGGGTTGTCAACCTGTATAAATGAACCTAAAATGGTGGACACCCTTTTTCCTCATGTGAAGTGACTCTCATTGGAGCCTTCATGAACCCTGGCCTTTTGAGGTTTTGGCGCCCTTTGCTTGGCGCGCATTTCTGACAGGAATTCCTTTATTTTCCTCAGGTACACAGAATGGCTGCTCTAGAACCCCAGTACGGTGGCTGTGAGTGTCCTAAATACCCCTCAAGAGTGCCTTGTCATTGTCACAGCCAGAGAAGGTTCTAGAACCTTCTGGCTCGTGCCAGTACCCCAGGGCACTGGCTATATAAGGCCCAGTCCCTGGCGGCCATTTTAGATGAAGATTGTTCAGACTAGAGAAGGAGATTAAGAGATTCCAGACTTGACACCAGATTGACACCTGCCCTGTTGACCCCTGAGATAGCTGGTAGCGCAGGCAGTAGAGCAGCAAAGGGTTGCTGGCATTGTGTCTGACTGGCGTTCCAGTCAGCTACGTGAGAAGTGATCTAGCGCCTACAGCGCCTGCCCAGCGAGTACCTCATTGCCCCCAAAAGACTGTGGCCAGATTCGTGTGCCTCCCCGCCCCCCCCGGTGGTGAACTGTGATCAATTTATCGAGTCGCGAGGCGAGAGCAAGTTCGCCGCGACCGCGATCGTCAGCTGTGCCCCCTTCGCGACAGGTGCCTCTAGAGGGGAGCTCGGACGTCTCCGAGCCCCACCAGCGTAGAGCGCTTCCTGCGCAGATTGAAGGTGAGGTGATGCGCCGGGGCGGGGAAAGGCCGGCCTTCGTTGGGCGGGACTAGCGTCTCTGCCACTCCCCAGTGACCCGGGAGCTGTAGCTGTGGGCGGGAACCACCCTGTATGCGGAAGTCGGAGGGAGGTCCGTGGAGCCCCTGAGAGCCCCGTCGCTAACGAGAGAAGTGCTGTGCCCGACTGAATCGTATTTTGATTGCAGCCGATGTGAGGTGGGCCCGTTTCTTCATAGTGAATGCAGTGTTGTGAAGGAACTGTGAACCGGCATTCTTTTGACGGTGCGCGAAGGTTGTGTGACCTCTCCGGCAGCCCGTTCGTCAGTCTAAAGACTTAGAACTGGTGCCTCCTGTGCTCAAGTGGTGCTAAAGCCCGTAGGCCCGCTTAGACTTCACCGGCAAAGCAGAGATCCTATCCCGGTGACCGCCGAGTGCAAATGATGTATTTACTGTGTTTCCTTGCCTTCTAGATATACGCGCATACACCCTGAGTGATTATTAAAGAGTCCCAAACCTGATTTTGTGCTCAGAGAAGCCGTATACCCGGTCATTGAAAACAGCATAAACTGTAAGAGTTATCTTTCCCATTTGAAGCGTATTGCACATGTAATGATTCTAAAGTATTTAATTGGTGGCAGCGATACCAGAAGAAACATGTGGTTGTTTATTTAAATGAACCAATATTTATTCTGATATTTATTCCGATATTTATTCTGATATTTATTCTGATATGTATTGTGATACTCATCCCTGAAGTTATTCTATTTATTTATACTATTTATTACCAGAACTGTAGGAGAGTAGGGTCTGCAATCCTATGATCACCCAGATTTTTGCTTTTTGCTGCACTGGTTTACGACTTTCCCTGGCTGTGGGCCTGCTAATCAGACCCACAGCCTAGCTGTTCTCTCTATCCAAATTGTACTCAGGTACTGAATTGGCACTGGGCCCTCTCTAAGTCCCTGTACCCAGGGCTGAGGTGCACCCAGAAGTCTCCCAGGGGCTGAAGCATGTATTGTGCCACCCCTGGGCTGACTAACTAAACTGACACAACTGGCTGCACGACAGCTGGGGCAAGGTGGTGTAATCACCCTTTGCTTTAGATATAGTATACCTATATCTAACCCTAAAAATGGACACACAGATCTCCTATCAGTCACTCCTATGGCAGGCCTTAACAATCCTGAAGGCAGAGTGCTTGGAATCGTGTGAGATGGTGCTCTGGCATGAGCTGAGCCTGTCTGCGGCTTTCGGGATCCATCCCTTAGCCGTTTCCATGATATCGCATACCATATACTCTTAAGTGCATTATAATCCTCGCGGTTATATGCCAACTCTGGTATCGCTTTATCAAAACATGTCGAGTAAGGTGTCATACGAATTGGAATACTAACCCCTCGCCAATTCTGGCGACGGGGTTAGCATTCCACCCTTCTAGAGGGACACGACATGTATGTAACCTGTAACCCCGGTTAAAGTCAGACATAGCCTCAGCTCCACAAAATGGATGCTGCCACCGAGACACAAGTCTGCCCTCCTGCTGCTGGGAGTCCTCCCAGAGCAGGAGGCAAGGACAAAGGGTTTCCTGCCAGGGGCGGTGCCAGCACCGTCCCAGACAGGGTTTTGTGTATTCCAGGTAGGCAGGGCTACAGAGGAAGGTGACTGCAAGTGGCACCCCGGTGCTCACTGTGCATAGGCCGGCTGAAACCAGTTCCAGGGGCACTCCAGCCCCTGGCCTGGGGAAAGCCCGCCAAAGGAGAGGGGTGTAACCACCCCCCTCCTGGTCCCACCCATAGGGCAGGACTTAGTCGCGTGCCAGCCCCCTTTTCCCAGATAAAGGTAGGAGCAGGCCCCCTTCCAAATTAGATCATCTTTGGAATCAAGACACGACTTTCTACGAAAGGACATCAAGATTTCTTCTTCAAGATTCTCCCTTGTGGCTAAGGAGTAGTCACCCTGCATCCGCAGGCACCACCTTAAGAACACTGCGGTCTGCTGCAAGTCCTTCCTCCGGAATCCGACTGCCCAGCTCGACAAGACCCGGCTTCCCTGGCACCTCCGACCTCTACTCACCTCTACAGCCAAGCTGAGAACCGTGAGTGCGACGAGACCTCAAGGGACCGACTATTGCCAAGACTGCACGACTTCTTCACAGCAAGCCCGCCGAGTAATCTCCTGGCGAGTGCTTTGGGGTCCGAGAAGCCCCAACCCTGAGCAGCTCCAGCACCGAAGAGCAGCCCCCCAGCATCTCCACGATCGGCGTGGGGCCCTTCTGCTTTTTGCTGCTCACCGCGTTGTTTGGCTACTAGCCCGCTGGATTGTGGCCTTCTGAACGACGCCCGACGACATCACTGCTGCTAGTCTGGTTGCTCCAGACTGGCTCTTGCTCCCTTCCAGAAGAGGAGCACCCCGGACCCTCCTGGTCCACTCAAGACGCCATTTTGAGTCCACCGCGTGGGCTTGAATTAGCCAAGGCTTTGTTGCCCAATCCTGGGTTCTTCGACGCCGACAGCTTCATCCATCGTGGGACAGCTCGCCCCTCCATCCTGGTCGCCGACAACGCCTCCTGGTCCGTGAGATCTGCAGAGCCCAGCGTCGCCCACTCACCTAGCCGAGGTGACTACCATCCGGTGCCCTCCTGGTGCCACCTGACTACTGGCTAGTAGTCACAAACTTGGTCCCCTCTGCTTTCAGGTGTCATCCATCTTCAAGATCCAGGCTTGGATCAACTCGAACTCTCTTCACTGGTCGCCTGCCAGCATCTTTCTTCCAGGCTCCTGGTTCGTCTACGAGGTTTCCCGACGTCTTTTGAGACCTATGCAGCTGCAGCCCCTGGGCTAGGTAACTTCGGCATTTCGGTGCCCCAGCATAGCCTCACTATCCAAGGGTCAGGATCCACTGTCGTTTTCTCCCTACCAGGTCGGGTTCGCCCGTGAACACTAACTTTAACTTTACTAGCTATCATAGACTTTGTCCCGCATCCCGCGTGAGAGTGCACACTCTGCACCCGAGTCCCCTGAGCCTCCTAGAAGTAATCTAACGATTCTATAGTCAAGTCCTAGCGATTCCAAAGCCTATTAGTACTGTACTTACCTGCTAGTAATTTCGCATTCCACTTTCAGAGTATATGGTTTTTCGTGCCCCTCGGGCATTTGTGTATACTGTGCTAACTTAAGTATTTTTATAAGAGTTTTGTTGTGTGCTTAGCTCCCTGTCTCATAAAGAGCCAGGGTAGTCTTGTTATAAATAAATACACTGTTTATTTTCATAACAACTTGTGTGGTGTCCTTTCACTGGGTGTTCAAGGGGTAATGTGATGGTAAAACAGCTGGCTTAACACGCCCTCTAGAGTCTTAGCCTTAGACTGCTCGTATCCATGCTACTAGGATAGCTGGTCTATAAGGTTGACTTACAACCAATCATCAATAAGGGTTGTTTGGACTGATATATAGTGATCACTAGAACAGTGAGCACTGCACATCAGGCCAACTTCTCACATTGGTGAGCAGCGGTTGGGATTTGAGCTTGCTGTTGTTTTACCACACATATCCTAAGAATATCTTGTGAAAGATCACATAAGTACTAAAGGTACATATAACTTAGCTTAGAATACTCTGAGTTCTACTGAACCAGCTGTTGTAGCTCCTAGGGCCTAGCACACCCTAAACTACAACTCTAGCAAGGGATCAGTAGGTAAACATATAGTGTAGGTAAGTGCACCACTTACACCTCACTAGAAAAAGCATGTCTACCCAAGGAGAATCTACTGAGACTCCCCTTGTGGATGTTGACCCTCCACAGGTCAAATCAAGATATGCAGCTCTCAGTTTTCAGGAGATGAGACAAGTGTGTACCTCCAGGAAACTGAAACAGGGGTCTAACCCCACCATTCCCTTTTTAATAGGTCTCTTAGAGACTTATGATGCGAGAAAGCTTTCTCAGCTAGATGGGAATATGCCAGCCTTAGAGGGTACCTCTGGGGATCCAGACCTCCCCAACATTGCCAATGCAGTTGAGGGGGAGGATCAAGAGGAACTCTCTGGGGACGAGGTAGACAAAGGTCTTGAGGTAGTCAGAAGGCTAACTAGGGCCAACTTAGACTTGCTTGGGCTAGGATCTGGGGGACCCCCAGTACTGACCCTAAGTAGGCCTAACCTTGGAGTTAGGAGAGATAGATCTCTTTCTAGGGACTCCAATAGATCTCTGCACTCTAATGCCTCTTCTCAGAGGAGAAGGAACTCTCCCCAGAGGAGACTGACTTCCCCCCAGAGAATGGAGCATGAAGCTAGGATGAGACAGGCTACTCTGAGGATTGAAAGGGAAGAAATTGCCCTGGCCAAAGAGAAGCTTGCCTTGGCTAGAGAGCAGCAGATGAGTGGGTTAGCTCCCACTGGTGGCAGCAATCTCCCAAGAGATAGAGAGAAGGGTTTAGATACTAAACACCTGACTAAAATAGTGCCCCCCTTTAAGCAAGGGGATGACATCCAGAAATGGATGGCTGCTCTGGAGAGGGCCTGCACTGTGCAGTGCATTCCCCGGAGTCAGTGGGCAGCTATACTGTGGCTCTCCTTTGATGGTAAAGGTAGAGATAAGCTCCTCACTACAAGAGTGGAGGATGCTAATGATTACCAGGTCCTGAAAAATGCACTGATTGATGGGTTTGGTTTAACCACTGAGCAGTACAGGTTGCTGTTCAGAGACACCCAGAAAACTCAGTCTCAGGACTGGTCTGACTTTGTGGATTGTGCCACTAAGGCTTTGGAGGGCTGGTTGCTGGGTAGCAAGGTTACTGATTACACAGGGTTGTACAATCTCATGATGAGAGAACACATTTTAAATAATTGTCAGAACCAGTTGTTGCACCAGCACCTTGTTGATTCAGATCTGACCTCTCCCCAAGAATTGGGAAAGAAGGCAGACAAATGGGTCAGAACAAGGATCAAGCAGAACCAGAACCAGAACCAGGGTGGTCAGAAGAAAGCAGACCAGAAGGGTAATGCTAAGAGTGAACAAAATGACCAGAAGTCTTCACCAGGTCCCCAACAAACCAAAGAGGGTGGGGGTCAGGCTTCCCAGAAGAAGAAGACTCAAGAAGGCCAGTCAAAGAGGTGGTGCCAGTACTGTAAAAGTAAGTCTCACTGGTTTAGTGAGTGCACCAAAAGAGGAGGACAAACTCCTGCCACTACAGCCCCTAAGGCAACTGCACCCCCTAGTACAGTCAGTAGTGGTAGTGTACCTCCCAAGGCATTAGTTGGGTTAACCTTGGGAGCTGAGGGGTCTGACAACTTAGTTGGCACACTCACTCAGGCTGTCCTTGTCTGTACAGGGGATATGGATATGTCCCCTGATATAAGTCCCAATACTTTGGGCAAATACAGACAGACACCTTTGATTAATGGCAAGATGGCTCAGGCCTATAGGGACACTTGTGCCAGTGTCACCATGGTGACACCTAACTTTGTGGACCCTGGACAGATCATGCCAGGTACAGATTTCCTGGTGACCAATGCCAGCAACGTCACTACCAGTCATAGTATGGCGATTGTGGCTTTCTCCTGGGGTGGAGTGAAGGGTCAAAAGAAAGTTGTAGTCAGTTCAGACCTCCCAGTTGATTGTTTGTTGGGCAATGATTTGGAGTCATCACTATGGTCAGAAGTGGAGCAGAGGACTCACATGGAGATGTTAGGCTTGCCAGCACATGTGCTTGCTGTGACTAGCTCACAGGCCAGAAGATGCCCCACTGAACAGGTGCTGGATCCTGAAAGTATGGACCAGACACCTTCCAAGAAGAAGAGCAGTAGGGTTAAGGCTTTGCCTTCCCCCTTGCCCCAGGTTGAGGATCAAGTCTCTGAGGAGGCTGATCTGAGAGAACTGAGGGAAACTGAGCCTAAAGAGCTTGAACTTGATCAAGTTGAGTTTCTGGGCTCAGGGGGACCCTCCAGAGCAGACCTGGGGAAGGCACAGTTAGACTGCCCTTCCTTTGAACCCCTCAGACAGCAGGCTGCTGCTGAGGCTGCAGGGAATGCCACAGGTGCCCACAGGGTATACTGGGAAGATGGACTCCTGTACTCTGAGTCAAGAGACCCCAAGCCTGGTGCAACCAGGAGGCTGGTCATCCCCTTGTCTCTGAGAGGTTTCCTTCTCACCTTGGCCCATGAGATTCCCCTTGCAGGTCATTTAGGTCAGACAAAGACGTGGGACAGGCTTGTCTCACACTTTCACTGGCCCCACATGAATGAGAATACCAAGGAGTTTTGTCGCTCCTGTGTCACTTGCCAAGCCAGTGGTAAGTCAGGTGGCACAACAAAGGCCCCCCTCATACCACTACCTGTGGTGGGGGTCCCCTTTGAAAGAGTGGGGATTGACATTGTTGGTCCAATGGAACCCCAGACAGCATCAGGGCACAAGTTTATACTGGTGGTGGTGGATCATGCCACCAGGTATCCTGAAGCTATTCCACTTAGGACCACTACAGCACCTGTAGTGGCAAGGGCCCTAGTTGGAGTGTTCTCCAGAGTGGGCTTCCCTAAGGAGGTTGTTTCTGACAGAGGTACAAACTTCATGTCAGGATATCTGACTGCAATGTGGAAGGAGTGTGGTGTGAACTACAAGTTCACCACACCCTACCACCCACAATGCAATGGGCTTGTTGAGAGATTCAACAGGACCCTCAAAAGGATGATTCATGGGCTACCTGAACCTCTTAGGAGAAGATGGGATGTCCTGATCCCCTGCCTCTTGTTTGCTTACAGAGAGGTCCCACAGAAGGGGGTTGGCTACAGCCCCTTTGAGCTTCTGTATGGGCATCCTGTAAGAGGACCCCTGTGTTTGGTGAAGGAAGGATGGGAGAGACCTCTCAAAAAGCCTGCAACCAACATAGTGGACTATGTACTTGGTCTCCGCTCCAGGATGGCTGAGTATATGGAAAAGGCATCTAAAAACCTGGAGGCCAGCCAAGAACTTCAAAAAGCTTGGCATGACCAAAAGGCTGTGCTGACTGTGTACCAGCCAGGACAGAAGGTGTGGGTGCTGGAGCCAGTGGCCCCAGCAGCTCTGAAAGACAAATGGTCTGGGCCCCACACCATCATTGAGCAAAAGGGAGAGGTTACCTACTTGGTGGACCTTGGAACTCCCAGGAGCCCTCTCAGAGTGCTCCATGTGAACAGGCTCAAGGCATATGTTGACAGGAAGGACATGAGCTTGCTCATGGCCACAGATGAGGGACAGGAGGAAGAGAGTGACCCTCTCCCAGATCTGCTCACTCAGAATCCTGATGATGGATCAGTAGATGGTGTTGTCTTTTGTGGCAGCCTCACTGAACATCAGCAACAGGATTGCAGGCAAGTTCTGCAATCCTTCAGACATATGTTCTCTCTGACACCCAGCCAAACTGATTGGTGTACCCATGATGTTGACACTGGAGACAGTCTGCCTGTCAAGTGTAAAATCTACAGACAGCCTGATCATGTTAGAGACTGCATCAAGACAGAAGTGCAGAAAATGTTGGAGCTGGGAGTCATTGAGCCCTCAGATAGCCCTTGGGCTAGCCCAGTAGTTCTAGTGCCAAAGCCTCACACCCAGGGTGGTAAGAAAGAGATGAGGTTTTGCGTAGACTACAGAGGCCTCAATGCAGTCACTAAGACTGATGCCCACCCAATACCAAGAGCAGATGAACTTATAGATAAATTGGCTTCTGCCAAATTCTTAAGTACATTTGATTTGACAGCTGGGTATTGGCAAATCAGGTTAGCTGAGGAGGCCAAACCCAAGACAGCATTTTCTACCCCTGGTGGGCATTATCAGTTTGTGGTAATGCCCTTTGGTTTGAAAAATGCACCTGCCACCTTCCAAAGGTTGGTGAATCAAGTCCTCACTGGGCTGGATGACTTCTGTGCAGCATATCTTGACGATATTGCTGTCTTTAGCTCCACCTGGGAGGATCACCTGGTCCACCTGAGGAAAGTGTTAGAGGCCCTGCAAAAGGCAGGCCTCACTATCAAGGCCACTAAGTGCCAGATAGGGCAGACACAGGTTGTATACCTGGGCCACCTTGTAGGTGGAGGCCAGGTTCAGCCATTGGAGAGTAAAATACAGGCCATCCAGGACTGGGCTCCTCCAATCACCCAGACTCAGGTTCGAGCTTTCTTGGGCCTGACTGGGTACTATAGGAAGTTTGTCAGAAATTATGGGTCCATAGTGACCCCTCTTAATGACCTGACAAGCAAAAAGATGCCAAAGAAAGTTCAGTGGACAGCAAGCTGTCAGAAAGCATTCAATGACCTCAAGCAGGCCATGTGCACAGCACCTATCCTTAAGAGTCCAGATTACTCCAAGCCATTCATTGTCCAAACAGATGCTTCTGAGTTGGGTGTGGGAGCTGTTCTGTCTCAGCTGAATTTTGATGGTAATGATCAGCCTATTGCTTTCATTAGTAGGAGGCTGACCCCCAGAGAGAACAATTGGTCAGCTATTGAGAGGGAGGCCTTTGCTGTGGTTTGGGCCCTGAAGAAGCTGAGGGCCTACTTGTTTGGCACTCACTTCACCATTCAGACCGACCATAAGCCCCTCTTGTGGCTAAATCAGATGAAGGGTGAAAACCCCAAACTGCTTAGGTGGTCCATTTCCCTACAGGGGATGGATTTTACAGTGGAGCATAGACCTGGTACTGATCACAGCAATGCTGATGGGCTCTCCAGGTATTTCCACTTAGAGCAAGAAGACTCACCTGGTCAAGGTTAGTTTATTGTCCCAAGGTTTGGGGGGGGGTCATGTAGGAGAGTAGGGTCTACAATCCTATGATCACCCAGATTTTTGCTTTTTGCTGCACTGGTTTACGACTTTCCCTGGCTGTGGGCCAGGGTAGTCTTGTTATAAATAAATACACTGTTTATTTTCATAACAACTTGTGTGGTGTCCTTTCACTGGGTGTTCAAGGGGTAATGTGATGGTAAAACAGCTGGCTTAACACGCCCTCTAGAGTCTTAGCCTTAGACTGCTCGTATCCATGCTACTAGGATAGCTGGTCTATAAGGTTGACTTACAACCAATCATCAATAAGGGTTGTTTGGACTGATATATAGTGATCACTAGAACAGTGAGCACTGCACATCAGGCCAACTTCTCACAAGAACTGTATGACCAAAAGAAATGTATATGTGCTTTCCCAGTCAACCCTATTTACAACAAAGAAGTTTTATATAAAGGAGTCGTATTTTTCTACAGCAGTGGTGTGGTGTCCTTCTTTTTGGTGTGGATGTACAAGGAGTTATTATTGGGTCAGAGCCGGCTTAAAACTACAGCCTTCACTTGCCTTGTCACTTGAGCCAAGCTACCCCCTTTGTGCTGGGCTTGCCCATCGCAGGTCCAACAGTAAGCATTTGTTTTTTTTCATGGCTTCTTTCCTATGCTATGATCTTGCCATATAAAGTTGCCTTGTAGGTATACAAATGACTTATTTATAGATTGTTGCGAAGTTGTTGTTATTTAAAAGCTGGCAAATTATATTTGTATCATTTAGACAGTTGGTGTTCAGCATTCAGCTGGGGGAATTGTTACTGGTTGATATGTTTTTAGAGTATTTTTTTTATGAGTAGTTGGAGAGAAGAATTGATCTGAGTAGAGTGGAGTCCAGGTTTTGAAGTGAACAGATAGTCAATTCTTGTATGCAATTTATGTGCAAATTCTTGTTTGACAGAGTTGACTATGTGCTAAATGTCTGCTACATTTTCATCCTACATTAGATTTGTAAATGCTTTTTGAAGTTTACTGGAGAAGTATATGCCAAAGAGTTTATATTCTAGAACAAATCTATGTTTTGTGGTTGCCTGTAAAGACTAGGGTCTGTTGATTGGTGGTATTGCTGATGACTTGTATATCTTTTCAAGTGTGAGTGCATCCAGGGTTTGGTGCATAGTTGTTGAGCAGACTGTAGTTAACATTCCCAATTATGACACTAGACCTGAAATAAGGCAGATAGATTTCAGCCTGTGACTGAGGTGTTGACTTTCATATTCTTATGTTACAGAATTGTAACCACTTTCTTTTTGCTTGTGTGAATGCAGTTTCTCTCACCTACTTCCTATTGAGCCTTAGGTAACTTTGTTGAGATGGGTGTCTTGCATGGAGGGAAACTTGTACCACGTTTATGCAAATGTGGAAGTAATTTCTGCCTCTTTATGGGGGTGTTTATTCCTTTGACATTCCATGTGACGTGTCTGATAAACATCCTATTATTTACTAGTGGTTTCCGATTACAGACAATTGGAGCTAGTGGCTTCCTTAGCAGAGAAGTACAAAACTAATTGTGGGGATATCACACAGAGTGAGTGACAATCAGAATGATGAAAAGTAAAGTGCAGTTCTAGGTTATAACATGGATAGGGTACACATTTTGGCTGGACCTCTGTCATGAAATATGATAGGGTTGGGGGAAATGTTGCTATCTTTTTTGTGTAGATTCTTTGGGATTTCACTTTGGTATATTTGCCCCCATTTGTTCTGAGGAAAAGGAGTCCCGGTAGATTTATAATTCTTGCAGCTCCTTGAAAATTCTTGTTCTGTCACTGAAGATAATTTTACATCTTTTGGTGGTAGATAATACTTCATCTGATGTTATGATTGTTCACGGTAGGTCTCATCTCCAAGAAAGTTTGGTTCACCATGGCTGTGACGATTTTTACCAGTTATATTTGTCTGCTGCATCCGGTTTGATTTTTCTGCTTCTTTGCTGCATCTAGGATTAGAAAAACGTGGGTGTATTCGAGAAAGAACATGATTATCCCTCTGGGTTTTGACTTCTTCGTGGGAATCCTAGCTGAGGAATACGTTGAATATTTCAAGGTTCTTTTACTGGGGTATTAAGAAATTTGGGAGACACGAGATAGGAAAAGCATGGGTTTCTTTCTTTTCCTTCTCAGATGCCATATAGTTTTATCTTGTTTTTCCTATTTCGATTTTCTAACTACTGTATTCAACAGAATTTGTTACATTCAAGTTCCTGGATTTTTGAGGGAAAGCTGATCAGTTCCACTGTTGCATTTTGCTATTTCTTACCCATACTGTCGGGTTTCTCTTCAGCACTTTGTAGTTTATCTGTGTTCTGTGCATGAAGGATTTGAGCTATTTAAACCCATTCATTAATTATGTGCTCTTTGGTTGCTTAGGGGAAGAGGGGTGTTGCATTTTGCTTGCCTGCTACTGACTTTCAGTACATTGGTTAGGTCTTTGTTTATTTTGAATCTTCCATTTTCATTAGCAGAGGAGTGTAGATCTAGCCCTTCCTCATATTTGTGTTCTTCTTGGGGATTGGCACATGCTATAGTTCGTTTGATGCCTGTGGTTAGGCTATTCAGCTGGTGGTCTAGTGGTTAGTCATACCAGATGCTGCCAAATCTAATTGTATGATGCTGTTTCAAATGAGGTTGATACCAGTTAGCCTGTTGATTATTCAGTCTTGTTCTTGACGATGATGTTTAGTTTGAAGTACTCCTGACTAGGGCTGTGTATCTTGTTCTGTATCTGTCCTTATGTATAGCTAGTATTCTTGTATATGTTCTTGATATGCGCTTTTAACTTACTGCACTTGAATGTACTATTAATCTACTTATTTTCTTTAGTACTTGACTGTACTCGTGGAACTCAATATTTGATCGAATTGTATTTATGTAGTATTGTAGTATTCCTATTTAGTATGCCTTACATTGTTACGCCTTTGCTTTCATTTCCTTGCTTTATTTGAATTTGCTTGCACTTGCAATTATTGCTTCACTTGCTTACACTTGTTTTTATTAATGCTTTGTGGTGTCACTACACCTTATCGCTTTACTTTCTTAGTTCAGGTATATCTGCTTATGCTTTGAGGCATTCCGGGCTTTGCATCACATCAGTGTTACTAAAATAAACAAAATGGCGACCACTGCTGCTTCTTAGCGAGAGGGTGCCGCTGCTGGAAGCCTCGACTGGCAGCATGAAGATGAACAAGTTGTTAAGTTTGACACATCTTTTTTGTGCAGGAGTAGGGCCGAGGCACCAGCATTTTGCTTATTTGCTTAACTCTGCCTGGGCTGTGTTCAGCTATTTTCAGTGCATTTAGTGTTACCCTCACTTGACATAAAGCATCAAGATGGCTATTGTGTATTAGGCAGAGAAAGCACACAGCTGGAAGTGCTGAGGCAACCTGATTAAAGACGTGGGGCAATTTTTTGATGTGTAAGTGTGGGCCTGGAGGAAACATTGTGGGGATTACCCGGCCCTGATCTTACACTTGCTTGCTAGTAGCTGGTGAAGAGCTTGAAGTTGTGTGGCTTACGAAGTGCAGCACAGCAGTGTATTCACTGCTATAATGTTGTAGTCCCATTGTGCGATTCAGCTGTCAAGCTCCATAGCTGTAAATGACTGAGGCGTTTCTGAGTTTCTGTGAAGGAACTGAAGGGCCCCTGGGATGACCCTGGAGGGTGGGATTGTATGGTGTCTGATGGGCTTCAAAGAGGAGCTGTCTGGGTGAGTAGGGCAGAACTCCCCATGGCAGATCAAATCAGTTGCACTTCACTTCTGATTTGCAAGAAGGTGGGTTGTTTGAATTGCAGTTACTTCAAGACATCAGTTTCGAGTCGAGGATGACTCCCAGGTAGCGTGCGTGTTTGGTTGGTGTAGGAGCGGTGCCCAGAGATGTGGGCCACCAGGAGCCGTCCCAGGGCTGAGGCGTTGGGTCCGAGGATGAGGGTCTCCGTCTTGTCCGTGTTCAGTTTGAGCCGGCTTTTTTCCATCCAGTCGGCAACAGCCTTCATACCACAGTGTAGGTTGGCTTTGGCGGTGAGGGGGTCCTTGGTGAGGGAGAGGATCAGCTGGGTGTCGTCGGCGTAGGAGATTATGTTGAGGTTGTGAAGTCTGACGATGCTTGCGAGTGGTGCCATGTAGATGTTGAAAAGCGTCGGGCTGAGGGATGATCCTTGTGGGACGCCGCAGATGGTCTTGGTGGCTCCTGAGGGGAACGGGGGGAGGCGGACTCTTTGGGTTCTGTCGGAGAGGAAGGAGGTGATCCAGTCCAGGGCCTTGTCGCGGATCCCTGCGTCGTGGAAGCGTGCGCGTAGTGTGTGATGGCAGACGGTGTCGAAGACGGCGGAGAGGTCCAGGAGGATGAGGGCTGCTGTCTCGCCGTTGTCGAGTAGGATTCTGATGTCGTCTGTGGCGGGGATGAGGGCGGTCTCGGTGCTGTGGTTCTTGCGGAAACCTGACTGTGAGGGATCGAGGATTCTGTTGTCTTCTAGGTATCAGGTGAGTTGGGTGCTGGCGATCTTTTCAATGACCTTCGCCGTGAACGGAAGCAGGGAGATGGGCCGGATTTCTTGAGGTCGCTCGGGTCCGCCGTGGGTTTCTTCAGTAGGGCGTTAATCTCGCCGTGTTTCCAGCTCTCAGGGAAAGTCGCGGTCTTGAAGGAGAGGTTGATGATGTTGCACAGGTGGGGTGCGATGGATCTGTCGGCCTTGTTGACGATGTGGTGGGGAAGAGGGTTGGATGTGGCGCCTGAGTGGATGGTGCTCATGGTTTTGACGGTGTCCTCGGTGGTCACGCTGGACCATGCGGTGAGGTGGTCGTGGTGGATCGGTGGGTCCGGCGTGGTCGGGATGGCGGGGTTCGTCCGAGGATTGAAGCTGTCGTGGATGTCGGTGATCTTGCGGTGGAAGAAGGCAGCGAGGGCGTCACACAGGGCTTGTGACGGCGGGATGGTGCAGGAGCTGGGGTTTGAGAGTTCCTTCACGATGTTGAAGAGCTCCTTGCCATTGTGTGTGTTATTGTCAAGGCGGTCCTTGAAGGAGCCCTTCTTGGTGGTCCTGATGAGGTGGTGGTGGTTGCAAATGGCGTCTTTGAGGGCTGCGCGGCTGTCGAGCGTTTTCTCGTCGTGCCAGGTGTTCGCCAGTCTCCTACAGGTCCGCTTGGAGGCTAGGAGCTCCGGGGGAAACCAGCTGGCTCTCTGGATGGTGTTTCTGTGGGTGTGTTGTCTCATTGGGGCTAAGGTGTTGGCGCAATCTTCCATCCAGAGTCTGAGGGTGCGGGCCCCCTCCTCGGGGTCGGTGGGGTTTGCCGGTGGGTTGAGTGTGAGGTGTGTTTGTAGTAGTTCCTTGGTGATTGTGCCCCAGCGACGTCTAGGGATCTGTAGGGTGCGGTGATGTGAGACGGGTTTCCTGAAGGTGAAGTGGACGCAGTGGTGGTCGGTCCAGGTGAGTTCGGAAGTGTGGCTGAAGGCAACGTGGGGGCTGGAGGAGAAGATGGCATCGACCGTGTGGCCGGCGATGTGGGTAGGTGTCGTGACGATCTGTGTCAGTCCGAGGGTGGTGAGGTTGTCGATCAGGGTGGAGGAGTTGCAGTCGTTGTTGTTATCCAGGTGGTAGTTCAGGTCGCCAAGGAGGATGTAGTCGGTGGAGGTCAGTGCGTGTGTGCTGATGAAGTCGGCGATGGAGTTGCAGAATTGCAGTATACATTTGTAGCATTGTATCTGACCCCATCCGTCATTAAGAAACATTGCGCCTAGGAAAGAACTGAGACCTGAAAGTTTCCAGGGAGCTTGTACTCTTTGACACATAGGATGGTGATGTACATAAACCATTTTGTTTCATTTACTATGCCTTGCAGGCTAGTGCTATAAAACTGTGTGTGGTTGTATCGATCATCAATAGGAGTTTGTAATGTGCTTAATTTCACCTGCCTTCTCCATTGAGCACATACAGAGGTGTTTCATATAAAAGTGTTAGCTAATGCGTAATTAGTGTGAAAGTGAGTTTCAAATCTACTAGCACCTCTTGATCAAAACATTGGTGTCTCTGCTGGGCTACTTCTGAAGAGTTAAGTGTACCAAGGGTGTAGCTAATGTGTCCAATAGGAGGGCCCCATGCCCCTTAGTATGCATGTAAGAATAGTGTGAAAATCACCCCAAATGAGGTATCAGATATTGATTATCTTGGCCACCAGTAACTTAGTAATTTAATTAAACATCTTCTAATTTGTAGATCTACGGTTTACCAAAATGGGTCAAAATAAATTCGAGACATCCATTGATAGAACGAAAGCTAATTCTAATCCTCAAGGATCGTTCTATTGCTTTTGTCTTCCTGGTTTCATGTGTGTTCCACCAACTGAATCTCATGTTTGCTGGACCTTTGTTTATCTGCTCCAAGGCAGCCCTTAGCTCATGCTCACTGCATGGGATAGATTACCAGCTCCGCTCTGTCTTAACTTTTGAACATTTTGATATACATGTCTATAACAAAGAACAAGTTACATTTACCCTTTTTCTAGTGGATACGCTTAAGTACAGATTCTTCACCTTTAGAATATCACCAGACCGCATCCAGAAAATTCTTCAGCAATGCTGTTGAATGCTGGTCGATGGCTCTGCACAGCCTCGAAAGTGACAGTGTGGAGACTCATATAAGTGCCACCCCTATGCGCTAATGTCAGTTTCTTGTTTGGTCTCCTCCTGTATCTGGGCATGGACAAATTGTGGGTGACAGTGTGCCGATCTCAAACTTTGAACCTTTTCAGACTATCAAAGAGCCACTCTACAGAAAGGAAAGATGGGAAGCGAGCGAGGAATCTGCAGTTAGACAGAATATCCACCACAAAGGTAAGTAACCTGTTCTTCTGAATTATACTGCTAACTGTTCATTTCTTGCATTTAGAATAGGTCCCATAACAGTACTTCCCAGAGGTGCAAAGTTTGGGCAGTACGAATAATATAAAGCGTAGAGATGCACCACACAATAATACAAGAACAAAGATGTGATTCTTGCCTTTATTTTATTTTTTTGTTTTTGAAAATGTCACATAGTTGCAGTGAAGACTACCCTATTAGGGTTTTACTCTTGCGGCACATATTCGCCTTTTGATTAGAACAGCAATGGTTAATAATGCTTGCGATGCATGAAGCAGAATATTGCCAAAGTATATAACTGTGCTTCCATTCTGAAACTGTACAGTGATGCTTCTACTAGGCTGAACTTCGTGTTTGTTTACACTTGCCCTGGAGAAGTCCATCTCATGGACGAAAAGCATTGTCTGTCTTCACTGCAAATATGTGAATTTTTTTCAAAAGCAAAAAAAAGAAAATAAAGACAACAATCACATCTTTGTTCTTGTTTTTGGATTATTGTTGTGGTGCATCTCTACGCTTTATATTATTACTCATAACCTCTTATTGCACCGTGGCAGCCGGTGCTTGTAGTGTGTGCATACATTGGTATACATTTGTGATTTTATACTTCTTGGAGCAATAGGTCAGGTGCAGTCTCTATGGCCCGCTGCCTTTGCTCCATTGATATTGGTTTGGGTAGAAGATTAAAAAGTCCTACAGAAATTGATACCCTGCCAGTATATGGACTGGTCTCTGGCTTCAAAGTTGACTTTGACATATCTAAAATCCTTAGCATAGGCCTCTCACAGAACATAGTCACACACCTTACAGAAATGACACCCTTCTGCTGGTTGACGCATAATGAAATACCTGTGGATTTATATCACACCCTAAACCACATTCACTGTACACTGCAAACTACCCCGATACCGTCATAGCCTTATACAAGATCTCCACCAATGGTGACCCCCTATGTCTATCGTGGCTAGAAAGAGTAGCATTAAATAAGCAAAATATATCACCCAGACTACTGTACCTGTTCCAAGCTCTACCAGTACAACTGCCTGATATACACAAATTACAGACGAACATCAGTATAGTTATATGGGCAGGCAGAAGTCCTGCATATCGGGGGACACTTCTAAAAGTGCATAGACGCACCGAGAGTTGGGCCTACCAAATATTAGAAAGTACTTCCTGGCGGCACAGGTTAGGATCCTCTTTAAGTGCTTTCTATATGAGACGGAGAAACATTGTGTCCACATGTAGGCTGCCGTGATGGAACATGCACCTTGGGCCATTCCTTGGCTTCCTAAAAGTGCCAGATCAGCTCTCTGCCACTATTCGCAGATTCTGAAACCTAGCTTTGAGACTTGGCTGTGAGGGAGCGGCTCGCTAACCACCTTCCCCTCCTCCTATTGTCCCATACTGGGCAATACAGTGTTCCCCATGGAATAATGATTTTAGAAAGCAGAGAACAGGGACGCCACCACCAGCCCTCTTATAAGGTGGGACCACATATACCAGCCCCAAGGATCTCATCTTGAACTTATATGTGATACTGAGACGTCCCAACCCATAGAATGGAAATACTTGAGCAAATGTCACCAAGTACTAGGGAAACAACACTCTTTATGCTAATGGCAGAAGCTGTGGTCTGACATTTAGTACAATGTTTTTTGTTTTTTTTAACTTTATTTTTCATTTTACAATAAAAAACATAACATCAACGATACAGCATACAGCGTAATATCTTCCTATTTTGTTCTTGGCTTGGGTTGCAGCATTGGAAGTAAAACAAGAACAGTAGAGGTACATAATCATTCTTATATACGATACAGTATGGAACGAAGCATAGGGTAGGCCATATAATCATAAGACATACACTTAGAGCATTTATTCTCCCTGGCCTCCATTTTCATGTTGGTCTTCCTCATCCGTCCTGCCCTCCCCACTTTCTGAAGTGCTGTGAGCAAACTCCCCCCACGCCCGTTCGCCCCGAATTGCACAGTTTCCGCTATTCCATCAGAACTGATTGCAATTTTTCATCCCTGCGTGTGAGCTTCATATGTGCTTTTTCGGCTAATGCCCACTCACAAACATCCTTAAGCCTGACCGGCAATTACAGACCGCTCTGCCCCATCCAACATTAGCACAATGTTTAAAAGCTTACAGAATAGAGAATTAATGTACAAAATAATGTTGATGTGGTATATTACCCCCAAAAGGTTTAAACAAATGTATGGGTTGGCTAATAGTCTGTGTTGGAGGGGTTGTGGGCATGAGAGGGATGTATTACATATGTAGTGGGCTTCTCCTTAGTTACAGATGTTCTGGAAACAAATCCCTAGTCACGTTAAACAAGTGGTGGGCTATCATCTTCCAGTGGATTCGGCAACCACCATCCTTGGTTTGAGACCTATGGTTTATAGGCGCCTCACTAAGTCGGACTGAAGACTGATCCTTGATATGCTCCTGGCGGCAAAACTTCTATAAGCCATCAAGTGGAAGCCACCAACGATTCATACTATGCAGGAATGGCCCACTAAACTGTGAACACTATTAACACTGGAGAAACTCCCCAGGGCCATCAATAATATGAACAACAAACATGAGAGCCAGTGGCAATTCTGGTAGATAGATTATTTATAGGCTAAAGGTTTTGGATACTGGTGCCCCATCACTCTACGATCTCTTCATCTCACTGCAGTAATTTGAAGTGAGATATGTAGCACTGGTCGCAGTGGTCATTTGATGCAGAGTCTTTCTGCCTAGAAGTGTTAGGTCGACGCCCTAGAGCCAAAGTAAAGGTCTTAATATTTTTATAGGCTTGTTGGTCCTTGCAAGGCCTGGGGGTTGTTGATGGAAGGGAGGGGGGGCTTCGGTTGAGTCTCAGTGGTAAAGGTTTACCTTGTAGAATACCTAAACGTTTCATTTGTTGTTGATCTTCTGACTTGTGCATGGTTGTAAACCTGTAAAATGTCCTTGGGCAAAAAAGAAAGTCCTGCAGAAGTGAGCAGGCGAAGTGACCTTCCGCACAGTACCTGGTTGTCAGGGCACTACTGGTTCATGAATGTTTACACCAATGCCCATGTCGCAGCCTGGCAGCTATGATGAACAGTCACTTCCCTTTCCAACTGCGTTGTAGCTGCCTTGGCCCTGGTGGAATGGGCCCGCTGTCCCTCAGGGATCTTCTTCTTGGCTGGTGCATGACAGATTTTGACCTTAGTCGGCAAGTCAAACACATTTTGCTGCCATCACTCAATCTTCATGCATTGAAGTGTAAGTCCTGGAGAATCTGATGCAGGATGCTTTCATGTTGCTGATCCAGAAGGTCACCTCAAAGTAGAAGCCTGATTCGAGAGAGGACAGATGCTCATGCCCAAGTGCATTTGGTGCCACACAATCCTGGCCCAAATGGGGGCAATAAAAGCTTGGGGCTGGTCTGGCTTGATATCCCTAAGAACCAAAGGAATTTTAATATAGCACATTTGTTTTTTAATTGTTCTGATGCTGGATGAGACTTTGCTTGGGCCATCAAAAGGCAAATCCATGAGCAATTCTTTCATTTTGCCAGAAAACCAGTTGACCAAGGCTTGCCTTCGAAGCACAAAGCTGGTGCCAGTAGCTTTGCTAATACAGTCTGTTGTGTTCAGCCTGGTCCGCAGCATGTACTTTGCAACATCCTGGCCATCATGAATAGCCTGGACTAAAGAGGCCCTGAGTTCTTCTGGGACAACCAGCAAATTATTACTGGTAGCATCCTATATCCTACTGTCCTTGTAAGCAAACTGTGATTCCCTCTCTGGGGGATTGGCTGTGAAGGAACCCAGGCTTATGTTACATTTTAACTTTTGGCCAATCAGGCTCTCCATTGTCAGAAGCTTTGTATAAAGTCTACATCACCAGGGGCAGGTCTATGACTCGAAATACTGTCATCTGACTGCAGATATGAACATGGTTTAGCTCCTGTAGCCATGAGGGCATCATTAAGACTTAATTAAACGTTAGCATTGTAATAGGCAAAGTGTGCATTGATCCTCTAGAGGTAAAGGCGGTGATACAAAGATCTCGGGTCAGGTTGAATTATAATTTATTATGCTTTTGTGATCTCAGCGCATCATAAGCTGACATTGTGCCAATGTTTGCTCTGGGCCTGAGACTGGTGTCAGAACTGGATCTGGTATCTGTGCTGTGTCCCGGGGCAGGTCCAGAGGTAGCAGATGACTTTGGCGGCGAACCTTCGGTGGTCGTCTGACTAGAGACTCCTATGGTCCAAAGGCACTCCAGAAGGAGCCGGAAGAGTGCTCCAAATATGCAGCATGGATGCTCTGAAGGCCTATATCTGCTGCGGGGTCGATGACTGCTTGGGGAACTTCGTCTCACTTCGAGTGGTGTGATGGGGATGAGACCTGCTTTATCTTTTTATGTTAAAGTTTGTACTTTCACTTTCTGTAAGACCTTGAGCAGGAAGAAGCCTTTCTCCGCAACAGCCCTGAGAAAAGGCACTTACCGTATGTGAGACCTGAAGCACGACCGCAATCTATGCTTTGACCATGATCTCTTTTGGTACTCGACTGCTGCTTTCCAGTCTCGAATGACCTTTGGTGCATGAGAGCACAATTGCCGCCGGACTAAGTCGTCCACCAAGCCCAAGCACTAGAGGCAGACCACACACATGTGTGTGACCGACATTTGTTTCCTGCACTCTGCATGGCTTGAATCCTGAGAATTTGGGTGGGTAACATTGTTCCCTGGCACACTGAGAGAATTTGGAAGTAGTCGGAAGGCCAACAATGGCGCAGAGCTCCTTATCAGCGTAAAAGGGCATGGAAAGAAAGGAATTGTGGTCAGCGTGCAGGGGTGGGGGTTACATGTGGCTCAGTCCCATCGCTTCCAAGACCGCACGCAGTCATCGCAGAGCCATTCAACACTACCTACTGGCATGTAGGAGCATTGCTGAAGAACCTTGCTGATGCAGTCTAGCCCCAGGGCATATTCTAAAGGAGAGTAATCCGTGATTAGTGTCCATTAGAAAACTACTTTATGTCACCATATGTCATTTCCACAGGCATGATCTTGAACAAATAATTGTGTTTTCCATGTATATGCTTGCTTTAGTGTTATGATCTTATTTGTACCCCCTTTCCCAAGGATAGAGATGAAGAATATTGCTGGGGTGCAGTTGGAGGGAACTGTTGAATTTCAAAGTCCTGTCAAAGCGTATAGAAGTGGGGATGAGCCCATTGAACCATACGCCACTGAAAAAATGAGTAGAGTTCCTGGTGGTTATACTCCATTGTCAGAACCTTTTCAAGTAATGACGATCGATTTCAACAACCTCCAGGTAAGTAAATCCCTGTAGTATGTTAATGTATTGACCTGTATGTTCTTTTTTATGTTTACAGACGGTGATTTCTGTATCAAGAAAGGCAAAACTAATTAAGTACATACACCATTACTACGTGGAAGTTGTTAAAACATTCATTTTACTATGAATCCACATCACGTTAATTAACATGTTTTACAGAAAGTCCTCATTGACACCAGCTAAACAATAATTGAGATATACCACCATGGTAAAAATGTGGCTGTATACTGTGCATCGTGGAACTACCATATATAATAGTTATTGCATAGATAGCATCTTAAATTACTTTTCAATTATTGTGCAGTACTGTATGGAGTTACGGAAGAAATCTTCTCATAGTCTGTAATTTTTGTTGCACGTATTACCAATGAAAGTTTGTTCAAATGCATATGATTCCTAAAAGTGTTATGGTGAATTCTTTTTAAGTAATTTTTATGTTTGTTTAATTATCTTGGAAACTATAAATCGAGAGAACACCCCTTTGCCTCCCATTAGCAAAGTGATCAGGGAAAAGGTGTACATAGGCAAAAGCATTTAATTTTTCAATCAGAAAGAATTGCTTGCCCCAGTATTGGAACTTTCATAGATTCCCATGCTTTGTATCATTCCCCGTCGTCGGAATGGGAGCCTCGGTAGTATAAAAACCATAGAAACAAAAGAGAAACCTAGGCCTAGGCCTCATCTCATTTTGTATCCTATCACCCTCTTTTTGTAAAAAGAGACCAAACTTTTGCCAGGACCAATCAGAACAGCCTCACCCTCTAGAACCTTCCTGAGAGAGCTCAGAGCCTCAGATTTTTCTACCGCACGTTGTGCTAGGGAGTCTCCTCTGAGCTCTGCTCACTTTTTCTCAACTTTCTGGTTGTTTCTTCACATTTTTCTTCAAAACTTCGAGATGTCTGACAAGGAGAAGAAGGCCTTGTTTAGGGCCTGTGCCTCTTGTGGGAAAAAACGCCTGTTTGTGGAAGATAAGCATGAGAATTGTATTTATTGCTTATATCCGGACCACAAGGCCACAGAGTGCAAGATCTGCAGGACCTTCTCCACCAAGACCCTTCGTGACAGAGAAGGTCGGCTGTTAACCTGGCTGCAGAAAATGAAGACTCGCAAGGAGGTGATCTCTTCGGACGAGGAGGATTCCACATCTTTTGCTTCCTCCCACAGATCAAGAAAGAGGGGTAGGTCTCCTACTGCTGTTTCTACTTCGGAGGCCCCTCTTCATGCCTCTCACAAGATCTCTGATAGGTCTGAGAAGGCTGGTCCCCTTCAATCTCCTCACGGCAGTGAAAAGGAGAGGCAGGGACAGGCTGCTGGTGGTGTTACAGCCTTAAAGGACAAAAAGGAGGTTGCTCTTCCTTCTCCTCCGTCCAAAAAGAGTAAATCCAGTGCTAAGCACTCTACTGTCACTTCTGGATCTGGTCAGGACAAAAAACAGCGTCCGTCGACGACGAAAACACCAGGTACGTCGACGACGGTTACATCTGTGAAAGTTCCCGCTGTTTCTGTTCCGCCGTCGACGGGATCGTCGGCGGCAGGTTTGCCCACGACGACGACTTCGTCGACGTTCAAGATCCCGAGTTCGTCGACGCTGACGACTCCCACGTCGACGACGATGACAGGCAAGCTACTGTCGACGGCCGCGTCGACGACGAAAACTACGTCGACGACGACCACCACTTCCACGCCGACGAGGATTGTGATGACGACGAGTTTGTCTACGAGACCGTCGACGACATCGTCGACGGTGAAGATTGTGTCGACGAAGAATGTGATACCGTCGACGATTCCGCTGGTGGCTCACCCGACGACGGCGGCTCAGGTGACGACGGCACCGTCGACGAGCCCGTCGACGGGCCAAAAGGTGGTGTTGACGATTCGGAAGATGAAAATTACGCCGGAGATGACTTCTCCACGACGAGTCTCTTCCCATCTCCCAACAATGCTGCTGGATGATGATTCTGAGGCGGATGAGATGGAGGAAGATGATAATTATGGCCCTGCATATAGTCCTTCAGACTTGCATGTCAAGATGCAGGACACGGACAGGGAGGAGTATGGTGAGCGGTCTGATGGCCAGCAGTTCCATCCGTATGTTCAGGATGAACGACGCCCGCCTGTCTTGGGACAGGGCATGGTGGCCATGCCCTCTTCGCTTATCTCTGATTTGCACATGATGATTCAAGATTATCGCAAACGGTTTCCGTCGGAACCGCTTGGACACTCTGCATCTCCTACACCTCCAATCCAGCCACAGGTACAACCGACTACTAGTCTTCCAGTGGTATCCTCTTCACCACCGCCAAGGCCATCGTTGGTGCGGGTCCGTACACCAGACCCCTTACCAGTTCAGCCGGTCCCTCAGGATACCTCTTCGGATGAGGAGGCGATACAGGTGGATCCCGTGGTTGATCCGTTGCAGGACCCAGACTTGGATCAGGGGGACAGTGCACCACATGATCAGGACGCCTCTGGTCGTGACACGTCCGTCTCCCCTCCGGTGGATATAGGTGGTTTTCATCATCTGATGGAGCGGGCAGCAAAGAGGTTTGGTTTACCTATTTCGAGAGAGGAATCGGAATGTTTCCTGTATGACTTTAAGGAACAATATCAACGATCTGTCAAGTCTATTCCCATCATTGAGCATGTATGGGAGGAGGGCATGAAGATCATGCAGAGTCCAGCCACGGTGATCCCAGTACTCCCCAGGCTGGAAAAGAAATATAAAGCTCCGGAAGGCAGTCCAGCTTGCCTTCTTGGTCAACCGAAGCCTGACTCAGTGATTTCTCAGGCGGCACAAAGCAAGTCAAAGAATCCGTCCACACCGTTGACCACACCCCCGGACAAGGACGGCAGACGTCTGGATAATGTTGGAAAACGGTTTTCCTCTATGGCCAGCTTGCTAGTTCGAGCGGCGAACGCTCTTGCCATCTTAGGCCGTTACGACCGCCAGATGTGGTGCGACATGGAACCCTTCGTGGAACTATTACCAGAGCCCACAAAGGAGGAAGCCAAGAAGGTGCTGGCAGAAGGGGAAAAATCTTCTGCAGAAGTAATTGACTGTGCAATGGACATTGCTTCCACGGCGTTTCGGGCCTTGGCCGGCTCCGCTGTGTTACGGCGTCAGGGTTGGCTGAAGGCCACCTGGTTTCGTCAGGAGGTCCAGAACAGAATCCTGGATCTCCCATTTGATGGGGAGATGCTGTTCGGAAAACATGTGGACGATACCCTACAGAATATAAAGAAGGACACAGACACGGCAAAGTCCTTGGGCTCACTCTCCTATCGCAAGGTCCCCTTTAGGGGTGCACGAGGTAGAGGATTTGCGTCTTACAGAGGAAACCAACAGCGATATTCCTCACAGTCTTCCCAGTCCTATAAACCACAATACTCGAATCAGCGACAAGGGCAATCAGCATCTTTCTCTCGCAACCCTCCGCGAGGCCGTCAACATCGACTAGGTCGTGACAACACCAAACGACAATAGCGGCCTCCCGGCTCTACCTACTGTTCCTCCCCTCCCAATCACATCAGTGGGGGGCAGGATATCACTTTGTCTGGACAGTTGGAAGTCAATCACATCGGACCAGTGGGTCCTAAACATCGTAGAGAGTGGCCATACGTTGGAGTTTCACAACTTTCCTCCAACGCGAGCTCCGGGCGCCATCCGCACAGGACATCTAAGATTACTCCATCTAGAAGCCCATCAATTGTTCCTCAAAGGAGCGATAGAACCGGTACCGTTCTCTCAGAGGGGTCGGGGGTTCTATTCAAGATTCTTCCTGGTGCGGAAGACTGCAGACACTTGGCGTCCCATCCTCGATCTTCGGGAGCTCAACACCTATCTCGTAAAGCTCTCCTTCAGGATGGTCACTCTCCAGGAAATTCTTCCTCTCTTGAATCCGGGCGACTACTTGGCGTCGCTGGATTTAGAAGACGCATATTTCCATATTCAAATACACCCAGCTCACAGGCAATACCTTCGCTTTACAGTGGGAAAGAGCCATTTCCAGTTCAAAGTGCTTCCATTCGGCCTTCGGTCGGCACCGAGAGTGTTCACCAAGGTATTGGCACCGGTGGCAGCTTTTCTTCGACGACAATCTCTCGAAGTTTTCCCTTACTTGGACGACTGGCTCGTCAAGGCACCATCTTTCCAGGAAGCTTCGCAAGCAGTGTCTACTTGCCTCCATTTGTTCCGTTGCCTGGGCCTTCAGTTGAACGAACGCAAGTCAGTCCTACTGCCTTCCAAAACTGCCAGATTCCTGGGGTCAGTGTTGGACACCACGCAATGTACAGCTCGTCCCTCAGAGGAGCGGCAACAAAAGTTGATGGTTTCAGCTCAACTACTCTGCCGCAGAAAATTCCTGTCGGTCCGCCAATACAAATCCCTTCTCGGATCGATGTCATCCTGCATACCATTAATACCGCATTGCAGGCTGCGAATGCGTCCTCTGCAGGAGGAGCTAGACAAGCAATGGCGCCAGGCAGAGGGGTCGTTCAACGACAGAGTGGTAGTGACATCAGCAATGAGGACAGCGAGCGAGTGGTGGCTTCTGAAAACCAATATCGCCCACGGTCTGACGTTCAGGACTTCGCCTTCGCCCATGGTAGTGACCAATTAAATCATGAACATTTGATCCTGAGCTCTAAAGGAGTATATCAGTTCGAAATATCAAGTCCAAGATTTGTAAATGTTTCCACTTTATTCTTCTTTAGTTTTTCAATCTTTTGTAGAATCCAGTTCTCACGTACACAAACAACCGCTGCCAACACGTGTTTCGTCACGGTCATCAAGACCAAACGACTTCGTCAGGGCTGAAAGTATTACAATATATATAAACATAATTATAATCTAATAAGGAAAGAGATTTCATAATCAAATCGCTTTCTGTTAACAATTAAATAAACAAAGTGGCTTTCGTTCAAACCATAAAATACAGTTATTCAGGGGTAAGGGTTGCACCAAGCATTAAATGGATATCAAACGGAACATCCCAAGATTGACTTGTAACATCCCATTAACCAACAGACCCTCAAAACAATGATTGGTCTGCCAGTGCAAAGCAAGGTTCAAGTGAAACCAAACAAAACATTTCCCGAGGAAACCAGAGAGAAAGGTAAACCCGGTCGCCAAAAGTCAATCAGAAAGGCTTAAAGCCCAAAAGGTAAGAAAGGAGTGACACCGTAATTAAGGGACCCACAAGTGCAAAAAGTGCAAAAAACAGAAATGAGTAGTGTGTTATTAAAACAGAAAATAAAGTACCACACAACAGTCCATAAAATAATTCATTGATGAAAAGTAACACAGGATATAGGAGGTAAAACCTGTATATCGCCGAAGTGTAAGCCTCTGTGGCAATAATAAACTCACCATACTCTCAACAGTAACAACAAGTGTTAACCTACAGCTAATTGCAAGACGTTAGTCCACCAAAACAGAGCCCCAGTATGAGGTATTAGTAGTGGAGCCAGAAGAAAGAAGGGATTGGGCTCACCATTGAGTTATCTCGAAATTGTCGTGTAGGTATATGGAAGGATAATTCCAAATCCAAAGCCTGCAACTGTGCTGAAAACAAAAATCATATCAACTAACTAATCCGATCCCAAAACTAGGTAATAGTCAGGGTCATCTAAATAAAAACATCGTGCATAATGGTATTAGGAATTCACTACTCACTAAAGTAAGCCACACAGGGCGTGTTCCAAATTCCAAAGGCGTCCTGTCCTTCCAAGGATAGATTCGTGTATCGAGTGTCCAGGGACTGAGTCGATTTGAAGTTAACGATAGGGTAATAGATCTAGAAACCAAATATATCGTAACCATAGTTAAAACCAATCAAACGTCCACCACAAGATTACGGAGGGTGAAACGTCCCAGGATAGTTATTTTAAACCCATTGCATATTTATTTGCAAAAACGAAAGAACAGATACGTTCAAACAGTAAAACACGCTAGAGACGGACTAGCTATTAGTGATTTACCCATGACCGGAAAATATATTTCACCGTAACCTCGTATTTCAACCTGCGCCAATAATGTCCGAACATAAACCATAACGACAAAAACTATATATATATAGGGGGGGAGAGAGAGACCACCACGTACCTCCGAGTACAGAGACTGGAACAGGAAAAGTATTCCCCAGTGTTAGGTGGCGTTCTGCAGCCGCGCCATGTTTTGAAGTTCCTTTTCATCGTCTAACACGTGATGTCAGAAATCAAACTAAAGGTAGGACCACACCGTCTCTCACTGAAAGTGCCCGACATCTTGTAATGTCCAAATAGCAAGCCGAATTATAAATTACTCGATATGATGGACGAAAAACCATCTAAAGATGCCATTGTCAATAACATTATTAATTTTTAATTTATGTGCTAGATCCGTCTCATACAAATATGTGCACACGAGTATTAGAGCCCTTAGAAGAAAACAAAAATAAAGGACAGAAACAGCCACGTGATGTTAGAGGAAAGAAAAACCAGTCATCCGAAAATATAAGTAAACCAAAAAAAATATAGAATAAAATATGAATATATAGGGGTCACCCAATAGAAATGCCGGAAGGTAAATGAGAATTGTAATTTTCAATTTGAAACAATACTTACATTTCAAAGTCCATTTAAGTAAAACATTATATATACATGAGTACTATTTACAATTATAGGTGTTTCATATAGTAAAAGAAAAGAAACCCTAAGACATATAGTATCCAAAATTTGACAATACTAAACCCACAAAGTACATACACCATTTAGTTGTTAGTTCATTCAATGGTACTTTGTTAAGTATAAATGAAAAAGTCTATCATCTTACAAAGGGTAAACATTTTTTAATTGAACTGAGGACTATACCAGAAAGAATTGCATTTCATCCTCAAAATTCAAGCCCCGTTCCACCGCATGAACCCGCATTATCCAACGTGCTTCTTGTTGTCTTAATCTGAGTTCCCGGTTGCCACCCCTTATATCTATGGGCATAGTCTCTATGCCATGGAAAGACATAGTAAGGTGTTCTGTTTGTGCTGGGCAGTCCATGGCATGAGCAGCTATCGGGACCCTGCTATCCCTATTTTTAAGACCCCTAAAATGCTCACTCACTCGGTCTCTCAGTCTCCTAATGGTGCTCCCAATATAAACTTTCCCACATTTACATAAGATGGCATATATAACATAGGTCGTTGTGCACAGACGCTTCATTGGAGGGCTGGGGTGCAGTTCTCCGAGAGCTTCAGGTCAGTGGCCACTGGAGTCCAAGACAGCGCCAGTGCCATATCAATTTCCTGGAGTTGACGGCCATTCGGTTGGCCTTGCAAGCTTTTCTGCCCAGAGTGGGCAACCGTTCAGTGCTGGTCCGGACGGACAATACGACGGCCATGCACTATGTCAACAAACAAGGAGGTACCAAATCGCAGACTCTGTCCGCAGAAGCTCAACGGATTTGGGATTTCGCGATTCTCAACAACATCACTCTGAGAGCCGAGCACCTGGCGGGAACTCTCAATGTCAAGGCGGACGCCTTGAGTCGACAGACGGAAGTGACTCACGAGTGGGAGTTGAATCAATCCATTCTAGACAGTGTGTTCTCGGTTTGGGGGCAGCCAACCATCGACCTCTTTGCTTCGCCGGAGAACGCCAAATGCCGGTTCTACGCAAGCAAAGTTCACCATCAGGAGTCCCTGGGGAACGCTCTTTCGATGGCTTGGTACAGCGCGTTCTTTTACGCTTTTCCTCCAATTCCCCTCATTCCTCGAGTTCTCAAGAAATTGAAGGCAGAACCCTGCAAGATGATTCTGATTGCTCCAGCAGGGCCCAGACAGTTCTGGTACACAGAACTCCTGAGGCTCTCCCAAGCTCCTCCAATTCACTTGACGCCCATTCCGTCCCTTTTGTCCAGGAGTCAGGGGCAGGTTTACCACCCGGACCCGAGATCGCTTCACTTGACGGCGTGGCTCCTGAACACAGAGAATTCAGTCATCTAACACTCTCTCGGGAATGCAGAGAGGTCTTGGCTCAAGCCCGAGCCCGAGCACCAAGTACCAATAAGACTTACAAAGCAAAATGGAAGAGATTCTGCTTGTGGTGTCAACGGGAGGGTCTCCATCCTTTCACTTCCCAACCTCATCAATTGTTGCCATATTTGCTATCTCTGGCTAGGTCTGGCCTGGCACATTCATCGCTCAAGGTACATCTGGCAGCCATATCACGGTATCGGCGCAGTTCTTCAGGTCCTTCCTTATGGTCCTCTAGGGTTGTTAAACAATTCTTGAAGGGATTATTCCGGATGTATCCGCCAGTCCGCCCTCCTCCGCCAGTGTGGCAGCTCAACATTGTCTTGGCGCAACTCATGAAAGCTCCGTTTGAGCCTGTGCACAAAGCAGATTTAAAGTTCCTATCTTGGAAACTAGCCCTTCTTGTGGCTCTAACATCGGCGAGGCGAGTGGGTGAGCTTCAGGCACTCTCCATAGTGCATCCATTCCTGCAATTTAAAAGAGAAGGTCTTGTTCTTCGGACCAATCCCAAATTCATACCTAAGGTGCCATCTGAGTTCCACTTGAATGAACCCATGATTCTGAAATCTTTCTTTCCGCACCCTTCTACACCTGCGGAACGTACACTACATTCTTTGGACGTTCAACGATGCTTAAAGTTTTACTTGGAGCGCACACATCTCTTTCGAAAGTCAACTCAAATGTTTGTGTCCTACAGCGCACCTCGTAAAGGGTTGCCTTTGACAAAGAGTGGCATTTCCCGCTGGATCTCCAGTGCGATTCAATTCTGTCATCAGGAAGCAGGCAAGCCACTGGACGGAAGAGTCCGTGCACATTCCACGAGGTCGGTGGCATCATCTGTGGCTCTCTTTTCGGGAGTTGCCATTAAGGACATATGCAGGGCAGCAACGTGGAGCAGTACTCATTCCTTCACGAAACACTACTGCCTGGAGTCTGCAGGACGAGACGACGCGGCTGTTGGTCAAGCAGTCCTGCGGAATCTTTTTCATTGAGAGGTGAGCTTTCCCTACGATCCTTCCATCCTGGTGAGCACATTTTGTTTGTTTTGCTATGCTATATGTATTGCTTATATGGTTATGTGTTGCCATGTATTTACAAAATGTGTTCTTGGGAATTTACTGCTAGCTACTCTGATACAAAGCATGGGAATCTATGACAGTTCCAATACTGGGGCAAGAAAACAAGTTACTTACCTGTAACTTTGGTTCCCCGGTATTGGTAACTTTCATAGATTCCCATGCGCCCGCCCGCCTCCCCTGGGAAAGCTCAGTCTGTTGCAGAGTTAGTGGCGGTTTGCACAACGGCTACGAAAATCTGAGGCTCTGAGCTCTCTCAGGAAGGTTCTAGAGGGTGAGGCTGTTCTGATTGGTCCTGGCAAAAGTTTGGTCTCTTTTTACAAAAAGAGGGTGATAGGATACAAAATGAGATGAGGCCTAGGCCTAGGTTTCTCTTTTGTTTCTATGGTTTTTATACTACCGAGGCTCCCATTCCGACGACGGGGAATGATACAAAGCATGGGAATCTATGAAAGTTACCAATACTGGGGAACCAAAGTTACAGGTAAGTAACTTGTTTTCTTAGGGTAGACACAGCCTAGATCTCACCTTTATAGCCATGCCTGGTCTCCTCATTAGTAAGAGAAGTTCAGTTCCTTTCTTGTTACGAATGTTCCTGTACTTATTCCCTCCCAGACCTCTTGTATCCAATGGGTTTGATAAGTAGCAAAGGGGCTTATGCTCCACAATAGCGCTGGTGATTTCGTATTGACCTTAAAGGATTTGGTTGTTAACACCTACTGGCTCTTGCAAAGAAAATGTTTGGACCTTTTTGTCTCCCCCCTCAATCCATGAGAATGTGTGCTTGGTTCCTGAAGAGCTGATGATTTAGGAAATAAGTAACTAGGCGACTCAAATGGCTGGTGGTTTGCTACTGGATCCTTTTATAGCAGGGACCCCTTGATGATAGTACCACATTTGTATTTATGTTGGCCCATTTGGCCACTCAACATAACATTTTTCATAGACATTTAAATAGCATCTTTCTATCCGTGCGTTATCTTGTCTGAAATGTGAATACTTTTTTTGAACAGTTGGGGTATGGAAAGTCATCTTCCTGGAGCATTTGCCCTAACATGAAAGACTCGTATTGTTGCAAGTCCTATTGGTGCTTTGTAATAAAGGTGATGCTTTTGACTTAGTTTTTCCTTTTATTTCCTAAACTTTATTTAGATAGTATTTCAAACTTGAAGATGCTTACCCAACTTCTCCTCTTGTCTCTCTCTGTGGCCTGATTTGGCCCACCACAGTTGCAATGTTAATTTGGATTTTGGTTCCCCTGCTGATACTCAGGGCAATCAGACTACACTTAAGAGCATCTACAGCTTGATGTATGTACTTCAGTCTGCACCACACCAATATATTGCCTTATGGACTTTTTGGAGCACCTCAGACGTCCTGAATACTTGATTGCCTCCAGTGGTGTGGTAGAGATGTAGGTCATCACCTGTCACATGGGTTTGACAGAAGCTACTATGGGGGGTCTGTATAACAATCTTTGAAGAACAGTTCCTTATCAAAAGTGAGGTGGCCCCTATGGTGGTGAGCTGGTTGCCAAATGCTTCCATGAAATGGTATTTCTTCCAGGCTTTCATTAGGGACTAAGGATTGGAAATGTTGCCCACAATGTCTTAATACGATCATTGTTGATTCCCTCACATCTGATTCATTTGCTAAATCATTTGGTGTGAAGTGGTAACATTATTGTGAAGTTATTTATTCCCCAAGGAAGTGAAATTTACAAATTCATGAAGTCGGAAAACACATGTTGGCAACATACCAGCATGTTAAAATCAAAATAATTGTTGATAGGCTCACACTACCAAATTAAGATTGTTAATCTAAATTTTGCAGATGAAATATATGCAATAAATCCTTTTAAAATTCAAAGGGGGTCTAATTTAGTTATAAACGATTAAACTAGGGCCACACCGGGGCATGGATAGCGCCAAAAGAGTTCAACCCTGCCTGTTGGTTTATAAGAATTTCTTCTAAATGTTGTTAATACATATTAAGCTTCTTTGTGTCAAATCCATATTTTTCTAATATATAGCTTACTTTTGCAAAGACCGTCTTGATTATTTCCACAGTTTGTTCTTTATATGTACTTGAAGGATCTATACGGGTAGATATGCCGGTGAGGATGGCTGTCCTAATCAAACAGTGCTGCAAGATGAGAGCCGCCCCACCGGACTCCTTGGCCGCTTTGTGTTGGTCCGAAATGGATAGCCAGCACACCAACACAAATGACTGGCCAACAGTGCTTCACCAAGCTTTGACATCCCTCAACCTACATGAGGCCTGGGAGCTTAATATCAGCATTACAGCATTTAAGAAATTTACCAACAAAGCTGCCAAGCTAAAATTGTGGTCCCTTGATTAAGCGGAAATGGCAGGCAAAAAAAACATTGTTGGATAGTCTTACAATCATAGAGCATTCGTGGGTCTCAACCCTACCTCACGTGTCACATCTCTCAAACTATCCAGAATTTCTTTTTAATAACATGAATGGGTTCCATCCTGGAAACAAAGATGGTCGAACTCTCTCTGCCGTTTATGCTGTCGGTTTGATGAAAGCTTACTACATTTCCTGTGTATTTGCCCCTCCGTAAATCATCTAAGACAGAAATGACTCTGCCCTGCCTTTCGGCCCTCAAGTTAGGATCATGCCGTATCACAGTGCTGATATATAGCACAATGAGCAACCCAATATACCCTTGAGGGTTTGGGCAAAGGGATGAAAGGGTAAAGATACCTTCAAGGGATTTTGATTGTGAAATTTGGATAGTTTTAATGATTTTAATCTGAGACCCACATGAATGATAGTCTGTAAATAAATTCAACAGTTTTAGTTAGTGAATCAAATTTTGATATGGTCACACTATGTGATCCAAACATAGAAAACGGAAGAACACGGGTGTATGTGAAAAATATATATTTTATATGTATTGTTAATCATATATAGGGTACAGAAAGTATATCAACAGAGATACAAGAAGTGCATATATTAGAACTCAAACAACTTCATTGTAACCGTTGTAAACGCTTTTCCTCTATATTCAAGTTTGATAATTAAATTCCAAGAGGAAAGAGCGTAGGTCGACGTTTCGGTCTCTATAAACAAATTGCAGAGACCATCTTCAGGAAAGAAAAGATATACAAGATGATCCCTTTGAGTGAAATGCCAGACAGGGCTGATGAAAAGTTACGAACGGTTCACAATCTACGCCTCAAACGCAAAAGCTTTGTTCACCGCCTATAGTTATAATCAGAGATGACCTGGCTGACAGAGATGGGGACGAGCAACCTGAAGAAGGTGAGCTTCTCCAGGATACCACAGGAGGTCAGGAATGGGATGAATATGTTTTGCCAACAACTCCTTCACCTTCACCTTCTCCAGCGAATTCACCACCTCAGGACATTGGAGGATTCCATGATATCATGGAAAATGCCGCAAGAAGATTTGACTTGGAAATGCCGGTTCAAGAAACGGAGTGTTTCTTATACGATTTTAAAGATTACTCCAGAAAGTCATCAAGATCGATCCCAGTCATACAGCACATTTGGGATGAGGGTCTTAAAATTCTGAAGACACCAGCTTCAATATCAGTTTCGGTCCCAAGAATTGAAAAGAAGTATCGCGCGCCAGAAACCTCCCCTGCATGTTTAATAGGACACCCACGCCCAGAATCGGTGGTGATGCAGGCGGCGCAGAGAAATTCTAAAAACCCTGTCTCCACGTCTATGGCCCCGCCGCATAAGGAAGGAAGAAGAATGGACGGAACGGGAAAAAGATTTGCAATAATGGCAGCTTCTACCATCAAGACAGCCAATGCTTTGGCCCTCCTCAGCCGTTATAACAGGCAGATGTGGTCAGATATAGCACCACTACTAGCTCTTCTGCCCGATGATAAGAAAGGAGAGGCAGCAACTATTCTCCAAGATGGAGCGAAAGCGGCCTCGGAATCTATAGATTTCGCCATGGATATCTCCTCGATGGCTTTTCGTCAAATGGCAGGAGCGGTGTCCCTTAGAAGGCAAGGCTGGCTGATAGGTCAATGGTGTTGCCCGGCGGCAGTTGGGGGCAAAAGATGGATTTCTTAGTGATCGTATTCATGGCAGAGTGTGTCGTATCAATTCCCTGTTCATATGCTAATGTCAGGGGAGTTGTTTGATCATCTGGATCGTCCGCTAGTGTAGTCAGTAGATGTATATTTTCCAGATCTTAGACTGATAGAGGGCTGGTAATTGGTGCTCCTCCTTCCTTATGACATGTTGGTCTGTTATTGAAGAACGCCATCGGTTTCAATTTTCACATGAATTTGTACAGATCTATCATTGTTTTGGTGAGATCCCAGTATGCTCTAGGCCAAAATGACAAACCTCTGTTCAGAATTTCTTCCTGTGCAGTGGTATTTTGATGTTCCGAAATGTTGACCATCAGGTTGTTCAGTCCTTTGGCTCAGACTCCTGTTTTTTCCGTGCTCTGGTCGTTACTTCTGGGCTTGGTCTGGGAGTTGATGTATTTGGGGTATTTTCTGGGGGGGTTCTGGTAACTTGATTTGATTGGTTCCGGAATCCCAAGCGATGTCTGAGGACCTCATCTAAAAAATGTACCCCTACTTTGTTTGTTTTAGCTGTATAGTCAGATCCTGGTGATTCTACTTCCGAACTGGTGACTGTGTCGTATGACTCTCTGGTCTGTGTTGCCAATGCACCCTTGGAAATATTGTCGTAGCGTTTAGCGAAAGTATAGACTCTCCCTAATTGGTAGTCAATCTGAATTTTCTATTCTTCCGTTGGATCAGATCCTCCTCGTATTCGTCAATTGTTTTGATAGTATCTCATAGTTTTTTGCTGTAATGTCGCCCCAGTTAGATTCGTCGATTTGCTTTATGAAATCATCTACTTCGTTTTATGTATGATGTGTTCCTCTTCTGCAATATCCATTAGTTGGCATATCATATTATTTGATGCCTCTCTCAGATTTTCTTCCCATTTTGTAATCTGATCTGGTTTTGTTTTCTCAACCGATGGGAAAATCAAGATCTGAAGTCCCCTAGGTATTCTATCTGCTTCCAGATATTTTTTGAGGCTAGCTGCTTCCCACCCTTTGGATGTTTCTTTTTTTAAAGCTTTCTCCAAAGCTTGGAAGGTGGATTTGGCAGAGTGGGGATTGGGTTTGGCTGATTGAAGGTGTGTTCCAGATGTTGAGAAAATGTCATCTATCCGTCGGTTACGATGTTATCTCAAATCTCTGCAGGTGGCCATGTGGTTCTGGTTTCTGTTTAGGTAAGGTACTGTTATTTACAATTTAACAGGCAACGTAGCATATGGAGACTCAGACAATTTGTTATGGGTTACTGGGATGGGTGGTAGAGACTGGTCTTTGATGCTACAGTAGATAGGGCCCAATGTTGATGATGGCACATGCCTCACAAATGGCTACACCCATGAGCCATTATGGAATAGCAGTTAGGTATATGGTAGAGGCCTGTGCCGCCTTTAGATAATTTGTTTATCGTGGTTGGAAAGATTTCCAAAAATCGTTCATTGGTTTCATATAGGGTGTGTTTATTCATTCTTCACACTCAGCACAAAAGAGACAGCCGACACGTGTTTCGCCCATGTGGCGGATTAGAGTTACATGAGAAGGTGCAGACATTGATCAAATTGATATAGAGAGTGAGAGAACACAAAGAGGACAGTGTTCGTGGGTTGAAGTGGAAAGTCTGTTCATAACCTTTTGTTTTAAAGGTGCAGCGCGATACTCTATAAACTGTGTCAGAATGCAATCTGCAAGTTCTACAGGTACATATACCATACACACTCGGATACACTTCAACATATCCATATTGTAGACACTGCAGGCATATACTGTGCAAAGAGAGAGTCTTTTTACAGGTGCACTCTTCAAATACACACATAGACACTAAGTACACATATTCATGCACCGTGCATGGACTCCATCATACCACTTTTTTTTTCTTATGGCATGGGGGATAAAACAATATGAACAACAGGGGGTTGGGAGGGAATAAAGCAACAGGGGCAATGGTAGGTGGGAGGGGATAAAACAATGAGAACAGTGTGGGGGTAAGTGGGGATAAAGAAGCATGAACAACGGAGGGAGTAGGAAGGGATAATTAGAAGGCAGTAAATACGATTGACAATCAAGCCAAGAAATGGTAAGCAATGGGCGGGCTCCAAGCCTTATATAGTGAACAGTACCCTTGCAGCGACATTGCATGCGCTGACGGCGGGATACACCTAATAGGGAACTCTAAAAAGGAACATATTTGAATGTCTGTTGTCGCTGATTGTTAGCGATGAAGTAAAGAGAAATGTTTTTGTTTTATTAAGCCCTATGACACAGGCAACCATATTTCTTATTCTCTTTTATTTTGCTTAGGAACTGGAAAGCCTGTCCACTAGGAAGCCAAGCAGTATTACTGCACCAATCGTAAGGGAAGGTGAACTGGATGCATTTGTGGCCTGGTTTGTACTGCAGCTTGATGAAGAGCACAGCCTGTCTACAAGTCCATGCGAGGAAACCTGCTGGGAGCAGGCAGTCTATCCACTTAAAGGCCTTCCCGGTAATGTTATGGACTTTCTGTGTCTTTTGTTGTTTAAAGATAACCCCACAATTTACGTTTTTCACTATGCTCATCCATGTTTCATCTGATACAGTCGGAGTAGGAAATCTGATATTAGGTATGCATTTAAAATCTCAGTAGGCATCAACTACCTTTACACACAACTGTAAATGATCCAAAAAGCAACAGTACAAGTTCCCTGCTATTCCCCTTGAAACTGGACTAGGTAAAAACAAATATACATATCCGTCCTCTCTTTACATTTGAGCACAGGCAATGTTCTTTATAGTATCATAAGGCCCCAAACAGTATGTTGTGTTCATTAAAATGTACAAGATGAAGCTTCATATGAAGCTTACTGGCAGCACCACCAACAATCTTTTCCAGACCCCCAGCTTCAACTGCCATCACTTAGAACCTTTCTTCCCACAAGAAGCCCCCAACATTCTCAACATGCCCAGCATTCTATCGCTGACAATAACAAGACTAATGCACATTATATAAGCCCACAACGTCTTTCAAGTGTCCTTTCTTCGTTTCTTTTCATGCACCTTGTTATGTCTCCAGTTAGCCTGTAATTCATTGACCTGCTGCATCCTGGGTTGTTAAATACTCCTGAAGAGGACCTCAGATATTTTTGAGACAGAAAATGATAGGCAGGGTGGCAAAAGAGTAATCTGCCAAATCGTTACAGTAACTACTATCACCTGCCCAGTCTTTACCTTTAGTCGTTGTTCATTTTAACCATGTTCTCTGTACTAGTTTCTTTACAAGCAACAATGATCTAGCTGTATATTTCCTCGCCCTTTTAGGATCTTCTTGATGTGCCTTAGTAAACTTGAGGGGTGAGAGCTACTTCCATATGTGCCATTTTGGAAAGGATCTTGAATACTTGGTCCAATATCTTGCAATATGGAGGCACAGCCAAGCAACATATATCTAGTCTGCTAAGAGCACAGGCTAATATTGTGACATTGTGGGCAGTTTGGGTCCACCGCCAAACCCATTGCCTCAAGACCAGCTTGAGTGTAATGCAGTCTATGTAAAAAGTGTGTAATTTTTGATTTGTTTTTCATAGTTAGCATCTCTGTTTGGATACCGTAGTAATGCCATACCTCGTCTCTCCACGCTTCTGTCATCTCTGCCTCCCATTTTGCCCTTGCTTTAATGTTATATATCTAATTCTGTTCCATACAATTTCGATATAATGCTGCCTACTCGATGCTAATAATGAATAGTGTCGGAGCTGCAGGCGGTTCGAAGGGAAAGCAAGACAGCCTTGCCCATTACAAGTGACGAAATCTGAAGTATAAAAGAATCTTATGGCGTGGATCCCCTCATCTCTTTTTAAAGTTTACTTGGGACAAAAAATCACCAGCCGCATAGAGGTCTAGCTTAGTTATACTGAATCGCAGCAGTTGTTGTTGCAATCTGAGTTCTAATGTAGCTTCCAACCGTGGATTACTATGATTAGGGATCTCCAGAGAGTATACTTTCTCCAATCCAGGAGCTCTAGCAATCTTGTGGCAAGCATATATTGTGCAATTTAACTTATGAAATTGCACTCAAGGTATAGGTAAGGGTCTGGTCAGGACCGTAGTTAGTGAGAAGGGGGCTACCATATCTCTTTCTAGGCTAATAGCGGGTGACGTGCACTCAAGGTGGCACCTCTAAGATCATACCTTGCTTGTGATACCCAGAAAAAGTGTATTAGTTGCGGCACCACAAATCCATCCCTCGCACAGGGAAGAGTCTGCACTTCCCAACTTAGATGAGGTTGCATCTCTCCCTAAACAAAGCTGGTGAATATCATACACAGCTGTGCAAAGAAGGATGTTGAGAGCACAACAGGTATATTAGTGTGGAGATACAATGACTTTGGTAAAAATTTAATTTTAATAATTGCGACTCTACCTGCTAAAGAAAGGGGGAGGGATCACAGAGCCAAAGTTGTCTTCTCAATTTGGTCTGTAATTTGCTCCAGGTTATCCCGCACATATTTCTCCCCATGCCAGTGTATTTTTATGCCTAAGTAGCACACTGGCTTAAGTGCACCACTCTAGCTTTAGTTCCAGGTACAGCTTGTTCCTATTTCGTGTTATAGGTATGCACTGAGATCAATATATTAGAACTCCAAATACAGCCTAAAGTGTATAATCTCAGTAACCAAAGACGAAACATTGTAATACAAATCTATTGCTTAAGAGTATACTGTTAGCATACATTGAGATCAAGTAACCGGCACCATCAATCCAAAGGACTCTATATTAATGGGAATCTATAATGATACATGCCAAGGGCTCCCTCACTATCATGATTAGTAAAGGCAGAAGGGAGCACGCCTGTCTCATCCCACGGGTGGCTGGAAAAGCAGAGTAGACTTTCCTGTTCAATCTGATCTGTGCAATTGGTTTTTCATATAGAATGGATACCCAACCTGGTATTCCAGCGTCTAGTCCAGTTGTCTGAGAACCGCCACTGCAGGGCTGATTTAAGGGTTCCCTATCCTCTGCATCGTTCCTGATCCAGGGCTGTAGAGTTGTGTATAGTATTTATTAAATATTTCTTAAAATAACCTCTGCGGTTGTGCAACTTGTACTGTCCGTTTTACCTCTACTACTACTGGGCCTTTCACCCTCACCATACTCTTTCGCTTTTGTATATTTACAGAGACATTTCAATTCTTGGTCTGCTTCCGCTCTGAATTCAGAAAGCATGTCTTGTATATTTCTCCTCCCTCACCACTGAATTCAGATCATAGGTGTCAGCATATTACTTTTTAGTACTCTGAGCTGCCTCTCTAATATCCACAATAGAGTTTGAATTGATCTGAAGACACCTGTGTATTTAGAAATACACAGCACTTTTATAAATGGCTTAAAGGCTTCCCACAGGGTAGAGGAGCGATAGGCTGAGCCTTCAGTTAACTCAAAATACTCTTCAATGCCCCTCCTTGAACACAGAGTCCAGCAGTGCACTGTATGGGAATATCCAGGGTCAATTGTCTCGCTCTAATGCTGGAGCGATTATCTCCAGGTGTGATCAAAGGGCACAAGGAAGTATGTCAACCACCACATTTTGCCCGCAGGGCATCCTTCATCACAGGCCAGTATTCTATGCAGGATTCTGCATGTGTATGGAAGAATACAAATTATATATTTTCATATCAAGTGTTTATCGTTCCAGATATCAATCAGCATGTGCTTTTTAATTAATGCATAAGGCGCTCACGCTGTAAGTGTGCATGTATCTGTCCTTAGAGGCATTTAGTTTGACGTTAAAATCACCACCCCCCATAAGGGGGTATGTGTTCAGTTTATCACAGCTGTTCATTAGCTCATGAAAAATATCAGGGGAAATTAGTGTTGGAACCATGTGAAGGAACTAGTGTAACATGTTAGTTGTTAATCAGACCCTGCTGCATAAGGTATCCGCCTTCAATTTCAGCAATCACATATAGATGACAGTAGTGTATTGTGCACCTAATTTTTTATTTATTTATTTATTTTATTTATGCATTTTTATATAGCGCGGACTTTACCCAAAGGCGTCAGAGCGCTTCACAATAGGAACAGAAATTAAACATAATGAGAAACATTACACAAGAACAGATTACAAAAGCATACGTTACGTTACATAAGGTAATAGTGACAATTGTGAGCAAACAAAATACATGAGGTAGTAAAAATTGTGAGCAACCAAAAATACATGAGGTAGTAAAAAGTGCACAAGAGGAAAAAGTGACAAGTGTGCAGTTACAAGAGAAAACAAAGTATAATTTGAGGTATAATACTGCAATAGGTGCTAGACACTCAGGCACAAAAACAAGCGTTACGTAGGCAAAGGTGGCACTTGGGCAAGTATCAAAGGTAAAAACATGTGAGAGGTAGCAAACCGTGTGATACAAGGGCAAAGTGGTGTGTGCATGTTACAAAAGGGCACCAAACACAAGTACATGGAAAATACTGTAAAAAGGCAGACACTCCAACCACAAGAACACACTGGGAAGGCACTTCCATGGTCATGGAAAGTAGAAATTTTCAGTAGTGTGAAGTCTTCCTCCAATAACATGAGGACGTGAATTACTTTTGGAGGTGTCTCTGGAGGAGGAGAACTTTGAGGTCCCTTTTGAAGGCCTGGGAGGAGGCGGTGGTCCGGAGCTGAGGCAGAAAAGAGTTCCAGATTCTCCCTGCGTTGCCAGAAAAGGATTGGGCCATTGTTCTCTCCTTCTTGAAAGTGGGAGGTTCAAGCAGTAGATTCTCCGCATTGCGTGAAGGTCTAGAGCCTCCAGAGAGTTTCAGTTTATTCGCCAGGTAGCGAGGAGAGGAGGAGTGCAAGGCTTTGTGGGTGATACAAGCGGTCTTGTAGATAGCTCTAGCCTCGAAGGGAAGCCAGCGGAGGGTGGATAACATCGGTGTGATGTGATCGCTTCTTTTGGCCCCATAAATGAAGCGAGCTGCTGAATGGAAAACAGACTTAAGTGGGGACAGGTGAGATTTGGGGAGGCCAGTAAGAAGAGAATTGCAGTAGTCTAGTCTGGAGAGGACCAGCGATTGCACCAGGGTTATAAGGTCCTGCTCTGGGAAGAAGCGTCGGATTCCCCAAAGAAGGCGCAGTTGGTAACGAGCAGATTTTGCAATAGAATTGATGTGGGGAGTTAGATTGAGTTTTTTATCTAGAATGACACCAAGGGATTTTGCGCTGTCGACAATGATGGGTTTATTGTTTAGTAGATTCATCTAATCCATCCATGATTGAACCGGGGGAGGAGAGAGTGAAGAGGAGAAGAGGAGGAATTCAGTTTTGGAGGGATTCAGAATCAATTGATGAGTTGCCATCCAGTTTTGGATGGAGTCAAGAGTAGAGCTTAGGATGGAGAGATCGTGAGTGGAGGCAACCTTGAGGTAGAGTTGAGTGTCGTCTGCATAGAGATGATAGTGAATCCCGGATTTGCTTAGGAGGTTTCCCAGTGATTCTAAGTAGAGATTGAACAATGTGGGTGCAAGTATAGAGCCTTGGGGAACACCTTGACCCACCGCCACAGGAGAAGAAAGATTGTTCGCTATTTTGATCATTTGAGATCTGTCAGAGAGGAAGGATGCAAACCATTTAAGCACAGTGCCCTCCATGCCCATTCTCTGTTGAAGGATATTGAGGAGGGTGTTGTGATTGACAGTGTCAAAGGCTGCAGAAAGGTCAAGGAGAATTAGCAGACAGGACCCCCCTGAGTCGAGTATCCTCAGCGCATCATCAACCACTTGCAGTAGGGCTGTTTCAGTGCTTCAGTTTCGGATGAAGCCGGACTGACAATTGTCAAGAAGATCATTGTCCTTGATATGACGAGAGAGTTGTTTAGCTACACATCTTTCTGTGATCTTCGCAAGAAAGGGAAGGTTAGTGATGGGGCGGAAGTTGTTGAGGTCCTTCGCATCAGCAGTGGGCTTTTTAAGCAGAGGGGTGACCTGCCCAGTTTTGAAGGAGACAGGCAGGGAGCCTTGCCAGAGGGAAAGGTTGATCAGAGTGTTAATCTGTATCCCCTCTTCTCTGGAGTCAGAATTATAAGAAGGAAAATACCCGTGTGGCCCCACAATTGTCCCTGGTGAGATACGCAAACACGTCTGACTTATCCCTAGTTTGAGTGTTTATCAGTCGAGGGTCATGGCTCTAGTCTTGGGTAAGTGCCATATCTTTACAGTGTGATAACCAGTTTATCTTTCCGAGATACTCTGTGTCATAACCCCTTTCAGAGGACTACGGGGAACACAGGGGTTACAGGGCACGCAGGGATTGCAGGGCCCAACCTTGGTGGTTGAGCTCTTGGACTACTGATTTCCTGGGGCCCAGCCTACTATGGATGGATCCTGACCATCTGGGCCAAGTACCCCTTCTGCTCTTGGCTCTCAGTGGTAGCTGTGGACGAGCAGTCAAAGGCGCTCTCAGGAGGAGGGTGGGTGGTGCTACTACAGATTAGTGAACATAACTCAAGCGCTCAGCAGTGTCAATAACTCAAATGTCCAGCCAAATACTTCATTTAAAATAAAAAGTATTTTATTTCTAACTCTTTGCGTTCAAAGAAATATTACAACATTTATAAACAATATCACACTTGCAAATCCTTGACCCACCCACTCATCGTGATGTGGTTGGGGTTATTCTCTATTCAGTTGTGCCCACATACAGGTAATGCACTCTTTTAGGCCTTAACTCAAGAGTCTACTCCAACTTAGAAATTAGCCAAAAATGCCTAGGCGCCACAGAACTCTTACAAGCGAGTCCCCCGGGGCCCGGTAGGCCCATAACTGGTCTTACCGGCTCCAGAGGTGAGAAAATATCCAGTGTCTCAGTAGGTTTCCTGTCTGTTAGTACTCACAAGGCTCCAGTGCTAGTCGGTGAGTCGGCTGGTGGCACGGCAGCACCTGGCCAGTGGTGGCTCTCCTTAAAGCTTGTGGTCACCTTCAGCAGCGATTGGATGTGCTCCTCGTTCATGGTAAGTTTTGCGCTCCACAACGGGGGGTTGAATTCCAGTGTTTCTAATCCGGGTGCCAGTGATGTGGCAATGCAGCCACGGCATCCTCCTCAGTCTATAGGGGTGGGTTGGGTGCAATCCTGGATGCTTCTTGGAGACCTACAGGTCACACAACTTTACAACTCTCGGGCAGCGGTCTTCACTGCACTCTTTTTTTTTTTAATTCTTTTTTTTTTCAAAGAAAAAGAACATAGACATAAGCACCACAGCACAGGCACAAATCAGCATATCAACATTATTGATAGCACAAATCCAGGAAGACACATGGCTTAAATAGATGGACATTTTCCAGAAGCATAATGGAAGTAGGACCAGTTCATAAGTCTTCTATCTCTTAGTCAATTAGCTCGTCAACAGTCCTGATCATGGGGGGTTCACAGATGTTACCTCTATACTCATTCCATTTAGCCCATACAGCTACCTATTTCCTCAGACAGCCTCTAGATATGTATACCGTCTTTTCGTGCACCATATTCCAAACCATGTCTTTTTGCCATGCCCCCAGTGTTGGCGATGTGGCCGCCCCCCACAGTCTTGCGATGTTTCTCTTTGCGATGGCCAGGACCAGGGTGGCCCATATTTTGCCCTTTGCAGGGAGGTCAGAGGGTTCCCAGATGTTAAGGAGGCACCTCTTCGCCTCAGGCCGCAATTCCCCCCCCCCCCACACATCTCTCATACAATCAAGCACCTGTGCCCAGTAAATTTGTACTTCCCGGCATTCCCACAATATGTGCAGAAAGGTTCCCACCTCCCCACACCCTCTTCGGCAGAGTCCGTCATCGCTGCAGCCCATTAGAACCAGCCGGGTACCAGAAATATACACTCTATGTAATACTTTTAATTGGATGAGTCGCAACTTAGCAGGTATTGCTATCTCTTTTGGGGACGCTAGCGCCTCTCGCCATTCGTCGTCGTCAATTTCCAGTCCGTCCGCCTCCCATTTCTCCTTAACCTCTTCGATGCTAATGACAAGGTCAGCTCGTCATGCAGTACACTGGACGTGTGCTTATGACGAGCTGACCTTGTCATGAATAATGGGAAATAAGGATCTTCAGCGTAGGAGAAAAATCTCCATAGCATTGAAGGTGTTAAGGACCAACAGTGGGTCAGGGGTGTGGTTAATGAGTTTCGTGTATGTGATAGATATGGCCTTTTCCGGGAGATATCCATCTAGCAGTCGGTCCTCTAGTGGCGAGGACTCCGGGAGTTGCGTCCCAGGAGGGATGTTAGTCTGTAGTGCATGTCGGACTTGCATGTATCGGAAGTGTTCTGTCTGAGCCAGATCGTACGTGCGTTGAAGGGTGTCAAATGTGAGTACTCCCGCAGGGCCCCACAGGTCCTTGACCCGAGAAATACAGATTAAATCCCAGTTCCTAAAGCCCTTAGTGCGGCTAAGGGTGCTTAGTTTCTCACATGCCCACAGTGGGGTCGCCTGGGTAAGTTTGCCCGCTCAGCCCAGTTTCTTCTGGACTATGTGCCACAGCTGGACAGAGGGTTTGGTGGGCCCCGACAAGCGGTACCTACCCTGTCTGGAGTAAAGAGCCGCCTCGAAGTTCCCCCCTGGAAGGAGCCATTTGTCCATCTCGTACCCAGGGTCATTGCCTGCACAGTATGTCCCCTGATTGATGGCCGACAGGTGCGCTGCCCAGTAGTATTTCCTAATGTCAGGCAATGCTATCCCCCCCCATCGAACCACCCCAGCGTTAGCTTCTGGAGGGAGATGCGGGGCGTACCCGCCCAGAGGAGGTCCCTCTGTGTTGTCTCAATAGCGGCAAAGTATTTATCCGGGACTAGGTCCGGGTGATTCTGGAGGGCATAAAGAAATCTTGGCAGCGCCATCATTTTAAAGAGGGCGGCCCGGCCTAGCAACGATAGTGGGAGGTTCTTCTAGGCCGCTACGTGCCTTTGGAGCCGCTTAAGGGGAGGCATAAGGTTTCGCTCGTACCGTGCGGCTCGGTCTTTAGATATATGAATGCCTAGGTACGTGAACCCGTCGCTGGCTATTTGGATCGGGCAGTCGGCGGGTGCCCGCGGGGGGGGGGGGGGTCCGTGCAGGATATAGATGAGACTTCCCCCAGTTAATACTGTAGCCGGAGTATACCCCAAACCTCCGGAAAATGTCTAGGGCTGCTGCTAGGGACTCCTGCGGCTTCGTGATGTAAAGGAGGATGTCGTCCGCGTAGAGCGAGATCCTATCCTCCCATCCGTCTGCCCATCGTATCCCCTGCAGAGATGGGGTCTGCCTCACCCACGCCGCCAGTGGTTCGAGGGCCAAAGCAAATAGCAGGGGTGAGAGGGGGCATCCCTGTCGCGTTCCCCTCCCTAAACTGAAGGGCTCTGAAAGTTTGTTGTTGACCACAACCTGGGCTAGCGGGTCTGCATAAAGGAACTGCACCCAGCCAATGAAGCTAGGGCCGAACCCCAACTTCAGAAGTACCGCCATCATGTACGGCCACTCTAGGGTGTCGAAAGCCATTGCTGCATCTAATGACACCACCACTGCCTCTCCGCGCTGTCGGTGGCAGCAGCCCAAGACCCCATGGAGGCGCCGTAGATTCAACGCTGTATTGCGATGAGCCATGAAGCCCGATTTGTCTGGGTGCACTAGGGTATGGAGTACTAGTCTGATCCTATTAGCCAGAACCTTGGCCAGGAGTTTTGGTTCCACGTTAAGCAATGAGATTGGCCTATAGGAGGCACATAAATCTTTAGGCTTTCCCGCCTTGGGGATCGCCACGATCGTGGCTATCCGTTGGTCACAGGGCAGACTACCTAGCTCTCTACTTTCTTCGAACATCCGCTTAAGATGCTCTCCCAGGCCGTTCGGTTTGAGCTTATAGAGCTCCACAGGAAGTCCATTGGGCCCTAGGGCCTTCCCAGGGCGAAGGTCATTGATGGCCTTCACTATTTCTTCCACCCCCAGGGGTGTTTCAAGAGTCTCTTTTTCGTCCTCGGAGAGGGACGGGAGGTCAATGCCCTCCAAGAAGGCCGCCGAATCGCTTTCTGTCATTGCGGATCTCTGAGCGTAAACTTGCTGATAGTACGACCTGAACTCCCTGACTATATCCTGCGGGTCCGTGAGGACCGTTCCCGTTGCCGTCTGCAACTGCGCGACCATCTTCTGAGCATGCTGCTTCCTGTCCAACCAGGCTATGAGTTTGCCCGCCTTATCCCCTTGATCATAGAGCCTTCCTTCCCTGTCCCTCGCCATTGTCCTGGCTGCGTCTGTAGCAAGGTCCCTGTACTCTATGGCCTTCAGTTGGAGCCGGTGTATCGTGTTTAGGCGCCCAGTGCGTTGTGCAGCGTCCTCAAGGGATTGCAACTCAGACCCCAAAGTCTGCAGTTGTACTTCACTGCACTCTTAATACTGGCAGCACCTTTTGGCATACGGGATTGCCGCAACCAAGGTACCAACCCTCACCATACTGCAGCCCCTCCTGGCATACATGGTCACCTTAAGGCTCCACACAGGCTTTACTGTCCCTGCTCTGCACTCCACTCACGGTTGTCTTCACAGTGGGCCTCTCTTGGCTTACTTGGGTCACAGACTTTAATTTGCACACGTGCAACAACCCAATCAGCACAGCAGCCATCTGGTCATACCTCACATCATGAGTCAACTCAACGGGGCTTCCCACTAGACTTTCCTACCTCCAACGCCCTCCTCTTTCTCTCAGGGCACACCAGTCTTGGCAAGCAGTTAGGCGCTGGTGTTGCAGGCTCCGGAGCAGATGGTCTTGGTTTCCCTGAGTGATGTCCCCTCACCCAGCAGGGAGACTAGCAGCCCTTGGCCTGCCCTCCTGATCGCATGCAGAAGTCTTGCAGAGCTTCCTTTCCTCACACAGCCTGTCTGACTGCTTGGCAGATGACAATTATTGGGGTCTCAACCTCCCCTTCTTATAGTCAATTTCCAGACACCAAATGCGATTTAGTTTCTGGGCCTTTGTTGGGGTGCTGCTTCTTTTGAAGTATGCCTTTCTCCTCTCCCCTTTCTTCCTCAAATGCCCTCTGTCACATCACAAAAGACTACTAAGCAGATAGTACCACAACACAGGCCATGACAGTGACTAGAGTTCACACCTGGATATCAGCCACAGTGATATGTGCTTTCAAAAGGTTAATCCCAGGCTCCCAGCCCTACTCCTTATGATTCACATATCACCCATCTTCTCCTGAGATGTTTGCAAGCCATTTCCTTGTGTTCTCTCACTGAATCGAAGAGCACTCTTTGAAGTGTACAGGGGGAGTACAGGGGAGGGGAGAGAGTCTCACTCTCCCTTCTCCAGTGTGTGCTAACCAGCCAACAGGAATGCAGCAATACACACAACTGTCTGGGGGAATTCCTCTACCTCTTCATGTCTTCACCAGGCAGACCTGCGATTCCCAATATGGAACCCATGGCCCTCCATGTAATGTACCATTACAGGAACACTTGCACGCAGTGTATGGACACAGTACACACACTGTTCAGCACTGTTACCTCCATGTATTGTGTCACCACAGGCACACATACATTCTGCACCCAGATTCACTTTGTGTATACTGTGCAGTACTGCAGCTTTTTGTGTTGTACCACTTGTGTTACCATGCAGGCGCTGCACATCAGTACACCCTTCATGTACTTTACTTCTTGCAGGTACACATACACTTAGTACATGCATTCACCATGCACCCACTGCACAGCACTACATCTCTAATGTAATTTACTCCTCGCAGATATACATGCACCCAGTACATGCACTCACCATGAAAGCAGAGCACGGTTCTATCCCTGTTCTGTAGCCTACCCAGGCAAACCTACAACCAGTGCAGAGTCACCATACTGGACTACACAGCTCTTTACATCTAACTGATGTAGTCCAAGGGGCGAGTTAACCACACAGCTGCAGAACTTTAAAAAGGTGAGTGAGTCTGTAGGCCTCACAGACGCCGGTTAAAAAGGACCCGTAACTCCTTCTGATCACTACATGGTATGCTGCCACGATCGTGTTTGTGTGGATTAATAACTCCTTGTGAAGGCAGTAGCCTTTCACCACTGTGAGGGTAGTGCTTTGGACATTTTCTCAGTCCAACAAGACAGCAGTCCAAGAGACATGCCTATGTCATGGCACACGCATGACCACAAACATCAGCATTAGGGATCCAGCCAACAGTAAAGTTAGTCACTCGGCAGAGGTACACATCCATTACCATGCAGAGGACGTGTCTGACCTAGCAGTTTGTCCTGCTCGAAGCATACCAATGTGATAGGTAATTTTTTAAGGTTGATAGCAGCCCAAACCAAAATGTCCTGACTTAGGCAAGTGCAGTAGGCATCCCCTTCCCAACACTGAAAACCCCAAACATCAGTGACTACTATTTCCTCATAAAAACAAACCAGCCCCTAAAAGGAATACGAACAGTTAACGGGCCTTTTAGATCTCAATAATGTGCGGTCCAACTAGCAGTCCCCAAATTCGTAGCTGGTGACACGGTGGTCAGCTTGCTTTGTAATTGGGCCTTAGTACATATGTAGAAAGTCTCTCCTACTCGAATATAACTGTCTGCAACAGGGTGCCCTCCAGAGCAATGTTTTAGAGATCATGTGAATGGAACAGCATCAAGAAAACATTATTAGTTATTGTTAGTTTCTAAAGCACATGACATTTCAAAGTGGTGGGGCCCCCGAGACAAGACCTAGTGAGTGCTTGTTAGTAAATAAAAAAAAGTCTTACAGACAGGATGAGAGTTGCTCACCAGACCTATTTTATTTCTTTCCCTAGCCAGTGTGCTCCTGCTCTGTTACAAGTATTTATTCTCTGGCAGAAGGCGGTGCAGTTTGGGGTCATGCTCATACTGATGGATTGAGGGCAAGACAAAGGCCATGTAAGAAGGAGAGTCATGCCCTTGAGCTACCGGATTCCTAGTAGCACATTGTGTCCAGTAGTTGGTAATCATCCGAAGCCTATGTACTTAAAGTACTAAGGTTCATAAAGGTGAATTGCTGTGTTCTTTTTAAAGTGACTAGACAAACAAAATACGAAGCTTTTCATAGTAATGCAGTGGTTATAGCAAGGATTAATATTGCAAATGTATTCCACTTTTGTAAGGAATGCTGTGACTATGGACAAAGTGGTTTTTGTGGAATGATGGTTTCAGGAACGTGTTTATCATATATATTATCTGTTGTAATCTGCGTAAAAAACTAGCAAATATTAAAGCAACAAAAAGCAAACTTTGTGAAGTAACTTGGGTGTTTTGTTATTTTATGTGCTTAAGATTATTCTGTGAAACCTGGAGACAAGTTGCTGATGGAGGTTTCTTGCCAAGACTGCTACCTACGAATTGAAGGTACCACCATTGTGAAGTCAGAACGAGATCTTGGTGACCAGATGGATTCAGGAGAAATGGACAACAATATAACTTTAGGCAACGAGGCTGAACTTTGCAGTGCTCTCGCTTGTCTGCACACTACAGAGAGGAAATGCTGCCTGGAGAGCTCAGAGATAGCTTTACTGAACAATGTGCCATACCATGAAGGATTTAAGACTGCCATTGGCAAATTAGTGTCTTCCTTATTGCCTGGCTGTGAATGTCCAATAGATGGAACAGCAAAGAACCAACTTCTAAGTACCTTGGATCCTTTATATGTACTCGATGTATCAGATGGATTTTCCATTCTGCCAGTGATTGCCAGCAAACTTGGTCCAGTGAAAGCATATAGCTCTGTCGAAAAAGAAGAGCAACGTATTGCTCTTGATATAATTTCAGAAGTGAATCATTTGCCCAAGGACACTCTAGAATTTTGGCTCAGCCAGCTGGAGGAAGACGGTGTAGTGTTACAAAGGCCAAAGTCGGACAAGCTGTGGAGTTTAATCATTTTGGATGTCATTGAAGCATCTGGGCTCGTCCAACAGGAAGTGCTGGAAAAAGCTGCAATTTCCAGGTACTGAAAGCGCAGTGTGATGAATGTGTGGATGAGCATGTTTACTAGGTAAATAGTAATAGATGTACACCTTGACTTTAAGAGAGCTAGAACCATACTGACTATGCCTCAAGCGAAGATTCACAGTCATAGTGATGCGAAATTGAGATAACAAAACGAATTGACTAGGTAATTTTTTTTTATTGTGTGATGTTACTCTACACGTGCTTTGACTGTATTTGTGCCCTATTAGATTTAATTGTATTGAAAATTGCCATGGATTAAATACTAAAATGATCAGTTATGCGTTTGTGCCAAAGTCTTGGTTTATCAACTTAAAACAGAAAAACAGTGTCCTCCACCAGGAATAGGTTAAATTATGCTAGAACATTATATGTCTATCGGAATGCAAGCAGGCTATGCTGAACTAAAATATGTATTTTGTACCATGAGATATCATCGTATAGCTAACCTTGTTTAAACTTCTATATTGTTTCACTGCTGAAGCTCTGTTAAACTTTCTTCTCTGTAGATGTTTGCTTCAGTCTGGAGGAAAGATCTTTCCGCAGCATGTTGTGATGCTTGGGATGCTTGTGGAGTCACAGACTTTAATGCGAGAGAGTGCTGTCCAAGGCACAGAGCCCACATTGGGTTTTAATATTGCTCCTTTCATCAACCAGTTCAAGGTACTTATAACTTCTTTTAGCACCTCCTACTCCACTGTGTATGATATCATGCAACCTTAATCTTGAACCTTCAATGTTTAGTATGCAACATATTTGTTTCAATCACTGAACAATTTATACTCATTTTGCCAAATCTGCAAATATATGTAGTTGTAACTGTAATGTGGGGAAAATGATCATTATTAATGTGTCAGTTAGCGTATTGATCGTTTCTCTATATAACTCTAGGAAAAAAGTGTTCGAATATCTGAATGGGCATCCACTTGCCAAAGTACCAATTAGCGTTTTGCATCTGTTAACCAAATTGATTATCTGACTAGAGAGCCTGGATTAACTGGATAATTGGTTGCCAGACTTACCAGGACGCTGTGGACTCTCTGCTGACGCTTTGCTCGACGAGCCCCCTGCCACACTGCTCTCTCTCCCGGGGCACAGTCCTATCGCCACGCTGCCCTGTTGCCGTTCCCCCCGCCGCAAGCGGCACAGGTCACCAGGCGCAGCCGCAGAGTGGGGGGAACGAAGCACCACAACAACCAGGAGCCTTCAGCTGGCCACGCCCCCAAACGCGCCCAGAGGCGCTTGAAAAGGGCGTCGCTCCTACTGGCGAGCGGGTTGCCAGACTTACCAGAACGCTGTGGACTCTCTGCTGACGCTTTGCTCGACGAGCCCCCTGCCACGCTGCTCTCTCTCCCGGGGCACAGTCCTATCGCCACGCTGCTCTGTTGCCCTGTTGCCGTTCCCCCCCGCCGCAAGCGCCGCAGGTCACCAGGCGCAGCCGCAGAGCGGGGGGAACGAAGCACCACAACAACCAGGAGCCTTCAGCTGGCCACGCCCCCAAACGCGCCCGGAGGCGCTTGAAAAGGGCGTCGCTTCTACCGCCTCGCGGGATGCGCGCGGGCGGTCGCCGGGCTGAGCCCGGGCAGAGGGCGGGCCGTCTGTGGCCGTCTGTGGCCGTCCGGGGCCGACCTGGGCCACCCTCTTTTCATTTTCCAGTCCGTGGTCTGTAACCATTATTAATTTTTATTAGTCTATTGTTTTATCTGTATTCCATTACTATAAATGCAATCACTGTAACATATATATATTTAGTGTGTTAATATAGTGCACTTTGTTTGTGTACTATTTTAAATTCATTGGATCCACTGCTCAGCAAATATGGTGAAAAACGTTAAGGATAAAATTGCTGTTAACCCTCCCCTACCTACTCTGACAGCAATAGACCGAATGCTGCAGCGGACGATTGGGGTGGTTGCTTCAGCTATTGAAAGCACGGAAAGGTGTTTTTCCCTGCCATCCGGTTCTCTTCCCCCCTTAGCCAATTCAAATATGACAATGATGACTACCAATTCCCAGGACTCCTTATTAGCTCCCTCCTTTGCAGCTCTGCCTAGAAGAACTAGTATAACCCCAATAAATGAGAGGTCTTGTAGGGATTCCACGGATGTCAATGAATTATTACCTTTAACTGTAAGACTATCCGTGACTCCCTCCCTATCTCCTAGGAACGAGATTGGCGATCCCTCTCCCCCAAATGAGGATGCCCCAGATAATGAGGGTCAAGATACTTTAGGAAGCCCAAACCCTATTTTAAATATTAGTGACAGCCCCTGTATTAGAACTAGAGGGCAGAAGGCTAGATCTAAACAAAAACATATTGCCAGAGAAAGGCAATCTAGCAAGTTAAATAAAAACAACAAAAGGAATACTAAACTTAAAGGAAATAAATGTATAGAACATTTAAACAGGAGTATAGGGAGTGAGATGAACGACCACCTAGTGACAACCCCTCCTCATACTACTAACAGGCATTCAAATGATGAATCTTTCTGGGAGTGAATGGAGACTTTATTAATGACCCTCTTTGAGCCTATAAACTTAAAAGTTAAGAATATAGAATCAAGGCTAATCAACATCGAGGGTAAACTTGATAAACAATTGACCCCAAGTGAGGTTAAATCTCTACCTCAACCAAATGCATCATGTTCTAAAACTGGCTCTTAGGCTTCTGTTAAAGTGGCAGTTCCAGCTAAAACACCAGCCCCAATTAAAGCATTAGCAAAGTCTAAACACTTGACTCTAAAGCCTACTGATCGGCTTGGCCAAAATGGTACAAGGGGGGATACCCTAATTCAGGATAAGGGGTCTGTTGACTCGCCCACGGTAACCCCGAATGTGTCTTCGCTTGTACCACCACCACAAAATAGAACTGTAGGGCCTCAACATGGGGAAGGAGAGACACCGAATCTCTTCAATTTAAATCTTCCTCCAGAAGCTACACCTTACACTGTGGTTTTAACAAATGTACCCCCAATCCCTCCTAATACCACTGAAAATTGGTCAACCCTGAGAAACAAATCCCTCTATTTTCTGTCATCTAGGGTAGGACTAAAAAGTCACCTTTTCTCAGAGTTCAAAATGGTCAGACGAGCTAGATGGGTGGGTACTTCGACTAAAACATTGAAGGGTGACTGTGTAGTTCTATCATTTCGGTCCCCTGAATTGGTTCATACAATACTGGAAAGAGCTGCCATGGGGTCTTATGATTCGCATCTTGTTAACATCCTTCCCCTTGGTTACTTTTACTCTCCTCTTCCACCTATTAGACGTATACCCCCTGACCGTTACCCTACCATGAACTGTGAACAACCGTGGATCTGAAGATATGGAATTCCTACCTTTAATTACTATGATACTCTTAGTGGGCTGGAAAATATTGACTGACTGCGGTCTATTACAACAATTCCCACAGTGTCAGGTTTAAACGAGGTAACACATTCTGATCCTTGCATGGAAGAATATGCAGATAAACTTGGGGGGAAACACTTAGCAGCTATGCTAACCCCGTCAAAACCTGAACCTGTCAAAGACACTTATTTTCAAATGCTGGTTCTCCATCAGACTAGAGACATCCCAATTGTCGTTGCATATATATGCAATAATATTCCTTGCGATGATGTCACAAATGTTTTAAGGAAATTGACTAAAGTGCTGTTTACCCAGGGGAAACTTTTTAAGCACAAACTGATGTTGATTATACTGGGAGACTTTAACTGCAAATCGTGCGAACTGACTAAGGACAATAGGTGTGGTGTAACACGAGATCATGGTGTGGGACGTCTCCATTTTAAACATAATCTCCTAGGGGAACAATTCAACATCTTGTTAGTTAATTTCGATTTTGGATTTGCAAACGAAATGTGTAACTCTGCCCCCACATTAGCCCCAACATTCAATGGTAGAGGTCGCTCTTCAACTATAGACTATATCATAATTTCCAACAGTTATGGGAATAGAATACATTCCTTTAATGTTCATGATATAGCATTGAGTGACCATTTTCCACTTTGAGTGTCTATCCTGTTGCCTACCCCATCATTATTGCCTAGTGCTGGGGTCGGTAACAGCTTAGTCGCCGATTTAGCAATTGGTAAGACTAATGGTTATACTCTGAAATGGGCTATGATAAATGAGGCAGAAATAACTAAAAAGGTGGTTGAAAAATGTCTTTTAGAAATAGTTACATGCTTAGAGACAGATTTACCACCTGAAACTTACCTTGCATCCTTTTTAGTTATTTCGAACGAAATTAAAAACTCCCTGACTAGGCAACTGAAGAATCAGAAGAAGGAGGGAGGTTGGTTTGATTCCAGATACACCAGGGCTTATACAGCCCTAAAAAAGGCGCCGCATAAAAAACCTAAATCTGCAGAGGACATCCATAGACTCAGGAAAGATTACAAAACGGCCATTAGAGACAGGAAAAATACCCTGAGGTCGGAAGCCTGGGAGGCTCTTCATTTAGCTTCCAAGAGAAACGACAGCGCAAGCTTTTGGAAGATAGTGGGAACCCCTTTTCTTAGTGAGGAGGTGGGACCAAAAATAGATATAGCAATACCTGAAACAGACTGGGTTAGTCACTTCTCGAGAGTATACGAGGGAGGAGAGCATGAAGGTGAAGAATATAGGGGGTCTTCGATCCCCTCTCTTGACTATCCCCCGAGTAACGACCTTTTCTTTACTCTCGAGGAGGTTGAAAAGGCCCTGAGTAGAAGTAAGGGCGCTAAGGCGCCTGGCCCAGACGGGGTTCCCATAGATTTATTTAAAAGTATTCAATCTCTGTGGGCGCCCCTTCTGGTCCAGGTGCTCAATGCCAGTTGTGCTACTGACTTCCTCCCCACCTGGGTGGAATCTGTCATTGTCCCGATTTATAAAAAAGGAAATAGACAGGATCCAGCCTGCTATAGGCCCATTTCGACTGTGGACTGGGCGGAGGCAAACTCCGTTCTGTCAGATCTTCAGTATGGTTTTCGTTCTGGCCTGGGGACCGTAGAACAGGGACTGAATTTGATGATGCTGGTCGGGAAGTACACAAGGGCTAAACAAGGTAACTTGTTTTTGGCCTTCGTGGATCTCTCGGCCGCGTTTGATTGTGTGGTGCATTCTAAACTGTGGATGATATTGGAAAAACTAGGGGTTGATTTAAACATTATTTATTATCTTAAAAGTTTTTACAGCAATGCGTTGGCCCGCGTTCGCTATGGCCTTAAGGGAGAGTGCACAGACCAAATACCAATCAGGAGTGGGGTCAGACAGGGCTGCGTCCTGGCCCCCTTCCTTTTTAATTTGTACATAAATGGATTCGAAGACGCCTTGTGCAAAGACAGTTTGGATCCCCCATTTGTAGGTGGTCGCCCAATACCAGCACTTTTGTACGCTGACGATGCCGTACTCATGTCACGTACTCAAGTAGGTCTACAGCGGGTGGTTGACAGCTTTTCCCGCTTTATGAATGAGTTAGGCCTGAAAGTCAACACTTCAAAGACTTTCACTATGTATTGTGGCAGACAAATTAAATCTAAGAGGCCAATTTTTATAGCGGGACAGAAGCTCGAATTCGCCAAACATTTTTCTTACTTAGGGATACTTTTTGCCCAAAATGAGATGTGGTCCCAAGCTGTCTCTGCGAAAAAACTTGAGCTTACTAGATCAACCGCTGCTCTTAAAATCTTTTCTAGAAAATTAGGGACCAGACCCCCTGTAGAACTGATAAAAATATACAAAGCCAAATGTGTAGCAGGTGCTACCTACGGTAGCGGGGTCTGGGGTTTTGCAAACTCATTACCTATTCAGGTTCCTGAAAACTCCTTCTTAAAATATATATTGGCACTCCCCAAAAGCTCCTCCAATTTTAACTGTCACTCTGAATTAGGCCTCTGTTACATCTCAGATCTGATTAAAGTGGAGCCAGTGCTGTTATGGTACAGACTCTGGACTCAAGAGGCAACACACTTAAACAGAGCTGTTTTAACAGACATTTTGAAATTGGAAGGTGCTACTAAAATACCTTGGGTGAAGTATGTTTTTAATTTCTTGAAAGATATTGGGAGAGCGGAATATTTCTCGAACCCCTTGGATATTTCAGAAATCTCACGAAAAGATTTGAAAAAGGAGTGTTTAGCCCTCTTAGAATCTCACCGGGTTGCTGTGGAGGTCTTAAAACCTTCTGTCCAGCAGCACCAATTGGTTTTAGCATCTTTTAAGATTCAGCCCTATTTAATCTATGTAAACAACAACTATGAGCGTTTTTTACTCTCACGCTTTAGATTCAATATCTTCCACAGATTGGTCAGCTTTCCTACGATTAACAACTGGACGCACGATCTACTATGTTGTCCCTGTGATAATGTCTCCCCCCAGAGTACCATTGATGTATTTTTATTTTGTAAACTGTATCATGTAATGAGGAAAAATGTCCTATTGCCATTTTTAAGAGTTTTGGGATTTCGTCATTGCCGCGCGGCGATGATTAGTATGCAAGCGTTAGATAATCATGTATCCGTAGCGACAACAGTTTTGTACCTAAGGAATGTGATGATTATCAGGAAATGTATGACTGCATAACTGCACTTTACAAATGTATTTGTAATTGTAATTGCACTCCAAAAATGTAACTGTCTTGCTTACGAACCCAATGAATTACTGTATTTTTATATTCTCTTTTTAAATTGTAAATCTGTAATTTATTTGTACTTTTCTGATTGCACACAACAATCGAATAAAGATATTTTGAATTGAATTGAAACTGGATAATTAATTACTTTTTATACTTGGCTTTAAAAAGTATGCAAAATGCTGGTATTCTGAAGGTTTGCTTTCTTTATGTTTAGATTGATATTCCCTGCAGTTATCATACTTTACTACCAAAGACAGATTACCTTGTTCCGTACCTTTTCAAGATGTAAAATAAGCATGTAAACAAAAATGTTAGCTTGCTATTTCCGCAAGATATCCCATACTTCAACAGCCAAATCACCAAGCTTTTACTTTAAATAAAATATGTCTCCAACACACTGTCTTCCCCTAGAAGTAAATGTGTGTTCCTTCTATTTGCATATATTAATCACAATCTAAACCTCTTGTGCCAGATGATAATTCCTGGAGGTTTGTGTGTTCATATTGATCAAGGAAATGCTCCATTAAAGGTCTTTCCAAGTGAAAGTGACTTCCACTCAAGGGATTTTTACATGGGGTCAGGTTAATTTTGATAACCTCCAAGTTTTAACATATCACAACCAAAGAAATTACTTTGCTTAACCTATACATACATGCTCATTATTAAATGACTGATTAATACTTGCAAAGCAATCCACCGGGATATTCCAATATATTTTATGTAAAATGGCATCTACCCCTTAACACTGTTGTTTTAACAGGAAGTGAAAGCAGACTACTAATACCCCACTTTTAGTGATATTAGAGAACACATTTATAATTAAGTAGCAGGTTATCTTTGTCACTGTTCTTTCTGAATAAGCTCCCAGTTTCCCATTTTTCACAAACAATTGCTATTGTTCCCTAGATGGCAGATGTAGACCCATTTGTCCCTTCTATTTCTAGTCTAAGTGATGATCTGACAGTATAAAGTGCTATCTTCCATTTTCTAAAAGAGCAACATAATAGGATGCAAAAGAACTGTCAGTATCACAGAAATGTTTTACATCAAAAGTCAGGAGAAAAGGCCCTCACTTTTTCTTCAGTCTCGCCTGAGCCAGCGCATGCGCTGCTCTGGCGAGACATTTAGGAGTGGACTTTTCAAAGTGCCACCACGCTGGTGACAAGCTTGCAGTTACGCGCATGAGCTCGCGCACCGAGCTAGCGCACAGCCGCCAGATGGCTTTGGAGCACAGGCGCCATCTCGCGGGCACCCTTTCAGTCCGTGATCCCTTTCGCGGCCGCGTCACTTTCACGGCTGCGCGGCCAATGCAGCACTCGCACTCAACAGTCCCCCTGGGGCACAAGCAGGCATCCACTTCGGCCTGCTGCTCGCAAGCGCGCGCACCACTCTGCCGCACGGCCTATGCTTGTTGATTTTACTAAAAGTTTACATATTGTATACTAACCGGGGCTTGCCTCTAGTCTAGGGCACTTGTAAACCGCATCTAATATCACCCACCTCTCTGTGCGAAATGCTCCTGAAACCAGGTCAGTTCCGCTTGTGTGGTAACATGGCCGGGTGCTCCCCTGCTTGGCTGGATGAGAAACGAACATTTGCTTTGTCAGTGTCCAGTTGTGCCATTTAATTAGCTAGCATGCATGTAGCCTGTCAGCTGTGGAAGCTCTATAAATTCCGAAGGCTCATGTAGGTGAATATGGACGAGTTTCTGTCAGCTACTGTTTCCGGGAAGGCCGTGAGTGTTTCTCATGCTGTTTACGAAAAAAACAGGGTCATTAAAGGGATCGACTGCGTCTGTCCGTGAAGTCTTGGCTTGGTGAATGATAGACACATTTCAGTGCACAGCCAGGTAATATATCCTGAACGCCATTTCTCACAAGCATCATAATACATTGCCAGTGGCTCAAACCGAAACTTTCAACATGTTTCTTTCTGTGAGGCACGTACGTTTGTGAGAAAATAACACGTTGAAACTGTTTACACTAAATATGCTGTCACAGTACATTAATGTGCACCTACACAAATTAACTGCCTTTAAAGTGCATGTGTCTTCAAAAGTGCCAAGTCTCGTAGTTTTCAAGTGATTCCACTTAAACGCCGAATATCCACCCCACTGTGTACCGCTGCCCTCTCAGGGGATGCCAGAGGCTGGTTGCTATGCCGACGTTTTAGTTTTGTTAGCAGTAGTGTATGCCCAGGAGAACATCAGGGACAGGGTGTTTGTCTGTCTTCCTGCCACACATAAGCAACTATAATCTTGTAGATGCCGCTTAAATATGGATGATGGTGATGGCAAATTGTAGGCACTTCCTCACCTCATGGGAATTCTTAGGGCAAGGGAAGCATTTTCAAAGTGCATTGATGTTGTTTCTACATTTAACAGTGCAGCACAGGAAACGAAGGAGAATACTAACAGTCCCCCAAACTCTGATTTTGGGATAATTTCCTCCCAATTGTACAGACTTTTTAACGTTGTGCATTTTCAACAGTGAGAACTTAGTTTATTATTTAAAACTAACGTAAAAAAGTTCAACTTTTCTATGCATCCTCATAGAAAACATAGTAGCGAATAGCACGGGCAGTTTGGGTGTTGGTTGTTTTGATGCTTTTATTGCCTGTAGATAACAATGGAAAGCTGTTTTGTAAGGGATGATCAACTGCTGTGCAGAGGGAATACAAGTAAAGAGCTTTGAAATCCTCGGGTGTTGAGCACAGCATACTAATAATTCTGCATCAGTATCAAGAGATGTGAAAAACTGGCGTTCCAGTAGTTCTTTGTAGTGGAACTTACTGCAGATCATCTCTGTTGCGAAGAGTTTTTCCGCTCTAGACACAGTGACATTTTGCTGTTTTCCATCTGCAGCCCCTGCAGCTTGTATGGTCAAGTGGCCCTCGATGTAGGTTCTCCTTGTTTTTTACTTGTCCCAGTGTCGATCTTGGTAGGTATCCTATTAATTATGTTCAGATTTTTATTAGTCTTGGTCTTAAAAGTCCACCCAGTCACCCGAGGATGAGCATTTTCTTCCCAGACCCTTTGAGCATGCCACAAACTAGTGTAAAAGAAAAGAAAGTGATTAATGGAATGCTTGAATTAATCTCAGCCATTGGTGAGCGCTCTGCCCACTTTCCAATCCATCATTTTTCACCCACCATGCACCTCAGTTTGGATACAGCTATGGGCAAATCAGCCTTGACCCTGCTCCCATGGGAATAGTCCACCCTGCACTGCCAAGCAGTGTCCTCCCTGAACCAGGATACACGCAACCCAGGAACAGTTTTACCCTTATTATAGGCTCATCGGCCACTTGTAGCATGATTCCAGTATCACTGAGCACAGGACCCAGGTCTGGGCGTACCCATCACACTTAGGGCATATAAAAACAAAGTCAAGAATGGAATGCTTGACGTAATCTCAGCCACTGGTGATAGCTGTCGCCGCATACCAGTACAACATTTTCCCCCACCATGCCATCAAATGGCACCAAAGTTAGCTTTGTAAAGCGTGGCTGAACCATTGCTACAGAGTAGCTATTTCTGACTCTATACCACATGTATATGTGTATTCACTGAAAATTCTTTATTAAAGCTAAATTATGGCTACTATCGCTCATAGAACTAAAAATCGTTTTTAAAAACCTGTGAAATCCACTAAAAGACAGTGTCAGTGAAGGTACAGCTACAGGTCTTAGTTGAAGAATAGCAAATATTCACCTTCACCAGTTAGGATTAGCAACGCAACCAAACTCACCACAAAGCACTAATCAAGTCTTCACATGTGATATCATTGATGATATTACAAATCATCTTGCCCCCTGTCCCTTCCTGTGTCTGCGAAATAAAGAGGGATAGCATGACTTGTGGCAAGCCTTAGGCTTCTGTATTGCTCCACACACTGTTTCATGAGCCACTGAGTTCACCAGGAAAAGCAACAGGAGTCTCCATTCGCTAGCATGCAGATTATACTAATTTTGTCTAAAAACATAAGTCATAAATTATATTATCATTCTACACATTCCCCTTCAAACTTGGATGTGGGATTGCCAACAGGTTTCTGAATCCAAGTCTCTAAAATGAATTTCCCTCCTACCCCTGAATCTGAAGATCACCAAGACACATACAGGTGCCTAAAGTATTGCACGAAAAACAAGCATTGGCATAGCCAATAGGTCTCGCTTTTTGGACCCTATTTAGTTATGCAGCAGAATATCCTTGGTGCAACAACACCAACTGTTGCATGGCTAAACACTTATAAGGTCCCAAATGCGAGACCTATTGCCTATGTCAATGCTTGTTTTAGTTTGCAGGGACATTGAGGTGTGTGTTGTAGCCACTGTAGATGAAACTAAAATGTTTAATTGGTGGCACCAATGTTGCTTATAGGTGTAAAATATAATTTTTTCTGATGATATTTTCCACTTTAGGTCCCAGTTCATCTTTTCTTGAATCTTTCAACGCTGCCGTGTGTCCCATTGAGCAAGCCAACAGAGTTTATAAGGCTGGATCTCATGAATCCCTATTTAAGTGATTGCAACAGAGAGGTTACGGTAAGATAAAAGGAAATGCTGCAATTAGGAATGAGGCAGAGTTTATCATTTGTAATGCTTTCAATAATACTAGTTTGAGTTTGAGAAATGTAACCAATGTTTTTGAAGTCTAGTTGACGAAAAGGGGAGGGGGTCTACAAAAGCACTGCCAAAGGAGGTGGATGGGACACATGACTTAGAAAATTATTAATTTCTGATAGTCTTCACCGCAGCCCCCTCACCTTGTGAATTTCCCAATTTTGTGGAAGAGGCGTGGCGCAGCAGCCAGGGCGGCTTACTGCGGAACACCGGGGCTCACGGTTCGATCCCCAGCCGCAGCTCAGCCCAGCACCATGTGACTCTGGGCAATAGCTCGCTTAATCTTCCCGACGTCCCCCAGGACCTTGACACCCCTAGGGGTATTTGGTCACGCTTTACAAATACCAGTATTTCATTTTCATCCTCGGGCGCCATACTGTAGCTGAAGTTTTTTCTCAGTATTGCTCCCACGAGGCAGGAAGTGGTGTTGTGTGACTGTGCATCGACTTTCTCCTGCCGCAGAAGTGACGTCGGAGTCACGTATATGCTTCATCCCTGCACGATTATTGCAGGTTTCTTTCTTTCAGTGCCTTCGAATGCGGATCTGGAGCTCACATCCAACCTTTTTCTTGTTTTATGACAAACTATTTCCTGTTCAGAATGCAAGTGAATATGTCCCCACCAAACACTACAGAGTTTACATGTTGCAGGGACTGTCACAAGCAGATGTCTGTGGCAGACCCCCACCAAGTACCTTTCTGGTTCCTAGGGTCCTTGCATAACTCAGTCCTGCTGGGACTGTATCTGGATGAACCCGTGGGAGATGAAGGAGCACAACGCCGAGCTGTGTCGCCGAACACTATTAGACGGTGGATGTGGACCTATTCCTGTTCTCTGGGGCACTTCCGCAAAAGATTCTCCTCACATTTCCAAGTTGTCAGGTACGTCAATGTCTAAAAAGAAACACAAGAAGACGAAGCAAGATTATCCCCCTCGTATCACCATTCACATCCCGGGAAGTTGTGGGGACCTCAATGTGCCTCTTGTTCTCGATCTTGTACCGAGGAAGAAGTTCTACAACTTATCCCGATGCTCACCAAGTTTCCAGGCCCATATGCAACATCACAGTGACTACAGTCCTTCTAATCAGCCATGTTGACCATCTTCGCCACCCTTCCGAATCCTTTTGGCACACTTGTTCCAAGGAGGCACTGGTTGAAATACCACTCCGAAGCACAAACCAGCTTTAAACTCTGTGCTACGGCCCTTGTTGAACCTGAGTGCATTGACACTGGTACTGATGCAGGAAGAGGAGGAGGAAATAATTGTGTTATCTGACTAAGGCAAACCTGACATGACCTCGTACAAAGTTGCATCTCCCACAGCCAGTCCAACCATATTCTGATTTTGACAGAACACTTCCATTACTCAAAACTAGCTCTAAAATTCATCCATTTGGCTCAGGTTCGGATCATAGTCAGCATGGGTAGGATGAATCTGCAAATGACTGGTATGATGCATCCCATTACTATGATGAAGACAATCTTTATGTGGACCTTTAGGAGGTCAGTGGGTTGGACACCACCCTGGGACACTGGTCCTTCTACAAAGGAATCCAACTTTTTCACAGTGGGTATTTGATTATCTGCTGACATTTTCGACCTACATCTTCCATCTAATGAGGTCAAGACCAATGTCCTGATAGAAGTCCTGCAGTCTATGTAGGCTTCCACTGAACTGCTTCCTCCCTTTAATGAAGCCCTAGTAGACACACCTATGGACACTTGGGCCAATTCTTATTATTGCCTGCAGGTTAATAGACAAGTGTCCAGAAGAGACCGAAAAGGTGGGTCTCGAGGTGTAGGTGTAACACAGCACTCTACACCTGTACGTTTGGTGGTCCAGGCGTCCACCATTGGCCTAAACTCTAACGTATTCCCTACTATACCTCCTGATAGGGAATTAAAAAGTATGGAAACATTCAGGAAGAGGAGGTTTTCCTTGGTCAGTCCGCCCCTTTTGGGCAGGGCTGTGTGCACCAGTGTGGTGTTTCAGCGTCACACATGGTTGTGATTCACTGGCTTTTGGGGTGACGTTCAGACAGCACAAATGGACTTGCTAGACTCTGCCTTGCAGTGTGTCAAAGACAGCAGGGCCACATCATATTCCCTCAGCTTTTCAGTATATGCAGCACATCTTCGGAGGTTGGGTCTCCTGTCTTCCCCTATTTCAAGAACTGGCTGTTAAAGGTGAGCTCGCCACAGTCCATCATAGACCACCTCCATATGACGAAGAACCTTCTAACATATTTGGGGTTCTTGATCAATGTGCTCTGAGACTACTTAACCTCCTGCATTCTACTTGTCAACTAAACCAGATGGCATATGCAGGTTCTGCAATGAGATCTGTAAGTCTTGGTGGGCTCAGTCCCAAGGGAACCTGTCAGAATCCATTCAGGTTTTGGAGGAGATTGCAAAGACCTACAGTGGTTGCTGCTCGTCCACAGTTGGACCAGCTGCAGATCTCTCACCCTACCCCACCCAGAGCAGACTGTGATGACACACATGTTACTAGTGTGTTGAGGAGTTCATCTGGGAGAGGTGGAAATCAGAGGACTCAGGTTTGTGGCGGAGACAAGCCTCTGCATCAATCTGTGAGTACTGGTAAAGGTTATTTGTTGTCCTTTTTGCGTTTAGTGGACCAGCCATACCTGTTGTGATTCATTTTCTGAAAAGTCTTGTTCATAAATTTCCCCCCAAATCTTTTGTAATGCCGCAGTAGATCCTTATTTTCAAAAGCATCTATTAAACCTGATGTTCAACATCCCCATAGCAGCTACTTGGTTCACTCCACATACGTTCCTAGACACTATTCACCAGACACTATTTTGTTAGATGTCTTAGCATGTCATCAAGCTAATTTTGGCCAAGCTGTGTTGTGAACTCTTTCAGTCTTTTGCAACATCCTCTGACTTAGGAGAATTCTGCTTTACAGGCTATGGAGAGCATGTGTATCTATAGCTACACATGCCAGAAACAGAATATGTTCCTTACCCTGTAAGCATCTGTTTGTGGCTTGAGGTGCTGTAGATTCACATGCACCCACTCTCTTCCCTGGAAGCCTATGGTTGTTGCAGATGTCTTTCACTGTCTCATTTTGCTTCATCTTCGTACTCACCCGTGCACATTACCAGTCATAAGAGGAGTCACTATACCTTGTGACTCGAAAGACGACTGATGAAAACCAAGTTGCACATGTCCGAGCCTAACACTAGAGTATGCAGAACATGTGAATTCACAGCACTACATGCCACCAACAGATGCTTAGAGGGTAACTAACATATTCCCTCTCGTGGATACATTTTCTAATTCCTCATCGCCCTCCCACCTCCATTTCCTGTCTAATGGCCTCTTTCGATCATCCATAAAAAGCCCCAAATTTATAGATCTGCACAAAATCACGTCAGATCAGTTATTTAGCTCTGCGTCACATGGCACAGACAGAGTCAAGAAATAATCTAATGTCCGCGCATTGGGGTTGAGTATATATGTGGCTCCGGCATCACCCCCAGGACAGGACGAAGTTGATGCGGAGCTGCATGACAGCACCTGCTGTTTCGGGTGAGCAATGCCGACAAAAAAATCTCTAAATTCAAAATGGCACATTGGGGTATTCAAAAGGTTTGGAATATTAGGATGAGAGCATCCACCAGAAAGAGCATTACTTAAGGTCAGTAACTTGTTCAACAGTGCGCAATGCTGTCTGGAGTCATACTGAAGGCTGATAAGGTTACACTACACCTATCTATTTGTTGGCATTTTAACAATGTGGCAGATTTACTAAATGATTGTTTCACTCACTGAATTACCAGACATTTTGTTTTAGACATTTATTTTTTTCTGTTGTTGTTAAACGTTCTAAGGACAGCTGGTTGCTCTCATCTCTGCGTCTCGAACATTTGGGGAGAGAATCTGAGCAAAACTACAGACCCTGCTAAAAAGGGAGTAGGTGGCAGATGAAGTCATATGTAGAGCGCAATTTTAGATACTGATTTTCATAACTTTTTTTACTGACAGGGCATTTTTCACTAAGGGGGAGGCACCATAATACCAGCTCCACCATGTTGAAGTTGCTGCTGGATTAGGAAGCTTACCAAAGAGCATGCCAAGTGGAGATGGTGCTAAATATATCTGGCTTGCAGTTCAGCCCTTAATGTATACAAATGTTCTCGTCACTAAAACCTATACAAATGTTCTTGTTGGACATACTTTTTAAAGTTCAAATGAATAAAGATTTATTAGGAGGCCTGAGAAAAATGAAGACGTTTCCTTTTGTTGTGACTGAACAAAATGCTCTCGAAATCTGCGAGTATACCTTTTAAACTTGTGTATAATGTGAGTGTGCAATACGTGACTTGGAAAGTTGCCTTCTTAATTGCTTTAACATTTGGCTGAAGGATTCGTGAGTTCCAAGCTCACTGTACTGAAAAACCTTACACAGGTTTCCACCATAATTAAGTTTCTCAGTGGTCTTCCAAATGTTGTCTTATTTTCATATCTGGCTGTTTAACTGTTAACTTTTCCAAATCCTTTCCCCTCATACAGTGAGGTCCTTCCACACAGTGGATGTGAAGAGCCCCAATTTAATTCTTAGTTGCAGCCAAATAAATTGTATTTATCCTTGTAACTAAGGCAATGCAAACAAAATAGTGCAAAAGGGTGAGAGGCATACAACAATGTGAAAAAAAGAGAGCAAAAGAAAATCCAGAGCAATAACTGAGATTCTGATGGATATTTGTAACTGCAGATTCCTCCCCTTTTGAATATTACCCAGACATTGGACTGTATATGAAAAACTTCACAGCCGTGCTCCAGCAGCCTGTACGACATGGCACCCTGTGTGCTGACATCAGTTCCTTTCTTTTTGAACTCCACTCCTAATTTTCATCAATTCTGATCAATCTCTAAAGTTACAGTGTCCTAGGAAAACAAGCCCCCTCCTAAAACAGGCTTTAAACTGTGCCGCGAATGCACAAAGCAGATGTCTGTCACGGGCCTGCACAAGGTTCCTCTCTGATCCCTGGGCTACAGCCCCAACTTTTTAAGTTGTGTAACCAAAATGCCCTTATGCACTCAAAGGCAATGGGGGGATAAGGTGGCAAAGCTCTATATTGCTGAACAAGAAGAGGTTTCAGGCGAAGCACATGTCAGGGTCTTGCTCAAAGTTGTGCTCCTGGTTCTTGTCCTGCCTCTCCCGTGGATGGTCCACTTCCTGGTCTATCTCCTCTGGTAAGTCAGTTCACTACAAATGCACACCTAAAAATTGGAAGCGAGACTCTACCTCACCCCGCCACTCTAGTTCTAAAGAGAAGGCGTAAGGCCATCAAGATGAACATTGCACCCGTTCTACCTCTCTGCCTGTAGAGCCCATTCCTTAGCTCATCGTAACTCCCCTGATTTCCCCAGGTCAGTATAACCCACAACAGATTGCAGCCTTCAAGGAGGCCATGCTGCACATTTTAAATGCAATATCAGTTCCCTCCGAAGCGCCTTCAGGGCCTCAAGGAGCCGCAAGGGCTCCATCCAGTGTCGTATTACTGCAGAAGGGACCTCTCCCGAAACAGTCTGCCCCCTTGGGACTCATTCACGGGCCCATACCAGTTTCGGTACAGTCTTCCACACCAGCTCAGATATACACACCGGTTTCCACCTCACCAATGCGGATGGATGACCTGGATGGATGGACACCGATGCAGAATCCCAAACCAGCCGTGGCCCAAGCTCAACATAGATTACAAAAGCACAACATGTAGCCTGATTCTAACCCTAATGCTTTACCATGATGCAGCGTCCAGCTGAGGAACCATTCTCTTTGTGGCTCTGACTGAAAGTGTGCATTTTGTAGGTAGTGTCCCTCATGATTCTGATGATAAAGAGATGGGAGATACTTTGCTCCTCATTATGCTGATGATGCATTATACCTACACAATGCCTGTGGTTTGGAAAAATTTCCTGAAACCGAGCTTGACTCATGACCAGGACCCCAATGGAAGAAAGTGTTGTGTATACAGAGGTGGTCAGTAGGGTAACTGAGATTGCCCTTCATTGAAACAAAGTCAGATTTTCTCACAGAGATTCTTCAACCTGGGCCTTCCACCTCTGAGCCATCAATTCCATTTAACAAGGCCCTTGGCAACATGTTAATGGCCGCATGGTCAAAACCCTGTTCTTAACCACTGATTAGTAGACCAGTCACCTTTCGACATAGATCTACGCCTGAGGAGGCAGTTGTTTTGATTACACAGCAAACCCTGCATTTGAGAGCTTCATAATGCATGCTGCCACTAGCCAGGTTAATCGTAACTCTTCCCTGACCATTCCCGTTGGCGGGGCATCCAAACCGGTCAAAACATTTGTCAAAAGAATGTTTTTATCTGCAAGTTTGTCCCCAAGGTCCTTAAACATGCTTGTTCAGCAGATAAACATATGCTCTCTGGGATATGGCCAGCGAGATAATGCTGGCGGTCCCATATTTGAGTTTCTTTGCCACAAACCATGCATGACCGAAAGGACATTATGGTCATTCGTGTTGGTCTGTATAATAAAGATTTTATTTCTAGGGATGTTGGTAGCAATGTAGTCTTGAGAAGGCATGATATACAGGAGTCCTTAATGGACATGCCCTCTGATGCGGCCAGACATTTTGAAAAAAGGCAGACCTTTCTAGGAAGGTACAAAGACAGCAGAGCCACAGCACGATCCTTAGATCTTAAAGAATTTCCCCACCAATTCTGCCGGTTTAGAATTTACTCCAGGGGATTTGCATACAGACTGAGGCTGCCATCGCAACTGGTGGTGCAGTAATCAATTCATTCCTTTTGTGGGCCACCACTGCGGTGCCAATAGGCAACATACATGAAAACAGGACCTTAATTTCATCTACAACCTATTTTCCTCCCACACCAGAATGAACTTCGGAGGAGCACTTACAAATTCTGATGTAGGAGGTACTTTTATTGCTCTCCAAAGGTGGCATGGAATGGGTACCAGATAAAGGCAAGGGATGTTATTCCCACTATTTCCTGGCATAGAAAAAGGATGGACACCTCAGGCCCATTCTGGACCTTTTCCCACTGAATTACTTCCTGTGGAAGGACACTTTCAAGATGCGCACATTAACTGACATTCTGTCAGTTACAGAACAAGGAGACCCAGGAAACGCTTGGACTTGCTGGAAGAGGGGATGTCTCCGCACTCATTGCTGAGATTCCACCCTGAGTGCGGAAACTCCCCCATGACTGTGGGGCCTCTGCCACGAGAGCGAAGACCCTTTGTGAATCAGGCCCTCAGTGTGCTGTGTTCCAGCTCGGCCTTTGTTCGGCCCCTTGGCTGTTCACAAAAGTGATGGCGGTGGTCGCTGCCAAATCTTGAAGTTCGGGAGTATATGCATTCCCATACATCGACTGGCTGCTCGCCACAGTCACTCGTGTACCAACTCCAGACGAAGGCCAGCCTCTTGACATTGTTGGGGTTTTACAATAATGAGCTGAAGTCAGAGGATCATATTTATGGGGGGTACTGTTCATAGTGGCATTCAAAGCCTTAATCCTTCTGTATATGTTCTCACCACTTTATCACCTGCCTGGGGTACTGAAGAAAATGAAGAATGAATGGCCCCAAGTCATTGTGTGTCTATTTTCACTATAGCACTGGTACCTCGCCTGAATCTTTAGACCTAAGTACTGGTCTGGAAGAGTGTGGTATCTGGAGCTTCTCGGCCAGACCAGAGCTTCTGCAACCTACACCTCCATGCGTGTAAATTGAGTGGCAGCAGTTAAATACATTTGATCTTCCTACAGAAATGATGGATGTCATCATTGCTGCCAGACACCCTACCACTAAGTCAATCTATGATTAGTGCTGAGATAAGTTTGTTTTCTGCAATACTGGTCACTTGCAGGCTAGACTGTCTGAAGTCCTTTTATTTGCACTTTCATAGTCCCATCTGGGCCTTGCAGTTGCAATGGAAAATAGTTGTCAGCCTTCTAAGCTTTTCTTTATTTCAACTGCATTTTTTTAAATCCCCAAGTGTGATGCTGTCTACAGAAGGTTTGAGACATATGTTCCTCCCTCCCAAACCAAGCCCCCTGCCTCCCAAGCCATCTGATGCCTCACTGGAGCCTTAACCTGTTCTTGACTTTCGTGACATGCAACCCCATTTGAGCTTATGCATAGTTGCTCCATCAGAGTCTGAATTCTAAAAATGTCTTCCACATTTCCATTGCGTCAGTGAGCTGTCAGCGATTTATAGGCGCTATCAGTCCAACCTCCTTATACCACATTTCTTTCCAGATAAGTTGACCTTTATTCCGAATGTCATGACATACTTCCATGTTGGCCAATCGATCACAGTACTGACTTTCCTTATGCTGCCTGATCCTACAAATAAGAGAGGCTGCATCACCTTGACCAAAAAAGAGTATTGAATGTTTACTTGGACCGCATGAAAGACCATCATTTTGATGAGCAGCTCTTTACTGGGTTTTGATGGGCAAAGGAAGGGCAAGGCAGTTCAGAAGAAGACCTTGTCATGAAGGATAGTCTTTTGTATCAAAATCTGCTATGCTTTGGACAAGAGACAACCCCCTGAGGCCCTAACTGCTCATTCTATTCAAGCCAAGGCTGCGATGGTGGCACTGGCATCAGGAGTATTTGTCTACTAACCTGTGACATGAGCAAAGCGCTACTACCTCGATTGCCAGCTCTTGTGGAAGGCTCACTTCGTCTGCTCGTTTTTTTAGGATTTTTTTGATTTAGGCCACCCCACAGACCCTCCACCCTGGAGAGGTATTGCTTTGGTATCTTTTCAAAAAGTGAGGAATCTGCGGTTCGCAGTGTGCATCAGAAGAACAACTTGCTTATCTTTGGTAACGCTCTTTCTGTTGGACACTAACTGCAGATTCCTCACTACCTTCCCACCTGCTTGTTCTGTGTAGTGGCCTCTTTAACATCATAAAAGATCCTAAGTTGGAGATCAGCAAACGGTCAGCAACAATTGTTCTACACTTCCCATGTGAAGGCGCTGTAAGGTAAAGAAATAAGAAACTGACATTAGTGTGCCGGGGGTTGCACTTTCCGACACTTTTGGATTGTGACTTCAACATGGAGCCACATGGCACCTTCTGCGAGGGTGCAGGAGCACTGCTGTAAAGTTTTTGTAGATCCAGTCTGGCACCTGGGGAATAGTCAAAAGGTGAGGAATCTGCGGTTAGAGTTTGAGAAATGGATTTAATCCCCCAGGTTTTTTGCTTCTTAGACTACCTGGTATAACAACTTCAGTAGTGAGTGAGTCCCACTGCTGGAGTGTACCTCACTATATTCTCTGATATAACGGTTATGGAGTGGAAACCGCCAGTGTCCCCCTTTTAAGAGAAGTTGTGGTACTGCGCTACAAGGGTAAGAGGTTGTGGACTGATTGCATGTGAACATCTATGCAGATATGTGCGGGCTGAGTGTTTGAGCCTAACATCTAACTTATTCCAGTATCTATGCACAGGATTGCTTGTTGCAGAAGAGACCCTACATGGATTGGTGGTGACCTCGAGTAGGACTTATATTGTGAGGTAGCATTCATAGTATAGGTCTGTAGTGGTTAACTGAAAAGAGTGGGTGCTTTACTGAAATGTATATGATGGGTGAACTCTGAAGTACAGTTTTGCCTACTTGGCCTAGAGATTCAGATGAGGGATCAATCCTGTGGTAAAAATAGACACACAGTGTAGATCAAATGTCACCTTTGTGATAGCTGCACTCCTCTTGGCACATAAAGACTTGTCATATTTCTCTTTCCTTAGCTCATATTTGGATTCCTGGATTTTGTTCTCCCTGCTGGGCCAAGTTGATTACTCTGCTGACCAGCAAGAGGACCAAATGTGTAAAGATGAATTTTCACACCGCTGTTGTGTTGAAGAAGAATATTTATTGAACACAAGATTCCAACACATAAAATGGTTCAGGTCAGAGGGGACACCTGGGAGAAGGTCTCGTCGCCTCAGTCATCAGCTGTCATCTAGCAACATGCCAGAACGTCTAGCGGTTGACAAGACACAGGGGAACAAGTATGGTGTACTTGAGCGGACAATAGGATAATAAATCACAACACATCTTCCTCCTTGCAGATGGTTAAATGAACAATAAAAAAACCAAATGTTATACAAGGTAATGAAAAGAAAACAGCGAGGATAACGTTTGCAGACACTAAGGACGTAACCCATAAGAGCGAGAGACTACTGAGGCCACACAAATTAATCGCGCACATAATTCCCCAAGTGTCGTCGATAGAACTACAGAGCGTCCCGTTCTGCTGGTACTGTGAAAGGACAACCCACCAGCAACGGTGGAAACGACTCGGTACACAAGGGGGATTCATGAGAATTAACCTGTGAGTGCGCACCACAGCTCTCATCTTCATCCTCCTATCATCTGCCCCTTTCACACACGCGAACAACACTTGTGTGAGCAGTGCTAGAATCATGAACAGCCTGGCTATGATCAACCCTGGGCATTGAAACATCAACATGTTTATACGAAGACAAAACTGAAAAGTGCCAAACCCTTCCATCCCTCAAAAAAGTAGAATTGCAAAACACCTTGCTGACAGTAAGGGTTTGGGTAAACTTACTCTGTCCCTTTACAGTGTGGATACTTTTTTTGACTCTTACAACGTCACCCACTCTCAAGTGCACTGGCCTGCTACAGTGTTTTTTGTCAAACCTCTCCTTACATTCCACTTGAGCTGCCTCCAGTTTATGTCTTACTTGGCCAGCTGACCAATCCACTCATCTGGCTGCTGCCAACCAACCCAAGTTGTCCTTTGATATAGGAGTTCCGCCCCTCATTAGTTCAAAAGGACTGTTACCCGTGCTGTTACACGATGTGATGCGATACACCCACAATGTCTTTAGGATTTCAAGTTTCCAAACCAGATTATTGTTACACGCTAACTGTACAATACCCTTGCTAACACGGTTGAAGCGTTCCACAGCGCCGTTGCCAGCGGGGTGGATAACATTTTTGGAAGGGCCGGGCGAACGCGGGGTCGGTTCCCCGGCCGTGGACAATCATCCTCTAGACCCTTTCTGGGATGTGCCTCCAGATTCCAACAGTCTTCGTTTTATGGGGCACAGTCCTTTTTACCGCAGAGGCAGAGAAACCGTTCAAGACCTTTCCGGGGTGAAAGAAGAAACAGAGGTTAATCCACAGGTAAGAATCTTCAAAGACCCTTTATATACCCCTGTAAAGGTGGGAGGGAGCCTAGCCCTTTTCTCTGGGAACTGGACTATGGTAACTCCAGATCCATGGGTTCTAAAAACTGTCATGGGTTACAAAATAGAGTTTGTAGATCTCCCCTTCCAGACCGAACCTACTCGAGAGATAATCTTTTCTCACGAACAGAGGAAATTAGTTTCCCAAGAAATCAAGGAATTCTTGTCCAAAGGTGCAATAAGGGAGAGCTCACAGAAAGGTTTTGTTAGCAACATATTCTTGGTCGAAAAGAAAGACAAAGGGCAAAGACCAGTGATAAATCTGAGAAGCTTGAATTGTTGGGTAACATACCACCACTTCAAAATGGAAGGGATATACCTCCTAAGGGACATTTTAAGGAAAGAGGACTGGTTAACTCGCCTAGATTTAAAAGATGCGTACCTGACTATCCCAATTTGGGAGCCACACAGGAAGTTCCTTCAGTTCACTTGGGAAGGGAAACTATGGGAATTCTGCACCCTCCCGTTCTGGCTTTCTTCGGCCCCTTGGTGTTTCACCAAGGTACTTAGTCCGGTGGTAGCTTGGTTAAGGGAAAGGGGCGTGAGATTAATTATCTATTTGGACGATATCCTTATTATGGGTCAGTCCAAGACGACGGTGGCTCGCCACACGGATCTTGCCTTTCGCTTCCTTCAACATTTAGGATTCGTGATAAACACAAAGAAATCCTGCACAGTTCCAAGTCAAGGAACGTAGTTTCTGGGATTTATGGTCAACACCCTGAATGCAGAGTTGAAATTACCAAGGGAAAAGATGAAGAAGCTCCGAAAGGAACTCAGAAAGGTGCTGTCATTGAAATCTTTTCCTTTGAAACTGTTGGCGAGAATCCTGGGTCTCCTCTCTTCAACCATCCAGGCAATTTTTCCACGCCCCCTACACTACAGGGCTCTTCAGAGACTGAAAGCGAAGGCTCTCAAAATCAGTCTCTCCTACTCACAACTGATTTCCCTAGATCAGTATTCAAGGAAGGAATTGACTTGGTGGCTCAAGAATGCGGAAGCCTGGAAAGGCAGGGCCATCTTCGGAGAATCCCCAGATTTAATAATAGAGTCGGATGCAAGCTTAGAAGGATGGGGCGCTACATGTGGTGGCACATCGATAGGGGGACGTTGGACTCAGGACGAGAAGGATCTTCATATCAATTACTTGGAACTCCTGGCAGGTTCTTTTGCAGTACGGAGCTTCTCTCTGTGAAATGCTGCATTATGCTGCGCATGAACAATGTCTCTGCAGTGAAGTATGTCAACATGATGGGGGTCCACGATCCAAGGGTCGTACAGAAGTAGCGAAAGGATTCTGGGGCTATTGTTTGAACAAGGGACTCTCTGTTCCGGCAGAACATATTCCTGGTTTGAACAATGGCGTAGCGGATTGGTTCTCGAGAAATTTCAGGAATTCCAGCAACTGTTAGTTGGACGAGAAGGTTTTCTTGGCAATTCAAAACAGATGGGGTCCCTTCGGGACGGATCTTTTCGCGGACCGGCTGAACACGCAATTGAAAAACTGCTCCAGCTGAAAACCAGATCCTCAAGCTTCTGCGGTGGATACCTTCCTCCAGGACTGGCGGGGGTTGAAGCCATGTGCCTTCCCGCCGTTTGTCATGCTTCCACGCCTTCTCCTACATGCCCGTCGTTACGCACAGGACATGGTAGTAATATCTCCTCTTTGGAGGTCGTGAGCATGGTTCCCATCCATTCTAGAGATGTCCGTAGACTTTCGGATTCTCATTCCACCTTTCAGGGAAATTCTTGTGGGTCCAGAGGGCGAATCTCACCCTCTCATAGAGCAAGGACTTATGGTTCTGACGGCATAGAGGATTTCAGGCGTCAATGGAAAATCCCTGGACTTTCGCAAAATGCTTTCCAACTTATTTCTGAATCCTGGGCACCGGGAACTTGGAAAGCATATCGACTAGCGTGGGATAAATGTGTTCGCTGGTGTTATTCAACAACACTATGAACCAGTTTTATCTGATTTAGTTCACATAGTTAATTTTTTATCAGAACTTTTCGCTTCTGGCCTATCTTACAGGACAGTTAATGTATATAGATCAGCCATAGCCGTGGGTCATTCCCTTATTGATAGTGTCTCGGTGGTACAAAACCTTTTGACAAAGAAAATTATGAGAAGTATTAGGGTTCTTAATCCTCCAACCCCTATATATACAGCTTTATGGGACGTAAGAAATGTTTTACACCTCTTGTCCTCCTGGGGTGACAATGCTAACCTTTCCCTTAAACGTATCTTTTTCAAGCTTACTGTCCTACTTTGTTTAATCTCTTTTAGACAAACCTCTGATGTTAAGGCCTTGGACATTACTTCCAGAGCTTATCAGCCTGAAGGAGTTTGTTTTTATCTTAAGAAAAGGACTATGACTATGTCGCCTTCTATTTTCTACCCTTCTTTCTCTCTGAATGAAGATTTATGTGTTGTCAAGTGTCTAAAAGAGTATGAAAAGAGAACTGCCCCCTTGAGAGGGGATGTGAGTCAACTTCTGATCTCTCACAGATTCCCTCATAAAGCGGTCTCATCTCCCACGCTTGCAAGTTGGGTGAAATTAGTGATGAGTGAGAGTGGTGTGGATGTTTCTATCTTTGGTGCTCACTCCATGTGAGGTGCCTCGGCTTCTAAAGCCTTTATGTTCGGTGGAGGCCTCCAAGATATTCTTAGAGCTGCTGACTGGTCGAATGAGAGTATGTTTACATTTTTTTTATTTCAGACCAATCAATATTGTGATTGATAATGTGCTTAATTCACTTTGAACTTGCATAATGTTGGCCTCTGTGTCATGCCATAAAATTTAGATTTTTCACAGCCTGGTGGGCAGAAAATCTGGATTTTATTAAAGACGCAGAGGCTAAGATTATCCCACCTCTTATCCCGCCCTGGGTTTATTCTTTGACTTTATTATGTCTCATTTTTCTTTCAGAATAATCCTTCTTTAGATTCCATTTACTTTAAGAAGTTTCTATGACATTTCAAGCTATGTTTCCTTGTTCGCAGCTTCAATATAATAAAGAAGGAAGATGGATGTGTGTTCATGCACTTTATGCTGTATTAGAATGTTGGTTTGAGTTCTTTATTCTCTCCATTGTTACTTCTGAGCTGTGGCAATAAAGGAGAATGTGCATAATCTTAGCCTCCATGTCTTTAATAAAATCCAGATTTTCTGCCCACCAGGCTGTGAAAAATCAAAATTTTGCACTGCAAAATGTAGATAAATACAGGAGCACTAATGAAAGCTTGTCTTCATGTGACACAGCAGAAAGTTCTTACAACATTTAGTCATTAAATGCTGTGAGGTTGTAGATTTTTGGGCAGATGTTAAAGCAATATACTTAGTAACTAGTCACTCTTTGAATGTGGACATTAAAAGCATCATTAGCTTGGATTTGAAGCCTATTGGTTGGCTAGAGGATAAAGAAAAATGGAAAAGTATGATGAAATCATTTATTTAAATCTGTACATTTAACTTCTTTTTTCTCGGTTGTGAGGGTATCTTTCTTCAAAGCAAATGAAAATCTAATTTAGTCTATCTAGGAGAACTACTTAGGCTTAGGCAATGATTGATGGGTTTCCTGTAAGCAACTGTGAGATTTTAGATTACAAGTAAATATTTTATTTAAGAAATCATATGTCAGACTATCTGTAGGAAGCTTCTGTTTGCCAGGTTTTCTTTCTCATTCTGCTTTTTATTGTTTGTTATACCACAATTTAACAATTCTGTATGGTTTTCACTTTTAGAATTTTAAGTTTTCTCATAACCTGCAATTTGGATACATTTTTGCATAGGAATTTCCATTTTTGACTCCTAAGTTGTCCTAAAATATATGTTAAATTAAAAAATAGATTCACTTAATACCATCTCTTTTCATCATCTCTTCTGCCTCCAAAACATTGTCATCATTAAACATATTTTGTCTGTGATCCTTCCTGGCTACTCAGTGTGATTATATACAAAACATGAATATATGTAAGATTACTTAAGGTTGCGAGTTGTTCATTACCTCATTGTAAAACAATGCTTTTATTATTTCAGGTGGAGGTTTGTAAATCTGGCCATGTAACTGCTGTTCCATTTTGGTACCATTTATACCTGGATGAAGAAGTTAGCTTGGATACCTCTAGCGAATCTTCACACTGGAAACAAGCAGCAGTAGTTTTGGATCAGCCTATACCAGTGACTGTGGGAGATGTACTTCTGCTTGCTGTTCAGTACCAAAAAAGTAGTGTCAACATTACGGTGAAGAACTATCCCCTATGATAAACTCCACTTTTTGGCTTTGGGAAAATAGCGTGTTGTTAAAGTATTGTTTTAAGTTTGGATTTCACTTTTATCACTACCTTCCCAGCCTGAATTGAAGCACATCTGAGATTAAAGTTTTATTGCATTTTGGACTACATATCATGACCAAACCTATGTGATTTAGTGCTTGGTTGTCTTCATTGGGGTAGATTTGTTTACAGGATGTCTTGTGCATTGAATTACCTTCCTGCTACACCTGTTTTCTGTCTGAAGTATATATCTAGTGTTGAGAGTTCCCATCTATGTTTGATGGTAAGGGAGGATAAAATGCATTTTTTATCCACCCATATGAACTGAAACCCCTGCCTCCTATTTTCTTTCTTTTTCTTTTAACAAACCCACGTCTGGGCCCTTTCGATATATATATTTTTCATGTGAGGTTTAAAATGTTTCAAGAAATGTACATGGCATGTGATGTGCCGAACCGCGCTTATGTTGTTGCATTCAATGTCTTTATGGAAGAGAGTGATTTTTTTTCCTTTAGGCATATTTTTTGTTATGTGGATTTATGGTTTTGTAGTTTTCCCCTACTACCTAGCTACTTATAAACTGACAAATTTGGTGTAGAAAATATAGGCAAGGTTACTGATAATGTTCATTATTTTAATCCTTTGTCCGTTAAAATGTAGTCATCAAAACATTACAAGGATTTTTGAACTCACAAATATTTGTAAATTATACCTGTAATTGGTTAAATAGAACAGATCTTAATTTGCTGACTTTGCTGACTTGTCTTGTTAAGGATCATGTTGAAACTATGAACATGAGCAAACACAACTTAGAAGAGATAAGCTTTAGCCATGCCTACAGCAAGTTTGTGAATGCTGCAACTTTCACAATTGAGTTCTGTTATGGATAATTTTTTTGATAGACATGGTTCTCTCAACTCATTTCTTACTTTAAAATGTTTGTCCTTTTTTGTTTTGCATGAGGACCATAACATATGCATTTTTCTCAGTTTTTTTTTGTTTGAAATAGTTTCACGGATTATTATTCTTCCATTACAATTCTCCTTATGATTGGAAGATATATTTAATGTAGTAGAGTTTTATGGACACTGAAATTCTAGACATACGTTGTGTGTTTGGAAAAGGGAGGTTTACTACATCGATGTGAGGGACAAAATGCAATATCTACATCAACTGACTATCACCCTTGTAAAGATATTTACTGGTTTGAGTTTGCCTAGTTAGCAATGTTGCATTTGTTTTACATGAACTTTGACATGAAGCTGACAAACATTCATTACTGTATATTTCTGTGCTTGAGCAGAACACCTGTGTTTGATATTTCAAAGCACTATTGTACCTCAAAAGCATACATTAGTTAGTACATGGAATTATGTTGCTGTATATGAAGCGATAATGCACTGTATGCTTCGCTATTACCAAAGGCATCTTTCAAAAATCTGTTCTGTTATACAGGTTACCATACTCCACATTGCTAACAAAAAAAACATATTCATATTTGTATACATCATTTAGTTGTGAGCTTTTTTGTTGCTGAATACTCGGATAATTAATTTTTCTTAATTTGGAAAGTTGTATTTACATGACCATAACATGTCTACCATATGAATTTATTATTAATACTTGCATTGTGACCCAGGTGACACATTCTAAAACCTACACTTTATGAAGAACAAACACTGTACATATTTACAACCACAGCATTCCTATTTTTAGGGGTACATTTACTATTTTGGAGGATGGACTCAGTGTATAAACACACCGGCGACCACAAAAAAAAAAGATATTTTTTAACCTTTTAGGCAATTTTAAACCAGTATAGCACCAAAGTTGTTTTATGTGTTAATATCTTAATAAACGCACCTACACCGTAGCTGATTCCTATTTTTATATTATGATGATCAGTAAACCCTTAGTATAGTTCTTCCAATGACAAAATCACTAAAACAATTCCACTTAACATGATAAATATCGGGCCTTACCTGTCCCACTTCCCACTGGAGTTATGGAAGAAATTAGGTTTAGAATCTGTTCCTCTCCATCTACTGGAATGCTTTTAATCTGTCCCGTAGTGTGGCGTGATGCTTTGCGGAGTTGTAAGAACAGCACATGCTGCACCCCTTTTGACTTCACTCCAGTTACAGCACATCATTTTAAAATACTTTGCCTAAGTTTAATTTAAACCTACTGCAAAAACTGTCTTGTATTTGTACTTCCTTACAAGCAAAAGCAACAGAGCTATCGGCTGTAGTTCCTTATCCAGTACTTATACTGTTCCTGACTGTCCATTTCTCTAAAATACATGCGTGCAAGTTTGGTATGGCTTTCAAACGTAAGAAAAGTGTACTGGTAAATGTATTTTAGTTTCAAATAAAACAACATTGACTTATAGTTTCTCAAAAGGAGCCATAATTATATGAAAGATATGAGAGCCGTTCAGGCGCACATGCTCGTGGAAGGAGCTGCTGAGAGGAAACCACCAGACTTGTAAAGGGAAATGTGTGTGCATTTCGGGATGGTCCAGGATGCCTGAATACAGTTGTTCTCCGTGCAGACTGGATTACTCAAGAGCAGAGCAGCTCGTAAAATTCCGACCAGACAAGGGAACATCTTTTCTGGAGCTTTCGTGTTTTTCTTAAACCCAGTGGCTATGCTTCAGGCCCATTCCCAGAGCTCTCTTGCAGGGAACTCATTTTTGCTGCAGTCCTAGCATGCATATGCAAGTATTTTTAGGCAGGGAATAGCCAGCTTTGACAAAACAAAGAAGACAATGTGTAACACTTCAACTACCGTTGTGAGTGTTTCCTGGAAGCGTACTTTTATTTATTAGTTTGGAGTGAGCTAAAATGGCCGCCGAAGTAGGAGCTGCTTCTCGCAAGCTCCGAGGCTCGGGTTCCCATTTTTGGGAATATCCCTGCATTAGCCCGGCTTCGCGTGCCCGCAACTGATCTACTCTTGGAGGTGGTTGCGGGGCTTCTGCGGCAACTTACCTCTTCATCTGCCCGATCCTCAGATGCTTCTTTGGCGAGCTGTACCTGATCTCACCTGGGACACCCCACTTGTTTTCCGAGCCAGTTTCAGGTAGGAGCATCTGGAGCTCTGTTATTGATCTGCTGTCACTCGGGGTCAGAGGCTGCAGCTGGGCTCTTTGCGACCAGGCAGTCCCTCACGCAGACTTCCCTTGTTCATCAGGAGTTGCCGGAGGACGCCCGCTGTGCCGTGTGCATCTCGACATGCCCTGATGCTGGAGGAGAAAGGGAGACTGCAAGTGCGTTAACCGGGGCCAGCTGGGAGAGAATCCAACATGGAGTAAACCTCTCCTGGGGGACCCAGAGAAGCAAGTGGCGCCCAACGGTACGGTGAGTGCAACAGCGCGAAAGGGGAGATGCGACAGCTGCCATTTCCCTCCAGCGCAGCACAGCATGGGGAGAAGCTCAGACTACCCAGGAGAGTCCTGTTAAGGCTGCCTCCTGGCTGAAGTAGCTGCAGCAATGCCCGATACCTGCCAGAGAAAATATTTTTAACTCCAACTCCTGACGAGATTGCTGAATCAGGCGGTGCCTCACCTTAAAATGGCGCCTGCGGAGGACGCACTTCTCGTGGTAACTCTGGCCTTCAGCTCAGGTAGCTCTTACACATTAGCGACGAGACACTTCCCCTTTCCCTGGACCATCATTGTACTACTGACCCTAATTTGGCAGCTGCATAGGCTTTAAGGCGACATCTCCGATTGAGGCAATCCAGGAGACACCTGATGAAGCGAAACGAATACCCTAGGGGCCCCTGAAAATACAAAGGGAAAAGATAAAAATGGAGATTGGCCAAATGGAAGCCCTGGGGCAGAATCTCTTGCCTGACCTCACAGTGCTCATTTTCCTCAATGAGCCACTACTCTTGGACAAAAATTGGACCTCGACCAGACCTCGAGCATATCCCCCATCCGGCTCTTTAGCTTCTATAGTGTAGATCAAAATGGAACCCAACACACATTAATTTACTGATCGTCACCTACTACCATCAAAATCGGTTGAGTAGGAGCAGCAGTCTCGCAGGCTACTGAACCAATGACCTAACTCGCATTTACCCTTCCACAGTGAGGGTCTTTCTCTACCAGCCCGACTGTCCCTAAAATGGCCTCCATAAGTGTGCCCTTGTCCAAAGCACTCCTACTCCCCTTGTTGGGGATGGATCCAGCATTTATGCCCTGGAGTCTTGAGGCCCCTCTGCGAGAGTACACAGCGACAAGGGAGTCACACATAGCTGAGGACTGGGAAAGATCCCCTTACTGCTGGGAGCCGTCTCCTACCCAGCCGGACGTCAGACACTGTTACTTCCTCGTCTCCATGCTGTGTCTCTAACCCCCTCCCCCACCTCCTCCCTCCTTCATTCTTTGTCTACTTCCCGTATTCCTTTCCTCTCTCCCCTGAATTTCTCTCCCGCTGCTCGCTTTGTTTATCCTTATACCTATGCTATGCTTTTGTAACTCATGTAACTACGCTCCAGCAACTGATGTAAATGTGTAACTTTATTCTGAAACAATGTTCTTCCTCATGTAAAGCGCTCTGATACATCTGAGTCTAGCCAGCGCTATATAAAACTTTTCAAATAAATAAACTTTTCAAATAACGAATTAAGACCACTGTTTTAATTTATGAATGAACGGTTTTGAAAAGTTGGCATGATCTCATTTAAACACCTTAAATTGACTTTTATTTTAGTCATGTCATGCAAAAACATAATTGACATTACAATTTAATTAGAAAGCTAGAATTTCAAACCTTTCATGTAATGGGAGTGCGGTGAATATTAGGCAAACAAAAAGGAAGCTGCTATTCAAATATGTTTTTCATGAGACTATTTAAGATTGTTAAAAACACAATATGGGCACCTTTGTATTGTTAATGGCTGAGGGCCATATGTATTAAACTCCCTTTTTGCGTTTCCCAATTAGTGATTTTTCGCGAATGCAAATTGATAATCGCAAAACAGTATGTAAATAAAAGCTCGCAAAAAAATAGCGATTCAGTAAAAATCGCTATTTACATTGAGATATGCCAAATAGCGATTCCTTAATCAAAAAATCGCAAAATTGCGAATTCGCAAATCTGAGAATCGGAAACTCAGGTGCAGCTTGATGACATCACAACCAGGAAGTGTGACTACCCATGCTGCATCTGAGTTTCAGCAGCACAGTGAGAGACTAAAAGCTGAGGTGAGGGATCACTGCAGTGCTACACTCAATGGCAGAGACTGGAGACATGGCCAGCAAGGACAATCAGCAGCAGGGGGAGACACCCAGAAAAAAGAAACAAAAAGTTCTCAGAAAGTGAACTGGAGGTCCTGATTCAGGAAATGGTTGAAAGCCATGAGCACCTTTTTGGCAAGAAGTCCCTGCGTGTGCCTGAGACACGCAAGAGAAGGATATGGGCAGGCATCCAGCGTAAAGTCAATGTAATTGGCGTCACCCACCGAAGCATGGAAGACCTCAGGAAGCGCTGGTATGACATGCACCAGCACTCAAAGGAGAAAGTTGCTGCCAGGGTGGAGCAGGCTAAGAATACCGGTGGTGGGACCTCTACTGCCACCGCTTCAACACCACTCGAGGAAATGGTTGAGGGAACCCTGCTTCCGGAGAGTGTTATGGGCGTGGCAGACCTGGACAGCTCCGACCACCCGGAACCAAGACAAGGTAAGAAGCATGCCATCACACCCCTGATACCCCCTACTTCCTCCTCACACCCAGGAGAGACCCAGGTTCACAACAAAACCATAAGTCCAGTGCAGGTACACAAGCACACACAGCAATGCATTATGGGAGATGTAGTCACATGCACCTAACAGTGGAGCATTGACACCCAGCCAGTCCCAAACAGTGAAATTTAATGCATGACAAATGCAAGGCAGGACAGAAAATGAATGTGTGCATTTACGTCCACAGCACCAGCAGAAACACAGGGAACAGTCAGTGGAGGCGAGGATGAATCCCCCAACCCAGAGGCGACAGGGCAAGAGGAGGTGGAGGTGGAGGAGGAGGAGGAAATGGAGGAGGAGGGCAGCCCAGTTATTCCTCCAAAACGCAGAAGGCCGATTGCAGTCCCACCATTGCCTCCGCTGGAGGAGGAAGTCCAGGACACCGATGTCGATGTCCAACCAGTCCTGGGACAGCCAGAGCCACAACACCGTGCAAGAGCACGTGCAGATCCAATACCGCCAATACCATCCAGGCGCAGGGCACGTGCATCCACTAGTGCAGCAGTCACAGGAGAGGACACAGTCTTCAGAGGGCTGGAGGGGCACATGTTAGAAGTCCAGTGCCTGCAGGCAAGAAACATAGGTCAATACAGAGGCAAATCAGGGTTGGCTTCATGGGCATGACGGGTGCCTTGGAGGCACTCTGTGCTGAACTGAGGGCGGATCGTGCTGCTAGGCGCAGGGAGATGCAGCGCCTAGACCTCTACCCCAGGGTGGTAAACCGCCTTTCCTCAGCGACCAATGTGCTGTCAAGGCGCAGCATCAGTATGCAGCAGGAGGTGGCACACAGCAGCCAGGACGTGGCAAGTTCCTGGTACAGGTGACATGTGCTGTGGATCAGCTGCCACTACTGGCCCAGGAGTCCTCACTCCAACAGACGAGGACGCCCAATCTGGCAGGAGCTGCATTACACCCCCGCCCCCCCGGATAGGCGCCTTAGTGTGTGTCACAGAGGGGCTTCTGAGACAGGTGAAGAGGGCACTGTACACCCACAGCGAGGGGCTATAGGCCGACAGCGCCGCAGTTGAGGTGCTTAGACTTTGACATGGAGATGGGTCCATCAACCCAGTGTACACGGACACTTGGTCCAGATTGGTCATTTGCACTGTGATTCTAACATGTGCTGGGCATTGAAAAATACATTGTGTGCTACACAGGCTGTATGCCGATATATATCCTGAAACTAAAGGAAATTAAACACAGTCTCGTAATTGATATTTAGCATTGTGTCATGTTTTGTTACCTAGAAATAGTTCTGTGTGATCTCATCTCACCTCTGGCGCCCAGCAGCTGCACCAATTACACCGCCTGGCATGCGTCCTGGAGCTGGCCCCTCCTCATCTGATGATTCCGATTCGCTGAGCTCCACTGGTGTGCCTTTCCTGGTGGCGATGTTGTACAGCATGGCACACGCTACCACTATCTTGTGACAGGTCTGGGGGCTGTATTGTAGTGCCCCTCCACTTTTATGTAGGCATCGCAATCTGCTCTTGAGTATTCGGAAGGTCCGCTCAATGATACATCTGGTTGCTATGTGGGCACTGTTGTAGCTTCGCTCCCCAGCGTTGGCAGGATTCAGGTAGGGAGTCCGTATGTATTCAGGAACTGCATACGCACTGTCACCTGTGGGGTGGGAGGAATATGGTTAAACACTGTCATGCCAATGCTATCCTTTACTAGTGGGTCCTTTGAACAAATGCAATTACCTAGTAGGTATCCCTCACCAAACTCCCCACTCGTGAGTTAACGGTGTATCCCACTTTGGCGGAAGATATAGGCGTTGTGTGTGCTGCCTGGGTATTTTACGACAATGTCGATGATAATGTGCTTGGCATTACACACAACCTGTATGTTCAGGGAATGGTAGGAATTGCGATTCCTGAACACATAATCGTTTTGGGATGGGGGGTATATGGCGACATGTGTCCCATCTATGCATCCAATGACGTGGGGAAATTGTGCAATTTGATAGAACTCCTGCTTGGTCTGGTCTAGTGCCTGTGGTGTGCTGGGGAAGTGGATGTGGTGATGCATCCTCTGTACCATGGCATCAAGGAACGGGTGGAAAAAGCACGACAATGCATTCTGTGAGACCCCTCCTGCTGAGGCTATCACCCCCTGGAAGCTACCTGATGCCAAGAGGTGCAGTGTGCACAGGACCTGGATATGGGTGAGGATGGTGTGTGTCCTACGTGTGGGGTGTTCAAGTATAGGTTTGAGCACAGCTATTAATTCCAGGATGCTCTCTTCTTCCGGCCTGTAGTTTGTATGTATCTCCTCCTCAGTCTGCTGGAACAGGGTTATGCGCGCTTGAAAGATCCTTTCCTGGTATCTCTTTCTCTGTGCAGCAGCTCTGAGTCGCAGCCTCTTGGCTATAACATACAGCCCAGCCATTGTGGAAAAAATCTATTGCATTGTGGGCCTCTTTAAATAGTATGCACCTGGTTACCACCTTTCGACAATTCTCAATTTGCGATTTTTTTCATGCATTTCGTTTTGCGAAATCGCAAATTGTGAGCTCGACAATTTTGAGTTTCGCTATTGTTGTGTCACACTTTGCGATTTCGCATATAAATCGCAATGAAGTATGAATCGCAAATTTGCGATCGCAAAACTGCTTCATACATATGGCCCTGAATTCTTAGTCATAATGTCAGTAGTGAGGTCAAATTATCTGCTATTTGGCTAATGCTTCACACCTTATTAGCTCCTATGTTATTGCTACTCAGCTTCCAGTCATCTGTCTTCACTTCTGTTCTTGACCCAGACTTTATATTGGGCAATTGGCCCAAATATTAGACATGGTGGAGGATGCACATTGCAAAGGAGTGGAAGTAGATGTCTCCCTTCTCTGTGGTTTGAGTTGGGTGAGCTGTATTCTTTCTGGGGAGTTATAATTCCACACTAAGGGGTCGATTAGGATGGCGGACGGACCTGCGTCCGTCCGCCACCCCAGAGTAGGAGGGACCGTCCGCAGGGGCAGCGGCGGTCCCTCCTGTGCAATTAGGATGTGACCGCCAGGGTGGCGGTCACATCCTGTATTTTAACATTGCGGCAGGTGCTGCTTCAAGCAGCACCCGCCGCAAGGTTAAAAATACAAGCAGTGCATTTGCATGCACAAAGCGGCAGGCACCTCGAGGTGCCTGCCGCTTCGTGCACGCAAATGCAGGGGGGTACCATAGGTACCCCCCATGTGCACCCCCCACCCCCCCCCCCCCCTTCACCCCTGGGGGCCCGCAACGGGCCCCCAAACAAAAGTCCGTATGCCTTTTCACGGCGGAAATGCCGCCGTGGAAAGGCATAGAAATGCTGACATCCTAATATGCCTGGCGGTGTCTGATAGACACTGCCAGACATGTTAGAGCTTTTCCGCCGCGGTCGGAAAGCGACCGCGGCGGAAAAGCTGCGGACGGTCTTCCTGACCCCCCAGCCATCCTAATCTGGCGGGGGGTCTGTGAAGGCTCCGCAGCGGTTTTTCCGCATCCTCCGGGCCGGCGGACTCTTCCGCCGGCCCGGAGGATGCGGAAAAACCGCTATCCTAATGAGGGCCTAAGTGCAGAAAAGCAGGTGATGTAGCTAACAGGGAAATAAGCAATGACGCAAAAGGATTGTTGTTTTGAAATGACTTTGTGAAAGAAATAGGGAAATAGTTTTCAGTACTCGCTGCCCTTGATAAGGCACACAACTTTCTAATGAGAGAATTTGGAGACAGTGGGTTTTAGGAAGGGAACACTTTCTGTGCCATCCATTTGTCTCTTCCCAAATGTAGTCACTGGGAAGATGTTGTTTCAGAGGTGAAGAGCAAGTATAGGACGTGCATCCAGAGGACCAGTGCTGCAGATGGTAACTACCCATTATAAATATGAGGAATCAATCTGGTTCTTCCCAAGGAAGGTTTGGAAGGCTGACCTTATTGGGTAGCAAGTGGATGTGCTAATAAGCGATCCAAGAATACCCAAATCAAGCAAAGGAACCAAGAGAGATAGCTTTCACAGATGAGCAAAGTTCTTGAATAGAAGCAGATGTTGGAGAGAGGAGCTATTGTTCAAGTTACAGAGGAGAACAAGGGATTTATGAGTACTCTTTTCCTGGTACAATACAAAGATGAGGGCTAGAGGCTTGTCATCAGATTGAGAAATCTAAACATTTCAAGATGGACGGGATGCATGTTCTTAGAAATATTCTTCAGAATGAATATTGGTTGGTGAAGGTGGATCTAATGGACACCTACTTACCATCCAATAGCGAGGGAAAATCAAAAGTTCCTTCGGCACAGATGGGATAGTTCGCTTTATCAATTTGTCCAGATATATGATCATTTGGACACCCTGCGCTCTCCATCTCCCCACCAAAACCTTGGTGAAGCACCACAGTGCTGACGACAGGCCAAAAGGAAGATAGGTGAACTTGAAGGTTTGGCACAGCCACTGGAGCTGGAGGAACTGACAGTGTGGCGGAAAAATAGATAGTGAAGTATACATCTTTCAGGTCCAGTCGGACCATCCAGTTGTTGGGAAGCAAAAGGTCACGGAACAGGTGAATGCCCTCCATCTTGAAGTGGCGGTACACCAACCACTCGTTGAATTCTCAGAGTTTTATCACCGGCCATTGATCCCCTTCTTTTTTTTGCACCAAGAACAGATTGCTTAAAAATCCCCTGGTGTGAGGGGTGGAGCGACAAATACCCAGTTTCTCCAAGAGTTCCTGCACCTCCTTCTGGATGAGGATGGAGTACTTTCCCTCACATGAATTAATTCTACTTACATTTATCCGGACCAGATTATAAGTCCAGGTTAGATTTTATTTACACAACATGTCAGAATGCTGAAGTACTCATATCATATATGAAATATATTTTCTACACCCATGTTATATCGGACCACACACAGGTTCTACCTGAATTGTGGTGAATTTTACAGAGATTTGTGTTTGCCCTGAGGAAGTCGTCGGGTGATTTTTCCCGAAACGAAACACGTGTCGGCTTTTGGCTACATTTGGTGATGTCATCTATACGAACTCTGTAAGTGTTTGGACCTGCACACCTATGTGTTTGAGTGTTGGTCAATAATCTGTTTTTTCAATAATTGTTAATCTGCATTAGGGGAGCCACCCTGCAAGGGGTCTTGCCCTGACACCCTACAACAATATGTGCTCAGCTGAGGCCTGGGAGCACCCAGGTCTGCGAGGTGCTTCACCCTTTTGTCCCTAAGGTTTCAATTTTTTTTTTAAAACAACTGTATTCAAAATTATATTCAAATAATGTATGTTCAATTCTAAATCAGGATTAGAAACTGAAATCTTAGTCACCTTTTATCAATTACAAATGGTGAGCAATCATTTTCAGTACCATAATCATGTGCAATATACATTCTGGTACATATGTTTCAACAGCAATTTTCATAAATGAAGAACCAAATTAGGAAATAATCATAATAAAAGAATCATAATAAAAGCCCAATGCATTTAGGGTTTGAACAAACCCTTCTTCAGGGGTGAAAACTTGTGAACCAATTTCTTGTCACGATGTCAGTGGACACTACAAGAAAAAACACAATAATAGTGCCATTCAACCTTCATATGCATATTCATGGATTTACATCAAATCGATTTGGATCTGCGCACAAGGAGTGAGTTAGAAAAATTCCGAAAAAATTTAGTCTAATTAGTGGAGAAGAGTGATGATCTACAAGGAAGCTAACTATTCGTGCCCAAGTTAAAATTGTGTGAATTGAACTATTGGTGTCATTGTTGTACTAAAACTAATCGTGTAAGCATGCTTTTGTGTAAATGTGCTCGTAAAAGGCTGTTACTCACAAACCAAGTCTTCCAGCAAATCTGTGAATGCACACGAAAGCATTAAGTCAACGATAGTCCCCCAATGTCTCCTACTGCTATGGTTATTATTCCTACAAATGCACAAAAACCCAGCAAACCGTTACTACATCCACATGTAGATAAACTCTCGCTGCCTGTCTTTTAAGGACGTCGCGTCTTGAAACGCGCTGTAGTGTTTTCCGAGTCCTCCGCTACCACTTTGGGTTACAACAAAGGGAATTATCAATTAAAAACTGTGTTTATCCTCGTACACCAAATAAACTATACGAGCTCAGATCTATTAATCTCCCAGACAAAATTACTCACTCTAAGCTCCCCGCTAGCTGCTTGCTTCCTCTGAACGCGAGTGCAAGACGTCACCGCCTCCAGTCACGTGACCGCTGTAACCCGTCCCTCCTTTTTTATGCTCACTGCATATTCAACACAACTTTATGCGACTTGCCCGTTCTGCGTAGATCCACCTTACTGTAGAATTTGCCTGCGTCTAACTACTGAGTGTCATTTGAAGAGGTCCAAAATGTCAACCCCGTCGCTCGCGTGAATAACAAAGTTACTATAAAGTCGCTAAAACGTTATGCTGTGAAAAGAGTGTACGTAAAAGTGTGTGAAAGAAGTGTGCAAATCCTGTACAATTTTTATGCGCTAATGGAACAGAAGAACCTTCTTTTATATTGAATACTTTGTACTTATAATGTATCTGTAAAAGTGAACCACATGCTTTCCTATTAACAGAAACACAGGAACATCTCCATTATCAGTACTTCCATAAGTAATCACAGAAAACACAACATTTCCTATTGATCATTGAGGCCCCCTGGGCTGCTCGTGCCCAAAAACTTTATCCAAAAAGTTTCTCTGCGAGCCACCACAATGTGATATTCTTTCCCCATTACCTCCTCAACACGTTCTAATATAGTGAATCTTATTTGAGGAATCGTATGCTTAGCCTGCACCCAGTGTGTTGCTAAACTAGATGATAAATGCTTGTTGTGGATGGTGCTTTTGTGCTCAATTATTCTTGTTTTGACCTTCCGAGAGGTTTGTCCAACGTACACTAATCCGCATGGACAGCGGATAGCGTAAATTACTCCTGTGGAGTTACAATCAGAATTGTGTTTTAATGTGACCTTTTGTCCTCTCTTGGGATGTGCGAATGTTTTGCCAGTTATAACGTTACTACACTGTCCACAGTTATAGCATGTACTCATGCGCTTGTATGCGATGTGTGATGTTTTTTGATGATGTTTTAACATTTCTCGCAAGTTTTTGGGACGTTTGTGAGCGAACATGGGAATACCCTCAAATAAATTTCTGAAGTCGGGTTCATGTGCAACTATTTCCCAGCGGTTCCGAATTATTTTCTTTATTTGACCTACCTGAACTGATTGTTTTAGAACAAATACCATCCGTTTGTGTGTTGTTACAGATACGGACCTTCTGCAAATCAAGAATGGGAGCAATTAGGTGATTAGCAGAAGTACTTGCAACAGATATCTCCATGTATGGCGGTTTCCGTGGCATATCAGTCAGATGCAGGGCTTTGCATGTAAAGCATTTACATTGTGATGACCAGTGGAAAATAATAAATCCACTTTCCACTCGACCCAGACTGTTTGGATATTATTGTGATCACAAGATACAGGGCTTGCAGTAGGTAAGAGAGTAGGAGGGTGTATTCAGGCCTACATTATAATTAAGGGAGGACCAACACCATTAGTGTAATAATCAGTTATCCGGGGAGTAATGATCACAGCAGTGGCAAAAGTCTCATCAAAGGAGAACCTTCAGGTGAAGCCTCGGTTGTGAACACCTCTCTTCCCCCACTACTCCTTAACTTTACCCATTCTGGTCGAGGGCGAATCATTGGCAAATATGTGGAGTTGTAACAGATTGGTGCTATCCATTATGAAGAATAGCTGTGCACTAACAATCCAGTGTAGAGCAAAAAATATTTCCACGAGTATTGGCAATCATTTTGCATGTTTCATTTACATGCTATAGTCAAGTATTTGGAAATTATATCTCCATTAATGACTAACTGTAAATTTACAAAAACAAGAAAAGCTTGGATTGTGGACAAATATTCAATGAATAATCCAGTTTTACTTAGGCCACCATTAAGTGTGAATCTGAGTATTTTAGAGTAAGCATGCATTAAAATTCAGATAGCTGGTTCTTTATAACAAGCATTGGCAAAGCCAATAAGTCTCACCTATGCAATAGCTTTTTCTATTTCTTCACTTTTAGCCATGCTGCAGTACAACATGGCTAAAATAATAAAATAAAACATTGACAAAGCCATCAGGTCGAACATAGGCAAGACCTGTTTTTTTTCCCTGCCAACATGGGAGGTAGCAGAGCAACAGTGCAGAACGGTAAAGGTGGGAGAGAGCAACAACATGGGACAGAGGGGTGGAGAGCAACTATGCAGTATGGGTTGGGAGGATGAATGCAACACTGTAAGACTGGAGGGAGGAGGGCACAAGCAACAAGGCAAATACTGGACAAGAAGGAGAAGACAACCTCAAACCCATGCACTCTTATGGACTTCTGCAACTAAAAGAAAAAAGTAGCTGCCAAAGCATGAGCAGTGGAAGGAAACTCTCCAGGAAGCAGTACTTTGACCGTGCTCCAGGAAGGGACAAACACACGAAGAGGAAGTGAAGCCATCATGCGCAGACCAAAGAGAAGCAAGGAAATGAGTGACAATGAAGCAAACTAATGGTTACTAAGTGATGGACTTGTCCTTTTTGCAGGGTTATCCCCAAACTTGTTTCCTTCTTCCTCCTATTTGTCTGACCTTTTTGTTGGCATTAGGACTCTGGGCACTTTACCACTGATAACCAGTGCTAAAGTGCATATGCTTTCTTGTCTAAAATATGGTATGATTGGTTTCCCTGTGATTGGCATATTTGATGTGCCTAGATCTATATATGTAGCATGTATATGTGTGTAGCTATATATATCCTTAGGGCAAGGTGGAGGCATTGCATGTTTACATCGGAGCAATCTTACAGTGAAGGTACTATCGACTGACCTTCTGCCATCCTATGAATACCTATGCATTGAAGTGACTGGGGGCAATAATCACTCCTGCAAACTTCACGCGTTTTACCACCCCCCTCACGTCAATCTTCCCTTCACAGAACAGATCATGGACATTATTTCAGCCAATGTAGACTTCCACAGCTCCCAAATCTTCCAGGGAGATTTCAACCTCCATTGGAATGATGTAAAGCATGTGGTGGTCAATAGCCTTAAATCCTTCCTTCTTGACCTCCACCTAATCCAAATCCGTGACAGCCCCACGCATATCAAAGGAGCTACCTTACATCTCGTCATTGGTAAGCCCAACTCCATCCTCCTGGATTCTATCCTCCAGTGTGATTGGACAGATCACTATTGCATTACCTTCTGTATCCTGGATTTGGTAAGAACAAGTAAAGCACAGCCCAAGATCCCAAAACAGTAGAAAAGATGCCTACGGAACATCAACCCGCATGATCTGACTGCTCTTTGTGATAACATCCTGCCCCCACCACCGAACATGTCGGATGTCCACAACCTTACGGCCGATTATAATCATGCAATGCTGAATGTACTAGACTCAGTCACTACACTACAACTCGAAAGAATCTCCTCTGAACTCTCCAAACCATGGTTTACTGATAGTCTTAATTCAGAAAGAAGAAACCTAAGACTTGCTGAAAGGCTGTTGCGGTCCAATCCATCCCTTGAGCATCTCTACCACCTAATATCCCTGAGAAGCACGTATAATAAACGCATCAGATGCTCGAAGCCCACCTTTTTCAGAACTCAGTTAGACCAAGCAAAAAAAACTTCAAAAAAAACTGTTCGAACTCATCAAGTCCTAAGCCAATAGCCATCCGAAATCCGCATCACTGGGTCAAAGGACATTGCCCAACTGTGAAGAATTCGCAAATTTCTTCACAGATAAGACCAGTAAGATTGAAATTGAATTACGATCGGCCTGTAACCACCTGTCGATCAGTCCACTAACCCCCCTATGGCAACCTGGTAGGGATTTCATGGTCCCGGCGCAACCACACCTCCCCAAAAACGATGCCTCCTGGAATCTCTTCCAAACCTTGGATGAATGCACTTTATGCAAAGCGCTGTCGACTTTGAAACCTTCCAACCAATGACCTGTTGCCATCTAACCTTTTCCCGGAAGTTAGATCCTCCCTACTAACATTGTGGACTACGATCGTCGATGCATCACTGTGGCAAGGTGCTATTCCAGATTGCCTACAAATGGGTCAAGTCACTCCGATTTTAAAGAAACCTACTGCGGATCCCTCGGACCTTTATAACTTCCACCCAATCTCCAACATACCCACCTTAGCAAAGCTCCTGGAGAAATGTGTGCTTGCCCAACTCTGCAACCAATTCGACCATTTCCAACTCCTGGACCAATGCCAATCTGGTTTCTGCTCGGGCCATAGCACAGAGTCGGCCCTAACACAAATTTTCGATGACGCGTTAAGGAAGCTGGACCCCAATGAGTCGTGCCTACTGATCCTTCTTCACCTTTCATCAGCATTTTGACACTGTCAAACATGATACTCTAATTGACCTCCTGGAACACAGGATGGGGTTGTCTGGGCCTGTGCTTAATTGGTTCTCTTAGTTCCTCCTGAATAGATTCCAACTCTTCAAGGTGAGCCAATCCCTGTCCTATCCTGCACCGGTTTCGCTGTGGGTTCGCCAAGGTTCAACACTTTCTCCCAGTCTCTTTAACTTGTTCATGGAGCCTCTAACAGAAATGCTGAAATCATCCAGCATTCACTATCACATGTATGCAGACGATACTCAATTATACCTGAAGATCGCATCCCCTGAGGACAATAAGCCTCTCAACTCAGTCCTACTGGAAGCACAAAGCTGGCTGACACATACCCACCTGAAACTAAATGCTCTAAAAACAGAATTCCTCCTTATCTCACCCCCATAAGTAATCACCGGTCATTGAACAATGGTTTAATCAGTTTACGGCTCTTAACTGCAGACCTCCCCTTGTGGACTCGACATCTTCACTTGGTATCATACTAGACAAGAGTCTGAACATGCAAAAACACATCCGTTCCCTCACCAAAGGAGCGAACTTCAACTCAGCATCCTTAGGAAGCTCAAACCCTATCTCCCTGCTCATGACCTAAAGGTTGCAGTGTAAGCATTGGTGATTGCAAAGCTGGACTATGGCAGTGCTACGCTGTGTGGCCTGCTCAGAGGGAAAACTGCTCCCCTTAGGGTGACCTTCAATGCTGCGGCTAGGCTCGTAATGGGCACAAAAAAATTCAACCACATCCCTCTAGACCTGCTAGTTTTGAAACGGCTCCCATATGAAGCTTGAATACAGCTGAAAATTGCATGCATGACACATAAAGCCATCCACCTAAAGACCCGGATGTACCTCGCTCAGAAACTGGAGCTCTCATGTGGTTCAAGAGCCTCCAGAAGTGCTAGCACCCTCTTACTCAAACCACAAAAATTCAAGAAAAAAAGACCTATAGTCGAACATGTTCAGGTATGGCGCCAAGGATCTGGAACTCTCTTCCCCCCGTAGTCCGGGTGATCCCTTCCACTGTCCTCTTCAAATCAGAAGTTAAAGGGCTCTTGATGAAGAAATATCTGCCTCAGTCTGCCTTCCCCACTTGACTCCCAGGCCATTCAATGCTGTTTTGTGTCCTAGATGCTGGGCTCTTGAGAATTTTGGACTTTCTAAGTCTATGTACTTTACGATATGTTGATTATTTGTTTTTGCATGTACTCGTCCTACTGCACAATCTGTAAAGCGCTCTGATACCCTCAGTGGTCATGTCCGTACTATATATTACTTTCTAAATAAATAATTATATATTATTTATATATTCTCTGCACCGTAAGGAGGAGAGGCTGACCGTATATATATATATATATATATATATATATATATATATATATATATATATATATATATATATGCATGTGTATGTATATAGCCATGAAACCCATAAGGAAGAACCATCCCCCTCACCTGATGGTTGAGAACGAAGGACCCCATCTCTGCTTCGAGGATGACACCCCACAAGGATGGTTACTCCAGAGTTTCTTCTAGAATCGATATGTTTTGAAAACAATCATAAATGTTTTGAAAACAATCATAAATTGTTTTCCAAACAAATGCGATCATGCACAGCTGGCTGTTGGCCAAGGATGAAAAAAGTGGTGACCCTTATACAGAATAGTTATACCCTGCCTGGGGACATGTTTATGTTTATGTACTTCAGGTTCAGGGATTATGATAGCATACTGAGAGCCTGATGGCGAAGAGACAGGATCAAGCTACCAGGTAAAAGGTCACCTGTTTATAATCATTATTGTCATGTGGATGGGACAAATGTATGTAATAGGGGTATACATGACAGGACTAGCCTAAAAGGCATGACAGTGCAGGGTATTTTGCATTACAAAGACCATTCTTTGAAGTTTTCCTACTTCAAAGGCTGAATTGGGTATACGTACTGGACCTCTGACACCATATACTCTGAACACTTCTGGATTGTGGACATTCTGCCAGGAAGAAGAGCTGTAGTGCTGTCAGGAGGGACTGCCACTTGTTAGCTTTGCTGTGCTGGCATGCTGCTTGCTGCTTCTGTCCTGGGAGTGAAAGGACTGGACTTTTCTTTCTACATCCTGCTTTCCAAGTTTCTCCAAGGGCTTCAGTTGAGCTAGCTTCCTGTTTGAGGTCTCAGGGCCATCAAAGACTTAATCTGCCAGCACTTGGGCTCTTCTGCTGAGAGTCCCACTCTGCCAAGTGGTTCCAAATCCAGTTCCTAGGCCCTTGGAAGTGAGTTCTGATGCAACAAGAAAAATAAATAAACATATTGACTCCAAACGTCATTTGGAATCGTCACATCATTGCAAAACTTGATGCATCGGCGCTACCTGCACCAAAGCTCGCAGCAACAACTGTGGCTTTCAACGCAGGCCCCAAACTTTCACTGCAATGCTTCCAAAGAACCGCTGCTGTGTGAGTCACGAGCACTGCTTCACCGAAGCCTATGATGCACCGCTCCGACACTGACGCAGGGCCTGTTTCGACAATGTGGAATCGACGCAGCGCGTCTTGACTTTCAACACATCGCCTCTGGGTGCCGATTTCATCATCGACACCGCACCACAGTAAGGAACTAAGGTATTGTGCCCGTAAACGATGCATCACCTCCCTGTGCCATGCATCATTCCCGGATGAGGACAGCTCAACGAGACTGCCCTGTCTTAAGGAACCGACGCATCCCTAGCTACAACAATGCATCACCTTCTCTGTGCAATGCACCGCCCCCAACCATCACAGTGCTAACTACCTGCATAGCAGTTAAGAATGTACGCATCTCTGACTTTTCAGATCTTGAGTTGTGTATGTTGGATTTTTGTTGTTTGGTCATATTTAAATCAGATAAATATCTATTTTCTATACTGGTGTGGAGTCCTTTTGTGTTTTTTTCACTGTGTGTGTACGTGTGTGTGGGGTGTACAAATACTTTACGCATTTTCTCTGAGGATAAGTCTGACTGCACCTGCCAACCTCCAAAGGGCGTGAGCACAGGTTATTGTGAGGGCTTAACTAACTTGCCTTCACTACAGTAAGGATTCCTATTTGGACAGGGTGCAAAACACTGCTGACTAGAGACCCTATTTCTAACAATAAGCAATGTGCATTCTCTAAGCCCCCTGTATGTAAACAAAAAGTCTCAAATCAACGGTACATATGCTGTCCCGGGCAAGAGAGTACACAATATTTTTCTCTGTATAGCCGTAGAGTTCAACTTCAGCAATGCCATGTTAATGTTTCAGACCATGCTGAGTATATGAATGCAATTTTCATTATTTACACTATAATTCTCACACTCTTTGTTTTAATGACCATAGAAACTTGTTGAGTAAATGTTTCCACAAACAATAAGGAATTGATCTCTGAATAAAAAACCGCAAGACATACACTGAAAACTGTGAGTGAAAAATAGTCCAATCGACATGGGGTTACACACCTTGGTTTCATGTATAAATCAAAATATGCACAGGATATCAGTGATGTGTGTCAACAAGTCATACCTCAAGGTTCACACAAAAAAGTTGTGTTAACCCATTAGTCTGTCATCCCAATATTATTTCAGACTTCTATGTTAAGCACACTGTATGTTTTCCAACTCCTTTCTTCACCATTCATTAGATCACATAAAAGCCTAGAAGAGGAACCTTCGATAGCATTAGCTAAAAATATTTAAAGAATGAATGCAGAATTACTACTGCTTTGCAAACTGTCGGATGATTCATTCGAGCATAGCAACATTTATGCAGTTGCTAGAATGTTGCCCTAAGTCTTATATATAGGCTGTGGGGTTTTAGGTTTAAACCTATAATAACTGATAAAACCCCACTGAAAGAAAAATAGCCCTCACCGGTGAAAACATATAAACACTGAAAAAACACCTGGACAACCACAAACTAAATGCCATTCAAAGAAAGGGAAAAGAGAGTGAAAGTCATTTCTTTCTTCCTGAAGGGGTCATACAATGTAACTTTGTTATACAAGTAGCAGTAAGAAAGACTGGCTAACATTATTCTGCTTGAGTTTTGTTCTTTAAGAATGCCACTAAAATATTGTTTCTTCCTTTTACTTTTTCAGTTTTGAGGCCTTTGGTCTAAAGATGCAGGGTTTAATTTCATGTTTTAGGTCTAGTTTAATTATTTTATAAACTATAGAGAATCAGGAAATATCAAACTCATATTTGATATTTTGGCTGCATTCGATTCTTTCACCGATAGGTAAAATGGCTGGTTTCATAAAAATCTTTCTTAATATGTGTCATCACATTTACCCACAGAGAATAGGTAAAAACCCTTAATACATCAGACCATAGTTTCTAGTGGGACAGTATTGATAGTAGATGAATTGCCAACACCTCAGGCTTTAAACATTCAATGCAAGGTATAGTGACAAGTATATATATCACCAAGCATCAGGTATAGTGGTGAAAACATGACACCAGTCTTTTGCAAAACATGGAACACAGTGTCACTTGTAATGCTCTGCAAAAAAAGGTTCTTTCCAAGTTCAACAAAGATTGGAGTGATATTGTTTGTATTTGCAGTGATTCAGCTACGTATATAAAAAAAGTTGTGTAATGACCTGTCAAAATTGATACCCGAGCTGAAGTGATTCCCTGTAGTAGATCCTTGCCACTTGTAAGATGGTATGCTGAAAGCATCTTTACAATCTTAAGAGTTAATGAGGGATGCTATTGACCTCTTGGTCCATTCTGGTGCACTGGTTTCTAATGCACAGGAACTAAAACGCAAATATTTATCATTTCATGCTTTATGTGGCATCAAAGAAAGAGTCATCCCAACTGTGTCCCTTAGCTGATGGTTCTCAGCCCAGTGGGCTAAGAATGCTGAGAGGGCCTTTTCACAGAAGTTTACATTGGAAGGAAAGAGCGAGCGCACATGACCCAAAGACTCACTGAAGAAGTATTGTATGGTGTACTACAATAAGATTAATTTGCAAAAATCTATTTGGACCTCATATACACTATAAGTGAACTGTCTATATACCATGTTCTTTCAGTGCAGAAAGCAAGCAATAATAAAAGCAAAACGTTCCATAAACACCGGAAAAACATTTTTTCTGTTGTTTTTAGTGGCGCGAAAATGTGTAACCACTGATAACTGTTTTTTAAGATATTGAAAACACTGAAAAAAACCACCTGAATTTACCAAAAATGGAAATTGAAAACAGGAAAGCCTACTTATATGCTATGTTGCTGCCAGAAAACAAACTTCCACCAGGTTCTCCTAGCTCATTATACTAAAGAGAAATCTGTTGTTATACCACCACTGTAAACATAAATGTTGCTGAGATTTGCAAAGCAGCTGGATATCAAGTCTCACATTTGCCAGTCACAACTTTCTAGAGTCGGAGACCAGGATGGATGTCCAAGAGTCTCCATGTAACCACCTTGGGTAAGAGATTGTAGATGTCCATTTTTCATTAACTCTTCTAATACTGTGTTCCTGCTTGTGATAGTACAAATGTGCTTGTTTTTCTATTCAATGTTAATGATTAGCAGTGGAGACTAGTGTAATACTGTACTGACTAGTGTAATGGGAGAGGAGCTGGCCTAACGGCTAAGGCGCTCGACCTCGGACCTGGGGATCTGGGTAATGACGCCAAAACCTCCTGTGATTCTGGGCAAATCACTTAATCTCCCTGTGCCTAAAAAAATGTAAAAAAGTGTTTGTCCTCATGTAAAAAAACAAAACAAAAAAAAACCGTAACTTGTGCTATGTAAAGCGCTCTGATACCTGATTCGGTTCGGGTCTAGTTCGCGCTATATAAAATTCCACAAAAAAAAAAAATACTAGTATGTCATCATGAGAAACGTCTGAGAAGTTAAGACCCCACTCTCTTACAGCAGAAATGTGGCTCATGAAGTTTGAAGCATAGCATGAGGAAAGTGTCTCTTTGCATCCTTGTGCATTTTTGAACTCTTAGATGACTTGAGCACATGGTTGCAAAATGGAACATAAGATTATGGAGTTTTTTTTATATAGCGCAAACTTGACCCGGTATCGGGTATCAGAGGGCTTTACATAGCACCAGTAGCGTTACATGAGTAAACACATTCATTTTTGTTAGGCATGGGGAGATTAAGCGATTTGCCCAGAATCACAGGTTTCAGTGTCATTGCCGAGACTCGGACCCGGTTCCCCAGATTCGAGGTCGACCACCCTCGCCATTATGCCAACTCCTCTCCCCAAGATTGCAAGGGAGATGGGGCCAAACAAGATGAGAAGCCTTTTTCAAGATGATAGTAGCAAAAGTGTCCGAAAGGCAGACACGCACGGGTGTTTGCTTTTTTTATGTGCCGACGAGGGGGAGTTAACAAATTCTGTGTTAAGTTAACGGGAGGTGCTTGAGAATTTATTTTACTGAAATCATAGCTGCTTACTGGAAAACTGGAATTTACTCAGTCTCTGATTTTGGGTCTCATGTTGATGTTTACAGAACAAGTCTCTGGATCAGGCCAAGTGAAAAGAAAGGTGAAAGCTTTACTGATGAATAGCTATGCAGACTATTTTGATGATTGGAGGAGATGTACATGTATCACAGTCATGGGTTAATGATTTCTGGCCTGTCCTGTTTGCCTTTGAAGCTTCAAACATTTTTATTGACTTGTTAATAGGGATAATGTTATTCCAAATTTCTGTTACCTAATGCGAGCTTCACATGTTGTCACTTTCCACTATGGCAACCAGATGCATCTGTATGGTGGAGGCTAGATAAATAATTTGTTGGAGCAGTGCTTTCAGGGCAGATAACTCTTTGGATATCAACTTGTGGAGCTCCCCCACAGGGCACCCAAATGCCAAAAGCATGCCCAGATGTTTAAGGGTAAAGGAAGCCAGTGAAACAATTCAAGGGGTTTTTACACACACATCAAAATAAGTGGTTTCTGCCTTCTTCCATACTCTATCTGCCATACACGTGCATATTAAATATGCACCCTGTTCAGCTTCTAGGAAATCACCATAGAGTGTTGACCCCTCCTACCCTTGGACTAGCTGAGAAAGGATGAGGTTGTCAGTTTCCTCACTTCCCCATGTATGAGAGAAGTCACTCAGACTGTTGAATCACCAAGATATTTGGGAAGGATACACTTGAGACTTTGAAGCCATCCCGTCTGATCATGACACATTGGCCACAAAGTCCAAAAAAGCAAAGGCAACATTAATTGATTAAAAATAAATCAACAATTTGGTCCCTCATTCAGAAAAGCGGAATCACAATTTATTAATCTGTATTCTTGGTGCAGAAATCCTCGGGAAAACTGGTTCATTAATATCTTAAGAGCAAGAGGAAAATAAATGTAATTCCGTATTTTTAAAGCGCAAACTACTCACCCTTATAGGTCTCAAGGCGCTGGGGGCCATCGTGGAAATTAAGTGCGCTATTGCCCAGAGTCACATCATGCTGAGCTGCCCCCCGGAGCCGGGGATCGAACCGTGAACCCTGTACTCCGAAGTCAGCTGCCTTGGCCGCTGCACCACACCTCTCCACTGGTCCTTAGCCTTTGTATTTAATTCCGTACCTAAGTGAGTAATATTTAAGGATTTATTTCACAGCTTTCAGAAAGCTCCTTTGCAAGAGGGAGCCTGTTCCAGCTGACTCCAGTGGAATCCTGATCTTGGATACAAAGTTCCAAGTCCGCATTCCGCTGGAATACTACACATTCCCCTCTGTAAATATGTATATGGCAATAAATAAAAATGCTGAACCATTTAAGGAACACAGGTGATTAACATTATGAACAATATACTATAATGAAATATATTTTATGAACAAAACATCAACAAACTGCATGAGAATTTACACCCTATGTTTACATGGTCGTTGGCACAACCACTTTTTTTTAATGATCTAAACTTCTCACCATCTTTCTTTGAAGAACCTTCAACCGTTGCCTCATATATATTTTTTTCTCTAACCAAACGGGCACACCTACAATTTTACCCCCGTTCCCATCTGAAAGATAAACCACCTGACTTCCCACCCTCACAACTTTCAAATATCACCTTTCAATCCCTTTTAGTCAATCTCTTTTATACTTTGTCTTATCCGCTTCATTTAACTTCCTCCTCTTTAAATTATTTGTCACATTGTTATCCTCATTCACATCATGTAATAACCTAATAACCTTATCATACAAAGTTGTTTTAAATTACGCTTCCTCTCACTATCTAAAAAGGAGATTTATCTCTTACTCTTGAATGAATTTGTTTACTCATGTTCATTTCTAAACAGTTCTAGTTGCTAACCACTGCCAACTGAATTGTGCTGTGGTGAATAATTCCACAATGGCTTTATGTTCAGTTCTTACAAATAAATTTGATCATTCTAGAAACCTTCTAATACAATCTATGACCCACTGCGTGTTTCTTATTCTATAGTTCAATAACTGTACTCTGCTCTGCATAGTAGTCTAGAGGCATATGCCAGTTAACTTCTTATTATGTCCTTGCATTAAAACTGCTCCAATTCCTACATTGCTTGCATTTCTGAGAATAATGGATGGACACTGGACTGGACCAGAAGCAGTCTCCCCCTTTATGACCTGAAACACCACCTCTTCTCCACTCTTCGTACAAATCTTTCATTTTTCCTTATCAGAGTTCTCGTATGTGCTGCGTTGTCAGCAAAAATCAGAATATACTTTTGGAGTTATCTGCATGTCATGGAACCCTCAGCATGTTGCTAGGTTGGAATGTTATTCTTTGTTAGTTACTGGATTTTCTTATGAGCTGTGAAGCTGATCTGGAAGGACCTGCTGTTTCTCTTGAATAAAGATACCATGTCTTCACTAATTGCGTGGTAAGTAGATCTTTACATTGGCGACGAGGAGATCTGCGGAGGGGGCAGATAATCTGTACCTCCACCCCTGGATGAATATACTGGGTTACTACTGAGGACCGACCCATTTTCCACAATTCTTCTGCGTGCTACTAAATTGGATACTGCGTGCTATTGTAAGTACTTTCCCTTGCCTGCTTGCTGTTTTGTTGTGACGGTCAGAATCTACTTGTTTGAATATTTTAAGGAATTTTCTACCACCGGACTTTGTGCTGTCCTGTTGCTCCCATGTTTTATATTATCCAATTTAATTAACGTGGAGCTTACTGATCTGAATGTGCCTACTCAGACGCTTAGGCTGTGTCAGACTGTTAGGATGCCATGGTGACAGCCAACTGAGAAATCGCGACACTTCCCTGGGTGTGTGGAATTACCCTGTTTGACCATTTAATTGATCTTGTGGTGTTTATGCCAGCAATATCTGGGAGGGGAACGCTGTTTGCATCGATGGAAAACAAAGGAATTCATTGGGCTTTTGGATTGCTGTTGGAAGTAACGAGAAGGCAAACCAGTTGAAAGTAAACACTTTCAGAACCAATGCTTACCTCCATTCTGCCAAAACATGTGCTTTCCCCATATATTCTTGTCCGCGCTCCTGCTCCTCTCACTCGCGCTGCAGTGTCCTCCACGTCTACGTCACACTAACAAGGGCAATACTCCCTTTTTGGCAGCCATTTTGTATCGTTGGGAAGGATTCCCTTTGTTTTGCATTAAGACATGTTCTTTCCACAACAAAGCAGGATAGTCACATTTTCAAATTCGTTTTCATTATCAAACTACGCATCCAAAGTGGCAACAAACTTAACAAGCACTGCATTAGACATCTCTTCAAACAACAACTTGGTTTGTTATTTTTAGTTCTAGTTTTAATTTGTTATCTTAGTTTGTTATTTCATTTAACGTTTGCTTTGTAATGTATTACTTGTCTCAACATTTGGTATGGCGGATCAAGAATTATCTGCACCAACCACTTTTCTTCCTCCTCCGGTGATCCTGCTATTCTCTGGAAAGATTGGAAGAAGGTATTTTTAACTTACATTCTTGCTACAGGTGCAGATGTATGGTCCTGTGCATAGGCAAGCGATTTTACTTCACCACTTAGGGGTTGAAAGGCGGCGCTTATACGAGGATCTTCCTGAAATTTCTTTAGGAATGGGGGATGGTCAACCCAACAATGTGTATGAAATGACTATGCAGATGCTGGATTTGCAATTCACTAATAAAGTCAATGTTGTGTTAGAAAGACATACTGTTTTGTCATAAACAAAAGATTGATGAAGCTATTGCAACGTATGTTGCAGCGTTACGTGGTCTTTCACTGACTTGTCGATGTGAGGGTTTAGCAGATTCCCTCATATGTGACCAAATTGTGAGGTGTACCAATATTAAGAGTACAAGAAAAGTTACTCATTAAAGATCTAACTTTAGAGCAATACAAATAGCAAAGGGTCTGGAGCATACTGATTTATGGATAAAGGAGATGTAGCAATCCCACAGTGTCCAAAGAGCAGGTTGTCAAAGGTGTGGAAACTCAAGCGGGATGTGTGGATGAACCCAAAGGAATACATCTATCTACAAAATATACCAATAAGGTTTCTGGCAAGTTTAATGATGCTGCTCATGCAAACTCTGCTGTTTCCAATAAGGTCCCTAACAAGTTTAATGATACTGCTCATGCTAACATTGCTGTTCCAGGAACTAGTTGGAGAAATGTTAAATGTTATTGCTGTGGTGCCCCTGGGCACATAGCTTCTAGTCCTAGATGTATGGACAGTAATGCGTTGTGTAGAGCTTGTGGGAAGAGGGGACACTTTGCCAAAGTGTGTAGGATGAAAACTCAAATACGAGAAGTGGATGATATATGTGAGAATGTTCAGGAGTTTGTTTGTGTCGACGGATTAGATCTTGGATTAGATCATGATCATACCATTTTAGAATGTGATATAATTAAAGAAAGCACATTGTTGTTGAGTAAGCCTCATTATGTCATACATTTAGATGAACATAACGTTACAATGCTAGTAGATTCAGGTAGTCTATACACACTGTTGTCTATGGATATGTATTCAAAGATCTGGGAATATGAGGCTGATATCAAATCTTAGGACAAACCTGACATAAGACTATGGGGAATGGTGGAAAAACTATTGATATTTTAGAATTGAACTGGGTGGTGATTTCGTCTTGTGGGAAAAGGGTGTATGGACGAGTGTTTTTGACTAAGCAATGATCCAACTTGCTAGGGTGGCAAATGCCAAAAAAATCCTAATATAATTCTGAATCCTAATGCAAGAGAGCCTGTTATTTCCACAGTGATACATGATGTTGATGCAACGTATCAGTCGGGTTTGATGGAAAAGTACCCACAAATCTTTTCTGAGGAACTAGGGAAACTTAAGAATTTTTATCACAAGATTATTTTAAAGAAAAATGCAATACCTGTTGTGCATAAGGCTTGTCCTTTGTCCCCCATGCTTATGTAAACACCTTTGAACTACAAACAGACATTATTTCCTTTTTTAGAAGGATTAGACTTAAGAAGTTCTTTACTACAAATACTGACCCACTTGACATAACAACAGATCAGAATGTTACCAAACATTTGTCATTACCATCCACTTTTTATCCAACCTTAGACCAACTGGGCCCGGAGGTTGCCACCTTCGAATTAGTAGTACTGCAACAACTAGAAAGGGCACTCCGTTTTATACCGAAACCAATCTATAATCTCAGTAAAGAGGAATCCTGCTCACTTAAAAGTCTTAGATCTAACAACAATTTGACAATTAAAAGTTGTGATAAGGGTGGTGGGATTGTACTATTGGACTCTACTACTTATGAGTCCAATATGAACATCATGTTAGGAGATACCACCACCTATATAAAGATTAGATCAAACCCCACTAGACTTATATCTAAGAGAATTTTGGACATTACAAAAGATGCATTGCACACCGGAGACATAAAGCAAAAAGAGTATGAGTTTTTGAACTCACACCAAGGAAAGACCGCTTGCATCTATGGCATGCCCAAAATTCATAAGCACTTAACTGATCCGCCATATAGACCTATTGTCTCCACCATAGGCACGAATACTGAACCACTTTCGAAGTTTGTAGATTCTTTTCTTTGCCCATATATACCTAAACTTGTGTCCTACATCAAAGATACAGGGGCAATGATATCCAAGGTAGAGAATCTAGCTTTTAACCCCCAACATGATATCTTGGTTACCATGGATATCCAAGCACTGTATAGTAATATACCACAGAAGGAAGCACTGTCAGCAACAAGTTGGTTCATTGACCAGTTTAATGTTGAATGTCCTAAACAACTTTTATTGGATCTTTTACACATTGTCCTCACTGAGAACATTTTTTAATTTGGCACCACTCTATATAGACAAATTAGAGGCGTCAGCATGGGCGCCTCGGTAGCACCATCAATTGCCAATATCTATATGGCTGAATTCGAATCTAAATTCATATACAACGAGGTAGCCCCCTTCTTCGAATCTATTTCCCATTGGTCCAGATATATTGACGACATCTTCTTTATCTGGACCAGTGGGGAAGATACCCTAGAAGAATTCCTACAGTGGATCAACCTCACCGATGTTAACTTAAGATTCACAGCCCAGTCGAATAGACATCAGGTGGAATTTTTAGATTTGATAATTAAGCATCAAAACAACAAACTGATAGTTGACTTATTTACAAAGCCTACGGCCAGAAATACTCTTTTGCATTTTAAGAGTTTTCACCCCCGAAGTCAACGTGATGGTATACCGTTCTCCCAGTTCCTTCGTGTGAGAAGGAACTGTACCAATCTGGCTGATTTTGACACTCAAGCTAATATCATGCGCCAAAAGTTCTTAAATAGAGGATATCCGCACAGACTAGTGCGAGATTCCTTTAAACGAGCCAGATTCTATGATCGGGACGCTCTACTCCGAAAAAAAGTCCCTAAACCCAAGAATCAACTAGTCTGTGTTACCAAACATTCCACACTAGACAATACAGTTAAACATATTGTGAACAAAAACTGGCATATCCTGAATTCTAACCCTACTTCACAGGTTAAGTTTGAAAAACCATTGTTTGCCTACAAACGCAATAAAAACTTAAAAGATCTGATTGTACACTCGCGGTTTACATCTAATGTTTCCACCTCTGAATTTGTTCAAAGGTCCATTGTAAACAATTTTCCAGTGAGAGGCACGGTCAAATGCTCTTCCTGTAAATCTTGTTCTAGTATTTTGCAGGGAGACTCTTTTGATCACAATGGATGTCATTTCAAAGCCACAGATATGTGGAACTGCAAGACAGCCAATTGCATTTATTTTATCATTTGCCCCTGCCAACTAGGCTATGTTGGCGAAACGTCCAGACCGATCCAGGTAAGACTGACGGAACATCGTTCAGCGATTCGAACACACAAAACCACAGCACCACTGGTCAAACATTTCGAAGAAAAAAATCATACTCCAGATGATTTTAAGTGGTGCATTATCGAAAAAATTAGACTAGCAGAAAACTCAGGTGGCAATGCAGCACGTAAGAAGCGGGAAGTCTTCTGGATTTTTTCTTTGGGGACTTTCAAAAAGGGACTGAACTCCGAAATCCCTTGGGAAAATGCAATTGTCTGACTCAGACAGAGTGTGAGTTCATCAATCTTATACCAGTCCTGTGACTAAGGGACGACTGACAATGTCAGTGTCGGTCTTGACTGAAACTATTGGCCACAGCACCATTTGGTAATATTAGTGTCAGACTCTGGCACCTTGACTCTTGAGATCACTTGAGTATAGAGTCCCTCAAGTTTATGCGGTTAGTATATCAACGTAGTGAATGACTGATCGGTACATTAAAATATTGTGCATTCATGTCATGTAATATTCATGACAGCCATCAGAAAGGGATCGTTTTTGATACATTTAATAAATCAACCGGTATCGTTTATTATCCTATCTCCTCTGGTTATTCATGGCAGCGAAGCCTTGAGTCTTTTGTCTATTTCCCTCGTTTGCCCACAGTGAAGCCAGCGCCTCCTCCATGGAGCCCTGTTCATATCAGGGACTCCTGGCATATCATGTTTTGTATTGATTCTAACAATATATCATTACGAATATGATTTATTGAGACCCTGGACAATGTGGGTCCTTTTTCGATTAGAAAGCGTTAATTATATGACCTCCTGCATTCATGGAATTCTGCTGTAGTCAGTAAAAGCGAGGCGAACGGAGTCCTTTTTCTGTGTCCGTCGTCGTCTGTGGTTCAGCAAGTATGACCCAATAGGAGAACTTCTTAGATTAGGCACTATATTTAAATAGACCGCTATCTGGAGGTCTGTTGATTATCACTCCACATCCAGACAAGCCGCAACTTTCGCGCGTCCGAGTGCGCTGATATCGGGTACATCAAACTTCACGGCAGGTGAGAGTCGCACCTTTTTCGCCATCGTCACGGGAGAGATCCCCTGTTTAGCCTTTTATCACTTGATAGTATAATACTATCACAGATGCCTGTAGTGATAATTCATCTGTACTTAACAGGCCCGACCGCCCCGGACATTTTAAATTCCATCCGAAGCGGAGATTCGGTCTAACAGCACCATTACGGAGATCTGTATAGCCGCTTAAAATACCTTACAGCATCCCGAGTAATTAGGCATTTCCAGCTACCTCCAGGTGAGACATGTTCTCTCGCATTTCGTTTCTTACCACCCTTAACGACCCCAGTAGGCTGCATTAGCTCAGATGGTGACAGCCGGTACATTCTACAAGTGCAGCACGCTCTTGCTGACAGACTATTTATATTTTTTATATATTGCAGGTGCGACTTCTAAGATTTGAATCTGTCAAGCACGACCTATCTTCACGGGTGCTAACCAAACCGCACGTCCGTAATTCCACGTATATTATCATACGGGTGAGTCTCCAGACTTGTGGTATTATCAAGTGATACTGCATGACAGTTATAAAGCTATAGCTCTATGCGGTATAATACCGCATGTATACATTTGGTCCAATTCGCGTAGTATTCCTCTTCCTGCATCTTTAGGTATATTGCAGGTTAGCTATTCTATACATCGAGCTAGCCTCTTAATCGAACAACGATTTATACCGCAAATTTGTGATAAACTATGACCAATGGATGTATATCTGTCTGCAGATTTTTATCATTGTTATCACACCCTGTGAACATCGCCCGTTGTCGGAACCAGATAAGACACATCCATTTCCAGAGACATCACTCTGCAGGTACTTTGCATATATATTGTTTGTACCCCCCTTTTCTTGTGGCCTTTAAATCGCGATACCACTGTAGGACAATTAGCATGGAAGATGTAGTTATCTAGATTTAGCATCCAATACTTATTTACGGCCGCACCACACTCCAACAGAGTGAGGGAGCAACTATTTGTTTAAGCATCCTTTGACAACAAGAAACGTGTTATTATATTCTCACAAATGCCCTTGGCTGCCTGCACCAATGCCACCATTTGTGCCCAAATCTTTTAACAAGTGTGTATCCCCCTTTTCCTTTATTTATTTTTTGAAAAGATTGAAATGGTATCTTCCTTAAAATCCCTCCCTTCCCTCTTTCTTTTTTCCATTTAGATGTAAATTGGTCCAAATACATTCAAACTTTTGAGCATTGACCGAGCAAATCCCTGGTCTATGTTAAGTAAGTTGTTTTAGGTATTATCACTGTACCTGACTACATGAACTTATCAAACATGTATGAGCGAAATGTATGTTCTCATAGCTTATGCTCTCATAGTGTATCTTAAAGTCTAAAGATTAAATGTGTGTTATACTCTCGCAATATCAGATTATATGTACCAATCAGTGAACATAAAGTAAACAAAGTTGTTCGGGAAACCATTTCTCTTGTTGACAATTGTACTAGTTGTATAGATGTAATGGCCTTTTCAAGTTAATTGAAATATAGAACGATGTATGCATGTTTTTATTGCCACACCTTAGAAGGTATAAAGTACCGTTTTTCTTATGTAATGCTTCTGTATTATCATTTCAGATTGTTTTGTGGCTCCTGAAGAAGGCGTTCAGTCGCCGAAACGCGCGTCGAGTACTGTATTATTGATTTATGGACACCCCCTTGATTGGTGTTCTTGTTATAAACTGACATGGTCATTGTTTTTAATGTAACTTTTTCATTGTGGAACTTTTTTAGCATTCAGTTGTTTAATTTTAATTTTTATTGTACATTGTATGTGTTGATCAATGAATTGTAATTGTGTCTTTATTAAAACATAGCGAGTTTTTATCACCCCTACACCTTTTCAATTGTCCCTGATTTGGTTTCCCACTTGTTTAGTTTATTTGTAATTCTTTGACTGCCTAGGCAATTCTGCACACAGGTTGTTTACCCTGCCCTAGGAGTCTAATAGAGCATTACCCAGGGGGTCCTTGTTAATCACGACGTAAGGTGAGGAATTTGCCATATTTGATGAGAGATCCTTTACAAAATGAACTTGAGAAATTGTTTGGGCAAAACATCATAGAGCATATTGACGCCTCGGAGTGGTTGGTCCCCATTGTGGTCGCACCCAAGGATGGGGGTAAGAAAATGTGTTTGTGTGTGGACTTACTTGAATTAAATAACAATATTTGGGTGGACAGGCAACCCCTGCCCAACATCTCTGAGATGCTGACAGCAATGGGTGGTGGTACTGTCTTTAGCGTAATGGATATGTCTGCAGCATATCATCAGATTGATTTAGATGTAGCTTCGAGACACCTCACCTCGTTTGGCATGCCGCTGGGTGCATTTTGCTATTGCAGAGTGCCTTTCGGGTTGGCATCTGCCTCAGCGGTGTTTCAAAGGGTGATGCAGCAAATTTTTGGGGACATGAAAGATGTCTTGTTTTTCCAAGATGATGTCTTAATTGTGGGGAAAGACAATGAACATCATGATGTGGTAATGGATGAAGTTCTCAAAAGAATGCAAACTAATGGGCTTACTATAAAAAAAGAAAAGTGTCAACTGCAAAAATGTTGTGTAATGGGTCTAGGACACGAGATATGTAAAGATGGCATCAAACCTAAGAAATGTATTATTTCAGCTATCAAGGATGCCCCCGCTCCACAGAATAAAGACCAATTAAAGTTATTTTTAGGTCTGGCAGAGTACTGCTCGAAGTTTATAAAAGGATTCACTGAAATAGTTGAACCCTTAAGAGTGCAAATTAAAAAAGGGATTACATTTGAATGGAATGCTAATTGCGATCATGCATTTTGCATGATAAAAAATAGTATTATGAATGCTCCTACTCTTGGTCATTTTAATATCAAGACGAAAACTATTGTTACTACTGATGCAAGTGCGATTGGGATCATTGCGGTTTTAACGCAGATGAGTGATAGTGTGGAGAAAGTTATCGGGTTTGCATCGAGAATGTTATGTGATGCTGAACTGACATATTCCGTAATAGAGAAGGAAGCGTTGGCGTCTTGTTGGGGTGTAAAGCACTTTAAATATTTTGTGTGGGGACTACCATTTAAGGTTCGTACAGATCACAAACCCTTAGTCCACTTATTCAAAGGGGTAAGAGGGCTTGAAGGTAGTGCCCCTCCAAGAATCTCCAGGTGGATGTTGTCAGTGCTCAAATACAACATTGTTGTTGAATATGTTAAAGGATTAAAAAATGTGGTGGCAGATTATTTATCCAGGATTCCAATTGATGGAGTTGCCTCAGATATGGATGATGTAGTTGAGGAGGTGTTTAACACTAACTGCAATGGTGAGGAAGCTACCTTCTCTAAGCAAGAATGGATGGATGCCATGTCTAACAATGAGATTTTGCAGTGTGTAGTTAGGTATGTCTCCATGGGATGGAGTGTAAGTGTCCTGCAGGAAACTCTATTAGAAGTTACCATCATGTAGAAAGTGAGTTCAGTGTATATGATGGAAAATTAATGAGAAGGTGTCAGTTTGTACCGCGGGTTGGATTGAGGGGGGAAATTGTGAACCTCGCCCATGAGGGGCACTTCTAGTTGGAAGTTTTCAGTGACCTATTTCAAGATGGCGCTGATTCAGAGGTACTACCGCGATGTGCGATAGTCCTCTGTTTATGTTCATGCAGGGGTGAAATTGTTTAAATATCTTGAATGGACGGCGCTTCGGTAAACATAGAGAAAGGTTTACACCGAAACGTGCCTGTTTAGTTTGTCCTCAGTTGCTGCAATAAATTAACGGTGACAATACCCCGCGAGTGCATGTCTTTCCTGGTGGAAGCCTTGGTGGAGAGAGAGTGGAGCTTCAAATTACGATGCAGGAGCACCCCCCATGAACTCGCACCTGCCTGGGAGTGCACTACGCGGTTATAGGTGCTGTGGACCGTATATTGGATGAGTGGTGCACCGGTCGAGCGGTAAAACGGAACAACGATCAACGGATTTTCAACGCTGTGGGCTGCAGGTGTGCAGTGTGAGAAAGAGCGAGGAAGTCCGGGTAATGCGCCGGCTGGCGGTTCTTACTTTTCCATGGACTCGAGCAAGGCAAGGGGGCTTATGAGCACTTTTTGATGATCGGCATTTGGCCACAAAGCATTGAATGATGTTTTGTGAAACCGAGCGCCTGGAGGCGGCCTCCAATATGTTCAAAAGAAAGGAAGACAGGGGAAGCACAAAGTGAGCGAGGAGGTACCACGCAATCCAATCTCAACACGAAATGTGTAGCGCTCGAACGGCTGTACGAGTGCGAAATCAGAAAGTGGTGGGAAGGGACCTCACTCCAAAATTATATTGAGGTTAACAGGGTACCAAGAGGCCTCAGGATCTATACCATACCAGCATACGAGTCCCCGGATCCCCTGTTACTAGACGAATGGGCGGAGCACACGGCGGAATCTTGCAAGGGAATGCTGCGAATTTTGGTCAAATTCGCGTGGAGTGACCGGGATACGGCGCTCCATGATATAGAGGAGTTGGAAGAGTCACTTAAGAAAGAGCAAGATCAATCAAAAATGATGGAGTCCAAGGAACAAATGAAAAAGCGTCTTAAAGCATTTGAAGAAAAAATCAAAACGCGCAAACAAAGCAAGTTCGACCGTGATGAGAATGATTATGCCCAAGGGAGGGTATTGACATTCTCGAAAAATATGATAATCCCAGAAAAGAGCTTCTTAGTGGTGGAAGAATATCTGTACAACCTTCCTCGGGAACGCCAATCACCTCGGAGTCGGAGGTTACTGGAAATGAATCCTCTGAAGATGATGCCAGGAGTGCTTTGAGATCAGGTCTAATTCGCACTCCTTTTCGCGAGGAGTTCAAATTCATGAGGCAACGGGGGGGGGGAGAGGAAGACAAGGAGGGGGCAGGGGGGGCCGCAAGAGACGACTTCTCACCCCCAGCCACCCGGAGCGAGAAGGTATACAACAAGAAGTGGCAATGACAACGTATAATCTTACAATCATCAATTTAACAAATAAAAAACTAACAGAGACTGAGGAGTCAGTACTAAAGTTGGGACTCACGTTTTGCCCACAGAGGGGCATGGAGTTCACACAGACTCGGATTGATGTTTTTAAATTCACACGGAAGTTGAAACTCCATAAATACTTCAAATCCAAACCTAAAATTTCCAAAGTAACTAAGAAAGGGGATCCGAATTTGGTAATGGATACCTTGATTGGAGGGGATCTCAATGCGATTATGGTTCTGGAAGAACTTAGAACGGAGGCTCTGGAGGATGCCTTATTATCGATCAGTAAATCCCAACAACTGGCCATAACAGGCATTGAACAAAGTGGTGGCCTTACTCCCTTTAAGCCTGCTTCTCAATTTCTCCCACAAATGACATTTGATGCCATTGGTATTTTCACGGAATCAGTAATTAAAGATCTAGAAAAACAATGACGCAAACAGAAATTTGTGAATGGCCGCTAGAGTAATGGAAATAATTTTTCTTTGAAACAACAACTGGCTTTCAAGAATTTGAGCATGGATGAAGGGATAGTGTATAAGCCTTCAGATAAAGGCGGTAACATTGTTATCCAAACAAAAGAGAACTACGATGAAGAGGCCCTACGTCAATTAAATAACAAAGAGACTTACACCCCCATCAAGGCTTATGAATATCAGAAAAGAATTGAAAATTACCACTGTTTAATATCAAAATGGCATAAGAAAGGACTACTTGAAATGGACGAATTTCCATTTTTGAGATGTTTAAACTCTACTATCCCTGCTTTTTACGATCTGCCTAAAGTGCATAAGTGTAGACAGGCACCCCCAGGAAGACCTATCGTGGCATCGCAGGGAAGTCTCACTGAACATAGGTCGATTTTTATTGACTTTTTCCTTTTGCCCCATGTAAAGGTTTTATAATCGTATATCAGGGATACGAAAGCTCTCTTGATTAAAATTGACCTTTTGCAATGGGAGGAAGGATACACGATGATGGTTCTTGACATCACCAGTCTGTACACTTCAATAGGACATCAGGATGGGCTGGTAGCTATGAAGTACTTCCTTGAGAAACGACCATTAAAGTACACTGAGCATAGTTCTACGGTATTGGAATTTGCAGAATTTAGTTTATTTAACATTTTTCTTTTCCAAAAACAATTGTACAGGCAAACCTAAGGTACAGCGATGGGCACCTGCTTCGCCGCCAGCTATGCGAATTTATCCGTTGGCTGGTGGGAGGAGCAGGTGGCCTGGGGCGCGATCAATCAGGAATGGACCAACCACATTGTAAGATGGTACCGCTTCATAGACAATTTATTTATCGTGTGGAATGGGCCATCTGAGATGGCTAAAGAATACATTAAGATCCTGAATGCAAATGAGGTTAATCTTGAATTTTCTGGTGAAGTCAGTACTGAACCAGTGAACTACTTAGATCTCAACATTTATGTTGAAGAGGGCCACTTGAAGACCAGGCTTTATCGCAAGGCCACTGCTGGAAATTCTGTCCTGCAAGCATCTAGTAATCATCCCACTAATCTGGTGAGGAGCATCCCCTATGGGGAACTCCTCAGAATCAAAAGGAATTGTTCAGATGATATTGAGTTCCATAGAGCAGCCAAAGAGAGCATACAGCGCTTTAAAGTGCGGGGGTATAGCCAACAAACCCTGAGTGAAGCCTATGGGAAAGTAAATGCTACTGCGAGAAAGGATTTACTCAAGGAGAAGCACGTACAAAATAGTGATTCAAGTACCTGTGAAGGAAAATTTCGTCTCATCGCTACTTTTTCTAGTGATGTGAGAAGTTTAAAAAGGATAATGAAAAGGAGTTGGCACATACTTCAGACAGATGAGGTGATAGGAGAGGATCTTCCCCCCCAATCCCCTCATTACATTCAGAAAGGCGAGATCACCGAAAAATGAGTTAGTACGTAGTCACCTGATTGATAAATCACCGTCAGGGTTTGTGTCCATGCAAGGCTTCTTCCCATGTGGGAAGTGTAACTTATGACATCCCAGGTGCAGGTATACGAAGGCACATAAGAAAGTTCTTGACATGTGGGACCCCCTAAGTAGTTTATTGCCTCGTGTGTCCGTGCGGCCTACGGTATGTAGGCAGCACAATTCATCCTGTCAAAATCAGAATTCTTGAACACATGAGGGCGATAGCTAAAGGTGATGAGGCGTACCCTGTTGCTCGACATTTTGACAACATAAGCGCAACAGGGACGTACTTACTTATTTCTGTTTGGACCATGTTCACAATAACCCTAGGGGTGGCGACAGGATTTTGAGGCTAAGGAGGCTTGAGTTGCGGTATATAATTGATCTGCAGACCAAGACTCCACATGGTCTTAACAGCAGTGAAGAACTCCCCATACATCTGGGTAAATAGCTATAAAATGTGGTTACTGCATACATGGTTTCAAATGCTTATGATTTAAGATTTCTGAAATTAGGTCTTCTCATTTCCTATAAGTCTTCCATGTTAACTAGTCGATTATCAAAACCTCTGTCTGTGGCCGATGTTGTAGAGATTTACACTTAACCCCTCCCATGCTCGCGACGGAACCGTTCCGTCACGAGCCTCGGGTGGGCTGTGCTGGTGACGGAGCGGTTCCGTCATGAGCGTGGGACCGCCGCGTGGCCCCGCCTCCCCCTTAGCGCTGCAGCGGAATGAAATGAGATGAGAATGCAATTAAGCGTGAGCGCAAAATCCGCTCCGATCGCGGATTTTGCGGATTTTCGGCAAATCCGCGATCCGCGAACTCTCGCGGATTTGCCGAAAATCCGCAATCCGCGATCGGAGCGGATTTTGCGGTCAAAAGTTCAAGCGCGCCTAATTAACGATGGCGCCGGCAAGCTGCCAGCGCCCATCCTGCAATTGTTACTTAATTAGCTTCAACAGGAAGCTCTAACAGATAAGATACAGCAGGGGCTCGAGCGCCTGCTTTATTTTAGCAGTTGGAGCTTCCTGTTGAAGCTAATTAAGTAACTTTTGCAGGATGGCGCTGGCAGCTTGCCGGCGCCATCGTAAATTACTTCAACAGTGGTGTCTTCTTCAATAAATATGAAGGGCAGGGTTCATTCGGGCACGACGGTCCTGGCACAATTAAATAATAAATCTGCTGCTCTGATCGGTCTCTGACCTTTTATACACACAAGAGGCATGCTCGCATGGACGCCCTGTCCGTTTGGCCCCGCCCACACACTCGAGGTGTGCACCGTCTTCCCGCCATTTACCCACTATGATGGACATTTCACTCAAGGGACCCCTGCGCACTTCGGCGCGATTGCATAGTGACACACACTTGGTCGCTGGAACTAGTTTAAGCGCAAATGCAGTGACTCATTCAGCAGCCCAAAACAAAACGGGAGGCTGGGCATCTTTGACTTTCACGAGCGAGCGCAACCCCCGTGCTGTTCCTGTGACCAGGGGCATGTGCGCTCGCGTGGAAGCCCCGTCCGTTTGGCCCCGCCCACACACTCGAGGAGGCCCCGCCCCCAAATCCGCAGATCCGCTAAATCCGCGGATTTTGCGGATCCACGATCCGTGAATCCGCAAATTCGTGAATCGTGGATCCGCAAAATCCGCCCATGCTTAAATGCAATGTTCAAGATATAGATGACTCTATTTCTGTGTCAGCGCCTCTTCCTTATATTCCCTTCGACATGTACTCAATTTATTTCCTCAGACTTGACTCTTCTATTACTTTTCTATATTTTCTTCTACCCTTTTGTCTTCTATTTCTGTTTTTTTAAATGCAGGGATTCTTCCCTTTTGGAGAGCATGTGCTTATTCGAATTACACAATTAATTGTGTGGAGGCTCGACTCAGTCAAGATGAATGTATATATATATAATTAACTCCTGATGTTCATCAGGCCCATACAGGGCTTTATTAATTCAAATGAATTTTCGATGTGATAGCCCATCATTGGCGTGATTGGTCCTGAATAATTTTATTTTCAAATGAATTCTCTAGTGGGAAGTTTTCAGTGACCTATTTCAAGATGGCGCAGATTCAGAGGTACTACCGCGATGTGCGATAGTCCTCTGTTTATGTGCATGCAGGGGTAAAATTGTTTAAATATCTTGAATGCACGGCGCTTCCGTAAACATAGAGAAAGGTTTACACCCAAACGCGTCTGTTTAGTTTGTGCTCAGTTGCTGCAATAAATTAACGGTGACATGCCCCCGCGAGTGCATGTCTTTCCTGCTGGAAGCCTTGGTGGAGAGAGAATGGAGCTTCATATATATATTATGATATAAACGCCATGCGGCATAAAAATTACTACGCACTGAACTGGTCCGTGTCCGAGAAGTCTTTGGCGGCAGGGCGGGAGCTGCTTGTTGCCTGTACTAAGACGCGGTACTTTATGATATATATATATTCACAAAATAGCTCCACAGCACCTCTGGCAAGCAACACAGCAACATCAGCGAGAGAGGAGGCAGACCACAGGATCAGGTGCAAAAGATTTATTTAGCACAGGGAAACAGCTACGCGTTTCTGGCTACACGAGCCCTTGATCACGCTGTTAACCCATTTAAAATTTTCATTGCTTTAAATATGTGTTTGTGTTTATATATATATATATTTTTTTTATACACACACGCATATATAAACATATATTACCTTATCTACCCTAAACTCAACCACTCCTAAACTCCAAATATAACACCCTTGCAACCCAAATACCCGTTCTCACCCTAAACCTTAAAAACATTCTTACCACACAAATACAGTTACCCACCCTAAACACTAAAACACCCTACCACACAAATACCTTCACCCACAGTAAACTCTAAAAACACCCTTACCATCCAGATGTACCTACCCAAACCCTAAAAATGCCCTTGCCACCCAAATACCCTCACCCACCCTAAAAATACCCTAGCCACCAAATACTGTGACCCACCCCATGAACCTTAAAATGCCCTTACCCTAATATATATATATATATATATATATATATATATATATATATATATATATATATATATATATATATATATATATATATATATATATATATATATATATATATATATATATATATAGTACTAGCTTACCCGTCGCGCGTTGCTGAGGAAAGGAAATTCAAGGAAACTCGTTATGATAACATTCAATTTACATTGTGTCATTTTTATTGAAACATATTCATTTTAATATGGAAAACAAAGTGTCGTTTTAATTCTATTTATTTATTCGAGTGCTTGTGGATACACGATATTTTGTTTTTCCATCTAGTGCGTACATTAGTATTCGAAAGATTGAGGGCCCTGGGGGGCCGATATTTAAAAAAAAATGTATGCCAGAAACCTTTGAAGGAGTGTACTCAACAACTTCCCAAAGTTTCATGGCGATCGGATGAATGGTATAGTAATGCATAAAGGACAAACAGACAGACAGACATACATTCGTTTTTATATATATAGATGTGTATGTATGTACATACACAGATGTGTATGTATGTACATACACACACACTTACCTGCAAAATATTTACATTTTCTTTGTAGAGGCACACTTGGTAAAGGCATATGCATGGTAAACATTTGCATGGTAAAGGCATATGCGTGGTAATGGATGCATGGTAAAGGTATGACGTGGTAACAACTGAGTTGTAGAGGTTGCTTCCCGCTGGTCAACAGCTGACCCATTTCTTTTGCACAAAGGGCTTTGCACTGGCAGAATTCATGTGACTCAGTAGGGAGAGAATTCCCCCAAATCAGTGGCTTCCAAGCCAGTTTAGTTTGATCTCAGCGACCTAAACCATCTTCCCCAACTGGAGATCCTTCACAGTGGATAGATGAGTCTTATGTATTGTCCAGAAGGGTTATGCCTCTACTTTTACTCACCTTCCCCCATACCAGACTGCATTTCGGAAGAATACTCTGGAATCCTGATGAAAGTGGTCTGACTTTTGTTCTTCAAATATGGCATTGAGAGGGTACTGGGTTCAGAGTGAGGAATGGGATGCTGATCATCCTGTTTCCCAAAGGAAAGGGGCCTCAGTCCTGTTCTGGACCTTCACCCATTGGATACCTTCATGCGAATTGACAAATTAAAGACGCTTACGCTGAGCCAAATTCTTATGTCTCTGGAACCAAGAGATTGGTTATCATCCGTGACTTTCAGGATGCATATTTCCATGTACCCGTCCTGTGGCACCACTGATGTTACCTGCAGTTCAGTCTGGGCCAAGACCACTTTTAGTTTGCTGTGCTCTGCTTTGGCCTTACCTAGGTTTCTAGGGTGTTCACAAAAGTGATGGTAGTGGTCGCAGCCCATATTCGGAGGTGAGGGCTATTATATTTTTATATCTTGATGACTGGCTCCTGAAGGCCATTTCACTGAAGTCGGTTGTGGACCACCTCCAGACGGCTGGACTCCTGACATCATTGGAATTCACTATCAAGGAGCCGAAGTCACACCTGAGCCCCGCGCAGATGGTCCCAGTTAGTGATGCAATACTGGACACAGTGGTGCTGAAGACCTTTTCTTCTGGTATTCGGGATAATATTCTGATGTTCCGGGAGCAGTCCTGGGTTTCAGTGGGGATGGCTCTAATGCTTCTTGATCGCCTGGCCTCACTATCTTCCTCATCTTGAATATCAGATGGCTCTGCAGTAGGACCTCAAATCCCAATAAGCATGCTATTGAGGTTGCCTCATTCTGAATAAAACTATGTATGATCTGCCATGGTGGATTCCATCTTGAACTGCAGCAGGCCACTTTCCCTGTCTCACCCAGGGCTTATGGTTGTGACAGATACATGGCTCCTGGGTTGTGGAGATCATGAAGGAGGGATGAAGACCAGAGGCGCCTTCATCTCAAACTGTTGGAGCTGCAGGCTTATTTGCTTTGCTCTAAAAGCTGTCCTACCATCCATAAAGGGGAGGCTAGTACAGATTGTCGCAGACAATAGAACTGTTGTGTGGTATTGCAACAAGCAGGGCAAAGTGGGGTCCTGGATCCAGTGCCAGGAGGCGCTGAGCCTATCGAGGTGACTGGACCAGCTAGCAGGGATGAGCTAGGCAAGCTTAATCAGGGGGACCATGAGTGTCATCTCTGTACTGAGGTGGCACAGGGTGTCTTCAGTCAGTGGCTTATGTCCTGACTAGAGCTATTTGCCCTTGTTAAATACACAGTGTCAACAATTATGCTTGTTGGAGGTTCCTTCAAGGCGCTCAAGAGACGACGCATTACAGCTGCAATAGAAGGAGGGACTCCTACATGACTTTCCTGCTCTGCCTCTGGTTCTGAGGAAGATCGTATCAGACTGGCCCAAGTACTTCTCACAGCCATGGATTGGGCCAAGAGAATAAGATACCCAATGCCCCTGAGCTGAGCATTTGTCCTCTGATCTCGCTTTCACTTTGGGAGTACTCCTATCTCAAATACAGGGCAGGGTCCAGCATTAGTGTTCCCAGTGGCTACTGAACGGCAACCAATACTTTTGACTTGCATCCTTACAACTGAATGCCCTTCCACATAGTTGATCTACGCTGGGGGGTAGGACAGGTTTGGTGTTTAGAGTGAGGCCTGAAGCACAGACTTTTAGGAGCTACATTTTCTGATGTTTGTTGTTTTGTTAAGCCAGCAAGTCCTTGCAGTGGGCACAGTGAAAGGTTATTTGTCAGCTTGTTCAGCCTTCTGATATTTTCCTAGCCAACCATTGTTTGAATCACCATTTATGATGCATTTTCTAAAAGATCAGATGGACAAGTCATTTAGGACTCCTTAGTGGGTCCTTCATCTGGTCTTGACATTTCTTATGTGCATACCTTTTGAGCTGATGCAGTTGTTCCTTGACTCTCTTTACTCTGAGAACCATCTTCCTTCTTGTTATCATAACAGCATGCTGCATAAGAACTACAGCAGCTATTGGTACAACTGCCCTTCACCATTTTTTTCCACTACTTGAGAACACTGGCACCATATCTTCCGAAAGTCATAACACCCGTTCACGTTGGCCAATCAATCACTTATCCAGCATTCTTTGCTCTGCCTCATTTCTCAAAGGAGGAAGAGCGACTATTACCTTTACCCCAATAGGGCAGTTAGCGTTTACATCATCCACACAAAGAAATATCAGCCAGACAATCCACTCTTTGTAGGATTTGCAGGTATGAAAAAAGACAAAGCTGTTCAAAAGTTGGCCATGTCAAGTTGGATAGGTAATTGCAAACACAACAGTGATGGACAGAATGTGGATCAATGTCACACATTCACCCCAGTCCAAAGATCTGGGCCCAAATCCATCGTTTTTCCACTCCACACCACCCTGGGTTAGACAATGGCGATATGCAAATCAGCGCTGACCCTGTGCCCCATGGGAACAGTCCAGTCCGAACTACAAAAGCCATGTCCTTCCCAGAACGGAAACAAGCATCCGAGGACCGGCCCGGTTTCGAGGTAACACCTCTCATCAGCCCGGCTAGCTTGCCTCCAGTGGTGTGGAGTGCCTGGGACTCACGTCTGAGCATCCCCAGTACACTTAGAGCGGTAATTGCAAACACAACAGTGATGGACAGAATGTGGATCAATGTCACACATTCACCCCAGTCCAAAGATCTGGGCCCAAATCCATCGTTTTTCCACTCCACACCACCCTGGGTTAGACAATGGCGATATGCAAATCAGCGCTGACCCTGTGCCCCATGGAAACAGTCCAGTCCGAACTACAAAAGCCATGTCCTTCCCAGAACGGAAACAAGCATCCGAGGACCGGCCCGGTTTCGAGGTAACACCTCATCAGCCCGGCTAGCTTGCCTCCAGTGGTGTGGAGTGCCTGGGACTCACGTCTGAGCATCCCCAGTACACTTAGAGCGGTAATTGCAAACACAACAGTGATGGACAGAATGTGGATCAATGTCACACATTCACCCCAGTCCAAAGATCTGGGCCCAAATCCATCGTTTTTCCACTCCACACCACCCTGGGTTAGACAATGGCGATATGCAAATCAGCGCTGACCCTGTGCCCCATGGGAACAGTCCAGTCCGAACTACAAAAGCCATGTCCTTCCCAGAACGGAAACAAGCATCCGAGGACCGGCCCGGTTTCGAGGTAACACCTCTCATCAGCCCGGCTAGCTTGCCTCCAGTGGTGTGGAGTGCCTGGGACTCACGTCTGAGCATCCCCAGTACACTTAGAGCGGTAATTGCAAACACAACAGTGATGGACAGAATGTGGATCAATGTCACACATTCACCCCAGTCCAAAGATCTGGGCCCAAATCCATCGTTTTTCCACTCCACACCACCCTGGGTTAGACAATGGCGATATGCAAATCAGCGCTGACCCTGTGCCCCATGGGAACAGTCCAGTCCGAACTACAAAAGCCATGTCCTTCCCAGAACGGAAACAAGCATCCGAGGACCGGCCCGGTTTCGAGGTAACACCTCATCAGCCCGGCTAGCTTGCCTCCAGTGGTGTGGAGTGCCTGGGACTCACGTCTGAGCATCCCCAGTACACTTAGAGCGGTAATTGCAAACACAACAGTGATGGACAGAATGTGGATCAATGTCACACATTCACCCCAGTCCAAAGATCTGGGCCCAAATCCATCGTTTTTCCACTCCACACCACCCTGGGTTAGACAATGGCGATATGCAAATCAGCGCTGACCCTGTGCCCCATGGGAACAGTCCAGTCCGAACTACAAAAGCCATGTCCTTCCCAGAACGGAAACAAGCATCCGAGGACCGGCCCGGTTTCGAGGTAACACCTCATCAGCCCGGCTAGCTTGCCTGCAGTGGTGTGGAGTGCCTGGGACTCACGTCTGAGCATCCCCAGTACACTTAGAGCGGTAATTGCAAACACAACAGTGATGGACAGAATGTGGATCAATGTCACACATTCACCCCAGTCCAAAGATCTGGGCCCAAATCCATCGTTTTTCCAGGCACTCCACACCACTGGAATCAAGCTAGCCGGGCTGATGAGAGGTGTTACCTCGAAACCGGGCCGGTCCTCGGATGCTTGTTTCCGTTCTGGTAAGGACATGGCTTTTGTAGTTCGGACTGGACTGTTCCCATGGGGCACAGGGTCAGCGCTGATTTGCATATCGCCATTGTCTAACCCAGGGTGGTGTGGAGTGGAAAAACGATGGATTTGGGCCCAGATCTTTGGACTGGGGTGAATGTGTGACATTGATCCACATTCTGTCCATCACTGTTGTGTTTGCAATTACCGCTCTAAGTGTACTGGGGATGCTCAGACGTGAGTCCCAGGCACTCCACACCACTGGAATCAAGCTAGCCGGGCTGATGAGAGGTGTTACCTCGAAACCGGGCCGGTCCTCGGATGCTTGTTTCCGTTCTGGGAAGGACATGGCTTTTGTAGTTCGGACTGGACTGTTCCCATGGGGCACAGGGTCAGCGCTGATTTGCATATCGCCATTGTCTAACCCAGGGTGGTGTGGAGTGGAAAAACGATGGATTTGGGCCCAGATCTTTGGACTGGGGTGAATGTGTGACATTGATCCACATTCTGTCCATCACTGTTGTGTTTGCAATTACCGCTCTAAGTGTACTGGGGATGCTCAGACGTGAGTCCCAGGCACTCCACACCACTGGAATCAAGCTAGCCGGGCTGATGAGAGGTGTTACCTCGAAACCGGGCCGGTCCTCGGATGCTTGTTTCCGTTCTGGGAAGGACATGGCTTTTGTAGTTCGGACTGGACTGTTCCCATGGGGCACAGGGTCAGCGCTGATTTGCATATCGCCATTGTCTAACCCAGGGTGGTGTGGAGTGGAAAAACGATGGATTTGGGCCCAGATCTTTGGACTGGGGTGAATGTGTGACATTGATCCACATTCTGTCCATCACTGTTTTGTTTGCAATTACCGCTCTAAGTGTACTGGGGATGCTCAGACGTGAGTCCCAGGCACTCCACACCACTGGAATCAAGCTAGCCGGGCTGATGAGAGGTGTTACCTCGAAACCGGGCCGGTCCTCGGATGCTTGTTTCCGTTCTGGGAAGGACATGGCTTTTGTAGTTCGGACTGGACTGTTCCCATGGGGCACAGGGTCAGCGCTGATTTGCATATCGCCATTGTCTAACCCAGGGTGGTGTGGAGTGGAAAAACGATGGATTTGGGCCCAGATCTTTGGACTGGGGTGAATGTGTGACATTGATCCACATTCTGTCCATCACTGTTGTGTTTGCAATTACCGCTCTAAGTGTACTGGGGATGCTCAGACGTGAGTCCCAGGCACTCCACACCACTGGAGGCAAGCTAGCCGGGCTGATGAGGTGTTACCTCGAAACCGGGCCGGTCCTCGGATGCTTGTTTCCGTTCTGGGAAGGACATGGCTTTTGTAGTTCGGACTGGACTGTTCCCATGGGGCACAGGGTCAGCGCTGATTTGCATATCGCCATTGTCTAACCCAGGGTGGTGTGGAGTGGAAAAACGATGGATTTGGGCCCAGATCTTTGGACTGGGGTGAATGTGTGACATTGATCCACATTCTGTCCATCACTGTTGTGTTTGCAATGTCAAGTTGGATAGTCCTCTGATCAAAATCTCTATGCATTGGCCAAGAAGCAGGCCTTGGAATCCTGCGCACCCATTCCACAATAGCTAAGGCTGCTACAACGGTGTTGGTGAGGGGTTATCTTTCTAGATATCTACCAGGATACAATGTTGTTGTCGGAGCATATGTTCACGTAACACTACTGCCTTGACAAATAGGTCCAATGGGAACGTCACTTCACTTGCTTGGTTCTGCAGGAATTGTTGGTCCAAGTCCACGCCCCTCCCTTACCCTTCAGACCCTACACCTCTGAGAGGTACTGTTATGGTATCCATTTAAAAGCGGAGGAAGCCGCAGTTAGAAGTATCCATCAGAAGAACAAGTTACTTATCTTTGGTAGCACTCTGTTGTGGATATTTTGTAACTAGATTCCTCACTCCTTTCGCACATCCACATTGTGTGGGGTGGCCTCTTTGATAGTTTAGAAGAGTCCCAGGTTAGAGATCGGCTCACTGTCACCCACAATTTGTATGCTGTTTGTGTTTGAGGGTGCAGAAGAAGATAGATACAAGAAACTCCTGTCAGTAAGTAGCTATGGTGCGTATATGACGCTCCACTCAAGTCACTTCTGGGGCTTTACGGAGTCACTGTGGAGCCATACAACAATATATAGCCATACATACAACCACCCATGTATATAGCCATATAACACTACCTACAGAGAAACAGGAGCACTACTGAGGAATTCTCTGGAACCAGTTTGCCACCAAGGGATGGTCTAACCATGAGGAATCTGCAATTGTATAGATCTACCAGAAGGGAAACAGCCTTTAAACCACGGCTCAAACCGTGCTGTGCCTCATCGGTGAGGACCACAAATGAGTTTTTACAACGGATTCCTTTACCACGCAAGTTGTTAGACCGACTTGCCAGAGGAAAAGTGTTGGATTGATGTTGGACTTTAAGTCCAACACTTTCCCTACTGTTGCACAGACTGGAGTTGGAATAGTAAATTATACGATTCCAACTCCAGCGCTTTCCCTAAGGGAAGTCATTGTAATGAGTTGTGTGGTAATGGAATGTGTTATAAAGGCGCATTAATTGTTCGGACCATGTTATTAAGGCAGTCGTGATTGACGCCTGCCTGGTTACGGCATACAATCCCACCAGAAGGGTAAGTAACTTGCTCATTTTAATGATTACAGTCTAGGCCCCAACCAAAGATATATACTAACAGATTATATGTGTATGGGCCAGTTGGCCTTCACCCTTTCCCGGTTAAAGGACTCAAGATGAGCTGCTTTTCAACAGTTTTAAATGGAAGCAACAGTGTTCACAATTAAGTGAGGCATTAGCACACTGTTGAACTATGAAACGGCGGAAGGCTTTCATGTAGGACAGATTCCCCGTTAAATCAGCTTCTCAGCAGTCTGAGACATTCCTGCTGATTTTGTGTCATTAATCAATGGGATAGCGCTGTATCCCACAAAACCATGATGACACAGGCAGCGCTGTGTTGGAGATTACTTCTGTTGGACCCGGCCTCATGGCGTGGTCCTACCCCTCCCGCATGGAGGGCCCAGGCCGACATCGGCCCTCCACCCAGCATCGGGCAGCCCTTTTGCCCGACACTGCACGCCCCAACATTGCTGGTCCGGTCACCATCCCGGACCCCCCCTACCGGCCTGGCTCCATCGTGGGCCCCTCACGACCTAAGCACGAGGCCGCGCCCGACTCCATCTTGGGCCCACCACGTCACGACCACGTGGCTCCGGCCCCGGCCCAGGCCCAGCGAAGCCCAGACATCGAGGCGCCAAGATCTACCCAGGTGGTCGAGTGGCCACTCGACAGATCCCGGAGGAGGGGAGTTTCGATGGCCCTCCAACCGTCCCCGGACGCCTGGTATCGATCGCCCCCGGCATCCCTGGGTGCTGGCTCCACCCCCCTGCTGGGTGTCAAGACACCTTCTTCCCGGCCCCTCTGACCCCCAGGCGCGAGGGTACTGACATCAAAGGACTCCAGTCCTATATCTGGGCCAGCCCCGGAGTAGGACGGCAGTGGTATCCTGGACTGGAAAGCCCTACTGACGCTGTCACTGCCGACCCCAGAAGAACTCATTTCCTGTAACCTGAAGAGAACCCGAGAGCCTGCTGGCGCTGCCGCGGCCCACCTTTGCTGAACCATCTTGAGAGCCTGCTGGCGCTGCCGCGGCCCACCTTTGCTGAACCATCTTGAGAGCCTGCTGGCGCTGCCGCGGCCCACCTTTGCCAAACCATCTTGAGAGCCTGCTGGCGCTGCCGCGGCCCACCTTTGCCGAACCATCTTGAGAGCCTGCTGGCGCTGCCGCGGCCCACCTTTGCCGAATCATCTTGAGAGCCTGCTGGCGCTGCCGCGGCCCACCTTTGCCGAACCATCTTGAGAGCCGGCTGGCGCTGCCGCGGCTCAACCTCTCGGACCCCCCGGCTCGAGGATTGAGAGCTGTGCGCAGGGTATCCCTTCATACACCCCAACCGAGACTGTCCCGCTACCCTGACCCCCTTTTACGAGACTTTACAGACCCCTCGGTCTACTTGTACATATCGCTGGGAACCAGCAGCCTTTATTTCCTGATAAAGCTTACGAACTCGACCTCTGGTGTGGTGTTCATTTGTAGTGTGTGGTTACTCTGCTGTGCGATCCGAGGAGAGGGCCCTCACTCAGGAGGCCTCTCAGTAACGTTCGGCTACTTCTTGACGGAGAGGTGGACCTAGGGGTGGTCAGTCAGATATCTTCTGCCTCCCCCGGGGTCGCCTTTCTAACAACTTCAGCTAAATAAGTTACACTACGTCACCCTGCATCCTGCACAGGTGAGTATGTCGGCAACAAATGACCAAATTTGAACAGTAACATTCCTAAATAGTTCATAGAACACTGTCATAACAACTCCTGAACACAGAACATTCTAGTCACTATGGTAAACTCAGTTATTGTTTTAATTGTTTTTATTCAATGAACTGATTGTCATGTGTATTTGGGTTTTATGATATATATATTTTTTTAATAATATATCTTTATTGGCATTTGAAACAAACATGACAAAATCAACATGGACAGTCGCAGAGTTATACAATAAGACTCATCAAATATTCAAACACAAGGTTGAGTGGGGCAGGTACATTCCATACGTATGTATTAAACCAATTATTAAGAGCCAAGTCCCATCTTCATGAATTCTTCCTTACCGATCCCCGTCCCCATGAGGCTTTATGCCTTGGTCCATGTCTCCACAATGTCCAAAAGCAATCCTGGGTCTCATGACCTTCCTTGAATAAGAAATGAAACTACAGAGAAGCTGTTGGATTGACCCAAGAACTGCACTTTGGGTCACTTTGTGTCACTTTGTGTCACTTTGTGTAGTAATCCACCAGCAGTAATAGTTTTGAGCGGCAGACCGATCAAGTCAACTGCTACTTTCTTTCAAAGTCCAAAAGGCAATTCAGCAAGAAGAAATAGAGCCACACAAACAGAAAGACGTTTCTCACCACTCGCACACAACACAACTTCTTCAACCTCTCTGTCAAGCACAGGTCACTAACAAGCAGCCCAAATTCTGTGCTTGGTATAGTTATAACCAAAATGTCCCTCATGTGCTCTGTTTAGGATCCCTAATCTTACCTTTACTGGAGTTGCCAAATTCTTGCCTCTCATTAGCAGCCTATACTCAACAGTCAATTAAAGAACTTTAATGTAAGCTTGTAACCCCACCTGAAGGTTCTTTTCCTTTGATCAACCTTTTCCTACACACCTAACCACCTCACATATTTCCAAGTCAGATTCAGGCACACTCTGCCACTTCTCTTCCTAGACAGCACTTGCTCTCTCATTGTCCACAGCAGAAATAAAGCATCTTTCCTGTTTCTCTACACCGCAGGAAATCTCAATAGGTAATCAGGTAATAGGAAGGAGAAGTGTGGCTCACCGGTCAGAGGAGGCAGTCCCTGATGCAGAGGTCAGACCTGGGACCAGGGTTCAATCCCCGACGCGGCAGGGTCTTGAGCTCAAAATGTCCACGGACTCGATAATTCTCGCCTCGGTGCCTACTCGAATCGTGGGTTCACACTCTGCAACTCTGGGCAATAGCTTGCTTAATCTCCACTACGGCCCCACCGCGATGGGATGCCTGGTCTTCACCTTGGGGATGCCCAGTAGGGGTAATCTCGCAGGGAAAGGCCAGGACGGGTTCCTAAAGCAAGCGCCTTGAGACCTTACGGTGAAAAGGCACTATATAAGAACGTATGATTTACGATTTATTTATTTAATCAGCTCTGTCATTTTTTGCCCCCAGCAAAATGGCAGACATCAAGCCCCAGATTTACCACCCACCCAAGCCCCCCCTAAGTGGGTCAGGAACACTTCCAGAATCCGCCGAGACAAGCTAGAAGAAGGTCTCAGCTCACTCCTCCCGAATACGAAGGAGTCCCTCTCAACCTCAGATCTCACCTCACTCTACCATTCCAACCTCGAGCTCGCCCTGGATCAGCTGGCACCTCTGAAACTAAAAAAACCCAGAAGCGTCCCGTCCAGGTCTTGGTTCTCGACTGACATTAATGAGGAAAGAAGACATCTAAGATCCTTGGAAAGAACCTGGAGGACCAACTCTACCGCCCTCCATCGGGACCAACTCAAGACAGCTCGCAAAAACTATTATACCCACATCAAAAGCAAAAAGTCATCCTTCTTCTGCTCTGCCCTGGATAACGCCAAAAACCGCCCCAAAGAACTCTTTGACATCATCAGGAATCAAACTTCCATCCCTAAGGCAGCCAACATAGTAGCATCCAAGACCCTGTGCGAAAACTTTGCTAGTTTCTTCAATGAAAAAATCGCCAAAATTGATCGCTCATTCAACACGAATCCTACACCCAACCTCAACCCCCCAGTAACCCCATCTATCCGTTGGTCTTCCTTCCAGCCGATTAAGGAAGAATTGATAAGCAATCTGATCGCTGCCGCTAAACCCTCATCTCATTCCCTCGATCAACTACCCTTGAGACTGACAAAGTATATGAAACTCACTCTAGACCCTATCTGGGCCAAGATCATCAACAGCTCCTTGAAAGAGGGATTCATCCCCGACTGCCTCAAACTAGGGCAAGTCACTCCTCTGCTAAAAAAACCTGGCCTTGATCTCACTGACCTGAACAACTTCCGCCCGGTCTCAAACCTTCCGTTCCTAGCCAAAATTCTTGAAAGATGCGTGCTTGCACAATTAACCCAACATCTGGAGACTTCCAATCTAGTGGACCCGCACCAATCAGGGTTCAGGAAGGGCTGCAGCACCGCAACCGCAATCCTAAATGTCCTAGATGATCTGCACATGTCACTCGACTCCAACCAATGCAGCCTTCTCATCCTTCTTGACCTCTCGGCTGTGTTCGACACTGTGGATCATTCCCTCCTACTTAATGCCCTCCGAGAGAGAGCGGGCATCGAAAAGACAGTCTTAAAATGGTTCTCCTCTTTTCTTAACAACCGCACCCAAAAAATAAAGATCAACAGCTTCGAATCCGACCCCCTCCCCGTCAGCAGAGGAGTCCCCCAAGGGTCAGTACTCTCTCCACAACTCTTCAACATCTACATGGAACCCCTCACCTCACTTCTAAGGAACTCCAACATCCCATTCCACCTCTACGCAGATGACACTCAACTATATTTGAAAACCACCTCGATAGCAGACATTCACAGACTAAATGCGACACTCATGGAGGTCCAACAGTGGCTCACAGCCAACCACCTCAAACTGAATGAAGAAAAAACAGAAGTTCTCCTAATATCGAACAAAGATGAAAACCCACAAATAGTGGAATGGATCAAAGCCTTAAATGCTCTCAATGTCTCTCTGACACCAACAAACTCCGCAAAATCCTTAGGAATCACCCTCGACTCCAAACTGGACATGAACAAACACATCTCTAAAACCGCCAAAAGCGCATTCCTGAACCTGAAACTTCTATACAAAATTAAACCCTTCCTCCCCCCTAAAGACCTGAAACAGGCCACCCAGGCACTTGTGCTTTCCAGAATAGACTATGGCATCGCAGTGTTGACGGGAACTGCCAAGGCGCACCTGGAACCGCTCACCTCCACCCTCAACGCAGCAGCAAGAATGGTCACAGGAACAAAGAAATTTGACCACATCTCCCCAGCACTCAAAGAACTGAAATGGCTCCCGATTGTCCAAAGAGCCAACTTCCGCACAGCTTGCCTCACTCATAAAGCCCTGCATACAGGCAAACCGGAATACCTGGCTTCTAAACTCAAAAGGGCGGGTCAGTCCAGGAACCTCAGAAGCTCCAACACACTTTTACTGATCCCTCTGAAATCACAGAAACGAAAAACCTCAAATAAATCCTTTGCAGGGAATGCCCCCAGGATATGGAACTCCATCCCCCCACATATCAGAATGACTGCCTCCTTCCCGCAATTCAAATCGCTACTCAAAGCCTTCTTCCTTGAACACTCTGGTGCCTAAGAAGAACCTCATACGTGACAATGGTAGTCGGCTTTCTATCAGAACCCAGAACAATTGATTCTCGTCAGATCACCATCCCTTATTCCGCTCAAGTTACTGTTGCACAGACTCTATTTCCTGCTTGTTGTTGTTTTATCTGTATTTGCTGTGAAGCGCTCTGATACCTCCGGGTCCAGCTAGCGCTATACAAAACTTCAATAAATAAATAAATAAATAAATTTACTATCATTTGGTTGTGGGGTTGCGTCACTTTTGTGGCACTGCCCGACACGAAATCATTTTTGGCAACATAAAGGCAATTTGAATGGTTTAGTAAATACAAAGTAAAACAAAGCAGTGCATAATGCTGCCTTGCGCTACTTAGCATCAGGCAGGCGTTACATGGGTGGAGCAAGTGGGTTCTCTAGCATCCACCCATGTATTGTGACACAAACCTAGATTGACAAAGACTTGTGACAAAATGGTGTGCATGCCCGACAGAGGCATAACAAGGAGAAATAAATGTATTTATTGTCATTCTGCAGCACACGTGTCCGTAACGCAGGCACCCTTTCACTAATGTACAAGGGTGCCTGCATTGTTGCTAGCAAGCACACAGAGCACTGGTACAGGGAGAACGAAGAAATGCCACATATCTTTATAAATGTGAAGTATTTCTGCTCTCCCTTTTACGCAATACAGCACAGCAGGTTCCCTTGCTGCAAAAAGTAATGGTAAATGTGCAACCAAACTTGTACTGCAGCAACTTAGAGGGTAAGCACCCAATATGTGGAGTGGAATTTTCGATATTCTCCCCACTCAAGATGGGGAGACTAGTGATATGTGCCAAGTTATGATGGTTTATCTCCAACACCAAAAGTATGACCTGCATTTTTCCAAAGTACATACACAACCAAGCAACTCCTTTTCTATCACCGAAAATAGCTGCTCAGACATCTGAAGACTCTGTGAAGCATAAACAACAGATGGTTTCAATATCACCCTTCCATTGAGTCAATACTACCCCAAGACCACCATGGCTTGCATTCACAGTGACTACACATGGCAATGAGGGTTCATAGGGCTTGAATGTTCTGGCCCTAACTCATCTTTGATGCAAGCACACGCTCACATCTGGGACAAATGTTGCACTTTGAGACATATGGGAAAAACCAAGAGGAAAACTCGCACAACCCTAGAAACTACTTCAATCCTGCTTTATCTGACAGGACATTTGCATTTTTAATAGCATCAACTAGCCCAAGGTGTGAACGCACACCATCCTTTGTCATCAAAGAACCCACTGCCATTCTCTGAAGGTGACAGCGCATAAATGAGCAAGTCATCTTTAAATACAATGACTCCTTCAACCACTTTAAAATTCAGATCTACACGGATGCTGCTACAGTAACCCCCAACATTATTCAGCAGTATTAATATCACACAAACAGAGAAACAAAAGCAGTGAAGTCACATGAGTCAGTAATAGTAATTTGTAAGTAGGATCTTTAAAAGTGCAGCGATCCGTCTCCTAATTTCGAAGCGAAATTAAAGATGGCCGTGTTCACCCGCACCAGGTCTCCCCTTTTTCTGTTTTAGGGGGCCCCATTTCATCTGCTCGTCCATTATCACCCCCAGAAACGAGAAAACATAAGTGCGGGAACCTAAACAGATCCTACCCTAAATTGAAAGGATTTTTTTGGGCGTAGACCCACCTGCATAACGTAAGATTTGGAGTCTTTTATTGATAGGTCCCTATCCAACACAAAGGCATAGAAAGAATCAAGCAGTGTTTGTAGCCCCCTAGCGGTTCTGGATATAAGGACCGATCATCCGCATATAATAAGACTGGCAGACCATGTCCACCTACCTGCGGATAATCTACCCCGGTCATCAATAGGGCTTTATCCAGATTGTTCATGTATAGGTTAAACAATAAGGGGGCTAGGATCCACCCTTGGGGCACTCCTCTTCTTATGTCGAAATTACGTGAGACTCTTAAATCGTGCGAAAATCTAACATGGACCTTGGTTGCACGGTGAAGATCTTCTAAAAAATAAACAATATTGCCATCTACCCCAATGTCTAGCATGGTCTACCAAAGATTAGCCCTATTCATGTGATCAAACGCGGAAGACAGATCCATGAATGCTAAATATATAGTGCCAGGGCGGGCAACGTTATATTTGTTGAGGATCATGGATACATTAAGGCACTGGGCCACTGTAGAACCCCCTGTGCGGAACCCGTAATAAACGTCTGATAAGATGGTGTGTTCCACCGCCCAGCTTGTCAGCCTATTTAAAAGTACCCGACCCACAACCTTAACAGAGTCCAACAAGGAGATCGGTCTATAGCAATGTGTGCTATCACTGTCACCTTTTTTAAAAACAGGCACTATAGTCGAGGTAGCCCAAGACTCGGGACAATCGGTTTTTACTGCAGCTTTAGTTACTGCAGCAAGAAACAGAGCTCAACAAGTTGGATCTGATTTAAAGAGATCCAATGGGATATCATAGGGTCCCGGGGCTTTGTTACTTGCCAGCCCGAAAATACAATCCTTGATCTCCTCTATGTTGAAGGCCAAATCAGGTGTTAGCCTCAAGGCAAGACAGACACTTTAGCTCAAGGGGGCTCTCAAACATGGTTTCGAATGGAGCACCCACTCCTCCTCTGTGATATGTGCACCTGCTGCACTTCCTACCACATGATTTAAAAAAGGACTGTTGATTATGCTCCAAAATCTAGAGCTATTCCTCAGAGTACTAGCCTCTATTCGCCCCCTCCAGGCATCCTCCTTCAAAGCGGACTTACGTTTGGCCAGTAAAACTTTATAATCTCTGTGAGAAGTTGGCCTGGTATATGATGTTCACTATTCTAGTGAGCACCTTGCACCAGTCCAAACAACCCTTATGGTGATGGTTGTAAAGTCAACCTTATAGACCAGCTATCCTAGTGGTAGCATGGACAAAAGCAGTCTTAGGCTAAACTCAAGAGGGCATGTGAAGCCAGCTGTTTTACCATATGCAAACCTTTTAATACCAAATGAAAGGACACAACAAAGGTTATATATTCAAAATATATATGTATTTATTTCTAATATAACCCTCTGAACTCTTTATGAGAACAGAAGCACAAGCGCATAAGAAGTAACTTAATATGACATACAAAAGTTGCACAAATATGGGTAGGCTCTGGTGGCCCGTAAAACGATATACTAAAATAGTGGTATAAGAACCACGTCACGAACATTGGTAAGGCCTAGGGCCTTGGAAATCGCTGGGGCTACACTGGACTAACAGTTGTTAGGGAGCAGGAGGTCCACGGGATGTGGGTGCAGTGTCTAAATGCACACGCGTGCACACATAGAAGTCAATGGGTGCGTAAAGTTAGAAAGTTAAAGTTTTAGAAGTCTTCCGACTGGACTAGAGACTAACCACTTGAAACTAGGACACTAGGAGTGTAAACCTCTACAGGAGCACCGCAGTACTCGCGTTACCTCACCCACAGGAAGCGGGTGCATAGGTGTCAAGGTGCGTCGGGGTTTCGTCGTGTTCTATGGAGCCTTGGAGAAAAGATGCTGCAGGCGACCAGGAGAGAAGAGCCCGGTTGGATCCAAGGGCGGATCGAGGATGAAGAGTACCTGAAAGCAGAGGGGACAGAGTCTGGGTCACTAGCCTGTGACCAGGATGGAACCAGGAAGGAACCAGGCGATGTCGGGAAGCAATCAGGTGCTGTCGTGAAGTTTGTCTCCGCTGCCACGTGGACCAGGAGGTGTCGACGACAACCAGGAGCTGGGCACGGACTGTACCACGAAGGCTCTCGCTGTTGGCGGTGTCGGTTCTCGATTCTGAGTCAACAGGCCTTGGCAAATGCAACCCACACAGGAATCGAAGATGGCTTCTGGATCAGACCAGCAAGGTCTGATGGGCTGCTCCTTTTCAGGGGAGCAAGGGCCAGTCTGGAGCAACCAGACCAGTGGTGTAGATTTCGGGGTTCGTTGTCACAGAGGCCACTAGCCAACGGGAAAATGACCGGACAGACGCATCAAGCAGGAAAATGCAAAAGTGCCCCATGCAGCACTCGGTGAGTGTGGAGAGGTGATCTTCAGTGCAGTTGGTGCTCGGGGCTGGGGCTTTTCAATCCCCAATGCACAACTTCAAAGGTGCCACAGAAGTTGCACGGAAAGCAATTCGCTGGCTTTCCAAGATGGCCGGTCCCACGTCTCTCGTTGCCTCCACAGGTCTCAGCTTTGCTGTGGCTGTGGATCGGGCTGTTGGATGTCTGGAAGTCTGGTTCTTGTCAGACTCTGTGTTCGAACTCCGACGGGAGCAACGACAAAGCAAACCGTTGAGCGCTTGATGGTGCCTGCTTGCACAGGGTGGTCACTCTTTGACCACAAGGGAGGGTCTCCAGTCTTCTACGTCGAGTAGGATGTCGAGGGGTCCAGAGTTTCGTATTAGAGTTTCAGTCAGGATTATCTAAAGTCTTGGGACTCAGCTCCTACCTATATACCAAATCTAGGGGCTGGATTACCTGCTAGGTCCCTCCTATGGGTGGGACCCAGGAAGGGGGTGGTTACACCCCTTTCCCTTTGTCTAGTTTCGTGCCAGAGCTGGGGCTGGAGCGCCCCAGCACCGGTTGTGTGCCCCAGGCAGTGTCTAGTTTCATTCAGCCCTCCCTGCCCCAATACACTATAGCCTGTCTGGGGTGGTGCTAGCACCTCCCTGTGACAGGAAACCTATTGTCCAAGCCTCCCTCGCTGGAAGGACTCCCAGCAGCAGGAGGTCAGACTTGTGTCTGTGGCAGCAGCATCCATTTTGTGATGCTGAGGCTCTGGTTAACTTTAACCGTGATTAATGGAAGTAACATGTCTTCTCCCTCTAGAAGGGTGGAATGCTCCCCCCGTCGCCAGAACTGGCGAGGGGGTAGTATTCCAAAGCGTATGACACCTTACACGACATGTTTTGATAAAGCCAAACCAGAGTTAGCATTTAACCGCGAGGTTCATAATGCACTTAAGAGTATATGGTATGGCAATATCCTAGAACAGCTATAAGGACATGGTTCCGAAAGCTGCAGACAGGCTCAGCTCATGCTAGAGCGCCATCTCACATAAAACCAAGCACTCTGCCTTCAGGATTGTTAAGGCCTGCCATAGGAGTGACTTATAGGTGTATTTGTGTCCAGATATAGGGTTAGACATAGGAATACTATATCTAAGCAAGGGGTGATTATACGACCTTGCCTCAGCTGAGTGATCAGCCAGTTGTGTCAGTTTGGATAGCCAGCCAGGGGTGGCAAAAGATATGCTGCAGCCCCTGGTATGCCTTGGGTGCACCTATGCCCTGGGTACCAAAGTACACTGTACAGGGACTCATAAGAATGAGCCAAATCCCAATTGGTGATGTACCTAAAGTACATGGTGTGAAATTTAGAGAGAGAACAGCAGGGCTGTGGGTCTGATTAGCAGGCCCACAGCCACATTAAGTCGAAAACCAGTGAAGCAAAAAGCAAAAAAATGGGGTGACCATAGGAAAGCAGACCCTACTCCCCTACAATCTCTTCAACACAATCTAACCAAAATCGGGTCTTCTGGGCTCCCATGTAAAGCTTCCTGCAGTTTCTTCGCCGCCTGAGTGGAGGAGGAGTCAAACCATCTTGGGGTCTGGGTAACTATTTGTCGGGCTGGGGTGCTTAAGAGCTCAGCTACTTTAATGGAAATAATTTTAAAAGCACTGATAGCCTACCCCGGGGGGGCAAATGGTGAGGTACACAGGGCTAGCTCCCTGGCACAAGAATCTCAGTCTGCTTTTTTTTTTTAAACAAAATGTATTGATTTTGTTGATATAAACAATCAAAGTTTTACATTTCAGAAGTCATTGCACATTATACAGTCTACTATCTGTGAATATAATCATTAACATACTAATCCTTTCATTATATTTGCTAAAAGCAATCAGCATTCGTATGCTTAAATATATCCATTCTCATAGATATTGTGCCTTTACGCATTTTGATGACTCTGTACTCGAGCCTACCAACCTAGAACATAATAACCTTCCCCTACTCCCCATTATCCCACCCATCACCCCCTATCTGGCTCACTGCCTTGCTCGTCGTCGTATAGTGCAATTGTACAGTTATTCTTTGGGTTGTCTAGTCATACCTAATGTTTTATTCCGCTATCTCATAGTGTGTTGTATAGGGGGACTATGGGGCATATTACCAACAACTAGCGATGATTATCGCTATGTTGGCTTAGCGGCAATATTTTATCGCCGTGCTGCGGCGATTTTTATCGCTTAGGAACCTTGCTATTATCAAGGTTTATCTCCTAAGCGATAAAAATCGGCCGAAATGCATGAATATCGCTGAAAAGTCAGCGATATTCATGCATTACCGTGCTAATGCTCTTAGCCATGTTATCCAACTACCATTGGATAACATGGCTAAGAACTGCTCAGGGGCAGGTGTTAGCTTTTGGAGATATTCGCGCTTAGTGCGAATATCTCCAAAAGTTGGTAATAGGAGATAGCGATGTTAGCGACTGTTTCCAGTTGCTAACATCTTGGCACGCCCACTTTGCATGACATTAGTGATAAATTTCACTGACATGCAAAGCGGGGCCCAAGATGGTCGCTATCTCCTACTAGCTGTCGCTAACTGGTGTTAGCGACAGCTAGGTAATAGGGAGATAATTTTATCTCCGCTTTCTTGGCTTTTAAAGCCAAAAAAGCGGAGATAAACCCCCTTGATAATATGACCCTGTGTTACATAGGTTCAGCGTCTTGTTAAGTTGGGGGCGGTTCTTGCTAAGACGCAGTGGGTTCCACCAGGTCCTTAGCCTTTAATGCCTCCAACATCTGGTCCCACTCCATGGATATGGGAATTTTGCGTACCCCGCGTAATTCCTCTCTTCTGACGATGGCACTTTCCGCCCCACCCCATCGTACCATCTCCGTTTGCCAGGTATGTATTGAGGGGGGAAGAAGCTGATTTCCACCTCATTGTCATGGCTCGTGTCGTATGAGGATTGCTATTTCTGCAAATGTGTGCTGTATTCTCTGATTTTTCGTGTGGGGTGTAGCCCCAATAGGCAGCTATCTGCTGTACCCCAGATGGAGGTACCTGTCATGTCTTGAATTACGCCTCCTATTCTTGATCAGAATACCTGCAAACGTGGACATTCCCATAACATATGGAGTATATCAGCATCCATCGTCTTACATCTAGGGCAGCAGACTTGTGGGTTAAGGTATGCCCTATGTAAGATCATATATTGAATATACTTACATTTAGCATTGCGGGACACTTTTCTGGTGAATTCTAGAGAATACTCCCACACTTTGTCCATCAAGTCTCTACCAAGATCCCTGACCCATTTTTCCCATAAGGGCATTAGAGAGGTCTCAACGGATGTATGACGGTACAACGCTTGGTATTACCACGCGTACCGTTACAACGCGTCTTTTACAACGCAAGTCGTTACCACGACTTGCGCTGTAGGGGTGCGGACTTAGGAATAGTTACATTTACTATTCCAACACCAGCCTACGTACAGTAGGGAAGGTGTTGGAATAGTAAATCTACTATTTCTTATCCTTGAGCGCCCTCCAGCGCAAGTCGTGGTTACGACTTGCGTTGTAAAAGACGCGTTGTAACAGTACTGCGGGGTAACATCCGCATCGTAAAGGATGTTCTCCGTCTCAACGTGTGTTCTAATGCCCCTGTACAGCCAGCGAATTAGTTGACGTCCCTCACCCATCAGATATATTACATGTACCAGTTTGTGTGTGGGGGGTCCATTCTCGTTCGGGTAACCAGTGTTTCTTTGTATAATGAACTATAGTAGCGTGCATCATAAATATTGTGTGGGGAACTCGCTCGTTGGGGATGAAATTGTCATGGCCCGCCAATGTGCAATCTATAAATAAGGCTCCTGCTGTTGTCACTCCCTCATGTGCCCTCTGGGAAATACTTTGTCTTGTAATTAATCCTGTTGCAGTAGGTATTCCAAATAGTGGAACATTAGGCAAGTATGGGCCAGTTTGTTTGGTATATTGCAATGACCGCCTCCAGTATAGGAGGGCTGTCTTGAGCAAAGAGGGAGTCTCAGTGGTATTTTGGAGTCCGGCAATAGTAATGTATGTAATGTACCTTGCTCTAATTTTTGTGTTGTGTACCCAATTTTATTTAGATTGCGTCCTGTCAGCCAAAACGACTGCCATTTCAATTCGCTAGCCATGCAATACGCTCGGAAGTCAGGAGCCCCCCATTTCTGGTTTCAGTTGTAGTTTTGCCAGGCTCACTCTTTTTCGGCCCTAACCCCATATCAATTCCATGAGCAGGGTATCCAGTGTGCGGAAAGTACTAGCCTGGATCATATTCGGTATATTAGTAAAGTAATATAATAATCAGGGGAGTAACACCATCTTGAAGATGGCTATTCGACCCATACCCGAGAGAGGTAATGATATCCAGAAGGAGACCTGGGCGCAGTGTGATCTAATTGTTTTTAGTAGGTTCCCTTCTAGAAGGTCTTGGGATGTTCTGTAGATTTGTATACCTAAATATCTGAAGGTTTGTGGTGCAACCATCAGATCAACTGGACCAAAATGGACGGGTTCTGGATCTTCCCTATATTGCATATGGAAGGCATGTGATGATGTAGCATTATTTGCTATTCCTGAGACAGCTTCAAATTGCCGGAATATAGTAGGGTTGGGCTCCAGATCTGCATGATATATAGTATAAGGTCATCAGCATATGCCCACACTATATGTGTTGTCTCGCCTAGTGGGATCCCTTTAGTCGTCGCGTCCCTTCGAAGTTTAATGAGCAGAGGTTCTAATGCCAGTACAAATAATTTTGGTGACAGGGGACAGCCTTGTCTTGTTCCTCTTGCCACCGAGTAGGAGCGAGATATGTGGGATCCAGTATGGACCCGGGCAGTAGGTGCAGTATATAGGAGTTTAACCACCTTCATGTATCCAGGAGGTATCCCGAATTTTCCAATAATTGCGAACATATAGTCCCAGCTGGAGGTCAAGAGAAATACAGCCAGTCTTACAGGAAATCTTGGCGAGGATTCCATGACATAGTGCAGACGTCTTATGTTCAGGGACGTATTATGACCCGGAACAAATCCAACACTGATCTGTGTGTATAGGTTTGGGAAGCTGGGGGAGGAGCCGTCCTGCCAGTATTTTGCTGAGTATCTTATATTCGGTAGATAGTAGGGATATCCTGGCATGTCACGAGGGTCTCTGTTTGGCTTGGGAAGGGATATAACTAATGCCTACATGGTAGTTAGTGGGAGGGAGCGGGCCTCCTGCGCCAAATTATATAAGCATGCAAGTTGCGGAGTTAGAGTATCTGCAAAGGTGGAGTAAAATTCCACTGGCAGGCCATCTATTATACGCTAGTTCCTTGATGACCTCCGTAATTTCGGCCCTCGTGATTTGGTCATATAACTCTTTCTGTGCATTTTCTGACAGTGTAGGGTAAGTCAGGCCGTCTAGGAAGTCTTCTATATCCTCCGGCAGTGTATTGTTTGGGCCACTGTACAGTAGTTCATAATAATTACTGAATGCAGTATTGATATCTGCCTAAGTATGTAATTTAGTGCCATCTTGTAATGTCACTTCTGGTATTGATATAGGGGGGGGGGGGCATCTCGTAAAAGACGGGACAGTAGAGTACCCGACTTGTCTGCTTCAGCGTGTGCATGTTGAGCGTATGCTTTGTAATTGACAAGGCATAAATCTTAAAGGAGTTTGGCATGTCGAATCCTCCCCTCTTGTAATTGTTTTTGATTGGAGGGATCAGTATTCGCTTTCCGCTCCAATTCTTATAGGGAGTCTTTGAGTGCCGTAAGGGTCTTTTTGATTTCCTGATAGGCCCCCACTGTAGATCCTATAGATGCGCCCCTTATCACTGACTTAAAGGCATCCCATTCTATTAGGTGAGAAGAGGCCGAGTTCGTACTTTCCCCCATTCTAGAAGATTAAGTGGATTGTGATCAGAAAGAGTTTTGCGTAGGTATGTAGCCTGGGAAATTTGAGATGTGATGGATGAAGAACAGAATATTCTGTCCAGTCTAGTGTGTAGTTGGTGTGTTGGAGAATAGAAAGACTTTAATAAAGAAAGGGAGGTCTCCTTTAAGATCCAATAAGGGACAAGGAGTAGAATAAGAAAGTAAAAAATCCCTAGCTAGCCCTTAAATTTAGGAAAAGAGGACGTACATTAAATCAAGAGAAGGTTCTCATAGCACTTAAGTAACCACCATAACCACATGTATATTGAATCACATTAAAAGATATACAGAGATGAAAAACAATTACAAAAGTGAGTATAGAAAATTGTACAATTTATTAGGGAAGTTATACAGTCATAAAACAATTTACTTTATTTAAAAACTTTTCAGTGCCATCAAGAAACAGTTAAAAAATTGTGTCAAACAATATAAGAAATATCTAAAAACATATATTTGTTACAGAAGTTGTCGACGCAGCGTTTCGGTAAAACGATAGGACCTTCATCAGGACAGGGTTCTAGTTCAGAAAAAACATACAATTAGACACAATAACTATTTTTATCTATTATAAATATTATAAATACATAATTCATAAATAACATGTTATGGTGCTATGTCGAAAAGTTCAAGGCACAACAACCATCTCTTAGACTTCATTAAACATGTGGTGCTGGTACTTAAGACAGAAACGGAAAACCGAATTGGGGCCAGTGTGCATAAGTATTCCGTGAAACCCCCCAGTTTAGTCCATTGGGGGAGTCTGGGAATGTTTAAATGGACCAAGTCTTTTCATATTTGATCAACAACTGCTGGCTTCTAAGGTACAGCTAGATTTGTTTCTATTTGTCGACAAAGTGGACTATGGGAGCAAATACAGTCTAAGTCAGGCCAAACAATTTGGGACTCTAACAGACTATAATTACCTTGTGATATCAATGTTGTTTGGATGGTCCCACGTTACCACCACATCGGTCAGTCTTAAATCCTTTATTTTCTATGGATATTTAGAGCACTATTGTTTTTCATTAATGGTATGCTGCTACTGAGTCTGGATAAAAAGGAAAAAATATATAGAAGTCGTCTTTAGTATAACTCTTGCCTAGATCATTTAGCTTAGTCCCTAGGGGCTGCTACAAATAGTTTTCATCTATTTACCTTGTCTGTCAAGAATACTATTCCAGGTTCAAGGGAGCCACCCAGTTCGTGAAGGGATAGAAAGTTAACCTGGTGGGAGTCACAAAGAAGGGGTATTTTAACTCATAATACCATATTTATATATTGTCACCATACCTAAATGGGTTGCGAATTGTGACTTACCCATTAATGTGGGTAGTAGGCCAATCGATGTAGCGCCTAGCTGGATGCACTTGATACTAGTGCCGTTTTTGATACGCCCTAGTCAATTCGCGTTGTTTTCATCTATGCTGCCATGAGCCGAATTTTCATTTTAATCGTGCTCTATAGAGGAAAAGCAATGGTTTGTTTTGAGATCCAATAAAGCTTCCTCTCTACTTGTTACAGAATTGGTTATCACTGTACTTAGCCTTTTTTTTGTGTCGAAAACCGGAGGTATATACTCACGATCTTACAGTGAATTTGAAGCTAACTATTACGTTCTGTCTTGGGTATTATTTAAAAAAAAGCTATGGTATCTGACAAATTACGCTGTAATTCGGCTATGGTATCTGACATATTACGCTGTCATTCGGCTTACCTTCAAGGATTAAGTCTGCCTCCCTGCTCCTCTTATGTCTTGCCGTATTCGAGATCGACTAACGAGCACTCGCCAGTGGCGTTTATAAGTGCAAAAAATATTCTTACAGCTGCGTATCATTTGCTCCTAAGTGATATGTCATTTCTTGTGCGCCCGCTCGCTTAAGAACTACTCGAGTAGTTCTTCGAACTTTTCAAGTATTGCCTAAACTAAGTGACTCGTTACTGGAGGAGGCTAACAACTACATTGGTTTTTTATATAGCAAGTCTCCACTATACTTATATGATCCCCATATGCAATGTATTTAGGTTAAAAATAACACATCCTATATAGGACCACTCGGGTGATTCGATGATCCGATCTCACGAGATCACGTGGGGGGCCCCTATTTATTTATGAAGATAATTTTAAAGCTCGAATTTCTGGAAATTCAAGAAATTCTCAAAGCATTTCGGTTGTCTCTATTTAATCAGCAATCGCTATGCGTATTTGTCAATACTTACCAATATTTACTCCATATCTACACCTAAGCACATCAAATTGTAATTTTATCTATGTATTAAACTTCATAGACACAGGTCATATTTTAACTGATCTAAATATATTGTACTAGTTATAGAATTCTTTCCCAATCTTCTTTTGTATTTAATCCCTTCTTTAGAGTATTGAAGCGAGACATGAAGAATTGTTCTCTTCTTTTGCGTTTTAGGTCCATGTCGCCTCCTCTGGCATTAATATAGATTGACTCCAACCCACACCATGTTAGATAATTTATTGTGTGTTGGGCCTCCTGCCAGTGCTCAGTTAATGGGGCACCTTTCTTCATCGTCCGGATTGCTGATTTGTGCTCATTTATACGAAGGTGAATCTCTCGAGAGGTTTCGCCTATATAAGCCTTGAGACACGGACATTTGATCATGTAGATTAAGTTTTTCGATCTGCAGTTAATAAATGTCTTAACCTTATGTTTGCTGTTGTTGTGGTCTATGGTGTCCCCTTTTATTACTAGTGTGCAATTTGAACAATTGCCACAGGGGAACGTACCTGTCGGTAATGGGGCATTATTAATGCTGGTTTGGGGTTCAGATGTTACTTCTCTATAAGTGTGTACCAGGCTGTTTCGTATGGTTTTATTGCGCCTGAACGCAAACATTGGTTTGGGGAGTTTTTCTTGTTTTTTATTTGTGACCATGTGCCAGTTTCTATTTATTATGTTCTTAATCTTGTTACTGATTGAGCTGTAGTTGGTAACAAAAATCAAAGGTTTTACTTTCTGGGTTTCTTTGTTTTTTGGCTGAAATAGATGGTCTCTGTTAAAGTACTTGGCTCTTTTATAGGCTTGTCTAACCATGCGTTTGGGATAGCCTCTGATTAAAATTTTTTTAATTAAAATATTCGCATGTTTCTCAAAGTCAGCCCTTTCTGTGCAATTGCGCTTCAGTCTTAAAAACTGGCCGAAGGGGATGTTATCCCTTTGGCACGGTGGGTGGAAACTCTTATAATGTAACATAGTGTTACGATCTGTTTTTTTAGTAAAGAGTTCCACTTGGAGTTTTCCTTCTTTGTGCTTGATAATTATATCAAAGACTTCACACTGATGTCTATCGTAATTTGAAGTGAATTTAAGATTGTTATCTCCAAGGTTCAGCCAGGAAATAAAATCATTCAATGACTCTTCAGAGCCAGTCCAGATAAAAAAAACATCATCGATGTATCGTGACCACCTCGATATATTTTCATAAAAAGGGGCCACGATGTTAAAAATATGGGTATCTTCAAATCTTGCTACATATAAACAGGCTAGACTTGGAGCACAAGTAGCTCCCATACTTGTGCCTTTCACTTGTTTAAAATAATCTTGATTGAACATAAATATATTGTTTTTTAAAACTACAGAGGCACAATCTATAATAAAAATTTCATGTGCGTTCAAATCTCTGTCATTCTTCATAAAAAGGGACTCAACTATTTCTATAGTGCTATCCTGTGGTATATTACTATATAAGGCCTCTATGTCGAGGGTCACTAGAAATTGAGTCTCACAATTGAATTCGAGGCCTTCCAGTTTTTGGATATTGTCGCTAGTGTCTTTCACATAAGCTTTCTGGATAGTCACATGTGGTTGCAGAAAAATATCTGCATACTTACTTAAAGGTTCTGTTAATGAACCAATACTTGGGACAATGGGCCTCATGGGGGGATTGTCAGCATTTTTATGGGAGTCCATAAAGTGCAGGTACTACAGGATTATTGTTAAGAAGAAATTTGTATTCATCATTGCAGATGACTGCATCCTCTAGGGCATGGTCTAACAAACTCTTCACTCTGTTTCTTTTTAAAGTAACCAATCTTCTCTTTTTACTTTTTCATAATGGTCCTTATTTGCTAGTAGTGTATTCATCTTCTCGTTATAATTTACCGTGGACATGATTACAATACTGTCGGAGAATAGAAAGAGCATTTGCAATTTGTAGGATTTTGTAGATGCCATACACCTTTAAGTGCCCAACCCTCCGCCCAGGTCCTCAGGAATTCTGGGTGCTTAGTGGAGGCGGCTCCACGAACCGAAGGGTAGGAGCTGTCAAGGTGTATATCAAGGGTGGAATTATAGTCCCCGCCCAGTGCCCTTGGGAGATCAGCCCAGTCCGCTAACACTGTCTTCCCTGTGCATCTATTCGCTGTTCTATATTCACAATGGTACCCTGTGTCTGACCCATATGAGTGTTCCTATCGCAAATGCAGAATATGATGTATTGTATGTTTGGCCCCTCCATTTCTTACACAATTTTATTACCTCAGTCAGTAAGATGGGTTTCTTGGAGGAAGACTATCTGTATTTTCCATCTGTTTAACTGGGCATGCATCTGATGACGTTTGTGTATCGAACCCATCCCTCTAACATTCCATGTTAACATTTTATATTTGCCCAACACAGCCATACATGTGTCTGTCCATTAATATTGTAACTGCCCCGGTATGGACAACATATATTGTGTGTTACACGACTTGAAGTGAGCCATATCCCCCGAAACAACACTTTATCAAACAATCCCAATACTAGGACTAGCACTAAAACTACACTGGTCCAAAGAATAAGCAAAACAGTTGGAAGGTCCAATCGGCTAACTAATGCAGTACCTGCAAGGGGGGGTGGTTCCTAAACAGAGCATAGTACCTTCGGTCAGGACGGAGCTGCTCACATGTCAGGACCCTTGTTACATGTAATAGAGAAATAAGACAACGGGGGGGAAAGAACAGCACAGGGTACATTGACGAAATCTTACTTCACTCCATCGCGGATTCTCGTTAAATTGCGCTAGTTATCGCCTACTGGTTCTGTATAGCATCAGCCAAACAACGTCTGCACAATTTGCAGTGTGATCGATGGGAACAGCGGGTCATTGCTGTCAAAAGTCAGATTGTATCATATTATCATCTGAATGTTCCGAAGAAGATGGCGGGTTAGTATCTCGCATGGCGGCAGCTGCAGCCAGGGCCGACTCCTGACCCAGCAGGGCCTGTTCTGGGGACGGGTTCTTCTCTGAGGTTTTGCAGGATGTTCTAGTCCGTCGTGGTCTCTGCCCGGATGGTCGATGTTGTGTTTGTCGTGTCGCCTGGTCTAGATTGGCCAGGGCTTGGGGAGAACAGGTGATTTACAGCCAGTCGTTTGCTGCCTCCGAGCTGTCAAGAAAGTTAGACTTTTGTTCATGCAGAATTCTCAAACAAGCAGGAAACAATAGTGCATACTTTAGGTTTACTGTTTAGAGCTTCTTTTTCAGAGCTAAATAGGAAGCGCTTTGCTGTTGAACTGAAACTGTATAATCAGGGTACAGGGAAATTCAATGGTTTTCGAATCAGATGGGGGCCTTCTCCCTGGCCCTCTGGAGGAGGAGATTGCGGTCCTTATAGTTTAGAATGCGGGTGATCATCTCTCTCGGTTGTGCTCCAGCTATTGGTTGCCCTGATGGGTCCTCTCCACACAGAATAGGGGCTACAACCCTTCCGGGGCTATCTGGTCTCGTAGCCACTGCTCCATGAAGTGCGTCGCATTCGGGTCCTCTGATCGTTCCGGAAAACCCAGCACACAAATATTATTGCGTCGAGCTCTACCTTCAGCGTACTTTGCCCTTTCCTGTAATTCAATCAGCTGTTTTTGTATTTGGATTATGTGTTTAGAATGTTTCTTGTGTTGTGGCAGCAGTTCCGTCAGTTTGTTTATTGTTTTTGACTAGATCGGCTAGTTTCGCATGATCTGCCTTCAGAAGGGTAAAACCAGTTGACAGCGAGTCAATTTGTTGTTCAATAGATTTACGGGAGTCATGTATTTCCTGTAAGATTAAATCCATCTTATCTGGGAGGGGATTCCTTTTTAGTCGGTGGGACACAACTAATCGAGGATGTCTGTGAGGATGCGTCTGAGTCCCTTTGGGTCTGTTTGGTCGGGGCACCTCCTGCATTTTGCCTTTGGTTAGTCCCATGTTGGGGTAGCTGAAAGTTAGAGGAGAGTGCACTTACTGTGTCACAATAGGTGTATAGTGTGTTTTATGCTGTCAGGTTACATGGAGGGAGTGAAGAATAATTCCGATTGGGGCCTGTCGTTTAGCAATGTTGTCAGGGTAGTAGTACTGATAAATCCACAGACTTGTAGTGGAGTTGGACTTGGAGAGTCTCTGTCTGTGCTTATTATTCAAGGCTCAGTTTCTCTGGTGGCCAGCGCTATAGTATTGTTACAGGCAGGGTGTTCTTTGTGAGTGTGCAAAAATCCAGTCCGTACCTACGATATAGCAGCAGAAACGCCCCCGGTGCATCGTTTAGGCAGGCTGAGGGGGCCCTAGTTATTCCTCAATCACGCCCCATGTAGACAACCGGTGAGTCTTAGGTACCCAATCAGAGCTGCTTATAGTAATTAATGGAGGCCCCACAGGTTCCAAAGTGTATGACATAAAGTATGGGCAGTCTTTGGATTGCTTTTCCTGCTCACCTATAATTTCCTCTGTCTGTCGTACTCATTTGTTATGTCACCCTCATGAATGCTTCCAGAATTGTTGACAGTAAACATTTACCTTCTTGTATTGTAGGAGTTTATGCAGGAGCTGGGGAGCAATATAACTACAGCTGATAAGGAGTGCAGAGTCTTTATAGCGCTTCTGTAGTAAACATTTGAGTTTCACTAAAATGGGGGCACTCAGTCACACGAAAACCATGATATGAAAAGAGGGCCAGAGGGAATTATTTTTAATGACCAAATGAACTCCAAACCCCCATAAAATGAACAAATAACAAAACTAGGAGAACACTGGTAAACAACATGGTGAGACTGTTAAGCTAGAAAAACCCCAATGGACTCAGTTCCACTATACTGAGACACGTCCCATCAGCCCACCTCACTGGCGGAGCATCGTCATTTGGGACTGAGATATATAGATACAGTGAAGTGCACCCCTCAATGAGGGGGACTTTGCTCACACTCCATCTAGAGGACACTAAACTGTCCAAGTTCTCAGTAGATTGGTGCTGAAAAATGTTGAAAAGTGCAGTGCATGAAAAAGGGCGGGTTAAAAATAGCAACCGGAAAACACCACCGTCTTTTATTTAGTGTTTGCCAAGTGCAAAGATAAAAAAAGAAGTGAAAAAAACAGATAGTTTGAAATAATAACTATCTCAAGGCAAGAGGATCAGGGTCGACATGTTTCAGCCATAATGGTTAATGTTAACCTGGCTTTCTTCAGGACCTAGTTTGAAAAATGCTACTGCAATGAAGAAGAATTTCAGTGTAAATGTAATTAATAAGAACTGGTATGATACCCCTGGATAGACTGCGCTCTTGAGGCGGAAGCCGAGAGCATTTTTAACAATTTTAAAAACTTTGTCCTGTGTATAATTGTCACCTTATCTTGTGTGCACTCGTTCCTAGACACCTCAGGTCGGTCATATGCAAGCGGATCTAGCGCTGCTCTGGCCCCCACCACCTACATTTCCCCCACGCCGTCATCTCGGCGAAGACCGAGGCCACGCCCCTTTTTGAGGCCATGCCCCCTTACGTCGCCTATAAAGCGCTGAATACAAGCGCCAGGCATCTGGATAGACTGCGCTCTTGAGGGGGAAGCCGAGAGCATTTTTAACAATTTTACTTTGTCCTGTGTATAATTGTCACCTTATCTTGTGTGCACTCGTTCCTAGACACCTCAGGTCGGTCATATGCAAGCGGATCTAGCGCTGCTCTGGCCCCCACCACCTACATTTCCCCCATGCCGTCATCTCGGCGAAGACCGAGGCCACGCCCCTTTTCGAGGCCACACCCCCTGGCGTCGCCTATAAAGCGCTGAATACAAGCGCCAGGCACCTGGATAGACTGCGCTCTTGAGGCGGAAGCCGAGAGCATTTTTAACAATTTTAAAAACTTTGTCCTGTGTATAATTGTCACCTTATCTTGTGTGCACTCGTTCCTAGACACCTCAGGTCGGTCATATGCAAGCGGATCTAGCGCTGCTCTGGCCCCCACCACCTACATTTCCCCCACGCCGTCCTCTCGGCGAAGACCGAGGCCACGCCCCTTTTTGAGGTCACGCCCCCTGACATCGCCTATAAAGCTCTGAATACAAGCGCCAGGCACCTGGATAGACTGCGCTCTTGAGGCGGAAGCCGAGAGCATTTTTAACAATTTTAAAAACTTTGTCCTGTGTATAATTGTCACCTTATCTTGTGTGCACTCGTTCCTAGACACCTCAGGTCAGTCATATGCAAGCGGATCTAGCGCTACTCTGGCCCCCACCACCTACATTTCCCCCACGCCGTCATCTCGGCGAAGACCGAGGCCACGCCCCTTTTTGAGGCCACGCCCCCTGACGTCGCCTATAAAGCGCTGAATACAAGCGCCAGGCACCTGGATAGACTGCGCACTTGAGGCAGAAGCCGAGAGCATTTTTAACAATTTTAAAAACTTTGTCCTGTGTATAATTGTCACCTTATCTTGTGTGCACTCGTTCCTAGACACCTCAGGTCGGTCATATGCAAGCGGATCTAGCGCTGCTCTGGCCCCCACCACCTACATTTCCCCCACGCCGTCATCTCGGCGAAGACCGAGGCCACGCCCCTTTTTGAGGCCCCGCCCCCTGACGTCGCCTATAAAGCGCTGAATACAAGCGCCAGGCACCTGGATAGACTGCGCTCTTGAGGCGCAAGCCGAGAGCATTTTTAACAATTTTAAAAACTTTGTCCTGTGTATAATTGTCACCTTATCTTGTGTGCACTCGTTCCTAGACACCTCAGGTCGGTCATATGCAAGCGGATCTAGCGCTGCTCTGGCCCCCACCACCTACATTTCCCCCACGCCGTCATCTCGGCGAAGACCGAGGCCACGCCCCTTTTTGAGGCCACGCCCCCTGACGTCGCCTATAAAGCGCTGAATACAAGCGCCAGGCACCTGGATAGACTGCGCTCTTGAGGCGCAAGCCGAGAGCATTTTTAACAATTTTAAAAACTTTGTCCTGTGTATAATTGTCACCTTATCTTGTGTGCACTCGTTCCTAGACACCTCAGGTCGGTCATATGCAAACGGATCTAGCGCTGCTCTGGCCCCCACCACCTACATTTCCCTCACGCCGTCATCTCGGCGAAGACCGAGGCCACGCCCCTTTTTGAGGCCACGCCCCCTGACGTCGCCTTCCTTGCCTACAAATCATGTGCGTCTCGCGGACGCGCAGCGGACGAGCGCAGTGGGCGCGCCGCCAGCGCGCCGAAGGCGCGCCAAAGGCGAGCCCGTCTGCGCCCGTCCGCGCCCGACCGGGGCCAGGGGCGATACCCCCTGCAAGTCCTGCTCAACACCCGCAGATGCTCATTCGCTATTCTCGCAGTGAACTGCTAACTCTCCAGAAAGATAACAAAGGCACTAAAAGACACCAATGTACCCGCACGATGCCAGGCTCCACTTATGGACCCATCTCGTGCCTTGCATGTCACTGGTCCAGTATGACCCCAACGCCATCATATAGCCATTCACCCCATATGAACAACAACCTTGCACTGAACTGCCTATATTTCAATGCTAGATCTTTACCGGGACATGCCCTAGATATCTGGGAGCTAATCACGTCTAAGACACCGGACCTAGTTTTCGTAACAGAAACCTGGCTATCTGAGTCTAGCGCCCCAGACCTGGCAATTGCTATTCCCCCCAACTACAAAATCATCTCTAAAGATAGAGCCGGGAAAAGAGAGGAGGCGGGGTTGCTGTTATATTCAGAGAGCATTTAACCTGCCTGACTGAACCAATGACCGCCTATATTGAACATGAAATCTTACCGTTCAAAATACTCTTGGATGGTTTCACTATGCTAGCAGGCGCAGTGGTTTACAACCCCCCAGGACAACAAACAAGCATTGGCGCAAATCTATTACAACAACTCCTGCCAATATGTTTAAAACATAAAAACTACATGATAGTCGGTGATTTTAACATTCATTACGAAAAAACTGAGGCCCCAGGATCTTCCCAACTGAAATCTGATATGGAAATTCTTCAACTCAAGCAGTGGATTGTGGGGCCTACGCACTCTGCTGGCCACACATTAGACCTATTATTTACCAATATTAATTCTACCAGCCTTAAAGAGACCAACCCGCTGCCTTGGTCAGACCACTTTCTTATAGCTTTCTCTCTCACTCTTCCTGGACGACCCCCCAAAACCAAGACCGCTCAACAGATATCTAAACGGGCTTGGAGGCTGATTAACGAAGCGAACTTTGACTCTAACTTCCCAAAAGACAAAGTCATATTCCCGGAGGATTCTTCTATCTGCCTAAATGCCGCCTTACTTGAAGAGGGTATATTGCAAACATTAAATACACTAGCCCCGCTGAGAAAAGCCAGAACCAAAGCCACATCAGAGAAATGGTACACCCCTAGCTTAAAAAACCTAAAAAAATTCTGCCAAATAAAGGAACATCTATGGAGGCAGTCCAAAGATGGTGAAGCCAGACTAAATTACGTTAACACACGGAAACAGTATATTCTTGCCATAAAACAAGCAAAAAAGGACTATTTCACACAACGCATCCAAGACAACTGTAACTCAACAAAAGAGTTATTCAAAATAGTTAAAGAACTCGGTAAACCCTCCAGTACCTCACAAACACTCACCCCCTCAACAGAGGCCTGTGAACGCATCAGTACATTCTTCTTGGAAAAAATCTGAAAAATGTACTCCTCTTTCATTCCTCAAAACATCAATCCGCCCGACACCTCCTCCATAACTGTTCCCCCGTTAGAAACACGCACAGACCTTTCAGATCTAGATATTGGGCCTCATCTTACCAGCTTTGAGCCATTCTCAACTAAGGAGGTCCTTGCAGTGTTAAACACAATTAAATCTGGATCCCCCTCAGACCCCTGTCCCCACTTTGTGTTCTCGAAAATTGCATCCACGCTCTGTCCTTCAATTACCCAACTTTTTAATAAATCATTAACCACAGCCACTTTCCCCCACGCCTGGAAGCACGTGTGTGTTACCTCTTTATTAAAGAAAGCAGGAACCGACATCCTAAACCCCGAGAACTATAGACCTATATCACAGCTTCCCTTTCTCTCTAAAGCCTTGGAGAAACTGGTCAACATACAGCTGACCAGATATTTGGAGAATAACTCTCTCCTAGACCTGTCTCAGACTGGGTTCAGAGCCAATAACAGTACCGAAGCAACGTTGTTGGCAGTGTCAGACAGTATCAGATCCTCCACCGATCCAGGTGGAGCGGTGGCACTGATATTGCTTGACCTGTCAGCAGCGTTCGATACGGTCTCCCACGACTGCTTGCTTCACACACTCCGAAGTAAGGGAGTCCAATCTAAGGCTTTGGATTGGCTACATTCCTTCTTGTCCAATCGCACCCAGTCTGTACACATGGGACAGTTTCACTCCAGACCAGACACCATCAGCTGTGGGGTGCCGCAAGGCGCCTCCCTGAGCCCCACCCTTTTCAATGTCTATGTTTCATCTCTAGCCGACATTGGGAGGAAGTGGGGCATTGGAGTCTGCTCATATGCAGACGACACACAGCTGGTGGTGACTATGGACGAAGGCCCTGAGGTCATTAAAACCAAATTACATAACTGTCTGGGAGAAATGGCTCAATGGATGCACAAGCATTCCCTGAAATTGAATGCTGGGAAATCGGAGATTTTATTGTTTGGAGGAGCAAAACACATGTGGGATGCCACATGGTGGCCTCCCTCACTAGGAACGCCCCCCTCTCCCAGTCAACATGTCAGGAACCTGGGGATCATCATGGATGATGCACTTTCCATGAAAGACCATGTTAGATCACTCTGCGGAAAAGGTTTTGCCATACTCAAACTCCTTGCCAAAATATTCCCCTGGCTACCCTTGGACTGTAGACGGTCTGTCACCCAAGCCCTATTGGTCAGCCGCCTGGACTACGGCAACGCACTTTTTACCGGGATGAATGACCAGTTATTTTCACGCCTACAGATTGTGCAAAACCAGGCGGCTAAACTTATTCTCAACAAAGGTAAACGTGACTCAGCATCGGAGTGCTTGAGTAAACTTCACTGGCTCCCGATGCGTCAGAGGGCTGCCTTCAAATTACTCAGCCATGCTCACAAAACTCTACATGGAACAGGCCCTTCGATACTTCAGGGAAGGATCGAATTCTACAGACCCAACAGAAACCTGCGATCATGCCAATCTGCTTTAGCGAAGCCTAAACGTATTTATAAGGCCAGAACAGGTGGACGTTCCTTTTCCCACCTGGCAGCCAAAAGGTGGAACGAGCTCCCTTCAGACCTAAGGCACACCACCAACTATCTTCAGTTCAGAAGGAATCTTAAAACATATCTCTTTCCCAAGCCGTAAGTTTCAGCATACACCTCAGCAGTTTTTCTGGTTCTTAGCGCCGTGATATCCCTTGGGATGAGAGATGCGCTCTACAAAAACCACAAAATAAAAATACCCCTTCCAAAGACCTGGAGTACAAGTGACTGTTTCAGTATCCAGAAGATGTAGGGTGTTCATCCATTCCTGTAACCAAAATAGTGATAATCATAAAAACATTGAAGGTTAGAAAACTAGCTAACAGTCTAAAAAAAAAAAGCTATACTGTATTAAAGTTATACAGAAGCAAAAACCTTGAAAGATAGAGGCATATAGGGTGCTCAATGCATAGTTCTATTGACCAAATGTAAGTACTCACCCAGCTTTATATAAAATAAAAAGAATAGGAAAACACACTTCTTAATTCTGAGTGTGTTCTCTGTAAAAACAGAAACCCTATTGTTGAAAATGTCTGCAGACCATAAACCAACCGCGCAGGGGCAAGGGATTTATGACATACCTATGGAATTCTGACATATTTAGAGATTTCCTAGGGGACAGAGTCCCATGGTTAACTGAAATCATTACATACAATGTGGATCACATGCTAGGAGTTTACAGTATGGAACAGGTTGATAACTAAACCATAAAGATACTAGATTAAACAGGGTATGGTATAAAAAGTATGGTAATTCTATCTGACCAGTGGAGGACTTACCTGTCCGTCGGTACCTCTGTCTTTGACCAAGCCGAAGGTAAAGGGGCCGAAGGTAAAGGGACCGAGCTTATGCGACAGCTTAGTCCACACAAGGCCGAAGACCAACAGCAATACCAAGGAGCCGGCCAACACATTGTGGGGCCTTCCAGCTGTTCGAGGGCATTATCCATGTGGCACCTGTAATGCCTGTCCACAGTCTAAGAAAACAGAGTGTTGATATTGGAACAACACGTCCATGGATTCTCAACACTCATACCAACTGTAACTCCGATAGGGTCATTTACATGATCACTTGTCCTTGTACGTTAAGGTATATCGGATACATGACTCGAAAGATCAAGTTAAGGATTAGTGAACATAAAAGCATTATCCGGTGTATCAAACAGGCAACAGGTCTTACCAATCACTTCCTCGAATTGAAACACAAGGCAGAAGATATGCAGTGGCTCGTTCTTGAGCGTCCTTTCATACCTCCCCACATCACCGATGTGGCGAGAGTACTGTTTTTAAAAGAACAGAAATGGGTTTTTCGCTTGAAAACAAACGTTGTGGGGCTTAACGATGAGATCCCGTGGGTCTCATTATGATTGGGACACACACTCCCTAATCTTCTGGTTCAATAGTTGATCCATTACCAGCATGCTTTGTATAGTCTGCGGTCTTATACAACAGTTAGCAATAGGCCTGACGTCCACTATGCTGCTTATCCTTAATGAGCACCCAATATCTAAAAAGCTTTTTTGTCCTTAAAGTACTGTCCTCTCTATATGCCCGACTTTGGCTGCATCATTGATTAAGCCTTGACACACCTAATGAGAGGTACACTATCCAGCATATGGGACATATGTATAATTCATATATTATCTCTGTATGTTAATTCAAGCATTAAGACCAATAGCAATCCATCTGTAGCCCATTAAAAGGTGTCTATCCTATGACATACATTCTCAACTGCTGTGTTATCTAGGTTCATATGCATACACAGTGAATTCGGTACCACACATGTGCATATGTGAGACACTGATCTCCTATACATGCCTAATGGTGTTTCCCTGGTGTCAGGTGTTAGGGATTAACCAATAAGGAGGCATACACAGTGAATTCGGTACTGCGCATGTGTATAGGAGAGACACAGATCTCCTACACATGCTCAATGGTGTTTCCCTGGTGTCAGGTGTTAGGGATTAACCAATAAGGAGGCATACACAGTGAATTCGGTACTACGTATGTGTATTGGAGAGACACTGATCTCCTACACATGCTCAATGGTGTTTCCCTGGTGTCAGGTGTTCGGGATTAACCAATAAGGAGGCCTATATAAAGACACTGTCCCCCTCTAGTCTTTACCTCCCCTTCGGCTTGGTCACAGACAGAGGTACCGACGGACAGGTAAGTCCTCCACTGGTCAGATAGCATTCCCATACTTTTTATACCATACCCCTGTTTAATCTAGTATCTTTATGGTTTAGTTATCAACCTGTTCCATTCTGTAAACTCCTAGCATGCGATCCACATTGTATGTAATGATTTCAGTTAACCATGGGACTCTACCCCTAGGAAATCTCTAAATATGTCAGAATTCCATAGGTATGTCATCAATCCCTTGCCCCTGTGTGGTTGGTTTATGGTCTGCAGACATTTTCAACAATAGGGTTTCTGTTTTTACAGAGAACACACTCAGAATTAAGAAGTATTTTTCCTATTCTTTTTATTTTATATAGAGCGGGGCCTCCCACACCGAGCAGTTGCCGGGCGAGGTGAGGTCTACTCCCACATAAAGCTGGGTGAGTACTTACATTTGGTCAATAGAACTATGCATTGAGCACCCTATATGCCTCTATCTTTCAAGGTTTTTGCTTCTGTATAACTTTAATACAGTATAGCTTATTTTTGAGACTGTTAGCTAGTTTTCTAACCTTCAATGTTTTTATGATTATCACTATTTTGGTTACAGGAATGGAGGAACACCCTACATCTTCTGGATACTGAAACAGTCACTTGTACTCCAGGTCTTTGGTAGGGGTATCGTACCAATTCTTATTAATTACATTTACACTGAAATTCTTCTTCATTGCAGCAGCATTTTTCAAACTAGGTCCTGAAGAAAGCCAGGTTAACATTAACCATTATGGCTGAAACATGTCGACCCTGATCCTATTGCCTTGAGATAGTTTTTATTTCAAACTATCTGTTGTTTTTCACTTCTTTTTAATCTTGACACTTGGCAAACACTAAATAAAAGATGGTGGTGTTTTCCGGTAGCTATTTTTAACCCGCACTTTTTCATGCCCTGCTCTTTTCAACATTTTTCAGCACCACTCTACTGAGAACTTGGGCAGTTTAGTGTCCTCGAGATGCAGTGTGAGCAAAGTCCCCCTCATTGAGGGGTGCACTTCACTGTATCTATATATCTCAGTCCCAAATGACGATGCTCCGCCAGTGAGGTGGGCTGATGGGACGTTGGGACGTTGGGACGTGTCTCAGTATAGTGGAACTGAGTCCATTGGGGTTTTTCTAGCTTAACAGTCCCACCATTTTGTTGACCAGTGTTCTCCTAGTTTTGTTATTTGTTCATTTTATGGGGGTTTGGAGTTCATTTGGTCATTAAAAATAATTCCCTCTGGCCCTCTTTTCACATCGTGGTTTTCGTGTTTAGAGCAGCCTTGGCTGCGGGTCCTTTTCTATTTACACTCATTAAAACTTTTTGAGTGTTTTTTCTTCAGCTCACCCTTTTGATTGCCTTTTTTGCAGACCATGGCCGATTTTGCAGGCTTGGCAATTTATGAAGATTTTCTAAATTCCATCTTGATGGATAATCCAAACATTTTGGATACATTACCTGAGATCCCTAGCAACACCCAGGATGATTGGATCACCTTACTGAATCTCAAAAAGACTCAGTCCCGCATTTCTATCCATGGCATTACCATGGCAGAATATCTGCGGGGCAAGTGCGCCCCTACAGGCTTCATTGTGACTAATACACCCAGACTATTTTTAACTTATAAAGAATTTCTACGGGATTGATCACTCATCGTGTGGCGATGCACACGCGATTGGCTCATCCTAATTATTAGCACCGCTAAGAAGACGGCAGATGCCCTTTTTAATGAAATATAGGTGCTTGAGGGTCAAATAAAAACAACTGTCACCAATGCTCTGTACAAGAAACACATGGATGAGACCAATAAAACTAACAAGGACTATAGAGATAATATATTGATTACAAAAATCGATAATTTTAAGAAAGATCTGGCTCGTTTCTCCCTGGAGAATGTTTACCCGTACACCAGCGACACATACGTGGCTCCAGATTTTAATAAGAGAGGGAAGCGATATGGTTCCAATTATTCCTCTTCCAATTCAGACCAAGGGTCGAGTGACTCGGATACATCCTCCTCAAGCACTTCTTTCAGAGGGATGGGAAAACCAGTCAGAACCAATAGGAGACGTGGTAACCGAGGTCCCTATCAAAATCAGGGGCAATGGTGGCCTCCAGGACCTTGGGGCTATCAACAACCTTTTCCTCATCAGGTACCCCCCTTCTTTTTCACTAACACCCAATTTGTCCCCAACCAGCCTTTTTTAGGGCAGGGCCGTGGATTGAACCACGGCAGGAGAAGAGGGTTCCGTCAGTCCATTGGGAGCAGGAACCGGCACCTCCAATGACTCGCAGCAGAGCAGGACAACAATAGTAGATCAGCCCACACCAGATAAAGGAGATTTGATTGTCAACCTAAATTCAAGCCATCTCACATCAGAGGAACAGCAAGTTTTGAATAAAGGTTTGGGGTTTGTCCCTACAAATCAGGTCGACCCCTTTCAACTCAGGTGTGAGATGGAGAAGTTTTTCAGAAAAATCTGCCTCCATTTCTTTTTTAACAATAAGGAAGACAACCTGGAGGGCCTGAACAACACAGAGACCAACACGGGCCTACGGCCTCCCTCCACTTTTACTCCGCTGATCCATCAGGTTCCCACACAAGTGGCCACTTTTGAGAAGGCTGAGGTTCATGATATATTGTCTTTATGTGAGACCAGACAGGAACACTATCATATCGACGCTTTTTGGTAGCAGCCCTGAAGCTTTGGAACACTCTTCCCCAAAACATTAGGCAGAGCCCTTCCCTCCTTCACTTCCGCAAACTCCTGAAGACATGGTTGTTTGATCAGTGATCCCCGTCCCCCCCCCCCCAATTTTTCTTTTTACAAGTGACTGTTTTATTAGCGCCAAGACGCCTGAGGGTATTTGTCGCGCTTTAGAAATGTCAAAATAAATAAATAAATAAATAAATAACCTGTCCACCAAAGAGAAAAATGCACTGGCAGGCCTGGCTAAGGGCAATACCATTATAATAAAACCGGCTGATAAGGGCGGTGCCACAGTTGTGATGGACATCGTTTATAGAGCGGAATGCCTTAGGCAACTGGGAGATACCAATTCATACAGACTTCTACCTATTGATCCCACTCCAAGATTATCCAGAGAAATCGAACTTTTGGTTGAAGAAGCCAGTGCTGAGGGTTGGATAACCCCACATGAGGCTAAGTTCCTAGTGGTAGACCATCCCATCATGCCATATTTTTATTGTCTGCCCAAGATCCATAAGGACAAGAGACACCCACCTGGACGTCCAATCATTTCTGGAATTGGCTCTCTTCTTGAGCCACTGTCCACATTTGTGGATTTTTTCCTTAGACCCATTGTCAAACAGATATCTACTTTCTTACAAGACACTGCGGACGTCCTTCGTGTACTTCCAGAAATTGAGTTTAACACCTCTACTGACCTCTTAGTCAGCTTTGATGTAGAGTCACTCTACACCTGTATACCTCAGGAAGAAACTTTACATTCTATCAGAGGTATTTTGGACTCACGCGACCTGGACAGCATCACCCCTGTAAGTTTCATCATGGAGTGTGCCCGCTTGGCAATGATGGAGAACTTCTTTATGTTTGAAGAACAAATATATCTCAGGGACATCCATGGGGAGTATTTCTGCGCCAAGTTTGGTGAACCTGCATGTCTACCTTTTTGAGACACAGTATGTTCTTGACCACAGCAACCCGTTCCATCATCATGTGGTGCTGTGGAAGAGATACATCGACGACATCCTGGTGGTGTGGCGTGGCACCACGAGTGAGGTTCAAGACTTCCACGCCTGGCTCAGCAGACTGACCCGGTTTTTGAAATTCAGTGTTGAGATCAGCCCCACCCGGCTATCGTTCCTGGATATCAGTATCTTCCCAGAAGAAGGGAGACTGGGATGTGAATTGTACAAGAAGCCCATGGCTAAGAACTCATTATTAGCCTTTAACAGCCATCATCCGAGGGCTTTACGAGAGAATCTGCCCGTGGGACAGTTTCTACGGTGTCGGAGAAACTGTTCTGAGAAGCCTCTATTTGAGAAACATGCTAAGGCTTTGGCTGAACAACTCAAAGATCATGACTACCCACGACGTCTGGTTAGACAAGCCTGGAAACGAGCCTCAAATAATGATCAGGATGCCCTGTTGGATACACGTACTATAAAGGAACCCCTCAATCGTCTGATGTGTGTGAACACATTTAGCACATCATCCAACCAGGTATAGAAAATCATACGCAGACATTGGAAGATCCTGAATGTGACTACAGTGAAGATCCCTCCTCCTCTGTTTTCTTTCAAAAAGGGACCGAGCTTACGCGACAGCTTAGTCCACACAAGGCCGAAGACCGACAGCAATACCAAGGAGCCGGCCAACACATTGTGGGGCCTTCCAGCTGTTCGAGGGCATTATCCATGTGTCACCTGTAATGCCTGTCCACAGACTAAGAAAAAAGAGAGTGTTGATATTGGAACTACACGTCCATGGATTCTCAACACTCATACCAACTGTAACTCGGATAGGGTCATTTACATGATCACTTGTCCTTGTACGTTAAGGTATATCGGATACACGACTCGAAAGATCAAGTTAAGGATTAGTGAACATAAAAGCACTATCCGGTGTAACAAACAGGCAACAGGTCTTACCAATCACTTCCTCAAATTGAAACACAAGGCTGAAGATATGCAGTGGCTCGTTCTTGAGCGTCCTTTCATACCTCCCCACATCACCGATGTGGCGAGATTCCTGGTTTTAAAATAACAGAAATGGGGTTTTCGCTTGAAAACAAACATTGTGGGGCTTAACGATGAAATCCCGTGGGTCTCATTATGATTGGGACACACACACTCCCTAGTCTTCTGGTTCAATAGTTGATCCATTACCAGCATGCTTTGTATAGTCTGCGGTCTTATACAACAGTTAGCAATAGGCCTGACGTCCACTATCCTGCTTATCCTTAATGAGCACCCAATATCTAAAAAGCTTTTTTGTCCTTAAAGTACTGTCCTCTCTATATGCCCGACTTTGGCTGAATCATTGATTAAGCCTTGACACACCTACAGAGAGGTACACTATCCAGCATATGGGACATATGTATAATTCATATATTATCTCTGTATGTTAATTCAAGCATTAAGACCATTAGCAATCCATCTGTAGTCCATTAAAAGGCGTCTATCATATGACATACATTCTCAACTGCTGTGTTATCTAGGTTCATATGCATACACAGTGAATTCGGTACCACGCATGTGCACAGGTGAGACACTGATCTCCTATACATGCCTAATGGTGTTTCCCTGGTGTCAGGTGTTAGGGATTAACCAATAAGGAGGCATACACAGTGAATTTGGTACTACGCATGTGTATAGGAGAGACACTGATCTCCTACACATACTCAATGGTGTTTCCCTGTTGTCAGGTGTTAGGGATTAACCAATAAGGAGGCATACACAGTGAATTCAGTACTGCGCATGTGTATAGGAGAGACACAGATCTCCTACACATGCTCAATTGTGTTTCCCTGGTGTCAGGTGTTAGGGATTAACCAATAAGGAAAAACCAAAGGTGGTGATGGACGGGGCGTTGACAATACAAACACTCACCCCGAGTCAACTGATCTGGGTTTAATCCATCACCGTTCTTTAGCTCACTCAGCCACCCCAGTTCAGACATGGCCATATGCAAATCAGTTTGACCCTGTGCCTCATGGGAACAGCCCAGCCCGAACTGCCAAGCCATGTCTTCCCTGGACCAGAATCAAGCTTCCCAGGACCGGTTTCTGGCATTACAGCAGTCTTCAGCCGGGCTTGCTTGACTCCAGTGGCAAAGTGAGCAAGGGACTCACGTCTGAGCATACCCTGCCAACTTAGGGCGAACAAAGAAAAACCAAAGGTGGTGATGGACGGAGCGTTGACAAAACAAACACTCACCCCAGTCAACAGATCTGGGTTTAATCCATCACCGTTCTTTAGCTCACTCCACCACCCCAGTTCAGACATGGCCATATGCAAATCAGTCTGACCCTGTGCCTCATGGGAACAGTCCAGCCCGAACTGCCAAGCGATGTCTTCCCTGGACCGGAATCAAGCTTCCCAGGACCGGTTTCTGGCATTACAGCCGTCTTCAGCCGGGCTTGCTTGACTCCAGTGGCAAAGTGAGCAAGGGACTCACGTCTGAGCATACCCTGCCAACTTAGGGCGAACAAAGAAAACCAAAGGTGGTGATGGACGGAGCGTTGACAATACAAACACTCACCCCCAGTCAACTGATCTGGGTTTAATCCATCACCGTTCTTTAGCTCACTCCGCCACCCCAGTTCAGACATGGCCATATGCAAATCAGTCTGACCCTGTGCCTCATGGGAACAGTCCAGCCCGAACTGCCAAGCCATGTCTTCCCTGGACCGGAATCAAGCTTCCCAGGACCGGTTTCTGGCATCGCTCCGTCCATCATCCCCTTTGGTTTTTCTTTGTTCGTCCTAAGTTGGCAGGGTATGCTCAGACGGGAGTCCCTTGCTCACTTTGCCACTGGATTCAAGCAAGCCGGGCTGAAGACGGCTGTAATGCCAGAAACCGGTCCTGGGAAGCTTGATTCCGGTCCAGGGAAGACATGGCTTGGCAGTTCGGGCTGGACTGTTCCCATGAGGCACAGGGTCAGACTGATTTGCATATGGCCATGTCTGAACTGGGATGGCGGAGTGAGCTAAAGAACGGTGATGGATTAAACTCAGATCAGTTGACTGGGGGTGAGTGTTTGTATTGTCAATGCTCTGTCCATCATCCCCTTTGGTTTTTCTTTGTTCGCCCTAAGTTGGCGGGGTATGCTCAGACGTGAGTCCCTTGCTCACTTTGCCACTGGATTCAAGCAAGCCCGGCTGAAGACGGCTGTAATGCCAGAAACCGGTCCTGGGAAGCTTGATTCCGGTCCAGGGAAGACGTGGCTTGGCAGTTCGGGCTGGACTGTTCCCATGAGGCACAGGGTCAGACTGATTTGCATATGGCCATGTCTGAACTGGGGTGGCGGAGTGAGCTAAAGAACGGTGATGGATTAAACCCAGATCAGTTGACTGGGGGTGAGTGTTTGTATTATCAACGCTCCGTCCATCACCCCCTTTGGTTTTTCTTTGTTCGCCCTTAGTTGGCAGGGTATGCTCAGACGTGAGTCCCTTGCTCACTTTGCCACTGGATTCAAGCAAGCCCGGCTGAAGACGGCTCTAATGCCAGAAACCGGTCCTGGGAAGCTTGATTCCGGTCCAGGGAAGACATGGCTTGGCAGTTCGGGCTGGACTGTTCCCATGCGGCACAGGGTCAGACTGATTTGCATATGGCCATGTCTGAACTGGGGTGGCGGAGTGAGCTAAAGAACGGTGATGGATTAAACACAGATCAGTTGACTGGGGGTGAGTGTTTGTATTGTCAACGCTCCGTCCATCATCCCCTTTGGTTTTTCATTAACCAATAAGGAGGCATACACAGTGAATTCGGTACTACGCATGTGTATAGGAGAGACACTGATCTCCCACACATGCTTAATGGTGTTTCCCTGGTGTCAGGTGTTAGGGATTAACCAATAAGGAGGCATACATAGTGAATTCGGTATTATGCATGTGTATTGAAGAGACACTGATCTCCTACACATGCTCAATGGTGTTTCCCTGGTGTCAGGTGTTAGGGATTAACCAATAAGGAGGCCTATATAAAGACACTGTCCCCCTCTAGTCTTTACCTCCCTTTCGGCTTGGTCAAAGACAGAGGTACCGACGGACAGGTAAGTCCTCCACTGGTCAGATAGCATTACCATACTTTTTATACCATACCCCTGTTTAATCTAGTATGTTTATGGTTTAGTTATCAACCTGTTCCATTCTGTAAACTCCTAGCATGTGATTCACATTGTATGTAATGATTTCAGTTAACCATGGGACTCTGTCCCCTAGGAAATCTCTAAATATGTCAGAATTCCATAGGTATGTCATCAATCCTTTGCCCCTGTGTGGTTGGTTTGTGGTCTGCAGACATTTTCAACAATAGGGTTTCTGTTTTTACAGAGAACACACTCAGAATTAAGAAGTGTGTTTTCCTATTCTTTTTATTTTATATAGAGCGGGGCCTCCCACACCGAGCAGTTGCCGGGCGAGGTGAGGTCTACTCCCACATAAAGCTGGGTGAGTACTTACATTTGGTCAATAGAACTATGCATTGAGCACCCTATATGCCTCTATCTTTCAAGGTTTTTGCTTCTGTATAACTTTAATACAGTATAACCTTTTTTGAGACTGTTAGCTAGTTTTCTAACCTTCAACGTTGTTATGATTATCACTATTTTGGTTACAGGAATGGATGAACACCCTACATCTTCTGGATACTGAAACAGTCACTTGTACTCCAGGTCTTTGGTAGGGGTATCGTACCAGTTCCTATTAATTACATTTACACTGAAATTCTTCTTCATTGCAGTAGCATTTTTCAAACTAGGTCCTGAAGAAAGCCAGGTTAACATTAACCATTATGGCTGAAACATGTCGACCCTGATCCTATTGCCTTGAGATAGTTATTATTTCAAACTATCTGTTTTTTTCACTTCTTTTTAATCTTGGCACTTGGCAAACACTAAATAAAAGATGGTGGTGTTTTCCGGTAGCTATTTTTAACCCGCACTTTTTCATGCACTGCACTTTTCAACATTTTTCAGCACCACTCTACTGAGAACTTGGACAGTTTAGTGTCTTCTAGATGCAGTATGAGCAAAGTCCCCCTCATGAAGGGGTGCACTTCACTGTATCTATATATCTCAGTCCCAAATGACGATGCTCCGCCAGTGAGGTGGCCTGATGGGACTTGTCTCAGTATAGTGGAACTGAGTCCATTGGGGTTTTTCTAGCTTAACAGTCTCACCATTTTGTTTACCAGTGTTCTCCTAGTTTTATTATTTGGCACTCAGTCACATTCACCGCGGTTTCGCTCACCGTGAATCAATCAGGCCCTAATTAGCGAGAGCATAGCCTGTGCCCGCACCGTCATGCTAGTTTTCCCTGGTGCAGTAATCTCCGGCCGTCGTGTTTCCAATCCGGACTGGGAACCACAACCGGCCCTGGCAAAGTGCTCTGCTGGCCCCCCTCCCCACTAGCTTTGGAGGTGCCGACGAGCTCTTTGTGGGGCCGGTTTTCGGCAGACTTTGGTACAGGGCCCATTTTGCAGCTATGCTATGCTATGCTGCAAAAACGGCCCTGTAACAAAACCAGCCCCCACCCGTGCGACTCACCGGGGGATTGCCCGGTGCCCGCTATAGCCAGTCTGGCCCTGCAATGCGGGCACAGGGAGCGCCGACGCCGGGCCTGCCCAGGAATCTTCCCCTCTCTGGAGGGACACGCTCCGCTTGCTGCCCAGGTCCTCTCGGAGGGAGCACAGTCTTCAGCTCTGTCCCCGTCGCTACCATTGCACTACCAGCCGCCAGCCATACAGGGTCACTCCGGCACCCAACAGCAGACGAGCCCAGCGATCAAGGGGGTCTCCAACAGGGCTCCGGTCATCTTGCAGTTATTCACTGCCTCGGCTACCAGACTTAGGCCGGTCTCACGCAGCGCACTTCACCGGGCCCGCAGGGCGCCGTCAGCCTTGTTTCACAGACTCACCCGAGTGCACAGATATCAGCGACCATTACTTTTACTGGAGCGATTCCCGTTGGTTGTTCGGTTTCTCAAGATCCGTAAACGAGGGTCCACTAAGTCAATCACAGGCGTCCATAGCAGCCTGGGAAGTAAAACGGTTTGTCAACTCTAAAAAGGGCGGACCTGGATCCCGTTGACCTTGGGCCATCCAATTCAGGTGGAATGGATTAGAAGGCAGATTTGAGTAAACATTCCTAATATGTGGATTTAATGGCAACAGACCATTGAATGGAGCCCTGTTAGCATTAATCATATTGTTGCGCCCGATGACTCTGGCTTATAAAAAAAAGCTGAGGGGTAGGGCCATAATGGACGTTTCGCGACCAAAAGGGGCAGGATTCAAGTCTGTAACCGGAATCCTTTCTGTGATGTGGGGTCTATTGAAATTGATGATAACACAGTCACCCTTACAGAGTTTAGGGGAGCTAACGGTTCAATTGACCCGTCGCACCATATTGATCTTTTTCACTACCCTCACTCCTAGAGTGGTGTTACATGATAGCCAATATAGGACTTTGTTCTTCAGTAGGGAGAAGTCCTCCTTAGTGCCCTAGGGGAAGAGTTGGCACATTCCCCAATATCACAACATATGGAGTTGATTCAGCCGGCAAATGAAGAGGCAGGTTCTGAGTAGAATCCTCACCACCCCCTGTAATTGCCCCTCAGGTAAGTTACTCTCCTGGGCAGATTGATCCAGCATAGCCAGCATATCCACATGTCCATGCTTTATGCCCGGAGTTGGCCCTGGATGGCGAGCGGGTGCCTTACCCCCTAATGGCTGTGGTTGATCCCCGATGTTTGGAAGTGGCGCTGTCAATATGGAGCGATCCATGACTGGGGGAGCCATTGAAGGTCCTGATTCTAAGTTAACGGCTATGCCTCCTGATGGTACGCAGCGTTTGAGGTCGGATAAACCCTTTTCGATCAAAGTCAAACGTTGAATTGACAAATCGAAATTGGAGTCCAACAAAGCCTTCATAGAGTCTTGAAAAGATTCCAATATTCCCATCAGATATGCCTTGGTTAGTGCTTGAGCAATCAGGGACTCTTGAGATGTCAGATTAGGTTTTGATCTTTTTGCCTTACTCCCCGTAGTTTGGGTCTTTCTTTTTGTGCCTGATCCTAGGCTGGCAGTCTCAAGTACTATTGATCTCCCTCTCGTGGTGAATATGGCAGCTATTGACATAGCCGAATGCTTGCTGGAGGTAACTGTCGCGTGCCCTTAGCTTTGTCAGCCCTGGGATTATTAATCATAATAGTGGGAGAAAAGGGTAACTGCTTGGCTTTGGAATGACTGTTTAACCCAATGAGATCCTGTGCATCCTCTTGCACCCCAGGGTTATTTGAAGAATCATCAGCACTGGCCAGGGACGATTGTAAGTCAGTGGGCATGAATGATGGAACATTGATGGGGGACCTAGAAAGTTGTCGGTTCACCAACTCAATCTCCTTGTCCAGAACTGCCGCGGCTCGCTGCAGAAATGAGTCCATGGTTACCACTGAGCCTGCAGTGCATGCAGGGGCCCTCCCAGAGGCTAAGGTCGCCATGCGCGTCCCCATGCTAAACCCAGATCAGTGCGCTAGATAACAGGTTTCTAATCCAAAGAGCAGGCCAGGTTTATATCTGATTGACTGCTTATACAAAGGGAGGTAACTAAGCACACGTACCTATATCTTCAAGAAACAAGACCCTTAGCTTGCAAAGACTCCAGCCCTATGGCCGTAGTGCCCGATACCATGCCAATCATAGTTCAGAATGAAGCAAGCTGACTTCCTACCTGCTCTTCTGCCACTGGAGATAGAACTCTAAGATATTTGAGTTTACTATGACAGGGCACCGGGAAGAAAACATCCACCCAAGAGTGGCCAAGAGGGTAGGCCCAGCTCAGCCTCCTCCGGTCTCGGACGGGCGCAGATGGACCAGCCGTTGGCCCAGGCACACCCGTGCGCTTTCCACACAGCGGGAGCCCTGCGGGCCTCTTAAGTGCCTCCCCTTGATGTAGCAGCCGAGGGGCAGGCTGGAGGCTGTAGTCCTCGCTTGCGGCGGCTAATGGCAGCGGTGAAAAAGCTGCTCCTCTCTGTGTTGTGCAAAAAAGGCTCCCGTGCTGCGGGAGCCCTGTGGGTCTCTTAAGCGCCTTCAGGCGTGTCCCCCTGATGTAGCAACCGCTGGGTAGGCTAGAGGCTGTAGTCCTGGCTTGCGGTGGCTAATGGCGGCGGTGAAAAAGCTGCTCTTTTCTGTGTTTCGCAGAATAGTCTCCCATGCTGCAGGCCTCTTAAGCGCCTCCAGGCGCGTCACCCTGGCGTAGCAGCCACTGGGCAGGCTGGAGGCTGTAGTCCTCGCTTGCAGCGGCTAATGGTGGCGGTGAAAAAGCTGCTCCTCTCTGTGTTGTGCAAAAAAGGTTCCCAAATTAGTCAATTTGTTCCAGAGGTTTAAACGACAGAAACTTTGAAAACGATTAATTAGGAGGAGCTCAACTAACAAAATGAAAATAATTGTGTATACACTAACTTCAGAAAACAAGCATTTAGTTAGTAAATGCTCCTAATTGATATATATATACTGATATTGCCACAAGTCTACCAACACTTGTTTCACGCCCTATTCACTGGGAGCCAGATCTATCACTGTATTATGTTGGCCTTGCTTCATGCATAGTGTCGCAAGGGCAATGCAATACCTAAATCAGATTAAACACACCGCAAGGCCGCTTTGTGAGGCCATGCGTTGCTTGGTAAATCTGGAGTATCGCAAGGCAGCGCAAGCCCCTGCCTTATGTTACTCTGCCCTGCAAAGGTGTTCTGTGGTGTTCCCACACATTCACCCATGGATTTTGGTGCATTCCCACATGTACCAAAACTGCTAAACCTAGAATTGCGTGAAAATACTTTGCCTTCCCAGGGGAGGCGCAACGAGGAAAAAATATCTTTATTTTTCCTCACTGTTTTCTCTAAGTGAGCTGCATTCTGCAGCACACTTAGAAAGTGGAAAAAGCCTCTTAGGATTATTTTTATGCTGGAAGCTGCACAAAAACAATCCTGCCTGTAATGCAGGTATCCTTACACCATGGCACAAGGGTGTCTGCTTTGGTGCTAGTCAGCACATAGTGCACCAACGCAAGGAGAAAGCAGGAATGTGCCACATTATGGTAAATATGCACATTCCTGCCCTTTCCATTTGATGCTGTGTTACAAGTTGTAATGCTACATTGCCCTGCATGAAACTATGATAAATCTGGCCCTTAGTTCATTGCTCCATCAAAACTGTAAGTTACACCTCTATCTTGGCAAAAGCAGATACAGTAGAGAGCATAGGAAGAGCTATTCGTGCAGCAATAAATATGTATAAGTAAAATAAATGGGAAACAAGGGGGATGAAAGAAATATATATATATAATTAGTAAAATTGCATTTATTGGCTATTCTCTAATATAAAGCATCAGTGTTATGAACAACAACACTGTTTAGTAATTCCATTAATCAAAGTCATTGTACAGCATTAGTTTGTTAGTACAAATGTTGTTTGCTAAAGATATATTTTAGTAATTCGTATTAATTCCTGGGCAAAATGAATTCAAACTCTTTAATACCTCTAAAATACTAAGAGTAATGTTGGTAGTTTGTTCAGTTTATTCAATCATAAAAAGAACATACAACTATCAATTAACCGGTCAAATTCTAAAAAGGTAGCATATCCTCTCAGCAAGTATAATCATTCTTGTTATTTTCTTGAGTAATAGTCTACATGAAATGAAAAGAGGCATTCATGACAAGCATTATCAATACTAAAAATAACTGGATCTCAGAGAGATTTACTAATATTTCATGCAACGGGCGCAGCAAGGAAACTTGCTGTGTTGCGTGAATGGGAGAGACCAGAAATGCTCCATATTTACAAAGTTCTGGAGCATATCTGCACTCTTCCTCCGATGGTGCATTGTGCAAGGGAGCCTGCGGTATGGGCAGGATTGTTTTTGTGCAGGAATGGACACCTTCCTGCCCGAAAGCAATACTTAGAAGCACATTCAACTTTCAGTGTGTGCTGCACAATGCAGTGCACTTAGAAAGAGGAAGTAACGTGGAGAAATAAAGATATTTCTCCTCGTCATGCCTCCGTCAGGTAGGCGCACCACTGTGGAAAACCTGGGTTTTTCTCAAAATTCACAGGTGGATGCATGGGAACACCCATGCTCCAACCATGTAATGCCAACCCGATGCAAAGTAACACAAAGCAGATGGGCACAAGTCCTAAAAAAAGAAGTGGGGGTACTAATCAAGTTAGGCGGTATGTAAGTGACATCATGCCATGTGATATCAAAGCGCATGATGTAACAGTGTGTGACTTTGCATGTGGCATCACAGGAAGTGACCTCACAGGAATTGACACCACTAGAACTGACATCAGATATTAAGCACTCACACATGTTTAGCAGGTCTAACATGAGTACTTTTAAGTGCATTACAAGACATAACAAAATAAGATTTTGCATCGTGGTTGTGCCAAAAACATGGTGCAACCCAGACGCAAAATCTGGGCCTCAACTAACACATTTATTTTATCTTAAACTGCCACAAAGAAATTGGTAACAAGGAGAAGCATGGCAGTAGATCTGTTCTGCTTAATTGTTAAGGCACCTACTGCAGAAATCTTTGTGCCCAGTAAATCTCAGGGAATAATAATGATGGTAATATCACTCTGGAAGTTATCGCTTTTGCTGGAGAGATTTGTGTTTTGTCTAGTTCCAGATCTCAATCTAAGTAGTATAGAAAGCACATCATGTAACATGCAGATGACAGATTTTTATTTAATTTTAATAGGTTACTGCTTTTAACACAGATTTTTTTTTGAAACAAATTTGATTAATTTTCATTTTATGCATCACAGAGGTTCTGGTACAGGTCAAACATTCTAAAGTTATCCTTTGGTTACTTGCATTTCATAAATTGTAATCCTAAAATAGCCAGTGCGCTATGAAGGCCTTGTGACTCCTACACCGTGTAACCCTCACTGTCTTATATAACACATCTTGTACATTGATTTACGCGCTTACATTATTTACTGCAAATGTCTAATGTTTATGTTACGTAAAGGGGTCTGACGCTCTGCACTGGGGTGAGTAGCTCTATAAAAGAAATAAAATAGTGGCATTTATATGGTTATATGTGTAAATATTGGGACAGGTTAACACATCTGATATTCATACAGTTCATGTACATCTCTTATATACAGACACTGAACAAAGTAAAAAAAACAGGCCTCGCTTAAATACCTGTGAAGTGATAACAAGCAGTGTGCGGCTCCAGACTGCGCCCAGCCAGGATCATATTGGTACAAAAGGAGACTTGATGGCCATTTAACCTTGGCTTCCATTTCTGGTGCTGCTGAGCTGAATGCGCAGGGTGGGCGTTCCGGGGCAGGTGCGCCTCGCAAAAGTCTATAAGATTTCACTCAGTCACTTTCAGGCCAATGCTGCGTCAAAAGCCTGCTTGAAGCAGGCGTAGGTCTTGATGCAGCATTGGTCAGATAGGGCACCCCCGAGCCTTGCTGGAGCTGCGTCGCAACTCCAGCAATGCGCCGCCTTTACGGCACAGATGCGGCACGCATCTGTGCCGTTTTTGCCCCATTGTAAATGCGGCGCACCATGGGTGGCGGAGCTGTGGCGCACTGTGGCGCACGTTAACTGGCGCATCCCTGGGGATGCGCCAGTTAACATAAATCTTTGCATTTACCAAACCAAGCAAAGTGGTTGAAGGGATAACCGAGGCCTGCCTTTGTGCGGAGGAAGAGGAAGTGGGAAACCACGGTGTAGATTTAAAAGTCTATTTAGCGTGCTCTGATTTGGTCTCGAAGTCCTACTTGTGTGCGTTCTGGGAAAAGTAGTCTCTTGCTTGTTTTCAGCTTTCTGGAGGTTGCAGAGCAAATAAATGAAGAGACGTGTATAATCATTATCTCGGTGTCCTAAATAAAACGAAAACGTTCTGATTAGGTAGGTATCGTCTTCGCTTCATCAAGCTAGGCGTCTTATCCAATGTTGCCCATTAGGTGGCAGCATTTACACATTTTGAAACTGATGCAGTTGGAGGTAGACTGGACCTGAAGTACATTTACTAAAAGGTTTAGATTTGGTGGCCTAAATCAGTTTACTTGAAAAGCAGCTTTACTCAGAATACATTCATTTTCCGTCTTTATAGGAAGACGTAAATCGGCACGCTATTTTCTAGCTATGCAAAATAGCATCGCAGTTGCTTTACCTCTTTAATATGAAAAATACCGGCGTCCCTCCCTTTCACTGCCTCATATTAGGGCTGAAGACACGTTGCTCTCCCAATGTGCTTGATAACTTCATAGATTTCCTTGGTCACACTGCGTCGTTGATCCAAATAATCTTTATTTTTTACAGTGGCTTAACGTAAAATGACGGGGACCCCCGCAGAATGTGACGCCTCCCCTCTCCCTGGTTTCCGACGTCTCACACAAAAAATAAATAAATTCATTTCCCTACCTATTACCGCTCTAATGAAGTGGTAATAGTTAGGGACTCAGACCTACCTCTTACCTATATCCAAGACCCTAACTCAACACAGCCAAAGTGTAGTAAGAACAATACGGCTGCCTTTTCATTTTCTACAGCCATCATCCAATTATATATTGGCTTGTTACTGCCATATAACACGGTATTCCTCAAAGTTACTGCGGTATACCTTGACCCAAAATATAGCTATGGCCTAGCTGTACTGTTGTATTGCAGTACCCTTGCGTCACGCACGGTGTTACATGGGCAACACAACAATCAAGTCAGATTTACAAAGCAACGCCAGACCACCATGCGTGGCCCTGCGTTGAGTGGTAACTCTGGAGAAACACAAGGGAGCGTAATTCACTGTTTTGAGTTGCTCTGCACACCATAATCTACATTGCTGTTAAATTTCACAAACGTCCGTATACCACTCCATTATACACTACTCCCCTCTATGGCATTCCAGTATACGCCACTCCAGTGTTCACCACTCCACCATACACGTTTCCAGTTTATGCCTCTCCACTGTACAAGACTCCACTCAACGCTATTACACTGTAAACCACTCAACTATTACAGGGTACACACATCCCGTCTATGCCACTACACTGGACACTACTCCACTATACGCTATTCCACTGTATGCTACTCCACTCTGTGGTGTTCCACTCTACGCCACTTTATTCCACGCTATTCCATTGGATGCCACTCTACTTTATGCTTTTACAATCTACACCACACATTTAACACCACTCCACTATATGCTGTTACACTCTACGCTGCTCCACTGTACAACACTTCACACTATTACACTGTACACATCTCAACTCTACGCTATTACACTTTACACAACTCCACTATACACCACTCCACTATACGCTACTCCAATATGTGCTGTCCCCCCCCCCCTCTCTGTGCTAATTCACTGTATGCCACTCCATTCTACACTGTTCCACTGGACATTACTCCACGTATGCTATTACACTGTACACTACTCCAGTCTACATCATTCCACTGTACACTACTCCACTATAAGCTATTCAACTGTATGCCACTCCATTATATGCTACTCTACTCTACTCAATGCCACTCCACTCTATACCACTTCAATCTATGCTAGTCCATTGGACGCCACTCTACTCAATGCCACTCCACTCTATACCACTTCAATCTATGCTAGTCCATTGGACGCCACTCCACTGTATGCTATACCACTCTACCCCACTTCACTGTACTCTACTCTATGCTGTTCCACTATGTCACTTCAGTGTACGTTATTAGACTGCAAGCAACTTCAACCTTCGCCACTCTAGGGTTGTGCCAAAAACATGGTGCAACCCAGACGCAAAATCTGGGCCTCAACTAACACATTTATTTTATTTTAAACTGCCACAAAGAAATTGGTAACAAGGAGAAGCATGGCAGTAGATCTGTTCTGCTTAATTGTTAAGGCACCTACTGCAGAAATATTTGTGCCCAGTAAATCTCAGGGAATAATAATGATGGTAATATCACTCTGGAAGTTATCGCTTTTGCTGGAGAGATTTGTGTTTTGTCTAGTTCCAGATCTCAATCTAAGTAGTATAGAAAGCACATCATGTAACATGCAGATGACAGATTTTTATTTTATGTAAATAGGTTACTGCTTTTAACACAGATTTTTTTTAAAAACAAATTTGATTAATTTTACTTTTATGCATCACAGAGGTTCTGGTACAGGTCAAACATTCTAAAGATATCCTTTGGTTACTTGCATTTCATAAATTGTAATCCTAAAATAGCACAGTGCGCTATGAAGGCCTTGTGACTCCTACACCTTGTAACCCTCACTGTCTTATATAACACATCTTGTACATTGATTTACGCGCTTACATTATTTACTGCAAATGTCTAATGTTTATGTTACGTAAAGGGGTCTGACGCTCTGCACTGGGGTGAGTAGCTCTATAAAAGAAATAAAACAGTGGCATTTATATGGTTATACGTGTAAATATTGGGATAGATTAACACATCTGATATTCATAAAGTCCATGCACATCTCTTATATACAGACACTGAACAAAGTAAAAAAAACAGGCCTCGCTTAAATACCTGTGAAGTGATAACAAGCAGTGTGCGGCTCCAGACTGCGCCCAGCCAGGATCATATTGGTACAAAAGGAGACTTGATGGCCATTTAACCTTGGCTTCCATTTCTGGTGCTGCTGAGCTGAATGTGTCAAGTATCTAAAAATTACACATTCAGCATATTTCAGTTGTGCCCAGCTTCTTGGCAGGGTGGACGGCGTCTACCTGCATGTACCCTCGCCTTGTGCCTTGCAAGGCAACACTGAGCTGCCTTGCATTACTTTGTATTTACCAAACCAAGCAAAGTGGTTGAAGGGATAACCGAGGCCGAGCCTATCTATCTTCCTTTGTGCGGAGGAAGAGGAAGTGGGAAACCACGGTGTAGATTTAAAAGTCTATTTAGCGGGCTCTGGTTTGGTCTCGAAGTCCTACTTGTGTGCGTTCTGGGAAAAGTAGTCTCTTGCTTGTTTTCAGCTTTCTAGAGGTTGCAGAGCAAATAAATGAAGAGACGTGTATAATCATTATCTCGGTGTCCTAAATAAAACGAAAACGTTCTGATTAGGTAGGTATCGTCTTCGCTTCATCAAGCTAGGCCTCTTATCCAATGTTGCCCATTAGGTGGCAGCATTTACACATTTTGAAACTGATGCAGTTGGAGGTAGACTGGACCTGAAGTACATTTACTAAAAGGTTTAGATTTGGTGGCCTAAATCAGTTTACTTGAAAATCAGCTTTACTCAGAATACATTCATTTCCCGTCTTTATAGGAAGACGTAAATCGTCACGCTATTTTCTAGCTATGCAAAATAGCATCGCAGTTGCTTTACCTCTTTAATATGAAAAAATACCGGCGTCCCTCCCTTTCACTGCCTCATATTAAGGCTGAAGACACGTTGCTCTCCCAATGTGCTTGATAACTTCATAGATTTCCTTGGTCACACTGCGTCGTTGATCCAAATAATCTTTATTTTTTACAGTGGCTTAACGTAAAATGACGGGGACCCCCGCAGAATGTGACGCCTCCCCTCTCCCTGGTTTCCGACGTCTCACACAAAAAATAAATAAATTCATTTCCCTACCTTTTACCGCTCTAATGAAGTGGTAATAGTTAGGGACTCAGACCTACCTCTTACCTATATCCAAGACCCTAACTCAACACAGCCAAAGTGTAGTAAAAACAATACGGCTGCCTTTTCATTTTCTACAGCCATCATCCAATTATATATTGGCTTGTTACTGCCATATAACACGGTATTCCTCAAAGTTACTGCGGTATACCTTGACCCAAAATATAGCTATGGCCTAGCTGTACTGTTGTATTGCAGTACCCTTGCGTCACGCACGGTGTTACATGGGCAACACAACAATCAAGTCAGATTTACAAAGCAACGCCAGACCACCATGCGTGGCCCTGCGTTGAGTGGTAAATCCGGAGAAACACAAGGGAGCGGAATTCACTGTTTTGAGTTACTCTGCACACCATAATCTACATTGCTGTTAAATTTCACAAACGTCCGTACACCACTCCATTATACACCACTCCCCTCTATGGCATTCCAGTATACGCCACTCCAGTGTTCACCACTCCACCATACACGTTTCCAGTTTATGCCTCTCCACTGTACAAGACTCCACTCAACGCTATTACACTGTAAACCACTCAACTCTTACAGGGTACACACATCCAGTCTATGCCACTACACTGGACACTACTCCACTATACGCTATTCCACTGTATGCTACTCCACTCTGTGGTGTTCCACTCTACGCCACTTTATTCTACGCTATTCCATTGGATGCCACTCTACTTTATGCTTTTACAATCTACACCACACATTTAACACCACTCCACTATATGCTGTTACACTCTACGCTGCTCCACTGTACAACACTTCACACTATTACACTGTACACATCTCAGCTCTACGCTATTACACTTTACACAACTCCACTCTACACCACTCCACTATACGCTACTCCAATATGTGCTGTTCCCCCCTCTCTGTGCTAATTCACTGTATGCCACTCCATTCTACACTGTTCCACTGGACATTACTCCACTGTATGCTATTACACTCTACACTACTCCAGTCTACATCATTCCACTGTACACTACTCCACTATAAGCTATTCAACTGTATGCCACTCTACTCAATGCCACTCCACTCTATACCACTTCAATCTATGCTAGTCCATTGGACGCCACTCTACTCAATGCCACTCCACTCTATACCACTTCAATCTATGCTAGTCCATTGGACGCCACTCCACTGTATGCTATACCACTCTACCCCACTTCACTGTACTCTACGCTGTTCCACTATGTCACTTCAGTGTACGTTATTAGACTGCAAGCAACTTCAACCTTCGCCACTCTACTATATGGTATTCCATTCCACCGTACGCCACTCTATTCTACGCTATTTCATTGGAACACTTCATGCCCCTATAGCCTACGCTACTCCACTATACGCAATTACACTGTATGCCACTCCACTTTACGACACTCCAGTGAATGCTATTCCACTCTGTGCCACTCCAGTGTATGATATGCCACTGTACGTTACTCCACTCTGCACCACTCCAGTGTACTCTCTCAACTCTCCTACACTCTGTTCCACTATGTCCCCGTACACTCCACTTTCCAAATTTGTACTCAACTCTATGCCTGTACACTCTTTTGTACAACACTCTACTCCGCTCTACGACAGTTCCCAACACGGAGTGACACATCACTCCACTCTACTGTATGAGATGCCACTCCAATTTATACGTTTCTTCGACTCTACACGCACTCCACGCTAATCCACTATATCCTACTCCACTGTAAGCTATTCTACTCTTCTACACTCCACTATATGCTATTCCACTGTATGCAACTCCACTGTACGGCAATTCACTGTATGCCACCCACTGGCCGAGACTCTCCCCCATTTTATATAACTCCACCCTATAAAAGTCTACTACACTTTATGGCACTCTACGTCACTCTAGCCCTGGACACTCCACTGTCCAACTTTATATTCAACTCCAAGCCCATACACTCTATTGTACAACCCTTTATTCACTATACAACACTTTTCTATACTCTACAACACAGCACTACACTCTACTGTATGAGACCCCACTCCATTTCATAACAGTTTACCATCTATGCTATGCCACTACACTCCATGACACGGCAGTACACTATTATACTCCACACTGTTACGCCACTCTACTGTACAAGACTTTACCTCACTCTACGCAGTTCCACTGTTTGACACACTACTTTACTCTTTGCAATTCCACTCTACTACACAGTATGCCAATCTCCAACACTTTAGTCTATACCCCTACACTCCACTTTACAACACTGTACTATTCTGTATGCCCCTGTACCACACTCTACTCTATGCTGCTCTACGATACTCTAGTCCACTATACAGCACTGTATGCACCTCTTTGTATGCCAGTGCACCCCACTTTACTCCAGTCTACGGTATGACACAATACTCCACTATATGCCACTAAACTCTACGCTATGAATCACTATAACACCATATGCCAATCCACTCTAAACACGGTAATGTACACCACTTCACTCTAAAAAAAACTCTACTAGACCGTATGCCACTTTACTGTAGCCTATAACACTTTCCAATACTGTAAAATATGTCACTACTCTCAACTGTATAACACGGTATTTCAATTTGTGACACTTTACTCAACTATCATTCCACTGCACTCCATGCCATTAGTCTATGACATGTCACTCAACTCTGACATTTTACTCCACTCAAAACTACCCCACTCCACTACACCTTATTCCTCTCTACGCCACTGTACCATACTCCACTCTAGCCCCTCCACTGTCTGACACTCTACTCCACTGTATGCAACTTTACTCTACAATACTAGACTACACTCTATGCCACTCCACTACACTGTTTGACACTCAATGATGCGCCTCTCCACTCTATGACACTCTCCTCCGCTGAAGACTACAACACTCCACAACACTCTACTTCACCCAACTCCACTCGAAGACAGCCTACGACACCTTACTCTATTGTACGTCATGCCAGTTCACTATGCAACTCACTGCTCCACTTTAAGAAACTTGACTCCACTATATGAGACACCATGCCACTGCACTGTGTAATACTTTACTACACTTTATTCTACTCCACTCTATGGAAATAGACTTTACAACACACTCCTCCACTGTACTATATGACACTCCACATAACGTCACACCATGACACTGGACTCTACAATTTAAAACACATTTTTACTAAAATTGTACATTAAAATATTGAAATACAATGAAAAAAACAAAGGTTAAAACTTATTGATTGTTAAGAAAAGTGTTTTTCGCCCTTACACAAACCAAACTTAAAAACACAAACTTTGGAAATTCTAAAGTTATAGCTTTCATTTACAAGTTATCTACCACATTCAAATTATTATAAGGAGCATACCTCCATACACATTCTTTTCAACGCGCTAACCAGACAACACTAACTATACCTCCTCCATGCACTGTGTTCCCACAAATAAAGACACTCCCCTGTACGAGACTCTTTGCCACTCTACTGTATGAAACTGCACTGTGTAACATTCAACTGTAGGACATTACTCAACTGAACTACCTCTATGCCAGTAGATTCTATGTGGTGTGGGGGTATCGTAGAGTGGAGCGGCATGCTGTACAGTGTAGTGCCTTGTCCAACAGTAAAGTATGTGATTATTGTACAGTGGAGTGCCGTGAAATGGAGTATCATTGAGTAAGTGTTGTAGAGTGGCACATAATGCACTATATATATATATATATATATATATATATATATATATATATATATATATATATATATATATATACACACACACACTAGCAGCCCATCCCGACGTTGTCCGGGTATGAATTGCTGCCAGCCAGTAGTATATTGTTTTGTAGGATTTCGTTTTGATAGCATTTCTTATCTGTGACAGGCCTGTGAAACGCTCCGATTCACAGTGCACTGCTGATGCACTTAAGAGTGCGCGTTCAGTAGTGTGTGAACTCGAGTTTCCCTACTTTATTTTTCCTTGCAGTATTATATAGCGCGAACTCGACAACATGGCATGAGTACAATTTACATTACAGAAGAACACATTCATTTGTGGTAGGCACGGGGAGACAAAGCAATTTGCCTGGAATCACAGGATGTTGAGCTGATGCCGAGATTCGAACGTTGCTCCCCAGCTCTAAAGTTCGCAATTCTAGAACTTGTGGTGGGAGGTGTGTCTAAAAGTGTGTCGGTGCTGGCCATCAATGAGAGAGACCTGTGCATTTTTCAAATGGGTGGTGAAAAAGTATGTTGCTGGAGATGTGGGCCGCCGTGCCACCAATGTACTTACCGAAGAGGGTAAACACCCATTATTCCGCAACTTTCTTTCCGCATACCATCACGCTGCATACTTTCATTACGAAAGTATCATGACTCCGCAATGCCATTATAACGCATGCCATTACATTTTATATGCTTTTACCACGCATACATTTACAACGAAATTTGTTGTAAATGCATGAATGGTAAAAGCATGTTTTTTTTTTAAATGTTTGGATAAGGTAAGTATGGGTACAGGGGTATATGTTTTGGGGTACTGAGGTATATGTTTTGGGGTGTTTGGGTATATTAAGGGTTCAGATATAGTTTTGGGTTATGGGGTACAGGGGTAGTTTTAGGGTTTAGGGATAGGTATGGGTTTTGGGGTATAGGGGTATTTTTATGGTTCAGGGGTAGGTTTGGGTTTTGGGGTACAGGGGTATTTTAAGAGTTCATGGCTAGGTTTGGGTTTTGGGGTGCAGGGTTATTTTATGGTTCGGGCTAGGTTTGGGTTTTGGGGTACGGGGTATTTTTAGGGTTCAGGGGTAGGTTTGGGTTTTGGGGTACAGGGGTATTTTAAGGGTTCAGGGCTGGGTTTGGGGTTCAGGGGTAGGTTTGGGTTTTAGGGTGCAGGGGTATTTTGAGGGTTCAGGGCTAGGTTTGGGTTTTGGGGTACAGGGGTAATTTAGGGTTCAGGGGTATTTATAGGGTTCAGGGCTAGGTTTGGGTTTTGGGGTACAGGGGTACTTTTAGGGTTTAGGGATAGGTTTGGGTTTTGGGGTACAGGGTATATTTATAGAGTTAAGATGGGTTAGTGTTTAAGGGTGTTGGGGTATTTTAAGGAGTAAGGGTGGGTTATGATTATGGGGTGCAGGGGTATTTAAAGGGAGCAGGGTGGACACCCGGAGCTGGAATGTACAGAACCTGGGAAGAAAAAACAATGAAATATTGGGCACAATGCTTGCTTTTTTTTCTGTAATCCCGCGCCCCGCACACGCCCACGCCCCCAGCACACGCCCAGAGCACACGATATGAGACATGGCATGAAGGGCGGAACATACCACACGCCCCCAGCACACGCCCACAGCACACGCCCACAGCACAACGCAGACACGCCCACAAGGGACTACTTTGCTGGCACGGTTCTTTTACCTTTTAAATGTATATGATGGGCGTCTGCATAGCCTATGTCCTTCTGCTGCAACTGCCCTTTCCAACGCTGTATTGGGTGTTGTGATTGGTGCTGTGGTTCATGAGATTACCCGCCTCAAAGGTTTGGGCTCTCTCTTTATTATATTAGTATAGATATATATATATATACACACACACACACACATACATTGGGGCCCTGAGGGTCATACGGGCACTCCAGGATGCAGAGTTCCATCTTCAAGATGGGCAGCACAGTAGGCATATAGTTCACAGTACAGGCTACCAAAACCTAGAGCTCGTTGCCCTTGGACACTACCTCATGCCTGCCCTTCAAACACTAACTTAAAATGCTGTTTTTTTTAAGATAGCATTTAAATACTCCTTAGAGTCTAAAGACACATTTTGGTATACTGTGCTGAACAAATACTTACTTATGGAGCAACTCATTCCGGTCAGTAAATTTAGATGGAAAAGTGTACAGAAAGAGACATTATGATTGTAGACCAGACAACCTGTAGAAGATAAAGATTCTTTTTTAAAGATCTTAAAGTTAAACATACCCTTGTCCGTGATGTGGAACTACTTGATCATGAAAAAATCATTGACAGACTTCTTACTATCAAACAAACCAAGAAGGCAATACAATGGAAGCTTTTAAAAAATAATTTACAGAGATTTCTTTTTTTTTTGTTTTTTTATTTCAAAAACCTTTATTGCATAAAAGGATGGTGACATACATTCTCAGCTAGAGCAATCTGCTCTTTCGGAGCGCTTAAACTTACAACCTCGTATCAAATCCTCCCTCCCTCCCTCCCTCCCCTTAACTCCAACCCTTCACCCCTACCCCAACAACCCCCCTCCCCAATCCGCACACTCGAGAGAGCAAAGTCCAGCAATTAGGCCGTGCATAGATTCAAAGTTCAGAAGTCCACTCGCCAAACGAGAAAATGTCTCTGGGTCCTCGGCCATTAGTTCAGTAGGATCTGCGGCAACTCCCCCCACCCACCCTCCCCCGTTGCTACACTACACTCATCCTCACCACTACCCTCTCTCCAGCCGCACAACACATCTCAGTCACTCACCCTACGCCCTTCCCTCGGTTCCTTCCTCGTTGCTCCCCTGCCTCAGTAAGTGAGCTGTCAAGGGTCCCCATATGTCCCGGGGCCTTGATCTCACCGGTAGTTGCTCTGCATACACATGGAGGTATTCCTGTCAAGCGGTCATATCATGGAGCCAAGCCTTAAACTTAGGGGCTCTCCCTCTACCCCATCTGCAGGCCACCTGTCGTCGTGCCAGGAGAATTCCTATGGCAAGGAACTGTTTGTGCGGTGTTTGTATGTCGCCCATCAATCCTAATAGGGCACCCTGGGGAGTCAGTGGTTTGTCCACCATACTAGTTAACCCCGTAGCCATCTCCAAAGCTACCCGGAGCCATCTCCAAGCTAGATGCATAAAGTCCGCCCCTCTTAGACCACATCGTAGGCATTTGTCATCTTCCCTAAGGTGAATCTTATGTAAAACGCTCAGGGGTATGATAAAGTCGATGCAGGAACTTGTGGTGCACTAACCGAAGCCTACAGCTACTGGATATGGCTTCCGTTTGAAGGCAGTACAAAAGGGGGTGGTGATGGACGGAGCATCTGAACCAATCAAACACTCACACTCTGTCAAAAGATCTGGGTTTAATCCATCACCGTTCTTTAGCCCACTCTGCCACCCCAGTTCAGACATGGCCATGTGCAAATCAGGCTGACCCTGTGCCTCATGGGAACAGTCCAGCCCGAATTGCCAAGCCATGCCTTCCCTGGACCGTAAACAAGCTTCCTAGGACCGGTTTCTGGCATTTCAGCCGTCTTCAGCCAGGCTTGCTTGAATCCAGTGGCAAAGTGAGCAAGGGACTCACGTCTGAGCATACCCTGCCAACTTATGGCGAACAAAGCGGTACAAAAGGGGGTGGTGATGGACGGAGCATCTGAACCAATCAAACACTCACACCCAGTCAAAAGATCTGGGTTTAATACATCACCGTTCTTTAGCCCACTCTGCCACCCCAGTTAAGACATGGCCATATGCAAATCAGTCTGACCCTGTGCCTCATGGGAACAGTCCAGCCCGAACTGCCAAGCCATGCCTTCCCTGGACCGTAAACAAGCTGCTCCCCACTGTTCATCCGTCAGGGGGCTGTCTAGATCCGCATCCCACTCCCGACGGGCCCGAACGGGATGAATGGGGGGGTGCGCTATGCACCCGCTTATACAACAAAGAAATGACATGTGTGGGGGTCTCAGGTTGCAACATTAAGTGTAATTATGTAAATGTCTCCGGTTCAAGTGGGAACTCCGGGGTGTGAGCCCTAACGCTCTGCCTAAGGCGCGTGTATAGGAACACATCCATGAAGGAGTGCACATGGTCGCCAAAAAACTGCTCTTTCGTGCGGAATTTCCCCCAATATATAAATCCCCCCATGTTACCAACTTTAATCTTTCTAGCATACGTTGGCAAATCCTTTCACGCGTGACAGGCAGCAACGGGCAGTGGCGCAAGAGTATTTTGGGAGAGTACAGCAGTTGTATACCCTCAGCTTTCGCTAACCAATTCCACGCTCGGACTGTGCAGTCCACTGTGGAGGGGTCTCCGTGTCGCTCCCTAGAGGGCGTATACACCTACTCGGATGTCGGGACAGGGGCCATGTAGCCGTCGTTCACTGCAAGGTGAGGCATATACGGGGGCGGGTGAAACCAGTATACCACAAAATGTGCATGCGCGCTGTAATAGTATTGCTCGAAATTAGGGACGTCAAATCCGCCCAGGCGGTACGGCAGCATCAGGATAGTTAATTTCAGCCGGGCTTGCTTTCCCCCCCAAATAAGGCGCACTAGCTGTGAATTATGCGTATGAAAGAAGAAGGCTCCAGGGTAGTACGGAATGTTTATGAATAAATATAAGAATTTCGGGAGTATGTGCATTTTAATCAGCGATATCCTCCCTGCCATTGAGAGGGGTAGTTTAAAAAATTTGGAAATATTATCTGACACTTTGTCCATGGCCTGCCCATAATTAAGCCTCAGTAGAGTGTCCCAGTCCCTGGTGACTTGGATGCCCAGATACTTAAAGTCATCTGTCTCCCACGTCAGGGGTTAGTCCAACGGATGTGGCCGAGTGTGGTCGGTCAAGGGGAAGACCGCAGATTTATTCCAGTTTAATTGCAGTCCAGCCACCGCACCGAACTTGGTGATTTCCCTCAATACTGGGTTTAGAACATACAGCGTTATGTCGTCTGCATAGAGCGACACTAGCAGCTGCCGAGATGGGTATATGAGGCTCCTGTGGTTATGGTGCTGTCGTAACTTCGCAGCAAGGGGCTCTATCGCTAGGGCGAATAAAACTGGGGAGAGTGGGCAACCTTGCCTTGTGCCTCTGGCGAGCGGGAAGCTCGCAGATCTAGAGCCATTAAGGAGAACTCTGGCACAGGGCTGAGTATATAGTAACTGAATCCAGTTAACAAAGGAAACCGGCATCCCCATATGGTGCAGTATCCCTATCAGGTAGTCCCATTCGACAGAGTCGAACGCTTTGGTGGCGTCTAAAAAGACAGCCACCGCCGCGCAATTTGGGTCAATCTCTTGTAGGACCGCTAAGAGGGTTCATAGATTATGAGCTGTAGCCCGTTGGGGCACAAAGCCCGCTTCGTCAGGTAAGACTAGTTTTTCTAGAAGTAGATTAAGCCGCGTCGCCAGTACTTTGGCTAGGATTTTTGTATCGCTATTGAGGAGCGATAGAGGCCGATACGAGTCGCAAAGCAGCGGTGACTTACCGGGTTTTAATAGTGACATTATTTGTGCCTCCCTCATCGTGGCAGGTAAGAGACCATCCTCCAGGGCTGCATAAAACACTGCCTTGAGTATGGGTGCCAGGGTAGTCACAAAGGCTTTGTAAAAGTCTATAGGAAGACCGTCGGATTCCGGCGCTTTCCCGGACAACATGGCCATAATAGCCTCCGTGATCTCGTCAACCTCCAAGTCAAGTGCTAGGAACTTGCGCTGCGTGTCCCGAGCGATGCCAGCGCTATGTCTTCCAGATAGCTTTTAAGGTCTAGTGGTGCACCCCTCTGTGACGTATAAAGCTTTGAGTAAAATCCCACCAACATATCCATTTGATCTGGGAGATTCCGACGCACACATCCCTGTTCATCTCGCAATTCCAAGATGTAGTTCTGAAACCGAGGGGCACGTATCGCGCTGGCCAGTGCTTTACCGGGTCTATCCCCCTCCCCATACACACGAGTCACGTAGTGTTTCCCTCAGAATTTACACTCCCTGTCCGCTGCATCCTCATATTCTGATATTTTCTCTCTCAATTTAGCGCGCAGCTCCCCGGAATCTCTTCCAGCACTAATTTCCCTTTCCAGTGTTTCCAGTTCCCCTTCTAGTTTTTGTAGCTCCCACCGAAGGTCCCGAAGTATACCGCCTCCCTTAGCCATGCACCATCCACAGACTGTCACTTTAAATGCCTCCCATACCGTCGTTAGGCTAGCCACCGAGTTAGTGTTCCTAGCAAAGAAATCCTGAATATCTTGTTCCATCTCCGATTTGGGAGTGGTCGGAGTATGTGCGGGCCAGATGTAATGCTTTGCCAAGCCAGTGTGCCATTCCCAGTGCTACCAATACATAATCTAGTCTGGCCCATGTGTTATGCACTGCTGAGTGGTGCGTCCCTTCTCTCTTGGAGGGGTGCAGATAGCGCCACGCATCTAATAAGTAATCTGACTCGAATATGTTCTGAAATGTATGTTGTGCGGTGGTGTAATGCGCTGCTACAGCATGGGATCGGTCCCATTTGGGATCTATAACAGAGTTAAAATCCTATCCCTATATGATATAGGTGAATCCCAGCGTATTAAGCTTGCCTCGTAGCACAAGAGTGGAGTGTACATCATCTATATTAGGACCATAGTAATTCGCAATCACAACTTCAGAGTACAGCCTCCCCCAAAGTAAACAGTATCTCCCTTCAGGGTCAAGGTCCATTCCTCCCAGCATCAAATCTCACCACCCTCTTAATAAGGATGGCGACCCCCCTGGAGTAGGAGGCAAAGCATCGGTGAGAGGCCCAGAGTGCAGCGAACGGAGACGTCCCCCATGTGGGAGGTGGGTCTCCTGCAACAGGGCGATATGGATCTGATGACGCTCTAAGTATCCCAGTACCTGCCGCCGCTTTCTCGGGTCATTCAGTCCCCTAACATTCCAGGACATTATATTCAGATCATTATGAGTACCGTTGCGGTTAGCCATGAGGTGTACCCAACGCAATCAGCCTGGTGCAATAGTCACACCCGCAATGCTCAATCCCGTAGTGTTCCTGTGCCCTCCCTCCCTCCCCCCACCCACACTGGCTCCCCCAACTTGCCAGGAATGTCCCTCTCCCCCCCTCATTCATCCAACACAACAACTTTCATCCGCCCCAAGTGGTCGGAATCTAAACACTTAATCAGGGGAATGCCCTCCAAAGGGGGCCGCTAGGAGCTCCCGCACTTTCACTCCAGCGCTCTATTTCACCCATACAGTCCCCCCCAAGATCTTGGGGTACTCTATGACGGGGCATCGGCGAGTTCCCAGGCGGCAGTATCTGTCTCAACAGTAAACCAACAATAATGATACATCACCAACTCGGAACAGCGGTTAGGAGATTCTACAGTTCAGGGCTGCTAGTGCCAGCTGCCACAGAAGTATTCCATCAGCCAGGGTCCGACAAAGGCTAGTGGCATCTGGATCGTCTTCAGGTGGCTTCTTCCCTCAGCTCAGCGCTACGGTCTCGTTTCAAATACTCTTCAACTTGCTGGGGAGAATTGAAGAGGTGCTGGTTTCCCTGGTGGTTGATCTTCAATCGAGCAGGGTATAGCATAGCATACGTGATCTCTTTGGCCTGCAGGTTTTTCTTCACGGCTGAGAACTTTCGGCGGGCTTCCTGCACTGCCTAGATAAAGTCGGGGTAGAAAGCCAAGGTGGTATTGTCATAACGCACTTCCCCTTTCTCTCGAGCCAGGCGTAGAACAGTATCCCGGTCACGATAATTTAAAAATCGAACTATCACAGGCCCGGGTGGGGCACAAGGTGGAGGTCGTGCCGCCAGAGATCTGTGAGCCCTCTCGATAGACATATGGGCGTAAAAAGAGTCTTTACCGAACAGCTCTCACAGCAGACGTTCCATAAAGTCCTCCAGTCTGCCAGTGTTTGTCGATTCGGCAAGGCCCAGTATCCTCACGTTGTTCCTTCGGGAACGGCCTTCCAACTCCTCATTTTTATCCGCAATGACCTTCAATAGTTTATCCATCTGCAGCATGTGTTGCTTAGTGGTGCCTGCTCCATCCTCTAATGTCGACACTCTGTGTTCCGCCTCCTTAAGTCGCTCCTCGTGCTGATCCAATTTCTCCAAAACCCTGTCCAGCCGACTATTCATTGCATCCATTTTGGAGTCAATGGAGGTGAGGTTCTCCTGCATTCCTGCCAAGAGTGCCTTCCAGTCGTCCTCTCGTGTTTCTGGGGGATCCTGGTGAGTCCGGTTTTTGGAGCTGGAGCCTGTTGTCTTTCTGGCATCAAAGGACAGCTTCGCCTGTTTGGGCTCAGTACACCCCATGATGTGCTGCAGGTAAGATTGGTGCGCACCTCGCGCAGGAATGATTGGTAGGCGTAGTAGGTGTACTTCTCTGTTCTCGCCCCCCCCCACTCCACGAGTAGTATCAGCGCCCCGGGTCCGCAGTTCTCAACTCCCTATCCTGGGTCCGAGGCCAGAGCCTGAGCCGCTAAGTCACCGCGCAGTCCCCTAAGCAGTGAGGCAAGCTGTATCTACAGCAGAAGAAGGAGGCACTGTTTCAACTGTCCGCCATTCGCGGGTGCGCAGCAACAACTTTCACTCGAAATGGCGTTCCGCGGCCCACCTGGCAGCGCTGGTGTCCTCGGGTCTTCGCTGTGATCAAGGCTCTCCGCCCGCAATTGCTCCCTGCCGTGAGCACTGTCTCTGGGTCCTGTTTCATAAAAATGTCTCCTCCGATGCCTCCATATGCGTGGTTACCCAGTGCCAGGCTTCTGAAATCCGGTTGCGGGCCGCCCGCAGCTCCCCTCTCGTCACTCCCTGAGCTCGGGCACCTCCTGCAGCCAAGCCCCAAGTTCCCTCGTCGGCGCTCACATTCACCAGGGCGGATTAGCCGCGGGGGTCCGTCCCCCCGTGCGGTTCCTCGTCACGTTGCCCAGCGGCCGCACAGATCTTCAAGCCGTGCCGACGCCGGGCCTGCACATCCCTGACCTCGCGTATTCCCTGGCTTCAGACAGGCACTCCGGCACCCTCGCCTCGCCTCCAGTGTCCGCGGCTCACCGCTCCGCACCACCGCATCGTAGAGGCCTCAAAGTCGGTTGCCCGGCATCCGCAGATATTCCGCTGTCCGGTCGTGGCGAAGTCAAACAATTATTACGCCAAGGATGGGGATTTTTATGTGTAACAAGCCGCCCCGTTCGGCAGGAGCTTTACTGCAGCGCGGCCATGACGGTCAAGCGCCCCCCAATTAACAGAGATTTCTTGGTTAGATTTCTTGAAAGGCAATACTAAAGTAAATATCAGTGTTCAACACTGGCTCACACAACTAAAGATATTTCGTATCTGTAATAATGGTCAAGCTATGATTGTCACATCATAGAAGTGAATGCCAAGATGAACATGGCTGACTCCGTCATATGTCTTAACATACCCTAAGAGTTCTCTGGATCAAAAAGGTGGTGGCGACAAGAACAAGATTAATTTTTCAGGCACTGGAAAATTAAGAAGATGCCAAATATTGAAGAAGGAATCTTAGAAATTCATAACCTTCTATGGAGAAAGTAACATACAAGCTAAGAAAACGGAGAATGAGTCTTAAATCCAACGTGGAAGGATTTCATTGCCTTATTTGCAGAACTGAACTTCATTAGACATAATCACCAGTGATAATTTTCTGCCGACGTCTGGTCAAGATGGATAAATCATTCTAAACAAAACAATAAAATCATATAACATTCACAAGACTAATATGTGGATTCATAATTTTTTTTAGGGCAGATGTATTTAGGCTCACATATTGGCACCTTACTCTACAGAAAGTATACTTGGCAAGCATGCTCCTTCATTTCATGCTGTACAGAAATATCCGTGTACAATAAAATGTAAGGGTTACGGATAGTTAAAAACAAGTTTTATTTCTGTATGTACAACGAAGGCAAGAAGACCATTTTTCTTTCAATTTGAGAACTTTACTCCTGTACCAGATAAAACAATAACTCACATGTACATTCTGAGAACACGCAGTCTAGTGCATAAGGCAAAATATTTACAGAACCCTAGGACTGCACTTGCCCTTGTAAAATGAGTTCAAAACAACTCAAGACACCAGTAAGATAAAGTTGTGTTAGTGTTTCTGCTAAGGAATATTGGTCAGTTGCAGTGATGTGTGCTTACGCAAACACTTTTTTACAATGTTTTTAAATAACATTTTCATACTTTTTTTTAACAATGTCTGTTTTTACATAAAACGGATGCCTATTAAATGAGAAGCCTAATGTACATGACTACAGATAGTTTTGGTGCAACGTACCATCATTTTTTTTAAAGTTTAGTGTTGGCACATTTGGTGAATGAGTGCACAATTTAGAAAGGACTTTCGCTACAGACAAATTCCTCACAGAAAAAATTACTAAAAACAAACATTCACTATTCAATAATACTTAATGAAGTTTAAATATTTTGTTAGCAGCTTGAGATCGCAATTCACAGAAATATAACAAACATGGCAGAAGTTGAGATATACCTTGCATATTCTGACAAGCAAAAAAAACAACATTTGCCCTTTTATCTAGCACAGTTTAAATACAGCAGTCTGTACATTTGGATCATACGCTAGGTCAGATTTTCTAACATTACTTAATAAAGCTAACCTATGACATATTTCTAGAAATGTTTATATGGGTATTTATGACGAAAGGGCATTTCCTATCCCATAATCACTTATAACAAGCAACATACAGTCAATTAGAAAGTGAAGGGCTCAGCATAGATAAATGCTTAAAACCACATATGTGGTAAACTCTTTGGCAAGAGGCAGATACTTTGAGACAACTCACGTGTGTGTCACTGTAACATGTACTTATGCATGATAGGATCATCACTAAAAGTCCAAAAGGTATAATAATTCCCGCCAGCATTCGGAGACGCAGGAACACATTTGCTATGTCACTTCCTATGTATATATTTTACTTTAGTGGAGGTACACATTAGGAAGAAACTACCAATAAATAGGTCACCTCCTTGTAAAAAAGCAGGCGGCATTTACAAATTGTTTTCTCTCTCTCCCTGAGATACTTATTTTAAAAAGGATCTATGTTGCAACATCTACCTGAAAAGTGGAGTCCTTAAAAACCATAGAGCCTTAAACCTACCCATTACAGTAGTAAAATCTTACAATATAACTTATTCCTCCACTACAACGAGGAAAAGGTATCTATTCCAAATATGTTTTTGGTCCCCAAAAAAGAATATTGTCCGATTGTAGAACTAAGACAAGTCAACAAGTTGATAAGGAAACAGAAATTCAGGATGGCTTAACATCAAATCTATCCACAATTGATAAAAGGAGATTGGATGTTCTTGGTGGATATTAAGGATGTCTATTTTCATATTCTGATAATGGGAAAACTGAAATTTTTTGACCTTTACAGCAGGGAAAGCACACTCCCAGTTCAGAGTTTTCCTTGTTGATCTGAAATCTACTCTGAGAACATTTTCCAAACACACTGCAGTAGTAGCAGCTTTCCTGCGTGAAAGAAGACTTATGTTTACCCAACTTTTGAAGATTGCCTCAAGATAAATCGTCAAGATTATGGACTACACTACAGTTACTTCTCAGTCTTAGATTAGCCATCAATAATCAAAAGTCAAATGCAACACCAATTCAGATGTTTGACTACATAAGAGCAACCCTGAACACAAAAAAGATACTTCTCCTTCGGAAGAGAGAGTCTTCCATTATGAAGAAATGTTATCAACTTCTTTACACTCTGCATTCTGCAGCAAGAAAAGTTTCTTCCATACTCTTGCACGTTTCTAGTTCCAAGTGCATGCCTCTATATGAGACCACTTCAACAATGAAAGTAAGATCAGTGGAACCAACATAAGGACAGTTGGGAAGACAAGCTGATACTTCCTGTTCAAGCCAAAAACACCCTGAAGTTGTGGTCTCAGAGAGAGAATCCGTTTAAATGGACTACTTTCCACCACAACCTGTTTTCTTAGACAATAGTGACAGATGTGTCTCTAACACTTTGGGTAGCCCATCTACAAGACTTATTGATACAAGTATTGAGTTTGCATAAACGCTATCATATCAATGTACTAGAGCTCAAAGTTGTACATCTAGCATTGAAAGCTTCCATCCTTCCATAGCTACTGTTGATTCAAACAGACAAAATTACCACAATGTATTAATCAAACAAACAGGGCTGGACCAGATCCAGAACTCTATCCCTGGAACCTCAAGCAATATGGCACGGTCTTCTTGCAAGACAGTTGTCTTTTCAGGCAGTACACCAATCAGGTCTCCAAAATTGCCGTCGGGTTCAGCTAAGCAGATATTACAATGAAAATAACAAGTGGGAGCTAAGTGACAACATCGTTCAAGATATTTCTTTGGAATGGGGTACCTGCAAATAGATCTTTTTGCTACCACACTAAAGATAAAATCCTCAAATTTTGCACCAAGAGTATGCGAACCAAATTTACTAGGCAATGCCATTTGATCAATTGGTCAAACAAATGTCTATGGTTTCCCAATGTAATCTCTGATTCCCACATTTCTCATGAAGCTTAGGCACTTCAACTTGAAATTGATTCTTGTAGTTCTAGAAAGGCCAAGGCAATGTTTAGTTCCAGAATGCCTCCACAGTCGTTAGTACAACAAAAGAAACCACTATGCACACCGAATCTTCTTTCGAAGATGCAAGGGAGAATACATCACCCAAACGTACAATTACTACATTTGGTAGCAAGACTACCGAGTTCGTACACTATGCTTACTTAAATTTACCTCCAGATTACATGAATGTACTTAAGCCAAATGTTCTAACACTAACATGTCAGATTTCAAAATACAAAAAAAACTATCATATGGTGTTAAAAAAATAAACAGGATTAAATTAGTTGTCAAGAAGATGTAATCATACCTTACTAGCGCCACTTGGCAAATTCAAAACGACAGTATTTCTCCATTAAATCTCACCTGTCTGCAAATATTGCATATAGAAAAGGCCCAAATCTAACATCTTTTTTCTAAATCCTAGTGATGAAATACTTTTTGCAAGGTCTGAAGAAAACCTTTCCTCAAATATGCCATGAATTCTCTTCCATTGGAATTTAGTCTAATTCTTTTGAAACAATGGCTCCCCCCTTTGAACCTATCCATAGGCCACATTGCAGCATCTGACTTGGAAAGTAGGTTCTCTGATTACATCTGCTAGAAGGGTCGATGATCTTTAAGCTTTATCTTCAATAGAACCATATACAATCATCCATCATAATAGTGATGTTTTCAGAACAAGTCCAAAAGTCCTACCCAAATTAGATTCAGATTTTCCTATCCATCAGACTTTTTTGTTGCTGGGTTTCTTCTCAAATCCTTCCACCTCCACAGAAAGTTCACTCCACTCTATGGGTGTTGGAATAGTTCTAAAATTATATTTAGACGGTACACATAATATAAGACCCACAATATTCCTGTTTGAATCTTATGCACGCTTAACCTGCCACACACCCTTTAGTTTAATTTCTTCTACTGTAATGGGAAGTTTAAGGCCCCTTTTTAGGGACTACACTTTTTAGGTAGGTGCTGCACTGTAGGTTATTTTAGAATAATTATGTCAGATAGAGAGAACAAAATAAATGTTACCTGTTTTCTTAATTTATACAGAGGTGGCATATTTACTGTTCTTTTTCAAAATGTTCACCTCCACTTAAATAAACACTTGCTATGTCTCGGAGACATAGTATAAAATATATTTATATATTTGTATGTCTCCGAGACATAGAAGTATCCCCTCACACTGGTGGGAATTATTCTACATTTATGACTTCACTGAGGATTCCAATGATGCAGATGTAGGATGACAGTAAATTAACATCTTCAAATTAGCTAATTCATTGAAAACCTACAAATGAAGTATTTTCCTAGCTTTCCGCTCTTTAGCATTAGAGAATTTGTTTAATTAAAAGATTTTGAAGACTAAGTTACGTGACCAATATTTTAACCTGTAAGCCTGGGTGACCGTGTAGATGGTCTAAAATAAGAGACTTGCCTTCTGGTGAGATTCAAGATCAAGAGTGGAAGTCTGATGCTAGTCTTTTCCAGGCTTCAACAAAATACTTAAGATAGCTTTCCGTCCCAAGGTTCTTAAGTGCTTATATGTAATTTTATATGAAAACAAATGTACAAAATATCATTGAGTACCCATTTCACATAAACTGATTTACTGTAATTTTCAAGATGAATACCAATACCAATTTGGTATAAACCAATTCATAAAACAACTTTTTTCCCCAAAACTGCCTTTTACATGATTTATTGGTCTTGATGTGTTAAACTTGAAAATAGATATTTTCTGTTGGTTTCCAAAGAACAATTTTCTTTCACACCTCTTCGCAATTCCGGTCATTGGCTGATGGTTCCCTTTATTTTTTCTTAACTGCTGTTCCAGCGAGGTACCTCTTGTCACTACACTGCTTTTTCCCTCCCACCTTCATATTTCTTCCCTACCTCTTTTGTTTTGCCATTTAGGATATCCCTAAAACTACCACCCATCACAGATTTTATTAAATGATCTTTTCCCAATGCTCCTATGTTATTCTTTTTAGTGGCAAGCAATATGCCCTCAAAACGTCCTCTCAACCATTTACTTCCCCTGACTCTCTCTATCTTTATCTGTTAATCTCATTTACCACGTTAACATCAGCACAATGGGGTTTGCACTTTTTTTTGTAACTGTATTATTTTTAACTGTTCATGAGTTTTTCTGGCTCTCTGTTTTTGTCAGAATCACATACTACATGCCAGAAGGGGGGCGTGGCCTAGCAACATGGTCAACAGGACGTAAGCCCCCCCCCCCCGACTCCAGTCCAGCTCGTGACAAAATCCTTAATAATCTTTAACCCATACCGTGGACTCCTTACAAAAATGCTTGTGGGTACACCTCCGCGTGCCTGCGGACGGGTGGTCCTAGAAGCATCGAGCTCCACTGCTGGCGAACGCATAACATTGCCTGAACCCTGGGCGGGGCCTAGTTAGGAGCAGAGCTCACAGCGCAATTTGTGGAGAAACTGAGAGCCGACGCCCAAGCCCTGTAGCACCTGTTTTTTGCAGCCCAGCGCCGAGACCATGTGGAACCCAGACAAAGCGGTCTTCCAAGTGACCCCGCCCCCCCTTCTGGCATCGAGGTGAGGTGGAACCGTGTGAGGTGCACAGCCCTCCCAAGGTGCCTGGGGGTGGCCCTGTAGAAAACCCTGCGGAGGTGGAGGCACGCTGAGGTTCCCGGGCATTCTTCTGGTCTCGACCTGGTAGCAACGGACCGTAGAGGACTTCTACCGGGCATAGAAGGGGACTGTGTGCCAGCGCCCATTAACAAATTCTGGTTATCTGTCACCAGGAGCGGTGAGGCCCCGTGAGTCATCTAGTCACCCATAGGCACAGTCGGGGGCTGCTGCAGACTACTGGCAGAGTCTGGGCAACTGGAATAAGGTGAGGGGCGCCCTGGGGGCCTCAGTCCTACAGATGTCATGAGCGGTTGCCCCTGTGGGGGCCAAAGGTACCGTCCCCTTGCCCTCGAACAGATGCTCCTTCACAACAGCCCAGAACCAAGAGGAGCTGCACACCCAGGGTCGTGCCCAGCTGCAGTGGGCCGGTGGCAGCGTTGTGGCTGCAGGGCCTCTAGAAGTTCACCCCTGTATGAGACGGAGTGCCAGCACAACCTCATTAGATAGACCCTGATCATCAGGTGGGAGACCAAAGTGGCAGCTGAAACACACGTCGCCGACCCCCTTGCGTACATGGTAGGCACCCCTAGGCAGTATATACAGAAGAGTTTCAACCCTGCGTTGCCTCGTCGGGTGAAGACACTCAGAGGCCCTTGGTCCGCAGGACACCACAGATTCTGGAGCCCCTGACTCAGTGGCTCGACATCCGCAGCAAATTAACTGTCCCAGAACATTGCATTGATGCTTGGGGGCCCAACGCTTCGTGCTATGGACAATGTCAGGGGACCAGCACCCTAACAGAAGCCTATTGAGCGACAGTGGCTGAGGTGATCCCGCTACCTCTCCCCTGCAATCATTATTGGCAAGGAGACATACAGGCGAGCCAATGGGAATCGAATTGCCAATGTGACTGCACAAGAGCAGCAAGTCTATAATTGCATATCACATAGTCATGGCCCGTACCTGGCGAGAAACCCCAAAGTGCCTACTCCCTGCACAAGTATTTTTATAGCTGGACTCGCTCCTCTCCTTATTATGGGCAGGTAGACGTAGTAGAGTAGCACTGGCCACACTGACCACGCCATATGCAGCTGGTGGACGCACGTTTTATACTATTATGCCACCCAATTGCAACATGTAGCATGATGGCTGGATGCAGACCCTAGTTGGGAGACACAGCTATTGGCAGGAATGGTGGACCTCGGTCGTCTTTCTGACCTACTGATGGAGGGGGTGGGTACACCAAAGGACATTCCATATATTGTGAAACAGATAGACGGGTGTGGTAATGGTTTGTAGTTGTAGTACTTAAGAGTGCGCCCTTCCATTTGTAACTCCCAATTGAATATTAAAACAAGTCAGGCAGATGATGACCAATATGTCCTTCGAGCAATGAAAAGAGGGGGGTAACAATGGGGCGCCTTGTACCCCGACAAGTCTTTTATGTAATTTAAAAATGCCTGTGAAGAGTTCGGACTAGGCATGGGGAAGTTCTTACAACATGAATGTCTAGCAGAAATGGCTAAGCACACCTAGCCATGCTCCCTGGCAGCCCGCAACCTACCCATACACTCTAGATACTGCTGACCTGTGGTTCAAGTAAACACCTGATTACACACCATTACAGAGCTATGTGGTCGGATACGTTAAAATCCCCAAAATGGGACAGTGTAGTGTGGGATCTAGACTTTGACAACCTATTGGAAGATGCTGATTGGCAACAGGTTTGTAAATTAAAGAAGACAATCTCCAGTTACGCCGGCTTTCAACTGATGCATTATAATTTTCTGCAAAGAACCTACTTAACACCCAAAGATCTCCATTGCATGGCTGAGTCTCAACCTGATACATGTTCTCGTTGCAATACTAAGGGGGTGGACGGTGGACTTTATACACTTGGCTTGGTCCTGCGATGCAGTGTACAGCTTCTGGCAACTAGTAGTGGGCAAGATGGTACGTGTCACTCGTCTGCCCATAGTTTTTACGACCCAATGTTGACTTCGTGGCTATTTTAGATGCCCGAAGGGCTGTAAAATGACTTAGAAGTTTCGTTAGCTGTCCATGATATTAGCATGACATAGAACAACAATCACATGAATGTCTCAGCGAGCCCCGACGATAGCACTCCGTCATAGGGCTGTGTCCGAGTGGGACCAAGAGGAGACACATATATAACTTAGCAGGAGGGTTGACAAACTTGAGGATGCATTAAACACCCGGCGTACCCTTTTCAATACACTCCCCTGACAACGGACTCTGACGCAAGCTCTGACTCCGGTGATTCAGAAAACCACGATGCTGGAAGAGTGGAGGGTTGTAAGCCCCTACAGTTGTCATAGGGGCCGAGGAGGGGGACCCATTATCAAAGTCTTGGAGACAGGGGAAGCAGAACTGCATGCATGAGCTTACTGAATGTTTTTTGATAGATACACTCATTTATACACCGTATTACCATGATAAGCATACTCATATGAGGATGCCAATTTCCTTCAATGTAGATGATGACTAGTGATTGCCTGAGTTCAACGGAGAGATAACATGATTAATCACTAGAATTATTTTTTTAGCAATCTTTACATTTTCATTATGCCCTCACTCAAAGGGACATCAATATTCAAAACAATTAAATAGAGAAAAATGCAACACAAATATTCATTGAGAGTTTAGGAACTAGAAACAGGGGAAGAGTGACTAATAAATGGTAGTCTTTCATAACAAAAACAAAATAAAAAAAAAGTACAGTGACAGGAGACAGCTGATTCAGCTACAGATAAGGCGGTCATTATACAACCTAGATTCTTAGTGCACCTTCCTTTCAGTATTTCTAATGTATTCTATGTTCTAGTTTATGCTTCCCTAGCATAGGTCTTTTTTATGGAGTCAGCTGTTCAGATTATACTGTCAAAATATGTATAGAATGAAAAATTACCGCTAAAACATTGCAATGTGTAATCTGGAGGAGACTTTGTAAAGGAATAAAGGGTTAAGCAACACCAAAGAAATTTACCCTCTGTGGATGACCACTGAAGATAACAGACCATGTCAATGCAAAAGTCACACCCTTTTACAGTTTAGTAGTGCCTGACTGAGATTATACTGGTTCAGTGTTCTACCATTAGGTACAGTAGGTCGCAGCTGAAATACACCCAAAATCCTTTTCTTGACATTGACTTAAAGTATCTTGTTTTTAGATATTTTTAATTTTTGGCATAATTTCTGCATAGCAACGTTTACAGAACACTTTAAATGTCAAAATACCTTTGTGCAGACAAATCGGACAGCAGGGAAATCCTTGCAAAACTGCCTTATCCGGTGATACAACAAACATTTTAAACGGCCAAGAAACATGCTACCACTAGCTAAAAGCAGAGGACACTCAAATTATCATGTGTCAGATAAAGAGCTTTGCGAGAGCTGTAACTGTTAAAAGAAAACTGCACAACCAAATTGCCCAAGGCAATCACTTTACTGATAAGCCTAAGCAAATGCTAAAATGTTCCGTAAAAGGGCATATCTGATCCAGGCTCCTGAAGGCTTAGCTAGCAGGCACTTGGACTGTTACAGAGCTATAACTCAGCATATCAAATGCATCCTTTATTCAAAATGAGTTATTAAAAGTCATAGCCGCTCAAAACTGGAACTTACTCCCGGATTCACTCAAGGACGAAGCCTACCACCTGTGATTGAGGAGGATACTCAAGACCTTTTTTACCCCTTGTCTACTGGCAACTGGAGCATACATCTATTTAAAACCTGTTTTAGTGCCTAGATACCCCAAGTGGGATGATAGATGCACTCTATAAACAAATAAACATAAAAAAGTAATTCACTTTTACATGGTTCTTTGAATTTTAACAAATGGGCAGTAACTAAAAATGTCTGCAGGATCAAGGAAATTGACCTTTTCTATACTTCTTTCATGCAGCTATTAAGACACTCCTTGGTTTCCATAACAACAGAAACTGCCCTTTTACATTCATCCTTGTGTTTCTGTACCAGAAATCATACAGGCACTGTTTATAAAGTAGCATCATTGTAGAAACATACGTGCTTGCTACTTAACTGGCATATTATGTTACTATCCAAGGTAAGGTTTGCTAATGTTAGAAAGGTTGACTCCAACCAAATTAATCTCTACTAATATCACATAAGCAAATTATGACACTTCTGGGCTACCACAATGCCTGTTTCATAAGTGATAGGCTCATATAATTGGTGGAGTGTAAGTATCACAGACACTTCTTGCGTAAGAAATAGCTACTGTGAAGATAAACATCCACGTCAAGAATATTATTTCCCCCATGTGTATCATCCCCATTGTTACCTTCTTGGAAAGAGAATGGAAACAGTATCAACAGAAAACATAATAGGATTGGTATCTCTGGCAAAGTATCAGAAAGAATACTCCATACTTGTCCCCTTTGAAGAATACTGGCTTCCTTCTGAGCTTCAATGTAGTTCTGCAGCATACCCCCTGTAAAGGTGGATTTCTGAATACCAGATCTGTGTGATATACATTGCAGGCAACAAATAATAGGCATATGACATTCTGCACGTATCATTCAGGCACAAGGGAGAAGCTGAAATGCGCATTTAACAGCCAAAGCAAAAAGTGGTTTAAGACTTTTGGGATTAATACATTATTATTCAAGCTGTGAGGCGGTCTGCTAAGTGAATCTGCCTATTCCAGTTTTTTCTTGTAATAAAGTATTCTGTTGTGACATGGATTCTTTATCGCCTCATACCACAAACAGCAAACTGTTCAAAAGGGAATACGTGTCTTTCTGTTTCTATAAGTAGTATGCTGCCATTGTGTCTGGATTCCATGACAGTAGCAGAAAAGACTGCAGCACACGCTTGACTGCACCAAGGTAATTTGGGATGAAATTAACTCTATCTCCTTAGGTGGCCAAAGCTACTGCACAGTTGTACAGTCAGCATCTCAACTTAGAATAGTTGTACTGCAATCAGCGGGGTCAACACCCGTAAAGGGAACAGTTTTAGATTGCTTTTATTGATATCCTTAAGTGGGAGACTTCTGATAGTGTTTAGATTATACAGTTGACGCTTTACTTGGAGAGACTGGGTATCCAGAAACATTTGCAGGAGTCGAACCCAGTGACTATTGAATGCTACTTGGAAGAATTACATCGCATGAGCACAAGGAGGGTGTTCTATGTGCATCTGTGGCTTAAACAAGAGAAGCAACAATTGCCACTGAAATAATATATTCACTAAATTAATCTAGATAGGTTTACACAGTGAATCCTGGTGTGACGAATGAAAGAACTGTCTTCTTGCTCCTGTTTATAGAATCTCAACACATAAGAACTATTAAGTACAACAGGCATTTGAGATACATTCACAGAAACGGTTTCATGCTAGTGGCAAGAACAGAGGTTTCTGAATGAACTGCCCTCCAATCATGAACCTTCAGTACATATTTGAGTGGTTGTAAGCACGGAGTGTTGCATCATTACCCTTCCACGTTGGTAGAGTTAAAGGAATTGAAGAAGGGTTTGGTTAGTTCTAGGGGGCATTGGGTACAGCCATCTATGTCTCTTTCTGCTCTGTGTCCAAGGGATTTGAGGTGGCCCTGTGATGGATTAGTGCTGCGGCCTAATTCCCATAAACTTGTAATAATTAACGTTTACTCAAGGCCGGTGCCTGCATCAAGAGAGTCGAATACGATTGAAGAACTCTCTGTGTTTTTGAGTCAAATACCCAGGGAGCTCCCTTACCTGGTGGGAGGTGACCTAAATGTACATTTCGAGCCATTACCAGGCCTTCTTGATGGACCCTCCCTAGAGGAGGATTCAAGGTGGCTGGTGCCGGCTACCACGGCCCCCACGCAAGGGCGTGGACCCCTCTTGCCCTGCAGGTAACAGCTCTCACACTTAATTATGGCCTCAGGGCATGTAATGGCCGCACGAAATCAGACGTCCCAAGCAAATTCACTTACAATAAAATTGGAATTGAATCGAGATTGGACTATGTCCTAGTCCAAATGTCATCTTGGTCTCATATTATTGATTTTAAGATAATCGATAGATGAAGATCTCATTAATGTAATGGAGGCAGACCTTTTTACTAAGGGGAGCGATAGATGCGGCAGGACATGTAGAAAGACCTGGTACAACTCCACGTGCCGTAAGTCCAAACGCGACCTCCTGTTAGCTGTCAAAGCAGGTCATAGCAGGGAGGAAATAAGACTGAGAAGAAGGACGCACAAAAATCTCCTCTCAAATGCTAGGGTGGAGTGGGATGAAGCCCACTGGGAGAAACTTACGAGAGCTCTGGGGAACAGGGACTCCCGTAAATTCTGGAGAATTGTGAATCACGGTTCGGAAGATCTTCCCACAGCTATTGAGCCTAATATTGCCCCGAGCGTGTGGGAGACTCATTTTCAGACCCTCTATGCCCTAGAGGAAGATGCCTCGACGCATACCCCATATACCCTTGAGACCCCACCAGATGCTGAACCATTTACGATAAAAGAGGTCCAGGCTGCCATTGCAGGGCTCTTGGTGTCAAAAGCCCCTGGCTTAGACGGGGTACCCGGAGACCTCTACAAACAAGAGCCGGGGATATGGGCTCCACACTTGAGGCTAATGTTCAATGCGGTTCTCAGAGGAATGGGGGTTCCGGATACTTGGCTGGGAGCAGAGGTGGTCCCTATTTTCAAAAAGGGATCCCCTCTGTTGCCGGCCAATTACCGCCCAATCAGTCTGATTGATGTTTCCCTGAAGCTCTTTGGGAGGTTGATGCTAGACAGGCTACAGAATTGGCTAGAGGAAACCAACACGCTGAGCCCATACCAGGCGGGATTCAGGAGGGGGGTCTCAACGGTTGACCAAATACTTAGGCTGAATCTCATCTATTGGAGGACAGCGCTGATCGAGGGCGGCACCCTGTACACGGTATTCGTGGATTTGCGTGCCGCCTTCGATCTGGTGCCTAGATCCAAGTTATGGAAGGTCATGGACGACATGGGTGTCCCAAAACATATATTAGCAATCCTTGTTAAATTGCATCAAAACAACTTTGCACAAGTCAGGTGCGGAAAAAGTGGTACATTAACTAAAAGATTCCCCGTTCGCAGAGGTGTAAGGCAGGGCTGTGTGCTTGCACCGACCCTGTTTTGCCTCTTTGTGAACGGGGTAATAGAGCACCTGGCTAGGATTCCTAACATTGATGCCCCGAAAGTGTGCGGCAGCAGGGTCCCCGCAATAATGTTTGCGGATGATACCCTGCTGCTGTCCAAATCCCCCATGGGCATTCAGCGGGTGTTAGATGGGTTCCTGGAATTCTGCGGGGAAAGGGGACTTGAAGTTAACCCGAAGAAAACAAAATTAATGATCTTGAACCCAATGCCGACCAATAGACCTAACCCAAGGTTAGGAGATGTAAGCCTGGAAAGGGTGAAGACGTTTGAGTACCTGGGGATAACCCTGAATCAAAACCTGACGTGGGGGGCACACCAAATTAAATCCACTATGAAATTAACCCAGAGGGCGGGAGGTATCTTAAGAATTGCTAGTAAATCATCTTACCGCCCGCTTGGTCCTGCAATACAAATCTACAAAGCGCAGGCCCGTGGGGCAGTTGTCTATGGAGGAGAGCTCCGGGGCCATATATTTTCTCAAAGCCTCTTAACTGCCGAAAACAAGTTCCTCAGGCAGTTAGCAATCCTTCCTGGAAGCACACCACTGCTGCCTCTAAGACTGGACTTGGGCGGGAGGCCAATTACTGAGGAACTTGGCCTCAAACCACTGACGTTTTGGCGCCGCCTGTGGAGTAGCCAAGATCTGATAATCTACAGAGCGGAGCTCCAGGACTTTCTACTAACCCCAAAAGCCAGTAACATACCTTGGCTAAGCTACATAAAGACTATGTGCGAGTCCCTTGGAATACCAGGACTATGGACAGACCCGGAAAGAGCCAGCATTAGCATTTCAAAGAAATCGCTCTCAAAAACCTATTATGATTTTATGCTGGCTCGAGCTCTTGCGAACGTCCATGCGGGATCACTAACTTCTCATTTCATCCAAAGCAAAGACACTTTTAACATGGAATGTGTCCTGAATGACATCATGCCCCCTCTAACAAGAAAACAGGTCTTACAGTGGAGGTATGGGACTTTACCTTGGAGGTCCTTTACAAAAGGATGGACGAGACAACCTAGCACTTCGGCATGCCCTGCATGCGACAATTCACAGGAGAATGATGTGCATGTTGTGTTTTTTTGTAGAGCATATCGGAACAGTAGAAAGCATTGGATCGTTCCTCTGCTTAAAAATCTGGGTTTTAGACAGCTTCAACCGGCATACAGAGTCTTAAAAACTGACTTATCTCCGTTAATTGTCTTCGCAATGTCAAAATTTCTAACTGCAATGTGGTTCATACTCACAAGGCTTTTAAAGGTGGCCAGGGAATAATGGTAATAGAGTCCCCTTCCATTAATTATCACTGCTTTTAAACTTTTTCGAAATTTAAATTGATTTTAAACATGATAGTAATATGGTTTTATTGATGTAATATTATGTGTCTATCTTTTATGGTCTTGTGACCGAAATAAAGATTTGAAACTTGAAACATCAAGCATGTAGCATGAGCGCATAGGAAGAGTGGAGTTAGTTACCAATAGGTTCGGAAATAGTGTTGGCAAAATGTTACGGGCAAGTCCCAAATTCTTTAAAGCCAATCCTCTGAGCATAAGTGGGAGTCTGGAATACAATACAAGAAAGTGAACAGACATGAATAACATTCTTACTGAAAAAGTTAGTGAGGTAGCAGATGAAAACCAGCTTGACTAGAAGGGCTCATTAGCTATGCAATGTAATTTCGGATCTTCGACTAGACAGAAAATATTGAATTCAAGAGCAGATGACTTCAGATGTCCATGGGATTTAAACAAAAAGCATATGTATTCTGGTCACCTTTAGTATTATTAAGAACTCTCTTTTGTCTGGAAGAATCAGCAATATCGATTCCTACCCAATGATATTGACTTCAACGGGAAAAAAGTTGGCAAGACCATGTAAATGTACTACTTGGATGTTTTGAGCAGGGGATAGAAGAGAAATATGGGCAATATATTTGAGGTGAGCTAATTTCAGGAGGCATTGAGACTATTGGAAAATAAAAGTCAGGATTTCCCTGCGGGGATATACATGAATATATAGATGTTCTGGGCTAAGAAAATCCCAATACCTTGTAATCAAATGGGTGTCATAATTTGAGGGTAATATCCAATTGTATTACATGCAACAAAAGATGTAGGCAATGTTGTGAAGTTTTCAAATGGGAATACCTTGTGCTTATTGGTTTAATCAGGGTCTGGGTCGAAAGCAGAGTAGAGATGATGTCGCGAAAAATGCCATATGCGAAGTGTCTACCAGTTACAACATACAAATCAAGGGTCCAAACTGATAGGCAGGTTACTTAAACATCATCTTTACAATTTGTTTGTTGGGGGGGGGGGGGAGTAGGGCTTCAGCTTCATATATTAAACATATATTACATTATATTATTTACAGATGTGGAATGGCATCTACATAGCAGAGGAACCCATTATAGAAAGCATCCCTCTATCATACCACAAAACAAAGTTCACTTTTGCACTCCAGATGTTATGTGTATGCTTGTTTGGTCTGTAGAGTCATCCGATTCCGTTTGGGTTGCCTCCTTTAGATCTTTATCTGCAGTTTGAGTACTATAGATTCCATCTGGGACTTCTGTAGTTGTAGGTGTGGTCAGGGGTGTTACAGTTTGCCCAAATCCTTGGTAGAGACCTAAAGGCGAAGGTGGTACAGAACAGGTTGCAGAAATGGGATCTTGTGTTGATGAAGAAAGCAAACTTGTGTGCTCATTTTGATCAAGATCTTCATGAAAAAACATCTTTCTTGGTTGACCAAGAACAGTTCTTCCTAAAAAAAGAAAACACAAAAAAGCAAATGTATCATTTTTAATATTAGAGAAAAGATTTATAATCATCTGGTGAAAAGCAACGTCATAAGGCTTGCAGTGTGACAAGTAGGCCTAGAAAAGTGTGAGCCAGTCAAACTAATTTCCAAAAAGTACAACATTGGGGATGAAAAGTGGAGAAGTGTGGCTCAATGATTAGAGCGGCAGACCCTGATGCAGAGGTCTAGCCCGGGACCAGGGTTCAATTCCCCGCCTCGGCGGGTCTTGGGCTCAAAATTCCACGGACCTGATAATTCTCGCCTCGGTGCCTATTCCAATCATGGAGTCCCACTCTGCAACTCTGGGCAATAGCTTGCTTAATCTCCACAACGGCCCCCACAACGCTAAGGATGCCTGGCCTCCACCTTGGGGGTGCCCAGGAGTGGACACCTCACAGGGAAAGCCAGGATGGGTTCCACACTGGTATTCGTACAAGCGCCTTGAGACCCTTGCGGGTGAGTAGTGCGCTATACAAGTATCAATTTACAATAGTAAATTTATACAGTAGTTTGATCCTTGTAATGCTGACAAGTAAATAATTGGAGTTCTAAGAGAGGCACTTGAAACCTGCTCAGTAAATCTTATGAAAACAGACCAGGCAAAGACGTATTTGTCAGTACTAAATTTGGCTAGTACATAAAATAAAATAAAGTGAAACAAAAGAATATAATAAGTGTTCCCTTATGAAAATGAGAACAATATGGGAAGGAAACACATTTAAAACATTTCAATGACTATTGGTATAGTGCAGCCAGTACTTACCCACATTACGCACTTGCTCCGAAATATCTGCTCGAAGATCTGAGATATCCCACATTGCCAGAAAAGAGTCAAAGCATGACCCTTCCTCTGCCTCTTGGATATAAGGTTTGTAGGTGAAACTATAGTGATGAGCGATAGCAGCAAGGAACATTTCAATACAAATAATAAAATCCTACAATAAGAGGAAAAAAATATTAGTTCTTAACGCTAAAGTGCTTCTTACAAGTAAGTCACTAATAAAACTAATTATATTTATCAAGTATTGTTTCAGCTTAAAAAGAAAACAAACAAAGATGTTTGTATATTTCGAAATTAAAAAACAATGTTTGGAATTTCAAAAAACAAAACAGGAAAGGGATTTTCACAGTTTCATATTAAAACAATTACTACCGACATTAAATAGAAGAACCCAGCAACATACAAAAATGCAAAAACAAGTACCGAAAAACACCCTAGGGATACAAAAACCATGTACACTGCAGGTAAACTAGAAGCTGTATGCATAAACTCACTTTGCAACACTTATAGCAAAATGTAACTACTTGTCCTGTAACACCTTGCTACTGATATATGCAGCCACTTTGCAACACTGAGGGCAGTTACTGATTTAAGCAAAACCCTTTACAGGTGATGGAAAGTCTGTCACAATGAAGAATCAGAGATGCTGTGCCCACTTTCAAATCAGATGATGTCTGCTAGTACTTACACATTTAACTTTATTCTGTGAGCCACCAGCAGGCAGGACATGTCTCCGAGTGTCAGAGTGATATTATTTTTTTTAAGGTTAAGACAAAACCTGGCTGCTTTGTTTTGCTGTTTCTAGAGTTTTAAGATCTAATTCTTTGACAATATTGCAGTAATAAAGCCTCAACCAAACCAAGGCAACTCTCAAATCAATGTGGTGAGGTGAGGTGACTGAAGCAGCAGGGGGAACCGTCTCAGCAAAATGATTACTACTGCAGTCATTTGATGAGGAAAAGACAGTTATGCACTGAACAAACGCCAAGGTTTTTTATGCTTTAGCTGGATGGCCCCTAATGCCTCGAGTCAAATTAATGTAAGACTTACGGTGTTCTTCTGCTGTTTTTTGTGGAGCCCTTACGCATATGCAATTTGATTTTGTTTTGCATACATGCAGAACGTAGGGGATGATGAAAAAGAACCTGGGCAGAAGTCTAATATCAAGAATATAAAGGATACAAATAAAGTTTCCTATGGGAATTTGCATGAGATGTGATTCACAATCAAAGAGAGGAAGTCAATTCTGATTTGCTGGAAACAGTAATGTAGCCAGTGTGTCCTGGGCACTAGTGCAAAGAAGGAAAGTCCTCCGCCCGGCTGCTATTTCAATGATGAAATACATTAATAATCAGGGTTCAGTGGGCCCCAATGTCACTGTGTTTCCTGCACCAATGGAAGCTACATCTTTGGTTAAAAGGTGGCACCATTTAAGGGGTGCCCAGACTCTGGACACTCACTCTCCATGGCCCAGCTTAAAAAGAGGAGGCAGAGTTATGTCTGTAATGAGCAAGCCACGATTCTGGAACTGCATAGCTGCCAAGGTTTCATTTTGCTATGTGTGACATTTTCATAACTATAATATAATTATGAGTGACATTTCAACAAATATGAGTGACACTTTATAGCGAGCAAAATCAAGCAATGAAGACGAGGGAAACACATAAATATCAGAAATTGCATGCATTTGAGCAACAGGAAATTCTAAGATCTTAAAAGTGCTGCAAACACCAGAAATGGAAGACCACTAACCGAAACAGATTGCAGTTCTCAGCGACAGAGCACACTCTGCAGCTATCATAATGCATAGATCGATAGGAGAATGCTGATAGTAATACACAAAGCACTTAGAAACTACATGCCAGAGGCACTAAACAATAATTAAATATGCTATTGGGGATTCTGTGTTACCTATGTGATAAAATAATATGAACAACTGTTATTTATTGCATGTGAAAGGTGCAAGCCACAGACAGTATACTCAATATATTCATTACATTATGGTTTTACCAGGGCTGGCTATGTACTCATATTCTCGAGTCACTGTTTTGTGAACGTATAAAGTAAACTAACACCGGCCTTTTTACAGTACTTTGAAACATTAAACCCAAAGCAGTAAGCACCGCATTGTTTGTAAATCTACAGATTTACCGACCTTGTATCGCTGTCACTTAAAGCTGCCAACAGCAATGCCTCCTGTAATAGGGCTTAGAATCTGCCCTCCCGAGGTTGCAGGCATGGTATGAATGTTATTGTTTGTTAGGGTGGTACGTGAAAGGATATTTTCACGCAACCTTGCAGCCCTCAACATCATCTATCTGTGAGGGCCCTTGCACCGCCAGACGTCAAGTCCGAACATTTGAGTGCAAGTATACACTGACAGGCCCCTATGCTGCATAAACACAAACAGGGGGTGCTATACAGAGGGCTGCATTTCTGAATTATTATTGATGATGGCGAGAGAGATGAGTAAGTAATTTAGGCCTAGACTGCACAAATAATTATGGTTGCAACTGTACTGCGTCACAGTATTTTTAACAACTTGGAGAGGCAAGCGCAGGTGAGCGGACAGGGCTTTAGTGGCACCACACCTGTAGTCGCAGAGTCCGGAGGAGGAGTTTGGCGGGTGACGCTCTAATTGCTTGACACAGCGACGCCGTCTCTCTGTAAGGAAGTGGCTACAGGCTCACTAAGGCTGCAAGCCACTGCGCCCGCGGTGATTTGGATTTGCTGGCCGGCCGCCTCAATTATAGTCACCCTCCAGGCTGGCAGGCCAGTGAGTCTCGGGCGGGGCCCGCCTTCCATCCACAGTGACACGCAGACTCTGTCCTGGCGCCGTTGCAACCGGGTGGGCCACTCACTCCTCTCGGGCTCCCTCAGGTCGCCTGGCATTATTGAATTGACTCGGGGATTCCGTAAATTAAAACGGCTGATAGCGCACGCGCCGCCGGTGTGAGCTGTGCTTGCTGCAGGCAGCGCGACGCTGCAAGCTCCATATTTGAAAAGTTGCGGAGCGCCGCGCAAACACTAGGCATCTGGCACTTTCAATTACAATCTTTCGAGACCGGCTATGTGGCAGCAGGATGTGATGTCACCGCGCCGCCCAAGCGCCGGCCTCAAGCACACATGCGGGGATTCAAGGTGATACATTGTATCATTGTATCAGTGTGAGTCACGATCCTTGCAAGCAGCCTTAATCAACTGCAAGCCTGTGAGAGCAGTGGGGGCACAGCGCGCTGCCATACTAAACAGTTTTACCAGCCAGCCAGCCAGCCAGCTCTTCAGTGGCCGCTGTGAGACACATGCATTATGCGCGACAATGCATTTCAGTGGGGTGATGTGGAACACCACACTGAAATGCGTGGCGTCACACCTGATGCGTGATACTTGGCAGGCCTGAAACTGTTAATCTGATGAGCTGTCCCAAAACCTGTTCCTGGTGTAAATTACATCACATTCTGGTGATCCTTCAAATGTTCTCTTATTTTATTCAATTAGACCTTAGCACTTAGAAGCATTTAAAACTGCAGTGCGTGCCTAAAAATAACAAGTTGGTTCCAGTAAGTTGGCATATTAAAATATATATAAAAAAATTAATTCAAAGGATTGATTAGGGCGCATTTTACATCATTGGGAACTACTGTGTGTTGGACTGACACATTTGTGATTCTTGTTATCTTTGAGCCAAAGATGCCAAAGACCTCTTTTATTGTACAAATGAGACAAGGTTCGACTTGTATGTTTAATGCTATCGGGTTGTTAGCTTCGTGGAGGAGGCCAGTCATCGCCCGCACTTTCTACTGTTTTTGTGCCCCGCACCTGCTTTTGTGCACTGTAAATCTAATTTGCTTCATCCGCGGCACGGGCTGCACTAAGGAGAGACTACCAGCCCCAAAATACTGTGGAGAAGACTCATCCATGCTCGCAACTGCTCCAGCTTTGTGGCCCGCACCTGCTTTGGTGGCGCTATAAATCGCAATAATTACATCCGCGGCACAGGACACATTTCATGCTGCTCTAAGGAGGGACTACCAGTCTCAGAACACTGCAGGAGCCATGGAGAAGGCCTGCCATCTGGACCTGCTCCTGCTTTTACGACCTGCACCTGCTTTTGTAGCGCTATAAAGTGCATTTGTTTAATCCGCAGGGCGGGATGCACGCGGGCTGCCGCTGGGCGAAGCACGGACCAAGGAATGGTCTGTTCTGCATCCATCAGCACGAGGAAGAGCCAGAGTAGAGCCACCCCCTTGGCTTTTTGAGAAAACACTGCCTGCGAGACTTCTTTGGAAGGATCACTTACACCATTATTTAGCCCACATTTGCCAGTCTGTTTGTGTTCCTCAGAGACTGGAGAAAGCTGAATGGCCTATTTATCAATCAATCAGCATTTGTAGAACACAGCACTGTAACCCCTGGGGGTAGCTGGGTGCTGGAGTGCATGGTCTCCTTTGAAAAGTCAGGTCTTGAGGAAGCAGCAGGAAGAGACTAGTAGAAAAATGGCAAAACGGAGGGCAGAAAAATTAGCAGAAAAGGCAAAACAGAGCAGTTGAGGGCAAAACAGAGAGCACACAAGGCCAGGGGGTTGAAAAATGAGCAAAAAAAGGTTAAAATAGACGGACGAAAAGGCAAAACAGGGCAGAAGAGGGCAAAACAGCGAGCAGAAAGTTAGCAGAAAAGGCAAAATGGAGAGGAATAGGGCAAAACAGAATACAATTCCCTGACTCCCAACAGGAGGTAATGTATCCTCATATTCAGGACTTAGTCGTTCCAAATGTTAGTAATCTGGGCATTGTTGATGATTTAGAAGCTCAAACTATCTTAGAGATCTCCAATGTTTCTAAAAGCTACCCCTCCCACTCCCCCCACCAAATGAGAAGAAAGGAACCCCCAAGAACTAAATGCCCTACCTCCAAACAGACTAAACCAGCAGTGTCTCTTCCAAAAGCCCAAAGGAAGATGCCTGCCAGACCCCTAGGCAAGAAGATGCCACCAACTTTATCCAAACTTGAAGATAATTTAAAAGAGTACTGTGATAGGTGTATAAGGAGATTGGACAACTTGGAAATCCTATTTAATATTTCCTGTTCTACAATCTTGTCTAAGATAAAAGATCTTGATTTAAAACTAGAGTCTGTTTGCAAGGTTTCAGGGGTGGAAAATCCTAATCTGCCATTAATTTAATGGCTCACTGCCATTTCTGGCAGTGATCCATTAAAAGTCCCAAAAATCTGTTTCATCCTTATCCTCAGCCACAGTAGTGGCCCCCTGCCCGCTTCGATCGTAAACCTACCTTTGAAGTGGTAGGTCCAGAGAGGAGGGTGAAGGATAAATATTCCACAAGGAGGCCAGCCGATATTCAGGCCACATTCATATGGTGGCGCTCAAAGGGCCATTTTCGACTGTCCGTTTTCCCCGGGGTCCCAGATCCCCCATAGTGAGTCTAGGCATTTTCAACCCAATTGTGCTCTCAACCAAAACAGTGCTCATGGTAAGCATCCCCAGATGCACCAAATATATTATTGTGCTTAAAAATGCCCCAGAACGTTCGACCTGTCAGACAGAAACTCATGCCTTCCTCCTGAATAAAGTAGTCCACTGGCTTAGGAAGTACTGCAGGTGGGCATGTAATCTTTGGGCTGCGATTCTGACAGTTAAGAGTGTCATGGATAAGGACAGGCTTGAAAACCTCTATAGGTGACTGAATTATTATTATTTTCAAAAAATCCTAATTTACCAGAAGAATGCTACACTGTCTCTCTCCCCTAACAAGTCAACATGCCAATATTAAAGCACATCCACTTAGTTATTTTTATTGCCCACCCTTTTGTACACCTCTTTTAAATCCCAGAGAGTTGAGGGGCGTGGCTAACCACCCAAGGAAGAAAACGGCATCTCCATGAAGCTCCATGGCCGGCGTGCACAAAGAGGATTGTTGCGGCCGTTTCCAGCGACGACTTCACTTCTTCACAACCCCTTGCTGTTGAGAGGGACCATGCCAGCCTTTTTCTGCACCAGGAGGCGCGCCTTGCTTCAGATCGGCCGAGCGTCTCTCTCTCTCTTTCTTCAGAGACGCCTGCCATTTTGTTCAGGATCGGAGTGATAGAAACAGTGCTCGTTGCTAGACATTCCTCCCTCATGCATATAATCCTCCTTAATGTTAACAGGAGGTTTTCTGAAAGGCCCACACCTCATCTTAAATCAATAGCACCTCCCTTTTGAACAGGCAAGTGAAATACCTTTCATTTCATGAGGAATGTGACAATTATAATCACCCGCAACAATATGCTTAGTCATCTAGTTTCACTCATGTGCCTGGATGTTCTCCTGGCTAACACACAAAACTTTCTACTTGAGTACTTTGCCTGGTTTTGTTGCTTGCTAAATGTCAACACACACCAGTTAAGTTGTTGTTTCTTCATGGCTTCTATGTGGCTTTGAATAGACTGTATTTAAAGACTGTGATTTTTTACAATTCCGCACAGATATCTGGACTTCCTCCTATTTTCAAGTGGAAACAAATAAACATTTATAGGTTTAATAAACAAAAAAAATGAAAGTGTGACTTTTTATATTTCCATGCATCTGTAGGGAGTTATTCCATACCTCAACTTCCTCCTATTTTAAAGTGGAAACTTCACAATTTTGCTGTTCCTTCCCTCCTACCTGGGGTCTGCAGGTGTCTACCGATTATTTATAACCTGCTGTTTCTATATACCGTTTTTTGGTTACCTTGGTACATGGGCAAGCTTGCAAGACTTAACCTCTGAAGACTGAGTCTTTTAAATACCTCAAACATCCCACTGTGGTCCGAAGACATTATGATGGAGGACCTTTGCTTTTTTCACACAGAAATAATTCCTCTGAGTCATCAGCAACTTCTACTTCAACTTCTTCACAACTAACTTCAAATAAGTCTTTAAATAAAAGACCCAAAAAAGATCCGCCTTTCAATACAAAACCGTCTCCAATTGCTTCAATGGACCTTCTGTTGGAAGAGATTAGGGCCTTATGCCCTTATATGGAAGCGACAAGTACTACACTACAATCTCTTGGGGATCAATGGTCTCATATAGAGGAGTGGATGACCGCTGCGGAGCATCAAATTACAAACCTTACTGAGTCTTCCCTCATAATGAATTCTCTTTAGTCACAAGTCCTCAACCTACAGAAGCATGTTGATGATCTTGAAAATCGAAGCAGCAATAATAACTTGTGCATTTAGGGTCCCCCGGAGGGGACGGAGAGAACGAATCCTATTACATTCTTTAAAAGTTTTCTTCCTAAATTTCTTAATTTATCAGACAGGCCATCACTTAACATTCAATGAGAGCACAGACTGGGACATCCTTTTGATGCATCTACCTCAAGAAAACCCAGAGAAGTCATTCTTTATTTCCTGGAGAATACTGAGCTAATACAGTCATTTCAGCGGCCAAACCAATTAAACGCATTTCCTGGTCTGTATGTGATCTTTATTTCAATCAAGACTATGTATAAAACACTGCAGATCGATGCAAAGATTTCTTAAATACTCAATCAATGCTTCGCTCTATTGATGCTAGATTTGGACTCTTACACCAGTTCATTTTTAAATTGACATACAAATATAAAACAACAACATATGAAGATTCCAGTCAACTGCAGGTTTTTCTGGTCTCGTATAGACCTCATACCATGGATACTTCCATACCTACTAAGTCTTGTTTATGGACCCAGTGAGCGGAGGCTCCCTAACCAGGGGTCCAGAAACCTGTCTGGTTGAGGCAAACAGCGTGCAGCCATTCAGGAACCACACTAGGGCTGGTTGTTTTTCAGGAAGCATCTCTAAGATGCCAACTGAGAGCATTTTACATGAAATCCCACACTAGCATCAGTGTGGGTTTAATGTGCGGAGGAGTTTGAAACCAAACTACCCAGGTTTTAGTAAAGCTATTATGGGGCATTGGGGTTCGTAATAACCAACTCCCAGACAATATACTCTTCATGGCTTTACTACACTTGGAATGTAGTAGAATGGACTTAGAGACTGTAGGCGTACAGGGCTCATGCCACTGTACCCTCACCTGAGGGCTAGTGCACCCTGCTAGAAGGATGCCTTACCTAGGCCTTAGGCAGTGGAGGGTAGGCCTGGCACACAGGGATGTGTGCCATGTTGACTCTTCACTTTTCTCTGCATTACAAATATGCAGCCTGCAATGTCAGTGTGTTGATGTTAATGTACAGGGCCTCTAAGGGTGGCACAATAGGTGTTGCAGCCTTTAGAGACCTTCCTTGGTCACAGTGCCCTTGGTACCCATGGTACATTTTACAAGCAGCTTATCTGTAGCCAGAGATTGTGGATACAAAGGTACAGTTTTGAGAAAGAACACAGGCCCTGGCACCCTGACTGTCAGAGAACCAGGGCAAATCAAGTCAGGTTGCATCAGATGTCAGGCAGAAAAGTGGGGGGTAACCATGCCAAAAGGGACATTTTCTCTCTTAAGCTGCTGGGGGCACTTTCATCCGCTCCCCCCTCCTAGTGAGTTATGAGCTGGTAGGAGAGTTGCTGGCACGGGACCACAAAGCTCTCATGGGTCAGCTGCCCGGGGCTGGGAGTCCAGCCACTCTCCAAGTGGCAGGTGCCAAGTTGGACGGGTCTCTTTCGGCAGGCCTCACCTCGTTGACGGCCACAGGATTAGCATGTGAGGCACAATCACAGACAGGATGTGGTGAGCTACATGGTTACTCCACTCAGCAGCAGCCGGGCGTGGGAGCTCAGCCAGAACACACTCGTTAGCCAGGGCGGGCTGCCGCCATCTTGCCGCTGAGCACGGGCTTCACCTACAGCAGTCGTTCCAGTGTGGACTATCCATCCACATCTGGCAGATCTCTCAGCCTCCCTCTCGGTTCCTCACAGCATCCGCAGTCCGGACGAGGCCAAAGGAGCGCTCATGTATGACAGGAAGGGCGCTTAACTGTGCTGATTTGGTGGCAGGGTTGGAGAGACAAAGAAGCGCTTCTCAGTTGTCCACCATCTTTCCCCTTCACAATGTATTTTTTTATTTTGCATAAGAAAAATGCATACAAGTGACAAATCCACGTCAGTCTCATAAAAAATAGGCATCATTGACAAAATACCATCCTCCCTAGTTTGCCTTGTTGGGGTTAGCTTATAATAGTTGTAGTCTATGAGGACAGTCTTTGTGTGATGCTCTAGACTAGTGTTAGTCTGTGTTCGGTCTCAGTCTCTTCTTCGGCTGACGGCACAATGGGGTCTTGTACAGTGTTCAACAACAAATGGAGGAGTACCCCCTAGAGGCTATACAATGCCTCTATCTAGAGGATATCGAGGTGCACACAGTGCCACACAATAGGGGACAGATTTTGTCCTTTAGAAGACCCCTCACTCACCAACCTAGTTGGTGACATGCTTCATCATCATTGTACAGTGTCCGAGAGGTCTAGTCCATAGTATCGTCTCCATGGCCCCCAAACTCTATCAGATTTTCTAGGGCACGTTCTGCTCAGGTATGTGGCTTGGAGGCCATATATAGCTCCATACCCCTGATCCAATCGTGCACCATAGGAGTTGCCACCACCCACCAGCACCTGGCCACATCACATTTTGCCACCACCAGACAAAGGGAGGCAAAGAGCATTTGTGTCCTCGGAACATCTACCTCGCTCAGTATCCTCAGGACAATGTATCCGGGGTTAAGCGGTTAAGTGGTAGTGAAGCCCTAATGTTCCAATAATGGCCACTCAGGCTTCTATGGTGGGACATAACTATATCGTATGACAGAAATCACCTTTAGTGTCTTTACATGTGAGGCAGATTTGTGTTTCTGACCTGCCCATGTGGAGCTTCTTCCTGCCATAGTACACTCTATGTAGAATCTTGTATTGTACGAGGTGTAGCCTTGCGTTAATGGCTCTCTCTGAGATGCATTAAGGCTGCCTCCCAATCTGTGTCTTCCAAAGGCCTATGTCTTTCTCCCACCTATTCCTTGGCATTTAAATTGTCTGGTTTGCTCTTTATGGTTTTATATGTGAGGGAGACTGCCTTCTCTACGAGCTCTTCCTGCAGTAGTCTTCCCTCTGGTGGAGCGTACACGGGGATGTCCTGTGTCTGCCACGCATGGCGCAGCTGTGCATACTTGATGATTTGAGATCTATATAGTCCATATTCCCGACTCATTTTAGGCCAGGTTTTCAGTGTCCCTCTTTCCAGGATATCCCCAATTGTGGAAATGCCCAGGAGATCCCATGCCTCAAAACCCTTTAATTTCTGCAGCTCTCTGAACCCTACCCTTCTCAGAGCGGCGTAGCCTTTGTGCCCCGATTACCCACCCAATGGCATTTGTTGCTCTCTCCCATGCCTCTATGGTGACTCTTGTTGCTGGCAGTAGTTGAGAAGTACCCCTCCTGCCATAAACGTAGTGTAGGCGTGTGCTTGGCGCCATCAGTTCTCTTTATAGTCGGTATGTGGGGTGGTCTTGCGCCCAGTGTGTCCATTCGTTAATGGGGATAAGATGAGGACTAATCGATGGAGGAGGTGGTATGTGTTCTGGAGAATATTGAGTAGCTGTGGCAGGGTAATCATTTTGAAAATAGCTGCTGTTCCGAGCAAAGAGAGGGAGATCTCTCTCTATCTCTCCGCCTCTTGTTTGAAGTTCTGCAGGACCTTTCCCAGGTTGCGGTGTGGGCATCTCTCTCTGTGTGGGGTGATGAAAATTCCTAGATACTGAAAGCCTTCCTGTGCCACTCAAAGGTTTCCAGGCAGCGGCAACCTATCTGGGGTTATGCCTGGGCTATAAAGCGTGGACTTATTCCAGTTATTCCAGTTTATTTTATATCCGGAGTGTTGTCTGTACTCCTCTATAGTGTCGAACAGGGCTGGGAGAGTAGATTTAAGGTTAGTGATATACAGAACATCGTCAGCGTAGAGGGACATCTTTTCTACCTCCTCGCTTTTGAGTGTTATCTTAAAACCATGAATTTCTGGGTGTTGTTGGAGGTGGCAAGCAAGGGACTCAAGAGTGAGTGCGAAGAGAAGTGGTGACAGAGGATTTCGTTGTCTCGTCCCTCGTCTGATGGGGAAGTGTGCCAATGTCCTCCCGTTTACTTGAACTGTGGGGGTCGGCATGTTATAAAGTAGTGCTATTCAGCTGCACTGGTGTAATGAAACTTGAGCCCCCCCCTCCCCCGCAAGGTATGCGGACGGACCCCCTACGGACTAAATCGGTGGCTCTCCGGCCAGAGTTCTGGGCGGAAGTTGTCCCCTGTGTTACGCCATTTCCAGCTGTGGAAGTTGGAGTCTATGCCAAACTTGGCCAGTGTGCATTCTAAAAACAGCCAATGCATCGAACGCTTAATCGGCATCCAACAATAGGAATATGTGTGATGTATCATTGCCTTTCTCTTCCATGATATAGGTGTGGGCCCTATGAAGATTTAGTCTCGTAGTGCGCCGGTGCATGAAGCCCGATTGGTCGATGTGAACAAGAGATTAAATAAATTTAAGAAGACGGGTAGCAAGGATTGTTGCTAATATTTTATCTTTCGTATTTAGTAGGAAGATGGGACGATACGAGTCGCACCTATTGTGTGGTTTACCATGTATTACTAGAATCATTGCCGACCTTCTGTCTAGTGGTAGGATACCCTCTTTATGGAATTTTTATCATCATGGGTATGCAACGATTTTAATTAATCATGCATAATAAACGCACTCTTTATGTGCGTCTTTAAACGGGCACAACAAGTGGGGACCGAGGAGGTCTATGCAGTGCTTACATAGTCTGTTAGGGCCTGGTGTCTTCCCCTGTCTCAATTTCGCCACTGTCTCTTGTTTTTCTTTCAGGGTTATGTCAGTGTCTAGGTCATGCAACTCTTCTTCACCCAGCACCGGGGTCTGAATCCATGCCAGGTAGTTCTGGATTCCGATCTTCGTACCGATGCTGCGGGCTTTACAAAAATCTCGGTAGTAGCCAGCGAATGCCCAGACTTTCTGGGTGTCTGTAGTGTAAGTGTTATCCTGGCTCTCTGCAATCTCCCGTATTTATCTATTTTGTTGTTCCTTTTTGCTGAGCCAGGCCAGCAGTTTCCCAGCCTTGTCACCCACCTCATATAGTTTCTGCTTTTTAGCATTTTGCATTGCTATGTCCCTGTAATTTTGTCTCAGTGTGTCAAGTTGCCGGACTAGCTTGAGGTCCCTATCTTGAATTGCTGGCTTTCAAGGTGTAGTATTAGGTGTACTAGGCCTTCTAGGGATTTAACCCCTTTTTTTCTTTGCCCACGAGATGCGGTTTTGGGCCCTATCGCGCAGGCACTGAGTTCTCATTTTCCCAGAAATAAATTTCTGTGTTGGCTCGTAGCCCCTTCATGATTTTCCTGCATTGTAAGTCCTAGGTGCCGAGACGTCATTCTCTTTTAGATCTGGGGCCCGTGTACCTATTTGTACTATAAGTGGGAAGTGAGCAGAGAAACCCCTCACCAAAATAGTCTGCCCTTCCCATCTCCTTTAATTCGTCCCCAGGTACCAAGACATAATCTAGCCTGGAATATACATTATGTGTGCCAGAGTAGTAGAATTGTGTGTTTTGGGGATGTTCTCACTGCCACAGGTCAACCAATCCAAGCGCATTGGCGAATCATGACAGTGGGGTTATGGCCGTAGACCATCCAGCTCCCCCGGAGCGGTTCAGAAACAGGTTCATGTTATCATTGAAGTCCCCCCCCCGCCTCCCCAATTACATGGAGAGTTCACGGCGTTTCTAGTGGAATTTCTGTGATTTTACTAAGAGTGGGTGCCTGGAGTTTGGAAGTGCATAGACACATATTAGGGTCACCTCTCTCCTGCCCATTTGCCACATAACTCCCACATATCTGCCCATGCGATCCTGCCAGAGACATGTTGTTTTAAAGGGGGGAGATTTCTTAATCAGTATAGCGACTCCCTGTGACCCATTGGTAAATCCTGCGTGTGCCAATACTGTGTATGTTCCCCGACCAAGAAATGTATATTGTGTGCCCTGTAGGTACGTTTCCTGGAGCATTACTATATCAGGGTGTATCCTTTTTATGAATTGCATCACCAGTCCCCTTGTAATTTTATCGCCGAGTCGGTTACCATTCCATGTCAACACTGAACTCTATGGCTCAGGCTAGGGTATCTACAGCCATAAGACCTGTCCGAGTCCCACCCCTTGTAGGTGGGATTAGATCTCAGCTTCCCGATCTTCCCAATAGGGACTTCCTCCTGTGATGGCCTTTGCAACTAACACATAAGTAAACGACAACGGCGTACCATAACCAAAACCCATGGGACATCCCATTAACAGCCCTGCCCACCCCTCATAACCCACCCTTAGCTTCAAGCCCCATCATCTTGGAGAAGGAACTATTCACCAGCGAGGATAGAGAGGTCTGTCGTCTACGACCTCGCGGACCCACTCAGTTGTCAACCTTTCAAAACACTTAATGCATTTTGAACCAACCAGTAAATCAGCTCTAAAATAGAGTAACTTGGTCTGTTGACTTGGGGCTTGTGCTTGTACCTGCTGAGCCCATTCTATGGTGTTCAAGTGTCAGTCCCTGGGACGGCCGGGTCTGGCGGTTCGCCCAGTATTACCTGCGTCCCTACTTCTCGATCTCCCTCCAGAGCTGCAATCTCAGCAGCCAATGGGTGTGCAGTTTCTCGTTCGGGGGACATCCCGGTGTGGATGTCAGAAGATGTGGCTCTTCCTACAACCCCAGCCCCATCACTGACCTGGTCCCCGTCCGTGTCTGCCGTACGTCTCTGTTTTTGAGTTGCTTTTCTTAAGGTGTAGGGCTTTTCTTCTCTTGCACGGCAACTTTTTAGTTAATTTCTGCAATTCCCAAGCAGAAGGGCATGGGGACTTTTCTCTGCCGGCTGAACTCTATGTTGCTCTATTGTGGCCTCCCTCGAAGGGTGGAGGACCAGTCTTTCCTCTACCCGGCCTATGCATCATCAGGGGAGTGGAAGAAGTGCATTTCCCCCAGGAAAAGATGCATACATTGTATGCGAAGTGCCCTGAGTTTAGCTTTGACAGAGTCAAATGTTCAGCGCTTTTTGGTCAATGCCTAGTGGAGCTATCTGATAGAGGAGATGGGCTGTGGACTTCCCCCTCAGCCGTCACCTACCCAGCCGGACTTTGGGCAGACTCTCCTTCGTCTCTCCATTCTATTTCTCTCCTACCCCTTTACCCTACCCCCTTTCTCTTCTAAGCTCCATTTATCTCGTCTTCTACGCTCTTGAAATGTTTTTCTAGTAACTGATGTAACTTCTAACTGATGTAATTTTGTAACTTTGTGGAACCTTATGTAAAGCGCTCTGATACTTCTGGGTCTAGCCAGTGCTACATAAAACTCAAATAAAAAAAATAAAAAAATGTCCTTGGAGTTTTCATGTTTAAACTCTCCTTTGTGGCGCATTTTGTGCTGAATCATGCCTCGGTCTAAGAAATTAAGGAATTTTGCGATGATCGATGTGGGCGGGTCTCCCAGTGTGCGGTGTGCCAGCTCTATGACAAAGCATGATGAAAAGTTTTCTGAAGAGATTATATCCCTGAGCCAGGTCGCCAGGAATGCCCGTACGTTGGTCCCCTCCACTCTCCCCCGGAAGCCCCCGAATCAGAGATTATTCCTCCGTGCCCGGTCTCCTGCAACTTCCAGCCGCCACATCTTATCTGCAGTGGTGCTTCGGAGGTTCATCACTCTTCTTTTGAAGGTCTTTAACCATGTCGCTCTGACACTTTGTGTAGGTCTTGGCATAGGAGAGCAACCTCTGAGCAGACCTTCTCGATTTCCCCTTCTAGCGCCTCTTTGGAGCTTTGTATTTTCTGAAGTAGCACGGCCGTGTCGGAGGGCGGCTGCGCGGCCTCTGCGGCCTCCGCCTGAGGCATTAGGACTTGCGTGAATCGATCCATTTTCCTCTATTTGGGATGCTTGGGGTCATTATTATCTGATGCAGGTTTTGTGACCGGTCAGGGTCAGCTATTTCCTCCCTTGTGCCTTGCCCGCCCAGCAGTCCAACCCCAGATGTGTGGTCAGATTGTGTAAAATATTGTGTGCAATTCGCCAGCAGGAGACTGGGGGACAAGGGTTATTTATCTCTTTTGCCTGTCACAAGCATCCAAAACGGGGTGGTCAGTCCACCAGGCCGCTATTTGAACACTCCTTTAGGATCCTTTGGGTCTCTATCGTTCTGTCAGAGCACCCTGCGTGGCCGTGCATCCCAGGGTGGCGACTCGGGAGGTGCGGAAGACCTGGTGGGCCCCCTGCACCCGCGGTCCGCTCCTTGTGTCTTATCCTGGCCTAGGATCTCTCTTCATTCACCATATCGGGCAGTCTGTCCTTTCCTGCCTTACAATGGGTGGGTGCCTGTTCTATGTGGTCTTGGGTGGTTCTGGTGCTTTCCCACAGTTTGGGCCTTCCGTTTCTCCCGTGGGCCCGTTAGCCACTCTGTGTTGGCAGGCTTGTTCTTCCTTTGCCTGGCCGGCACTCCTGGGTGTGGTCGTTGTGGCCCTTCCCTCCTTCAGTCCCGGCCCTCCATCCCCCGTCTTAACACGCAGGAATAGGAGGGGGTGCAGTGCGGGGGATCATCATTGCTCATCATTGCGCCGACCGACACCCCTCTACTTCAAGTATGGGTATTTTTGTGCCCCTGCGGGCCGCTCACTGCTTTCGCATGCAGGCTCACCTCGCAAAGTTTTAGGCAGGGCCCTGGGTTGTCTGCTCTGCTCCAGTTCCGCCTGCCTCTTTCCCTGTTCCTTTTCTAAATCAGCTGCTTGTGTCTGCCCCTCCAAGCAGGCCCGACCCGGTCGGGGGTTGCATATCCAGAATGCTCATAGCCTGCCACCCACCGAGTTCAAGTGCAGTCTCCCGGGGAGCACTTCTCACTCAGCCAATATCCCTTTCTCGTTGTTTTAGTTGCCAGGGACTCCCCAAGCCTCGTCCCGGGCTTCTCCTTGCACTTCTCCACACAGCGCAATCTGCCTTGCCGCCCAATCTCAGCAGCAAGAAGAGGCAGCGACACAGATGTGTGTAAGGACAGTCTTGTCCCCACGGCAGGACACCCGGGTGGGGGTGCACTCCGGTACGTCTGGACCACTCGGTTCCCTGAGAGGCAACAGTTGCTTCTCTCCACACCCGGTCAATTGAGAGGTGGCACTATCTTGGGAAGCGTCTCTTCAAGCTTCACAGGTGCGTTTTTTTTCTGGGGCTTATAGAATAAACCCCATTTGGGCACTCATTTACAGTCCGCACCACCTCTCCTGTCGGGTAGGCACTCGGGGCGTGATCACTCACACACACACACACATATATATATTATATATAAATGCACATACATATACATACATGCATACATACACATACATGCATGCATACATACATACACATACATGCACAGGCATACATATACATACGTTATACATGCACACATGTACATACATATGCATACGTACACATGCATACATATACATATCTACACACACACATATACATATATAGTGTTGGACTGCTCACAATCTTCAGCCATACGTAGGACAAGTTTGACACAGGGTTTAGCCTGTACCCAGGGTTCTACACCCATTTCTCCACAAGAAGCAACTATTACTATATACTTAGGACATACACAGTGGAGGTTGTATCAAGGTGTGGAGTCACACTAAACTCTGCATGAAACAATAGCGGTTGGGAGGTAGGCTTACCCTACAGACTGAACCTTTTCTCCGCTGTGCATGGCCTTTGGCTATGCTGATCCGGGGAGTTGGAGTTGGCCACAGAGCCTAGCCTGCAGCAAGACCCTTCACCCACCCCTCCATGGCTACCTAAAACCCTAGTTGCGCAACCTTCAGAACAAAGGGCTAACAAAAAGATCTATTGTTCAATTGTGTATAGCGGCCAGTTCTCCATAAGTGACCTACCCCTTCATCATCCGTCCTTTGGGTGACTACAAATAAAATGTTTCTTTTTCAAATTAACATCAAAAGTGCTTCACTTCTAAAATATTAAATTTATTTTGTAATTTTTCGAAAAGCTTACAGATATCAGAATCGTTGGCTAATCACATCAATAATTTCAACATTATTGTCATTTAAATATAATCAATGATTTCATTTGTCAAGGGACAAAGGAACAAGGAGGTGTGATAGGAAAGTTGAACATTTAAGATAAAGCACATGCACTCTAAACAAAAGTAAACATGAATTCCTCGGTATGGTGCCGTCGAATGATACAAGCCATCCATCAAATGGTTTAGAAGCTATGCTACAATGGGGGCGAGAAATACAACAGGCAGAAGAAAAGCCATCAACTAAGATACAAGCAACTGAGATTGAAAAAAAGCCAATAATTGGGAAGCAATGAGCTACTCAGAGCCTATTGTAAATATTACTGTACGTAACAGGTCTCCATCAACAGAGAGATAAAAGTCAGTTCCCTTGTATATTCTTACTATCAACTGTTCTTTATTATAAAGCTAATCAGTGTTGGTGCAGACAGAAGCTTTGACTTTCAGGCAATGATATTCTTGAACCAACTCCCATCATACATCAGAAAATGCCCCTCAAAATTTGAACTAGAGAAGTTATAATAAAGTGGACTTCTAGGTTACTGTGGAGGTTAGCTCAATTATAACAAACAAATCGTTGCAAAGCAACAAAAAGTAGAACAGGTTATTGCTCCAATTCAAAAGAAACACTAACTAATCTAACCGCATAACCACTTGTGTTTCCTCTTCAAGACAGTCAAGTTTAAAAATACAGGGAAACTACTGTATCCAAGTAGAGGCATTCTTTCTTCTGTTCCAAGTACCCAGGAGAACAATTCTTTCAATACCTTACAGAGCCAATATGAAACTATTTATTCCTTAGGTAAAAAAAAAAATGTCCGGGGGGCGGAGCTTGCTCGGAATGGTAATGGCCGCCTGAGCCGACAGCTCTGCGTAGCCAACTCAATATTCGCCATTAATCCTGCATCTGCCCCTACCTGATCTCTGAAAGTCAGCGGAGAGACTGGGGGACAGGAGGAGCCGTCCAGGAGCATTCTACGCCCCGCTCAGTGAGAGAGCCGGCTGCCGGAGGGGGAGGTTCCTGCACTGGGCCCGCATCCCTGGCCTTGAGTGTGAAACACAGCCGACTGGGGAACCGGCGTCGGAAGATACGGCGGGTGCAGCTGGTGAGAGTGCGCAGACAGCCAGCACACGAGGAAAGAATGTGAGCGGCAGTTTGACAGACCCCTGGAGTAAAGAGAGGCTGTGGTTTGTTTGTGCCCTGATCTGCATAGCTGGTGAAGGACGCCGAACGCTTCAACGGCGGGGAGGCAGTCAGGGGCCTGCGAGACGCCATATTGCTGACATCGGAGGCGGTTCTCCCCTGCGTTGCGGGCCCGATAGCTGGAGGCGGATTGAGGAGACTGACGGCGGTGAGCGTTGTGGCGGTGCCTGGGGATACATAAGCAAGTTCAATGTGGATAGGGTAGCGAGCTGAAGCAACTGATGTTAAGGCCCCGAAGTTACATACGGCCACTGAGATCCACCAGGGAGTGTTGGAAGCACCAGATGTAGTACAGGGGCTGCTCCTTGAATGTGCGCTATCGAAAGGCTACTAATGCTGGCACCCTGGCAGTGCTGGGAGTCAGGCCACAATATTGGTATGGTCTTTAAGGCACTGGAAGATCCATTTCGTGTGTGGTATTAGCGCTGTGTTGTAGTGCCCTCGGTGTATGCGCCCCACGGACAAGGAAAATTCTGTGACGCATGTCAGGAACAGCAGAAGCACGCATTCCTTGATGGATACAGCGTGAAGAACCTATAACAGTTGAGACAGAGGTGGAGAGTACCTTGCGTCTGAGGTGCGGTAAGTGACTGTACGCGGCAGTAGACTGCTGGATAGACACCTTGGCTCTTGAGGGACGCGACATCAGTACTGCGCTCCCATGCGTGCAGTGCCCAAGTGAAGAGTATATTGAAAGACTGTTTGGAGGTGCTGAGGCCCGGTAGCTGGGAGTCGCAACAGCAACAAGAGGAGTACGGGCCCCGGATACTAGCTGATCACCCCTCAGAGTAGAAGAAGGGGGAAGTACGAATTGCTCACTGTGGATTTGGACTAAAGGTGCTACATGTCTGCATAGAAGGCTGCTCCAGAAACTGCGGAGGGAATCGAATATATAGCACAATGGGCAGAGTCGGCATGTCGCAACCTAAACTCGCTTTTGAGCAAAAGAAGACAAAAGGAAAAGATACCGCCTTGGAAGATGGCGATAATCCGCCAGACCCAGCAAATGAAGATGTGGAGGGTGATATTCGTTCGATGCTCGAAGCAATGGAGAAAGGCTTACAAAGCAGTTTTTCACACTAGGGTACTAAGATAGACTCCCTCTCCTACAGAATGGACAGAATGTCAGAACGCGTCGACAAGCATGCGGAGAGACTCGACATGTCAGAACGATGGATTAAGGAGGTTGAGGAAGCACAGACGACCATGGACACTGAACATAAGCATATGGGGAGAGTGTTGCAAATTCTCCAAGATAGGGTGGAGGACTTGGAAGCGCGCTCTCGTAGGAACAATTTGTGAATTACGGGTCTTCCGGAGTCAACCCCAACTGGCAACAGTGAGAAGTCTGTCGAACAGATGAAAGTTCCGCTTTTGGGAAGTGAAACATTCTCTCCCATTTTTGTCGTTGAAAGAGCACAATCGCTCGCTGGGTCCGCGCCCGGTGCCTGGAGTCCCCCTCCCGAGAACGATCATTGGGAAACTGCTCAACTACCGGGACGGAGACTCAGCGCTGAAAGCTGCCAGGAAGAAACAGTAACTGCAGTATGAAGGCTCCAACATCTCCCTGTACCCGTACTTCACAATCTGGGTGCAGGAGGCCCACAAGCAGTTTGCCCCACTGAAGCGCCAGCTGCGTGACCTCCACCTTGACTACGCCATGCTGTACCCAGTTAGACTGCGAGTCAACAGACAGGGTGAATCACATATTTTTACTGATCCGAAGACACTGCAGAAGGCCCTGAAAGAGTGGACTAAGGAGAAACGCTGCAGCCCGGAGTGAGGTCTCGAGGAGGGTGCTGTTGGAGGACAATTAGATGAGCAAGACTGAATGCGGAAACTGCTAAAGCCACAGATAGGAGGAACCCATTGGGAGATGGTTGCTGGGAATGGATTGGGAATTGTGGAAATGTTCATTTGATGCTTTATTGTTTAAGCTATGTCAGTTTTTGTGACGGGTACGGGAGTGCTGTTTCGTGGTCCTACGATTTTTGTGCTACCCGATGGGAATGCCATGACTAGCTGGGTGAGTGAGGACGAGTGGTGCTGGGGGGGCGGTGGGACCAACTGCAGAGGTTGCATATTGGCTACATGGAGCGCAGGTGTGGACTTTGTTGGTTTGGAACTAGTTTCCTACGTGTTGTGCAAACATCCGCCCATGAGTTTAGCACACTTCTTGGGGAAGCTTTATGGTGGGAGGGGTGGAGAAGGAGGGCTTGATATTTGTTTTTGGATTTCCTAAGAGTTGCAGAAACGTATGTTTGATTGATAAAGTATAGTGGGGGGAATTGCGGGGTATTACGGCCTGGCGAAGTTGGGGATAGTCTGACGTGGGCGGAAGGGGTTTGAGATGGAAGATTTTAACCTATAGGTACGTCGCCACTAGGTGGATGGTCGGTACACATGATGATAACATAATGGTAAGCAGTGACAGATTATAGAAACCACTTTCCACCATGACAGACCTGTTGTGGGACAGAATGTCCCCAATTGCAAGATTAGAGCGCTCACGTGGAATGTGAGAGGCCTTAATGATCATAGAAAGCTGAGGAAGGTCCTAGCCTATTTAGCGAGATATAATATTGACGTGGCGACCTTGCAGGGGACACACCTACCACAAGATAGCCCCATGCTGCGCTACAAGGGCTTGTTAGGAGATGTACATGCAGCAAGTTTCACTACACATGCGCAAGGGGTGCTTATGTGGATAAACGCCAGGTCTTTTCTCAAGCTAGAGCCACTATACACTGACAAGGAGGGGCGCTGTGTGATCTCTAGATGTAGAGGGAAGGGAGTGGAACTTTTATTAGTTAATGTCTGTGGCCCGAATTACGACAATCCCGCCTTTTATACTTCCTTATTGGAGACGGTTGGTGGGTGTGGAGCGGGAGAACAGCTGTGGTGTGGGGATTTCAATCTGATGTTGAATCCAAAGATAGATAGGTCCACTTACATCATCTGCACGCAGTCACACACTTGATGATACAACTTGACTTGTTAAATACGTGGAGACAGCGGTATCCGGAGAAAGGGGGATATACGCACTACTCAGCGTACCATGACCTACACCATGACCTACATACTTGCATAGATTATTGGTTAGCCGCAAGACGGATTCAGGATCGGGTCTGGCATTGTGAAGTATATCCACGTACACTTTTGGACCACTCCCCGTTGTTGCTGGTGTTTGAAACCACACAGACATCCATTCCCCCCTTTACGTGGATGTTCCCATCCTATTCACTGTTGGATACGGTTTTTAAAGAAGAGCTAGGGGAAGCAGTCAAAATATTTTTCACTACTAATATAGGATCGGTTGACAGTTTTCAGATCCTTTGGGAAGCATTTAAGGTATATATTTGTGGCATAAAGATGTCCAAGCATGCTGGGGTTCTGAACGCGATCCATAAAAGATTGTCGGATCTGGAGCACACGCTGAAGGGGCTTGAGAGCCGTCTCCAGGACGGAGCTAATGATGTATTTACATCTGAGCTCAATGCTCGGCTGGAGGAATATCAGGACACCGCAGATGTGTAAATTAAACATCTAGGCAAATACACCACTGTGCGTTCGTACAGCGAGGGGGAGAGGCCGGGAACGGTTCTAGCGCAGCTCCTAAAAAAGAAGCGGGAAAAGACGATAGTGACAGAGATTAAATCTGCATATGGGAACTCACTGCTGGAAGAGGTGGAGATAGCGGGGAGATTTCTGGACTGTTATTCAGAGCTGCATTCTACTCGAAGTAGCGGCTCCGTAGCTATTAGAATATTTGACGTATATTAAATTCCCATGGCTTAGGAACACACACCGAGAATTCCTTATGAGGCCTGTGGAGAAAGAAGAAATCATACTGACATTTCGGGTATGAAGTCAGGGAGCGCGCAGGGGGGGAGATGGCCTAACGGTGGCCTTTTATAAGGCATTTATAGACTTAATGGTCCATCATTTGGCTACGCTTTTTGATGATATGTGTGTCACGGGCACTATGCCCCCATCGATGAACGAAGTAATTATAGTTGCTATCTTGAAACCAGGCAAACCACCGTCTGAGTGCTCATCCTACCGCAAGCTTTCCTTGCTTAATGTAGATACCAAACTCTTTGCAAAGATTTTGGTTGATTGGTCCTGCTCGTCCCGCTATTGGTTGCACCGGAACAGGCAGGTTTTGTTCCAAACAGGATCTTAACTTTCAATTTACGAACTGTGTTCGGCGCTATGCAACATACCAGGCCGGAGATACCAGCGGTGGCGGTTTTCCTGGATATGGAAAAAGCATTTGACTCCATGGAATGGCCATTTATGCGTCGGGTCCTGCTGCGGATGGGGGTTGGGGATGTTTTTTTGCAGTTGCTAGCGATATTATACAGTGCACCTAGGGCTAGAGTAAAAATTGGTAACTTGGTGACGGACTCTATACGCATAACTAGAGGTAGGCGGGAGGGCTGCCCGTTGTCTCCTATTCTCTATGAGCTGGTTGGTGAACCCTTGGTCTGCGCACTACAAGAATATCACAGATTTTAGGGCATCAGATTTTGCAATATAAGTTGATGGTCTCCACTTACGCAGACGATACGTTGCTCTATGTGCGTGACCCTACACAGCACCTTTCTTCTGTGCTGCGTGAGGTGGTACAGGTCGGGGCTTTGTCTGGCCTGAAGGTCAATTGGCCAAAATCCATCATATTTTCTGTTACGCCCTTTACGGTGCCGTTTGAGCCCGACTATCCACTACAGTGGACTACTGAGTAGGTGAGGTATCTTGGGATCAAAATTCATATGAATTCGGAGGTGGTGTTCAGGGAAAATTACGGGGTGGCTATAGACAGATTAGAGGATGACTTGGAGAATTGGAATTACCTGCCACTGTCTCTGTTAGGCAGAGTCTCCATAATGAAAATGGTAGTCCTCACCTGTTTTTTATTTCTGTTCCATAATATTCCAATGGTTCTCCCGGATTCTTTCTTTCGCTGACTCAAATCTCTGATGATTAGGCTGGCATGGGCATGGGCAGGGAAGCAGGCACGTGTTCGATGGGATGTCCTTTCGCTGCCATATCACATGGGAGGGTTGGGTGCCACAGATTTGGACCTGTACTATCGGTCAGCCCAAAGTGCACACGCTTCCCAGTGGATGCATGGCCGGTCGGACACCCCACACTTACATATTGAGATGGCCGTGGCTTCCCCTCAGCCTCTACCAGTTTTACTATTCCTTTCTCCAGATCGCAGAATTGGGATGTTAGACTCGGTGAACGCCACAACACATGCTTGGCATCATCTCCTGAAAATGCAGGCGGGGGCTATACTGTACTCTCCGCATGCATTATTAGAATGGTGCCACTGGCTGCCCCCCTGCAGGGAGAGAGGAGTTACAAGGTTGCTCAATTCCATAGGCGCTTGGACAGTCGGGGATTTATTCGAAGAGGGCACCGCAAAGAACTGGGAACCGGTAGCGACGGGAGATATAGTTGTAACTCCCCTTATTAAATTTCACACACGCTTTAACACATATCCTGGGTGAGGTCCTGGCGGAGCCGCCGGAAGTACCCTCTTTATCCTATATTATCATGGCTGAGTCGCCGCAAAGAATAGTCTCCAGAAGTTATAGGCTGTGCATGGATGACAGGGCAAACCATTATACTGAAGCCCGACTGGCGTGGCAGGGAGACCTGGGTAGGGAGATAGACGACGCAATGTGGGCCTATTGTTGTACTAGTACAAAACGCATATCGCTGAATAGTAGACACAGGCTCCTTCACTTCAAATACTTGAATAAGGTATATTACTCCCCGGAAAGACTCAGTAGATACGGATTGAGGGATGGGGCTGAATGCGATAGATGTAATGAACAGAGAGCTGACTTTATACACGTGGTGTGGCTGTGTCCGGGGTTAGCCAAATTTTAGGACTTAATACTTAAGAAACTGGAACGGATTGTGGAACAGCTTCTCCCCCTGGATCCATCACGGCCGCTATTGGGGTATTCCAAACTTATAACTAAAGGGGTACGCAGACTGGCGGATATGGGACTTCTGCCGGTGACGTGCAATGTGTTGGCTACGGGGCCCAACCCCTACGATTGCACAGTGGTCGAATGATATGATGTACTGTAGTACACAAACGGAAAATTTTAGTGATCTGCTGCCAATCACGAAGCCGACCCAAGAACTTTTGGGCTTTGTGTAAGACATACATTGATACGAGGGGGAGTGTAACCACCACTATTGCAGCTGATAGTCCGGGAATACGAGAGATTGACTCAATTGTTCAATGGATCTCAGGACTAAACAAATACTGGTGGCTGTCTTAATGGAAGTGTGGCATTGTATATTATTTGGCTGGGTGGGCGGGGAGTGAGTTCCCTCGCAACCGAAAGCTATGAACTCTGTCATACTTGAAACTTTTTGGTGACTATGCTTAAAATGCTATAGGATAATATGTACAATGGTTTTTATATGTAAACCTTAATAAAGCATTACATTTTTTGTAAATGTACCTGCAATCCTGTAGCTACACCTTCCACATTTTTCCACTCCCAGGTGTTTGTGTGAGAAATCACACCAACTTTGACAAGCACTGCAATAAAAACAGCTTGCCTGTAAAGGAAATACAAAGAAAATGAACAGTTAATCATTAACGAGATTTCTAAATCATTATGGTGAATTGTAAGTTAGGAACAAGAAGCACCATCATTAGCGTTTGTAAGGAGAACAGGTAATTTGCCTATAACAATGGTTAACGGACTCAGAAGTGAATGCACCAGGGTCGGTCATGTCCTCTTTATGGATCCCCTGTTTAGATCGTGAGTGTAATCAACTGTATTAAGGTGAGGTGTAGAGAGTCAGGACCAGAGACAGGAGCAGGAAAGGAAACTAAAGGCATTTGTGCAGAAGCAGGGGTGTCAAGTTTTCGTGGGGTATGGTATGTAAATTTAGTGGGGCTCTTATGACCATTTGGCACAGTACAATGACAATAACATCGTTTTACACTATTACTCTACACCATCTTTTACAGCCTCTGTACCTTCTATGTCCTGTGTGCCTCTCTGCAAGCCCCTTCACTTCTCCACTGCCCTGGCTCAGCCCTCTCTGGCTTCTAGCACGTGCACAACTACCATTCACATCATTCTGAATTCCTGCCAGCAGCCAACTAACATGTTTGACACCTTTAGGCATGCATGGTTATTCAGCTCTTGGCATTCTCAAACTTGTAACTTTGATTTGCTCATTATACATTAGGGCTAAAGAATTTTAGCAATCAATGTGTTGTTGACTAAAAAGTCTGGACTGTGATGAGATGGGGTGACACCTGCACCTCCCTCTGATCTCTTCCGCGAACCACACTTTTACTGTTTCTCTCACCTATTCCTTGATACATATCAGTATTATGTTGCAATACTTTTTTTTTGTTAAATATTTTGTATTGAAGATTCACAAAGCAATAACAAAAAAATAAACACTTGAAATCGAGCTTGTATATCAGAGTTATTGCAATTGTTTAAGAGAAAAACATAAGTAATATGGAAAGTGTATATATAAAGAAAATAGAAGAGAGCACGAGTGAGAGGTAAAGCAGGACAAACTGGTTTAAAGAAAAGAGGAGTAGTACAGAAAGAAAAAGAGGAATTAGATGATCAAGGTAATGATTGTGAGGAAAGATAGGTGATAAAGGGTAACCAATATAAATCAGATTTGATTTCCTAACATAATGTTAATGAGGAAACATTACGTATTCTGTGTTCATCGCATAAAAATTCCACAATGTTAACGTAGATAACTTAGATGTATCTTTCCAACAAAAAAATACAATGGGTCCCAAATGATACAAAAATTGGGGAAAATTGAGTGACAACCAACAAGCTGTATGTCGCAAAACATAATACTTGGAAATAGCTGGCCAAATTTAACAAGTTATGTTATTGACACCCCTTCTAGGAGGCTGGTGCAAGGATGCAGATTACTTTGTTGAAGTAGATCCCTTCTTTGTATAAAGCAGCCTAGTGCAAATAATGAGTAAGAAAAAGCTATGCTGCTCTGTAGTATCTTTTACAGTTTAATTAAAATTAACAAAGAAAAGAAGAATGCACACATCACAGGTTTGGATGGCATCTTTAAAATAAAGTGTGGCCTAGAGTTTGTTAAAGTGGACTAGGTTACAGTGATTGAAATATTAAGTAAATATGGCATTAAAGGCTGCACTGAGTGAGTTAAATTTGATGGATGCTTCAAACGTAGATTTCTCACTTTCTGAATCTTTCTAGGCACTAGACTAAATCCAGAAGCACTTGCAGTAGTTAATTCGTGCTGGCAGGCGGGGGCCAGTGGCCTTCGTTGTACCTCCGCTCCCACCTCTGGACATGACGACAGAGCCACATATGGGTGCCACCCCTTAAGTTAACATAGGTTCCTTCATTGATATTTTCCATGTCCTAAAAAGCAGTGCATGAGTGACATAGTGCATAAGGACGTCTTTCCAATCCACCTCCTCCAGGTGACCCAGCCACCCCTCCCAGCGAGCACGGAGCCGATCTAGGGACGTGGGGCCATTGTTCACCAGGGAGCGGTAAATCTGTGACATTATTACCCCCCCCCCCCCCATACACCCCCCCACCCCCGAACCTAGGTTCTCCATCATCGCCTATGCCTCCAAGGGGCTAAATTCAGGGAAAGAGGTGGGAGATGGAATATTTGTGGTGGGCATGCCTGAGTTGTAGGTTACTTGTAAAATTGGGAGGGAAGGAGGGAGTGGCGTTGTGTAGGTCTGCAAAAGATCGGATATGGTCCCCCACCCAGACGTCTCCTAGTAACGAGATCACAACGATGGAAGTCTTGGAGAGATGAGACCTCCCCCAGCCAGGCTCCGCTGCACAGGGGCGTCTGTTTGGTGAGTTTCCGGTCCCACTTTACGTAGCGGAGGGCTGTGCACCAGGCCATGAGCACCGTCCTGGTGACGGGGGCAGAGACTGTGGCACGGGGCTCCCATACAGGTATGCTTGGATCTGCGCAAAGTCTATTAACCTGAGTTCCACTTGGTACGCCGGGTAGGACCAGCTGCCTGCGAACCAGTCGTGGATCACGATGAGCCTTGTGGCCAGGTAGTAAAGGTGAAGATTAGTCACCCCCATGCCTCCGTCAAAGGGGGAATGCAGCAATGTGCTAGAGACAGTCGCAGCCTCCCGCTTCCCCATAAAAACCAGGTGAAGATGCCATCTAATTCCCGAAACCAGCTGACTGGGAGATGAGTGATGGTATTTTTTAGGATGTATAGGAAGCGGGGGAGGACCATCATTTTAAAGAGGCCACTCCTGCCCAGGGGGTTGAGAGGGAGGGATTGCCATTTCCAGAGGTCCGCCTTGGCCCTAGCGACCAAGGGTGTAATGTTCAGAACCAACTCGAGTTCCGGTAGGAGAGGACCCACACACCCAAGCACTTGAACGATTGCCTGCGTAGAGGAATAGTCGTTTGGCTGTCAAAGCATGCCAGGGATGGATGTAGGGGGACCAGGGTGGATTTTGCCGGGTTGAGTCTGAGGCCAGAGACCCGTTCAAAGGCAGAAAGGGCACCCAAGCATCTGGGATCAGAGCTCTCTGGGTCCGCCAAGAAAAGGAGGACGTCATCTGCGTACAGAGCTATCTTGACAATCTGAGCCCGATCCCAGGCACAACCACGGATGAGGGGTTTGACGGATGAGGGAGGCCGGGGGTTCCATCGCCAACGTGAATAGAAGCGGCGAGAGCGGGCAGCCTTGACGGGTGCCCCTCTCGATGGGGAACATCTAGATAGCTCACCATTAATGAGGACACGTGCCTTGGGAATAGAGTAAAGGACCCGAATAAGGCGTCTGAACGGTTGGGCCGAAACCCATCCTCGCCAACACGTCCTAGAGATAGCTCCAATCCACCGTATCAAATGCTTTTTCAAAATCTATGAAAAGCAGAGCCAGGTATGGGGTGAGGTGATGGCGGTGGGCAAGGCCAAAGTGGAGGCAGCGTATGCAATGTCGGGTGCCCCGGGCAGGCATGAAGCAGCATTGGTCTGGCAGATGGGGACGGAGCCATTGGGCCACCGCAGTGGCGAAGATTTGGACCTCTGTATTGATAAGAGAGATAGGGCGGTAGTCCGCACAGTCAAGGGAGGGAGGCTGTGTCTTTGGGATGACAACATCAGTTTCGGGCGGGAAGGACCCTTCGTCTACTACGTGATTAAACAGCTCCGTTAAGTAGGGGACCAATTCATCTCGGTAGGACGCGTAATATTCTTGGGGGTCACGTCGGGCCCGGGCGTCTTGCCGGAGTGCAACAGTGAAATAGCCCCAGGTATCTCTTCTGGAGTGAAAGGAAGGTCCAGAGTCTCTGAGACAGTCTGGGGAAGGCAGGGCAGCTGGGTTCAGGTCTCAGCCAACAAATCCGCCAGGGAGGTCCGAGGAGGGTGGGCTGCATAGAGGGCCGTGTAAAATCTAGCGAAAGTTTGGGCAATGGCGCGGGACGTGACGTGGTGAATCCCGGTCTCAGACCGAATCTCGGGAATAATGCCGTTAGCTTTGGGATAGGGCACTAAATTATGAAGTAATTTACCATTTTTATCACCCAAACCATAGACGTGTGCCACCGAGGATCGCCAAAGCATTTTAGCGGACTCCAGCGAGGTCCGGCGAATCTCTTCGCGGACCAGTGTAAGCTGCCGAGTGGAGTCGTCGCTGTCATCGGTAGTTTGGGCTCCCTCCAACTGCCCCGCCTGGGCTTCCAGCTGTACAAGTTAAGCGGACTGCTTCATGCGCTTCGCGTGAACCAAGCCTCTGGCCATACCCCATACCAAGTCCTTGCCGACCTCCCACAGCATTCCCGGCGAGGAAACCGAACCAGCATTGGTTGAGAAATAAAGCCTCAGTTCCTGCCGAGGGACTTAAGAAATGTGGCATCTGCAGGAACCAAGCATTCATCCTCCATATTCCACAGGTGCCAGTAAGGTAGGTCCCAAGACAGATGGAAACGGGGGAATGGTCTGAGATACCCCTGGGCAATATAGAGGCCCCGAACATCAATTGACAGTCCGTAGTGGGCAGCAGGAACATGTCGATATGGGAGTGGGTGTGGTGGGCCGGCGAAGTGTGGGTGTATTGTTTCTTGCGGATGTTCTACACCCTCAAGGCATCGCAGAAACCTAGGGCAGAGGACCAATCAGATAGGCGTTTTGCAGAGGCAAGGCGGTGGGTCAATAGAGTGCCTGTCGTGTCATGCGAAGGTTGCAGGACGGCGTTAAAGTCGCTCCCAACAACCGTCAGGCCCTGTGGGAAGGAGGAAAGCACAGGTGTGAGGCAGCGAAGGGCAGAGGCCATGGTGGCGGGGGGATGTATGTACACAGGAGACTAAGAGGGTGACCTTCCATCGTACCTGTCAGGGCCACGTAGAGGCCTTGTGTGTCCATCTCGGCTCTGGCCAGGGTAAAGTGAAGCCCTCGCCTAAGTACTATGGTTACCCCGGGAACCCCGTGTAAAGCCAGAGTGCCAGACCCTGTCAAACCCGTATCGGACGAGGAAGTTGCATTTTGAGCCCAGGAGGTGTGTTTCCTGTGGAAACAGGATGTCAGGCACGTGTCAGTGGACTCTACAAAGAACAGCAGTACGTTTGATACAGTCAAGTAGGCCATTGACATTCCAGTAGAGGATGTGGAGGGTCCTATTGAAGGTGGATGCCATTGAGGTGGGTGGTATGTGGATGAGGGGACCCAAGCGCGAAGGTGCCCGGGTCCCAAGAGAAACAATCCTCCGCGGCCCGAGGCGCTGGGTGGAAGGTGTGTGAACTGGTGAGCCTCGTGTCTTCGGCGAAGGCATTCATGTGAGTGCGGCTACTGATAAGAACAGGAAACAGCGGCCCGTAGACGGCTACAAACAACATACTGTAGGGAGACAACGGTCGTCCGCTCTCCCTTGCCCCCAGCTCCACCCGCCCCACACTTCTGAAGAGAAAGCATCTGTCGCCCTGAAAAGAGACAACAATTCAAACCAACAACCCCACAGTGAGGTTAAATGCTAAGCAAAAATGGTTAGCGGAACAGGAACATGGCAGAGATGGACCCCCTCCATGTAGCCGGATAAAAGATACTTCAACAGCTGTAATCATGTTAGGACAACGTTGCAACCAGTACTGTAAGCAAGTTCTGGGATTAAATTAGAAAGTAGTTCACCAAACTCAGGGAAACATTAAAGTTAGATCGCCCCCTGTCGAGGGGATTTCGAGAACGTCTTACTGCAGGAGCCTCACGGAAGTGAGATACAAAGTTCTTGAGTGGTGCAGCTCAGGTGTTCTCATCCTCACAGGATCCACGGATCGCAGGGCTCCTAGACAGGTCAGAATCTGACACGGCGTCTCGCAGGGTTTCAGAGGGGTCCAGGATACTGCTCAGGTCGATCAGTGAGGTAGTCGGACTGGGGGAGGCGGACTTCCGAGTCGGAGCCTGGGAGGGAGAGTGCGGAGTTTGCACATCCGACGAATGGAATCCCCCCCCCCCCCCCGACGGTCGTTATTCTTGCGGGACCTAGTCCGGTGCCGCTGGGGCTTAGGCAAGGTTGGGTGTGGCTGCGGGGGGACCCGCTGGGCGTGAGAGGGAGCCCGTCGAGTCAGAAGGGGCCGCTCCTCCGTGAGCCAAGTCCAGGCCACTTGGGGGGTGTCAAAAAAGAATGTCTTGTCCTGGAAGATGACCTTGAGCCGGGCTGGGAAGAGAAGACCATAACTGAGGCCCATGGCACAGAGCTTTTGTTTGACTTCATCGTAGGATCGGCGTTGAGTCTGCACCCCCTGGAGTAGTCCGGGAAAACCATAATTCTGGTGTTTTGAAACTACAGTGGACCATGAGCCCTGGCTGCCCCAACGATAGCGTCTCTGTCCCGGAAATAAAAGACTCTCAGGATTATGGGTCGAGTAGAAGCTCCAGGCGGAGGTTTGGGAGCCAAGGAGCGGTGGGCCCACTCCACGGCAAACCAGGGCAAAAGTCTCTCCTTGGGCATCAAGGAGCGCACCCATGTTTCTACAAACGTATCAGCATGGCTTTGCTTCACTCCCTCGGGAAAACCCAGAAGGCGCAGGTTGTTCCTCCTCGACCTATTTTCGTCCACCTGGATCTTAAGTTGGCCAATGTCGTTTTCTGCCGTGGAGATACGGGATTCCGCCTCCGTGATGCGAGCCGTAGCGTTGTGCAGGTCCTGGCGGATGAGAGCCAAATCCACCCTCACCTTTCCAATCTTGTTCTCCACCGAGGCCTGTGACGTGCTTATCGCCTGAAGGATGGTGGATAGATCACCCCCAGTGACTCCAGGTGTGATAGGTGTCTGCCCGCCAGGATCCCGATCTGATGTGGTAAATTGGTCCATTTTAGTTTGGGTAGGAGGGACAAGGTTCTGTGGGGTGCGAGTTCTGCCCATCGCCTCCAAGAAGTCAGTCCGGCACAGGCAGATGTGGGCGGCGGTCCCACAGGGGAGGGGGGAAAGGTAGGCCTCAGACATCCAGACCGTCTATGCTCAGCTCCGGGAGCCCAAGTCCACCCAGGCCCAATAGAAGCAAGAGGAAGAGAGTACCCTGGGCTCAACCTCAGGCCGGGTGGAGCGGTCCTCCAGGGGGTGACCAGGTCAGTCCGGGCGCCAGTTACAGTACCCCAGCTCAGATCCGCGCAAAGAAAGAAGAAGGGGGGGGGTGGAGGCGCCAGAGTTGTTCCACCGCACTGCCACCCGACGCTTGTAGCCGATCCCCACCCCCGAACCCCACTTGCCGGAGTAGACACTGAGGAGGCGAGAAGGGGGTCACACCATGTGCAACATTCCGTCCACCAACTGTTGTTTTTGCATTTGTCATCCCGAGTGGGACGGGTATGATCAGACGTGAGTCCCGTGCTCTCCTTGCTACTGGAATCAAGCTATTCTGGCTGGTGAAGGCTGATAGCCAGAAACCGGTCCTAGGATGCTTGATTCCGGTCCAGGGAAGACATGGCTTGGCAGTTCGGGCTGGACTGTTCCCATGAGGCACAGGGTCAAGACTGATTTGCATATGGCCATGTCTGAACTGGGGTGGCTTGGTGAGCAAAATAACGATGGATTAAACCCAGATCTGTGACTGGGGGTGAATGTTTTGCCATTGTGCAACATCCCATCCATCATCTTGTGTGTTTTGGGGGTCACACACGAACCAGGGACCAAGCGACCCGGCGGAGGCAGGTGGGCCGCCTCTCCCACGCAGGACCACAGTGATGGTCAGGATCAAGCCTAGGGCAGCCCAGTCAATTGTGCCAGGGACACCAAGCAGCTCAGGAGACGGGCCTGCGGCCGGTCGCAATGTAGAGGAGCCGGCCCAGGATCCCCAGAGGAGGGAAAGTGTGGGGAAACAATGGAAGAGGGTGGAGCGGGGCACTAGGTCACCTCCTCGCCTCCCGCCACCCGATATGGTGGCCGGTCCTCAATCCCAAAGTCCCGTTCACCAGTGATGGGGAGAGCAAGGGGCAGCACAACAGGTCCACAACCAGTCGGAGGTCAGTCCTCCCTCCACACTGGGCAAGGCCCCGGGCATGGCCGGGCCCTTGGAGTAACTCTGTGCACGGTCACCGCTACCCGATCCGGTAGCCGGGATCAGTCCTCACCAGGTCGCCGGGCCTCCCAGCCTCAGACTCAGACGGGTGCGGGGCGCCAAGGGAAGCGCAGCCAGGTCAGGGAAGGAGTGTCCCTCTCCAACACATCAGCCTCAACTGGTCCAGAGGTCCCCCGCCTCTGCCTGTGCAGCAGCAGATAGGGCCCAGGCCCTAGAGCGACGTTGGCGAAGGTGGGAGGCCCAACCCGGGGACAACAGTCCACACCCCCGGCAGGCCCAATCACTCACCGGGGGAGCAGAGAAGTCTAGGCCGCAGGTGATTCAGGCGCATAGCTAGAGCCTAGGACGACTCCAGGCCCGCTCCGCCTCGATTCGCCGCCGCCCGATCTCGGCTGCCGGTCCAGCCGGATAGGTTCGCTACCGTCCGACGGATCTCGTCTCCCGGTCGGCCCAAGGATCTCCAGCAGCACGCCCTAGGCCCACGGGGCAGAGCAGGCATTTGGCCCAGAGGCAGACAGGCCCCGATCCTGGGCCCACCAGCAACGGCGGCCGAGCCCGTCCGAGCCCCCAACCGACTACCCCGTTGAGAGCAGCACCCGGACTTAGCGATCAGGAGGGACCTCCGACCCCGGCGTCCAGTACAGAGGGCGGGCCTCGCACCGCAGGCCCAAGCCATAGCGCTCCGTCACCCCTCTCTGATGTCAGCAGGACTGGCCTGCAGGTGAGCACCACCTTTCCGGCGCCGCAGCCGGGTTCTCGGAGGGGTATTCAGCGGCGGCCAAGTTTTGCAGTCCTGGGGTGGGCCGCAGCCGGAGCCGCCATATTCTCCATGCAGCCGCAGGCAAGGGGCAGAAAGGGGCCGGCAAGGCGTCAATCTGTCTGAAAACCGGCCCAGAGCACAGTGATGGTGACAGCAGGTCTCGGATGGTGATAATCCCGGTCGGATGGCAGCTGTTGATGACGGAGGGGGTCTGGATCACTCTTAGAGTGCGACCGCCATCTTGACGCCTCAGGCCTTAGCCCAACCATGTGTATATACTTTTACACACAGACGTGTGTGTACATTAATTTTTCTTTTAGTACTCCAATTTTTTTTTTATTTTAGCCTGACAAGTATCCCCAAGTCCGCTTCCGGGCTTTTAACACCCCAAGAGCATTCTCGATCAAGCTGCCATCTTACAAATGTATCCTGCACAATGCTGGAAACAAACACATCTTGACTATACAAATGGGAGAAGATATTAACTCAAGTCAGTGTATCCCTAAGAAGATAAACATCTGCTATATTTTACTACTACACACAAGCACAAAACAGAATTTTGAAAAAGTTAACACACTCACGCACATAAATTACTTTTGTTCTCGCTCTCTATTTTTCAATTAAAGATATCTGTATCCCAGTGGCTTTTAAAAAGTTTGTTTAAAGGAGCTGCCAGTTTTGTGCGGGACAAAAACTGTGTTATTCAGGAGAATCTCCTGGATTCCAAGTCAGTGTACTTGGAGCTTGTGCACATCAGAACATTCCCTGTATACAGTGCATATCCAAGTGTCTCCGGGCCTGCATCACTATCTGGTGACACTCACCTGTGAAAGCATGTTCATGGCTTGTGTCCTCACATGCTGCATGCTGACACTTAATAAATACTAGGTTCAAGAATCTATTCTCACACCTTGGGCCACCTCCAAGCGTCAGGAAAGAGAAAGGCCTGCTACTTCTGTTTAGAACAAAAATGTATCTATTTCCCAGACTTTTGGCATAGTATGTCATCTAGTACGGCAATAAAATCACACTGTGGATTCACCAAATTAAAAGTTAAAATAGCGACATGTTTTTAGGTCGAGCCTAGAGCCAGCGTGCATGAGCTGCTCTTTTGAGGAGTAGGTCAATAGAGGCTCCGCCCACTCTCCTCCTATATTTGCCATTGGCTTGTGTCTTTGTCTGTCCTAAATGCTGGCTTCTGATTCGTTGATAGACGTGTTAGTCCCTCCTTAGTACCGCCTCCTCTTCATTTGTCACCTCCCAAGGCGATTGGCCAATTAACTTCGGTTGTTACACGGTATGTGTTATTTTGACTGTGAGCACTATTTTGTTTAATGAGGTTCTCCTATGGCAGGCACGATGTGCTTTGGTGCCTTCTTCTCCACCCCCTCTTCCTCCCTCCTATTGTCCGTGCCTTCTCCCTCCCTCCTGTTGTCTGTGCCTACCCCGCTTTCCCCCTCATTGTTCTTGCCTTCTTTTCCACCCTCACCCTCCCTCCCGTTGTCCATGCCTTCTTAACCCCTCCCCGCACTCCTGTGGTCTGTACCTTCTCCCACTCCCAGCCCTCCTTCCAGTTGTCTGCGCCTTCTCCCCCTCCCTGCCCTCCCTCCCGTTGTCGACGCCTTCACCCCCTCCCCCTGTGGTTGTGATGCCTACCATTTGCAATGCAATAGGTCTAGCTTAAATGAAAGACCTATTGCATTGCAAATGAAATGAAATGAAATGAAACGTAAACTTATAAAGCGCGATTGCTGCCCTGAGGCATCCAAGCGCTAACTAGAGAGTGCGGCCACATTGTCAGAGGCGATCAACCAGGGAATTAGTTGTGAGCGTTAAAAAGGAAAGTCTTTAGTTGTTTGCGAAAGGATGACAGATCAGAGTTGGACCTAATTTGGAGGGGAAGGGTGTTCCACATTTTGGCGGCATTATAGGAGAACATCCTGCCACCAGCTCTCATTCTTTTAATTCTGGGAACTGTGGCTAGGAAGGCCTGGCTAGAACTAAGGTATTTTCTAGGGTGGTACTGTGTGATTAGTTGGCGGCTAATTGCCGGTCTTTTGTGCCAGAAGGATTGATGAGATATGCACATTGCCTTAAAGGCAATTCTTTGCCGGACCGGGAGCCAGTGCAGGCTACTCAGCCCAGGTTTGGCTGATAGTCTTCGTGGCAGCTGGAGCAATGTGCGAGCCGCGCAGTTTTGGACTATCTGCAACTTGCGCAATGTGTAGTTGGGCGCGTCGAGGTACAGAACGTTACTAAAATCCAGCCGAGACTGGATCAGGCCTTGGATAGCAACTTGCTTGGCCTCCATAGGTAAGAGTGGAAGTACTTTTTTCAGCATCCTCAGGAGGCCAAAACACGTTGCGGAGAGCTTCGTGGCCTGGGAGTTAAAAGTTAAGGCTTTGTCCAGCCATACCCCCAAGCTTTTTATATTGTCCTTGGGTGCAGAGGGATACCTAGGCATGGAGGCCAGAAGGAGTCAAAGTGCGTTGGCACAGCGGGGCCCAGGAGCATCAGCTCAGTTTTATCCCCGTTAAGCTTAAGAAAGGTTGTCGTCATCCAGCTTTTTACTTCCACAAACATTTCATTAACCCCATTTGGGCTGATTGGCCATCCTCCTGCGCCAGAGAGACCACTAGCTGAGTGTCGTCCGCGTATGAGATGATCTTACTACCAAACGGACGGACGACCTCAGCCAATGGTCTCATATAGATGTTAAATAACGCAGGGCTTAAAGAGGAGCCCTGCGGCACCCCGCAGCTCAAGAGGTTTTCTGGGGGAGACCATGTCTCCCTCAAAAATCTGAAAGGACCTGTTGCTCAGAAAGGATTTGAGCCAGAGTATTGCCCCACCTGAGATTCCGACGTCGGAGAGGCGGCGGAGCAGCACATCGTGATTGACCGTGTCGAATGCTGCACTCAGATCGAGGAGGACCACTGCCACGATCCCCCTCGATCTAAAATCCTTCTAGCTTCCTCGGTGACCGCTAATAAGGCGGTCTCCGTCCCATGTCTAGGTCGAAAGCCCGTTTGGGTGGCATCTAGCAGCTGGTTATTCTCGAGAAAATCCATCAGATGAATATTGATGTGCTTCTCAAGGATTTTGCTCACCCAGGGAAGCAGGGAAATGGGGCGCTAGCTGCTGAAGTCGCCAGGGTCCAGAGTCGGTTTCTTCAGCAGTGCACGTACCATAGCCTGCTTCCAGGGGGACGGGACAATGCAGGAGGTGATAGAAGCATTGAGGAGATTCATGATAGTAGGGAGGACGGCCTGAATTACAGAGATCATTGCCTCTGGTGGAGCTGGATCACATGGAGAACCTGATTTTACTTGCCGAGCTAGAGATTCCAGTGAAATATAAGAAACAACTGCTTTTTCAAATGCTTGCTTACATTGCTTTCAGCCCAGCCAAGTTTTTGAAATGTTCGCTTTTGGTCCATTTTAACTTGGGCACCTCACGCACATTGGGCTGTGTTTTTTGATAGAAATCTTAAACCCAGATTGTACTTGAGCTGTTGCTATATTGGACTTTATACATTTAATAAACGTTTATTTCTTCTTTGCATTGTCTTACATATGATTCACCTCGCGAGTGTCCCTTTCAATGTTATGGCTTTTCGCGTTCTTGTTGGCTGTATTGGTTGCTGAGTTCTGTATGCTTTTATTTAACTGACATACCGGTTATGTCAATTGCTCTAGTGCCGTGTTTCTGATTCAAGTAGAATACGTTACGTCTGCCCTACCGCCGTTGTCAATCTTTTAAAGTAAAACCATGCAAGGCGATCGGGGCTCTGCTGCCTGTGCCTTATCCCAGTGAGCTCACTTACTGGAATTGGTACCCACTGTGTGGAGCCTAGATACCGATCTCTTGAGCAAATACGCAGTGTGTTCATTCATTTAAGTGATCTTCAGACGACAGGTGGACAAGTATCTTGATGTCAGATGAGCAAAACAGGTTAAGAGTTGAGAGTGCTGCACTCACTTCCCCAGCCCTACTAGCTGTTCAAAAGCAGTGGTTTCTTATATTTCACTACTTATAAGTGCTTGCTCCACCCACAGGCCAAGTGACCGGTCAGAGGTACTAATAAAAAAAAATCACTACCATACTGAAGCCCCAACCCTACCAGCGTTTTCGAAGCAGCATTGTATTATATATGACTGCCTTATAAGGGCCTGTTTCGTACCTAGCCCTACATCTATGTTTTTTTTAAAGTAGTTTTGACCGCGGACTTGCACATAAAGTATTGCTGCACTTTACATATTCACCAGTTACATTTTACAAACACATATTTATTTATGGTTCGCACAAGGCGATTATGTGATTTGCCCAATAACACAGTATGTTAATACAACGCCAAGACTCCACTGCCTGTTTGTTTGCTTAATGCACAGTCTGCCTCGCCTTATCGGGCCATCAGAAAAAACATTCTGCTTAAAATTGACTGCATTGGGGGCGTGGCTACGAGGGCAAAGATGGCGGACGTGGCTTGCTAGAGCTCCCGCCAGCCCGATATCATCCGTATATTTATCCTGGCCTCCGGACCCCTGTAACACCCCACACCTGCGGCGGAGGTTGCGGTTGCTGACGGGAGCCCTCCGGTGAAAGTATCGGGGTTCCAGGAGCTCTGACAGTAGCAATACCGGTGGCGATATCCTGAGGCCTACCCGCATCGTGGGCAGCCGGGGCCTCGAGTTTGGTGACCCCCGACCGGAAGCACCCAGGGTCGGCAGGCTGGTGGAGAGGCGGGACCCGCGATTGGGACCTGCGCAGTCAGCGTAGCGGCGAAAGGCGGTGTACAAAGCCCCGCGGGGGTGGAGAGAGTTCCGGTGCCACCGAAGCGCAGTGAAGGGGCGGCGGCCTACCTCGGGCTGCAGGAGCCGGGGACTCGAGTTTGGTGACCACCCGTCGCCGAAGGTACAGCGCGAAAACGGCAGGGGCGGGCAGCGTCGAGACTGCTGTTGGAGTGGGCCCCCCGGAGTGAGACTCTGCATACGATCTGGGCCCGGGGGCTTGTGAACTGACCTGTTCTTGCGGAGTTGAGGCCCCCCCCCCAGGGTTTGATCCCCCGAGTGCCGATACACTGGTGTGAGAGAGGGAGGGGGTGCGCGCATCATACCTCTGGGTCCCAGAGCAACGAGCTATGGAGCTGGTGGAACTGATGCCACATTTGACTGCCCTGGGGTGACGAACTGCGGTGTGGGGGACCCCCTAATCGTCCGCCGCGAGCGTTTGGCGGTGGACGGCCGTGGTTTGGGCCGCCTGGGAGCAGTGACCCTGAGCTCGGTGGATTGCCCCGTTGGCCCCCTTGACATCCCCGTGGAGGGCAGCAGGGGGAGGCGATAGTGGTGCGGGCGAAGAAGTCCGGCTTGACCTGTTTTGGTGGTGACCATTGGTGACGTGAGACCCATCGCTGAGAGGTCTGTGAGGCGGGAGCCCCGGATAGCGCCGAATCATGACCAGAGGCGGGGGTGGGCCTGCCAAGCAGGGACCCATCGACAAATTTGCGGGCCCGAGTGGAGGCCCCGGGGCGTCCGGTGGTCAGGGGTCGGGCCCCGACAACGCAGCGCTTATGGCGGCCATTGCCCAGTCCAGGGACATGCTGGATGCCTAGATTGGGGCAGTTGGAGCTGACGTGACCCTATTGCGCCAAGACCTGCGCAACGCCGTTGCACGGATAACAGAGACGGAATCCCGGATTTCGGTGGTGGAGGATGATGTGGGGACCCTAAAAAAGAAAATGGCAGCGACGGAGAACATTCAGCGGGGCCTGGCGCTCCGGGTGGAGGATGCGGAAGGACGGGCGCGCAGAAATAACCTTCGCTTTGTGGGCTTTCCGGAGGGATGTGAGAAGGGGCACATGGAACAATTTCTGTCCCAGTGGCTGGAGAGCTGGCTCCCCCCGGATGTCCTGTCCAGTTGCTTCGTGATTGAACGCGCCCATAGAGCCCTGACCCAGAAACCGCCTGCGGGAGAGAGGCCTAGACCGGTGATCGCTAGGCTCCTGAACTTTCACGACAGGGACACGATATTGCGGGAAGCCAGGGCCAAAGACTCCCTCCTTTTTGAGAATCATAAGATCATGATCTTCCCGGATTATACCAGGCTTGTACAACAGCAGCGGCATTCATTCATCGTCGCCAAGGCGAAACTTCGGGGTCTAAAGATCCAATACTCCTTGCTCTATCCGGCTCGCCTCCGGGTGGTCTTTCAATCCCGCACCCATTTCTTCGACAAGCCGGAGGAGGTCTTCAAGTGGACCGATGAAACTGTGAGCGTCAGGCCCCATGCTCAGCCGGGATTGAACCCGGGAAGATCGAGAGACTCATCGCAGGACAGGGGGGACCAGACAGCCCAGGCCAAACGACACAGACGGTCTCGATCTAGAAAACGCTCTGCTTTGAGGAGTGGTTCTCCTGAGGGGACACAAGGCGACTCTGATCAAACTGGCAAGGGCTGATGTGATACTGAGGGGCTGAACGTGCTGCTGGGGACGATTTGGGCTCCAGATGAAGAGGAGCTGTCTCCTAGTACTTTGCTGTATTGAGGGCTGCCTGCTGCACCTCTCGTGGTGGCTTGTCAGCTTATTTGTCTTTGAGTGGGGGTGGGGAGGGGGGGGTTCGGGGTGCTCCTGATAGGGGCTACTTGCCTCCTGCGTTGGTGGGAGTTGTCAGGGGAGGGGGGAGTTCGTACTGTTTGTAGGGGTAGTTGGGATCCATTGGTATGGTTGACCTTGGGCACTACGTTTTGGGCCCGAGGATACCCATGCCGCGACAGATACTTCAGAGTTCTATGAGGTATAGGGGTGGGGGCATGAAGGGAAGGCGGGGTGGGCCTGGGAAGGGTTGGTTGGGGTAGGGGTGGGGGAGGGGGTTGTTGTTGTTACGGGGAGTGAGGGTGGAAGGGGTGGAATGCACGTGATTTCTAATGTTTTGCTGATGCTTGAGATGTGTGTTGGGGCGTGGCGCTGGAGGCTAGATGGGCCCATTTCGTTTGATAATGGCTGACACACCGCCGTCGGGGCTCCCCAGGGAGTCCATACGAGTGATATCTTGGAATGTGAGGGGGATGCTCGATAAGATCAAACGGGGCGCTATCTTGCGGTGGGGGAAGAGGGAGGCAGCGGATGTCCTCTTGTTGCAAGAACCTCACATGTTGGGGACGAAAGTGCTTAGCCTGCAGAGGTTTGGTTATCAACAGGTGTATCATGCTGGATTCTCGAGGGGGTCCAGAGGGGTTGCTGTGCTGGTACACCGCAGGCTGGCGTACGTCCATGAGAAACAGTGGTCTGACCCACAGGGTCGATACATTTTTATTAAAGGGTTGGTGGGGACGGAGCCAGTGGTCTTTGGTAGTGTCTATGCCCCTCCCCCGTTGCAATGGTCCCTATCTGAGAAGTTGTTTGCACTGTGGGCGGACATCCCGGAATCCTTGGCAGTGCTGGGGGGTGACTGGAATGACGTTATGGAGGTATGTCTGGATCATCGGAGATTGCAGGGGGGGTTGACAGCGGCTGCCCCTACCCGGTTGAATGCAATGGTGGATGGGATGGGCTGGGTTGATGTGTGGCGACATATGCATCCCAGGGCGCGAGACCAAACCTATGTATCGTCTGTGCATGGTTCGTTTTCACGCCTGGATTATATCTTTATGCCCCATGCTTTTCTTGACAGGGTGTGGGTGGCCGAGATATTGCCTAGAGGATTGTCGGATCACTCCCCGGTAGCCGTTAGGATGCGACTGCAGAGGGCACGTCAACCGTTCCGCTGGAGAATGTCCCCATGGCACCTTCAACAGGCCGACTATGTTCAACACCTGCGAGGTGCGATTGCGCACTATTGGAGGGAGAACCTGGTGGAGGAGATAGATGCAGTCGTGGTCTGGGAGGCCATGAAGCCCACCTTAAGAGGGGTGGATATTGCATGGTGTGCGGCAGCGCGCAGTAAGCGTAGGGAAGCGATTACTGAGGCGGCGGCGCAGGTGGGAAGTCTGGAACGGCGGTGTCGGGAGGAAGGGGACGAGGTGGCGGTAAGGTTGCTCCTGCAGGCGCAACAATCATACGCCTCTGTGCTACTGGACGAGGCTCGACTGGCTTGGCTGGCCACGCGGAGCAGAATTTACCAATGGGGGGACAAATCCTGTACTATGCTTCAAAGACTGTGCCAGCGTACCTTCCAACCGATTACACTTCCGGGCCTCGCCGACAGAAACGGTGTGGTGCTCACGGACCCGTCGGAGCTGGCGGCGAGCTTTGCCTTCTACTATAAGGAGCAATACGCTACACGGGACTCTCTCTCGGCCGATGAGATCGATAAGTTTATTGGAGACCTGGCTCCGAAGACGGTCTCTGACGACACCAGGAAAGCGCTAGACCTTCCCCTTACGGCGGAGGAACTGGGAGACGCGCTGGGACAGCTTAATACAGGGAAGGCACCTGGATCTAGTGGCTTCCCATGCGAATTTTATAAAACCTTCCATCTCCAACTGGGGTCCCACTACCGTGCCGCGCTGGAGGTGGCACGATCACAGGGTAGACTGCCTGCTGATTGGCGACATGCCGAAGTGGTGGTCTTTCAGAAGCCCGGTAGGCCCCCTGACAGGCCAGACTCCTATCGCCCGATCTCCCTACTCAATTTCGAGGCCAAGCTGCTGGCTAAAACCTTGGCGAACCGACTGCTTCCGTATGTGACTGACCTGGTCCATCCGGATCAGGCCGGCTTTATGCCGCATAGGGCGACAAGGCATAATATCAGGCGGGCACAAGCGGCGATCGATGCTATGGGGGCCAGGGGAGAAGGTGCGGCCCTACTGCTGGCGGATATAGATAGAGCCTTTGACTCGGTCAGCTGGAATTACCTGTTTGCACTCCTGCCGCACTTAAACCTGGGCCCAGTGTTCATCTCATACGTCAAACTGCTGTACACTGATATCACGGCGTCTGTGCGAGTCTCCGGGGCGGTCTCCGAGAAATTCTCGATTGGCCGCGGGACCCGACAGGGGTGCCCGCTCTCTCCATATTTATTTGCATTAGCGATGGAGCCTCTGGCCTCTTGGGTGCGTATCGACGCGCAGATGTGGACTTTGAATGGGGAGGAAACATCACAGACAGAATTGCATTATATGCGGACGATGTCCTCTTTTTTCTTACAGACCTGCGCAGGTCGGGCCCCCGAGTCCTGGAGATCATGCGCATCTTCGGCGAGGTCTCGGGCCTGTCTCTAAACCCACGAAAGTCCACTCTGTGGGTGTTGGGAGGTGGAGTGGCGGCAGACCCTTGGGCAGCGACATTGCAGGTGGCGGCTGGGGGACTGAAATATCTGGGAGTGTTCCTCACTGAATCCGCCGATGTTGCGTGGGAACGCAACGTAGTACCGGTGTGGGAAAGAGTCCAGACGGATATCAAAACATGGTCTCGAATGCCTCTTACCATATTTGGCAGATCGGCAATCTTTAAGATGGTCGCGCTCCCACGCCTCCTATACCAGATACAGAACCACCCCATCGCGCCCCAGTGGTTTCGCCAGGTTAACTCTGTTCTAGGCCGCTTTCTCTGGGTTGAAGGGGCGGCTAGGGTGGCGTTGCGAACATGCTTCCTATTCACATACTGTGGTGGTATGGCCACGTCGGATCTGTTGTCCTATTATCAGGCCTCCCACTTATTGGTACTCAACGAGTGGTGGTACGGGGACAGAAGAGACCCCCGCCTATGCCCTAGAGCGCTCGTTAATGGGCGACAATACGCTGCACACGATTCTGTAAATTGAGGCGCGGGCTGCCACGTACCGCACAGGTGGTATTTGTAGTATGGCGGCAGGCGTTGCGTCGCATGGGTTGGTGGGGCAGATTGACAGCGGAGACCCCGTTATGGAAGAACGGGAGGCTCCCCGAGCTGGCCTCGCTGCAGGGGTTTGATGGATGGGATGCGGTTGGGATTTCATCGCTAGGACACATGCTGACCGGGGTTGCCCTCAAGTCCTTCCAGGAGCTTAGTACTGAGTTCCAAATGCCCAAGACACTATTTTTTCGCTATTTGCAGCTCCGGCATGCCCTGGAGCCTAGTCTCGTGGGCCTGGAGTCGTTGCCGGAATTCAGCCCCATAGAGGCGAAGGTCTTCATGGGCGACCTGGGAGATAAGAAAGTGTCTAAAATATACCAAACACTGGTGACACACTGCTCTTCCTCCCTGCTTCCCCTTAAGGAGGCGTGGGAGAGGGATGTTGGACCGCTAGATGAGGATGATTGGAGGGAGGCGCTAGAATCCCCGAGAGGGACAGCAATAGCAATACGACTCAGGCTTATCCAATTTAAATACCTACACAGGGCCTACTACACCCGGGAACGACTGTGGAAGGCGGGTCTGATCGTGTCGCCGGAATGCCTGCGCTGTGGTGCTGAGAGAGGTACGCTGCTGCACACCGTGTGGTCGTGTGCAGGCCTGAATAGATTCTGGAGTGGTGTTTGGGGATGCTTGTCTGAGGTGTTGGGGTGGGATCTGCCCCGCACCCCCCGATTAAGGCTCCTTCATGTACTGGAAGGGGTTGGGGGGAATATTTACAAGCGCCACCTGCTTTTACTGGGATTGGTGGTCGCAAAGAGAGATCTAGCTAGGGCGTGGAAGGGAGCGAGAGCCCCCCTGCTGTGTGCATGGAAGGCGGGTCTAGATTACTTCATGGGGTTGGAGCGCCCAGTGTTTGAGGCCAGAGGATGCCCCCGCAAACACTATAAAATCTGGAAACGTTGGGCGGAGTATAGGGGGCTGCTTCTGGAACCCCCGACAGACCAAGAAGATGATATGCAGGTTGTGGAGGACCCTGAAGCCTGAAGGGTTGCGCCCTCTCAAGCGCACTAATGCCAAGTACTGATAGTTTGTTGTGATCACGTGCAAGGGGTTAGGGAGGGATAATGGGTGGGTAGAAGGGCAGCGGGGTGGTTGGGGCGAGGGGTGGAGGTAGGGGTGGGGGGGTTTGTTTTATCCTCTTTCATTGATTAAGCTATGCACAAAACTGAAATGTGTTATGATATGTGGTGGTAATCTCCGGCTGTGGGGAGCCACGTGCTTGCCTTGCCTAATCAACCAATAAAAAATTTGTTGTGAAAAAAAAAATTTGACTGCATTTCACATGCTTTACCGGCCCCTGCGTGACACGGGATGAATCATATTCCCAGCCCTACTGGCTCTTCAGAAGCAGCAGGTTCTTATATGTGACTGCCAGAAGCAGTATTCTGCCTACAATTAACTGACTTTGACTTGCTTTACCAGCCCTTGCGAGAAGCTGCATTTCTCACTTCCCCCATGCCATTGAAATGCATTGGTTCCTTATATGTCAAGTGTTTGCTTCAATCACAGTGCCTACCAGTCAGAGGCACGGTTTAAAAAAAAAGTGTCATTACCATACACGTGGCTTCATCCCTTACCCTCCTAGCCTTTGTTTTTAAGTCCGGTTTAAAATTGCCAGCCCTTTAAATGCAATACATTGTCACTTTATGAATACAATGAAGGAACCAAAAAAGGGCACATTACACCTTATAAAACACCAACTGTTCAGAATTGCAACTGGGGAACAGGGATGGAGGTGGCAGTCAAGTGTTATATGGCAGCCAGGCTTTTGTTTAGCTTAAGCACACTGTACTATAACGCGTTCACTCCTCTTGGTACATGTTTAGAGTGCTGCTCTAACTTTAAGGCACAACAAAACCAACCTACATAAAATCACCAGCAACACATTTGAAAAAACCAAGTAATTTACCTGTACACTGTGGTTCACCAGTATTGATATCTTTTATAAATTCACATGCTTGAATCTTCCACGTTGTTATGGTGGGAGTCCCACGGTAACAGTAAAATAGAAGTACAAAGCTTAAAGGATAGTCTCCCTTGAGAATTGAAAGTATTTAGTAACCAGTTAACCTGATTAAGGAACATCCAAACTCCAGCCAATCACATCGCAAACCCCTGAGTATCCATCCCCGCAGAGTCACCATACCTCAGATTTCAAGCACGAGTGTAGTAAGTCAAATAAAAGAGGTATGGAAAGGTGCACCTGTAGGGGGAGGATGGAGGGCCGCATGTGAATCTATAAAAGATATCAATACTGGAGAACCACAGTGTACGGAAAAGTAACTTTTTTTTCTCCAGTATTGTATCTTTTATAGATTGGTGGGTCCCGCACCTGTGGAGGTAATCCAAAGTTCAAATACTCTTTGTATAGAGAAAGTACACAGTTTAGTTGGTGTGCAATGAGGTATCGTCCTCTGAGCCTGGACGTAGAATTCAATAAGACAGTTGCGTTTCCCCACTGGGAAACGTCCCTCAAGTGCACTGCCTGTGTCCAGATCAAAGTTCAATCAAAGTTCAAAATGTTGATGCAAAAAGCTTTTTATTTAGGTCATCATAATCTTCGTTACGGTTTCAAGAATTAATCCAGTTATTCATGTAGTAACGTGTATTAATGAAGCATTGTATAATAAGGTGCATATCGCCCCCAATGCATTTCGGGCATGGTGAATGCCCTTCGTTAGGGGGTATGCTCCTAGAGAAATCATAAAAGCAAAACTTAAATGGCAATGCCAGGATAGTGGGTTTTCCACCTATCCCAGGTTATTGATAGAAGTATCAGTGTGGGTAACTCGCAAACTCCTATGTGGAATAACATGCAACCTGCATCAAGATTATGCAGGAAAAGTGCATCGTAACACGAGATTAGGTTGAAAAAGTACGAAAAAACGTGGGGAAATAAGTGTGTAAATAATAAAACGCACATGCCCGGAAGGAGGCTCATACTAAATGGTGCTCAGGCAAGTCAATTGCCGCTATGTGACTCCTAACTTGTCAAAGTGATCTCTCCACTAGAAGGTAGCCATGCTCTGGTTTGCAGTTAGGAAAAATTTCTTCTAAGAAACGTGCAAAGTAAACAACACCTCTGATCAGAGAGGCAAACGTGAAAGGAGGATATCCAGTGTCTCAAAAAAAAAACGAAGATACAATGTGATGCTCATGCCAGTCTACGTTAATTAAAAGGGTATTTTTCAAGCTTAGTCAAATGATGGCAACAGTTCAGCGGTAACATGCTTAAATGCTGCGATTATCAAACCCTTAAAAATTAGCAAAATGTCTAATGTAGTCCGGTCAAAATACATACCACCTACCATATTCACAACTCCTGAGGGTTAAAAGAATTGTGTCGGACTAGGAACAACTACAGCCGGTCATCACCAACATGATAGAACGTTTCAAACAGAATGGTAATGTTCTTCAAGTTTTCTACAGAAAGTAGCAGGTTCAAAAATATTATTCTCAAACACTGGCCAATGTTGTAGATGGAGCCGACTTCAAAAGTGCGTTCACAGGCCGACCACTATTTGCATACAAAAGGAGCAAAAACCTCAAGGAATTGATCAGAACAAAAAGACTACAAAGGTACAATTCCATGTTTGAACTGCAGCAACTGCAATAACACCATCAAAGGCAGCACCGTCAACCATCCCACAAAAGGTTACATTAGAATTTTCTCAACTGCCACATGTGATTCCAAACATCTAGTATATATGCTCAAATGCCCATGTGGGCCTGCCTACATAGGGACAACTGAGAGAAAAATAAAAACGAGAATCAATGAGCATAAAAGCAACATTAGAAACAAGAGCACAAAATCTGTAATGGCCACGCATTTTATGGAACACAACTACAGCATCAGTCAACTGCTTTTCATGGTCTTGGAAAGGGTGGAGTCAAAAGAAGGAAGAGACAACCGGAAATTCCTGATCCAACGAGAAACGTTTTGGATTAACAGGATGCATACTTTTATGCCCCACAGTCTGAACGACCGAGTTGAATACAGCTGCCACATCTAATGAACGCTTCCTAAAGTTCCTTTCTCCTTAAACTCCTATGTCCCAAATTCCTATATCACATTTGTATATCATTTCAGTTGTACTCAAGTTTTTTTCTGTTCTCCCCTTCGTTTCCTTTTCACTTGTCTAGAATCTTTCTATTCCTTTTTATCCCTTTCGGTCTGAGCCTGGTGGGATCTCGACATATGGTTACTTTGGTATCGATCATAAACAGTCTGAATGTCATACCCAACTTTATTAACAACCTTTGTTACTCCCATTTTCCTTCTCATTGCCCGCTTTTTCAACTTATTTTTCTGCATAACATGGTTCTCTCACCATCATCTTTCCATCACAAAAAGTCTGAATGTTTAGCTTTCCAACTATATTAACAATCTTTATTACTTCCACTTTTCTTCTTACTGTTTTTTTTTTCTTTCCCATTTATATTTGTTTGTCTGCACACTATGGTTCTCTTACTACCTTTTCTTTAATTAGTCTGTGCAAACTGTAACATCCTTTATTCTTTGTTGAATTGTGCACTTTTATAATACACACGCTTTGCGTTTACAAACACACCAGTTCAATATGGCAACCGCCACCTGTTTCTATTTCTTTCATCGAAACACTCGGTGAACGTTCACGAGCAAGAGATGAGACACTTTAGTCGTCGGTAAATAACGTTGGCGCGCTGCAGCATGTTATTTTAAATGCATGTTGACCGACTGCATTAGACATTTTGCACATTTTTATGGTTTTGATAATCGCTGCATTTAAGCATGTTACATCTGAACTCTTGCTCTTTGCCATCATTTGACTAAGCATGAAAAAGACCCTTTTTATTAAATTAGAATGGCACGAGCACCACATTGTATCTTTGTTTGTTTCTTTGAGGGGCTGGATATTCTCCGTTCACATTTGTCTCTTAGATCAGTGGTCCTGTTTACTTTGCATGCTTCTTAGAAGACATTTTTCATTACTCCAAACCAGGGCATGTCTACCTTCTAGTGGAGAGATCGCTTTGACAAGTTAGGAGTCACTTTGAGGCAATTGACTTGCAGAACAAGTTACTTACCTTCGCTAACGATATATCTGTAAGAAACATTAGTTTGTGATAGATTACTTACCTTAGAATATCCCCAGAAGTCAGACTGGATCTGGAAAGTTATTGTCAGAAGTACCCCTGCGCATGGGTCGGCGTAGTCGTGCGGCTCTGCGTACGTCACTGGCGTTGTAGGTGCCAAGATGAAATCACTGGAGCTACTTAGATGCGCCCATGCGTGCTGACATCAGTTCTGTACACGACTTTCCGCAACAGGAAAGCAGAGCCATGCAAGATACCGACCACTGGTGCATTGAAACTAGGGCCCTGAAAGGGATGACCTTAACCCTAAAAATCAGTTCACAGAACGGGGAGGATGGGTGGGAGGGTAAGGAATCTATCACTAACTAATGTTTCTTACAGATATATCATTACCCAAGGTAAGTAACTTGTGCATCTGAAAGAAACACGCTAGTTAGGATTCCTTACCTTAGAATAGATACCCCAGCAATACCAACCCCGTGGTGGGTCTGCGAACCAAGATCACACCAGAAAGTCCTTGAGAATCGAACGGCCAAAGAAGCCATCCCTCCGGACTTGGCTGTCGAGGCAGTAGTGCTTAGCAAACGTGTGCAGCAAGGCCCACGTAGCTGCCTGACAAATGTCCTGCAAAGGGACTCCCCGTCCCAGGGCAGTAGTAGCCGCTGTGGCCCACGTGGAATGGGCGCGCAGCCCCTCAGGAGGATCCTTTTTAGCCAAGGAATAACAGATCTTGATGCACAAAACGACCCACCGAGAGGTGGTCCGTTTGTGCACCGCCCGTCCCTTCTTCGCGCCCACGACGTAGCCAACAAAAAGTTGGTCATCCACCCGGAACTGTTGTGTGTGGTTTAGGTAAAAGGAAAGCTCGCTTATCGGGTCCAGATGGTGGAGCCTCTTTTCCTCTTTTGAAGGATGCGGAGGCGGAAAGAAGGTGGGCAAGGTAATGGTCTGGCCGATGTGAAAGGCAGTAACAACCTTGGGTAGAAAAGAAGGACGAGTCCTCAGAACAACTTTGTCTGGATGGACAGAGAGGAAGGGAGAGGTTCTGTTTATTGCAATACCACATGGCTGTGGTGGTGTCCATGAACACCTACACTACACTTCCCCGGACAGAGGGAAGGAATACCTGCAGTGCAAGTCGGATCACCCGCAGCTTCAGAAGGTTGATATGAAACCGGGACTCCGCCAGAGACCAGAAACCTCTGATCTCCGCCTCTCCCATGTGGCACACCCCTCCCAGGAGGGACGCATCCGTCACCACTGTGTGCTCCGGTTAGGGTAGGGAGAGGATCTGCCACTGACCTAATCGCAGTCCGTGAGCCACCACTGCAACTGTCTTGCAGTACCCTCCGAGACCAGGACGTGGTCGAACAGGTTGCCCTGATGTTGTGCCCACTGGAACTTCAGGTCCCACTGCAAAGCCCGCATCCGCCACCTGGCGTGATGTACCAGAAGGGTGCAGGAGGCCATCAGACCCAGCAGCTGTAGGACCATCCTGACCGAGACTCGGGATAAACGCTGAAAGATCGGGATCAGAGCCTGAATATCCCGAACCCGCTGTTCGAGATATTCACGCCGAGTCCAGACCGCTCCGATGAAGAGGAGCTTTTGGGAGGACTCAGGTGTGACTTTGGCACGTTGAAGGAGAACCCCAGAGAATGCAGGAGGTCGGCCGTAGTCTGGAGGTGGGAGACGACTGCTTGGGGCGAGCCCGCCTTCAACAACCAGTCGTCGAGATAGGGGAAGACTGGAACCCCTGATCTGCGCAGATGAGCTGCGACCACCGCCATCACTTTTGTGAACACCCGAGGGACACTGGTGAGGCCGAAGGGGAGCACGGTAAACTGAAAGTGCTCGTAGCCATCGTGAACCACAGGTAACGCCGGTGGGCCGGCATGACGGGAATGTGGAAATAAGCGTCCTGCAGGTCCAACGCTACCATCCAGTCTCCAGGGCAGCCAAAACCTGAGCTAACGTCAGCATCTTGAACTTCTCCTTCTGGAGGAAGCCGTTGACGCTCCTGAGGTCCAAGATAGGGCGTAGGCCCCCTTTGCCATTCTTGGGAACCAGAAAGCATTGGGAGTAACAACCCCGTCCCACTTCTGGCCCAGGAACGCGCTCGATGGCACCCTCGGCCAAGAGGGCTGTAACTTCCTCCCGTAGAAGTTGCAAGTTATCCCCCGACATGCGGTGGTACTGCGGTGGCATGGCTGGAGGGGTCGCCTCGAAGGGGAGGGAGTAGCCCCTTTGGACGATTTGCAGCACCCACCTGTCCGAAGTGATGGTACGCCAGTGAAGCAGGTGATGGCGAACTCTGCCTCCCACTGGCGTGGAATGGGCCTGAAAGCTCGGACTAGGAAGGCTTTGAGGCAGATGCTACGGGAGCAGATGTGGACTGACTGGCTCTCTGTCCCCCTGCTCAGCCACGGCGGAAAGCACGTCCGTGACCCTGCTGAGGTTGGTTCTGCGACCTGTGGCTAGTCGAATGTGCGGGGGTGCCCCTTTCGTGGCCAAGAAAGGAGCGAAAAGCCGAAGTTTGCTGGCGCTGGGCCGACAGGCCCAAGGACTTGGCCGTAGCCCTGAAGTCCTTGAAGCGTTCCAGCGCACTATCCGCTTTGTCGCCAAAAAGGCCACAGCCATCAAAAGGTATGTCCATGAGAGTTTTCTGGACATCCCCTGAGAAGTTCGTGGATCTCAGCCAGGCGTGACGACGAATCGCCACCGTCGTTGCCATAGCTCTACCCAGCGAGTCTGTGGTGTCAAGTCCACATCGGATGGTATACCGTGCTGCATCCCACCCCTCAGCAAGAGCTGGGGCGAGCCGTGTCCTGGCCTCCTCCGGACACTGGGGCAGCACGTCCGCCACCGTATCAAACAGAGAGTGGGTGTAACAGTCCAAAAGACATGCGGTATTAATGCTTCGCAACCCTAAACTAAGGGAGGAAAACAGTTTCTTGCCAAACTGTTCCAGCCTTTTGTATTCCCTGTCCGGTGGTGCGGTTGGGAAGGCTGTCTGGGATGTAGAGGCCTGGATAACCAGACTCTCAGGGGTGGGGTGGGTGGACAGAAAGCAGGGGTCGCCCGGAACAGGGCAGTGAGGAGCGGTGAGGAGGCAGCAGGGAGCTCAAGGCCCAAGGCCTTAGCTGCCTTGTGCAGCACCACAGCATAAGTATCTCCCTCTTCCATAGCCATGGAAGGAGGAGAGAGAAAGCCAGTGTCAGGTGAAGTGTCAAGACCACTGGCCTCCCCTAGCTCATCTGCCCAGTCCTGACTTAACTGGCACTGCAGTGCCAGAGGGTCTTCAGACCCCTCCCAGTCCTCCCCTTCATCCGTGTCCTGATAAACAGGCAGAAATGACAGAGCCGGGCATAGGTGAATAACTCACCGGTCGGCGTCGGAGACGGCGTCGATCGATGCCAGCCCGACGCCGAGCCCGGGCCTGAAACCGGGGCCGGCATCACCAGAGGACGGCGCCGGAGGTGGCTTGGATGGGGTCCGTGCCGGCGGAGGAGTCGTGAGGTCAACCGGCGGCAACCGGGATCCAGGTCTGGATCCCATAGGGTCCTGCGGCGCCGGGACCGAAGTCACCGGCCGTGCCGGGCCGAAGCCAGCGGCGGCACAGGGCTAGGACCCCCAGACGGACCCCTGTGGCCCGAAGGCACGCTGCGGTGGTCTCGACAGCGGAAAGAGTCCTCAAGGCTACGAGGAAGTCTCGAATCTGCTCCGGAGTCGCATTGAGCCCAGGGACCGGAGGGGTTGGGTTGTTTGCGACACTGCGGGCTCCGCCGAAGCCACAACACCACCTGAAGCCGCAGCACCACCTAAACCCTCAGCCGAGTCGCGCGACCGGCGAGGGGAGGTCGAAGAACGATGGCGTTGCTTCGACTTCTTCTTACCATGCCTTGACTTACCTGAGTGCAAGGACTTCGAACTCGGCGAGCGGTGATGGCTGCAGCTCCGCGACACGCCCCTCGACTTCCTCCTCGACCGGGACCTCGAGCCGACTGCCGGAGCTGGAATAGCTTGCGGGACCGCTCCCACCTACCCTTCGACGTCAAGGCCCGGCAGGCGGGGCATGACTTGTCGTCGTGGTCGGCCCCAAGACAGTAGAGACACCGGCGGTGGGGGTCGGTAACCGACATCAGTCGGTGACAGGCGTCACACGGCTTGAAACCGGGCATCCCTACCGGCACCAGGAGTCGATGTCAACTCGAAAAGAATAGACCAAACAAGTCCGAAAGTTAGTCAAAAAATGACTAAGGGTACGCTCTTCCCGGATCTGCGCTTGCTGGCGCGGAAAAAAAAAGAACTGACGTCAGCACGCGAGGGCGGCGTCTAAGTACTCCGACGACGAGCTTCCGGCGATTACGACGCCAACGACGGACGCGGAGCCGCAATCGACGCGCAGGGGTACTGCTGACAAAAATTTTCCGGATGCGGTCTGACGCCTGGCCGTTATTCTAAGGTAAGGAATCTAACTAACGTGTTTCATTCAGATTACGGAAAAATGTGGGGTCAAAGTCGTGTCCTATGCTGACAATACTCAACTGGTGGTATCCCTAACACAAGCAGATGAGAAGGCAGCCATTAATTTTACAACATGACTGCAAAAACTGGCGTCCTGGATGGCTATCAATTGCCTTAAATTGAATGGGAATAAAATGGAGGTGCTGGTAATAGGTAAAGCACCATCAGTGTGGTCGTGGCAACAGACTTTGGGCCCTACCCCCACGCCCAGCGAACAGGTTAGGAACTTAAGGGTGTGGCTTGATACCAAGCTATCGTTTGAGCACCACTTCAGGCAAGTGGCAGGCACATGCTTTGGAGTCCTGCTTGGACTCCGGAAGACCCTGGACTTGCTGCCTACCACAGCCAGGAAAACCATGGTCCATGCCTTGGTGACATCGAGACTGGACGATGGAAATGTTCTCTACCTGGAAGCAAATGTCAAATGTATACAGAGGCTCCAACGTATCCAGAACGCAGCAGCTTGCTTGGTTCAGATGCTACCCAAGAGAGCCCCTTCTAAGGGGGGCCTTGGTCTCCCTGCACTGGCTTCCGATCAGGGAGCAAATCTTGTTCAAGGCTCTCTGTGTTAGCTATCGAATTCTACAAAGGAAGTGGCCCACCTACCTACACAACCTCCTAACTCCTTATGCCCCTACCCGTTAATTAAAATCGATCGGGACTGGCCAGGCCAGCATACTTACTATCAGGAGGGCTAGGATGGGTGGGCGTTCCTTTAGTTTTTTAGGCGGCACAGCAGTGGAACACACTCCCTTGGGGGCTTCGGAGACTACTTTTCGCAAGGAGCTGAAAACCTATCTTTTCCCCTAAGATTAGCCATCTGTCTTTTTTCTCCTAGTTCAGGGTCTTTCAGGATGTGTGCTTTAGGTCTGTACCGCAGTGTGGGACACACTAGCCTAGTGTTAACAGGCGCTTTATAAACTTGAGTATTATTATTATTACTAAAGGTGTTCTTTCTCCGCCCATTCCAATCTGACAAGGACACTCGTCTGGGATTCCTCTAGTCCCCTGTTTGCCCTTGCAATTGAGCCCTTAACTGGCCTGATTCGGTGCGATGCTCGGATTTGGGGATGGAAATGGGACGGTGCCATGGAGAACCGTGTTGCTCTCTATGCGGATGATGTCCTGCTCTTTCTAGGAACCCCACAGTCCTCAGTTCCTAGATGCCTTGAAATCCTCCACCTTTATGGGGAAACCTCTGGCTTGCGAATCAACTCATGCAAATCAATTTTGGTGGTGGTGGCAGGGGATTCTGTGGGTCAGCATTTGTGGCCTGAGATACCGGTATGACATTACTCCTTTAAATACCTTGGAATTCATGTCTCCTGCCTACCAGATCTGGCATAGTTCCTTAGTTTCCTTCCCCTGGAGTTGAATTTAGATTGGGACCTGTGGAGGTTAGAACACCTGCTGTTGAATCCAATGGGACGCATTGCTGTCTTCAAGATGATGAGTCTCCCCTGATATCTCTATTTTTTGTCAAACTTCCCTTGCCTAATCCCTCATATGTAGTGTCGATCCCTGACCTTGAAAATTACTTTCTTAGGACAGGGGGGCAGCATCACATGGCCTTTGCTTCTACGTAAAAGTCCCCATTCAATGGCAACCTTGGCATGTCCGATATCTATGGCTACTACCTCGCTGCTCATCTGGTTCTGGTCAATAAATGGCTTCTTGGGGGGATGGGATGACCTGGCATACTGACTTGAGCTACACCTGTTGGGTCTCGAAAGTCTTCTTGGTCATCTTTATGGTAACCCAATCCCTCTATCAACTCTCTCCTGTACCCGGGTGACACTGCATTGCTGGGGAGCGACTCTGTTCCATCGGCTGCAACCACCACCTTACGGATAAGGCACCGCTGTGGCAGGCTACCTGGCTCAGGCAGGTGTCTGGTCTTCTGGGGTTCGCTCAGTGGGAATCACATGGATATCTCATCTCTGGGGGACGTTCGCTGAAGAGGTACGTAGATGTCCTTTTAGGAAATGTGAGATCAGTACAGTCTCTCCCACACAATTCTTTCGGTATCAGTAACTGTGTCACGCTTTGTCGATCCACCTCCTAGTAGATGCCCGGACCCAAGTACAGTCCCCTTGAAGCCAAGCTGCTGATGGGAAGATGTGAAGATGCTATATCAATGATCTGTTGCTCCCTGTTGATCAATGCCCTGGACCAATTCGAAGACAAAGGTGGAATGGCTGGGTGGAAGAACTCTATGAGGATGATGACTGTAGAGAGGCATGTCTGGCCCCAAGAGAGCAGGCAATTTCTTTAAGGCTTCAGATGATCCAAACCAGCCATCTCCATGAGTGTATCTAACCCCCTTAGAGTCGCAGTGGTTGGGCCGTAAGAATCAGCCCGCATGAGCAAGATGCTCTTTTTTGCTGCCGCAGACTTCTTACATCTGGCCTAGTCCGGCCTGCTCTTTTTTGGGGAGGATGGGGTGGGGCAAGAGATTGGGTCGCCACATAGATCGGAGTACCTCTGTGGCCCACCTGTGCCTCCTAGAAGAAATTGTAGGCCTAAGGGCCTAAAGGATCTTCACAGAAGTGCCTCTCTAGTAGCCAAAAGAGACTACAACTGTGACTGAAAACTGCCAGAGGCCCCCTCTTTTGCGATCTGGAGAAGGGGAGTTGACTGGTATACAAACGAAGAAAAACCAATATACGAGGCAAGAGGCTGCCCTCAAAAACATCAAAAGATATGGGGTGGATGGTGAATGTACCATAGCCTACCGTTGGGATGAAGATGCTGAGATTTATGACTGATTGTATAATGGTTTATTCTAACACAAATGTGATACTGCTACTTACTTATTTGTGGATACCTGTGATATTAAATGTAAAAAAATAAATTTGGTTATGAAAAAAATTCTATCACACTCTGCAAGAAGAAAAAGCCCTCTACCACAGCCAATTCTTCCCTCAGCCCTCTTACCCTACTTCATAGGCCTAGACGAACTCCCGTCATCTGCTTGAGGCCAAACTGTTACAGGGCAACCACAAGGTTTTGCAGATTTATGTCTCCTTGGTGGGGAACACCCCTGACTTATTCGTAGAGCTATGCTCCTTCTGGGAGCAAGACCTGGGAGCCCTATCAGATGATGACTGGATAGCGGCTTGTGCCTTCCAGGGGTAGCGGCAATCTCTGCTCGTCCTCATAAAACCCAGCTGAGTTATCTACATAGGACTTATCTTACGCAGTGCGTCTATGCCGAATGGGGGTGATCGCCTCGTCCCTGTGGTGCCACAGTAATGCTGGAGATTTTTTGCACACCACATGGTAGTGCCCTAACCTTTGCTTGTCCTGGGCAGGGGTACTGAACTGCATGGGGCATATCTAGGGCTAGCAGACAACGGGTGACCCAAAGTTTACCCTTTTTTTTTTTAAAAGAGAGGAAGTCAGTCGGGTTTTTCGATCCGGGTTGGTAAACAATCTCCATCATGTATTGTTGCAGATAGATGGGCCACCGCTCAATTCTGGATGAGGGGGTAATCCCTGCAACAGAGGGACTAGCGATTGATGGTCGGTGACGACCTTGAAGGATTGACTACTCAAGTAAAGGGGAAAATGTCAGCTCGCCCACTTGATCGCTAGGGCATCTCCCTCGATCTTGGCGTATCACGTCTCAGTGGGTGAGAGTGCTTTGCTGGCGAATGCTAGGGCTGCCCAACACCCAGATTCCTGTTGCGGGGCCAGCACTGCTCCGAGGCTCACTGGGCTGGCATCCACCAGCAGCTCAGTGTGCTTGTCGGGGTCAAAGTACACCAGGGTGGTGTTGTCAAGTGCATCCTTGATACGTTGGAATGCTGCTTCTTCATGGTGACCCCAGTTACACTTGGTGTCTGTCCCGGTTAGAGTCCTCTGCGGTTCTGCAAAGATGGCCAGGTCCCGGATGAATCAGCCATAATATGTGGCCATCCCGCGGAAACTTCATAACTCAGACATTGTTGTGGGAGGCGGTGCTTGTTTTATCGCTTGGGACTTCTGGGGGTCAACTTGTATTCCATTCTGGTTGAATATATATCCGAAGAATTCAATTGTTGGTTTAAAGAACAGACACTTTTCTCGATGGAACGTGACGCCATGGTCTTGGAGGCTTTTCAAAGTGGCTCAGAGGTATTTGTAGTGTTCGGCCGCCATGGCAGGATGCATAAGAATATCGTCACTAACATTTAGGATGCCTGGCAGCCCTGATAGAGTCTCGTGTATGGAATTTTGAAATATCTCGGCCGCTGAGGCAACGCCAAAGTTGAGGGGCTTATAGCGGCGCAACCCCAAATGCGTGCTGAATGTGGTTATGTATCTGCTTTCTTCCGCCAGGACCAGTTGGTGATACCCAGCATTCAGGTCCAACTTGGAGAACCATGTCAGCTACTATTTCTTCCTTGGTCGGGGTTATGTGGCGTTTCCTCCGGATGGCCCTGTTTGGGAGCTGCATGTCAATGTATAGCCTTTTTTCCCCCAGCTGTTTTGGCTGCTCAGTAGTTACCATCGCAGAGACCTACGGAGTCGGTCCAGAGACCTTTTCTATTACTACTTCCATTTCAAGTTTCTGTAGTTCACGTTCCACCAGTGGCACGGTGGTGTCAGAGTGCTGTTGGTGTTATTGTCAGGTCAATGTGCAATTTCACTGGAGGATGCTTGAGGAATCCCAGCCCTTTGAAGGGGTTTGGGAATTGGTCGAGCAGATCATCCGTTTGGTTAGTCATTACACTCCTCGCAGAGAACACCAGGCCTAGGTCTTCCGCAGAGTGACTGCTGATCAGCATGTTGGTTTCGTGATCGATGACATGGATTGTTGTCATGATCTGGTGGCCTTCTGACTGGACAGAGACCGTCATCCGTCCAGGTAGGGGTAATGATGACTGACTCCCATATGCAAATATTTTGGTGTTGGACGGCACTAGCTGCAGCCTGGGTCAGAGGCGATTGCATTGCCTTATTCCCATGATATTTATGAGGCCCGGGTGTCAATGACGGCTTTTACTTCCGACCCTGCTATGTGGACTGTACATATGGGTTGCGGCATGCAGCGCCTCTTCAGCTCTCTTGAGAATGATATGAGGAAAGTTTCTTCTTCAGGCGAGGAATTTTCTACCCTGTAAGTAGATTGAGGGGTGGTCTTTGAGTCCCCAGAGTGTGTAATGTTGGGAATTGACGAATGGCAGGCATTGATTGGAAGTACCCGCACTTGTGCTTCAGGGGCTGGAGTGGGCACCCTCTGGGGGCATTTCCCCTCGCCTTCATCCTTACGGCGTCTGCTCGTTCAGTCTTGATGACTACATTCTTAACGGGCGTCCGTGCTAGTGCCAGGTCCATCTTGTCGGCTCTTGCGCCGGACAGGTTGTGTGATGTCGCAACGATTAAGAGGTCATTCAGGCTTATATTCTGTTGTCTTAGAATTAGGCTGTGCTGCGTTTTGTTCCGACATCCCTGAATGAACTGAGCGCGGATTCTTTTGAGTTGGTCATGAGCTGTGCAGGTGCTCGCTAATTCCTGTAGCCTGGCGTAGAATGTGTTGATTGATTCACCCTCCCGCTGTCGGGCTTGACACAGTTTGAACCTCTCAATGTCCAGATTTAATTGTGGGTTAAAGTGAGCATTGTGTGCCTGTGTTTGGTAGGTGCTTGAATAGAGGTATATTTCTTCTTCTGTGTAATGTAGACGTAACAAACGTTTTACGGCGCCGGCACCATCAGTCTATCGTGTAGCTATGAGGTAATTGTCCAAACACACTTTCCATGTTTTTCACCTGGGAGAGGCATTTGCAGGATCAGCTAGTTCGTTGAACGGGGGTAGTACACCTGTGAGTGTGTGCTCCGTGATAACTTGGCCGGGTGGTTCATTTGCTATTTATTTATTTATTTATTTTTTTTAAAAACCTTTATTGAGCAATAAAGAAAATACAATTACAGGCCTACAACCCCCTGGGCCGGCCAGTGACATATCAGAAAAGCAGTATAGCATTACACAGCTCATCAGCCGACAACCAAGGGTCCGGCAGCAATGGTACACTATATTGGTCAAATCTATAACGATAAGATACGGAAAGGTTTCATTTTTAAAACAAGCAAACAAAAACATCCAAGAAAAAGAGGAAAACGAGGCTGTGTCCTAAATTGTTGTGTCTGTTCCATACGAGACGGGGAGAGGCAATCAGAGGCAATACGGAAAAGCAGGAGAACCTCCAGGAGATAAAGGAGGGGGTGGGGAGAGGGGGACCCAGAGCCAGAAACATATCAATAATGTGATACAGGAGGGAGCCGAAACGTATAGTCAAGGGGAACAAGGAGCGTCAGGGGGATCAATAAAGGGGGGATCACATATCTCCCCACGGTATGAATTCCATTGGTCCCATATCCTACCCAATTTTTTGGGCCTGCCACGGGAGACATAAACAATCTTCTCTCTAAACATGCACCAGTCCATATTTTCTTCCCATTTGGAGACTGATGGTGCCCTCGGAGATCCCCACAACTGTGCAATGTCCCTTTTCGCAACCATGTTTCCCAGCGTGACCCACCGAGTCTGAGCAACAGTGCAATCATTCGGTTCCCATATATTCAATAAACAGCGCCTGGCTTCAGGTAGCAACTCAACATTCGTCACCCCACTCATCACCGCATGCACTCTAGTCCAGTAAGACACAACTTCCGGACATTCCCATACGATGTGGAGGAAGGTAGCAAGCATACCACAGCCACGTGGACACAGTCCATCCTCAGAAAAACCCATACGCATCAGTCGCGGAGCCGTGACATAGACGCGGTGCAGAATCTTCAGCTGAACGAGTCGCAAACGTGCCGGAATCGCGACCTCTTTGGGAGAGGATATCGCAGCCTGCCAATCCTCATCATCCAGTTCCAGCCCATCGTTAGTCCAGGTACCACGAAGCTGAACAAGCAAGTCTGATCGAGCATTGATACGTTTTTTATAAATAAGGGAGATAGTGCTGTCTGGAATATGGCCGTCCAGCACCCTGTCTTCCAGAGGGGAGCCCTCCGGAATGTCAGAACCGGTCGGAAAAACCGACCCAATGGCATGACGAACCTGGAGGTATCGGAAATATTCCGAGTCATTCAAACAGTATTCCTGTTTCAGTTCAGCAAAGGTCTTGACTCTATTCTTAACCCAGAGGTCACCTACCTTGCTGATTCCGATGAAGTCCCACCTATCGAAACCCCTTGACGTCCACAAGTCACCAAGCCTCACCGCGGCAAACAGAGGGGTCGCCCTGGTCAACTTATCTACCCATCCAGTAGCCGCGGTCGCGCTGCCCCACACCCGCGCAGCCACTTCAGTGGGTCCTGTCAAATTCTTCCTAGCGCCCCGAGAGTAGAGAGCCATGTAGTAATCGCCCCCGGGTAACAACCACCGGTCCATCTCGAATGCAGGATTCGGGACTGGACCGTACATGGCATGATTCACAGCGCTCAGTTGAGAGGCCCAGTAGTATCTTCTTATATCAGGTAACGCTATGCCCCCATCGTACCAGGGCAGCGTAAGCTTAGCCAACGCGATACGGGGTCGGCCAGCCCAAACTAGCTTTCTCTGGAGGAACTAGATTTCATGAAAGTAGCTAGCCGGCACTAGATCAAGTGTGTTTTGTACAGCATACAAAAAACGGGGGAGAGACATCATTTTGAACAGGGCCGCCCGTCCCAGGGGGGACAAGGGTAGACCACACCATGCAGCGACGTCCGACCGAAGCCGGGCGAGTGGAGGCAACAAGTTACGCTCATAGTGTATCACAGGGTCAAGCGAAATATAGATCCCTAAATACTTAAAGCCAGCACTAGAAACCGGGATCGGGCATACTCGGGCAGAGAAAGAGGATCAGCGGGAAGATACACGACTTGGACCAATTAATAACCAACCCGGAGTTACGTCCAAAGGAACTCAAAACATCAAAGAGTACTCCTAGCGACTTACGGGGGGACGTCAGGTACAATAAAATATCATCGACATACAATAATATACGATCTTCGAAGTCGGGGGACCACCGAATACCCTTTAGTGAAGGTTCCCAACGGAGCCAGGCGGCAAGGGGCTCGAGCGCGAACAATAGCTGTGACAAAGGACATCCCTGCCTCGTGCCTCGCCCGAGAACGAAGGGCTCCGAGGCTCTACCATTAACCACAACCTGCGCCAACGGCTGCTCATACAGGAGTTTAACCCATGCGATAAATTTCGGACCAAAACCGAATTTGGCAAGAGTAGCCCACAAATACAGCCACTCAACCGTATCAAAGGCCATCGAGGCATCGAGAGAAACCAAGATGGCCGGCTCGCTGAGAGACCCCGCCCTCGCAATGACGCCGTGAAGACGACGAAGATTGAGCGCAGTATTGCGTTGGGGGATAAAACCAGACTGATCAGGGTGAACCAACTCGCTAATCACCGTGACCAGTCGGTTTGCCAAAAGTTTTGCCAATATCTTGGGTTCACAAAATTATTTACAACAAGGGGTGGTGATGGACAGAGTCTCTGAATTAAGAAGAGTACTCTCACCCAGTCAAGAGATCAGGGCTAGATCCAACACCGTTTGTTAGCCTGCGCTACTCTGACGTCAATGTCTGTCAGAGTAGCGCAGGCTAACACGATCGTCTGCAGCAGACGATCGTGTTAGCCTGTGCTAATCTGACGGACATTGTTCCGGTTAATCGCGGATCTAACTATTGAAGGACCGCTACCTTATCTACGGGACCATTGTGCCCTAATTCACTGAGCCTATCTGAACCAAAAACACCCCCGGAAATCACGAAGCATTCGTGTCGCCACCCCCATTCCGGCTCCTCACCATTCCGGAACTGAATTTCCATATCCTAAAGAAACACCGTGCCAACTGTGCCGGTCGTTTACTTCTACTCAGAAGCGAAGCAAACTAATTTCTATGAATGGCTTACCACACTACGGACACAATCTGAGTCCACCCCCAGCCCAAGGGCGCATCAATCTTCAAACCAGGCACTGTAATTTTATAAAGTCCTGATGATGATCCCTATGTAATTTAGAGCGCGGGATCGAAACGTCGACCTTTTTAAGTAGCCATACAGTGTCACTATTTTTGTATTAGTTGCTGTTTGTACTACTCTGGTATACACTTGCACACTTGATCTAAAAAGTGCACCAGTCTGCTCTACTCTTCTTTGCCTGAAAACCTCCCCTTTACTCTACCACTATATCTCTCTTTACTTTCTGCCCTGAGTTTAGCACAGGATTGTGCCCGTCATTTCTGAAACCTTGTTTCCAAATTGAAATGTTATGAATCTCTTGATTATTGTATATCAATAAACTCCGTGTCCGGCTGGACATGGACAATCTAACAGCGGCCCATTGTGGTCTGTCTAGTATCCATTAATTTTTATCCGTGAAAGTGCTCTGGACCTCTGTTCCTTCTACTATTGAATTGTACCCTCGGTCCAAAGCCACCTTAAGGGTCCCCCCTTGTTTTTCTAGAGGCTGAAGACGGCAATGTCATCTAGATAAGCAGCAGAAAAGGCCTCCATCCCGGAAAGGACCTTGTTCACCAGCCGCTGAAAAGTGGCAGGAGCGTTCTTGAGCCCAAAGGGCATCACATAGAACTGTTAATGGCCCTCAGGTGTGGAGAAGGCTGACCTTTCCCTTGCTCCATCTGTAAGGGAGCTCTGCCAGTACCCTGATGTGAGGTCAAAAGTACTCAAGTATTGGGCTTCTCCCAGCCGGTCAATGAGCTCATCCGCCCTGGGGATCGGATGAGCATCAGTTTGGGTCACTGAATTCAGTCCCCGGTAATCCACACAGAACCTGAGTTCTGGAGTGGTGCCCGGCGGGGCAGCTTTTGTTACCAGAACCACCGGACTAGACCAGGGGCTATTTGAAGGTTCAATTACTCCTAGCTCCAGCATCTTAGTGACTTCGCTATGGATGCTGGCCTTCAACTTATTCGACAGCCGGTAGGTCTTAGACTTCACAGGTGGGCTGCCTCCTGTGTCCACGTCATGGGTACACAGGTGGGTCCTTCCCAGGATAAGGGAGAACAGGGAGGAATATTGCTCCAGGACCTGGCAGCAGTCCCTCCGCTGTTCAGGAGTCAGGGATGGTGAGAGAATCACTCCCTCCACCGACCCATCCTTTTCCTGAGACGAAAATAGATCAGGGAGAGGCTCACTTTCCTCTTCCTCAGCTCCATCAGTCACAATCATCAAGATGACCTCGGGCCTCTCATGGTGGGGTTTGAGGCGATTGGCATGGAGTACCCGATGGGGCTGCCAGGAAGTCTTAAGGTCCACTAAGTAGGTGGCCTTGCCCTTCTTCTCAATCACCTCAAAGGGGCCTGTCCAGCGATCCTGGAGGGCGCTCAACTCTCCAGGTTCCATCACCCACACTTTCTGGCCAGGCTCCAACTCCACAGGGTGAGCATTGTGGTCATACCACTCCTTCATCACTGCCTGGCTGGCTTCCATGTTGTCAGAAGCCTGCTTCCACAACTTAGCCATTTGGCTTCGGAAGGCCAGCATATAGCTCACCACATCCTTTTCCCATCCGTCTTTCACCAGGCTGAGAGGTCCATGAACAGGGTGCCCATACAGAAGTTCGAAGGGGCTGAAGCCCACTCCTTTCTGCGGCACTTCCCTGTATGAAAACAACAGACAGGGTAGGAGGACGTCCCATTTCCTCCGCAAGCTCTCAGGCAGACTCCTGATCATGCCTTTCAAGGTTTTATTGAACCTCTCCACCAGACCATTGGTCTGGGGGTGGTAAGGGGTAGAGAACCGGTAGGTAACCCCACACTCCTTCCACATAGCCCGCATGTAGGCTGACATGAAGTTGGTCCCCCTGTCGGACACAACTTCCTTGGGGAAACCCACTCGGGTAAAGATCCCCATCAGGGCCCTAGCCACTGCAGGTGCAGTAACGGTCCTCAAAGGAATTGCCTCTGGGTACCGACTGGCGTGATCCACCAGAACCAGGATAAACCTGTGACCAGCTGAAGTAGGTGGATCCAATGGCCCAACAATGTCGATGCCCACCCTTTCAAAGGGGGTGCTAACGACAGGTAGTGGTTCCAGGGGAGCTTTCAGCTTCACCCCTGTTTTCCCACTGGCTTGGCAAGACACACATGCCCGACAGTAGGTGTCGGACGCCACCCTCATCTGAGGCCAGGAGAAATGAGGGTCGAGCCGAGCAAAGGTCTTGTCCTGGCCCAAGTGTCCTGCCAAGGGTATTTCATGAGCCAATTCTAAAAGAAAGGCTCGGTAACGTTGGGGAACAAACAAGGCCCGTGACGAACCGTGCACTGGAGACTTGGGTTCACTGTAGAGGAGTCCATCCTCCCAATAAATGTGATAGTTCCCCGTAATGTTACCCGCTGCCTGGGCTGCGGCCTGACGCCTATGGCCCTCAAGGGTAGGGCACTCCTTCTGGCCCTTACAAAACTCCTCCCTGGTTGGGCCCCCCTCCACATGCCATCCGGCAGGGATTGGTAGGTTCTCCAGTGAGACAACATCCCCCTCCGTGGACTCCAAGTCCACCACCACAGGTGGCCTATCCATTTCACGGGGCGTGGATGCCGAGGCAGGCTTCTCCTGTCCCCGGATCTTTCCCTTCCTGGCAGCTGGCTGTGCCTTTGTTCCATGCTCCAGCCCTGGCGAACTCCCCTTCCGGGTAGTCGCGGACCTTGTGCTGGCACAGGCCCAGTCAGGTGTACCCAGCATCTCAGAATGAGTCCGGTATTCCACCTCCTTCCAATCATTGTGCTCCATATCATTCCCCAGCAGACAATCAACTGGCACGGCAGGGCTTACGGCAACTCGAAGAGGACCTGCAACCCCTTCCCACTCAAATGGAACCTCGGCCACCGGGTAGTGACCTATTCTGCCGTCAGCCATCGCGGCGGGTTGAAGCACGTGTGGAATTACTTGCTCTGGAGACACCAGATGACTCCTTATGCACTGGGACAGGAACAGACTAATTTGCATACAGCCAGGTTCTGAAACTGGGATGGTGCAGTGAGCTAAAAAACGGTGTTGGATCTAGCCCTGATCTCTTGACTGGGTGAGAGTATTCTGCTTAATTCAGAGACTCTGTCCCTCACCACCCCTTGTTGTAAATAATTTTGTCCACCCTAAGCGTGGAAGGGTATACTCAGACATGAGTCCCTTGCTCATTGCACCATCAGGATTCAAGCAAGCCGGGCCGAAGACGGCTGTAATGCCAGAAACCGGTCCCCGGAAGCTTGTTTCCTTCCCAGTGTAAGAATTGGCTTGTGTAGTTTGGTTTGCCCTGTTCCCATCATGCACTGGGACAGGAACAGACTAATTTGCATACAGCCAGGTTCTGAAACTGGGATGGTGCAATGAGCTAAAAAACGGTGTTGGATCTAGCCCTGATCTCTTGACTGGGTGAGAGTATTCTGCTTAATTCAGAGACTCTGTCCCTCACCACCCCTTGTTGTAAATAATATCTTGGGTTCAGCATTCAAAAGTGAGATCGGGCGATACTATGAACAGCGCTCGCGGGGTTTGCCATCTTTATGGATAACCACAATAGAGGCCAGCCACTGGTCCCTGGGAAGAAATCCAAGGTCTCGCGATGCCGCAAACATACGAAGCAGATACGGCGCCAATTTATCCGGGCATAGCTTGTATAACTCAACCGGTATACCATTGGGACCAGAGGCCTTCCCTGAACGAAGGGAGCGTATAGCGAGCGCAACCTCATCAATGGAAAAATCAGCCTCCATGAACACCCCGTCCGACTCCGAGAGACTTGGCAACTCAAGATCACGAAGCAGCAAGTGCGAGTCCTCCTCCGTCATGCTCGAAACCGGCGCGTATACAACCCGAAAGTGCCGGGCAAACACCTCAACTATCTCAACCGGGTCCACGACTCGCGTCCCATCAACTGTCTCAACTAGAGGCACAACACGATTCATTCTGTCCCGCCTATCCAGCCAAGCAATCAACTTCCCCGCTTTATCACCCACATCATACAGACGCCCCTGCTGCACACGATTCATTGCCTCAGCCGAGTCAGTCACCAAGGCCCTGTAATCAGATTGCTTAAGAGCCAAGACATGCAATTTCTCGGGCGTAACCCCAGCTTCCAACCGTTCCTCCAATACGGCAATCTCAGACTCCAAGTTCACCACCTCCTCATTTTTGCGCCTCCTCTCACCAGCAACCAAAGACAGGGTTTGACCACGGATCACAGTTTTATAAGCCTCCCACAGGGAGACCGGGGAGGACACCGATCCCTCATTTTCAGTGAAGTAAAAGTTCATACACTTGACCACCTCAGATCTGATTTTGGGGTTCTGAAAATGCCATGGAGTGATCGGGGCAAGCCAACCCCCCGCCCCCAGATGTATATCGATATGAAGCCACAGCGGGGAGTGATCCGAAATTCCTCTAGCCAGATGCTTGATTTCACGCACCGAGACCAACTGCACCACCGGCACGAGGATATAATCAAGTCTCGAGAGACTACCATGGGCTCCCGAGTGGAAAGTATACTGAAGCCGGCCAGGGTGCAGTTGTCTCCAACAGTCCGCCAACCCAAAGGCGTCCAAGAATTTCCCTAGCCATAGCTGCGATGTAGGGAGGAGCCTGGGGGGGCTACGATCACTCTCCCCATTTACCACAGAATTAAAGTCTCCACCCACCACTAGCAAGCCATCGGGCAAACCCAGAATTACCTCACCCAAGTCAGAGAAGGTAGTAGACTGCAGGCCAGGCGGAACATAAATAGACAGTATGGAAATCAACTTCCCTTCCCATCTCCTCACAATAGCTGCGTAGCGGCCTCTATCGTCCAACACCGTGTCATCTATCTCCAGGGGGAGGGAGTTCCTAACCAGGATACCAACCCCCCTCGATCCAGAGGTGAAGCCGGAATGAGCCACCAGACGGTAACCTCGCCTGTTCAGTGCATGACATGTATTGCCCACCAAGTGGGTCTCCTGGAGCAAAACCACATCCGGGGAACATCTCTTCAAGTATTGTAGCACAATCCCACGTTTTATCCCGCCCCCAAGACCATTAACATTCCAGCTCAACACCCTAAGTCCCCCACCCCCCACCCCAGAAGAGAGCGGACCGCTCCCCCCACCTCGAAACAGCCACATGATAGCAAGTGTAAAACAAAGCACAGCCTAGAAACAAACAAAGAGAAAAGAGCCCCCCCACCACCCCCAGTGAACCCATAAAACTCAAACCCTCCTCCCTGCACCCCTGCGGTAGACCTAAAAGCCACCCTAACTTGCAGTGTGCCTGTCGCCCCATTAAACTAACCTACACAAAGAGAGAAAAGTCCCCAGAGGAGGTAGATCCCCTAAACCCCCCCCACCCCCGGGCAGTCACACCATAACAGAACATAGTCTCTGAGCCACTGCCATAGAATCAGGCTCGCCGATGTAGACTCACTGCTCCTGGTCCTCCAAACCTCCTTCAGCGCCTCTCGAGTTCTCCGGGCCCTCATGGCGCGTCGATAAAGTGTCCAACCAGTCACTAACCACCTCGGGCGGTCAAAGAAGAAAGCACGCTCTTCATGCTCAATTCTCAGGCGGGCCGGGAAAAGCATAGCATATTTCAGTCCCAGTTCTCTGAGGCGCCCCTTCACACCCATGAAGCCCATTCGTTGTTTCTGGACTGCCTGTGTGAAGTCCGGGTAAAAACTGATCGATACGTTCTCAAATTTGGTGGGTCCATTCGTTCGTGAAGCTTGCAGGATAGCGTCCCTGTCACGGAAATTGAAGAGCCGGGCAATTATGGGCCGCGGAGCGGCTCCCAACTTCGGCTTACCACCCGGGACACGATGAGCTCGCTCCACAGCAAAGAATTTACTTAGGCCTTTTGGTGCCAAATGTTTCAGCACAAGGTCCTCCACCAGGATATCAACAGGCAAATCAGCAGAGTTCTCCGGGACACCCACGATGCGGACGTTATTGCGTCTGGCCCGGCCCTCGAAATCTTCCAGCCGATTAGCGAACAGATCGCAAGTAGTCCGAAGATTGCGGACTGTGGTCTGGAGATCCGAGACATCCGTGGTCAAACTAGCAGTCTTGATATCAAGGGATTTGACACGCTCGTCTGTTTTCCCCAGGTCCGCTCTGATGAGGGTGACATCGATCGCCACCGTATCTATCTTGGCCGCCAAGGTTTCATATTGCTGGCCCATGGTGGATTGGACACTCGCAATAGCGCCCATAATGTCCTTTAGAGTTGGCTCCTCGCTTTCAGGTGTACCATCACCAGTTTGCTCCAGGGCACCACTCGACCCGCCCGGGGAGCCCCTAGGCCGAGTAAATCGATCGATGGTCTGAGATTGGGCGACCCCCCCTCGGGACGGGCCTCTAGTGGTGCGCCTCTCGATGACCGCCCTGCCCGCCATGACGGGCAATGAGCTCCAACAGGATCTGTAGGATTCAGCCAAAACGATCTCCGTCGCGGCAAGCTCGGAACAGCGAGAGGATAGGGACACAGCGCTGGCTGAAGGTTGGCAACGAGAACAGAGCTGGAGCGCCGATCGGCGACTGGGCGTTCACAACAGCGACCAAAAACGAAACCGAAAGTACACCAGGGGCAGAGGGCGTGGCTCATCAGCCGTTGTTGTTCAATTGCCACCTGGGTACCCCGGAGACTCAAGCCCCCGGCTGGCATACGATGTAGGCCTCGAATTCCAGAGTGCAGTAAGTCCGACATCCGGCGGCCAAAACGATTTTTGAAAAGGACGTGGACATCAGCAGGGCATCAATAAAAAGTACCCGTTGTCATAATCAGGATCATTCGCAGGATAATCGCGGGAGGCGGAAAGGGTCGCGGGAGCCCTTAGCTCACGCGTCCATCTTGGAATCGCGCGAAGCCCCTCCCCTCATTTGCTATTTTGAGGGTGGTGTATAACTCTTGCCCCTTTTGGTTTTCTTTGTTTGATTGGGGGTGACTTCACCTAGGCATTGTGTACTTCTGTGTGTGTGTTTGATACTGGTCCGTTCCCCTCTTGACTAGGAGTTCTGTTGTCTTTACAATACTGTGCTTCCTTGATAGTTATGTTTGCAATTTTTTTTTTCTTCTTTCCTTTCCAAGAGATGTGTGGCACTGTGCTGGGTTGCGTGCCGCCCACCTTCTCTGCAGGCAGTCTGCTTCTTGCAGAGTTGGAGGCGTGGTTGTCCTTTTGCCACTGGCCCGCTGAAACGCCGTGCCACAAAACTCCTCGGGCGTGTCACTTGCCCCGCTGCTTCGCAGGGCCTCATCAGAGGTGAGGAGGGACGTGTGGGCAGGCCCAAGCGTTCTCCTCCTATTTATTTTTTAACCTCAGTCCATGGCTGGCCCAAGGGTGAAGTGTGACTACATCTGGTGTGCCTGGCAGCAAATCAACAGGACTGTTGACCTCCTACACTACAGATACAAGATGTACGAGTTACTTACCTTCTGTAACAATGTATCTGGTAGAGATGTTGTCTAGCCGCAGATTCCTTAACTTAAAATATCCCCAGGCGCGAGACTGTATCCAGATATTTTTGGCAGCAGCACCTCTGCGCGCCGGGGGACGGCGCCACACGACCCCGCCCTGACGTAGTCCACGTACGTGACGTCAGCGAGGTAATACAAGTCCCTCTCGGCGCACTGACATCAGTTTTCTTCAGAGAAACTTTTCCGTGGCACAATGGGAGCCACAACATGAAATGAAAATCCGTGAATAAAGAAGGAGGATGGTGGAAGACACCATTGTAAAAGACATTATTAGACACTGCCCACATATAAGTGAAAGCTGTGAGAAAGAGCCCCGCAAGCTAAGCGAAGACCCTTACCCGACTGCAACGAGGGAAGAACAGCTCAACAGACAGAAATAGACTGATAGTGTCATGTAGAAGTGTGCCGTCCAATAAGAAAGGAACACATAAAGAACAAGAGTCCACTGTAGGAAAGTATGAATAGACAGGCCTTTCCCCTCTAAAAGCAAAGGTAGAAAACAAAGCACAACCGACCCTCAAAGAGGATGAGCACAAGGAGACCAGGACCTAAGGTACTAGAGAAGACGGAGGGAAGGGAAGGAAACTGGAGAGGACAACGTACCTCCTTGTGAATCAAAGGCACCATATAACAGGAAAGAAGCCCCTCAGCAGAAGTTAACTGTATATGGCAACACTCAGGGTAGTGCAACAATCTGAACCCCCGTAGGAGATAACCCAATGGCAAGACAAGGTCCCCGCAGAATGGGAAGGCTGGGTGGGCGTTCGGGGGCGTTCGGGAATATGCGTCAAGACAACGTCTCTACCAGATACATAGTTACCGAAGGTAAGTAACTCGTACATCTGATAGAGACATCTAACCGCAGGTTCCTTAACTTAGAACAGATACCACAGCCATAGCCAAAGGGAAGGTGGGTCTGCGACAGAACAACAGAAAGCGACAAGCATCCGATCCAGCAACAGAGTGAAGGATAAAGGGGGGGAAGCTGTGGTGGAACAGCTAGACAGCAACCCTAGCAGCTTGGAAGAGCAGAAATAACAAGATAGTAGAAATCCTAAAAACGCCAGAATGGCGCTACACCATACCCGTATAAAAATGACAGGTAGAACGGCATGAGCCCTATACCAGAGCAAAGAAAGAGAGAGAAAGAGAGAGAAAGAGAGAGAGAGAGAAAGAGAAAGAGAGAGAAAGAGAGAAAGACAGAGAAAGAGAGAAAGAGAGAGAAAGAAAGAGAGAAAGAGAGAAAGAAAGAGAGAAAGAGAGAGAGAGAGAGAGAGAGAATGAAAGAAGAACCACTCTCCGCTTAATGGCACACGATGAGTACACCGACCCAAGCTCAAAATGAACTTGAAGAGATGCAACCAGAGCCTAAAAGACTAGCCTACAGAAGGAAACCGAAAGAGCCGGTTTCAAGAGCCCAAAGGCTAGAGCTAGAACCTGAGCAACGCTTTGGGAATAGCAGGCGGTACAAGAAACACGCCAAGTGCACACCCAATCCCAAAAAGGGGCAATTAGCCCTGTATTCAAAACCCGCTGAAGCAGGTAGAAAATGCAGCAAGCAAACGGCCATAGAGACCATAAAGTGGCTTACACAAGAAGCATAAGAGTGCCCGACTGGGCAGAATGAAGCCAAAGTGAGAAACAACCCACAATATAGACTTGCAGGCAGTAGACAAGGACCACTGCCTCAGAAGAGCTGTCCCGCAGGTGTAGCTTTAACAATAGTAGGTGATAATTTGGAAAAAATGGCATATCCAAAGGAAGTGGCCAACAACATCAAGCTAACGAATGGAGTCACAGAATCCAAAACCAACACTCCAGAAAAGACACGAACAGTGTCGAACACCAAAAAAGGGAACACATGTCAAATTGGGAAATTACCCCAGTAAGCAGATGCAAGGAGTAACCTATGGGCAACTTGCAACAACTCAGAAAAGCTCCCCCATACATGGAGATATTGGTCCAGACCTCGCAGCCTCCAAAGAGGTGGCGACATAGGAAGAGGAATACCAAGGCAACTAGCAGGTATACAGAAATGTATAGACATAAAATTATGTAGAGACAGAACTAGCAAAGAGCAAGAACACGTCCATACCCAAGGAGGTGGATGGCGTAAGCACGTGGCACCCAGACAAAACATAGAACATCGTACAATGGATCACCAGGCGATGCATGGGGTCCACAGGATCTCCAGGCCCAGGTGAGATTTACAAAGCTAAATAATAGCATACAAGTACCCCACATGGAGTATGCATACCCCAAAACAACAGGGAACACCTCTTAGGGCATTAAGCCAAGCCAAGCCAAAGGAGCGCAGTAACGAACTTAACCCGGGATCATGAGTTCCCAGCCGTATGACATTACCGAGTTGAACCACCAGCTCAATACCACAGTCAGAGGACCATACACAGCAACCTGTGGAACACTGCCACAGCAGGCCAACAGGCAGCTTAAAGCAAAACGCATCCAAGGAATGCCAATAAAAGGGTAATCACCCTTGACAGGAAAAAGAAGACGTAATGCTCACTGCCCATGGCAAACACAGAGCGCATCCAGGATGCAAAATGAAAAAGTACCACCACAGAAGACCGGTCTAAGAGGACCTAAGTGGGAGGACGAAAGCCGCTGACTCGGCGTGAGCATCAAAGAGCAAAACCCCATCAAGGGGTAAGTCAACCAGTCGCTCCTGGATATTTTCTGGGAAGACGCTATCTCGCAACCAAGCGTGACGCCTCAAGGCAACAGAACTCGCCATGCAGCGGCCCAAAGAATCTGCAGTATCTAAGGCCAAACAGATTGTGAATTCGGCAAGGTCGCGGCCATCCCGGATGAGGTGAAGGAGATCAACGCGAACACCTTCAGAGGTGGCAGTATGCAAAGACTCTGCAGAGTCCCACAGAGCAGAGGTAGCCCGAGCCAAAACACACACTGTATTTAAGGACAGTAGGGCAGCACTAGTGGATGCAAAGACGTTCCTACCCCATGATTCAAGCCACCTGGACTCCAGAGAGGGAGGAAGTGTTAGAGGGGACACAGAACGAAAGGCAGTCTGCAACAAGAACCCCTGCGCATCAGGGTGCACGAAAAGACAGACCGGATCATGTGGAGCTGGACGGTGGCAGTGCAAAACTGAACGAGCCACCGGGTCACCTGAAGCAGGTCGCAACCAGGTACCCAAGAGGGCATCATAAAGGGAAGTCTCAAAAGGCAAAAGGGGCTCCATATTTCCAGACGGACGGAGGAGTACCTCAAGCAAGGGGTCCGCAGATAAAAGGGTAGAGGGGGGTTGCATATTTAAAATGTGGGTGGCCAAAGAGACCAATTTAAAAAATGCCGCACTAGCCTCGGTAGCCCTTTGTGGAGGGGAAAACAGCTCATCAGTGGGGGAGGGTTGTAAGCTGACCCAATGCCCCACGGAAGAAAGCCCCATGGAAGAATGAGGATCCTGACGGGGCTCCTGAGGACGCGAACAGCCTCCTGGATCTGGGAGCTCCTGAGGAGGCTACACAAATTCCAAAGAGGGTACAGGTAACACTAGCTCCGGTGACGTCGGGCGGGAGGGCGGCGCCAAACTCTCTCCAGAGGCCTCTATAGTAGAGTCCAGAACTCAGCGTCGACGCAGCCCCGAAATGATGCGTTTCGGCGCCGATTGCGCCTCGTCAGACGCCGACTCAGCAGCATCCGCCGTCGAGTTGACACCGTCCAGCGCTGAAACTATGACAAGCTCCCCCTCTGAAGGAGAGGGTGCCAGGGCTGGCAGGGCAATCGTCTGGCGCCGCCTCGGCGCCGGCTCCGCCTTATCCAGAACAGGCTCCGATTCCGGAGAAAGGAGCGGAGGCGCAGCCGAGGAGGCGAACCGTCGGCGCCGGGACGGCGCTGACCCCAGCTCCGGACAGGCAGCCACCTGCCCGGAAGGCTGAGGTTTGCTCAAGTCAAGGCTATAAGCACGGCAACCACCTGCGGTGCCACAGGGAGCCCCGCGGGGCTTTGCACGTGCGGCAGAGGCACTGCGGGTCGAAGAGGGGGACCCAACCGGGCCGCGCCCTAACCACACCATATCTACGACGTTCCTGGGAGGCAAGGGCTCAATTGGTGCTGGGGGTGAACCCGCTGGCGAGTCAGTCGGAGACTCCACAAGAAGCGGAGTGCCAAAGGATGCCCCAGGAACGGGAGACGACCCAAGGGAGACCTGCAAAGCCATAGCATAAGACTCAATTTGGGCCCGAGTTGTCCCCACACCCGGAAAGGGTGGATAGTAGGGGGGGCGCACGTCCGGAAAGTTCCGGGAACCAGTGCCCCTGACAACAGAAGAAGGTGAGGTCGAAGACCTGGGCGACAAGCGCCTTGACTTACCAAGTGGAGAACGATGGCCCCTGACCCCAGAGGGCGATCGACGACGGAACCGAACAGTAGAGGGACCTGCAGTCGACGAAGAAGCCAGAGTGAGAGATGACTCCGACCGGGACAGCCGTGCCGAGAGAAGCTTCATACAGCGCTCCTGACGAGACTTTGGTTTCAGACGTTGGCAGGCTTCACAGTCCAGGGAGTCATCGTGCTCGCCCAGACACCACATACAAATAAGATGCGGGTCCGTCGCAGACATTTGCCGCAAACAGAAATCACAAGATTTAAAGCCCAAAGGCATTGTACACTGTTCCAGATGTGAACACAGGCCAGAGAAGCTCACTCCGGATCCGCGTTGCATGCGGAAAAGAAGGAAACAGACGTCAGCGCGCCGGGAGGGACTTGTATGACCTCACGAATGCCACATATGTGGACGACGTCAGGTCGGGGTCGTGTGGCGTCGTCCCCCGGCGTGCAGAGGTGCTGCTGCAAAAAATTTCCGGAACCAGTCTCACGCCTGGGGATATTCCAAGTTAAGGAATCTGCGGCTAGATGTCTCTATCAGATGCATATGACATTTTATTTTTAACTGTATGTACCTGAACTATTGGGCCAGTGGTCACTGTCGTCTTTTTATGTCATGGGGTAAGGACTTGAAACTAGTTACCACACATTCATTGGAAAAATGCAGTGCTCTTCACTGAGGCAAGCGATCACGGTCTGCACCAATGAGTTGTTTAAATATTTTTTATCTGAATAAAGCAGAGATTGTCCCTTCCGTCCTAGAACTATTTATAAAGCAGATGTGCACATTGTGAACTAGCTAAATGACTTCATTAACACAGAGGGTAGTCAATAAAATGAGCTGATCTATTGGCCCATGCTGTATACTGTGGTGGGTGGGAGCAAAATGTGACTGACAGTGTAAAAGACTAATGGATAAAAACAACTGACGAAATGCCTCTATATACTTGTATATTATATAAATATATATATTTTGAAAAACATTGGTCTGGTAGAACAGCTAAAGCTGTCTAAAAGGCCATACCTAAAAAGACTTGTATTGGAAAGATAAATATACTCACCAGAATGACACAAAGACAACCAACTTCACACAAAGGAACTTGCCAACAGGCTGGATTGGATTCAGTTCCTCCTTTAATACTTTATAAAACAGCACAAGGCAGTACATGGCAAACTATACCCAGGGAAAATGCAAAGAAAAAATGTCAATACGCATTCAGTCCTGAAATGCAATAACTTTAGTACACCACAAATGCTTGAACTAGATTGAAAGTCATACATTCGAATGCAATTAAAACTTCAATCCTACAAGACATTTAATTTAATAAAGGTATTTTCGAAAACACGGGAAATGGCATTGCATATTTATCAGGAGATCATGTCATAAAGAAACTGATTAGCCACATCTTACAGGTGAAAGTCAGTAGGGAGACAAAGTCTAACTTGCCGATGTGTACACACCTGTACAGACTAACATGTCTAGCGTGATGGTATATTTGATATTTTTTTTAATCTAGAACAATTTTCAACTGAACATTTGTTTTCAAGAAATGTGTCTAAAACTACTAATGGAGTTTGGCGGTGGCACATTGACAAAATATTATATTTATTAAAACATGAGTAAATGGTTCATTTGAAAATGCTGCATGCCAGACTATGTTTATTAGGTGAGGAATGTGAATTACCCTCAGTCCTACGAAAAAGCACCCTATTAATTCTGCACAGTCAGTCCCCTTATACATCGAAAGCTCCACATAGGGAGTCAATATATGGCAAGCTCTGCGTCGACAGTCAGATAAGTTTTACTACATTTGCAACAGGAATCACTATATCACAAGGGACAGTGTGCATTGTAAGTGTTTTGCCACTCAAACATAAGGACTGTTTCCATGCCATCTTCTTTTTACTAGTTAACATTGGCTCACTCACCACTAATTTAAACTTTAAACTACAAATAAAATATAGCAAAGCTGATACTCACAATAAAATATCAACCAAGGGGGAACATGACTGACCGGAAGCTCACTGACTGAGCTCTCTGATGCCAGCACGCTAAAGAAAACTGAATGCTGTGTTCCAGTTTAAGTTACAGGAAGAAGATATCCAGTCTATTACCACGTGTTGCTGCTCTATCAATATCCGAAAACTGAATTACAGTTTACGTTCGACCTACTCAGACACCCTGCCCCATAAAATCCTCACCACTGCAGGAGGGAATAGGTGTAGAGCTTTTTTTAAAATTAACTCTATTTGTAAGTTTTAAGTAACACACAACTATCCAATGTCAGCATTCATTGATAGTATAGACTTGGGCACATTGGTTGCCATACCAACAATTACACTTATCATGAGCAATCACATAGTAGTTCCCCCATGCATGAAAAACATCTAATCCCTCTACCCTTCTGAGCTCGTACTATCTCCGCCCCAGATGTACTTTGTGGGCTCCCGGAGGCTCCTCGACCAGCAAGTCATGGCAGAGTTCCCTCCATGCCCATAAATCCTCCTCTAGCTTTTCATCTCTGCATCACACTTTCATATGTACCACCTTCGCTAGTGTCCACTCGGGCACACCTCTCAGCCACGCTGTGATCTCAGGAGCCTGTACTCCCATCCAGACAATCGCTATTCTATGCTGAGCTAGCACTAGGATGAGTTGCAGAAGCTTGTATGCTGTCTTGCTTAGTTTTTTAGGTTTACCTATGAGCCCCAGCAGACAGGGTTGGCGTCAATTTCACACGACCACTAACGCTTCTCCTTACACTCTCTACCACCTCTGTCCAGACGAGTCGCTCTTCGGGGAACTCCCAGGCCAGATGCAGGAAGTTGGCCCCTTTCATGTGGCACCTAGAACACGGGTTGGATCTCTGCGGAGAAGTGCAATGTAGTCTCTCTGGGGTCATAAATGTACGGTGCGCATAATTATGAAGGAGCAGCCTAAAGAGTACACTGCAAGAGATAGTGCGTGTGAGCGCGTCCACTGTCCTCCAGTATCCGACCTTCAGGGGCTCCTCCAGATCTGCGTTCCATGCAGCCAATGCCCTTGTTGGCGGCCCCAACGCATCTGAACTCATGAACATATACAAAAGGGAAATGAGGCGTCTACTAGCTCTGCATGTAAGCATTACATCGAAGGTTAGCGTGTGTTGCGTGATCGAGGGGTATGTGGGCCATATCTCTTTACATACGTTGGACAGTCTGGCATATTGTAATTATTGTCCCTGCCCCTGCCCAAAGTCTCCGCACACCTGTTCGTAAGTGATAAAGCTATCGCCTTGATACAGGTCCGTCAGCATACCGCATCCTCCCTCCTGCCATGCTCGACGTGACATGCTGGACATCACCCTCCTAACCGTGGTGAGGTCCTACACAGATAGCTCCCGGTGAAACGGAGCACGCTCCACAGAGGTCTGCCAAATGCACGCAGTCTGCCTCACCACATATGGGACTGCTTCAGATATTGCTGCTACCTCCAGCAACAATGCCGGCAGGCTAACAGCTGGTGTCCTATCGCGTAGCAACCCCTCCTCCCAATTGTCCCCTTGGTCTAGCCAACGAGCAGCGTGCTGAAGCTGTGGGGCAAAATAATAAAGATCAAGTCTCTATTCCTCATGACCGCTGTCTTCATATGTGCGGGCCAGTGTGGCAAGCGCCACTCTGCTTCGGCGTCCTGCCCAGTAAAGTTCTATTAGTATGGAGTCCAGCATTCTGAATATCCACCTGGGTATACAACATAACACGTTTTGTAACAATGATAGATAGCAGGGTAGCATCACCATTTTGGCCTCCGCCAGTCTGCCCATTAAGGATAGAGGGAGGCTCACTGAGCACTTTAGAGCATCAATCGTCTTGTAGACGTTGAGTTGCAGTAGTTGTTCATCCTCTATTGCCACTTGTATACCCAGGTACCTGAAGTGCTCAGTCTCCCATTGCAGACCCAGCTGTGGGAGGCAGCCCGGGGAAGGCTGGCCAACCGATCCAACGAAAAAGAGCAATGATTTGTGTGCATTTAGCGGCAACCTTGAACACCCGCCAAACTCCTTCAATACCTGAAGGAGCTTCGGGATGGCGTCCCGAGGCGAGGAGACGTAAAACAAAGCATTGTCTGCATATAGGGATATAATGAGTGGAATTCCACCTGTGCTAATGCCCCAGAGCCCCATTTCCTGGGCGCCCGGATGGCCAGCGGCTTAATTGCCAGGGTGAATATTAGCGGCGATAGTGGACAGCCCTGTCGCATGTCCACTCCAGCTGCCACCCTTAGGAACTGCTATGTCTCGGACCCTGGCACTGGGTGCCGTATACATTATCTACACCCAGTGGCGGAACCGAGGACCAAAGCTGGCAACCCTGAGCACCTCTAGTAGGTACCCCCAGTCCACTAAATCAAATGATTTTTCTAAGTCTATGGACACCAGAGCTAGCTCCTCGCTGCTGTGTCGCATTTCGTGCAGAATGTGCATCAGCCTTCTGATGTTCATACCCGTGCTGACAGTTGACTTGAAGCCGCACTGGTCCTCTGGAACTAGGTGTGCTATGTGCCGGTCAGTCTAGCTGCCAAGACCTTGCAGAGTATTTTGATACCTGAATTTATCATGGTGAGGGGCCGATACGCCGCGGGATCTCTGTCGTTTCCCCCAGGTTTAAGCAGCATAACTATCTCGTCCTCTTGCAAGGTTGCAGGCAGCAGCCCAGTCTCAAAGGCCTCCTCGAACACCTGCAGCAAAGGCGATGCCAGCGGGCTTGAATACGCCTGTAAAAAGGCCACTGGAAAACCATCAGCCCCTGGGGCCTTGGTACCCAGCATAGCTCGCAGTGCCTATAGGATATCATCAACAGTGTTTTTAGCGTCCAATTCTGTCACACCCGTGGGCAAAAGTCCAGACGCTGGGAATATAGCGATCACTACCCCTGGGTTTGCAGTGTAAACCCGCTTTAAATGCCATTGGAAAACCTCCAGTATTCCCGCTCTGGTGTGGACTAGATTCCCTCTCGCAGCCATCATAGGCGTTGTCTGTGGGGTCGTCTGTTCCCTGCTTAGGATCCAAGCCAGGAGACGCCCTGGCTTGTCTAGTCTGTCCCAGATATCCGCTATATGCGTGCATTGCGTACTTTCATACTCGCCCGTATCCAAGTCCGTCGGATCCCTTGTCTGGATTGCAGCTAGGGCTTTCCCTTCCCTATCAAGCTCCCCCAGTAGCTGTCTTCTCACTCCACACACCAGACCCAAAACGGCCCTTGCCACTGCCTTGAGGGCCTCCAACTAGGATGCCGTCCCAGCTGGTCCCTCCCAGTTCCCAGCCAAGTAATCAGTTACCACCTTTGAAAGGGCGGCCCTCCCCACCAAATCTTTAAGTATATCCGGCAAAAATCTACATCCCCTCAGACCCAGCATGGGAGTCCCCCACCTCACTAAGCAACGCCCCGGGACATGGTCGGACAGAAAGTGTGCCAAGTGGGTTATTTCTGCGTCAGGAAAAGTTGGAGTACTCAAGACCAGAACTCTAGCCTACTGTGTGTTCCGTGAGTAAGTGAATGACACGTGAAAAGTGTGTGGGTGGGGTGGGGTGGAACTCCCGCCAGACGTCCCGAACACCTAACTCATGCATGACGTCTCCGAGCTTTTTTGTCATTCTTGGTTTAGTTCCAAATTTTGGTGGATGCCTATCCAGCTCAGAATCAAGGACGGCATTAAAATCTCCCAACCATATGAACGGGGCGTCTAATTCGTTAGCCAATAGTTCCCGGATGAACTGGAAAACATGGGATCATTAGTGTTCGGAGCGTATGTGTTCAGGATAGTAATCTCTCTGCCGTGTAGCGTGCCTCGCAGAAGGACATACCGGCCGTTTATATCAGACCCACTATAAGTTGGGGTGAACGCTATGCCCGGAGCCACCCAAATCATTGTACCCTGGCATATGTAGAGAAGGAGGAATGATGTGTTTGGCCTCCCCACTATTTGGCTACCTTGGCAGCACAGTTGTCATCCAGGTGTGTTTCCTGGAGACATGCTATGGATATGTGGTGACGTTTTAGAAAGGTTAACACCCTATGCCTCTTTGTGTAAGTGCCCAGGCCCGAACATTCCAGGTTAGGAATCTAAACTCTGTCTCCATGACAGAATAATCTCGTGCTGCGCCTAATGCTAGTCCCTGCCTACCCATAGCTGACCTCTTAAGGTCAATACGAAGTTGAACAAGGGAACCTCCAGAAATGAAATCCCACCCCCCATCCACGGGCATTGTACAAGCAACAGTGCATTTGTTAATGTCTACCCCTAACACGTGCCAGGACGCACACAATACCCTAGGTTGCCCAACTGGAGCCATCACTCTCATCCACCACAGGACAGGCTGATCGGACCTGCCTGCCCAGAAATGCCAAGGTCTGACCTAGTCATAGATTTGTGCCCTAGTGCCAAGATCCCCTAGACCCAAGGGTGGAACCCCCTATGCACCAGCCACTGGAATTCCCTTTCAGCAGTCCACCTTACCCGCTGAGCCAGACAATTCCGACCCAACCCTCACCTTTCGGCTAAGCATTTAGTCAATATATAAAGATCCACCACCACCCCTGCGCTGGCCTCCTGGCCCTTACTCCTCAGCCTCATCGGTTTCCTGTTCAAGCAGGGTTTCTGTGACCACTTCAGCTGTCGGTTCCAGCAACTGTGTCTGCTCTCCATCTTTGAAAGTCGCTGGTTCCCTCTCCATGCCCAAGTCGGTGGTACATCAGTGCTCATTAGGATGGTGCCGTCGTCCCCAACTGTAACTCTTTGGTCTGGGTCAGGGTCTGCATCTGGGGTCTACACTCCACTCACCTTGCGCCGGACTCTTTGTGATTGTCTGGTGCCCCATTGCTGCCTCCAGTCCAGCTGCTTCCGCGGGGGAGAGCACACAGACCCCCAACCATTCCTATCCCTCCTCAGGAGTTTCAAAGAAGTGCACCTTCCCCTGAGCTTAGCGGGATATAGTAGCATGTATTGAAGCTGCATGTCCCTTAACTTCCGCTCGACTGCACTTGTTTAGTGCAATCAGGGTATATGGATATTTTGTTATTTTCATAACATATTTCCTGTTGTTCTCTATCTGCCCACAGGATCCACTTCCGGTCCCTTTAATCCATTATTTTCGCAATGAATGCGCTCAGAAGAGTTTCCGGCAGCAGCGAGGGAGCCAAGGCCCTGTACCCCCCGATAGACCCGTTGGATGAGTTTTGATCCATTGCTGAAGGAGCTGCTCTGTGGATCTCCCCTCAGCCCTCTCGGGAAAGCACAGCACACTAATGTTGCTGCGTCTGGCCCGGCCCTCTGCATCTTCCACCCGGCGCTCCAAGGCCTTTGTTGTGGAGGATATTTGAGCCACTTGCCTCTTCAAGGTTACCACCGTGCCCTTAAGTCCTGAAATGTCTTCCTCTGCTACCTGGTCAGCTACTTTACGGAGGTCCGCCCGCAGGAGATTGACATCTATGGATACCGCCTGCATATGATTCTCCAGTGCCTTCCGCAAACCCTGAATTGGCTCGGCCCGTAAGAGTTCGGCGCCACTCTCCCCGTTATCTTCATCTCCCCCTGTTTGTCGCGTGATGCGTTGAGGGGGATGGTGTGGCGTAGTGTATTGGGTGATGATGTTGGGACCCCCCCCCCGTGAGGGCACCTCTGTCTTTGCCCATGTTGCCTTCTGGGTGGGACTCCTGGAGCCCACCCGGGCACTGTGTCCTCACTCCTGATTACTGGGACTTGCTGCGCTGTATTCCACCTGGCTCCAGCCCAGCGCCTCTGCCGCTCTGGTTATCCGCGGTTGGGGAACGCTGGCTACAGACCCCTCTCTGCCTTATTGATGCTGGGGGGAGCAAGCACACTGTCTGAAGATTGGAGGCTACCCTCCAAAGGCTGGGACAGATTCAGTTGCCCAAGGTCTGGCCCAATGCCCACGTCACCGGTATGTCAATCAATCAATCAGGCTTTTATTAAGCGCGACTACTCATCCGTAAGGGTCTCAAGGCGGTGGGGGTGGGGGGTTGCAGGCTCCAGTCCATCAAGGAGGGGTTCCGTCGAAGAGTCAGGTTTTGAGGTTTCTTACGAAGATGGGAAACGATGCTGTCTGTCTGAGGTGCGTTCCAGGTTTTGGCTGCGAAGAAGAAGGATCGGCCTCCCGATCTGGTTTTTCTGGTGCGTAGGATCACGGCGTAGGACAGCTGGGTTGATCGGGGGGTCCTTTGGGGTGCGTGGAATTTGAGTCGGCTGTTCAGGTATGCTGGTCCGGTGTCGTGGAGGGCCTTGTGTGCGTGGGTGAGCATCTTGAAGGGGACTCTTTCCTCGATGGGGAGCCAGTGCAGTGTGCGCAGGTGCTGGTAGATGTGGCAGTGTTTTGGCAGGTTGAGGACCAGTCTTGCGGCGGCGTTCTGGATGTTCTGTAGCTTGCGGTGAGGTTTTTTCTTATTCTGTCATAGTGTGCGTTGCCATATCTAGTCTGCTGGTGACCAGGACGTGAGTGACGGTCTTTTTGTGTTCAATGGGGATCCATTTAAAGGTCTTACGTAGGAGGCAGAGGATGAGTTGGGTGTTGTCTGCGTATGACACAATGTTGAGTCCATATGTTTTGACGATGACGGCGAGCGACTCCATGTAGACGTTGAAGAGCGTCCGGCTGAGGGAGGACCCCTGAGGGACTCCGCAGGTGGTTGGTGTAGGGTCCGAGAGGAAAGGAGGGAGTCTGACCTGCTGCGTTCTGCTGGAGAGGAAGGAGCTGATCCAGCCAAGGGCCTTGTCCAAGATCCCAGAGTTGTGAAGTCTGCGTATTAGGGTGTGGTGGGAGATTATGTCCCCCCCCCCCCCGTTGCTGGCTCTTATATGTGTGTGTTCAGAGGAGAACTATGCTGCCAGGCGTCCTCACTTTTCCTGTGGGGTCCGGGGTCCTTTTGTGTGGCCCAGAATCAGTTCTTGCTCCAGAGCACCCCCCCTACAGCCAAAATCTAAACCCGGACAATTGCTCTTCGTCACAGGCAGATCAGCACCCCCGCCTCAGCTCGATGGCCCTGTTCCAGGCCTCCGCTGGTCCAGCAGCTCCGGCACGCTCCACAAGTACTAAGAACCCCTCCTATGCAGTCATGCCCCACACCTTCAGCAGGTAGCAGGGCAGCACCGGTTTAACTTCTCATCGCAGCGGTGGTGCCCCGGTTAACTTCGGCTTCTCTCACGGCATCAGTGTCTGGGATGTGGCCTCTCTCGCAGTCTTGATGTCCTTGATGCTGTGATCTCTTCTACACCGTGCTCCTCCACCACCAGGGCCTACCCCACTCCACCTGGTGCTTCCACTTCACAGCGCGGTGGTAAAAGCACAGGTGGGGGGGGAGGGCCACGAGCCCGTCCCCTGCGCTTCGTAGTACGCAGGTGCAGCCAGCCGGCAGGCGCCGATTAAGTGCACCTGTATTCTCTGGGCCCCCTTATAGTCTGTGCCCGGCGCGTGACTCGCTAGGAGATCTCTGTCTTCACCACGCAGATTCGGCCAGCAGGTAGTTTGTAAGCAGCCACGCCTCAGGTCTCTTAACATTTGTCCAGCGTGGGACTGTGCTCTCATCCGCTGCTATCAGCCCAGCAACCCCTGTCTCCGCAGTGGGCCGATCGTCCCTTTCTTGGCCTCTATAGGTCCAGACGCTCCGTCACACGTCGCAGTTACCTTCAGTCCCCCGTTCACCACACAGGTCCCACACCTCCAGAGGGCAGCAGCGGGCCTCGACTCACCTTCTCACAGCTGCGATGTCACCCAGGTGTGCGTGCCTTGGCCCCTCAGGCTGCGGCCTCTCGAGTTGTCTCCGTGTCTGAGGCACTGCAGCCTTTCTTTCGGGGGTGCTCCTCCGCTGTTAGGGTCTGCTCCACCCCGACTGGTGCATTCACCCACGTCACGGGGGATCCAATACACGGGGTAGGCTACAAACCTGCTCCCCACGAGCCGCATTACATGTAATGGGGTGACCCTGTAACCCTCAGAACCTGGGTGGGTAATAGAACAATAATAATGGTTCTGTCGGACTGAAATACACAGTAATATAGTATTCCCTGGTTTGTTACTCACAACATCCGTCCCTGTAAGGGTACAATGATAGTGGTACCTATACCAATATGAAATAGAACACACTGACCACAATGAAGATTAGAGTAACGTTTTAGTCATGTACTTTTATCTTCTCTGAATTGTATTAAAACATTGATTATAGCTGTCCAGACAAACACAAAACATATATACCGCATACATTTTGAGCAGGACTCATATACATTTAAAATAACATACAGAATTGTCAAGTCACAGGGTTATTAGTAGCATCAACTATAAGAGCAATAATCTAATAGGCATAACAATCAATTCTTGGTTCCTAGTAGATTTTACAAAGTTGATTTTTTATAAAGCGTTGATATTATCAGTAAGGCGTTGTGTCCTTGATTTGAAAAACGGGTGTCACGGTATAACTCCTTCCTTCTGCAAACCGGGTCTGCCACAATCAATCAATACAGAGATCGAAGAATTATCTCGATATTGGCTGAGTCGGTGGACCACCAATACTACGTATATAGGACCAGGTTTCCAAGAGGAGCCGAGGTCCAGAAAAGGCTGTTCCACAACTGTACAGTCCTGATGAAGACCCGCCCCTGATGCGCACATCCAGTGCATCGCCCCCCAGGGTCGAAACGTCGACGCATTTTCTCTATCGTGAAATCAACTTTGCAAAATCTACTAGGAACCAATAATTGATTGTTATGCCTATTAGATTACTGCTCTTATAGTTGATGCTACTAATAACCCTGTGACTTGACAATTCTGTATGTTGTTTTAAATGTATATGAGTCCTGCTCAAAATGTATGCGGTATATATGTTTTGTGTTTGTCTGGACAGCTATAATCAATGTTTTAATACAATTCAGAGAAGATAAAAGTACATGACTAAAACGTTACTCTAATCTTCATTGTGGTCAGTGTGTTCTATTTCATATTGGTATAGGTACCACTATCATTGTACCCCACGAGCCGCAGTCCGCAGGGGCAGCCAGGCAGCCCACGGGCTTCAATCGCACTCACCTCTCCGCACTGTGCCGCCTTTCTTGCCAGTCCTGACTCGAGGCCTGGTCAGACCCCAATCTCTATCGTGCAGGGAGGCTACATTTTAAAAGCACCTTGAGTTGCTTGACATTTATGCAATGTTCCAGGCTAATTTGCGAGTCTGGATGACCGGATTAAGCACGATTATTCTGCAGGCCGGCCGGAAGCTACGAAGCTCACGTCCTGGCTGCCATGTTGCTTGGCCACGCCCCCCCCCCCCCAGGTATGGAGCTTAAAGCAGCCAAGACAGAAGAAACACTAGCTGGAGGAAGGATCAGTCACAGTTTGCTGATGATCGCCGACTGTGAAATTGCTTGGTATTTCATTGAGCCAGGCTTCACAGTCTTTTGAAACACAGTAAATTATTACCTGTGGGATTGGGGTAGTGTAACGGTCACATGGATTACAAAAATAAACATGCATCTCACCAGGTCACCAAAGTAAAGAGGGCTGTGGTCCCCTCTGCATCTTTGTGTGTTCATTTTACAAGCTTAATATACAGAATAACTGTTGTCCGAATCTTCATTCAAAATTGTTCTGCCGACAGTTATCATGTCCCCATCTCTTATCACCTTTAATTCAGCTTTTTGAGGTATTGACCCTCTGTCAAGCAGAAAGGAAATGTGTATCTATACATTAAGGCCACCCTAGACAAGATATTGTTAGCTGTGCACCACTCAAAATAGCCTTTTAGGCTTGACAGAATTATACTCCTACACTTGTTTATGATGTTAAATGACTACTTTGATGCAGCTGAGTTATAAATTTGTTTTTGTTCATTACAAATATTTAATTGCATTTACACTTAGAACCACTGATCTGTCAAATGTGTGCATTCTTTATTAACTCTAATTTTCCCAATGTGTTTCAAGTTTTCAAGAACTATTTGCTGGCTACTTTAGTAAGTGCATTGCCTGTGGAATCATAAAGCAAGCCTTTCTGGATACAACCACCAATAGAGTGACACCGATTCATAGTAAACAGCTTCAAAAGTCATGCACTACTTTGAGTTCGATCTAAACATCATTGTCCTGTCATCGAAGTATAGCCACACACTTTACATCATTGAGAGTACAAAATTATCATCTGCGACATAAATAATAACTCATTAATTATACAATCATCTATTCAAATCTGTTATGCCCTCTAAAACCGATGGAAAGAAAATAGAACGACTTAAAATCAAAGTGATCAGAATGTAACGTCTACCTATAAAATGGATGAAAACAGCAATACAGTTTTAAATGCAAGAATTGTACAACAAAAAGAAGGATGGGATACAGAACTGTACAGTAAAAACCACGGGTTGCAACAATTAGCTACACTATCTGTCATTTCGTGTTAGTGAAGGAAACTCTTAAGGACACACAAATGATTAGGGCAAAACAGAAAACGCCAAAACTGGAGGACACTGTAATTTAAAAGAACGAAATAATGATGAAATTCACCAATAGGGGAAATCCTCAGGAGATACCCGTCAAGACATTTGAAAGAACAGAGAAAACGAAAAGGAACATATTGCTCAATGACAAAGAAAATTATGTCTGCAAGGATGACAGTAATACTCGATACGGAGTAAAAATATTATTAGTAGCCACTGGAAGATACTTGAAACAGAAACAAATTCATAGGTTCTAGTGAAAAGGAACTGCATGTCAACAAGAAGAAATGTTCCAAAAATTTTCCAAAACCATCCCATACAAGGGGACCATGCATGCCTTCAAATAATTGTACATCATGTAATATCATCATAAAGGGACATTTTGTGTATCACCCACACACAGGTAAAACAGTTATACATTTGTCTCTACGAGTCACCACTTTTTGCATGTATTTAATCAAATGTATCTGTGAACTGGACAATGTGGGAAAATGGAATTAAAAATAAAAGGAGAATAATTTAACATACATGTGCGATTAGAAACAGGAATACGACATCTGGAGTACATTTTCATTTGAATGTCTCAACTCACATTTCAGATACTGGTGAGAATACCATAGTTACCGTAAGGAGGAAATCGAGCTAACACACTGCTACCAAAGAAGCTATTTTTGATAAAAAAACTTTTTTTTCTAACCTAACCGCATTAATGACAAAATTCATTGTTGCCATTTGTAAAGTACTGTAGAAGTGTTCTTCAAAATGGTTTGAGAGAGGAGTAAATAGACGTGTTTTTTTCCTATAGGATCTAAAAGTAAAACAATGGTGACCATGGCATTGGTTAGGTCTAGATACTGTTCTAACTATTGGTATAGATTAACAGGAATATGTTCCAATGGACGTTTAATGGAATGTGTTGGTATGTTGAATACTAGGTTGTCTCATACTATTATCGTTTGTCTAAATCACTATTTCTCTGCTCAATATATGTGTTATTTGGTGTGGCAAGTATAAATGTCTCCATTACCATGTTTCACCTTTTTTTTTTAATGTATGTAGAGAAGTTCAGTTATTTAGGCTCTGGGGCTAGAGGGTAGTTCATTGTAGAAATTATAATAATCTCTAGTATAATTTTTCAACATTTCTTGAATGAGTAGAGAGAAGTACAGAACCAGTCGAAACAACATGTTTTCCAAGGGAGAAAAACCAAAGACTACCACTGAAGTAAGTCTTATCATGCACTGCATTTACCATAATGCATTGGGGCAAACGGAGTTCTGGGATGTGAAGCAGTGTGCGACCACCCTCCTTTTGTGTTTCTATTTACCTTTCTGGATTTAAAAAAATGCAGCCAACAATCTGAGTAATACATTTCAGCTGATGTAAAACACCAATATTTTCACCAACATAGAAACTTAAACGAAAATGTGATCCCTAATATAGGCTGTGAACAGTGCAGGATTTACACTACACACGTAAAAAATCCAGAAGTTCTTTAATATGAAGCAGTCAGTGATACAGTTCATCTATTTGTTCCCCAAGTTCATAATTCTATGACTCATCCTGCCGGGTCACTGGTCGGAGACAAATTAGGCAGCCTCATGGATCATCAGAGGCAGCATGCTAATAGTTTCTATCTACCGTTGCAAAATGATTTACAACCAGTGTTCCAGACAGGAAGGACCCCATTTTGAGACCTCATGCTCGCACTTGGCAACCTCATTTTACTCTTGTTTCACTGAAAGCTTGCTCTTTCATACATGAATGTATGATGTGAAGCATCTAGAAATAGTAAGATATTTGAAAGAAAGAAAAGAAAATCCCCTCATATTTAAATCAAATTATAGTTCCCTTGCAAAGAGATGCATCTTGCACATATCACATGAATATAAGATTTTTTATTGAATGCATATCTTATGCTACTTCACTGTAACAACTGCAGGAAAAAAAATAAAAATAAAGTTTGTAAAAATAAATAAATAAATAACTCAAATTAGAAGCAAAGAGATGGCAAGATTCAGACACCCCTCAAGCCCCGCTTAAATATAAGCTTGCAGCAGCATTTACATCCATACTCCACACTATAAATAAGGCTCTGACTGCTTCTTAATAAAATGGTGATGGGGTCCTTATGTCTCCCCACCCCTCCTGGATATTAGTTTATGTCACAAAAGGGTTGTGCCGGTTCGGAGCCGGACTGAGCCAATTTATAAACTCCTTGTCCATTTAAAAGTGACACATTTAGAGTGAAGCGGCAAGAACAGCGGAGTGTTAGATTCAAACAAACCTACAGCGAATATTATTCTATTGGTAAACAGATGTTAAGAAAAGATCCACCACTCACCAGCTGTGATGCGTTGTTGATGATAACCAAGTACGTCCAGGCATTTCTAAAGCTGAAGTTTCCTTCTCCGTACACTCCACTCAACTGACAGATTCTAGAAGAAAAAAAATCATTAAACAGTAGTCGTCATCGGCAGAAAAATATATCCACTCCAGGACTACTCCTCACCGTGCATTCTATGGCCTATTAACAATGACAACATCAGTAAGAGATGAGCCTAACTTGGTCAATCCACGCACAATGTTCCAAAATCCAGAACAAAGATCGACTGATTAGCATATTAGTAGTACAGCATTCACAGATTTCTCTATTTTGTCTTCCGGCTGCGCTCATATACTTGCACTGGTGAGGGAACGTATCACCATTACTCAGCTGTTCACTTTCCCTTAAACTAGCTCTGTGTTGTTTCTAGATGAACGTGCAGAATTAAAACTGTCAGCCACAACAGGGAGAATGAGGGCTGGATAAGAAAAGGCAATGACCTACACATTCAACACGGGCAACTATCCTATCCTTCCGACACTCTCTCCGAAATGGGTTTTGTCGGCACAGTTCCATCTTGGTTCTCCAGTTTTTTAGCCAAGAGGACAATCCAAGTTCATTAATGTCCACCACCGACCTGCAGAGTCCCTGAGGCCCAAATATTGCCCCTTAATTTTTAATGTATATATGATTCCACTGGTTTATCTCATCCTGGCTTGCAGCTTTGATTTGTTTCTTTACATGGATGACGCACAGACTTTGCTAGAGATTAAAATCGATGTCAAGTCCACAGCAACACACCTGCTTGTATAAGGTTGGGTTTAGAGATGGATGACCTCAAATTATGTGAATTTGAATGTTGGTAAAACAGAGGTAATCTGTCCAGTCATGCCGTCACCATTTTGAGATCCAACCCTTTTTGCCTTTTTCTTTGGGCCTAAAATCAGCTTTGTCAACATGTGAAGGAAACGTAGGGGGTAAAGATAGATTTTGCCTTAACGTAGGGGGTAAAGATAGATTTTGCCTTATCCACGATGGATAAGGATGATGCAGTGGTCAAAATCTGCTATTTTGATCTTTGCTTCTTTAAACACGTAGTACACATCTGTTTACTTGTAATCACAAGCTGCAAATTATTAATGTCTTTGTATCAACACGTCTTGACTTTTGCAATTCAGCGTGTCTTGGTCTGCCTCCTTACCCGATTTAGAAATGCCAATGGGTACACAATTTTGCTACTATACTTAAGCGTAGAGGCAATATCTCACAGCGGCATCACAACTTTTGGTAAGAAGGACAACCAGATTGTCTGTGGAGAAGGTGGTGTAGAGCAGGTTAACACAGCGAGCCTGAAGCTCACTCACTGGCAGAACCATGGTGATGGCGACAAGGAACACTGTCTTGAGGGTGAGGAGCCACAAAGGATGTGGATCCAAGAAAGTGCACATCAAATATGTGAGGACCAAGTTAAGGTCCTACTGAGGCATGAGAAAAGGGGTGGTGGGCTGGGGGGTAAGAGGAAACAAGTGTAGGAAACCTTTCAAAAAATGCATCACAACCAGTGACAAATAATGAGGGCTGGTCCAGCAATCATAAAAAGGCTGAAAGGTACCTCTTAACTGTGCCCAAAGACTTGCCAAGTTAGACACAAAGCTGACAACAGAAAGTTAGATAACTTGGCCTGGAGGGGGCCAACCTGAAGTGTGCCACAAAAACCACAAATTTGTCCCAATGACAGACGTACACAGTTTTTGACGAGGGACGCCTGGCTGTCAAAATGACACAATCCCCTCAGGAGGATTGTCGAAGGTGTTCAGCTGTTGCTGCTCAATCCCCATTCATGAAGGTGGAGACTGTGAAGGCCCGGCTGCAGAACCCTACACTGTTGGCTCGGTTGTTCCAGGTATTCTTCAGAACCCGGGGCAGGGGTGATATTGGTGGGAAGGTGTACAGAAGTCCTGAGCTGCACTGTAGGTGGAATGTTCCCCCTAGCGTTAGGCGGTTTGGAAACTCCAACGCACAGAACTGTGGACATCACACATTCTTGACAGTGGTGAATAGATCGAGTCAAGGTTCTCTTCTTTCGTGGCAGAAACCCAGGTGTAACGGCCCCTTATGAACAGCCAGGTGTTGACGGCGGAGCTTGTCTGCCCTGGGGGAAATGGTCTTTACAACACGGGCTGAGGCCCGTGTAATGTTTCCACACAGGAAGAACAAAGCTTGCCTAAACCACACATATGCCTTAACATATGAGTGGTTAAGGCAGTCAGCGGTTGTTTGAAATGGAGTTCTGTAGTTGGCAGAAGTAAAAACCTTGTCCAAGTGGAGACCCTTCTTTCTAGATTGAACTTCTAAATATCCCCTGCTCACCACCTTGTTAGCTTGGCACAAGCATACAGGGTGGTCTTAGAGGCAAGGTTTAAAGCATGTGTACATAAACACACAGTAACAGTGGAAGCACAACAAATGGACACAGCACAAGTTTAGAAACTCATTATTTTACAGAATTAGTTAAGGCTCATTGGTTAAGGTAAATGACATTGAAGTAAGGCTGTCTGAACATGAGAGTGCATTAATGCTTGCTATGGATACATTTTAGGTAAATGAGGAGTTAGGCCCAAGGGACGAGGTTTGGGCAGGGCCGTATTAACATTTTCAAAAAAAGGAGAATGGGCCTTCACCTCGCTTTCATTGTAAGCATTCACAATTTCGCTTCATGAACAAACTCATTGCTTTCCGTTTGTTCCGGTACATTATTTATACCTTTAACTTACATTTGTTTTTTTCCCATAAATTCATTTCTGTGCACAAAAAGACAAGTGTCTGGTCATTTTACAAAACATTCAAATCATAAAACCATTCAAATCATAAAGCGTATTACATCACATTGGACATTTCTTTTACAAAAGACAAACATAGAAAGAAAATACATCCAATTCATGTATATTTATCAACCAATGTTGCTTAACTGGCTACATTAGTGATCCCAGACTTTTTGAAATGTCTTTATCAGGTATCTGTAAAAGCACCGGGAAAGACATTTTTTCTCTTTTCTTTAAAGGAATTAAGTTTTTCTGGAAGGGAGTTTATCTCTTATTTCACAGACTGAATTTCAATTCTTCATTCCTCTGTGCTCTAATCGTGTGCCAACGCGTTTCGAAGCCTGGACGTTAAGTTCCAGGATTCTCGTCAGGGATTTTACATTTTGGCAGCTTTGTTTTTTTTTCCTGTAATGGATGTTCAATACAACAGTTATAATTCTATTTGACATACTCCTTTCCTTTGTTATCTCGTTTCATTCCATTTATACCTGAGAAGCGATGGTCGTCTTCTCATCTGGTGTTTAGTTTCCACGCGGTGGGCTTTCTCTTGATTGGGGAATGTTTATTTCTGTTTATTTCTACCATACTACATACCTAAAATGTCAAAACGGGTGCTACCACAAATAAAAGAAAGGCCATTGTGATCATACTTACAAAGCGATTATAGTAGTGACTGGGCGGACTACTGTGTACTGCAGGACTCCCAACTTGCACCGAAACAACAAAACACTGTGAAGAAAAGGACCACAAGTTTATCCATACAGCTCCACATATATATTCAAACTAGGCAAAATATTTTACAAGCTATTAGAATGACTAAGAGCTACAAAAATCAATACAACTAAGCATTACCTGAATCTTTAGCAAGTTGTTCATGTGACATGCAACATATGTATGAATTTAGCAGATGAATGGTATTGAGTGTCTTAGGAGTTTCTTAAAACGTCTTTTGGGTGGCCAAAAACAAAAGCTAGTTACTTTTGAGGTTTTAGAAGGACACAATGCCATTAATGATAAAACTGTAATCATCACTGTTACAGAGAGGATGTGCTGTTGGGAATCTGATAGGAGGCCACGGTGAAAGACCTATGAGTCAGATATATCTTTCCACCCCAGGACCAAGAATCAAGTTATATCTCATGGCATACATGGCTACCCAATGAGCAAGACTGCTGATTGTTGGGGGAAGTTGCATGTAGGTGCTCTACCACACCTCAGCTGACAATAAAACAATGATTTTCAGCTTCCATGGCAATAAAGAATAAAGCACCAGGATAGAATTTAAGGAAAAACAACTTATAAATAGGGGTTGTCTTAAGTTGCACTTTAACCATGAGGGGCTACACTTTCCCTCCCTTCTTCCATAGCCATCTTCCCTTCTGATATGGTCGAGATCCTACTATTATTATCCTCACTATATTAGGGTGTAGGCAAGCGCTAGGCTCAGGTGCAGATGACTCAATATCTCCATGACCTAATGAACAAGTTACTTACCTTCGGTAACGATATATCTGTAAGAAACATAGGTTATTTACAGATTCCTTACCTTAGAATCTCCCCCAGGGATCAGACTGGATCTGGAACCGTTTTCGTCAGCAGTACCCCTGCGCGTCGGAAGGTGACGTTGGTCAACTTTGCGTTCGTCGTCGGTGTCGTGGTCGCCGTGATGACGTCGCGGTAGCTACATAGACGCCGCCCTCGTGCGCGGACGTCAGTTCTGTACACGACTTTCCATACCAGAAGCGCAGAGGCATGCAAGACACTGACCACTGGTGCACAAAACTAGGGCCCTGAAAGGATATTCTTAACCCTAGAAGTCAGTTCGCAGAACAGGGAGGATGGGTGGGGCGGTAAGGAATCTATATCTAACCTATGTTTCTTACAGATATATAATTACCAAAGGGAAGTAGATTGTTCATCTGAAAGAAACAGTTATATGTTCCTTACCTTAGAATAGGTACCCCAGCAATACCAACCCCGGAGGTGGGTCTGCGAACTAAATTCACACCAGAAAGTCCAGGAGAACAGAACAGCCAAAGAAGCAGTCTCTCCGGACTTGGCTCTCCAGGCAGTAGTGTTTGGTGAACGTGTGCAGCGATGCCCACGTAGCTGCCTGACAGATGTCATTCAGGGGCACTCCAAGCAGTGGTAGTTGCCATCGCCCAGGTGGATTGGGCAGCAGCCCCACTGGAGGCTCCTTCTTTGCCAAAGAGTAGCAGGCTTTGATGCACAGAACAACCCAACTGGAGATGGTTGATTTGTGCATGGCACAACCTTTCTTAGCGCCCACGTAACCAACAAAGAGCTGGTCGTCCACCCGGAATTGTTTTGTGTGATCCAAGTAAAATGAAATTGCACGTTTTGGATCCAGACGGTGGAGCCTCTCTTCCTCTTTTGAAGGATGTGGAGGCGGAAAGAAGGTGGGCAAAGTGATGGTTTGACCTATGTGGAAAGAAGTAACCACCTTGGGAAGAAAGGAAGGTCTAGTTCTAAGGACAAACTTGTCTGGATGGACAGCAAGAAAGGGAGGCTTGGAAGAAAGAGCGTGTAGCTCACTCACCCTGCGTGCAGAGGTGATGGCCACCAGAAAGGCAGTTTCCAAAGTAAGAGAGGGCAGTTATGCAGCGGCTCAAAGGGAGCACACAGAAGATAAGTAAGCCCCAAGTTCAAGTCCCACTGGGGCATTACAAAGGGAACAGGAGGAAAGAGATGAGTAATGCCCTTAAGGAATCTATTTACAACAGGGGAAGAGAAGGCTGATCAAGAAGCCTAAGGAAGGCATGAATTTCCGAGAGGTAGCCTTTGAGAGTGCCCAGAGCAGAGCCCTGCTGGGCCAAAGAAAGGAGGGACAAGAGAACATCAGAAATCGAAGCAGAAAGGGGATTTACAGCCTTTGCTGTCTACCATGCCACAAATGTGTTCCATCTGCAGGCCTATACCGTCTTAGTGGAGGGACGCCTGGCTGCCAAGATAACATCGCAGACTTCGGGAGACAGGTCAAACGACGTCAACTGCCGCCGCTCAATCTCAACGCAAGGAGGTGGAGGCTGGACAGGTTCGGGGGGAGGACCGTATCCTGCTGCTGCAACAGAAGATCCTCCCGAATAGGCAGTCTGATCGGAGGATCGATGGCCATGTTGAGCAGCTCCGGATACCAGACTCCTCATGCCCAATCCAAAGCTACAAGAATGACTTGGGCCCAGTCGTTCTTGATCTTCTTCAGCACTCTGGGCAGAAGTGGTATAGGCGGAAAGGCATATAGAAGACCGCAACTCCACTAGCGACGAAAAGCGTCGCCTAGTGAGTGGCGCCTTGGAAATTCCAACACGCAGAACTGACCACCCCACCTTGTTTGTTGCAGTACCACATGGCGGTGGTGTTGTCCGTGAACACCTGCACTACTCTTACCTTGACAGAGGGAAGGAATGCCTTGAGTGCAACACAAATCACCCAAAGCTCCAGAAGGTTGATGTGGAGCCCGGACACCGCCAGAAACTAGAGGCCTCTGTCTCCGCCTCCCCCATGTGGCCGCCCCATCCCAAGAGTGGTGCATCTGTCACCACTGTGAACTCTGGTTGAGGATGGGAAAGGGATCTGCCTTCGACCCAATTCTGGTCCGTAAGCCACCACTGCAACTGGTGTGCAGTGCCCTCCGAGATCTGGACGCAATCGGACAGATTCCCTTGATGTTGGGCCCACTAAAACTTGAGGTCGCACTGCAGAGCCCGCATATGCCATCTGGCATGATCCACTAGAAGGATGCAGGAGGCCATCAGACCCAGACAGCCTGAGGGCCATCCTGACCGAAAGCCGAAATAGAGGCTGAAAGATTGGAATCATAGCCCAAATATTCCAGACTCGCTGTTCGGGAGAATAAACCAGAAACTGTGTTGTGTCCAGATTCGCTTCAATGAAGAGGAGCTTCTGAGAGGGGGGTCAGGTGTGACTTTGGCACGCTGACGGAAAACCCCAGCAGGAAGCGGTTGACGTTCCTGAGATCCAAGATAGGATGCAGGACTTTGTCCTACTTGGGCACCAGAAAGTAGTGGGAATAGCAACCACGACCTACTTCTAGGGCAGGAACGCACTCGATTGCTCCCTTGGCCAAGAGTGCCAAAACTTACTGTTGGAGAAGGGCCAGGTGATCCTCTGACATGCGATGGTACTGGGGTGGCATGGATGGGGGGGTTAGTCTCGAAGGGGAGGAGTAGCCCCTTCGGACTATTTGCAAAACCCACCTATCCGACGTTGGGGAGGTGATGGCGGATCCTGACGCCCACTGGCGTTTGGTGGCCCTGAAAACCCGGATTAGGAGGATTTGGAGGCTGCTGCAGAGGGGGCTGTGGTGGACTGGCCTGCCCGAAAAGGCGACGGCCATCAAAGGGCATGTCCTTAAGTGTGGATTGGTCATCCCCGGAAAAACCAGTCAAACGCAACCAGGCGTAGCGTCGAAGGGCTACTGACGTGGAAATCATCCTGCCAAGACCGTCTGTGGTATCCAGCCCACAGCAGATGGTAAACTTCGCTGCGTCTCTCCCTTCAGCAACCGCTCGAGAGAGAGCACAGCCCGGGCCTCCTCCGGGCACTGAGGCAGCACTTGCGCAACCGTGTCCCACATGGAATGCAGTGTTTACCGATCGCAGTCCCAAGCTGGAGGAAGAGAACATCTTCCTCTCAAGATGATACAGCTTCTTGGATTCCCTGTCCAGGGGAACGGTAGGGAATGCGCCCTTGGACATGGAGACTTGGACTACAAAGCACTTAGGGGTAGGGTGTTGGAAGCGGAAAGAGGGGTCGCCTGGGGCTGGGCAGTGGCGTTGGGCAATCATCCTGTCCACAGGAGCCCCGGTGTTGGGCCTGGACCAGGTGCCCAAAAGAATGTCTATCAGGGCTTCATTAAACGGCAGCAGGGCTCCAAACAGCTCGCTGACGGTTGAAGCACCTCTGTCAGGAGGTTAGTCCTGACTTCCACCGTAGGTAGGTTGAGGTGGAGAGCCTCGGCCGCCCTACGCAACACCACTGCGTATGCGCTCCCTCCTCCATAGACACGGTAGGAGGAGACAACATGTCAAGGTCTGGTGAGGTAGCCAAACCACTGGCTTCCCCCAGTTCCTCTCTCCAGTCCTCTTCATACACCAGCTGGTCTGTTAAAGGGTCTCCAGGCCCCTCCAAGTCCTCCTCACCCTCCTCCGGTTGCCAGTCTGGTCTCAAAGAGCCAGGGTAGAAAAGGGGCACAAAAGTACCCATCAGCGTCGGGTCTGGCATCGGTCGATGCCGGTCCGACTCAGTGTCCACTTTGAGGTGGAGGCCGGGATTGACGTCGGCTGGGGACACAGCCGAAACCGGTGGCGGATGTGATGCCTGTGGAATCGGAGCCGGGAAGGAGTAAGGAGGTCAACCGGCACGGATCCGGATCCAGGCCTGGATCCCAGGGGTACCCTGCGGCGCTGAGGCCGAAGCCGCCGACGCTGAAGGCCCAGAGCCCCCAGCCGAGTCCGCGGGACGTGCCGGCGGAGTCAGGCTGCCCAAAGATGGCATGCATCGCTTCGCAGAAACTCCGAAGCTGGGCAGGGGTCGCACTGGGTCCCGGAAAGGGAGGGAAATCTGAAGCTGACCCAGCAGGTTCCGCACGTGGAGCCGCAGGAGGGGCACCACCCACATCCCTCATCACGTCTGCAGAACAACGGGGAGAAGTTGAAGAGCGACAATGCTTCTTCGACTTATTTTTGTGCTTAGACTTACGTGACCCGGAGTGCAAAGACTTCGACGAAGAATGGTATTGGTTCCACGACCGGTCCCTCAACCTCCTGCACGACTGGTACCTCGAGCGGCGCGGAGCCGACTGCTGGGCCTCGAGTAGCTTTCGGGACCGCTCCCGCAAAGACTTCGGGCCGTGGTCCGGCAGTCGGAACACAACTTGGGGGTGTGGTCTATCCAATCCACAAACACTGGCAAACACGAACTACAAAGGAACTCAACCCTGCCTAAACTGCAGTCACTGCAATAATATCATAAAAGGCATAAGCATTCCACATCCCACCAAAGGTACCTCAATACAACTTCGAACAACCGCTACTTGCGACTCAAAAAATCTGGTATACTTATTGAAGTGTCCTTGCGGACTCCCCTATGTGGGAAAAATGGAACGCAAAATCAAAGTGAGACTGACAGAACACAAGAGTAATATACGCACCAAATCAGACAAATAATCAATAGCAGTACACTTCAACAAAGAACGACATAACATCAGTCAATTGAGATTCATGGTATTTGAAACCGTAACTATGTTGGAAGGAGTGGACAACAGAAAGAGACTGTTGCAAAAAGAAGTTATGTGGATAAAAAAATTGGACTCTTGCTAGCCAAAAGGTCTTCATGACTGCATAGAATACAGTTGTTTTTTGTGATTGACGTATCTGGATACTTTCACATGTTTCATAAAAATGTGTTTTGTAATTTGCTTTATACCTCTGTTATCTCCAGTCATTTTTCAGTGTGAGCTATTGTTGGCCTTATCACTATAATTTTTCCCATGTTCATCACAGACTTTTCACCTTTACACTGCAGCCCTCCTCACCGGTTTTACACGCTTTCACCCCGCTTTGTCTCCTCTCACTACCACAGGATACCTTCCCCTATCCGATACACCTTTGCAATATGGCGCCCATCCATTTAGCTTTTTGCCGCAAACTTCACACGGATCAGTCCGATTTCTATTTTCACTGGCTCCATGACACGTTTAAACACCAGCATACTGTGCGCTTTCGTCCCACCTCTACCTCAAACGCGAACGCCAGACATCGTAAGAATCAACTTGTGATTCCCTAGGTAAGCGCCTCGCGCATTTGCTTTATTCAGTTTACTTCTAATTTTCGACCCAGTCAGCGTCTTACGTTTACTTTCATTTTTTATTGACAGAATTTGAAAAAATAAACTCGCGGCATCCTCCCGGTAACTGCTCTGACTTCGTGCAGGTAGATGGCTCTCTGACCCTTTACTTTAAGCTCTAATAGTTTTGCCATCTCGGTCCCCTTCCACAACTTTTCATAGCCTCGCCACTCCGGTTTCCTTTCACCGCACCGCACCGGCACTCACGATCCTCTGATTGTATCGGACGTGGGTCTCTCGCACCGTTCTCATGCACAGGGCTCCAATGTGGTCACAGCATAACCGTTATTTCACCAATCTTGTCGTTCACATTTCGCATGGATATTTCTTTCACATCACATGCATTCACCTTGTCCTCTGAGCATTTTGACACTACTTAACAGTAGGAAAGACGGTGTTTTTTTGACTTTCACTCCGTTTGCACTATTTAACCCACAGTTTGTATATACCAGAAGGTTATTGTGTTAATTTCAACCCTTAATTTTTCATTCATAGGAAATTCAGTCCCCTGATGGAGGGTCTTAGACCCGAAATGCATTGGGATAACGGGATGGTGTACATAAGATGTGGCGACACTAAGATAATGTGGAAATTATTTACAGTCATATATGAGACGTATCATTATGATGACCAACTGTGGATAATAAACAATATATTCTTTTGAATAAAACTTTCATTAAGTTATTGTGGAACTTATTTGAAATTGAGAAAAAAGGTTAATCCAACCTTCAAGGAGTGCAACAGAGGGACACTAAGTATTTCCACTTAGTGCTTCATTCTTCCAGGAAGTAGAGGCACATGCGGTGCGGATCCGTTAACAACAGTCGGTTACAGGATCTGCAAGCCATAAAGCCGGACATCCCTCGTGCACCAGGAGTCAATGGACTCAACAACAACGAAGTTGACAAAAGTCAAGAAAAAAGTTCAGTAAAAAATTGACTGGGGGTACCGCTCTCTCCGGATCTGGCTTGCTGGCGCGGAAAAAGAAACAACTGACATCAGCGTGCGAGGACGGTGTCTATGTAGCTACTGCAACGTCAACCCGGAGACTACGATGGAGAACGCGGAGTCGACCATCGCCACCTTCCGACGCGCAGGGGTACTGCTGACGGAAAACTTTCCGGATCCAGTCTGACACCTGGGGGAGATTCTAAGGTAAGGAATCTACAACTAAATGTTTCTTTCAGATTATGTAAATCAGTTCAATGCCTTTAGTGGCTTTGTATAAAAAAATCTCAATCGTGCATAGCGGATCTACCTGTACGTCTCGGTCTCTCTTTTGTTCCCAAGTGCAGCTAAGCCCTGCAGCTATTTATAGGTGAAAGGCAGCCACCCAGGTTCTAGTTCAGGCCTAGGTGGTGTTCTTGCCCTCATGGGGAGGATTCCTACTTTGTAGAACGCAGCAGAAGCTGCCACAAGCAGGACAATTTTCACAGGACTGGCTCTGCAGGCTGGTTCATGGTGGAACTAGTCTTCGGCAGCAGCTGCCCTACGGCTTTGGCTTCAGAGCGGTGCTTCATCTTCCAAAAGTTGCAGCCTCCAGACCGAGTGTTCATTGTGGTGTCTGGCAACATATGTAACCTTCGGGCAGGTTTGGGGCATCATAATCGGTAGTGATTCAATCTCTGTCTCCTCATTGGTGGGGACAGCACCAAACCACTCACTCACAGCAGGCTGCCGGAAACACAGAATGACACGCTTTGGTACAGTCTTATTTGCAGCTCCTCAATAAATGTGCAGAAAGGCCTAGTGAACCCTTCACATCATAGGATTCTCCTGGATTGCTCTCTCTGCTTCATCAGTTTTCTTTGGTTGCCACTCAGGCCAGAAACACACTGGGCCGCTCCTCCTACACAAACGGTCTTCCTGTAGGGCCAGGCACATGGGCAGCAACACTCCTTCCCACTCTCAGCAGGCAAGCAAGTTTCTAGGCTGGTCAGGCAGACACTCTGCTCCTCCAGCAGAAACTGTTTTTCATGTCAGTCTCCTCTGGGAGACAGACTGTCATTCAGACAACAGCCTTGTAACACAGCAATTCTTCGAGCACTCTGCAGAGCACTCTCTTCCTTGGTCAAGAAGAAACTGGGACTGGAACAAAGTGGGGTGGTTTGGATACCACCTTTATACATTTACCAAGCAAAGGATGTGGATATCCTGTATCATGCTTACAACCAGTTTGGGTTGGTGGTTCTGTTTTAAATGTAATTTCCAGGCTGCTCTTCAGACACAGGGTTTGTGCAAAATGATGGTTCACACCGCAATTAAAAATGGGCCTGGCTCCAAACAGAAGTACTCATAACCATGCCACAATGAATTGTGAGACCTCTAAAGCTGGCTACAATCAACTTTCCCGCGGTAGTAAATCAGAAACAGAAGAAGGCAGGCTCTGCCTAGAAACTCACTCATCCAGAACAACAGAAACTGCAGTCCTAGCTCTCACCTCTACCATAAACCAAATGGCCGTGCTAAAAAGAACTAATCAATGGCCGGGCCACTTGCTAACAAAGTCATCATGAAATTTCTAAAGGCAGCACTGTCCCATTCTCTTTAATTCAGTAATGGGGCTCCACCCTCCATCTTGTGTCATGAATCCAAAAAGGATCCATTTGACCTCAGGACTCTGACACATACAAATGCAGAGTCCTGCCCCCACAAGTGTGTCACACACTGACTGCACACATAGAGACACTCTAGAGTTCAGTAGATCCTGCTCTCACTGACACAGAGAGAAAGGTCTGGTTACAATACAAATCGTAATACATGGTACAAACAACTGCTTAACATAATATACAAATAGAAGGGACAGAAGTCTACTGCCTACACAGAGGGAATGCTTGGCATGCCCCTCCATGTGACAGGACAGGTAAGAGATCTCACGCTGTCAGGGACAGACCTATGCCTTTGGGGTAGAGTGATGTCAGGGCCAAACAAAATAGTCAAGACACCAGTTTTGCATCCAGTCTGGCCCTCAGGGCAGGTATACACACCCACATACTATGTAAGGTACATTCTGTCCAAATACTCATTATTAGTTTTTCGTTTTTACTTTACTATTGAACAAAATCTACAGCTTCTACAGGTGCCATGAACTGCTGAAAAATGGTATGCAACAGCAGAAAGATACTGCTTGAGCATGTTAATTAGAGGACATCATCTGCATAACAATGGTACAGATCTTCAATTCTACAACTCGCTTACATCAGGAGCAAGCTTGAGAAGACATTTAGGAAAATTCATATACAACTGTCATAATAAGTGGTCAGGGTACAGCCACATTTTTCTAACTTCATATGGAGCTGTAACTTCTGCTGGCTCAAAAGACAACATTCAAAGTGGACCACAAGCGAACAAATGCCAAATAGATACTAATTATTCACAGTTCAACGTATCTAGTCCTTCCACAAGCCAAACCTATGTACTATCTAATATTGTTTTATCTGTCTAACTAGTCTTCCGCCTTCCTATAATAATTCGGTCAAGGATTTTAAAACAAGTTAGCAAGGTGATGTGATAACCAGATTGTTATGTCCTGTCATCTATCCTAAATGATTAAATATATGGTTAAACGACACCTTATTACCAGGCCAAAATAAAAATAAAAGCATTTATAAGGCTCAGTCTCAAGAATTAGAAGCTTGAAGGAACTCTACTAGCTGTTTGCAATTTGATGTTGCATTCAACCTTTTTTACCAAGAAGATAGCAAGTCTACCATAGAAGAGAGAAAGCATATAAATTCAATAATTTCATAAAACTGGTTTGTGTTCAACGTACCAAAGCACTACAGGGGTGTCACAGAAGTTGTAGTAGTAGGCAAACAATCAACATATAAAAGGTTTAAGATTCACTTCTCTTACTCAAGTACCAATTATTTATGTTCCTCTGTGCTACTGTATTTGCATTGTTGTGATAGGAGCAGGATGGAAGTTCGCTAAAAGCTGAAATATCAGTTTGATAATGGCCTTTTTATCAATATTAAACCAATGTGAGTCACAACCATCACTCAATTTGGAAACAAACTCTTTCGATTTGCTTGTTGTGGCCTTAATGGAGCCATTGTTAGGTCTGGTGTTAGCCAAGACCTTTTGATTTTACTAAAATAATATGTATAATATACTTATTTAAAGGGGCTTTCAGTCACCTCTCTGGTCTGTTTTTTTGCCATTCACTGTTTGTTTCCTCCTGCTACAGCATACTGTGCGGGGCAGTGAATCAGCCTACTTCAGCCATTGGCTAACTTCACTTTGAGTGACTGTATTTAGCCTTTTTACAAAGAGCACGTCAGCACAAAAGGTGGTTAGTGGCAGTGGGTTTGTCTTTACTTTATTATTATTACTTTAGTGTTGCCATCGTTTGTAGAGGTTGTTGTTCCCACGAAGAGACTGGACCAGAATCACCGACGACCAGCTTACCGCTTCACTCAGCAACTCCACCCCAACCATCGCGGAAAACGACGACCCCAACACAGCAGTCCGAACCCTGCACAGATGGATCTCCGATAGCGCTAACACCATAGCCCCCCTCAAGAAAAACAACAACACCCACGACAAGAAAGCCAGATGGTTCACCACCGAACTTCAAGAGTCCAGACGCACCTGCCGCCGCCTCGAAAAGGCCTGGAGGAACACCAAATCCATAGAAACTCACAACAACTTCAGAGCTGCTACCAACGCCGACCACCAACTCATCAGAAAAACGAAGAAAAAATTGATTGAAAACAGAAGCTCCACACACGCACACAACAGCAAAGAACTCTTCAACATCATCCATGAGTTCGCCCAACCCACCAGCGAGTCGACTGACATCCCTCCCTCACAAGACCTGTGCGACAAACTCAGCACCCTCTTTCACCACAAAATCAAGAGCATCTACGACAACTTCGACGAAGACAACTAACACACGGAACCCCCACCAAACACCCCTGACACTCTGAGGCCAACTATTGACAGCTGGACAGCCCTCACCACCGAATACACACTGAAGACAATGAAGTCAATCCACTCCGGGGCCCCCACAGACCCCTGCCCCCACCACATCTTCAACATAGCCACCACATCATCAACCGCTCCCTGGCGACCACCTCGTTCCCCAACGACTGGAAACACGCAGAAGAAACCCTCGGCTGACCCCACCAACCTCAAAAACTACAGACCAATCTCTCTGCTCCCGTTCCCTGCAAAAGTTATCGAGAAAGCCATCAACAGCCAACTCACCACATTCATCGGAGAGCACAACATCTTCGACTCCTCCCAATCCGGCTTCAGGAAAACCAAAGTACTGAAACCACCCTTCTCGCCGCAACAGACGACATCCGCACCCGGACCAGCATACCTGAACAGCAGACTCAAATTCCACGCACCCCAAAGGACCCTACAATCAGCCCAGCAGTTCCTTCCTTTATCTTACTCCTTTCTTTCCTCGTTGTTTCCTATTTCATTCATTCCTTTTTTTCATTTTTCTTTCTTGCCTTCCTCTTTCTTTCCTTCTTTCTTTCCTTCTTTCTTGCCTCCCTCATATCATTTTGCCTTGTTTTAGTCTTACTAGCCTTCCTCTTTCTTTCTTGCATTCCTTTTTCTTTCAAGCCTGCCTCTTTCTTCCTTTTTGTTTTGTTTCTTTATTTCCCTTCTCTTTCTTTTGCACCTTACTCTTTCTTTTACACCATCTTCTTTTTTTCTTTCTTACCTTCATTTTTAGGTCTCGCCTGTCGATGCGCATGCGCATCGAGCTTGCGAGCCTATTGCGGCTTAAACAACTTTTAACTAAGAAGCAAGGAATCGTGGCAATTCCTTGCAGTGCCCGTGACTTTTAAGCTCAATGCGCATGTGCATTGAGCTTAAAAGCGCGTGCACAGCCGCAATCGCCGTCAGCCGCATTCCTCCGACACCTTTTGAAGTGAAGCTTAGCTTCACTTCAAAGGCCCGGCTTCTTAACACCCACATGCCGCTCTCCCCGCTCCGCCCCCTCCCCTGCCCGCCTTGTGCATTTCTCCTACACCCCCTCCCCACAGCAATGCCCTCCGTCTCCTGATCTTCACTCATAAATATATATTGCAGACTCTCATGCTCTGAGCGGGTACTGCCTCCTCCTGCCTTTGCCCTGTGGTTTTGTTTTCCTTTTCCCCGTGTTCCTCCAGTCCTTTGTTCTTTCCCCACCTCTCTGTAGTGTTTTTACCATTCAGCTTTACCCAGCTCCACATCCGCATGATTCTCTGCTCTGCTCTCATTTCTGTACTGCCAACACGCCAAGCGCAGGCTCGGGGCTTTGCCTGTCAAGCGCCTGGGGTTCGTGCCTTCGATTAGGTTCCAATTTGGAAATGTCACACTTTTTTCTGCAAATGTTTTATTTAAACGCCACTATGATTTGTGTCTATGTTGTTGTTTTTAATGGAATCGGTGCTCTTAGCCAATTGTTGGCAAAGTTTGGGCTAGCTTAACTCGTGCCCTTTTTGTGAAGCACCAGCAGACTCCTTAATGGTAAACAGAAGTCACTCAGCCCCATGTGCCTAATGAGATGTTTGTCCCCATTCTGCAGGAGGCCGACGAGCTCACTGGGTCTCTTACTCGGGTGTGTAAATGGATCTCACAGCTGAGCAAAGCACGAGTGTCCACACACCCAACCCAGCGCCAGTAAGCGAGTCTCTTATGCCACCTCAGGAAGCTCAATTATGTCCAACAAGTCACATATTGTCTCAAAGTAAACGCATTTGCAGGTACAAAAGTACATTGATTCATTAGACCAGTGCCTAATTTGAGCCGGTGGTTTCTGATGGAGCTACCGGCACTCCTTTTTTGCGCTAGACCTTACCCCCAGTCAGCTTTCCAATTAACTGGGGCGCTTCCTGCCTTTGTAAAACTGCCGAAGAACAGCTTAATAGCTTTGGCCGAGCCTTCTGCCTGCCTTGAAGGCAATCTGCTTCTCCGCCCCCCTGGCAGCCAAACGCTCTTCAAAGGCTTTGCTCCACGCCCCCCGCCTGCACCACTCTCCATACTTCTCCTGTCCAGCCTGTGCCTTCTCTCCCTACCCTTAACCCTGCCCCCACCACCTCTCGATATTGCTGCTTGTTTTTCGTGCGTTCTTTCTATGTTCTGTTTTATCTCTGTCTTTGCCGACCTTTTTTCCTCTCCTCCATCTTTTATTCTTTCTTCTCATCCACCCTCCTCTCTTTTCACTGTTTCCTGCATTGTCCGCCCATATTTGCTCCTATTACCCGTTCTCTACTTCTGTTCTTTTTCTTGTCCGCTCTCTCCATATACAGAATTCATTATTCTCTTATTGTCTCGGTTGTTCCTTCTGCAGTCTTTCCTTATCTCAACCCATCTTTCGTTGCTTTAAAGTTCCTCCCTGTTTCATGCTCTGTCTGCTCCTAAGTATAGCGCCGCGAGGGGAAGCAGTGTGCTCTATTTCAGTGTATACAGTACACTCACTCTTTCCCTCAATTCCCTGGCTCCCTCACCCCTCCTCAACTCCCCGGACCCCCCCCCACCCCCCCGCTCTTCAGACCCCCCCCTCCCGCACTGCTGTAATTACTGCTTTGATGAGCTCCGTGCCCCTCCAGAACACACAGCGAGAGCCGCCTCCGGCTCTCGTTAACACCCCTCGGTGAGACAGACAGGAGCCGAGGCTGCAGCACAGACTCAAGGGCAGGGACAGGGGAGAGTGCACGCAGCTGGAGTCAGACGAGCTGCACCACCCCACAGCGGGGGGCTCCTGTATCAGCATCCACAGACCTCCCAGCAATCACCATCCACAGACCTCCCCAGCCATCACCATCCACAGACCCTCCCAGCCATCACCATCCACAGACCCTTCCAGCCATCACCATCCACAGACCCTCCCAGCCATCACCATCCACAGACCCTCCCAGCCATCACCATCCACAGACCGCCCAGCCATCACCATCCACAGACCGCCCAGCCATCACCATCCACAGACCCTCCCAGCCATCACCATCCACAGACCCTCCCAGCCATCACCATCCACAGACCCTCCCAGCCATCACCATCCACAGACCCTCCCAGCCATCACCATCCACAGACCCTCCCAGCAATCACCAGCAATCACCATCCACAGACCTCCCAGGTTCGTTCTTTCTATGTTCTGTTTTATCTCTGTCTTTGCCGACCTTTTTTCCTCTCCTCCATCTTTTATTCTTTCTTCTCATCCACCCTCCTCTCTTTTCACTGTTTCCTGCATTGTCCGCCCATATTTGCTCCTATTACCCGTTCTCTACTTCTGTTCTTTTTCTTGTCCGCTCTCTCCATATACAGAATTCATTATTCTCTTATTGTCTCGGTTGTTCCTTCTGCAGTCTTTCCTTATCTCAACCCATCTTTCGTTGCTTTAAAGTTCCTCCCCGTTTCATGCTCTGTCTGCTCCTAAGTATAGCGCCGCGAGGGGAAGCAGTGTGCTCTATTTCAGTGTATACAGTACACTCACTCTTTCCCTCAATTCCCTGGCTCCCTCACCCCTCCTCAACTCCCCGGACCCCCCCCCCCCGCTCTTCAGACCCCCCCCCCTCCCGCACTGCTGTAATTACTGCTTTGATGAGCTCCGTGCCCCTCCCCCCTCTCCATTTACTTACACAAATCTCGCAGATACCCCAAGCAGCAGTGCCCGCACTACCAATCCTTCTGTTATGCCACATCTCTCAGCTTACAGATTCGCACTTTCTTTTCCTCTCAACGTTTCTGCCTCTTTCACTCTCTCTTCCAACTCTCTCCCCCCTCTCCATTTACTTACACAAATCTCGCAGATACCCCAAGCAGCAGTGCCCGCACTACCAATCCTTCTGTTATGCCACATCTCTCAGCTTACAGATTCGCACTTTCTTTTCCTCTCAACGATTCTGCCTCTTTCACTCTCTCTTACAACTCTCTCCCCCCTCTCCATTCACTTACACAAATCTCGCAGATACCCCAAGCAGCAGTGCCCGCACTACCAATCCTTCACACACGCAACGCCACTCACACACGCAACGCCACTCACACACGCTACGCCACTCACATACGCAACGCCACTCACATACGCAACGCCACTCACACACGCAACGCCACTCACACACGCAACGCCACACCACTCATCCACAGAAACGCCACTCATCCACGCAACGCCACTCTTCCATTTGCAAAAAGAAAAATGTCTAACTATTCTATTGCGAGACCTATTGCATTTCCAATGCTTGTTTCTGTATTCCCTTCTTTCATATTTTCTCAAAGAAAACAGGCTGGCTGCCAATGGCAAACAAATTGGCTTTTTTAAGTCTGTATTTGCCAAGACTTTTGATGTTTTTTTTAAGGATGTGTATAACATAGTAACGCATAAGGGTTTTCAGCCAAACTTCCTCCATTAGTGTATGGTTGTGTCATTTACATTTTTTATTCCACCCACTTCGGCATGCATCAAGAGGCATTGGCTGGCTTCACTATGAGTTAAGGCTTCACAACATACACACAGAAAATAGTTCCCTTTAGTGTCAAGGAGTACTATGGCAATATGTGCTTTTTTGAAAGTAAAACATTTTTGCCTTTAGCCAAAGTTTTTTATCAGCTTCCTGAACAATAAACTTTTGTAAAAACAAAGACAAAACATAAGCATTGCCAAAAGGCTGGCGGTCAATGACTGACATTGGCTTTGCCAATTCTTGGTAAATGTTGGAGAGCAAGAAAAGGGAAAATATACAGGTGGGGTTGAACAGCTGTTTCGTTAAAGAAAAACGTCTATTTATGAAGATTTGGAGGATGTTACACTATTTCAAAGGAATACATGATGCAGTTCTTTTCTGCAGATCACTATCATTACTTTACATACCTATCTTAAAAGCCGTCCCACTTTCTGCACTTACAGTCTTTCCTCTGCAGCTCTAGATAAGCTGGAAGAGTGCTACAACATTTAGCTATCGGTTCCACACAGCGCGCAAGCCGATTCAGGCTTTCATTTCCCTTTGTTAGCTCTAGCAGAAAAGATTGGAATTCTGTTGCTGTAGATGACAGCATGCATTTGTGAATTATCCCCAATTTAACCTGCCTGGAATTCAACTACTAAAACTATGGGTTTGATATAGTAATGCAGTTCCTGGTTTTGTAAAAGTGGAATAGTAAACATTAGTAATAGACAAATGGCGTAGGCATGAACAATTTTGAATTATGCCAAATGGAAGAAAGACTTTAAATTGTGCAGCCTCTAGGCAGTACGAAGAGTAAAAAGCAATAATCTATTTGAAGAATACTTACTCTCCCATAGCCCAAGGTGGAAAGCAGCACAGTGGAGGCAGGTGTCGCTGCTGTTCCTTGGCTTCAAGGATGAGCACCAGGTTCGGACAACGATTGGTGAGAAAGTTTGTAAGGAACACCATAAAGTTGTAGATTACGTAGGCTTCGTAGCATTCTCTACAAGTATCCACATATATAGCAATGTTGGGGTATTTCAGGGCTATCCACTAAAAAAAAAAAATAAAGGGGCAGAAAAAGGAAAATGTCAATTAAAGTTCAATTAAAAAAAAATATCACCGATGGAGATAAAAATCAACTTTTGTTCTACGATAAGATAGCATGGTAGTTAAAGCTTCAAAAATGTCATTTTATGGAAAAACGTGAAGAAAACTGGTAAATAAGATTGGCCTTGTGTCTAGGAACAATTATTGACAACAGCTTAACGATTTAAAATTAAGGGGAGCTACACCTCAGGGGTCTCTAATACATCAAACACAAACTCTTGGTGGCTCATCAGGTGCCACATAGTAGTGGTAGCTCAAGGAGTACAGCCTGTCACTCAGAAGGTCTGGCATTGTGAAGCTCTGTCTCCTGTGCCTCACACCACCAAACTTGCGTAGTGATAACCAGCAAAGCGAAAGGCTGGGCTTTGCTCATCTGTTCTCTCCCCCACCCCAAAACAAGGGCATAGAACACAACCAATGGTTAGACAGCAGTGTCACATGGTGATCAATTGCACCTTATGCCTTGTGTTGTCACTCACAGTGTGTGTGTGTGTGTGTGTGTGTGTGTGTGTGTCCACAGTGCGTCCCAAAGAATGCCACTTGGAGGGAGTCACTGATACTTCTAATCACTGAAAATCTTCCTGAACTATTAACACATACCAATTACAATTGTGGCAACATCAGACAAGAGTCCACCCATGCAGGGTTATCATATGTGATCATCCCAGCACACCAGAGATGGTTTCCAGCAGTGATCACAACAGACAGGGAAGCAGTGGCAATCTATTTGGAATGGGGCATGTAAGTCAATTTTATAAAGCGCAGATGGAAATATCAATCTGAATCCATAAAGAGCAAAGTTACCCATTAGGCATTTCTTACATGGACTCAGACAGCAGAGGTTGTTCAACCAATGAAAGTGTGAAATGCTTTATTCATCAATGTATAAAGCTTCCAGACGAGTAAAGAAAATTGGAAAACACTAACGAATAGAACCTGGCACCAAGGAAATGATTAATTCCGATACAATCATGATATTTGCAACCATCTCATTTGCTTAAGGAGCACCGAGTGGCTAATTTTTCACATGAATTGTATGAATTTCAGAATTAAAATGCATCACAATTCCTGTTGCTGGACTTCACTGAAACGATCCAGGCAAAGGCATAACAGATACGGGCCGATTTAGAAAGACTTTGCGCCGCCGTAAAGTCATATAAAGTGATACAGTCTTGATGAGGGATTTACTTTTCAGTGCAATATCGCACCAGGAAGTTACACTTTTTGTAGAAACTATACTGCTATGCATTTCTTTGCGCAACAGTGTGACAAAGGGACATCCACGTGTGGTACTTGAGCACTCAAATGCTACCACCCAGGGTTTTTGATGCTAAGTCAGATCTGCAAAGTTAGCCTAAATTGGCTGTTCCACAAGGAGGGGTAAAACGGGGAAAGGGTTTTATTTGTTCTTACACTGCAAGCATTGAATGTGTGGTGCACTGTACCTCACATATCCAATATTTGGAACGACCAACAATTGTCCAAGCATAGTATTTGGTACTTGAAGGGTACCTTTACAGTACAAAACCTATGCTGGAGGGGCGTAACACAGGCCCCCGCAGCCCACGCCGTGCGGGGGGGGGGGGGGGGCACAAGCTCCAGGGGGCCCCTTCGGGAGAACAGACACTTTCGCTTTCTTATTCTGCCGCAGACTGAGCCCCAATGCGCAGCTCAGGTTCACGTGACATGACATTGTCAATGAACTCTGTGTGCACCCACTTGAGCTTTTAGAGGGTTGTTGGCATACGTGACTGGAGCCCCAAGATTTGCTATCCTGCCACTGAAAACTACTGCCAGCCAGAGCGAGATACTGTTGGGAGCTGCCTCTGTGTGACTCGCCATGTGCTCCGAGACTGTGGAATGGCAGCACTCGGGTGAGTAATGCATTTCTGTTTAGTGTTGACATCTTTCCAAGGGAAAATGACCAGCCATTAGTTTTATTTTCAAGTCTGCAAAGGCATGGATCCTGGACATGACTTACATAGCTGCCAAGGTTTCAGATTGCTATGAGTGACATTTTCATAATTTCAGTGTAATTATGAGTGACATTTCAACGACTATGAGTGACACTGTCTCGCTAGCAAAATCAAGCAGTAAAAGACAAGGGACTCGTACAAATGTCAAAAATTACATTTATTTGGGCATAGCTGCTAATGTCTCAGATTGCTTATGTGTAACATTTTCATAGATTCGGTGGATTTACAAAAGACATTTAAATACTAAATGCATGACAGTTAGAGCTACACTACTTGTGGCCAAATCATGTAATGAAGTCCATGCAAACCGAAAAATTTCAGAAATCACACACATTTCGCCAATAATGAAGTCGAACTCAGCAGCAGGTGCTTTTAAAGCAATTATTTATTTATTTTAAAAATCAGCACCCTCCAGCCCAACCTCAGCTTCAGGTGTGGCTGAACCACAAAAATAAAAGCGTTCTCTGTGACAAAAGCAGCAATCCACCGAGCTATCTACATATAATACAGTTCATTACAATACAATATGCTGTTAGACTTTCTTTGCAGTATGCATATAAACTGTCTGCTCTACTTAATAGTGAATGAAAACAGCCATGAGACAAAACTCTGACAGCTCTCTAGCAGGGATATTAATTATCTGCCTTACTCTGACTAAGCAAGTCTCACAGTGCTGGTGAAAAAAAGGCTGCTGCTTGTAGTACCACTGTCAAGTAAGGATATTAAACCCTTTAACTACACTAGCAGTTTGGGTGATTTATTAGTACAGACTAAACCCTGAGATGGCCTGCATTTACAGCACAAACAGACAACTTCAGTGTACCCATTTACAATGCGATATGCTGTGCTGGAGGCCCCCCTCCCCATTCTCTTTATTTATTTATGCGATTTTATATAGTGGGGACTTTACCCGAAGGTGTCAGAGAGCTTCACAATAGGAACACTTATGATACATGAGGAGAACATTACAAGTGAACAAATTACAAAAACAAACGTTACGTTTCATGAATCAAAAGGTGACAATAGTGAGCAACCAAAATACATGAGGGAGCAATCGGTACATTACAGGAGGAAAAAGTGATATGTGTGCAGGTTACAAAAGCGTACAAAGTACAAGTAGAGGTATAATACTGAAATAAATGGAGGACACTCCAGCACAAGAACAGACGTTTCGTAGGCAATGGTGGCACTTGTGCAAGTATCGAAAGCAAACAAATGTGAGAGGCTCTCTTAACAAACATTTTAAATTTCATCAGTGAATTATTAAATTAGTATCTAACTTACCTTGTATGGTCTCTTGATAGAGTGAGCCGCTGAAAGGAGCTGCCGGAGTGTCACAGCAGAGATGAGTCAGACAGACAGCCGTGCTGCAGTCTACATCTGTGCCACCTGCTCTCAGTATGAGTTGGGCTCTGACTGGCCGGGCCGGGCACAGCTACAGTATGTGCCCAGGCCATGTGGAGGTGAACAGGTGATCGATTGTCGAACACCGGCTTCCTTTAACTCTGGGCCATGCAGCAAAGCGCGCAGGGAAACAGCAATTAATTCCTCTGTGCCTTGGGGCCCCATGGCAGGCAGGAAATGAAACATCCTGTCACACAGACTTGGACAACCGAAGGAGGACCTCACAAGGCCGGGGAACATCTTCTAACAGTAGTTGTGGCGCTAGTTTCTTTGGCTTTTGAAATCCTTCGTTCCCTCCACGAGCAATTATTTCATTTGGTAAGTATGCGCCACGGCAGAGTTTAAGGCGAGCAACAGTAAGCCGAGTCTCTCCTTGATCCTTTGTCCTTGCACGGACGGTCCCCTCCCGTAGAGAAAAGCTGTCACACCAACCTTGGGGGTGGGGGGGAGGGTTCAGGTGCGGTGTACGGGAAATGAATACTCTCGGCTTTTCTTCATCTGCCCCATGCTTACCGAGCCGGTCCGGAGTGCCTCTCAACGGTCCGCGCTCTCTTAATTGCATGCAGCAGGGCCCTCACCCAGTGCCCTGAAGTTGGCCGGCCCCGGCTGCTCTGAAATAAAATGCCGGTGGGCGGCATTGCCTTTCTTTATTAATTGAGTTCCTGGGCCTGTCTTGACGCAGCGTGGTGGGACCTGGCTGCAGACCAGGACAGGTCTGAGCTGAGGTGCGAATAACAGTGTGGTGTGAGCGAGCGCGGTCAGGCCCGCAAAACTCACACTGTTCAACGTGACGACGAACCAGTTAACTGCAGCACATTAAAACAAATTCACGCGATGTTAACAGGACGTGTGACGTCACATCCTTGCGGCACTACGGCCAGCCCCGCGGCGCCGCGGAAATCACATAGATACATTGTAGCAGCATTTAATGAGTGCCACTGTGAGTCGAAGAGAGCCGGCTCAGCTGCTGGAACTGCTCGAAGCCTGTGAGAGCAGCCAGTCAGGCACTGGAGCTCGCAGCTTCTACTATTTGTGGTGTGCTTTGTGTGCCAGCTGAGACTAAGGCATTATGCGTGACAATGCATTTCAGTGCGGTGATGCGGATCACCGCACTGAAATGCGTGAGCGTCACGCCTGTTGCGTGACGCTTGACAGGACTGGACTTATATCAACTGGAAACAAAATCCTATGTATTCATTTGTAACTGCAATTTCTATGTTCGTTTACTTTAAGTATTAGTCCCATAACACGTTTAAACGTGCTTTCTATTTATATATTTTCCGTGAAGTATACAGATAAACTATTTTATATGTACCAGCTGTAATTTTGCTTTTCTTGTACTGACTGGAACATCAGAATATCCACCCTGTGTTTATTTGATCTCTGCAGCAGGTACTTAACTGTATTATTAGGACGCAATGAAGTGCAGTGACATGGGGGGGAGGGGGGGAGGGGGGGAGTGATGTGAGATGTTTTATGATAATTGCTTTACTTTCATATTTTCTTAGTATACAAAGCTTTGTAGCAGTATTTTAACCTTCCATTTCAGGGGTTTTGCTGCAGTTGAAAGATATTTTAGGGCTTCATATTGATCAAAAAAGTGTAATTTCTAATATTTATCTTTTACCAACCACTTTATTACTTGGTTTTGCTTGCAGGAAAATGTTACACTAAGTGACACACATTTGGCAGTTGAGTGTCACTCATGCACTGAAACCATGGAAATGTCACAGTCTGAAAACTTGGCAGCAATGTGTATAAAGCTTTAATCACACCCCTCTGCTTCCCTCAAAACCCATGAAACTGGGGCCTTGCTACAGCAAAAACAGTATGCAGGCAGCACCCCCATGTACGGAGCCCCCTTCTCCCACCTCCTTCTTTCCTCAGACCCCTGAACCTGGGGACTGACTGCAGCGACACGCAATCTCTAGGCAGCAAACCCATGTATCCTTCTCACACCTCTTCCTTCCCTCAAAACCCCTGAATCTGGAGCCTGGCTGCAGCGATGAACACCCTCCGTGCAGCACCACTATGTAAGGGCACTAGGTTACTGGCTTCTATTTCTGGTGCTATGTAGCAGTTTTAAGCTCTTCTTAGAGTTTCTCATTGCTTCAATGGGTGTAATTTCTGACATTTATATGTTTCTCTCGTCTTCCTTGGTGAATTTTGCTTGCGACAAAGTGTCGCTGAATGTCACTCTTAATTACAATGAAGTTATGAAAATGTCACACATAAGCAATATGAAACCTTGGCAGCTATGATTTAAATGTTAGTCACCAGAGTCGTAGTTATCGATAGTGCAGCAGGTGCACTGGTGCCGGAGCCCAAGAGTCTAACAGGGCAGTTGCACCCCAGTACTGTTTGTCTTTTATTACCCAATAGAGGTTTGAAGGCACACATCCCTTGCTGGCATTGTGGCCTGTTGTGCCCTGGGCGCGCCACAGTTTGTAGAGTGCTTGAAGCAAAACTGGCGCATTGCACTTGCCCTGTGTGCATCCCCCACCTGCTTCCACACACAAACTGCCACAACAACAAAACAGGCAGGTACATTAGAAAGCCAGTACCTCCTGCAACTCATTAGCAACACAAGTTGTCTTTTTTTACATTAATTCAGGGAAGTGCGTCTTTTTATGTTGTCAGTTTTATCGGTTGCCTCCTGTTGCACTGCACTTCCGCCCCCCTCTAACGTCCTAAGGGCACCACTAGGAGCTTGGCGACGCCCGAATGTCTCTCCTGTGCAGAGAGCCGGCAGTCCGTTGCTCAAGAGGCCCCTCTGAGGACCCCCTTACTCCTCTTATTCAGTTCTCTATGTGCCCAGGTCCGAGGACGCACTTTTGGAACTGAGGTGAAGGAGGTGGAGGCAACCTCAAGCGAAGAGGGCGCTGAGCTGAGAGTGGGGTGGAGGTGAGCATATGAAGAAGGGGTGCCGAGATGAACCTTCATGGAGGTTTGCAATAAGGGTATACAGTATGTCTGGGACATGATGCTTAGCCAGCCTCAAAATAAACAAGAGGCCATGTGCCCGCGGGTTTGCACGCGTTTCCTTGTGAACAAATATGCTTTTGTGCAAAATGTGTAACAGACGGACTCTGAAATGTGCTGCTGACTTTAACCTCTTCTCTGCCCAGGCTAATGAAGATTGAGCCAGGCCAGCTTTGAGTGAGCATGTTACTAAGGGCTGAAAAACAAGCCAGCATGAGCTATGGTTTGAAAAAGCAAATACTATTTAAAGCAGCAGTGTTATGCTTCCACATTCAACAAAATGTTGGGTTTTGGCTTGCTATGTATTTTCTCTTTAAATGGCAAAAAAATAAGTGCAGGTACTCACCATATTAAGATGTGATTAGGGGGTGGGGCGGGGCTTGGGCGGAGGGGAGGCTATGGGGCGGGGCTACGTGGAGTGGTAAGGGACCCAGCCAGGGGCACACATTTAATTTGATTGAGATTTAATTGGTGTGCAAAACTAGTAACCCACATGCCTATGTACATAAAATACAAATCTGGGATCAGCATGTTGTGTTTGCAGCAAGCACATGAACCCTCTCTGCTTACTCATGATGAGTCAAAACTGTTATCAGATAAAGCACAGATCTTTTTGGCAAGTACTTTTGTTGGTGTTTGAAAAACGGAACATGTGCAGGTAACCTAATCATTGAAACTGGGGTCGAGCTTGAAATGTCCCAATGGTGCCAACACCACACCTGGCCTCCCAGCGAGGTCTCAGTGCCTTTGCAAACTCCCACACCCACTATTGCCTGAATGCGATGGCCTTAGAGAGAGGTCAGCTGAAACAAATTGCTTCTGCACTGGGCTAGCCTCTTAGGGCTGACGTGGGAACGGCCCAAAAGGTAGAGCCAAACCTGGCCTTTCAGGAAGGCCTCTGAATGGTACCTGCACTGCACGCCTACCAAGGGATGAATGTGAAGTGCCTGCCTGGGAGGGAGCATGGGAAAAACACAACCTTTAGGCTGCCGAACGACCCTAAGGCCACTACACCCGGCTCGGCCTCCTTGTGTGGCTTCTCAGCCTCCTCACACTCTCTTCTCCCCCACCTGCCATTTGCCTCAGTGCAAGGAGTGCTTGGCAGAGGAGTACTGCAAAGACACTGCTTTTGTGTTTAGCTGTTCCACCTGCCCAGCCCCTTGTCCCACAGTGGCCGAGTTGTGAATGGCCTAATGACCAGAGGAACACCTGCCCCGCCCCAACCACATCTATTAAGGCACAGTGTGATGGACTGGCAGGAAGGAATGTGGAATAGCACTGCTTGTGGGGTCTGGGCTAAGATGAAGACGGCCCAAAACTACAGCCACAAAACTAACCTCTCACTCGTCTCGGCTCCCCACCTCTAAGCACAGCCTTTTGTGCTGCGACCCGCCTACACATTCCATAGTGGCAGGGCTGGCTCTAGGGCAGTGCGATCGGTGCGCCTGCACCAGACGTTGACTTGGGTTGGAACGTCATTTAAAAAAAATGTATAATATCATTTTAAAAACACCTGTTGCCGTTTTCCTGGCCTTCAGCAATTTTCAGACATCAATTAAAACGTCAATATGACTCCGGTGATTTATCATCTTCCTGGAAAGAGACGGGAGGTTTGTCCAGTGGAAGTTTTGACTCATCCTAAGGTAGTGCAGAGGGTTAAGATGCCTGCTGCCAAGAACGTGTACCATGAAGATAACAAACTGCATATAATGTAAATAGGTCAGTGGGTAACTGCTTCTCTACGAGAGCTCCTTTTGTTACTAAGGCAAAATCCTAATATAAAACATTGAGCAATTAACTGTCATCCTAGAGTTGCATGCAAACTGCAAGGTATATGTTAGAGCTATAGGTTTTTTGCCCAGTCTTTCATCATCCTAATCTTGCGAAAAGGGTTCATTTGGGAAGAAAACAATTGTTATTATGCGAGAGAACACCTAACAATGATGTTACGTTTAAAATTCAGAATTTGTTCTTTTTCAGAATAAAGTATGCTAGTAAGAGTAAGCTATTTTGACTGATGCCCGGTGGAGCTACCTCGTGAGCTAAAGGGAAGATGGGCTATGGATTCCCTCCTTGACCATCACCTACCCAGCCGGTCTTTAGGCAAACTCTCCTGCGTCTCTCCGACCTTATCTCCCTCCTCCTCCTTCACCCTACCCCCTACCCCTCTCCACTCTACTCTTCTCCTCTTTCCAGCTATTGACCTTTGCCCTCACCCATCCTTGCTCATAGTTCCCACCCTGTTTATCCACTGGACTTTCTTCTGTGAACTTTCCCTCGTCAGTTGAGATCTAGCTATTTGACTAATGCCCGAAGGAGATACCTTGCTTAGCTATTGGGGAGACAGGCTGTGGATTCCCTCCTCGGACGTCCCCTACCCAGTCGGTCTTTGGGCAGCCTTCCTTTCGTCTTTCCTGCCGTCTTTTCCCTCATCCTCCCCTTCACACTTCACCCTCCCCCCCAACGTTCTATTTGTATCACCTTTCTTTTCTCTCTCAACGTGTTGCTTATTTTTGATGTAATGTGTAATTGTTATCATTTTCGGTACCATTGTGTAACCTAATGTAAAGCGCTCTGATACCTACGGGTCTAGCCAGCGCTATGTAAAACTCAATAAATAAATTAATAAATAAATAAATAAATAAAGGACTCAAACTATACTGCCTACCAGTATCGATGACATGTCACTCGTACACTACACCTTGTAGTCTTATCTGATGTAACATCTCCTATACACTGATTTACACACATATGCTTGTCTCTGAAATGTGTGTGTGGTGTAAAGTGCTCTGACAACGTACGCTGGTATGATTGGTGCTATAAAACTAAATGACACAGTTAAAGGGTGCTAGTGAGGGACTCCATGGCAGAGGTGGTCATTGGGGGTGGCAACAGACATTGTCGCACAGGGCGCCACCAGTGCTAAAGCCGGCACTGCATAGTGGCCTAGTCAGGTGGCCATAGTGGGGGCTGGGTGGCCAGTAGGATATTGTGGTTGGTTGTCCTCCATGAACCCAGCCCACAGGTAACACTAAGGCAGGACCCATGCGCTTTGCCTATCCATCCCTGGCTGCTGCCCACTTTACTAACCTTGATTCTCATCGGCTCTGCTACAATTTCACCATCAGCACCTTCCTCCTCAAGTTTAAGTTTATTTGATTTAGTTCTATGCTGAGAACAACACCTTCCTCTTCAATCTGACTTCAAACAAGTGCATCCGTACTCTGCTATGCCAGCAGGAACCCTTTCTTAGATTTCCACAGTGACAATATGCCTACTAGCAGGGCCTGCTCGCACACCTACAGTGCTATTTCTCGCCACAGAGCCTGAGTGTCAAATATCACAGTGCGACATGGGCCCCTCCCAAACTTCCTGCCTGCTCTAAATAATGCATATGGGCTGCTCCGTAGTTAGCACACTGAGGGCACATTGGCAATTGATTATCAGAGTGCATCACGAAAACCGACTAGTCAGGTCTGTCGCGCTTCTTTTTGTACATGCCAAATTGCACTGAACTTGGCATGCTACCCCATGAGTACTGGTACTCTCTTTGGACACGGAGAAGTTCCGGTACTCAAGAGCAGAAAATGTAGAAGTGCGGGTACTCAGTGCCAGTGGGTACCGGCCCATTTAAAGCACTGGACCCCAATGCTGAATTTTTCTCATAGGTGAGTACGTATCATGTGGGTGCTCCATGACAGGTCTGTCTCACGGTATGCTGTCTTGTTGGATCAGGAGGGGCACCCAAAGTGCTATCCTCATAGTGGTGGAAGGCTACAGCCTTCGTAGGTGTTAAGCAGCACAAGGGCGGTGGTGGCTGCATACTGTGTAGTGATCAGTAGTAGTGAACAGATCCTTTTTACCCTGTCACTGGAGTGAAGCCTACAGGCTCACTTTTTTAAAAGTTCAGCTGCTGTGTGCTTGTCTCATCCTTGGCCTGCTTCAGGTAGATGTGCATTGCTGCGCCGGAGCAGTGACTCTACGCTAGATGTGTGTGTGCCTGGGAAGGGTACAGTACAGGGATTTTTATATGCTGCTGCCTGCTGTGCTTATTATTGTTTTAATAGTGACTTAGAAATGTCTGCACCTTCATGCACAAACCAAAGGGGCATTGGTTGACTAAACTGGTTTGATTTTTGTATGCTGCTCCCTGCTGTACTTATTATTGTTTAAAAAGTCAATGTGAAATATTTGCGCCTTGATTCACAAACCATAGGGCCATAGTCTGATTAAACTGGTTAGATTTGATTTATGTATGCTGTTGTGCAGGTTATTGTTTGACCAGTCACTTGTTTTTATCGTGCACTTTGAAGGTGTTTTCACCATGATGCAAGAAGAAAGGGGGATTGCTGTACAAAACATGCTTGAGTTTTGTATATTGATGGATTGGTGATTCTTTTATTATGCACTTTGAAAGTAGTTGCACTTTTTCCTTTGCTTCACCAGCTACAGTTAGTATAGATTATGTCATTAGGTACTTGCTAATATGGCTTGTTTGTATCCTACATGAGGAGGTATTGATGGTGTTGTTTGCACCTGTCTATAATATGTGCACCTGAAATCGTGGAATTAGCTTTGTTTACAATACAGAAATTATAAATATAGACACACATCTGCATCAATGTTCTGAAGCATCCAAGCAGTTTTCTTCCTTGGCCTTGTGTGTCTGCCTGTTTATGTCCTGCTTACTAATAAAGCCCTGATGGTAGATATTGAAATTGCATCCTCAGTTCATTTTAAATACTATAGAGTGGTTAATATTGTACAAAATCCCTGACAGACGCAAGTGTGTGCCATGCAGATAATTCACACCAGTTTATTTCTCTTGGTGATGGCAGGATACTGGGTTATATCTTGTGTACTGCTCATGTATATTGTCAGTCGAGTCTGTTAAATTGCAGATTTGGGTTTGTCTTTCAAAGTTTCATGTTATTTTCCATCAATTCCAATTCTAATTCAGACCCTATGTAGTTGTTCTTCAGCGATAGGCAATTCCTCAAACAATACAACCTCTCCGTGGCATTGCTCTGATTCCTGTCTCAGTTAAATAATCTGCTCTTGACAATAATGTTACAAATGGTCTAGCTTATATGGTAAGAGTGTTTCTTACTTTCTTATTCGAATATTGAGTACGCAAATATAGAGGCATTTCATTAAATGTTGGACGTTTCATTTCAAAATATACCAGATTTTTTGGCGGTGGGGCAAAGTGGTGGGTGGTGGATCAGGGGGCCCCCCTCCATGTACTTTGCAGGGGGCCCCCCTCAGGTTTCGTTACGCCACTGAATTGAGGTAGGCAGCCACTTTGTATGACAGCGCAGGGAAAGAGAGTAGCCACATTTAGTAAATATGGCTCTGCACTGCTTTCTCCCGCCAGTAAAACACAGGGCAGCAACTTTGATGCAGTGCTGAAATCTAATACATTTGTCTACGCTTTTACTACCAGGCACTAAGAGCAAAGAAGAAGGGCACTGGTGGACACCCAGCTGAGACTGCAAAGTGCATACAGTGGGAGAGAGTCAGAAGATGTATCACAAATTAATAAAATGTAACACAACAGCCAAAGTTATTGAGCTACGTTGCTTGAAGGGGAGAGAACAGGAAAGCGCCATAATTACTAAATGATGATGCTGCTTCCCAAGCGATGGCACACTTTTAGGCTGCCAGCACCACATGCTCCTTTGCACCACCGTGCACATGTGTGCATGATCTCTAGCATAGATTGTGTACTGGAAGGATACAGTCGCAGTGAAAATACTTTGCCCAGACATACTTTAATGCTTTTCCAATTTGCAAGAGTGCTGCACTGTACAGCACACATTCAAAGTTTGATGAAAAAACACACAATTCCCCTACATTGCACCAGCATCAAGAAGAAGTATTGTTCTTGTTTCAAAGACCTATCATAGTTAGATGATAATACGTTTGAGTCAACAAACATACGTGGTAGTGTGGGAACTCATGTACCACCCATGATGCAGGGTAGCGCAAAATGCTACTTTGTGTTACATGTGAAAACTTTCCAGCGCATAAACGTTTTGTGGTAGAAAGTAAATACCAACCACTTTGCACTGGTTTGAGTCACTTTTGGTGACTGCACCAGCACAAAGTGTTGATAAATATGCCCTAAAATGCCTTGGCTGTGTCTGTTGCACCCCATTAATATGAATGTTGCAGTCTGCTGCTCTACCTTCAACTGTAATCCTCAACATGTCCCCGGCTTGTCAGAATCAGATATTACAAGATTCTAGGTGAAGAACTCTAAAGGTTGTCTGTCCTACATATGTTATCATAAGTGGTGAAGTAGCTCGATCTGCCAATATTTGTGCCACCTGGTTCAAATACTGACAGTTGCGATCTACTTAGTCAGTAATCACAATGTTTATTTGGGTGAGGACTGTCATTCTCATTGATGTGATCCCTGGCAAATCACTTCACCTACCTGCGCCTCAGTACTGCAATTTGACAAAAGTTGAGGCACCGACACAAAGTGAGTATAAAAGTGGCAATTTACATCTTTATAGACAAATTACACACAGATTTTGTGCTGCACTTTGAAGAACCTAAACATAACTACGTTATTTATTATATCCTATGTGCATTTAAGCCATCAGCAAAGGGTCATGGAGTTGTATGAACAACTGTCAACTCTCCCTAATCAGGAACGAAACGGACTAATTGTTTAATACTTTGATATTTCTTCACTTTTTAGGTCAAGCCTGTCCCATTCCGCAAGGAATGGATAGGATCGAATTCATGTCGGCAAAATCCTCTTCAAACTAAGGGGTTTCAGCCCGGCGTTTTCTTGCAGTTCACGTCAACATGCACGAGCATTCACGGCCAGGGCTTCTCCTCCCCTAGCAGCACTCCTCCCACACCAGCAACTCCCCCCTCCCACACCAGCACCTCCCCTCTCTCTCCCCGCAAACACAGCCTTCCTTTCATTTCTCCTCCCCCTCCCCAGCCAGCTTCCCCCAGGCCGTGTTCGTATATCGTTTGCTACCTCTTGTATTTTGTTGCTCTTGATACTTGCACAACTGTCACTATTGTCTCATGTAACGTAACGTTTGCTTTTGTAACATGCTCACTTTTCCTGTCCCATTAGTGGATTATTGGCTTCTTTCCCTACATACCGTTCATGAGCATACTGCTCCAGCTCATGACGTAGAAAGGCACACACGCCTGCATGCTTTTAATTTAATTTCCTGGCCGCTTTTGATTTCATTTTGCAGCCGCTTTTATTTTAATTTAATTTTGCGCCCGCCAATGCATGTTCAACATCTGTTTCACCCCCCCACCAAACTCGTGTGTGCCGCTCTCTACTTCCTCTCCAACAGTTTCAGTGGTAATCAGAGTTTGCTGCAGCCATGTGGCTCCTCTCACCCAGGTATGAATGGGCAGCCCCAGCGTCTGATGTCCCAGCCTCAGGCCTCCTCAAACCGCACGCCCTGCTGCTTTGTTGCTCCAGCGCCCTCCCAGCACTTTACGGACCCACCGAGGCTCCGTCTTCCTCTCACCTTTATGCAGCCATTGTGGTATATTAACCCCTTCCAGCCTCAGCTCTTCTGGGACCGAGCCACTCTATTGCCTCTGGGCTTTTCCGAGCCCCTCTTGTGAGCTCCCCTTTCACCTGAACCCCGCTGCCACCCCAGTAGTCCTGTAGTTCTGTGCTCCGTTGCCCCCCATCCCCCGCGGCCTTATGGCCCCTTTTGCACCCCAGAATACCCTCGCGCAGCTGCCTTGAGCCCCCTGCAGGTACGTCAAGTACATTATACTACACTTCTTTTGCCATCAAGGAAATGCCCCATTTGCACCATCACGCACATTCACCGGGCCTCTTGGCATTCTGCAGCCTCGCCAAAGGGAGGCGTTTCTGTTAAACAGCCTCCTGTCATATAGTAATCTGCTTATGGGTGCAGTATAAATCGATTTATAGAGCTCCAACAAATCTGAATCAAGGCGCTCTAGATAAATACGAACACTTAGTTTTTTTTGTTTTTTTTACTAGCGCGGCCGCTCCCTTCTAAAATGTTGGCTTCTTGTTACATTTTGAGAGCCAAGCACCCGCACCCGAAATCTAAGAGACACACTAAACACAATAATGATTTACGTGAGATTACACTCGTGTAGAAAAGTCACCTGGGACTACTTGTGAAAAGTGCTAGCTGCAGTGAGTTAGAGGCCAATTCCTTTATCGTGGCACTGCAAACTCCTCACATTCTCTATCATTTTGCTCAATCACCTCACCGTGGCCTATCATGTACCCACAGCAATTCATAACTTCTTGTTTGTGTTTGGGTCTTAAAAGTAAATGAAACACAAAGTGTGCTTTGGGGTGCAGGCATGCCGAGAGCGCCACTTCCATGCTGTTCCCTTACAATGGGCCAATTAACAAGTGTTAGAAGTAAACAGACCAGCAGAGCCAGGAGAGCACAAACTAGACATTACTCCTCCTTTAATCCTGCATCCTTTCGGCAGGGCGCGCGCCACGCTCTCTCTCTGTTGCCACACGCATGACACTTAGTAGGCAGACCACCCCCTCCTCCCTAGGCTCGCTCGAGTTGCAGCAGCCCACCCCCTCCCTGTCCATATGGACACTCGACTTTACTTTTAGCTTCGCGCGCGTTCTCACTGGCTCCTCTCTGATCACGTATTCCGCATTTTACATTTACTTACATGCCCCATAATTTACGGACAAATAGTCCTTCTTATGTTTTGATATGCAAGCATTTCTCGTGTGCTTTACATTTGTTTACTTACAATACGTTTAAAAAAAAAATGTAATTGACGCAACAAGAATAGTTTCTACTTGTTTATGTAAACATGCTGACATTCACAGTCACCTTTTACAAATCACTTTCACAACAAACATCACTCTGGGGCAACACTCATGGCAAAAACCGCATTACTTAGGCACACCCTAACCTCACTCATGGACCCGGCACACTACTTAGGGACACCACCACCCATCAATAAGGGACACACAATCACACTCAACTACACACACAACTACACAACCCCACACATAATGCCACAACAACACACACAACCACAAACACACACACAACACCACACACACTCACCCCACGCCCCCACACACACAACACCACACACACACAACCCCACAACACCCCTGAAACACACAACCAATAGGTCTCGCTTGTAGGACCTTATAAGTATTTAGTTACAAGGATATTGTGCTGCAAAACAAAATACTTATAAGGTCCCACAAGCGAGACCTTTTGGCTATGCCAATGCTTGTTTATTGTTTCTGTCTTAACACACAATACCAATGCTGTTTAGTAGAAAAAATGGGAAATAAGTGCACACAATTTCGAGCATGCAAATTTCTTGAGGCTCTCTACATGCCACTTCTCTCTGCAGCCTTCAACAATGAGGGGTTGCCATAGAATCCAGCACAGGCAGAATATAAGAGTGCGCAAATTCTCCACGACAAATGGTACTGTTAGAAAATACACAGGCTTCAGAGACCCTACCTTGTTATGTTAGCCGTCTCATATTAAACTGTGGTACCCCTAGTCAGGCAGTTGCATCTGAAAGGTGATGGATGACTTACTATGCTAAGTTCCTTCAAAATTCCACAATCAGCTGTCCTGCAGAGAAGGTTCTATATTTAACCATATCTGCCTTCTCTACGTAGCAAACAAAGTGACTCACTTTCTTGAAAGGCAACCAAGTACGTTTGAGAAGGGTGAGAGGGAAACGGCAAATATAGTTAACACAGAAAGAGTTGGGAAAGAAATGTTATCTGGAAAAAACCTCACCCACACCTCACCCAACAGATACTTGAGGCCAAACTTAAACCCAGTGGCGGCTCTTCTGCTAAGGCAGAAGAGCCCCACTGCTATTTAAGCAGCGCAAAAAACAAAAATAAAATGATAATAAACAGTTGTTATTATCATTTTATTTTTCTGTGCCAGACTGGAGCTAGGTTGGGGCGGGCTGGGCGAGGCGCAGCTTACCAGAGCATAGTGAGGAGTGGTTTGCACTCCCTAAGTCATGTGCACTCAGAATGTTCTCCACCTGGCTGGGACACAGCCCGTTGGAGAACATGTCCAGGCTCCCAGGCACTGCCTGAGCAGCCAAACAGGCTGCTCAGACCAATCACAACGCTGATCATGCAGCATTGTGATTGGCTGGGAGAGTCTGGGTGCGTTTGGTGCTGCCAGTGCAGATGAAGAGGACGGAGGTGAGGCGATTGGCAGCAGCAAAGACGAAGGTACGTTTAAAAAAAAAATCTACCTCTCCTGTTCCGAGGCAGCTGCCACTGCTTCAACCCACACTCTACCAAACATGAATTCCGAAAAGTCATGAATTTTTAAAAGTCGCCCAGAACCTAAAGAGAAGCGGAGCACTTTCTGGCATCCTTAGGAGCATAAAGTGCTACATAAACTCTATAACAAAATACAATACAACATTTTTTTTATGTACTGTTCCGAAGCTGAAGATGCAAGACAATGGATGGATTTCAGTTAAGTGAGTGTTGTGTCAGTGCAGTTAGGCCATTTATATTCCCGTCAAGTGGCCCTTGTCCAGGCAATTCCTGTCTTTTTACATTACTTGCATTCTGGGACTTGTAGTCTATTTTCAGTCATATAAGAAACTTAACATGCAAAGTGCTGGCAGTTAAAATTACTTATCTGCTGAACATATCACACTCACACATGGCCACCTAAGAGCTTTAGCTTTAAAGACGGCATGTGACAGACAAGGCATGGTGTGAAATTTTCAGGCACGGAGACTACAGGCAAATTATAAGATTATGTGTGGAAATTATATTAAAGAAAAGCAGATGATTAGAGAGTTGCTGCTAATGCTGTGTAGGGTGGCTGTCTCAATTACCAGGGACACCATTTACAATCCTGGTAACTCCTTCTACAAATCACTGCTATCAGCAGTTAGTCTAATTAGTTCAATGGAAGGGGACAGATATACAGGAGCCACAATGCAGTAGAATGTCACACAGAAGGTCAGAAATGGAAGGTGTCCTTAGGCTAGAACTAAGATCAAAATGTGAGTAAAACGTGTTATGCTGGTGAGATGTGTTTTATGCTTTTACCATTCATGCCAGGATATTAGAGTATAGGTGTAAAGAACTGTGGATACTGAGATGGTGGCTATTTCACCATAATCTGGGTGCAGGAAATATCTTCTATGCTATACTTAGATTTGTGACCTTATGCAAATTAACCTATTTGACTAGATTTTAACTTGGATAAAGGCTTAGTCAAGTCTAACTGTTGTATGAAGTTTATCAAGCAAATTATGGTTTGAACCCATTTTCGTCTCTTTTGGTTCAAAAGAGACAGAAGCCCAGATTTTCTTGCAAAAAAAAAACCATGATACAATAAGAAAGGTATATCCAGATGCATTTTGTTTATGTGGAAAAATAACTCACTTATGTAGTACCCTTTATTTTTCATGGGCTCTTTTTATGGATCAAACCATACAGCTCATCCAGGAATCTACTAGAACAACCAAGCTATATCGAGAGGAGTCTCTGAACATATATATATATTTTTTTTTACAGAGTACAAAGACACTTAGAAAAAGTCGGATTCCCATCACTCACCAAGGTGATCAGTATTATCATCTGGGTATCCATCCTACCATCCACTGTACCGCTTGAGGGATTGCTAGTGGATTGTGTCTGACATGGGTCTTGTAGGAGGAACAAGGAGGCAAGAGGAACCAAGCTCTCAAAAAGCACATAGATGTGATCACAATTAGTATGTGGGAGTGATAGGTGCAGTGCAATGGTGTGACAGTGAAAAGCAGTTTTCAAAAACATTACTGCTTGTAGGTAAGGTCAACATGTTTCAGCCTTCTGGACTCATAGTCCACAGCTTTCTCCAGGACCGGTCTATGATTGTCGTTGCTACTGCTTTAAAAGATAAAGTGACGGGGGTATGGCTAGAGGCCAACGAAGATGGCCACAGCTTAGGAGAGCTCTGGCGATAGCCCGACATTCCCCACAAATCCTGGCATTAATATGCAACCTGCACCGTTGAGACACAGAGACAGAGGCACCGCAAAGACCTGTGCACAAGAGGCTGCAATTTTTACAAAGAAAACGGGACCAGAGCTGCCGGCGATAAGAGGGCGGAGTTGCGGCCTAAGTCTAAAAATCAAGCCGGGGCCTCGAGTAATTTTAGAAGCCGCCCGCAATGAGGAGAAGATCGACTGAACTCACGGAGGCACACCGCGGACCTACTTGGCAGCTGGTGAGTGAAACGGCGTGTGTAAAATAGACTCATCTACCATCTGACCGGAGCGAACTGGTGCCCGCCAGGGAATTCAGCTGCTGATGTAATCGAGAAGCAGAAGAAAACAGGACCATGCACCGCGATGGCGCCGGCTTGGATCCATACAGGGAAGCGGGAGCGGTAGAGAAGACACAAAAGCCCACAGAATCGGCATGGTATTGGCACAAACCGGGACCACGGCCCCGGACTTACAGAGGGGCACTGGAGAGGCTCCATAAACACTAGAATTTTCTGAGGGGCACAGTGGAGCATACGTATAGTGCCAGAAGCCAAGCAGCAGACTGCGCCTGACATAGCACGAACGCGCTCAGCAAAAGTGCACCACCTGCCTCTATTTGAAGAACCGGTTGGACACATACCTCCACGGGGACTGGCACCCCAACAGCAAGCGACGTGACATAACAGCACAGCGCCTTAGGAGACACACAGGGGTCTACGCAGGCCCTAAAGACGCCGGACAGCTTGAAACGGCGGGAGAGTGAGACAGGAAAGCAGAGAGGCCGCACAAGGGGATTCCTCCACTTAGGCAGGCAGCAGCGATCACTGTCTCCCACATGCCGAGTGAAAGGACATACCCCTGGTGGCACTATGGGGGTAAAGAACAGCGCGTGGTGCAGAGCAACCAGATTGACAAATATGCCTTTACTAAAGAACAATCGGGCGCACCGGCTCCGACCCAGGGCGCCAACGGCAGCCAACAGACGGCATAGCCCAGGGAGGCATAACTCTGTTAAGGGCAGATTTTTCCAAAATAAACACGAGAGTGTCCGAGGTAGAGACCACCACTGCTGCACTTTCGACCGACACTGCGATGCTGCCACGACAAGTGCGCCACTTGGAACTAGCCACCAAACAGATGGACAAAAAGCTAGAAGACCAAGCAGGGCGCTCATGACACAACAACATTCGCTTAGTGGGGGTGCCGGAAAGTATAACAGGACCAGCATTGGATCTTTTCGTAGATGACCTGGTGCAAACCCAATTGCAGCCACATGGACTTTCGAAATTCTTTTCGGTGGAAAGAACCCACCGGGTGGCAGATGGAAAACCTAAACCAGGAGCCCCTCCGCGACCTATCCTGGCGCATATATTTAATTTGAGAGATCGAGATGCAATTCTGCAGGCAGCCCGAATTGCTCCCCCCTTGCGAGTAGACAATAGCACTGTGACGATATACCCGGACTACACAGCGGCTGTGAAGAAAGATTAGACTGAACTTTTCGGACATCAAAAAAGAGCTGCACAGTCGAGAACTTAAATATGCAATGCTCTTCCCAGAAAAACTAAGGGTGGAAGCAGAAGGGAGGAGCTGGATCTTCATGACGCGGGAAGAAGCCCAAGACTGGCTGGAAGGATGGCGCCCAGCCAAGGGATACAATAGACAAGGGGCGAAACAAAGGCAACAACTTCCAAAATCGGCGCCAACGACAGAGACTGGGACTGAAGCAGGAGTAGACGCCGATACTAGGGCCAGCATAGTCTCAGAATGATACCCCACATAATAATACACTAAGATCTACGAGATCACTTACTGACGGCGGTGCCGCACCCTGACAAGAACTTGGTCGAACAGGGGGACAAGCACCACAGACATCGCACAATGGCATGGCTGACAATAGTGGATTGGCTTGTAGGATCGGATCGTTCAGGATGTTTACAACAGACTATGAGGACACAGTGGGAGAGATCGGGGAGCACAGAATGTCTCTCTCCCCTTAGGCAAGTACAAAGTTATGGGACTGAAGCACTCTGCTAAGTTGGGGAGGTGGGTAGTTTTAAATCCGCTGGGCAGGGAGGCAGGGAGTGGGGAGGAGGGTTGGGCACAGATAACTGTTTTAGTTTTAGTTTCAGGAGGACGTTTGACAAAAGGTGCTATACTGGGATTCAGACCAAGAGACATAATGCAAACTACATTACATATAGCCCAAGGAGGGCTAAACTTTAAGGACGCTTATGGCACACACAAATTCGGAGAGCAGTGACGAAGATCCCCAGACACAGGCCTCCCGACCATCTGGTCTCCCGTTGAGGGTACTATCCTGGAATGTAAATGGTCTGGGGGATAAAATCAAGCGGGCCTAGTCTTGCAACACCTTAGGCGTAAAAACCCAGCGGTTGCACTCCTCCAAGAATCTCACCTGACAGGGACGACATGTAAAGCCCTAGACAGATGGGGCTTCAAAACGATAGTGCTTTCTGAATTCTCCTCTGGTTCCAGAGGGGTGGGGATCCTAGTAAATAGGTGTTTCTCATTGATCATAAACAGGACAAAAAAGGACGACCAGGGGGGATTTGCTGCACTAACATGTCAATGGGATGGAAGAATATACAACATAGTGTCAGTTTACATCCCATCGACATTACATCAGAATGCCTTTCCAGACCTGGGAAAATTCCTACTCGCACTCCCACGTGGAGAACTAATAATGGGAGGCGATTTCAATGCTATGAATGCATCCATGGATAGACAACCCATAGAGACCATGGTGGTGCAACCCTCAGGCTAGTACAGTTCGCAGAAGCCCTCGGACTGTTAGACGTCTGGAGGACCAAATATCCAACAGAGCGGCAATACACATTCCGTTCTGGAGTACATAATAGCCTCTCCAGGCTAGACCACATTTTTACCTTAGCCACAGTGATGCTAGGACTGACAGAGATCATACATCTACCCGGGGGTATATCGGATCACTCACCTATACTCATTGCATACTCAACCTTTGCCCAGCAACAGAGTAGACTGTTCCCAATACACCCTGGGTACCTTAACAACAATACAATTAGTAAGGAACTCCTTAAGATGACAAAGAACTATTTTGAAGAAAACCAGCACTCGGTTCCCTCTCCAGCAACTTTGTGGGAGGCTTACAAGACGGTGCTCCTCGGGCATGCCATCTCCCTAATCACGGGACGGAAAAAGACACAGCAAAGCCACATTAGTAAGTTAGAACTGGAACTTTCCATAGCGGTAGACACCACTGGAGAGACGGCACACAAACTGCACCTTGCACAACAAGCATATAAGGCCTACACACGGGAGGAGACTAATAAAACACTCACGAAAACACAACTCACGGTTTATGAATTAGGAGACAAAGCAGGGAAGTTATTGGCTTGGTTGGAGAAAAAGGAGAGGGCAAGTGAATGGATAGCACAGATCCAATTAGATGATGGACACGTAACAGCAGCCCCGCAGCAAATTACTGAAGCACTGGCGGCACATTACAAAAAAATATGTACACCAACCGCCACAGCCTCAAAAGAGAACAATCTTACAATCCTCAAAGATATACATATGCCGACACTACCTCCAGAGGCAGCAGCGGCCCTGGAAAACGATATAACACCAGAGGAACTCATACAGGCAATAGGAGCACTGCACACAGGGAAGGCCGACGGACCCAATGGAATTCCGGTGGAGTTCTACAAGAAAGCAGCACCCCAGCTCGTACCGCTCTTACTAGCCATGTACACAGATAGCCTAGAGAAAGGGATCCTTCCGAGAGATCAGCGCCTTGCCACCATAGTCGCGATACATAAATCTGGCAAACAACCGCAGGAGTGTATGTCCTACAGACCAATATCTCTGATAAACGCGGAAGCAAAAATATTAGCTAAGACACAAGCCACAAGATTACAACCACATCTCACCACAATAATCCACCCGGATCAATCCGGATTCATGCCAAAACACAACACTGCGCTAAATCTGAGAAGACTGCATAGTGTTATAGAAAGTAGATCTACCATACCAGAGGACGCAGGCATTATCTCACCGGACGCACGAATGGGATTCGATCTAGTTGAATGGCCTTTCCTCTTTGCAGTCCTTAGACACATGGGCTTCGGACCAAAATTCTGCGCATGGATCTAATTGCTATATACTCAACCACTGGCACAAGTAGTGGTGAATGTCCACCTATCGACTACATTTCCATTAAGACGGGGAACAAGGAAGGGCTGCTCATTATCTCCACTTTTGTTTGCGCTCGTACTGGAGCCCCTAGCAGCATGGATACGACAAAACCCAGTGATACCTGGATTGAGATGGTCGTTAGGATGGGAAGACCGAATCTCTCTATATGCAGACGATATCCTCTTATATTTAACATCCCCAGCACGCTCCATTAACTGTCTCTTAGATATCTGCACGGATTATGGACGAGTCTCCGGATATACTATAAACTGGGCAAAGTCACTACTCTATATCCTACACGGTCCCCCACCGCGGCTCCCACGTGGATGTACACTACAAATAGCAGACAACGGTTTTAAATATCTAGGGATCTTCATAACGCATGACTGAACACAGTTCATTGCACACAAAACCTAACACAGCCCGTGGCGAGATTTAAAAGAGACGTCAAACACTGGCGCACACTGACATTGCTGGGAAGGGCAGCACTCTTCAAAATGATGGCACTCCCTAGATTTCTGTATGCATTACAAAATACACCGTTCCCAGTCCCCCCATCGTACTTTGCATCAATAAATGCAGTAGTGACGACCCTGCTTTGGGACGGGAACCCCCCCCCCCCACCGTATTGCAATGCACAAACTTACGAGAAGCTGGTACGATGGGGGAATCGCCTTCCCTGATATTAAAATATATTACTGGGCGTCCCAATTGGTTACCATCAACCAATGGCTGCATATTCCCCAAGAAGACCCAGCATACTGAATAGACAGCCACTTACTAGAAGCTACCGGTATAATGGGAGCGCTCTATAATAGGGATAGGAAAAGTAACCTCACAGGCCCAACGGCACACATGTTACATATCTGGTTCGAAGAGCAGAAAGCACTAGGATGGCAGGGAGTAATTACATAAGCTATGCCGTTCTGGGATACAAAGAGACTTGGAGTACTACGTAATACCAAAGGTTTTAAACAATGGGATCTGATAAGGATCTCCAAAGTTGGGGATCTCTGGAAGAAAGGGAACATGGTCACATTTGTATACTTACAGGCCACTTATGGTTTAGCGCAGACAGAAATGTATCGATACATACAGGTTAGACATGCACTGTAGTCTCTGCTCCCACCAGGAACACGCCCGGAAGAATCCTCGCCTTTAGAAGATAGGCTTCTAACGGGCCATCTCCATAAAAAGGAAATCTCGCAGACCTACCGGAAAATTGTAAACAATCGGCCGCACCCCACGGCAACATTAAAGGCCAGGTGGGAACTAGAAATAGGTAACATAGATGACGTGGACTGTCAGGATGCTCTGGCATCCCCTAGGGAGGCAGCGATACCATTTAGGCTTAGATTGGTACAATTGAAAATTCTACATCGTACATATTACACTAGGACATTATTGCATAAGATACACCGAGCTGAAACACAGTTTTATCTCAGGGAGTGTGGAGAACCAGGTACATTATACCATACTATCTGGCTCTGTCCATAGATAGCGTGCTACTGGACAGCGATGATGCGCACACTTTCACAAGTCCTGACAGTCACAATTCTACCAGAACCCAAACGTTGTCTTCTCAACATATGGGAATTGACAGACTTAAACAATGCAGGCCAGGATTGGGTAACATTAGGCATGAAAGTGGCAAAACGAAATATAGCGCAACGTTGGGGGTCCAGACTTAACCCTATCCTCAATCAATGGTGCAACGACATGGACTTGGCTATGGTGGCAGAGAAGTAAGTCTACACCCAAGGGTGTGCCCCAAGAAATGGACTAGGATATGGGGGAAATGGATCGCTTACCGCAGAGATATATGTGATCCCCCACAGGATGAGTCTGGTCAGATATTAGCGCATAAACACGTCTCCACTAGCAGGGATTGCAGGTCTAGTTTTAGTCTGCCGATTAGTCTCACTGCTCTAGATGGACCAATTTCTGAAGTTGACAATGTGACAGATTATGTCAATTGCGTCCTCTCTATATCAGCACCGTGAAAGAAGATTGTATTATGAGGTATTGTTATGACAAACAAAATGTTAATACAAATTGTTTAAAAAAAATAAAAAAGATAAAGTGACAAAACAGTGAAAACACAATGAAATATTGGTTGGAATTAATACAACCTCATATGTCAAATACAAATCCTCCGTATCGACAGGATGCAGAAGGCAGGTATAAGAAAACACATATTGTAATACTCAAAATTAACAGAATGGACAGAGTCTCCACATTAGCGGAATATGCTGAGGTGCAACAGCTGTCAACCTCAAACAACTATATGTATAGTACAGAACAACCAATTGAATTTTTTTGGCTCACCCGTCTTGTACGAGGACTGGACCGCACCTCGCCTGGTAACAACTCAGGTCTAAGAGGCCCCGCTCTGGCAAAAAAACAAGAGAAGTAAGAAAGGGTAAACCTGACAACAGCCTGTGCCAGCCTTTATTACTTAGTATCACACATGTCACTCCCTTTGTATGCGTAAAACCATCTAACTGCTGATTATGCAGAAAAATGGGGTAATGACACAATGTCCGGTGCAGAGTCAAAACTTAAAAACATGACAAACTGTACCTATAGGAGGTTTACAATTCAACTCCCATCTGCGGTATCTATGGGGATGCGGGAACGTCATATGTAGTAATGCAAAGCTGTATTCACTTCCAATGTTCAGCGCCCTCTGTCCATATCATAAAGTGAGCATCATCGTGAAAATGCCAGACCGTATTACAATCAGTTTCACAAAAATGGAGATAAACAAAAGTATGTCTGCCATACTAAGAGGATTCAGCTGGGGCTATGGTCGCTATAAAAAAACGCACAAACTTCCTGTTCGTTTCCTCCATACCCTGCTTGGGTCCAGTTTGAGGCAACAACAGACAGGTAAGAGTTCCTATGAGGTTGGTTTGTTTGGCAAGTCACTTTGCATGTTTCTTTCATTTATTGTCGAGTGCTTTGTCCAAATAGCTAGCTCTACTTCAATGCGGAGTAGCCTTTGTCATAAGGCCCTTAAAGTTTAGGAAAAAGGGGTCTAGACACTGAGGAAGGCAAGGGGGAGTACGTATTTAGCATTCTCCTGTTTGTTCTGATTTACATAAACATCGAGTGCAGACATACTTTTGTTTATCTCCATTTTTTTTACATTGATTGTAGCACGGTCTGGCATTTTCACGATGACGCTCACTTTATGATATGGGCAGAGGGCGCTGAACATTGGAAGTAAATACAGCTTTGCATTACTACATATGATGTTCCCGCATCCTTATCGATACTGCAGAAGGGAGTTGAGTTGTAAACCTCCTATAGCTACATTTTATGTCATGTTTTTAAGTTTTGACTCTGCACCGGACATTGTGTCATTACCCCATTTTTTCTGCATAATGAGCAGTTGGATGGTTTTAGGCATACAAAGGGAGTGACATGTGTGAGACTAGGTAATAAAGGCTGGCACAGGCTGTTGTCAGGTTTACCCTTTCTTACTTCCCTTTTTTTTGCCAGAGCGGGCCTCTTAGACCTGAGTTGTTGCCAGACGAGGTGAGGTCCAGTCCTCGTACAAGACGGGTGAGCAAAAACATTTCAATTGATTATTTTGTACTATAGATATATAGTTGTTTGAGGTTGACAGCTGTTGCACATCAGCATAGTCCACTAATCTGGAGACTCTGTCCATTCTGTTCATTAAGAGTACTACAATATGTGTTTTCTTATAGGTGCCTTCTGCATCCCGTCGATATGGAGGATTCGTATTTGACATATGTGGTTGTATTAATTCCAACCAATATTTCAATTTTTATCTTATTTGTGTATTCACTGTTTTGTCACTTTATCTTTTAATGCAGTAGCAACGACAATCATAGGCAGGTCCTTAAGAAAGCAGTGGACTACGAGTCCAGAAGGCTGAAACATGTCAACCTTACCTACAAGCAGTAATGTTTGAAAACTGCTTTTTGCACTTTTAAAAAAAAGGATTACAATAGATATTCCAATAAATGTTTTTTTCTCTCTTGTAAATCCTTTCTTAATTTTCCCTGTCACACCATTGCACTGCACCTATCACTCCCACATACTATTTGTGATCACATCTATTTGCTTTTTGAGAGCTTGGCTCCTCTCGCCTCCTTGATCCTCCTACAAGACCCATGTCAGACACAATCCACTAGCAATCCCTCTATGATCAAGAGGTAAAGTGGATGGTAGGATGGATACCCAGATGATGATACTGATCACCTTGGTGAGTGAGGGGAATCCCACTTTTTCCAAGGGTCTTTCTACTCTGTAATCTCTTTCTGTAGTACTACTCTTGATATATATGTTCAGAGACTCCTCTATAGATAGTTTGGTTGTACTAGTAGGCTCCCGGATGAGCAGTATGGTTTGATAATATTGATTGGGGATAATAATCCGGAGGCAGGTGGAGGGTCCCTGGGACCCTCCACCAAACTTTCTGTTATTATTACTCTTTTTATGGATACCATCGTTAGAATGCAGTAGTTACATGTGTAAAATGTGCAGTGGTCTTTGGCTCCACCTGTCCACCGTTTGTGCTGTTTGATGTTAATAATTAAGGACTGAAAAGAGTTGGTAGGAAGCTAGGTAAGAACTGACACTGGCATGAATAAAAGGAGGTTGAAGCAGTGCCATCTTATGAATTTCTGCGGTCCTCTGTTCAGCACAGCTTTTGAATTTATTATCTATTTTCTTTTAATTCAACTCCAGAGGATACAACGAAATATTGAATTATACAATAAACTTTCAGAAACAGAGACTGGTAAAATCAATTGAGAGCTAAAGCTGCCCACCATCCGCAAGCCAGGTAATATTGGAGTAATCACTGGCAAAGTCATTTTATTTTATATTTGGACAGACATTTTTTTGTCTTGTAAGGTCTTATGAAAAATTCTGTGCTTAACCAGCCTGTCCCTCCCATTGAAAGGAAAACAGGGTAAGGTAATTTGTTGGATGTTTAGCGGACATGCGCCTAATATTAAAATAAGACATTTGCATTTGAAGCTTGAAATTTTACTTTGATTCCTGTATTCTTGTAATTACAAGCAAATCCACCTCTAAAACGGTCAATCTTACTGTAGCAGTGAACATAAAAATATTTGGCTGAAATGTTATTATTTTAGCTTTTATTCTCTTTACTCCCTTTGTCCCTCCAATGCTCATGCTATGTATGCACATCTATGGTTGGACAATGATCACTTCATCTGCTCGGTAAAATAAATGGGGGAGGAGGAGACAGGAGAAGGACAGAGAAGTAAAGAGAATGTTACAGCAAGAGAGGTAAATTAGAGAGAAGGATGTAAGGACAGAGATGATGTATTAAAGAGATAGGCGAGATAGGGAGAAGAAAGAGGTAAGGCAGATGGCGAGTTAGGCAGAGGCAGAAGGTATAGCGATAAAGGTGAGGTGCCTGAAAGAATGATACAGGGTTAGGAAGTGAAAGAGAAGTAGAGAGATAAGTAAGGCAATAGAATAAGGCAAAGTGTGCAAGAGTTGAGGAAAATAATGTGGAGAGGGGGTGGGGTATGAAGAAGGATGAGGTATAAAGGGAGTTCAGACAGAAAGACGTGATTGAGAGAGAAATATAAAGAGATGCAAGTACTGATGTACAGAAAATGGAAAAATGAGAAATGAGAAGTATAGAATTATATATCAGATAAAGAAAGGTGTAAGGCAGGAAGGTAGAGAGATGGGTGTGAAAGGTACGAAGAAAAGAAAGAAGCAAAGTAGACAGAGTTAAAATAGGTACACGGAGATGGAGAGGTAAAGTGAGAGGGATGAGGTAGAAGAGATTGAGGTGAAGTTGTAGAAAGACATTACTAGGAATGAAAGATGAGGAACAGCAAGAGAGGGGGTACTTTCATGTTAACAGTCAGAGGTAGGAGTAGATAGAGGAGTGTCAGAGAGAGAAAGGTAGGAATTTGTGACTGGTTAGGCAAAGAGGTAAGATTAAACAAGAGAAGAAAGAGATAGGCCTAAAATAGAGAAATGTGAATTAAAACAAGACAGGAGAGGTAGAGAGAGAGGCAATGGAACAATGGTGATACAGGTCATATTATGGGGGTTTACCTACTTAAGGATTGTAAAAGCTGGCATGCTATGGTGCTTTACATATCAGTGAAATTATCATAACAAAGGGACAATGAATACAATGGCATCATGACGCTGGCTGCAGATGGATAATTCTATTGCAAGGTATAAGGTTCTGTAAGACCGTTATTCTGAACTCACCAATGTGAGTAACAAACCTGGCACAGTGAAAAAGATGCTTGGTGAATGAAGACTCCCAAGGACAATGAACCACATTCGCCTATGTGACCTTCGGTGATTCCTCCTGATCATGTTTTATATTAATCAGAAATTAAATAGTAATGTAACTAATTAATAAAGAGTGCCACATCACTGAATATCGGAGCAGTATTCTCATACATATTTTAAATTACTTTATCAGTCTCTAACATAAATTGCAATGTTATTTTATTTTTTGGCACGGAACACAACACAAACACCACTTTGGCTTCCCTATAAGACATCCTTCGCAAAGGAACAAAGCCCATTGGGGCTGAAAAGAATCCAAACACATCACTTTTGCATTCATGGATCTACACTGGCTTCTACTGCAAGCCTGATCATTTTCAAGAATGGCTGAATCTTTACAATGCCCTCTACACCAATACTTTGCAAGAACTAACAATATTTGCAGGTGAAAGCCAGACAAGGAACCCAGACATTGCCAAATGAAAGCGTAACTCAGTAGGAAGGAGAAAGCAAGCATTCTCGGCCTACATACCTCAGGTCTGGCATCACATCCCCGCTAACATGAGAAAAGTAGCCGCTATCCTAAAATTCAGGACAAAACTCAAAATTCACCTTTTTAAGGTACACCACCTCAGATAGGCTGTCATCTCACCCCTTCCATACTTCTATCTTCCCCCTTTGTTCTCAGTCTCTCCATGTATCACTATTGAAGCTTATCCCTGTACAGCACTATATTAGTAGCCAGCTAGGTCTGTGCTTCAGAAATACCAAAACATACATGCACGGGCTGCTAGATTGCACAGAATCAGTGGTGGCATTATTTATTACTGGTGGTATTTCTCCTGATATAAGAAATTCTTGACAGCAAAGCTAACAATGGATACAACTATATTATTTGCGGTTTCTCAAACAGCTAAGTACATTTTCTTTTCTCTTTAGACTATAACAATGCCTTGTAGATGTATTTTGATTTATATATAGAGTGTTTCCTTTCCATTTTATGGTTGGGTGCTAGAGTCATTTTGAGCTTTTTATTTTTCAACTGAAATTAATGTTGAGCTTTGTCTCCGGAGCTCGCCTTTAACGCTACAAGAGGCCGTGCTTCGTGGCTGAGTAGATAAAGTACAGTGCCACCCTTCTAAACAGGAGGAAAACTGTTGGCCGCTGCCTAAATGCTCCGCTGAGACCCAACCAGAAATTGCAGCCGGCCGGCCTCGGAAATGAAGTCTCCGCTGATGACCCGCCCGGCGATTACATGCCGGGGGACTTCGGAGACAGAGACTAACAAGCAGTGCATGGAAATGCCCTCCCGCTGAACTCACATACGAGGCACTGGAAGGGAACGGTGGGTTATAAGGGGCAAGTGTCCCAAATAAGCGGCACCAGAAATAGAACTAGGACAACAGGATTGGACCCATTGTCCTCAACCAAAGCTTGTTTTTTGGCAATGCCTAGGACGAACTGGCTCTCGGCAACCGGCTCGTCAGACAGGTTTAAATAAATACTGATTAAACAGCCTAAAGGAAAATAGGCTATTTCATTAAAAAAAAAAAGGGGGGGAAAATGTTGGTGAATAAAAAAAATCCCATTCTACCTAAAAACCATAGGTTTCAGGGACATTATAGTTAGAAATGAGCATTTAAAAAACCTTAGAAATTCATTGAATGCCTAGGGCCATACCACCCTGAAAGCGCCTGATCTCGGCTGATCTCAGAAATTCACTGAAGAAAACACAGGTTTCAGGGACGTTCTAGTTAGTTGGACATGTCATTTGTACAAAACCAGAGAAATTCGGACGTTATAGTTAATAGAGCTAACTATAACTAGCGTCCCTGCAGTGCACTGATGATGATGTCACATATTACATTACATAGCTGCAAAATCGGCCCTGTAACAAAATCAGCAGAAAACCGGCCCTGGCTAAGAGCTCGGTGGCACCCACAACCCCACGGGGGGAGGGGGGCCGGCCAAGCACTTTCCCAGGGCCGGATTTGGTTCCCAGTCCGGCCCTGCAGGTAACCAGGTAGATACATAGGCCATCAGGGTGGGAGCCGTCAGGGGTTTACAAAAAGAGCTAGACACAGATGATGGGCATCAAGTACAATGGTAGTGATACACACTGCACCCCCACAATCCCTCCCGCGCCCAGGCTCAGAAGGAGGACAAGGTTCCATGCTGTTGTCAGGTCCACTCGTGCCTATGTGCAAATTAAACAGAGATTAATCTGTCTGGTCTGTGTCATGCTCTTTACCCTCATCATACGAGCTGAAGATGATCTAAAACTTGGACCTATTTATTTTCAACTTCTGTGGAGCTTAGGTGATATCCCCCAGCGCACCAAGGGTACAGTCAGCCATCCCAGAGCACAGTCATGAATCCACAGCCCCAACCTCCCTCAGGAATCAGTCTCTGGCTCCTCTACTGGATTGCCTAGGATTTGCTTTGCTTCATGGATGGAGGCCATGCTGTGTGTTTGACCATCCCAGAGGAAGATTATGTAAAATGGGTGTGCTCATAGGTATGTACTGCTGTGCGAGGTGAAAAAGTCTGAGATGGGTTTAAAGTTGCATTGTTTTGAGAGGATGGTGGATAAAAGGTCTTGGAAGTGGAGCAGCTGTGCACTTTTGAAGGAGAGAGGGCCCCCCATGTCCAAGCCTTGTTCATGCTGACTTTTTTTCCAGTGTAGGGGTGTATGCAAGTCAGCACATCGGGTGTCCGCTTTCCAGCTCTATGGAGAGGTACTACCCTGTGTTCTTTGTCCATTAGAATGGGCTCACCGTCGCTTCTCTGGAAGATGGCATTGAAGAGTTCATGAGGTACTTTAGATAAATGGCATCTGAGGGGGGGGCTGGAATTACTCATATACGAATATTATTATAGCAGAACCTATTCTGAAGGTACTCACATGTAGTTGGTAAAAGAACGCACTGATCTTGAAGTTGGAGGAGGTGTTGTTGCAAGATTGCAATTTCTTCAGATTGCCTAGGGTTGGAATTTTCGATTAGGGCCACTTTCGCCAAGGTCACTGCCATCTTGCTGCAGAAAGCTCAGATTCTGTTGTAGATCTGTTTTGACACCTTAGGGCCTGAAAAAGATGAAGGAATGAGCCCCTGCGGATAGGTTGCGTCTGATCTTCCAGATTCTCGTTCATCACTTTGTGGTTTTGTTGGGGTCAAGTCATCATCTTTCGGTTTACGCGGGGTGGACTGCTGGAGGTAGGTTTTGACAGTGGGCTCTTTTTTGGTACGGTCTCATGCCATGATTTCGCAGTGCGGCATACCTGGACAATGCTGCTCCAGGAGATGGGGGGTGTACCATGGAGAGTTGCTTCACAGCGGGGTGTGTATTTACTCCGTTAATAATGGGAGATAACCTCAGTCTTCATGAGTGGGGCGCTCCTCTAAGAGAGAGAGAGTAGGTTGCTCAACATGGAGGGGTTCTGGCTGGAACCCCTTTATTACGCAGACTTCTGCTGCTAAGGCCACAAGATCAACATAGAAGATCACACCCAAAGTTGGGTGCGCCCCCCAGTGCTGCTTGAGTGGGTTACCTCAAGGGCGTGCAGTTGCTGCCAGCATCCCACGGTTCTATGGGAGCTACAACATAGGTAACTAGAGGTGCTGGGTCTCACCTTGCAAATCTGTCGAGGGCTGTGGCATCCAGAAATTGCCGCTGTGCGTACTTTAACCCTTTCGGAGGGACAGTGGAGCTGAGCTCGTCATAACTGCAGCGGAACGCCCACGCTGGGATAATTCCTCTCCTGTGCGGGGCGTTCCACTGAGTGGGCGGGGTCGTGACGAGCTCAGCTCGTCATAAGCACAGCTCCGCTGTGCAGCGTGACGAGCACCGCGCGCGGCCACCATCCCCCCGCACCGCAGGGGAATTAGCCCCGCAGGGAAGTGGTTAAGATGCCCCAATGACGTCTCTGTCAAAAGAGTGAGGCAGACTCATTGGGACTGAGCTCTGCAACGGTGTCTGGTCTGACACTGCAAACAGGAGTGTGATTCAAGAGCACTCATCAGATGCTGGTATCTCCAGGTCACCTAGGAGTAGTCATGCAGCTCACTGCCACACAGGGGAGCGACCTCCTTAGCACCGAGTAGCCAGGAACGTGCAACGCACCTCCCCAGCCTATCAGGGTGCCTGTTGCCCTTGGGTGTAGGTCTGCTGCTCTCCCCCAAGCCTTCTGTCCAGGAGAGGGTCTCTGTTGGCCCACAGGAAAGCGTCTGCCACAACCCGGGCAGCACAACCACAAAGGGGTTCTACTTAGCAAGATGTTCGGGCACGACATAAGGTTGGGTGCCTCATCGCTCGTCCCCAAGACATTCTGGCTCCACTGTATACAATGGTGCGCTTTGTGGGGTCTGCTGATGTGCAGGATGGGAGCGTCAAACACACTTGTCACTGGGTCTGTCTGCACAGAAATCACTAGCTGCAGCTGGGGTCTCTGATGGTACCAAATCCTGCTGTAATATTTTTCAAAATATTCCTTCAGCAGCCCATGTATCAATAACGGATAATATTGTTTCGGATTGCTGCAAAGTTATGGCGGATGTAGTGAAATCTGTCTCTCATCAGATGAATTTGGCAACAGTTCTGACAAAATAAGCTCACTGCTGCTCACTGCAACCAGATAACTGGATTCTGATCAAAAAGCAGGTTTGCAAGAACTGTTTGGTGCTAAGATGGAAGGGGCTACATTAGGTCATGCTTGAGACTAACACTGCTGTAAAGTGTCCTGGAATTCTGCAGTGGATCCATGCAGGCTCACATGAAAAATGTGAAGCCGGCAGATGAGGAAGTGGTGACAACAACCAAGCTCAAGTTTGCTGTATGGATCCAGAAGGGAGAGAAGTCTCAGATACTGGTAAAGAAGATCGTGAGAAAGGTACCCGTAATCAGATTCAGTTTGAGAATCAGAGAGGGAGAAATGTTGCAAAGTCAAAACCAACTGAAAGAAACTGTCTCTGATCCAGTTTGTGTAAAAAGTCAAGCTGAAAATTTGAGTCTCTAGAACCCCCAAGGGAAAGCGATTCGTGACTCAAGTTGCTGATGCTGATCAAAGCACTAGTTCGACTGTGAATGAATAAGATACAGCAAAAAAGAAGATATAAACGTCGAGAGAGTGCATCAAGGAGATAAGTGGCCTGAGCAGTAAAAAGAACAAATAAAAGATGACATTGAAAGAACCAAAGAACAAAGCCAACCAGAGACAATTAAAATCGATCCAAAGAATAGTCACAGTGAATCGCCTGTAGACAAAAGGCCAAGAAGAAAAATCCCGAATAGAAAGAATGCATCACCTGATTGGACTTATCTAGCATCTGTGTCACAGGAAAAATAATTAGATTTTGAAATCTCCAGTCCAATAAACTATTGTCAATTCATCTTAAAACAATGAACGAGAAGAAGTGCCACCTCAAATTCCTGATGAATCTGAAACTAAGAATTTGAACTTGCAAGAAACTGCTGAGTTTTGTTTTGAAATTAACAGGCACATGCATCAATGTAGGCTTTTGCAATTCCTTAATTGCGATTAAGGAATCGCAATTAAGGAACTGCAAAAGCCTGTGCATGTAGGAATCGCTATAAAATTTGCAATTCCCAAACATTCCTGAATTGCGACTCGCAAATTAAGGAATGTGTTGTGCGGTCTCCATACTATGCTCCACCCCTCCACTCTCCGTTATTTTTTATGTTTCGCCTACCAGACAGGGCATGCTGTCTAGTTGGGAAAGAGCTTTTACAGCCCTACCAAAAACCTACAGTGGGATTACAGCCTATCCATTGCAGACCATTGGTTGGCTTTATTGTGACTCATTTGCTTGCTTCTTATTTTACGACTTGCCGCCTTCTTCAGATTGACCCTTACCTGGAGCACAGACTCATTACAATCCTTTTGATTGGCTTATTTGTTTCCTTCAATTGCTCACTTTTAAGAATGTGCTTAATCACCCGAGGAGATTGCATCTGTTTGCCAGTTCTCCCGCCCCTTGCGCTTCTCCATCCAGTGCTCAATGTTGGCTCTCTCTCTTGTATGCTGCTCTCTCATGTGCTTCTTCCCTGCCAAACTGCCAACCTCTGTGTTGCTCTCTTTCTTGTGTGCTGCTTTCCCCATCCTCATCGACTACTTTTTTATTTTTTTATTTTACCTGCCCCCATCTGCTCTTAAGTTGCTGCCCTATCATTCACAGCCATTTACATTTTATTTATTGGTGTATTCATTTTTGAAGGACCTAGCAGCTGCCATTTACTACACAAATAGTGCTTTTGAGTACTTAAAGTTTAATTTTTTTTTACTAATCTAAGTGGTGTCTACCATCTTAGATTGGTCAATTAAAAAAAAAGTAAAAAATAATACCTGCATTCTTTTTTTTAGCCCGCACAAGCGTGGTGACGTATGCATGCCCCTGCAGAATGGCACAACCGGCAACGAAAACAGCATCATAGCATTGTTTTTACTCTTTTTGTTGATGCTGTACAGCATCACCAAAAACATTGATGATGTAATCTCCATTTCATGGTACACTCCAGACCCCCTCCTCCCTGTCCCAGCTGATTCCTCACTGTCACTGTTTGCCAACATTCCACAGTGCCCTCCAGCCGGAATACCTCGGCAGGACAACAGGTTCACGGAAGGTCCCGACTGATAATCTCGGTCATACCTATGCCAGGTTATTTTATGAAGCATTAACTGCAAAAAAGCCAGTTAATGCACATAGAGGGAATAACCCTCATACATATATAGCACCTTAGCGAGTGCTTCACATTTTTACATAGAACACTTTCACTTAAAATAAGACTGCACTATCACCTATTTATTGGTCCTGAGGAAAGCCAGTTTTAACAGAAAAAGCCCGGCTGAAACATGTAGAACACACCTGGATGCAGGAGGCCCTAATCTACACTCCTACACATCCACTAGCCTTTTTTAATGCTAACAGAGGCCCAGTCATTAAAGTACTTATTAACCTCGGGTTCTGGGACCACTATATAGCTTTTAAACTTCACCTTCACGTCACCACACTGCACACTCAGAAATATACCTGCTCCGCTGTAATCAGGCGTCGAAGCACACCCGGGACACACTCGTGTCACTGGGTGGGCCCGATGATGAAGCATGCCACCAACTAGGTTGGTGAGTGAGGGCTTCATGATCAAACCTAATGGTTTACCCCCTCTAAACATACAAACTCTGAGTCTCTTCACTAATTAGCTAGTCCTTTTTGATAATACATATAATCCCTGGGGATACAGACTAGCTACCTAGTCCTCTCTCTCTCTCTTGATTAACGGCCTGCTACTAAAAGTGACATTCCGGCAAACCTGTGTAATTACTGGGATGTAAGACTAGAATTGAATATACAACAAGCATTGGAAATGCAATAGGTCTCGCATCATTAGAGTTAGTGCTTTTAGAATTGTTTATGGGTTTTTGTTGTAAATCTTTAGCATTTTTGTTTCCTGTAGCCAATGGTAAAGAATTACAAATAAAAAAAGCCATAAACATTCCAAAAGGTTTGTCTTTTTTTTTTTTTTTAAATGAAGTGTATGCTTGTTTGTGTGTGATGTGTTGTGTTATTGAACCCAAAATATAACTCGCTGAGAGGTAGCCCAAAACTGGTCGTGTGGCACAGCATATAATGCACAGTATTTTAGGTCACGTGTAAGCCAAACATATAATTACTTACGTCATTACTAGTTACAATTTGTGGGTCGCACCTTTTTCAGAGCAACCCTCACACACATTTTTCAGCCCACCTGAAGGGTTCGTACTAAGAATTTCCAACCAGAGCTTCATTCGGAAACTTTTAAAATGTTGAGAGTAGAACGGAGGAAAGGACACAGTAGAACAGTCTGAATCATGCAGACTCGCTCATTCTATATATATTTGTTGTTTGTGCTTCAGTCAGCCTTTCTGATATTGGCACGGGTTGCCCTGCTGTGAGGTTATGGGCATAGCACCGGTAGAATTTCACTTTTAATTTTAAGGAAACCTAGAATTGTAAGAAATTGCCCCGGTGCGGTTGCTAAGGTGATGGCAGTGTTCTTTTTTTTTTTAACGCACTAGGAGGGGGGAGGAGAGTGCAACCAAGAAGTGAGGGGGCGGAGCTGGGGGAGGCTGTGAGAGAGAGAGTGGGGAGGAGAGTAGGAGGAGGAGGGGGGAGGAGAGTAGGAGGAGGAGGGGGCCCAAAAGAGACAAGACGGAGGGAAGTCAGAGAAGGGGAGGGGGGAGGAGAAATGCGACACGGCGGGCTTTTATTTTTTTATTTTAAATGAAGTGTATGCTTGTTTGTGTGTGATGTGTTATTGAACGCAAATATAACTCGCTGAGAGGTAGCCCAAAACTGGTTTGACCTCTGACCCTATGCATCGATAACACCTTTCTGTCCCCCATATTGCATTCGTTGTTATGTCATAACAATGTCATTCTAAGTTATGTTTCCCAAGGTCCTTTGCTGGGTTATATGTGTGACGCAAGATCACACCAACTCTGTGCCTTACTGCGCTATTCACAATAAAATACATCCAATTAAAGCAGAGATGGCGGTAAGGATGCCTGCGTGACCTGTTCAGCTTAATTAGTGGCCCCTTCAAAATCTGTAGCTTGAGGGTGGTGTAGGCGTGCGTTTGGTGCGCTTTTGTAAGAGGGGGTGGCCAAAACACGTCAAGAAAAAAAACACAGCCAGCAGCAGTGAAATAATGGAACACTCAGTGTAAAATGAGGTAAGCATGCCCACGCCTCCTGGGCAGGAGTAAAGCACGCATTCTCCCCTTCCAAGGGCTGTAATTAACCCCCCACCACCTGCCGCGCAGCTCAGTAAACAGCAATTAAGATAATCTCATCTTCCTGATTTAAACACCGGGCGCCGCTTGGTAACCGACGGCTGGCACGGGGCGTGCCTGGGATCCGTGCCAGTTCTCGCCGTGTGCACGACGGATCAGTGGCATGAGGGGGCGTGGAAGGACTGTGCGACAGAAGTGTGACCCGAGCTGGCCGAGTTGCGTGTGAGGACGTCTGTGAAACAAAGAGCATTGCACAGAAACGGAAATGACGACATGGAATGTTTTGCTTTGAGCGCACAAGACTACGTTCAATAACTAACAGTAACCCATAACACTGGACTAACCTTGGGTTCTGGACCTGCGTGCTGGCCAGCGTAAAGTGCCTCGACGCCTCACTAGGGGTAGTAAGCACTACATAATTACAATTTACTATGTAAGAGATCCAGCGTGCAATGGCTGCGAGGATCTGACACGAGGAGAATGCAATGAGAAATTGCCCCGGTGCGGTTGCTAAGGTGATGGCAGTGTTCTTTTGTTTTTTAACGCACTAGGAGGGGGGAGGAGAGTAGGAGGAGGAGGAGGGGGGAGGAGAGTAGGGGAGGCACGGCCTAGCGGCCGTGCAACCAAGAAGTGAGGGGGCGGAGCTGGGGGAGGCTGTGAGAGAGAGAGTGGGGAGGAGAGTAGGAGGAGGAGGGGGGAGGAGAGTAGGAGGAGGAGGGGGCCCAAAAGAGACAAGACGGAGGGAAGGCAGAGAAGGGGAGGGGGGAGGAGAAATGCGACACGGCGGGCAGGGGAGGGGGCGGAGCGGGGAGAGGGTGTGAAAGCAGCAGGGGCAGGCAGGCGGCTGGGGGCATGTGCACGCGCTTTTAAGCGCATGCGCATTGAGCTTGAATTTCAAGGGCACTGCAAGGAATCGCCACGATTCCTTGCAAGTTGGTTAAAGACTGTTTAAGCCCCCATAGTCTCGCAAGCTCGATGCGCATGCGCATCGACAGGCGAGACCTAAAAAGGTATTGTTTGCCGAGGGAAGAAAGTGGTTCCTCCTCAGAATCTAAGAGAGAAAATTGTTGAGCTGGCTCACATGGGTCATTTAGGGCGTAGTCTCATCAAGAACAAAATTCGCTTGGACTACTGGTGGCCAGGTATGGATGCTATGACTGAGAACGTTGTGAAAAATTGCTTGGATTGCAGCGACAGGGACAAGATTCACCAAACCCGCAAACCCCCACTGTCTCCAGTTGAGGTTCCGGACAGGCTGTGGTCCAAGTTGGCTCAGACATTATAGGTCCCCTCAACCTAAAGAGTTTGAAAAACGTTTCATTTTAGTATTAGTGGACTATCACACTCGTTGGGTGGTATATAAATGTGTACATCAAATCGATACCAAGGTCCTCACACAGTTCTTGGAAAGCGGTTTTTGTGAGGAGGGTATACCCGACAACCTGGTTACGGACAATGGGGTGCAATTCACCTCTGAAAATATGAAAAAGTTCCTGTCAAACAGGGGCATCAATCATCACAAGACAGCTTTGTATTGTCCCCGCGCAAATGGACTCTTGGAGTGAATCAACCGCATGGTCAAAGAATGCCTTCAGAGGGCAGAAGTTATGGGGCCACCGGCAAACGCTGCCTTAATGGAGATAATTTGGACTTATCGCTCCACCCCCAATAGTGTAACAGGAGTTTCCCTGTTCACCTCTCTCAAAGGAAGGGTCCCTAAAACAAGGCTGTCTCCTCCAGGTTTAAAAAAGAATGACAAATATGTGGTCAACCGCAGTGAAATTTCCAGAAGGGTGGATGAATATCAGATCAAATACAAAGACAGATATGACCAAACCAAGCATATCTAATCCCAAGTGTTTAAAGATGGAGAAAGGGTCCGCGTGGACCTCCTCAAACAACACAGAAGAGAAGCGTCCAGGTTCTCTGAGCCTTGCAGAATACCCAAAGTGGGGCAGAATGTTGTCCAACTAGAGAATGGACAAACCTGGAACATGGACAGAATTATTCATCACAATCAAGGGGGTAACGTTGATCAAAGCTCTAACCTAGAGAGTGAGTTAGAGTGGCCCAAGCCCAGGAGATCTCGGAGAACCAAGTCCACTTCTGTGTGGGTTAGAGATTATTGTGTATAGGGAAAGTTATTGCTATTGTAATTCATGCATTGCATCTTTGTCTCCTCTATCCCCGTTCACTCCCTCTCTTTCTCTCCCTCACTCTCTCTCTCTCCTCTTCTCTTCATCCCTATGTTATGAGGTGTGTTGTAATCTCCATTTCATGGTACATCCCGGACCCCCCTCCTCCCTGTCCCAGTTGGTTCCTCCCGGTCACTGTTTGCCAACATTCCACAGTGCCCTCCAGCTGACTGAAACCTGTGGTGGTGTGAAGACGAATAAAGAAGAGTTTCATACTTACCAACGTATTGTCTTCATTATAACAATTGACATAGCCAGTAGGCCTGCAAGGCAAGACCTATTGACTAATGCTTATTTCCGTCATTGGAGGAAGAGGAGATGGGAGCATAATGATTAGCAATCAGGGAGGATAATGGTTAAAATAAAATAAATACTGCTAAGTGTCTCTCAGGTAGAAAGATGCATGAAATGTTCACTTCTGGCTCCTGGGGAATATAATTTATTACTTGTGTCTGATACAAACCACATTATACAATAAACAAACTAGAACTAATTGGCGGGTGTTTACATAAATATATTATGGGTGCAAACATTGCTTAAAGAAAAGTATGAGAATGCAAATGGTAAGGTTTGTAAAGAGAAGAGACTCATAAAAAATGTATTTATGTTGTCATAGATAAATATAACAAATACGATCCTTTGCACAGTGATGGTGATACAATGATGGTCAAACAAGATAACAATCGATAACATGTTTAAACAACTGCAGTCTTAAACATGCCCACTTTGACAACAGTAAGCCTGGGGGGTGCAAATATAACCACAAACGCATATCGGGTTTCAAAGAAAATAACATTATACATTTTCTTGAAAACACACACTACCAGGGCCAGCTCCCCCAGCTGCTGCAGGCTGAGCTCCCGCTCAAGGCTGTATGTAACTGCTGTCAGCCAGACACCTGGCCGCTGTTCTCATACTCTTCCCATAACCTTGTTTTTCTCCTGTCTAACTTTAACCTTTTTGCCTCATTTTGGCCAACATAAACAGTCTTTTCTGGCACCTAAGCTTAACCTTTTGCCTCCATAAGCAGTCTTTTTCCCCCCACCTAAACGTAACCTTTTTTACCCTTTTCGCCTCCATAAACCTGGTTTTCCTCCTGCCTAATAAAACTTTTGCCTCCTTTATGCCTCCATAACATTTTTCTCCAGCCTATTCGTTAACTTCTCTCCCGCCAATTGTGACTTTATTCCCCCATTTTGTAACATTGCACCTTTATCCTAATCGTGTTTTCTGATTTCCGCCTAAACGTAACCTCTTTCCCAGTTATCTGTTTCTCCTAACCTCATCCACCACCCTCCCTGCAGGAACCCACTTAATGGAGGCCACAGCGTGGCCACACACCGGCCGCATGCAGCGGGTGTGCAAAAGGCAAGCACGTCTGGACTTGGACCGTGCCCGGACCCCTGGATCTCTAAACACCCACAGCTACTCCAGAGTCGAGTTAACTGCCCTCATCCCAGGAACTTGCAACAAGCTAACTTTTCCTCGATCAATGGCAGGACCCTTCTCCTGCGACATCATCGATTCACCTGCAACATCGACCCCCCCCCACTCTCCTAGGAACCCAGTCCATATCCACAAAAGTAAATTTGAATGCCTTTTGTGAAACGCCTGATCACTCCACAAACATGCCACAGAAATGTGGGACACCCTCACCTACCTCACTCCTGGCGTCATCTTCCTCACCGAGACATGGGTCAACCCAGCTTCCGCACTGGACATCACCACTGCCACTCCTAGCAGCTACAGGGTCATACATTGAGACCTAGTCAACAAACACTGAGGTGGCATAGCCATCATCCACAAAGAGTCCCCCCACTGAACGGCAGAGGCCTACGACACCACCCCCATTATGGAACACTTGAATTTCAAACTCAACACAGACAGCAAGTCCACCATCAGGGGCACCTTGGCAATTAGACCACCAAGAGCACGCCCCGCCTTCTGCAAGGACATCTTCGACTTCCCAGCCCTCCAGGCCATCTGCTCAGAGAACTTAATCTTCCGCAGAGACCTCAATTTCCACATTGATGACCTATGCACTGCAAACTTAATAGAGAGCATGAACAACCTCGACCTCGTCCAAATCGCCACCGACCCCTTGCACATAGCTGGACACACCCAGGACCCAATCTTCACAGCCAGCAATATAATCAAACACAGGCACACCTCTGAGATCACCTGTTTCGACCACTCAATTGTCCACTACTCCATCTCCACCCAACCCCACAACACCAAGGACTTGACCAGCACCACCCATACGAGCTGGAGCAAGGTAACGGATAATTTATGGACCATCACCCTCAACAGTCCCCCTTCCCACCTCCTCGGAAACCCAGTGAACTCATGGTGGCCATCCAAAATTTCAATCACAGAATGTGCCGACATAGTCGCACACCTCAAACCCGCAAAACACGTCAAAACCTCAAAACACACCAGCTGGTTCACTCCTGAACTAAAAGCCTCCAAACACAACTGCAAATAACTAGAACAAATCTGGTGCACTAACAAAACACCCAGCGACCAAGCCTACTCCAAAGTGGCTCTCAGTAAATATCACAAGTCTGAAAACACCGAAAAGGAAGCCCTAGCCACCCGCATACAAAGCAAGCTCCAACCACAGCAAGGAACTCTTCAGCATCATCAGAGAGTTCACCAACCCCACAGCAACTGAGAACACCATAACCCCCCTCGCAGTAGCTCTGCAACACCCTGGCAGCCTTCTTCTACAACAGAATTGCCACAATCTAGGAATACTTCAACCCACAACCAACCAGTGACAACTTCAACAGACTTCTCAACAGCAGCGACTCCACCTCAAACACTATAATTACTATGTGAGATCAACTAACCACGCAAACCACAGCTACCATCATGAGCTTCATCCACTCAGGAGAATCCAGAGACCCCTGCCCCCACTACATGTTCAACCTGAGGAGCAAAATTAGTAAGGAACTTACCAACATTCTCAACTCTTCCATCACCTCGGCCTCCTTACAGGAAGGATGGAAAAACGCAGAAGTAAAACTTCTGCTAAATAAACTACAGCTAACCCAAAAGAACTCAAGAATTACCGGCCCATCTCCCTGCTGCCGTTCCTAGCTAAAGTCCTGGAGACAGCAAAAAATAACCAACTCTTCAACCACCTAGAGATCAGCAACCTCCTGGATCCATCCCAATCGGGATTCTGTGCTAATCACAGCACAAAAACTGCCCTAATCGCATCCACAGATGACATCTGATCTCAACTAGACCAGGGAGAGACTGCAGCCCTGATCTTTCTGGACCTCTCTGCTGCCTTAAACACTGTGTCACACTACATACTCCTACATGGATTGCTTCCTTCCTCACCGGAAGAACCCAGAGCGTCCGCCTCCCACCTTACACTTCAGGCCCAAAAAGCATCATCTGCAGCGTTCCCCAAAGGGCCTCACTGAGTCCAACCCTGTCCAACATATATATGGCCCCCCTGGCCATAAACTATGGTATGAACATTATATTATGCACTGATGACACTCAGCTCGTCCTCTCCCTATCCTCAAACCCGCTAACACCAAAACCAATTTCCACAGGTGCAGGACCAGCTTGAATGACAAACAAATGCCTCAAACTTCGACAAAACAGAGGTACTCATCTTCAGGAGCAACACCTCCCCATGGGACGAGTCCTGGGGGCCAGTGGAACGGGCCCCTTGCCCACTCCCAGAGACCACACCAGAAACTTGGCATCATACTCGACAACAAGCTCACCCTGAAGAAGCAGATATATGCAGTCTCCTCAGTCTGCTTCCTTGGCCTCTGCATGCTCCCAAAAATATTCAAATGGCTCCCCATCAGCACAAGATGCACTGTCACCCAAGCCTTCATTACCAGCTGCCTGGACTATGGAAACTCCCTCTACAAGTGCATCTCCTCACAACTACTGACCAGACTGAAAATCATCCAAAACGCTGCAGCCAGACTCATCCATCAACAATTTGTCAGTTCTTTTACTGGGCGACCTCAATTACTGGCCTGGTGACCCCAGGGAAGATCAGACTTCCAAAGATTTCTCTGACACCCTTCGTTGTCTCAATTTCATCTCTCATATTCATGTCCCTACCCATGTCCATGGTCATACTCTTGACCAGATTTGGTCGGCTAGTCGGACCATTTCTTCTATCGCCGTCCTTCCCTGTACTTGGTCTGATCATTCCCTCATTTCTTTTTTCATTGAACTTGCAATCACTGATAAGCCCCCCCTGCCCAAGAACGTCTTAGCACGGAATTGGAACCGGGTGGACCTTAACATCCTTCATTCTTCCTTGGTGGCCTCTCTCCTTGACTTATCTGATCTTTCTCTTGACCTTCAAGTCGACGCCGTTAACACCTGGCTGTCCACTTCTTGTGACTCGGTCGCCCCCCTCAGGAGAATCAAAGCTTGTCGCCTCCACAAAGCCAATAAATGTTTTTCTAGTGATCTTAAGGCCCTTAAATTGGCTCTTAAGCAGTCAGAGCGTCATTGGAGGCGCAACTACTGTCCCCTCCTGAGTGATCGATATAGGTCTCTTCTAAAGGATTACAAGAGAGCTCTTCTCTCAGCTAAACTAGAATACTTTTCTGGAAAAATCTTACTTGCGGCCAACAAATCCAAGGAGATTTTCTCCATTGTTAACACTCGACAACAAGCATCTGACCGAGTTAATCCCAACCCTGTCCCCTCCCAAGCACTTTGTCTTTCCTTGAATGATCTTTTCCTTGAGAAGATTGCCAATATTAAACTTAACATCCCACTGACATCTTCTCCCCTTCCCCCCCTTCCCTCCCTCCTTTGTCCTCTTCTCTTAATTACTTTTCACTCATCTCGAAGGAATCCTTCCTTGCTCTGCTTAGGAAGGTTAAGTCAGGCTCCCCTGCCGACTGTGGACCGGCTCGCATCTTAAGGGAGCTATTCTCTGGCTGCCCTGACCCTCCCCTATCCCTTCTTAATGCATCCATTTCCCAGGGCTTAGTCCCTTCCCTCTTTAAATCAGCTATCATCATCCCTATTTTGAAAAAACCCGGTTCTGATCCTACTCTCCCTGCTAACTTCAGGCCCATCTCTCTGCTCCCTTACTTAGGTAAAATCCTGGAGAGCCACATCACTTCCTGCTTGTCGGCCTATATTGAGGACAACCACTTATTGGCCTTTCATCAAGCGGGTTTCCGTCCGGTCCATTCGACCGAATCTGTGGTCCTCTCTGTTCTGGACGAGTTGAAGAGCAAGGCGGACTCCAACTCCCCTCAAGCCTTGGTGCTCCTCGATCTGTCCGCTGCTTGTGACACGGTCGACCACTCCATCCTTCTCGGCCGTGTCAGGGCAGCGGGCATTCTTGGCTCGCTTTTTTTCTCAAAGGCCGGACGCAAGCTGTCCGTCTCTCCGGCTTCTCTGCCCCTACCCTTCCGGTGTCCTCTGGGGTTCCCCAAGGTTCTTCTCTCTCCCCTCTTCTCTTTAATCTCTATATCTATCCCCTTATTATTTCACTGCTTAACATGGGGGTCTCCGTATACAATCACGCTGATGACCTTCAGCTTGTTTTCGATCTTTCTCCCTCTCCCGATTCCCTTCTTAAATTTCAAACTACACTTATTTTTATTTCTGATTGGATGAACCAAAACCATCTCAAGCTTAACCCGGACAAAACGGAGTTGGTCCTGACTGGTGGTCCTACTAGCCCTTGGACTTCTGCCTTTTGGCCTCCCACCTTCGGCCCTCCCCCGGTTCCTTCTGCTTCTATCAGAACCTTGGGAATCAAAATCAGCAAGGACCTCTCCATGCGTCCGCAGGTTAGCTCTGTTGTGTCATCTTGTTTTCTGTCCCTCAGGATTATTCGCAAGATCTCTTGTTTTTTCTCATTTGAAGCCCTTAAGATAATTGTTTTGGCTATGATCCTTTCGAGATTGGACTACGGGAATTGCCTGTACGTGGGCATCCCTGCCTACGAGCAGCACCGCCTCCAAACCATCCAAAATCAGGCCGCTCGTCTCATCCACCGGCTCCCTAGGTCCCATCATACCACCCCCTTACTCAAGTCCCTCCATTGGCTCCCCGTCCTGCAGAGAGCCCTCTTCAAACTAGGATGCATAGTCTTCATGGCCCAGCGCCCGCACGGCTCCTATTTTTATTAATTCTATGATCACCCATTATCTCCCCTGCCGCGACCTACGTTCTTCCAGTCAGGCACTTCTCAGTGTCCCCCGCTTCCGTAAGTCCAGAACAGGTGGCACAAGGTTCTCTACCCTTGCCCCGCGCTTCTGGAACACTCTCCCATTTTTCATTAGGTCTATCACTGACTATTTGCATTTCCGTAAGGCGCTCAAAACCCACCTGTTTGCTCAAGCCTTTTCTTCTTCGTAATTCCCTGGTGCCCTCTTCCTTCTGCTACCGCGTAACCACCCAGCGCCAGGAAGCCGCTTGGCCACAGTGCGCTTAACAAATACTTTCAACTTAATCCTCGACCACCAGAGAAAAGCCCACAACACCCCCCAACCCAGAGAGCTCCACTGGTTCCCCGTCCCAAAAAGGTGGCAGTTCAAATTGCTGACCCATGCCTATAAGGCCCTGATCAACAGAGTGCCAGCCAACCTCAACCACGGACTGAACTTCCATCAACCCGGAAGACAACTACGCTACACCTTCCTCAACCACATGCCCCACTTCAACAAAAGCAGAATCGGTGGCTGCACCTTTACCTACTTGGCCGCCAAGACCTGGAATGGCCTCCCACACCTCAACCGGACTGCACCTACCCTACAGAAGTTCAGAGATGGCCTAAAGACCTGGATGTTCAACTGACAACTCCTAGGAGCACCCCCACCCAGCCCCCCAAAAAATGGCATTGAGCAAAGTCTGATTGATTCCTATTTAACCCCACATAGTCGGGCTGATGGGAAAAAGCTATTTAAGTCAACAATTAACAAACATTGGCAAAGCCAGTAGGTTTTGCCTATGGCTATGTGTTTTAGCCATGCTGTACACTGGTGTGGTTGCTGTTCAGTATGGCTAAAACGTTAATGGCATGGGGTGGGGTAGAGTGGAATGGGGTGGATCGGAGAAGAGTATATTGGCATAGAGTGGAGTGGGTGTAGAAGGGAGTGGGGTGGATTTGGGTAGAGTGAAGTGGGGTAGATTGGAGTCAGGTAAAATAAATTGAGGTTGATTGGTGTGGAGTGGGGGCAGACTGGGGTGGAGTGGGGTAGATTGGAGAGTAGTAGAACGGATGATTAGGTTAGTGTGGGGTAGATAGGAGTAGGGTAGATGGGGTGGAGTGGGATATTTTGGAGTGGAGTAGATTGGAGAAGAAATGAGTGGGGTGGATTGGGTAGATTTAAGTGGAGTCAGGTAGACAGGAGTGGAGTGGGGCAGATTGGAGTGGGCTAGATAGGAAGGATTATAGTAGGGTAGGATGGAATAGAGTGGATGTAGGTTGGTGTAGTTTTGCATGGGGAAGATTGGAGTGGAGTAGGGTAGATCGGGGAGTGCAGTAGTGTGGAGTGAAGTGGGGCAGATTAGGATAAAGTGGGGTAGATTGGAGAGTGGCAGAGTGGGAGGAGATTGAGGGAGAGTGGAGTAGGGTAGATTGAGGTGGAGTGCAGCAGGCTGGGTGGAGTGTGGTAGATTGAGTGGAATGCAGTAGATTATAGGGTGACATATTGGGGTAGATTGGTGGGGGTAAATTGGGGAACAGTGGAAACGGTTAGACTGGAGTGAGTGGGGTAGATTGGAGCGGGGTAGATTGGAGTTGAGAGAAGTAGACTTGTATGGAGCGGGTCAATTGGAGTGAGATAGATAGGAGTGGGGTAGTTTGGAGTGGAGTTGGGTAGAGTGGTGTGGGGTAGATTAGGGTGGGCTACATAGGGGTAGATTGGTGTGGTAGCACACTGCCATTACAGAGAACACATTGTCAATTGGCATGACCATTACATTTGCCCCGAAATACGGTTTTACTGCACATTCCTGATAATGTGTGCTAATATCATCACTTACTGTATTGATGTGTTTTGATTGTATTAAAATATTTGTTTCCACCACACTTCCAAAGTAGAAAAAATACGCTTCATTTGTACCACATCAGATATATTCTGAAACATCAGCACATTCCTTTGAAGTCTGAGAAAGAAAAATAAACACCAAGCACCCTAGAAGAGAGCACCTGACATTTGACATCGGTCTTTGAATACCCAGTATATGTGACGAGATAAAAAAAGATTTAAAGGCCTGTTTACAGAAAGTGAGTTTGTGGAATAATACAGTTAACAAGGTTTGGGCAAGAGGAGAGTCTGCTGTGTGGTTTCCACCATTCAGTAGGAATTGCGCATTGGTAGACAACATAAACTTAGGATGGTGCCAGACTGATTCCATGCACTCCCATAGGATATGTTGTCCTTTGGACCAGCTAGCTAGCAGTGCCGCCGTTAGCCCCCATAAACCGAAACAGGGAGAGAACGGTTCTAGTAACAACTGAACATGAAAACTCTGTTCCCTCATGATAACTCTGTTCCCTCTGGAACCGTGGTGACAAACTTTCACTCAGTCACTTGTGCTTTCTTTGGCTCAGAGAAATATACAAAGAATACATGAATAGGCGTTTTCAATATTTATTGAACCGTAGTGATTCTTGTATAGAATATATGGGCTGCGATGATTAATGGACAGAAGCAGATAAAAGTCATAATAGGTGTCAACAGAGAGTAAAACAAAGAGTTCCGCCATCTTGTTGAGACCGATTATATATGGATACATAAAAAAGATTATAATAATCAAGCGTACCCCTACAATGCTAACCCTAACCTACATGACTAGGGTGTGAATGTATGGTCTGCCAAGAAAACCCCCTCCTGGTGGGTAAGAGTGTATGACCAAGTCTTGGTCACAAACTGGACACCTCTCAAGGAGCAATCAGTCAGCTTCTAGGCGAAAGTGTCTGCATGCAGGGACCCCTCAAGATCAGCAGTAGTGTCTCCTCTGATTATGTTACGAAACAAAAGTCTATATATAGAAAAGGTATCCTTGTCTTGGGCCAAGATTGTGCTCGGGAAGCCATTGTTTGTGTTCTACAGATAGCTGTGTCGCCTTATGGATGTAATAATAAAGACATTTGTATTACGCAGGTGAGAGGCCTTGCACTAATGCCAAGGCAGTGTGATAGTATTCTAACAAAGTGTTCTGCGTCAGTAAGGTCAACGTGTCGCAGATGCAAAATGTGTGCCAAACGTTAATGTGGCAATGAGGAAGCACCTTTAAGAAAAAGGATTTGTGTACCTGCAGAAATTATACTAATTGCTACCGGGCCCAACTTGGACACATGACAGGATGAACTGAGGCTGGACAGCAGAAAGCAAATAAAGCCAGCAAATAGAAAGTCAGAAAATGTGAGTTACTAACCACAAAACAAAAGGTGGAATGCATTCCTACGTCAGTTTTCTGAATATCGCCAAGATGGCCTTAGCAACCGAGACAGCTGTGCTATCTGGTAGGCTTCCAACTAAAAAGCAGGATGTGAAATTATGTTGTAGCTGAACGATACTACCCGTTCACTGCTCAGCAATGCACACTGTCCAAAAGGTTGCAAGGGATGCTCAAGATCCCTGCTAAGTCAATCGTCAATCTCTCTGTTGAGAAAGGGGTTGCCAACTACCAATACTGTAATAGTTTGTGAAATGAGCACCTGCCACCTTTGAGAATAATCAAGCATAATACCCTAAAAAGCACGCCAGACGCACCTTCATTTTAAGCACAACTCATTGGATTGAATCTGAAAACGGCCTGGAAATGAAAATGTCTCTCAACCTTCACTAAACCAATAAGCTACCACTCCTCTGTTTTGCCACAAGGGGCCCAATTCACAAGACTTTTACTGTGACTTCTTCCTGACATAGGTGCGATGTACTCCTGTGTTTCAAGGCCTGAATCATAAAGCATTTGTTGTGAATAGTTGTGCCCTCGTCCAGATTTCGATGTGACGTTCTAGTGAATTTCCAAGAGAAGGAAATTCAAATTGACATAAAACGCGATTTGAATTTGGACCTCATGAGTTAGCATGTCTTACTCATTGAATATTAGGGCGTCTGGCAATCATTTCTCATCAGACGCAGGAGTCAGACATCCCCTATTTGGATAGGATTTGCAAAGCTCTGTCCATGCATAAGGGAAGCACACTAATCGAAAAACCTGTAACTCGTGCATGCAAGGCACATGGTGAAAAATGTCAAAGGAAGGGTCAGGACAATGCAGGACTGATGAGTTTTACACTCACCGTAGTGTGCTTGTCGATATTCATAACTAGCGGTAAAGCATTCTCCATGCTGGTCATGGTCATTCCGCTCACACTTATACCTGAATGTGTCTGGGGGAGGGCAGAACAGTGTGTGGTACTGTACATGAACTTCCACTAGGACATGTGTAGGAATAGGAAGCATTTTGTCGAATCTTATTTTTCAAGAGGGAAAATAAAACATATTTATGAAATGTCACCGTTTCCCTACTCTATGAGTAATTGGTAAACTGCAGGGACTCCACACACATAAGATTATAGAATTTGTGAAAACAGACATGTATCTGGAATGCATGTGGATACTTTAAGTTATATTATTTACAGGTTAGTTTTTGTGTACCACTATTCTGTCCATAAATTCCAACCATGCCTCTACGTAAACTTTCCAAAATCTCAAAGTGTTTCTTGATAAGCAGTCAACATTCAATTTATATAATTCCAAGTTTTAGGGTAGAGAGTTGCTCCTTCTCACAGAATGGTGTGCTTTTGCAACACAATAATCTAGATCTGTCCGTCATTGTCTGTATTAATTGAGATGCGGCCAGGCATAAGACACACAACTCTAATGAGGCCTTGCAGGAAGTTAAAAACTGCTGACCGAGCTTACATCTAGACACAGTGACTCTCTGTGCTTATGTCATATGTCAGCACAATATGACATCGATGTACAAGCTTCGTATATAATGGGGAGGAAGTAACTGACATTTTCAGCCTTCCCGGAGCAGTAAATGTAAATGTACAGGAATTTATATAGCGCAAATCACCGAGCGGTTTCTAAGCGCTTGCTTAGGGAACCCGTCCTGGTATTCCCCTGTGAGATAACCCCGGCAGGGTATCCGCAAGGTGAAAGCCAGGCATCCCGCCGCGAGGGGCCGTTGTGGAGATTAAGCAAGCTATTGCCCAGAGTCGCAGAGTGTGAACCCATGAATCGAGTAGGCACCGGAGCGAGAATTGTCGAGTCCATGGACATTTTAGGACTCAAGACCCGGCCGAGCCGGGAATTGAACCCTGGTCCCGGGCTGACATCTGCTTCCAGGTCTGCCTCCTCTAACCAGTGAGCCACACTTCTCCATGTACACACCACTTAACTCAACTGATGACATGTTTCAGGAGGATGGTGAGTAAATTTGGATTTGGATTTGGATTTTTGTATATCTGTAAGGGAATTGTGTTGGGAGGAGGGGTTGACAGGCTCTCAGAGATGTTCTGCAGAAACATTCACTCTTACAATGTTGTGAATTGATAGGAATGCCTTGCAGAGGGGCACCGCAGCTGCCCTCATAGCGGGGTTTCAAGGTAAATCCTTTGTACATACCTTTGTGGGATTGTCTAAAGGCTTGTGGGATTGTCTAAAGGCCACCCACATATTGAAAACAATTGCAAGGAACATTTATTTTGTGAAGCTCATTATTCGATAGGATAAGGGTGTGAAAAGTATTTCGGCATGAAGACAAGACAAACAATTCAATGATGCATTTTGCCTAGCAATACATATTGGGAACATTACCGATAAAAGTGGCCCAATTATAATTGCATGTATTGTCCCCGCATTTTGCTCACCCCACTAGATAGTTGCATTGTTCCTCATTTCTACATACTTTTATTCCCATTTTTTCTTCATTAAGACTGTATGTTTACTGCCGCTTCGTGAACGTAGGAGAATCCAAAAAAACAACGCTATGGAGTAAGCAGCAGGCAGTGGATAGGGGTGCGGGAAGAGCAATAGTACCTCAATCATGTTGGAAGCAGCGGAAAGGCACGGATTAAGTTGAACCAATCTGTGCTTGGTCCCTGCTCCACTGTAAGGAACTGTTGTGATGTTTGCAGTGTGCTGGACAATTAAAAGGCTGCAACGAAGAAGGCCACTGCTGCCAACAAATTGTAAGCATCAGGCGAGCTCCAAGCCCTTTACTGTAAACAACAGAGTCTCGCAAGTGGAACGCATGCGCTAGCTAGCGCATGCACTCACAGGCTAGGCTTGACCCTAAAAATGGCAATAAAATGCCATAGTTTCATTAGGGACTTGTACCACTGTGAGGTAATTCAAAGATTGATTAATTTCCATCAGTTAATTTTTTTGTTCAATTGTTAAATCTATCCAACAATCTTAATGGATTCAAGAGTATGTTCTTTCTCTTTTATAAATTTCCCAAACTTGAGGACTGCTATTATAGACAAACCTGGGCCGATGGCATAAAAAGGCATAGAGAAGAATATTTATATATACCCCAAATGCTATTTAGGCACCCAGTATACTTTTCGATCTTCTATTCGAGGGTGAGGAAGATATACTAAGTTTGCTATGGAACCACTAAAACAAAATAATTTATGTAAGAGAAATGTCATAAAGAATTGGTAAGCGTATAATCACATCGCTCATGAAATACTGAGGCTAATGGTTAATCCTGCATAATATATACTGAAGAAAGGGCGCTCTAATATATTAAGTAATGAATAGTTGAATCGGGATGTGCTAGGTTTTTTTTTTTTTATCTTTATTTTCAAATTTTCATACAGTAAGTAACAACCAATATCCAATGTGGTACACCGTCAAGTATCTCGTCACGAATCAGTCACATACTTGCAATATATAGATCCATTTTTTATGCATCACAGCTGGAGGGATGTTCAAAATAACAAATAACAGTGTTATATAATCTCTTGGTACGTCTAATCAGTATCTTCGATACTACAGTGGCCATCAAGTCTAGTCTTTATCTACCACTTGTCCACTTTATCAAAATATTCAAACATATAAAACCAAGATAATCTAAGGACACTTCAGATAACATAAAAGTCACATGTCTAAAAATATGGCCCATTATCCTACCCCCTCCAGTACTATGCCATTTTCAACCTGTGAGGTGGTCTCTCGGCATTTCCCCTCAATATACGCCCTGTACGGGCCAGGCTATGCAGCCAAGTCTGTAGAGTAGGAGCTGTTTGTCTACCCCATCAGCGCTATTTCCTGTTTAGCTAACAACAGCCCAAGTGCAGCAAACCTCCTAATCTTTTTGGAAAAGTTAACCGTATATCCCATGAGAGCAATTTCTGGTGTGGGAAGAAGCGTCAGTGATGTCTGCACCCAGTGTGGCATGCACCTGTTCCCAATATGTCTGTAATTTAGGACAAGTCCATGTAAGATGGGCAAAGTCCGCATGGGGGGCACATTTCAGGCAGTGGTGCGGCCTGGAGGGATCAATTTTGAGTGACCAAGCTGATGTATGATATAATCTGCGGAGGATTTTAAAATGAATGAGTTTGTGCCTGCTGTTGAGGGATACTTCTCTCGTAACCATGCAACATTTTTCCCATTGATCGTCAGTAATGGCCAAGATAGCGTTCCCATGCAGTGCGCACTTTAACATCTGACACCGGTCGAATACCGGCACAGGACCTATACATTTTGGAAATGAGATGGGTACCAGTCTCGCTCTCAATTATCAACGTCAGCGGGCCATAGGTTCTGGCGCAATCGGATAAGTAGGGAGTGTGGCTCTCAGTGCAGAGCAAATACGTTGCATTATAAAGGCATCCATGAAAGATCTGTCCTGAAACCGGGTGTCATCGGATATAGAGAGGATATGATGATTCGGATATAGATCGCCTATCTTCGTGATGTTAGGATGTGCTAGGTTAATAGAGATTTCGATCAAGATTGTCCACTGCGTAAAGGGTACATCGAACATTCTAGATAAAATTATATCTGCTGATATTGCAGTACAGAATCATGCACTGCAAAGAGAATTTTCCCAAGTAGATTGGTTAATGCCCTGCAAACACACTAAGTAAATCAGTAGGCTTGGTGGGGTGGAAAAACAGGACACACATGTAAAAAAACGTGTTTTTCGCTGAATAGAACCTGAAGGCATTTGTAGGAGCTGAAAGAGTGTAACCTGCATCTAGTAAAAAGAGATAAGATTATGTGAGGCAACTAAAACTATGCTCGAAGTCACAAAACATGAATTCAGCTTCTTTGGGGTTAAAAATAGAACAGTCTATAAATTGTGATGAACATTAATGCAACAAAGAGACAGGCCAGCCGATAAAATTAAACCAACTGGCCTTTTGTCTGAAATGTAAAGGGTGCAAAGCAGTGCAAACCCGTAATCCAGGTCAACTCAGAAAAATATTAAATTATTTGGAGGAATGTCCATATTGAAGAGTTTTCCTACTGAGCCCAATGCTGATGTTTATACAGGCATCTGGGTAATTTATATATCAGAAGAAAAAACAATGGCATTCTTGAAATAGGCCACTGTCGTAAGTTGATTAGGTTCATATCATTACACAGGGAGATTACTTTACCACCAAAAACAAATTTACGGTGCTGGATATGGCCAAGTACTCATGAAGACTTACTTGAAGTTAAGTATAGTACACACTGCCCTATGGGGTTAAGTTAATAGAGGAATCAAACAGGAAATAAGAGTGAAAGTAAGTTATGTATGAATTGTTAGTTGTGTGACTAAAATGAAAAGTGCCAAATCATGTTTTCTGAGTTAGGAAAGGCTTCAATTTTAATGTAAGACAGTGTAAAGAAAGGAGAAGGATAGCTTTGTAAAGGTGAAAATGGATTGTGTCATTTCACAGGAGAAAGGATTGCAGATCTGGAGATGGTCACTGGAGCGGTTTTCCTATTTACACATGCTGTCCAGAACTCAAGTTACTGAAAAATGTAAAGTATTAATTTTCCTTTGTCCCTGGTTTAAAATATGAATGAATTAAAATGTGTCATTGTGTGTTTCTAGCGGAGTCTGGGGCCCCTTGGTAAGGGCTGTTTTTTAACATGCGTGTGGATTATCATAAACAGACATTTGTTGCTTTTATTGGAAGTGTATAGGAATTAAGATTATTAGATTGCCTTTTGGATGGAGGAATCATAATAAATTGTAAGGTTTTGCAAGATATGGGGATGCAGATCGGTAATAGTTAAAAATCACACTCTTAATGTTTTCAGGCCAATTCAACTCACAGGAATTTACTTCATCGCGTCCCTAAAGAAAAGGTTAATAAGTGCATAAGAATCCCAGCTACTCTGTGGTAAGTTGGTGATCTTGGACAACTGAAAGTTGTTGAGCTACTCCTCAAATATCTAATCAATCTTAATATAATTAGATCAAAAATAAGATTTTTAGTCATTATTTTATTAATAGCAAGATAATTAACTTCGAGTCCCATTCACTTCTACAGCATCTTATGTAGTTGTGCAGTTCAATACATAAAACGTGTCATTTTAGCATGCCCAGCCTTTAAAGTCCCTTGCCATTAGTATTTGATACTAATGTTTTAACTATCTAAAGAGTATTTCTAAAAAGGTACTGAGAATGATACTTTGTCCACAAACGGTAAACTACTTTTATATGACTTATACATTTTTAAAACACTTTGAGATGTTCAATGCATTGTAGATGTCATGCAATATACCTTTGAAGACATTTTTTGAAGAACAAAAATATGTAGTTGAGCTATTTTTGCAATTTATAGTTGTATTCGTTTTTTGTGAAAGAGTTTTATTACAAATGGGAAAATCTGAATAGGATATTGCATCAAAAAGTTATTACTGTTACAGATGACCGATTTTGAAAGCTTATGATGCATACCTGGTTTACATATTTTGTGCAGTTGGAGAAGACAGGTTCCCATGAGACAGTACTTTGAGGCAAACAGATATTTGATTAACTACGAAAGGAGGATGCTGAGTTGTGAAGGCAAAGTTAACCTGTCACTATATCATCATTTGAATAATTAAACTGGGCGGAAAGACAGTGGACGCACAGATCTATTAAACCTTGTCCCCACTCATAATTGGAGATCTAATAACGGACTAACATGCACGTAATAGATTTTTCAGCAAGCACTGCTGTATTACTCAACAAGGAAAGATTAATAAACTTATCAGCTGAAACTGAAATGAAGTCTTGGAGACAATACGAATTTCCGTACCTTGCTGCAATGTGCAAATGATAGTGAAGGTTGTGGGCCCCTCGGCTGCTCAAACCTCCAGATCCACTGGTACACGATTTTAGCCTTTGCAGCTACGCCTTCAGAACCTTGGTGCTTGCTTAAAGAGCTGTACCAACAGCAAACAGAGCTGGTGGACAACAAGGACTTAGGGAAAGTTGTTAACGGCCTGAGTTTGAAGAAAGAGTTTAAATCAGGGATAAAGCAAGACCGTACAAAACAAGACAGACAGGAAGGTCAATGAAAGATGCTGCACCAGTGACTGCCGTTTTGTCAACATCACTCACGTAGCTTGCAAGTGACAGCAGGTCAGTGATGTAACGAAACTTGAGGTGGTCCCCCTACAAAGTACATGGAGGGGGCCCAATACAAGTCACTAGTTACCACTCTGGTCTCAGTGTACTGTGCTGAGAGGGGCCCCTGGAGCTCGTGGCCCTCCGCACCGCAAGGACTGCGGGAGCTAATGTTACATCACTGCAGCAGGCCAATTACAAGAAATATCACAATCTTTTCCTTGATATAGATGGTTCTGAGGTGTTGACGCATTGGAGACCCTCTTAAGTCATTTTATTATTCTTAGGAGGTTGCCCTATGATGGATGTCACCAGAGTCTGGCACTTCAAAAATTAATTCTTCTCCATTAAAAGGTAGATTAGGCCGGTTCATTTACCCCAGCAACAGCTAATGTGTGCATCAAGTAGAGAGATAGCGCAAACCTACAGGTGAGATATGTGAGCACCTGATAACGGACTCAAGTTTTGTTTGAATCGAAAATATGTTAAAGATTGTTATTTTCTGAGCGACTGCTCACCTAGTGGCTTTGTTTTGCTGGGGTATGAAGTGAAAGAAACATCTATACTAAAGACAAGTCTTCATGGCTGCCATAAGGCTTGAAAATATTGGCGATTGGCAAGGGAATGAATGTTAGAAAAGGGATTTTATGAAAACGTGCATTAAATTCCTCCTCCTGCACTGCTCTCTTTTCACTGCCAATGGAAGCCTGAAATTGACTCAAAAAAGAAAACACAAAACAAGGAGGATAAGGCCCAAGCTCATCCATCAGGAGGGATGCCGACAGTTGGGTGACAAAAAACTTTTTTAAACTATCTGCTGTGATAGCAGGTACCATGGAATTCTTGTTGAGCAGCCAAAATGTGAACACATAATTTAACAACACATATGAGCAGATAACACTTTTTGAATCATCTGATGCTGGCCTATCTCTACTTCTGGAAAGCCCAAATATAGCAATCATATACTGTACCCTTGTGGAAAGGAAATACAACATCATTAAATATGCTAGTCATGTGACAGGAAAGGAAGAATTACATTCTCTAGGCTGATAAATAAGGGAATCGAAGGGGCACTACAAAATTACTTAGCGACACCAGTTTTAAACCACATTTTAAACCTACATTTTTAACTAAAGCCACATGCATTGTTGGCAGTTTCGATACCCTGCATCAAGTAACGTACATCCAACAGACATTAAACTAAATTGGTCGGAAAAGCTAAATTGCTCAAGATAGCCCCTCAGTCACAGTGTTAAAGCTTTAGCAGATGTAATAAACAACTGGGAACAGGCCTAGAGTTTGAGGATCATTATGATCCAGATTAGAGCTCATTAATAGCAGCCCAACGACATTTATCTTCATTTCAGAAGGCTGTGTGCAGATCATGAAATATGAACGGAGACAACTTTCAAAGAACAAACTACTATGTTGTACGACTAGAATACATTCATCTAACAGAAGTAATCAGGGGACCCTGTTTTTTTCCATCCAAGGAGGTTTCGTTTTCGACTTGGTTACAGCGGTCAGATTTGAAAGTATCGAGAGTAGTATTCAGATTTATTATTATTTTTTATTTATGGTATTTATACACTTACAAACATTGCACAGGGATAAGTTTGTATGGGAAACCATCCTGAGAGGTACAAGATAAGTGTTACATAGTAAGTATTTTGGGTGGTCTCCTTTTTTGCTTGGTTATACAGTAAAGGTAGGCTGTAAGTGGATTAGGAGAAGAGAAGAGTGTGAATAAGTAAAGAAAGAGAGAGATTACAGAGTAGATCCGGCTGCGTCAGCGATCGCGGTGGTAGTGGCAGTGGTGTACATTTATAGCTCGATTACACTTTTATTGTTCGATAGTGCGTTCAATAGTTCAGATTTAAAGCGGGTCAAAAGGGGGTCTAACACTTGTCCAATGATTCCCATAGGTTTCTGGAGGAGGTTTTCCATGGTGAGTATCTTATCGCTAGGGAGTCGGCTCCTCTTAGGTAAGTGACCCAGTTAAGCCAGCCGCTGTAAGATGCTTTAGAGGTGTCCTTCCAGTTCGTTAGTACTAACTTGGCTGCGGCGATTAGGAGTAGGTCCAGGAGCTCCCTTTCTCCTTCCGTGGGGAGCTCCGTGCGGGACTAGAAGAGTTTCAGGGGTCAGATGAGTTTGGATTTTTTCCATAGAATTTCATACTATTTTGGTAGCCAATGATCCGTTTTTAAAAGTTGCTTGTGAGAATGTTTTAACTAGTGAAATTCACTGGTGAGCATGCTATTTGCACTCTTTTTCCAGGGATTTCACCAAGCAAAAACAAATTCAAAATACCTTACATCTATGACAAGTGTCGGTAACCCCTTGACCCTTCTGAACGGAAGACAATCTCTACCATTCGGTGTAACAGCAGCTTACTTCTAGCATGCAAATGTGAACTTGGACCTTGGTGCCCAGTTTATGTATCATACAGCCACTTTTTACATTGCAGTCTCTGCCATATGTTAAAAAGCAATACCGAATTGTAGTTTTTCCCCTAATTTGATCATCTATCTGTATCTTCAGCATAACGACTGCATGAGTGTTTGAGACTGCAATGTTTTTCTTTCAGGTTTAAACTACGAAATACTGAGCTGGTATCTAGTTTACATGAGATCCATTATTGTAAAAATATGCACAGTACATGCCTAGTGGTATATTTATGCTATTGAGGAATATCATATTCCTACTATGGAAGCAATCAGTAGAATCAGGTTGACACTTGGGGCCAGATGTACGACCGTTTTTTGCGGTTGCAAACAGGAAATCGGCCCATTTGCAACCGCAAAAAAGGGTCCTGGCATGTACAAACGCTATAGCGTTTGTGACTCTCGCTATTAGGAAGGGGCGTACCTTCCTAATAGTGAATCACAATGGAATGTACCATTGTTTTGCAGCCGCAAAAGCGGTTGCAAAACACTTGCAGTTTACCACCTACGTCAAGTAGGTGGTAAGCCACTAGCAAACGGGAAGGGGTCCCCAGGGACCCCTACCCCTTTGTAAATGCAAAAATATTTTTTCTGAGCAGGCTGTGGTCCCAGGGCCTGCTCTTAAAAAAAGAAACAAACGTTTCTTTTTTAAACAAGCATTTGCAATGCAATAGGTCATGTGAGTTTGAGCTATTAACATTGCAAATAACAATCCCTTTTATTTTTGTTTTCATTTTCAAAACATAAATAAAAGGCCTTTTCAGTTACAATGCCAGTAGCTTAAACTCATGTAAATACAAAATCTATTGCATTGCAAATTCTTGCCATGGAAATGCAGTCTGGGGACCATGCAAGCAGTGTTCGACAGGCCTACCCGAGCGTGCACGGCTTCACCAGGGCTCCACCCCGAGGTTTCAGCGATGAAAGTAGGCACCATGAGCGAGGGAGCGCACCCGCTCAGCTGCGAACACAACTTTATTGAAATGCACCGAATCAGCTAACTACTCTGCCCTGTTCCATGCAGAGGGCGCTCTGTCCAGAAGACAAATGAAGAAGAGGTGTTTGGAGAGGGACTATGCCGGCTACGGTGACTAATGAGCGACCCCTCCCCGGCATGCATGGAAGCCTCCACACGTAGGGACAATTGGAAGCAAAAGAAGCCAACACTTTGTCTTTAGTGGCAATTTGTAGCAGAATACGGTTCTAAAAAACCATGAAATGCAACAAGCGGGACACCCGAGGACCCCCTCCGGAGCTGGGCAAGCGATGACGCACACAGGAGGCCGAGGAAGCACCTCTAGCCAGGTGGAACTCAACACAGGCCATGCTTACTTTACACAGTGCACGGGCAAAGCCTGGCAAAGACCAATGAATCACAACTGAATAGCTGGCACCCTGTATGCGTCTGACCGGACTCCTCCGAGTAGTCCTGCTCTGGAAGCGGCCCAGACTGACCCTAGGGGTACGTGCTCCGATACCACGGCTGTTGCCCCCCCTCAAGGAATCTGTGGTGGGGTCCTGGCAGCACGGCGTCCGCGGGTAAACAAAGTAACGCGGCCGACATTGCGTGAAAGAGCACAACTTCGCAGCTATTCCCTGGCTGATATTAAGTAAAAGCACACAACACAAAGTAACACAGCCGACATTAAAATTAGAGCGCACAATGGAGGGCTACTCTGTAGGGCGTTGCCATTGTGCTAATACAAGAAAAAAAAGTGAAAAAAGTGCTTAGCGGATAATTAAGAGACACCGTGTCACGCTGTAAGTATAAGATCCAGCCAGGGTGGAAGGGGCCAAAAGGAGACAGGGTGGTAACAAGGAGGGACTAAAAAGCCTCACTGACAATGGAAACCAGGGTTTAGCATGCACGATGACGCAAGCCAATGGAAAGAAGGGGCGGAGCCTAGACTCCACTTCTGAAATTGACTTGATTACAAGAAGCTTCGCAGAGGGAGCAGCGCATGCGCGCTTCAACGCTAGGCGAGACCTAAAAAACAGTCACAGACATGGTGGTCTGCTGAACCCAACAGGCCACCATCCCTGTGAGTGTTGGGCATTCCTAATGGGGTCGCAAATAGCACCTGCCTCATGAATATTAATGAGGCAGGCAATTTGCGACCCCATTAGGAACCACTTACAGTGTCTGAGACACTATTGAAAATGTAATTTTGCGAGTCGCAAAGTGAATCAATTTGCGAGTCGCAAAATGTAAGAGTCGTACATCTGACCCTGAATGCTTGATGCCACAGAAATATTTTCATATTCATCCCTCCACAAGATGAGCTCCCAGTTCGAAATAGAATGGGGTAGAACACAAGAAGTATGACAGCATGTGTTTAACCGAAGATTTCAATTTAATATTTGTGAGCGTGAGCTGAAAGTAATCAAATATAGTAATCAAATATAGAAAAGCAACTGAGAACAAATAAAATATAGGTTCAAAGTCTTATTCAAAGATAAACCACACCAGAGTGTCAGTAAGTGCGGTGCCAGGTGTGAGCCATTCGATACGCTAGTCCACGGTCAACTAAAAGTTTGATATAGTTTTCTGAAAACTACTACATTTGGCACATATCGGACATGATGGACAGTCAAGACTACATATCTAGTCTTCAAGTTACACAGTCAGCATCCTCTGGCCTGATTTAGTGATGGGTGGTAATGAGACATCATTAAAAAACTGGCATGTATTAATCGTTGTTGCCACCGTCCTCCTCTCTGAATCCCTGCCATATTTAAAATATGCTAAAAGAGGTGAGTTCCTGATGGTAAATTCGGCACAGTTTCAGCCCCCAGGAATGCAGTTAAGGTGTAGCTACATGGGTGAAATTGGAGACAGAGAGGCTGCCCACTCTAAAGCCACGTTTTTTTGCCTGGCTCGGAGTACAAACCATGGTGGAGTCTGAATCATGTAGTTCAAGAATGATATCCCACATACTGGGATAAAACTTCCTAAGAACAGTGCAATTAGTTCTGTTATCCTGGAGGAGCGAACTCTGCTTTTGGATTCCATCATCAGGGATAACAATGTATCGCAAATCTCCCATGCTAGCATGGCATGGCAGCGCTACCACTCCAGTTCTTTTTGATGCGGGGCAAAATGTCTACTAACCACATGGCGATACAAAAGGGGATGATGGACGGAGCGCTTGAGCAAATCAAACACTCACCCCCAGTCAACTGATCTGGGTTTAATCCATCACCATTCTTTAGCCCACTCAGCCACCCCAGTTGTGGCCATGGCCATTATGCAAATCAGTCTGACCCTGTGCCTCATGGGAACAGTCCAGCCCGAACTGCCAAGCCATGTCTTCCCTGGACCGGAAACAAGCATCCTGGGACCGGTTTCGGATTCATAATCCTCATCAGCCAGGCTATCTTGAATCAGATGCTCCGTCCATCACCACCCCCTTTTGTACCGCTTTGGCTGCCATAAGTGTGGCAGGGTATGCTCAGACTTGAGTCCCTTGCTCACTTTGCCACTGGATTCAAGTAAGCCGGGCTGAAGACGGCTGGAATGCCAGAAACCGGTCCTCGGAAGCTTGTTTCCGGTCCAGGGAAGGCATGGCTTGGCAGTTTGGGCTGGACTGTTCCCTTGAGGCACAGGGTCAGACTGATTTGCATATAGCCATGTCTGAACTGGGGTGGCAGAGTGGGCTAAAGAACGGTGATGGATCAAACCCAGATCTTTTGACTGAATGTGAGTGTTTGATTGGTTCAGATGCTCCGTCCATCACCACCCCCTTTTGTACCGCTTTGGCCGCCATAGGAGTGGCAGGGTATGCTCAGACGCGAGTCCCTTGCTCACTTTGCCACTGAATTCAAGCAAGCCGGGCTGAAGACGGCTGGAATGCCAGAAACCGGTCCTCGGAAGCTTGTTTCCGGTCCAGGGAAGGCATGGCTTGGCAGTTCGGGCTGGACTGTTCCCATGAGGCACAGGGTCAGACTGATTTGCATATAGCCATGTCTGAACTGGGGTGGCAGAGTGGGCTAAAGAACGGTGATGGATCAAACCCAGATCTTTTGACTGGGTGTGAGTGTTTGATTGGTTCAGATGCTCCGTCCATCACCACCCCCTTTTGTACCGCTTTGGCCGCCATAAGTGTGGCAGGGTATGCTCAGACGTGAGTCCCTTGCTCACTTTGCCACTGGATTCAAGCAAGCCGGGCTGAAGACGGCTGGAATGCCAGAAACCGGTCCTCGGAAGCTTGCTTCCGGTCCAGGGAAGGCATGGCTTGGCAGTTCGGGCTGGACTGTTCCCATGAGGCACAGGGTCAGACTGATTTGCATATAGCCATGTCTGAACTGGGGTGGCAGAGTGGGCTAAAGAACGGTGATGGATCAAACCCAGATCTTTTGACTGGGTGTGAGTGTTTGATTGGTTCAGATGCTCCGTCCATCACCACCCCCTTTTGTACTACGAACCACATGGACAACTTTGAATAAGATACAGAGGCTCTTCCCTCAATCACACTAGTTGTACATTGGTTGACGGTCTAGACTTCGATTACACCTTCGGTCACCAGGCTTCCTTTCATGATGATTCTGAGCTTTAGACTTTAACACACCACAAAGGTTTCCAAATATCACACTGCCAGAGCAGAATGCTACGGTGAATAGTGTTACAAAAGAAAGGGCTTAAAGAACTAACATTACTCATCATGAAATACAAGACCCACCCATCACCAACTTTGAACAAGATAAACATTATGCAGCATATTACCCCTGAATACATGCTAGGGCTCAACTGAAAGTACTTTGTGCGGGTTTTTAAAAATAGTTCAACAACACTTACACTGTCAAGGCTGTAAATTGGGACCATCCATAGTATCCTGTTTCAACAAAGCATAAATATTTTAGGTATATGAACAAAACATAATAAATATGCAGTTTTTCTTGATAATTCCAAGTGCAGAAAGGCGACAAGGGAATACCTTATAATTGGTTTCTGTAGCTCTGGCTGAGTGTAGTGCACTAGGTGCTGCAGTATTCCCCATAGAGTTATTGGTATGGTCATCAGCACAAAGATTCCAGCAATGAACCAAGCCCTGGTGTGCACAGCCACCTAGAAACAGTGGGAGACAAAAATAGAAGTCAGAAATGCAAACAATACAGCTTGCTATGTACAAATGTAATACTCGCACTATTGATGCATTGAGATAAAGGCTCCCAGAATCTCGATTAAGTTCAAAACTGTTCTTCAAAACACAAAACAACAAAGATCTACCTAAATATCGTATATCACAAACTGAATAGTCTCTAGGGCCCAGATGTATCAGCATTGCATTTTGCGAATCTATAATAGCGAATTTTACCGATTTGCTATTAAAGAATCGCAAAATGCAATGTATGTAGGTTTCGCAAAAGAAATAGTGATTCCCACATATTCCTTAATAGCGAATTGCAAATTGCGATTCGCTATTAAGGAATGCCTTCCCATTCATTCCTATAAGCCTAGAGGCCCATAGGAATGAATGGGAAGGCATTCGCAATTTGCCATTACCAAATTGGTAATCACAAATTGCGCATGCAATTTCAAGGGTGATAAGGGGCCAAAAGGCCACCCCGATGCACCCCCAAAAATGTAATGTGTGCACATGTGGCGCACACACATGCCCTAAGGGCATGCCCACATGGCACTTGGAGAAATGCAATTTTGTGCATTTTTCTAAGAATTTGCAAATTACCACCAACTTGAAGTTGGTGGTAATTTGCGATTCCTTAATGCAAAGTCGCATTCTGAGAATGCTTCTTGCATTGCATTTAGTGAATCGCACATTTCGATTCCCTAAATGCATTCGCGAAACAGGTAATCGCAAAAATTGCAATTACCTATTTTGCAAATGCCTTTTGGGATGATGCATCCCAAAAGGCGTTTTACCGTTCGCAAACGGACTGATTCTGCGAATCAGCCCGTTTGCGACCGGTAAAAGCCTTGATACATCTGACCCTAGGTCTCTAAACAATAGGTTTAATTATCCATCTCAATTGTGCACTTCTGCCATCAACGTCAGATGATTGAAGTCAGGGTTCCAACCAAAATTTTAAGTGTACATACAATAATCAGCACAAAATGTGTCTCGTGTCTAATGCTGGGCTGAGAGTTAAAATGAGCCAGCAATGCTTGACATTTCAAGTATTCCAGAAGGAAGGGGAGAACTTCAGTAAGTATAAGTGCAGAAGAGGAGGGGGTTATTGGATCACAGTTTTAGAGGAGTCCAGCTTGGGTGACTGTAGTGCTATCTAGTGTCAAATGGCTGTGAGGCAGTCGGAGAAGTGTGCAGGAAGTAAAGGTTCTAAAGAAGAAAGTCTAGATGTTTTCTGAAAAGAGGTGATTCAAGACAATGAAGAGAAACATGACACCAATAGAGGTGGTGTATTGTGAGTAAAGAAGAATGTCAAAGACTGCATTTTGGGAGATGTCCACTGGGAGTGGATTGAGAGCGGACATCTAAATCTTAAACCACTGTGTAAGAGTAGCTGGAGAGGTAACTGTGTGAGAAGTGTAAACTTGTGTGATCAACAAAGTTGAAATAAGAGGACATGTTGACAAGTATGATAGTTGAAGGGGGTCAATTTCGATATTCAGAGGTGCTAAAGGCTAGTTATGTGTACAAATACTGTTTCCATACAGCACAGCATTTGGACACCTGATTGGAAAGGGGTGATGAGGATGTCTGAAGAAAAGTGAGCAGGAGAAGTTTAAGTCCAGATGAAAATTGAGCAACTGGGTAAATGTTCCTCAGGAGATGATGGATATGTAGCTTTTTCAATAGAGTGCCTAAAGTAAGAGAGCAGTTGAAATGAAAGACCGGTCAGGCACCAAAAAAGTAGTGTATGCTAAGGCTATAGGTTTGATGGTCTAAGGACTGAAAGGGTGGAATGATACACAGGTTAGTTTAATTGTTCTGATAACTGAAATTAGCTCAGTTGGTGATGTGTTTAAATGAAAGAAAGTAGATGATCACCAATACATCAGATACGATAGAGAGCAGGGACGGTGAAAATGTGTAAACACAAGACCTTTTAAGGCCAAAGCGTGCATGTGTTGGCTGGGGTGGTGCTAAAACTCTGTGAGGTCAGGTAATCAGCCTGCTCCAAAATGACCACTATGTGGGCTTCATTGACGGCTCAAGCCCAGTCTCAGATAGTGTCTCTCTCCTGATCGGGCCACAGAACTTAACAGAGGGTTGTCCATGCGGGTGTCTGCAAGATCCCCTAGTTCACGATGATCAAGGTACAGGGACCAGGTTTCTCACACACCATGTATGGTGGACAGCAGGGATTGTGAAAATGTGCACATGCAGGGCCTTTTAAAACCAGCACAAATGTGCTGGCAATGGAGTGTAAAGCCAGTGAGGTTGAGCAACCAGCCTGCAGAAGATGGCAGCTCCAGACAGCACAAGATGGCAGCTCCTGCAGGCTTTGTTGATGATCAGAATCTGGTAAAGTTTCTAAAACAGTAATACTCAAAGTACGGCCCAAAGGCGGCATGCGGCACTCCTGACCTTTACATATGGGCTCTTGGTCAACAGCAGCACTGAGCTGTTGTTTACTCGACTCAGCACTAACATTAAAATGATGCTAAATCAACAGGCTCTCAATTTATTTATTTATTTATTTTGTGATTTCTAGAGCGCCTGGTGACCCGTAGGCATCCCCGCGCTATAAATCTGTGCAGACCAGAAGGGGGGAAGAGGGGAAGGATTTATTTAGGAAACAGAAGGGTCTTAAGTTTCTTACGAAACAGGGTGTGCGAGGGTTCCAGACGAAGGCTGTGAGGGAGTGCGTTCCAGCCTCTGGACGCTTTGACCGCAAAGCGACGGCCGCCGGTTCTAGCCTTCCTGAATTTAGGTACAGTGGCCAGATGTTCGGCGTCAGAGCGGAGGGGTCTGGAAGCTTTATATGGTGTAATCATGTGTCTTAGTGCGGCTGGGCCAACTCCATTGATAAGCTTATGGGTGGTACAAAGGGCTTTAAATTCTACTCTCTGGCGGACAGGAAGCCAGTGTAGGGCTTTGAGGGCAGGCTTGGCTGAAACTCTGGGGGGGAGGTTCATAATAAGCCTGGCCGCCGCATTTTGGGTGCGTTGGAGTTTGGCCAGGGTGTGTTCCGGAGCCCCGAGATAGATGGCGTTACTGTAGTCGAGCCGGGCTAAGACAAGTCCCTGGATCAGTAATTTCCTAGAAAGCGGAGGGAGAAGGGGTAGAATCTTACGCACGGATCGCAAGAGACCAATGCACGTACCAGCAGTCTTAGTCGCTTGCGTCTTCATGGTTAGGTCGGGTTCCAACCATACTCCTAAAGTTTTGATCTCCTTTTTAGGAGCGGGGATTTCGCCAAAGGAGTCAGGCCAAACAGAAGGAGGGATGGAAGTCCATTTGTTGCCCAGAAGCATAATCTCGGTCTTTGCACCGTTCAGCTTCAAGGCCGAGTCACACATCCAGGTGTGGATGTCCTGAAGACAGTTCAGCAGGCTGTCAGGATGGTTATCCAGGTGAGACAAGGAGACGACTAGTTGAGTGTCGTCTGCGTAGTTTATTATTTTTATACCATAAGGGGCCACTACGTCTTCCAAGGGGGCCATGTAAACATTAAACAGGGTGGGGCTGAGCGACGACCCCTGGGGAACTCCATTCTTGAGAGGAAGAGGGTCTGACCGAGAGTTACCGTCCCACACCTGGAAGGAGCGGTTGAAGAGAAAGGATTCAATCCATGCTCGCGCCGTGCCCACAAGTCCTGCCTTGGCCAGGCGATGTAATAAGACACGGTGATCCACCGTATCAAAGGCGGCACTTAGGTCCAGGAGGATCACTGCCACCGATCCTCCTGAGTCCAGAATGCCCCTTGCCTCCTCGATGACAGAGAGGAGGGCGGTGTCCGTACCATGTCCGGGTCGGAACCCGGTTTGGGATTGGCGCAGGAGATGGTTGGTCTCAAGGAATTGGGACAGTTGCGAGTTGACTAGCTTTTCCGCCATCTTACTGAAGCAGGGGAGCAGCGAGATAGGGCGGTAGTTAGCCATGTCGTCCGGGTTGAGTTGGGGATTTTTTAGCAGGGCCTTAACGACTGCATTTTTCCAGTTGGGGGGCACCATGCCTCCCGACAAGGAAGTGTTGATAAGGTCTTTGATGATAGGGGCTATCTTGTGAGATACCTTTTTTAGGAATCTCGCCGGGGCTGGATCAAGAGGGGAGCCGCTTTTCATTTGTTCCAGCGTGGAGGTGACTTCAGAGAGGGAGACTGCTCTGAAAGTGTCCAGCTGTGGAATGTTGTTACCGTCCACTATGTCCAAGATGGAAGGGGGGCTAACGGTGGGTAGGGAATCCAGTATCCGCAGGATTTTAGAATCAAAATAATTGGCCAGATCCTGACTTCTGTCTGGGGGGGGGGAGTGAGAAGAGGGTACTGTAGGGATGTTCAGTAATTCTTTGACTATCCGGTATGATTCTTTGGAGGAGTTTGTGGCGGTTTTAATTCTATTATCATAGTATGTCGATTTGGCTGACTTCAGGGCAGTTTTGTAGCGTCTTACTGCCATGTGATACAGGTCTTTGTTACTGTGGAGCCAGTCTTTCCTCCACACTCTCTCGGCCTTTTTACACTCTTTACGGAGCGCTCTGAGGTCGGGATTATACCAAGGTGCGTGGCCCTTGATCTTATTTTTGACCTCTCGGTTTTTCAAAGGGATGAGGCTGTCAAGGGAGGAGGAAATCCAGTCTCTGACCTGAGTGTCCGCAATGGCGGGGTCGGCTGTGAGACTGGGGGTGGTGGCATCCAGAGCCAGGGCCCAGTCTTCCACCGAGAGTCTGGCCCAGGATCTGTTCTTGGTGAAGGTTGGAGGTTTATGAGGTTTTTTAAAAGAACCTGGGAGGAAGACCGAAACCAGGAAATGATCTGTCCACGGGAGGGGGAGGGAGTTAGTAAACTGAAGGGCAGGAATATTCGAGAACACAGGGTCGAGCAGATGTCCTTTCAAATGCGTGGCTCCTGAATTGGCTAGGGAGAGGCCGAGGGCGCCCAGATCAAAAATGAGGTTGGATGCTCCTGTGTCGAACGGGTCATCGAAATGGATGTTAAGGTCACCTGTAATCAGGAAGTTAGATGTTAGGTGGACCAGGGATGCAACGGTTTCCAGAAAAACAGCAGAGAAGGGGCCGAAGTGCCCTGGGGGCCGATAGACCAGAAGGCCCGACAGGGAATTTGTCGGGGAAAGCTGGAGCGAGAAATGGCAGCTCTCCGACTCCTGGCTCTGAGTCTCAGTGGATCGACAGGTAAAATAGTCTCGGTGAATAATAGCCAGTCCGCCTCCTCGACCAAGAGGACGGGGTTGGGACATGATAAGAAAGCCCGGGGGGAGGGCTGAGACTATGTCGAAGTTAGAGTGTCCGGTGATCCATGTTTCGGTTAAAAAAAGTATATCTAACTCGTAATCGACGATAAGATGGTTTATGAGTAGGGCGTGCTTGGGCAGCGATCTACAATTGAGTGTCGCTATTTTGAGCCCCGGAAACGGGGGAGTAGCACTGGGAACGGTTAAATTTCCAGTTTTACAGGTGTTGCATATAGTGAAGGGGTCGGTGGGATCGGATATGACATGGCAGTTACTGTTTCTAATAGCTCTAAGGCTGAGGAGATCTCGTCGTGAATAGTGTCTCCTTGTGGCGGAGGGGTCCGGCATAGTGTCTGGCCCTGTGCCCGGTCGTGCGCGGACGGGCGCAGACGGGCTTGCCTTAGGCAAGCTCCCGCTGCGCTCGTCCGCTGCGCTGGTATGGCCGGCACATTTGAGATGAGGGAAGGGAGGCGTGGCCTCGAAGTGGGCGTGTCCACCCCTCGAGCGGCAAAGGCGGTTGGAGGGGAGTTTCCCTGTCTTAGCCCTCACTCGGCTGTATCAGGGGGGAATTAGGCGAGCCTGCTAGGCGCTGGAAGCGAAGCGCTTTACATGCAGGTGAGTGCGAATCTTAAAAGCAGTGCAGTGACAGTGAAAGTATCAATTTTAAAAACAGATTACAACAGACAATAACACACCTCCGGCTTCCGCCTCAGAGGTCGACAGAGTTGAATCAGCGCTAGGATTCAGCGCTTAAGTACTGCAGGGGGGCGTGGCCTCGAAGTGGGCGTGTCCACCCCTCGAGCGGCAAAGGCGGTTGGAGGGGAGTTTCCCTGTCTTAGCCCTCACTCGGCTGTATCAGGGGGGAATTAGGCGAGCCTGCTAGGCGCTGGAAGCGAAGCGCTTTACATGCAGGTGAGTGCGAATCTTAAAAGCAGTGCAGTGACAGTGAAAGTATCAATTTTAAAAACAGATTACAACAGACAATAACACACCTCCGGCTTCCGCCTCAGAGGTCGACAGAGTTGAATCAGCGCTAGGATTCAGCGCTTAAGTACTGCAGGGGGGCGTGGCCTCGAAGTGGGCATGTCCACCCCTCGAGCGGCAAAGGCGGTTGGAGGGGAGTTTCCCTGTCTTAGCCCTCACTCGGCTGTATCAGGGGGGAATTAGGCGAGCCTGCTAGGCGCTGGAAGCGAAGCGCTTTACATGCAGGTGAGTGCGAATCTTAAAAGCAGTGCAGTGACAGTGAAAGTATCAATTTTAAAAACAGATTACAACAGACAATAACACACCTCCGGCTTCCGCCTCAGAGGTCGACAGAGTTGAATTTAAAGAAAGGAAGTAACTAGGGGGTCCTGCACCACTTATCTTAAGGAACACTTTAATTTTTAAAGACATCTTGCACCAACAGTGTAACACCAGGATTAGTCTTATCATGATTCAAAAAGTGCAGTTCATCAACATGAAGAACCAGTTTGCCTTAGTACATCATATTATGTCAGTGCTCTGTGAAATATATATTTTTCTAAAGCAATAGTTTTCAAACATGAACTTAGAAACATTCATTCTTCTTGGCTCGCAGACAAGAATACCAAGAGTGAACTAAGAAGCAAGCCATTTGTTATGTGCTCTCTTTGGGTTGCATGGGTTCCGATTATACATGAACAACATAGTAGTTTACTAAATGAAACACATGAGAATGTTTTGTACAGTGCACATCCTGAAGTTATGCATTTCGATGTCCTCCTATAAGTGATAATGAAGAAACAATGTTGTTATGTAGGAAAGCCAGGATTAAGGTAGGTTTTCTGGTTTCACATTGAGCAATGCAGCCACTAGATGTACATAATTCTACCTTACCGCCAATCCCACCCCAACCACCGCACTGCTGGAATCATTGTTGCTTTCAGTCACATAACAGACCAAACTATTTGGCCCCTGGGAAAATACTTATGACTGCCCATGTTCTAGAAAGATTTCATATATTGCATATTTTTGATCAGTAAGATCTCTAAACATATAGTTTAAAAATTGCAATCATAAAAGCAATAAATGTGACCTGAAGTATTCAAGGTCTGGATGGCATTTTTATAAAAGTAGTGAAAACGATTACTACAGAATTATTGATTAAAAAGGCATATCATTAATAAATCAATTACAAATAGTTAATATAAACTCCTATTATTACATACAACACATACTAGAAGGGCAGCAAAAAACCCAAAGAGATATAAAAAAAACAACGAGACAGTGCAAAGCAAAAATACTTTCATCAGAGATATATTTAGGGTAGCTCATTGGCAATATTTTAACGTTTTTAAGTCTGGGTAGTAAAAAAAAAAAATATGTAACAGATTGTAAACGCCAAATGGTGAATGAGTTACTTGGTGGAGCAATCCATTACATACTATTATAGACAAAAAGAGGGCAGAAAATAGAAAGAGAACTTTGCTCAAAACCACGTTTCTTATTCTGCAGTGGAAGCACTAATTTACATTGTTTTCCACCAAAACTGACCTCACTTCTATAAAGATTTCTTATTTAGTGCCATGTAGATTGTGTATGTGAAGTGTGTACTTTGCAAGTCAGATTTAATGAATACATTCTACTAATGTATCTCCTAAAAAATAACCATGCACAAATCATCGTCCTTTCCTATAAACGTAGAGCTAAGATGAGGCAGCATCTGTCTGTAAACTTTACGATGTATGACTGGAAACCCAGGGTTTATACCCCATCTTCCACAAATGGCCAAAAAGTATAGTTCTGGGCAAACAACTCAACGTTACTGTAATGCAAATAAATCTCAAGCATCTATTGACACTATACAAAAAAACGAACTTAACTTACAAATGTGGGACAGCCTCCTAGGGAGGAGTGATATTGGGGCGAGAGGGGTGTGGGGGGGGGGGGGGGGGGGGGGGGGGGGCAAGACAAGACCAACAGGCGAATTTCTTATACGCAGTGGAAGTATAGACAAATATCATGCTAAAAACATTAGTGTGTGTTTAGTGAAAGAAATCAGAGCTGCTGTCTTGTCAGACATAGCAAACACAAGGAGATAATGGACGGAGCACTGTAACTTTTCAGACACTCACCCTCAGTCACAGATCTGGGTTGAATCGATCATTCTTTAGTTCACTTCCCCACCTCAGTTCAGACCCAGCTATATGCAAATCAGTCTTGACCCTGTGCCTCATGGGAACAGTTCAGCCTGAACTGCCAAGCCAGGTCTTCCCTGAACCGGAAACAAACATCCAGGAGCGAAAGCACCGAACATCCTATCTCAATAACACTTTCATACAAATACTACATCATACTCATAATACTAAGAACAATACCAACTGCTGGGTATGTGGAATGATGCCAACTCGTCAGAAAAAATGAGGAACGCCTCTCATTCCCCTGCCATTTTCACATAATGGACCTTGTAGAGCTGGATCGCACTTTTGTGGGCCTTTGCAATCAATAATATTACTCTAGCTGATGTTGGAAGACTCAGTGCTCAGTTAAACAAGGTCTGTTACCCCGATGAGGAAGGCCTCCCGCAGGCCAAAGGAACTGTATGGGAAATGGAGGAGTATCGCTGAGGAAATTCCTCCACAAGATATGTTTTTCCTAACACTCGAACAGTCAAAGGTAATGGACCTCCTGTTATTGCTGTCACCAGAGCTGTGAGCAGTACTGGCAGTATTCCTGTGGGGAAAAGTGACTGTACGACAATATTGAATATCACTGGAACGAACAATAGTAGTTTCCTATCTTCACATAACACTTATTTCATTTGTGGAAATAAAGGTTATTATCATCTACCAGTCGGCTGGTCTGGAACTTATTATGTGTCCTTTTTGCTTCCTCCTGTATTCTTAACACCTGCATCTATTTACAAAGACCAGAGACTGTTTAATGACATTTCTTTGAATAGACTTAAAAGAACTCTAAATAAAGATGAAGTAGATCAAACTGATACAGTATTACAGCAGTATGTCGATTTTAACTTGGGATTCTTTTTCTTTGTTGGGGCAGCCCTAAATAGTAGGAAGATTAGATGTCTGACCCGGGTGGTAGAAGCAGTAACTAATCAAACAGCAATGGCTCGTGGAAATATTACGGAAGAGATTCAAATTACGAGAATTGTAACGTTACAAAACAGAATGGTCCTAGACATAGTATTAGCTGATCGTGGTGGAGCATGTTGCATTATCGGGAGTAGCTGCTGGGTGTTCATACCTGACCGCGCCCCATCTGTTTATGACGCCATTTCTAAATCGCATAAAATAGCTGCGGAAATATATCAAGAACAAGGAACATGAACTTGGTCTGAGTGGTTATGGGGAATTATTTATACATGGGCTGGAAATTATTAATGGGAATAGCTACCATAGGAATCATCTTTCTCACCTACTGTTGTTGAATTCAATATGCCCCTACGATATGTACAGCTTTTATAGCTACTTGTAATATTATTAAACCTCCTGAGATTAATGTTCATGAATCAAATCGAGAAATGATGATGCAAACTGAAAATGTACAAACTTATGAATATTGATATCAGAGATTAATACATGTACTTTTAAAATGGATTCAGCATAGGCTGAAAAGGAAGGACTGTTAAAATATAAAATCTGATTCTCTCGTTTTTTGATTAAGCCATGCCTCATCCGTTTTTCACCCTTGCCCTGCTTCCAGCCCGGCTCTATCCTTGACACTGCATCTGCATAAACATGAGTAAAGAATCTGGATTGGGGCATTGTAGGCTGTGTACACATGCAGAGTCAGAGCAAAAGAACAGCTGGTGTCTGTTTGAGGGTTTTCAGACAGTGGTTAATCCTCAAGTAAAGTTTACTCAGATAGCATATCTTGTTGTTCAGCCTTAGGACGTAGCAATTGCACAAGACACCAAGGCTGTCGATTCTTGCCGTTACCTCATTTGTGTGTTTTTCCCAAAGCTCTATTTACCTCTGGGTATCCCTTGTTTGTGATCTCTTGCTATAAAAACCCATGTAACCCATTGTTCAGTGTGCTTCTCCCAGAGTACCTCTATGGTGCTAGTGGGATGGGCTACCATTCATAAATGCTAAATAAATGATTCATGGTACTTCACTCCAGTGTTGATTCCTCCTTACTTGTTAAGAACCCGCAGACTAAAGGGTGACCCTGCACCAGTAGATTATTAATAATCTACTTCCACAGGCTAACTGAACGTAACTGCAATGTCTGAATGGTTTAATGTCACAATTTCCCTGATTCCTTTACATATTTTGTCTCTTTGCTAACTATAATTTTTCAAATTCACATATGGTATTTACTGTGAGAATGAATACTGAACATTTTAAATATCTTCTTCTGCCCAGCCATCCCAATTGAAGTGTTTGGCTTTCGTATTATGTCTTACCCTCCCCTAGAAACAAAAGTCATTTGCTTGCAGTATTTAGCATTTTGTAGAATATTTGTTGTGGGGAAAATATGTTTGTCATTCTGGGGGTGGGGGGCTCAAGGTGATTTTTTAGGTCTCGTGGCGTTTACAGCGCGAAGCGCTGTCTCGCCAGAGACCCATTGTTAGCGACTCAGCTTTCCAGTAGACAGGACCTGGCCGCGCGCATCTCCTCTCCAAGAAAGCGACAGGAACAGGCCACGCGCACGAGAACGCGCCCTCCATTGAGCAGGCCACAATTCCCTTGCAATGCTCACAGATACAGACAACCCCCCTGCCGCCGCACACACACGTGCACACACACACATGAGCGCACCGAGCCCCCCCGCCGTCGCACACATACACACACGCGCACGCACACACACACGAGCGCACCGAGCCCCCCCCGCCGTATACATACACACACTCGCACACACATACAAGCGCACCGAGACCCCCGCCACCCCCCTACAAGTAAGGCCCACTTACCGCTACTACGGACTTCTTCAGCCTCCGCGGGGCTCTCCCTCGGGCATGGGAGCCCCACGTCACCACCGCTCCTCTGGCCAGGCACTCCGTGGGCGCGGGCTTCAGAATACGGAAGTCCCGCCCCACGATAGGTTTCGTTTTCTCTGATGCTGAAGTTCAGACTCCTCCTGAGACATCGGTTTTCACCAGACACGAATGTGGTGGCCCGGCGCTGATCCTAGCGACTTTCCTGTCTTCGGATTCACTCCTCCCCTCGAATTGACTTCACCACAGTAAGCACACTCTGAAACCCTTGTTTTTAACCTTAGACTTAATGTTGTTTCCCTCGTTCTCCTTTCCCGATTCTGGCAAGTAACGGGCAGACCTCCCGTCTTTCCTTCCCCAGGAATCTCCTACCTGACCGACTTCGCACGCAGTGGATTGGGGCTCCGACCCTGTTACCAGCCCAATCAAGCATTACACTGAATGGCCATTTGGTGATTTTCCTTTCTTACCAGCGCATTCCCTCGCCTTTTTCTTGAATGTGCCTACCAAATGATGCAAATGTGTTTTTTTTATTTACTGATCCAAGTTGGATCTGTAAAGAAAAAGAAACAAAGTAGTACAAATGCAATTTAATACAGGGGTGGACATGGGGAGAGCAACAGGAAACGGGGAAGGCTGGCGTGGAAGGCAGAAGAAATTAAGAGGGTTGGCGGGGGGGAGAAGTGACATGGAGAGCCCAGGTGGAGGTAGTACGACCGGGGCAGAAGAGAAGCACATTGGCATCATGGGGGCAGGGAGACTCAGGCGGCTGTCTCATGGAGGGTGGCGGGGGAGAAGCACCCAATATATGAGCTTTTCCGTTGTGGAACTTGGTGCTTAACTTTTTAATGAACTACTCTTTATGAAGTTGTGACGTAATAAATTATCCCAGCAGTATGCGCTATTGCTTAGAATATTATCAAGTCAGGACAATTTTAGAGCAGATGTTTCTAAACTGCTTTGAAAAAACCTCTAAAGTTGTGTACTTTACGTACATTTTTGGAGACTCGATTGGGGTTGTGCAGTTTGTGAGTAACACAGATATAATGTTCAGTAACAATTGCACACTAGGCACCCACCCTTTTCCTCTCCAGTGAGGCATTTTTATTGCTCTCCTTCAACTTGTGTATCTGATGCTTACAGTGGTTTAATCATTTTGCTTTGTTTATCAAACCTCAGCATCCTATCGGTGTCCTGAAGTAAACATTACTTTTCTCTGAAGTGTGGTAGCGTGGCAGAGCGGTCTAATTCGCTGGATTTAGGCTCCATTCTCCAGGCTCCAGTCTCTCTGGAGGCGTGGGTTCAAATCCCACAGCTGCCATTCCCTTTTGCTTTATTATTGAATAAATACTCCTGACAGCACCCTGGCCGATTCTTCGCTCACCATAAATTGCTATATTCTTTTCAATGTGGAGCACAGGGCATCGTCAGTATCTCCTGTTTCTGGTACCTACTGTTAAGGCGAGGTTTTGTTTTCGGTTTGCTTAGAATACTGTCACTTACACGTACGCTTTAATAAACATTCATATTTCAGCATCTTGACTGTAATGGGTCTGGGCCCCAGCCCCCCATACACATGAAATAATGACACAGACACATTTCAATAGTGATGACAGGTCAAATCCATCTTATTTTTGCCGCCCTCAAAAAACATACAAACCCCATACAAATCTGTTTACCAATCACACATTCATATACTATGTACACTCTGCACTCACCCTCACTCTGCACTCCCGTCCTCAAAAACATACAAACCCCATACAAATCTGTTTACCAATCACACATTCATATACTATGTACACTCTGCACTCACCCTCACTCTGCACTCACTCTGCAGTCACTCACTCTGCACTCACACTCACTCTGCACCAGAGAGCGATGTCTCTAAGCCTTTCATCCCATCAGCCAGTCTGAGCTCTTCAAGCTCGTGCAGCCGTTCAAACCCGTGCCTGATGTGCATCATCAGAGCTGTGTAAATAAAAACTGTGTCAGCCCCGTGCGTGAGGTGCATCATCAGAGCTGTGTGAATAACAACTGTGAGCCCGTGCGTGAGGTGCATCATCAGAGCTGTGTGAATAATAACAGCTGTGAGCCCGTGCCTGAGGTGCATCATCAGAGCTTTGAGAATAATAACTGCGTCAGCCCCGTGCGTGAGGTGCATCATCAGAGCTGTGTGAATAATAACAGCTGTGAGCCCGTGCCTGAGGTGCATCATCAGAGCTGAGTGAATAATAACTGCGTCAGCCCCGTGCGTGAGGTGCATCATCCACATTGCTCAGGTCATCCAAATTCCTGCACTCTCTACCACACTGCTTTCAAGAACAGCATACTCTTGCACACACTCTCACTGCTCACCAATTCAAAGTTTGCTAAAAATTGTATGCAACGCATTGTCATACACAATGCTAATAACTCAAACTTTAATGCTGCGAGACCTATTGCATTGTAAATGCTTGTTTTAACAATGAAAGAGGGGGGTTTGTGCTAAAGTAAAATTGTTAAAGACCGCTGCTTAACAAGCATGTAGTGTATTAGATTGCAATGTCACCCCAGTGAGATTATTGCAAATGTATACACTGCATCCCAAAATTGTTACCAGTCAAATGGCTCGTGCATGACAAAGCAGTACAGACGTTTTTCTTATTTCTACAGTGACGTTTATAAACTTCAAATGTTAATACATGTAATAATGTTCTTTTTTTAGGTTGAAGTCTACCGAACAGAACAGATAAACTGGGAATCCCTTAATCTTGACATTTTGTTTTGTCATTCACTTTTGTTGACTTTCTATTTACTGGCTTCATTTGTTTGATCCCATCTGGCTTGTGTTTGTCTATCCCATAGAGCATAGCTTCTTTACCACCTCTCTGCTTTTTGGGCAGAATTTTTTATTTTTTGTAAAGCACTCCATGAGAGTGCATGTATTTTCCACCAAGCGTCTTTGATGTGTTCTTCTCTCCCCTGCCACTATCCACTTTCCTCTGTCTCCAGTGTGCTTTTGTTACTACAGAGGCATATAGATGCAAGTAAAATGTCTCTATTCAGTGCACAGCTATCTCCCTGATGCCCATTCTAGAGAGATGTATTTCCACCCTCATGCTTAAAAGACTGAGATGATATTTAGTTAAAGAAGACGTTACCTGATTTATAATGCATGTCAGAGGCTTATTTTACAGTGCATAAAAACAATATATTTCTTGTGTTATTAATTTTGTAGGCTCTTATAAATTACACTCACATTTGTAAACACTGCCTGTCCCTGGCTCCTGCAGCAAGATGTGGTTGATAAAAAAAAAAAAAAAAACAGAAAGTGATGAAAAGCCTCTGGCCTGTCTTTGAACCCTTGACTCACCCCACTCACAGTCTCTGGGGTACATTTGACCCCTAACTGGTCGTGCTTTGTTCCCTTATCTGTGTTTACATCAAATCAAATCAGGGGCATTTATTTAGTGCACAAATCACCCGAAGGTCTCATGGCGCTCGCGGACATAACTCCAGGGTCGGCTCAGGTAAGGGGAGACAGTTAATTATCGAACAGCCATGTCTTTAGATTCTTGCTAGAACAATTGTAGTCAGTGATGGTGCGTAAATGTAGAGGTAGTTTGTTCCAGAGAGCTGGTGCACGGAAAGAGAAGGACCTTCCTCCGTTTCCAGTAGTACGGATTCTGAGGGGTGTGAGAAGTCATTCATTACTGGAACGCAGGGTCCTGCGAGGCTGGTACCAGGTTAGCTTATTTACCCAGTACCCTGAGCCTCTTCCGTACATGCTTTTATGTGTTAGACAGAGAGTCTTAAAACGGATTCGCTTTGTCACAGGAAGCCAGTGAAGATGTCTCAGATTAGGGGACGAAGGAGATTTTGGCAGGAGGAGGAGTACCAGCCTAGCCGCTGTGTTTTGTAGAATCTGAAGCCAAGACAGGAGGTCTTCATTTATTGAAGACAGCAGGGCATTTCCATAGTCCATGCGATTAATAACCAAACCCTGGACTAATGGTTTCCTGGCTTCTTGTGGAATCCATTTGAAAACTTTGCGTAGATTACGCATGATTCCGAAACTGGGAACCTATGATGTAACTAACATGATTTTTCATTGATAGTTTGTTGTCCAATAGTATTCCTAAATTCCGTACCATCTGGTTTGGAGTGGGACATGGGCCAGTCGTTTGACCAATGCTAGTGAGCCTTGCCAAACAGTACGATCTCAGTTTTGCCTCCATTTAACTGCATATGGTTTGTGCTCATCCACCTGTCAGCATGGGACATACAATCTTTGAAACGTGACTTTGTTTCAGTAGGATCTGGACCTAGGGTGCATCACAGGCACACATTGATTGCCCGGACTCCTATTAACATATTTATTGTGGCAAATGAGTTGGTTTCAAAAGACTCCTCTTCTCCTAATTCAACAAAATCTAAACTTACTCCTAAAAACAGCACTGGAATACTTTAAAGGGCAATGGTATAGACCATGTGTGGTGGGACAATAAAAGTCCTGATCTGGCAGCTCACCCTTTCAAATAGAGCTTAAACTGTACTTTAAATTGTCTCTCAGAAAACCATCTAAAACACTCATTTATAATAATACATATTATTAATTTCCTTCCATGCCAAAATAGGCTCCCTGATGTTCGTTACACACAGCTGTATTTATTTATTCTGTTATTGATTTTACCGCTTGGATATTTTTTTTCTATCTGTAATAGAATGTCAGTAATAAATCTGTTACCCGAGAATCCCCTAATCTACTTTTATAAAATAGAAAATCCCACCTATTAACGATTTCTGCTCTCGGCAATGCACAAATAATCTGAAGATTGTACCAGTGCATGCTTTCTTAACTATCTGAGCTTTGTTGATTCTGTGTTTCATAAACACGTAAACATATAATTTTTGTTCCGCTCTTGTTAAAGAAAACCGTAATAAGAGTGCCTCAAAAGAGTCTCTAATGAGTAAAGCTGATGTGAAAACACCACACTACTTCTAAAATAACCTCATTAATGAGATCAATGGGCGAAGTCAGAGCAGGGTAGGCAATGAAAGATGTCACAGATAGAAATACCACAGAGAAGGGAAGTCCATCCATGAGAGATCTCAGGATAGGCTATCCCATCCAATCAATTTTAGACCCTCTTCCCTTTATTTATTATGGAACTTTGTAAAGCGTTACGTGGCTATGTTGTGTTAGTGCAAGGCCGCAGGTGAGGACAGTAGTGCTGGTATAATTTTCAGAGTGGGTGTGCTATCATCAACGTTACAGCACCCAAGTCATAGTGGATGTGAAAAATCCAAACATCACACAAAGATCAAGGTAGCAAGTGAGCCACACCCATTACGCAGGAGAATGATATGGGTGCTGTATGTAACCAGTGGTGCACTCTATACCAAATGTATTAATGAAGCATGGTGTAATAGGGCTCTGTCATTGACAGATAGCACATTTTTCGCTGAAATAGCCGCTAAATGTGCACAGACATGCAGTTCTACTGGTAAAACGTGTGTGTGGAAATTGGTTTTTATTATTTCCACATAACCAGGGGTGTAACACAAGCCCCTACAGCACCTGCGGCACAGAAGACACAAACCCTTCAGGGGCCCCAAGACAACGGTTTAGGTGAGCACATCAGGCGCTAGTTCTTTACGGGTTTACAATAAAAGATATGTACCTTGTATTGAGTAGTAAGTGCGGGGTAGGACAGGTAACCTGTGCTCAGGCAAATCTGTGGGGAAGTGTGCCACTCCGGGAACTACCGCTCTTACCTTCATCTTGTTCATCTCCCAGACACACAACGGGATGGCAACAAGCAGACCCAGCACATAAAGAAACACCACAAGCGGCCGGATCCAGCGCCGCCAGTTTCTGCAAGTGCACGCCATGATCGACGGCGGCACGGGAGACCCGAGCGGGTTGGTGAGTGGTAAAAACTAAAGCCTTCTGGTGCTGTGATTCTCGTGTGAAAATACTGTCAAAACACAACACTAACAGCAGCGCTCCCTTCCCTCTACCACTCAAGCACAACCCAGCAATAAACAACAACCATCGTCTTCCGGCTTCAAAGGCGTCCCTATTGGTCTGCTGAACAAACGTCACTCAGCCCGGAAGAAAGCTACCCAAAGTGATTGGCTGGAAATTAAGTCCCCGCCTATTACGTCTTTTACTCTGCCTTTTCTGGTGATACCAAGGCATGATTTGCTTTCAGTGAATGTCGTAATTAGTTGATGATGGCCAGAGGACTGTCATGTGACTGACTAAAGATGTTTTTTTTTCTGAGATTTAACGTAAGTAGTTAATGGAGTGCGGGTAAAGAAGTGCGGATTTCAGTAGGTGGTGATCAGGGTCGCAACTTGACCCGAATTTCGGGAGAGGAGAACAGGGAAACCACTGTAGGTGAGGCTAATACTTTAAACAATGAGGCGTAGCTATTCTTTGGGCCAATACAACAAAATAGTTATACATTGCGTATAGGAAACATATGGTGAAATCGCAGACAAATGTAACAAACATGCTTTAGTGGATTTGACAATGTTTGTAGGCTACCGACAGAGATCCTTACAAAGGAGAATGAGTAATTTGACAACCAAAAAATAGCTTCTGCAGATTTCAGTGTGAGTGGTTCGCAAAAACACTAGACTGTGTCCATCAGGACACAACAACTGCCTTAGCCAGCCTGCACTGACCCGGACCGGGCCTCTTGGCTCCTTAGTGACTGGCAATTAATCAAATTAATGGCATACATAGCTGCCATAGTTTCAGCATACTTATGAGTGACATTCTATGACTAAATGTGTGCTACTTAGATGCTTTCCTGCAACCAAAATCATGCAATAACGTTAATGAAAACAGACAAACATCAGAAATTACACCCATTTGAGCAACGAGAAACTAGAACTCTGCAGCAGGTGCTTTTAAACATATTATAATAATTTTTTTTAAAAAAGCACCCTGAGTCCACCCCAACCTCAGCTCCAGGTGCAGCTGAATCACAAGTAACAAAGGGATCTCTGTGACAAAAGCAGCAACCCCACTAGGCTATTCACACCAGCTAGAGTTCTGTACTATGCTGGTAGGCTTTCTTTGCAGCAGCTGTCTTGAAAACTGTGCTTTTTAAAAACACTAAATGCCTCCTCTTACCATGACCGGACACAAAATTATGACGTTAGGCTTCTAGACGAGGAAAACTAAGTGATAGCACAAATGAAAATTAATGACTTGTATGGTAGAAAAGGGGTAAGATGTTCTCGGAATGCTTCAACATACATAATGTGCACGCTGATGCCACAAATGCTGTGATGTGCGACTGCGAAGGTACCTTGCTGGTAGATAGCGATTGATGTTTGAAACAGTGTAATGGGGTGGGAGATTTCTGACACAGCATTAAAATAGATCGGCTTAAGAAAAGTTTGAACAGTGGTAGGTATCAAGAGACGTTCTGCATGAGTGTTCGTTTCTGTTTGAAACTACAACAATGGTTAAGCTGAGCCCGTCTGCTTTTTACCTGCACCCTGGTCCTATAAGAGACATGGTACCGGCAGAGAAATGCATTTAAAGAGGTTTTACTGAATTACATGAACCAAAGAAAAGATTTTACAGCTAAGGCTAAAATTAACATTTGAGGAACTAAACGCGGGCTTTCATCACTTTGTAAAAGTTACATTACTCAAATATAATAAATAGTAAAGGGTACGGAGCGTCTTAGAGAGTGGGACGAGTCATACACTGAAGAACATTTCTAATACATGTGCAGATATGAGACAGGCAGGTCACTCCCCACGCCACCACACGGCTGCCAGCTGCTTCGTGCCTGATACTTGTGTTGTTCACTTCTGCTCCCGCTGCCTGGTTCCCTACATCCTAACTGTGTCATTGTTATTTTTTTGTTCTCAGGTTTCCTCCGCCGGTGCCCACCGGCTGCTGCCCGCCTTTTGCCGCCGTTCCCACTCCTCCCGCCGCTGCGTCACTGCCGCCCCGCCATCCTGCTCTCCCACTGGCCACCCCGCCTCCCAGCTGCTCCTCCCTCCCTCTCCCCCTCTTATAGAGGCCGCGTGTTGTATCCTGAGATTTACATGGCTATGTAAATCAGCCTAGGTCTTCCTAGCTGCTCAGCCAGAGCAAGAGATGGAGACGGAATGTTGGTGTGCCTGTGATTAATGGAATGCCTGGTTGCCTGTGTGTATGAGTGTGTGACAGTTGGAGATGAGCTGAGCAGCTAGGCAGGCTGCTCCTGGTGGACAACAGCGAGACGGAGTTAGGAAAGCGAACGGGCGGTTTCAGGAATATACCCCTAAGGTTTGGGAATCTTCTGGCTCAAGACCCGAATTTGGTTCAGCTTCCTGTGTATGTTAGGAGGTTGCCCACCCACAACCTTCCCGTCCTGAAGAAGACCCCGCTGTAAGGACGAATATCCTACGTGCTAAGTGGGTCGAAACGTAGACGCCAATCTCTTCACCAACTCCTACCCCCAAGCTAGACTAAAGCAGCTGAAGGGGAGTTAGGTGGTCTACATGAATTTTATGAAGGACTCTATATGAGCACAGTATTGTGGACCTTGTTCTCAAGGAATCACATGAACATTTGGTTTTTGAATTTGGATATATCCGTATACGAACGAATTTGATCATTTCTTTATTCCTTTTAAAACTTTGGCACTTTCCCTCATTTCACCCCCCTCCCTGTTGTGTATGTGGGCACATAGATAAGAATTTTTGTACTGTGTTATTGATGAAAAGTAACCAATGAGCGGTTAAAATGCAAAATTTGTAATAAATCTTTTTGCATTGATTTATCTGTTTTGTTGTAAAGAGTTATTTAACAATTGTGAATTGTGTTGTTTTGTCCGGGACCCCTTCCTTATATACCTGGTGGGGCTGGCAGGATACCGACGTCCCTCAGCAACAAAGCACAACAAAAGCTTTGACATTACAATACAAAGATGGCGGGACGTACAGGGACGCAAGCCCGGTGGCTAACATCGCGCTCCTGCACCCAAACGTCTTTCTACAGCCTTCAAGAACGTGATGAAGAGAAGACGTCATGGAAGGTTGAATGAGCTCCACGCGGCACGATTAGCAAGGTGAGGTGCGCGAGACACATTTGAATATTCAAAATGAAGCGCAACGGTAAACTCTTGCAAGGTAACCATGAAGAATACGTGAGCGACTAAAACACTGTAAAAATAAAGTATTCTCCTACCAGATGGCTTTTAATTAGTATACAAATCCAAAAGAAGCAAGATGCAGACATAGTTTTCTTATTCTTTGCTTCACCCGCTTGTATTAATGTTTCATACCGGGTTGCACTGGACTGTCACAAAGCCACTCTCCTGTGAGACCGTATTCGTGTTGTATCCACAATCACATGCCACCAAAGACAGCTAGTCACAAAGAACTGTCCATCTGAGTGACAGTCAAAATGGTCTTGAAAATCAGAAAGAAGTTTTGTGCTGCGAACTCCAATGCAGGTTGTGAAAAACCTGAAGGTCTCCTAAATATTCACTTTGTGAAAAATCTTTGAAAACACACTCCTTGTTACCTGAGCACTAGAATTAGCAATACCACGTCACACTAGTGTTGAACTTGTGAATTTGCTTCACTGAGTTAAACTATAACTCACAACTTGAACAGATACAATTCTTCATAGGTTCTCCGGCGTGTGTCTTTCTTTCTAGATAATCACAGTGTTGCTCATATATCGCACATCTTTCACCAATTGTAACAACCACACCGCTCCTGTGTGGTACATGTGAATATGTTCACAGTGTTCAGTCTAACTCATATGTTGAACAGCCACCATTCCTTTGATGCTGTAGATACATCCAAACAGCAGACTCAAAACAGGAAGAGGTAGGGTAAAAGACAGACCATTCATACCTTAACAAAGAGACCTTGCCTGTGGTCTAGTCCATGGAGTAAGATCAGGCAACAGGTTGGGGCCGTCCGATGACTGGACACTGGTGGGGCTGAGTTGCCTTTTACTCCATACTTTTCTTTCCTTTTTTTTCCTTCAAGTTACGCTGGTTACAAAGTTTTCTTAGGAGTCTCTGGATTTGTGTTCATTCCTTAAGTACGCTTGGGTCTTGGTCCTTGGTCCTCGTCGCCATAAATATTTTGTACTCTGTATAAGAAGACACTTGTAGTCAGGTTGTAGGTTTCTAGTAGTCTTCTTTAATAATCCATGTCTAGCAACATCAAACAAGGATTATGCATGTACAACCCCGCGCAGTGGTGAAGGAGCGAAGTCTGACCCTGCTCGCAGGCAGGTCGCTCCCCACGCCACCACACGGCTGCCAGCTGCTTCTTGCCTGATACTTGTGTTGTTCACTTCTGCTCCTGCTGCCTGGTTCCCTACATACTAACTGTGTCACTGTTATTTTTTTATTCTCAGGTTTCCTCCTACGGTGCCCACCGGCTGCTGCCCGCCTTTTCCCGCCGTTCCCACTCCTCCCGTCCCTGCTGCCCCGCCCCCTGCTCTCCCACTGGCCACCCCGCTCCCGCCTCCCAGCTGCTCCTCCCTCCCTCTCCCCCTCTTATGAAGGCCGCGCAGTGGTGAAGAAGCGACCTCTGACCCTGCTCGCGGCTGGTCGCTCCCCACGCCACCACACGGCTGCCAGCTGCTTCGAGCCTGATACTTGTGTTGTTCACGTCTGCTCCCGCTGCCTGGTTTCCTACATCCTAACTATGTCACTGTTATTATTTTGTTCTCAGGTTTCCTCCACCGGTGCCTACTGGCTGCTGCCCGCCTTTTCCCGCCATTCCCACTCCTCCCGCTGCTGCGTCCCTGCGGCCCCACCCCCGGCTCTCCCATTGGCCACCCCGCTCCCACGTCCCAGCTGCTCCTCCCTCCCTCTCTCCCTCTTATGGAGGCCGCGCCGCTGGCGCGCCAAGCCCTTCTGCTCCCGTCCACGTCTGGACCGCGCCCAGCGCCAGAACCCCTGGACCCCGCGAACGCCACAACACCAAACACCGCTACGACGCCAGCACCCTCTAGGCAATCAACGCCGGCCGAAACCACACCTGCTTCCAAGCCGCCCCGAAACGGACCCACGGACCTTTCTCCTGTTACACTTGCAGCTTCACCTGCGACAGAGCCACCAAACCTTCAAGGACTGGACCCAACCACCTCCGCTGCATACTCCTCAACACCCGCTCCACACTCAAACACGCCGTCGAGCTCTGGGATCTGCTCGACACCTCCGCCCCAGACGTGGCCTTCTTGACCAAGACCTGGTGGAACGACTCCTCGGCGCCCGGACGGATACAAGATCACCCGCAGGGATCGTGCCAACAGAATCGGTGGAGGAATATCCATTGTCCACACGTCTACGCTCAAGGTCGCCACCCACGCAGACGACACCCTCAACACCGCTGAACACCTGCACTTCCGGATCCACACCGACCCCAACACCACCCTCGGAGGAACACTCCTCTACAGACCCCCCGGACCCCGAACTCAGTTCAGCGACTCCATCGCCGACTTCGCCAGCACCCACGCACTCGCCTCCACGGACTACATCCTCCTCGGGGACCTGAACTTCCACCTCGAGAACAACAACGACACCAACTCCGCCGCCCTGATCTACAACCTCGCCAACCTTGGCCTCAGACAACTCGTCACCGCACCCACCCACGCCGCCGGCCACACGCTGGACCCCGTCTTCTCCACGGGCACCCACGTCGCCTTCGACCACACCACCGAACTCCACTGGACCGACCACCGCTGCATCCATTTCACCTTCAAGAAACCAACCAGGCACCACATCAGCCAACAGCTGCCTCGCCGCTGCTGGAGCAAAGTCACCGAAGACCAGCTGATCACCACCCTCGCCCAGAACCCACCCGCTGACCCCACCAACCCAGACGCCGCAGCCTGCAACCTCAGACAGTGGATCGACGACTGCGCCAACACCCTCGCCCCGCTCAAGAAACCCTCCAACAGCCACACCAGCAAGAGAGCCACCTGGTTCACCGACGAGCTCCAGACCTCCAAACGCGCATGACGGAAACTGGAGAAGATATGGCTCCACGAACGCACACCGGACAACCACGCAGCCCACAAGGACGCCACCCGCAGACATCCCCACCTCATCAGATTAGCCAAGAGATCCTCCTTTAAAGACCGCTTGGATAACAACGCACATGACAGCAAGGAGCTCTTCAGCATCATAAAGGAACTCTCCAACCCCAGCACCAATGCCAACGACATCCCGCCCTCACAAGAACTGTGCGACTCACTAGCCATCTTCTTCCACTGCAAGATCGCTGACATCCACGACCGCTTCAACACCACGACCACCCAGACTACGCCAGACTCCACCTCCCCTGTGAACACTACCAGCGCCAACCGCTTGACCTCCTGGTCCAACGTCAACTACGACGAGACACGCAAGGTCATGAACTCCATCCACTCAGGATCTCTGTCAGTCCCGTGCCCACACCACGTATTCAACAAAGCAGATGCAGCCTTCGCACCCCAACTACGGAAGGTCATCAACATCTCCTTTGAAACAGCGACATTCCCGGAAAGCTGGAAGCACGCTGAAATCCACGCCCTCCTCAAGAAGCCCAAGGCGGACCCCAAGGACCTCAAGAACTTCCGGCCCATCTCCCTGCTCCCATTCCCGGCAAAGGTCATCGAGAAAATCGTCAACATGCAATTGGCCCGCCACCTGGAAGACAACAACATCTTGGACCCGTCCCAGTCCGGATTCAGACGAAACCACAGCACCGAGACAGCCCTCATCGCCGCCACAGACGACTTCAGGCGCCAACTAGACAACGACGAAACATCAGCCCTCATCCTCCTGGCCTTCGACACGGTCTGCCGTCGCACTCTAAAGACACGCCTCCTAGACGCCGGAATCCAAGAGAAGGCCCTTGACTGGACCACGTCCTTCCTCTCCGTCAGAACCCAGAGCGTCCGCCTCCCACCCTTCTGATCCGAAGCCACCGACATCATCTGCGACGTCCCCCAGGGCTCATCTCTCAGCCCGACGCTGTTCAACGTCTACATGGCCCCCCTCGCACAAGTGGCCTGCCATCACAACCTCAACATCATCTCCTACGCCGACGACACCCAGCTCATCATCTCTCTCACCAAGGACCTACACACCGCCAAAACCAACCTCCACGAGGGAATGAAGGCCGTCGCCAACTGGATGAGGAGCAGCCGTCTGAAGCTGAACTCGGAAAGATGGAGGTCCTCATCCTCGGACCCACCCCCTCAGCCTAGGATGACTCCTGGTGGCCGACCACACTGGGAACAGCACCAACACCCACTGACCATGCACGCAGAATTCATCCTCGACTCCTCCCTCTCCATGTCTAAGCAGGTCAACGCCGTCACCTCCTCCTGCTACAACACCCTCTGCATGCTCCGCAGGATCTACAAGTGGATCCCGACCGAAACAAGAAGAATGGTGCCACAGGCCCTCGTCAGCACAAGACTGGACTACGGCAACGCACTCTACGCAGGAATCCCAGCCAAACACCTACGACGACTACAACGCATCCAAAACGCCTCCGCCCGACTGATCGTCAACGTCCCCTGCCGCAGCCACATCACCCCCCACCTGAGAGACCTACACTGGCTCCCCGTCGACAAGAGGATCACCTTCAAGCTCCTCACCCACGCACACAAAGCACTCCACAACTCCGGACCAGCCTACCTGAACAGCAAACTCAGCTTCTACACCCCCACCCACCCGCCAGCTCCGCTCCGCCAGCCTCGCCCTCGCCGCTGTCCCCCGCATCCAACGAACGACCTCCGGCGGCAGATCCTTCTCCTACCTCGCCGCCAAGACCTGGAACACCATCCCTACCCACATACGGCAGACCCAAGACCTACTCGCCTTCAGAAGACTCCTCAAGACCTGGCTCTTCGAGCAGTAGCAGCACCCTCCCCCCCTTCCCCATAGCGCCTTGAGACCCTCACGGGTAAGTAGCGCGCTTTACAAGTACTCTGATTGATTGATTGAACCTGGTCAGAAAGTTGAGTAGTGGGAAAGATGAAGTTGTCATGAGAATAGGAATCCAACTCAAGCGCACGATGAATAGACACAACTTTATTGTGAAAAAACTGTGCTAGTTCATTGTAATAATGTAATGGAAGGTAGGGGGATGGCAAGAAAATATTGGACACCACTTTAAATAGGGGTTTCTGACAATTTTGGGCGGACATCATTTTATCAGTATAGAAGGAGGCACGAGCAGATCTGCAAAGAGCATGATATTTTTTTTGTGCCTCCATATAAGTGGCTTTGGCCTCTGGGGCGTAATGCTGTCTCCACAGTCTCTCCTAAACTTTACATTGTTTTGTTACATTTCTAAGGGAGTCAGTAACCACGGAGCGGGGGAAGCACTATAGATTGGGATTTAGTCGAAAGGGGAAGAATGGAATCGACAGCCTCAGACAACCAGTGATCGACAAGTAGCTGGTCTGAGTCTAGTTGAGATGAAATGGAAGGAAAAGTCTGCTGAAGCAGCTCATTAAGTGCCTTCATATCAAGAATAGGCCAGCTCTGAGTTTTCTTTGGCATGGTGAGAGGGAGCGTTGAATGAACCAAGGAGAAATCCATAAAGAAAGGAATGGCAAGGTGTTCAGACCAGCCTAGCTGAATGGGAGGAGCAGTGGACACAGTAGGAAGATTCGAAAAAATAGGGTCCAAAAGATGACCTGCTACATGGGAAGGTGAGGACTTGATTCAGGGTCAACAGATTGTCCAAAAGAGTTTGAGCAGATCTATTACTAGGATCATCAAAATTAAAATTCAAGTCCCCATGCACAGAAAATTTGCAGCACGAAGAATAAGAGGGGCAAGTGATTCGGTCAACAGGGAACCCCAGTTTTTAGATGGGCCAGGGGGAGGGTATATGCGGTCACTAGAAAAGGTAAGATTAGGTGAGAATGGGAAAGAGAAAAGTAGAGCTTCACAGTTGGGAATCGTGAATGCCTCAATTTTGCAGTTATAATTTTTTTTTTTTAAATGGCAATTCCTAAACCAGTTTTAAGAGGTCTATTTATACCTAATAGAGCAAAATACTGTGGTAATGTTGCAACCACATCTGGTATGGACCCGTCGTGGCGCCAGGTCTCAACACATCTGGATCCATGTCAACTAGGAAGTGAAATGGGGGCAGCTGGTGTTTGGGACAATTGAGACTAAAACATTGGGAAACCTTAGTTGAATGTGAGCCAGAATTGTCAACTCTGGAAAGGTGTGTCTCCTCCGAAAGAAAGGAGGGGGCCAGGCCAGGAATAGGTGGGGAAGATATTATCAAATAAACAATGAGAGCAGAAACTGACGCTGGCATCAGGCACAAGAACCTGACAAACATCATTAGAGGTGGGTTTAAAACTCCTAAGATCTTGAGAGGAGTAAGTGAGTCGAGGCTACAAGCAAAAATGAGCAGGGGTTTGGCCGCTGGCCCCGGCCGGACGCAGACGGGCTTGCCTTAGGTGCGCCTTTGGCGCACCAGAAGCGCAACCGCCATGGCATGCGTTTAACCCCTTGGCCGCAACGGTAATTCCGCCGCGGCGCTGGGGGGAAGGGGGGCCGCGCGGTGCCGCCATGATCGTCACGAGCTACGGGCGCGCTGTGCTTGTGACGGTGCGGAATCCCTGCAGCGTGGGCAGGGCGGCCGCGCCGTGACGGAACCACTCCGTCACCAGCACAGTGCTTCCGTGGCTCATGACGGAGTGATTCCGTCACAAGCACGGAAGGGGTTAAATAGGAAAAACCCAGAATTGCCGTGAGACGCAAGTCTGGCTGTTTCGGGAACGCCCTCCGCCCAATCGGCACACAGCTGCGGCGGAACGAGGGAGATCCAGGAAGGAAGAGAAATTCCCCAGCATGTGGAGGTAAGAGCCTGTCAAGTAAAAATACAAAAGTAAGAGGTAATTAGCCACCAGTTAAAAAGCGAACATCATAAAATCAAACAATGAGATAGCGTACAGCAACTGCGCAACTGACCTCACTCATGTTATTGGATGCAAAAACCTTTTAGCAAAATACAGTAACTAATAAGCTGCTTGGTTGTTATCCAGGGTTCTAGACCGACCAGTAGAATGTTTTAAATGTACTTTTCTTACATAATTGGAAACATTTAGCAATCCTATTATATAGAACACAAAGAGAAAAATGAATAGCTATTTTGTGGCTAACAGTCTTGAAAAGTAAAAGAGTTTTTGAGGCATGCAAAATACATATGAAATTGTGACAGAAGTTATACAGAAGGAGTTTGTGAGAAACATACTTATGGGACTGGTCTCAAAATGAAAGAGAGGGAGGGCTATTTATTTATAAAGCATGAAAAGCAAGTGTGGATGAACATTTTTAAAGCAGACGCATCAAGAATTCTATTAAGGACACGGAGGCGAGGAATATGCTTCTCATTTCTGTACTACTCATTTCAGCAGCCAATCTCAATAAAGTAAAACACAAACTACATTATCCATGTTTCCCTGGACCTCCCATGTCACATGCTCCAATCACATATGAGCTATCCATGTAACTGTGGAAGTCATAATTTTGTGTCCTCTTTCTTTGTTAGATAAGTCCATAAGAACAGAGTATTCCACAGGGAAACAGGGTAAAAGTCACAAAAGATCCATACATCCCAACGTGGACTTAAAAATTCCAGTTGATCAAACAGGGATGTGTATCACCAACCACAGCCCGTGACTGAACTCTGCAATGGGATTAAAATTGCAGCGAGTCAACACACCATATATAACTCCTCTCAAGGGAAATAATTCCAAAGCAGAGTGCATCTCAAAGCTGTTCTGGGCATTTCCTGAAATAGAGAGAGATCCCCAAAGTAAAATCTGGCATCATAAATATAAAGCATAGACTATTGCCAAAAATCATCAGGTGGGAGAAATAAGACGGAAACAACAACATTTTGTATCAACATTAGTTATAACAATACACTTTTAACAATTGAATTATAGTTCAAAGACAATTGCATCTAAAGGGTGAGCCTCACCTCCATGTACTTAATAAAATTGGAAATTCTTGATGTTTCAGCTAGACACCTTTTCATTCTATGTCAGGACCGGTGGCTCCGATTTTGCTAGTTTAAAGTTGTGTTAACACCACAGATGCCACATCTACAATAGGTTTATAATAGTATTTCTTACATGTAGACTCAGATCCAGTCTGCCGCTCTTATGATGTCTTCTACACGAGAGCATATGATTTGGATGCCATGGCTTCTCTTGCACAATGCACCACAAAGACAGAAATGTTGACACCAGCATCTGTCAGTAGTCATTTCATCCACCTGGCAAAGGTAGCTGCAGACACTGGTTTTTAGGGTTTTTGTAAGGCAATTAATAGTTTTCCTCCAGCCTCCTATCTCATATCACAAGTAGCGATTTCATAATCCTTTGGCCATTGCACCATGCATAATTTACTTCTGTTTGGGAAACTTGGATAGGTTACCAACATGGAAATCGATTTGGTGCGGCGTGTGATAGTACAGGAAATGTCTTCTGGAGAGAATACTCTACCTGATAGATCCAATACTCGTAAGTCCAATACCCTCTTAGAGGAAATCAGACATAATAACATTGTGAGCTTGGCCCGAAAGCTGTTTGCACAAGTATTTGTTGGTAGGCCATTGCTCCAAGAATTTGAGAACAATATTCTTGTCCCAAATGGGTGCATACTTGGGTCTCGGAGGGTTGACCATATGGATACCGTTCATCCATTTGCAGACTAGAGGGTGTTCATCCAATAGTTTACCCTCTACTGGAAGGTGTCCTGCGGAAATTGCCGTTCTGAAGTGATGACTGATCGGTATGCTAAACTAGAAGATGCTAGTTCTGATAAAAAATGTATTACTATACAATGTTGTGCCCCCACGGGATCAACACTCCATGTGTTGCACCAAGCACATCATCTCCTCCGAGCTAAAGAATATCTTTTATGGGTGTTATCTGGCCAGGTCTGCCTGATGAAGGATGCAGCTTGTTGTGAAATGCCTTGGGTATGCCATCTTTGCCTGAAACCATCCAAGCCATCAGCTTGAGTTGACCTGATAGATTCAATGGATGAGGAATACCTTCCGGGTCTAAGAGGAGATCCAGCTGAACTGGGAGTAGAACTGGAGGCGCACTCGCTAGAGTTAGAGTTACTGGTAACCAAGGTTGCGCTCTCCAGTAAGGTGTCACCAAAATTATTTCTGCTGCTTGTCTACTGATCTGTGACAGGACACCAGGAATCATCAGGAATGGGGGAAAGGCAGAGCCTCGGAACTGATCCTAGTCCTGGATAAATGCATCTGTCGCCTGGGCATTGGATCTGAACGATACCTAAGGGGATGATGGACAGGGTCAAGGCTGATTTGCATATGGCCATGTCTGAACTGGGGTGGTGTGGTGAGCAAAAAAACGATGGATTTAGGCCCGGATCTCTGCACTGGAGTGAATGTATGACCTTGTTCTGCATTCTGTCCATCAACTATTGTTTTTGCATTTGTCACCCCGAGTGGGACGGGTATGCTCAGACGTGAGTCCCGTGCTCTCCACGCCACTGGAGTCAAGCTATCCTGGCGGTGACGGCTGATAGCCAGAAACCGGTCCCAGGATGCTTGATTCCGGTCGAGGGAAGACATGGCTTGGCAGTTCGGGCTGGACTGTTCCCATGAGGCACAGGGTCAAGGCTGATTTGCATATGGCCATGTCTGAACTGGGGTGGTGTGGTGAGCAAAAAACGATAGATTTAGGCCCACATCTCTGTACTGGGGTGAATGTATGACATTGTTCTGCATTCTGTCCATCAACTGTTGTTTTGCATTGGGCATCGGATCTGTGCGCAGGCTCAAAAAATGTGTCAGTTGCCAATTGAGTCATGATGCAAACAGATCTATTTCACATGGGCCCCACAATCTGTTCAGAGCTGGGAAGGCTGAGTGATTAAGTTTCCAGTTGCTGAAATCTCGTAAGTGTCTGGAGTTCTAGTCGGCTATGGTGTTCCTCGTGTGGTAGATGCTCCACTATGAGGGAGATGCAATGATCGAGGCAGAAGTGACAGAAGTCCTTGGTAATCTCTGCTAGTAGACGGGACTTTGTCCCCCCCAGTTTGTTGATGTCGTGTACTGCTGCGATTTTGTCCATTCTCAGTAAGATATAATAGTTCGTCTTTATCGGGGAGAGCCCCCTGATAGCGAAAGATCCTGCCAGGAGTTCCAGGCAATTTATGTGGAGCCTGAGCTCCGTCTCCGACCACTGACCCGCTGTCAACATTGTCCTGCACCTCCCTTCCCAACCCAACCGAACCGGCGGGCATCCAATTCGATCCCTATTTCTGGTGAGGTGCAGAAAATGGCTCGACCATTCCAGGATTCCATGTGGTCCAACCACCATGTTATCTCTGTCTTGGCTTTGCCCATCAGTGGGACTTGTTCTGTGTAAGATAGACCCTTCCATAAGTGTTGGATTTTTAATCTCTGAAGGGCTCTGTAATGGAGGGGGCCTGGAAATATGGCTTGTATCGATGAGGCCAGGAGTCTCACAATTCTGACAATCTACCTCAACGATACAGTCTGTTGGCACAACGCAGACCTCAATTCCCTCTTGATATTGCATATCTTTTGGGTTGGAAGGAAATTGTGCTCGGACTGATTCTATCTGGAAACCCAGAAATGTCATTTGCTGGACTGGTGACCGGACTGACTTCTGGGAGTTGATCAGGAATCCCAGACTCTGAAGAAGTTGTATGGTCCATGATAGATTAGCCCTGCGTATCTGAAGGTCCTGGGCCATCAACAGGAGATTGTTTAATCAATTGGACATACTCCTCAAGCCCTCAGTGCTTCTACGACTGGTCTCATCAATTTAGTGACCACCACGGGGCCAATGAGAGACCGAATGAAACGGATTTGAATTCCATGCACTGTTCCCGTCATATGAACTGTAGAAACCATCGTTGAGGTGGGAATATGGGGATGGAGAGGTAGGCATCCCCCAGGACCAGACAGACCCTCTATTCGCATTCCTGTAGAATATCTCTTGGCAAGAGAATTTCTTCCATTTTGAAATGTCTGTACATTATCCAGACATTGAAATATTTTAGATGTAGGACTAGTAGTGACCTCTGCCCTTCTTTTCGAACAGAAAGGTGGGTCTCATGAACCCTTTGGGCTATGGAGTTGTCAGGCATACCTGTTGTGTTTGAGAAAAATATATTTGCCTTTGGGGGCCAGATGAGTTGGAGATTCATAAAATTCCAGTTTGAAGCCCTGAATGGTCTCCAGTACAAATGGGTCCATGGATATGCACTTACAATCAATCAATCAATCAATCAGAGCATTTGTAGAGCGCGCTACATACCCGTGAGGGTCTCAGGGCGCTGGTGGGGGGTTGGAGGGGGGGGAGGAGCTGCCGCGGATCGAAGAGCCTGGTCTTGAGAAGTCGTCTGAAGGCCAGCAGGTCCTGGGTCTGTCGTAGGCTGGTAGGGAGAGCGTTCCAGGTCTTGGCGGTGAGGTAGAAGAAGGATCTACTGCCGGCAGTGGTTTTCCGGATGCGTGGAACTGTGGCGAGGGCGAGGTTGGCGGAGCGGAGGCTGCGGGTGGGGGTGTAGAAGCTGAGGCGGTCGTTGAGGTATGTTGGTCCGGTGCTGTGTAGGGCTTTGTGTGCGTGGATGAGTAGTTTGAAGGTGATCCTCTTGTTGACGGGGAGCCAGTGCAGGCCTCTCAGGTGGGGTGTGATGTGGCTGCGTCGGGGGACGTCGAGGATCAGTCGTGCCGAGGCGTTCTGGATGCGTTGCAGCCGTCTCAGGAGCTTGGTTGTTGTTCCTGCATAGGAGGGCGTTCCCGTAGTCGAGTCTGTTGGTGATGAGGGCCTGGGTGACGGTTTTCCTCGTGTCGAGAGGAATCCATTTGAAGATCCTGCGGAGCATTCGTAGGGTGTTGAAGCAGGTCGCGGAGACGGCGTTGACTTGTTTGGTCATGGAGAGGGTGGAGTCGAGGATGAATCCCAGGTTGCGTGCGTGGTCGGTGGGTTCCGGGGCTGTGCCTAGCGATGTGGGCCACCAGGAGTCGTCCCAGGCTGATGGGGTGGGTCCGAGGATGAGGCCCTCCGTCTTGTCTGAATTCAGCTTCAGTCTGCTGTCCTTCATCCAGTCGGCGACGGCCTTCATTCCTCTGTGGAGGTTGGCTTTGGCAGTGTGGGGGTCTTCGGTGAGAGATATGATCAGCTGGGTGTCGTCAGCGTAGGAGATGATGTTGAGGTTGTGTTGTCGTGCGACGTGGGCGAGAGGTGCCATGTAGATGTTGAACAGCGTTGGGCTGAGGGAGGATCCCTGTGGGACGCCGCAGATGATCTCAGTGGATTTTGAGCGGAAGGGTGGGAGGTGGACGCTCTGGGTTCTGCCGGAGAGAAAAGATGTGGTCCAGGCCAGGGCTTTCTCTTGAATTCCGGCATCATGGAGGCGCGCTGATAGGGTGCGGTGGCAGACCATGTCGAAGGCAGCTGACAGGTCCAGGAGGATGAGGGCGGCTGTTTCTCCTTTGTCCATCAGGGTCCTGATGTCCTGATGTCGTCGGTGGGACAATGTGGGTGGTTTCGGTGCTGTGGTTGCTGCGAAAGCCGGATTGGGAAGGGTCCAGGATGTTGTTGTCTTTGAGGTATCGGGTTAGCTGTTTGTTGATGATCTTCTCTGTCACTTTTGCCGGGAACGGGAGCAGGGAGATGGGCCGGAAGTTCTTGAGGTCCTAGGGGTCCGCCTTGGGTTTCTTCAGAAGGGCGTTGATCTCGGCGTGTTTCCAGCTGTCCTGGAAGGATGCTGTCTCGAAGGAGATGTTGATTATTTTCTGGAGGTGGGGTGCGATGGTTGTGCTGGCTTGGTTGAAGACGTGGTGGGGTCACGGGTCGGAAGGGGATCTGGAGTGGATGGAGTTCATGGTTTTGATGGTTTCTTCGTCGTTAACGTTGGACCAGGCGGTCAGGCGACAGGTGTGGGTGGAGGTCGCGGGGATGGTGGTTTCGGTGGTGGGTGCGGGTGTGTCGCAGTTGAAGCTGTCATGGATGTCGGTGATCTTGCGGTGAAAGAAGGTGGCCAGGGAGTCGCACAGGTCTTGTGATGGTGGAATGTCGTTGGTGTTGGAGCTGGGGTTGGAGAGTTCTTTCACGATGTTGAAGAGCTCTTTGGTGTTGTGTGCGTTGTTGTCTAGGCGGTCTTTGAAGGCGGTCCTGATGAGTTGGTGGTGTCTGCGGGTGGCATTCTTGCGGGCTGCGAGGCTGTCTGGTGATCGGTCGTGGAGCCATTTCTTCTCCAGCTTCCGACAGGTGTGCTTGGAGGTCCGAAGGTCTTCTGTGAACCAGGCGGCTCTCTTGTTGGTGTGGTTGGTTGGGAGATCTTGAGAGGGGCGAGGGTGTTGGCGTAGTCGATGATCCACTGTTTGAGGTTGGTAGCGGCGGTGGCTGGGTCAATGGGGTCGGTGGGTGGTCTCAGGGCGAGGGTGGTGGTCAGTTGGTCCATGGTGACCTTGCCCCAGTTGCGGCGTGGCAACTGTTGGGTGCGGTGCTGAGTGGTGGGCTTCCTGAAGGTGAAGTGGACGCATCTGTGGTCGGTCCAGTGGGGTACGGTGGTGTGGTCAAAGGAGATGTGCGGGCTTGAGGAGAAGATGGGGTCCAGCGTGTGCCCAGCGGCGTGGGTGGGGGTTGTCACGAGTTGTTTGAGTCCAAGGTTGGCGAGATTGTCGATCAGGGCGGTGGAGTTGGCGTCGTTGTTGTTCTCGAGGTGGAAGTTCAGGTCCCCGAGGAGGATGTAGTCCTTGGAGGCGAGGGCGTGGGTGCTGATGAGATCGGCGATGGTGTCGCTGAACTGTGGTCGTGGTCCGGGTGGTCTGTAGACGAGAGTTCCTCTGAGGGTCGTGTTGGGGTCGGTGTGGATCTGGAAGTGCATGTGCTCGGCCGTGGTGAGGGTTTCGTCGGTGTTGGTCGAGACTCTGAGGGTGTCTTTGTGGACGATGGCAATTCCCCCTCCAACTCCGTGGGCGCGGTCTCTGCGGGAGATCTTGTAGCCCTGTGGGATGGCTATAGCGATGTCAGGTGCTGAGGTGGCGTTCAGCCAGGTCTCCGTTAGGAATGCGACGTCGGGGGCGGTAGAGTCTAGGAGGTCCCAGAGTTCGATGGCGTGCTTGCGAGCGGAGCGGGTGTTGAGGAGGATGCATCTGAGGTGGTTGGGTTCTCTGGCTGGTATTTTATTTTATTTTATTTTATTTTAAAGTTTTATAGAGCGCCAACTTGACCCGTGAGGGTATCAGAGCGCTTTACAGGTTCAAGAGTAATACAGAAAGAATCGGTTGACAAAATGATAGCAATAAATAGGGGGGGTATACAGAAACAGGGGTCATATGGTAGGCAGGGGGTCAAAGGGGTATGTGCAAGGAGGGAGGGAGGGGGTGAAAAAGTATATAGGAACATTTTACAGAATAAATGGTCATACATTGACACAGTGATCTTTACAGAGTCAAGGATCATACAATAGCACAGGGTATCATACAATAGAACAGGGTATCACAAAGGTAATCAGTCTCTCGGTGCTTGTGGAGCAGGTTAGCCAAGGAATTTGGCCATGAGGAAGGATTTGGCCTCTTTTTTAAAGCATGCCAAGGAGTGGATACTTCTAATGTCAGACGGGAAGGCGTTCCATATTCTTGGCTGGTGGTTTGGCGGCCCGGATGCTGGTGTATCTGCAGTTCCGGCAGGTGAAAGGACCTTGGGTGTACTTTGGGATGGCCTGGCAGCAGGGGTGGTGTCTTCCGGGGTTGAGTGCGTGTGGGGGAGCTGGAGTCGTAGTACAGTCTGGCGTTGCGGGGGACGCGGGGTACAGGGGTTCTGGCACTGGGCGCGGACGGGCGCAGACGGGCTTCCGCGCGGCGACCTCCATAAGAGGCGAAGTGGGAGGGAGGTGCAGCTGGGAGGCGGGAGCGGGGTGGCCAATGGGCGAGGGAAGGGACACAGAAGGCAAAAGGGGGCGGGCCGCAGGGGAGCAGCGGTGGGAAGTGTGGGGCTGGGGGGCACAGAGGGCAAGGGGCGCAAGGAGCGTTAACAGAATAAAATACAAAAATACAGAATATAGAGTGAAGAAGCAAAAGTCAAGGCGAAAAAACAACTAAGCAGAAGAATGCAGAGACAGTCACCAGGGGCACACCAGCAGCGAACTCCCGGCAGCGGCAGCAGAGGGGAGAGTCACGGGTGCACAGGAGGAGCCGTGCAGCGTGGGGAGCGACCAGAGGTACAATTTTTATGATTAGCAGCACTCTTCATCCCAATATTACTTCCCACAAGGGAATAACTCATACCAGTAGATCCTGTGTCCTGGATTGCATTCTATTGTCCCTGTCTGGATCTGCGGCAGAATCTGGGGCCGCCACCTCTGGGTTGAGTGGGATAGTAGGTGGGATCTGGTTGGTCTCCATACCAACCACCTTTCCCACAGGCATAGTAGCCTTGTTGAGAGCTTTGGTGGGTTCCACATCCTGGTGCACCCTCCATGGCACCCGGCCCTGACAAAAAGGCCTCTCCAGAATACTCACTTTAGCTTCATTTGGGCCTTGCATATAGTCGACTAGGTGGCACAAAATCTGGAGAGCCCCGGAATAATAGGCTGTCAGCCACTGTGCAGGCTTCCCCAGTGGATAGATCATTGAGTGTAGGATCTAATCTCATCAGGATAGATATCCGGTGCTCTGTAGAGATGGTGTAGTTGGTGTTCCCTAACATGCAGACTGCTCGCTGAGCCCAGCCAATCAGATTGTCAGTATTTACTGGGGTGTTGGACTCTTTGGCTTAGTATGCTAAGTCTAAGATCTTAGTCAAGGTTCCTGTCAGGTCAAGGTCAAGTAGTTTATCTTGGCACATCCAACATGAGCGATCCAGGCCCTTTTTCGGGTCCCTTGCGTATTTTTTCATAAAAGTGACCATGACGGGATCTACCTCAGGCGTGTCTGCAACCTTACCCACCACGTCTGGGCGGGGACACTCCATGCAGAGGCGTGCACGTACCTCTTTATCAAAGCCCAGCTATAGATGGGTTTGAAGGTATTCCGCAACCTCTGGAGGGGGAACCCAATTGGACTCCCTGGGGAGAATTATTTGGGTGGGATTGAATTGGAGCGCCCGAAGGGTATGGACTGGAGCCCGTTTCTTCTTACTGGGTCTTGCCTTCTCACCCTCATCACAGTCCTCAGTGTGGTAAGAGCAGTCTGAGTCTAGGGCCTCTGCATGCTGTGAGCTGTGAGACTGAGAGGACTCTCCCTGTAGGTTGGCACTATAATCATGTTCAGTCTCTCTCTTGTGCCTCAGCTTTGCAAAAGCTTCTCCCTGTACCTCTGGCTGTGATTTACTCTTGACTTTGCCCTTTTTTGATGGGCCCACCTCATTGTTGGCCGGAGGAAGTTGGGGTTGCCAGCCTTTATGGCATGCAAACTCGCACAGCTGCCCCGTGAAAGTACCTTGCGGCCGTACCTGGGCCTTATTCACCGATTGCTGTAGGTAAGAAACTTTTACTTTGCTATTCTTTTACTTAGCAACTTTTACTTCGCATAGTCCATTACTACGCATGCTTCTACTTAGCATGCCTTTACTTAGCATATGCCGTTACTTCGTATATACGGTTACTTCGCAAATTAAATTATTTGCAGACTATCCACCACGACGTACACCATGAAGCAGGAGAAGAGTGGATCCATGGTTGAAGGTGAAGAGAGGGCCCACGAGGAGAGAGAGGTAAGTAGGGCAGTGTAGTTAGGGTAGTGTTGTAGTGTATGTGTAGTGTAGGGGGTAGTGTTTTAGGGTTTAGGGTAGTGTAGTGTATGTGTAGTGTAGGCAGTAGTGTTTTAAGATTTAGGGTAGTGTTGTAGTGTATGTGTAGTGTAGGGGATAGTGTTTTAGGGTTTAGGGTAGTTTTGTATGTGTATTGTAGGGTAGTGTTTTAGGGTTTAGGGTAGTGTTGTAGTGTATGTGTAGTGTAGGGGGTAGTGTTTTAGGGTTTAGGGTAGTTGTGTATGTGTAGTGTAGGGTAGTGTTTTAGGGTTTAGGGTAGTGTTGTAGTGTATGTGTAGTGTAGGGGGTAGTGTTTTAGGGTTTAGGGTATTGTTGTAGTGTACGTGTAGTGTAGAGGGTAGTGTTTTAGGGTTTAGGGTAGTGTTGTAGTGTATGTGTAGTGTAGGGGGTAGTGTATTAGGGTTTAGGGTAGTGTTGTAGTGTACATGTAGTGTAGGGTAGTGTTTTAAGGTTTAGTGTGGTGTATGTGTAATGCAGGGGGTAGTGCTTTAGGGTTTAGGGTAGTGTTGTAGTGTATGTGTAGTGTAGGGTAGTGTTTTAGGGTTTAGGGTAGTGTATATGTAGTGTAGTGTAGGGGGTTGTGTTTTAGGGTTTAGGGTAGTGTTGTAGTATATGTGTAGTGTAGGGGGTAGTGTTTTAGAGTTTAGGATAGTGTTGTAGTGTATGTGTAGTGTAGGGAATAGTGTTTTAGGGTTTAGGGTAGTGTTGTAGTGCAGGGGGTAGTGCTTTAGGGTTTAGGATTGTGTTGTAGTGTATGTGTAGTCTAGGGTAGTGTTTTAGGGTTTAGGATAGTGTTGTAGTGTATGTGTAGTGTAGGGGGTAGTGTTTTAGGGTTTAGGGTAGTGTTGTAGTGTATGTGTAGTATAGGGGGAAGTGTTGTAGATTTTAGGGTAGTGCTGTTGTGTATGTGTAGTGTAGGGTAGTGTTTTAGGGTTTAGGGAAATGTAGGTGGCGTGGAGGGTAGTGTTGGTGTGTATGGTAAAAAAAGAAAAAAAGAATCTGCATGTGTAGTAAAAACCTGTGAAGTAATGTACTGCTAAGTAATGCCACTTTAATGGTTTTCAATGATTTTGCGAAGTAATGGCATGCGTTATAATTATAAAATACTGCTAAATAAAGGTACTTGCGAAGTAAAAACGTCATAAAAAAGCATGCTAAATAATGGCATGCTAAGTAACATCATACATTCATTGCTGTACACTGCAGTCCAGTGCATCCACCAAATCTCGCTCTAGCTGGTCAATACCTTCTTCATGGTAGTTGTCTGCCTCCGCCTTATATGGCTCCCATTGTGCCATTCTCTCTGCATGCACACTCAATTTACTGGGAGTTGAGAGAGTAAGGGGGGGGGAGTGGAACTAACCCTGTAAGGCCAAGGATTATGCCTTAATTTAAATGTGGAGGGAGATGCCTGGACCACAAAACCCACTTGAGGCAAAGCCTATGCAAATGTATACAACACAGCATATACTTGTGAGACAGGGAGTAGGGGGAGAATTCACCCCTGGCACCACATACAGAGCCAAGTCATGTTACTTGTAGAAAATGTCAGCAAATGCTCAGATCAATATCCCTGATCGCCACGTTCAATTTCTGCACATGCACATTGTGTGGTCCTTGTTTGCAAGTAAAAGAGGACTGTGCACATCAGCGAGATGTGCGCTGTCTGCTCCCTGCTCCACTGAGGCAGCAAGCAGCGTCGGAGTCCGACCGCTGTAAGTGTTCAGAAAATGAAGGCGAAATCCCAGCGCTGTAGTGCATGCAGTAGGTGATCGGTCAACTTACCACTCCTGCCCTCATAGAACCGCAACCCATCGAAAGCATGACATTAACAGCAAATAGAGGTAGGAAATACCTACAACTATGGCATTACAAGCATATAGAAAAGAAACATTCTAAGCAATAGAGATAAGAGATATCTATAATTACGTCAGTACAAGCATAAAGTATTAAACTGCACTTATCTGGCTGTGAAGCAGCAAAGAAAGAGGAAACAAAATGGTGACTTCTATAGTTATATGGGTAGTTCATGTATAATTAGAGCATGTGACATGGGAGGTACAGGAAAGCATGGGTAATGTAGTAAAAATATAAGAAGCATAAACAGAGCCTCCGGGTCATGACATAGAATTTGAGGCATATAAAAACAAAATGGCATAGACAGAAAAGAGAGGAGGGCACAGTCCTTTCCTGATGAAATGGCTTTGGGCCACTTAAACCTCACAATCCAATAGATAGTACAGCTGTAGCTCATAGAGAACATGAGTGATTTTTGAGAAGGGTTCAAACTCCACCTCGGAAATTCAGTTTTTATATTCTTTTTCTTGTTCCTCTATTTTACCCAAATGAAAGATGTCCCTATGTAAGTCACCCCTAGCAGTGTCTGTGAGATTGGTGGCCTCTTTAGTGAAGTCAGTGCATGTCAGAAATGTGTGACATGCTGTGGCATGTAGAAGGGGGGCAAGGCTTGCTATTAAGGAAATCCCTTAATTTGTGGAATGAGACTTTGGGAATGGTTAGGTAAGAAAGAGAAATGCATGGAGCAAGTCTGAGAGTGGAAGAAAAGAGTGGCTATTTGTTTATAAATAAGGAAAATCAAGTGTAGATTTGTGGCATGTGAAAGCAAAACAGCATGGAAATGGAAGATGGTCTGTGTTGTGCACAGTCTCATAAAATGTTTAGCCACAGTGAATGACTGAGGTACTAAGTGGTGTAGTGGTAAGTGCAAAACGTGATCATGTACTAGGGCAAGGGTTCAAGACCCTCCAAATAAAAATGAATGTTTTTGTACATTTTAAATATTTATTTTCTTAATCAACCCAGATAAAAGATATGTCTTTAAAATAACCCACTACCAATTCTGGGGGGGTGGGGGTGGATTCTAACACAGTTATTCCTGAAACAACATATCCAAAAAAATGTGACATGCTGTGGCATACGTCATGGCATATGTCATATGCCAGATTTGGGCTCCAAACCCTTCTCTGGTTTTGAATCCTCCATAAAATGCTGCGCACCACATTTATAGATTCTCCAACAGGCTCCTTAATGAAAAAAGTATTAGTGAAATGCATTGAAACATTTTGTTTGAATAACTACATTTATGGAGGCCATGGCAGCGTATAATCAAGTCACTCATATTTTTATTTGATCATTACTGTATTTCTTTTTGCACTGTAGATCAACCTGTTGTTGTAGTTAAGTAGGTTAACAAACAGGGCTACCTTCAGGGATTTATCATGTGATGTTTATATAATCCATATTAATTAAATAAATGCAGTTTTGTCAACTTTATGCGAAACTGCTAAATTATGGCATGAAACAAAGCACAGTGTTTCTGTTGTATTTACAGCATGCACAATTCTGTCCCAAATGGATAAAACACGACACAGATAACCTGGTAGTAACTACGAGATAAAAAGGTTACCGCAGCAGTAATTGTGATGGGAGTTGCAGTCGCAAAGTGGTCGCAAATGGAATGATTCCCTTTTCACTTGCCCTTTCCATGATTAGTGGATACAGTGTGAATGCCTTCATAAACAGGAGCCATTTCCCAAATACAACATGGAGGGTGTAAACATGGTGGTTCATGTGTGGTGGATCGTGGACTTCATGAGTGTGCACATGGGCTGAGGTCTTGAAGGGTGGTCTGGACTGAAGTGTCTGGATCGTTTCTTGGGTGGTGCTGGTGGCTGTGGGAGCAGCTCGGGTGAGTGAGTGGTGACTGAGTCATATGAAGTCAGAAATTGTTGAGTGAAACTCCTCCCGGCTATTACTCTTTCACAGACATTCACCTGCCCTCTATCTGAGAGTTTGTATGATAAGCTCACAACCGTTACCTGAGCAGTTTTTATCAGGTGAACAACTGCAGCTATTCCTATTAGCATTGATGATCCAGGAAAGTGTAGGCCAAGTTTGAGTTGCAACCCACAAATCAACCTCCAGAAGAGGTTTATTTTATTTTATTTAATGCGATTATCTATAGCGCGAAGGTGTCAGAGCGCTTTACAAAAGAACCAGTTGCGATACATAAAGATTTAGGATTACATGAGTTACATAAAAGATACAAACAGGAAAAAAATTGCAAATGTACAAGTTGTAAAGTCACACAGGGAAGAGATACAAATAGAAAAAATTGCAAATGTACAAGTTGTAAAGTCACTCAAGGAAGAGATCCAAATGGATAAACTCTAAGAATCATATAGGAATGGTAGTGAGTACAAAGGTCTACTACATATACTAGTGGTTAGAGTTATCACTATATACATATATATACAAATAGTAGATTTTCTCAGGATTCCATTTTACCAGCGATTCGACTTGGACAAGTATATATCACATATTTACAGAGTGAAAAGAGAAATAAAAAAAAAAAAATCAAACTAAAATAAAAAGGGTAGAGAGCGGTATGTGGGGGAGAAGAGTCGGAGGCTGAGATTGGTGAGAGGAGAGAGGGGGACCTGAGGGGGAGAAAGAGATAAGGCAGTCCAGCAAAAGAGAAATTACTGAAGGTCGGCAGGATGGAATCCAATGGACCAAAGAAAAGGACAAGAATCCACAAAATGGCGGTCAGGTGAAGTTCATGTTGGTTCTTTCTACCCCACCACTCATAAATTTCACCAGCTACCGCTGCCAATCACACAGAGCGTCTATGTCCCCCCACATGATAATCAAGCTACAGCCTGATGGAATGGCATGCTGCTCCTGCTGCCATGGTAACAAAGCTGGCTTATATAATATGATGTTGGATTGTCGTATTGTAAATAGCAGTGCTTAGTTTGTAAAACAAAAAAATTGCTGGGGCCCTTCTCAGGAGTCAACTTCAGCTTGTGCCACTGATTGCTACTGCCATCTCTGCCAATCACAGTACCAACACAACTACTGACCTTTATCCTTCTATAAGTGTGACAATTCAGACTGTTCCAGGACCTCAAAGCCATATGAAGGGCTAGGGTCCTGGTATTAGTAATTGTAATGTATATTGGATCAATAAACAACTGTTGTTGTTCTCATCTCTAAATTAGATGAACAGCCCCACCATGTGGCAGAGTGCCATAAGTGTTGGTGTTGACAATTAACTGCTGGTGCTTGCACATGAAACCACTGGCTCAAATTAAGCACTGGCACGTGATTCAAGATGTTTTTAGACAGTAACAGGAAGAGAGAACTACACTATTCCAGAGGCCTGCCGTAAGGATCTTTCCCACCTCCCTAAGCGAGGCAAAGCTGGAACAAAATTTGCTGATTCTTGATACTGGGGAGGTGTGCAATCACTACTATGCTACCTGCCCACACCACGATTACTCCTAGATTTCCTTGTCCGGTGCTCTATTTCAGCTCCACTCTACCTTCTCAGTGATGCCAAGTTCCCACCCGCTGGCATCGGCTGTGATGAGCTGGTGATGTCTTCCTCCTTGCCTGCGATGCATTCTGGTTGGAGGTAGTGGGTAAGCACCGGGTTGAATTACAGCCTTTTCATAGACATGACATGATCTCTATTCTCAGTTTCTGGTCTGTAACAGTTTGCCCCACATCTCTGTCTGAATTTTGAGGCAACAAGTCCTACCTTAAACGGGGATATGGCCCAATCTAATTTCCCATCCGCAGAGATTCTGTAGGGAGCAACCATCTTGCTATGGCCAAGACCCGCCTACTATAATTAACTTTCAAACAATAATTAAAAAAAATCCACTTTTACTAGCATTATAACTTTTCATTAATATGTAATTTAGTTAAAAGTTATATGTTAAAATAATTTTAATCACTACGATTTTTGGTTTTTTAAAATAAAACATGATTATTTTTTATTTCCTGATGTTTATTATTGTTTTAAAATTATGATGGAATTTATTTAATAACCTCAGTAACAAACAAATCAAATGTAGGTACTTCAGGTTATGCCCAGGTGGGCACAAGCAGTCTCCAAATCAATTAATTTGAATTCACTAAAATAGATATTTTTCAAAAACCTACAAGAAAGTATCTTGTATTCTCACCTCATGAACAATATACCTGCATTCTTCTAAGCTCTTTGACAATATATTTTATTTTAATGTCTGCCTTGACATTACATAAGGAAAATACTCAAATTCATGTTTAAATTTACAACTCCTATGAATGTAAATCCTGTCAAATATATCCTACATTCTGTCTATCTGGCCCAATTGGGCATCAATAACATTAGTAGCAGGTGGCGGCGGTCTGATACAAACATATTATCTTCCTCATCTAACCATGCCATTAAAACTCCACCATATTGCAGATAAACTTTCAGCAAGGTTTATCAAGGGATAACTATGTGCATAGAAAAAAGATAAAATGTTATCTGTGCATGTGAGTCATCAAACCCGTGTAGTCTGTCCAGGAAGAAAAGGGTAGGAAGTACCAGCTAAAAGACTTTACTGCCTCTCTAACAACGATGGGAGACATGGTGTTGAGAGTCCCTTACTGCAAAACCAGAAGAGGGTCCCTGAATTCAAAAGATACCAGGAGAGGAAGGCAGGGAGCAAAATAGAACAAGAACAAACCTCTCCTAGGTAACACATTAGTACATTGGTAGTATATCCTTTATCTTGTATACATCAACATTGTCCCACAAGAAATTATTTGAAAAACATTTTTCTTATTTATTATTTGACATGAAAAATATAATATATATACAATTCCAAATTTACATCATATATATATATACAATAGCCCCCCAAAACCTAAATATCACTCATGCACCTGAAAAAGCCATACATCCTTACATTCATCCAATCTAGCATGGACAACTAAACCACAGTGAAGTAATTCAGACAAGACATCACAGTGAAAAAGAATACAGAGAATATACACAGCAATTATAACAAAAAAACACAAAAAGAGCGCCGACGCGCGTTTCGGAAAGGACCCGTGTCCACAGTTCCTTCGTCAGGGCGCAGTCAATACAATTCTTGGTAGGCGATGCTTTCCTCAATATTCAGTAATCAAGCAACAAAATATATTTGACAAGAGGGGGCTCAATCTTGGAATTTTCAAATAAACATAAATACATCATCTGTAAAGGACAATGAGACATAATATAATTACATATTCATTAAATGCACTGTACAACTATAGCCAGAAGCTGCTGGAAGAACCAACACCACAGTACAAGGAGATATTAGAATCCATTGTGCCAGGAAAAGATCAGGTGAAAGAATTATCCGAAAAGAAAGAAGAAATAGGAATCAAGATCAACTTATTGTTGAAGATAGAAAATGTCACAAAACCGTGAAAAAGTGAAAGACGCCAGTGAATACCCTGTGCACATCAAAAGATGAATATATACACAAAGACATACCAACTGTTACGTTAAAGACTGAAGATACCAGGGTGGTTGTCTTTCTTACTACGATATAGTACATGTAAAGCTCCTGAATCTTGGGAGCCTGATCTGGAAAAGAGACGAGATTATACCACTGGTCTACATAGTAGAACAACATGTCAGGATCACACCTCGCTGGACAATACTCAATTCTATACTGAGGGGCATTCGGGCGAAAACTAAAGTAGAAATAGATTAATGTTAATAAAAAAAAACTCAAATTGCCTCATTAAGAACCTAATCTAAGGAGGAAAGAATGAAACGATCGGTTCCATTACTGAACCGTTGCCAAAATATGTTGACAAATTTCTTAGACCTATGGTGCATGTGCTTCCAGCATATATTAGAGATATAGGACATCTTATTAGCCTCATTGAAGGAATTATGTTTAACCAACACCCTGATATTCTAGTCTCTATGTACATAGAGGCGCTTTATACTAACATCCCCCAACGGGGGGCGTTAGAAGCAGTTAAAAAAGCATCGGAGAAAAACAAAAATCCTGTGGATAATCTGTTTATCCTTGAATGTCTGAGCACAGTCCTCCAAGAAAATTATTTTGAATTTAATAAATCAATCTTTAAACAAATTCAGGGAGAAAGTGTGGGTTCAGCTTGTGCCCCAAATGTCGACAATATTTACATGGGTGAATTTGAGGATCGTTTCATTTTCAATAAAATTGCTCCTTTTTATGTACATAGCTGATCAGTAAACAAAACTGCAGTAATCACTCAGATGGACATTAATTTATTTTTCCGTTTCCATCCCAAGGGACCCTTAATTTTCATTTAAATGATTTATCTAGATTCTTTTCTTTTCAATTGTAATACCGTATTACCAGCCCTATTATCATGTAGGGGTCTGTTTAATTTCAAATTATCTGTGCAGATTGCAGTTCCTGTAGTGTGCTTCGCTGAAGTTTTTGGCAATGGGATAGTGTCTATCATTATTGTCAATTGCTGTCAGATGCTCAAGATCGAGAATAAGAAGTGAACGGGAGCGATCGGGGGCGGAGCTTGCTGGCGTCGATGGTAGACGCTTGAGCGCCGAGCTACGCTACATCACCCAATTTATCCGGCATTTATCCTGAAATAACGGCACCCGCCGACCACCGAAGGCAGCACGCAACACCTCAGTACTGCTGGGATATTCGGTGCTTGGAGCGGGAGAATTCTGGCGACCAGAGCGGAAGCGGCGGCCGTCCGAAACTTCGGTGGCGGAGGCCGCAGAGCCCCGGTCTAGAGTGGAGCCGCCCCCGGCTTGCGTCGCTCGACGTGCGGCGAGAGTTAGGTCTTAGGACCGGGAGCTGCTGCGGGCCGGATAATGTGCTGAGCCACCTACGAGCTGGAGCCCGGACGAAGACGGCGGTGAGTGAGTGGACCCCTGTGGGCAGCTGACATTGAGGGGAGTGCCCTGCTTTTGCCCTGAGGTCCCAGAACATAGCGGAGAGCAGACGGCGCTTCCGAAGTGCGAGACTTGAGGGACGACACCCGGCATTGGGAGAGACCTGGAGCGGCCGCACAGGGGAGACCTAGGAGCAGTTGCAACGGCCTGGGGGGCATAGGAGCGCTGGTGGCAACAGATTTGCGTCGTAGCAGAGCACTAGTGCTATCTGAGGCCCTCTCGCCCTCCACGCAAGAGACTCGACACCGCTGACGGAGCTTCTCACCCGCAGACATCAGGGTTGTCTCGCAGGCTCTGCTTTGACGCTCCTTCGGGCGACTCAGGCAATTGTGCCCACAGCGCCATATTGCGACAGCGGCGGTGACACGCCAGGGGGTCCGAGACTGGCGTGGGGGACACTATACCCCAGCGGAGCCATCTTAGGCCCTTCGCGGCCTCCTGCAGTGGTCGCATTACTCGCTGCCCGGATCCGTCTTGTGGGCCCCCCCCCCGCCTTGGCCTGGTCGGTGAGGCCTGGCCTGCAGGAAGAGGGAGGCCCCCCCCCCAGTGAGCAGTCTGAGGGAACCGGGTGAATCGCTAGCGGCGGGAGCACAACATCCATCGAGCCCTTCCCCCCCCCTGGGGCGGACTACGCGGCGCGGAACTACGGAGAGCTGTCCCTGCACGATGGGGAAAGGAGATAAAACGCAAACTAAACTCCCATTCGAACAGCGGCGTGCGAAGGCACCAGATCCACAAGAGCCGGAAACTGGGCGGCAGACCGGGACCCAGGAAAACTCGATATATACTGACATTAAGGAATTGCTTGTCACCATGGAGAAGGGCTTGCAGGACAGTATGGCGTCGATAGGGACAAAGATCGATGCCCTCTCTTACCGCATGGACAGGATGTCCGAAAGAGTGGACAAACATGCGGAACGTCTAGATATGTCGGAAAGACGCCTGACTGAAGTTGAGGAGGGGCAAATGGAATTAGATAAAGACCGCAAGCACATGGGTAAGATTCTACAGGTGATTCAGGACAAATTGGAGGATTTGGAAGCCCGCTCCAGGAGATCCAACATACGAATCACGGGAGTCTCGGAAACTACTCAGACAGGCAAAATGGAGCTATTTGTGGAGAAGCTTCTGACCACCTTGCTGGGCGACGACGTCTTCTCGCCCATGTTCATTGTGGAGAGGGCGCATCGCACATTGGGTCCTCAACCGCGCCCTGGGGCCCTCCTGAGGCCCATAATTGCGAAACTCCTAAACTATAGAGACAGAGACACCGCGCTACGAGTGGCTAGGGAGAAGGGGCAGCTGCAGTTCGAGGGCGCTAATATCTCCCTATACCCGGACTTCACTGCGAAGGTGCAGGAAGAGCGGCGGCACTTTGCTCCATACAAACAACAACTCCGGGATCTTGGCTTGGATTACGCCATGCTGTACCCAGCGAAGCTAAGAATAAACCGACAGGGGCACTCCCACTTCTTCACGGACCCGAAGGCCCTCCAAAAGGCACTCAAGACTTGGACTAAGGAACAAAGGAACAGCCCTAGGGGACAGCCGGAAGAAAGGGAACCTTCAAGCCGCTTGGACGAGCAAGAATGACCGCACAGCACCCCCTGCATCGCCCCGATTAGCGATGACCTGAGGCAAGACTGGGATATACTACAGGAGCTGAGGTTTGCTTATTTGATTCCTCGATCCTACGGACAGTGGAGACGGAGGAAGTCATGGGTTGCCTGTGCGAGCTCTGCAACTCCGAGATATGGTGAGACTATTCCATGATATACTTGTACTTTTTATACCTTATGATTGACTTTGGCTGGCTCCGGAACATCAGGCACTCGCCCCTGACCTGGGCTGGCAGGTGAGGAGCCTGCTAGTTAGGTGGCTGTGGAGGGGACGATCCCGGAAAAGAACACTAGCCGGCATGTACAGATACATTGATGTGGGCTGCCGTTAAGAGATATATACCAGGTGATGAAGCTAGGAGCAGGACTGTGAAAACTGTTTAATTGTAATTGTTACTTGGTCTACTACTGGCGACCTCTGCCCCAGCGCTGTTAGCACTACGGGTTCCTTTGGGGACCAGTATGGGTCACTTGGGGAGTTTTGGGGAGGGGAGTAATTTCAGGCTAGGCCGAGTTGGCGATGGTCTACTGTGGGAGGGGGGGGGACTTCTGACTGGGGGGGAGATGGGATGGAATTGTACTACTATGATGTTCACACACCTTACCCAGCGCAACACAGCACGCACAGCACGAAACACAGTGTAGCAAGTAATGGACACACAAGCAACGCACAGAGAGAATGCACGAGCGACCTTCACTCCGCGAGAGCCTGCGTAGCAAATCCGAAGCAATGGCAGCAGACATAGGCGCAGTGCGCGCTGACAGACTTAGGGCGCTCACTTGGAACGTGCGCGGCCTAAATGACCACAGAAAAGTGCGCAAGGTCCTAAGCTATCTGCAGCGACACAATATAGACTTGGCCCTGCTTCAGGAGACACACCTCACTATGGTCAGTAGGATCTTACGCTGTAGGGGACTGGAAGGCAATGTGGCGGCTGCTGGATACACTACACACGCCAGAGGCGTTTTGACGTGGGTTAACCCTAGATCCAAACTCACACAACAAACACTAGAGGCAGACTCGGAGGGCCGCTATGTAATTTCTAGGTGCACTGGACTGGGAATGTCTTTATTTGTTGTCAATACAAAGGGCTGGCGAGTAAACTTCGCAGCTACAACCCTAATGACCTTTGGTGGGGGGGAGATATGAACCTCACCTGGACCCAACACTAGATAGATCTGCTGGCCCGCACCGTAAACCGGCTGCGGCGGCGGTGGAACTACAGTGTGTTATGACGCGTTGGGACTTGGAGATGCCTGGCGATCGCGCAATCCGACACAGGGAGGCTATTCCCACTACTCCGCATATCACAACATACACACCAGAATTGACTACTGGTTGATCTCAGATTCCAGATTAGACCTGATTACTAGTTGTAAGGTCCTTCCCAGAACTATTTCAGACCACTCACCTGTGCTCCTGGAGATAGTAAACCAAAGCTCGTCTATCCCGCCTTTCACTTGGCGGTTCCCGCCCTATTCGTTACTGGACCCAGTATTTAGGGGCGAACTGGCTGCAGCCATAGACCTATTCTTCGAAACTAATATTGGCTCAGTGGACAGCTTCCAGACTGTCTGGGAGGCATTTAAAGTATACAATTGTGGGGTGGCGATTTCCAAACACTCGGGCGTACTGAAGTCGATTCGTACACGACTGGCAGACCTTGAGAAGCAGCTGGACGTGTTGGAAAAAAGGCAGAGAGACAGCGCTGACTGCGACGTGAGCAACGAAATTAAAATCTTGCTTGAGGAATACCACGATGAAGCAGACAGGGAAGTCAAGCACATGGGAAAATATGCTACTGCTAGAGTGTATGGTGAACGAGATAGACCAGGCGCGCGATTGGCCAGGATAATTGGAGGCGGGAGAAAATGCCAGATACTTACTGAGATAAAATCGGCCATGGGCGACACCCTCACTGATCCAGTAGACATAGCTCACTAATTTAAAACTTACTACACGACCCTCTACACAGCTCAGGGGGGAGATCTAGACGAGGACATTGAGGATTACCTGGGGCATATAGATCTCCCTTTCTTGCCGAACTCCGATAGGGAATTTCTCATGCACCCGATAGAAAGAGAGGAAATATCCGAGGCCCTAATGAGCATGAAGTCAGGCAGTGCCCCGGGAACAGATGGCCTTACGGCAGGCTTTTATAAAGCCTTCAAAGAACAGCTGATCCCGCACTTATCGGCTCTCTTTGATGACATCTGTGTGGAGGGCAAAATGCCGGAATCAATGAGAGAGGCGCTATTAGTGACTATCCTGAAACCTGGAAAGACTAGGGAGGAATGTAGCTCGTACCGACCCTTATCCGTACTCAACGTGGACGCGAAGCTGTTCGCTAAGGTTCTAGCTACTAGGCTAGCCTTACTGGCTCCCCAGCTGGTTGCCCCGGAACAGGCTGGCTTCATCCCGAGCAGAAATTTGACATACAACATCCGCACTGTGTTAGGCACAATGCAACACACACGACAAGATAGGACTGCGTTAGCAGTATTCCTAGACATGGAGAAAGCATTTGACTCTGTGGAGTGGCCTTTCATGAGAAAGGTGCTGCAACGCATGGGTCTGGGCATCCCTTTTTTACAAATGATAGGAACACTATACTATAGGCCGCGCGCTAGAATTAGAATTAACGACCTAGTAACAGACCCTTTCCCGATCACTAGAGGCACTCGACAGGGGTGCCCACTCTCTCCCCTGCTATATGCATTGGTCGCTGAGCCATTAGCTTGTGCCCTCCGAGAATACCATGGTAATGAGGGCATTTGTTTCCCTAACTACAAGATAGTGGTCTCGATGTATGCAGATGACACCCTACTATATATCAGAGACCCGGATAACAACTTGACATCGGTGTTGAGGGAGGTAGTCCGTTTTGGCGCATTGTCAGGTCTTCGAGTCAATTGGTCGAAATCGCTGGCATTTCCGCTGACTCCTGTTACTCGGCCCACGACCATGGAATACCCACTCACCTGGACTACGGACACGGTCAGGTACCTTGGGGTCCAATTACACACAGACCCGGAGACCCTATTTAGAGCCAACTATGGTACTGCGTTCAGCAGGCTGGAGGATGACGTGACCGCATGGTGTAAACTCCCACTCTCCCTAATGGGGCGGATTGCTATCATGAAAATGGTGGTGCTCCCCAGATTCCTCTTCTTATTCACGTCCATTCCGATGGTGCTCCCCAAAATGTTCTTTCAAAGACTACAACAGGAACTGACTAGGCTTGCATGGGCGGGCGGACAGCCAAGGGCGAAGTGGTCGCTCCTCACACTACCATACAGCATGGGGGGCCTGGGGGCTCCGGACCTAGAATTATACTATAGGGTGGCACAGGCGGCACACCTCCATACATGGGTGCACGGACACAAAGATATACCTCACGTGAAAATGAAGACCTTGTTTGCTCAACCACTCTCCCTCCCGCACACGATATTTGACCCCGTAGATCGCCGCACGGGAGTCCTAGATTCACTTGCGGCTACGACACATGCATGGAATAACCTCCTACAGAGACAGAATGGTGTGCTGCTGTACTCCCCTAGCATGCCTATCGACTGGACGCGGTGGCTGTCCCCACTGTGCGAGAAGGGGGTACTGGAAGCTATGCGGACACTTGGGATCGAGACAGCAGGAGACTTGTTTGGGGACGGGGTGGTAAAAACTTGGGAACAAGCACAGGCTGACCAGGAGGACCCGTCACTACTGACGAGATTCCACTTCTTTAGGGTGCGTCATGCTTGTTTGGAACTCCTAGGGAGTGACATGGCAGAACCGCCAGAAGTGAAGGAACTCACGTATGTCATTAAGGCCACAACCTCACAGAAATTGCTCACTCACCTTTACACCTGTCACAATCACATAGGGAGAATACGTACACTAAAGCGAGATTAGCCTGGCAAGTAGATTTACAAAGGATGTTGGATGACGCCACTTGGACATACTGTTGCACCAACACTAGGAGACTCTCCTTGAATGGACGGCACAGGTTGGTCCACTTCAAATTTCTCAACCGTATATACTATACGTCGGCCAGACTCTTTAGGTATGGTCTTAGACCCACTGCGGAGTGTGAGAGGTGTCATTCCCTCAACGCTGATTTCCTCCATCTAGCATGGACTTGCCCAGGTATAAATGACTTTTGGGTGAAATTTTTTGCAGAACTTAGTACTATCACCAAGATTGCTATTTCCCCTGACCCTGCGATGGCTTTAATGGGCTACACCAAGAAATTGCCGAAAGCAATCCGTAGGCTAGCTGACATGGGGCTCCTAATTGCGCGCAGAGTAGTGGCATGCTGCTGGATGAGGGGACCGAAGCCGACTCCTAAGAGATGGGCACACGATCTGTTGTATTGCTGCACGCAATCTGAGATCTACAGCGAACTGCTACCCCCCACTAGCAGACCGAAGAATTTTTGGGGGCTTTACCAAACCTACTTGACTGCTAGTGCAGACAAAGACCTGGTTGCGGAGCTACAGGGGTCCCAGGGGGAGAATGTGTAGTACACGTTGCGCACTGGATGCTGAGTCTTTTCACAGATGCTTGGACTTGGGTTGCGGGACATGGAGATGTTGCCTCCTAGCTTTCTCAGATCTGAACATGTAAATATTTCTGTGTCCTTACAACGCCGCCTGCCCTATTAACAGGGCTGTTGGCTAAATGGCTGTGTAACTCCATGGAAAGAACGTGGATACGTGTTTGATATCACACTGAATATCTAGTCCAATTGTGGGAGGTGGGTGGGGGGACTTGAAGACCTGTTTGAACTGGTTGTAACTTGTCTCAAAAGTTCTAAAAATAAAATAAAAAAATTTAAAAAAAGAAGTGAACGGGAGCATTCACTACTATCTATAGTACGGTTGCCACTGCTTAGTTATAGTTAGGATCGCGTTCCAATATTAAATGCTGTTACTGTGTTGCTAATAACTTTGGTGCCACAACCCGATTAAAAAATGTGCTACTTTTGATTAGTTTCAAGATGATCCATCAAGCGGGAGCTGAAAAAAAGGGGGGTCTCAATACAGGTTTTCCCCATTCATTTTTCAATAGGAAATTTAGACACAGATACAAACCAAACTGCTGAAAAGATTTACACCAAATATGGCAGAAAGATAGATCTTGCTCCAAAGAGAGTGCTTTTGTGATTTAGTGTAAATCCGTTCAGTAGTTTTTGAGCAATTAATGCTAAAAAAATGTTGTATATTGTATGCTGTGAATGATTTGTGGAGCCGACAAATCTCCAGCTGAGATTTGATAGGCTGCCACCACATTAACCAGGATGTGGTGGTTGTCATCTTAAAGTTAGTCATGAGTACTAAAAAAGTGCAAAAAAAAATATAGGGTCCCCGCCTAGGTCTGACATTTGTTTATTTTTTTAAATCATTTTGCAGTTAATTCATGTAGAGTCTGCAAATCTGTGGCAATAAAAACAAGTCAGGTCCCGGGCCGCGCTGTGATTGGCTGACGTCACGGGGGTGTCCCGGGCCGGCAGCCAATCATAGCGCGGCCCGGGAATGATGTCACGGGGGTGTCCCGGGCCGGCAGCCAATCGCAGCGCGGCCCGGGACAAAGGGGCGGGGCTTAAAAAAAGCACCAGAAACGCCCCCGAATCGCGTTTTCAAGAGAAAGCGCGATTGACAGCCTCTGTCTCCCAATGGCTAGCCTCCATTTATGGAGCTAGCCAATGAGAGGCAGAGGCGGTGCCGACATCCCTACTGTAGACAATAGTTTTCGATCTGGGAGTGGCACTGCGTGCCCCTCGCCAGGTCGAAACCTAAAAAACAAGCACAGACTCTGTGCTTATTTAAAGAAAAAAAAACCCTGTGTGGGCCATGGCCTGGGGGGATGACATATAAATGTATTTATTTTGGGGAGGTGGGTTACGTGGCCCCTCTCCCGGAGCCTTTGAGAGGCCCCGGGAACCCCAACCCCCAGGGCTGAGATAACATAAGGGAGGGTGGAGCGCAGACTCTCTCCCAGAGCCTAATTAGGCCTCAAGGACACCCCATCCCCCTCTCCTTTTTAATGGAATTCAACTCAGGGATAGGGCTCCCAGGACCTATTAATGTATATGTTTTGGATTGGGGCTCGAAGGCCAACCCTACGCCGCACACTCCAAAAGCTGCTAGCAGCATGGGGTTGGCAGCCTGAGGGTGGCTGGCTGCCTGTGGGGGGTGTTGGCTTGCTGTGGGGTGGCTGGCAACAGGGCCTGGCCACAAGCCAGCCCTGCATTCACCCTCTCTCTGTGTTAAGCGTGGAGTTGGTTGCTTCTTGGTGGATTGACCGCAAGGCCTGGCCCAGTTCCCTTGTTGCACACAGCTGAAGGCTGTGCTCAGCTTGGCATTGACTGCCTGTGGTGGAGTTGGCTACAGGGCCCGGCCATGGGCAGTGGGGGGTTGGCTGCCTGTTCTGTGCTGACTGCCTGCAGGAGGTTGGACCAACTCCCCGCCGCACACGATCTTTGGCTTTAATTATGGTGACAAAATACTACTTAACATTTAAAAAAGCTAGAAATAGCAATGAAATTATTGATGAGAAAACTGTGTGCATAGAGAAGGCACGAGTTATAGTTACCTTAGGGCACAAGGTATTGTTACTTGAGACTGCTATATCTATAACTGGTGTCTTTTTTCTGTGTTTTTATTGTTTAAAATGTTACCTTGTTACTGAGCAATTCACCCAACTATAATGTTACTTTTATAATTATTCTTTAGAAAAATAAGGGACCCCTACAAACCAAATGTACTTGCCATGCGTAGGGAAATATAACTTTTGTGTAAAGAAAACTATAGCAAGCTTCTAAATACAGAAAAGACTAATGAATTCTAGGTGTGATTACAGATTACTTATAAAAAAAAATGTGCAAATCACCCACTACAATTGTAGAAAAATATTTTCATTTTATTAATTTTGTGCTCTTTTAAGGTAATTCATAAATTCATTGATCATTCATATGATACTTTTTTTATCTTTCTTCATATTTTTTTTGATACACAAAAATATTCCTATAAATATAAACGTATAACTAATAACAAAGACAGTTGTATGGCTTTCCATTCAGGGTATGCAATGATATCAACTAGTATGTATTGACATATCTGAAGATTGATGATTTGATGATGGCAAGCGGCAGAATTGAAAACTACGCGCATTTCGGCACTGCTGCCTTCATCAGGAACACCGTCTATGCACATACATTGAATATTGAATGCTTGGTAGGGGTGATACAGCTTTATTTGATGTTTAAAGATGTGAGGATACAAAGGATCACTTGATAGGACACACCTTAGGCTGTCCTATTAATAATCATATTGTCATAATTCAAAATTCGAGTCAATGTATATCTCATGCATGAGCCAAGGAACTTTTATATTCTCTCACGCTTTGGTGAACGTGGTATCAGTTTCACCCTGTGTAACAACTTTACCGAACCGCAGACTGGTTGCCAATACTCATCTGGGTAAATACAATGGGGCCAAGATGTAGATTACTGATAGGGATTCCTCGCCACTTCAAAAAACTAGCCGCAGGCTGATGACAGACACTCATTCGAGTAGATAAAAACGGAATCCAGATGTGTGTCACTGATGAGGATTCCTAACAGCTCAATTAGGATAACTGCAGTGATGAAAACGATATACACGGCAGCCGAGGGAAAAAGATGTCTCTCGTGTAGAAGATCTTACTCGGCATATATCCGACTTCTGGGGGGGGGGGCGGTCAAGTATTAACGTCATTAAACTTTAATAATTATTTGCATATGACATATATGACACTCCATAGGCTAAATGTGGAAATCAGTCTTGACCCTGTGCCTCATGGGAACAGTCCAGCCCGAACTGCCAAGCCATGTCTTCCCTGGACCGCAATCAAGCATCCTAGGACCGGTTTCTGGCTATCAGCCAGGATATCTTAATTCTAGTGGCATGGAGATCCCCTTTGGTATCGCTTTGTTTGCCCTAAGTTGGCAGGGAATGCCCAGACGTGGGTCCCTTTCTCACTCTAACACAGGATTCAAGTTAGCCTGACTGATGAGAATTATGAATCCGAAACCGGTCCCAGGATGCTTGTTTCCGGTCCAGGGAAGACATGGCTTGGTCGTTCGGGCTGGACTGTTCCCATGAGGCACAGGGTCAGACTGATTTGCATATGGCCATGTCTGAACTGGGGTGGCGGAGTGAGCTAAAGAATGGTGATGGATTAAACCCAGATCAGTTGACTGGGGTGAGTGTTTGATTTGCTCAAGCGCTCCGTCCATCAACCCCTTTGGTATCGCTTTTCTCGCCCTAAGTTGGCAGGGTATGCCCAGACGAGGGTCCCTTGCTCACTCTACCACTGGATTCAAGATAGTCTGGCTGATGAGGATTATGAATCCGAAACCGGTCCCAAGATGCTTGTTTTCGGTCTAGGAAAACATGGCTTGGCAGTTCGGGCTGGACTGTTCCCATGAGGCACAGGGTCAGACTGATTTGCATATGGCCATGTCTGAACTGGGGTGATGGAGTGAGCTAAAGAATGGTGATGGATTAAACCCAGATCAGTTGACTGGGGGTGAGTGTTTGATTTGCTCAAGTGCTCCGTCCATCATCCCCTTTGGTATCGCTTTGTTCGCCCTAAGTTGGCAGGGTATGCTCAGACGTGGGTCCATTGCTCACTCTATCACTGGATTCAAGATAGCCTGGCTGATGAGTATTATGAATCCGAAACCGGTCCCAGGATGCTTGTTTTCGGTCCAGGGAAGACATGGCTTGGCAGTTCGGGATGGACTGTTCCCATGAGGCACAGGTCAGACTGATTTGCATATAGCCATGTCTGAACTGGGGTGGTGGAGTGAGCTAAAGAATGATGATGGATTAAACCCAGATCAGTTGACTGGGGGTGAGTGTTTGATTTGCTCAAGCACTCCGTCCATCATCCCCTTTGGTATTGCTTTGTTTGCCCTAAGTTGGCTGGGTATACCCAGACGTGGGTCCCTTGCTTACTCTACCACTGGATTCAAAATAGCCTGACTGATTAGGATTTTGAATCCGAAACCGATTCCAGGATACTTTTTTCCGGTCCAGGAAAGACATGGCTTGGCAGTTCGGGCTGGACTGTTCCCATGAGGCAGAGTGTCAGACTGATTTACATATGGCCATGTCTGAACTGGGGCTGTGGAGTGAGCTAAAGAATGGAGATGGATTAAACCCAGATCAGTTGACTGGGGTGAGTGTTTGATTTGCTCAAGCGCTCCGTCCATCCTCCCCTTTGGTATCACTTTGTTAGTCCTAAATTGGCAGGGCAGGCCCAGACGTGTGTCCCTTGCTCACTCTATCACTGGATTCAAGATAGCCTGGCTGATGAGGATTATGAAACAGAAACCGGTCCCAGGATGCTTGTTTCTGGTCCAGGGAAGACATGGCTTGGCAGTTCGGGCTGGACTGTTCCCATGAGGCACAGAGTCAGACTGATTTGCATATGGCCATGTCTGAACTGGGGTGGTGGAGTGAGCTAAAGAATGGTGATGGATTAAACCAAGATCAGTTGACTGGGGTGAGTGTTTGATTTGCTCAAGCGCTCTGTCCATCATCCCCTTTGGTATCGCTTTGTTTGCCCTAAGTTGGCAGGGTATGCCCAGACATGGGTCCCTTGCTCACTCTACCACTGGATTCAAGATAGACTGGATGATGAGGATTATGAATACCAAACCGGTCCCAGGATGCTTTTTTCCGGTACAGGAGAGACATGGCTTGGCAGTTCGGGCTGGACTGTTCCCATGAGGCACAGGGTCAGACTGATTTGCATATGGCCATGTCTGAACTGGGCTGGTGGAGTGAGCTAAAGAATGGTGATGGATTAAACCCAGATCAGTTGACTGGGGGTGAGTGTTTGATCTGCTCAAGCGCTCCGTCCATCATCCCCTTTGGCATCGCTTTGTTCGCCCTAAGTTGGCAGGGTATGCCCAGACGTGGGTCCCTTGCTCACTCTACCACTGGATTCAAGATAGCGTGGCTGATGAGGATTATGAATCCGAAACCAGTCCCAGGATGCTTGTTTCCGGTACAGGAAAGACATGGCTTGGCAGTTCGGGCTGGACTGTTCCCATGAGGCACAGGGTCAGACTGATTTACATATGGCCATGTCTGACCTGGGGTGGTGGAGTGAGCTAAAGCATGGTGATGGATTAAACCCGGATAAGTTGACTGGGGGTGAGTGTTTGATTTGCTCAAGCACTCCATCCATCATCCCCTTTGGTATGCTTTATACATATGACATGGGCATGTGCCAGCTTAGTGCCGTTCTGGGAGGATGTAGTCGTGGCAGTGAGCAGGATGCTGTGACACGAGTTTCGTCTTGTGGTTGGGGTCTGCCTACTAGGGCTCTTCCGTCACCCACCCAAACAAAAAGTCGGGAACAGATTTGTGAATCTGCGTCTGGTTCTTGCCAGAAGAAGGATAGCCGTGGCCTGAAAATCTGCTGGCCCAGTGGTGAGTGTCTGGAGACAGGACGTTACATGCTGGGCTGCTGCATAAAGTAGGGCTCTGATTAGAGAGGAGGCGAGGAGTCTACGAAGGCACCCTATTGCTGCACAATGGACAGAAATCCTGGAGAACTGGGTGCACCCGGAGCGAGAACAAAACTCAGATGGCAGTGACTGAGACTGAACTGGGGTGGGAATTGGAGAAACGCTGATAGCCTAGAGATCAAGGAAGTGAGAGAGCACATACTAAATAACACTGACTAGAGATAGAAGCAGTAGTTTATTGGGAAGGCGATTGATGGGTCAGTTCCAGGATAGCTCACATATGAGACAGGTATCTCCGGAGGGCTCCTCATGGGTAAGCATGTCTGGAGGAACTAATGTAGCAGCCGATTGACCAGATGTGGTCCCCCCTTCCCCCTACCTGGCCACTTAGGCATGTCCCTAAAATAGGTTCTTTCCAGATCCTGGAAATCTATGTGGCAGATATGGGAAATAAACCTCACAATGCAATATCCCAGAAAATGTCACATTATTGTTATGCTGGTTGGGTTGTTGTCCCTAGATGCAAACAGGTGCGTATAAGATTACTTACGATGTGAAGCTATTGATTGTATTACCAACGCACTGTATCATAACATACGGGATGTAAAATTCTGGTAATGTCTGTTACTGGCTTAATATGATTATGATGAATACCAATAAAAATGTTTTTTTTTAAATGTTACTATAAACGTTGTTTTTTCAAGCTAATATATATAGGCTAGAAGAACGATGCCTGCACCCCGCGATACTGTGCAGTAAATTCACTATATTCGATTAAGTGTTTTGGAATTTTCGACTTCATCAGATTAATAGTCTTCCTTCCTTCTATCAACATAAATAACGGACACCCATACACATAAACAGAACACTGTTTGTGTATGTCAGTCAAGAGTTGTTCTTCTTATATTAATTCATTCAGTGTCAGGATTAACTATTTGCAATCTCATTTGTATGTTCTCAACATAAAATTCGAAGGTGTGTCATCAAAAGATTCTCATTCCAGAACCAGTCTTGATAGTCACTGCTATTATTTGTATTTTCCATCTTGCTGACAGCGGTTCTCCCTGATGCCTATCATGGACATCCGACAGTGGTATATGCTGAGCAGCATGCATTTGCCTGTTTGGGTTATGTTCGCCCTTCAAGTTCATAAATGTCTTATGATCCTCATGTAATGCAATTATCCGTTTTTACAGGGATATAAGTTAAGTTCCCATGCTCCAATGGGGAAATGTACTAACTATTTGTGCCCTTATGATCTTCTTTGTCGCCATTATTAGTAACAATATTGTAAGCCGCAAACATCAGCACCAATCATAAATCATTCCCCAGTGGGCTTGTGTTTCAATGTTAGCTAATACCAATAGTCCAGTTGTTGTTCATCTGGTTAGCCTCTGTCCCTTATACTTACTCTTCTAAGCCTAGTGGCACCCAACTGCATTAATATTTTTTCATGAGTACACATTGACATCACCAGAACTACAATGTACAGCTGTATACGTACTAAGTATAGACTCCACCTTCCCGTATATGGACAAAAATTGCCAAGTGTTTCAATCCTCGCCACACACACAGACTTATCAAGTGTGTCCAACCCTTATCTCAACAAAAATCTTCAGCTCTTGTTACAAACAAATTCAATCCATATGTGTAGCCAGCTCTTCTTCTATACTGAGACCTGCAGGAATTTTTATTGCTTAATTCAATTATATAGTTTGACTCAAGCTTCCTTAGGATTTTCACTCTGATGTTGCCTCTTCTGTTCTGCAACACCCTTTCAATGTCAAAATATGACATCATTTAAAAATTCGAATCAAGACCACAAGGGCAGGTCAGCATGGACAGCAAGCTGACCGCAAAGGGCAGGTGGGAGGAGGCAGGTGCATGCAGGAAGTAAACATGCACATGGCTGGAAAGAGGCAGGAAGGAGCAGCATGCTGACCACTGAGTGCAAGCTGATACAAGCTCTGGCAGCACAACGGACCGTGTAGGGCAGACCTGAGGGGGCAGGGGCACGCAAATGGAGAACAAGCAGCAAAAGCATGCATGGAGGGCATAGAGGATGGGAGCAGATGCAGCAAGCTTACCATGGAGATCAGGCTGACATCGACAGGGGCAGCAAGCTGACCACAAAGGGCAGGCGAAGTTTTGTTTTGGGATCTGCTAAATTATGGAATTCTCTACCCATGAGTCTGAAGGATAGTCCAAATCTTTTGTCCTTCACGAAATTCCTCAAAACATGGCTTTCAGCAATTAGTTTTGTTTTTCCTTCCTAATTTCAGGAGCAGCACCAAGATTCCCTAGGGCATCCAAGCGTGCTACAAAACTAAACATCAAATCAAATTTGTGAGAGGGGGCAAGTGCACGCAGATGGAGAATGGAGAGGATAGGGTAAGGGCAGTAGCAGTAGCAGTATGCTGACTACAAAGGGGTGGCAGGCGTGGGCAGGGGCAGCAAGTGCCAGTGGGAGGCAGAGAATGTAGGTCTAGGGGAGGGGAGCAGGAGAAGCAGACTGAGCATGGAGAGCAGGTTGGCACAGGCAGGGGCAGCAAGCTGACCACAGACGGCAAAACTGCATGGGCATCAAGATGACAATGAAGGGCTTGCGAGAAGGGGTAGGGGCACACAGACAGAGAACCGAACGCAGTTGGGAGGAGTGCAAGGGCTGGGCGATAAGCTGATAGCAGGCCAGCATCAACAGCAAATTACCACGGAGGGCAGGATGGAGGAGACAAGGGCACGCAGATAGAGAATGGAGGGCAGGCATAGAGGGGCAGAGGCAACAGAGGCTGCTGTGGGTTGGCCACCTGAGGGGAGTTGGGCCTGGGCTAACCCTCCGCTGCTTGCCCGCGGCGAGAGCGATCAACACTGGGGCCGGAAACCGGAAGTTGCCGGTCCGGCCCCGCAACTCATCGGCAGACGGCCAGCGGCGACACAGAGATTTGGACACTAGTGGGGGCTTGTAATCCTCCCGCGAGACACCCTCGAGGTGGGGCTGAAGACGCGGCTGGCCGGGGTCCTGTGGGGAGCCAACACGGGCGGTGTGCTTCGGCCGGGGCGCGGCGGGTGAGCCGCGTCGGGAGAGTCTCGGCCGGGCAATGTGGTCGTTGTGGACCCCCGTGGAGTAGGGGAGAGACATTTTTGTAGTAGCCTTGCTGCTCTGCAGACCAGCTGACTCCCCCTGAAAGTGGTGCCCCCAGAGGGTGAGCTTATACTGGGAGCGCACCGGACCACGCAGAGGAGGAGAGCGGGGTCCGGTGCATTTGAAGGCAACACCAAGTGGCGTTTTGTGGCTGTCGGTGTCCCCTAGATGCCCAAGAGATATACTGTCGGACCCTCACGCCGGGACCTGGTGATGGGGCTGTTTGGAGGTGTTGGCCCTTGGGGGGGGAGATGTGACATTGGCGCCCCCTTTGTTGCCTGATTTCCTTGGAGGCAGCATTTGGGAACTGGGAGACACGGGATCGTGTCCTCACTGGAAACCCCCCTCCTCCCCCTGGGGCTCTTCAGTGGTCGCTGGTGGGAATCTGTGAGTGCCCCTGCGGAGAGTGGATGTACACGCTGGACCGGCCAGTCCCTGCACGACGATACCAGTGGAGGGCTGTCCTGGGTGGACCGAGTGTCACAGAGTTACTTACCGCGTGTATGGAGAGCCGGCCACCTCCCCGTGAGTAAATCCTGTGGTGACTGGAGTGTGGTGAGTCGTGGGCTTCCACCAAAGCGACGGTGGGGCTTCTCCTTTCTCCCCCTGGGTTTGGATCTGTGCACCACTACTGTCGGATAGCCGGGTGGACATTGCGTCTTGAGGTGAGAGAGGCGGACGTTAGAATGGCAACCAAGCGGAGACCGAAAAGTCCATATCCAGGTCCTCGAAGGCGTTGAAGCAAACACAAGCCAACAAGTTAGATCGCTACACGATTCCCCGGAATTCCCCGACGGAGTTGAAACGTTCTCAGGGGGCGGACAGTGACCCGCTGGGTTCTACAACGGAGCCTACGCTCACTGACGTCATGGCGGCCATCAGAGGGGTCCAGTCCTCCCTGGGTCAGAAGATGGAGGCATTGGACAATAAGCTCGACACTATCGAGGTTAACTTGATACGTGCCGACCTCACGAAGGCATGCGAGAAGGTCAAGTCGCTTGATATTAAAACTGCTAGTTTAATTGACGACATGGAGTTGCTGCAGCGGGAGGTACGTGATCTTAAGACTTCTAGGGATCTAACAAACCGGAAGCTTGATGATTATGAAGGGAGAGCCAGGCGTAATAATATCCGCATCCTTGGGGTACCCGAGAAATCAGAGGTGCCGGCCCCAGACCTGTTCGTAGAAGGTCTTATACTCAACCATCTTAAGCCTAAAGGACTGAGCAACTTCTTCAAAATTGAACGTGCCCATAGGGTGCCAGGAGGGAAAACCAGGCCAGGGTCCCCCCCTCGTCCGATGATTGCGAGGGTGCTAAACTTTCGAGACAGGGATGCGCTCCTGCAGGCAGCACGTACTGGCGCCCCCTTGCGGTACGAGAATGCCAAGTTACTCTTTTTTCCCTGACTTTACCCAGGTGGTACAGAAACAAGAGCAGAGTTTTCTTCCGGTGAAGAAGAGACTCAGAGACAAGGGATTAAAGTATACAATGATGTTCCCGGCTCGCCTGCGCGTGGAATTTGAGGGGAGGGCCTGGTTTTTTGACACCCCGGAGGTCGTTTCAGACTGGTTGGACAGCAGGCATCCGGATGGTCTAGAAGAGAGAGGCGGTGGAGATATCTGTGGTCAGCGGGAGCTGGAATGAGGCCGGTTGTCAGAACTTTTGCATTAGACTGGTCCATCAGGTAGTGGGGTGGGTCCGGGGCTAGGGTCCTGTTAGTATCCTTGACTATAAGACAGCTCTGGGAGACCCGGGGCTCCAGGAATGTGTCTTTTGGGCTGGGGGGGACGGGGCGGGGCACAGGCCTCCTTCTCATTTAGTTAGTTTGTAGCTGGGATGTTGGGCGACAGGCACACTGCTAGTTGGGGATGGGCGTTGGCCATACGCAGTGGTGCAGGGAGGGGGGATGGGGTGTGGATTCAATGGGGTTTCTTGGTTTTGAGACTATCTTGTTCGAAGAATTTCTTGCAATATGTTTTATTTTTTGTTCTCTTCTTTTTCTTTTTTCACGTCAGGGGTAAATGCAGTGATTGTATTGACAATGTGGTTTCCATATCAGCATACAGGTGAGAATGTCACAATCGGACAATCTTCATGTTGGTTAAATGTCGAACGTTAGTAGGGGGTCGGGAATAAAGGTGCTGAGTTGGAATGTGAATGGCCTCGGGGACAGGATTAAGAGAGGAATGGTTAATCAGTTGATGAGAAGGCACTCTCCTGATGTAGTGCTGTTACAGGAGACTCATCTCATCGGTGATCGCTGCATGGCTCTCCATAGGGGAGGATATAGGTTGGTGGCACACGCTGGGTTTCCCTCAGGGTCTGGGGGTAGGAATATTGGTGAAGAACTCCTTTCCCTTAACAATCCAAGCCACATGGTCAGACCGGAGGGGCCGTTACATTGGTATCTCGGGTCAGTGGGGGGGGGGAGACGGTTACCTTCTCGATTTATGTCCCGCCCGGCCTTCAGTCTGACACTTTTCACGACCTAGGGGATGTGTTTCTCACCCTGCACTTGGGCCTTTTGGTGCTGAGGGGCGACTTTAATGCATTGCTAGATGGGGAGATTGACAGGCACCCGGCAAGAATACTCAGACCAGGACATAGATGGCTCTCAGATTTCCTGGAAACGATGGGGCTGGTAGACAGTTGGCGGTTGTGTAATCCGACACAGGCATACTTTACACACGTGTCCGCAGCACACCACAGCATGTCAAGACTAGATTATATATTGATACCGGCTGCCTTGGCGGCTTCGGTTAGAGAGGCTCGATACCTTCGAAGGGGGATCTCTGACCACTCCCCTATGTGGTTGAGTGTGGAACTCGGGCAGCCCGCAGTTGGTAGAGTGGCTCCGATTGGTGCGTGGCACTTAAGAGACCCTGCACCCAAAAGAGAGGTAGTCAAGATTTCAGATCGCTATTTTCAAGAAAATGTGGGTACTGTCGAATCGGCACAGTCATTGTGGGAATCATATAAGAAGGTGATATGTGGGGAAGCACCAGGCAGGGGTCGAGAGGGCGGAAACAGACGTAATCCGGATGGAAGAATTGGTGGCCAAGACAGTTGATTTGGCGGACGTGCATCTTTTAAAATTGAGACAGGATGAGTATATGGGCCTTGCCACAGACAGGGCGGTTGCTCAAAATAATGTCACCCAAAGTCGAATATATGAGCATGGAGACAAGGCCGGTAAATTGATTGCTTGGCTCGAGAGTGGGAATGGGCATCGCGGCTGGTGCCGGAGTTACAAGGAACAGATTCTGGCATAGTTACAGACCCCCAGGCAGTGGCAGATGAGTTCTCCGACTATTACAGAGGTGTATACATGTTTGTCGGAGGATATACAGAGGCTGAGAACAGGGATATGATAAAAGACATCCGTATGCCGGGACTGTAAGAAGATGATAAGGGGTATTTGGAATCCCCTTTCACGGAGGATGAGGTGGCGATTAGAGGGGTGAGATCCGGGAAGGCGAATGGCCCGACCGGCATCCCAATAGAACTGTATAAATTGAACGCCCATAAAATCACCCCATATATCCGCTCTATGTTCACGGAAAGTAAAGAAATTGGGCAACTTCCGTATGACCAGCAGGTGGCGAATATAGCAGTTATACACAAGGCGGGCAAACCTAAGACTCTTTGCTCCTCATACAGACCAATCTCGCTGCTTATTGCTGAGCCTAAAATCCTGGCGAAGATACTAGCTACCAGACTGGTTAAGGTAATCACCACCTTAATTCACCTGGATTAGTCGGGCTTCATGCCACGCCGAAACACAGGCCTCAATGTGCATAGGTTGCATGGGATAATGTCTGGTTCTCAGTTGATCCAGGAGCCGGCGGTGTTAGTGTCCCTGGACGCCACCATGGCGTTTGATAGAGTTGAGTGGTCCTACCTATTCACGGTATTGGTGAAGATGGGCTTTGGACCTGAGTTTGTCAGCTGGGTTCATTTTCTATACGCTACTCCCTTGGCTAGTGTAGTCGTTAATAACCACAAGCCGGCTGACTTCCCCCTTGGGAGGGGTACGAGACAGGGGTGCCCTCTGTCCCCGCTTGGGTTAGATGGGACTGATCAATACGAGGCCTGCGGTGGACACTAGAGTGGGAGAACAAAAATCTCACTATATGCGGATGATATCCTGCTTTATCTCACCAACCCCAGGAACTCTTTGATCAATTTTTTAGATGTACTTGCCATCTTCGGAATGTATTCCGGATTTGCAATTAATTGGTCCAAATCGGTGCTCTTCGTCCTTAGGGGAGAGCCGCCAGTGCTCCCGCACTCGTGCCCTATACAGATTGATCCGGTAGGATTTAAATATCTCGGTATATATGTTTCACTTGATCCGAAGCTACGTTACATCAATAATCTGGGACCCCCCTGGACCGGCTCAAGAGAGACGTGGATCGCTGGAAGGCTCTTCCACTTTCCCTGGTGGGTAGGGCAGTTCTGTTTAAGATGATGGCCCTTCCCCGATTCCTATATGTATTACAAAATGTAATGGACCCGGTGCTGGCATCCTATTTTAAAGATATTGAAGCTCTCCAGAAGAAGCTTCTCTGAAATGGAAGGTCCCGCATAGCCTTTTCTAAGCTCACTCCCATGGTATAGCGGTGGGATTGTGCTACCAGACCTGCGGAAGTATTATTGGGCATCTCAGCTAGCGGCGGTGAACCATATTGTTTATGGACCTCCGAGGGGTCTAGAATATGCCATGGACCGTGGACTGGCGCCAGGTGGCGATTTCACCAGGGCACTGTACGCTAGGCCTAATCGGTTTACCTTGGTGGGTCCAACGGCACCTGCTGTCCACGTGTGGCTCACGGCTAATAGGCATCTTGCCTGGGAGGGGAGACTCACCTTGGCTACCCCCTTATGGAATTCAGAGAGATTAGGGAGCTTGTGGAAGACCAAGGGATTCGACAAGTGGGATCTTATTGGGATTACACAGATTAAAGACATGTGGGGAGGGGGAGCAGTGCATACATTAGCCTCTCTCAAGCAGCAGTACAGCCTGCATGATAGCGAGTTCTATCGGTACCTCCTATTAAGCACGCACGCCTCACACACATACCTAGAGATGCCGCTCTTCCCGAGGCTTCTCCTCTGGAGGATCGCGTGCTAGATGGCTACCTCCCCGAGAAGACAATCTCTTTAATATATAAAAAGCTTATTAATAACATGGAAGACCCGCTAGGAAGAATTAGAACACAGTGGAGTGCAGGTGGGGTGGAACTAGGTGATGAAGACTGGACGGAGGCGATCTCCTCCCCGAGAGTGGTTGCGATTCAGATGCGCCTCCGATTGGTACAATTAAAAATATTGCATAGGTCATATATCACAGCGCCTCGCCTGGTACGGATGGGCCTAACAGAGAATGGGGAGTGCCGAATGGGCTGCGGAGACCTCTGCACCTTTATGCATATTCTCTGGCACTGTGCGGAAGTGCAGGAGTATTGGACAAAGATTCATGACGAGATGCGTAGCGCTTTGGGTGTGGAGATACGGCCGGAGGTCCGGAGATGTATACTGAATATGTGGGAACCCACAGACTTGAATGCATACGGGAAACAATGGGTAACACTGGCGTGTACGGTAGTGAAACGAAATATCGCTCAGTTGTGGGGAGCCAGTCAGCCACGCCGAGTTTCCAAGTGGGTGGAGGATTTGGACTGGTGTATGTTTCGGGAGAGGTTAGTGTATGTAGGCAGGGGTTGTACTGAGAAATGGGGAAAGGTTTGGGGGACTTGGAATATTTTTTTTTTTTTTCGAGTTTTATATAGCGCGAACTAGAACCGAACCGAATCAGTTATCAGAGCGCTTTACATAGCACCAGTTACGTTACATGAGGACACACTTTCATTTTTTTTTTTTTTTTTTGTAGGCACGGGGAGATTAAGTGATTTGCCCAGAATCACAGGGGGTTTTTGGCATCGTTACCGAGACTCGAACCCAGATCCCCAGGTCCGAGGTCGAGCGCCTTAGCCATTAGGCCAACCCCTCTCCCCATAATAGTTACCGAGGAGAGATTTGTGCACCCCCGGCGTGGCTAGTAGAAGTGGCAGTGCAAGAATCCCTGTGACCTGATACGTCTATACTGTTTCTATAATTTGGCATAAACGAGATTGTGTCTTAGTCCGCTGCTGTAACTGTATTCCACCTGATGTTTTTGTTTTGTTTATTTCTTTTCTGTTGTTTGTTAATAAAAAGATTTCTAAAAATAAAAAATAGTTCAACAATGTTGCACTTACATTTCAGACAAAAGTAAGGACTTGAAGAAATATATAAAGAACATTACTGACTTAAAGAAATATTGAAATAGTTAGAAGCAACAACTGCATGAGAAGCAATAGGGAATGGCTTTTCTGCTTTAGACAGATGGTGTGAAAATGTAGGGAGTGGAATTGGTGGAAACATTTTGAAACCCTTTGTGTTAATTGCTTTGTGTTGCCCTAAGTGGGAAGGGTATACCCAGACATGGGTCCCGTGCTCACTATGCCACTGGATTCAAGCTAGCCTGGCTGATGTGGAGTGACTCCCTGAAACCGGTCACTGGATGCTGGTTTCTGGTCCAGGGAGGACCTGACCTGGAAGTTTGTGCTTGACTGTTCGCATGGGGCGCAGGATCAAGACTGATATGCATATGGCTGGGTCCAAATTGTGGTGGCGTGGTGAGCATAAAAACGATGGATTAAACCCAGATCTGTAACTGGGTGTGAATGTTTGATTTTTTTCAGCATTCTGCCCATCATCTGTTTGCTTTTGCTTTCATCTCCCTAAGTGGGAAAGGTATGCCCAGATGTGGGTACCATGCGTACTGTGCCACTGGATTCAAGATTGCATGGCTAATAAGGGTTGATACCGTTAAACCCAGGATGCTTGTTTTCAGTCCAAGGAGTACCTGGCTTGGCAGTTCGGGCAGGAGGGTCAAGGCCAATTTGCATATCGCTTGGTCCAAACTGGGGATGCTTGGTGAGCAAAAAATAATGGATTAAACCCAGATCTGTGACTGGGGGTGAATGTTTTGATTTGTTCAGCATTCCGCCCTTCATCTATTTTTTTTTGCTTAATACATCAAATGACATTTACTATTGAGTAGGAACCATCCCCATGTTATGAAATTTCAATCATATTAGAAACAAATTTGATTTATGTATTGTATGTACTAATGTTTCATACATTTTCTTTAAATGTAGTACTTAAACATACTTACACATATACTTTAAGATTTTACTGTGTGCCACATGTAATGTGAACCTGATGTACTGACATTTTACATTTACTTGTGTTAAAACGTGCACACGCATATTAAATGTACACTCTTGCTTTAACACGCTAAGTTGATATTTTAACCTACATTTCCATGCAGCATAAAACACTGTTTCCCATTTTCTGCCCGCATGACTTCCTTGCAGGTATTCACATGCATTGTTAGTTTGAGAATATATATATTACTGTACCAGTGATAGAAGGAGAGAGCCGGTGGAGAAAACCTTGGAGAGCCAGAGTGTAACTGAAAAGGTGTATTCAGCATCTTTTGTAACCTGGCCTGGTTGCCCAAGTATGATGTAGTTCCCATGTTCAGTGTGGGACATTTTGCTATTGTTGCATTCTACAACGTGAGAATAGAAAAAGACAATGGAACCCCTGATGATGCGTTCAGAAGGGTTTTGATAAAGAGGGTCTTGTGGTAAAACCTAGGGTTCACACCATTGGAGATCAGGTCTCTTCAGAACACTCTCAGAACCTTTCCATACCATCTAGGGCACTTTTACTTGGACTTTGAGAGATTTAGACCTCTTTTATTATTCCCACTAATTATTGCTGAGTATGGCTTAGGCGAAAACCTGCTTCCCTGACCCAAGAAGCTTCTTGACTGAGCTTCTGAAATGCTGACACCTTCCATTATTTCCTATACTTCGTTTTTTCCCACTTCCCGCACTTCCTTAGATTTTTCCTATTTTTCTGTAGTTTCCTGACTTTTTAAGATCCATTAGGTTTCAAAACCATCCTCTTAGCTTTGACTCTGAATTAGGTGAGTCTAGATTTACCTATGTATACACAAGTAAATCTGAGACTCTTTTCTGAGTATCAGATACTCCTGTTAATCTTTTGTATTGCTGTGACTGAATTTCTTGTTTGTTTAATACTGATAAGCCAAAACATCTTTAGGAGGTTGGGGTTCCCAGTTGTTATTCTGGATCTTTGCACTGAGAGTCGTATACCTTAACTTGATTTCCTAACTTGTAATAAACCTTCTAAACTATAATTACTGATTCCTGGTCCTTATTGAATGGCCAAACGGGTTACACTGTTAATTGAAATTGATTGATGTAATGTTAACTCTCCTCACCTCACAGTCAGATAAAAGAGTCCACCAGAGGACGAATGGTAACAGGGTAGGCCCAAAATGCTGCATCATCTGTCATAGGGGATCAGTTACACAAACAGCTTCGAGGTAAGTCTGTTGTGTGTTTTTCAAGATATCACAATGAAAACTGACGAGTAAAACACAATGTGAGGCACAATGATATGCCCTCTGTCCTAATCTGTTATCCCCCACTCCAAAACCCTTTTCCTTGCTGTCCGTCCACATGCATCATTCCCCATACCCCACTTCCCATTTCTTAATAATTGTAGCCTACTTCTCAACCCTCATTCCTCATCCCATGGTCCTTATTTCTCACTATTCAGCCTTTACTCCTCTTCCCTCATCCGTCTCTCCTCATCCCTCAATCTTCCTCTGTCATTCCTCAGTCCTCATTCCTCACACTTTAGTCCTCATTCCTTATTCCCCTCTCCATCACATCGCTCATTCCTCACTCCTCAACTCCCCCTCATCACCCCTCACACCTTATCCCTCACCCCTAACTCTTTATCTTCCATCCTAATTCTTTAGCTCTCACCCCTCACTGATGAATGAAGAGTGAGCCATGAGGAATGATGATAACCTGACATGAAGAAAGCCATGAAAATGGAATTTAGATTCACAAAGTATCATGAACAGAAAAGGTTCAGCTCCATATGATGTGCTAATCTGATGTCATAAATTAAAAGCAGATTCAACAACAGTATCATTAAATAAAAAAAATTGCAGTACAACAGTTTACTCTCCAGTACTAAAGGGTATTTGGCCATGATAGCTGCTCTTAACGTTTTCAGGTAGATTGTATGCAGCTGCCTTTGCAAAGAGACGAGATATCGACGTCGGTGCTTTTTTCTGCCCGTTATTTTCAGTTAGACGAACAATATGCAAGAGATGACATTCTCCTCTCGCCAAGAGGCAGGTTAGGTGGCACCCACGTGACCGTGACCCTGCGTCGGTCCAGCCTTGGGAGCCCTGTGACCCCGAGGCTCCCAGGCGGAGAGAGGTTAGCGCGTGCTAAATAAAGACTGCCTTTGGTGCAGTTCAGAAGGAAGCCAGGCTTTCACCGGGGCAATCAGCATCCCGGCTCATAAAAAGTGAACGATGAAAAGCCGGTGCATTTTGACCATGTGAAAAAGTTGAAATGAAGTACTGCAGCAGGGTTTGGAAATGGCACCTCTGCAAAATGCTGCCACAGAATGGACCCGATCATTGCTTTGTTTTCATTCATGCGGGGAGATTGGCAAGCTGTTGTAAAGTGTCTTCATCAATGATGGGCAGGATGGTATACTCAACAGGTTGAGCGTCACGGTCAGGCTGATCTCCAGTAGGCGTTGTTTATCCCTGTGGACAGAAATAGAAACATGTTAGGAAGATTGCATGATTGAAAATTGCATAAGTGATATCTGTAACATTCGGACAGTATTTATCTTCAATTACAAGTTCACAGGAACATGTGGAACATATGTTTCTACAAGTGTATATGACCATGTTGTACTATTTTCGAATGGCAATAAATGTACGTTGGTCACACAACACAAGTATTCACTAGGTGGCCTATTTGTGCAAAATCCACACAATGCAACACAGCTAGGTGGCCTGCAGCCCTGTTCTGCCTGAAAGAATGAGTGCAGGAATGGGCCTCATTTTAAATGTTAATGTAGATTTGGGCTGTCTGGTTGCACTGAAGCAACATTTCTTAGTACCATTGCAGAGACCATTGCACCATGTAGCAAGTATGCTTGCGTTTGCTTAGCCATCAGTTAGTAGCCCAGCATTAGCCAAGAGATGTCATAAATTGTTATATCTCACACTATCCTGCACTCTGCCTTTCACACAGTACTACAAACCATGCTGCCTTACTGTACTGTCTTGTATGCAATTTGTGCATTATTGCACCCTAGGGTTCATATTTCACAAACATCCAAACAACACTAAATGGCATGCCGCCTTGCTGAATTGCATGAAAGGGGAAGTTTCATTTTTTCTGGGGAATCCTGTAGTTTCCTATCCCACACACAGTAAACTCCAGACTCCACAACATTAGTAGAAACTAAGGAGCATCTCTCAAGTGGTTAGCCTCCTTCAAAATTGGAAATATGCAACAGCTCAAGCTCACTTCATTTTCTCAGAACCCAGGGACCTTAGCTTCTGAGTCCTACAACTCTCTTCGCTCAGCCCCACTCTCTTAAACTTGTACTTGACTCCTCTGGCAATCATCATTCAGACCAAGGGACTCCACATCATCTCTTACACTGATGACACCCAGATCATACAATAACTGTCAAGAGACACACACACACCACCAACAGTTGTGACATTATACCATTGACCAACATGACTAACTATATGTGACATTAGTTGTTCTTACTCAACCTGACAAGATATAAGTGATGATAATATGCAACTTGTACTCATCCTGTTTGCCCACATAACTAGACCTGAACCCCGAACCCTCCAACCACCCTAGACACATGTCCATCATCCTGGACACCTACCTCACCCTGGGACTTCAAATTGCCACTATCAACTCCATCCGCTTTCACATTATTTGCATGGCCAGACATTTCTTCCTATGGCTCCTTCCTGACGCCTGTAAGACCATCACCCAGGCCCTCCTCACAGGTAGACTGTTGTACATCAGTGCCCTCTACTACAGCATCTCTGTACACCTGCTGCACAAGAGGCAAACTATAAACACACCACTGCCAGACTATAACTCAGCCTACCTTGCGGCATGCACATCACATGTCACCTCAGAAAAATACATGACCTCCCCATTCAGACACACTGCCAGTTCAATATGCCCAGCCACACCTACAAGACACTACACTACAGAGACCCACCTAGCTCACAGACCATCTACGCTTATACCAACCAACCTTGAACCTCTGCTCTGCATCACTTGCACTCACCCACACCCCCACAATCATATGAGCAAGACAGGGGGTAGGTTGTTCTCATATTTGGCAGGTTAAACCCGGAACAGCCTCCCCAGCACATCAGGTCAGCTGTGCCAAATATGGATTTGTACTTGGAACTGTACACCTGGCTCTTTGAATGATATACTTGCAGTGCATGTACCTACTCAGCACCTGGAGACTCTCTTGGTTGACACATAGTCCCTCTACAAAGCCACATTAACTGCATTTACATTACAGTACACTTTTGGCTACCTAGCCCCAACACACGGACAACTGCATCATGATGCAAGGGGGCCAGCGTTGGCACTGACATATCTACCAAGTTTCCAAGGTCCATGCATGATGTGCTGCTCTAGTCCAGGTTTTCTACTTTGTATTCTGGAAAATGTAGTCCTGTTTTGTGAAAGGATAAATGACACTGCAAGTACCAGTATTAAAACAAAATACCTGAACTGGGGCAGCAAATCCCGCATGGACCTGAAAAACTTGGCAGTGCTGGACTGGACTGGAATAAGTTGGTACTGCTCAAGGAAAGGACAGTTATGTGTTAACATTTGGGGCATTCCTGCACTTGCTCTTCACGCAGCACAGCACAGCACAGCAACATGTGTTGCTGCTTTGTCCTGTATGACAGTTTTCTGGTATATGGTCCCTTGTTTTCACTCACTCTGTGGTTCTTGCTGGTTCTCCACTTCAGCACTGTTCAGCCCTTCCATTCTAGCTACCAACTCTTTTGGAATGAGGGATGCCACCTGCTCCTCCAAAGGATCCAACTCCTCTTGGACATCAGGTCCTCATGGCTGCATTAAGGTTCCTTGACAGTTTTTCTTTGGTCCTGCGTTTGTAGTCATTACATAACTTCTTGCACTCCAGATGGTCCTTTTTGTTTGTGCTATGCAGTTTGTTTTGTCCGCTATGGATTGCCAAATGTCATGCTTCCTCCTTAATGGCAATTTAGAGGTGAAAAATAGGAGATGCTAATTTTTTGTCACCTCACTTATTAGTATCTAGTTCTTCTCATTAAAGTTATGCTTCATATTCCTTTTGCCCAGAGATGATGGTAAGTTTTCTGGGTTGGGGTTGTTACCCTGTTGGATCCTTGAGGCTCCTTCCATGCCTCTCTGTAGTGTTGCTGTGTGGACTGCATTCATTTTTCAAGCACTACCACAATACAAAGCACTCCTGTGTGACGCAATGCTGATTTGTGGTATGTATAGGTGCTTTACAACACTCAAATAAACTTTACTTCATGTAGGGAGTGCTTGTGTTATAGAAATTTGCGACCTTCCCGACACCATTGTGCTGGATTTGAATTCCTGATGCATATTTGGTCCTTGCGCTATGGTGTGCCATACAATAAATATGGCACATCCATAGATGAGGAAAATGCCGCAACACAGCACAGAGTTTTCTGAGGCAGTGCTGCATTGCACAGCATTGTGCCAGTAATGATCAATATGCCCATCATATTTCTGGAAATCAGGCAAGTCCCAAACCTGCATCCCCATTTGGAAACACAACAAGTTGGTGGACATAGTGCTGAAACTTTCCAACCACTTCTCAACCACTCACCCCCAGTCACATATCTGGGTTTAATCCATTGTTCTTTTGCTCACTAAACCACTCCCATTTGGACCCAGCCATATACAAATTATTCTTGGCCCTGACCCTTATGGGAACAGTCCAGTCCGAACTGCCAGGCCAGGTCCTCCGTGGACAAGAAACAAGCATCCTGGGACTGGTTTCGTGGTTTCACCCTCATCAGCCAGGCTAGTTTGAATCCAGTGGCAAAGCGAGCAAGGGACCCACATCTGGGCATACCCTTGGCCACGTAGGGTGAACATAGCAAACACAACAAGATGATGGACGGAGTGCTGAAACTTTTCAACCACTCACCCCTAGACACAGATATGGGTTTAAACCACCGTGCTTTTGCTCACTATGAGACCCCCGTTTGGACACAGCCATATTCAAATCAGTCTTGACTCTGATACTGATGGGAACAGTCCAGCCCAAAGTGCCAGGCCAGGTTCTTCCTGGACCACAAACAGGCATCCTGGGACCAGTTTCAGGGTTTCCCCCCCTCATGAGCCAGGCTAGCTTGAATCCAGTGGCACAGCGAGCAGGCGGCCCACGTCTTGGCGTACACTTGGTCACTTAGGGCAAGCATAGCAAATGCAACAAAATGATAGACGGAGTGCTGAATCTTTTCAACCACTCACCCCCAGTCACAGATCTGGGTTTAATACATCGTTCTTTTATTCACTATGCCACCCCAATTTGGACGCAGCCAGATGCAAATCATTCTTGACTCTGATCCTCATGGGAACAGTCCAACCCGAACTGCCAGGCCAGGTCCTCCTTGGACCAGAAACAAGAATCCTGGGACTGGTTTCTGGTTGTCACCCCTCATCAGCCAGGCTAGGTTGAATCCAGTGGCACAGCGAGCAAGAGACCCACGTCTTGGCATACCCTTGGTCACTTAGGGCGAACATAGAAAACACAACAAGATGTTGGATGGAGTGCTGAAACTTTTCAACCACTCACCCCCAGTCACAGATCTGGGTTTAATCCTTCGCTCTTTTGCTCACTATGCCACCTCCGTTTGAACCCAGCCATATGTAAATCAGTCGTGACCCTAAACCTCAGGGGAACAGTCCAGTCCTAACTGCCAGGCCAGGTCCTACCTGGACCCAAAACAAGCATCCTGGGACTTTGAGCTTCACTCAAGGGCGTTTCTGAGTCCATTGGAAAGATGAGATAGCTTGTTCTGGTTTTTATTAAAAAGGAAACCTCCATCTTATGCAAAATGGATAAAAATAGGAAGAGGAACAGTGGTAAAAGTGACATTTTCATAAGGCCAACCGCCCGATAATTGGTAGGGGCAGGCCTCTTGTTAGACGGGGACCTGGAGGGTCGGCCGAGCACAGTGATCGCACAGACAGGTAACTTCCCCCCCACAGATGGACACCACACAAAGATTATGGTAACACCTTTTATAGGCACTTCGGGTAGTGGAGTGGTACGATACAGGGCGATCAGGACACGATGATCCTCTCAATTCTAGTCTCTAGTAAGGGAAGGGGGTAGCGGGACAGTCTTGGTACCCACGGGTACGGGTGTGTAACGGTGATAGCTCACAATCCTCGAGCTCGGTGTTCGGATGGGTCAGACCGCGGCAGCGCCGGCAGGTCCCGCAGAGGTCGTAGGTGGCAACGGGCCGCGGCAGCGCCAGCAGGTCCCAGCGAGGATGAAGGTTACAACGGGCCGCGACAGCGCCAGCAGGTCCCACGAGAATGCAGGTTGCAACGGGCCGCGGCAGCGCCAGCAGGTCCCACGAGGATGAAGGTTACAACGGGCCGCGGCAGCGCCAGCAGGTCCCACGAGAATGCAGGTTGCAGAGGGCCGCGGCAGCGCCAGCAGGTCCCACGAGGATGAAGGTTGCAGAGGGCCGCGGCAGCGCCAGCAGGTCCCACGAGGATGAAGGTTGCAGAGGGCCGCGGCAGCGCCAGCAGGTCCCACGAGGATGAAGGTTGCAGAGGGCCGCGGCAGCGCCAGCAGGTCCCACGAGGATGAAGGTTGTAGAGGGCCGCGGCAGCGCCAGCAGGCAGGACAATAGTTCACAAGGCAGGGCTGTGGCAGCGCCAACAGTCCGTCAAGGATGAGTTCGTCGTGGTGTCTCTCGACTCCAGGATACAACTGTCTTCCTGTCCTGGGGCTGCCTCAGTTATAGGTCTGGCGCCCTTTGATGTCCGGACCCTCGCTCTTGGAGGTCGGGAGGTCTGGGATGAGGGAGTCCAGACACCCAGCAGGGGGGTGGAGCCAGCGCCCGAGGAGGCTTGGGGTGCTCGGCACCTGGCGGGGGAGAGCCATCGACACTTCGTACTCCCATTGACCTGCCAAGTGGGCCGTTCACCTCCTGGGTGGAGGGTGGTGCCGGGATGTCGGGGCCTGGCCAGGCCCAGGGTTGGGGTCGGGCTGAGGCCGCGCGGCCGCGTGGTGCCGTGTCCAAGATGGCGGCTGGGCCGGGCAATGGTGCTGACGGTGGCCCGGGCCCTATCCTGCGGGGAGGGAGCGAGCCCTTCATGTGGCCTGTCCAACATGCGTCCCCCCCAGCTGAAGGCGGGGAGAGTCACCCATCCTCTTGGGGACTTTCCTCGTCGAGGTGGAAAAAGCGGGACAGGCCATCCGCGTTGGCGTGGTCTTGGCCGGGTCGATGTTCCACAGTGAAGTCCATCCCCTGCAGGGAGATGGACCAACGTAGTAGTTTCGGGTTTTCCCCCCGCATCTGCATGAGCCATTGCAGGGGTCGATGATCGGTCTGGACCCGGAAGTGGGTGCCGAAGAGATAAGGCCGGAGCTTTTTAAGGGCCCACACCACGGCGAAGGCCTCCCTCTCGATGGTGCTCCAGCGTCGTTCTCGGGCCAGGAGCCGTCTGCTGATGAAAGCCACTGGCTGGTCAAGTCCTTCGGGGTTCAGCTGGGAAAGGACGGCCCCAACGCCATGGTCGGAGGCATCTGTTTGGACGATAAATTCCCGACTGTAGTCGGGGGCCTGGAGCACCGGGGCGGAGCACATGGCGGCCTTCAGCTTCTCGAAGGCCGCTTGACAGTCTGGGGTCCAGTTGACCAAGGTTGCTGGGGCATTCTTCATGCCGAATGGCATGACCTTGAAGTGATAGTGGCCATCCGGGGTAGAGAATGCAGATCGTTCTTGGGCCCGGGGTGTGAGACCGATCTGCCAGTAGCCCGCTGTCAGGTCGAAGATGCTGAGGTAGCGGGCAGCTCCCATGCGGTCGATTAGTTCATCTGCTCGGGGGATGGGGTGTGCGTCTGTTCTGGTGACCGCATTCAAGCCCCGGTAGTCGACGCAGAACCGGAGCTCCGGCGTGGCGCCGGGGGCGGCCGCTTTGGGGACCAGTACCACTGGGCTGGCCCAGGGGCTGTCTGAGGGCTCGATGATCCCGAGTGTGAGCATCTTGGCCACCTCCTCTTGGATGCAGGCCCGTACCCGACCTGGTACGCGGTAGGCCCGATGGCGGATAGGGGGACTGTCTCCAGTGTCCACGTCGTGTAAGCACCAGGGGGTGACTCCTGGGGTGAGGGAGAACAGGGTGGAGAACTGTAGCAGGAGGACTCGGCAGCCTTGGCGCTGTTCCAGGGTGAGGGCCTCCGAGAGTCGGACCCCGTCCACGGAGCCGTCCTTCTCCCGTGACCGTAGGAGGTCAGGGAGGGGTTCGGAGTCCTCCTCGGTTCCATTGTCGGTTGCCATCAGGAGGCTGAGTTCGGAGCGTACAAAGTGGGGTTTCAGTCTATTAGCGTGGAGGACCCGGAGAGGGTTTCGGGAAGATTCCATATCGATGAGATAGGTAACAGGGCTCTTGCGCTCGATTACTTTGAAGGGCCCCGTCCATTTGTCTTGCAGGGCGCATGGTTCGGTGGGAGACATTACCCACACTTGTTGGCCGGGTTCAAATTCGATGGAGGAGGCATTTTGATCGTACCACCTTTTCATGTCCTCCTGACTGGCCTCCAGGTTTGCTTTGGCCATCTCTCTGAACCTTCTGGTCTGGTTGCGGAGGGTTAGGAGGTACTTGAAAACATCTGGAGGGTTCTTTAGAGGGGGCATTTCCCAGCCTTCTTTGACTAGGCTGAGCGGGCCTCGCACCGGGTGTCCATACAAGAGTTCGAAAGGGCTGAAGCCGAGGGACTTCTGGGGGACTTCTCGGTAGGCAAAGAGAAGGCACGGTAGTAGCACATCCCACTGGCGACGGAGGGGCTCTTCCAACCCCCCAATCATCCCTTTGAGCGTGCGGTTGAACCGCTCAACCAGTCCGTTCCCTTGAGGGTGATAGGGGGTCGTGAATCGGTAGGTGACCCCACACTGTTGCCAGAGGGACTTCATGTATTTTGAGATAAAGTTCGTACCCCTGTCGCTGACGACTTCCCGGGGAAAGCCCACTCGAGAGAAGATCCCCATCAAGGCTCGACCCACTACTGGGGCTGTTATCGTACGAAGGGGGACCGCCTCAGGATAGCGGGTAGCGTGATCCACCAGGACCAGGATGAAGCGATGTCCCTGTGCTGTTCGGGGGTCCAGGGGCCCCACAATGTCTATTCCCACCCTTTCGAACGGGGTGGTCACCACGGGGAATGGTTGTAGGGGTGCCTTGAGTTTGCGGCCGCTCTTCCCACTGGCCTGGCAGGTCGGGCAGGACCGGCAATGGTTGGATACGTCATTCCTCATTTTGGGCCAAAAAAAGTGAGTCACCAGGCGGTGGTAGGTCTTGTCTTGGCCCAGGTGCCCGGCCAGGGGGACATCATGGGCTAGGTTCAACAGGAAGTCTCTGAAGTGGAGGGGCACCACCAGCACTCGCCCGGCCCCCAGTTCTGCGATTTTCTGTTCGCTGTACAAGAGATCATTGTCCCAATAAACCCAGTGGGCCCCGGTGGTGTCTCCTTGGCTCTGGGCGAGCGCTTGCTGTCGCAATCCCTCGAGGGAGGGGCAGGTCTTTTGCTCCTGCCGGAATTGTTCCTGGGTGGGCCCCCCTTCTTGACGCCACTGAGCCAGGTCGGGAAGCTCGGGGGGCTGTGTGGACCCCTCTGGGGTGGGGTCCGGGTGGTCGGTCTGGAGGAAGTCTTCTTCTGGAGTGATCGAGGGCGGAGGTGCTGCCCATTCTGGTTCTTCTGGTCTAGGGATGGTGCGGGTGGCCATGGACCGGGTGGTTACGCATGCCCATTCCGGGAGACCCAACATCCCCAGATGCTCTCTTCTTTCCACAGCGGCCCACGGGGAGCTCTCGAGATCGTTCCCCAGGAGGCAGTCTACGGGGGCATCGTCACGGACAGTTACTTTCAGCATGCCGGACACTCCTCCCCATTCGAAGGGGACGCAGGCCATCCGACACAGGCTCTCCGAGTTATCTGCCGATCGGACGGGGCAAAGTACGTTTGGTAGGATTTGTTCTGGGGTCACCAGGTGACAGCGGACGGCCGTCACACTGGCCCCGGTGTCACGCAGGGCCTCGTCCTTGCGCCCATTGATGCTCACCCATTGGCTGTACTTCCGAGTGTTGGCGGGCAGGGGAGTCCGCGGGACCATGTCTCTTCCTCCCAGGCATGCCAGGGTCATGGCGGCGGGTTCCCACTCGAACTGCTCCGACTCATAGGTCTCCGTGTCTTCGGAGACTTGTTCTTCTCCCAGGGCGGCGGCCGCCATCTGGCGGGGCCCGGGGGCCTGGTTCTTCGGGCAGGTCGGGTCACTGGCATAGTGGCCGACTCGCTGGCATCGATGACACGTCACGTTAGCTCGGAACCCCGGGCGCATCGGGGGGTTTCCCCGGCCTGCTGGGGCCGGGGTGGCGTTAGTGGGTGCTGCCGGGGCGGCGTCTCTGCCCCGGCCCGGGCCTCCTCCTCCTCCCCGGGGGCGATGGTGACCTTGGTTGGTTCTGTTCTGCTCATTCGGCCCACTCCGGGCCACTCGGGTGCTCTCCCACCGGTCAGCCTCGGTGGCGAGCTGCCGGGGTTCAGTCAATTTACTGTCGAGGAGGTGCTGCCTGAGCTCGACAAAGCAGTTGTTGGAGAGGTGCTCCCATACAATGAGATTGAAGAGTTGTTCGTAAGTGGTTACGTTGTTCCCCTTGATCCACCCCTCGAAGGCTCGGCTGAAATAGTTCACGTATTCCAACCACGTCGTACCTGGGATCCGGGTGCAGTTGCGGAACCTCTGGCGGTACATTTCGGGTGTAAGTCCATATCGACTGAGGAGGGCGGCCTTCATGTGGTCATAGGACGTCATGTGATGGTCCGGAAGCTGCAGCAGGGCATCACGACCCTCGTTGACGAATCTCCCCCATAGACCGGCTCCCCAGTCACTTCGAGCGACCCGGTGGGCGGTCATGGCAATCTCATAGGCTTTGAACCACTGCTGTATGTCGTCGTTCCGGTGATATTCTCGGACCACATCCTTGGGGATGTGGACCTTCTGCTCGGTAGGACCCGGGGAGTGCGGTTGCTCGGGCACCCCTAGGTTTTTGTTCTGTTTGCGTATTTCTATCTCCGCTAGTTTGCACTCGTGCTCGTATGCCAGTCTTTTTTCTTCGAGGTCTCTCTGTCTCTGTTTTTCCTCTCGCTCTTCTCTGAGCCGTAAGTGTTCTAAGTTTATTTTTTGTTCCGCCAGTTTCAATTCTCCGTCTAATCTGAGTCGTGCCAAGTCTAACTCGTGTAATCTATTTTTTTCCCGCTCCTGGATCTCTTCATGGGAGGGGCCTGTTCTCCGTTCCTCCGTCCGGGTGGTGTTGACTTCCGGGGCTGCGGGGTCCCGGGGGGTTGCGGTATTTGTCTCTGTCCAGGCCTCTAGGGCGTTTTTGAAGTCTTCTTTTGTGCTTAGTCCGGTGGTAGCAATGCCTAAGTCCATGCAAAATTGTTTGAGCTCTCGGTGGTTGTATTCTTCCAGCTTTTCCATCTGGAACTTCTCCGCCGATCCGCTCTCTTTGGTCGTCATTGTGGTTTTAGTCGTAGGGTGAGTTACTGTCTGTACGGTACGCGTTGGTTCGGATCGCGCCGCTAGCCACCAATGTTAGACGGGGACCTGGAGGGTCGGCCGAGCACAGTGATCGCACAGACAGGTAACTTCCCCCCCACAGATGGACACCACACAAAGATTATGGTAACACCTTTTATAGGCACTTCGGGTAGTGGAGTGGTACGATACAGGGCGATCAGGACACGATGATCCTCTCAATTCTAGTCTCTAGTAAGGGAAGGGGGTAGCGGGACAGTCTTGGTACCCACGGGTACGGGTGTGTAACGGTGATAGCTCACAATCCTCGAGCTCGGTGTTCGGATGGGTCAGACCGCGGCAGCGCCGGCAGGTCCCGCAGAGGTCGTAGGTGGCAACGGGCCGCGGCAGCGCCAGCAGGTCCCAGCGAGGATGAAGGTTACAACGGGCCGCGGCAGCGCCAGCAGGTCCCACGAGAATGCAGGTTGCAACGGGCCGCGGCAGCGCCAGCAGGTCCCACGAGGATGAAGGTTACAACGGGCCGCGGCAGCGCCAGCAGGTCCCACGAGAATGCAGGTTGCAGAGGGCCGCGGCAGCGCCAGCAGGTCCCACGAGGATGAAGGTTGCAGAGGGCCGCGGCAGCGCCAGCAGGTCCCACGAGGATGAAGGTTGCAGAGGGCCGCGGCAGCGCCAGCAGGTCCCACGAGGATGAAGGTTGCAGAGGGCCGCGGCAGCGCCAGCAGGTCCCACGAGGATGAAGGTTGTAGAGGGCCGCGGCAGCGCCAGCAGGCAGGACAATAGTTCACAAGGCAGGGCTGTGGCAGCGCCAACAGTCCGTCAAGGATGAGTTCGTCGTGGTGTCTCTCGACTCCAGGATACAACTGTCTTCCTGTCCTGGGGCTGCCTCAGTTATAGGTCTGGCGCCCTTTGATGTCCGGACCCTCGCTCTTGGAGGTCGGGAGGTCTGGGATGAGGGAGTCCAGACACCCAGCAGGGGGGTGGAGCCAGCGCCCGAGGAGGCTTGGGGTGCTCGGCACCTGGCGGGGGAGAGCCATCGACACTTCGTACTCCCATTGACCTGCCAAGTGGGCCGTTCACCTCCTGGGTGGAGGGTGGTGCCGGGATGTTGGGGCCTGGCCAGGCCCAGGGTTGGGGTCGGGCTGAGGCCGCGCGGCCGCGTGGTGCCGTGTCCAAGATGGCGGCTGGGCCGGGCAATGGTGCTGACGGTGGCCCGGGCCCTATCCTGCCTGGAGGGAGCGAGCCCTTCATGTGGCCTGTCCAACACCTCTCCATATTTCAAATAGATTAAAAACCTTTCTCATCAAGGGATAAAAACTAATATTAAAAGCTTTCTCCGGTCTGCACCTCTGCATAAAAAAACCAGTACATTTTTGGGCCTGGTTATAATTATTCTTCAGAAATAGCGAAAGGACATCCTAGGGGGTGTTAAACAACAAACATTCAGTTTTTGCTTCATTCATTTCATAGACGCCAATGTTTGTGAAGGCGTTGAACAATTGCATGACCCTTTCAATATTAAATGTAGTTGGATTAAAAAAAGGGCCATATCATCTCCATATAACTTTAGTTTAGCTCCAGTAGGCAAGGAGGATACAATATTTGTGTCTTGACAGATAACTGATTTAAAGGGTCAATTAAAAAGGACAAATAAAAAGAAGAAGAGGGAGCAGCTTTGATGGGTGCTCCGTTTTAAACTAATTTAACTTTCTGGAGAATTATTACTGATTAACTGAGCTGTTGCCCTTGATAAGGTAATTGAATAGATCTCATAAACTTGGATGGAAATTAAAACGTATCCAAAACACGTAATAACCAAAATTCCTGAAATAAATCTGACACCTGACCACGGTTGAGCAAATGATTAAAAAGTGTTGACATGGGACCCTTTATTGCTGCCACAAATATTTTATAAAACTTGGAACTAAACATATCCTCCCCAGGGCCTTTACCATTGGCTAACTGTCCTGTAGTCATTTCCAGCTGCCCCTCTGAGATAGGATTTAATAAAAGAGAAGCTGCCTCTTCCATCAGGGTAGGTAATTTTAGAACTTTCAAGAGAGTCATTGATTTGCTGCTCCTGCCCCTTATTTTCGGCCTGGTATAAGTACAAACTGGCAAAATACTCAAAGAAAAGTTATATAATTTACTTATCCGTACACTGCTTCATCTGTGGGTTCCTCATTCTGGTAACCATATTGCAATTAGCCCTCTCTTTTGCCTTCAGGCTAAAAAACAACCTATATATTCCCCATCCTCATAGACTTGTTGCTGAAATCTCTGATTATCGACCGATGCCTTTTGTAAAAAAAAAAAGATCCCTTATCTTTTCTTTTTAAGACATCCACCTATCCACTGTAGTGGGTGGCACTAGATCCTTAAAAGCTCTTTCTGCTTCTGCTTGCAGGGTGGCTTATTCTACCCCTTTTCTCTTCACTCAAAATAATTGTCTCAATTTAAGGGTTCCTCTATTGGTACCTTTAAAAGCCTCCCATATAGTTGATATATCCACTGATGCTTCATTTGTTCTGAAAAAGCTGACAATCTCGAAAGTAATCAAACTAAATCAAAGATACTTTATTCTGTTTCATAACCATCAAAGGTGCAAAACATCCATGAGATACATATAACAGATTTCGCTTCATTCAGTATCCTTGATCCATAAATATAATAGATCATTAAAATTAAGTCATAAAACGTAATCCCAGCAGACCTCATGCAATGCAATTTCATTACAGTTGTTTCTGTCGGAATATAAAGATAATCACTCAAATCAATAATCTTATCTCTGCAATGCCTATATTATTAATTAAAATTAACCCTAGGTACCAAGATATATAACACTCATGATATATTATAAAGTGCAATGTTCGGAAAAGTGCTTTTAAAGAGAATTAACTAAATATTTAAAATTGTTTCCACAGGAAAACCCATACACTAAAATTCTAAAATGCACAATGTTTCAGAAACTTCACCCACTTTATCCAAATATTGAACAAGAACCGACTCACAGAAAAAACGACCAGCCAGATGTATCAGTCAGCAATATTCGTTTCGCCTCTCTAAAATGTAGTACCTCCACGGGCCATTTTCTGCACACACCATGGAATTCAGGACACACAAACATAATATGGTCAAGAGTCTCAGAATTCATGCCAGAAGCTGGACATGAATCAGATGAGGAATTTGCTTTCCAATTTTTGCTGAACGATTGAAGGGGCAAACAGCCTCTTCTAAATCTAATAAAGTAGCTCTTGGCTGGTGGTGGTGTTATATTGTCCATATAGCTTTCAAAAGCAGGAGTAGGTTTAAATGCCAATAACCAATGCCCAGAGGGCCCATGAATATTATTTCTTGCCACAGTATAGACCATTAGGGCGATTTTAAGACCTGCTTGTCCGCCTCACAAAGTAATCCAGGATAGTAGAGGTTTTAAGTGCACCAGGTCATATTCTCTTTTCACCCCCATGTCAAAATAAACTGGGATCAAGGGGTACTTACGGGGACCGAGAGCAATGATCTGACGAATGTATTCTCCATCACTGCGAGCCTTGTGGTATCAGTGTAACCTCAAACTTCCACGCCATACAATGCAGTGTTATGGGACTTCGCTGAAATTGAATGTGAGTAAGTATTATTCTGGAAGCATAGAATTGCCTTAGATCTATGTGATATTGTTAGGGCTCCTTTATTTTCTTGATGGACCCACCTAAATTTGTCTGACAATGTCACGCCCAAATAGCCAAAGCTAAAGACCCTTTCCAAAAGGTCTTTCTCAGTCATTACTGAACAGCTCTTGTTAATACTCACACCAAAGACCATGAATTAGGTCTTTGCAGCATTTAAATCCAGACCCCTGTGGGCACAGAACTCCAGAAATGTATTTAGCAGATTTTGTATCCCCAACGGGGACTTGGAGATTAATAATGAATCATCTGCAAACAGGAGTATAGGTGTTTTAGCACCTTTGAGTGTCATTGATGCACTTTGTCAGGTCCTTGGCCGTATCATAAATATATATTGTGACTCCCATGTCTGCTAGTACTCACCGACAGCTCTCCCAGGGTATCAGATTGAATGCGGCATGCAGGTCAACAAATGCCACATAAAGTTTGTGATTACCCAACAGGACAAATTTCCAGTAATGGAGGGCACATTTAAAAACCTGAACTACAGTGCTAACTTTAGCACAAAATCCTGACGGAAAGGAGTTAGAATCCTCTGATCTTCCATCCACTCTTGCAATCTATTTAAGACCTGGCTGGCAAATATTTTCTGAAGGCAATCTACTAGGCTGACAGTCCTGTAATTTGATGGACAATTAGCACCTTATTATTTAAATATCGGGATTATTTCTGCCTCCCTCCAGGTATCCTGGATCTCCCCACCCCTTGCTATTGCATTAGAGAGAATGTTCGCATAACTAGCCCACAGCCTAGGTTCTGATTTATATAGGTTACCTGGTATGCCATCAGGACCAGGGGGCTTTAGTGACTTAAGATTTTTAATAACCGAAAGGTAATGAAATCCATCACATCCTTTTCCAGAATAATTGTCTTATCCATCACCCACCTCTTAACACTACTTGGTACAGGAACAGCACATTTCAACCCTATGGGCTGATGATCCATTAAGCCCAGCAAAGTGTGAGATATCAACAATTGCAAAATAAGGAGCCCCTAAAAAAGTCTCAGTCCAAGAGGCAGTGTTATACCTTTTCGAATAATAAGAATACAACCTAATTCCGGCCTTATTTCCCTGCCACATATCCACCACCCCTAACCGAAGAGAAATATCTTTAAACATGTTTTATGTGTGTCTCTTCCTTTGCATCCTACGAGCATTAGAGGAATCCAGCCTTAAATCCAGTACAACATTAAAATCACCCCCAATTAAAGCCTCACCCTGCAAATAGATTAATTCCCACCCCAGCTGGGAGTATTGCCCAGTGGCCCTTCCTGTCTTTAATAAGTGGCTGGTAGCTCATTCACAGCTCTTTTTTAACCAAAATTGCTACTCCCCTTTAGGTATAATTAGCTGAAGAGAAGAAATAATCCCAATGCTTCAGAAACGTTATCTTATTATACTTTCCCTTATCCAATGGGTCTCATGCAAAAGAACTACACTGGGCTTAAATTGCGCACACCAGGCAAACATTGCCTCCCTCTTCATTCTATTATTAAGCTCATTAACTGTGACACTAATAACTGTCATAGCCATCATCTTAAGAATCTGTAATACACCACCATAGTCTGGCAACCAGCAGAAATGTGGTAGGGGTCTCTACCCCAAGAATCACATACTTGTTATTTTTCTCATCATTTTTATAAAAACAATCTGATTTCCTTCCTTGGCCTCACCTTTCCCTTCCCTGTCAACCCACCCACCTCTCTTACCTCCTTCTTTCCCCTAACCTCACCAGACAACCCAAAACCCCTGAAGTGCCTAGCTCCTGATAGCTAAATCTTCCCATTCCGTCCATATGGTTGGTGCACTGGGTAGGTACCTGGGGCGGCTTTGTTGTAAAAATGAAAGCTCAACGCGTCTCTGTGAGTACACATGCGTACTCACAGTGCTGCCTCGGGCTTTCGTTTTAACACTTGAGGCCGACTAGAGCCTTCACTTCTTCCTATAGTTCTTACCCTAACTGGGGGTGAACCAATGACAAGTTAAAGTTTTGGATACATTTTAAGGTCTGTACAGGAGACCATTCTCTAGCCTATTCGGTCCTTGCGACTCTAAGGATAGGAGTCCATATATGCTCTGATTTACACATTGGAGAAGGTTTAGGATGCTGACATTCCTGTTTTGAAAGAATCACGAGCCTTGAAAAAGTCATTAAAATGACAAAACATGTGCATATCATCTACTAACCTGCGTGTCAATAGACTGTGGCTTTTTTATCTATGTCAACAGACTTTGGTTGAGTGATTGATGTAACAACAAGTGTTAGATACAGATGTTTGAAAAAGAATAAAATTTGATCTGCAACATCATAAGATCAAAATTATTGTACCCTTGTAGTGTTCCGGATTGTTTAATCATTCTTTTAAGGGGCGCTGGAACATGGAGAGGATTTTCTCCTCCAATCCTCCCCAGTCTGACACCCTCGGTGCAATAAGTACATTTTCCATCAATATCCTAACTTGCCCCAAGTTGGACTCTGAGCAGGATGATAGAATCCAGGGTTAGATGGGGGAGGAGAGGAAAGGTGTTTCCCAAAATCCCCTCTGAACTTTCTTGCCTCACCAAATGTCCCTCAGCTTGGCCAATATGTCTCTCTCCACCTTGCACCTCCAACAGGCTTGGATTTTTCCATTTCCGGAGCCCTCAATTCAACTGTGCCTTTTTGTTTTACTACTGGGTTCAGGGGTAGAGGAGTTTCTGTAATTGAATTTGAATTTTTGAATTTGTAAAAAATTTATAGAGCGCAAATTCACTATGCAGTTTCTTGGCGCTAGAGGATTCCTGGGCTGGAGAGGACACAGGGGACTATAGGCTGAAAGCTTGCTGGAACAAGAAAGTCTTGAGGGCTTTGCGGAACTCAATATATGTTATGTTATGTTATGTTATGTTAATTGAGGCTTATTGAGCGCACTAACACCCAAAGGTTTCTTGGCGCTAACTGGAAAAACATGTGAATGAACGGAAAATAATTTATTCAGGAAGGGTAAACAGAAGAGTCTTGAGGAGTTTCCTGAACTGAAAAAGGGAGTTGCTAGATTTAATAGTCAGAGGAAGGGAGTTCCAGAGCCTGGGGGCAAGGAAAGCAAAACGACGGCCACCAAATTTATGAAGTTTAAATTTGGGGATGACAACCAAGTGATGGGAAGCTGAACGAAGGAAGCGGGCAGGTTGGTACAAGGTAATCCGGGATTTCAAAAAAGCAGGGCAAGGACAGTGAAGGGATTTGAATGCCAGGCAGCCCATCTTGAAGGCCGCTCTCTCCTTCACTGGCAACCAATGGAGCCTGTGAAGCAGGGGCCTTGCCGATTGCCACTTAGGGATCTTGAATATGAGGCGGGCTGCCTGGTTTTGGACCACCTGAAGACGGTGTAAGAGGAAGCATGGGAGTGCATGATAAAGGGAATTAGAAAAATCCAGGCGCGATATGACAAGGGACAAGACGACCTGACACAGGGCCGCGTGAGGGAGTAGGTGCCTGATCTTCCGGATTTTTCGGAGTTGAAACATACACGAAGAAATCGTGGCACCCACTTGGGCCTTAAGTGACAGTTCGGCATCGATTGTCACCCCCAGACTCCTGACGGACTTGAGAGGTGTCGGGGGGGGGGAACCCAAGTCAGGAGGCCAAAACTGCGGGCCCCAAAAAGCGGCACTGGCGCCAGGAAGGAGTAGCTCAGTCTTTCCAGGATTGAGTTTCAATTGATTCTCATTCATCCATTGATGGATATGGATCATAGCGGCGTGGAAGTTGTTAGTTGCCTGAAGAGAATCAAGTGGAAAGACGAGCTGCAAGTCGTCAGCGTAATTGAAGACGCTGACGTCCCAGTTGTGAAGGGAGGAAATTAAAGGACGCAAATAAAGATTAAACAATAGCGGGGAGAGTGAAGAACCCTGGGGAACACCGCAAGTGATGGGGGATTTGGTTGCAGTGAAGGGGCCAAGGCGCACGGCTTGAGATGTTCCCGTCAGGAATGACTCCACCCACTTGAGAGCCATGCCCCGGATGCCAGCTTGTTCGACACGGTGGAGAAGGATGTCATGATCCACCGTGTCGAACGCGGCAGACAAGTCCAAGAGAACCAGAGCCTGCGGTCTCTTGGCATCTGCGTTCTCTCTCAAGGTATCCATGACTGCCAGGATGACTGCTTCCGTGGAATGGGCCGGCCTGAAGCCGGCCTGATTGGGCTCAAGGAAGCCCGAGCTCTCGATGAAAGTGGAGAGACATCCGGTGACATGGGCCTCAATGAGTTTTGACAAGTAGGGCAGCAACGATATTGGGCGGTAGTTGGAGAGTTCTGCCGCATCAGCCCCTGGCTTCTTCAGCAGAGGCAAGAGAATAGCCTCCTTGAAGGTTCCAGGGACTGTGCCAGAAGTGAGCGAGGCATTCAGAAAGGGAAGTACACACTCCGGCAATTTTAAGCAAACCTCACGCAGTACCGCGGGAGGACAATGATCCTCCGGCGAGCCCGATTTTACACGATTGGCTAGCTTCGCCAGGGAGGGGGGATCAGAATGGGAATTGAAGTGAAAGAGGATAGATTGCCCAGGGGGGTGTCCAGAGATAGTGACGGCCGAGGAGTAAAGATGATAGAATTTTTTATTTTAATGATTTTTTCAGAAAAAAAGAGGTTGAGAGCATCACAGGTCTCTTTAGAGGGGGTTTGAGCTGGAAGAGTCCTATCGTCCGTGGTCAGTTCGTTCATAATCCTGAACACCTCACGAGATTTGTTGGTTGCAGTGAGGATTCTGTCGGAAATATGCTCCGATTTGGCTGATAAAATAGCCAATTTATATTCCCTCCGAGCAGTAACAAACAACTGTCTGGAAGACAAGGAATAATCCCGTCTCCAGATACGTTCCCATTGGCGTACCTCAAGTTTCATTTGCTTGAGGTTGGCCGAGAACCATCGGTTGGCATTAGGATGTCTGGTACAGGGGAATTTGACTACAGGGGCAAATAGGTCACTAGCCCCTTTCAACCAGCTGCAGATGTTAGAGTCGAGCCTATTGATATCCTCACAAGGGAGGGTGCTCGGACAGGTAGAGGCCAGGGTAGTTATAAAACCCTTGGTATCGTAGTTCTTCCAATTGCGTGCAGAGCCCCCTGCCCTTAGTGGGGCCTTAATTCGCCCACTGAGTGTGATGGTCAGGTCGACTATGAAATGGTCTGACCAAACGCATGGGAGTGTAGAAGGGGTTGAAAGGGATATATTCGAGGTCCAGACCTGGTCTAGTATGTGGCCTTTTGCGTGCGTCGGAGAGGTGACTTGCTGACTCAAATTCAGACTAGTCAGAATCTCAGATAGTGCTGTGGCATGGGCCCCAGCGTCGGTGTCCTCAAACCAATAATTAAAATCCCCAAATAGGGCAAAGCTAGGTAGTGAAGGCAAAAGGGCAGACAGCTGTTCGCAGAGTTTCTCTGCGAAGTCTGGCATGGGGCGGGGCGGACGATATAAAAGGCCAAATGAAAAGGCCCCCACTTCCGTCCCCAGATTAATAACCAGATTCTCTACTTGAGGAAGTGCAAGGGAAAATGACGAGATAAGATGGAAACGTTTCGAGATAATGGCAGCCACCCCCCCACCGGGGTGATCGGCAGTGCGGTCAGCATGGAGAATAAAATAATCCGGGGGAAGGGCTGCCAAGATGTCTGGAAGAGAATTCTCAGTGAGCCAGGACTCAGTAAGCAGAAGGAGATCGGGGCTTTCTTGTAACAGCAAGGTGAAGATATCTGCCTGGTGTTTGACCATAGAGCGGGTGTTTAGAAGTAAAGTCCGGATGGAGGTGTGAGTCTGTGCAGAGGCCGAGCAGTAGACCGGGGGGGCGGGCGGGAGGGGGGGGTTGCAAGAAATACCAAGTGCAGTAAGTTTCCCCATGGTGACAGAAGGGGGGGCCAACCCAGGTAGATGGCAGAGTCTGAGTTGGCTGGCTGTATATGAGATGTTATGACAAGCCTCTCCTGCCCCTTGCCCCTACCGGCCGCGGACGGGTGCAGACGGGCTTAACTCTGGCGCAACTCCGGCGCGTTTTCGGCGCGCCCGCTGCGCTCGTCCGCTGCGCTGACGCATGGAGGCAATATAAGTAGGCTCTGACGAGGGAGGTGGGAGGAGTCAGCAGGGCGGGAAGGGTGGGGTATTTTAAAAATGAATAGCGTCTAGCGCTCGTATTCAGCGCGACGGCGAGGGGGTGATGATTCTGCTCCCACTCAGCAGAGAGAATGAAGGTAATTTAAAAAGAAAGTGTTCCCAGCGCGCAGCATGCAAGCCCTCTGCCACCGGGCTGCTTGTCTGTGCTGGGGAAAAGTGGGCGGAGCCTAAGTAGGCTCTGACGAGGGAGGTGGGAGGAGTCAGCAGGGCGGGAAGGGTGGGGTATTTTAAAAATGAATAGCGTCTAGCGCTCGTATTCAGCGCGACGGCGAGGGGGTGATGATTCTGCTCCCACTCAGCAGAGAGAATGAAGGTAATTTAAAAAGAAAGTGTTCCCAGCGCGCAGCATGCAAGCCCTCTGCCACCGGGCTGCTTGTCTGTGCTGGGGAAAAGTGGGCGGAGCCTAAGTAGGCTCTGACGAGGGAGGTGGGAGGAGTCAGCAGGGCGGGAAGGGTGGGGTATTTTAAAAATGAATAGCGTCTAGCGCTCGTATTCAGCGCGACGGCGAGGGGGTGATGATTCTGCTCCCACTCAGCAGAGAGAATGAAGGTAATTTAAAAAGAAAGTGTTCCCAGCGCGCAGCATGCAAGCCCTCTGCCACCGGGCTGCTTGTCTTTGCTGGGGGAAAGTGGGCGGAGCCTAAGTAGGCTCTGACGAGGGAGGTGGGAGGAGTCAGCAGGGCGGGAAGGGTGGGGTATTTTAAAAATGAATAGCGTCTAGCGCTCGTATTCAGCGCGACGGCGAGGGGGTGATGATTCTGCTCCCACTCAGCAGAGAGAATGAAGGTAATTTAAAAAGAAAGTGTTCCCAGCGCGCAGCATGCAAGCCCTCTGCCACCGGGCTGCTTGTCTGTGCTGGGGAAAAGTGGGCGGAGCCTAAGTAGGCTCTGACGAGGGAGGTGGGAGGAGTCAGCAGGGCGGGAAGGGTGGGGTATTTTAAAAATGAATAGCGTCTAGCGCTCGTATTCAGCGCGACGGCGAGGGGGTGATGATTCTGCTCCCACTCAGCAGAGAGAATGAAGGTAATTTAAAAAGAAAGTGTTCCCAGCGCGCAGCATGCAAGCCCTCTGCCACCGGGCTGCTTGTCTGTGCTGGGGAAAAGTGGGCGGAGCCTAAGTAGGCTCTGACGAGGGAGGTGGGAGGAGTCAGCAGGGCGGGAAGGGTGGGGTATTTTAAAAATGAATAGCGTCTAGCGCTCGTATTCAGCGCGACGGCGAGGGGGTGATTCTGCTCCCACTCAGCAGAGAGAATGAAGGTAATTTAAAAAGAAAGTGTTCCTAGCGCGCAGCATGCAAGCCCTCTGCCACCGGGCTGCTTGTCTGAATATAGGAGGGGGAGAGTCTAACAAGAGGCGGAAGAGTGTTCCAGAAAGTGGGCGCAAGAACCGAAAATTTCTGGCCTCCCGATCTTTTTTTCTTGAAGCGAGGGATAACTAATAAGGATTTAGTGGAGGAACGTAGATCTCTAGAAGGGCATTAGTTGGTGAAAGCAGGAGCAGTGCCCGCCCGGGCTTGAAAAGTAAGGCAGCCAAGTTTGAAAAGGGCCCGTTGTTTGATGGGAAGCCAGTGAAGGGCAGTGAGAAGGGGTGAGGAGTGGTGATATTTAGATAGGCCATGTACCAGGCGAGCTGCCTGGTTCTGCACCAGCTGAAGGCGTTGAAGTGCATAGGCGGGAGCACCGTTATAAATAATGTTCCCATAATCGATCTTAGATAAGACCATGGCCATTACAATCAGTTTGAGTGCAGAGGGAGAGAAAAACCGGGATACTTTCCTAATGATACGCAGGGTAAAGAAACAAGAAGAAACAACAGAACTAATGTGGGTGTGAAGTGTCAAGTGATGATTAAGTGTGATGCCGAGGGTCTTAACTGAAAAAGAGGGGGTGGGAGGTGAGCCAAGAGAGGGGGGCCAGAATGAGGGAGACCAGGGGTTGCCACTGCCTCCAGTCAGGATCAGCTCTGTTTTATCCGGGTTGAGTTTAAGGTGGTTTGCATTCATCCAATCCCGGATAAACAGCATGACGGACTGGAAGCTAGTGATACCTGATGAAGGGGAAGAAAAATTAAAAATAAGTTGGAGGTCATCAGCATAGTTGTAGACTGTGACCTCCAATTGTTGCAGTGCAAAAATAAGAGGGAAAATGTAAAGGTTGAATAAAAGGGGAGAGAGGGAGGAGCCCTGAGGGACGCCACATTTCACCCTGCGGGGCGGGGCAGAGAATTCAGCAAGGTGGACCGCCTGGGTACGGTCAGCCAGGAAGGAGCCTATCCAGGTCAGTACCTGTCCCCCTATGCCCGCCGCCTTGACACGGGACAAGAGGATGGAATGGTCCATCGTGTCAAATGCGGCGGACAGATCCAGGAGGACCAGGGCCTGAGGGGTGTTGGTATCAAGTCCCTCCCTGAGTTGGTCCATGACCGAAATAACCACCTTCTCAGTAGAGTGGCGGGGGTGGAAGCCCGCCTGGCAGGGTGCAAGGTAGTTACTGTCCTCTATAAAGGAGCTGAGCACCTGGGTGACATGGGACTCAGCTACCTTTCCCAAGTAAGGGAGAAGGGATATAGGGCGGTAGTTTGCCGGGGAGGAAAGATCGGCCCCCGTTTTTTTTAGTATAGGAAGGATTATAGCAGTCTTGAAAGGGGCAGGGACGAAGCCATGCGTGAGGCAGTTATTCAGAAGGGTAAGAGCAGGGGATGGGCATTCAATAAAAAATCTGACGGAGAATGCGTGCCGGGCAGATGTCAGCTGGGGAGCCCGACTTGACACGCCTAAGTAAAGGGGGCAGGGATTCTCTAGTCAGTGCGGGAATAGAGGTGAGGGACCGATTATTGCCTGGTGGCTGCGGGTGAGTGAAAATGGGCGAAGGGGAGGGGATGTTGGCTTTGATGCGGACTATCTTTTCAATGAAAAACTCGTTAAGCGAGTCGCATAGGGCCTGGGAGGGGGGGATCTTGGGCAGAGTTCTGTCCGATGATGCCAGCTCGTGGACGGTGGAGAAAATCTCACGTGGCTGGCTTTCTGCAGCTAGAATGCGCCCAGAAAAATATTCTGTTTTTGCTGTCAAGATGGCTTGTTTATATTCACTGAGTAAGGTGATGAAGTGTTGTCTTCGGGTCGGGCAGTATGCCCATCTCCAAGCTCGTTCGGCCTGCCGTAACTCTAGTTTCTTGGCTTTAAGGCCAGGGCTGAACCACTTGTTAGCATTGTGGGTGCGGTTGATGGTAATCCGCTTCAGGGGGGAAACTGGGTCGCAGGCTTTGGTGAGCCAGCGATCTAGGATGGTAGCCTGAGAGTGTGGAGCCGAGCCCGATAGATCTGGGCAGGTGGCAGCTAACGAGTTACACAGAGATGGAATGTCGACTTGATTCCAATTCCTTGCCCAGGTGTTTTTGGGGAGGGAAGGTGTTATTTTATGGCTCAAATCCAAGGAAAAGGCGAGTAGGGAATGATCCGACCATGGACAGGGCGAAATAGTAGGAGTGGAAGTCGGGATGTTTAGTGTCCAAATCTGATCAAGGATATGGCCCCGGATATGAGTGGGACCATGAACGTGCTGAGTGAAGTTAAGGCTGAGAAGCATTTGAGTAAAGTCTTTGGAAGTGGTGTCCTCGGCGGGGTCAGTAGGCCAGAAATTGAAGTCTCCCAGAACGAGGACAGAGGCACTATTGACTACTAAGGTGGCCAGTAAATCCTGGAAAGCGGAGAGAAAGCCAAGGGGTGCCTGGGGTGGCCGATACGTTAATACACAAGTGATTGGAATCTTGAAAGAAGTGGAACATACTACGAGGCAGTCAGCTGCTGGTAGCATGGGCGATGCAAGTATCTGAAAATGGAATCCCTTGCGGGCAATCAGGGCTACACCGCCACCTGCTCTCTCCTCAGATCGATCTGCACGGAGCATAGAGTAGTGGGGCGGGAGGGCTGCCAGGACGCTCGGTAGGGAGTCAGACCTATACCATGTTTCGGTTAAGAACAATAGGTCTGGGGTATTGGAATCTAAAAGGTCAAATATTTCAGTCTGGTGCTTGACGGCTGATCTCGTGTTCAGAAGGAGGACAGCAGTGGAGAGGGGGGGAGGACGGGCGTGATAGGCATAGACGAGGCAATGCCAAGGTTTTGAGCATAAGACAATGTTGCAGGGTTTAGCGGCCAATTTTTATTAAAGGAACACAGTTGTTCAGAGGTATATGTTAGAAATCGCGCATAGTGGTGTGCCTCTTGCCCCGGTCTGTAGCTTTTTGATTTCCTTTCAGTAGCTCCTGCTTCTTACCCCTGACCTTACGAGTTCTTTTTCATTCTCTCCATTCCATTTTCTCCTCTTAGTGTATCTTCTGAGTCTGTAGAGGCCTTAAGATGCCTCATTGAAGGGTTCATTAAAGAGAGTGGATCTATTTTGCCTGATTGGCTTAACTTTGCAAGGACACTACCTTGATAAGATTTCCCTTTTCTCATGGAGGTCTTCCTTTTTAACATGCCATCAGATTAATCCTCTTCATATTTGTGTCCACAATTGCAGCATTTGAGGAAAGACGATTAGATCATGTAGGCCTTCTTTTATTGTATAGCTTCCCCTGGGCACAGAACGACTGCCACTAATGCTGCCACAACCTGACCCCTACAGCAGCAAAGGAGTTCAGATTTGTCACCCCCATGGATATTTTACAATGGGTAAATGTTCCTAAGCAGGGGAAACCCGCGCTCTAATCCCAAAATGTATTCCACCAACAGAGCTGTGCTGTGAGTTGTAGACAATTACAAATTAAATCTTCTATTTCACATCTTATATCCAGCCTATCACTCATTAAAAAAGGGTTTTTACAGACACATGAGCACCGCAAAGGCAGGGGGAGCCAGTATTATCCTGTCCTATTTAGACTGTTGCAGAAACCCAGGAGATGGTAATGAGTCTTTATACATGGAACCCCCCAGGAAAAAACAACAAGGGACCTCAGCTAAGCTAGGCTATGTCCAACAACGACTTACCAGGCTTCAAGAACCACGCAAAACCACACTTGAAGTCGCTGGAGGAGACCAGATCACAAACATGGGGCAATACCTTTCTCTCCTGCCCTTCACTCCTTTGCATCCTTCATCTACCTGCGGTCACTGCAGCCCTACCACTGCTTCTCTCCCAGTCCGGCATCCAGTCCTGTAAAACCTACCATGTAGCATGGCAGCAGAGCCTCTTGCCTTCTGCTTCTGCCCACATCTCCAATGGGTTACAATGGTCCAATGACTAGCTCTGTCTCCCCTACCATCTACTCTCCCAGGCTCTCAGTTACAGTCTCAAATGCTGTGACCGTGAGCACAGACCACCACCTCCACCCGCTCTGCTCGTTGTGCAGGGCTCAGATGGCGAGCCGCCATGACAGGAGAGATCAGGTCAGCAAACCTCTCTCGTAATTCTAGAACCGATCAACATCCCGAATAATCCTTTCTAAATTCTTCCTTCCTCTATCCATTCTTTATCCTGTTCATCCAACTAACAGACTCACATTTCTACCACTCCCAACTCTCCCAATAACGATTTATATTCCCCTCTACTAATCCATCACTAATTCACCTTTGGATTCCGGCGTAGTATGCTACTCGCCAGAAAACACTTCAACAATGTGTCATGGGTAGTAAGTGCCATATAAATACAATTACAAATATATAAATGATTTCACCAATTAACAAAAAAGATATTTCAAAATGTTTTTAAATATATTCATAAGCACTTCCCATGCTACTCCCATACAAACACAACAGTGCCCCAATAATGTTTAATACAAATAATAATTTCAATTTAGTAAACACAATGAACACCAAAATGCAAAATATATACACTATATTCAGATTGGCTTTTCAAAACAACCACATGTTTGTAAAATTAAAAACAAATATTGAATAATTTGCATATTCAGAAACAAATTGACCAGTAAAAAAGAATTAATGTAGTGAAAAGTTGAATAGACATGAATATATTTAAATCACTTCCCACCCCAATCCCGTACAAGCCCATCAATCTGCAAAAATAATAATATTTAAAAAAATCTATTAATTTAGGGATAGTTTAATCATTTAGGATATATAAAATACAAACATTGTCTGCAATAAACACATTCAAAATCAATATGCAAAAATGTACATATAAAAATTAATTCATTATCTTACAAAATTAATAATCAAATGAACCATATAAATTGTAAAAAAATCTATGTTTTATATATTAAAACATATATATTTTAATACACTTCCCAACATACTCCCATAGAAGCCCAACAACCCACCAACAAAACAAATTAAAGTTAAATATATATAGGTTTTCCTGTTTTCAGTTTTGAATTGCTGCGAATTCTGTTGGTACTATAGCAGTGTTTTCCAATGTTTTCAAAAAAGTGTAAAACTTAGTGATTATCAATGTTTACTCTTTTTTGCTATGTACAAAATTAGAGGAATGATGTATTTTCCGGTGCTTTTATTGATTTTATTAACATTTTTTTTAGCATAAATGATAAGGATGGTAACTAGCACTGCACACATAACACTTCTCGACCAGGGATCCTGACCCTCTCACATGGTGACCGGGGACCAATGTTCCCTCTAATTCTTTTCCTCTGTGTGCTGCAGTGTAGGGTCGTTGTGCACTGCAGCCATGGCTATGTGCGCCAGGAGCCAGACAGCGCGTGTGGGTGCAGTGCCAAATATCACTCCAAACTTATGCTTAAACACGTGAAAAGACTGTGAATTTCCACACATACAGCACCATGTTAAGGGTCTTAAGGCAGGTTTGGAATTTAGATACTCAGAAAACAACACTCCACTGAGGAGTAAGGGTCAAAGGGAAACGTTTAAAGACTACAACAGATTCAATATCCAAATCTAATTGATAACAATACACAAATAATCTGGTAGTCTAACAAAAATAAAAACTACTACAGAAGGCTAGAGAACTAGATTGCAAATGTGATCACCCATCGAAATTACATATGGTGACCACTGGCATTACTACAGTATGTACGACTCCATGACAGTAGAGACCCTGAGGAGGGGAAAAGGAAATAAGGATTTCCATCAACTGCCCTTGATGGTCAGTGTCATCACCTCAGTTCTACTGGCAGCAAGCCAGAGACCAGTGAAGTAGGTGTTGTTAGAGACCAATGAAGAAAAGGAAAAGAAAGATTGACAGCCTAATTATCCAAAAGGGTATACTGACCAAAACAATCAAATGCAGTGCAAAAGAAAATATCTATGTGAAGTAAAGTTAAAAAAGATTCAGCAGCAATCCAAACACCTTTATTAATGACTGCTGTCGATCTTAATAAAAAGAGTGTCGGCATGTAACAAATCTGCCGGATGTAGTTGCAATTTAGATACACATGCCATGACATGAATTGGTTACACAGGCAAGTACACTTCGGGTTTAGAAAAGCACAAGACTCCCTTGGTGGTACCATCATAAGATTTGACTGCTGTAGGTGTAATGCTACTTGGTGCATTATATACCTGGATGCATAGACAGGAAGAAGCAACAAAATACCAGCCAGGTGGCACACTAGGCTTAGCAGAGAGATTTCTAACTTACTTGTTACCTAAAAAAATGCAGGAAGTCCAAAAGAATGGCGAGTGCTTTACACGTTGTGCTTTTGGACTTTTGGCAGCCAACTTCAACTAGGCACAGCCAGGGACGCCTTTAACACTAGTGACGCCCTAGGTACAATGTTTGTTGGCGCCCCCCCAATGGCCACGTCTACCACAGATTCCCTTACTAGCACCCTTTAATAGGGGCCCTGAAGTCTCCAGAACCACTGTCTCTCTGATTCATTTAGTTCTATAGCACCACTCATACCAGTGTAAGGTGTCAGAGAGTGCTTATTATGGAAAAGTACAAATTCAGAATTTAAAATGTAACACCATTGTTAGAGGTTCTCTTTAAAAACAAATGATTTTTTTACCCAAATGAACCCTTATGGCAAGATTAGGATAATGAAAGACTGGGCAAAAACATATTGCTCTAACATAATACTTGCAGTTAACACACAGCTGTTTGATGACAGTTAATAGCTCAATGCTCTATATTAGGATTTTGACTTACAAACCACAAGTAGCAAAATGAGCTTTCTTACAGAAGCAGTAACCCTCTGACCTATTTACATTACATGCACATTGTTATCTGATTGGTACACGTTCTTAGCAGCAGGCATTTTACCCACTGTGTGACCTTTGGATGAGTCAAAACTTCCACTAGACAAACGGTCTCTTTCCAGGAAGATTTAGACATTTTAATTGATGCCTGAAAATTGCTGGAGGCCAGGAACACGCAGGTGCTTTAAAAATGTTATTATACTTGCAAAAATGACGCCTCCACCCCAAGCCAGTGCCCGGTGTGGTGGCACCGATCTGGAGCAAGCCCTGGGAACAGCTTTCAGCCAAAGGATTGTCTGCATGGAGAAACTTCTGCCATTCCCTGCATCCAACTCTTCACACAAGGAAAACACCCTCATTATATATATAGTCAGCTGCATGCAGCAAAGCATTGCAGTGGCCTTAGCCTATCTCCATTCACAGCTCACAATCTGGATGCCAACTACTGATGTGTATAATTTTTAGGAGGCTTGGCTGCAGCAAGTCCAAAAGCACGATGTGTGCTTTATATATAGCTGCCAAAAAGTCAAAAGTTGCAGGAGAGAACCTGTCTTATCTTAAACTTACCCACGGATTCACTGAGTGCTGGGTAAATCATTCCTGCTGCTTTGCCTGGTCTCTGTAACTGGAGTCTGTGGGGGTCACTCGCTGCAGACAGGTGATCTGACAGTGTTGTGATATACTGGGGGCAAAACTGGACCATCTGCGAGACGCGCGAGCGCGTTAACCAAGATGGCCACCGCCACCGGAGCTTCGTGAATTCCACAGCCCGTTTTTACAATTAATGACAATATTTGTGTCATAAAATCGGCGTAAATAGCAGCGCTTGCCTGCCTTTGCTATTACTTACCTCCCTGGTGAATTTTTGGCGATTCTGTTTGCTGAACTTATCTCATTGGCTCCATGGTTCCTGCTCCCAGCCTAGCCTGCAGGTACTACCGTCTCTGAGCACTTAGGGGCGGAGTAATATTCATGACAGGGCCTGGCTTGGGCCTAGCCACGCCTCCAGTTCAATATAGCTGCTGCACCAGTAGTTTTTGAGGGGTTTTCTGATGGTTCTTCAATAATTACCTTATTTTCATCACTTTTTGAGGCTGTTTTTTATAATTTATTGCTTATTCTCACATATTTGTGAATTGTTTTCACCTTAAAAATGGATTCAAAGAATTCTACTACTAATAAACGGAAGCAGCAAGTTTCTCCTCCTCCAACCAAATCTAAAGTGGTGGAATCTTCAGAACCTTCCCTTGCATTAATTTTGGAGGAAATTAAAGCACTGCGTCTAAATACTGATACTATCGCCTCAGAAGTCAAGAATGTCCGTAAAGATATGGCCTCTATGTCAATGAAGGTCTCTGATAACTCTATCAAAATCCAAGATAATAAAAACAAAATTGACGCTTTCACACCTTTAATGGCTAAAATAGTCCCAATGCATACTCAGCTGTTGGACATGGAAAATCGTAATAGGCAATACAACCTTCGTATTTTTAATCTGCCTGAAGATGTTGAGGGGTCAAACTGTCGTTTATATCTAGAATCTCTACTTCCTGGTCTTTTGAACATTACATTTCCAGAAAAATTTGAGGTGGATAAAGCCCATAGAGTCCCCTCACACCGAAATCCTCCACATACTAAACCCAGGCAAATGATATTCAAGGTCCTGCGTCATCATCATCGGATGTATGACGTTACATCGCAAACTTTTACAACGCACACCGTTACAACGCAATTTTTACAACGCAGATACATTTACAACAAATGCTTTTACAACGCATGACATTACATAGCAGATGCTATTACAACGCATGCCATTACAACGTAAGTATAGGTAAGTATATTATTTTTTAAAAAAAATGTAATTTATTAAAATTTAATTAATTTAATAAATTAAATTATTTTTTAATAATTAATTTGTAAATATATATACTTTAAAAAATAGTTTATTTTAAAAAGAACAATTATTATTAAAGAACTAATATTAAAAAATAATAAAATTATTAAAATTAATTATTTAAATTATTTAAAATTGTTTATTTAAAAACAAAACCCTAAAAATACCCGTTACCCTGAACCCTTAAAATACCCATGTACCCCATAACCCATACCTAGCCCTGAAACCTAAAAATACCCCTGTACCCCAAAACCCAAACCTAGCCCTGAAACCAAAAAATACCCCTGTACCCCAAAACCCATACCTAGCCCTGAAACCTAAAAATACCCCTGTACCCCAAAACCCAAACCTAGCCCTGAAACCTAAAAATACCCCTGTACCCCAAAACCCAAACCTAGCCCTGAAACCTAAAAATACCCCTGTACCCCAAAACCCAAACCTAACCCTGAAACCTAAAAATACCCCTGTACCCCAAAACCCATACCTAGCCCTGAAACCTAAAAATACCCATGTACCCCAAAACCCAAACCTAGCCCTGAAACCTAAAAATACCCCTGTACCCCAAAACCCAAACCTAGCCCTGAAACCTAAAAATACCCCTGTACCCCAAAACCCAAACCTAGCCCTGAAACCTAAAAATACCCCTGTACCCCAAAGCCCAAAGCCAGCCCTGAAACCTACAAATACCCCTGCACCCCAAAACCCAAACCTAACCCTGAAACCTAAAAATACTCCTGTACCCCAAAACCCATACCTAGCCCTGAAACCTAAAAATACCCCTGTACCCCAAAACCCATACCTAGCCCTGAAACCTAAAAATACCCCTGTACCCCAAAACCCAAACCTAGCCCTGAAACCTAAAAATACCCCTGTACCCCAAAACCCAAACCTAGCCCTGAAACCTAAAAATACCCCTGTACCCCATAACCCAAAACAAAATATATACTATTACTTAAATTACTTTATTTAATTTACATTTTAAAAAAATGATTAAAAAAAATAACATACTTACCAATACTTACGTTGTAATGGCATGCGTTGTAATAGCATCTGCTATGTAATGTCATGCGTTGTAAAGGCATGCGTTGTAACGGATCCTGCGTTGTAATGGTGTGCGTTGTAATGGTGTGCGTTGTAATAGTTGCGTTGTAAGGGTTGTTTCCCTCATCATCTGGTTCTCATCAGGAAAGCTGCGAGAGAAATTCCATCATTACTAGTGAATGGTACCAAAATCTTTATTCATCAGGACTTTGCTAAAGTAACAGTTGCTATTCGTAAGGAGTTTTCTACGTTTCGCCCACAGCTAAGGAGCCTTGGATTCAAATATGGTCTTTTTGATCCTTCTACGATGCGAGTATGGAAAGACAATTTTCCCAAATCTTTTCAGCGACCTGAAGATCTACGGTTATTTCTTGATCAGCAAGCCTCGCCATCAATGGACACTCATGATCCTAACACTTGACTTCTTCTAGGTTGACTTCATTCGACACATATTTGCAATCTTATACTCACGGGCTTCAACGGTTCTTGGCCATGCTTGTAGAACGGGTGTGCGTTTCCTTGTCTTTATTTATGTTTCTTGTTTGTTCCTTTTTCTCTCTTTTCTGTTCTTCCTTCTCATATATCATATATAGAGTTACTTTCTTCACCTGGCGGTTTCTTCCTTCTTCTTGTTCTGTCTCCTTCTTCTCTTTCCTTCTATTTTCTAATGGCTACTATTCATAATATCAACATTGTTTCTCTTAATGTGAAAGGTTTGAGACATCCAATTAAACGCACACAAATTTTAGATTACTTGGGTAGTTGTAAGGCTGATATTTGTTTTGGTCAGGAAACACATGTTGAGGATAAGGTCTTACAATATATGAATAAAAAATGGGTTGATACTGTTGTTTCCTCACCTGCTACAGGTAAGAAAAACGGGGTCGCTATTTTCTTTGCGAAGCGATTACACTGTCAAATCCTCAGTAAGGTTTCAGATTCTGAAAGCAGATACATTATAGTCAAAATTAAACTGCATGATTCTTTTTTCTTTTTATTTAATATTTATGGCCCTACGGCAGATGATCCAGTATTTTGGTCTACTATTACTACTGAAGTTTTAAAGTTGGGTAATGTTCCAATGATCGTTGGGGGGGATTTTAATGTTATTGCTGACCCATTGTTAGATAGGTTATATGCTACCAAATTCCGACCTCCCAAGGTTTTCCATGCTTTTAAGGCTTTTACTAATACCACCAAATTAGCTGATATATGGAGGTTACATTTTCCCACTGATAAATGTTTTTCTTTTTTCTCCAACCCTCATAATTCCCATTCCAGAATTGATTATTTTCTGCTTTCTCCTTCTCTTATTCAATTTGCAACTAACCCTGTCATTGGTAACATTGATGTATCTGACCATGCCTTAATATCCTTTGTTTTAAATGTTTCTTCCACTTTTACTAAACAAACTAGATGGCGTATGAACACTGGCATTGTCCTCAAAGATATTCACAAACCAAAATTATTACAAGCTATTCAAGATAACTTTTTGTTTAACCCGGAACATTCTACTTCTATAGTCAATAGATGGGATGCATTTAAGGCTTATATTAGAGGCACTACCATCTCCATTATGGCTCATGAGAACAAACAATTTAACTCTAGTATTAAACTCCTAGAGAAACAAATAGCTAAATTTGAGCGTTTATTCATTACTTCCAATGATCCTCAATACAAACTTAAACTACAAAAAACTTAGATATGAATTTAATGCTATCCTTAGTACTAGGGCTGGGGTTCAACTCTCTAAATCCAATGCTAGATTTCGCTTCAACTCCAATAGGTCTGGGAAACTCCTCGCAAACTACTTGCGCATTAAAAGGGATAAAACGCAAATAACTTCCATTCATGGTCCTCATGGTAAAGTTGCACTTTCCCATAATGATATTGTCCAGGAATTTTTGCATTTTTACTCCACCTAATACAACAAGCCAGATTTTTGTGATGATTCCTTACTTGATTCTTTTCTGAATACTTGTGATTTGCCCCACATTTCTCCTTCAGATCGCCTTGGATTAGATTCACCAATTACTAATGATGAGATCCTGAATGCCATTAAATCACTTTCAAAGAATAAATCTCCCGGTCCTGATGGCATTCCTGCTGAATTTTATAAAGAATTTCGACCTCATCTTTTACCATATTTATCCCAACTTTTTTCACATTTTGGGTCCTCGGGAACCATTTCAGGCTCTTTTTCGGAAGCTTTAATTATTGTGCTCCCTAAGCCTGATAAAGATCCTACCCTTGTCTCTAATTACCATCCCATTTCCCTAATAAACCAAGACTGTAAGCTCTATGCTAAAATCCTTGCCTCTAGATTAGCTCCTGTCCTTCATTCTATTATTCATCCAGACCAATCTGGTTTTATGAAAAATAGATACTCTGCTAACAATACTAGAACATTATTACATGTTATTGAACAGAGCCCTTCCCTTCTTGTCCCTGCTGGTGTCATGGCTTTAGATGCGGAAAAAGCCTTTGATAAAATTCATTGGCAGTTTTTATTTAAAACTTTATTGTCATTTAATTTTGGTCCCTCTTTTATTCGTATGGTTTCTGCCTTATATTATGCTCCCACTGCCCGACTGTTTATTAATGGTCAAATTTCTACTCCATTTTCCCTTTTTAGAGGCACACGACAGGGTTGTCCCCTTTCCCCTCTCCTATTCTTACTAGGAATAGAGCCTTTTCTTAATTACATACGTCATTGTAAAGACATCCAGGGTATCACAATTAAAGATGTTACTGTCAAAACTTTAGCTTATGCGGATGATGTTTTACTGTTTATTAGTAATACGATTTCTTCTGTTCCATCCTTATTAGATATTATTGCCAAATATTCTGCCGTCTCTGGGTATAAATTAAATGTTACTAAAACTGATTTTTTCCCTTTAAATGTGCTTTGTACCCCCGATATGTTACCTTCATTTGATATTATTTGGCAAAACAGCAAATTGAAATACCTTGGCATTTTATTCTCATCTTCATTGCATGCAACGTTAAAATTAAATCGTACTTTTCTATATGAATATGTCAAAAACAAAACTTCTAAATGGTCTTCCCTTCATCTCTCCTGGTGGGGGAGAATGGAATCTATAAAAATGAATCTTGCCCCGAAAATCTTTTACTCCCTTGCTATGATCCCCACTCAATTTCCACTAAAATTTTATAAAGATATTGATAAAATATTGTCCAAATTTCTTTGGAACAATAAGCCTCCTCGTATTGCTTACAAAAAATTGAAAATCCCTAAATGTCAAGCAGGATTTGCCCTCCCTGACTTTTATCTGTACCATAAGGCTTTCATATTAAAACAGAGTTCGTTATGGTTTACTGCTTCTCACGTTGTTAAGCCTCCTATTTGGTTTCATATTGAAAAATCTCTGGTAGACCCTTTCCCATTACCCTCCCTGTTAACCATGTCTCATTCCTCCAAGGTTGTACATTACTCAACCATAATCAAATCATCCAGATTATTATTTAATTGATTTGGATTCTAATTTTGCCTCTCCTCTACTTTCTATGGTACATTTATCCCTGTGGCACAGTGCTCTAATAACACTGAACAGAAATGTCACTTTCTGGTCCTCATGGATTACAAAGGGCATTTTCTATCTTAAAGATATTTTTTCTGATGGTGCCTTTATCCCCTTTGCTCAGCTCCAATTGCAATTTAATCTACCAGAGTCCGATTTGCTTAAGTACCAATTTTTGTGTAACTCTATTTTAGACTCCTTTCCGAATGGTATCCCTTCTATGACAACAACTGATTTGATGATTTACCTCAATGTTGTTTCTGTTTCCTCTAAAGCAGTTTCTGTATTTTATAAAAAATTCACCACTTCATTAGGAACCAACATTGATGCAATTTCAACCTTTTGGAATACTGAACTTTCCATTTCTCTATCTGTTGACTCTTGGTCATTAGTTTGGACCAATAGTGTTTCTGGATGGTTACCAGTATCCCTCTACCAAACCAATGCTTACATATTGTTTAATTCCTTATGGTCCCCATCACAACTGTTTTGTGCTAAATTGCTTCCATCAGATCTCTGTTGGCACTGTAAAGCCTCTCCTGGGTTATTACGTCATATGTTATTTGATTGCCCAGTTATTCTGAAATTTTGGACTGAAGTCTGGGATGTAATATTGAAAATTTTACCTATACGTGATGTGCTTTCTTATAAATTGTTAATTTGTAAATCACTTGCTTTAACGCACCCTCTTGATAATGCTGAAGCAAAGTTATTCAATTTCTTGGTTTCAGCTGCGTTAAAATCAATCACTTTTTGTTGGAAGGACGCTACTTCTCTTTCAGTTTATGCCTGGTGGTCCTGGATTATCTTTACAAGAAGAGGTGCTCAATTGTCTCTACAAGGCGTTCATCACAATTCAGTTTCTTATCAATCTTTTTGGTACCCTATTGATTCATATTTATTGCGGTGATTCCAGTTATTTATTAATTGTTATATTTAATGCTGTTCCATTTATGGTAACTCTATTTTTCGAGTTTATTGTAATATGATAAGTTATTTCCACCCCCTCCTCCTCTGTATTTGTTGACTGGAGTCAAAGCAGCATGGTTACCTAGTATTTGATTCTGTTTCATACTGTTCGCAGGAGAGTCATATTGGGTCGGGTGCCGGTAGGGTAAGAATAACATAAGGTGGATTTGTAACATACACCCTCACCCTTGGAGCTGTTGGCGCTGAAATAACAGATGTTTTCTTGTTACCTAACTCAATAGTACTCATTTTATCAACCTCGAGAGGATGAAAGGCTCCTTGGATCTGCAAGGATAAGAATTTAAGGGACCCTTATGTCAAGCATAGATTCCTGGAGTGAATTCATTAGTCCACTGAGTCACTGCCCCAGTATATAGAATAGACTACTTTATTATTTAGTGATAGATTTAATCAGGCAGTGGCCGGCTGGACCCTACTATGGATCTGTGTCACGCATAATTGTGTTTGTGTGCACAGATGTGTGTGTTTAAGCACACTGCCATGTGTTTCGTTCCACTTCATGTTTTGAGGCATTTTCGCTAATTATGCAAGTGTGATAAATTTAAAGTTTACCCGTCAGTGACAAGTTCAAATCACATCAAGCCCAACTCAGCATTTCATCCTCCCACTGTTATTAAATTCAGTACTTTATTGGGCAACAGTAGCATCTTTTTCTACAACATTGACAATAAAACTGTGCTCTTAAACACTATGGGCCTCATTTATGAGAAATGACGCATTGCTACGTGAAAGCAGCGATGCGTCACTTCTCAGTGCGCACTCCTTGCGACATGATTGATGCGTCATATTTACAGTATGACGCATCATGTCGCAAGGAGTTACAGATACGTCCGTATTTCGGACGTATCTGTAAGCGCAAAAGTCACGCATTGCTGGGGTGTGTCACAAAAGTGACGCAACTCCAGCAATGCGTCCTTTCACATGGGGAAAGCCCCAAGTGAAAGGTCTTGCGTCAGTCTTACGCCTGCTGTGAGGCAGGCCCAAGATTTTGACGCAAAAGCATCCTAAAAGTGACGCAGTGAAATCTCATAGATTTCACTGCGTCACTATTACGAGGCTTTTTGCGGGGGAACGCCCCCTCTGCATACATTATACCTGACGCAGGTATAATGTAGCGCAGGGGTTTACAAAGTGACGCATCTGCTTAGATGCGTCACTTTGTAAATAGTGTGCAACAGGAGGCATGTTTTACGCCGCCGAGGCAGGCGCAAGATTTTGACGCAAAAGCGTCCTAAAAGTGACGCAGTGAAATCTCATAGATTTCACTGCGTCCCTATTACGAGGCTTTTTGCGGGGGAACGCCCCCTCTGCATACATTATACCTGACGCAGGTATAATGTAGCGCAGGGGTTTACAAAGTGACGCATCTGCTTAGATGCGTTACTTTGTAAATAGTGCGCAACAGGAGGCATGTTTTACGCCCCGATGCGTCACAAAAAGTGACGCATCATAAGCGCAAAACTGACGCAAGGCCTCATAAATGAGGCCCTATATATAACAAATATTCCTCATTGATGTCTCCTACTCGACCCTAAGCTCATCAGAGGTTGAATTTCCTACTATTTTGTGATAATCAGCTTCTCAGTGTTGAGCAGATTCAGTCTGCAGCCAGTTTCAGTCTTTGGAGCTAGATGATCATGAGTTGAATCCTGGCTTCCCTTTACCCAAACTCTATGATTTTGGACAAAACATCTTTCCTCCTGTGCCAGGTATACTTTGCAAATCAGTGGTTAATGGGTGGAATCGAATCTTGTAGCACCGTGGAAAGCTGGCAGGTACAATGTATGCTTCTTTAAAGATAACAATGAGATTATGTGTGTAGAGTGCCCCATAGATAGTCTTGAAGCTCAAATGGCTGTAATGTCTCATATTTATGTTTCCCTCGTCTTCATTGCTTGATTCTGCTTGTGAGAAAGTATCACTCATATTTGTTGAAATGTCACTCAAATTACACATAAATTATGAAAATGTCACTCATAGGAATCTGAAGAAACCTTACAGGCGTAAGGTGGATAACCTGAGCACTCCTTGTGCTATAAAGAGCAATAGTAATCAAAAGAATTGTAGTCCAAACCAATTGTTCAAATGTAAAATGTTCAAAGTTTTATTCACTTTGTAACACGATGCAATTTCGGTCTTTAATCCAAAGAAATATGTTGGACAAAATCAATTTTGTAGGTGATTTTATGCATTGCAAGATGCCACCATGATAACCATTAATCCAATTAATCCATGTCCCCAATGCATTTCGAGCCGTGGCTCTTCGTCAGGGGGTTAAAGGTAATTCTGTGAACAAAGTAGGAAAATAAGGATTCATGAGTCAGGAACCGGGTGTAGATACGGGGTGAAAGAACATAAAAAACGACAAGAATAGAGAAGAATGAGAAAAATCGTGATAGCTAGGTGAATTTCTCCAAGATTGGATAAGAATGGTGCCATGCCACTAAAAACATGCTGAAAGAAAAGTTGCTGTGTTAAGGTGAAAGAAACTATATCGTAAAGTGATTGGCAAGGAAGCGATGCGCGGCATAGCTTATAAAATGGTGAGAAATGAAAATAGGTTGTGTGCCAAACAGACCGAACCGAACAGTTGCCCAAATTAATGTGGGTGAACCAGCTTGTGACCAAAATAGCTGAGGAAACAGTGGTTAGTGGAGTAAGGTGCATAAATAAACGTTAAATTGTGAACCTGTGCGGGCGGATTATTAAAAGGTGATATGAACGGACTTAGAGGGTGCGTAATATAGACAAAGGCGGTGTTTGTGGGGTCTTACCAGAAAGGTGCACTTGAGGAGGAATGTCCGTATTACAGAACGCCGTGAAACGCCATCCGACGGATGCGGAAGTGTGTGAGGTGCAAGCGTGCACATGCGCATTAAGTTAAGGGTGTTCGAAACAGAAAGAGGATAGTCACTGTCCGGAACGAGAACATAAGAGGAGCAAAGTGGAAGACGAAAAGTGCGCTCTAAAGTGAAACAATGGATTAAAAACGAAAGATAGTATGAGAATGAAGGTGAAAAATGGAGCGGTGTAATAGACGACACCAGAAAAAATGTAAAGATCACGAGTGAACGTAAAAGGGATGGGCTTGACAATAGAAATATGAATATAGAAATATGAAAATATGGAAAATGTACTAGAACGAAGAAAAACTGCAAAGGAAGCCATCGAATGAAAAATCACTTCCAATTGAAAAAAGAATTAACAAATGAATTAAAAAAATGTGGCAAATAATGAAAGTAGTGAAATGAAATACATGTGTAAATGCAGGCAGAAGAGTAAGGCAACCAACAAGTACAGTTCACATTATTCACAATGTTCTGGTATTAAAGGAAACTACTAAATTCCAAACATTCATTGAGTCCTTATGGATGGATGGTCCCTAGTTTAAAAATCCAAAAAAGTTCTCTTTGTAACAGGCATTTTTTGGGGTCAATACCCTCCGGTTTCTGGGCAACTTTAAGAATGAGGAAGCGAATTTGGCTGTTGTTGTGATTCTGGTGGGTGAAATGTGCTGAAACAGTCGATTTCAAATGTTTGTTTCTGATATTACTCCGATGTTCATTAAGTCTGGTTTTGATTTTGCGTTCCGTTTTCCCTACATAGGGCAATCCACAAGGGCATTTCAACAGGTACACAACATTTGTGGTGTCACATGTAGCGTTGACTTGTAGTGTGATTTGCTTGCCTGAACTGGGATGATTCATTTTATTCCCTGGTATTATGTTGTGACAATTCTGACAATTGTAACATGGAATAGTTCCTTTGTAAATGGTAGGCTGGGTGGTGCGTGATTTTATGATAGCACGTAGGTTCTTTGAACGCTGGTACGCGAAGATGGGCAATTCATTGAATAGATTGTTAAAATCAGGTTCTAGTTGCAGTATTTGCCAATGGGTTTTGATACTTTTTTTGATCATGTAACTCTTAGTTGAAAATTTTGAGACAAACACGTTGCGTTGTTCATTAGAAACACTTTTGTCTTTGGGTTTCAACAATGTTGAACGATACACAGTGTCCTTTCTCCAGCCTGTAGACGGCTTGAGTGCCTCTTCGCCTTCCAGCGCTGTTGTGGGTGCCATTTTGGACCGAGCGCTCGGCGCTCGCAACTGACGACCCCAGGCTGCTACTAAGGGTATTTACGACGACCGGCGCTGCACTGCACCTGAGTGCGGTGTCATAACGGAGTGAGTGGCCCTGGACCCCTGACGTGGCTGTGCTCTGCGGTGTGATGTCCGGCTGCTAACAATGGATGTCGACGAACAGTTTCGGGGTCTGGCATATGTTTGTGAGCCCCATGTGCAAGAAGCTGCAGCATCCGCTTCTCCTGCGGCATCTTTGGCGATTGGTGATATTCTGAGCGCTTTGGGTACTTTGCGAGCTGCCCTATCTGACAATGCCCGGGACCTGGGGGACCGACTAGATGCCATTCTGCCCGCAGTGCCCTCGACTGGCTGTGTTGGTTTTCGTGAACTGAGCACGTCGCCACACCCTGTGCTCGGCTACCGTGAACTGCCTACCCAGATCTACATGGAGGCGTCGGAGGTCCAAGATCTTGATACCGCCGCGGTATTGCCTGTGATGGTTATGGTGCAGTGTGTGGTTTCTGGACTTGTGCAATGGCTGGGGAATCGTCTTTGGACGCCATGCCGGGCAACTCCTTTGTGTTCTACTGGCGTGTCTTTCTGCCCTATCCTGGATTTGCTACTATTGCTTTGGCCGGTCGACGTTCGAAGATTGCTGCTGTGTGGTTCCCTTTTTTGTGCAGCCGTTGACCACAGGACATTGAGGTGGACAGACCTTGGTGGACAGTGCCCTGTATTGTGGTTGTCATTTCGTCTGCTTTTTCCGTCCAAGATGGCTGCTCTACGATTGTACCTCGTCGTCGCGCTCGATCGGAAGGGACAAGGTTGATGATGTTTTTCCTTTTTTGCTTCCTGTTGCTTGTTCTGATTGGATAGTGATGGACGGACTGGGGAGTTAGAAGTTGGTTATGCATCGGTTTCGGGGTCCCAGGGGGGGGCGGCCGAGATTACACATGTTGGCTATTTTGTTTACAAATGTTTGTTCCTCCTCTGATCTTCTCTGATTCCTTTTTCTTTCTTTCTTCTTCTACTTCTGTATTTCGGGTATTCTTTCTGGGCGACAGACACGCTGCTGGGGGGGGTGGCCGTAGCCTCTGCATGCGTGTAGTGTGGGGGGGAGGGGTCTTCTTTTGTCCGTTTCAGTTTCTATGGGCCTTCTTTTTCTTTCCTTTTATATTCTTTATTTCTCCCCTTTTTTCTTGGGTTGTGGGTTGGATCGATACGGGGTGGGTAGCGACTGGCACGTATCGTGCTGTGGGATTGTTCACCCTTTTGTGTTCTCTGTATGCCGCCATTTTGATTTAGATTTCCTGCTTGCTGGATCTCTTTTAGTGGCAGTCGCCCGCTTATGTTTTAGACGGATTGTATGGACTTCGATCCTTCTCAGCTCCTTCTTTTTTCGTTATACTTTATAAAATTTTAAAATGAACCTTCACTTCTTCTATTTCTCGGTAATTCACATGTCTCCAGTGTAATTCAGGATGATTGTACTTTGTTCCGATATGTTACCGAGTCGCCATATAGATTGCTACTTTGACCCACAAGATTTCGAGGCCGGCCGGATGGTTGTAGGCCCGTATTTGTTTGCCAATACTGCGTAATAAAGGTTTTAAAAAAAATAAAATAAAAATAAAAACAATGTTGAACGATCAATGGTAGAGACTTTTGAGTAGGCTGACGATACGATTTCCTTGGGGTAGCCTCTTTTAAGGAATTTATCCATGATGGTAATACTGTCTTGTTCAAAGGATTCATTTGTAGAGGCAATTCTTTTAGCTCGCAGTTGTTGTGAGTATGGTAGATGTTTCTTCAAACTGGGTTGGTGGAAACTAGAGTAGTGGAGGTAATTGTTACGATCAGTTGACTTGGTGTAAATGGATGTTTCGAGTTTGTGGTTTTTGATGGTAATATTTACATCAAGGAAAGCAATTTGGGTGCGGTTGAAGTTGTGGGTGAATTGGATTCTTTCGTTGATAGTGTTCAAATAATTGAAGGCACAGATGAATTGTTGTTCAGTTCCAGTCCAAATGAGGAAAATATCGTCAATGTAACGATAATAAATTTTGAGGTGATTCTGCCATTGTGGGGAAGCCAGTATGTGTTTGGTTTCAAAATCTTGCATAAAAAGGTTCGCATATGATGGGGCAGCACAGTTTCCCATGGCTACCCCTGAAAGTTGTGCGAAGAATTTGTTTTGGAATTTGAAGTAGCTGTGCTGTAAGGTGAATTGAATGAGTTCCATGAGGAAGACTTGTAAATCGGATGGTTTGTTGATTTGCAGTAAAGCGGCTTCCATAGCTTCGATACCGAGATTGTGAGGGATGGATGTGTAGAGTGAGTTAACATCAATGGTACATAGCAAGACAGGTGTTTGAGGATCCATGATGACAGTACTGAGTTTGGATAAGAAATCTGTAGTGTCCTGTAGATAACTGGCCATTTGTGTAACTGAGGGTTGAAGGTGACGATCAATGTAGGTTCCAATAGGTTCATGAATGGTATTGCATGTGCTGACGATGGGTCTGAATGGAGGTGTACCAAACACAAAACAAATATGTCGCACAACTTTCAGGGGTAGCCATGGGAAACTGTGCTGCCCCATTATATGCGAACCTTTTTATGCAAGATTTTGAAACCAAACACATACTGGCTTCCCCACAATGGCAGAATCACCTCAAAATTTATGATCGTTACATTGACGATATTTTCCTCATTTGGACTGGAACTGAACAACAATTCATCTGTGCCTTCAATTATTTGAACACTATCAACGGAAGAATCCAATTCACCCACAACTTCAACCGCACCCAAATTGCTTTCCTTGATGTAAATATTACCATCAAAAACCACAAACTCGAAACATCCATTTACACCAAGTCAACTGATCGTAACAATTACCTCCACTACTCTAGTTTCCACCAACCTAGTTTGAAGAAACATCTACCATACTCACAACTACTGCGAGCTAAAAGAATTGCCTCTACAAATGAATCCTTTGAACAAGACAGTATTACCATCATGGATAAATTCCTTAAAAGAGACTACCCCAAGCAAATCGTATCGTCAGCCTACTCAAAAGTCTCTACCATTGATCGTTCAACATTGTTGAAACCCAAAGACAAAAGTGTTTCTAATGAACAACGCAACGTGTTTGTCTCAAAATTTTCAACTAAGAGTTACATGATCAAAAAAAGTATCAAAACCCATTGGCAAATACTGCAACTAGAACCTGATTTTAACAATCTATTCAATGAATTGCCCATCTTCGCGTACCAGCGTTCAAAGAACCTACGTGCTATCATAAAATCACGCACCACCCAGCCTACCATTTACAAAGGAACTATTCCATGTTACAATTGTCAGAATTGTCACAACATAATACCAGGGAATAAAATGAATCATCCCAGTTCAGGCAAGCAAATCACACTACAAGTCAACGCTACATGTGACACCACAAATGTTGTGTACCTGTTGAAATGCCCTTGTGGATTGCCCTATGTAGGGAAAACGGAACGCAAAATCAAAACCAGACTTAATGAACATCGGAGTAATATCAGAAACAAAAATTTGAAATCGACTGTTTCAGCACATTTCACCCACCAGAATCACAACAACAGCCAAATTCGCTTCCTCATTCTTGAAGTTGCCCAGAAACTGGAGGGTATTGACCCCAAAAAATACCTGTTACAAAGAGAACTTTTTTGGATTTTTAAACTAGGGACCATCCATCCAAAAGGACTCAATTAACGTTTGGAATTTAGTAGTTTCCTTTAATACCAGAACATTGTGAATAATGTGAACTGTACTTGTTGGTTGCCTTACTCTTCTGCCTGCATTTACACATGTATTTCATTTGACTACTTTCATTATTTGCCACATTTTTTTAATTCATTTGTTAATTCTTTTTTCAATTGGAAGTGATTTTTCATTCGATGGCTTCCTTTGCAGTTTTTCTTCGTTCTAGTACATTTTCCATATTTTCATATTTCTATATTCATATTTCTATTGTCAAGCCCATCCCGTTTACGTTCACTCGTGATCTTTACATTTTTTCTGGTGTCGTCTATTACACCGCTCCATTTTTCACCTTCATTCTCATACTATCTTTCGTTTTTAATCCATTATTTCACTTTAGAGCGCACTTTTCGTCTTCCACTTTGCTCCTCTTATGTTCTCGTTCCGGACAGTGACTGTCCTCTTTCTGTTTCAAACACCCTTAACTTAATGCGCATGTGCACGCTTGCACCTCACACACTTCCGCATCCGTCGGATGGCGTTTCACGGCGTTATGTAATACGGACGTTCCTCCTCAAGTGCACCTTTCTGGTAAGACCCCACAAACACTGCCTTTGTCTATATTACGCACCCTCTAAGTCCGTTCATATCACCTTTTAATAATCCGCCCGCACAGGTTCACAATTTAACGTTTATTTACGCACCTTACTCCACTAACCACTGTTTCCTCAGCTATTTTGGTCATAAGCTGGTCCACCCACTTTTATTTGGGCAACTGTTCGGTTCGGTCTGTTTGGCACACAACCTATTTTCATTTCTCACCATTTTATAAGCTATGCCGCGCATCGCTTCCTTGCGAATCACTTTACGATATAGTTTCTTTCACCTTAACACAGCAACTTTTCTTTCAGCATGTTTTTAGTGGCATGGCACCATTCTTATCCAATCTTGGATAAATTCACCTAGCTATCAGGATTTTTCTCATTCTTCTCTATTCTTGTCGTTTTTTATGTTCTTTCACCCCGTATCTACACCCGGTTCCTGACTCATGAATCCTTATTTTCCTACTTTGTTCACAGAATTACCTTTAACCCCCTGACGAAGAGCCACGGCTCGAAATGCATTGGGGACATGGATTAATTGGATTAATGGTTATCATGGTGGCATCTTGCAATGCATAAAATCACCTACAAAATTGATTTGGTCCAACATATTTCTTTGGATTAAAGACCAAAATTGCATCGTGTTACAAAGTGAATAAAACTTTGAACATTTTACATTTGAACAATTGGTTTGGACTACAATTCTTTTGATTACTATTGCTCTTTATAGCACAAGGAGTGCTCAGGTTATCCACCTTACGCCTGTAAGGTTTCTTCAGATTCATAGCTCCTACCCCTCCTGGACAGTAGGGGTTTTATCCTGATCACCCTAAACGATACATCTTTCCTGGATCACTTTAACCAAATAACTTTCACTTTGGAGTGCAGCGGACTTCTTAGCCATTACTCATAGGAATCTGAAACCTTGGCAGCAATGGCTCTGTCTCACCCGTGCTGTCAGCTGAGAAGAGCGCACATGTATCTGCCAGCGCCAGCCACAACAGAGACCTGTACCGCTGGTGAGGGGCTGGTGACATTTTTAAGGTGGCGGCAAAATAGAGGTGGGAGACAACGCCTATTCACGTCTTTTGTTTTGAACTTGCTGCATTTCTTTCCTAATGGGCCGTGGCTGGGGGCTGTTTGTAACCATTTGTGAAAATATCTGTTAATTGCAGCACCGTCATCAGGGCCGGACTGACTACCGGGCAGTTTGGAATGCTGCCGATCTGTGGCTGATTTCACTGCGGTGGAGGCTGAGTTCGTTCATGGAGACCTGCGTGTGCTTCGAAATAATTAATGCAAAACGAATTTCGTTTAGCACAACCAGGTCTCCATGAACGAAATCACCCCCCAGCTCAGCAGCATCCAAACTGCCCGGTAGCCAGTCCGGCGCTGACCGTCATGCGCTGCAATTAATAAACATCTTTTCACAATGGCTCATAATCAGCCCCCAGCCACGTTCCATTAAGAGAAGAAATGCAGCAAGTCCAAAAGCACAACTTGTAAAGTACACGTTGTGCTTTTGGACGTGCCCCCAAACAGAAAATTAAGTTTTTGCGTCACTCGAAAGCGAAAGCTCCTACAGGATGTGTGCACGCTTCCCTGAGGACACTGCGCACTCGGGAGTCAGTGAGGTACGCTCACGCGCGCACCTTACTGGGAACTCTGCCCGGGACATATAAAATGAAGCGGTGGATTTGGATAGTGTCCGTCATGGGTACCATATTTTAGCAAATTTCCAAGGGCAAGCCCTCCCCAAGTAAATTCTCTTTTCTGCTGCAGCACAAAAGTCAGTGGATCTGGTCCAGTCTATCATAGTAGGAGCCACCGGATCCCGTTCCAATGCTTTGAAAGAAATGTTATTTTATGTATTCCTTCCTTTATCATTCGTATTGCCAAATATTCCTCCATTCATTCTTGCTCCTACCTCCCTTCTTTATACTTTTCCTTGAATCTGCTCTTTCAAGTAACTTGTAATTATTTCAAACCACTGCCTGTCTGATGTCTCAGAAGTTAATCTCCACTTTTTAGCAGTCCAGTTCCGCCCTATGCCAGGCATGTACATGGATGGAAATATGTTAGCACCTCATTAACATTTGATTGTGGTAGAGAAAACGTTAATGGTGGACATTCAACAACTTTCCTGAAGCTTTGTTAATTAGACAAATGACAAAGATCAGCTGACTGAAAACTTTCTACTTCGAACATGAGATATATATTGTGGGGTTCTTGGTGCACTGCCATTGCAAGCCAGCATCACACTGCTCCATTCTTTGTCTTGAAAGATGAAGAAAGAACTGGGCTACTTAATATTTTTTACTGTCTGATCTTGACCTATTCATGCTGTGCCTTGTCACAGGAGAGAAGTTTGGCAAGAAATGAATATTCACATTGTTACCTCTAGGGATTTTGGTGACAACAAAGTGTTCTGCTGCATGAAGAAACAGCTGAGGAAGTAAAGAAACTTTATAACCTGCAGGCTGCCTTGGGTCATTTGCCTTTACATTCAAGCCGCGAAGGAAGAATATTTATGGGACATCTTAGCCATTGATTTTTATGAGTCATGTGGACATTGGTCTAGACTAAGTTCCTGCTGAATTACACAAGGCACTTTACTTTTGTGTTCTTTGCAGTGTGCCCAGTTCTAGTGCATTTTACATCTTGTGAGAAAAAGAACAGCTCAGTATGTTCCTGTCAAATGCAGGCACAGGGATTTGTGCAAGTTCTGTTACAAAGTGTCAATCCTTACTTCAGCGCTATAAATTCTAATCTTCATTTTGTCATGCAGGAAATAGAAATGAAAGCTGAACTTGGTGATTCTGGGGCTCTATTATGAATTTGTCCTACTGTAGAGGGCAGGTTTAGAACACGTCTATATACCTGTTTTTCTTAAAATCGCGCTGTCTCCTGCATATACTATGAAACAGAGAGCAGTGGTTGCATCTTCATTTTTAGGAGCTGTACTGTCTACAGCTCATTGACTAACGTCAGTTTTCTGAGTTTATGTATGGGCTTAAAGCAGCACAATTTCAGCAAAACCAATAGCTGAATAACTTCTGGGCCTGCACATGAGCACTGAAGATGTTCATGCTATTGCCTCTGATCCTTCTATGTGATGGGATGCTGCTCCTATAGGCGTGCTTTTTAGACACATGATGTAAACCTAGGAACAGGAGTGCTTGCTGCAGTGTTTTATGAGAGCACATTGATTTTAGAGACATGCACACTGATCTTTGTTGCCTTCACAACTTCATATCACTCTCAGTGAAGGAGGACAACATTATGGAGGTCCCACTTGCCCTGGGTATGTGATTATCTGTGCATCTGCTGACACCTACACAGCAACATGCAGTGATCTGAGGACACAGGAGTTCAGCCAGGGCCCGAAAACAGGAGTGACGAGGATCCTTGGGATTCAGGGGGTCCAGGGACCTTTCACATAGTTCCAAAGAAAAATTAAGTAGCTCAACATGGCCTAAGTGGGTCATTGTGGGTGCATCCATCAGAATAAAGAGCTTAAAGGTAGGGTCAGCTTATTTCCTGTTTAACACCAGAGGGTACCAAAGCAGTAAAATTGGAGCACAATCCAGTGTATTCCGGTTTCTACTGAAAAGGAGATCTTGGTGGAGTTTTACTGGTTATAAACCGTTTTTGCTGAAAACCAGAAACCCTAAATATATATAATTCCTTAAATATATTACTAAACCAAAAAATAAATTACACAAAAAAATACTAAGAATAATTAACAATCAAAAAATTATAACAATCCCATAATTAAATGCTCCAAAACCCCCAGTTAGGTATTATATACAGTAATATTAACTAAAATAATATTAAACAAATCAATATTTTTCACAAAGTAAAAGAAAGTATATTATTAACTGCCATATACTGCCCCACATTTTGTTGGCCAGCACAATATTTTAGAACGTTATCAAAGGCCAGTGTAAAACACCAGAGAAACTCAATGGGTACAGACACTCAGTGGTTTGGTTCCTTTATAGTTTCTCCCAAAGAATCTTCACAGCTGGAGGTGTAGAGAGTGGAACACTCAATATAACATTTGAGTAACTCTACTCTTGGTTAGTGTTTGGATATAGTTGGATACTTATTTTTTGAAGCATTATCTCACATACATTTCAGTAATTGCCATATGCCTCCATTCACCCAGGATTTGCATCCCAGCTACCCATTACAAGACAAAAGTTTGAAAAGAATACCACAAATCTCATGGCAGTATCTCTGCTTCTCTCCCTGGCAGTGGTCCACCAAACTTCGACCCTGTAAGAATCAGTTATTATTAATTGTTGCTATATTTTCACATGGCTTTGAAGTGCCACCTCCTATTTTCCCTTACCTGTGGCTCAGGGAATCCACACAAATTCCTCCCTGAACTACCATGCACATGTGTCAGACTGTGTGGACCTCAATGGAGATTCCCTAAGCCTAAGGAAGGGTGATGCAGTTCCTGTCACCCCTGCACCACAAGGCACTTCTGTACTCCCCTGATGACCTTACTTTGCACACAAAAGGGTTGAGTGTTCTACTTTGTAAACTAGGAAGTAATATGTTTGAAAATCAAAACAGCACTAAACTACTGGTTTCACCATAACCATAGTCAAATTATACACACACACACCTTGTTCTGTAAATATCACCGCTAAAGATATGTGGCTTTTTATGTTAAATAAGCAACAACAAAAAAATAACATAGAGAAAGCAATTTGTGGAATATTTTGTGAGATGACATGTATCTTGACATTGATTCTGATGCTTCTAGTAACATCAGATTAAGGGTCTGTTTCTAGACTCTCAAAATATGCCCCACTGGTAGGCCTGTAGGAAGACTGTACTTAATTTATAATTTTAAGTGTGACAAGAGGGGCATCCTGTCAGGAGGCAGCTTTACCAGGCACTATATGAACAATAGCTTTCACCTTTGAACATTGAAAGGCTTTAGGTGTTGTCCAAGCAGCACTGGCTTTTGCTGACAGAGAAGGTTTCAGGTTACGAGTCCCTGCGGGAGAGAATTGGAAGATGAAAAATGTAAGATATTTTGATGGAATTACAATTTTGGGCATTATCAACAATGAGCAAAATGCATCTGGTGGACCTGTAGGAAGTTTGTACTTAACTTATATTTTAAGGGGGAAAGGAGGGGTATACTGATAGGAGGACAATGTAAGAGAGAGGAGAGTGCAAGGAGAGAAACTAAAGTTGATTAAAGCCATCCTGTTCTGCATGAAGGGAAACATCTGGAACAACAAGGCCAGAATCACGAGTTCCGGAAGCCCGCAAGCTTAACCACGCTTGCCCGAACAACGACTTTGCCTTAACCAAGCACATGCGTATTTAAGGCAAAGGCGCTCTAGTGCTCGGAATGGGTGGGGAGAGAGGAGCATCGGGAAGCAGTCAAGCGGACAGGTAAGTGGGGCTAGGGCTGGGTCTGAGGGGGGTTGTGATAGTTTTCAGGGGTGGTGGGGGTTTTGGGTAGTTTTAAGGGATGGGGGTTCGGGGTAGTTTTATGGGGTGGTGGGTGTGATGCTGTGCTAGTGGGTACAGATCGGTAATGCATGTGCCGGCGCTGGCGCGAGTGACACACACTACACAGTGGGTTGCTGCCTGAAGTGCTACCCCCGAGTGGGCGCGTCCCTTTTATTTACCCCACAGGCCTGGCCTGGCCTGTGAATGTCGTGCAGCGGTCCTGGGACAACAGGACCACTAACCATTACATCCCTTCCCAACTCAGTCCTTGAAAAGAAACAAAATCAAACAGTTCAAACAGTTTGTGTGCAGTGCACACAGGTTCGATATACCTGTACAGAGTGTAACAGCGTTGTTCTAGCGTCATCAGCACACAAAGTCTCTCAGGTATTGGTTCGGAAGGGGTTTTGGTCGCAGGTTGTACCCCTGTGGATGGTTTTGCAGACGCGTGCTGCCGGGGGGGTCATGTTGTTTGGAGACAGGTCTGGGGGTGGCGAGATGGTAGCCTCTGGTGTTCCCCTGCCTCCGTCGCTTCCTGCTCCTCCGCCTGGATGTTTTTGCACTGTGACAGCCGGGCCAACAGGTCGAATCTCCAGGGGTCCAGTCGGATGTTCAGCAGGGATTTCCTTGAACCATGAGATGTTCCGTGAAACCTCTTCATTTCCTCTCTGCGCAGTTACCATGGTTCCGTTGTGGGCAGTAACCTTCAGGCCCCGGGCTCGTAGTTCATTCTGAACTTGCCTCCTGGTCGACGGTCCTTGTGGAGGACGGTGGTCCCTGGCCGGAGTGTCCGTGGTGCGGCATGGCGGCGGAGGCTTACTCGTTGGTTTCGATGGGTTTGCTGATCTTGGGTTTCCTCGGCTTCCAGAGGCGCCGGCACCCATCCTGGACATGTGGGTAGAAAGTCTCTTCTGGGGCCGTAGAGCATCAATGACCAGGGGCTCCTCCTTTTGGTGCAGTGGGGGATGCTTCGGTACTCTCTTAGGAATTTGTGAAGCCGCTTCTCTGGGTCAGCTTGTTCGACCACCGCTATGCAGAACATCTTGTTTACGTGCACATGAAGCGTTCAAAATTGCCATTTGCTTGTGGTCATTGAGGCGTGACTTGCCAGTGATGTATTCCTCGTTGGTCCAGGAATGTGGCGATCTCTGCCCATTGAAACGGTGGCCCCCTTGTCGCTGCGGATCTCATGGGTTAAACCAAACATGGCGAACACTTTTTCCAGGACGGGGCCCATGTGGTTGAATGCGGTAGACACAACTGGCTCCACTATAGGGTACTTGGAAAAGGGGAAAAGGCGTCCACGAGCACAAGCGTGAGTTTACCTCCAGGGAAGCTGCCGAAATCCACGCTCACCTTGGACCATGGTACGGTGCATGCTTCTTCAGTGATCACCGCAATTGCCTTTCTGGGGCACTCGTCAGTTGACACTGCGGAAAGTGACGTACAAAGTCTTCGACCATTTTCTTTAGTTCCGGGAACCAAACCTTTTTTCTCATCCGCGCTTTCATCTTTGTTATCCATTGATGGGCTCCGTGACCTAACTGGGTTGCGCGGTGCTTTAGTGCTTGAGGTATCACCAGCCTCGATCCCCTTAATAGAATTCCATCCCCGGTGGCGCTGAGTTAATTTCGTACTTGTCATATTTTGGCAAGGTTCTCTCGATCTTCCGAGGCCCAGGAGTTGGCTTGTCGGAAATAGTTCATCCATGACCCTTCTTGGATAGCATGTAGAGTTCTGGCATACACTGCGTCGGTAGCAGCCACTTCTTTGATGTCCTCCAGGGTCATGATTTGGGGGCAGGCAGCTAGTGATACCAGGTGTACGTAGTGTTCAGCTCTTCCATGTCTTCCTGTGTCTCTTGCGGGATGGGGTGTCTTGACAGGAAATCCGCAGGGTTTTTTGCTCCCGGCCAGTACACCATCTCCATCTCGTATGGCTGTAGTTGAACTGCCCATCGTTCAATTCGGGGAGCAGGATTAGGCGCAGTCCCTTTGAAGAGAGGAACGAGGGGATGGTGGTCAGTGACCATGGTGAATGGCTGCCCCGTCAAATATAGATGAAAATGGATACAGGCCCACTTTATGGCTAATGCTTCCCATTCAATCTGAGCATATCTTGTTTTGGTGGGCATGAGTGACTTGCTGGCGAATTCCAGGGCTGCCCATTGGCCGGGCTCCTGCTCTTGGGCCAGCAGATCCTAGCCCTACTGGGCTTGCAACGATGAGCACCTCTGTTTTCTTCGCGGGATCGAAATATGCCAGAGTGGCTTCTTCCAGGAGCCCATCTTTTATTCCCTGGAAGGCCTCTTCTTCTTTCTGAAGCCATTGCCACTTGGTGTCCGTCCCGGTGAGGGCTCTGAGTGGCTCCGCTCAGGTGGCTAATCCTGGGATGAATCTCCCGCAGTACGTGGCTATTCCCTGAAAACTTCTCACTTCTGTTGGGGTTGTCGGGGCGGGGGCGTTTTTGATGGCGTGTGACTTCCTCTGGTCTACTTGGATGCTTTCTTGGTTGAACAGATACCCGAAGAATTCAAGGGATGGTTGGAAGAATTGGCAGTTGTCTCTGTGCAACGTTGCTCCGTGCTCACTGAGACGTATTAAGGTGTTGCGGAGGTGCTTGTGGTGGTCAGCGGCAGTTGCTGAGTGGGTCCTGACAGCATTTCCCGTATCGTGTTTTGGAATACTTCTGCGGCCGAGGATATCCCGAAGTTGAACCTTTTGTATCTTCATAACCTTAGCTGGGTACTGAGAGTGGGGATGTACCAGCTTTCTTCTGACAAAGGAAGCTGATGGTATCCTGCATTCAAGTCGATCTTCGAAAACCACTTGGACCCATTGACATCTGCGATGATGTCATCCATCGTCGGTGTAATGTGGCGTTCCCTTCTGATGGCTTTGTTCGGTAGCCTCATGTCGATGCAGAGGCGTATGGCACCTGGCTGCTTCGGTTTTTCCACGATGACCATCGGGGACACCCACGGCATCGGTCCTTACACTATCTGAATGACTCCTTGCTCTTCCAAGGTTTCCAATTCCTTTTCTACCAGTGGCCTTAGATGGAAAGGTACTCTTCTGTGTCGTAAGGCGACCAGGGCAACCGTCTGGTCAATGTGTAATTTGATTGTATCACACTTGATGCATCCGAGCCCTTGATATAGCTCTGGGAACTGACCGAGTAGCTCCTCTACTTGGTGGGTCTGGATTCTCCTGGCAAACGAGACAAGGCCCAGGTCCTCTGGTCTGTGGCTGCAAAGTAGGGTGTCTGCTTCCCTGTCGGTTACATGGATCGTGGCTGTGACTTCCAGGTCATCTGCTTTAATGGGGACCAAACTCTTCCCTTTCAATGGAAGGGGTGTGTTCGCTCCATATGCATATATCTTGGTCTTGGACGGGGTCACTGGTGGACATGGTCGTAGACATCGAAACTGTTGGAGGCACATTACATTCACTGTCGCTCCATTGTCGATGACTGCCTTTATCTCCGTTCCTGCGACAAGGACCATGCACGCTGGCTGGGGCCTGCGACGTCGCTTAAGCTCCCATGCAAAGGAAATCAGGTATACTTCCTCATCATCCCCTTCTGACGACTCTTCAACTGGCCCTTGGTGTCTTCTGCCTTTTCTTTGGGCATCTTCGGATGGTGTTGCCTCCGTCACTGACAGTTGTCGTACCGCCCGTGTTGGGGGTCTTTGGTTTTGGTAATCACGGCCTCTGTTTCGCCTCCGGCATACAGTGGCAAAGTGGTTAGGTATACCGCAGTTGGTACAGGTCTTCCCCTGTACAGTATCACAAACCCACAGTGGAGGGAGGGTCAAAGGGATATAGAGTTTAAAGACCCATGCCTGGTTCAAATCCCCAGCTACACTATATGCACAACACAAAAGAACACAGGGGGTCTAGATGCCATATAATCTGACAGGGCTGCCAAAATGGACTAACACAGTCGCTGGGGTGCCTAAGTCACCTAGGGACAGCCTCTAGGATAAGGGTGTACAACCAAATGTGGCGGAAAACAACAGACACTGTAAAGACACCAAAACCATTTCAGACAGTGGTTGACAAAATCCAAACCATCAAGTAAAGGGTTACCATCAAAAAGACTCGGTGATCAGTCATATCATCTGGCCCACCCAGGTGTGAGTTCGCTAATCCCCTGATCATTGGGATAAAGATGCCACACCGGTAGTAGTTGGTCTTGGATTTGGTCCACCAACCGATACGGGCTGCCGTCTAATAGCTGATCTTTGATGGTTGTAGTGAAATTACAGTGCAACAAAAGACAAAAGTGGTGAATTAAAATAGGGTGATGTGTCCTCCATATATACATTTTATTCCTTAGCCGAACAACATCCCCTAATTAAAAACCAGAACAGTGCAAAAGAAGACAGCAACAAATATCTGTCTAAAGAGGGGCCAACATGTTTCTGCCTAGCGGGCAACCTGTCCAATGGCTTTCATCAGGGCCTCTGTTCTATGAATAGTTGCACGTGTTATTTGAAAAGTTGTGACTAAACTAAAACGTACCAAAGGGTTAAATAATAAAGGTTGGAAACGAAACAACCTGTACCAACCTAAGTACATATATCCTGCATGTTAATACTGTACAGGACAGTCTCGTGCTGCGTGCGGCTCGTGGCCGCAGTATCCTTATCTCGGCTTGGACGTTTCCGGCTTGGGTTTCCTGAAGGAGTCTCCCTTCGGCTTGGTCCTGAGGGCATCCGCCCATTCCGTCTTGATGGCGTCGGACCGTCCCTGGGGCTTGATAAGCGCCTGGTCCATTTCGTTTGCTCTGGCTGCCGACAAATCGTGCAACCTCGCCAGTATCAGCATGTATTTGAGCACGATATTAGGGTGACGTAAGATGAGGCATCTAAGCGCCTTGTCTCTGCATCCCTGGATGAGCTGCGCCCTGATCTCTTTTGGTTGGTCATCCTCTGTGCATGTGCTGGCGAGTTCGCGCAACCAGTCATAGAACGTGTCCATGGACTCTCCTTCTCGCTTGCAGCACCTTTAACCGCTCAAAGTCAGGGTTTAGTTAAGGGTCAAAATGGGCATCTAGCGTGGTCACCGCTGCGTTATCGTCCGTGGCTGCTCCTGTGTTGGGCAGGTGTTTAAAAAGTTTGAAGATCTTGTCCCCAGCGTAGTGCAGTAGCAATGACCTCCTCACCGCTTCATCGGTCTCACAAGTCGCGATGAAGTAATTGTTTAGGCGCTCAAACCATATCTTCCATCTGGAGGATGCCGTCGGGGGATCCTCCAACTCGCTGAATGGCGGCAACACCTCTGAGGCCGCGTATTGGAAGGGGGGGTGAGCGGGTGCCGCAGCCTGGTCGTTGTCCCCCATGGCGATCCAGGGTATACAGAGCTAGGCTGGCGAAGAGCAGCCTGGGTGCCCAACACTGGTGAGGGTGGTTCAGCAGAGGTTGCGACCCGAAGGAGCAGCGTGAAAAACCCAAATTGTGTGGCTGAGTGGTAGCAGGCAAGACCACAGGCTGGCACTGAGGCTGTTGTGAGGCTGAGTGGTAGCAGGCAAGACCACAGACGGAGGCAGAGCGTGTGCACGTGGAGGTGCAGCTCGCAGGCTGATGGTGAGCAGGCAGCCTACTGGTATGCCGTGCAGATCCTAGGCACGGGTCTTCCTTTTGAGCAAGAAAGCTGTTTTGTGGCAGGGTGCACTCACCCAATTGGGCGCGCTGCGTGCACGGAACGTTGCGGTCCGCAGCTCTGCTGCCGCGACCGAAGATGAAGGTGTCTGGCGGCCGGCGGGCAGTCAGAGGTAGCGAGTGAGGGTCACGGCCCTCCTCATCGCCAGTGTGATGTTGTGCTAGCGGGTACAGATTGGGCCACTCGGTACTGCATGCGCCGGCGCTGGTGCGAGTGATACACACTACACAGTGGGTTGCGCCCGAGTGGGCGCTTCCCTTTTATTTACCCCGTAGGCCACGCCTGGCCTGCAGATGTCGTGCAGCGTTCCTGAGACAACAGGACCGCTAACCATTACAGTGGGGGTTCTGAGTAGTTTTAAGGGGTGGTGGTGGAACAGGGTAGTTTTCAGGGGTGGTGGGGGCTCGGGTAGTGTTCAGGGGTGGTGGGGTTTGGGTAGTTTTAAGGAGTGGTTGGGGTTCAGGGTAGTTTTTAGGGGTGGGTGCTCCTGGTAGCTTTTTGGGGTGGGGGGTTGAGCTAGTTTTCAGAGGTGGAGGGAGGGTTTGGAGTAGTTTACAAGGTGGGGGGGCAGGGATAGTTTTTAGGAGATGGGGATATTTTGGGGGGGTTGTTTTGAGGGCTCAGGGAGGGGATGGGGGTAGTTTATAGGGATTGGGGAGGGTGGGGTCATTTTTAGGGCTCGGGGGAGTGGAGTGGGAACCTTAGCTACACATACCTCTTTACCATGCATGCCATTACCACGAAAAATCGTGTTAAAGGCATGCTTGGTAAAGCAATGGGTGGTTAGAACACGGTCATGATAGAGACCGCATTGTTTAGGTATGTGGGGTTCAGCCGCGGCTGGTAGTAGGTGTAACTGTAGGGCGGTGACGTGGGGAGGGGAAGGGGCAGGGTGGGGGATAGTAATGTATGGATTACGGACTTTAACAGGTAAGTAAACATATAAATAAATACAACGAATTTCGTTGTGTGCACTGCATCACCAAATGAGATGCAGTGCGTGCAACAAAATTCGTTTTATTTATATGTTTACTTACCCGTTAAAGTCCGTAATCCATACATTACTACCCCCCACCCGCCCCTCCCCCTCCCCACGTCACCGCCCTGCAGTTACACCTACTACCGGCCGTGGCTGCTTCTGAGTTAGGCCTTCAATATATATTTGAACCAACAACGGCCTAAATTCAGTTATCAAAATCTGTCATTTTTTTGTATAATTTAACTGTGAGAAGCTGATGTCTGAAAAATATATTCACAGGAATATTAGACTAGCTATTCGATAGTGGCTGCAAACTACAAAATCTATTTGCTTTATCCTTGGATTAAAAGGTTTGTGGGCTTTAATTGTTCTGCTTTTTGTGAACAAATAACATCCTCATGTGGCGGAAAGGTGTGCTACATGCAACAGCAAAAAAGAATAATAGTGCCTTGTTTATGTAGTATTCCTACCCTAGTATGATAGTGAAGTGACATAATAACAGCTGCTAACATTACGTGATTTAGTGGTACTCATCGTATTGCCCATATGCAGATAAAAAAGTGAGTCTGTCCCACTGGGACCCCAACGTGTGACCTGCAGGTTAGCCATAGGTATCTGCATGGGTTTATGTGGCAGGCACAATAATCCATCAGGCAAATGTATTACCCTCCTTAAAAGGATCTACTCTTATGGCGTCCCTTGCATGTTGGATGAATAGCAACTCCTCACTTCTTCAGACATATTACATACACAGACGAAACAGAAATAGTTCAAATATGTACACACAGACAACCTCTCTTCTCATTCTCTCTTGTTAGGTTTCGCCTGCACAGCGCTGGCGCTGTGCTTGTGAAATCTTTTGTTAATATAAATATTAAAAGGGGCTTTAATCCCGCTCTTGTTTTTCTTTGGTTGATGTGCTTGCCACTTACTTTCCTTCATTTCTATTGGTTGTAGCATGCCATTTCCTGTTGTTCTTTGTGTGTTCTGATCACTATCCCACATCCCAAGTACTTCTTTTCATCTGCGGGGAACTTCTTTTTGAACGTGCACGGTACCTGCCTCTGCCAAACACCGCCTACCAACAGACTGCACACCAACTCTACGCTGTGCTTTCTTTATACTGCCTTACAGCAAAGCCATTGTAAAGATATTACAGCAAAATATGACATATTGGCTTACACTTGTTTGTTTTGACAGCGCTTTACATTTTCTACAACCACCTTACAGGAGAGCTACATTAACTGGACTTCCTGCTCGCTACTTACACGGACCGCCTGGGTAATCAGTCTACTGCCCATCATCCATTGTAGATCTTCAAACGAATGTCAATTGCCTGTCACTTGGGAGTGGGCGGTTATACGACAGCGTACGATTACCACAGATTGGAGCACTGGAAGGACTTTAGCTAATCCTAGTATTCCACACAGAGTTCCAAAGTGCTGATTGTCTATGGGGTCCACAATTGCTTCTGTCTTAGCCTCGCTACATCAGTGGGTGGGTGCAGCCTGCCCAGTTCGAACGGATTGAGCTTGGTTTTTGTGGGTCACCTGAGGAGTTAGTCACAAACCGGGCAGTGACAGTTTATCTTTGGCCGTGTTGGCCAAGCTAAGCTGCTGCCACCTACCATCATGCATGGGTGCGAAGGGAGGACAAGGGTTCAGTGCAGAGTAGGACTGTAGGGTGATTGATGCAGCCGAGCAGATCTATTTGGCTGCTGACCAAGTTCCCGATTTCCACCTAGTCACTTTTCACTCATATCGGCTCTCTCTTTTCCAGTCCCCACTCTCCTATTGCCTAGTGTATTTCTATCCGGAGCCTGTCCCCTGCCTGGCTCGACTGTTCATTCTATTTTGTTCTCTGCTGCTCTTAAGAAAGTGCTGAAATCAGTGAAAATGATCTTACCCTATTATATCTTGGGTCATCCTTTCATCGCACTTCTAAAGCATCACAAGCTGTGGAACGTTGTCCCGCAATGTACCAAGTTAAAGGCACAGAACGTCTATTTTTTCTCCTTCCACATCAAATACAAAATGTTGCCATCAACAGACTACACTTAGTGCATCATAGTAAAATGTAAAACAAAACACAACATGGCATCCCCTTCCCACAGCAAAACAACACCGCCAAATTGCCAACATTATATCGCAATTATTAGAAAGTCAACACACCCAAACTCTGACAAACGAGACTCTCCATGAATAAACCCACTTTTCAATTCCTACTCAAACCACTGCAAGGTAACCCTCATGAAATCTAACTTTCATTCTTCATAACTGTCAACTTACAGAATGTTTTCATCGTGTGAGGAGGGGGCATGGCCTTTGAGGGGGGCAGGGCTTGGTACCGAGAGCTAACCAAGAGTCACTATGCCCCTCACTAAGCCCCCACCTCCTCCTAACAGAGCAAAAACCAAAGGGTAATCGAGGCTGTCGCTGATGTCCTAGGGTGTTTTCATACCTTAAATGGACATCGACGTCTTACAGCCTCTGAAAACGAGCTGAAAATCCAGTATTTACAGGCGTTTTCAGATTGATTTCCCTGCCACTGTGTGAATTCAGCTCCTCACCAGGTGACCATGAAAAGGGAGCCGAAATCATGTGACACACAATGGCACTATGTGAGATGGCAGGTCTGATGCTTCTTTTTGAATAGGTGCACTCTCCTTCACGCAAAGGATTCTCTACCCACAATCAAACTCTTCTTCTGTTTGTGCGCCGACACACTTCCAAACCATTTGCCACCAGGAAACCAAACCACTTTGTTTGAACTATGAGCATGTTCAAACCTATTTATACAGGCAAGTGTCCTCACTCGGCCAATGCTCGGCTGTGCTTCCTAATAAGCTCCCGTTGATCACTTCACTTCTCACTAATCGGAATCAGGTGGCGCAGTGCGACAGTGCGATTGAGGGACTATTCCTTTTATTTGTTTGAATTTTGAATAGTGCAAACTCGTCCAGATTGGAAGGTATGGGATGCGTTATATAAGTCCCAGTTACACTATGCCAGTTCGCATTTATTTTTATTTTTTAAGTCAGGGGAGATATGCAAGAAGGTGCACTTCTGGGTTGGTGCACATTATTTCTTAATTTACATTTCATTCCTGTATCCCTCATGCTGGAGGTGGCCATCACTTAATTTGTCAAATACTCCTACTCTGATGAGCATGTTACAAGTTGTGGTGACCTGGATATGGAGCCTAGTGCTTTCAGTATCCTTTTCACGTAGCCTTGCTCATAACGAAGGTACATATTCAGACTTGTTGCATGTCATCACAAATTACACTTGTTGCATGCTCACATCATTGTAAGGGATTCCCCTTAAGGCGGGAGCGCTCATTGCAATTAGTTGGAGATTCACCTACTTTCCTCACATCAGCGGTGCCAATAAGTGTCTGTTAGGGCCTATGTGTACACTCCATCTCAAGGTGCTTCATTAATTCTACACCTTACCTATGAGCATCCATGTCACTTTCCTTAATTGCTTGGAAGCCATGCCATATCCCTGGGGTGCCTGGGTACATAGGGGTACACTCACACTGGATAAATCAACAACAGCAGAGTATACTACCCCCTCTAATCCAATGTTTCAATTCAGGCTGAAGTCACCTCAGACTTTCCTCTTCTCTGGACCGGATGCCACAGGGTCTGGCATTTATCTTAATTAGATTGTGAAGTTTATTGGAAGAGGCTGACGCTACTTAACTGATGTCTGTAAACTACAAAGTATGTACTTCCTCAGTGCAGCAGTAAATCAAATCAAATCAAATACTTTATTGTGTGATTACTTAAAACCATTAGTACTTTTCGTTAAAAAATGCAAATAGGTCATGTATACAAAAACAGAGTTTTAAAAGACTCAAATTAATACTAAATGACTAAAAAAGAAAGGGATGTGATTAAAATATCCTAATATTAATTAATTACTAATGGCGTACATCGCCTGGGCTGTTTGATCAGTCATAACGTCACTTTTTATATTTTTTTTACCTGGGGCAGAACATCTAGGCTTACAGTTTCGAGCAGCCATGGAAAAAAGTATAAATAGTTAATATTAGGTGAGAAGCAGTGTTCCAGTAGACAATACCAAATGGTCAAGGGTTTGTATGTTGAACCTGGGGCGACATGACGGCACTGCCAGATTGAGGGAGATTGGCGCCCCGATTATTCCCCAACAATTTGGCTGCTCTGGTAACAAATTTGGTAAAACAAATGTTCAACTTCGTATTGTCTGAGCTCAAGGCTGCTATTATAGCCTGTCAACAAATACGAACTCCGAGTTTGATCCATTCATCTCGCAATAAGGACCTTCTGTCATTAAGCAAAGCGGGACATGCGCAAGCTATGTGCTCCATTGCCTCAGAATGGTAGCCGCACTCCCTGCATTTGATGCTGGTGCTGGAGCGGCGCCATTTGGGCACGTTCTCTAAAAAAAAGCCATTCAGCCATCCTCAAGGCCCTAAACTTTAGCTTTAAAAAAAAAAAGTGCAAACGTGCTTGATGAATAGGATGATTCGGCCCCAGTTTAAAGTCAGAGATAACCGCCCAGGCATGTTTCCTTCCGTACAGTATTTCCCTATCAGAGTGGAAAGACTACAGCTGGATGCTTCTCTTGATAACTGCCTTTAGTGCCGACTGAGATGGATATGCTCCCTAATATTCCGTGACACCAAGTAGCTGCGGAGAATAATACAGATGATTCCGATGTTTTTGGCTGGTTTGGCAGGTCAGTAGAGCTCTTCAGCATCGTGAGGGAACTCTCCAACCCCAGCTCCAACACCAACGAAATCCCACCTTCACAAGACCTGTGCGACTCACTGGCCACCTTCTTTCACCGCAAGATCGCCGACATCCACGACAGCTTCAACTCCGACCCCCCCACATCCACCGCCGACACCGCCCCCGCGACCTCCACCCGCACCAGTCGCCTGACCACCTGGTCCAACGTCAGCGAGGAAGACACCATCAAGACCATGAACTCCATGCACTCCGGATCCCCATCGGACCCATGTCCCCATCACATCTTCAACAAAGCCGGCACAGTCTTCGCACCCCATCTCTGGAAAATCATCAACACCTCCTTCGAGACAGCTACCTTCCTGGAGAGCTGGAAATATGCTGAGATCAACGCCCTACTGAAGAAACCTAAGGCAGACCCCAAGGACCTCAAGAACGTTCGACCCATCTCCCTGTTCCCCTTCCCGGCGAAAGTCACAGAGAAGATCGTCAACAGACAGCTGACCCGCTACCTCGAAGACAACAACATCCTAGACCCATCCCAGTCCTGCTTCTGCAACAACCACAGCACCGAGACCGCCCTCATCGCCGCCACCAACGACATCAGGATCCTGATGGACAAAGCGGAAACAGCCGCCCTCATCCTTCTGGACTTATCAGCAGCCTTCGACACGGTCTGCCACCGCATCCTGACAGCACGCCTCCACGACGCCGGAATCCAAGAGAAGGCCCTGGCATGGACCACATCCTTCCTCTCCGGCAGAACCCAGAGAGTCCGCCTCCCACCCTTCCGCTCAAAGACCACCGAGATCATCTACGGCGTCCCACAGGGATCCTCCCTCAGCCTGACGCTGTTCAATATCTACATGGCACCGCTTGCCCAGGTCGCACGACGACACAACCTCAACATCATCTCTTACGCCGATGACACCCAGCTGATCATATCCCTCACCGAAGACCCCCTCACTGCCAAAGACAACCTCCACAGAGGAATGAAGGCCGTCGCCGAATGGATGAAGGACAGCAGGTTGAAGCTGAATTCAGACAAGACGGAGGTCCTCATTCTCGGCTCCACCCCCTCAGCCTGGGACGACTCCTGGTGGCCCACTTCGCTAGGAACACCGCCAGAACCCTCCGAACACGCAGGCAACCTGGGGATCATCCTCGACTCCACCCTCTCCATGACCAAGCAAGTCAACGCTGTCTCCGTGTCTTGCTTCAACACCCTCTGAATGCTCCGCAGAATCTTCAAATGGATCCCCTCCGACACGAGAAAGACCGTCACCCACACCCTTGTCACCAGCAGACTGGACTACGGGAACGCCCTCTACGCAGGAACTACAACCAAGCTCCTGAGACGGCTCCAACGCATCCAGAACGCCGCGGCCCGACTGATCCTCGACGCCCCACGACGCTGCCACATCACACCCCACCTGAGAGACCTGCACTGGCTCCCCGCCGACAAGAGAATCACCTTCAAGCTCCTCATCCATGCACACAAGGCCCACCGGACCTACATACCTCAACGACCGACTCAGCTTCTACACCCCCACCCGCAGCCTCCGCTCGACTATCCACGCCCTCGCCACAACCCCTCGCATCCGGAAATCCACCGCCGGCGGCAGATCCTTCTCCTACCTCGCCGCCAAGACCTGGAACTCTCTCCCCACCCACCTACAACAGACCCAGGACCTACCGACCTTCAGAAGACTTCTCAAGACCTGGCTCTTCGATCAGTAGCAGCCCCCCCCCCTCCAGCGCCTTGAGACCCTCACAGGTATGTAGCGCGCTTTACAAATGTATTATTGTATTGTATTGTATTGTATTGTAGAATTTCATTCCAAAGTCTGGCCTCCAGGCTGCCCTCCTGGGCGTTTCGCAATCTATTATAGAGCTTTATGAATGCGCCTGCCTCGACCCCATGGTGATCTAATAATCCGAGTTCTAGTCTGACTTGGGCTGGCGATGCTGATCTTGGCAAGCGGCAATCTCATTTAAAGATTTTGGTGGTTAACTTGTTTAATGAAATATTTATTGCACCCATCATAATCTCGTGCCCGTATGACAAGGAGTTAGTGATCTTTGCCTTCATCACCTTTAGCAATGGAGTTAGGCTAGGACCAAGTAGTTGTTTCGAGAGTTTTGCTGAGGCAACCTCCAGTCACAGAGCTTTGGCCCTTACTGCCTCTTTCTGCTTTACGAAGGAGCAGCTAGTGTCAAGAAAGATTCCCAAGTATTTGTAGTGGGATACAGATTCAATCTTTTTGTTGTCAAAAAAACCACCCTCCTCGCTGCTGCATTCGCTTCCCAAAAGAAATTGCTTTTGTTTTTGACAGGTTCAACTCAAGGGAATTTTTTGTTGTATAGGGGAGCAGCTGGACGAGTAACCTCTGTAGGCCTAACTTAGTGTGACTTAATAGGACAAGGTCATCAGCATATAATAGATTATTAATATGAGTTCCATCTATTTGGGGGGGATGGCAATTAACATTATCAAGTATTGGGGAAAGATCCGGGATGAACAAATTAAAAAGGAGTGGAGCCAACACACAGCCTTGTTTGACACCACTTTCAGTCTGGATCTTCCTGGAGACATGGAGTCTTCTCCCAACTTTATTCTGATCCAAGTATCCAAATGGAGTAGGATTATGGCTTTTAGAATGGCTGGGGGTATTCCTCAGTACTCTAGTTTTTGCCATAAAGGGCCCCGAGGCACCCGGTCAAAAGCCGTCTTGAAATCGACAAAGCAGCAGTGAAGTTGGTTACGTTGAGCTGCCGCTTTCTCTATCAAGATGGACAATGTAAGTAAATTACTTGTTGTACCGGAGTTAGCCAGGAAGCCGGTCTGGTTAAACGGAAGGCGCTTTGTTCTTTCTGCCCAGGTCGACAGCTCTTCCAGTAGTATGCTGGCGTAATATTTGGCTTCGATGTGGAGGAGAGCGATCATTCTCTAGTTTTTTGGCTCATATCTCTTCCGCTTTTGTAAATCGGTTGGATGATAGCGCCCTTCTAGGACTCCAGGATGGTATAATTTAGCCTGCAATGTAAAAACAGGGGGCCCAAATATTCATACCACAAGTCCACATCCGATTTAAATAGTGCCTGAGGAAGACCATTAGGCCATGGGGCTCCTTCTGACCTGGCTTTCCTGATTGAGCGAGCAGTATTATTTCTTGGCGCTTCTAGTATCGTCGATATCTCAGTCGTTGAATCGTCGCTCTGCTCCTTTCCCTCAGTAGTTGTTTGTTTCAAAATGTGATTGACTAAGATGTTGTGCCCCATTGGACCTAAACGCTTGGCTTCAGAGGGTAGGGGTTCCAGCTCGATTGACCGAGGGGGGCTGGAATTATGTGCAGCAGTAAATAATTATAATGCTAGCATTGGTGAAACAGCTCGCAGTTTTCTGTCACAGAGTTATCACATGCTAGTTGCACCCCCTTCTGCAAGGGAGCAGTCGCAGACTTGAGCTATATTTTTCTAACTGTTTTGTCTTTTGACTGACAAATACATTTGTGCCACAAATATGTTCCTCCAACATTTAATAATCTAAGACGTTTTAAGTATACCAATACATAAACCCTCTCTTCCAATTGACTCATGCTTACTTTTTAAACCTAAGTTTAACAATAAATAAATCATTTACTTAAACAATATGCTCACGAACTTATGAATGTTTCCATCACTGCTCTTGACTGTACCTCGAATTTGGAGGGAAAAAAAGCACAGTGGACGACTATAAACATGTGTGAAATATACTTCAGTATAACTATAAGTTATTACACAGAAGAGGTTCTAATTATACTTTCTTTAATGTATTGCCCCATTAAAGAAAGTTCTACTAGCTCCTCTGCTGTGTAATAACTTATAGATATACTGAAGTATATTTTCACAATACAACAGTTCTATTAGGAAATTCCACTAACATTCTTCATGCATAATCTGCTCATATACAAATATATAACTATTGTGTTATTCATCATAATTCTTACATGTCACACCAGTGCCTTCTGGCATTCAGGCACCTCCATTCAAATATCAGTTTGACACCTGCCCGCCAAGCTAAACCTTGTGTTAATGATCATATAGGCAAACCCTATTGCATTTACCAATGCCTGTTCTTTCTGTTGCAGTATCACCTCACTCATACGTTGATTACTGAAAACAAATTATCATCTGATTCATAAACTGATATCAGAACATTGAAATGTTGAGTGCTCCATTGAAGACATTGGAGTGCTCCGGGCTTCTGATGGCTGGTGGAAGCCTGGAGCATCAACATTCCAATGTTTGTTTACAGCTGTTGCTGTGAACAAAGGCTTCACGGTGAGGTCTTTGTTTTAGAAATGAGAACATTTTGCCCTCTAAGGGCAGAATGGTCTAATAGTCTTTGGGCCCTCTGTAGCGGGCTCTACCACCATTAAAGGCCTGCACCCTTGTTAAAGGCCCTTGCCTTCAGCTCGGGCATTTAACGCTGGAGCGGGCCTTTAATGGTCGGTAGAGCACACAACGTCGGGCTCTAAGGCTTTAAGATAGCCCAGAAGATGTTGCACTTACTACTGAATGCTTTGTCACAAACCTGCCTGTAACAGGCTGGATTACTGGTGGACAGCTACAGCCAATGATAGTACAGTGGTCAATATAAAAACCAAAATCGGGGTGGGTGAAAGGATCTGCCCATATAGGTGTAGCTTTTAGTGTGAGCCCTTCTTTTATGCCAGTTTTATTGTCAATGAAATACCTCAATATGGTATTGGCAAGTCCTTGACATTAGAACATTAGGGCCAACGTTTAGGGGGGGGGGGGTAGGTTGGGGAGAAACAAGGTGCAGTGCTCTCACCCCTCGCATGTCAGTGTGTTCTTCATTTGCTCAAAATGTCGTGGAACAGAAATTGTGATATGATTTATGCAACAGGGAAATACATGGGTCAATGAGATAGTCCTGGCAGCCCTCGTCATTGTGATGCATCACATCAGGTTACTATAAGAACGTTGGCATTTAAGGGTAAACAATTTCCATACAGGTTCGACCATCACTGATCTTAATCCCAGTGCTAATGAAGGTAAGTAGATGCTGCTGTTCCTTCTATGACCTAGTCATTGTATGTTTAAAGAAACCCAGAGCTACAGCCAAAAATCATATTGTAGTGTTCCTTGACCACTTGGCTGGCAGAAGTCCCAATATAGAAAATGTTGGGTCCTCAGGTAACAAAGATATTAGTGTTGGTAGTAACCTTCAGAAGATGTTATCAACTATCATCTATCAAGGCCATTGTGAGAAGTTGGCCTGATGTGCAGTGCTCACTATTCTAGTGATCACTATATATCAGTCCAAACAACCCTTATTGATGATTGGTTGTAAGTCAACCTTATAGACCAGCTATCCTAGTAGCATGGATACGAGCAGTCTAAGGCTAAGACTCTAGAGGGCGTGTTAAGCCAGCTGTTTTACCATCACATTACCCCTTGAACACCCAGTGAAAGGACACCACACAAGTGTTATGAAAATAAACAGTGTATTTATTAGAATCACAACAACCCTGTACTCTTTATGAGGACAGGGTGCTAGGCACACAACAAAACTCTTACGAAAATACTTAAGTTAGCACGTTATACACAAATGCCCGAGGGGCACGAAAAACCATATACTTTAAAAGTGGAATGCGAATTACTAGCAGGTAAGTAACAGTTCTAATAGGCTTTGGAATCGCTAGGACTTGACTAGGGAATCGTTAGATTACTTCTAGGAGACCTAGGGGACTCGGGTGCAGAGTGTGCACTCTCACGCGGGATGCGGGACAAAGTCTATGGAGGCTAGAATTCACAAAGTTAGTGTTCACGGGCGAACCCGACCTGGTAGGAAGAAAACGACAGTGGATCCTGACCCTTGGATAGTGAGGCTATGCTGGGACACCGAAGTGCCGAAGTTACCTAGCCCAGGGGCTGCAGCTGCATAGGTCTGAAAAGACGTCGGGGATCTCGTTGCCGGACCAGGAGCCTGGAAGGAAGAAGTTGCTGGCAGGCGACCAGTGAAGAAAAGTTCGATGGATCCAAGCCTGGATCAAGGAAGAAGAAAACCTGAAAGCAGAGGGGACCAAGTTCTTGAATCACTAGCCAGTGATTAAGTGGGCACCAGGATGGCACCGGGCGAAGTCACCGCAGTCAGGTGAGTGGGCGCTGCTGGGCTCTGCAGTCTCTCGGACCAGGAGGCGTTGTCGGCGACCAGGATGGAGGTGCGAGCTGTCCCACGAAGGTTCTTGCTGTCGACGTCGCTGGACCCAGGATTGGGCAACAAGTCTTGGCAAATGCAAGGCCCACGCGGTGGACCTAAAATGGCGTCTTGAGTGGACCAGGAGGGTCCAGGTTACTTCTCCGATGGAGGGAAGCAAGGGCCAGTCTGGAGCAACCAGACCAGCAGCAGAAATGTCGTCGGGCGTCGTCAGGAAGGCCACAAGCCAGCGGGCTAGTAGCCAAACAACGCGGTGAGCAGTAAAAAGCAGAAGGGCCCCACGCAGATCGTGGAGATGCTGGGGGGCTGCTCTTCGGTGCTGGAGCTGCTCAGGGTGGGGGCTTCTCGGACCCCAAAGCACTCACTAGGAATTCACTCGGCGGGCTTTCTGGAAAGAAGTCGTGCAGTCTTGCAGATGGCCGGTCCCTTGAGGTCTCGTCGCACCCACGGTTCTCAGCTGGGCTGTAGAGGTGGGTAGAGGTCAGAGGTGCCAGGGAAGCCGGTTCTCGTCGAGCTGGGCAGTCGGATTCCGGAGGAAGGACTTGCAGCAGACCGCAGTGTTCTTAGATGGTGCCTGCGGATGCAGGGTGACTACTCCTTAGTCACAAGGGAGAAATCTTAGGAAGAAGTCTTGAGTTCCTTTCGCAGAAAGTAGTTTCAGGATTCAAAGATGATCTGATTTGGAAGGGGGCCAGTCTCTACCTTTATCCTGTAAAAGGGGGCTGGCACGCGACTAAGTCCTGCCCTATGGGTGGGACTAGGAGGGGGGTGGTTACACCCACTTCCTTGGCGGGCTTTTCCCCAGCACAGGGTCTGGAGTGACCCTGGAACTGGTTCCAGCCAGCCTATGCACAGTGAGCACCGGGGTGCCACGTGCAGTCACCTTCCTCTAAAGCCCTGCCTACCTACAATACACAAAACCCTGTCTGGGACGGTGCTGGCACCGCCCCTGGCAGGAAACCCTTTGTCCTTATCTCCTGCTCTGGGAGGACTCCCAGCAGCAGGAGGGCAGACTTGTGTCTCGGTGGCAGCATCCATTTTGTGGATGCTAAGGCTCTGTCTGACTTTAACCGGGGTTAGGGGTTACATACATGTCGTGTCCCTCTAGAAGGGTGGAATGCTAACCCCGTCGCCAGAATTGGCGAGGGGTTAGTATTCCAATTCGTATGACACCTTACTCGACATGTTTTGATAAAGCGATACCAGAGTTGGCACATAACCGCGAGGATTATAATGCACTTAAGAGTATATGGTATGCGATATCATGGAAACGGCTAAGGGATGGGTCCCGAAAGCCGCAGACAGGCTCAGCTCATGCCAGAGCACTATCTCACACGATTCCAAGCACTCTGCCTTCAGGATTGTTAAGGCCTGCCATAGGAGTGACTGATAGGAGATCTGTGTGTCCATTTTAGGGTTAGATATAGGTATACTATATCTAAAGCAAAGGGTGAGTACACCACCTTGCCCCAGCTGTCAAGCAGCCAGTTGTGTCAGATTTGGATGGCCAGCCAGGGGTGGCATAATACATGCTGCAGCCCCTGGTAGGCCCTGGGTACACCTATGCCCTGGGTACCTAAGGTACACTGTACAGGGACTGATAAGGTGACTCAGTATCCAATTTAGATATGTACCTAAGGTACATGGAATCCATTTTACAGAGAGAGCAGTAGGCCTGGGGCCCTGAATAGCAGGGTCCCAGGTCAACTAAGTCAGAAAACCAGCAAAACACCAGGCAAAAAGTTGGGGGCAACCATAGTCAGGGATCAACCTTCCTACATAACCCCCCCCCAAACGAAAGGAGATAAGGCTATCCTTGTCCAGGTAAGCCTATATTGCCTAAGTGGCCATTTAAGGAAGTACCAGCACTGGCATGGTTACCCCCTATGTCATGGTCCACTAAGCAATCCCTCACCCTAAGGGTGTCTGAGGGTCTCCACCATAGGGAATCTCTACCTGTGGTGTGTTTTGTCAAAGAAAAAGGCTGGTGCTGAAATGGAGTACTGAAGTGAGGCTCCACTAATTTTGGGCTCAGCTTCCTCCAATCATTTTCCACCAAAGAGGCCTTTCTTTCCAAGACTGAGTTGTTTTGGGCTCTCAGGGTCAACCTCTGGCTACCTACAGCTGGAGGTTGGGTCCCTCTGTTTGGCTTACTGGAGGGACAGGTCAGGTCTGGGGCCCTCAGGTCCCAAGTTTGGCTGTGCCCAGCAGTGTCCATCTGGGGGAGGTCCCTAACTAATTTTAAGGGGGATCCCTCAGGAGTGTGTTTTATTTTCACTTGGCTAGTACTACTAGCTTCAGTGCCCTTACTCTGTTGATTGGGAGATTCTTTTGGACAGGGGGCCCTTTGGGGTCCAACACTGGCCTCCCTGATCTCTACAGCCCTGGGCTGACTGAGGCAGGGTAGAGAGGGGCAGGTTACCTGCTCCAGACTGGGTCCCACCTTGGAAGGGTCCACTGACATCAGGGGTTCTGCCAGGCTAGGCCTGACTACCTCTGTGGCAGTTTCTTCACAAGGGGTCAGATCAGTTCCCTGAGGAGGCTGATCCTTTCCTAAAGTCTGGTGGGAGGGAGATTTCTCTTCCTCCTCAATACTCTCTGTCTGAGTGGAGTGATCCATAGTTTCAGGCTTCACAACACTGTCATCTGTCTGAGTTTGAGCTGTGGCCATCACAACTCTCCCAACCTTTTCAGGAGGGGGCTCAGTTTGGGTGTGGGCTGTTACCATGACAGCCTTGACAACCTGTTCTGGGAAGGAAGTTGTCTGAGATGGGGTTGTGACTGGCACAACCCTCCTGACCTGTTCAGGGAGGACATCTTGGACTGGGGCTGTGGCTATCACTGCCCCACTAACCTTACCATGGGTATTTACCATTCTAGAATGGGTTTCTTGCTCTACTTCAGCCCAGGCTGAGAGCTCTAAATCATTCCCCAGTAGGCAATCAACAGGCAAGTTTGGTGACACTGCCACTCTCTTGTGGCCAGTGACACCTCCCCAGCTGAGACTGACCACTGCCATGGGATGATCTCTCTGTACTCCATCAATATTGGTCACCTGGTATGTGGCACCAGGTAAAAGTTGCCTTGAGGGGACTAGACTCTCAGTCACCATAGTGATGCTAGCCCCTGTATCTCTATAGGCCTCAACTTTTATACCATTGATGAGGGGCTCCTGTCTGTACTTGCCCAAAGTGTTGGGACAAGTGGTGAAGTTGGCAAACCCCATGCCAGTCTCACAGACAAGAGTATCTAAGTTTGGGGACCTGGTTAGGCCAGAGTCCCCAGGACCTCCCAAAGTAAATGCACCCAAACTCTTGGGGGCACTCCCACCACCTGGGGGATTACTACTAGTAGTAACAGGAGGTTTGGGAATGTTACTTGGGGGTATGTTTTCCTTATTGTTATTCTTTGGGCAACTGCTGTCAGTTTTTAAATGACCCACCTGTTTACAGGGATAACAATAAGGTTTCTTTTGGTTATTGGAAGGATTCTGGGACCCACCCCCCTCAGAGGATTTTTGGGGCCCTGATGTGGTTTGATCTGTAGATTTATTCCCACCCTTCTCTTGAGGCTTGGTTGATTCCTTTTTCTGGTCACCACCTTGGTTCTTGGGCCTAATCCTGGTTCTGACCCATTTGTCTGCCCTCTTACCCAATTCTTGTGGAGAGGTCAGATCAGAGTCTACCAGGTGCTGGTGTAATAACTGGTTCTGACAATTATTTAAGACTTGCTCTCTCATAATTAGATTATACAATCCCTTGAAATCAGTAACCTTACTACCCAGTAGCCAGCCTTCCAAAGCTTTAGTGGCACAATCAACAAAGTCTGACCAGTCCTGAGACTGAGTTTTCTGGGTGTCTCTGAACAGCAACCTGTACTGCTCAGTGGTTAAACCAAACCCATCAACCAGTGCATTTTTCAGGACCTGGTAATTGTTAGCATCCTCCACTCTTGTAGTGAGGAGCTTATCTCTACCTTTACCATCAAAGGAGAGCCACAGTATAGCTGCCCACTGACTCTGGGGAATGCACTGCACAGTGCAGGCCCTCTCCAGAGCAGCCATCCATTTCTGGATATCATCCCCTTGCTTAAAGGGGGGCACTATTTTAGTCAGGTGTTTAGTATCTAAACCCTTCTCTCTATCTCTTGGGAGATTGCTGCCACCAGTGGGAGCTATCCCACTCATCTGCTGCTCTCTAGCAAAGGCAAGCTTTTCTTTGGCCAGGGCAAGTTCTTCCCTTTCAATCCTCAGTTCAGCTTGTCTCATTCTAGCTTCATGCTCTTTTCTCTGAGGGGAAGTAAATCTCCTCTGTGGAGGATTCCTTCTCCCCTGAGAAGAGGCATTAGAGTGCAGAGATCTATTGGAGTCCCTAGAAAGAGATCTATCTCTCCTAACTCCAAGGTTAGGCCCACTTCGGGTTAGTACTGGGGGTCCCCCAGATCCTAGCCCAAGTAAGTCTAAGTTGGTCCTAGTTAGCCTTCTGACTACCTCAAGACCCTTGTCTACCTCATCCCCAGAGAGTACCTCCTGATCCTCCTCCTCAACTGCTGAATCAGTGTTGGGGAGGTCTGGATCCCCAGAGGTTCCCTCTAAGGCTGGCATGCTCTCATGTAACTGAGAGAGCTTTCTGGCATCATATGTCTCTAAGAGACCTATCAGAAAGGGAATGGTGGGGTTAGACCCCTGCTTCAGTTTTCTGGAGACACAGATTTGTCTCATCTCCTGAAAACTGAGAGCTGCATATCTTGAAGTGACCTGTGGAGGGTCAACACTGACCAGGGGAGTCTCAGTAGAGTCCCCCTGAGTCGACATGCTTTTCTAGTGAGGTGTAAGTGGTGCACTTACCTACACTATATGTTTGCCTACTGATCCCTTGCTAGAGTTGTAGTTTAGGGTGTGCTGGGCCCTAGGAGCTACAACAGCTGGTTCAGTAGAACTCAGAGTATTCTAAGCTAAGTTATATGTACCTTTAGTACTTATGTGATCTTTCACAAGATATTCTTAGGGCATGTGTGGTAAAACAACAGCAAGCTCAAATCCCAACCGCTGCTCACCAATGTGAGAAGTTGGCCTGATGTGCAGTGCTCACTATTCTAGTGATCACTATATATCAGTCCAAACAACCCTTATTGATGATTGGTTGTAAGTCAACCTTATAGACCAGCTATCCTAGTAGCATGGATACGAGCAGTCTAAGGCTAAGACTCTAGAGGGCGTGTTAAGCCAGCTGTTTTACCATCACATTACCCCTTGAACACCCAGTGAAAGGACACCACACAAGTGTTATGAAAATAAACAGTGTATTTATTAGAATCACAACAACCCTGTACTCTTTATGAGGACAGGGTGCTAGGCACACAACAAAACTCTTACGAAAATACTTAAGTTAGCACGTTATACACAAATGCCCGAGGGGCACGAAAAACCATATACTTTAAAAGTGGAATGCGAATTACTAGCAGGTAAGTAACAGTTCTAATAGGCTTTGGAATCGCTAGGACTTGACTAGGGAATCGTTAGATTACTTCTAGGAGACCTAGGGGACTCGGGTGCAGAGTGTGCACTCTCACGCGGGATGCGGGACAAAGTCTATGGAGGCTAGAATTCACAAAGTTAGTGTTCACGGGCGAACCCGACCTGGTAGGAAGAAAACGACAGTGGATCCTGACCCTTGGATAGTGAGGCTATGCTGGGACACCGAAGTGCCGAAGTTACCTAGCCCAGGGGCTGCAGCTGCATAGGTCTGAAAAGACGTCGGGGATCTCGTTGCCGGACCAGGAGCCTGGAAGGAAGAAGTTGCTGGCAGGCGACCAGTGAAGAAAAGTTCGATGGATCCAAGCCTGGATCAAGGAAGAAGAAAACCTGAAAGCAGAGGGGACCAAGTTCTTGAATCACTAGCCAGTGATTAAGTGGGCACCAGGATGGCACCGGGCGAAGTCACCGCAGTCAGGTGAGTGGGCGCTGCTGGGCTCTGCAGTCTCTCGGACCAGGAGGCGTTGTCGGCGACCAGGATGGAGGTGCGAGCTGTCCCACGAAGGTTCTTGCTGTCGACGTCGCTGGACCCAGGATTGGGCAACAAGTCTTGGCAAATGCAAGGCCCACGCGGTGGACCTAAAATGGCGTCTTGAGTGGACCAGGAGGGTCCAGGTTACTTCTCCGATGGAGGGAAGCAAGGGCCAGTCTGGAGCAACCAGACCAGCAGCAGAAATGTCATCGGGCGTCGTCAGGAAGGCCACAAGCCAGCGGGCTAGTAGCCAAACAACGCGGTGAGCAGTAAAAAGCAGAAGGGCCCCACGCAGATCGTGGAGATGCTGGGGGGCTGCTCTTCGGTGCTGGAGCTGCTCAGGGTGGGGGCTTCTCGGACCCCAAAGCACTCACTAGGAATTCACTCGGCGGGCTTTCTGGAAAGAAGTCGTGCAGTCTTGCAGATGGCCGGTCCCTTGAGGTCTCGTCGCACCCACGGTTCTCAGCTGGGCTGTAGAGGTGGGTAGAGGTCAGAGGTGCCAGGGAAGCCGGTTCTCGTCGAGCTGGGCAGTCGGATTCCGGAGGAAGGACTTGCAGCAGACCGCAGTGTTCTTAGATGGTGCCTGCGGATGCAGGGTGACTACTCCTTAGTCACAAGGGAGAAATCTTAGGAAGAAGTCTTGAGTTCCTTTCGCAGAAAGTAGTTTCAGGATTCAAAGATGATCTGATTTGGAAGGGGGCCAGTCTCTACCTTTATCCTGTAAAAGGGGGCTGGCACGCGACTAAGTCCTGCCCTATGGGTGGGACTAGGAGGGGGGTGGTTACACCCACTTCCTTGGCGGGCTTTTCCCCAGCACAGGGTCTGGAGTGACCCTGGAACTGGTTCCAGCCAGCCTATGCACAGTGAGCACCGGGGTGCCACGTGCAGTCACCTTCCTCTAAAGCCCTGCCTACCTACAATACACAAAACCCTGTCTGGGACGGTGCTGGCACCGCCCCTGGCAGGAAACCCTTTGTCCTTATCTCCTGCTCTGGGAGGACTCCCAGCAGCAGGAGGGCAGACTTGTGTCTCGGTGGCAGCATCCATTTTGTGGATGCTAAGGCTCTGTCTGACTTTAACCGGGGTTAGGGGTTACATACATGTCGTGTCCCTCTAGAAGGGTGGAATGCTAACCCCGTCGCCAGAATTGGCGAGGGGTTAGTATTCCAATTCGTATGACACCTTACTCGACATGTTTTGATAAAGCGATACCAGAGTTGGCACATAACCGCGAGGATTATAATGCACTTAAGAGTATATGGTATGCGATATCATGGAAACGGCTAAGGGATGGGTCCCGAAAGCCGCAGACAGGCTCAGCTCATGCCAGAGCACTATCTCACACGATTCCAAGCACTCTGCCTTCAGGATTGTTAAGGCCTGCCATAGGAGTGACTGATAGGAGATCTGTGTGTCCATTTTAGGGTTAGATATAGGTATACTATATCTAAAGCAAAGGGTGAGTACACCACCTTGCCCCAGCTGTCAAGCAGCCAGTTGTGTCAGATTTGGATGGCCAGCCAGGGGTGGCATAATACATGCTGCAGCCCCTGGTAGGCCCTGGGTACACCTATGCCCTGGGTACCTAAGGTACACTGTACAGGGACTGATAAGGTGACTCAGTATCCAATTTAGATATGTACCTAAGGTACATGGAATCCATTTTACAGAGAGAGCAGTAGGCCTGGGGCCCTGAATAGCAGGGTCCCAGGTCAACTAAGTCAGAAAACCAGCAAAACACCAGGCAAAAAGTTGGGGGCAACCATAGTCAGGGATCAACCTTCCTACATAACCCCCCCCCAAACGAAAGGAGATAAGGCTATCCTTGTCCAGGTAAGCCTATATTGCCTAAGTGGCCATTTAAGGAAGTACCAGCACTGGCATGGTTACCCCCTATGTCATGGTCCACTAAGCAATCCCTCACCCTAAGGGTGTCTGAGGGTCTCCACCATAGGGAATCTCTACCTGTGGTGTGTTTTGTCAAAGAAAAAGGCTGGTGCTGAAATGGAGTACTGAAGTGAGGCTCCACTAATTTTGGGCTCAGCTTCCTCCAATCATTTTCCACCAAAGAGGCCTTTCTTTCCAAGACTGAGTTGTTTTGGGCTCTCAGGGTCAACCTCTGGCTACCTACAGCTGGAGGTTGGGTCCCTCTGTTTGGCTTACTGGAGGGACAGGTCAGGTCTGGGGCCCTCAGGTCCCAAGTTTGGCTGTGCCCAGCAGTGTCCATCTGGGGGAGGTCCCTAACTAATTTTAAGGGGGATCCCTCAGGAGTGTGTTTTATTTTCACTTGGCTAGTACTACTAGCTTCAGTGCCCTTACTCTGTTGATTGGGAGATTCTTTTGGACAGGGGGCCCTTTGGGGTCCAACACTGGCCTCCCTGATCTCTACAGCCCTGGGCTGACTGAGGCAGGGTAGAGAGGGGCAGGTTACCTGCTCCAGACTGGGTCCCACCTTGGAAGGGTCCACTGACATCAGGGGTTCTGCCAGGCTAGGCCTGACTACCTCTGTGGCAGTTTCTTCACAAGGGGTCAGATCAGTTCCCTGAGGAGGCTGATCCTTTCCTAAAGTCTGGTGGGAGGGAGATTTCTCTTCCTCCTCAATACTCTCTGTCTGAGTGGAGTGATCCATAGTTTCAGGCTTCACAACACTGTCATCTGTCTGAGTTTGAGCTGTGGCCATCACAACTCTCCCAACCTTTTCAGGAGGGGGCTCAGTTTGGGTGTGGGCTGTTACCATGACAGCCTTGACAACCTGTTCTGGGAAGGAAGTTGTCTGAGATGGGGTTGTGACTGGCACAACCCTCCTGACCTGTTCAGGGAGGACATCTTGGACTGGGGCTGTGGCTATCACTGCCCCACTAACCTTACCATGGGTATTTACCATTCTAGAATGGGTTTCTTGCTCTACTTCAGCCCAGGCTGAGAGCTCTAAATCATTCCCCAGTAGGCAATCAACAGGCAAGTTTGGTGACACTGCCACTCTCTTGTGGCCAGTGACACCTCCCCAGCTGAGACTGACCACTGCCATGGGATGATCTCTCTGTACTCCATCAATATTGGTCACCTGGTATGTGGCACCAGGTAAAAGTTGCCTTGAGGGGACTAGACTCTCAGTCACCATAGTGATGCTAGCCCCTGTATCTCTATAGGCCTCAACTTTTATACCATTGATGAGGGGCTCCTGTCTGTACTTGCCCAAAGTGTTGGGACAAGTGGTGAAGTTGGCAAACCCCATGCCAGTCTCACAGACAAGAGTATCTAAGTTTGGGGACCTGGTTAGGCCAGAGTCCCCAGGACCTCCCAAAGTAAATGCACCCAAACTCTTGGGGGCACTCCCACCACCTGGGGGATTACTACTAGTAGTAACAGGAGGTTTGGGAATGTTACTTGGGGGTATGTTTTCCTTATTGTTATTCTTTGGGCAACTGCTGTCAGTTTTTAAATGACCCACCTGTTTACAGGGATAACAATAAGGTTTCTTTTGGTTATTGGAAGGATTCTGGGACCCACCCCCCTCAGAGGATTTTTGGGGCCCTGATGTGGTTTGATCTGTAGATTTATTCCCACCCTTCTCTTGAGGCTTGGTTGATTCCTTTTTCTGGTCACCACCTTGGTTCTTGGGCCTAATCCTGGTTCTGACCCATTTGTCTGCCCTCTTACCCAATTCTTGTGGAGAGGTCAGATCAGAGTCTACCAGGTGCTGGTGTAATAACTGGTTCTGACAATTATTTAAGACTTGCTCTCTCATAATTAGATTATACAATCCCTTGAAATCAGTAACCTTACTACCCAGTAGCCAGCCTTCCAAAGCTTTAGTGGCACAATCAACAAAGTCTGACCAGTCCTGAGACTGAGTTTTCTGGGTGTCTCTGAACAGCAACCTGTACTGCTCAGTGGTTAAACCAAACCCATCAACCAGTGCATTTTTCAGGACCTGGTAATTGTTAGCATCCTCCACTCTTGTAGTGAGGAGCTTATCTCTACCTTTACCATCAAAGGAGAGCCACAGTATAGCTGCCCACTGACTCTGGGGAATGCACTGCACAGTGCAGGCCCTCTCCAGAGCAGCCATCCATTTCTGGATATCATCCCCTTGCTTAAAGGGGGGCACTATTTTAGTCAGGTGTTTAGTATCTAAACCCTTCTCTCTATCTCTTGGGAGATTGCTGCCACCAGTGGGAGCTATCCCACTCATCTGCTGCTCTCTAGCAAAGGCAAGCTTTTCTTTGGCCAGGGCAAGTTCTTCCCTTTCAATCCTCAGTTCAGCTTGTCTCATTCTAGCTTCATGCTCTTTTCTCTGAGGGGAAGTAAATCTCCTCTGTGGAGGATTCCTTCTCCCCTGAGAAGAGGCATTAGAGTGCAGAGATCTATTGGAGTCCCTAGAAAGAGATCTATCTCTCCTAACTCCAAGGTTAGGCCCACTTCGGGTTAGTACTGGGGGTCCCCCAGATCCTAGCCCAAGTAAGTCTAAGTTGGTCCTAGTTAGCCTTCTGACTACCTCAAGACCCTTGTCTACCTCATCCCCAGAGAGTACCTCCTGATCCTCCTCCTCAACTGCTGAATCAGTGTTGGGGAGGTCTGGATCCCCAGAGGTTCCCTCTAAGGCTGGCATGCTCTCATGTAACTGAGAGAGCTTTCTGGCATCATATGTCTCTAAGAGACCTATCAGAAAGGGAATGGTGGGGTTAGACCCCTGCTTCAGTTTCCTGGAGACACAGATTTGTCTCATCTCCTGAAAACTGAGAGCTGCATATCTTGAAGTGACCTGTGGAGGGTCAACACTGACCAGGGGAGTCTCAGTAGAGTCCCCCTGAGTCGACATGCTTTTCTAGTGAGGTGTAAGTGGTGCACTTACCTACACTATATGTTTGCCTACTGATCCCTTGCTAGAGTTGTAGTTTAGGGTGTGCTGGGCCCTAGGAGCTACAACAGCTGGTTCAGTAGAACTCAGAGTATTCTAAGCTAAGTTATATGTACCTTTAGTACTTATGTGATCTTTCACAAGATATTCTTAGGGCATGTGTGGTAAAACAACAGCAAGCTCAAATCCCAACCGCTGCTCACCAATGTGAGAAGTTGGCCTGATGTGCAGTGCTCACTATTCTAGTGATCACTATATATCAGTCCAAACAACCCTTATTGATGATTGGTTGTAAGTCAACCTTATAGACCAGCTATCCTAGTAGCATGGATACGAGCAGTCTAAGGCTAAGACTCTAGAGGGCGTGTTAAGCCAGCTGTTTTACCATCACATTACCCCTTGAACACCCAGTGAAAGGACACCACACAAGTGTTATGAAAATAAACAGTGTATTTATTAGAATCACAACAACCCTGTACTCTTTATGAGGACAGGGTGCTAGGCACACAACAAAACTCTTACGAAAATACTTAAGTTAGCACGTTATACACAAATGCCCGAGGGGCACGAAAAACCATATACTTTAAAAGTGGAATGCGAATTACTAGCAGGTAAGTAACAGTTCTAATAGGCTTTGGAATCGCTAGGACTTGACTAGGGAATCGTTAGATTACTTCTAGGAGACCTAGGGGACTCGGGTGCAGAGTGTGCACTCTCACGCGGGATGCGGGACAAAGTCTATGGAGGCTAGAATTCACAAAGTTAGTGTTCACGGGCGAACCCGACCTGGTAGGAAGAAAACGACAGTGGATCCTGACCCTTGGATAGTGAGGCTATGCTGGGACACCGAAGTGCCGAAGTTACCTAGCCCAGGGGCTGCAGCTGCATAGGTCTGAAAAGACGTCGGGGATCTCGTTGCCGGACCAGGAGCCTGGAAGGAAGAAGTTGCTGGCAGGCGACCAGTGAAGAAAAGTTCGATGGATCCAAGCCTGGATCAAGGAAGAAGAAAACCTGAAAGCAGAGGGGACCAAGTTCTTGAATCACTAGCCAGTGATTAAGTGGGCACCAGGATGGCACCGGGCGAAGTCACCGCAGTCAGGTGAGTGGGCGCTGCTGGGCTCTGCAGTCTCTCGGACCAGGAGGCGTTGTCGGCGACCAGGATGGAGGTGCGAGCTGTCCCACGAAGGTTCTTGCTGTCGACGTCGCTGGACCCAGGATTGGGCAACAAGTCTTGGCAAATGCAAGGCCCACGCGGTGGACCTAAAATGGCGTCTTGAGTGGACCAGGAGGGTCCAGGTTACTTCTCCGATGGAGGGAAGCAAGGGCCAGTCTGGAGCAACCAGACCAGCAGCAGAAATGTCATCGGGCGTCGTCAGGAAGGCCACAAGCCAGCGGGCTAGTAGCCAAACAACGCGGTGAGCAGTAAAAAGCAGAAGGGCCCCACGCAGATCGTGGAGATGCTGGGGGGCTGCTCTTCGGTGCTGGAGCTGCTCAGGGTGGGGGCTTCTCGGACCCCAAAGCACTCACTAGGAATTCACTCGGCGGGCTTTCTGGAAAGAAGTCGTGCAGTCTTGCAGATGGCCGGTCCCTTGAGGTCTCGTCGCACCCACGGTTCTCAGCTGGGCTGTAGAGGTGGGTAGAGGTCAGAGGTGCCAGGGAAGCCGGTTCTCGTCGAGCTGGGCAGTCGGATTCCGGAGGAAGGACTTGCAGCAGACCGCAGTGTTCTTAGATGGTGCCTGCGGATGCAGGGTGACTACTCCTTAGTCACAAGGGAGAAATCTTAGGAAGAAGTCTTGAGTTCCTTTCGCAGAAAGTAGTTTCAGGATTCAAAGATGATCTGATTTGGAAGGGGGCCAGTCTCTACCTTTATCCTGTAAAAGGGGGCTGGCACGCGACTAAGTCCTGCCCTATGGGTGGGACTAGGAGGGGGGTGGTTACACCCACTTCCTTGGCGGGCTTTTCCCCAGCACAGGGTCTGGAGTGACCCTGGAACTGGTTCCAGCCAGCCTATGCACAGTGAGCACCGGGGTGCCACGTGCAGTCACCTTCCTCTAAAGCCCTGCCTACCTACAATACACAAAACCCTGTCTGGGACGGTGCTGGCACCGCCCCTGGCAGGAAACCCTTTGTCCTTATCTCCTGCTCTGGGAGGACTCCCAGCAGCAGGAGGGCAGACTTGTGTCTCGGTGGCAGCATCCATTTTGTGGATGCTAAGGCTCTGTCTGACTTTAACCGGGGTTAGGGGTTACATACATGTCGTGTCCCTCTAGAAGGGTGGAATGCTAACCCCGTCGCCAGAATTGGCGAGGGGTTAGTATTCCAATTCGTATGACACCTTACTCGACATGTTTTGATAAAGCGATACCAGAGTTGGCACATAACCGCGAGGATTATAATGCACTTAAGAGTATATGGTATGCGATATCATGGAAACGGCTAAGGGATGGGTCCCGAAAGCCGCAGACAGGCTCAGCTCATGCCAGAGCACTATCTCACACGATTCCAAGCACTCTGCCTTCAGGATTGTTAAGGCCTGCCATAGGAGTGACTGATAGGAGATCTGTGTGTCCATTTTAGGGTTAGATATAGGTATACTATATCTAAAGCAAAGGGTGAGTACACCACCTTGCCCCAGCTGTCAAGCAGCCAGTTGTGTCAGATTTGGATGGCCAGCCAGGGGTGGCATAATACATGCTGCAGCCCCTGGTAGGCCCTGGGTACACCTATGCCCTGGGTACCTAAGGTACACTGTACAGGGACTGATAAGGTGACTCAGTATCCAATTTAGATATGTACCTAAGGTACATGGAATCCATTTTACAGAGAGAGCAGTAGGCCTGGGGCCCTGAATAGCAGGGTCCCAGGTCAACTAAGTCAGAAAACCAGCAAAACACCAGGCAAAAAGTTGGGGGCAACCATAGTCAGGGATCAACCTTCCTACAGCCATCAACTGTCCGAGTCGTTGGGTACAATTGAGAATGCTAGACTTGAATTCCTTTCTTCTGGTTTTAGTTGAAATCAGTCAAACATATATTGTGTCTGGAAGAAGCCACTCTAGTGAGGCAGGATGTTGTAAATTACTGGATCTGGACAGATTGCCATAGGTAACTGCTAGCCTGCCTCTACAAGAAAGCGGTAGGGTGATGGTAAACAAGGGATTGGTTGGTGTGGCTCTGGTGTGATGGGTGCATTTGTAGGATTTGGACGTGTCTTGAGGTTTTTTTTTACTAATGTTCTTTTTATTGCTCATCACAAAATAAAACATGTACGTTACATCGTCAGCCAGAAGGTTTGCAAGCTAGCGACGGTTCCGATAAGCCTAAAGTAGCAATGTGTACAGCAATTAGTTTTGTCAGGGTTGAGCGTGTTTACACAATTGTTTAATGACTAACGAACTTAACTGAGAAAGATGCAGTAGGGCTGAATTAGCAGAAACATAGCATATTGTTAAGAAATTTCGCCAAGGTTCTGTGAGAATTTGTGAGGTACTGAAAACGTTGAAGAGGATCTGTATAACCACGCCGTGTGAATTCTGTACATAAAAACTCATACTGTGTATACAGATATGTATGATAAATGTACTATTGCACAAAAATGTTGTTAACGCTGAAGTGCAGATAAATAAATAAAAAATATAAAATCAGATTAGTGAGGACTATGGTATAGACTTGTGAGACTTTGTTTAGGTCATGGCTGTGACTGTATACAGAACACTCACTGTGCATTTATGATTTTTCTTTACACTTCATTTGTAAACCATCTATATTTCTTCTCTTTTTTCTGTTTAAACCGAGCAGTGGCTTGGCAGTCCAGCAGTGCAGTGGCTCTTTTCGCACAGAAACATCGTCCCACAGAGAAATCTGCACATGAACTGTCCCTCCCCAAATGCCTTTTTTACAGACACCAAAGGAAGTTACATAACAGAAAGAATTGCAGCTTTTGTTAAACGTCTTTATCGATTTATTTTCGAGGTGTTAAAACTGTGTGTTGTTACAACATAAAACAAAGTTATAAATACAAACAAGATATTTGGTTACAGTTCAAAGTAAACGTCTCGACCATTAATTCCCATTTATGCTCATACTTGGTTTCCTGCTGTAAGACATGATATATTGTGCCTATTCTGATGGGGATTCTGTTACATCCATACTCATTGTTGCCACAAATAGTTCCATGGTCACCGCAGTTCCTGTGTAATGTGGGATGGGTGAAGTTCACATGGGGTTTGGGAACAGTGTGTGTGTTATGTTCCCTACTTCTGCTTGTGTGCGTGATTAAGGTGACAGTGTCTGTGGTGGGTATAAAAAGTATTGTATGTCCCCCATTCCGTCTACTACAGCCTCCGTCACTTTTTGTCTCGGTAGATAATCTTTATGGATTCTACTTTCGCCCTCACCCCTACAAATGTAATGCTTTTCGCTACTGTAGGGGAGCCTGTTCACATTCCTCCCACTAATGATTACTCCTAATGGGTAGTAATATAATCCATCACAAAGTAACAGGAAGTAAATGGAAGTAGGGGCTGGTGTCTGGGAAAGTGGTGCGGCAGTGGGGGTGAAATAACAAAACAAAACAAAACAAAAAAGTACCTGCTGCTCTCCTGCTCGCTTCTTTCCTGCTCCTCTGGGCACAGGCTGAGGCTCCCAGACTCCCCAATGCCCAATCCAGAGGCTGCTCTCATGGTGATAATACCCATTAGAGCAGCGTCGGGATTGGGCTGAGCGGCTGGTTTTGTGCTCCATCGGGGGTTGGGAGCCTGTGCTTGCTGTTGTTGAAGAGATGTCAATGTGCATGTCGATTTGGCCCTCTTAAGACTGCAGGCCAAACCAACAAGCGCACTGACAGCACTCCCCACCACTCCTTCGCCTCCTCCTCTCTGCTGCTGTCATTATGATGGCCCTACCCCCAAGGCTCTGTGTTGTGAAGAAAAATAAAATGATAATAAAACTGTTTTATTATCATTTTATTTTTTTGTTTTCCTCTGCGGGTAGTGGGGCGACGCTCCTCCGCCATAGCAGAGGAGCCGCCGCTGGTAAAAGCATGCAATTTTTTCTTGAGTGCACAAGACTAATCCCAATAACCACTGCATTTACTGCTAGCCATGGGTTCCAGAGTCATGTGATACTTGCAGTAAAATGCTTCAGGCGCTATATAAATATAATTACAATTACAATTGTAAAGCTATTTGTTGCCTAGCTGGCAGCGATGTCATCCGAACTGCTCATCTTTGCATTGTAATCTTAGTTGTGAATCTGGATGTGCCTAGTCGGCATATGGTAGGCTCCGCTGCCCAGTAGCTGTACCACATATTTCAGCTACCATTTCCCAATACTTTTGGATAACTGGGCACACCCATATCATATGTAGCAAGATGGCCCATCTTGACTTACATTTAGGGCACTTGTGAAGTTTGCTCAAATCCATTTTGTGCATCATGGCTGGGGTAACATAAGCATGAAAAATGACGTTACATTGTAAGTATCCTGCACAATGGCAATGTTGGTGATTTACAAGGGATGTCAAACAAAGAGGCTACGCATATACAGTTAGAATTCAAAAGTTTATATAAGTATGTATCCACAATTTACATGAATAATCAATAATATTATATACAAACATATAATCTCAAAGGTGATGGTGTGTCCCAAGTGAATGTTTATCTCGTACCGAGAGGAGAGGCTACATCGTTTAGACTGACTAAACTTCGCGCCAAAATTGAGAGGCAGCACTGTCTGCGCTTCACATGCCCGATCGAACATACCCTTTGTATTTGGACATTTCCCTCTGTTCGCGTACCAGGAGCGCCCTCGTGTGTTTCCTGTTCTATGCCTCTCCTCCCACGCCGTCATCTGGTGTTCATACGGATCCAAGGGCCGACAATCATTACCCTCGCTTGCTTACTCACCCTTACAGGAGTCCCGGCTGGGTCCCTGTAAGTCCTTTATTTTCACCTTCCCATCACGGTGCCACATTTACTCACCCTATGATCTTGGCAAGCCCTGCAAAGGTGCCCCTTATTAACAAGTCCTGAAGAGACCTGGTACCCCACTCAGGTCGAAACGTTGTCAACACTAAAGTCAAGTCAAGTCAAGTCAAGTCAAGTCAAAATTTGTATAGCGCACTACTCACCCAGAGGGTCTCAAGGCGCTTGGGGGAGGGGGTTTCGCTATTTATCAAACAGCCAGGTTTTGAGTTGTTTTCTGAAGGAGAGGTGGTTCTGTGTAAGGCGGAGGTGGGTGGGGAGAGAATTCCAGGTTTTGGCCGCTAAGTAGGAGAATGATCTTCCTCCCATGGTGGCTCTTCGGATTCGTGGGATCATGGCGAGGGCTTGATTGGACGATCGTAGTTGACGGGTGGGGGTGTAAAAGGTCAGGCGCGTGTTGAGGTAACTGGGTCCTAGGTCATAGAGGGCCTTGTGTGCGTGGGTGAGGAGACGGAACTTGATTCTCTTGTTGACGGGGAGCCAATGAAGGTCTCTCAGGTGACCGGAGATGTGATTGTGGCGGGGTATGTCCAGGATGAGTCGGGCGGAGGCGTTCTGAATGCGTTGGAGTTTATTCTGCAGTTTGGCTGTGGTTCCGGGGTATAGGGTGTTTCCGTAGTCCAGTCGGCTTGTGACAAGTGCTTGGGTGACCGTCTTTCTTGTTTCGGTGGGGATCCATCGGAAGATCTTTCGAAGCATGTGTAAGATGTTGAAGCATGATGACGAGACGGCGTTGACTTGTCTGGTCATTGAGAGGGAGGAGTCTAGAATGAATCCCAGGTTGCGAGCGTGGTCCGTTGGTTTGGGCGCTCTGCCAAGGGCTGGTGGCCACCATGAGTCGTCCCATGCAGAGGGGGATGATCCTAGGATGAGGACTTCCGTCTTGTCTGAATTCAGTTTTAGGCGGCTGTTCTTCATCCACTCGGCTACGTCTTTCATCCCTTCGTGTAGGTTGGTTTTGGCGGTGTTAGGGTCTTTTGTGAGGGAGAGGATCAGCTGTGTGTCGTCCGCGTAGGAGATGATGTTAAGGTTGTGCTGGCGTGCGATGGAAGCGAGGGGGCTCATGTAGACGTTGAAGAGGGTGGGGCTCAGGGATGATCCTTGTGGTACTCCACAGATGACTTCGGTGGCCTCTGATCTGAAGGGGGGGAGGCGGACTCTCTGGGTTCTTCCGGCGAGGAACGAGATGATCCAGTCCAATGCTTTTTCTTGTATCCCGACGTTGCTGAGGCGTTGTACAAGGGTGCTATGGCAGACCGTGTCAAATGCTGCGGAGAGGTCCAGGAGGATGAGGGCCGCTGTTTCCCCGTTGTCTAGTAGTGTTCGGAGGTCGTCTGTGGCTGCGATGAGGGCGGTCTCGGTGCTGTGTTTGGCTCGGAAGCCGGATTGTGAGGGGTCGAGGTAGCCGTTAGACTCGAGGAAGGCGGCGAGCTGGTTGTTGACAGTCTTCTCTATGACTTTGGCAGGCAATGGGAGGAGCGAGATGGGGCGGTAGTTCTTAAGTTCGGTGGGGTCTGCTGTAGGTTTCTTCAGGAGGGCACTGAGTTCGGCATGTTTCCAGCTTTCTGGGAAGGTAGCGTTGTAGAGGGAGCAGTTGATGATATCCCGGAGTTGGGGTGCGATGATGGAGTCGGCCTTGTTGAAGATGTGGTGGGGGCATGGGTCGGTTGGTGATCCGGAGTGGATGGAGTTCATCAAGCGGATGGTGTCTTCGGTGCTGATCGGGGTCCAGGCGCAAAGGGTGGTGGTGGGGGGCTTCAGTTCGGTGGTGAGGGGAGTGAGTTGTTCGCCGAAGCTGTTATGTATGTCGGCGATCTTGCTGTGGAAGAACGAGGCTAGAGAGTCGCAGAGGTCTTGAGAGGGAATGATGTCATTGGTGCTGGCGCTGGGGTTGGTAAGCTCTTTGACAATGCTGAAGAGTTCCTTGCTGTTGTGGGCGTTGTTGTCGAGGCGATCCTTGAATGCTGATTTCTTGGTGGATCGGATCAGCTGGTGGTGTTTGCGGGTGGCGTCCTTGAGGGCGGTCATGTTGTCTGTGGTTGTTTTTTTTTCCAGGCTTTCTCAAAGGTGCGGCATTTTTTTTGGGAGTTTTTGAGGTCGTCATTGAACCAGGTGGCTCTTTTGCTTCCTGGCTTGTTGTGGTGGTTTTTCAAGGGTGCTAATTCGTCGGCGCAGCGGGTGATCCATTGTGCGAGATTGATGGCTGCATGGTTTGGGTCCGATACTCTGGCGGGGGGTTTTGGTTTAGCGATGTGGTGAGCTGGTCGGTGGTAATTTTGTTCCAGTTTCTGCTGGGAACTTGTTGTGGGTGGTGGTGTGTCGTGGTTTTTCTGAAGTTGAAGTGGACGCAGCTGTGGTCTGTCCAGTGGAGTCCTGTGGCGTGGTTGAAGGAGATGTGTTTGCTGGAGGAGAAGATTGCGTTGAACGTGTGTCCGGCGTAGTGGGTGGAGGTGTTTACCAGCTGTTTGAGTCCGAGATTGGCGAGGTTGTCCAGAAGGGTGGTGGTATTGCTATCGTTGTTCTTTTCCAGGTGGAAGTTGAGGTCCCCAAGGAGAATGTAGTCCTCGGAGGGGAGGGCGTGTGGGCTGATAAAGTCAGTGATGTCTTCGCAGAATTGTGTGCGGGATCCTGGGGGTCTGTAGACGAGGGTGCCTCTAAGTGTTGTCTTGGGGTCGGTGTGAATCTGGAAGTGAAGATGTTCGGCGGCTGTGAGGGTGTCGTCGGAGCTGGTCGTGATGCGGATGGAGTTCTTGTGGACGATGGCGATGCCTCCTCCTGTTTGGTTGATGCGGTCCCTTTGGATGATCTTGTATCCTTCCGGGATGGCTATGGCTATGTCGGGCGCTGATGAGGCGTTCATCCAGGTTTCCGTGAGAAAGGCGACGTCCGGAGTTGTGGTGTCGAGTAGGTTCCATAGTTCAATGGCGTGTCTGTGGACCGAGCGGGTGTTGAGCAGGGTGCACTTCAGGTGGTTGTTGTTTGGGCTCTGTTTGGTGTTTGTGGTTGCAGTGTGGGTTCTGATGCAGCAGAACTTGCAGGATTGGCAGGTGAAGGGTCCATGGGCGCGTCCTGGGGCGGCTTGGTGGCAGTCGGGGAGTCGGCCGTTGTTGAGTGCAGTGAGGGTTGCGGCGTCGTATGTAAGGCGGGTGGAGTGGTGATTGCGGGGTCCAGGGGGTCTGGAGCTGGGCGCGGTCCAGGCGCGGACAGGCGTAGACGGGCTTACCTTTGGCGCACCTTCGGCGCGCATAGGGCACGCCCGCTGCGCGTGAACGCTGCGCGTATGCCGTACTGCCATAAGTGGAGAGTGGAGGGGGGCGGAGCGAGGGAGGAGCAGCTGGGAGGCGAGAGCGGGGTGGCGCGTGGGGAAGGGATTGCTTGAGGATGCTGTAGGGAGCGGGGGTGGGGCTGCGGGGGAGCAGCGGCAGGGAGCGGGGAGGAGAGATGGGCTGGGACACAAAATGGCACCAAACAACAACAAAAGGCATGCACGGCGAGATCGGGGCACAGGCTGGCACAAATGCTTAATTAGTGCAGCAAATACGATATAAGCAACAGAAACCAAGGCAGCAACTCAATTAAGGCAGTAAACACGATATCAGCAACAGACATTAAGGTAGCAACTAAATTAAGGCAGCAAATACGATATCAGCAGCAGAAATTAAGGCAGCAACTTAACTAAGGCAGCAAATACGAAATCAGCAGCAGAAAGCAATGCAAGGCGAGATCGGGGCTCAGGCTGTCACAGATGCTTAATTAGGCAGTGAATACGATACCAAACAGAGCGAGGACGGGGCACAGGCTGGCAGGGCACGATGCTTAATTAGGCAGTAAATACGATACCAAGCAAAGCGAGGTCGGGCACAGGCTGGCAGGGCACAGAGTGGGGATGAGATGCGAGGACGGCCAGGAGCGGGTGGAGCGACTGGATCTGACTGGGCAGGACGGTCACAGCTCTTCACCGCTCTGGTCAGTCCTTAAGTTCCAGTGGGAGGGAGGAGCAGCTGGGAGGCGGGAGCGGGGTGGCGCGTGGGGAAGGGATTGCTTGAGGATGCTGTAGGGAGCAGGGGTGGGGCCGCGGGGGAGCAGCGGCAGGGAGCGGGGAGGAGAGATGGGCTGGGACATAAAATGGCACCAAACAACAACAAAAGGCAATGCAGGGCGAGATCGGGGCACAGGCTGGCACAAATGCTTAATTAGTGCAGCAAATACGATATCAGCAACAGAAACCAAGGCAGCAACTCAATTAAGGCAGTAAACACGATATCAGCAACAGAAATTAAGGCAGCAACTTAATTAAGGCAGCAAATACGATATCAGCAGCAGAAATTAAGGCAGCAACTTAACTAAGGCAGCAAATACGATATCAGCAGCAGAAAGCAATGCAAGGCGAGATCGGGGCTCAGGCTGTCACAGATGCTTAATTAGGCAGTGAATACGATACCAAACAGAGCGAGGACGGGGCACAGGCTGGCAGGGCACGATGCTTAATTAGGCAGTAAATACGATACCAAGCAAAGCGAGGTCGGGGCACAGGCTGGCAGGGCACAGAGTGGGGATGAGATGCGAGGACGGCCAGGAGCGGGTGGAGCGACCGGATCTGACTGGGTCAACAGACTCTGTACAACAGTGGTTTATACTTGTCAACTGTTGTAATCTTGACTGCCTATACATTACTGGGTCGTTTCTTACGAAAAAGAATACAAACCTGAAACCTTGTTCTCCACACAATATTATGTGACACTTTAGTAGTTTAGATTCTCCTTTTTTGATAAACATTCACTTGGGACACACTATCACCTTTGAGATTATATGTTTGTATATAATATTATTGATTATTCATGTAAATTGTGGATACATACTTATATAAACTTTGTGAATTCTAACTGTATTTGCGTAGCCTCTTTGTTTGACATCCCTTGTAAATCACCCACATTGCCATTGTGCAGGATATATATTATAACAAGCATTTACAATGCAATGGTTTCGCCTTTGGAAAAGTTAGAGCTATTGGCATTGTAAATGACAAACTTTGTATTTATGTGTTGGTTTTGTCATTTACATTGCCATTAGCTTAATCTCTCGCAATGTGAGACCTATTGTACCCTACGGACGAGCTCAGCAGACAGCAATTACTACCACACACACACACCCAGAGCCACACACACACACACACACCCAGAGCCACACACACACCCAGAGACACACACACACACCCAGACACACACACACACACCCAGAGACACACACACACCCAGAGCCCTGCCACACACACACCCAGAGCCCCCCAACACACACACACACACGCACCCAGAGCCCCCCACACACACACACACACCCAGAGCCCCCTTACACACACCCACCCACCCAGAGCCACACACACACACACACCCACCCAGAGCCACACACACACACACCCACCCAGAACCACACACACCCACACAGAGGCAGGGCAGCCCACATCTCACTTCTTGCTGTTTGAACGATAGATCTCACTTCCAATGGCTAGCCTCCATTTATGGAGCTAGCCAATGGAAGTGAGAGGCGGTGAGAGGCGGGACTTTTGTCCATAATGTCTGTCCATAATTGTGTAAAGGACAGGGGACTAAGGGAGTATGAAGGGATGCCTCAGTCATGAGGTTCCCTCCTTTTTACCACATGGTCTCTGCATCGACTTAGAAACCATGACTTTACATTTCCACAGCTGAGCTTACTGCAAGTCTCACACTGTGCAATAGGAAAAGTTTAGCGAGAAAAACAACAAGCAAAGCATAGCTGCCAAGGTATCAGATTCATAGTGGGACATTTTCATAATTTCAGTGCAAATATGAGTGATATTTTAACGACTATGAGTGACACTTTCTGGAGAGCAACATCAAGCATTGACGACGAGGGAAACATATAAATATCAGACATTACACCCATTTGCATGTCAAGATTGTCTGAATTGTACTGTGTGAGCTACCAAAGACCATTCATTAAAGGGTGTGAGCCACCGGACAAATGGACTGAGGAAGGCAAAAGGGATGCCCAGCCCTCCACTAAAGGAGAATCCTGAAAGAGAACATCTCAGAAAAAGATGACTGCCTTCACCAGTGAGGAGCATCGTTATTCAGCAATTAAGGGGGCATACCTGTGTGTTGGTCAAGATGTTTGCAATCACAGCAATGTGTGAAGCATGATTACTGAAATCATACCTGCGTGTGGTGCATGATTGCAGAAAGAATAGTAGAGTGGGACACATGATTACAAATACTCCGCACAAAATATGGTAAAGTCAGCCTTAATTTCAGAGATCGGCCTACGTAGTTATCTATAGTACTGTTTACACAATACTTTAATATCAATGAGGTCGACTGCAATGTTGCACCATTTATGCCTCTCACAATATCAGGGGTATTGCACTTGTGAAAAATAAACTCCTGCTGATGCTGGAGCAGGAAACAAATCAGCAGCAAGATATTTGTGTGGGCTGGCTCCCCGGGGGCTTTAACTTAACAATAATATTACTTCCACTTGTGAAAGGAACAAACACAATGTCAAAGGCACTGTGGCAATAATGCTGCAAATGACACCAGCAGATGGGTGCTTCGTATGGGATTCTTCGACTTTGCGGCCCATGGCTAGGAGGTAGGGTCAAGCAGCTGAGGCTGTGAGCTTCATACTGCCAACCGAATGTTCCTGACATCTATCTGTGGCTCATCCCGCAAGCAGCTCCCCTGTACTCATGGAGACTAATCACACCTGCAATCTGTGCCTCGTGTAACGCGCAGTATCCCTGCCCTTTAGAGACGGGTATTAAACTCTTACTGATTTTTCCCTCAGATAGTGGTATTTACCATTAAAATGTGTGTAGTCCTCAAAAGTAGGCAAACCAAAGCAAATTATGCAGCTTAATGCGGCACACTTTCAAGCAGCACTATCTCATTGTTTTGCCACTGCTGCATATATTAACGCCGCATGGGCAAACATTTCACCTTTTTATCAGTTGAATATCTAAATATAGCAATCAGCAACTGACAGGTCTGAGGTGACCTGCAGCCGCGCGATAGAAGGAAGGCCTGCCCCTGCGCAGCAACACATGCAGCACCGTTTTTATTAATACATTTTGATCTGTTTGAGCTAGAAAAAGTTATTTTTTTTGTCAAAATCAGCAAGTTATGCAAAACGGTGATGGATTATGTGGCAAGTGTGGCAAATCAAAGATTATGCCGGAAACGCCGCAAAATTGCATGTTTACAGGGGTCGTACTCCAGTAGTGAGCCCCACACATTCACAACAATACTTAATTATTAACGGTCACTTTGCATACATGTGTTTACTTTAATATCAAGCGAGTACGCCGTCACTGAGAGAATAAGTTAGAAGGGATCCATCAAGTCAGGCGGAATTCTCTTTGCTTCGTCGAGGGTTCATGAAAAAGTTGCTTCTTTAGTCGCGGCCGGTGGACCAACTCCAGTCACGGCCGGCATGAATCAGGGGGCTGGGGGGAAAGGGAGGAAAACCGCGCGGGGAGGGGTGGGTTAATGCAATGAATTAAACTTACCAGGCATCTTCTTCGGTCCCGCGCGTCGCCCCACGTCTCCTTTGCAACGCTCAACAGGGAATACTAACTGCGCCAAATCAGGAGACCGAATGCGACTTGGGGGGGAGGGGGGCTGGCGGCGGACCCTTGTTTCCTCGTATCCTGGCATTTGATAGGGCATGGGGCGTTGTGACTCCAGTCAGTCTTGGGTGTAACTGAATTTGCATGGCGCGACTGGGCGGACGACGCATTGTTTTATTAGCGCTCTTTGAGGTGGGCATAAAAAAGGCCAACAAGCGTCCAAAGAAAACATCACATCCATGCCCTGTGTTGCCGCTACACAGCTAACAAAACAAGCGGGAGGGGGAGGAGAGACGCAGCGCCATTGCGAGGCCAGCATCAGGAAAACAAGCGGGAGGGGGGCGGGAGAGAACACGGACGACGGGAGGGGGGCGGGAGAGAACACGGACGGCGGGAGGGGTGCGGGAGAGAACACGGACGGCGGGAGGGGGGCGGGAGAGAACACGGACGGCGGGAGGGGTGCGGGAGAGAACACGGATGACGGGAGGGGGGCGGGAGAGAACACGGACGGCGGGAGGGGTGCGGGAGAGAACACGGACGGCGGGAAAGGGGAGGGAACGGGAAAAAACGTAACTCCGCCCAGGGAAAAAATCTCGGGAACGCCCCCGAATCTGGTCCGGCCTTGACGGACAGATCCGGCACCCAATGGCTAGCCTCCATTTATGGAGCTAGCCAATGAGAGCCGGGGGACGTTCCCGAACTCCTTATTGTCAACATAGGATTTCACCTGCGCCGAAAAGCTGCGCAGAGCGCAGCATTCGGCAGGCGAAACCCAAAAAGTTAATATCTACCCACAGGAGTCACTGTTTCCTTTAATAAACTACACCCAGGCTCCAAGTGAGTAGGGTTCCCTTGTTTCCTTTCCCAGAGTTACATTGTAAGAGGCAGAACCTTGTATTAGTCAAGGAAATTCTTACAATGGTCAAATCCTTGTTCCAAATTCTATTCGCGATCTTTGATCTCCAATCCACAAACCTTGTCCCATTTTTTTTGTATCATTGATACCATCTTTGTAGGCATATCGGTATGGAGTGCTTAGTAGATTGTAGTAATGAATCGCTTGGAGGACTTGCTTTTTAGCATCGATGTTAATGTCTGAGAGGATTCCAGTGAGTTTAGGAACAATTGCCATGTAACGCTGGCCACTTCTGACAGCTGGCGATTATAAAAAAGTTACTCTTGGCCCATCTAATATAATTATTGTGCCCCTTAGGTTTTAACTCTCTGTCTTTCTACATATTCCCCATTGTAATGCGCCCCCTTCTAGACCATCCTGATATATCAAAGTCTTCCATTGCCTGTTCAAAGTGTGGCAAGATCCAGAGGAAGTCCTTTGCGACATACAGCATAGAGGTTCTGCTCCACTGCCCATCCTACTACAATTAGGTGTGGGTAGGTAATCTCTTTTACCTGCCAATAGTCAACTAGGGGGATTCAGAGTCATCTCAGAATCAGTGCTCAGGCCCTTACCCTTGCAGTGCCCCCTCCATAAGGTATCCAATTACAAATTTGGGCGGCAATGCTACATTTTATCTTTCAATATCAGACACCTAAAGTCCTCCTTCCTCTTCACCGGGTTGAAGGGTGGTCAAGGCCACTCAGCTACCTAGCCTCCCCATATAAGTGTCATCCTCTAATTCCTTGAACAAAGTCCATGGGCATGGTAACTCTAGAACAAGTGTACCCACCTATGCGTGAGTACCATCTTTGCAAGTGGCATACTGCTCGATAGTGACAGTGCTAGTGTTTTCCAGGAGGTAATTGAACTCCAGAGTCCACTCAAGAGTATATCTAGATCTTGTGTACCTTATTTCTCTCTCGTATAAGTCTCCTGCATTTCTAGCTATTTAAAAGATTTGTTTACCTATCTTATATGCAGCACAGTCCGTGAACCTTCACAGCTAGTTAAAGTATGATTTCCATGGCTAATGTTTAGCATAGACATTCGACCATTGAATGTCAGGTCTGACATCAGTATATTCACTATTTCTTTTGGACGGCACATGTACACCAGGATGTCGACCTGGTATTCCAAGATAGTGAGCTCTTTATTGCCAACTATGGAAAAGAAACTTCGAAATGTATAACAAACCATGTCAAACTCACTCAAAAGCCTTATTTTAGCCGAGGAGCCATGCAGGTCTTGCTGATAATGCTGTTTGTACGCTGCACGGCCCCTCAGCTTGGGTAAGGCTGCTTGTCAGGTCCTCATATCCCCTGTGATGTGGGGCAGAGGCCAGCCCACCTCCTTAATTTATCCAATAAAATAGTAGTTCTAAGGTGTGTTTGATGTCTCTAAATGGGTTCATGTTTCTGTTTAAACTTTGTTGTGTCTTTAATGGCTACTGTAATAACAAGCAATGGCAAATACAATAGGTTTCGCCTATCTGATTAATAATACGTTTTTATTGCTGTAAGTTTTAGCTTGGTGTGCAATATTCGGTACTGAAACTCCGTAAAAGTGTTATGACTTGTTTATCGACAAAGGCAATATATTGTGCAGTTACATCGATTTTGTTTAACATTTAAGCATTGTATAATCTCATTGTGACCTCTCCCTGTAATGAAGAATGGTAATTATTGTGCTCCAGATTTTTCTTTACCTATTTTAAATTTAACCATTCAACAATCTTTCGTGACAAATATTGTGATATTTTTGTATCAGTCTTTTCTGTGCCAGACTACCTGTTTGCAAAATGGTCACAAGGGAAATTAAGGTCAAGAGCTACAGACACAGTAAGAAATATCAGAAGAGAAGAGGAGGATGCTAAATACAAGCATCTTGACAGGCCACTCGAGTATTCCAGTTGCGACTTGGGCGACAGAACAAAAAGAGGGAACTGTTTAGTGGGAGCAGAATGAAAGGATGTAGAATAACGAGTTGAGCTGTGAAATCGAAATGGTGAACTACTGGACATGCAGGAACAGTGTAAGTGGTTGGGATGGGCAAAAGGGACAAGAACAGTAGATATGTGGGTCGAAAAATGGAGTAAAGTGGGGAGTAGGTCTTTTTCCGAATAGCTCGTTTGGTTTAGTATGTTTCATTGTTTGTATTCTGTTACTTGTAGTTCTCTTTGTCAATGACAAATTCGGAACGATACATACCAGAATGCGACGGAAAAATTAGCTATTTGAGCTACCCAGGCACAGACCTAAAGAAAGGTAGAATGGGAAAAGGGTGGGGCGGGAACTGGTTGAAAGGGGAAGGTGCAGTGTGTGAAACAACAAGGTCAAGATGTCAGGAAAGAGGTGAAATGTGGAACAGAAAAGGTAGAATGGGCAGGAACATGGTGGAATGTGAAGTAGAGGGCTGTGTGAAATAGAATCAAATATAGTACAGGAAGCTCCTCTTCTTACCACCACGCATTACAAAGACCCACATAAGTAAAGTGAGGGAGTATAAACACAAACACGGAAGCAACGAGCAGAGAGAAATGCTTTGCCTTTATTTATGATACTGTTTTAGTGTTCAGTTGGTTTATGAAGGCTCGGTGACGTATTGCAAGTATTAATGGAACATGTAACAAGCACAGTGTGCGGGGGGCCCCACTGTGAAGGAAAGTATGATACTTTACCAGAGAAACAGAAGAAGCAGCAGATAAAAGGAAAATGCACTGTTGTTTTACGCACAGACTTCTCCATTTTTTCCCTTTTGACATGTTGCCATTTAAACCCAGCTGGCTCATACAAAAATACATTAGTTGGGAATTATAATAGATATTACTTATATGCGTTGCGCAAGAAGCCGTTTCTTTCTACATTTCCAGTGAAGCGAAACCTTTGTTACGATTCAACAAAAGGCCATCATCACTGTGTCTCAACAGGATTTGCTTCTCTGACATCGCCTCTTTTACCAGGAGGGATCACCACACGAGATCGAACTAATTCAATGCTTTTCGGTAAAATATGGAAATCTGTAGTAGTGTTGTGTTACTTTTGAGTTATGCAAGGCGTTGATGCAACATAGCACAAAAGCTTGCAGACTTTATTCCAATTACAGAAAAGGATAGCAAGTCATTGAAATATGGGATGCTTCATGACATGTTAATATATTCATTTCCTCAGCTCGCAAGTCGAACAAGTGGAGCAAAGAGTATCTGATCTAGAAGACTGCAAGAATAAACAAGATCTACAACCTTGAAGCTCCAGTTAGATCCAGCTGAGCTACAGTTAAAACTCGAAGATGTCGAAAATAGATCTCACCGTTCCAATCTGCGCTTTGCTTGGATCCCCGAGGGACGAGAGAATGGCCAGAATGCCACCAAATTTATCACAGATCTGATCCATATGTATGTGAACCTGGAACTCGCAGCAAAGGATATGAATATCACAATCGCAAGGGTACACTGTATCCCTACTCTTCTGCCCCCTAATTCAAAATACCCGCAAATCATTCTGGTGAACTTTGGTGACTTTCGTATAAAAGAGAGGGTTTTGACCAGTGCAATAAGGGATTAAACATATCAAAACTCAGAAGACTATCCTTTCAAAAACATTTCAGCCATGTCTCTATCAGTAGCACGGCAGCACTAAGAGTTTAAGGCACTGATTGGCAGTTTAAAGAGACATGGGTAACCAACAGGGATTGCGCAGCAATCCAAATGGAAAGTTCTCCATAAGGAACAATCACAAATTTTCAACTTAGTTTACAATCTATCCATAAGTCTGATGTGAAAGGAGGTCATGACATCTCTGTATCAGCAGCACAGTGGTGCAAAGAGAATAAGGCGCTGATTGACAGTTTCAAGAGACAAGGGGCACCAGCGGAAATTGTTCAGCAATCCAAATTGAAAGTTCTCTATGAGGGACAATCAAGGATTTTTGTTTTAATTGGAAAAGCTAAAGATTTTTACAATCTACCCATAAGTCTGATGTGGGACGGAGGGAATGAGAGAGAAAGTAGTATGAGCAGGAGCGCCTCAAACAGGATGTCAAGACATGCTCGTTCTATTATGCTTGTCTTTCAAGCAAGTGCCTCTTTGTCTGTTTCGTATGGTTTAAGGGGTGTGTAGCATCTGGACCACCCCTGATGACCTGTGGATGCAGGTTCGAGTGCATTGCCAGGGCACTCACCTATGGGAAGGACGGTAGAGGTGGGCACTCAAGGGTGGGTGGGTGGAAGCTCCCAAGGAAGCCCATGACTGGCAGGCCTCATGGAGTAGGAGGGGATGGGTGGGGAGTGAGGGTCACAGGAGGGAAGGAACCTTCAAGTAGAAAAATGCAGAAGTACTGCCCTTTTCATAAGGTAGCCCATAATAAGTCGATGTTGCATTATTTTCGATCTTCGAAATTGCAGGGAGGTGGTGTACATATAAGCTGGACTAATAAGATCAGCACAACCTCTGGGTAACAAGTAGAAGCTCAATTTTCCCCATGTCAGCTAAGTGGTTATGGATGTTAAAAGTTTAAGGATCGCATCTTGCAATGTCAATGGGATCAACACTAAGACGAAGTTACTGTCCATACTGTCATGGTTGAAAGTCTTTAAGGCACAGGTTATTCTCCTACGAGAGACCCATCTCAAATCGGTAGCAAAGCAGCCTGGTATTCCAGGATTTATCTTGCATGCATTTTTTACGTCTGCTAGTGCAGCAGTTAGGGGGGATGGCAGTATTGATCTCGAGTGATCTTTCATGCGATGTGCAACAGGTGTTAATGGATCCCAGGGCAAGATGGATTTTGGTGAGCATAGTGATTAATCAACAGCTTGTTCATTTCATTAGGTACTATGGTCGTATTGAGGATGATGTTTCCTCCCTTGATGAAGTATACAAGCTTAAGATGCAATTAAGAGGGCTGGTGGCTTAGGGGATTTCAATATAATTCAGGATGTTAGGTTGGACTGCTCATAAATAAATAAGAAGCAAAATAAGCCAAGGTAATCCCACTTTTTAGAAAAACTGAGATGCGACTTTGCAATAATTGATCCTTGGTGAGCTGAACATCCTCGGGGGGAAGAATATATCTGTTTTTCAAAACGACATAATTCCGACTCCAGAATTGGTCCACCTACTGATAAATCAATACAAGAAGGTTGAAGCCAAAATTGTAACCAATTTGCAAATGGTGGGGCGGGTTACAACCAAGAGAGGCACAAGGCAAGGGTGCCCTATGTCACCTGTTCTCTTCATCCTATTCATTGAGCCTTTGGCTGCAGCATGAAGACAGGATCTGCGAATTAGAGCCCCACTTCAAGGTGCTCCAAAGATAAAACTCTTTGCGGACGACCTGATATTATATTTGATTGCCGAGAAACTAAAATTCAAGAATTAACAGACATTAGTGGTTACAAGATTAATCACGCTAATTATTAAGCTCTGTTATTTAATATTACTCCCTCAGTCCTACCCGCCAAAATGAGGCTACACTACACTCATACTCACCCCATCAGCTATCTTGGGATTTATGTCATAACTAATTTTGCAGATTCATTTTGATTAAATTATATTACCACCCTCAATAAGGTTTGTGGGCTATAGCTCCAATGACACCCACTGCCTCTCACTATTATGGGACGTGTAGCATTAATCAAGATGGCTATCCTTCCATTATTTATATTTAGTTTTTCAAACATTAGGATTAAAATCCATCAAACTTTTTTTAATGAGGTAGACCAAATGATACGTTACTTTCTACGGCAAGGGAAGAAGGCTTTTATCCGCCTGAAGACATTACAGCTACATGTGGAAGATGGAGTGCTAGCACTTCTACACATTAAAATGTATCAGCAAGCCACCTTTCTCGATTGGCTCATCTGTGCTGCAACAACTAGCAATCATTTGAACTGCTTCTTTCTCCAGCTGATGCTAAGTGAAGCAAAAGGCAAGCTTCCCCTAGTTCCTAAAAGTACCATAACTACCAAATTGTATTAGATATAATCTACCTCACATTCTGGCCTTCAGATTCGGGAAGTTAAATTACGAGTTTCAGATTCCCCAGTTTCATCCATCTTTAGGCATAAGAGCATGCTTTTGTTTAGGAGTACAACCAGAGATCGCAGCCATCAATGGATGGGAAAGAGAGGGATTTCACAGACCGCGATTTTTTTGTTGACTGGGGCAGGGAAGTCCTGGCAACAACTGATTTCTAATAACCCAGCGATCCCCTTCAAATTGGCATTCTCCTATTTACAAATTAGTCAATTCTTAAGAGAAATTAGACAGACATCTAACACGCTTGTCAAAAATATTAGTACATTTATTTCGTGACATGTCTTAAAGGAATTGGCTATTGGTATTGTCAATTGTACGAGAAACTCCGGGAGGAAGTGGTTCCTCCATTTTTGACGAAAGCGGCATCCTCAATAGAATGTAAGATCGACCAATGCTTGTGGTACAATCAACTGCGTCATATAGCCATTCATGGAACAAACTATAGAAGGATGGCTTCCTACTCGAAATGGGTGCTGTACTATACTTCAAATCGAATGCAAAAGATGTATTCCACTGACTCAGCAGCATGTTTTAGATGTGGCCATAAGGGAGAATGGTTACACATTCGCTTCACATGCCCATTTTTGTGTCGCTCCAGGGAAAAGACTTTCCAATTTATCAGCTGTAAGATGCAGGTCAATCTACGTCCAGACCTCTTTCGGGCCGCATTTTGCATGACCTCACAACATGGGCAAATCACTAAACGACTGCAGCAAAAAAAATGTCCTCATTGATTGCCAGATCTTTAATTCTGCAAAAATGAAGATATACTGAGTTGCCCACTTTAAACCAATGGTTAAGCAAGATGAAGAGGGTCAAACTGCTAAAAGATTTGTTTGCGAAAAAGAATTGGAGCTTGTAAAAAAATGTAGGGAAATTTAGTACACTGCCAGAATGAGTTGTAATACAATGTAATGAATTATCTTCTTTGATGTTATACTATATCTGTCATTTGGTCAATTTTAGTGGGGTTCTTCTTCAGCTCTGTGCTTTCTATCTTTTATACTGATTTGAATTTATATGAATTAATTATGTGATATTAATATTTTTCACTTTTGCCAGATATATGAAATCATGATGGATTCTTGTAATGAACTTCTTTTACTTGATTAATAATTTTTTTTTAAAGAATCTTCGGTTGACGAAATCAAAAGCTGATGATTACTTTCATCTATACTACCTTGAGAGATCAAAATCCAGCCTGCAATCCAGACTCTTCACCAGAGTCTTCTGACCCATCTAATCTGAGATGCTTGTCAATCTTAACAAGCTATCAATGCCACCCATCATTGGTACTCTACAAAAATATCGAGTTTTTAAAATCAACCTGCAACAATAATGTGTACCAGATATTGATAACCACTATATTATCAAGGTAAGTTTATATAGGTAACTATAGATCTACTATTAGCTCCCATGCAGCCAATGAATCGCTCTGTAGAGGATGCCAGGTTGCCATCATGGCAATTGTGGAAATCGTAGGCTTAAATATAAAACTGGAGGAGAAATGGTCCCAAGGACTTCCTGACTAACAGATGTCTCTGGATTTAGGGAAAGGCGTTCTGATTATGACATTAACTCTGAATTCGAGCTACAGTTTGCCTCTTGGAAGGATTGCAGGTATCAATGCAGATAAATGGCCAAAACCCATGTAAAGCACATGCTGAGGTGAGCTAAATTCTGTTCCAGAACATGAGACTGACGGGGAGAACCTGGAGCACACTGATGTGTGTGAATTAATGGGAAACGAAAAATGAGAAAACACATTGGATCAAACCAAATCATGGAAAATAAATTTCAAGGAATGACAATTTTAAGGAAATACAGAAAAATGTATAATTAAAGGAAACAGTTTAAAGAATAGCTAATTTTCAGGAAAAATCCAAAATTACATTAAATTTGGGTGGAATTTAGGACTACTATGGGGTTCTCGAATTCAGGGATGGGTAATGTTTAGGGTAATGAGGGGTGTTTAGGGGCCAGGAATGTTTTGCATTCAGGCATAGGAAGGGATTTTTGGGTTCAGAGTTGGGTAGAGTGTAGAGGTGGTGAGGGGTTTTAGGGTTCACATATGAGTGGTGTTTAGGTGTGTGAGGTGGACTTAGGTTTCAGGGGTGGGTGGAGTGTTAGGGCCTTGAGGGGTTTTAGGGTATATGGATGGGTGGAGTTTAGGGCTGTGAGGGTTTTTAAAGTTCAATTATGGGTAGTGGCTGGGATGGTAAAGAGTTGTTAGGGTTCAGGGAAGGAAGGAATTTAAGGTGGTGAGGGGTTTTAAGGATTCAGGGATGGTTGGAGTTTAGATATAGAAAGGGTTTTTTAGGGATCAGGGATGAATAGTTTAGGGTGATGAGGAGTTCTTATGGGGCATGTATGGCTGGGGTTTAAGGGCTGTAAGGGTTTTTTAGGGTTGAGGGATGGGAGGAGTTTTGGTGTGCTAATGTGTTTTACAGATGTCCAAAACTGTACCCATTATTCCAGTCTTAGTCTTCCTCACAGTCTTTATCCCTTCCCCCTTTTCCCCAAAATATGATGGCCTTCTCTATCGCTCCTTCCCCGGGACTAATGGTTAGTGCTTGGTACTAGAAGTGTCTGAGGGCTCACAAGTGTTGTGGGTGAAGGTGGTGGGGCCTCTGAATAGAAAGGGAATAAAAGCTAATCTACAACGTAGAAAGGAAAAACACTTTCTTCCCAATAGCAATAGTTAGAATTATTCGATTTTAGGATGAGGACTCACCTCATGCACTAAGGACTTGGAGTAATGATAATTGTCAGCAAGTAATCAGGACATTAGTCATAGTTTGTGGTTCCATACAAAGCAGTAGTGGATCCAGTATCCATTCAAACATGTGCAATCATTAACATTGCCATGTTGAATGCAACGAAATATGGCGATTGAAAAAAGAGAATGCAATTGTTGACGTCCTTTCCTGCAAGAACCTGTTGCCCTGTAAGGTAGAGATCAAAATGTGTGCTACTATAAAAGTAAATGACAATATCTCTCCGCAACTGCAATAACTTATTCATATGTGTTCAAATGTATTTATGTTTAGATAAAAGTCTTTAAAACAATAAAAACATACATGGATTAAATATTACACTCCTCAACCTCTATCCACCCACCTTCTTCCCAACCCCATCAACCCAAAGAGCCCTACCATGACCGATCAGCACAGTCAACCAAGTTCCAATGTGACTCCTTATGGAACTGTGCCAGTCAACCCGTTTTAGATAACTTCAAACCCACCATTTTCTAGATCATACATCCTTTTGTAAACTTTGGAGGGTACAAGCAACATCTAAAAAATGCAATGTTCATCAAAAGTGCAAGTCCTCAGTCCGATGAGCAATATTATATTTGATAAAAAGCGGTTTTAAAATCACACAGTGAATCCAATAAAAATGTAGACAATCTAGTAAAAGATGAACATTAATATTTTGGAAGCTTAGACCACACGTACAACGATTCACAATGTTCAAAAGGGCTATAAACTTCTTAGGCTTTAAATAGCGCACGTTAAAAGCGATACACGTAACTGGTCATTTGGCAGGGCAGCTTTGTACGGGAACACTGGCTCTGATTTCAACATGTAGTTGCAGAGGCGTTGTTCTTTAGATACTCTAAGTCTGACATCCTTGATTCTCTTCTGCGTGCCTTTTTCAATTCACCTTTCGATAGATTGGAGGTCTCCGCCAATTTAAAACTTTTCTAAATGTAGAGCTGCTGCAATTATACTTATCTAGTCCTGCCCTGCACCGCCCAGCTTAGTTTGCTTCACACAATGTCATTTGCACAGAGGAGCGATCCCTTTTGAACCTTCGCTGTCCACAGTTTATCCTAGAATTGCAGAGTTGATTTGAAGGCCAGGTAATTCCAAGGAAAATATAGTGCATTATATCTACAACAAAAAGCAGCTATCACTATGTGGAATAGAATGATAATGTTTTAGCGCAGGCAAAGGTAAGAGGGGAAGATCATTCACAATATTTGTCAGAACGTGAAAATAAATAGATTTAAAGATTGGATATAACGTGGAAAAAAGGAATAAGTAAATGCCAGTATTACATGTGTTTTATGTAGGTACTGACCAGATGTGAAATGGAAGGAACTACATAGAAGAAACGAGAACGAATGCCTTTGCTGATGATTGTTCTTTATATTCTGTAGTTTATGTTAATTGGGAGAAGAGGATGCATGTGCCTGCTGTTTTTATTTGGTGCAGCAGCAATTTACTACCCATCAGTTGCAATCAAAAAAGGCACCCAGTGTTTTTTTCCTGTACAGGTTAATTCCTGCGGTCTTAGCGGTACCTAGTTGGATGCCAGCAATTGTGCTCTTCATTGTACCTCTCTGCCTCCTCCAGAGCCCTCTTTGAGGGTACAGATCTGACCACAGTTATAGGGTTTGAATCCTGCCTTGCTCTGTCTGCTTCAGCAGCTTTTGCAAGGCTGCAGACTTGGCCAATGATTTAGGAGCTCATGTTCAGTCTTGCTCGGTCTCCTCCAGCAGTTACCCCATGTAGTGTGGACCTGACCAAAGGAGTGAGACTTTGTGTCATGACTGGGTTTAAAGTTTTTCACATTTTTAATATTTTCACTACATTTTTATTATATTTAAAATGAATAAATTAATGCTGAAAGTGGGCCTTTGAAGAGATTACATAACGGGTTTCCATTTTGTTATAGGAATCATAAATTGTGTGCCTTCACTGAAAAAGAGTGCTTTTGTTGTACTGTTTGCCTAGTGGGAAAGCTGATGCTCAACACAACACGTCTGTGTTGATAATGGTCACAAGCCTGGGATCAAGGCTGTCTGCCTTATGAGTTTAGTTTGAAAACGTACGACAAATGCAGTAAGCCTGACTTATTTATTGCGAAAAAGCCAGTAGGCCTTTGACAGGTATTTTGCCACAGGGATTCCCACGGGTTATCCTATTAGATAAGGGTGTTGCTTATCATTCTCTTGACAGATCTAAGGAACAGAAGATTTGCACTTGTAGAACCCTTGGTTTTCTTTTTCATAGAGGGTTGTATATTGCTTTGACAACTGTACCTTTCTACATATTTAATTTTTATGACTGTATAACGATTGTTGCCTTGTTGGAAAGCTTATGTGGAATACTGTAGTCATGAGTTGGTTATGGTGAAAGGCCAGTGAAAAACGTATGTCAGAAGCCATAAGTCTAATCATTTTATTTTGAAGGTTTACAATAAATGTGGTAGGCCTGACTTATTTATTGCAAAAATATGTTTTAGTCAACATGCCTTACGTGTATTGATATTACATTGTGTTAAAGCTTGTTGGCAGCTATTTTGATACAGGGGTTCTCACAGATTATTTTAGATGATAAGGGTTTTGGTGGTGGTTCCCTCTCTTGTTCCACCCCTGACAAACCCTGTGGCACAAGGTTTGCTCTGTGATGGTCATTGTTAATCCGTGGGCGAGCGGTTGAATATTGTTTTGCCAACTGTCATTTTGTGTACATTTATACCTGTCTGACTGTATGCCATGGGGTTGCCTTGTAGGAAAACTTATGAAGAATTCAGGTGCCTGATTTGGTTATGTGGTTAATGTGATGAGGCAATGGGCATGAGCCTGATTGGACACCCACACATCTGTGTCGGTGCTACTTTCATGAGACTAATTGGCTCATTACGGAAAGGCATGTCAGATGGTGTTGGTCCAATCTGATTATTATGAAAAAATGCAACAAAAGTAGTAGGCCATTAACACATTTTAAAGGCAATAGACCTTTAAGGGTGAATTGATATTGCACTGTGTTAATGTCTGTAGACAGGCGTTTAGCTACATGGATTTTCACAGATTACTGTAGGAAGCAGTGGTTATAGTGTTAGTTACTTCCTTTGACAAACCCTGAGGCTAGACAGTTTGCAATGTGCTAATGTAATTATCCTTTCTAGACCTTTTTACGAGTGCCTGGCAGGCGACGCTGTGTGCCAGGACCTTGTGATAAAAAAGCACTGACAAAAATGTTTTACATACATAGAAGGTCTTTGTGTCAGCCCTATTCTGTCTGTTTGAGGTTCATTCGTATCTGTTTCTCAGTATACTGCATGGGGCAATGGGTTAGCCCGTTTCTACCACTGTCTATATTGGCCTTAACTAACGGCATGTGCCCTGATCACAAGTGCACATCTGCCTGGAAATGAGTGTGCTTTAATGTCACTGTCTGGGATGGTGGCCTCGCCTTTAGTTTTCCCTTTTTTCCCTTTTATAGGTCTCCTTTAATTTCTTTTAGTCTCTTTTTTATTGAGCATGCTGCATGTCCACAACTAGTCATACAGGACTACTCACTTGGCCCTCATTGCATCCACATCATGCTGCATCCAGTGTGCCAACTGGTTCTAATGTGGATGGCCATCTTGGAATGGTATTGTCTGTAGTCTATCTTTGTTTTATCATTTCAAGATGGCCAGTATGTTTAGAAGCATTATGTTGGTCACCTTGTCTACGTACACCAGTGATACCGAATACTCTATCTTGGAATGGTATTATGCATACTACATAGTATAGTTGAATGGTATTGTGCGTAGTGAATAGTGAATCATTACTGTTCCAAGATGGTCTATGTGTTGCTTCTAAACGTTGAGCCTAAGCTGGAACTTTAAAACAATGATACACAATGTGCAGTACCCGCCCACATCTATGTTTAATTTTATTGTTGCAATGTAAGCATGTGCCTGCCATGTTTTGTTTTTCCTAATTGTATTCTTTTAAATGATCTTCCATTTGCATGTGGGAGTTTGTGTGTTTGTTTTATTCTTGATGGCCAAGTGGGTGAATACAAGAATGAGTCAAAACTGGATGAATTGATGTATGAGTGCAAGGATGAATGACAGTGCATGCAAGATGAATTAGTGAGTTCCTAATCTCATCAAAGATTGTAGTTGCACTTTCACTTATAAGCCTGACCTTTTGGCATTGCCAGTGCTTGTTTATTTAAAATTATATGCAGACAGCAAAATGTTTGCCTGGGAAGTTCACACACCTCACTTATGGAAGAAATGGGATGAGGAAAATAGAATGGGAGTAATGGGATTAAGGGTAAGAAATAGAGTCAGAACTTTAGGTATTGATGTTTTGTATTAGTAGTGATATTTGTCTGCATTCTAAATTTAGCAAGAAGGTAAAGAATGTGTCAACAATGGTATGTGTGCATGCCTATGTTGAGATTAGGGAAATAGGCGTGAATAGCCTAATTTCCTCATATTGAACACCAGTAACAACAGTTAACAGTAACTGTCCTTTCCCCTCATTAACTACCTTCTCCTTGGGCTCAAACCCATCATTGTGGTCCGGTCGATTATTAAGGATTAACACTCTCAGTTTTTCCTAGGACTGGGGAATATGCAAACCGTATGAATAAACTCTGTTGGTATTACTGAGAGTATTATCATGACTCTCAAGGGGTTGAAGTTGATCTCTTGAATATTTAGTGGGTGATCCTAATGGAGACACATCGCTATACTATGCAGGTCAAAGAACAGAATGTGAGGTGGAAAAATCCAGAGAGAAACTAAAAGTGGTCATCTGTAGCTATACACCACATCTTTTGGGGTTTGGCATTAACCAACATCTTATAATTTTACAAAAATTATGTATATGTGAAAGATACCTAACTTGCAGGGACTTTCAGCCAGCCATCTTCATCCATGTGCCTGTCTTTTGCCCCCTACAGCATAAAGTATGTGGCAGTATATCAGGCCTCCTCCGTCATGTGCTAATTTCACTGTGAGTGATGGCATTTTGCCCTTTTCACTGGGAGCACAAAGTAGTTTCCTTTAGTGCTAGGGATTACTATGGCAATATGTGCTTTTTGAAACTAACCCTTTTTTTTTATTTCAAGCACTTTTGTTTATATTGGTGCGGGCCCAATAAAGTTTTAAAACGACAATGATGAACAAAATGAGCCTTCTCAAAGCCAAGAGGCTGGTAGCCAATGCCAGGCTTATTGCCCTTGCAAATGTTTTCTTGAAGGTCTAGCATTAAGACCTTTTGTGTTTATTCAAATAATTTTCTTTTCCATCTGGTGTTAGCCAAATCTTTTGGTTGTAATAAAATGATGTGTGTGTAGTGTGCTCATGCTACCTTCCAGTCACCTCTCTTCATCCACTGGTTCGTAACCCAGGGCTAATAAGTTTTCAGTCTGTTACGTGTGACATTTTTATGTTGCAGCATCCTAATGTGTGACATTTCATGGTCTTATGTGTAGCACTTTGACTGACACTTTGAAACACACTTTACCTACTAATAATAGAAATTTCCCCTGGAGATAAAGCCATTGCCCCATGGAAGACTGTTTGCCATAACAGCGCTACGAGTTATCCCAGAATCACAAAGTTATTTCACTATAGCTTTCGCTTCATCAGGAATTTACTGCTAGCAGTGTAGCCCTGAAGGCCACCATCACCTGCAGTGTAAAACCGAGGACACATCCCCCTACCTCAAGGCCTGAGACCTCGAGTTGCTCTGGGGTCATTGACGATCTTCTCACACACAAAAGGTAGATCCTTTTTGGGGAAACCTAAAAACTAAGATAATCAATGTTGTGGCATATTCCAACTATGTGACCACTGATATGAAAGTGCAAATATACCAAATATGTCCCTGGTATGCCCATGAAGTCCTTTACTACATCTTTGCAGAGATCTGATATTGTTCATATTGGACAGTTCATTCAGTTCCCATTCAACCATTACAAAACTGTAGGTATCAGAAGGCAGCACATAATTCCTGCCTTGTATTAGACCCAACTTGAGGTATATAAAACAAGACAACATAAGCGTAATGAAACCCCCTCGTTGCACATTCCACTACTGCGTCTTGGTTGCCATCACTTCGCCCACCCTAACAAATGAATTCCATCACTATGTTGTTGGTTCCTCACCCTATGAGCCCACATGACAAATCTGATACTGATACATCCACTGGGGGCAGTGGGTCCAAGTATAGTCCCCGGTAGTCTGCCCATCTTTTCCAGATCTTGGGATGCTTTTGCGGGCAACCACTGGCCTTAAATATTGGTATCTCCAATCCCATACAAAAGTCAAGTCAATTTTTCCATGTCTAAAGAGAAGGTGGGGCCGATGCCTTCCACAACCTTACGATATCCCTTTTGGCCAATGTCAGCCCCAACAGTAACAGGTGCCTTTTTATTACCCCTGATACCCTCCATGATGTGTAGGATTACTAATCTTGGTGAGGAGTGGAGCTCCCACCCCAACACCTCTGCAAGACAAGCCAGAACCCCTCGCCAGAATATTGTGAGTGCTGTGCAATACTAAATCATATGTATGAGGGACCCCTCCTCTCGAGCACGCCATAGGCATATCGGGGAGGACTCTAACCCCCCCCATAACAACCTTAGCCTGGTGTAGTAAACCCAGTGTAGGTATTTAAACTGGAGAAGACTCAGCTGCGTTGCTATCGCTGCCTCCCGCGGGGAGACCAGTGCCTCCATCCAATCATGTCCATCAAGTGGGCCAAGATCACCCACCCATGTTTCTCTAAGTTTGTCTAATGTGGTAGAGCCATTTGTCACCAGAGAATGATACATTTTTGAGATTTAATGGACCTGTAGATCGCCCATAAACACCTTGGCTTCAATAGGACTACATTCGGGGAGAGCCTCCATCCCTTAAATGCTAGGATAAATGGCGTGCCGAAATTGGAGGTATTTATAAAATTGAGTTTTTGGCATCTGATAGTCTTGCTGGGGGTCTTGGAAGGATTTCAGGACAGAGACTTGCATCACATCTCCTAATGTAGAGATTCCTATGTTGACCCCCTCGCGAAATACGGGTAGAGCAGCCAGCTGTGGCAGTTGACCATTGTGCCACAATGGGGTTTCCCCGGTCAGCTTGTCCCACAACCCCATTTTACGGGGGACCGTTTCCACACCTGAAATACTACCTTCGTGACCGGCGGTAGAGAGTTGCGCAGGGATGCCGTGTACAATATGGTATGGAGGGTAGACTCTCCCATGCACCTTCGCTCGAAGGAGGAACATTTTGTTCGGTTTACATATATGTTTTGAAAATTAGGAGTGTGTTCGCATATTTAAGAAAATGTTATCCTGCAAGCATACTATTGCCAATTCTGATCTTTACAGCGAGCAGACTCAGCACATATTTGATTGTAGTGTGTTGGGCTGTGTTTCTCTTTCTTAGAGTCCCATCTATGTATTTAAAACATACTGATCAACCCCCCCCCCCCCAGATTACTGTGGTTTTCAAATAGTGTGAAGTTAACTTGAAGTGCAAAGTATTCCACAGTAGCTAATCAATATCCTGTTGCTGTCTTATTGTCTGCTGTTTCTGATATGAATTATCCGAAATATACAATATTTAGCTACCAATTGGCCCTTTATTGTATGCGAGACCTCCTGCCACTTCTGGCTTTTCAATCTGAATCCCATTGGATTCTGGAACTTGTAGTTTGACTCTCCAACCAGGTTTGATTTTAAATACTCAGGGCCTCATTTACGAGGTTTTGGTGCAGGGCAGCGCTGCAAGGAATCTTGCTACGTTGCCCTTTGTGAAAAGAAAAGGACAGGCATGCGCTGTTCCTATCCTTTTCCCCTGTACTGGCGCAGAATGGGCTGCCATGCACCAACACAGGTACCCTTGCGCCATGGTGCAAGAGTGCCTGCATTGCGGGGCTGATTGGGTGGTGTTAGGGAGGTGCAACGTGGAGAATTTTTTTTCATTTCTTCCTCTTTGTATGTGTGCTGCATTGTGCAGCACACATAGAAAGAGAAAATCACCTCAATTGATTGATTGTGTGCAGAGAGGTGTCCCTTCCTGCACAACACCAATGAGCCCCGCAATACAGGCACCCTTGCACAATGGTGCATAGGTGCTTGCGTTGGTGCACAGCAGCTCATTCAGTGCTAGAGCAGGGGAAAATATCCGGAATGTGCTGTATCTCAGAGCTGCGGCGCATTCCTGCCCTTTTCTTTTGACTCGGGCAGTGCAGCAAGATTACTTGTTGCGCTGCCCTGCGCCAAAACCTCCTAAATGAGTCCCTCAATGTGTGAAGTGATGCAGCCTAAAAGCCATGTTTAGCACGTCCTGAAAGTTTCAAACAAACCCTTCCACTTGGCCCATGTCACAATGAGTCATCACTTGATATGATTTTTTTATTGATTTTTTTATTTGAGAGGTCTGGTGAACTCCTTACTGTGTTTATTTGTCTTGGTATAAAGGTGCTTCTGCATTCTGTAGTCACCCATGGTATCTCTGTTAGACCAGGTGAGTTTGCCACCTCTGGTCCCGGACAATGTGTTTTCCCATTTGTATCGTGCAGGGAAGGTCTGCTGCTTTGAGGAAGCAGGCAATAGGAAGATGGTACCTCCAATCAGAAAAATAGGCATTCTACAGTTTTGCCTGAGCACAGAGAAAGTCTGTATCAGACACGAGGAATAGGAACCAAACTACAAAAAGGAGATGTGCATACATCAGCCTGACAGAGTTGAGCGCCTGATGAGCCAGGAGGGAAGTCGGTGGACGATGGCAGAGTCTTCCCTGACACGCTTCAGATGCTAGCTAGCGTTGTGCTTAGAAAAGTCTGAGAGGAATCGAATTTGACTGCTGAAGCAGGAGTGATATTTTAATGTTTCATTTCACAAAACGGATACGATTTTAATATTAGCAAATTTTGTATGATTAATGTGATTTTAATTCACTTACTCACACCGATCTTCAGGGACGCTCTGTGCTCGATTACTCGCCTGCACGCCTCGGTCCGACTCGGTGATTAGCACCGTTGAGCGGAGGGCGGACAGGCAGAGCCAGAGACACTTCCGCCTCACGAGCGGTTAGCGCTCTAGCTTCCACAACAGCAAGGGCTACAAAGGCAGCAAGGAGCAGTGGCTCTCGGCGGTAAGGGGTGGACAGTGGCAGAGTCTTCCCTGACACGCTTCAGATGCTAGCTAGCGTTGTCCTTAGAAAAGTCCGAGAGGAATCGAATTTGACTGCTGAAGCAGGAGTGATATTTTAATATTTCATTTCACAAAACGGATACGATTTTAATATTAGCAAATTTTGTATTATTAATGTGATTTTAATTCACTTACTCACACCGATCTTCAGGGACGCTCTGTGCTCGTTTACTCGCCTGCACGCCTCGGTCCGACTCGGTGATTAGCACCGTTGAGCGAAGAGCGGACAGGCAGAGCCAGAGACAATTCCCGCTCACGAGCGGTTAGCGCTCTAGCTTCCACAACAGCAAGGGCTACAAAGGCAGCAAGGAGCAGCGGCTCTCGGCGGTAAGGGGTGGACGGTGGCAGAGTCTTCCCTGACACGCTTCAGATGCTAGCTAGCGTTGTCCTTAGAAAAGTCTGAGAGGAATCGAATTTGACTGCTGAAGCAGGAGTGATATTTTAATGTTTCATTTCACAAAACGGATACGATTTCAATATTAGCAAATTTTGTATGATTAATGTGATTTTAATTCACTTACTCACACCGATCTTCAGGGACGCTCTGTGCTCGATTACTCGCCTGCACGCCTTGGTCCGACTCGGTGATTAGCACCGTTGAGCGGAGAGTGGACAGGCAGAGCCAGAGACAATTCCCCCTCACGAGCGGTTAGCGCTCTAGCTTCCACAACAGCAAGGGCTACAAAGGCAGCAAGGAGCAGCGGCTCTCGGCGGTAAGGGGTGGACGGTGGCAGAGTCTTCCCTGACACGCTTCAGATGCTAGCTAGCGTTGTCCTTAGAAAAGTCTGAGAGGAATCGAATTTGATTGCTGAAGCAGGAGTGATATTTTAATGTTTCATTTCACAAAACGGATACGATTTTAATATTAGCAAATTTTGTATGATTAATGTGATTTTAATTCACTTACTCACACCGATCTTCAGGGACGCTCTGTGCTCGATTACTCGCCTGCACGCCTCGGTCCGACTCGGCGATTAGCACCGTTGAGCGGAGGGCGGACAGGCAGAGCCAGAGACACTTCCGCCTCACGAGCGGTTAGCGCTCTAGCTTCCACAACGGCAAGGGCTACAAAGGCAGCAAGGAGCAGCGGCTCTCGGCGGTAAGGGGTGGACGGTGGCAGAGTCTTCCCTGACACGCTTCAGATGCTAGCTAGCGTTGTCCTTAGAAAAGTCTAAGAGGAATCGAATTTGACTGCTGAAGCAGGAGTGATATTTTAATGTTTCATTTCACAAAACGGATACGATTTTAATATTAGCAAATTTTGTATGATTAATGTGATTTTAATTCACTTACTCACACCGATCTTCAGGGACGCTCTGTGCTCGATTACTCGCCTGCACTCCTCGGTCCAACTCGGTGATTAGCACCGTTGCGCGGAGGGCAGACAGGCAGAGCCAGAGACACTTCTGCCTCACGAGCGGTTAGCGCTCTAGCTTCCACAACAGCAAGGGCTACAAAGGCAGCAAGGAGCAGCGGCTCTCGGCGGTAAGGGGTGGACGGTGGCAGAGTCTTCCCTGACACGCTTCAGATGCTAGCTAGCGTTGTCCTTAGAAAAGTCTAAGAGGAATCGAATTTGACTGCTGAAGCAGGAGTGATATTTTAATGTTTCATTTCACAAAACGGATACGATTTTAATATTAGCAAATTTTGTATGATTAATGTGATTTTAATTCACTTACTCACACCGATCTTCAGGGACGCTCTGTGCTCGATTACTCGCCTGCACTCCTCGGTCCAACTCGGTGATTAGCACCGTTGAGCGGAGGGCGGACAGGCAGAGCCAGAGACACTTCTGCCTCACGAGCGGTTAGCGCTCTAGCTTCCACAACAGCAAAGCCTACAAAGGCAGCAAGGAGCAGCGGCTCTCGGCGGTAAGGGGTGGACGGTGGCAGAGTCTTCCCTGACACGCTTCAGATGCTAGCTAGCGTTGTCCTTAGACAAGTCTGAGAGGAATCGAATTTGACTGCTGAAGCAGGAGTGATATTTTAATGTTTCATTTCACAAAACGGATACGATTTTAATATTAGCAACTTTTGTATGATTTTAATTCACTTACTCACACCGATCTTCAGGGGCGCTCTGTGCTCGATTACTCGCCTGCACGCCTCGGTCCGACTCGGTGATTAGCACCGTTGAGCGGAGTGCGGACAGGCAGAGCCAGAGACAATTCCCCCTCACGAGCGGTTAGCACTCTAGCTTCCACAACAGCAAGGGCTACAAAGGCAGCAAGGAGCAGCGGCTCTCGGCGGTAAGGGGTGGACGGTGGCAGAGTCTTCCCTGACACGCTTCAGATGCTAGCTAGCGTTGTCCGTAGAAAAGTCTAAGAGGAATCGAATTTGACTGCTGAAGCAGGAGTGATATTTTAATGTTTCATTTCACAAAACGAATACGATTTTAATATTAGCAAATTTTGTATGATTAATGTGATTTTAATTCACTTACTCACACCGATCTTCAGGGACGCTCTGTGCTCGATTACTCGCCTGCACTCCTCGGTCCAACTTGGTGATTAGCACCGTTGAGCGGAGGGCGGACAGGCAGAGCCAGAGACACTTCTGCCTCACGAGCGGTTAGCGCTCTAGCTTCCACAACAGCAAGGGCTACAAAGGCAGCAAGGAGCAGTGGCTCTCGGCGGTAAGGGGTGGACGGTGGCAGAGTCTTCCCTGACACGCTTCAGATGCTAGCTAGCGTTGTCCTTAGAAAAGTCTGAGAGGAATCGAATTTGACTGCTGAAGCAGGAGTGATATTTTAATGTTTCATTTCACAAAACGGATGCGATTTTAATATTAGCAAATTTTGTATGATTAATGTGATTTTAATTCACTTACTCACACCGATCTTCAGGGACGCTCTGTGCTCGATTACTCGCCTGCACGCCTCGGTCCGACTCGGCGATTAGCACCGTTGAGCGGAGGGCAGACAGGCAGAGCCAGAGACACTTCTGCCTCACGAGCGGTTAGCGCTCTAGCTTCCACAACAGCAAGGGCTACAAAGGCAGCAAGGAGCAGCGGCTCGCGGCGGTAAGGGGCGGACGGTGGCAGAGTCTTCCCTGACACGCTTCATATGCTAGCTAGCGTTGTCCTTAGAAAAGTCCGAGAGGAATCGAATTTGACTGTTGAAGCAGGAGTGATATTTTAATATTTCATTTCACAAAACGGATACGATTTTAATATTAGCAAATTTTGTATGATTAATGTGATTTTAATTCACTTACTCACACCGATCTTCAGGGACGCTCTGTGCTCGATTACTCGCCTGCACGCCTCGGTTCGACTCGGTGATTAGCACCGTTGAGCGGAGAGCGGACAGGCAGAGCCAGAGACAATTCCCCCTCACGAGCGGTTAGCGCTCTAGCTTCCACAACAGCAAGGGCTACAAAGGCAGCAAGGAGCAGCGGCTCTCGGCGGTAAGGGGTGGACGGTGGCAGAGTCTTCCCTGACGCGCTTCAGATGCTAGCTAGCGTTGTCCTTAGAAAAGTCTAAGAGGAATCGAATTTGACTGCTGAAGCAGGAGTGATATTTTAATGTTTCATTTCACAAAACGGATACGATTTTAATATTAGCAAATTTTGTATGATTAATGTGATTTTAATTCACTTACTCACACCGATCTTCAGGGACGCTCTGTGCTCGATTACTCGCCTGCACTCCTCGGTCCAACTCGGTGATTAGCACCGTTGAGCGGAGGGCGGACAGGCAGAGCCAGAGACACTTCTGCCTCACGAGCGGTTAGCGCTCTAGCTTCCACAACAGCAAGGGCTACAAAGGCAGCAAGGAGCAGCGGTTCTCGGCGGTAAGGTGTGGACGGTGGCAGAGTCTTCCCTGGCACGCTTCAGATGCTAGCTAGCGTTGTCCTTAGAAAAGTCTGAGAGGAATCGAATTTGACTGCTGAAGCAGGAGTGATATTTTAATGTTTCATTTCACAAAACGGATACGATTTTAATATTAGCAAATTTTGTATGATTAATGTGATTTTAATTCACTTACTCACACCGATCTTCAGGGACGCTCTGTGCTCGATTACTCGCCTGCACGCCTCGGTTCGACTCGGTGATTAGCACCGTTGAGCGGAGAGCGGACAGGCAGAGCCAGAGACAATTCCCCCTCACGAGCGGTTAGCGCTCTAGCTTCCACAACAGCAAGGGCTACAAAGGCAGCAAGGAGCAGCGGCTCTCGGCGGTAAGGGGTGGACGGTGGCAGAGTCTTCCCTGACACGCTTCAGATGCTAGCTAGCGTTGTCCTTAGAAAAGTCTAAGAGGAATCGAATTTGACTGCTGAAGCAGGAGTGATATTTTAATGTTTCATTTCACAAAACGGATACGATTTTAATATTAGCAAATTTTGTATGATTAATGTGATTTTAATTCACTTACTCACACCGATCTTCAGGGACGCTCTGTGCTCGATTACTCGCCTGCACTCCTCGGTCCAACTCGGTGATTAGCACCGTTGAGCGGAGGGCGGACAGGCAGAGCCAGAGACACTTCTGCCTCACGAGCGGTTAGCGCTCTAGCTTCCACAACAGCAAGGGCTACAAAGGCAGCAAGGAGCAGCGGTTCTCGGCGGTAAGGTGTGGACGGTGGCAGAGTCTTCCCTGGCACGCTTCAGATGCTAGCTAGCGTTGTCCTTAGACAAGTCTGAGAGGAATCGAATTTGACTGCTGAAGCAGGAGTGATATTTTAATGTTTCATTTCACAAAACGGATACGATTTTAATATTAGCAAATTTTGTATGATTAATGTGATTTTAATTCACTTACTCACACCGATCTTCAGGGACGCTCTGTGCTCGATTACTCGCCTGCACGCCTCGGTCCGACTCGGTGATTAGCACCGTTGAGCGGAGGGCGGACAGGCAGAGCCAGAGACACTTCCGCCTCACGAGCGGTTAGCACTCTAGCTTCCACAACAGCAAGGGCTACAAAGGCAGCAAGGAGCAGCGGCTCTCGGCGGTAAAGGGTGGACGGTGGCAGAGTCTTCCCTGACACGCTTCAGATGCTAGCTAGCGTTGTCCTTAGAAAAGTCTGAGAGGAATCGAATTTGACTGCTGAAGCAGGAGTGATATTTTAATGTTTCATTTCACAAAACGGATACGATTTTAATATTAGCAAATTTTGTATGATTAATGTGATTTTAATTCAGTTACTTACACCGATCTTCAGGGATGCTCTGTGCTCGATTACTCGCCTGCACGCTTCGTTCCGACTCGGTGATTAGCACCGTTGAGCAGAGGGCGGACAGGCAGAGCCAGAGACACTTCCGCCTCACGAGCGGTTAGCGCTCTAGCTTCCACAACAGCAAGGGCTACAAAGCCCTTCCCCTACATTGAGCACGCAGCGGTCGCGCGCAGGGGTGTGCCTAAGAAGTCGCCTAAGAGGAGCCAAAGAGTAGCCCGTCTGCGCCCGTCCACGACAGGACGGGGCAAGGGACTATGCCCCCTTTATGTGGTATCTCTAGCTCGACCACCATCCCTCGGGTAAGTTACTCATCACGAGAACTACTAAGCTTATGGACTCCCGTCCAGTTGGGATGTCCAGGGGAGGTGGGAGATCCCCCAGTAGGCCCGTTCTCATGCCGAACTTGCCACTTTCAGGCTACCACTGAGGAAAAAGATTATGGACAATGCCAATCCATTATAGGGAAGACAGAACCTGATCTGAGACTGGGTTACAGGAATTTACTGTGTAATATAAGATCACTGCCCAAACATCACGCGGAAGTCTGGGATCTTATCTCATCAACACAAACAGACTTATATTTTCTAACCGAAACATGGTTAAAGCACCATACTGTCCCAGCTATCACCTTAGGGATTCCACAGGGCTACCATAAAGTTAGGTTAGATCGCCCAGTCAAAATGGGTGGAGGCATAGCAATTGTGTATAGGAATGAGTTACATCTATCCATTCTAGAGGAACGTAGTACTCCGGAGCTGGAAATACTAATTTTTAAGATTCAAATATCATGCAGAGTGAGCCGTAAAGGGGCATTAGTTTATCGCCCCCCTGGTTCATGCGCCAATTTCTCCATCACATTGTTGGAAGCACTGGCCAGCCATGTTAACCCGGAAAGTGATTTTTTACTCCTTGGAGATTTTAATGTCCATAACATATTGGGCCCAGGGATCCAGAGAATAGTGAGCCTCTCATTGGCAAATGGTCAGGTGCCCAGAGAATGGAAAAGAGCGTCGGTTAGACCGATCAGGAAAAACCCTACTATACCCTACTATTCCATGGAAAGATCTGTCTAATCTAAGACCGATATCTCTACTCCCTTTTATGGTAAAATTAGCGGAAAAGTACGTGAAGAGGCACTTATCTAATTTTCTTGAGCAGACCAATTGCTTGGATCATTCTCAGTTTGGCTTTAGGCTCAAACATGGTACGGAGACCGCGTTACTATCAGTAACAGATGACCTTCATAGATACCAAGATAGAGGCTTTTCCGTTGTTCTGGTGCTGCTAGATCTGTCAGCAGCGTTCGATACTGTTTCTCACAGTATCTTACTCGAACGATCTGCTGACATTGGGCTAAAGAACACGGCTCTAGCTTGGCTAAAAAGCTTTCTATCTAACCGGACCCAAGCGGTTAGCATGGGTACATTTCGTTCCGCTGAAATGGAGATTGCCAAGGGGGTGCCACAGGGCTCTTGTTTGAGCCCGATTTTTTTTAACATCTATGTGGCCCCCCTGGCAAATATCCTGAGAGAGTTTGGTTTCATCCCCATATCTTACGCGGATGATACCCAGCTACTGTATCCTTTTAGACATCTTATGGACGAAGTGAAGGTCTCCTTTTCCAATGGCATGAAGGCAGTAGCCAAATGGATGTCATCAAACTGCCTTCAATGCAACGTAGGGAAGTTGGAGTAGCTAAGATCCTGTGGACCCCGGACTGGTGGCCGCAAGATCTTGGGCCAGTGCCTGAACACAAACTGGTCGTGAAAAACCTGGGGGTACGCCTGGATCGAGACCTTTCTCTGAAGCAGCATGGCAACTCAGGGGTGGGCACTTGCTTTCATGTGATCGGCCTCCTTCGAAAAGTTTTCTCCTTGCTACCAGATGCCACCAGAAAAACCTTGGTGCAGGCTCTGGTTCTCAGTCGATTAGACTATTGCAATGGGCTCTTGCTGTCAGCCAACGAGGGAGTTAAAGCCAAACTCCAAGTTATGCAGAATACAGCAGCAAGGCTGGTACTAAATGCCCCCCCAAGAACGCCATCCAAACTACTCTTGGATAAGCTACACTGGCTCCCTGTTCGGAAAAGGGTGATATTCAAGACCTGTTGCCTTATCCATAAGAGCCTAAATGGATTAGGGCCAACATACTGGATAGACAAATTTATACCTTATATTCCGGTGCGATCTCTCATGTCCAGTAACCAGCTGCTCCTAACAGTGCCAGCGGCCAAGAAAGTAAGGCTGGGTGGTAGGGCTTTGTCCATAGCCGATCCCACCCTGTGGAATGGATTACCCCCGCCACTTAGGAAATGCACAGAACACTTGAGTTTCAGGAAACAACTTAAGACCTTTTTGTTTCAGTCATAAATCTTTTCCCCTTAGGACTTGCTGACAGCGCTCTCTTGGTCACAGACGCAGAGATACTCCTCCGGGAGTCGATTCGAGCGCGTTACAATCCTACAAATAAATAAATAAATAAATAAATAAAGTCCCAAGTTCGGCAGTCGGGTCATTCTGGGAATCTTACTCTGGGGCAGACTTGGCTAAACTGCTAGATGCCTCAGAGGCACCCTGAGAAATGCCTCACCTCAGCTGCTGCTCTGCATGTGCATTCAAGGCTCTAAGGCACCTCACGCCATCCAGTCAGGGTTATTGTCATGGCTTAAAGTGGGCCGGGTCTTGCCGATGCTCAGCACTGGCAGTTCTAAAATGCAGGTACTAAGACGGGTCTCTATTGGGTTCTCCATTTTTGCCCTCATCCTCAGGGTGAAAAAATAATCTTAATTCCACGGCAGTACCACCCTCCACTGCCTTTGATGTAACCTCAAAAAAACTCGTCATAGTTCTTTCACATTCTCATCATTTCAGAACCGAAACATTTTTTTTAAATATTCTATACAATGCCAAAGTTGTTGCTTATTTAGCTTATGCAACTATCAACCATTGACAAAGCCAAAAGTCCTGGCTTGTTCTAGTGGAAATGTCACTTATATCTTTTATATATATATATTTATATTAGACTGCTATTACATTGACCCCTGAGGCGTGAGCCGGGAGGTTGTTTTTAAAAACCGTTGTTTTATTTGGCTGAGCATTTTTCCTGTGTGTCCTTCCCCCCTCCCCCCTGGCATTAGCGCTTCACGCTTAATACTGCTGAACATCGTGGCTGAAGCTGATCTCGCACCGATTCAGGGTGTTGGACAAGGCTTGTTAAAATCATACCAGCATTTTCCCTGACTGCATTGGCAGATTACTTGCCTACCCCCCTCAGTGAGTGGCCGATTGTAGGGCCGTCATCTTCGGGGACAGACAGGGAAAATAGTGGCGGCCATCTTAGTGAGGGCTCGCCTCTTACGTCGCACGGACGACGTTATAAAATCAGTAGAAGCACCACGGTAAGGAGACTGCTATTACATTGACCCCTGAGGCGTGAGCCGGGAGGTTGTTTTTAAAAACCGTTGTTTTATTTAGCTGAGCATTTTTTCCGTGTGTCCTTCCCCCCTCCCCCCTGGCATTAGCGCTTCACGCTTAATACTGCTGAACATCGGGGCTGAAGCTGATCTCGCACCGATTCAGGGTGCTGGGCAAGGCTTGTTAAAATCACACCAGCATTTTCCCTGATTGCATTGGCAGATTACTTGCCTACCCCCCTCAGTGAGTGGCCGATTGTAGGGCCGTCATCTTCGGGGACCGGCAGGGAAAATAGTGGCGGCCATCTTAGTGAGGGATCGCCTCTTACGTCGCACGGACGACGTTATAAAATCATACGGTAATTGCTCCGCGCAGCGGACGCGCTTTGTGGGCGCGCCGGTCGCGCGCCGGAGTCAAGCCTGAGTCCTGCCCGTCTGCGCCCATCCCCGATCGTCCGGGGCGCGGGGCAGGACCCCCTGGCCCCACTAATTCAGCAGGCGCCCCAAGCAGTTTCAGCCTTCGCCTACATTACTCTAAGGCAGACTTATTATCAATTGGCCAGATGCCGATTCGTAGTTGTTTACATACCTTAGGGCCTGAGCATTTACCTCCCGACTGTAAGATATGTAATCAGACGCTTCCTACGGTAAGCAAGATGCCGACGGAAGAAGTTAAACTTAACATGATACTGCTGAACTGCAGGTCCATGAATAAATATAAAACAGAGATATATGACCTATTGGCAACCAGAGATCTGGATGCCATGTTTCTTACCGAGACATGGCTAGAAGATACATCCTCCCCGGATATCCTTGAAGCAATCCCCCCCAGCTATAGTCTATTGAGACTAGATAGACAAAAGCAACGTGGAGGAGGGCTAGAACTAATCTATAAATCAGAACTGGAATGCACTCTACTTAAATCTACCCTACCTAATAGTGAAAGTGGCCTATTTACCATAAAAATTAACCCCAAAAATGTGATCACTGGATTATTGATCTATCGCCCACCAGGGGCTGCGGCTCAGTTTGGCAGCCAACTCATTGAATCGGCCACCCAACTAGCAGTCAGATATAAAAAGCTTATCATTCTAGGCAATTTAAATCTTCACTTTGAAGATATAAACTCCAGGGAGGCACAAACGGTAGCTGCCGCTTTAAACTCTATGGGAATTAGACTACTCTCTACAGCCCCCACACACCAGCTAGGCCATCTCTTGGACCCAATTTTTGTGAATTGGGAAGGTATTAAGGCCTTACCCCCGATCCCACTGATTCGGTCGGATCATAGTATTATTCCATTTGAGATACAAAAGGAACCCTTAGGAACCAAACCCATAAAACATCTACCTCAGAAACGTCGAATCTGGAAGAAATTCACTCCTGAACTGTTCAACAGTGTTTTAGCAGAGCATCCCCCGGCACTAGGTAACACCTTACAGGAGGTATGGGATAGCTATGAGACGTGGATGTCGAAAGCACTAGACAAGGTTGCCCCCTGGACATCCAAACCACCGGTAAGACAATCTAGAACCGCTCCGTTGTTTTCGGAGAAACTTAGAATGGCCAAAGCTCAATGCAAAACCATAGAACGGAGATGGAGAAAGAGCTATGCTCCTGAACTTAAATCATGTTACAAAACAGAGTTAAAAAAGTATCAGAAATTGGTTAGATTGGAAAAAAGTCTCCATTTTAAAAATAGAATTGAGCAAGCAGACAATCCCACGAAAGAATTATTTAGTATCTACAAAGAACTCACGATTCCTTCGAGACTTGAGACCCAAGACACATACTCAACTGAGACATGTGATCTAATGTATGGAAACATGCTACCCTCTTGCCCTTAAAGAAAAAGCCTAACGGGGATCCAGCGGATCTCACCAATCTCCGCCCAATATCCCTATTAGCTGCCCCGGGAAAAATGTTGGAGAAAGTCATACAGCGCCAACTGAGTAAATTTGTAGAAGTAAATAAAATCCTACATGAAACACAGTCTGGCTTCCGCCCCGGCTTTAGCACGGAAACAGCGCTTATTGAGGTAGCCGAGTCAGTAAGGTGGTCGATGGATGCAGGGAACTCAGCAATGCTGGTACTCCTGGATCTGTCGGCCGCCTTCGATACGGTGGATCACGCCAGGCTACTCAGCCGGCTGGCCGAGATAGGGATTCAGGATAAGGCGCTGGGTTGGATACACTCTTATCTATCCCAGAGAACTCAGAAGGTGGCACTTGGGACGATCTCTTCGGCACCCAAGACCCTTGACTGTGGAGTGCCGCAGGGGTCGGCCCTAAGCCCCCTTCTGTTCAACGTCTACCTTGCTCCTCTCTTTACGCTAATTGCCAACTGGGGTGTCAAGGCAATTTCATATGCCGACGATACCCAGTTGGTATTTCCGTATTCCGAGATCACGCAAGAGTCCTTTTCTAACTTCAAAGGCTGTCTCCAAGATGTAGCACATTGGATGAATGCAAATAAATTAAGACTCAATGCCAATAAGACCGAAGTTATCTTTTTTGGCAAAGGTCCCCTCCCCGCGTCAGAACTTTGGTGGCCGATGGAGATGGGCCCTGCCCCCCTACCTAGTCACACGGCAAAAAATCTTGGAGTAAGATGGGATGATAGCATGTCCTTTACATCCCATATCCAACAAGTTGCCGGCTGTTGCATGAGTAAACTGAGAAATCTCCGAAAAATCCTCAGACTCCTCCCAGAGAGCTGCCGAAAAACGGTTATCCATGCTACTGTTACTTCAAGGCTGGATTATGCCAACGGACTCTACCTAGGCCTTCCAAAATACCTGACACAAAAGCTTCAGGTAGTTCAAAATGAGGCTGCGAGACTGTTACTGCGTATTCCACTCAAGCAGTCAATCTCTCCGCATCTTCGATCCCTGCACTGGCTGCCAGTTACCAGCAGAATAAAGTTTAAAGCACTGATGTTGGCGTTTAGATCCCTGCATTGCGCCTGTCCAGAATACCTGAAAAACCGCCTCCCCAGATACTCCCAAACCCGTGCATTGCGGTCCAATTGCCGTGTTCAATTGGCAGTCCCACGCACGAAAAAGGCTCGACTAGGCGGTCGGACCTTCTCGGCTAACGTCTCCGCTCTGTGGAATACCCTGCCACAAGAAATTCAACAGGCTCCCTCTGAACCCTGTTTTAAGACACTGCTGAAAACTTGGCTCTTTATCCAACCCTGTTAGTTTCTTCCATCATTAGCCTCGGGTCATCTGTGTTCTATTAGCGCCGGGACACCTCCTAGCGAGGTAGCTGTTGCGCTATACAAAATCCAGTATTATTATTATTAATAGCCGATTTCTTTGTAGATAAGGTGGATAAAATTCATGCCACCTTTGTAGATAACAAAATTCTCTTAAAAAACAGTGAGGATACTAGAACTATCCTTACACACAACTCACCCCTTACTAGCTTTAAAATTCCTGACAGACATGAACTTTTAGGTATTATTAATGGTATACAGTCCGGCTCCCCCACTGACGCCTGTCCACCGGACCGGTGCAAGGGAGTTATGGAAAGTATATTGATTGATTATATCAGTCACATGGTGACACTATCTTTTCAGGCATGCTACGTACCGGAGGTATGGAAAACTGCGCAAGTTATACCATTAAAGAAAAAGCCCAACATACCCATTTCTCAGCTCCAAAATCTCCGCCCCATCTCCCTCCTCCCATTCTGCGCTAAAATAATAGAGAAAATCGCGAACAGACAGCTCATGGAGTATTTGGAGGCAGAAGCTCTCCTCCACCCCTCACAATCGGGATTTAGAGCAGGCTACTCTACTGAGTCGGCAGTTCTATACTCGACTGAACGTCTTCGGCAGATAGTGGACGAAGGCGAGACGGCAGCGTTGGTCTTATTGGACCTTAGTGCAGCATTTGACACCGTGCTGCACTCAACGCTGCTGTCTCGCCTTTCGGACATGGGGGTAACGGGTCCAGCACTTGCCTGGCTGCGTTCCTTTCTGGCCGACAGAAGCTTTCAGCTATACTGCCCACCCTTCAGATCCTCCCTTCGGAAGGTGAGCCATGGGGTTCCACAGGGCTCTAGTTTGAGCCCTACATTATTTAACATCTATATGGAACCCCTGGCTCACATTGTAGAAGGTTTTGGGGTGGGCATTGTCAGCTACGCTGACGACACCCAGCTGGTGTTTAAGCTAACTCCCGACCGAAGAGAAGATGCCATCAATTTCTCGAATTGTATGTCTGCAGTAGCGGTCTGGATGAATAACAACTGCCTTTGTCTTAATGGCGAAAAGACTGAACTACTGGTGATCAGGAGAGCAACATCAGCTTGGTCTCGCTCATGGTGGCCTAGCGAATTGGGTAACCCCCCATTCCTGTGGAGTCAGTAAGAAACCTAGGCGTTATGCTGGACTCGGATCTCTCTGGCAAGACCCAAGTCAACAGGGCAACGGGAAGGTGCTTTGGCATACTAAGGGTCCTTCGAAAAGTATTGGATCTCCTTCCTACCGGAGCCAGAAAAACAATTGTCCACGCGCTAGTGACTCCCCATTTGGATTATGGGAATGCCCTTCTGATTGGGCTCAGTCAAAAGGGCTTACATCAACTGCAATGTGTGCAGAATGCTGCCGCACGTCTTGTGCTCGGACTCTCACGTAGAGCTTCCGCAAAAGCTGCCCTGGTCAAACTTCACTGGCTCCCGGTTAGGGAGAGGATTACATTTAAGACCCTTTGCTATGCTCATCGCATCGCTCAGGATAAAGGCCCTGAATATTTAAAAAATCTCCTCACAATACACCGCCCTACTCGGAACCTAAGATCATCTGGCATGATGCTATTTAAACTCCCTCGATTCTTCAGAGCCAGAATGGGTGGCAGTTCCTTCAGGTACTTAGCCTCCAAACACTGGAACGCGCTCCCGCTCCACTTGCGGATGGAGCCATCTGAACTGAGATTTCGGGGAAAACTGAAAACTCTTCTGTTCCCCAACATGTAACTTCTCCTGAGCTTCTTCTCCACAGCTGCCTCTTGATCTCTGTATTTTATTAGCAGTTAGCGCGGGGACACACAGTCTTTGTGTAGCCAGGCGCTCTACAAATGATTTATTATTATTATTATTATTTATATATATGGAGGCAATGACGGAAGCAGAAAATTTAGCAGTCGGGCAGCACACTAGGCTAGGCTCAGATTTTTTATTTTAAGAGTTTTCAAGCCACATCGGCCACACCCCTTCAGGACTCGGCCCCCCCCACCCCAAGCTCCCCCTCCCTTTCTCAGTTTTTCATCCCATTTAAAGCCCTGGCTATTGCTACCGTGCACATGATGCACATTAAGTGAGTAATCACCAGTGCGGTGGATGAGGAGGCAGGGGGAAGCAGGTAAGAAATAGACACTTGCCAGGAGTAGTCATTTTTTGCTTGCAACCCTATGGATTGGCTGTGAGTCGCACAGAGAGATTGAAGGAACAGCTGCCTGCTTTTAGCAGATGCGAGTGATCAAACGTCGAACCTTGCGATAATTAAACAAATATTCTAGTATACATTAGTTTATCCCTAAATGCATGGCTCTTGACATGGCTGGTTAGCAAAATCATGTTGATTTTAATAAAAATAAAATATATAATAGAGTTATGGGGGCTTTTAGTTGGCTCTTTTCAGCTATTGGTATATTCGTTGTCACTCACATTTTCGGTCCGCCCAGCACAGCAAACAGCATGGGGCCCTTCTGCCATGGCTTACCTCTCTGTAAGTCAACCCTTTCACAATGTACATTTACACTGAAAAAGTACACCTATTGTACAGTTTTACAAAAAGCATTCACAAACATTAGCAAAGCAAAAAGTCAGCAGGAAATGCCAGACGGTTTGACTGTGCCAATGCTTGTTTATGTTTATGCAATTAACGGCGCAAGCGAGACCCCATGAGTGCTTTAATTCGCAAAACCTTAGGAGGACTGCACAATGTCTTTGTCAAGCGTGATGTGAGAAACATGTCTGAATGCACTAGAGCAGTGTTTCCCAAACTTTTTATAACCATGACTCACTTTTTATGACACAAACTTTTGCGAACCACCTAACGAACGTGAGGCTGGCAATTTTTTTAATGTAATAAAGCATTGTGTGTTAGCACATTATTATTTACAGACAGCACGTTTTCCATTGAAATGGACGCACATTTTTCACAGACACAGTTTTATAATAAAACAATATCAATCAATCAATCAATCAATCAAGACATTTATATAGCGCGCTACTCACCCGGAGGATCTCAAGGCGCTTGTGGGGGGGGGGGGGGTCTGCTACTGTTCGAACAGCCAGGTCTTGAGTTGCTTCCTGAAGGAGAGGTGATCTTGGGTCAGGCGGAGGTGGATGGGGAGGGAGTTCCAAGTTTTGTCTGCCAGGTAGGAGAAGGATCTACCTCCCATGGTGGCTCTTCGGATGCGTGGAACGGCGGCGAGGGCGTGGCTGGTCGATCGTAGCTGACGGGTGGGAGTGTAGAAGGTCAGGCGGTTGTTGAGGTACCTGGGGCCCAGGTCATGGAGGGCCTTGTGTGCGTGGGTGAGGAGTCGGAACGTGATTCTCTTGCTGACGGGGAGCCAGTGTAGGTCTCTCAGGTGTCCGGAGATGTGGCTGTGTCGGGGGATGTCCAGGATGAGTCGTGCGGAGGCGTTCTGGATGAATTGGAGTCTTTTCTGTAGTTTGGCTGTGGTTCCGGTGTAGAGGGTGTTTCCGTAGTCCAGCCGGCTGGTGACGAGTGCCTGGGTCACCGTCTTCCTAGTTTTGGTGGGGATCCATCGGAAGATCTTTCGTAGCATGCGTAGGATGTTGAAACATGAAGAAGAGACGGCGTTAACTTGTCTGGTCATCGAGAGCGAGGAGTCCAGGATGAAGCCCAGGTTGCGTGCTTGGTCCGTTGGTTTGGGTGCGCTGCCCAGGGCAGGGGGCCACCAGGAGTCGTCCCAGGCAGAGGGTGATGATCCTAGGATGAGGACTTCCGTCTTGTCTGAGTTCAGTTTCAGGCGGCTGTTCGTCATCCACTCGGCTACGTCTTTCATTCCTTCGTGTAGGTTGGTTCTGGCGGTGGTTGGGTCGTTGGTGAGGGAGAGGATCAGCTGGGTGTCGTCGGCGTAGGAGATGATGTTGAGGTTGTGTTGGCGTGTGATGGCTGCAAGGGGGCTCATGTAGACGTTGAAGAGGGTGGGGCTGAGTATTGATCCTTGTGGTACGCCGCAGATGACTTCGGTGGCCTCAGATCTGAACGGGGGGAGGCGGACTCTCTGGGTTCTTCCAGCGAGGAACGAGATGATCCACTCTAGTGCCTTCGCTTGGATTCCGATGTTGCTGAGGCGCTGTACTAGGGTGCGGTGGCAGACAGTATCGAACGTTGCGGAGAGGTCCAGGAGGATGAGGGCCGCTGTTTCCCCGTTGTCGAGCAGGGCTCGGATGTCGTCAGTAGCTGCGATGAGGGCGGTTTCGGTGCTGTGGTTGGCTCGGAAGCCGGACTGCGAGTGGTCGAGGGATCCGTTCGTCTCGAGGAAGGAGGCAAGCTGGTTGTTGACGGTCTTCTCGATGACTTTGGCAGGAAAAGGGAGGAGCGAGAAGGGGCGGTAGTTCTTGAGGTCGGTGGGGTCTGCTGATGGTTTCTTCAGGAGAGCGCTGAGTTCGGCATGCTTCCAGCTCTCCGGGAAGGTGGCGGTGTTGAAGGAGGCGTTGATGATGTCCCGGAGTTGGGGTGCGATGACGGAGTCGGCCTTGTTGAAGATGTGATGGGGGCATGGGTCGGTTGGTGATCCGGAGTGAATGGTGTTCATCGTGTGGATGGTGTCTTCGGTGCTGACCGGGGTCCAGGCGCGGAGGGTGGTGGTGGGGGGCGTCGGTTCGGTGGTTGGGTGCGTGGTCTGTGCGCCGAAGCTGTTGTGTATGTTGGCGATCTTGCTGTGGAAGAACGATGCAAGAGAGTCGCAGAGGTCTTGTGAGGGAGTGATGTCGTTATTTCCTGCGCTGGGGTTGGAGAGCTCTTTGACGATGCTGAAGAGTTCCTTGCTGTTGTGTGCGTTGTTGTCTAGACGTTCCTTGAATGCTGTCTTCTTGGTGGTGTGGATCAGCTGGTGGTGTTTGCGGGAGGCGAGCTTGAGGGAGGTCATGTTGTCTGTGGTCGGGTCTTTGCGCCAGGCTTTCTCGAAGGTGCGGCAGTTCTTCTTGGATTTCTTGAGGTCGTCGTTGAACCAGGAGGTTTTCTTGCTGCCGGGCCTGTTGGGATGGTTTTTCAGGGGTGCGAGGTCATCAGCGCAGTTGGTGATCCACTGTGCGAGGTTATTGGCTGCTTGGTTGGGGTTCGTTGAGCTTGCGGGAGGGTTCTGGTTCAGGGAAGTGGCGAGCTGGTCGGTGGTGATCTTGTTCCAGTTCCTGCGGGGAACCTGTTGCGGGTGGTGGTGAGTCGTGGTTCTTATGAAGCTGAAGTGGACGCAGCTGTGGTCTGTCCAGTGGAGTCCGGTGGAGTGGCTGAAGGAGATGTACTTGCTGGAGGAGAAGACTGGGTCCAGCGTGAGTCCGGCGTTGTGGGTGGGGGTGTTGACCAGTTGCTTGAGTCTGAGGTTGGTGAGGTTGTCCAGCAGGGTGGTGGTGTTGTTGTTGTTGTTGTTCTCCAGGTGGAAGTTGAGGTCCCCTAGGAGGATGTAGTCGGAGGAGGCAAGAGCGTGCAGGCTGATGAAGTCTGCGATGTCTTCGCTGAATTGTGTGCGAGGTCCTGGAGGTCTGTAGATGAGGGTACCTCTGAGTGTGGTCTTGGGGTCGGTGTGTATCTGGAAGTGAAGATGTTCGGCGGCTGAGAGGGTGTCGTCGGAGTAGGTCGTGATGCGGATGGTGTTCTTGTGGACGATGGCGATGCCTCCTCCTGTCTGGTTGGTGCGGTCCTTCTGATTGATCTTGTAACCGTCCGGGATGGCGATGGCGATGTCGGGCGCTGAGGAGGCGTTCATCCATGTTTCCGTGAGGAAGGCGACGTCTGGAGCTGTGGTGTCAAGCAGGTTCCAAAGTTCCACGGCGTGTCTGTGGACGGAGCGGGTGTTGAGCAAGATGCACTTCAGGTGGTTGCTGCCGGTGCTCGGCTTGGGGGGTGCGGTGCAGGTCCGGATACAGGAGAATTTGCAGGATTGGCAGGTGAAGGGTCCGTGGGTGCGTCTTGGGGTGGCTCGGTAGCAGCCGGGGATCCGGCCGGTGTTGAGTGCGTTGAGTGTGGCGGCGTCGTAGGTGCGGCTGGTGGGCTGGCATCTTCGGGGGCCAGGGGTTCTGGCGCTGGGCGTGGTCCAGGCGGGGACGGGCACAAACGGGCTTGCCTTTGGCGCGCCTTCGGCGCACAATCGGCGCGCCCGCTGCGCGTGAACGCTGCGCGTACGCGCGGACTCCGCCATAAATGGCGTGGTGGGAGGGGCGGAGTGGGAGGGAGGAGCAGCTGGGAGGCGGGAGCGGGGTGGCGCGGGGAGGGGATCGGGTACAGAAGGCAAAAGGAGGGTGGTTGCTGCCGGTGCTCGGCTTGGGGGGTGCGGTGCAGGTCCGGATACAGGAGAATTTGCAGGATTGGCAGGTGAAGGGTCCGTGGGTGCGTCTTGGGGTGGCTCGGTAGCAGCCGGGGATCCGGCCGGTGTTGAGTGCGTTGAGTGTGGCGGCGTCGTAGGTGCGGCTGGTGGGCTGGCATCTTCGGGGGCCAGGGGTTCTGGCGCTGGGCGTGGTCCAGGCGGGGACGGGCACAAACGGGCTTGCCTTTGGCGCGCCTTCGGCGCACAATCGGCGCGCCCGCTGCGCGTGAACGCTGCGCGTACGCGCGGACTCCGCCATAAATGGCGTGGTGGGAGGGGCGGAGTGGGAGGGAGGAGCAGCTGGGAGGCGGGAGCGGGGTGGCGCGGGGAGGGGATCGGGTACAGAAGGCAAAAGGAGGGGCGGGGCCGCAGGGGAGCAGCGGCAGGGAGCGGGGAGGGCGAGAAGCTAAACCAACAAGCACAGGTAGCGAGCAGGAACAGGCAGGAAGGGAGACCGGGCGAGAAAGACGGCGAGAAGCTAAACCAACAAGCACTGGTAGCGAGCAGGAACAGGCAGGTAGGGAGACCGGGCACACTCACGGGGCGCCGCGCGGCGGGTGGAGCGACCGTCACCGACCAGAGTCAGGTCAGGTCACAGCTCCCCATCGCGCTTCAACACCTTAAGTATCCGGAGGGAGGGAGGAGCAGCTGGGAGGCGGGAGCAGGGTGGCGCGGGGAGGGGATCGGGTACAGAAGGCAAAAGGGGGGGCCGGCCCACAGGGGAGCAGCGGCAGGGAGCGGGGAGGGCGAGAAGACGGCAAGAAGCTAAACCAACAAGCACAGGTAGCGAGCAGGAACAGGCAGGAAGGGAGGCCGGGCGAGAAAGACGGCGAGAAGCAAAACCAACAAGCACTGGTAGCGAGCAGGAACAGGCAGGTAGGGAGACCGGGCACACTCACGGGGCGCCGCGCGGCGGGTGGAGCGACCGTCACCGACCAGAGTCAGGTCAGGTCACAGCTCTCCGTCGCGCTTCAACACCTTAAGTATCCGGAGGCAGGGAGGAGCAGCTGGGAGGCGGGAGCGGGGTGGCGCGGGGAGGGAATCGGGTACAGAAGGCAAAAGGGGGGAACAGGCAGGTAGGGAGACCGGGCACACTCACGGGGAGCCGCGCGGCGGGTGGAGCGACCGTCACCGACCAGAGTCAGGTCACCATACCATTGCATACAAATTATAATATGTGGATATCGAGTTCCAGTAGGTATTTATTACTTATGTAAAGTCTCTTGATCTGTTCTGATCCTACCAAAATCTTTGTTTCCATCAGACTTCAGAACTACAAAAAAAGTGCTTCGTTTGTTTTTCTAACTGCTGAATGTGAACAGTTCATTTACAGATATTTACATTTAGTTGTATGCTAGGAAAAAATGACATCCTCCAGCTTCCCTTTTATGCCTCGTACCTAGGCAGAATTGTCACATAATTCACTTTATTTTTCTTTCTCTGACTGAAAATCGAGAAGAGTTCCTAAACACTAGTCTCTGCGTTAAAGAATAACCATTAGAAGACATAGCCTGGCATTGACTTCGGTCTTTGAAGGAATTTAAAGGCATCTTTATTTATTGGCTGGACTTTGGAGACCCACCACAGTTTGGAATCCGTTAAAAACGTGATATATTTCATGTTTGCACTTTATACTCGCGTATTGTTTTGATTTTAAGGCAGGTTGTTTTAGGTACAGCATATCTATCTGTCTGTACCGTTGCTACTTTTTTTATAAATAGTGTATTAACAAATCGTACCACTGGAGGGAGCAAAAGTATCACAAATCTTGACGTACAGCGCTCTATGCAACTTGTTTGGTCGATCAGAAGTTTTGAAATACATTTGTTGTCTCGGCACCATGACTTTATTTCGCATGATAATAAATACGTTCACTATAGAATGTATTTAAATAACTTCTGGCAATTTAAGACGCTAGCTAGCGATAGAAGACGATTTGTTAAAAAATAATTGCAGACATGCAATCATGCAAATCATGTGCGCGTCCATAGTTGCATGTTCTCTAATGTGAGTGCATCTCAGAACTCCAGTGCTATATTTAGGGAATTACAAATCCTTTGTGACAGAAACAAACATAGCAAGAAGTAAATACTGTGGTGTGAAATAACAATAGAACATGGGAGAACATTACGTGGGGAAAGCATCTTGTGCCATAGTTGCGCGGTTCGTAACCTTAAAACTTCTGAGGACCCCCATGGAGTCATTACTGGAATGTAGGCACCCCGCCTAGTCATTACTGGAAACCGGGGACCAGGACCTAAGTAATTTCTACTATTTGGACCTCAAAACGATACATAAAAATACAGAAACAAGTATATATTTATATATCACACATATTCACTATTGAGGATATATCTCATTCACAAACAAATATAGGAAAATGTACCTTCATCTTAATTGTAAGTCTGAAGCTTTCCTAAATTTGATTTCTAATTGTAAAAGACGAAGCAATATTTGCTTTTCCCCCCTTATTTGTGCTTTCTTTTTGTCCAGCCGGGGCCGGCAGTGGGAGTACCTGCAGGGCGGTGACGTGGGGAGGGGCAGGGGCAGGGTGGGGGGTAGTAATGTATGGATTACGGAGCTTCCCAGGTAAGTAAACATTTAAATAAATACACGAATTTCGTTGAGTCCACTGCATCGCCAAATGCGATGCAGTGCGCGCAACGAAATTCGTTTTATTTATTTAAATGTTTACTTACCTGTAAAATTCCGTAATCCATACATTACTGTCCCTCCCCACCTCACCGCCCTGCAGGTACTCCCACTGCTGGCCGTGGCTTTTTTTTATCGGTGCTTCAATTACAGTTGCAGACCCTCTGAGTAGGAGTCATGGACTCTGAGGAGTCCACTGACCACAGGTTAATAACCACCATTAAAGATCATAATATTTTTAGGTCTTGTCTACAGAACAGGGCCTGTGCTAGCTGTTGCGAGAACTATTGTTAACTTACAGTAGGCTTGGATTCCGCCCATTGCTTACCATTGGTTGGTTTCATGTCACTCTCATTTGCTTGCTTCTTATTCTGTAGCTTATGTGGGCTTTCCTTCCTTCTCTTGTATTAACCCCTCCCTTTTTGTTTAAGTGTATGTGTTTTCCAGCTGTCTCCTTAATGTGCTTCTCTTCTCCCTCCACACTCTGTGACTCTTGCCTGTTTACTTTTTTATCCCGCTCCACATTGCTCTCTCTCCTGTTTAGTTTGTTTCCCTTGTTGCACCTTCCATATTGCTTCCCCTTGCACACTCCTCTGCCCTGCCATCTGTGTTGCTTTCTCCGCCCTCCTGTTGTGCCCTGCCACCTCTATACTTCATGATTCTCCCCCCTGCCCTCCATATTGCTTCTGTTCCCCTAAAAGCAGTCCATTGTCCTGTCTCATGCCCTTGTTGTGCTGACTCTCAGAGAAGCGGAGGATATCTGTATTTTCTTTGGGAGGCAGCAAATGACCTGCACAACTTCGGGTCAACTTAACTGGGGAACAAATACCGCAGCACCACTTGTAAAGGGGCACGGTGGTACCAAGAGCCCGTGGACTAACCATAACGACCTGGGGCAGCACAGTGGAGATCAGCCTATTGACTTTCTTGCAGTGAGGTACACAACTCCCCTCTGACACGTAACGCCAGATGTGCTCCTGCCTGCACAGAGGTGCTGCATAGTGAGTGCAACAGAGGAGCATAGTGGTCGCTCACTCTTTCTTCTCCATAAGCTTTAGATTTCACTCCAAGGACTCCACACTTTTACATCACAACTTTTAGTTGTTGCCTAAGAGACAGGTTTTAGCTGTATTGCATCCAGGCGGGGAGGAGGTGTGGCTTAACAGGAAGAGCTGCTGACTTTGCAACTGGGGAACCTGGTTCGAATCCCAGCGTTGCTCAACATCTTGTGATTCTGGGCAAATCACTTAATCACCCTCTTTCTTAAACAAATCTGCACTTTTGTAACCTGGTGCTCACGTAAATCACCCCAGTGCCTTTGGGCTAAGTTCGCACTATATAAGACTGCACAAAAAAGAAAAAGAAATCACACAGCAATAAACACATGCCTAAAATAAGTCAGTCCAAATGGCTTTGTGAGTGCTTGTAAGCAGTTTGGAAAAAGTGAGTAGCAACAATGATTTTGCTGTAAAAAATGCCAAGGAAAGAAGGCAAGAAAGGGAAAGGCAAGAAGGAAAGAAAGAGGCAGGCAAGAAAGAAGGAAGGAAAGAACGAGGAAAGAAAAAAGGAAAGAAAGAAAGAAAGGAAGGGGAAGAAAGAAGCAAAAAAGGAAAGGTACTACCAAAGAGAGAAAGAGGAAAGAAAAAAGGAATCGAAACAGGAAAGAAGGAAAGGAAAAAAAAGAAATAAAGAAGGAATAACAGACAGCTGCAAAAATAGAACTCCCCGTGAACTTATATTCAAAGCAGCAGTCAGATAAACAAAGGCCACTTCAAAAGGAATCTACACCAGAATTGGCAGGAGACAGGAACGGATAAAGCTTAAATGTGCCCTGTGCTCTCATCTGTTAGAAAGCCTCCAGCTATCACATGAGGTTCTACAAGCAAAGGGGACACTCAAGTAGTTCTAAAGTAAAAACAAAAACACTGGCACCAAAGGAAACTGCCTTTTTGTGGATGTGCTCCTTGTGAAATAGCTTAATGCAGTCACTCAAAGTGAAGGTAGCCAGTGGCTGAAGTTGGCTGACTCACTGTACCATGTTGTATGCTGTAGTGGGCAGAAGCAAAATGTGAATGACAAGACAGCAGACCAATAGATTAAGAGAACTGACTGAAAGCCCCTTTCAGTAAGTATATTATACATATAATTTAAGTAAAATGAGAAGGTCTTGGCTAATGCCATACCTAAAAAGGATGATAGTGAAAGGAATAGCCAATGAAGAAATGTGTGGCAAGCTCTACTGTGAGTACCATAAGACATTGAAAACGTTATTCATATGATGTATACATATGTCCAATAAACACTGGTGAATAAAGTAGTAACATAACAAAACTGAACAAAAAAACCTCTTGAACAAGTTTTTGGGGTTACCAATGCCCCCCCTAAACGCAGTAGAATATCATGAACAAGTGCCTTCATAGGCCAGCTTTCTAAATAGAATCTTAATAGTATCAAAGGTGGGTGTTAAGTGGAGCCCAAGTAAATATGTTGATAACTTACTGGTAATCTCATTATTCTTTTTCTAGTTTCCTCGTCACTGTGCTTACATCAATGGTGTATGCCATCTAACAAAATAGACATCATCCTATTTGCTTTCTAAACCTTTAATCAAACGTGTGGCAAGAAATTCTCCATTTTGGCTGGTACTATAAAGTGCTCTCCTCTCCCTTCTACTGTTTTGTGTACCAACTTTCGAACAAAGATGTATGTAAGCACCACAATGTACAGAGTGTAGAATGGAAGGGAAAGATAGAATTGAAGTCATGAGTTTACCAGTAAAGAAGCCACGCATTACCTATCTATACTAATATAATAAAGAGAGAGCCCAAACCTTTGAGGCGGGTAATCTCAGGAACCACAGCACCAATCACAACACCCAATACAGCGTTGGAAAGGGCAGTTGCAGCAGAAGGACATAGGCTATGCAGACGCCCACCATATACATTTAAAAGGTAAAAGAACCGTGCCAGCAAAGTAGTCCCTTGTGGGCGTGTCTGCGTTGTGCTGTGGGCGTGTGCTGGGGCGTGACAAACACTCGGGGCGTGTGGTACGTTCCGCCCTTCATGCCATGTCTATGTCTCATATCGTGTGCTAATCCCACCCTGCTCCCTTTAAATACCCCTGCATCCCATAATCATAACCCACCCTTACTCCTTAAAATACCCCAACACCCTTAAACACTAACCCATCTTAACCCTATAAATATACCCTGTACCCCAAAACCCAAACCTATCCCTAAACCCTAAAAATACCCCTGTACCCCAAACCCCAAACCTAGCCCTGAACCCTATAAATACCCCTGTACCTCAAAACCCAAACCTACCCCTGAACCCTAAAAATTCTCCTGTACCCCAAAACCCAAACCTAGCCCTGAACCCTAAAAATACCACTGTACCCCAAAGCCACCCCTGAACCCTAAAATACCCCTGTACCCCCAAACCTAGCCCTGAACTCTTAAAATACCCCTGTACCTCAAAACCCAAACCTACCCCTGAACCCTAAAAATACCCCTGTACCCCAAAACCCAAACCTAGCCCTGAACCCTAAAAATAACCCTGTACCCCAAAACCCAAACCTACCCCTGAACCCTAAAATACCCCTGTACCCCAAAACCCAAACCTAGCCCTGAACCCTAAAAATACCCCTGTACCCCAAAACCCAAACCTAGCCCTGAACCCTTTAAATACCCCTGTACCCCAAAACCCAAACCTACCCCTGAACCCTAAAAATACCCCTATACCCCAAAACCCAAACCTAGCCCTGAACCCTAAAAATACCCCTGTACCCCAAAACCCATACCTATCCCTAAACCCTAAAACTACCCCTGTACCCTATAACCCAAAACTATATCTTAACCCTTAAAATACCCAAACACCCCAAAACATATACCTTAGTACCCCAAAACATATACCCCTATACCCATACTTACCTTATCCAAACATTTTTAAAAAACATGCTTTTACCATTCATGCATTTACAACGAATTTTGTTGTAAATGTATGCGTGGTAAAAGCATATAAAATATAATGCCATGCGTTTTAATGGCATTGCGGAGTCATGGTACTTATGTAATGAAAGTATGCGGAGTGATGGTATGCGGAAAGAAAGTTGCGGAATAATAGGTGTTTACCCTCCCCCGGTAAGTACATTGGTGGCAAGGGTGCCCACATCTCCAGCAACATACTCATATTTTTTCACCACCCATTTGAAAAAGGCACAGGTCTCTCTCATTGATGGCCAGCACCGTCATACACTTTTAGACACACCTCCCGCCACAAGTTCTAGAATTGCGAACTTTAGAACTGGGGAGCTACGTTCGAATCTCTGCATCAGCTCAACATCCTGTGATTCCAGGCAAATCGCTTTGTCTCCCCGTGCCAACCACAAATCAATGTGTTCTTCTGTAATGTAAATTGTGCTCATGCCATGTTGTCGAGTTCGCGCTATTTAATGTTGCAAGGAAAAATAAAGTAGGGAAACTCGAGTTCACACACTACTGAACGCGCTCTCTTAAGTGCATCAGCAGTGCACTGTGAATCGGAGCGTTTCACAGGCCTGTCACAGATAAGAAATGCTATCAAAACGAAATCCTACAAAACAATATACTCCTGGTCAGCAGCAATTCATACCCGGACAACGTCGAGACGGGCTGCTAGCATATCATATACTTAGATTTATGATGATCTGCCCAAGCCAGAAGGTTTATGCTTCATAATTCAAAAACCATGCCAACACACCAATAAAGGTCATTGGAGGCATATGTGATTTATTTGCCCCTACTACAGAGTTAAAACCAAACTTTAATCCTGCTGCATCTTCCACCTTTAATCTGTAGTACCAGACGTAAATTGAAGGCCATGTCCAAGATGCTACTCTTCAGGTCAGAGCTTGGCCTGGCTGTTACGGTTCTTGTGGCACAAATCTGCACTTTTCCTGGAGGACCGCCTTCTGCCAACCTGTAGTCCATGGAAATCACTGATCTCACACATTGGCTCGCTGGACCTGGGTCATTCGTGGCTTGCCCAAAATTGGTAAGTTAACTTTGCAGGTTTCCCCTCACTCTTCTACCAGCTACACAAATGGGGCGATTTCAGAATGACATCTGCAGTTGATGGTCAACTAAGACTGAATATATTTACCTTTGAGGAGGGTCCTTTCTTTCCAGCACTTTGTAAACAGTTCCCAGACACAGAGGCATGAGTGCTGAATGTACTTTCACCCCTTTAGTCCAAGGGACTTCTTCAAACTGTTTTCCACAGCCTTCTCCTTGTGAGTGTATTGGGGACAATTCAGGGCACAAAGTAGTTCTTATCTTAATCCTATAATTCTGATTTCCCAGCATGGGTGGTGGACTTCAAATAGGTAATGTAGGAGTCAGATAATAGCTCTAACTGAGGTATTCTCAGGGAATATTAATCTTAACTTTTGTTCTGGTTGAAGTTCATCTGTAGAAGAGAGCGGAATGCCAGCTGGTTTCCTACTCCTACAACACTGTGTCTAACTGAGTATTTTACAGGAAAGTTTATTACTCCTCTCCACATTGTATATAGCAACATTTTAACTTCAGCCTAGAACTATGGAAGGGCTGGTGGAAAGAAGCTGTTCCTTCTACACCCTCTTGAGGTGAGCATATTCTTGGTTACATGCACCTTAGGAACCTTCTTGAGGTACCCTACAATTCAGAAGAAGCTAAACCGGCCAAAGTTATTAGCAAATCAAATAAGGATTTTTTAATGGAAAGTGAAGCATAAGTCATAGTTGCAGAGAATATGGAGTATGCTTAGATAACCCTTTGTTATTTTAGTTGATTACTTTTAGCTGCTCATTTTATTTCCTTTTATTGCCTGACCTCCTTTTAAATTGTTTTCTCTCTTGTTTTAATTTGTTTCTGTTGCTGGTTTAGTTTGTTTGCCACTTTTTAGGTCGAGCCTAGACGGCATTTGCACTGTCTCTTTGAGACATGTTGCATTCTGTTTTGGGGGTCCCCTGCTTTCAATTGTTAGTGCCAGCGTTCTCTTTAAAAAACCCTAGTAAGTCAGTGGTTATTTTTCCTACTTGTCCCTCCTTTTTCGTTGTTAGTTCTCTCCCATGGAGAAGGCCCCCATTTCTTGTAGGCTTCCACTTGTCCCATCTTAGTTACTGGCTCAGGGACTTTTTTTTGCCAAACACTACGAGCGGGCGGATGGTATGGGCACCTGTTATCACATGTGGCGGAAATATCACAAACCCATCCATGGCGCAACATCACAACCCCTTGGCATGGATGCACTACAGCTGGTGCAAGCACTGCCCATCCTGACTACCTTCTCGCCCCCAGCAGGCACAGTGCCTCATCTTGCTGTATCACAGCACTGCTCATTCAAGCACAGTACAATGCAAGCATATACACACACATAGATGCAAAAGTATACCTACACAGACACACACATACACATACGTGCACATACTATCACCCTCACCATATCTGTCAGGCTACTCTGTACATGCTTATGCACTCATTGACATCACAGTATGTAACATACATCCATTTCTTTTTCATTCTGATTAGTATACCCCAGGTCCTTTGTGCATCTTTGTCTTAGTTACAAAAAGAAATGGTGAAACATACTCTCCAACGTTAGGGGAAATACACTCCTCTGAGAATGCAACATTCTCAATGCTTGGGAAAAAGTGATGTGACATTCATTATCGCACACTAGCATCAGCTCACACGCTGTTCCACTCACTGACCCAAACATAGAGCTTCATGCTAACACACACACACAGACATACATGTGTACACACACACACACACACTGCACTGCTGCTGATTGTGCTGTAGCCGTGCTGTGCACCTGAAGCCTTGATGCTGTGTTTTGTTAGTGATGCTTGACATATGCATGTTACTGCATGAAATCCGAAGCAACTGGCTTCCTCAATACTGGTCTTTTCATGCCATTAATGAAGCGATTATGGCATAAGCAGGGCTACTGGAATTATGCGGCAGGGGAGGGCTAAATTATGCGGGAGAATTGCGTAAATTATGCGGCAAGAAAAAACACATTATGCAGTATAAATGTGATACATATTGTAATCGCATTGCTTCATTGTTACACCTTTAATCGTGGATTATGTGGCGAGCACAAAAATTCATAATAATGTGAAAACTACAGCGCCCACGCAGTCGCACAATTCCATTGGCGTTGGGCATAAGGAATGTGCGGAAGCCACGTCCTTTTCTTCCAAAATCTGCAAAGCAGCTTTTTCTGAACCTTACTGTGGTCCCCGGGGCACTCAGAATGTTGGGATGGGTGCGAGTATGGGGAGCAGGTGGTGAAGGATAATACAAGTCATAACTAAGGTGGTAGTTTTCAAACTAGAATTATCAGCATGCAAAGACTTTCAGACTTCATAGTCATCATCATCATGGCATCTTCCTTTGGGTTAATAAAATAACAATATGTTACAGCACATCATCAACACTTGCAGACTTACTCAAGGAAAGCAGAGTAATAACCCTGACAAGTACAGAATGCAGGGGAGCGTGCAAGTCACACATGGCTGTTCTACACAGGACTGTCAGTGTGCTTGCCCTCCTCTCTATGTCTGAATCATAATGGTCAGAGGACCGTCCTTCTGTTGCAATGACACCATACTCTGATAACAAGAGTTACAATGGGGGTATTTTGAAAAACACAAGTAAGGATTTCTTCTGATGAAAATTCATTCCATCAGTGGGTCTGGAAATATTCTATTTTACTACTGCAATTATTGGCTGTAATCAATCAATACTCATTTGTAAATCCGTTACACGTGGACAAGGCGAAGTAACCAGGACACGAAAACAGTAGATGAGATAAAGTGTACAAGAGTTTATGTCACATATATATAAAAACAGATGTCACAACAGGTTAGTGTGCTACGAGCAGTGCATATTGTTAAGGCGCAGTCCTCTGTTGCAACACGCAAGTGGCAAAAATGCGAAAATAATCCATTAACAGCACAAAGAACAAGCATTGAAAATGCAATAGGTCTCGCCTTTGATTAAGTTAAAGCCATTTGCTTTGCTAATGGTATTGTATAGCAAAGCAAATGGCTTTAAGTTAATCAAAGGCGAGACCTATTGCATTTTAAATACTTGTTTCAAAGCTAACAAATGCTGCAGATAAAGTATTACATATGTTGGATGTAAAAAGAGATGTAATATACTCTGCACAGGAGCCAAAGGCTATCAGGAAGTTTAAGCAGTTTTTTCTAGCGCATACATTACAGGCATTGGGTACTGCAATGACTAAAGGGACTATTGCCTGGTGGGTAGTTCAAACTGTACAGATATATTTTGATTTAGCAAGTAAATCTCCTGCGGTAGGTGAAGAGGGCATCTGAGTTGAGAAAAAGGGAGCAACATTGTCCTTTATGTCTAATGTATCTTTAAGACATATGAATGGCAGTGTCAAGGTCAGCCAAATGCATATTAGTAAAAATACACTACTTGTTTAGATACAGAAGCAGTAGTAATACAGTTGGTGCTAAGGCATTTATTTTGTAATCACTCCCGCTTCACACTGCCCTCCAAAGGGAAATTGCACCACTAACTAATCACTGCACAGCGTGAGCTCTAGCCGAGCGGTACACTGAACAAAACCTGTAAGAATGTTTTTTGCATCTTTAAGCTGTACTAGATTCATGTGACCTCTCCGCCTCCTGAACAAATGCGGAGAATAAAGCACAGAGGACAAAAAAATATTTAAAATGGAGGTTATATTAACAAGCATTGTCAGCTTATGGTTCATGGCATAGTGAATCAGTTTCCGATGCAGCGAATATTTACAACGCTGCCAAAAACATAGAAAACTCCATAGACATCAATAGCACGCTCTCAAGCACAACACTAGGCAGGAATCTCTCAAACACACTCACATAAAACTAGCTGTACCGTCATGCAATCAACACCACACCAACTGCATTCAACATAATCAGCCACACAATGGATACATCACTCAACCAGGCAAAGAACATTCAGTAGGATAAACCAGATACATATACACATATCCCAAAACACACACACACACGGCAGACCAACACCGAGACATCCATTAAGCGGACAACCAAACGGTCTCTCTAAAACTAAAGGATTGTGGTGCATGGTGTCGATAGTTTTTTTTCCCGGAGGTTTAATTGAGTTACCAAATTCACATATCCACGACCAAAGATCTCTATCTGAAATACGACATAAAAACCATAACCACTGGGGTGATGTTACATTTCTGCCCAGGACACCAACCAACACATAACTCACTCCGAACACACTAGCCCGCAACCTGGTGCAAACCAGACCCTCCTCTTTAGAAGCCCAGCGCTGTTCAGAAACGCACTTTTAACACAACCCCTCTCTACCGGGCCACACCGACTGCTGCTGTGAAGAACGCAAAGGGCAATTAACACACAAAAGACAGGCTCTTAAAAATATTATTACTGTGGACAGGCGGTCAAAGGGCACGAAAAAAATCCATTACCAGCCAGCTTCAGCTCGAGCGATGTGGGAAGCTTCAGAAAAAAGGCACAAGTAAGCTGCCCATTAATGTAGGAGTAGTGGGCAAACACAGTAAACAAATTGGCCTGGAGCACGCCATGGAAGAGACGCAGGAGGGCAGGAGCGTGATGCCATGAGCGCGCACGTTGACGTTCCCTGTGGCTCGCCTGTTCACAGACCGGTGTCTGCTCGTGCACCGGTCTGTACCACTTGGGGAGGCCTTCACACCGACAATAAGGTTCGCTAGCGGCAGCGCTTTGCGCTGCAATGCCAGGCGAGCCCTAAAAAGGGACAGGAATGTAGTACAGCTGGTTTGAAAGTATTTAATTCTTTTTTTTTTTACCAAAGAGTGCTCTGTAAGTAATTTGCTGGCTTGATCGGGTGCACACCCCATTCTGTTGTCTTTTGTATTCTCCATTGTGAAAAAGTTGGCAGAAGCGAGGTGCATCTCTGCTTAGCCTACTGTGCCACAGAAAAACTCAATATGTTCAGACTTGCCTTAAACCCTCTCTAACTATTGACATCATCCCATTTCAACCCCAGCATTCAAAACGCCTTCTTGCACAAGTAGTAACTTAATCTTACCTTAATGTCTATTGAACACCACACACCAAGCCATATACTTTATTTCACACTTTTCCTCTAAAATCACCAACAGCAGACACTTTTGGGACACTGCTTACTGCCACTCCATCTCCTTTCTCCAACCCCACCAATGCCATGCCCCTTAGGGAACCCTATGCTCCCCCACACCTCCCCATACGCATTCTCAATTCAGCTAATCCACCACGAGCACAATTCAACCCTTTCCACCCTCAAATGGTTAAACCCTTAGCTCTCTCTTCGCTAGAGTACTTCTCTGCCTTACTTCAATTCCCAATCACTTCCTCCTAACTGGTATCTTCTCATTGTTTTCAAATCAGCTGTGATTTTACTTCTACTAAACAAAGGCCACTACTGATCCTTCTTTCCCATCTACCTAGAGTTTAAGATCACTCCACCCAGCTTTCAACTGACTTGCTATAACTCGCTTATCCTGCAACCTCTTAACCCATTTCAATCTAGTTGTTGTGTGCATTTAACGGAAACAGCGCTCTCCCATGTCACCATTGCAGAAGTGCTGGGCCTTGCAACAAAATCTCTTTGTCATGTCGTTAAAGATTTCTCAAAACCAAAGGAGATGATGGACGGAGTGTTGAACATTGCAAGCACTAACCCCCAGTCAACTGATCTGAGATTAATCCATCATCATTGTTTAGCTCACTCCGCCACCCCAGTTCAGACATGGCCATATGCTAATCAGTCTGACCCTGTGCCTCATGGGAACAGTCCAGCCCGAACTGCCAAGCCATGTCTTCCCTGGCCGGAAACAAGCATTCTGGGGCCGGATTCGGGCTCACAGCCCTCATCAGCCTGGCTATCATGAATCAATTGGCAAGTGAGCAAGGGACCCACATCTGGGCATACCCTGCCAACTTAGGGCGAACAAAGCAAAACCAAAGGGGCTCATGGACGGAGTGTTGAACATTGCAAGCACTCACCCCCAGTCAACTGATCTGGGTTTAATCCATCATCATTCTTTAGCTCACTCCGTCACCCCAGTTCAGACATTGCTATATATTAAAGATTTTTCCCCATTGGTCGTATGGACCTTTGTTAGCTGACGTGAAGCATTGAAATGGAGAAAATATCAACAATACATTTCTAACTTGTGAAGCCAATGTGACTCTACAATAAGGACCAGTAATCACTGAATCTGATTAAAAGGCTTTATTTGGATTACCAATAAATCCAGTAAATATGCAAGCCAAGTGTAAATTTAATAAGTACATCAGTACAATAGGCAAAATGAAATATCTCAGTTGATTGAGATGCAGCAGAATAAGATACAGCATTGTGATTGCCACAATAATGCAGAAGCATATAAAAGTGTTTCATAAAGAAACTTCCATTCTCTCTTCTAAACATGTCAGAAATATAGGATCATCTCACAAGGGTCTCTAAGTTGGGAGCATAGAAGAATGTCTCAGCATGATCAGACTTCAGTAGAAGTCCAAAGAAAAGAAAAGAAGTGTTTAGCATAAAGCTTCATAGTTCCAAGAACAAGGACAGCAGAGGTCTGTCCCTCTCAAAGTCTAAAGTGAATCTGCTGTCACTCTAACTATGAGATCACCAACTTAACAGTAACAGAAGATGCAGAAACGTCATTTTCTTCTTTCACACCACCAGGGACCAGTCAAACATTTACATGAGCGCATCTGCAACATTGCTCTGAATTCCCAAAGCATTGATCTGAGACTGCAGTTCTCAGCCTTGAACATCTAGTCATCCTGGTACGTTATGAACAGAAAGCTTCTTTTGACTATTGTTCTCCACGTTCACTGCCAAGTTTCCATTCAAGCCTCTCTATCAGCGGCCTAACACAGACGTTAAACCCTTCTCTATCTAACAAATATTAAATCTGAAAGAAAGAAAAATATGTTGGCAAGCAAAAAGCATTTCAACTGAGGCCTGTAGTCAGGCTAAGGTGAAGTAAGCATTTAATGTGCACTTCAAATACATGATTACACAGGCGGAACTTGAAAAATAAATGTAAAACGTGAATAAAAGAGTACATGTTTACATATGCTAATATAACTTGAAGTGTAAGAGTAAAACATTAATAAAGAGTACATGATTCATGTTTAAACTGTAGTATCAAAAGGAGAATGCTGCTCCTGGACAAGGAAAAGGGTGTTGTGAGGAGGCTAGGAAGGTCATGCCCTGGTCCAAAGGCGGAGACAGGGTGTCTCTCTATTTGGAAGTGGAGCCCTAACACACCCATGTAGGGTGTCACGATTCATCATAGGGCATGCTCCTTGTCAGGCTGGTGCTGCAATGTCTGATGGGCACCCTATGAGGGGCTCTTTGTCGGAGATCTCTTGTCCCAAGCACATTCTCTTATCTACACCACCTGGCCCCTTACCCACACTGCATCAAACAACTTGGGACAAAAGCTCTCCGACAAAGAGCTCCTCATAGGGTGCCTGTCAGGCATTGCAGCGCCGGCCTGACGTGGAGCATGCCCTATGATGAAGCATGACACCTTGTTTGGGTGTGTGAGGTCCCCACTTCCCAAATAGGGAGACACCCTGTCTCCGCGTTTGGACCAGGGCATGACCTTCCTAGCCTCCTCTTAACAACATTTTCCTTGTCCAGGAACAGCACACTCCTTTTGATACTACAGTCTAACCGGGGGCATGTGTGCTGGACCTCTGACAATCGTCCTTAGTCCCTCCTTTATTCATATATCATGTTTAAACTGATCATTGTAAACACAAGGAGATGATGGACGGAGTGCTGACACTTTTTAGACACTCACCCCCAGATCTGTGTTGAATCCATCATCATTCTTTAGCTCACTTCGCCATCTCCGTTCAGACCCAGCTATATGCTAATCAGTCTTGACCCTGTGCCCCATGGGAATTTTCCAACCCGAACTGCCAAGCCAGGTCTTCCCTGAACCAGAAACAAGCATCCTAGGACCGGTTTTTGGGTAACACCCTTCATCAGCCAGGCTAGCTTGAATCCAGCGGCAAAGTGAGCAAGAGACCCATGTCTGGGCATACCCTTCCAACTTAGGGCGAACAAAGCAAACACAAGGAGATGATGGACGGAGCGCTGAAACTTTTCAGAGCCTCACCCCGAGTCATAGATCTGGGTTGAATCCATCATCATTCTTTATCTCACTTCGCCACCTCAGTTCAGACCCAGCTATTTGCAAATCAGTCTTGACCCTGTGCCTCATGGGAACAGTCCAGCCCGAACCGCCAAGCCAGGTCTTCCCTGAAACATAAATAGGGCTCATGGTTTTATGGTATATATTTTTGGGCCATTTCCGTCTGTATTTATCCATATTTATTTTTTGGCCATTTTATCTGTATTTATCCATATTTATTTTGTGTTTTGCGTATAAATGAAGTTGTAAAACTGTACATTTCCACAGCTATTTAACTGACAGACGCGCACTCATACTTTGATGTCTGTCGTGCTTTAGCTATTTAAGCTGCCAAATATTACACAATACATAAACTGGTAGATATTAGCACTATACCATAAATATATGTTACCAAATTTCGTTATTTAAAGACAATTCATCCTGTTTTTTAATTTACCATGCTGTCCATCTGCTCAGCTGCTGGCCTATAATTCATGAAAGAAAGCACGGAGAGTCACTTAAAAGAAGCACAATTTTCTGTAATTATCCACTTTAAAAGATAAATGCAGACAGAAAACGTATTGTTTTCTGTCTGTATTTATCTGTAAAAATCCGTAAAAACGGAAAACCGGGAGCCTTAAACATAAACAAGCATCCTCGGACCGGTTTCTGGGTAACACCCTTCATCAGCCAGGCTAGGTTGAATCCAGTGTCAAAGTGAGCAAGGGACCCACGTCTGGGCATACCCTGCCAACTTAGGATGAACAAAGCAGACACAAGAAGTTGATGGACAGAGCGCTGAAACTTTTGACAGACTCACCCTCAGTCACAGATCAAGGTTGAATCCATCATCATTATTTAGCTCACTTCGCCACCTCAGTTTAGACCCAGCTATATGCAAATCAGTCTTGACCCTGTGCGTCATGGGAACAGTCCAGCCTGAACTGCCAAGCCAGGTCTTCACTGAACCAGAAACAAGCATTCTGGGACCGGTTTCTGGGTAACTCCCTTCATCAGCCAGGCTAGCTTCAATCCAGTGGCAAAGTGAGCAAGGGACCCACATCTGGGCATACCTTATCAACTTAGGGCAAAGAAAGCAAACACAAAGAGATGATGGATGGAGCGCTAAAACTTTTCAGAGACTCACCCCCCAGTCACAGATCTAGGTCGAATCCAGTATCATTCTTTAGCTCACTTCGCCACCTCCGTTCAGACCCAACTATATGCGAATCAGTCTTGACCCTGTGCCTCATGGGAACAGTCCAGCCTGAACTGCCAAGCCATTTCTTCCCTGAAACAGAAACAAGCATCCTGGGACCGGTTTCTGGGTAACACCCTTCATCAGCCAGGCTAGCTTGAATCCAGTAGCAAAGTAAGCAAGGGACCCACGTCTGGCCATACCCTGCCAACTTAGGGCGAACAAAGCAAACACAAGGAGATAATGGATGGAGAGCTGAAACTTTTCAGACACTCACCCCCAGTTACAGATCTGGGTTGAATCCATCATCATTCTTTAGCTCACTTCGCCACCTCAGTTCAGACCCAGCTATATGCAAATCAGGCTTGACCCAGTGCCTCATGGGAACAGTCCAGCCCAAACTGCCAAGGCAGGTCTTCCCTGAACAAGGAAACAAGCATCCATTAGTGCACACATATAAAAAGCACTAATCTCTGCAGTGAATGCATTTCATTAATATGTTTAAATGCTTCACACACGTTAATGAAGTTAAGTCATTCAGTAAATATAATGTCAAATGCCCGTATACGGTTGAATTTCTGTGACATCTTCATCTCCTTTGCTTGACACAATCACCTATCTTCCATCTTCATTTTTCTTTGCCTCTCTGCATATATTCTGAAACAGTGGTTCACTCCACATTACTCTTCTTCCCTTCAAACTGTTAATATCAATGAGACAGCTCTACATTGGTTTTCCTCTAACCTATCTGACCACTCATTCCCAGTGGAGTGGGACTCCAATAGACCCCTCTCTACACCTCTTTATGTGGTTGTTTCCCAGTGATCAGGTCTAGATCCTGTTGTATTCTCTCTACACACCTCCACTTTGTGATGTTATCTTGTCTTTTGGTTTCTCGTGCCATCTCTATGTCGATAGAACATACATCTTGTTTGTTTTCGCAACCTACACTCTCTACCCCTGCAAGTCTCACTGCAAATACCCACTTGATTGGCCTCTGGTCTATCTTTATTTCTTTATTTGTATTTGGTAAAATATTCCATATAAATTTACCGTATAATTAATACTTACTTAGCAACATTTCACATATATGCAGGATGGATTTAAAAATTAAATAAATAGAAAATATTTACAATGTCCGTAGAAAGTATCAGTTATTGTGCATCAAAATTCAAATTAACATTTTGCAATAGAAATATCGGAATTATGTAGCACAATTGGAGATTTATTAGTCCTTGACAAAGAAAAAGCACATGGTTTAAATCCTGTGTAGGGCTGTGACAAAATGAGCAATGATGACGAGTTAGGACTGCGGAACGTACCGCTGCCAGTAAGGACGGAAACTACATCAAAACTTAAAGCATCACTAGATATTCCTGGTTCTGGCGATAACTACCTTGTCAATGTAATGCATAATTTGTGTTTGCATTTATCTGCGGAAGAATCCCCGCTACTAATGATAAAGTGTAATGTGCTGTTTTTCACCGAATAAGGATCTTTGGCGAGACCTATATTCTAATTGAGAGCCACCTATAAAAATAAACAAAAGTTTTTTGCAATAGACGGTCCCCTGAGGAAGGCAGTAGTGCCGAAACGTACGTAGTTTTCATCTACCGCTTGCCCTGATCAAGTGAACATCTACTGCATGCCTTATTCAATCAATTGAGAAGTATTGTATATGTTCACTGGAAACAATTATTTTGACAATATCAAGAAGACTGTCCCTATGTCATTATATTTTTGTCTATGTATTGTTGTTATATATATTGCGATATTTAATAATTGCTGATTGTGTTTGGAACGAAGTTTCTTGTATGATTGATCAAACAAAGCTTTATACAGATAAAAGATAAAAAATAAATCAAAAATATATTTTTCTAAAAAGTAATGTGGTGATTCATATGTTTCAGACTGTGATAAATTGTGGCTACTACGTATTTGCAATCAACTAACAATTATTCTGGGGTTCAAGGGGTGTGTTTTAAGACCATGGCACAGTTATATCCCCCGTAATAGCATACAGAAAAACAAAAAATAAAAAATATAAACAAAAAAAAAAAAAAAAAAAAAAAAAAAAAAAAATAACTGTGGGTCTGACAGAGAATTCAAAACATGCTATGTGTAGCTGGCTATGTGTCTGTTATTCCTCTAGAGATGGAAGACAGATTGGACAGTAAACCACTGTGGGAAAAATGTCCATCAGTTACGCGATAGTGGGCGCCCAGTACATCATGTGGTCTACTCCACAGTAGTATAACCACCACTCTATCACCATAGATCAATATTGGAGAAGAAGAGTGATGGATGGATGTCTGGTGGATTGAGTTGTCGTAACTGTGAGCAGTGCACAAAAATAAAAGTGTGAAAATTGAAAAGTATAAGATTGGATGGTGCATACAATTATATTTTATTCTGGCGTTACGCACCTCCAAGGTTAAAAATAGAGTGCAAGTAAGTCAGGTGGTTCAAACAAATACCTTCTGACTGGGCTATCTGGTCGACATGTTTCTGCGGTTATTGGTCAAGTGTTACCATCCGCTTCCTCAGGACCCATTAACTTAGTTGCTACTGCTAAATAAATAATAAGTGAAAATAGGACATTATACAAACATACAAAGTGTCACCTGTACACTTCCATTTTTCTCCTGTGAGTGTCCATTTTTGATATAGCCAGCGAATCCACATGTAATGAAAAACACAATAAAATAGCACTCACATTAGTTAAGGCTATCCCAAGACACAATTTGTCAGTATTTATGATACTACCTCTAGGTCAAAGCTACCTTAGAGTGTCCCACATTGTTAAAATAATCAATGTCTCACCTTAATTTGTAAGGGAAAACGCCTCACCTCACCTGGCAAACAGCTCAGGAAAATGAAGCACCGCTCTGTAGTGCAGAAAAATGTATACAGGGTCAGTGTCAAAAAAGCAGTTTCAGGCAATTACAGAAGCACATCCAAGGTGGGTGCCCAGAAAGACTACCCACGCGTGGGGGGCCCGTTAACCCATCCTAATGCCCGCAAATGGACTGGATTCGGTGTATTCAACATATATATACCGTGATATCAACAGTAAGAGTGTTTCCAGAGTTGTGGTGTTGTTAATTGTTATGTCTCATTTGTCATTCGCCAAAGATAAAGAGAAAATCCCCCAATTGACGAAATATAATCATGGTCTCTCAATGTTAGTACCATCAAAAAATGTACCATCAAAAAATGTACATCACTATCGGTAATGTCGCTCGCTTACATAAGACTAAGACCGAGTGACAGGAGCGCTCCCACCCATTCAGGCAAGCGGCATATAACGCGCGCTGCTGGTCTATCAAGGAGTTAAATGAAGCCCCTCCTGCTGCCTTACCTATCCGTCGGTACTTCTGACAGCCGGCCGGGCTGTTTGGGGAGGTGCCGTGTACGACGACGTGCACTTCCTTATTGATTCTGTGCCTGCGCATCAAGTCATGCGCGCAGAGGCCAGAACTACAGATACTCATGGGAAGTGTAGTCCGCATGGGTAACAACGAGCGTTTCTGCGCGCGAGTGTGTTCAAAAAACTACAGAATAGGGAAATGTAGTTTTTTGAAAAGGCTTCACGATCGCGCTCGATTCAGCCAGTCATTAGACATGATGACACGTGAATGACCACCACACCGAGGGGCATGGATCTAGTCATACCTATATTCAGGCTCAGTTTATAATACTCTTCAGTCAGATATCAACACTAATGACATGGTGATGTAATCACAACTATAATCGCACGGAGGCTCCCTGGTTGCAAAAAGACTCAGTGGTGTTCGAGCTCGTGTTCTCTCTACTTGATGTACTGGGCGCCCACTATCGCGTAACTGATGGACATTTTTCCCACAGTGGTTTACTGTCCAATCTGTCTTCCATCTCTAGAGGAATAACAGACACATAGCCAGCTACACATACTACGTATTTGCACCTAGATGTTTGGTCAAATAGAAGCTTGCTAGTGGTCTCTTTACATAAAAAACAAAATGATCAACCAACATGTTTATTATTATATTATTTTTACATTTCAACTAGATAATGTATTTAATAGCTAGGCCCCCTAGTTCAAAATGTACATAACATTTTCTCACTTTGGAATCAATTTTCGCTCGTTTATTAAATTAAGTGAGCCTACGTAAGCGATTCAGCAGCTGTAGGCCATGTGTCTCATGAAGGATTCTTGATGTAGGCATGCTCATAGCTGCTTTCTATTAACACAGACCTTAGCCACACTGCTCTGTTACCATGTTTCATTACCTCATTCTTCATCAATCCAAGCAAACTCTAGTGAAAGCAACACATGCTTTCAAAAAGTAAACTCCAAGTCAACAACATTACTCAACTGTTCCTAGATTACTTTTTAATAACATATATTATCTGATGTCTTACTCAAGTCATAGATACTTGGTTGTTAAGGGCTTTGCTATGGAACAGCTAGTCTTGATACAGTGAAAATTGCTTTGAAGTGCTAGGTACAGTAAGGACATGATTACCATTACACTTCTACATATCCAACTTTTCAATACCATGCACCTGGCCTTATGGACTGTAAGGCCTACTTAGGGGTGACTTCTACCTATTTAAAAGGAAGATTTAAGCCTGTCACAAGAGGGTATTTTGACAGGTAAAATTTGCAGTTATGACCTGCACAGGCAGGCTACTGATGGCAGGCCTGCAGGTATGTTTACATTGTCACATTAGGTGCTGCAGCCCACTTGTTACATTTAACGTATAGGCCGTGGGTATACCTTAGTGCCATATACTATAGACTTATAGGTAAGTTAAATATGTCAATCAGGTGTATACTAATGTGATCATGTAGAAAGGAGGAGCACATGCACTTTATCACTAGGTAGTAGGCGTAAAGTGCATAGCGTTCTACAGCCAGCAAAAATAGGGTACAGCAAAAAAGTTAACAAAAGTCTGGGGTGGCCCTGCAGAAAGGGTGAATTTCCAACAGGTGATAAAAGCTAAAAGTGTGTGCAAGATTGACATATTTTTTGGGCGCAGGTTTACATTAGTCATGCTAGCAAAAATATCAGAAATGTAGCAAAGAGGAAATGTCCATTCTACTGTCCAGAAAGCTGTGTGCAAAATGTGGAAAGATGCATGCTTTGACACATTTGCTTGCCTCTCGGACGTGTCTCTGAATTGGGTGTAGCTTGCTCAGAGATGCAGGTACAAGAGATTGTACAGCAACTCTATCTCTCTCTTCTTCATAAATACTAATTTGTGTAAAGTGTATAAAGAGACCCTAGAGTTTGGAAGAGGTGGACACAAAGACTGGTTGCTTGGTGAAAAAGACCAGAGAGCTTTTGTCCAACCGCAAACCTGGAAGATTTCAAGAGGTATGTGGGGAACAGGAAAATATTTACCATTCACCTGATAAAACTATGAGGCTGGTAATTATATTGATATAGATGTTTGGTAGAGTTTAGACCAATTATTATGATAGTAGGGGTGTGCGATATAAAAAGCTTTGAGTTTTTCAAAATGTTATCTTATTTTATATGAAGGCTGCCAAGATTACTATAATAATTTTGATTACTTTGGTACACAAGGGGCCAGATTTACATACTCTTTGCATCAGGTTTGCGTTTCTTGCAAAGTGTAGGTACAGCAAGGACATGAATTGTCTCTGAATTGGGTGTAGCTTGCTCAGAGATGCAGGTAAAAGAGAATGTACAACAACTCTATCTCTCTCTTCTATATAAATACGAATTTGTGTAAAGTGTATAAAGAGACCCTAGAGTTTGGAAGAGGTGGACACAAAGACTGGTTGCTTGGTGAAAAAGACCAGAGAGCTTTTGTCCAACCGCAAACCTGGAAGATTTCAAGAGGTATGTGGGGAACAGGAAAATATTTACCATTCACCTGATAAAACTATGAGGCTGATAATTATATAGATATAGACGTTTGGTAGAGTTTAGACCAATTATTACGATAGTAGGGATGTGCAATATAAAAAGCTTTGAGTTTTTCAAATTTTTATCTTATTTTATATGAAGGCTGCCAAGATTACTATAATAATTTTGATTACTTTGGTACACATGGGGCCAGATTTACATACTCTTTGCATCAGGTTTGCGTTTCTTTTCTAAAGCAAACCAATGCAAAGTGTACAGTTAGGATTTACAATCTCATCCAAACCATGATTTGTGTTGGATTGTAACCCAATATAATGCAGAATTATGCAATGCACTGTCTTGCATTACTTTGCCTCAGGGATACCTTTCATAGGTGGTACGTGGGTTTCCCAAGCAACTATCCACAGGTTTTGACTAATATCCTTATCTATATTGAATTGTAGACAGGGATTTGCACCAAACTTCTGAGCCTCCTTGAGGCAGGCGTAACGAGGAGAAATGTTTTCATTTCTCTTCATTTGTTTCACTTTGCATGTGTGCTGTATTGTACAGCACACGTACAAAGTTAGAAAACCACTAAAGCATAGCAAACAAGAAAAGTGACCCCTTCCCGTGCAAAAACTGAGCTTCAAACAAAGCAGACACCTTTGAAATATGGTGCCAGGGTGCCTGCATTGGAGCATAGCTGCCTTAAGTGTGCCAGCCCTGGGAGCGAGCAGACCAGTGCCACGTCTTAGCAGATATGGCACTGTTATGCTTTCTCTCATTCATGCAGTGCAGCGCAGCAACTTTACAATTCCGTGTGACTTCTATATAAATCTGGCCCAAAGTGTATCTGCTAACTGTATATAATTAATAACCTATTATGTTAAAGTACCAAGTACCAACTGCTGTGTGTCTCCTGCTTTAAGACGGGCGAGGGTTCACACATATACAAATAACCCTTTGAGAGGAGAGTTTCTTTAGTGGGATTGTATGAAACGTTCAGATGAGCCACACTTGTCATAGAGAGCAGTGACAGACACCTGTCTGTTTTCCTTTTCTCCAAATGGGGTCATTGACGTCAATTCAACAAAATGCCAGCGGTAGTGGAAGTGACTTCACATACCCCTGGACCTTCACTTTCTCTCACACATATATATGCTTATACGTAGATACGCATTCACACATACACACCCTCTCTCTTACATAAAGACACTCAAAACTGAAAGTATGCGCACAACATACTCACATTTAATACCTTTTTTTATAACTTACCTGAGCTGCCAGGGAAAGTCATAATCCAACTATTTGTACTCCATTTTTTATTAAACTAACAGAGAATAATGTAATATAATTTGCTGTTCGTTGGCTACTGGACTAATGCATTCACTTTAGGGGCCTGTGTTTGATCTCATGGTCACAGGTTCAAATCCCGGTGGGTCCACTAATACTTTTATCCTTCTGAGGTTGATAAAATGAGTACAATTGAGTTGGGTAACAATAAACATCGGTTATTTAGCCCCAAGACGCCTACATGTGAATGTGCACTTCAGAAATACACATTATGTTATGTTATTAGTATCATAAAAAATTGACAAAAAAACGAGGTGCGTGAAGCCCACACTGACAAAAGGATGAGTTGCTTCTGTTCCTGCTGTTGATTATGCCACTACTGACGCTAGGGATCGTAAAGACAGGAACGGCGCTGGCGACCCCTAAATGACGTCCATGAATGAGGTGCGATAAGGAGGACCCCACTAGGGCTAAGGAAATCATTCTTGGTGTGCCCTTCAGTTTCGGAGGTTCATGACTCCATCCTTACCTGGCCTTGTCCCCCAATTCCCAGCAGCAGGGAGAACAACAAGGTATTAAACTTAATTAAAACAAAATTAAACGTGCCAGTCCAATGTATTAAAGATTAGATTCATAATAACGCCTCGCTATTTGGAACAATATTTATACCTCATTACTCCTGCACCAGTCTTGTTTTTTCATTGCTTATGGTGAAATCTGTCGAGTTTACACAACCATTAGTCACAATTGCGATGGTCAAATCCTTTGTTTATAAGTCACTAATTTTGTCGAATGTTTATGGGTTTATTTAAATAGTTCTGGTCTTTCTCCTTGAGGGCACTAACTTTGTTTTATAAATGAGGCACAACACATTGCGTAAATTTGCGCATGCACATATTATTTCCTATAGTTTCTCTGTGACAATATTTTTCTATTTAAAATCAGACCATAAGAAGGTCTCTTTTTTTTCATATTGATGCATCTTACAGACATACATTTTGATTAAATCATCTTTTCTGTTTTATGCTCCATCCAATATCACAGTTAATGCTACGTTTCATAAATGCCCTTATGTGTTGCATCTCTGCTAAAAATATCAGGGTGTATATGTAAAAAAAATAAAAAAAAATAGTTGAACTGACTCTCAACATTCAAAGTGGATACAGATAGGACCCTTTGGAAACCCTCCTGTAGAAAGAAAAGCACCTGCTTGGTCCTAAATTCACAAGATGCCCAGTGTTGCACCAAGCCTGAATAGAGATATGTGTGATTGTATGCTTTGAAAATGGACAACTGTCTATGAACTTGTATGGATAATGTGAATCTCTTAGACCGTCCCTGCCTTTGAACACCAAGAGTTTACCTTTGACGCCCACAGTTGTAGTTTGTAAGGTCTTCGAAAGAATAAGCGGCATTGAGGGGATAGGGGGTAATTGAAAAACACAACCCTGTTCTACCACTAGCCTTTTCAGAAGTGGGAACCACCCAAGTTTTCCCATCAAAGCACTAGCCATATCACAGAGACAACTTCCTTGCTGATTGCTAAGTTACTTCAGATAGGAATAAAGAGGGGATGTCAAAGAGAATCTGTGTTTATTGGCAATATGGAACCCCACTCCCTGTGCTCCACCAGCTGGATGCGGGAGCAGAAGTGGATTAGAAAACCATATTCCTATGGCGCCAGACAACTTCAGTGAGAGAACATACCTCAGAGAAGATCAGAAGAAGGCAACAGATCCTGAGCCTGTCCAACGGGGCATGTACAAACACAGATATTTGCCATAGGTTTTTCTCTGCTAAACCACAAATCTAGCTCATTAGATTTTTACATCGCTCTGGACTGGGAAAGTCTATGCTAATTTATGAGTCTCGGAGACAGGGCTGTCTGTGCAGAATGTTACCATCTGTTCCCACGGACGGTTACCACCTGTTTTCACTGACGAAACTAATGTCTTCAGGGTCATATAAATAGCTGACAGCTCCTTCCAATTTGATGACTGCAGTGTTTCCTTTTGAGAAGACCTTACCTGAGCACATGAGAAGCTAATGTATGGACATGCAAGATAGAATCTATCCATGCATGGCAGTGGTACATGCTGCACTTGATGAAAACAACAAATGATGATGATGATAATGACATTTGTAAAGCGCTTGGTTACACTTTACTAGTGTGTCCGCGCGCTGCGGTATATAAGCCAAGGAGAAGATCATTCTCAGGTCACCTCCGCATCAGAGTGCTGTAATAGAAGCTACTCATTTGGAAAAAGGAGAGTTTTCAGCTTTTTACGGAAGGTCACCTCCGATGTCTCCATTCGCAGTCCCCGCGGGAGTCTATTCCATAGCTGAGCCGCCATAAACCTGAAGGAGCGCCCGCCCATCCTTACCGTCCTGACTCTAGGGACAGTGACCTGTCCCATCCCACTAAATCTAAGTTGGCGGGAGGGGACATACGGGCTCAGATGATTATATAGGTATGCGGGCCCCTTCCTTTGAAGGATACGGTAGCACACACAGAGTGCTTTGAACTGGATTCGCTCCTTAATCGGGAGCCAATGGAGAGCAACTAACGCCTTCCTTGAAGATGCACTCCTGGGCAGCGTCAGAACCAGGCGGGCAGCTGCGTTCTGTATATGCTAAAATCTTTGTACACAGCTAACATTGGCCCCCAGGTAGAGAACATTCCCGTAGTCCAGCCTAGAGGTTACTAAGGCATGGACCATGGTCTTCCTAGCTCCAGTAGGCAGGATGTCCAAGGTCTTGCGCAAACTACGCAAGATACCAAAACAAGTTCCTGCCACTCGCCTTGTCTGAAGCTCAAACGAGAGCTTGTGGTCTAACCGTACCCCTAAGTCCTTGACTTGCTCACTGTGAGCCGGGGCGGGACCAAGGGTCTGAGGCCACCACGCCGATGACCACACAGAGGGAGCCTTACCAATGATCAAAACCTCTGTCTTACTCCCGTTTAATTTAAGGCAGTTCTCACCCATTCAAACCGCCAGTTCTTGCATACAGGAGTTAAAGTTGGATGCTGCCTTCTCATCCGATTGTGTCAAGGCCACCACCAAATACATATTTACTAAAAATCATATGCTGGCATTTTAAGGAAAAAGACGTCTTTTATAGGAAAATGGTATTGGATATTATTTCCAAAACGAAAAGCTCATATTTGAAAGAAAATGTGTATATTCCCATAAAAAGAAAAATTAATGGCTAACTGCAAAATTATTTTGAGTAGGCACCTGGGCACCTAGCTTGATACTTGCCAGTGACCTCCAATTCCTGCTTGTTCCCGCATGGGTCTTTCGTACTCACCGTTCTTACCGTCAGCAGAAGCCTCACCCAGGCAAGGACCTAGTTAATGCAAACTGCAGCGTGACTGTGCAGCACACAAGCGCAATCTACAACAAAGTCGACCAGCAGCATAGCGACACGAATCCCCCCATACCAGCCAGACACATCATTCATCGCCAAACAGCAGCTAAGCAACTGAAAGCTACTCTGTAATGAAGAAACCATCGCCCTGATGAATACCATCCATGCAGAAGCCCCCTCAGACCCATGCCCTCACTTCATATACAACCTTGGAAGATCCATCATCTCCACCACACTCATCAACACCTCCAAAACCACTGCCACCTTCCTGTCTTGCTGGAATAAATGCAAAAGTCAACACCCTATTGAAGAAACCAACAGCATACCCCAACACCCTCAGCAGCTACAGACCCATCTTGCTTCTGCCTTTTCCAGCTGCAGTCATTGAGAAAGTCATCAATACCCATCTCGCAGATCATCTAGAACTCCATCAACTCCTAGACAGCTCTTTCACACCAACCACAGCGCCAAGGCAGCCCTCTTTGTGGCTACCGATGACATCAGAAGCATTCTTGACTGAGGAGAAATGGCCGCATTCATCCTCCTCGACCTCTCAGCAGCTTTTGTTACGGTCTCCCACAAATCACTCATCCGAAAGCTTTAGCACTTGGGTATCTGTTGACCGGCCCACAAATGGATATCCTGCTTCCTCACAGACAGAACTCAGTGAGTTAGACTTCCCCATATACCTCAGAACCCAAAGAATCATCTGTAAAGGATTGTTGCTTAGCCCAACACTCTTCAACATCTACATGATGCCCCTCTGGGACATCTTCAGAGCCCATGGCATCAACATATTATCCTACAGTGATGACACACAACTCATCCTCTCCCTTACCAACTCAACCAGCACTGCCAAAGCAAACTTCACCAACTGCATGAGCAATGTCACTGGCTGCATGAAAAACAACTGCCTCCACCACAATGCAGACAAAACCGAAGTCTTAATTTTTGGTAATACCCACTCCCCCTGGGACACCTCTTGGTGGTCCACTGAACTGGGCCACCCACCCTCTCTTGCCTACCATGCCAAGAACCTTGCAATTATCCGGGACACCAACCTCTCCATAAGCAGACAGATCAATAACATCTCCTCATCATGCTTACCCATTCTGTGAGTGCTACACAACATTTTCAAGTGGATCTCACTGAATACCAGACAAATGGTCACCCAGGCTCCTATCACAAATAGACTTGATTATGGAAACTCCCCCTACATTGGAATTCCACACAATGTCCTACGCTGACTGCAAACCACCCAGAGTGCCGCCTTCACACTCATCCTGAACACCCACTGAAATAACATCTCTCCACACCTCAACATTCTCAACTGGCTCCCAGTCCAGGAACGATGTAGGTTTAAGCTGCCCACCCACGCCTACAAACACTGGTACAGCTTACCTCAACCACTACCTCAACTTCTAGCAACTGACCAGACACCTGTGCTCTGTGTTCCAGGCAAGAGAACACCTCCCTTGCATTAAGAAGGCCAGATGCGGAGGACACGCTTTCTCATACTTCACAGCAAGACCTGCAGCGGCCTCCTGGGACACTTCAGAACCTCCCCCTCCCTTGTGTACTTCCAAAGGAACCTCAAGACATGGCTCTTCCAGACAAAACAGGTTTGATCTCCTCCTCCACCCTGAGGCCTGCTCTATTCCGTGCCCGGACACCCTCAAGGGTGACTAGCAGCGCTCTACAAATTCACATAACATAACATTTCATTTCCAATTTTATTTCTAAAGTTAATATTAGAGTGACAGCCACTACTGCTGTCTGAGATGCTCACTTGAAAGACTGGTGTAACCCGTCTGTTGCCTGAGATTGTAAGCTCTCTGCAATCTAAGCCATAGTAATGCTCTTTCATCTGGTACATTCAGTCTGACTCTGATGTGTACTCAATGAAACAGCAACTTTTGTGTAATTTTGCATGTTTCACCTGCCCTCTGAAGCGATTATCACCTATTTGATTGTGAATCTGCTTGGAAGGGACAGAAGAGAAAATTAATGGAACTGTGTAGACATATACTTAGAAAAATGATTGTGATAGGAGGAGTCAAGATGGCGGGCTGACACCGCCGAGTGAAGGGCTTGCATGGAGCCGCTCCGTATCGCCTTGGAAAAAATATCACGGAGAAAGCTTGGAGAGCCGCTAAATGAACGTGCGACTCTGCAACTGAAAACAACCAAAACGTAATTTTTTGTGAATGCGAGCCAAGTACCGGGATTAGCCGAAGAGTTGCTGAATCAAAAGCGCATCTTCTGTTAACAACTTGGATGCTGCGTTTTGCCTATCGACTGAGCAGAGAGGTGGTGCCGGTTTGGAGGCTTCGAAACACCGGTCTCCCCCGAGTGCTCGGGCAGACGTGCTACAGGGCGGGCCCTGGCCTTGGGCTGACCCTTGCACAGCTGTGTGCACTCACCGAGGATCAGTCGACGTATCCGCCTGTGGAACCAGCAGACCCGAGCTCCTCCGCTGCTACTGCGCTGATGACTTCACGCCAAACAACCCGCTCCACCAGGACTGGCAGAGCTGGAAAGACGGCAGTATCGGCAGTATCGAAGCAAGACGAACCAGGTATGTCAACGGTGGGGTCTGCTAAAAAAACTAAGACTGTCACAGGACTTTTAGCGGGAGCCCAATCTCCGGCTCTAGAACACGAGAAGTGCACGACAGGGGTCGAGTTAGAACAGCAACAACCCCATAAAATGAAACTAACTGGCAGCATTAACGGGGATACTGTGACAACGATATTTCGAGAGAGGAATATAAACCCACAATTATCAAATGACTCTCTCTCCTCAAACGATCTGGCGAAGACAGATACTGAAAAAAAAATGAATGCCATTTGCATTTCAGCTACATCCCCCAATAATTTAGGCATTAAACAGGCGAACACTGGGGGGGATAAAGATAAAGATAATAACAAAAATGCAAATGCAAATGCTGATAAAAATAATCAACCAAACACCCATGTGAATAAAGATCCAATGCCAGAGCCTGATACTATACTTGATAAGGCGAGAGATGAAGGGATTGCTGCCATATATGTTGATATGGATACTATCGATGGTGCCACTCCGGATACTGAAACCACCGATTTGACACGTATACCTTCAGCACCGAATTTAAATATGAGATGCGAGATTGAAATGTGCGATCTAACTAATAATTCCACGCCCGTATTAGAGTCTGAGATAACTACAAATAAATCTACATCTAAGGAGCCACTGGTAGATAATTCAACCGATAAGAACGACCACTCACTAAATGGTGAAATTGAAAGGGCAGAAGAAAACTCCAATCATGACTATGAAGAGATCTCGGGAGAGAGTGAGCCCGACCAAGAAGTAACTCCTACTAGAGATAATGCAGGTCAAGCTAACAATACAAGGAGAACAAAATTTAAAGCTAAGATCAAACAAAAACAAAAACCTACGACTCTCAAATTACTGTGTAAAGATCCTTCTGCAAATAAAAAAGGACGCAAGGCTATAATTGAGGATAGCCCATTGAGGAAGTGGATCGAAGCAAAGGGAGGAGTGAAGGGCATGGCCCTGAGGTTATCAGGAGCAAGCTTTGACGACGGCCTGCATTTAAGGGATAATACAACTCTTGGGACAGATAATGCGGATAACGTGGATATCGCGGATAAAACAAACCCCAAACCGGATGCAACAATCCCACTATCCCCACCAATTGAAATCAGATCGGCTGATAACAATGCTACCACTATTGTACAGCTTAATGCCTCAATTGCTCCAACAACTCCTATTTCTGGCAGTACGATTAAGGATCTAGGTATTAGAGAGACTATTAGCTCACCCACTGTTACAATAGACTCCAATATAAGGTCGATACCAAGTGAACCAGCCACCTATCTATCAGAAATTCCAAATGATGATCTTACTGAAACAATGTCTGGAATCTTGACTATAAATTCTAACCAGACCTCCCCGGTTGTCAATGCCTTAATTACAATACCGGAGCCCAGCCCAATTATAAATCAATCGCAGTTGCAAATTTCAACTTCCAAACCGGGGGAAGAAATTCACAACCACTCAGATAATATCTCTATGGGATTAATTGTGCAAACTCTTATGGCACAGAGGCAGGAAAGCCAACAACAGCACCTACAACTAAGAGAGGACAATACTAAGCTACAGGCTTTTATGAGCGAAGTATGCCAAAAACTGGGTGGTATTACACAGGAGACGGAGGACTTGAAAACCCGAGTTGTGAGAGTCGAAGAGAGCACTTCTTGAACAGAATCAACTACGAGAACTCAATCAGCTCGTATATCTCAACTAAAAGCTAAAGTTGAAGACATGGAGAACCGGGCGCGTAGACACAATCTAAGGCTATTTGGGGTCCCTGAAGGCGCCGAAGGGGCTGAGCCCCGATCTTTCGTTGTGAGACTCTTTCAAAAAGCCTTCTGCTATCTCTCTGATTGGGACTGGGATTTCCAACTTCAACGGGTACATAGATTACCTTCTGTTCAAAGGAATCAAAATAACAAATTTCCTAGACCCCTACTGATATACTTTGGGAATTTCTTACTGAAACAAGCGGTAGCCCTCAAAGCAAAAGCTAATAACCCAGTCACTATGGATAATATTACTTTCTTTGTACGCTCTGATCTGAGCAAGGCTACAATGGATCGGCGTTGGGAACTTCGCAAACTTATAGACTCTTTCAAAGCAATCGACTGTACAGTGTATTTACAGGAACCCGCTCGCCTCAAAGTCATTAGGAATGGCCAATCATCATTTTTTACTGATCCGGAGTAGGCGACTAAGCATTTGGAGAAACTCATGAGAGAGAAATCTTAAGAAATCTTTAAAACTCAATAAATAATCAATAAGAATCAATAAGAATTAACAAGATATAAATTTGGATACTAGAAACTAAATTATCTTCTTAGTTTATTATTTTTCTCTCTCTCTCTCTTTTCATTCTCCTCTTATTAGTTCCTTTTTTTCTTAGCTATTTTTGTTGCTCTCCAATTATTGTTCATTGATATACACTCTGATTCGTACTAATTGTATCTCCTGAGCGATAGCTGTAAGGAGCAGACTCCATGCTTGCGACTCCACTGTGCTACCCACCCAGCGGTAGCAAGGGATAAAGGGGTCCTCCCCCCTGGGGGCCTCAAGGTGTGGGGGTGGTTGGGTGGGACTGAGCTCTTTGGGTGGGTAGGGGCTAAAAAAGAGGGAAAAAATATATTGCAAGGGGGAAAAATGTATAAAAAATTGCAACAAGACTATCGAGTTTATTTTATGGAGGAGACTGACCAAGACCAATATAATTTATGTCTACCCGTAGGTGTTTGGTTTGGAATGTTGCCGGTCTTAATAATAAATTTAAAAGAAAACTGGTACAAGAAGAAATTAATATGTACAAACCACATATGGTAGTCCTTTCAGAAACTCATATTAGATATAGTGACCGTAAATTATTATCACAAATGGGCTACGACCTTGTTGTCTGCTCCACTATAGAGACAACAAACCGAGGAGTTGCTATTCTGAAACAGAAATGGTTAAAATTAAACGTTATCAAAACTATTGGTGATGCTAAAGGCAGGTGGGCAATAGCCCAATTACAATTCAATCAAAAATACTATGTATTCTGTACCATTTACAGCCCAAATATTGATATACCCAAATTGTATGAACAATTGACTATTGAACTACTCGATTGGGATGGGGAATTGTTGTTAATGGGGGGGTTTTAACTGCGTCATGAACTATGCTATAGATTCTACAAGCAAAGGAACTAGAAATAGGATGAGGAAAGTGAGATCTGCTATAGAGGAATTAGTTAGGATGCATAACCTGAAAGATGTTTGGCGTACTAAACACCCTACCATTCCCGGCTATACTTATTTCTCAGCCCCACATCAAACTTTCTCTAGGATTGATCTGGTATGGACAACAGACAATATCTTAGCAAACTGTGAAATAGAAATTTGCCCTAAAGTTACCTCAGATCACAACCCGATACTGTTCGAATTTAAAATTTTGGATACTAAACAAACTACCCGTCAATTTACATTTCCTAGATATCTACTTACGGACCTAAAATTCATCCTGGGTTTGAAGAACCACATACTGGAATATATATAATTAAACATTAATTCCACCGCTGTTAATTATGTATGGGACTCATGTAAATGCAGCATTAGAGGTTACGCACAACAAAATATATTTAGGGATAACGCAGATAAGAGAAGAGTAGAAAAATTAGTCATTTCTAATATCTTAACAGCTGAACAACAACTCGCAGATGCTATTATACAAGGCAACACTAACATTGAAGCGCTAAAACTAATACTAATCTCATTAAGAGCGACCCTAAAGAAAACTCTTAGAGAGAAATATAGCTCCAAAATACATAAATATAAGCTGACACAATACGAAGGGGGAGACAGGATTGGGAAAATTCTGGCCTATAAAGTAGCCGACAAAAAGGCTAAAACCACCATAAAAACAATAAAAGGGTTAGACTCTAAAATCTATAAAAAACCAGAACAGATTTTGGAACAATTCGCCAAATATTATTGTCACCTATACACTCCAGAGAACGTACCTACATTAGAAACAATAGAATCCTATTTAGAAATACAAAGACCTGAAAGAATGGATCCAGAAAAAAATAGACTACTCGGCACTAAAATTACAACTGAAGAAATAAATAAGGCCATACAATCACTCCCCTTAGGTAAGGCCGCAGGTGAAGACAGCTTGCCTATGGAGATATACAAGATTTGTGAACAAGAATTACTCCCTTATTCCATCAGGTGATAGACTCTATAGGTGAAACAGGCAGCGCTCCTATCTCATGGCGTACTGCTAAAATTATTTTCTTTTTGAAAAAGAACAAACCACCAGAAGAACAGGGGTCATATCGACCAATTTCATTAATTAATACTGACGCAAAAATCTTCGCCAAAATACTTTCTAATCGGTTAGCACCTATAATGCCCGATCTGGTTAATTGCCAGCAACATGGATTCGTGGTGGGGAGAGACACCACTGCTCATGTCAACACCGCGGTAATTGCTTTTGATGTTGCGGCGGCTACTCTTGCCCCACTCGGAATGGTCATGCTAGACGCGGAGAAAGCATTTGACCGAGTGGGGTGGGAGTACCTCTGGGCAACATTAAGGGCATTCGGTATACAGGGACAATATTTGAGATGGATCCAATCCCTATACGAGGCACCAACAGCTATAGCAAGCTATTTGGGAAACAACTCAGACAGCTTTTTAATAAAAAGGGGTACTAGACAGGGGTGTCCCCTTTCACCCCTGCTATTCGCCTTAGCTTTAGAACCATTTCTAAATGCGCTAACATTTCAAGACCACATTATCCCAATAGAACATGAAGGCAAGAGCTTAAAAATCACCGCCTTCGCTGATGACATTGCCATATTTACCTCCGATCTGGTACAAGCTATACCTAACATAATTAAGGAAGCTAGGGATTTTGGCGCTATCTCGGGCTATCGGTTAAACGTCAATAAAACTCAAGTGATAGCGAATTATCAACCCCTACAACCGATAATAGGCTTATGCCCCAACGCCACTTATTTAGGGGTGAAACTCACATCCAACATCGATAAAATCATTTCATTAAACTATGAACCCCTACTTAAAGATATCACATCCACCCTTAAAAACTGGCATAAAATACCACTTAGCTTGATCGGACGCATTAATACAATTAAAATGAAAATAGTACCGAAAATACTCTACCTGTTTAGATCCATCCCGTTACAACTGAACAAATCTTACATTAAGAGGATAGAAAGTATTTGTAGCAACTATATCTGGGGATATAAAAAAGCCCGTAGGTCGATGACGGCACTGAAATTATCAATTGAAAAAGGGGGATTAAATTTCCCGGAGTTAAAAATTTACTTTTTTGCAACTTTTATTTCACGCATACGTAGCCTCTTGTCTAAAGAAACCCCCCTATTCTACCATCAATTCATGCTAGGGCCACAAAGTAACCAGTTTTTATTTCGGGTACATGACCCGAATTACTACAAGAGAATCAAATTTAAGACCGCAAGAGCTATCAAAAGAATTTGGGATCAAATTATCGATACTGATAAAATATCCTTTTTCAACGCTGAACTAACAATATGGGGGAATCCAGGGCTGCCAAGTATCTTCTCCGATGGTGCTTGTGCTCAATGGCTAGATCAGGGTATTAACTCCTTAGGAGATCTTTATGGTTCGGAGGGTTTCCTAAGCTTTAATACATTAAAAATACTATATAAAATCAAAGATACTATGTATTTTAAATATATGCAGATACAGGACTTTTTGATTAATAAAATGAAAATTGAGAGTGTTGAGCAATCAGACATCTTAAAATGTATTTACTCGAATCATATCAAATCTCTTATTAGTAAAAGTTACACTCTTTTGAATAAAGGCCATGCTGGGGATTGTGGCAAAATGGCGGACAAATGGACTAACAGGTTGGGAATTAATATTAATTCCAACCAGATTATGAGCTCACTTAAACAAATAAACCGAGTGGTCCACTCCTCAAACTTAAGGTTACAATTTTATAGGACAATTGCCCAATTATACTATACACCACAAAGAATTTCTGGCTGGACTTCTGGCAATACTCCCAATGAACGCACTAAATGTTTAAAATGCAATAAAGAAGCTGCTGGCATAGAACATATGCTTTACCAGTGCCCGAAACTTTCAACCTTTTGGTCAGGAATAACTGACGTTCTTAACAAAAAACACATAATATCACCGGTTCTTTCCGCCCATTTAGTTTTGCTTGACATACAAGACACCAATAGTAACTTTAAAGATTTAATAACAATTATTTTTGCTTGTGCGAGACTGGCCATTGCGCAAACCTGGATATCGAAAGAACCCCAACTGTCATGGATTGGTGGTATTTAATTCATGAGATCTATACCATGGAGCTCTCACTGGCTAAACTAAGAAGCCCAAAAGCATTAAAAGGAAGGGAAAAAATATGGGGAACATTTATTAACTAAATGCATGATCCTACTGCGTCAACGGGACGCTTGTTCCTTTTTGTACTTTTTTTTATAATTTACTGTTTCCTTTATTCTTCTCCTCTTTTCTTTTCCCTTTTTTTTTCTCTTTTTATATACACAATGACTATTATATGTATAGCTAATTATATATGTATGTATAACTAATGTGATTTCAATATTGTATTTATTTTTTTCTCTTGCAATAAATAAAAATTTGTAAAAAAAAAAAAAAAAATGATTGTGATAGGTATGTGATTTTGCTTTTTCTGAACTTAATTTATCTCCAACTTCTTTCTGGATAACTTTCGGTAAATTGGGCTTGAAAGTTACTACTTGGGAACTCAAAACACATTCGGTGTTTTCTATAGGAGGGCTACTATTTAAAACTATATCCCTAAGTGATCAAAAATAATGCATATTTGGATGAGGTGGTCTCACCGACATAATATGCCATGCTTCTTCATTGACCACCTCATTCCACCCTGGTCAGTTGGCACTACCAGGGCAGACTCAACCTCAATATTTTTGAGGGAGTTCTTAAAATATTCTAATTTTCTGGACAAGACAGGGGTCCAGTTTAAATTAAGAATACCTTAAGGTATATCACAGAAGTGTTCTTTGGTAGCAATGATTAAAAACTATAAGACAAGCAGTTGGTGGGTGCTTATCGGTACAATGACCGCAGCATCTTTATAATGTGCCACCCTCATCCAAAGTGATGCAAACCCAGTGCAAATTGTTGTGTTGGGATTTACTTTCCAACACAAATCATGATTTGACTAAAGTAATGCAAAGCGTTGCACTACTTTGCTTCAAGGGGTCATCTGATTGTGGTACATGCGGATTCCCAGGCTACCACCCATGGGCTTTTACACAAATCCCTGTCCACTAACATTAGTATACAGGGATTTGCGTCAAAACATTACACCTCCTTAAGGCAGGCGTAGCAGTGGAGCAAGTTCTAAGGGGCAGATTTACAAGCCCCTTGCGCCACTTTTGCGTCACTTTTCCCATGTTAAAAGTGATGCAAAAGTGGCGCAAGGGGTTTGTAAATCTGCCCCTAAATGTTTTCACACTTTTCCAACTTTCCTTGTGTACTGCACTGTACAGTACACACTCAAAGTGGGAAAAGTATTATAGAATGCAAAAGCAAAGTTTATATACAGAAAGGATACCCTTCCTGTACAAAATAGATATTTGACAGACTGCACAGACCTTGCACTAGAGTGCAAGGTGTGTGCATTGGTGCATGGCACCCTAAAGTGTGCAAGCGCTGGGGGGACAAATACCAGCGCCATATCTTAATAGATATTGGGCCACACGAAGGAAGATTAGGAATAGTGATTTCTGAATTGTGATTTTTTTTGTGGATCGCAATTAGGAAATCACTATTCCTAAAGTATGACGCTATTTTGAGTTTCATTAGCAATTCGTAGTGGGAATATTAATGCTGTACACTGCAATTTGTGACTTGTTGCGATTCACAGCCATTAGTGATGGTGGCCTGTTATGGTGGTCTGCTCACCCTGTCTGTGATTTCTTTTAAATAAAGCAATCTTGCATTTAAAAAAAAAAACTTTGAAATTTCATTTTTTAAGAGTAGGCTGTGGTTCGTGGGACAACTGCGTGCTTTTAAACAATATTTTCCCAGCCATTATCAAAGGGAGGGGCCCCTTTGGGACCCGTTCCCATTTGCGAATGGGTCACCGCCAACTTTGAGTTCATGTAAAGTGTGAATGTTTTGCTACCACATTTCAGTGGCAAAACATTCATACATACCAATGCGAATCGGTATTTGGAAGGGGGACCATAACCACGCCCCTTCCAAATACCGAATCACGGTCACAATTTGGGCTTTGTACACCCCAAAAAGCCTTTTTCTGGTCGTAAAAGGGCTGATTCACAGGAAAAATACTTTTTACATGTGGCCCTTGATCTTTTTGTTCTCTCTCTGTTTGATGCAACACAGCAACTTTGGTTGCTGCGTATGTTGAACCAAAAATCTGGAAATTGGTCCTGACGTTTCTTTTCGTTTTTTTCATGTGTTATAGTTTTATTTATTGTTCCATGAAATTCAGTTGGATTATCTTTTTTAACAGAACTGTACACGAAAATAATGATTTACTTTTATTACCCATCTGATCAGTGCTTTAAATGGGCCTGTACTGTCCGATACTGGCACTTTTTTATTTTAAGACGGAGAGTACCGGCACTTCTCAAGAGAAAACCTATACTTTTAATTGGAGAGTACCGGCACTTCTGAAAAACAAGCAAGTACTCTGGTACAGAGTACCTGCACTTCCATTTTTCCATTTCAAGCACTGCATCTGATAGAGACATAGACACTCTTTTCTTGATTCGCAAAAGGGTGAAAAGCTGAGACTTGTCACTGAGAGTCAAACGTATGATCAGCACTTTAGGCACAGGTAGCAGACTCATTAACCTATAGAGTTACAGGTATAGGTACAACAAAACGGGAGCACTAAGCGAGTACAGTGAGTCAAGGGTTTCAAAGGCGGCTTCAGGCCTTCTGATCAGCTTGCCAGACATCATGAACTACTCTGTGTAATTATCTTGAAAGAACAAGCAGAGGGGCCCAGTGGGGAGGGCAACTATGCTAACTACCAAACAGATGCTCATAAAAGGGACTGCCCTGAAGGCTGAGTTAGTTCCAGGAAATATTTAACACTTTGCACATAATAAGCTGCAATGTAATTTTGTGAACAGCTCCCAACAAAAATTTAAGATATAATTTGTGATTATTTAATTTATGTTTTATCTTTAAATCGGAGTTTATGAAGTTAATTTAGGCATATGGGTTCTTCATTACCCATGGTCATGTTTGTTTTTACCACGTTTTATCGCTAAGCAACTTTAATGGAGCCCAACCAAAATAAAGAAAGGAAGTAAATACAGATTCCCATAGCAACTCACAAACTGATGTGCTCGTGGGTGTTCGGAAACCTTCCACTCTGCACCCATTGTATGGAACTTACTCTCCCGTATTGTTATTTTAGTATAAGGTGATATTTCTCATTAGTAAATGGGTTTAAAAACTGCTAGGTGAGGTCACTGTTTTGTGAATACCTGCCAATCGAAAATCGGGCCACAATGACTTACTGAGCGTGTGCATTTGAAAAATACAGTGTCAAAACATCTCTTGATGATGAGCATAATTTCTTACTCAAAAAAACAGAAAACCGTACAAAAGTCTTTTTTCATTATTCTCCTTTTTATTTTGAGAAAATGCCCCCTTTCTTATAATTTTGCAAACACTTTCGCAAAATGCGATGCAGCGCGCAACAAAATTCGTTTTATTTATTTAATTGTTTACTTCCCTCCGTTCATCCATATTCCGGTGTTTACTATCCCTGACCCTGTCCCTCCCCTGCCCCGCCTCACCGTCCTACGGAACTCCCTCCACGGACCGCTCCTGATGGCATCTACTGCTCTTTGCACTGCACTTCTGGCACTAAAGCAACTCATGACTAGGCCATTTGTGCTATATCACAATCTGTTTCTATGAGATCACTTTGACCTGTTCTTTTCTTTTTAAACTGACTGCAATACTATTAGTATTTGTGCCCTTGGATGACTGGGTGTGAGTGTTTGATTGGTTCAGATGCTCCGTGTCTGAACTGGGGTGGCAGAGTGGGCTAAAGAACGGTGATGGATTAAAGCCAGATCTTCTGACTGGGTGTGAGTGTTTGATTTGTGCAGATGCTCCGTCCATCATCACCCCCTTTTGTACCGCTTTGTTTGCCATAAGTTGGCATGGTATGCTCAGACGTGAGTCCCTTGCTCACTTTGCCACTGGCTTCAAGCAAGCCTGGCTGAAGACGGCTGGAATGCCAGAAACCGGTCCTAGGAAGCTTGTTTCCGGTCCAGATTGGAGAACTTGGCCTTATGGGCCGAGCGGCGCAGGGCACGCCTAAAATCTCCGAGTTCACCTGCCTTATCAGACTGAGATACGAGACACTTCGTTAGGCTTAGAAAATCAGGTTTATTAGCTGCAGCTAAGCACAGTTGTCCAAGAAGTTACTGAAAGTAGATTCTTAGGAGACTGGCACTTCATTCCGTGGTGCACAGTCTTTTATACCATACATATTTACAATACCTACTCCCAAAACATACAAAACTGACAAATGAGAAAAGTTCGAAAACAAGTTATCGAGTATCTTGTGTACGCCCTTCTTTCAGACCCTGTGTTCTCCCCTCCCCTCAAGTTAATCAATGTTAATGCATGTAATTCAATTTGCAGGTGGCAGGACATATTTGCGAGCCTCAAAGGATAGTTGTGTAACAGGAGAGTACACGGAGAGAATAGTGAAGGCCAGTCAAATAAGATAAAGTAAGGGAAGAATAATGGGACCCAAACAATCAACTAAGGCAAGGATCAATCAGCCTAGACATGGATTAACTAACTCGGCCAGACCCTGACATCGGTTTCATAAACAAGGACAAAGGGTTACTTTTTAACAGGAGAGACGAGCAGCTGAAAAGGCAGAAACACTATGTTCACCGTGTCGCCTGAGTGAGGGCAACACAAAATGGCGGCTATCACAAAATGGCGTCTGGCTGTGAAGCGAAGTCGAAAATCACAGAACCTCAGACTCTCTTTTTGCCATTACTCAGGCAAAACACAATGGACTCAAGTTAATCTGAGTCAATGTCAATGGTCATGAGGTCACTGAGCTGTTGCTGCAACATCATCTTAATGTTCTCTGTTTTCTGTGACGAAGACTTTGGAACACACAAGGTGGCACAAAGACCACAGATGGAGGGACCACACTGCAAACAGAGACAACAAGAGAAAATGATGGCTAAAATCATTCCAAGGAAAGTTAGCACTTTCCATCCCCACGTGGACAGTAGTCTCCAAAACCATCCCATCACGGACCAATCTCCTGTGTCCTGATGAATAGACTCAGAAATCACATGTAATTTAGAAATGGCTTGGTATACTGTAGGAGCATTATCAGGAATGTAAATGCAGCAACTAGACCCAATCAATTTACAGACTCCTCCTCTATCTGTAAGGACGATGTCTAAAACCATTCGGTTTTGTAAAGTCATGAGACGATCCGCCTGAAGTTCAGCCGTCAAGTTACTCAAGGCTCCGGAAGTTACATTTATCGTAGCCTCGACAACACAAACTAGCTGTCTGATGTTTCTGCTATTGACCATTGGGCCCCAGAAGGGAAGAAACCCTTTAATGAAGTCTCCTCCCTCTTGTCCAGCTGTGTCTCCAGAATCAATAACCCCTCTACCATATCTTTTCCTGTGATGACTTGAAGGAGCAGTGTTTGTAGTGAAGAACTGTAATCTTCATTCTCAGGGGTCTCACTAATACAAAGAACTTGGCACAGAAGCTGAAATATGAAAAGACATCTTTATTCAACTTAACTAAGTGAGACTACATCACACAGAAGCCTTTAGCAACTGAATGAGGCAGTCTGCTAGAATGGTCTTACTTCACGTTTTATATACTCTTTATCCTGCCCCAGGCATGTAAGGGAGTTGTACCAATTACATTCCTAAACAAATGGAAAATCTGGAGGGTCAGCAGGTGAGTAGCCTTTGGGGTTTTAGCAGGATATGGGCAAAACATTATAATTACATAGTTCACAAAGGTTAATCGGATTTAGATGGCACTGCAGGGCATGGCATGATTACATGTACAGTATCCCAACCCAAAAGTTAATCATTAGGAATGTCCCAAATTCAATCTCCAAAAGCCGGACAAACCTATAATTGAAAGCATAACCCATGTAATGAAGAAACATAAAAAAGAAACAGTAACAGATGATGAACAAGATAAGGCATGTGCAAGGAAACTAAAAGTTAACGATGTCCTGAACATTGATTGGCAATCTCAGACAAAGATCGATCAGGGAAATTTGCTTTGCGAGGTCAGTTTCAGGTGAAGAGGTCAGTTTCTTACAGTTTATTCCAGAGTCAGAAATAAACCTAGTTAATGTATACATGGACTCAGAAGGCCAGGACACTCTTTCACAGGCCTACGTGAGGGCAACACAAAATGGAGTCAGGCTCGAGAATTACAGAACCTCAGAAGGGGGAAGAAGAAAAGCTATATAACATGCTCCTGAAAAATAGGTGGGAAGCCATGTATAGGCCCTATCGTGACAAACAAAATATGTACCTTGAGATGGTACTAACGGAGAAGAAATCAAGGGGGAATAGACATAGGTATGAGAACAAACACTCTTTTCCTGTTTATTCTTATTATTCTGACCATTTATCTGCAAACATAAGTTACCTTTATGAGGTACAGTCCAAATTGGAAAGGATCTTCTTTGTCTAGCCTTGTCAGTGAGGCTAGTAATGTAACGAGTCACATTCCAACCATCATGTGCTCGTTTCTCGTCAACGGGAATCTTACTTATATCGGCAATTTTAGCCATAGTCATTATTCCCCTTATTAAAGGACTATGACTGTAATCTGATCCACCAGTATATATATCACCAGGAGGATATTGAAGCTGATTCTGATATGCATTAGAAAACATAGCCAAATAAGCCCAAGCGGAACCTTCATATGAAAACGGGAGAACTAATATGGCATCCCTTTCTCAGCGTTATGGGGCATAAGCCCCCAAACCCAACAATCAGTAGTGTTAACTACCAGTTGATGCTGATGTAACAACTGGATGAATGAATTGTTAAAATATTCTGTTCTCCTAACTTGTTCATGGTCTGGGAGTATATAGAACGTATGCGGAGAATTAGTAGGAGAAGAGGGCAAAAGAACAGAAGTTGGAACAGGTGCTTGCTGCATAGTGTGAATAACCCATTCCACACAAGCCAATAAACTACATAAACATACTAGAATACATAATGCTATGCCACATCGATTAAACAACAGTTTCTTGTACTTATTTCTTTTTGCAATCTTAACATCATTCCCTTCCACTTCAATATCCATTTCTCTAAAGGCGTTGCTCACAGTAATCTTCCTAGATCACTTAGCTGTGATTATTAGCCGTCCTATGACACTGCAAGTCCTGTTGACCTAGTCACTATTCAGGTCACAGCCTAAGACTCCTACCGTGACCTTGCAAATTGATGGATGGTGGAAAGGAAATGTCTTTCAAAAAGGGTAACCAAAGGAAAAGAAAACACTGTTCAATTGTTTTTTGGCAACCTAGGTCTTAAGTTGTACCGTGTCTTGCCAGGTATCGTTTGATCTCGAAACAAAGTCTCTGGGTTAGTCGTGTCTAATCTTAAATGTGGTGGTACAGCTTTTTGCAGCACGTCGTCATCTTTTTTCTCAGAACTTGTCCAGTCCAGGCGTGCACTACTAAAAGGTACAAATCGGGGCACTTTCTCACATTCTCTATCACCAACGCCTACTTGGACCCACTGATCATAGGGTAAAGGCAAGGGTACCCTTTTACAGTGCACGCCGTGGACCCAGTTTTTCTTCCCAACGACTTTAACAGCTGTACGTGTCGTCAAAAGCACTTGTCGCGGCGGCCCCCAACGGGGTTCCAGATTCTTCTTCCTCTGGAAGGTTTTGAGACACACAAAGTCACCAGGTCGAATGGAAAGACCTGGATCTGAGGAAGCCTACGGCAAAGCGTTTTGGACCTGTTTATGAATAACACGTAATTTAGTGGTGAGGTCATGTAAGTAATCAACCAACAATGGATATGGGATGTCAGAGTATTTCTTTGGTCGAGGGACTCCCCAAACATCAGCTGGGCGTCCAAAAACGACCTCATAAGGACTAAGACCTAAACTAGAATGCACAGTTGTTCTTGTAGAGAGAAGTGCCAAAGGTAAGGCGTCAGGCCAGGCAAGGCCCGTGCTGGCCTGAATCTTCGCTAATTTGAGCCTGAGAGTGCCGTTATAGCACTCTATCAAACCCGCTGACTGAGGATGGTTTGCCGCATGGAATTTCTGTCTAATCCCAAGACCCGCACACACCTTCTTCATAATTTGACCCACAAATTCACTTCCATTGTCACTCCAGACAATGCGTGGCGAACCAAACCATGGGAAGAATTCGATCAAAAGGACTTTAGCAGTGGACAAGGCAGTATTATCCTTTAAGGGGTAAGCCTCTATCCATCTGGAAAAGGCACAAACCACCACCAGGACATACTTGAGGTTATTGGAACGTTCCATATGAATGTAATCTATTTGTAAAACCTCAAAAGGATACGTAGGAGGAGCAAAATGGCCTGCCGTAGTTGGGGTTCCCTTTCCTGGATTATGCATTAAGCAAACAATACAATGCTTTACCACATTCTCCGCACATTTAGGAATACCTTCATTCTTCCATACTGGAGCCAGAAGCTTACATATTCCTTTCGCACTGATATGAGCTGGACCATGCGCCATAGTAACTACAGGTAGTACATAGGCATTTGGTAACAACCAACGTTGGTGTTCCGTCATTCCGTCCAACACCCTGTTGTGTCCAACATTCCCGTACTCTCTCTCCACTTACTCAATTCCTTCTCAGTTGCTTCTCCTTGAATCATCTTCACACTTTCCACTGTGTCCTCACACATACCTCCTTCTCTGACCCAACTTGCAGGGCCTGCAACATACATACGACTCTTAACATCTTTCGCTGTTTCTTTCGCTACTTCGTGTGCAAAAGCATTCCCACGACCCACATCATCAGTGATCCTTTTATGTGCACTGCACTTCACAATTGCTATTTGAATAGGCAAAGCAAGTGATTTGAGAAGGTCAGTAACCAACTGACCATGCTGTATTTTAGTCCCCTGGTAAGTAAAGAATCCTCTTTCCTTCCACAAGCGACCGAAACTATGCGCCACGCCAAAGGCGTATTGGCTATCGGTGTAAACAGTCACTCTCTTTCCTTTTGCCAACACACACGCTCTCATCAGTGATCAGTGCAATCACCTCAGCTGCTTGTGCTGAATTGTGTGTAATACGTGCAGTTTCTACTACTGTATGCAAAGTGGTAACAACATAGGCTGCAGTCGTATCACCATTAGGAAGCTTAAAACACGACCCATCTACCCATAGGATCCCATCAGGATCCACGAGTGGTGTATCTTTTAAATCTATTCTGCCTTTAGTTTCCTCCTCTGTACGAAGAAAACAATCATGCTGATCTTGTATATCCTGCTCTTCGGGATTAGGTAACAATGTTGCTGGATTTAAAACATTACATCGCTTGATGTGTATGTGGCTAGCTAAAAGCATTAATTCATTTCCAGACAAGCGAGCACTCGTAAGATGTTGTGTTTTTGTTCTGTTCAAAAGAGTATCTACTGCATGTGGTACCATAACAACAAGAGTGTGATCCAATACCAATCCAGCAGATTGACGAATAATGATCGCCTCTACTGCTGTTGCTCTGAGACAACTAGGCAATGTCTTGGCTACTGGATCCAATGTAGCCGAAAAATAGGCACATGGCCTTTGTTTGTCTCCAAATTGTTGTGTTAAAACTGACAATGCACAACCTTCTCGTTCATGCACGTAGAGTGTAAAAGGCTTCCTATAATCTGGGGTACCCAACACAGGAGCAGAACACAAAGCAGTACGTAAATCAGAAAAACTCTTCTGACATTCGTCAGTCCAAAGAAGAGGTTGGGGTGTGTCTTTCAGAGTAAGTGCCAACAGAGGTTTAGCCAACATGGAAAAATTCGGAATCCACTGTCTGCAATAAGAGGTAATGCCCAAAAAGGCACGCACTTCCTTTTGTGTGGATGGTACAGACATTTGTGAAATTGCATGAATAAGTTCTGGGGTCAATCGCCTTCCCTCCTTCGACAAGAGATGACCTACATAGGTAACCTCTTGGCGTCAATATTGTAGCCTAGAAGGTGATACCTTATGATGTAAATCAGACAAATGACGCAAAAGCGAAACAGTAGCATTTTTACAAACATCCTCTGAATCGGCAGCCACTAACAAATCATCCACATACTGAATAAGAGTAGCACCTGGAGGCAAAGAGAAAGCATCCAGCTGGGACTTCAAAGCTTGGCTAAAAATGGAGGGACTCTCACAGTAGCCTTGAGGTGCGTGTTGAAATCTAAAGCTTCGGCCTCTGAGAGAGAAACCAAAGAAATCTCTACTTTCCTCAGCAATAGGAATGCTAAAGAAAGCATTCTGGAGATCAATGACTGAGAACCAAACAGCCGAAGCAGGTATTATTGTGAGCAAAGCAGTAATATCCGGGACAACAGGAAACTGAGGGACAACAATTTTGTTGACCTCCCGAAGATCAATCACAAAACGATAGACAGGTGGCTTAAAAGGATCTGTATGTTTAAGAACAGGCAAAACAGGACTGTTGCAAACATTTCCTCTCGTTTCTTCAACAACACCTTTCTGAACTAAATCATAAACAATAGCCAACAGAGCTCTTTCGCCATCATTAGAAATCTTGTACTGAGGAATACGTGGCAATTGAACATCAGGTTTGATAGTGATCACATAGGGTGGAATCTTGAGCAAACCAACATCATTCGGACCCGTGGCCCAAAGCGTAGCAGGAAGTGAACGCAATTCAAGTGGTAGTTGATCCTTAGACAAATACATAGGGATTACCAATTTATCACCCAAAGTAAGATAGACACCAGAGGGGGAACAATACAACGTTGCATTTAGACATTATAATACATCCAAACCCAACAAATTCTCACCGCAACCAGTCGTTAAAATGAGCGGGGCTTCCAAATCATAAGGACCTATAGAGATGGGCAAAGGACAAGAGACTGGGTTACTAACTGGGGCGCCAGAGAATCCTACAGAAACATTTGTTAAGCCAGACACAGGTGCCCCAGGGAGCTTGGAGTGAATAATAGAACTTCTCATCACACCAGTATCCAAAAGAAACGGCTCTGAAACACCCAATGCAACAACGTTAACATAAGGCCCATCCTGATCCACTGGAACTGATACCACTCCCTTGCTTTGTCTACGGCTGTCCTAGCTAGTATGAAAATCAGGATTTTCGTCCTCAACACAATTATCGTCATTTTAATATTGTGCAGACTGAGAATTCTGCTGATCAAAATAATTCATAGTATTCTGAGGGGGTAAGGAACGCTGTCCTTGTGTAGTGTTTTATCTAGGACCCTGAATCGATATTCCTATTTTATGCCCTTGTCCGGTTATAATCAATAATATCCATACAACGGCATAATAATCATATCCATAATTCAGTCGTAGCACATGCTGTCACATTAAGCAAGGCTACTTCTCCGGCCCCCTAGTAAGCACACCGAGATCTCTAAACAAACCAAGCCTCCAGCAACCTGGGAAATCCCCCTTGCTTTTGTTTTGATTTTGTCCTAGAACTCCTGTAAAGCACTGTAAGAACGGCCAGTTCTTAGTGACATCTTTATTGACGTCTTATGTCCAACCTTACGTTAAACCCAGGCACCTTTCAGGTATAAATATACCAACGTTGCCTTAAGCAAACACACTGTGGTGATTCTGGAGCAGAGCAGCTATCTACTTGCCCGAGAGCCCAGCTGATGCGAGAGCCCACGGAATCTGCCCCTCCTCCTTGACGCACTGAGAGAGACGCTGTCTTTTCTCCTGCCGAGAAATCCAGCTCTGGTGTTTCCAGATACCTTCGCGGGTTACTGGGATATCGAGTACTGAGAAAGAGATACAAGACCTCCGGCTTTCTATTACCCAGGTACGGAACTGACTAAACCCTTACAGAGAATTCTTGAGTCAGATTCTTGGCAAAACAAACTTAACTAAACTGCTATTTACTTACTCCTTCCCACGTATTAGGCTTAGGTCAGGTACACCGGGGTAGGCGTATTTAGAAGCACCAGTTGAGTACGATTAGTCAATGTATATATTTATGTATATATTTTATCTATTTTAAAGTATCATATGGCTAAGAAACCATATCAATGCTTTTACAGTATTATTTTATAATCCTCCTTTTACTGTACGCACTTTACTTTACCATGAGTATTACAATCGTGGCAATTCATTTCTGTTGTAGAGGAAGAAGACTGCTCAATAAATAACACCTTTTATTGAAAACGCCCGTCTCTCTTTTCTCTGCATTCTGGTGAAACTAAGTACGCACATTTGACTGAGTGAAATAGCTGACTATTGTTTTCACATGACTCTAGAGATACACTCTTATTCAGGGAGAGCAAAGTTGTCATGTTTTATGGTTGTCAGAAGCTAATCCCTTCTTGTCTATCCAGGGAGGTTAAACTCCTCCTCGTTGATTCGAGAAAGTTTCTAGTGACCTCTGAGCTAGCTGGCAAACCTTAAGTCTAATATAGTCAGTAGAGACCTAGATAACCTCAGTCCTATGTCTACACTGCTGAATATATTATTCCAATGCGCAGAGCCTATTGGGAATATAGGAACTACACTACACTTGAGATGGCGCACCTCGCCCTCTACCCCTAGGTGTTGACTGAAAACCACCACGGCCTCGTGGCCCTGATAGTCCACCTGTACGCTGTAATAAAATCGGACAATTATTCTTGAAATGACCGTCCTCTTTACAATAGGCACATTGGTTAGGACCCAACAAAGCTCGTGGAACTAACGGTGCAGGTTTCTGTAATAATCTCTGAAACTGTGGAGGCTGTTGCAATTGACACTGAGCAGAACGAGGGGATAGGCTTGTTGCAAAAGAACCTTCGTTTTCAACTCTTTAGTCTTTTTCTCTACTTTATCCTTTTCTTCCTTATCCCTATTCTCGAAATACTGAGCAGTAGCCAATATTTGGGCAGACGAAGAAACAGCCCACGAACTCTCGGAGTCTTTCAATTTATGTGATAATTCAGGAAGTAAATTAAATACAAATTTGTCCACAAATAATCGCTGTCCAACCTCCGTACTCATATCCTGACCACTGTGGTCGATGAACGTCTCTACGAAACGAGTAAAGAAATCAGAGACACTCTCATCTTTCGTCTGTTTACAGGCAGCTAACTTATCCCAATTAACTCGGAGGGCAGGCATCATTGTTTTCATTTGAGTTATTATTCTACCAGGCAATTCAGTGATCAAATCATCGGGTTTAGCACCACCTACTTGTGCTGCATTTGCAGCAGTCAAAGCAGCCCAATTACCACCTAAAGCTTGGTCGTGGTCTTCCCTACGAATCCGAGCCCATAGTGCTTGAGGGACTACATTTCCCATCAACAAATCAATATCTGCTAAATTCATAACGCACGCTTCAATAGTCTGGGACAACTCTTTGTAATATCCAGCAGGATTTTTACGAGGGTCCGGTAGAGACTGTTTAAATGCCAGAACTTCAGATCTTTTCCAAGGGACATGTACCCATATACGCTGAAAATGAGCAGGGACAGGCGGATTAGCAGCTGGATCCCTATCCCTCCATATCGGAGGTACTTCTCGCAAACGATAGTGTTTTACTTTATGCAGTACTGCAGGATCTGGTTCAAGAGAAGCTTGAGAGAAAAAGGAAGACCTAAAAGTGATAAGTGTTTGAACAGCATCCTCGACATCAGAACCCACAATAAGTCCTTTATCAAATTTTGCCTGTATATCAAACAAACCCTGAGGAGGTAAATCCAAACTATATATCACCCCATCCTTTAACAAGAGTAGTACACATAACATTAAAAACATATCTTTGTGTAGGCGCATTCCACTGAAGAAAAGTATCCAAGATATCACGTACATTATACTGTGGACCACTCATGATCCAATTGTGGGCGAGAGAGTCCAACCTAATTCGTTCGTCAGTATCCGGAATTTGACTACGGGATTGTCTTCGGGACGAAGCAGGACTCAAATTAAGAGACCCGAAGAAAGGTAACAAAAGACCGGAAACGGTGTCAACTAATCGTTGACGAGCCGTAGGAGAATCTGACAGTAAAACCGGAGACAACGTATTAAGCACAGCAGGAGAAGAACTGTCAGTGGTATAAGAAACTGACGGTAAAGGAGACTGAAGTACAGAAGTCGGTGGCAAAGGTGGCAATTGTGAAAGAACCGGAACAAATGGTTGAACAACAGGTTGCTGAGCAACAGGTTGTAATGGGGGTGCATTAGCACCTAATACATAAGGTGGAGGTAATCTCAACAAATGAGACATTAAAGGATCTTCATCAAGATCTTTACTCTTTGTAGAAGGAGGCAACACAGGATAACATTTATCTATTGCCATATGATGCTGTCGTTCTGAAATTTCAATCATTTGATCAGTTTCATTATTCTTAAACTGTTGAGCAGCCTGTAGAATCGTCATATCCTGTACTTTCTTATCTTTTTTCGCTTGTTTAATTTCTTTCTGTTTGGCTTCCTTACGCCATAGGCGGAAAGAGTCAAACATTGCCGGCCGGGCTTTTCTCTTAAATAAAAATTTTTCTAAAATGTCTAATATATCAGGCTCAAAGCTACCATTTTGTGGCCACTGTAAAACACCATCTTTCTTTGTGTATCGAATCCATGTTTCATTAAAAATAATAGGACCAAGACCATGTTTCGAATAGAGCTCATGAGTGGGAGTTCCAACCGGTGGAATTGGACAAGAGTCATCTTGCCGGGAATCCTTAGTACAATTAAAACAACAAAATTTCCTAAACTTACTAAGTCCAGGCATTTCGTAACAAACTGGACTATGCTCAAACTTCAAGGGGTTAAAGGCAATTAATACAGCACAAACGTACTTACCCCTCGGCTTCAACTAATGCATGAGTCGAATAACAAAAACCAAACAAAAGAGTGGGCGCTACCCACGAATACTTAACTAAATTTTCTCACGCCAACAGGTGTCCGTCTAACGTCTCGCAATATCAATCATCACCAGAGGGCCAAGGCAGGGCGACAATCAGGGCAGCAGTCGTCTGCAGTCGTCAGAAAGGAGTAGCCACGCTACAAAAGACCTTCGGTCCACTTTCGACATACAGGGGTCGCTTGATGTGGTTCGCGAATCCTCCAGAATTTTCTTGCGAGGCTCCTCACGACCTTCGGGCTGTACCGCTACCGCTGAAGTCGCCCCACGTTGGGACGCCAATTGGAGAACTTGGCCTTATGGGCCGAGCGGCGCAGGGCACGCCTAAAATCTCCGGGTTCACCTGCCTTATCAGACAGAGACACGAGACACTCAGTTAGGCGTAGAAAATCTGGTTTATTAGCTGCAGCTAAGCACAGTTGTCCAAGAAGTTACAGAAAGTAGATTCTTAGGAGACTGCCACTTCATTCCGTGGCGCACAGTCTTTTATACCATACATATTTACAATACCTACTCCCAAAACATACAAAACTGACAACTGAGAAAAGTTTGAAAACAAGTTATTGAGTATCTTGTGTACGCCCTTCTTTCAGACCCCGTGTTCTCCCCTCCCCTCAAGTTAATCAATGCTAATGCATGTAATTCAATTTGCAGGTGGCAGGACGTATTTGCGAGCCTCAAAGGATAGTTGTGTAACAGAAGAGTACACGGAGAGAATGGTGAAGGCCAGTCAAATAAGATAAAGTAAGGGAAGAATAATGGGACCCAAACAATCAACTAAGGCAAAGATCAATCAGTCTAGACATGGATTAAGTAACTCGGCCAGACCCTGACATCGGTTTCATAAACAAGGACAAAGGGTTACTTTTTAACAGGAGAGACGAGCAGCTGAAAAGGCAGAAACACTATGTTCGCCGTTTCGCCTGAGTGAGGACAACACAAAATGGCGGCTATCACAAAATGGCGTCTGGCTGTTAAGCGAAGTCGAAAATCACAGAACCTCTGACCCTCCTTTTGCCATTACTCAGGCAAAACACAAAGGACTCAAGTTAATCTGAGTCAATGTCAATTGTCATGAGGTCACTGAGCTGTTGCTGCAACATCATCTTAATGTTCTCTGTTTTCTGTGACGCAGACTTTGGAACACACAAGGTGGCACAAAGACCACAGATGGCGGGACCACACTGCAAACAGAGACAACAAGAGAAAATGATGGCTAAAATCATTCCAAGGAAAGTTAGCACTTTCCATCCCCACGTAGACAGTAGTCCCCAAAACCATCCCATCACGGACCAATCTCCTGTGTCCTGATAAATAGACTCAGAAATCACGTGTAATTTAGAAATGGCTTGGCATACTGTAGGAGCATTATCAGGAATGTAAATGCAGCAACTAGACCCAATCAACTTACAGACTCCTCCTCTATCTGCAAGGACGATGTCTAAAACCATCCGGTTTTGTAAAGTCATGAGACGATCCGCCTGAAGTTCAGCCGTCAAGTTACTCAAGGCTCCGGAAGTTACATTTATCGTAGCCTCGACAACACGAACTAGCTGTCTGATGTTTCTGCTATTGACCATTGGGCCCCAGAAGGGAAGAAACCCTTTAATGAAGTCTCCTCCCTCTTGTCCAGCTGTGTCTCCAGAATCAATAACCCCTCTACCATATCTTTTCCTGTGATGACTTGAAGTAGCAGTGTATGTAGGGGGAAAGAGAAAAGCTATATAACATGTTCCTGAAAAATAGGCGGGAAGCCATGTATAGGCCCTATCGTGACAAACAAAATATGTACCTTGAGATGGTACTAATGGAGAAGAAATCAAGGGGGAATAGACATAGGTATGAGAACAAACACTCTTTTCCTGTTTATTCTTATTATTCTGACCATTTATCTGCAAACATAAGTTACCTTTATGAGGTACAGTCCAAATTGGTAAGGATCTTCTTTGTCTAGCCTTGTCAGTGAGGCTAGTAATGTAACGAGTCACATTACAACCATCATATGCTCGTTTCTCGTCAACGGGAATCTTACTAATATCGGCAATTTTAGCCATAGTCACTATTCCCTTTATTAAAGAACTATGACTGTAATCTGATCCACCAGTATATATATCACCAGGAGGATATCGAAGCTGATTCTGATATGCATTAGAAAACATAGCCAAATAAGCCCAAGGGGAACCTTCATATGAAAACGGGAGAACTAAATATGGCTTCCCTTTCACAGCGTTATGGGGCATAAGCCCACAAACCCAACAATCAGTAGTGTTACCTACCAGTTGATGCTGATGTAACAACTGGATGAATGAATTGTTAAAATATTCTGTTCTCCTAACTTGTTCATGGCCTGGGAGTATATAGAACTTATGCGGAGAGTTAGTAGGAGAAGAGGGCAAAAGAACAGAAGTTGGAACAGGTGCTTGCTGCATAGTGTGGATAACCCATCCCACACAAGCTAATAAACTACATAAACATACTAGAATACATAATGCTACGCCACATCAGTTTCTTGTACTTATTTCTTTTTGCAATCTTAACATCATTCCCTTCCACTTCAATATCCATTTCTCTAAAGACGTTGCTCACGGTAATCTTCCAAGATCACTTAGCTGTGATTATTAGCCGTCCTATGACACTGCAAGTCCAGTTGACCTAGTCACTATTCAGGTCACAGCCTAAGACTCCTACCGTGACCTTGCAACTTGATGGATGGTGAAAAGGAAATGTCTTTCAAAAAGGGTAACCAAAGGAAAAGAAAACACTGTTCAATTGTTTTTTTGGCAACCTAGGTCTTAAGTTGTACCGTGTCTTGCCAGGTATCGTTTGATCTCGAAACAAAGTCTCTGGGTTAGTCGTGTCTAATCTTAAATGTGGTGGTACAGCTTCTTGCAGCACGTCGTCATCTTCTTTCTCAGAACTTGTCCAGTCCAGGCGTGCACTACTAAAAGGTATAAATCGGGGTACTTTCTCACATTCGCTATCACCAACGCCTACTTGGACCCACTGATCATAGGGTAAAGGCAAGGGTACCCTTTTACAGTGCACGCCGTGGACCCAGTTTTTCTTCCCAACGACTTTAACAGCTGTACATGTCATCAAAAGCACTTGTCGCGGCGGCCCCCAACGAGGTTCCAGATTCTTCTTCCTCTGGAAGTTTTTGAGACACACAAAGTCACCCGGTCGAATGGAATGACCTGGATCTGAGGAAGCCTACGGCAAAGCGTTTTGGACCTGTTGATGAATAACACGTAATTTAGTGGTGAGGTCATGTAAGTAATCAACCAACAATGGATATGGGATGTCAGAGTATTTCTTTGGTCAAGGGACTCCCCAAACATTAGCTGGGCGTCCAAAAACGACCTCATAAGGACTAAGTGCTAAACAAGAATGCACAGTTGTTCTTGTAGAGAGAAGTGCCAAAGGTAAGGCGTCAGGCCAGGCAAGGCCCGTGCTGGCCTGAATCTTTGCTAATTTGAGCTTGAGAGTGCTGTTATAGCACTCTACCAAACCCGCTGACTGTGGATGGTTTGCCGCATGGAATTTCTGTCTAATCCCAAGACCCGCACACACCTTCTTCATAATTTGACCCACAAATTCACTTCCATTGTTACTCCAGACAATGCGCGGCAAACCAAACCTTGGGAAGAATTCCTTCAAAAGGACTTTAGCAGTGGACAAGGCAGTATTATCCTTTAAGCGGTAAGCCTCTATCCATCTGGAAAAGGCATAAACCACCACCAGGACATACTTGAGGTTATTGGAACGTTCCATATGAATGTAATCTTTTTGTAAAACCTCAAAAGGATACGTAGAAGGAGCAAAATGGCCTGCCGGAGTTGGGATTCCCTTTCCTGGATTATGCATTAAGCAAACAATACAATGCTTTACCACATTCTCCGCACATTTAGGAATACCTTCATTCTGCCATACTGGAGCCAGAAGCTTACATATTCCTTTCGCACTGATATGAGCTGGACCATGCGTCATAGTAACTACAGGTAGTACATAGGCATCTGGTAACAACCAACGTTGGTGTTCCGACAATTCCGTCCAACACCCTGTCATGTCCAACATTCCCGTACTCTCTCTCCACTTACTCAATTCCTTCTCAGTTGCTTCTCCTTGAATCATCTTCACACTTTCCACTGTGTCCTCACACATACCTCCTTCTCTGACCCAACTTGCAGGGCCTTCAACATACATACAACTCTTCACATCTTTCGCTGTTTCTTTCGCTACTTCGTCTGCAAAAGCATTCCCACGACCCACATCATCAGTGATCTTTTTATGTGCACTGCACTTCACAATCGCTATTTGAATAGGCAAAGCAAGTGATTCGAGAAGGTCAGTAACCAACTGACCGTGCTGTATTTTAGTCCCATGGGAAGTAAAGAATCCTCTTTCCTTCCACAAGCGACCGAAACTATGAGCCACGCCAAAGGCGTATTGGCTATCGGTGTAAACAGTCACTCTCTTTCCTTTTGCCAACACACACGCTCTCGTCAGTGCAATCAACTCAGCTGCTTGTGCTGAATTGTTTGTAATACGTGCAGTTTCTACTACTGTATGCAAAGTGGTAACAGCATAGGCTGCAGTCGTATCACCATTAGGAAGCTTAAAACACGACCCATCTACCCATAGGATCCCATCCGGATCCACGAGTGGTGTATCTTTTAAATCTATTCTGCCTTTAGTTTCCTCCTCTGTACGAAGAAAACAATCATGCTGATCTTGTATATCCTCCTCTTCGGGAATAGGTAATAATGTTGCTGGATTTAAAACATTACATCGCTTGATATGTATGTGGCTAGCTAAAAGCGTTAATTCATATCCAGACAAGCGTGCACTCGTAAGATGTTGTGTTTTTGTTCTGTTCAAAAGAGTATCTACTGCATGTGGTACCATAACAACAAGAGTGTGATCCAATACCAATCCAGCAGATTGACGACTAGAGATCGCCGCTGCTGCTGTTGCTCTGAGACAACTAGGCAATGTCTTGGCTACTGGATGCAATGTAGCCGAAAAATAGGCACATGGCCTTTGTTTGTCTCCAAATTGCTGTGTTAAAACTGACAATGCACAACCTTCTCGTTCATGCACGTAGAGTGTAAAAGGCTTACTATAATCGGGGGTACCCAACACAGGAGCAGAACACAAAGCAGTATGTAAATCAGAAAAACTCTTCTGACATTCGTCAGTCCAAGGAAGAGGTTGGGGTGTGTCTTTCAGAGTAAGTGCCAACAGAGGTTTAGCCAACAAGGAAAAATTTGGAATCCACTGTCTGCAATAAGAGGTAATGCCTAAAAAGGCACGCATTTCCTTTTGTGTGGATGGTACAGACATTTGCGAAATTGCATGAATACGTTCTGGGGTCAATCGCCTACCCTCCTTCGACAAGAGATGACCTTAATAGGTAACCTCTTGGCGGCAATATTGTAACCTAGAAGGTGACACCTTATGATGTAAATCAGACAAATGACGCAAAAGCGAAACAGTCGCATTTTTACAAACATCCTCTGAATCGGCAGCCACTAACAAATCATCCACATACTGAATAAGAGTAGCACCAGGAGGCAAAGAGAAAGCATCCAGCTGGGACTTTAAAGCTTGGCTATAAATGGAGGGACTCTCACAGTAGCCTTGAGGTGCGCGTTGAAATCTAAAGCTTCGGCCTCCGAGAGAGAAACCAAAGAGATCTCTACTTTCCTCAGCAATAGGAATGCTAAAGAAAGCATTCTTGAGATCAATGACTGAGAACCAAACAGCCGAAGCAGGTATCATTGTGAGCAAAGCAGTAATATCCGGGACAACAGGAAACTGAGGGACAACAATTTTGTTGACCTCTCGAAGATCAATCACAAAACGATAGACAGGTGGCTTAGAAGGATCTGTAAGTTTAAGAACAGGCAAAACAGGACTGTTGCAAACATTTCCTCAACAACACCTTTCTGAACTAAATCATAAACAATAGCCAACAGAGCTCTTTCGCCATCATTAGAAATCTTGTACTGAGGAATACGTGGCAATTGAACATCAGGTTTGATAGTGATCACATAGGGTGGAATCTTGAGCAAACTAACATCATTCGGACCCGTGGCCCAAAGCATAGCAGGAAGTGAACGCAATTCAAGTGGTAGTTGATCCTTAGACAAATACATAGGGGAAACCAATTTAAATCCAAATCTATATCAACCCATCCTTTTACAAGAATAGTACACATAACATTAAAAACATATCTTTGTGTAGGCGCATTCCACGGAAGAAAAGTATCCAAGATATCGCGTACATTATACTGTGGACCACTCATGATCCAATTGTGGGCGAGAGAGTCCAACCTAATTCGTTCGTCAGTATCCGGAATTTGACTACGGGATTGTCTTCGGGATGAAGCAGGAGTCAAATTAAGAGACCCGAAGAAAGGTAACAAAAGACCAGAAACGGTATCAACTAATCGTTGACGAGCCGTAGGAGAATCTGACAGTAAAACCGGAGACAACGTGTTAAGCACAGCAGGACGACGATAAAGGAGACTGAAGTACAGAAGTCAGTGGCAAAGGTGGTGGAATTACTGGAAGAGGCAATTGTGGAAGAACCGGAACAACTGGTTGAACAATAGGTTGCTGAGCAACAGGTTGTAATGGGGGTGCATTAGCACCTAATACATAAGGTGGAGGTAATCTCAACAAATGAGACATTAAAGGATCTTCATCAAGGTCTTTACTCTTTGTAGAAGGAGGCAACACAGGATAACATCTATCTATTGCCATATGATGCTGTCGTTCTGAAATTTCAATCATTTGATCAGTTTCATTATTCTTAAACTGTTGAGCAGCCTGTAGAATCGTCATATCCTGTACTTTCTTATCTTTTTTCGCTTGTTTAATTTCTTTCTGTTTGGCTTTCTTACGCCATAGGCGGAAAGAGTCAAACATTGCCAGCCTGGCTTTTCTCTTAAATAAAATTGTTTCTAAAATGTCTAATATATCAGGCTCAAAGCTACCATTTTGTGGCCACTGTAAAAGACCATCTTTCTTTGTGTATCAAATCCATGTTTTATTAAAAATAATAGGACCAAGACCATGTTTCGAATAGAACTCATAAGTGGGAGTTCCAACCGGAGGAATTGGACAAGAGTCCTCTAGCCGGGAATCCTAAGTACAATTAAAACAACAACATTTCTTAAACTTACTGAGTCCAGGCATTTCGTAACGAACTGGACTATGCACAAACTTCAAGGGGTTAAAGGCAATTAATACAGCACAAACGTACTTACCCCTCGGCTTCCACTAATGCATGAGTCGAATAACAAAAAACCAAACAAAAGAGTGGGCGCTACCCACGAATACTTAACTAAATATTTTCTCACGCCAACAGGTGTCCGTCTAACGTCTCGCAATACCAATCATCACCAGAGGGCCAAGGCAGGGCGACAGTCAGGGCAGCAGTCGTCTGCAGCCGTCGGAAAGGAGTAGCCGCGCTGCAAAAGACCTTCGGTCCACTTTCGACATTCAGGGGTCGCTTGACGTGGTTCGCGAATCCTCCAGAATTTTCTTGCGAGGCTCCTCACGACCTTCGGGCTGCACCGCTACCGCTGAAGTCGCCCCACGTTGGGAAGCCAATTGGAAAACTTGGCCTTATGGGCCGAGCGGCGCAGGGCACGCCTAAAATCTCCGGGTTCACCTGCCTTATCAGACAGAGACACGAGACACTCCGTTAGGCGTGGAAAATCAGGTTTATTAGCTGCAGCTAAGCACAGTTGTCCAAGAAGTTACACAAAGTAGATTCTTAGGAGACTGCCACTTCATTCCGTAGCGCACAGTCTTTTATACCATACATATTTACAATACCTACTCCCAAAACATACAAAACTGACAAATGAGAAAAGTTTGAAAACAAGCTATCGAGTATCTTGTGTACGCCCTTCTTTCAGACCCCGTGTTCTCCCCTCCCCTCAAGTTAATCAATGCTAATGCATGTAATTCAATTTGCAGGTGGCAGGACGTATTTGCGAGCCTCAAAGGATAGTTGTGTAACAGGAGAGTACACGGAGAGAATAGTGAAGGCCAGTCAAATAAGATAAAGTAAGGGAAGAATGATGGGACCCAAACAATCAACTAAGACAAGGATCAATCAGTCTAGACATGGATTAACTAACTCGGCCAGACCCTGACATCGGTTTCATAAACAAGGACAAAGGGTTACTTTTTAACAGGAGAGACGAGCAGCTGAAAAGGCAGAAACACTATGTTCGCCGTGTCGCCTGAGGGAGGGCAACACAAAATGGCGGCTATCACAAAATGGCGGCTGGCTATGTAGCGAAGTCGAAAATCACAGAACCTCAAGAGAAGGCATGGCTTGGCAGTTCGGGCTGGACTGTTCCCATGAGGCACAGGGTCAGACTGATTTGCATATGGCCATGTCTGAACTGGGGTGGCAGAGTGGGCTAAAGAACGGTGATGGATTAAACCCAGATCTTTTGACTGGGTGTGAGTGTTTGATTGGTTCAGATGCTCCGTCAATCACCCCCCCCCTTTTTGTACCCCTTTGTTTGCCATAAGTTGGCATGGTATGCTCAGACGTGAGTCCCTTGCTCACTTTGCCACTGGATTCAAGCAAGCCTGGCTGAAGACGGCTGAAATGCCAGAAACCGGTCCTAGGAAGCTTGTTTCCGGTCCAGAGAAGGCATGGCTTGGCAGTTCGGGCTGGACTGTTCCCATGAGGCACAGGGTCAGACGGATTTGCATATGGCCATGTCTGAACTGGGGTGGCAGAGTGGGCATAAGAACGGTGATGGATTAAACCCAGATCTTTTGACTGGGTGTGAGTGTTTGATTGGTCCAGATGCTCCGTCCATCACCCCCCACACCCTTTTGTACCCCTTTGTTCGCCATAAGTTGGCATGGTATGCTCAGACGTGAGTCCCTTGCTCACTTTGCCACTGGATTCAGGAAAGCCTGGCTGAAGACGGCTGAAATGCACCACACATGGTACGCCCCATAGGCACTAAGTAATGCAAACCAACACTATGATCTGCTTCCTGTTACTTTAACGTTATTTCCACGGCCAAACAAGCACTAAAGCTGGAAAGAAAGTCAGACAAAAAGATTTTGATCTGTGCATTACCCACTGTTACTTTCCAACATTTTGCTTGTGGATGAGAACTCCAGGGTGCACATAATAATGTAAAGGACAATTTTTAGTAAGAGGTTTTAATGCCTGATAGCATATGCTCAATAATGGGGTAATTCACAAAAGCATTTATGAGTACTTGAAGTAGTCCTCATTTAGTACTACTTTATCTCTTTTTGGCTTGGTCTCAAAGCATAGAAAATGGGAATATTCCGGAAATAATCCCAATCAATTAGTATACACACACAGCCACACACACACACACACACACACACACACACACACACACACACACACACAGACACACACACACACACACACACACACAACCACACACACACACACACACACACACACACGCACACACACACACACACACACACACACACACACACACACACACACACACACACACACACACACGCTCTCTCTAACTCTCTGTCCTCTGTCTCATGCCCCTTTTGTACAAAACTCTTAAGTTTCTCAGGCCCATGCCAAGTTGCTAAACCAGTCTGGGTTTTCATTTGCCTGATAATGAGGTAAGCCATACTACAAGTCCCAGACTGCAAAGAAAAAACTTGAAAAGCTACTATCACATGGAGGAAACTTGGGAGCTCTACATTTGAACTGTCACTGAAATTAGAATGCATGCAAATAACAGTTAATGCTAGCATGGTAAGTTACAAACATGAAGCTAATATCGTTTAGTACTTTTATTTCTTTTATTCAGGGCCCATTGCGACCTGTGGAGAATTGTATCCAGAGATTCTGGACAGGCAGAATTCCTAATACTGCCTGGTATCACCCCATACCATTTCTGGAACTACAAGTTAAGACCCTCACCATGGGAGTAACTGTACTGTACTGCATTTTAATGGATAGTTACTTCTCTGAGCACATAATAAATGTGTGCCCGCAGGCTGGCTTAAGGCAGGGGTTGGGGTGGTGGGGGAGGAATGGAACAATGTTGACTTTAAGGGGGAAGCATTACTTGCTCCCCAGGTGCTTTGACTCAGAGGAAGATGGAGGGTGATGGGGGGTGGGGTTTTGGAAACTGGTTTGTTCTGCAAGTAACCCTTTCCCAAGGTGAGTTCCCTGGCAGGTAAAGCCGGGTCTTTTGTTGCCCACCTGGAAAATCCAGGTGCAGGAATAATGGCCCAATCATGATTGAGCAAAGTGGAACCCCACACAGGGTTTTCACTCTGCTCAGCTCATAATCAGGGCCATTGTGATGTCATAATATAAACTGCAGTTTATTTCTTCGATGGTGAAGACTTTATGAAAAGCAAAGATATTTTTAATGGGATATCTAAATGATCCTCGAATGAGTCAGTAATTAACGAATAATGGGGCAGATGTATCAAGCATTTGCGTCCGTGGGACCACTGCTTACTCTTAAAAATGTTTTTTCAAACATTCACAAAGGGGAAGGGGTCCCTTCCTAATACCGAATCGCAAACCCATTTTGCGGTTACCGAATCGCAAAATTAGGTTTGCTGCATCCGAAAATACATTTTTGCGTTCGCAAACAGGCAGATCCTGTGAATCTGCCCGTTTGCAAACCAGCCGCGGCCAGTAGTGGGAGTACCTGCTGGGCGGTGACGTGGGGAGGGGGAGGGGCAGGGTGGGGGGTAGTAAACTATGGATTACGGAGGTTTACATGTAAGTAAACATATAAATAAATAAAACAAATTTCGTTGCATGCACTGCATCCCCTAATGTGATGCAGTGCGCGCAACACAATTTGTTTTATTTATTTATATGTTTACTTACCTGTAAACCTACGTAATCCATAGTTTACTACCCCCCACCCTGCCCCTCCCCCTCCCCACGTCACTGAACGGCAGGTACTCCCACTACTGGCCGCGGCTGGTTTGCAAACGGGCAGATTCACAGAATCTGCCAGTTTGCGAACGCAAAAATGTATTTTCCGATGCAGCAAACCTAATTTTGCGATTCGGTAACCACAAAATAGGTTTGCGATTCGGTATTAGGAAGGGACCACTGCTTGCTCTTAAAATATGAAAAGAAACTTTTGGTTTTCTGTTTTGTAAAGCATCTCATTTTCCTTTAAGGAAAATGGACTGCTTTACAACAAAAAAAAGATTGCTTTATTGAAAAGGAATCACGGACATGGTGGTCTGCTGATCTTAGCAGACCTTCCTCACATGTTTTTTCACAAGCACCCAGTCATTGCCTGGCTAGGATGCTGAGGAACATTTTAGAGAGGGACTATTACTTTAATAATGAATGTTTTCTACTGGAGCAGAAGGCTGTGTATTACCCTCTTTCTTCAGATGAGTGGCCAGTTACTTCTCCCTCTCATCTCCTGCTGGAACCGTTTGTTATTTCTGTCACTAGCCTTCTGCCGTCATCCCCAGCTCATTTCCATCTGACAACATTGAGAGTGAGGGTTCCAGGCTCCCAAAATAGAAGATGCTTGTGGGAAGAAGTAAAATATATTCTGGAACTTATGAAAGCATCTATCTAAATTAGTTACGTTGGTATTCTATTTTGCACAGTAGAGGAACCAAAATTCAGCAATCCTTTCCAGATCTTGAATTTCCTCAAGGATGACTTCTTGGAGCGTTCCGTTTTTGCTCCCTATGCAGTCAGTCAGATTCTATTTGGAATAATGGCAATCTTTGATGGAGCTCAAATTTCTATTCTCCACTTACTTTCAGGTTTCTGGAACTTCAAGATAATTAATTGCACCTCCTCTTTTGTCTTGATGGGACCTGTACTTGGTGCTTTACGCTGTTGAGGAACCCGCCCTTTAAACCTCTCATCTCCAAAAGATTTTTCCTGGGTATCCCCTAAAGTAGCCTTTTGGTTTCTGTTACCAAGGTGAGACACTTCTAAGATCTAGGTGCAGTGCTGGCTGCCACAAACAAAGGGTGGTGGGTTGGGTGGAGGGAGCGTGGGAGGCAGCGGTGCGGGTGGAGCGTGGGGGGTTAATAATATATATATTTTAATTTAACTTACCTTAAGCTACCGACCGCCACCAGGGTCATGCCTCCGTGTACTCTTCTTGCTCCCAGCATACACTGGGACAGACTACCTGTGCAATCCCCACGCTGCTGTCATGCTGAGAGCAGCGTGGGGATTGGCCTGAGCAGGCTGAATAGATGCTCCGCACATGACAGGGAGGCTATGCAGTTTCTCCAGCTGCCTGTACAATACAGCCAGGTTGGAAAAACCTAAATGCACATGGGTGTTTGGCCGGCCTGAAACGGCCAGCCAAACATACATGCGCACTTAGAAGTGCACATAGCACTCCTCCTTCCTCCTCCATGCCCCGGCCCCAACCCCCCCGCTTCATACGCTGGCTCAAAGCCAGCCAATGAAAAATAAAACGATGATAGAACATCGTGTTATTTTTCACCTGCTGGCTCCGAGGCATATCTTCAGGATTGTAAATTTTTACCATACAGATCACAAAGTGCACATAATGTAAATAGGTCAGTACATTGTTGCTTCTGTCAGAGAGCCCGTTTTGTTACTTGCATTTTTGAGCTATTAAATATCATCAAAGAGCTGCATACAAGCTGCAAGGTATAGACTAGAGCGTTATGGCCCCCCCCCAGTCTGTCATTATCTTAATGTTGAAAAAAGGGTTCACTTGGGTAGAAATCAAGTCTTATTAGCAAAGCCAACCCCCAAGCATGGTGTTACATTTTAGATTCTGAGTTTGTGCTTCTTCAGACCAGGCACTCTTAAGCTATACTGTCTGCCAGTAGAGATGACTTGCGACTCCTACACATCCTAACATTTCCTATACACTGATTTGCACACTTATGATTCATTGCCTATGTGTAATGTGTATTATTATTATTATCCTTTATAAATGTATAAAGCTTGCAGCTACCCAACAGGGTCTCATGGCCCTGAACAAGGGGAGGCAGGGCCATGCATGTGATTAGGCAACAGGCAAAAATAGGGGTCAGGCCAGGTCGCTGAAAAGCAGAATCTTTAATCCCATTCGGAAAGCTAACAGAGAATGACAATTCCTAAGATCAATTGGGAGAGCATTCCAGAGCTTGGGGCCCAGGTAAGAAAAAAAAGAAACTCCTCATACAGACAAGACAACACCTGAGGACTGAGAATAGTTAGAGGCTGGAGGATCTCAACTGTCGAGCCAGCACATAAGGTGTTACCAATCTTTGAATATAGGAGGGAGCAAGGCCACATTTGACCCAAAACAGGTAACATAGGGCCTTAAACTCAAGATGGACCGACTCAAGCCTTACCCTCCTGTTTGAGAGGTGCGTGCCACCTCTATGTCTGTAATCTGATGTCTAAACTGCTGTTTATGTGAAATCATGAATATTTCTATGTGTAAACTTAACGTACACGCCCATTTGGCTGCCCCCGCATAGTCTTTTTACTATGGACACGCTCACGCATCCGGCGGTAGTACAACGTGCACGCTAGTCGAGGGTGTGCCTATTTATTGAATGCCGCGCCTCACTGCGCTTGTTGCTGATTCACGCGGCAGACACACGGAACACCTTCCCAAGCCGGAGGTGCTCCCTCTTCAGGTAATTGACGATACGGCCACCCATAACCATGAGCGGTTTCAGTTGCGCTCGAGCCTTCTGTCAGTACGCTCGAACCTTCTGTTAGTTGATAGTTTTCCATTATGTTTTTAGGCATCACGGACCGCGGACGCGGCTGAATTAAGGATGCCTTTGACAATTACGACTCGGTATTAGCTTTATACGTGAGTACTGATGGTTTTGTTTTTAGTATGGACACACTTAGCGGCTATCCGTAACTCGGATAACACTGCTGCTACCTCCGTTGTATATTTTCTATTCCTCTGCAGAATAATCGTGACGAATTGCACTGATCTGATGGCTAGATAGCTTCGGTCTCGTTGACACTAGGAGTTTACTCTTCATTCGTAAGTTGTGAATTAGGTCATCTGTGATTGTATGAGTTCCACGTCCGTATTAATTTATACCAGATATGGGTCTTATGACTAGTATATTGATTCTTCACTGTATATACTATTGAGTCACTTAGCTCCCCGCCTACTTTGAGCCTTTATGGCCCTGCATATCTAATTGAGTACCAAGGCAATGAGACTTGGTGTTTCTTAAATTTGTTTTTACCTTCCGATTGTGATCATTATTTATGTATTTTTTTAGATAAACCTGGCCCCTGCCACCACCCCCACCCTACACTTCACCCTGTCCTGAGGAAGACCCCGTTTTAAGGTTACATCCATACCTACATCCTTGGGGTCGAAACATCGACTTTATCCCACATCAAAACCAGCCAGTGTCATCTACTAACTGTGGACATTACTTGCAATGCGTTTGGCATGGTTATTTGTGATTTATTGAACATTGGTTGTTCCGGTACTCTTCGGCTCTTTGAAAGCCGGGTTGAATTTTATACTGTGATTTGATGGATTTTGCCTTTTTTGTCACAACTTTGAGAACGTTGCACAAATACCACTTTCACTTGCACGCCTTCACTTCTAGGGGCACTATTGTCGTTTGATGATAAACTGCAATGACTATGTTGACACTTGTAAATACACAAGTTGCTCATATTTTGTTATACACATTCTTATTCTTAAAAAAAAAATTGTGTCTTATATGCAATTGTTGTTGGGACCCTTTTTTCTGTACTACATTGCGCCCAGGTCCCAGTGACTCACATGGGTATACCCTCATACTGTAACACAGGACCACTAAGGAGCCGTCCAATGTGCCTTTCACCAAAACGTACCTGCTCTGGTCATCTACCCTTCTGTCCAGCTCCAGGAATGCGACCCCATGGCCTATCCAAATGGTCGCCCCCCTAGGGAAGGCAGAGTAATTGGTAGAGTAAATGTGACCCCTCCACTTTTTGCACATTTTTTGTGCTTCAGAATCAGTTAAGTGAGATTCTTGGAGGAATGCTACCTGTGCCTTACGTCTGAGCAGGTATGCATGAATACAGTGTCTCTTCTGGATGGCCCCCAGCCCACGTACATTCCAGGTGACGATGTTGTTCATCCCTGTGGTACTAGCTTTCCTGGGCATGTCTGTGTGGACAATAAAGAGTTCTGCATGTGCGGAATATGTGGACCAAGCCCAACCAGGAGTCCCCCAACCCAACAACTTTAACTAACCTTGGCACAGCATTGGAACCTTGCTGTGCCCAACAATATTGTACAAATAGCACATAACAGATAACTGTGCATACGCTAACAGGGAGGTGGCTATCCTCAGAAAGGGTCATGATTACCACAGGGTCTAGAACCCAACGGCTCTACGGATCCCCATCCGGGGGGCGGGGGGAGTATGCTCAGTGCCCCTAGGGGGTTGTGTCTTTCCTCAACCGACGGACATTTGTAGGGCTTCTTCTGAGTCTTTTTCAAAACAAAATAAAAGAGAAGGACTGTATACTTTCTATACATGGGGAGACTTAGCTTATATCCATAGAACTTACAATTTGCGCCTTCTACAGTATTACACAAGTCATGGCAGAGTGATAATAGTCTGAGAAAGCTACACTAATAAAAGGATATAACAGCTCCAGGGGTGTGGAGTCCATCGCAGCGGTGAACAGCGAGGTCACTCTGTTCTCCGCGGGCTCCACATGTTCGACTCCAGTGGTCAGTTATCGAGCATGTCATCAGCCATTCCAGGCGTGATGGAGGGGAAGAGAGTAATACTGTGTTAAGTGTCAGAATGTACAGTACTCTCTTCTGAATCCGTGGATATTTTATTGATATTGTCTCGTAAAGCACCAGCTATTGCAATCGCTCCTTCCTGATCCCGTCGCTGCTGTTCCCGCGATGGGCCCGTGCTACCCATGTTCCGATTGGAGTTCTGGGAGCGGTGAGAGTTTTGCTTTGGGAGTCTGGTAGAGTCTTGTGAGGAGAAGTCTGTGTGGCTAGTCTGGCTGGAGCCAATACCCATCACCTCCATCCATTCCTCAGCATCCGCTGGGCTTTCAAAAAAGTGGGATTTCTTGTTGTGGAGAACTTTCAGCCTGGCTGGGTATAAAAGCGCATATTTGAGTTGCGCTTTCTGGAGCCTTTTCTTTATGGCCTGGTAGGATGATCTTTGTCTCTGCACCAAGATATTATTGTCTGGATACAAGGAGATACGTTGATTTTCGAACTGGATTAGTGCCTTTTCTCTCGCCTTCTGTAAGAGGCTATCACGGTCCCTATAGTTGAGAATTTTCACTATCAGAGGACGAGGTGGTGCGCCAGGTTTAGGCGGTCCGGTCGGGATCCTGTGGGCGCGCTCCACGCAAAAGTATGGGGAGAGCCCCTCAGGAGCTATTTGATCCCTAAACCACTTCTCCATAAAGTTTGCTGTCTTATTCCCCTCGCTACGTTCCAGCAGACCAATAACGCGTATATTATTGCGTCTATTTCTGCCCTCCGCGTCTTCCACCCGGTCCATAAGTCTCGCCATTTGTTGTTGCAGTTGCTGCAATGTAGACGAGTGGCTTGTAACCTTTGGTGTGAGATCCATAATGGATTGGTCGTGGGCCTAGACCTTGTCCGCCAGCTTGCTGTGGTCCACCTTAAGCAGCGTAAGGCCTGTGGTGAGGGTACCTATCTGCAGTTCAAGCGCCATTCTCGATTCACGGATCTCCTTGAGGATAAGGTCTAATTTGTCAGGCGCACCATCAGCATGATCGGTAGAAGCCGTTCCAGGTGAGGGAGGCCGACTACCGCGTCCCGACGTGCTGGAGGACGGGTCAGCTCCTTGTTGACCTCCCAACGTTTTCGCTCGGACTCTTCCCATGGCGTGGCTGTCCCATGTGGCCCGGCGCTAGTCCCCTCCAGCAGGTATCCTCGGAGGAGGAATGTCGCACTGTCTGCGTCTTTTCGTGGGCACCGTACCGCCATCGATGTAGGGAGTAGGAGAGACCCCCGCCGCGTTTGAAGGTCAGCACCAGTCCGGGTGGGTCCAGTGTGTTCAGGGGCACCAAACAGGACCACCGTCTGGTATTCGTTAGCCACTCACCCCCTATCCAGTACGTACAGCATGTAGCACCGTGGCCTTTCCCCACATGTCCTCACAGCAGTCCTCAGATGCAGTGTGTGGGTCCAGTACCGGGGGGGCCCGTCAGCTGGTGCGGCAAGTGTCTGTATCTAGTAGCAGGAGCTTTGCACTGCAGCAGAAAGGGGGAAAGGGCCCCAAGTCAATCCTATGCCAGTTCGTGGGCTCTGTGGGAAGCACTGTGAGGCCCGATAAGCAGTTAAGTCTCCTGATCCCTGAGTGCTAGTTCACCGTGGGAGATTGCATCCAGGTGCCTTCCTGGTTCGCTAGTCCCTGAGGCAATGTGTGTGGGCAAGGGCAGAGGCTACAAGGCCACGTCACTCACCGCCATGCAGCCTCGGGGTCCTCTCACATGTCGTCTCTCTCTCTCTGTGCTTCAGCCCCTACTCTGCACAGGTACACTTGCTCAGCCCACCGGGAGATCCATTATAGCAACTCTCCCCAAGGGAGCATGGGGCACAGGCGGGGGGCCGTTCAGTCAGCGGGCGTAGATTCAGCCGCAGGCGGGCCCGGCACTGTGTCTGCAGCACTCCGCGGTCAATCTGCTTTCACCCGGTCCCGTTCGCAGCCGGGACCGGGACTTTACATTTATTTTATTTATTTTATTTTCAAAGTTTTATATAGCGCGAACAAGATCTTCAACAGATATCAGAGCGCTTTACATAGAGGGGTACATGAGGGAACATAGTCAAACAATAAATCAATAGATCACACAGTACAAATAGGTGGCTGCAAAGCCCATCACGTGAGTAATAAGACAACTCATACAAATAAGTAAATGGGTCAAGCATGTAGTACAGATCGGTGCAGGGTGTTAACAGAGTTCGAGATAATAGATCAAGTGTATTTAGCCATGAGGATAGCTTTTACTTCTTTTTTAAAGAGTGTAGTGGAAGAGATAAGCCTGGTTTCGGGAGGGAGTGAGTTCCAAATCCTGGGCGCCAATCCTGAGAAGGAGCGCTTGTATGTTTTTTCCTTCCGGAATCTTCGAGGTTTCAGCAGAAGATTGTTTGTGCCTCTCGTGTTTCTAATTCCCCCAGAGATTGTCAGTTTCTGAGCGAGGTAGCCGGGTGAGTTTAGGTGTACCGCCTTGTGTGTCATGCAGGCGATTTTCAGATGTATTCTGGCTTCAAAAGGCAGCCAATTCAGGGATTTCAAGTCAGGGGTAATATGGGAGTGCTTTTTTGACCCAGTGATGAGTCTCGCTGCAGCATTCAGAGAAGCTCTTAGTGGTGCGGTAGTAGTTAGGGGGAGTCCGCAGAGGGCGGTGCTGCCGTATTCAATACGTGGGATGACTAGCGATTGTACTGCTGTTTGGAAGTCTTTGGCTGGGAGGTAGGGTTTAAGTTTCCTCAGAGTATTGATCTGGAAGTTCGCTCCCTTTGTTGCCTTGCTGATATGTTGCTGCATGTTGAGGTTGGTGTCAAATGTTATGCCTAAAGATTTTGCTGAATCCACTATGGTCGGTTGGACATTGAGTGCTGTTAGGTGCTTAAGCCATGTTTGTGTGGTAGATATTTTCGTGGGAGGTGAGATCAGAAGGAACTCAGTCTTCATAGCGTTGAGTTTGAGGTGGTTATCAGCCAGCCAAGATTGGGTGCTTCTGATCGTTGAGTTCAGACGCAAGATGTCTTTGGGGGATTGTAGCTTGAGATATAGCTGAGTGTCATCGGCGTACATGTGAAAGTTTACGTTGGATGCTTGTAGCAAGGAGGTGAGAGGTTCCATGACTAGGTTGAACAAAGTTGGGGATAGAGAGGATCCTTGGGGGACGCCTAGCGTTACAGGTATTGGCGAGGACATCAGGTTGTTGCTCTTGAATTTCTGCTACCTGTTGTGAAGAAAGGAAGTGAACCACTTGAGAACAGTTCCAGATAAACCCATTCTTGTGTTTAGTAGTTCTAGTAGATTCTCATGTTTAACGGTGTCGAATGCTGAAGTGAGATCTAGAAGGATGAGGAGGCAGGTGTCGTTTTGGTCTAGCATTTGAAGTGCGTCGTCAATTATGTGAGTCATAGCAGTTTCTGTGCTGTGTCCTGCTCGGAAGCCTGACTGGTGGGTGTTGAGGAGATCAAATTGCTCAATGTGTTTAGTCAATTGTAGTTGTGCGCATTTTTCCAACAGTTTGGCGAGAGTAGGAATATTGGTGATGGGACGGTAATTGTTGAGATCAGAGGGATTGGCTGTAGGTTTCTTTAGTAGAGGTGTGACCTGACCAACTTTGAGGGAGTCAGGTATGCTTCCTTGTTGGAGTGAGCTGTTGATAATTTTAGTCCAGAGAGGGAGAAGCAAAGGGGTAAAGTCTTTTACTGCGGAGGCAGGGAGGGGGTCCGTGAGGTGATTGGATGGTTTCAGGGTGCTGAGCAGTTTGCCAATTTCTTCTTCCGAGTATGTGCCGAAGGTTGACCATGTAGCATTGTTTTTTGGTTCAGTGGGTGCTAGGCATTGGGGTTTGGAGTAGAGGCTTGCGTCAATGAGGAGATCGCTTTTTATTTTGTCAGTTTTTTGGATAAAGAAAGCAGCGAAGTCTTCACAGGAGGGTGCCTCACGCCTAGTGTTGAGCGGTTGGGGTTGTTCCTTGGATTGTGTTCTGATTAGCTCAAACAGTTTTCTCGGGCGGTTTTTTGCTTGGTCGAGTTGGAGGCTGAAGAAGTCTGATTTTGAGCGTTTTATTTTCCTGAAGTAGGCATTTCTCTTTTTCTTCAGCTCTTTTAGGTGCATTGCAGAGGGAGCTGATCTCCAGGTACGCTCTGCCATTCGCATGTCTCGTCTATCCTCATTGAGACTCCCGTCGTACCATGGTTTGGAGATTAGTTGAAAGACGGGAAGTGGACGGCACTGTGGGACTACGCGACTTCCCTACTTGACGCGTCAGTCCCTGATGTATATTCTTAGTGGGCCGCCACCATTTTCCCGCCGCGGTAGTACAAATGATAAAGTACTCACGGGAATCAATCCTCCCAGTAATTAAGTAAAGGAAGTAAGTGACCACGTTTGAAGATTTGTGAAAGGCCAGAGAGACCAAGCGGAAAATAGAGTTAGAAGAGTTGGTACATTGCTCCAACGCAGCATAAAAGGCGGGCAATATGGCAATCATAAGTAGAGAGCAGACACCGTGAAAAGGTGTTAAAAGGTCACTGGTGATTCCTCAATTCTTAACAATTGTCATAGACTCCATTGAAGCTAAATAAAGACGGTTGTCAGAGTCCAAACAGTACAGAGAAACACAGCAGGGTGATCAAGCCAACTGTGTCTCTGTGAGAATCATAGCTGAAAAGACTGTTGATAGTATGCAAGGATCCCAGGTTGTAGTAAGCACACACCAGGAGTAAGGTGGTTAGCGGAGAAACAGAACAGCAGGGAAATGAAATGAGTGAAAAACTCACCAAGCCTAAATGGAAGTTGGCATGCCCAGGTGAGGCTGATCGGTGTAGCTTGGTCACTGGTGGGGCTGGGACTGCCAGGTGGTAACACGAAGATAGTTCAAGCTTGGGTTTTATGATGTAGTTGCAGAATTTAGAAGGTATATAAGTTGCTGTAGGAGAATTTCTTGAGAAGTAAATCCATAGAATTTGAATCCACGCAGGGTTTGTAGCCCAAATCGTCGCCAAAATGTTGTAATGTAGAAGTTCACAGGAAGCCAAATTGTAGTTCCAAGAAGCTTTATTGAAGTACAGGTTACAGAGATGAGATGTTGTAGCCAGGATGGTAAGAGGGCCTGTAAGCATGCCTGTAAGTACGCCCCACCAGGAGCAGCCTCCTTGCTGCTCAGCCTGCAGACACCAACTGACTCACTTCTCCCATTCAACATTCCATGACATATGCAACATTCCGCACATACTCAGGCTGAACAGCAAGGGGAAGAAAGAGAAGAGAAAAGGAGAGGAACATTCACCTTACTACGCAATCAGATTAATTTTTCATTTGTAATACGGTTTGCCTAAATACAACACGTAACTATTTGCAGAGCTGACATGACTGAAACGCTTGTGAATCTTGACAGGTCATGTAATCTTCCTTTGAATAAAATATATTAAATGTGATGCTTTTGAAAACATATTGAAATATAAGTGTTAAATTATTAGAAAATATATTGCTCTTTGGCTTTCCAGCTGGTACAGTCCTAATACTATTCAAGTATCAACACATAATCATCTCCTTATTTACCTTTTGGTTCAAAAGACATTGGAATTTTACAAATACTCAGGATCCATTTTTTTAAGGTAAGCATTTCAATGGATTCTCAAACTACCCTCAATTTTAACAACTTAACATGCCCAAATTCTTTCCTCAGTCGTACAACAATAATAGATCAATTGAAAATTATTGTTTCACATCTCGCTCAAACAAGCTGAAATTTCTTTTATCGTCACCTACAACCAGTGGTCCCAGGTTCTTGACTCGAGTATATTTACAATCTGTTGAAGATGAATCTTAGCTTAATATTTTAATTCTTTTCAAATTAAATATAATTCAGTCATTTGTGGTAAGCAGCCATCCTGGGATACATTCTCTTGACCTCTGACTGAGTCAGTAAGTCACCTTGTGAGACCTGAAACAATATTCCTGCCTTATGGAGCCCATTTTCTATTTGCTTGGTAAAGTTAGCTGTTCAGCTATTTAGGCTCAGATGGAGTTTGGCTTCTGACCAAAGTCATGACTTCCGAGCCACTTCTGTATGAAGGAACCCTAGAATCTAACCCTGATGTAGAACTCTGATTTCTTGCTTTGGGCTAACCCTCGTCTTTTCTCTTCTCTTACGGACAGTCCGAGCAGCCTCTGAAATCATCAAACACTCATTCTTAACCCTAATTCACCCGCTCATACATCATACCAATTCATAAAGGGGGTGGTGATGGACAGAGTATCTGAATTAAGCAGAACACTCCTACCCAGTCAAAAGATCAGGGCTTGATCCATCACCGTTTTTTAGCTCACTGCACCATCCCAGCTCAGAACCTGGCTACATGCAAATTAGTCTGACCCTGGCCCAGTGCATCATGGGAACAGGGCAGACCAAACTACCAAGCCAATTCTTTACTGAAAAGGAAACAAGCTTCCGGGGACCGGTTTCTGGCATTGCAGCCGTCTTCGGCCCGGCTTGCTTGAATCCTGATGGTGCAGTGAGCAAGGGACTCACATCTGAGCATACCCTTCCACACTTGTGGTGGCCAAAACGATTCATAAAGGGGGTGGTGATGGACAGAGTATCTGAATTAAGCAGAACACCATGAGTGTGGAAGGGTATGCTCAGACATGAGTCCCTTGCTCATTGCACCATCAGGATTCAAGCAAGCCGGGCCGAAGACGGCTGTAATGCCAGAAACCGGTCCCCGGAAGCTTGTTTCCTTTCCAGTGAAGAATTGGCTTGGTAGTTTGGTCTGCCCTGTTCCCATGATGCACTGGGCCAGGGACAGACTAATTTGCATATAGCCAGGTTCTGAACTGGGATGGTGCAGTGAGCTAAAAAACGGTGATGGATCAAGCCCTGATCTGTTGACTGGGTAGGAGTGTTCTGATTAACTCAGATACTCTGTCCATCACCACCCCCTTTTTGTAATTATTTTGGCCACCATGAGTGTGGAAGGGTATGCTCAGACATGAGTCCCTTGCTCATTGCACCATCAGGATTCAAGCAAGCCGGGCCGAAGACGGCTGTAATGCCAGAAACCGGTCCCGGGAAGCTTGTTTCCTTTCCAGTGAAGAATTGGCTTGGTAGTTTGGTCTGCCCTGTTCCCATGATGCACTGGGCCAGGGACAGACTAATTTGCATATAGCCAGGTTCTGAACTGGGATGGTGCAGTGAGCTAAAAAACGGTGATGGATCAAGCCCTGATCTGTTGACTGGGTAGGAGTGTTCTGATTAACTCAGATACTCTGTCCATCACCACCCCCTTTTTGTAATTATTTTGGCCACCATGAGTGTGGAAGGGTATGCTCAGACATGAGTCCCTTGCTCATTGCACCATCAGGATTCAAGCAAGCCGGGCCGAAGACGGCTGTAATGCCAGAAACCGGTCCCCGGAAGCTTGTTTCCTTTCCAGTGAAGAATTGGCTTGGTAGTTTGGTCTGCCCTGTTCCCATGATGCACTGGGCCAGGGACAGACTAATTTGCATATAGCCAGGTTCTGAACTGGGATGGTGCAGTGAGCTAAAAAACGGTGATGGATCATGCCCTGATCTGTTGACTGGGTAGGAGTGTTCTGATTAACTCAGATACTCTGTCCATCACCACCCCCTTTTTGTAATTATTTTGGCCACCATGAGTGTGGAAGGGTATGCTCAGACATGAGTCCCTTGCTCATTGCACCATCAGGATTCAAGCAAGCCGGGCCGAAGACGGCTGTAATGCCAGAAACCGGTCCCCGGAAGCTTGTTTCCTTTCCAGTGAAGAATTGGCTTGGTAGTTTGGTCTGCCCTGTTCCCATGATGCACTGGGCCAGGGACAGACTAATTTGCATATAGCCAGGTTCTGAACTGGGATGGTGCAGTGAGCTAAAAAACGGTGATGGATCAAGCCCTGATCTGTTGACTGGGTAGGAGTGTTCTGATTAACTCAGATACTCTGTCCATCACCACCCCCTTTTTGTAATTATTTTGGCCACCATGAGTGTGGAAGGGTATGCTCAGACATGAGTCCCTTGCTCATTGCACCATCAGGATTCAAGCAAGCCGGGCCGAAGACGGCTGTAATGCCAGAAACCGGTCCCCGGAAGCTTGTTTCCTTTCCAGTGAAGAATTGGCTTGGTAGTTTGGTCTGCCCTGTTCCCATGATGCACTGGGCCAGGGACAGACTAATTTGCATATAGCCAGGTTCTGAACTGGGATGGTGCAGTGAGCTAAAAAACGGTGATGGATCAAGCCCTGATCTGTTGACTGGGTAGGAGTGTTCTGATTAACTCAGATACTCTGTCCATCACCACCCCCTTTTTGTAATTATTTTGGCCACCATGAGTGTGGAAGGGTATGCTCAGACATGAGTCCCTTGCTCATTGCACCATCAGGATTCAAGCAAGCCGGGCCGAAGACGGCTGTAATGCCAGAAACCGGTCCCCGGAAGCTTGTTTCCTTTCCAGTGAAGAATTGGCTTGGTAGTTTGGTCTGCCCTGTTCCCATGATGCACTGGGCCAGGGACAGACTAATTTGCATATAGCCAGGTTCTGAACTGGGATGGTGCAGTGAGCTAAAAAACGGTGATGGATCATGCCCTGATCTGTTGACTGGGTAGGAGTGTTCTGATTAACTCAGATACTCTGTCCATCACCACCCCCTTTTTGTAATTATTTTGGCCACCATGAGTGTGGAAGGGTATGCTCAGACATGAGTCCCTTGCTCATTGCACCATCAGGATTCAAGCAAGCCAGGCCGAAGACGGCTGTAATGCCAGAAACCGGTCCCCGGAAGCTTGTTTCCTTTCCAGTGAAGAATTGGCTTGGTAGTTTGGTCTGCCCTGTTCCCATGATGCACTGGGCCAGGGACAGACTAATTTGCATATAGCCAGGTTCTGAACTGGGATGGTGCAGTGAGCTAAAAAACGGTGATGGATCAAGCCCTGATCTGTTGACTGGGTAGGAGTGTTCTGATTAACTCAGATACTCTGTCCATCACCACCCCCTTTTTGTAATTATTTTGGCCACCATGAGTGTGGAAGGGTATGCTCAGACATGAGTCCCTTGCTCATTGCACCATCAGGATTCAAGCAAGCCGGGCCGAAGACGGCTGTAATGCCAGAAACCGGTCCCCGGAAGCTTGTTTCCTTTCCAGTGAAGAATTGGCTTGGTAGTTTGTTCTGCCCTGTTCCCATGATGCACTGGACCAGGGACAGACTAATTTGCATATAGCCAGGTTCTGAACTGGGATGGTGCAGTGAGCTAAAAAAACGGTGATGGATCAAGCCCTGATCTGTTGACTGGGTAGGAGTGTTCTGATTAACTCAGATACTCTGTCCATCACCACCCCCTTTTTGTAATTATTTTGGCCACCATGAGTGTGGAAGGGTATGCTCAGACATGAGTCCCTTGCTCATTGCACCATCAGGATTCAAGCAAGCCGGGCCGAAGACGGCTGTAATGCCAGAAACCGGTCCCCGGAAGCTTGTTTCCTTTCCAGTGAAGAATTGGCTTGGTAGTTTGGTCTGCCCTGTTCCCATGATGCACTGGGCCAGGGACAGACTAATTTGCATATAGCCAGGTTCTGAACTGGGATGGTGCAGTGAGCTAAAAAACGGTGATGGATCAAGCCCTGATCTGTTGACTGGGTAGGAGTGTTCTGATTAACTCAGATACTCTGTCCATCACCACCCCCTTTTTGTAATTATTTTGGCCACCATGAGTGTGGAAGGGTATGCTCAGACATGAGTCCCTTGCTCATTGCACCATCAGGATTCAAGCAAGCCGGGCCGAAGACGGCTGTAATGCCAGAAACCGGTCCCCGGAAGCTTGTTTCCTTTCCAGTGAAGAATTGGCTTGGTAGTTTGGTCTGCCCTGTTCCCATGATGCACTGGGCCAGGGACAGACTAATTTGCATATAGCCAGGTTCTGAACTGGGATGGTGCAGTGAGCTAAAAAACGGTGATGGATCAAGCCCTGATCTGTTGACTGGGTAGGAGTGTTCTGATTAACTCAGATACTCTGTCCATCACCACCCCCTTTTTGTAATTATTTTGGCCACCATGAGTGTGGAAGGGTATGCTCAGACATGAGTCCCTTGCTCATTGCACCATCAGGATTCAAGCAAGCCGGGCCGAAGACGGCTGTAATGCCAGAAACCGGTCCCCGGAAGCTTGTTTCCTTTCCAGTGAAGAATTGGCTTGGTAGTTTGGTCTGCCCTATTCCAATGATGCACTGGGCCAGGGACAGACTAATTTGCATATAGCCAGGTTCTGAACTGGGATGGTGCAGTGAGCTAAAAAACGGTGATGGATCAAGCCCTGATCTGTTGACTGGGTAGGAGTGTTCTGATTAACTCAGATACTCTGTCCATCACCACCCCCTTTTTGTAATTATTTTGGCCACCATGAGTGTGGAAGGGTATGCTCAGACATGAGTCCCTTGCTCATTGCACCATCAGGATTCAAGCAAGCCGGGCCGAAGACGGCTGTAATGCCAGAAACCGGTCCCCGGAAGCTTGTTTCCTTTCCAGTGAAGAATTGGCTTGGTAGTTTGGTCTGCCCTGTTCCCATGATGCACTGGGCCAGGGACAGACTAATTTGCATATAGCCAGGTTCTGAACTGGGATGGTGCAGTGAGCTAAAAAAACGGTGATGGATCAAGCCCTGATCTGTTGACTGGGTAGGAGTGTTCTGATTAACTCAGATACTCTGTCCATCACCACCCCCTTTTTGTAATCATACATCATACCAGGCATATGTCAACACCACTTGCTTTCTAGACTTAAGCTCCAAAAAGGAAAAATGTGGAGTCCTTTTTATCACCTAACTTACGCAACACAGTTTTTACACTAATGAAGTCTGAACAGAACTCATATCCACCCTAAATCTTTTTCCAGTTCATGACAGGAGCATGAACTATGAGACAACCCACTTAACCAGTTGGTTCATCAGATCTTTGAATGTAACCAGAAGTAAGGATTTCTTATGCTATGATATTTCCGGTGTTTACCAGGCCACATATTTAGTCTTTTTGATCACTGCTACCAAGCTATAGAAATCTCTACCTCCTTCTATTAGTCTTTCAACTAACTCTACCTTTTTTTAAGTTCAAAGGGCACTCATCCTCAAACTAATTTTTCTGACTTTTCTGTCCTTTTGGGGTATTTTCTTTTTTTAAATATCTTTTATTTTCCTATGCCTATGCAGATATTATTGTATCTACTATTAGAGCACAATGACGCCTTAGCGTTAAGATCGCACCCCAATAATAATATATAGATTTGTAGATGGTTAACAGTTAATTATGGGGATATTTTTCACTGAGGGACATCAAATAGACAACGGAGCAAAGCTGCATTTGGTGATGCAGTGTGTGCAACAAAATTAGTTTTATTTATTTTTATGTTTACTTACCTTTAAAAGTCCGTAATCCATACATTACCACCCCCCACCCTGCCCCTCCCCCTCCCCACGTCACCGCCCGACCGGTAATCCCACTACCAGCCGCGGCTGCTTACCTACCATCCTTAACCAACCCCCTGCACCTTCCCTGCCCTCCTCCTAACTCCTGCAGCTGTGCTTTCTCCTTTCATTCAAAGCAGACAAGCAGTGTTTCACTGACAGGCTCTCAGAGAGCTCTGTCAACCTGGCCTGGAAGATCATTATGACGTAGTAACAATGGCTAACCAGATTTGTTATCAGCTGTTGCTATCAGTAAGTTATCATATTGAGAAACTGAACTAAAAGATAGAGGTTCTCTATCAGAGCCATACATATAACAATAATAGTAACAATCTAGCAACAAATAGGAAGTATAGGTTGAGTCACCACTGATGTTATGCCCCTATTAACAGTGCTGCATGCACATGAAACAGATTAATTCAGAATTTCAGCAGCAGAGACAATTCTTACGAAACAAGCCAGGCCTCGAGAAATCCACTCGCCCACTTACCCACTCACTATAGTGAGTCAGATTTTATTGGGGTATTTTATTCTATTTTTAGGGCCAGCTTGCCTAGTCTGTGAGCTCCAGATGGCTGTTCTGTTCATCAAAAAAGTCAATGAGTATTAAAGATACCTTTAAATCTTATTTTTATCTTGTCACATTCCCTTTGTGTTAGAAGACAAGCGTCAAATGTTACCAGTAAACTGTTTGTCATTGGTAAAGTTTTTCACCAGTTCCATGGAAAAAGTCTGTCTGGAAATTACAGTGCACTTCCAGATCATGCTTTAGTATTCATAAAAGTGGGAGTTTTTAAATATGTACTGAGAAACATTCATGTCCCCATCCTGATAACAATGGTATTAGAGAGCTCAGAGGCAAGTCATGGGCCATGTGTAACCTATATTTGGGCTAGATTATTATACATGGACCAAGGTTTAGTCTATTAAATCAAATAAAATAGGTTTTGTACAGCAGACATGCTGAACTCATATTTGAATATGCTTTGGTATGTGATAATGAAGAAAAAGGCAACTCTGAAATAAAACATTTGCCTAGGATCACTCAATTTGAAACAAGTTTTTGAGACCTGCACGCCATAGTTATAAGGGTCAATTCTATATTATTATCAGAAGAACCACTAGTGAGCTGGGAAATTGATGACATCATTGAAAAGCAATGTTAATGCAAAATATCAGTAATGGGTAAAAGACGCATCCAGCACAGTTGAAGTGCCAGCTTGGAGGATTAAGAGGCATATTTATGAAAGGGCTTGAGTCGCGCTTGCACCACACAACGTTGTATAAGTGCAATGCAAACCCAAAATGTGATTTATAAAGCCACGCAAAGCCACCTTGCTTGGCCTTGAGTGGTTTCATAAATCTTGAGTAATGCAACGCAGTGCAAATCGCTGTGTTGCAATACTCTGCGCCAGGGAGGCATTTCCATGGGCACTACGTGCGTGTTCCCACGTAGCATCCATGTATTTTGATGCATTCCCAGATGTACCAGAAGTGGTAGACCTGAGAATGTGCCAAAAATCTACGCGTCCCCAGGTGAGGCTGTTAGAAATGGGATGTTTGGTTGGCTAGGGCATGTTTCAAAGTCTGCCAGAAACCACCACTCTGGTCAGGATAAGGGAGTTACACTCCTAAAATACCCCCGCTGACCCCTTTGGTAGCTTGGCACAAGCAGTCAGGTTTATCTTGAAGGTAGTGTGTAAAGCATTTGCACGCAACCAACAGTAATACAGTGTAAGCACTACAAAAGGTCACCACACCAGTTTAGAAAAATATCCAATATTTTTTTATATTCAAGACAAGACCAACTCTGATAAAAATCCACAATACAGTACTTAAAAATCATCAATTATCAAAATATGCTTGAAAAATAGTTGCTTGATGTCGATAGCTCCTTCCGGGGCTATCACATCATCGTAAGCAAACAAATCCAAACAGTTCTGGCTGACCACGGTGTCGTGGGCCAGTTACAGTGTTGGGAAGACCCGCAAATAGTACCTTTTAGAAATGCCAGGCATCGGCGACCTCTCGTTGAGCTCCCGTAAGCACAGCATCAGTAGGCATCGGTTCCAGAGGTCGGTGCAGGAGTCGTCGGGCCCTTGAAGTCACACACATTTCAGGTCGAACTCTCCACTGTTGAAGTCAGGAGCACTGGTTTCAGCAGGTGTCGGGTGCTGTGGTGCATAGTGAAGCGGTGCCCTCAGGTCGTTGTGCGAGCAGTGGCTCGGTGGCGGTGTCAGATGGCGTCGTCGGTGAGACCAGGGTCATGGTGCGAGGTGAAGGCGATGCTCGCCGCGATGCTGGCAGGTCACGGTGCAAGCAGCGGTGTCATCATGACTGAAGCGCTGTCGTTGGCTGATGAACTGGACTCAATGGTGCAGGCATCGGTAGGCCATGGCTGCGGTGCGGGATGAGGACGGTGCGTCATGTAACTTTACGAGCGGTGTCCTCGAACCACAGTGCAAGCAGCGACATAGATTTCTGCATGGAGTGGCGGCGTCGGGGATACCAAGGCCTTGTTGTGAAGCTAGGCGGTGCAGAGTGCGGTGCCCACAGGTCGCGGTGCGAGCAATGGCTCGGTGGCGGCGTCAGCAGGCATCATCAGTGAGACCTGGGTCGCGATGTGGCGTTTCCCTCTGTGGTGCCTTCAGGACACGGAGTCAGCAGCGGCGTCGTAAACGGTGTCAGTTTCTTTTTCCTGAGACTTCTTGAACAAGGAGCAAGCTCTACCTCAAGCCCTTGGAGAAACTCACAAAAGTCGATTGCAGAACGTCCAGTCCAGTCCTTTCCCTGCCCAAGACAGAAGCAGCCACTGCAGGCCAACACAGCAAAGCACACAGCAAATTGGTAGTTCCTCCACACAGCTTCTCCAGCTCTTCTTCTTGACAGTCTTCTTGGTCCAAAAGAGTTCTAAAAGTCAGCGGTCTGGGCCCCAATAGTTATATCCCCTAATCCTTTGATCTCTTAGGCAGAGAGTGTCTGTGCCCAGCCAGAACCAGTTCTGCCTTCTCTGGTGTGACTTCCTGGCAGGAGGTGGAGACGGCATGGTCAGAAAGCAGACCAGGCCCTTTGAGGTGCAAGGAAATCTCCTCCCCTTCCCCAATTGCAGCCCAGGTCTATTCCGCCCTTTCCTGACACACCTAGACTATCTGGACCACTTCTGCTCCCCAGCCTTCTGTCATCCAAAACCCAGACAGGCAATCCACATTCCAGCAGAGGCACACAGGATGACTGAGCAGAAAATACCAACTTTCTAAAAGTGGTATTTTCAAACACAGAATGTAAAAATCACCTTCACTAAAAGATGCATCTTTAGATTCTGAGTTCAGGCATACTAAACTTTATTTTCCTACCTAATTCCCTGGGCCAGTTATGTTTATAAGATATTATAAACAAACTCCCCATTCTGTCCCATGGGAGAACAGGTAGCCTTGCAATAGTGATAAACGAAATTTTCCGTAGTTCACTATCAGCACATGCCACACACACCAGGGCATGTCCTACCTTTCATATTCACTGCACCGGGCCCACAAGGGTACTTTGGGCCTTCCTTAACGGTGGCTGACATGTAAGAAAAGGGAAGGTGAGGGACTGGCAAGTGTGTGCACTCGCCAAGTCGACATGGCAGTTACAAACTGCGTGCAGACTCGGCAATGGCGGGGTCTCAGTTACCTTTTACGGGGCTTTCGTATTGGTGGCACAATCCCGTGCTACAGACCACTAACGGCATTTGATTCACAGGCCCTGGCACATGCAGTGCACTTTACTAGGGACTGACACAAAAATCAAACAGGCCAATCATGGAAACAACAAACCATAATACATTTGACCACGGGAGCACTTGCACTTTCCCACTGATTAGCAGTGAGAAAAGTACGCAGAAACACTAAGCCAGCACAAACAGAGTCAGAACCAGGAGGTCAGAAAGCAAAAAAACTCAGGGGAAACACCCGAAAAAGATGCCAAGTCTAACAGAGGCGTTATGGAGAGAAATATGTTTATTTCTGTTAATTGTGTTCCTCATTTTGCAGCACACATACAAAGAGGAAAGGTGCCCCTTCATGCACAAAAACAATCCTCCTTACAACTCACGTATCCTTGCACTATGGTGCAAGTGCCTGTGTTGGCACAAGTCAAGCAAAAGGGCGTAAACACATGGGAAAAGGCAGGAATGTACTGACTTAGATACAGCACATTCCTGCTGTTGCCCTGTCACACAGCAAAGCAAGGTAACTTGCTGCGCAGCACTGTGTGACTTGGCCATAAATATGGCCCCAAATGTATTACCAGAAACATTTATTCCATTCTGCATATAGGTTACCTCAAAGCAATTAGAAGCATGGATTCAGGTGCAAGGTTGGAAATTCAAACTCAAATGATAGGTGTTCAGCAATACATTAAATTCCTACATGTTCTTAACAATTGTCCCATTTAACACACCCTTAAACATAATTAGCACGTATGGAGGTGACATCCAAAAGTCAAATCATGAACCATGGAAAACGCTGAAAGCAAATGAGAACGACAGCAGTTGGTGACAAACATCTTAAGCGCAGAAGACGGACATGTCTCGTTACAACGCAAGCCATTACTCCGCATGCCATTACAGCACAGTCGTTACAACGACTGCGTTGTTACCCTTACTACGCTAGTCATTACATTGACTTGCAGTATATGGCACACTGACATTATAAATGTTTCATTTACTATTCCAACTCCAGCCTACGTAACAGTAGGGAAGGTGTTGGAATAGTAAACTATACTATTTCTAATGTTAACATGCCATGTACTGCAAGTCGATGTAACAACTTGCGTGATTACAACGAGTTTGTTGTAACAACCGCGTTGTAATGGCATCGCATTGTGATGCCCGCATTTTTAGGGTTGTTCCCTGCAGAAGACACTTGCTTCTCTAATGAAATTTGCTGATACACCAGTGTTTGGGGAGGAAGAAGGAGACATTCAAATGGAAAGAAGGGCTGCAACAAGAAGCCACTAATTTACATGTGATCATGATATAACAGCATTAACCCTTGATCACACACTGCCCCCTCTTTCTGTAGTATTTTATAACCCCATGATCATGCTACAAACAGGAAACTTAGTTTCATGCACAACCTGAGAATAATATAATTAAAAGCAGATTCACTCTAAATATTGCAAAGACATACAATATTTCAGGATATTAAATTGATGTTATTGTCCTGTTAGGGATCATCATTAGGACAGTGATGGTTTAGTATCAATACTTAGGCTGCCAGTGATCAATAGAGCACATTTGTGAGATGTGTTAGCATAGAAAAATGCTCTCTAGAACAAGTACTGCTCACCTTTCAAGGTGAACTCCTCAGGACAGGTGGGCAAACAGAAAGGATTAACAACGATTTAAATGACAAATGTAGAACCGATCAACAATGAACAGGCAGGAGATGGCCGCGTTTTAGCTCGGCTCCGTTCGCTTTCCTGTCTGGAACGTCTATCCTGTGTTTTATCCTGCCCCGGGAAGTATTCTTTGATAGACTATGGAACTACGACACTTCACAGGCACTTACCGTTTGATCCGTTTGTTCCTGGGTGCCGCGGATCCTGAGCTGCGCCCTTGTCTGCTTCGGGGCCTCCGGAGCGAGCGGGCCTGACACTCCGGCGCCCGGGCGGGACGGAGCGCTGTGGCCGGCACTTGGTGGCGGTGTGGGTTCGGTCGGAGAGGCCGATGTGCAATTAGACCGGTGACGGCTATCCGGGCCTGTTCCGGCGGTCCTGCGGCCTGGTGTTGGGGCGCTGCCTTCCATGGACGGGGTTGACCATGTATGTGGCTCGTCTCCCCTTTGTTCTCCGGTCCGGCCATTTTGAGTCCCTCCGCCCGGACTCGGAGAACGGAGCCGGTGGCGTGTGGGGAGCCGGCGACTCGCCTTCTTCTGGTGGCCCCCCTTCCTGCTCTGGTGGTGCCTCTGCTGGTGGTCGGCTGTATCCTGTTTGCCCCGCTGGTGCCCGGACGGGGGTCGGAGTTTGCCGCGGCCCCGCCGGGCTTCTAAGATGGCGGCCGGCCCCATGTCTCTCGGCCTGGCCGGGACTGGCGATGCTGGTCCGCCGCATGGCACGTTTGCTGAATACCGTAAAGGTGATCCTACGCTTGGCGACATCCTCGCCGCCTTGCGCTCCTGGGGCGCTCCCATGGCCGCACCTATCATTGACCTGGAGGAGGATCATCTTGCCGGGCCGGCTGGGCCCCCCTTGGTTGGTGCGGCTTCATCTCTGTTGTGTGCTGCTGGAACTTTCCTGGAGGTCGTGGGCCCGGCGGCTGCCGTCGGAGTGGGTGTACGGATCTCTGCTGCCCGCCTTCATCCTGAGCTCCCCCCTGTGCCGGGGGTCCGCCGGCCGGGTCCCATCCGGACCGGCCTCGTTGGATCTCCCTTTCCTTTTTTGCCTCGAATGGCCGAACGAAGATCCTGTGATTGCTCCGCCGGATCGGCCGTCCTCATATTGTCGCTGGAACTGTGCCTGCATTGCCTGATGTGGTTGCCGTCCCTTCCTGTTCATCCGGGTAGCACTCGATATGGCTTGTGTGGCTTGCCGTTCGGACTCCCTGTTATTCATCTCCTGTTTCGCATGATTTGGTTCCTTGTGCGTTGGACGACTACAGCCTGTGATAAACAAGGACAGGGTTGAGATGAACTTGCATCGGCGGACTATTATCTTGCGGTATGGTTGGATGATCCGTTTGTAATTGTATGACTATGTTTGATTCTCCTTCATGTTCCTGGAGTTTATCCTTGTGCTTATTATCTTCCCGTGGGCTCTGAGTATTTTCGGACGGGGGGGAGGGAGCTGATGGGGTTTTGATAATATGGCTCCTCTCCCGTTGTTCCTTCCCTGTTTTCCCTTCTTCTTTTTGTCTTTGTGGTTCTTTCTTACTTATCTCTTCTATATTTCGGGTTCTGATTAGGGCGACAGGCACGCTGCCGGGGGGTAGGCCATAGCCTTCTGCAGGGGTGCAGGGTGGGATGTGTGGGGTGGGGGGGGGGGGTCTGTCGTGTTGTGTTTTCCCCTTATTCTTTTTGGTTCTATGGCTCTTATGTATCCCCTCTTTTTTCGAGACGCGGTGTCGGCGTGTGGCCCCCTGGGGTGTGTTTGCTAGCATGGGCCTTCTGGTATTCCTGCCATCACTGTTTACTACGCATTCATTCCTCCTGTTACCATTAGTTCCATGTACCGGTCTATTCTCGAGTGCTTCGTCAGCCGTGGGGCGCGTGCAGTGATGCTGCGTTTTTACTTCTCCCCCCTTTTTTTCTTATGTCCTTTCCCCCCCCCCCTTTTTTCTCCTCTCCCCCTTTTTTCTTTCTTTCCCCGGGTTGTTGTAACAGAGGGCTCTTTGTTTTGCAAGTCTAATTTTAGTTTTGTGTATTATTATGTGTTTTCGTAGTGGTGGGAGGGCGCTGGGCGGCGGTTGCAATTGCTTATTATTGTGGGACTCACGTTCTGCCTTTACCAAAATGTAACTGTTCTTTTTGAATTTTCTTGCGTTTGATACTTCTGCTTGCTCGCGGCCCACCACGGCCCTCTGGACTTTACGGATTACCATTATTCTGCGACACCCTTTCTTCTATTATAAAATCAACCTTCTCTCATCCTGTTCGTGATGTTTGCTCAGTGGCTTTTTGCCTTTGTTTCTTGTATGGATTGCTGTGATATCCTCTTGCTGCTTCTGTATTGCCTGTTATGTTTCTTTCATTGTGGTGGCCGGCCCGATGGGTTGTAGGCCCGTATCTGTGAGCGCTTTCTGTACAATAAAGGTTTAAAAAAAAAAAAAAACAATGAACAGGCAAAAAGCTAGGGGCTCACAATACCTTTGTCGAAGCACTCACTGACACCATTATATGGCAGGAAATGCTCATAATAATGTCTGAGTATGTTTGTCATAACTCTTGTATATTATACCACAAAGCTAGATGCTCACAATACCTTTGTGGAAGCACTCACTGACACCAATATATGGCAGGAAATGCTCATAATAATGTCTGAGTTTGTTTGTCATAACTCTTGAATATTATAACACATATAACCATCCAACATGAGCAACAGTCTCTGCAAATCACATCACGTCATAACCATATTTTCGAGACGCGCACAAAATACATAACATAGTTGACTTGTACTCTGGTTTCCCTCATATTTGTCATCATCGGAACTGTAGTTATCTGCACCAACCTTATTTTCCTCATGTGGCAACAAGGACCCTCCTCCAGGATAACACAGGGAAACAACATACAGGGCCTGATTTAGATTTCGGCGGACAGGTTATTCTGTCACAATGGTGATGGATATCTCGTCTGCCGAAATATAAATCCCATAGATTATAATGGGATTAATATTTCGGTGGACGGAATATCCATCACCATTGTGACGGAGTAACAGGATTTATATTTCGGCAGATGGGATATCTGTCACCGTTGTGACGGAGATACACGTTTGCCGAGATCTAAATCAGGCCCATAGTTACCATCAGTTTCATACTTTAACACCACAGATAGTTTGGTGATAAAAAGTTATATCATAAAGCTCATCTGTGGAATGCCAACAATATGGTAGCTTTTAGATTTTAATTTACTAACAACTGGTATAGATGTGTGTTCACTATTAAAGAAATTAGGGTTTTAGCCTTTACTTTCACAACCAGTGAAAGACCCTCACCAACTCAAGGCACATGAGGGGTGTGAGCAGCAGATGCGAGATGTGTAGCGTGAACAGACTGCAATCATGGATGCTTTCCTTTTATTGTAGGGATCGGTGTGCGTTAATAATTATTATTGCACAGTTATCCATGAAAGGGCTCGTAGGACAGATTCCAAGATATTGTTGAAAATACAGCATTGAGGATGCCCTTTTCTCACACTGAGTATGAGCCATTGGCTTCTATTGAGAAGGTATGGTCAAGCATCCAAAATCTTTGGGCTATAGTTATGACCTAGTTTGAGTCACTCTAATACCACGCAAAGTGGTGCAAAGGCGACAAAAACATATAGTCATATTTTTTTTAATATATTTTTTTATTTTAACAGTAAGACAAGAGCAGGCAATACAGATATCAGGTGTTTCGCAGTAAAATACAGAACAGGGTCAGGCGGGGGAAATATACAAACAATAATCACTGTAAGGAGTAAAAGGCCCATCACGGGTACACATAACGGAAACAGGAAATAAGCAATCTATTAAGCAATCAAAGCAATCCCACCCGCGTGACCTCGTCCACAATGTTACAGGATAATTAAGCCAGCGAAGACACCCGGACAATAAAGGATTCGTGAAAAATAAACAGCCCATCTCTCGTAGAAGGAAAAAGAAAAGACAAAAGGGGCCATAGAACAAAAGAAGGCAAACTAAAAAACCCCACCCCTAACCCCCCACCCTGCACCCCTGCAATGGCTACGGCCTAACCCCACTAGCAGCGTGCCTGTCGCCCAAGAACTACCCTAAAGGAAGGGAAAAGAGAAAGCGGAGGAGGAGAAAGCAAACACACTCCCGGTCTCCCGTACCCCCCGCCAACAGCGATCACCCCGAGACATGGTAAAATCAATATTTAGCAATTATACAAACCAGTCAGGGGAGGATAAACAACAACCACCCAATTCTCGTCACAATATAGGCACAACCCCGGCATCGCTAAAAGCTATTTTATCGGAACCCAGCGATAAAGTTCAGCCCTGGCCAGTACGGTCCGTCATAAGAGTCTTTGCCACTCGAGCCGCCATTTTGAAGGAAAAGGCAAAGCGTCCACAAAAGTTCTTGTCAGCACGGGAGGATCGAATACAGGATAAAAGTTCACGGCTCGAACGAGGAAAGGTGTCCAAAAACAGCGAGTATCCTAAACCATCACCAAGGAACTCGTAGCCACATGGAAGACCGTCTATAGATGCGTTAGGCGGCAGCAGGATCAGGCAAGAGACGCTAGCGAGAAGCACGGGCTGGCTTGTCGGTGATAGGGGACCATCAAGGTTCATGAACTCCGGGTTATGCACAGGGACCTCAACCTCTGATGTGCAATGCACCGCTGGTACCATCTCTAGCTGGAAACCAATCGAGGTGTCGTCCTCAGGTTCCAGGATACCGTCCACTTTCACCATCAGTGTCCGGAACACAGCGACTGTGTGCGAATGGAGCGCCCCAATGGCGGCCACAACAGCCTGCAGTGATGGCGCACCTTCCGTCCGCTCCATCCCCTCTCAATAGGCGACAGAGCTGGACTTGAACCCCGGAGGCCGGCTGCTCCGGAGTCGCAGGCCACGCAAATCTGATATCAAGTAATGGGCGCTCCTCGTCTTACAGAACACACCTTCACCGTCAGAGAGGGCCCCAGCCCGTCGACCCCGGGAGGGCAGCAAGGTCTCCGGGCACCGGACCCCCACCACAGCAGCCGGCGTGGCACGCTGGTGTGTCCTCGGTGTAGATCGTTCAAAGGATCGTCACAAAAAGTCAACAATTCAGGCACTCTTCGGGAGACCGGGCTCAGTCCAGGTCTCACGGCCGATGTTGTTCAACTCTGACCCGTATAGTCTAGAAATCGAGGCCCCGGCTTCCACACGTTGTTAGGCCGAGAATGGAAACACGGCGTATCTTCGTCAGCCGATGAGGTAGAAATCTTGGGATTGCACCTTTAGAAGCAGTAGACCTTCATAAACAAGGAAATCAGGTGTAAGGTCAGGATTGAAGACAGGATAATCGAGCTGCTGGCGGAGGTCAGCGGAGCCGGGAGCTTACGCGGCCATCTTGATTCATAGCGTAGCTCCTCCCACTATAGTCATATTTTTGAAGCCACGCAAAGCCACTTTGCGTGCCTTTGAATGGCTTAAAATAATGGAGTAATGCAACGCAGCACAAATTGTTGTTTTGTGTTACTCTGTGCAAGGGAGGCATTCTATGGGTGTTGTATGGGTGTTCCTATGTAACGTGCATGGTTTTTGGCACGTTCCCAGATTTATCAAACCTGGTAAATCTGTGAATGAACCAAAAAGATATGCCTACCCAAAAGAGGCATAACAAGGAGAAATATCTTTATTGCCCCTCGTTGTTTCCTCTTTCTATGTGTGCTGCATTCTACTGCACACAGAAAGAAGAAAAAGCCTCTCGGGATTGTTTTTGTACAGAAAGGGGCCCCTTACTGCACAAAAAACAATCCTGCCTACAACCACAGGCACCCTTGCACCATAGTGCAAGGGTGCTTGCATTGGCTCTAGGCGGCCAATATGGCGCAAGATTAAAGGAAAGGAATGCTCCGTATTGTATAAATAAGGCGCATTACTCCCTTTCCCTGTGACACAGGGCAGCACAGCAAGGTAATAAATATGGCACTTAGTGTGTCATTTATTTAATTATACACCCGTAGCAGAATGCACCCGGGATGTAGAACACTTTCTTAGTGATCTCTACTGATGCATCTGAAGGCTAAAATACCACACTACAAGCCAGATGTACGATCATTAGGAACAGCGATTTCCTAAGTATGATTCCCTGCGAATCACAATTAGGAAATTGCTATTCCTAATGTATGAAACTCTTTTGAGCTTCAGTAGCGATTCATAAATAGACCTACCTCATGAATATGAATGCGATAGATCACAATTTGTGACCCGTTAGGAATCGCAGCCATCACAGGAATAGTGGCCTGCTAAAGTCAGTAGACCACCATGTCTGTTATTGCTTTGAAATACAGCGATCTTTTTTTTAATAGCAGCACGTTTTTGTTAAAAGAAAACAGGATGCGTTTAAAAAGAAAAAAATGAAACTTGAGCATTTCACTTTTGAGAGTAGGCAGTGGTCTGTGGAACCACAGACTGCCCTTAAAAACTATTTATTCAACCTTTCTCAGAGTGACCCCCTTCCCATTTGAGAATGGAAGCTCTCAACACACCGCTTCCTAATACTGATTCGCAAAGCCCAAATTATAATTTGGGAACACGTTACTGAATTGCAATTTGGGTTTTATACATCCTAAAATAGCTTGATCCTGTGAATCGGGCTGTTTGCGACATGAAGAATGCTTTATACTTCTAGCCCTACATGTCTTAAAATAGCTGTTATCAAGTAAACAGTCAACCTTTGGCCATTTATTTTATTTCTAGACTCAGATATCTTTTATATCATACAAAACGTTGCATAATTTAATCATCACAAGTTTATGACTAAGCTTTGTATCAGTAGAATTGAGCAATGTCTGACTAGACATCCAATTTAGTAACTCCATCGCTGAAAATAATCTCTTGACAAACTGAGCAAGCCAGTTTCTGCCAAATGTAGTTTTGTCAGTCCCTGGAACCCTTACAAGATTCCTAACTAAAGCCATACAAATTCAGTGCTCGTGTTTCTATATTCAGCGGTGTAGTCCCTGTAGCTTGGACTTTGGTGCTCCCCGATTTGAACTTTAGAATCAAATCGGGCCCGCATAACACTTCTGAAACATTTTCATAAGAATGACAGACAGAGATCTTTTTAATTGCTATATGTAGACATTAAAGTCAAAATACAGAATATGCTCTCAGTAAATTAGCAGCAGAGTATATAAATAATAAGTAAAAGAACTCAGTACAGTTCAGTATAAAATCTGGCAAAGATTTGCCTTCTAAGAATGGGAGTAGGGTCTCTCTGGCATTAGCGAAATGAACACTCTTATATAAGGCTTTGGACAATGGGGTTAATACATGGAGGGGGGCAAATGATTCATTTACATAAACATTGAGAAACAGTCTAAAGGAAACATTTCTACACCGAATACATTCAGTGATTTCTCACCACCAATACATTATGGTTTGATCATTCTCACAGTCTTGGTTACACAGTGTAACTGATACAATGTTAACAGGGCTAGGATAAGCAAGATTTGTCCTTGGCTTAGTACATTCAGGAGACTTTCTCTGAGAACATTTTGTGCTGACTTGTGTGAAACTAGCTACTTTTATTTTAGCAGTGAAATCAACAATAATATTACATGACCTATGATGACGTTTAAACAAGATGGAAGACACTGTAAATGTGGTTCCGTATTAGCAATAGGTCATATACAACGCAGGATTTGTATTAACAAAAAATTAGCACTCACAGTTTCAATATTGCCCCTGGTATATAGTGCAGCTCAACACCAAGTTTCTCCTCAGAATAATGAAGTTGTTATTGGAACTTCACCGTGAACTGGAGCCTGTATTTTTGTATCACTCTTCCTCCTCTTATGTTTCAGTGAATACACATTCATCTTAGTCACACTGATAAAAAAATGTAAGTGTACACTGATCCAGGTCACATTTGCTAGTAAGTTCGAGTGGATACACTTTTATTGAAAGTGAACAGAAGAAAAGGACAGGTGGGAATGTGTGAGGAAGAAGGAGACACGATTTTAGAGGAGGCCGGGCAGAAAATGCTACATTTACCTCCTTTTGCTACAACTTGCTCTTGTGCTTGGACGTCTGGCACATGATCCCTCATAATGTGTGGGTCAGGAAAGGGTGAGGTAGTTACTGTGCCTGGTTTATTCTGAAACCTTGGCGTGTGGTATTACTGGTATGTTTCTCTGGAAATTAGGTGTTTTTGGAAATTGAGAAATTACTTAGCAGAATTTGGTATTTTATGTAACAAATTCTGCATGTATCAGAATATGCTATGTGTTTTTGAACCCAGTAAATTTTAACAGGGACATGGTGTACAAGTGCTACCTGGGTTTTGTGTGATTTAACCTCTAATAATAAATCAAACTGTATCTCCTTAGTGGCAGCTTCAAATTAATCAATATGGATTTTAAAATAAATTCCGAAATTTTATTAAGATGTTTGCCTGTTACTTTAGCCGCAAGCTACTAAGGTCGACCCCAGATGGCAGTAACAGTTGTTCTCTAGAGGAACAACACAGAGCACAGGCTGCCTCTGAATAGTAAACTAGTAGTAGTATCAAGTCACAACATCAACCCACCATGGGCTTTGGACATACCCCACTGCTGAAAATGGGCATGGGGCCAGTTTAGGGCAAGGCCAGGATTAGGTCTGTAAAGTCTTGAAAAATATTCCAATCAGGTCTTTTCCCTATAAAATTCTAGACTTTGCCTACACAACTTGTTACAGTTAGAGGACAAAGATGGAACCTCTCTATCCCTCGCCAATAAACATAACATCTGCTCTCACTTGCATCAGTGTTCTTTCTGGACTGAATTTGTCCATCAGAGCTAAGGATTGGAACTTCCTCATTTACCCCCAGGGATTGTCTATTTTGCCTTCTCTTGGTGCACTGCTAACTGCTTTTGGAGAAACACGAGCTGAGGGGTAATAAACCTGAACTGCTGAACTGTGGAGGTTAAGAGACCAACAGACCTGCCAACTCACACAGTGCCACAGTGTGTCACACAATTTCGGCTCCCTCCACCAGGGCACTTGGTAAGGAGCCAAAATCACACAACGGCAGGGAAATTAGTTGAAATCCACGGTAAAAAGTGGCTTTCCAGCCCGTTTTCTGAGACAATATGCAGCCAATACCAATTAAGAGGCATGAAAACAACCCAGGACATCGGTGACAGCCTCAATTACCCTTTTTTCTTAATTGTCAGGAGGGGATGAGGGGTTTGGTGAGGGGAAGAGTGCCCCTTAGGTATATCCTGGCAGGAGGCTCCTCGTCTCCAAGACCCCACCCTCTCCTCATATGGTGACATTCACTTGTAAGTTGGCAGGTGTAGCATCCATCGTTATGAGGTACAGAGCCTTTGGACGGCGTTGAGACCGCCCCACACCCACTGGAATAATGCACCCCCATGCACTTTTTGGAGTTGGGCAGAAAGACCCCGAGCGGTCTCCTTCCCTTTATTTTATAACCTTGGGCCATGCCTGGCCCAAGTGTGAAGTGTGTCTAAATCCGGCGTGCCTGCCGGCAGATCGGCAGGATTGCTAACCTGCAACAGCAGGTATGGAACAGAAAAGTCAACCCAACCGTAATCACTATTAGTCAATTACTGACACAGTAGTGAAAGATCGTGGTCACTTTTTGTGCTGGGGCATGATCACAAGCCATACAGTTCCTTCCTGATGTATTGGATTCAAATGTTACTAATCACCACTGGCCTCATTTATACTTGGCTGCAAATGTTGTCGTTTTTCGCCAATTGTCAACTCATGCAAATTTCACAGTTCCGCATGAGCAGACAATGGTTGTACGCCAGATCATACATATGCGCGCTGAGGTGGTGGATATGTTCCACTACCAGCACTGTGCGTAGAATGCATGCAAGTGCGCATGCGTTACTTTTCCTTTTTATTTATGTGTGAGTGATGCTTATTTGTGTGTATGCATGTGCATTTCTGTGAGTTAGTGTGTTTTGCATGTTTGTGTATTTGCTAGTGTATTATGTTTGCTTTTAATGTTTGTGTGTATGCTTGCTTTAGTGTAAATCCGCCTGAATGGAGAGTCTGGATCCGGGCATCTCTGTTCACCTTGGGCTAATACATGGTCGCATGTGTGCATAATGGCAGAGGTGCGGCAGTAAAGGGCAGAAGGTCCGTAGCACCTGTCCAGCAAAAATAAGTTTAACAAGCATTGGAAATGCAAAAGGTCTCGCATTAGAAAAGTTGGAGCTATTGGTATTGTAAATATAATTTTTTTAAAGTTATATTTAGGTTTTTAAAATATTAAAATTATTAATATTGTTCTTTGAAATGCCAATAGTTATAAAATTAGCAAATGTGACACCTATAGCATTAGTAAAGCTACATGTTTAGTTTTTCCCTGACTTACATGTATTGATATTACAAATCCCAATGGCTTTGGTCTTTGCTTTGAGTGTTGCTGTGGTGGCAGCATGGGAGAAGAGAAGAGAACAGGGAGTTAGAGAAGGAGAAGGAGGTGGGTGGAAGAGAGGGAGGGCGATAGATAGAGGGAGGGAGGGCGATAGAGTGAGGGCGATAGATAGAGGGAGGGTGATAGATAAAGGCAGGGGAGGGTGATAGATAAAGGGAGGGCGATAGATAAAGGAAGGGAGGGCGATAGATAGATAGAGTGAGGGTGATAGAGTGAGTGAGGGTGATAGAGTGAGTGAGGGCGATAGAGTGGTAGAGTGAGGGCGGTAGAGTGGTAGAGTGAGGGCGGTAGAGTGAAGGCGTGAGGGCGGTAGAGTGAGGGTGGTAGAGTGAGGGCAGTATTGTGGTAGAGTGAGGGCGTGAGGGCGTTAGAGTGGTTGAGTGAGGGTGGTAGAGTGAAGGCGTGAGGACAGTAGAGTGGTAGAGTGAGGGCGGTAGAGTGAGGGCGCTAGAGTGGTAGAGTGAGGGCGCTAGAGTGGTAGAGTGAGGGCAGTAGAGTGGTCGAGTGAGGGCGGTAGAGTGAGGGTGGTAGAGTGAGGGCGGTAGAGTGAGGGCGGTAGAGTGGTCGAGTGAGGGCGGTAGAGTGAGGGCGGTAGAGTGAGAGCGGTAGAGTGAGAGCGGTAGAGTGAGGACGGTAGAGTGAGGGCGGTAGAGTGAGGGCGGTAGAGCGGTAGAGTGAGGGCGGTAGAGTGAGGGCGGTTGTGTGTGGCCAGTAGAGTGAGGGCGGTAGAGTGAGGACGGTAGAGTGAGGGCATGAGTGCGGTACAGTGGTAGAGTGAGGGCGTGAGGGCAGTTGAGTGGTAGAGTGAGGGCGGTAGAGTGAGGGCAGTAGAGTGGTAGAGTGAGGGCGGTAGAGTGAGGGCACTAGAGTGGTAGAGTGAGGGCGGTAGAGATTAATGATATAAGCATAAAATATTATTCTTGACTGCAGGAAATAGGTCTTTAACATAAATGTTTAGATGCCACTTTGATTACGAGGTTTTTGCCTTCCTAGAGCTGAGCATGCACTCAGTAACACACACAGAAAAAAGCCAACAACAGAGCATTGAGTAAAATGCAACACAAGGAACAACTGCACTGTGTGTGGTGCACATACAACATGTAAAACCGGAAACTGTGGGCTCTGTTCTTCAATATGTATGTGAATTATTTTACAAGCACTCTGGACATCAATTTTTACCTTCTCATTCTATGTAACTTCTTGGCGACCCAACCCGTGCCCCCAATAAAGCTCCAAAATCGTCATCGATTACTTTTTTTTCAGTTGATCATAATTTTAAAGTGTCAAGAAAAAAACGCACTTTCTCCGTCTCAATGTTGAAATAAGAAATTGTAAGTGTGCATTAAACAAGCTGATTATAATAAAGATTTTCTCAGTTCCTGCATCCATCAATGAGTTTGTCCGAGGCTGACAATATTCTACCAGAAAAGTCTAGAGGCCAAAATGATTCAAACATTAACAAGGTGTGAGCAGGGGGGGGGAGCGGATCCCTTTGCCCTTTGAAGTGAAGCTCTCGGCAGAGCACGGCCTCGAGGCCGTGAAAGACAGCAGGGATGTAATTAGGGGGGAGGAGAAGTAAGTGAGGCCGAGTAATTGGCCCCCTTGTTTTTTTTCGATAGTACAATGTCCAGAAATGCTCTAAATGTATCCAACAGAAACCACCTACAACTGGTCAAATTACGTTTCTAGCAGAAAATGTGGGTTATTTCACTTCCCTCCTCTATGATTTCAGTGCTGAAAAAAATGCTAATCGCTATGCACAAGTCACTGTTTGAAATCAGTATACACAGAGCGCAGTACACTGTCCAGCTTTCCATTCTGGTAAGGCACAGGGGAGCCTGGAGAGCAAGTCATGTTGCGCAACATACTACACGCTTCCGGAGAACTCCAGTCAACATTCAGAATAATGTCTTAGACAGATAGGACGACAAACCAACATTTCAACTTCCCCCCTGCCGTGCTCCGATAATAATAATGGCGACCTAGTTAGTGGCAAGCAGAGAAAGCTAAGAAGAAGCACGGTCAACTCCAGGCTGGCTTCAAACTCAGCAATACTTACAAAAACGGCCGGGATATGAGAGTTAGAAAGAAAACAAGCCACAGGAAAAAACATGGACAACACGAGGTGAGCGAGTAATTTACAAATTGAACGGCATGAGGCGGGGAGGGAGGGGCTAAAGGCAACACGACCAGGTGATGGGAAAAGTGAAATGTGGGGCATGCTTGGAGTAGAGAGAAACATGGGAAACAGGAGGGGAGTGGAAAATGTACAACTTGAACGGCATGGGGAGGGGCTAAAGGCAACCCAACACCGACACCAAACACCCGGTGAAAGAAAACAGGCTGCGTTGTATGAAAAGAGGGCAGGCTTGGAGCAGGCAATTAACATTTGAGGCCGAGGCAAAGGAAACGAGTTATGGCGACTGCTGAAAATACCAACCACAGCCAGCATGACCTCGCATAAACCAGACATTTGGTTAAGACAGTTGCGCGCTCGGTGGGCAGATGGGTAAAAATGACCCTAATTAAATGAAGAGCAGGGCAGTGGGAGCGCGCTGGTTTTACTTTCATAGTGAGTGTATGCGGATAACGGAGTTGGAACAAAAGGAGCAGCGAACACGTCTGCCACGCCGGGCATTGCTGTGGGGAGGGGGTCGTGGGGGCCAGAATCTCAAACACATAACGTCCAGACGTAGAGGCAAATCCACATGAAACAAGACGGAGGGAAGGCAGAGAAGGGGAGGGGGCGGAGCGGGTAAAAAAAAAACAAGACGGAGGGAAGGCAGAGAAGGGGAGTGGGGAGGAGAAATGCGACACGGCGGGCAGGGGAGGGGGCCAAGCGGGGAGAGCGGCGATGAGGGTGTGAAGCAGCAGGGGCCTTTGAAGTGAAGCTAAGCTTCACTTCAAAGGTGTGGGAGGAGTGCTGCTGGGGAACAGATGGCGGTTTGATGATGTGCACCCGCATTTTAGGTCAATGCGCTTGCGCATTGACCTAAAAGCGCACGGGCACAGCATGAAATCGCCAGTCAATCGCCAGTCTAGGTAAAGCTTATTTAGGCCCCTATAGTCTCGCTCTGCTCAATGCGCATGCGCATTGAGAGGCGAGACCTAAAAATGCAAATGACGTCCATAAATATCCCCTGAAAAATTAACACTTAGGCATTTGGCAACAGGGGCTCACTCCCAGCTCTGGTATTATTCATTCTCTCGTGGACCAAAACTCCCCATCTTTCTCTCATCCAAAAGTGCTTGTTTAACATGCCTCCCTCAAAACCCACTACAGGCTTCATTTGCAATGAACAGCTCAACAACGGTATAAGTGCTAAACTTGAAAGGCAAGAGCATGCTTGAAAGTCCTAGAGCACTGGCTTCCACGGTAGTATAACATACATGCTAACGGCTCCAAAGTAAGAGAAGTCTGTACCCTAAAGACAATACTGCCTTGCACAGCAGGGACCCATGAAAATAAATAGGAGTATATAACAGTGCAACATCCTTATTTTGTTCTTAGTACAGATGTAAAACTATAATGTACCTGCAGGTACCAGAGTGTCAAGGACTGGCTTGCTCTTCAGGTTATTCTAGAGCAGGCTTCTCCAACAAGTACCTCATGAGTTACTGGTAGATCTCTAACTACCTGTGAGTAGCTCTCTGTCTGCAGCTCATCCTACTAAATTATAAACTTTTACTCAGCTGTTTTAATATATTTATATGAAATTTGAATAGAGTGTTGTAGAGAAGAAAGGGTGTGCATTTTTACAGCGCATGAGATGATGTCTGGAAAAAAAATGGTTGAAGTTTCAAAATATTGGAGAGACTTATTACTAATAACGCAATATAAAACTTTTCAAATAAATAAATAAATTACTACCTTTGTGCAATAAGCATTGCAGCACTGGGTGTGATGTATTACATATGTATAGGTATTCCGAATTGACAAAGCCTTTTTAACATCACTCTGGCAACCCTGCCTGATGCACTGAGGTAATCACTGATGGTAATCTTGCATAGAGTGGACAGGGTGGCCACTAATGTAAGATATTACAACACAAATAATAATAGCAGCTCAGGATAACTTTTATTTGATCATATGTAGCACTTCTTACAGAAAAGGTTGGCGACCTGTGTTCTAGATAATAAGGCCAGTGCTGCACGGGGATGATATCAAAGAGCACGGAAAATAAGAGTAAGTGCTAGAACATATGCACCATCTATAAAATCAACACTTCGATCCAGGCTGCTCTGCTCCCGGACGTTTCAGCTGCGGGAGCGGAGCTCTTCCAGCATAAAGCTGGCCATCCCTGGTGAAAAAGTGCTTCACATTCTAGTTGCCGTGCATGGACTCTTCTGCTCTCGTTCACTTACCTTTCTGTTTCCGGCGTCGGGGTCCCCAGTACGTTGCGATCAATGACTCCGGCAGGCCGCAGTTTGGTGGCGTTTTCTGGTACTTGCTCGGCGTCTTCCTCTAGTGCTTATCAGCTCTTAGTCTCATTACCTGAATCTACCTGGAAGAAGAATAACAAAAAACCTCTGAAGAATCTAAAATCCTTCATCAAACTAAAATGGCAACTTGCTCTGTGCCTAAACAGTGATTTTTGTGAAACATGTGCCTATACTTACCTGATATGTTATTTTGGTATTTGGAGATCCCGTTCTTTTCATTGTATTTCGCATTCTAAAAGTATACCAGAAAGAAATATATTGTTTAGCTTACAGTTTTTGCATATTAAGAAACATTTTCTTAATGGACAAAAAGGGGCCTACACATTTTTCGTGTTAGTTAGTTAGTGTGTTAGTGTTAGTTTTTGTTGCTAGATAGGAAATACGAGAGGACAATAAATATTCTTTTCCAGGATATGGAATTACTGCATTAGGGCCTTTAAGTTTTGCTTGATACAGCTTTTAGGTATGGTTGTACTCTTCAAACCTATGCTCTCTCTTTTTCTTCATAGAGTGTATAACCTTTCTGTGTATGCTGCCATTTACTTAAAGTTCGTTAGAGGGGAGGGGATGGTTACAGGTATTTCTAAACTATATATATATCAGCACCAGTCTTCAAAACCTTCTCCACGGCAAAATGAAGAGGCGGACCCCACGGCTTCAGGAAAGAAAATTATTTTATTCTTGCAACCTTTCTAGATGACGCGTTTCAAGCATCAAGTGCTCTTGATCACACCAATATATATATATATATATATGTATGTGTGTGTGTTTTTTTTTAAGCAAAGCAAGTGCTGCACTCCAGAGATATGATTCAAAGTTTGTGTATTACACCACTACAATTGGTAGTGGTGTAATAAACAAGCGCAGCACTTGCTTTGCTTAAAAAGTAAATATAAGGTTGGATTCCACCTGTTTTTCGCCTGCACTGGTTGGTTGAGCGCGCTGGGATTTTTTATCCAATTGTTGAGAAGTGTGGCTCACCGATTAGAGCGGCAGACCCTGAGGCAGAGGTCTGGCCCGTGACCAGGGTTCAATTCCCGACGCTGCAGGGTCTTGGGCTCAATGTCCACGGACTCGATAATTCTCGCCTAGGTGCCTACTCTAATCATGGGTCCCACTCTGCAACTCTGGGCAATAGCTTGCTTAATCTCCACAACGGCCCCGAAAGCGCTAGGATGCCTGGCCTCACCTTGGAGGTGCCCAGTAAGGGGGCATCTCACAGGGAAAGCCAGGAAGGGTTCCACAGCGGTATACAGCGCCAAGATACCTTTCAGGTGATAGTGCGCTTTACAAGTATACACACACAGACACACATTGTTGGACCATATATATATATATTCACTGAAAAAAACACAAAGATTCAGGGATGTTCAGGGAGGGTCACTCGTACAAAACCAGTGAAATTCGGCCGTTATAGTTAGTTCAGCTAACTATAATTCGCGCCCCCGCAATGCACTGCTGATGATGTTACATATTACATCACTCATGACATGGTCAGTGACATCCTTGATGACATCACTGATGACATCTCAAATGACATCACTGATGACATCATCCAGTGACTGTGTGTTTCTGTAAAGTTTAAATATGTTTAATATATATCGGCCAAGGTGTATTGAAGAATGAGTGGGTGTATGAGTGTCTGAATGGATGATTAAGTAGGTGCGTGTCTGACTCTATAAGTGAGTGATTAAACGTATCTTACTGAATGCATGGGTTAGTGACTAAACTGTGTGAATATCTGTATAAGTCTGTCTGTTGGTGTGTAAGAGGCTGCATGGGTTGGTGAATAGCTACATGCATGTCTATATGGGTTATTGATTGTTGTCTGAGTATCTGTGTGGGTGCCTGAGTGTTTATGTGGGTGCAGGGTGTGTGACTCTGTGCATAGACATGTGAGTGGGTGAGTCACTGGGTGTATGGATTCAATAGTGCATCTGTGAAGGGCTGAATAGGTGGGTGAGTGTGTATGGGTGTGTTGGTGAGTGAATGGATGTCTCAGTGGTACATGTATGAATAACTACATATGGGAAAGGCAGTATATGTGAGTGTTGGAGTATATACATTATTTTTTTTTTTTGCAGAGTTTTATATAGCGCGAACTAGAACCGAACCGAATCAGTTATCAGAGCGCTTTACATAGCACCAGTTACGTTACATGAGGACACACTTTCATTTTTTTAGGCACGGGGAGATTAAGTGATTTGCCCAGAATCACAGGGGGTTTTTGGCGTCGTTACCGAGACTCGAACCCAGATCCCCAGGTCCGAGGTAGAGCGCCTTAGCCGTTAGGCCAACCCCTCTCCCCACTGATGTGGGGAGAGGGGTATATACATGACTGTATGTGAGAGTGAGTGATTGTGAGAGTGGCTGTATGGATGAGTGTGAGCTTGTATGAGTGATTGTATAAGAGAGTAAGTATGTGTTACTATCCGTATGAATAAGTGAGGTGGTGTGTGTATAACTGTATAGGTGAGTACATGGGAGTGTGATAAATTCTTTGCATGACTGACTAGGTGTGTGAGTAACTCTATGGATGAGTGGTCGTGTGTGAGTGTCTATATAGGTGTATGAGTGCATATGATAGTCCTGTACTGATGAGTGACCGAAAGTATGAGTGACTGTATGGGTGAGTGAGTGGATGTGTGTGTAGACCTAAGAATCAGTTAGTGGGTATATAGTTATTGGTGTTGGAGTGTCTATAGTTTTGAGAATGACAGTCTGTAATTTAGAGTGGGTGTATCAAAGGTTATATTAGGGTGTGAGAAGATGCATCAGATTATCACATGGATGATGTCATCAGTGATGTCATCAGTGATGTCATTTGAGATGTCATCAGTGATGTCACTGACCATGTCATGAGTGATGTAATATGTGATGTAGTCAGCAGTGCATTGCGGGGGCCCGAGTTATAGTTAGCTGAACTAACTATAACGGCTGAAGTTCATTGGTTTTGTACAAGTGAAATATCCAACTAAATATAACGTCCCTGAAATCTGTGTTTTTTTTCACGGAATTTCAAAGGTTTTTTAAATGTGAATTTCGAACCATGACGTCCCTGAAACCTATGTTTTTTTCAGTGAATTTCTAAGGCTTTTTAAATGCTAATTTCTAACTATGTCTACAGAGGTAAGACATGTGCAGAAAGAGGAAGACAGGTGCAGAAAAAAGCAAGAGATATGCTGAAAGAACCAACAGAGGAGTAGAAAGAGGCATTGTTGCAAAGTCATTCTGGGCCCCCAACTTTTTGCTGATGGGTACTGGTGGTAACTGACTCTGCCTAACCAGGCCTAGAGCCAGTGCTATGCTAAAATACACTTAGAATATAGTGAATACACCTACATACACAAGGGAACACTATGCTTTGGGGCATGACCTCCTCTGTAAGGCCCTAGTTCATAATAGGGCAGGGGTATTAAAAGTACCTCTAAGTCAGAGGTGCAGAAAGATGCTTCTTTAAGTAGTAGTCAAGTTTGCAGAGTGATGGAGAAAGGGTGCTGGACCGCTGACCAGCACTTAAGAATTCCGCTGCAGAGGATTTAAAGGAGGTACTAGGAGGGCTTCTTGGCCCCCAATGTCCCTCAGAAGTAAATTGGACTTCATCCCCATCCCGTAGTCTGCCAGGAGCCGCATTTGCAGAGTGGTGGAGAAAGGGGGGCTCGGCCTCCAAAGACATTTTAGTAATTCCACTTTGTGGGACTTACTGGAGGTAACAAGAGGGGTAGTTGGCCCCCAAGAACATCCTTGGGGGTCAACTACTCCTCCTGTTACCTCCAGTAAGTCCCACACAGCAGGATTGCTAAATTCACATAGCAGGCCTTTCTGCCTTTGCCCACCAGTCTGCAAACACGCTCCCTGGTGCTCTCATGGATGGGGATTGAAGTCCACTTCACGGTTGGGGGTCCTTTAGGGGCCAACTAGCCTACCTCTTACCTCCAGTAAGCCCCACACTGTGGTATTGCTGAGAGGTGGACAAGGCCCACGCCCCATTTCCCCACCACTCTGCAAACGCCCCTCCTGGCGCGTTCTAAGTTGGAATATTAAGTCTCCTTCATTCCTGAAGTTCCTTGGGGGCCAGCTAGCCCACCAGGTACCTCCAGTAAGTGCCATACACCTCCAGCTCCTGGAGCACAGATGCTCGGGGGATGAAGTCCATTTGTGTCCTGAGGTCCTCAGGACACAAGAGGACCTCATTGCCCCCACCACCAGTGCGGCAAAAGGCATGTTTGCAGAGTGGTGTAAAAGGGGTGTGGCCTTGGATCATCTCTTTGAAACGCAGCTCTGTGGTGCATACTGGAGGTACCTGCTGGGCTAGTTGCCCCCCCAGGGACGCTCAGTATTCAGGGGGAATTAATTCCCCAACTTACAATGCACCATGGAGCCTGTTTGCAGAGTGGTGCCGGGAAGGGGCTGGGCCTCTGGCGAGATGCCAGCTTTTTTTTAAAACCATTTTTGGGGCCCTAGGGACGCCATCCCCCAGGGCCTGACCCCTATTTATAAAAAGAAATTAAAAATAAAACAAGAAGAGGGGCGCGTGGCCCCCCTCCCAAGGCCACTTTGGGCCCCGGGGACCCCATCCCCCAGGCATGGACAGTCTCTTTAAAATATTTTTATTTAATTCTTTGGAGGAGGGTAAGTGGCCCCCCTCCCGAGGCCAATTTCGGCCCTGGGAACCCCATACACGGGGCATGGGCAGTCTTTATTTAATATTTTGTATTTAATTCTTTGGAGGGGGGATGCGTGGCCCCCCCCGACCTCAGGCCACTTCTGGCCACGGGGACCCCAATCCCCGGGGCCTGGCCTCACTGTTGGGGACAGTGGGGGGGAGCCCGAATGTGCCCACGGTGTCGTCGGCTACCCGCGTCCTGTGGGAGCCGACATTTATTTTGCACAAGGGGAGCTGCTGACATGCAGCTCCCCTTGTGCAAAAGCAATTCTGCTTTGGTTTTTGGAAGCGAGAGCAAGTTTTCTGCTCTCGTGTCCAAAATCCAAAGCAGAGTTTGCTGGGTCCCGATTTTTTTCATCTGCTTATTTTATTTTATTTTACTGCTCCTCTCCTTCTTGGCTCCTTGGCTAAGTGTTGCCTGCTACCAGTAACGCTTACACTGCGTTTCCTTTTCCCACCGTAACTCGCCCCGCTCCCGCCTCCCAGCCACACGCCCCTCCCCCTCCCCTACTTAAATGCCGACCGCTGTGCGGTAGAGCAGCTGGCGCGCCGAAGGCGCTCCCAACGCAAGCCCGTCTGCGTCTGTCCGTGCCTGGACCGCACCCAGCACCAGACCCACAGGCACCCGCGAGTGCCACAACACCCGATGCCACTACAATGCTTACACCCTCCATGCACTCAACGCCGGACAACCCTCCACCTGCTTCCAGGCAACCCGAAGCTCACCCACAGACCCTTCACCTTCCGAAACTGCAGCCACATCTGCCAGCGCACACCTGCACGTCCTGCCCACCCCACCAAGACCACAACCATCTCAGATGCATACTACTCAACACCCGCTCAGTCCATAAGCACGCTATCGAACTCTGGGACATGCTCAATTCATCCTGCTCGAACGTCGGATTCCTGACGGAGACCTGGATGAACACCTCCTCGGTGCCCGACATAGCCATAGCCATCCTGGACGGCTACAAGATCACCTGCAGGGACCGAAACAACAAACCAAGAGGAGGAATCGCCATTATCCACAGGAACACCATCAGAATCTCGACCAACACTGAAGACTCCCTCAGCATGGCCGAACACCTACACTTCCGGATTCACGTCAATCACAACACCACCCTCAGAGGAACCCTCATATACAGACCCCCGGGACCCCGTCCACGGTTCAGCGACTCCATAACCGACCTCATAAGCATGCACACCCTCGCCTCCACAGACTACATTCTCTTCGGAGACCTGAACTTCCACCTTGAGAACACAAACAACAGCAACTCCACAACCTTGATTGACAACCTCGCCAACCTCAGACTCAAACAGCTCGTCACAACACCCACCCACTCCCCCGGACACACCCTTGACCCCATCTTCTCTGCCAGCAACCACGTCATCTTCAGCCACTTCACCGAACTCCACTGGAACGACCACCACTGCATCCACTTCTCCTTCAAGAAACACACTGAGCACAACCAACCGCAACGAATCCCACACCGCAACTGGAACAAAGTCACCGAAAACCAGCTTATCACCACCCTAGCCCGAGGCCCTCCTTCCGAGCCCTCAGACACCAACGCAGTGGCCCACAACTCCAGACAATGGATTGACGACTGAGCCAGCACCCTCGCCCCAAACAGGAAACCCTCAAACAGGCGCACTGACACAAGAGCCATCTGGTTCAATGCTGACCTCCAGACTTCCAAGCAAACGTGCCGAAGACTTGAGAAGCAGTGGCGCCATGACCAGACACCAGACAACCATCCAGCCCTCAAGAATGCCAGACGCAAGCACCACCAACTCATCCGATCTGCCAAAAGAGCCTCCTTAGAGGAGCGCATCGACAACAATGAACACAACAGCAAAGAGGTCTTCAACATCGTGAAAGAACTCGCCACCACCCAGCTCCAATGACATCCTGCCCTCGCAAGAACTCTGTGACTCCCTGGCCACCTTCTTCCACCTCAAGATCGCAGACATCCACAACAGCTTTGACACCCAGACACCGACGACAGATGCCGACACCTCAACTCAACGCCCACCAAACACACCGACCACCTGCTCTCCTGGAACAACGTCAACAACAAAGACACCATGAAAATCATGGACACCATCCACTCAGGCTCGCCTTCAGATCCCTGCCCCCACCACATCTTCAACATCGCACCTCAACTCCGGAAGATCATCCACAGCTCCTTCGAGACCGCCACCTTCCCGGAGAGCTGGAAACATGCCAAGATCAACGCCCTACTCAAAAAACCCAAGGCGGACCCAAAGGACCTCAAGAACTTTCGACCCATCTCCCTGCTCCCGTTCCCAGTGAAATTTATTGAGAAGATTGCCAACAGACAACTGACCCACTTACTGGAGGAGAACAAGGAGGAGTTGATCACAACACTTCTAACATAGCTCAGCGTTGGATCCGCACGCACCTCACCTCTACCCCCAGCACCCTAGTCAATCGCCCACCTGCTGTTACCGCCCCACACTCCCCAAGCGCAGTCACAAATCTCTCCCCCTCATACACTAGCCGCCCCTCTAACACTACCCCTTTGACCCCCACTCATACCTCTCCCATCCCTCTCTCCCCTGACATAACAACTCCCACCCACAACACCTCCTACCTAGATCAGCACGAGAACGGCACGCACAATGACAAATCCCACCCATTGTTCCCCCCCACTCTCAGTCCCCACGTGAGTACACTCCCCCCATACATCCTCGATACACCCACATCCTCGATACCCCCACGCCCCCTTCCCCCCACGCTACACCCCCCACGAATGCTTCTGAACACACCACCGTCCGGAGTTTATCTCCCCCCCTTCCCTCCCCCCCACGGCAGATCCCTCTCCCTCCCCAGCTCCCTCCCCACTCTCACTCACGACACCCCCACCCTCCCAACCAGTCCCACAGAACATACCGCCTCCCTTACCTTAACATCCCCCCCTCTCTCCCCTCCCATTCTCAGCCCCCACTACCTTCCTGCCACCCCCACTGTCTTCAGCCTTCACTCACTCTTCAACTCACCGGCACCGTCTCCCACTGACGTCACTACCTATGCCTCCCACCCTCCCCCTACCTCACCCACACCCCTCGCCCACAAACCCGCCCACACATCGAATGCCATCCCACTCATTATCACCGTAGAACCTTCCAACAACGCTAGCATATCCCCCCCCCTCGATACCCTGCCCGCTTTCCAGCTCACTACTCAACCATTCACCAATGGCTCTCACCACCAACCCCATCTCCAATCCACCTCTTGACTTGACTTTATCCACCCTCCAACAAGTCAAAGAGGATCTCCTACAAGTCAAAAAAGATGTCCACGCAATCAAAGACCTTCTCTTCTCACAGCCCAGTCTACCTCCCACCATCCCACTACCCTACAAACGACGCACCCTCCCTACATACCCTCGCCTCCAACGACCCCCGCGCTGGCCGACTATCCCCGTTCGCAATAACTCCCACCACCCCCGTCGTGTCCTCAACTCACTGTCGGACCGCGACCTATGCTCTCTCCTACGCTCTTATGGCCCAGGTCCGGTAAAACACATATCCAACACACACATCCCCATACCCACAATTCTCACAAATCCTCTGAGGCTCCCAACCCTTAGCAACAGAGGTTCCGTCCCTAACAACCTCAGAAAAGTCCCCCTCTCTCTAGAAGGCTCGACCAACCTTCTCACTCCCAAACTCAAATGCATCCTACTCAATTGCAGATCGGCCCAGAGACACTCCTCCGACATCGCTGATCTCGTCTCAGCAATGGATCTGGACCTAGCCATTCTGACTGAAACGTGGCTTACTGAAGCCTCTACCCCGATAATGGACATACTAGTCCCCCCCAATTATCACATCATTAGACTGGACAGGCTTGGCAAGACGGGCGGGGGAATTGCATGCATTTTTAGGAGCAACCTCTCCGTTACTAAAGCCACCTCCCCCTCCCTTACTTCCTGTGAACTCCTCTGCCTCGATATCACCAGCGAGGGCAAACAAGTTTGTGATTTACATCTCATCTATCACCCGCCTGGTGACAACCTCATATTCACCCAACAACTCATGGACACGATCACATCCAATGCCGGTCGGCAGACCACCCAAGTCTACCTGGGTGACTTTAATCTCCACTGGAACGATCAGAAAGACACAGTGGTGAATAGTCTCAAAACTTTCCTTAATGCGCTTGACCTCACCCAAATATGCGATAGACCAACACACGACAAAGGCTCGATACTCGATCTCATCATCGCCAAAGAGGACTCGACCCAACTGGAGGCGATCCAACCCTGCGACTGGTCAGACCACCACATTATCACCTTCTTTATCAAGGAAAAAGTTAAACCTAACCCGGCTCAACCCACCAAATCCAAAACCTGGAAAAGGGACATGAAGAATCTTAACCCCACTACCCTGCCTCCCCACATCGGCAGTCTCCTCCTTCCCCCTTCAGGTGCCTCGGATGTTCAATCACTGACCGATCACTACCTTGACTCTATGAATTCAATAGTCAATGAAGTCGCCCCATTGCAACTGAAGAGAGTCTCCACCAAAATTTCTAACCCCTGGTATGACGGCAGACTCAATGAGGACAGGCGTACTATGCGAATGGCAGAGCGTACCTGGAGATCTGACCCCTCATCATTGCATCTCAAAACGCTTAAGAACAAGAGAAATGCCTACTTTAGGAAAATAAAGCGCGCAAAGTCGGACTTCTTTAGCCGCCAGTTGGACCAAGCAAAAAACAGGCCAAGAAAGCTGTTCGAACTAATCAAGACTCAAACAAAGACACAACCCTTACAATCAAACAGCACAACAAGCGACACCCCACACTGTGAAGCCTTCTCTGCTTCCTTTAAGCTAAAGACCGACAACATAAGAAATGACCTCATCATGGATGTAAGCCGATTCCCCAACCACACCAGAATGTCTAACACTCAACCTAAAAACAAGGCATCATGGCTGTACTTCGACACCTACTCGGAAGAAGCAATACACAAACTGCTCTGCACCTTGAAGCCCTCTAATCACCTCATAGACCCCCTACCTGCTAATGCTGTAAAAGACTTCATCCCCTTGCTCCTCCCACTTTGGACCAAAATCATCAACAGCTCCCTTCAACAAGGTCTCATTCCAGACTCCCTCAAGGTGGGGCAAGTCACGCCTATACTCAAGAAACCTACAGCTGACCCGTCTGACCTGAACAATTACCGTCCTATCACCAATATCCCCACTCTGGCCAAACTGCTGGAGAAATGTGTCCAACTCCAACTAACAAAACACATTGACCAATTTGACCTCCTCAACCCTCATCAATCAGGCTTCCGAGCGAAACATAGCACGGAAACGGCTATGACACACATAATTGATGACGCCCTCCAAATCCTTGATCGCAATGAGTCCTGCCTCCTCATCCTTCTTGACCTCTCTTCAGCATTTGACACGGTCAAACATGAGAACTTACTGGAGTTGCTAAGCACTAGAATGGGTCTATCGGGAACTGTTCTCAAATGGTTTTCTTCCTTCCTTCATAACCGGTCTCAGAAGTTCAAGATCGACAATGTGCTATCTACACCTGTGCCTGCAGATCTAGGTGTTCCACAAGGATCCTCCCTCTCCCCCACACTGTTCAACATCGTCATGGAACCACTCGCCACCTTGCTCCAAGCATCCAATGTTCAATTCCATATGTACGCCGATGACACACAACTTTACCTAAAGCTACACTCCCCGGAAGATATCAAACTTCTGAATTCCACACTTATTAACACTCAATCTTGGTTGGCCGATAATCACCTCAAACTAAATGCTCTGAAAACTGAGTTCCTACTCATCTCACCTCCGGCGAAAATTTCCACCACCCAAACCTGGCTCAATAACCTAACAGCACTCAATGTCCAACCTACCATCGTGGATTCTGCGAAATCCCTAGGCATCACACTCGACGCCAAGCTCAACATGCAACAGCACGTTAGCAAAGCCACAAAAGGAGCTAATTTCCAAATCAATACACTGAGGAAACTTAAACCCTTCCTCCCTGCCAAAGACTTCCAAACTGCTGTACAAGCTTTAGTCATCCCTCGCATAGACTACGGAATTGTGGCCCTCAGCGGACTCCCGCTATCCACAACAGCACCCCTAAGAGCCTCCCTGAACGCTGCCGCGAGACTCATTACTGGCTCAAGAAAACATTCGCATATATCCCCAGACTTAAAGTCTCTAAAATGGCTGCCTTTTGAATCCAGAATACAGCTAAAAATTGCAGTTATGACACACTCGGCCGTGCACCACAAGGCACCCAACTACCTCGCTCAAAAGTTGTCTATATCAGGAGGTTCGAGATCCAATAGAAGTACAAAAAATCTACTCCTGAAACCTCGTAGATTCCGGAAAGAAAAAACATACAAGCGCTCCTTCTCAGGAATGGCACCCAGGATCTGGAATGCGCTCCCTCCTGAAACCAGGCTTATCTCCTCCACTGCACTCTTCAAGAAAGAGGTGAAAACCATCCTTCTGGCCAAGATCTCCTGAACTTTATAGGGGCTGGATCAGAGACTCTGCATCGCTTTGTATCATTGATCACGTTCTCTTTTGGCACTATACTCCTACTTGTTGGTGACACTACTACGCTACTCTCTTACTACCTACCAATATATGATACACTTTGGCTTATTGAATCACCCTCCCGATGCCCCCGCCCCGTGTTCTCTCTATCCTAAGAAATTGGTATAAGCCATCCACACATCCAAGATTTACCTGAACCCTTCTGTAGTGGGATCAATGACTTGTGCCGTCTTATATTACTTGTTTACCTGATTGTATTTTGATATGTTTTCCGTACGTTATTGTTATCCTATTATGTTAGTGACTATTATACTGCTCCCATTATCTCTGTTCATTCCTGCTGCCCCTACCCCTGTCTCTGTGAAGCGCTCTGATATCTGTAAGGATCTTGTTCGCGCTATATAAAACTTTGAATAAATAAATAAATAAATAAACAACATCCTAGACTCCTCCCAATCCAGCTTCCGAAGCAATCACAGCACTGAAACCGCCCCCATCATCGCCACCAACGACATAAGGGCCCTGCTGGACAGTGGCAAAACGCTGCCCTCATTCTCCTGGACCTCTCGGCCTCCTTCTACACCATCTGCAACCATACCCTGTGCACACGCCTCCATGACGCAGGGATCCACGACAAAACCCTGAACTGGATCACCTCCTTCTGCACCGGCCTAACCCAGAGAGTCCGCCTCCCCCATTCTGAACCGAAACCACCATGATCACCTGCGGCGTACCCCAAGGGTCATCCCTCAGCCTAACCCTTTGGTACCTCTCGCTAACATTGTCCGGGCATACCACCTTAACATCATCTTGTACGCCGACGACAACAAGCTGATCCTCTTCCTCACCAAGGACCCGGCCACTGCCAAATCCAACCTCCATGAGGGAATGAAGGCCGCTGTAGAGTGGATGAAGACCAGCCCCTTAAAACGGAACTCGGACAAGATGGAGAACCTCATACTGTGCTCCACCCCCTCCGCATGGGATGACTCCTGGTAGCCGGCCACGCTGGGAAGGGCCCCGACACCCACCAACACGCTCGCAACCTGGGGTTCATCCTGGACTCAATGCTCTCTATGACCCAGCAAGTCAACGCGGTCTCCTCCTCCTGCTTCAACACCCTCTGCATGCTCAGGCAAGATCTACAGATGGATCCCCACCGAAACCAGAAGGACAGTCACCCAAGCCCTCGTCAGCAGCAGGCTCGACTACGGCAACACCCTCTATGCAGGAACCAAGCCCAAACTCCAGAAAAGACTTCAACGCATGCAAAATGCCTCCGTACGCCTCATCCTTGGAATCCCTAACCACAGCCACATCACCGCCCACCTGAGAGACCTCCAGCGGCTCCCGGTCAACATGAGGACCACCCTCAAGCTCCTCACCCACTTTCATAATGCACTCCACAATGCTGGACCAGCATACCTCAATGAACGACTCACCTTCTACACCCCCCAACCTCCAGCTTCGCTCTGCGGACCTCGTCCTTGCCATGTCCCAAGCATCCACCAAACGACCACTGGTCGCAGATCATTCTCCCACCTTGCCGCCAAGACATGGAACACCCTCCCCACCCACCTGCGACAAACCCAGGACCTGCTGACCTTCAGGAAACTTCTCAAGACCTGGATGTTCGATCAGTAGCTGCCTCTTCCCCCCCTCTAGCACCTTGAGACCCTCACTGGTGAGTAGTGCGCTTTACAAATGTTTGATTGATTGATTGATGACCCTGCCATACTACCAGCATTGTCCCGGGGTGACGGTCCCCAGGGCCATCAAGGGCTCCAGGAGGGGGGCTTCATAGCCCCCCTCTCTACATTTCAAAGTTCTGGTGAGGTGGTGGTCCCCGGGGCTTGAGGGGCCTTTGAGGTCCCCCCTGATTAATAACAGAAGCCCTGGGGAGGGGGTGGTCCCTGGGGCTTAGTGGGACCCACAAGGCCCCCGCACTAATCAAGGAAGGCCAGAGGAGGTGGTGGTCCCCGGGGCTTGGAGTGCCCGTGAACCCCCCGCCCCTATTATATAAGAACCCCGGGGAGGTGGCGGTCCCTGGGGCAGCGTGGTGGGGGTTGAGACCCCCCACACATTTATTATTGAAGCCCCGGGGAGGTGGTGGTCTTCGGGGCTACCGGGGGCTGCATGACCCCCGCACACTATTAACTAAGCCCTGGGGAGGTGGCGGAACCTGGGACTGCGCGGGGCCCCCGTGCGCCCCCGCAAACTAATTACTCATTGTCCTAGTGGCCTGGCCCACCCCGGGGCTTAAGTTCAAGGAAGCGGAGGAGCCAACGCTTAATTATTTATTTATTTTTCTCAGCTGGATTTGCGAACCCTGCGCACATTTGGCTGTTTGAAAAACAAAATGGTTTTTTGGCATGAGCAGTCCTAGGGAGTCAGGGTGTTTCTACCCAGCCCCCTTGTCTTGTTTTTCAACTTTTTTTCTACTGATTTCTTGTGACTCAATTAACCGAGTCACAAGATGGCTGCCAAGACATTCTGGTGTGGAGTGTTGGCAGCCAATCAGAATTGAGCTCATGCTCAGGAGGGTTCACGAACCCTCCTCGGTGCTCAGATATCAAAAGGTTTTTTTTTATTTCTCAGGAACTACCAAATGGATTTACACCATTTGCAAAAAGTTCACTTTCTGAACCAAGACCTACCTTTTTGTCAAATGTTGTGTAATTCCGTCGAGCAGTTCAGACTGTAGCCTGTTCCAATTGCATTTTTGGACACCCCTTTTTTCTTGGCCCCCGCTTGACGAAACACCCTGAAACAAAACAGGAGCTGACCGTAGCACCCCATTAGTTTTGAAAATTTTGCGAAGATTCGTCAAACGGCGCCATTGATATTAGCAAATCAAAAAATGCTTTGCCTATGGATAATAGGTCCTAACCACTGTTCCCAACAAGCTGCGCGGGTGAGCGCGGGCGCACAGAAGTCACCCTAGGCGCGCAGAGTGCTGTATTTAGCGCGCACTCCTGCGACACAGTTCGCGCCGTCTCTTTTACAATGCCAGCGGCGCGAATCACTGCCATTTCCTCGTTGCGGGAGACGACGATTCTTACAGGGCACAGCTGGGGGGCTGATTGTGGTCCTTTGAATTAGTATTCGTGCAATTAACGTGAATAGCGTGAATACTAACTCAAAGGGTCACAATCAACCCCGCAGCTGTGCACTGTAAGAAAAGGAATGCAGTGTGTCAAACACGACGTGTGATAAAGCACACGTCGTGTTTGACTTTGCTTTTCTTTTCTTAATTGCGCTCAATTGCGGGGCTGCTTGTGACCCTTCCTGTTGCCTTCCTCCAGCTGTCCTGTAAAGGAGAGATGAACGGTCACCCATAGAAATCAGCAGCTGCATTAATGCGACACTCTCCACTCGCTCGAAAACCAGACACTTTTGTAATGCATTTCCTGAGTTAAGCACTTTTGAAATTATCCCTAAAAAGACTCTTTAAATAAACGTTTGCAGCTCATACGGACAGGTGTGTAGACAGGAGCCTGAGGTGGGAGGGTGACGTGAGGGGAGAGAAAGTACGAGGGTGCAGTGGGGGAGAGCGAGCCTGCGAGACAGAGGCAACGAGATGGAGAGAGAGAACCCGAGGCAGACAGCAAGAAGAATGAAACAGTGACAGAGAGTGAAAGGAAAGACAGCACGCACGAGAATTATACAAACCTAACCAACAAATTAAAAAGTGAAACTACACCTGTGGGAACGCATCTCGACAGCGGCTAAAAGCCCGTGCGGGCTGAAGGCAGATGACATGGGCCCCTTTAGCTGTTTGTTTCCCACCCCTTCTTTCTTCAATTCTCTCCTCCTCCATTCTTCTTTCTCACTGCCCTCCCACCATAAGTGTCTCTCTCTCCCTTCTCGTTCTCTTTTCACTCACTTTCTCTCCCTGTCCCTTGTGCACCTATAATGGTTACTGTCTGGACACAAAATGCTATGTTTACTCCAGGCCGCACACGAGAGACGTGAGAGAGACATCAAAAAAGAGAGGAAGTGACGTGAAGGGTGACAATAATGTAACCACGCTCTGTGCAGACCTCTTTGGAGACAGTAGGTGCCTGCCTTCACCACACATCTTTATCACAGCAGTCTCCTACACCCAGGAGTAGGGGCTGTTGCACGCTTGGTGTGATGTGGTTTGAGCCATCTCTGCCAAGGACACACACTCCTGCGTCCTTCCCACAAAAGCCACACTATAATCACACTTCTCCATCTAGTGCCTAGACTCTAGGCACCAGCAAACTAATGCCTAAGTGTCCTGCCTTCCCTCCGTCTCACCTCACTCACGAGAGTGCACAGTGAAAAGAGAGCAGCAAACACTACCCACTTACGTCACCGGCCAGACGCGCACTATTCCATCCACAGACCCACCCCCACGGAGGAGCGTGCAGACAGGTCACCAGTGCACTCTAGCACCTCGCCAGGATGTAAAGCACTACATAACTACAGTATGGCATGCCTCAATGCGCTACAGTAACCTCACTGGCTATCTTACAGAGTTTACATGCGTCAGTATCAAACTTACTTAATAAACGATGCGTTGATTTTAGAACGGAAATACCACCTCTTTTCAAGTTATCTGTTATACAGAACTATAATGCCCACATCAGGCAGGTCTAATCTTTATTACACAAATATGACTAAAAATACATTCAAATCAAAAATGTTCATTTTTTTCGACTTGGGGAGGATGAAAGGTAGATTTAGCCCTGCCCGGACTCAACCAGCAAGAGGAGCCCAATCTCATCAGCAGGCGCGTTCACCTCTTGAACTTCCAAGAGGTCTCGCGCTAGCAACAGCCACCAAACCCTCCCTTTGAACCCAGCTCTTGACTGGTTTCTTAAATCTTCCTGGCCTTCTCGGGATTGTCCCTCCGTGGCACGTGCCACATGCTTCGACATGGCACAACACCACCTAGTACTTTGAGACGCCTCTGAAATGGCATAGCTCCACCTGGCATTGTAAAGCGCCTCGGAGATGGCACAGCGCTATCTTGTATTCTAAAGCGCCTCGGAGGTGACACAGCGCTGCCTGGGATTCTGAGGCGCTGTCTGGTGTTCTAAAGTGCCTCTGATATGACTCAGCGCTGCCTGGTATTCTAAAGGCAAGCATTCTTCCAGTAAGCCTAGCGCGGCCCCCTGATTGGTTCCAAAATTAGCAGCATAACCACAAATGTCGAAACCTGAAAATCGACATTTATTAAAATTAAAATCCCCCATCCAAACAAAAATACAATTTGGCTCATATCCTTTACAGAATTCTCAAGCACAGCAACAAGATCTTCCATGTCTCTGTACCTTGTACTATTTAAAACATCATCATAAAAGTTTATCAATACAAATGTTTGCTCCATATCCATCTGCAAAAGAGCCGGTTGAAAGAATGGGGATTTTGTAAAGATTTTCTTTACAGTCACTGGGACAGTAGTGGATATCAATTTTGCCAAGCTGTCTTTTGCCCTCCCGTGGAGTGAGGGTTTTGCAGGGGAATATATTGTGACACATCAATCAATATTAAAATTATGTGCGTGCCACATTTCTTGTAGAAACAGCAGCTGCACGGAGTAAATATACATTTGCCAATACTTGTTACCAATTTTGTTTTTGATCCCTGCTACATTCCAAGATCTCATGTTTAGAATCTTAGCAAGACATCTTTCACTTGGTTTCTTACACTGCTGCGTACCCCTTTATCTTTATCCCTCATCCAACTAGATTTCTCAAGGATCCCAGTGTCCACCTGCTGTCAGTCTTGTTTACCGAGGCATCAGAGAAGAGCAAATCGTTTTGAACAGGGTATAGATAAGCTCTGTCTTTGATTTCTTTGTTGGAAGAATTGTTGGTGGCCCTGTTTCCATAAAATGATTGGTACTGGAGGTTTATAAGGGAAGCCTAGGGGGGCAGCTGTAATCTTCTCCTCAAAATCATTAAGGTGTTGATGGCTGGCCTGAATGGTAAAAAGGCGGGCCTTTACCATATTTGGATGCTGAAAAATGGCAATAATACAGTCTCCATTTCCTATTTTATGTATGGGTCCAATCCAGTTCACCCTTCTAACCCTGAAATGATTTCCAGAGCACCACATAATTGGAGTGTTTTGGTCCATCAATCTGACAGGTCCAATGGTATTGTTCAGAAAGACGTGAGTTGATAGTATATAAATTGGGAGTCCAATATATGATGACACTGTATATTTCTAACTATGGTTCCAAAATGCTTTTTATTCTTAACAACCATTGACAAAGCCAATAGTCTTGGCTTCTTGTAGGTGTAATGTTACTTGTATTATATATCTGGATGCATTGACAGAAGCATCAAAATATCAGTAAGGTGGCACACTATGCGATGCACATATTTTTTGCGTAATTGCTTTTAAGCGACACCTTTAATTGCATCGGTTACGCGCCTTTGAAAGATCACCAAGTATTTTCATCCCATTCAAAGCCCTGGTCTACACACGCGGTCAGGTTCTTGGTGCACATAGCCTTAGCTGCAGCGCACACAGACCTTACTCTGCCGCACACAGGGGAAAATATTTAGAGGGAACATTGGTCCTAACTATAACTACCTACTGGTGAGTGCCAGTAGGTAATATATATGTAATATATATGTGAGTGTGTGTGTGTGTGTGTATATATATGGACTGCGCAAGCTACAAGGGCAGTGGGCTGCCACCAAGGACTGGACCTTGGCTCGTTCCCCAGCGACATGAAAGGCTGTCAGTTTGGGGATTGTGGAGGAGTAAAAACGCCAACATCGCCCACAGAAGGGTAAGACACCCTAACGAACCACATTTACCAGCATGCCTCAATCTTAAAACCACCAAGGAGCTCACCAGGGGGCACTATAACTTTAAACAATACCGGAAGCATCTTGTGGTTGCGTTTTGGGGTTCTGCGATGTGACGGCTGTCCTCTGAAGAAGGTCTGGCAAGACCGAAATATATAAGGAAAATGCAGATGAAATAAAGTTTTCACCCACCACCATGAGTGCGGCTCACGCTTGTTCTTGTGGAGAAAAATTATATATATATATATATATATATATATATCTTGATTCCACTCTCAACGCCAACATCCATACGGCGTCCACAAACATCGAGAGAGACGGACTCTTTTCAAATTCAGCAGCCGCTGAGAATCTTTATTTTTTTCAGTTAATTAAAGTGTATTACCGTGCCTAACCACATGCGTTTCGGCGTACCTGATGCCTTGCTCGCTGGGCACTGATGTCCCTATTCTCTTCTTTCTATGCATGAGACACATAAAAACTTACTGGGCACTACACGCCTACCTGCGCTAACTTCGTGGGATTTGAGTTTTATCTCTTCCCTTTCCCTCTTCCCCACTAGCTTTGATATTGTTGGGCAGTCTTGGTGGTGGGAGGAAGTTGGGACCTTGCTTCACTATCTTCCTAATGCCTCTGTGGAAATATAGGTGAGAATTGACAGGCAGCATTGTTTAATGGCTTTTCTCGCCATCCTGTCAGTGCCTCAGCCAAGTATAAATAGTATGCCAGAGGAAAAAGCGTGATAAAAAAAGTGGAATTTAAACCGTAATTTTACTGCATTTTTTCTTACCTTTCTCTCTAAAAAAACGGTGTGGATTTGGTTTAAATATCAGAACAAAGTGTAAAGCCTGAGCCACTTTTTCCTCATATTTCCCCTGTTTTTTCCGCGCTTCAGTGGAGTATAAATGAGAGTGTAAGTGAGGGATTCATGTGGGTGGTATTTGGAACACAAGAAGCAGCCACATTTTATCACAGAAATATTAAAGAAATCAATTTTTAAACCAGCCCTGTATTGATATCGATAACATTATGTAACAATATATTGCCCTATTGACATATACTAAAAATGGTTACACCGTCTTTCCCATTTTCTGTGTTGTTATGCTATTGCATACTCAATTCCTATTAACTTTGTTTGGAGTTTCTTTCTTTCAAATGAATTACTTTTTGAACTTTTGAACCTCTCCCACACAGAAGACCTCCCTAAAACGAAGACTTGAGCTTTGTGCACAAAGCTCTGGGGCCAGATGTAAGGCCATTTTTGCATGCGCTAATGGGTTTGCGAACCCGTTTGTGTATGCAAAAACAGTATGGGGAAAGTACAAACCCTATTTTACGAGTTGCAATTTTTTGCGACACGCAAAATAGGGTTTTGCAACTCGCTTTTAGGAAGGGGCTTTCCCTTCCTAATAGCGAGCGCAACCCTATGTAAGAATGTTTTGGGTCCACAATTGAGGGCGCAAAACACTCGCAAATTACCACCCTCTTCAAGAGGATGGTAATGGGGTCGCAAAAGGAAAAGGGTCCCCAGGGGATCTCTTCCCCTTTGCAAATGCAGGGGAAAATATTTTTTAAGGGCAGGCAGTGGTCCCAGGGACCACTGCCTGCACTTAAAAAAGGAAACGAAAACGTTCCATTTTTTTTTTATCCATCCCGTTTTCCTTTAAGGAAAACAGTCTGCATAAAAAAAACTGCTTTATTTGAAAGCAGCCCCAGAAATGGTGGTCTGCTGAGCCCAGCAGGCCACCATACCTGGGAGGACCTGCCATTCCCAATGGGGTCGCAAATTGCGAGAGGCTCATTAATATTAATGAGCCTCTCTATTTACGACCCCATGGGGAATCGCTAAGTGTGTTACACACTGATGTACATCCAAAATAGCGCCTCACAAATTGTGAGTCAGAAAAGTCTCGCGATTTGCGAGGCACTATTTTGGCCGTCATACAGCTGGCCCCTGATGTGTTATAAGAGCATTCTTCAACCCAAAGTCCATCACCTTAAACCTACACAACCTGTGTGGCGTATAAAATGCTCTCTTTTTCTGGCACTGGGTGATAAGGTGATCTGCCACAGGTTTAATCAAAGGTGCTGAAGTGCTTTGCAGCACCTAACTAATCCAATAGCTTTTGGTATTAGATAGGCATCTATATTTTTCACCTAATTGAGGAAATGGTAGTTCACACAGAGTCTCATAGCAGTAGATTCTCACTTTGGTACTAGTACCACAGGACTAGATATCTCAATGACCTCCAGGTCCAACATCTTGCCAACTTCCACCTTAATGCATCTCTGGATGCAGTGAGAAATACTGTTCATTCTGCCCTTTACTGCCAGAATGTCTCTAGTGTCTATATCATGCATACAGACAGATTTCAACCATGGAGTCAGCAAAGAAGATCCTGGAAAACATTCCCAACACCTCTCTACACTCACTCTGCTGCTCAGGTGTTACCTCAAGGGTTAACTGAACCCCTTCCACAGTACCATACCTCATGTCACTATGCAACAAGTCAGGAAAAGTATCACTGTCTTCCTCAACATCCTCTGCCATGCCCATGATATTCACTGAGTAATCTCTCCGGAGGTATGGCTTCAGTCTGTTCACACGGAACACCCTCCCGGGTTCCCTTGTGGAACCTGTGTTCTTTACCTCAGAAACCCTCTGCCCTACCTTGTATGGCACACACTATCTGTCCTCCAAACTCCTGGGACAAATAGAATTTCGTACCAACATCCCCTGACCTTCCTTATACCCAGTCAGGGTAGCTTTCTGGTTGTACCACTCCTTCATCAGCGCTTGGCTGATTTGAAGGTCTTTCATTGCTTGATTCAAATTGTGCCACCAGTTTCCTAAGGCCAGTCACAAAGTCAGCCACATCCTTCTGTGGAGGCTCTGGGGTTCCGTTCCTTCCCACCCGTCTCTCACCATGGCGAGTAGACCCCTAACCAGGTGTCCATACAGAAAATCAAACAGACTGAACCCTTCTCCCTTCTGCGTAAGCGAAGAAGAGACATGACAGGAGAAGATCCCACTTACTCCTGAGGTTACCTGGCAGAGTTCCCTGTTATGCTCTTCAGTGTTTTGCTAAGCTGCTCCACCAAACCATTGGCTTTGTGGGTGGTATGCTGTGTCGAAGTAATATGTCACACCAGCTTACTCCCACATAATTCTCATGTAAAATGAGAATAAATTGATTCCTGGTCTGAGATTACTGTCCCCGGAAATCCAACCCTAAAAATAATCACCAAGAGAGTTCCTTCTACCATTTTTGCAGTCATCCTCCTCAGAGGTACTACTTCAGGGAACGTGGTGGTGTGATCCACCCCAACAAAGACAGTTGAGGCTGGTGACATTTGAAAGTGGTGGGGCATAAAAGTTCAGGATGAGTGCCCTGTAGGTAGTGAGCGTAGCAAGCAAGCCCAACTGTAGAAAGAGGGGGCTGCGGGGGTGGGTTCTCCTACCTGGAAATTTTGGAAAAAGAAGTAGGAAAATGGTGCATTTTAAAGCAAATTTGAGAAAACAGAAAGGTTTATAAAGCAATTGTGAATGTGTACAATTAAAATATTGAAACACATAAAAACATAGCTTGTCTACCGATTCATAAATATTTTAGCAAATCACAGATGCACGTTCATGCTTTCTACTTTGTTGTAAAATAAATGTATAAGGGGTCTAGCACAGTTTGATATTTTGCACCTGAGTGAGTGAGTTGTTCTGCATGTTAGAGGAGCTGAAAGGCAATCGAGTTTGACTTTGAAATAATGGCTATGACATTAAAATTTAACGTATACTCACTGTAAATACAAAAGACAAAGGATAATTATAGTATAAGAGCAATATGCATATAAAATTAGACTAAAGGGCACTATATTAATTATAAAGGGATTATAAAGGGGGACCATTGTATTAATGCATTATCAAATGAGCAGTCCTGCAAATAAGGCCAAGCCAGGACATGCGAGCTGCGAGAGTGAGGTGACAAAGTCATAACTACCTGCTTCCTTGTCTGACTGCTTGTGTGCACTGCAAGCAACTGCAATGCTGTAGTGGTAGTGAATGATGGAGGCAAATGTGCATGATGAGTCTCTCTTCGACGAAGAGACCTTAGAGCACGCCCCAATGACAGTCTGTCATCGGCAGAAACTTCCAGAAACTAAGGGTCAATCACACTGCTTGGCTTTAAAGCCATGCAGTGTTTGCTAACTGCTCTTCAACCAGTGAGTGGCCACAGACAAAAACAGTAAAACACTCAACTAATAGTCAATCAACTCACACTCAGACTCACTTAACATACTAAATTTATTCGCAATTTATTTTTTTCCTTTTTTTTTTTACACTTTGTCATGGTCTCCGACTCCAGTGTTGCTGCCTTCCTTGAGGCCAGGCCCAGACATGCAAAACTGAGACTCGAGAGTGAGAGGTATCGACGAGGTGAGAAGGAATCCCTAATCCAAGTTCACTGCTTCCCTCCACTACCTCAACACGTGCAGTGCGTGTTGTGCCTGACTTGACTGCTTGCATGCACTGCAGCAACTGAAATGCTATAGTGGTGGTTGTGGCAAATGCGCACAGCGCTCAAACAGTCTCATTGATGAAGACGAAGAGACTAAAAGACCATGCCCCAATGGCAGAAACTAAGGGCCAATCACTGCACAGCTTTATAATAAAGTTATACAGTGACTGGTCAATAGCTCCGCCAACCTGAACAGAACCTCCCACTCCGCCTCACATGTACAAGGGGCTTCAGGCCTGGTAACCTCATCTCTCCGAGCCAATCCAGATGCTTGCTTTTATGTTATCACCACAGCATGAGAGCAGTGGCAGAATTTGCTTGGACAGACGAAGTAGCACTCATTAGGAGACGGGGCTGCAGTTGTGATTCCCCCAGCTCACTATTGAGCATTTGCGAGAGGCCTTTAATGCGCATATTGGGCTGCCACAGAATGGCTTCCCAACATGCACACTGCCACTTTTAGGAGTGAGCAAATGTGATGCAATTGTGCAAGGTGACCCACTGTCAATTATTTTTCAGCCTCTCCGTCCTTCCTCAGGAACTTAAAACAAGTGGCCACGCTGCTTGCTGAAATAAGCTGACCACCGCGGCCAGGAAAAAATAATAGTTGATTATTTCTTTATATTTAATATTGGGGATGGGGCCACAAATAGAAGGGGGATGTTGTCCCAACGCCCGCAAAGAGAAACCGCCCCTGAACCAACATATACTTGTTGCATGACTGAGAAGGAAGGGGTCTAATGGATCAACTATGTATATTCTCACCTGCTGCAAGAGAATGTCTACAACTGGTAGAGTCACTAATGGTGCCTTAGTCCTCTCTACTGTCTTATCACACACTTGGCAAGCAGAGCAGGTTTTACAGAACCAATCGTTTTCAAAACCCTGGCCATTAGAACACAGGGTCCAACCTATTCTGGATTTCCCTAATTTCCATGATTCCTGCCAAAGGTACTTCATGAGCCAGTGACAAAAGTAAATTCCTGTGTACCAACAGATCCATTAGCCTCTTCCTAAATCTTGGCTCAGGATTCCCTAGCTCACTGTTTCAATAAGTCATCCTCCCAGCCAACAAAGAGTTTCCCAGCCACTTCATTGCTGACTTGTTCCTGGGCTCCATCCAGAAGCATAGCGTATTCCTTCCGTGCCTTTAGACATTCTTTCTAGGTAGGCCCCCCAACAGCTAACAGACACTGAAGCACTGGAATTGACCCAGACTCTAGCACCTGCTAAGCTGCAGGAACATCATCCTCCCCACCCTCTGGAGGAGAAGTGATGAACTCCATGGCGAGTGCCTTCCCAGAGTCTCCCTATTCCTGCAAACTGCTTTATTATGTTTCCTGTAATTTGGGAATGGTTCCAGTCTCCTCCAAAGACTGATGTGCAGCCTGGGCTCTGGTCAACACAGCTGATGTGGTCCAAGCCACGAAGGTTTCTTGTCTTGGCACCAAACCAGGAGCAATCAGACCACTGTCCAGGAGACAACCAGCTTATTGCTTTTCACTTATACCAACATTAATCATGGCCAAATCCCCCTTGAGTTCAATCTCACCCTTGCTAGCGGGTATTCCATGCCCTATCCACTGGCCACCAAACCGGTAACCTTGGTACCAGGAAGAACTCTTCAGACTTAAGGTACTCCCTCTTAACCATTGAGCGGAAGGCTCCAATATCCCTCAGGGAAGGCTCTTTCCTCCCATTGGTAAGAATTTCCTGCTCAACCCCATTGTGGTAGAATGATTGTGCTTCAAAGCATCTGGTTCCCTATTTAAAATGTTCACAGCCGCTTTGTTGAGCACAATTGGACCCTCCCGAGTCCCCTCATCCACGTGAAACATACTTGCAATCGTGCGTGCAGCTGGTACAGAGTCGTTTACCGGGCAGTCTCTCTTAAAGTGTCCCACCTGGCAGCACATGCACCTAGTCACCACCTTGGAGTTGGGAAGAAAGTCCCTGTCCTTCCTTTTCATGATGCTCCTTACTTGACAAACCATTCCCATTCGATCCTGGGCCCTGCCCAGATCCCGGATTTGGCTTCAGATTGGGGAGAACTCTCCTCTCCCTTTGACTTCAAACTGTGCTGTTCCAGCTAACCATGCTGTTCCAGCTAACCACTTGTCAACCAACACTACAAGGTTTCCTGGATCCTTCTTTGTCTGAATGCCTAAGTGGGGCAGAGCACTCATCCCCATTAAGGCAGCTGCCTTAGACTCCTCATTCAAGGCCTGCACTGTACAAATGAACTCAAAGCTAACAAAGGATTCCAAGATGTTCTGACCTACCACATACACCTGCACAAGATGTGTGGGAACCTTGGCCACAATCTGGTACGAACTGAAGGCAGAATTACTTGTTCCAGATGTGGATGTAGGACTGCCATCCTAAGCTTCTCTCTCACAAGGGCTATCTTTTCCCTCTACAGCCCGCCTTTCCCTTTTCTGCTCCTCCCTTTCTTTCTGATTCTCCTCCTGGGGCCATTCCTTCTGTCTCCCCCGCCTCCTCTTCTCCTGTTCCTGGTGAGCTAGTCTTGGCTTCTCCCTCTCAGATTCCCTGGCCTCCTTCTCATGCTCAGCTTTAGCTTTCCGGAGAGCCAACTTCAAGTTCAGGCTCTCTGCTAGACTAAACCCACCCAAGGTATTTACTACTGCAGTTGGTAACAGTGGTACCCTAGAAATTAGAGGTGGTGTACACACCTGGGCCATTTTAGAAAATAAAGGGTTGGAGTGCATCTGCAAACTCTGGGAAGTACATTAGGGGACACACTCCGAGTGAGACTCAAATAAATCTGTGCTAAGGGAATGCTGGAGCCTGACTGTACAGCACTTTCCTCCTGGGTTCCTATCATAGGTACTTCCCCATTGTCCACCACAGTCTCTTCCATTTCACCCAACATCTCAAACTGGTCCCTACTTAAATCAGCAAGGACCTCTCTGTCCCTACTTCTGAGAACACTCAACCCTCTGTCCCGATCTTTCATCTGATCTACAGACAGGGTGCTGATGCCTAAGTCTGTGTTTTCCATTATCTATTTGTGCAATTTTTGATCGTAACATTTTTACATTTAAAGCTATTGAATGACTGCCGTAATTTGGAAATATATATATATATATATATATATATATATTACCTACTGGCGATAGCCAGTAGGTATATATAGTTAGGATTTTTTTCCTATGGGATTTTTGAAAATTCTATGTCGAATAACTTTGGCGTTTGAGGACAGAATTGGCTGAAATTTTCAGGAAAATGGAACATTTTGTTTCTGAGCAGCCCCTGAAAATTTGGGGGGGTTTCGTCAAGGGGGGGCCGAGAAAAAAGGGGGGTCCCAAAACATGTTTTTCCCATGCAATTTTCCATAGGGCGGTTGGCCTCACTTTTAGCCTGAACGGCTGAATGGATTTACACCAAACTTGGCAAAATTGTAGGGACTGGTAGCCCGATGTGCCTTTGCTATGTCTCAAGATATAGGCTCCAGTGGTTTTTACGAAAATTAACTTTGAAAAATATATATTGGGCTACATTGGGCTATATATATGTTGGAGCCCAAATGTAGCCCAATGTAGCCCAATGTAGCCCAATGTAGCCCAAAGATGGCCACCAGAGACAAAAAAAACAAATGTAGCCCAAATATCAGCCAGATGTAGCCCAACTATAGCCCAATGACAGAATGTCCCAGAGTGTTCTAAAGAACAACTAGAGTGCTAACAGTCCTGCTAATTACAAAGGTATGGCACACCTGAAGCCATCTTGATTGGAATAAAGTGGTAACTCTTAAAACATTTAATTTAAAAAGGAACAAAATGAGGGGGTTCATTTTGCCATAGAAAGTATGATTAGCGAATATATGACGAAATCCCGCATACCATCAGTCCGCAAAAAAAATCCCGCATGTACTATTAGGCCGCAAATTAAAATAACGAAAACTTTTAGAACGAATATGCCTTTAGCATACACTAAACAACTAAACTACCCTAAACCCTAAAACACTACCCCCAGCATGACCCTACACTACACAAACAGTACAACACTACCCTAAACCCTAAAGCACTACCCCCAGCATGACCCTACACTACACAAACACTACAACACTACCCTAAACCCTAAAACACTACCCCCAGCATGACCCTACACTACGCAAACACTACAACACTACCCAAAACCCTAAAACACTACACCCCAGCATGACCCTACACTACGCAAACACTACAACACTACCCTAAACCCTAAAACACTACCCCCAGCATGACCCTACACTACACAAACACTACAACACAACCCTAAACCCTAAAACACTACCCCCAGCATGACCCTACACTACGCAAACACTACAACACAACCCTAAACCCTAAAACACTACCCCCAGCATGACCCTACACTACGCAAACACTACAACACTACCCTAAACCCTAAAACACTACCCCCAGCATGACCCTACACTACAACACTACCCAAAACCCTAAAACACTACACCCCAGCATGACCCTACACTACGCAAACACTACAACACTACCCTAAACCCTAAAACACTACCCCCAGCATGACCCTACACTACGCAAACACTAAAACACTACCCAAAACCCTAAAACACTACACCCCAGCATGACCCTACACTACGCAAACACTACAACACTACCCTAAACCCTAAAACACTACCCCCAGCATGACCCTACACTACGCAAACACTACAACACTACCCTAAACCCTAAAACACTACCCCCAGCATGACCCTACACTACGCAAACACTACAACACTACCCTAAACCCTAAAACACTACCCCCAGCATGACCCTACACTACGCAAACACTACAACACTACCCTAAACCCTAAAACACTGCCCCCAGCATGACCCTACACTACGCAAACACTACAACACTACCCTAAACCCTAAAACACTACCCCCAGCATGACCCTACACTACGAAAACACTACAACACTACCCAAAACCCTAAAACACTACCCCCAGCATGACCCTACACTACGCAAACACTACAACACTACCCAAAACCCTAAAACACTACCCCCCAGCATGACCCTACACTACACAAACACTACAACACTACCCAAAACCCTAAAACACTACCCCCAGCATGACCCTACACTACGCAAACACTACAACACTACCCAAAACCCTAAAACACTACCCCCAGCATGACCCTACACTACGCAAACACTACAACACTACCCAAAACCCTAAAACACTACACCCCAGCATGACCCTACACTACGCAAACACTACAACACTACCCAAAACCCTAAAACACTACACCCCAGCATGACCCTACACTACGCAAACACTACAACACTACCCAAAACCCTAAAACACTACCCCCAGCATGACCCTACACTACGCAAACACTACAACACTACCCAAAACCCTAAAACACTACCCCCAGCATGACCCTACACTACGCAAACACTACAACACTACCCTAAACCCTAAAATACTACACCCCAGCATGACCCTACACTACGCAAACACTACAACACTACCCAAAACCCTAAAACACTACCCCCAGCATGACCCTACACTACGCAAACACTACAACACTATCCTAAACCCTAAAACACTACGCCCAGCATGACCCTACACTACGCAAACACTGCAACACTACCCTAAACCCTAAAACACTAGCCCCAGCATGACCCTACACTACGCAACACTACAACACAACCCTAAACCCTAAAACACTACCCCCAGCATGACCCTACACTACGCAAACACTACAACACTACCCTAAACCCTAAAACACTACCCCCAGCATGACCCTACACTACGCAAACACTACAACACAACCCTAAACCCTAAAACACTACCCCCAGCATGACCCTACACTAAACAACCACCACAACTCTACACTACACTAACACAACACTACACTACACTACACAATCACTAACCCACGAAAAAATTAACACAAACCCACTTACCTCTCTCGTCATCGTGGTTTTCACAACGCAAATGCATTTACCATACATGCCTTTAAAACGTAATTCTTTGTAAAGGCATGCGCGATAAATGCACATGCGTTTTGAAAAAATGCGGGATAATGGTATGCGAGGTCAATGACCTTGCGGGATAATGGTATGCGGGCTGAAAGTCTGCGGGATAAAAAATGCGGGAAAATGGCTGCAAACCATGATTAGCAGCAGACTTCCCTGGTGAGCACTAGCTTTACTACAGTGATCTAATGAGCAACTAGAGTGCTAACATTCAGAATTTATGGCAAATGTGTGACACATCTGAATGCCTTCTTGATAGAACCAAAGTAAACAAGCATTGAAAATGCAATAGATCTCGCCCTCGTTTAAGTTAAAGCCATTCTGTTTGTAATGAGGTGGCTTTTTAGCTTTGCTTTTATTAGTGTTTTTAAAACTTTCATGTAAATAACATGCATATATGTATATGTATGCATGCATTTATATTTATATAGATATGCAGATTATATATGTTTATATATGTATATTACCTACTGGCGATAGCCAGTGGGTATATATAGTTAGAATTTTCAGAAATCCCATAGAGAAAAAATCCTATGTCTAATAACTTTGGCGTTTGTGGACGGAATTGGCTGAAATTTTCAGGAAAATGGCACAGTTTGTTTCTGAGCAGCCCCTGAAAATTTGGGGGGGGTTTCATCAAGGGGGGGCCGAGAAAAAAGGGGGGTCCCAAAACGCGTTTTTCCCATTCATTTTTCCATAGGGCGGTTGGACTCACTTTTAGCTCGAACGGCTGAATAGATTTACATGAAACTTGGCAAAATTGTAGATATGGTTTGCCCGACGTGCTTTTGCTATGTCTCAATATATGTGCTCCAGTGGATTTTGAGAAATTAACGTTTAAAAAAATATATATATCTGTGACAGCGCTCCGGTTAGCGCCCCGGTTCGCGTACCTGACTCGTAACGGAACTTCGCGAAGCGAAGCTGATTGGCTTTCCGGTGTCTGTCAACATTCTAAACAGTCCGGAGCGGCCGCCATCTTGTCTCTCGGTACGATCGAGAGACAAGATGTGGTGAAAAATGAAGGGGGAAATGAAGGAAAGGGGGCAAGGTAGACCACTCCTGACCCCCTAGGATTGATGAGGGGGATATTAAAGTGCCCCGCGGGTCAAAAAATAAAAAACATTTTTTTTTTGCGATTTTACGCCGTAGAGGCGCGTCCCGGTACGCGAACCGGGCAGCGAACCGGGCAGCGAACCGGGCAGCTAACCGGGCAGCTAACCGGCAGCGTAGCTGTCAACATTGTAAACAGTCCGGAGTGGCCGCCATCTTGTCTCTCGGTAGGTTCGAGAGACAAGATGTGGTGAAAAAAGAAGGGGGAAATGAAGGAAAGGGGGCAAGGTAAACCCCTCCTGACCCCCTAGGATTGATGAGGGGGATATTAAAGTCCCCCGCGATTTTTCGCGGTAGAGGCGCTTCCCGGTACGCGAACCGGGCAGCTAACCGGCAGCGTAACGGGAGTCCGCCATCTTGTGTTTTTGGAGCGTCCGGTTCGCGTACCGGGTAGCGTCCTGGTAAGCGTAACAAGGGGAAAACCAAGAGAAACAGTAAAAAAAAAATTAAGGGAATAGATTTCCAGCAAACTTGGCAAAATTGTAGGGACTGTTTGTTTGATGTGCCTTTGCAAGGCCTCAAGATATGTGCACGTGTGGATTTTGTCTAATTAAGGTTAAAAAAAAAATATATATCTGTAAGCGTGCTCCGGCACGCTTACGTTACGGGTTTTGTTTGCGCTGCAGAGCCGATACGTCACGGTTATGCGACGCGTCATGAGGCGTCTCACGTGGCTACGTGATACGTCACGTAATAAAGAATATATTTTACAGCTATTGATATTAGCTTTTAAAAAACCAATGAAATTCACTGAAAAAACCATAGGTTATAGACCATATATAGTTGGGAATTTGCATTTACAAAACCTTGAAAATTCACTGAAAAAACCATAGGTTAGAGACCATATATAGTTAGCTGGACATTTTATTGACATAAAACCAATGAAATTCCATATATAGTTAGTTGCACTAACTATATATCGCGCACCCGCAATCCACTGCTGATGATGTCACATATTACATCATTCATGACATGGTCAGTGACATCACTGATGACATCACTGATGACATCTCAAATGACATCACTGATGACATCACTGATGACATCTCAAATGACATCACTGATGACATCACTGATGACATCTCAAATGACATCACTGATGACATCATGACACACCAATACCAGTTACTACATACGCACTCACTGATTCCTACGTCTACACACACATTCACTCATTCACCCATACAATCACTCATACATACAGTCACTCATTATTACAACACTATCATATGCACTCATACACCTATGCAGACACTCACACACTGCCACTCATCCATGGAGTTACTCACACACCTAGTCAGTCCTGTAAAGAATCAATCACACTTCCATTTCCTCATCTATACAGTTAAACACAGAACACCATACTTCAGTGACATCACTGATGACATCACTGATGACATCTCAAATGACATCACTGATGACATCTCAAATGACATCACTGATGACATCATGACACACCAGTACCAGTTACTACATACGCACTCACTGATTCCTACGTCTACACACACATTCACTCATTCACCCATACAATCACTCATACATACAGTCACTCATTATTACAACACTATCATATGCACTCATACACCTAGTCAGTCCTGTGAAGAATCAATCACACTTCGATTTCCTCATCTATACAGTTAAACACAGAACACCATACTTTTCACACATATACTAACACATACTTACTCTCTTTTACAATCACTGATACAAGTACACATTGATATGCACAGTCACACACCTCCCAGCCAGCCACACACACACTCAGTCTTCCATACATCCACTCATTCTTCAATATGTAAAACATATTTAAACTTTACAAAAACACACAGACACTAGAAGATGTCATCAGTGATGTCATTTGAGATGTCATCAGTGATGTCATCAGTGATGTCATTTGAGATGTCATCAGTGATGTCATCAGTGATGTCACTGACCATGTCATGAATGATGTAATATGTGACATCATCAGCAGTGGATTGCGGGTGCGCGATATATAGTTAGTGCAACTAACTATATATGGAATTTCATTGGTTTTATGTCAATAAAATGTCCAGCTAACTATATATGGTCTCTAACCTATGGTTTTTTCAGTGAATATATATATATATACATATATATATATATATATATATATATATATATCTTCAAAGCACGTAGATGTACAGTGTTAAGAATAGTAAATATATACTTACCTATTTGCACTTACCTACTCTATATTTTGATCCTTGATATTTTTGACACAATATTTTGTCCACACAATGTTTGTATTTTTGATATTCTGTCAGTGATTTGCCTGCACAGTCTCCTTCATATGGCCCAGTTGAGCATAGCAGCTGGATAGGTACATTTTACAGAGAAGTAAAAATTCAGACAAGCATTCGCAAAGCCAATAGATCTTGGCTATGCGACCTTTTGGATAGGTCAATGTTTTTAGCCATGTTGCACAGCAGAATGGCTGCTGTGTCACATAGATGAAAGTTTTTTTTAAAGCACTTCCACGCAGCCAGCAGTGACCGAGTAATAGTGCCTTTTTCGAATTTCTAGAAAAAGAGAATCCTAGCTGACCGTTTATTGTGCTGTCAAAAGTTAAACAGACTATGAGCAACATCCTTAGTAAGATGATCAAATCCTTTAATCATTATGTTTTTTTCTTAATTGGTTTAATTAATTAACATTTTACACAAGAATAAGAAGGACCATACTTCACAATTTACATAAATTCACAATCAAACAAAGACAAATGAAGACAAAAAAATTGAAAGACAATTCAAAGTTGATTTCACAAACAAACAATTTGATAAGTTGAAAACAACCAGACTTAAGCAAATAAATGGATTAAAACTGCTACCAGTCAACAACCAAACATTGTTAAGGTGCCCTATGGAAAAATCTCAGGGTACCAACCAACAGGGATATTTTGAGTTCAAGCTAAAGAGAAACAACAGAATTAATACAGTTTTCTTCATTGCTGTGTAATTTTTGGTCTAGCTGCTCCCCTGTTGTTGAACATGGTGCCAACGAGTTTCAAAACCCTTATCAAATACAGGGCTTCTCTTCAGGGCTGTGACTGGGTTCTGTGAAACCAGGAAAACATAACAATAACAACTTATTTAGGGGGATTATTTACTAAATTAATGACCCCCTCCCTTCACAATAGTTAACATTACTTTATCACCTGTGATTTAGATCAAAACAGGCTCATGGAGTTTGTTGGAGGCCCTGCCCAACTAATTCATGTTGTAGACGCAGTGCTTAATTTGAGCAGGTGCTTTCAGGTGCTCAGCACCTGCACTTCTTTCACAGGGCCTGGGCTACAATTTCTGAACCTGTAGGTGGTCGTCTCAATATTAATTGTTCAATTCAAAATAAAAAGAATAACATACATTGCACGGTGAAAGGCTGGTAAATGTTTATAGGCAGGCTGGCATATCCCTGTCCAGGCAGGCATGATTGTGTATCACCACGTTAGTGATGATGTCATCACGCTGATCACAAATCCAAGAAGTCATCGACAAACTATGGCTTGCCTTCTATTCCCCTAGTCTGCTTTAACCTGGCACTCCCTGAGCCTAAACCTCCCATTGGATAATTGTAGCTGGGGGCTGGCTCATGACGGAGTTGAGGCAAGGAAGCTGCAAGAGCGCATTTGGAACTTGGGAGTTAGGGCTCTTGAGTAAGAATAAATGAAACTAAGTGTGGACTTTCCACTTGTTGCGTAGCCAGAGTAGCATATCCGGCAGCCCTGCATTGCTGCTATCCTCAATATGCTCGATACGGCTGTGGCCCAACACAACTTTTGTGTGCCATGGCGTCGCCAGTAGAATCTGTGCGCTGCACCCCAGCATGGTAATTTCTGAGTGTGAGTGAGTCCAGTAGGCACCACAGCCATACTTACCGCATTGGCAGCATTACTGCTGGGGACAATGCCTGTGCTGTAGCAGGCAGGATCACAGCAAGCTGTGCAGTGGATTCCGATGCCATTGCCATTCCTCGACCTACTAATTACAGGAAGCACTAGCACTGACATGACCTGCTGTGCTCAAGCAGCCGCTGTTCCGCAATAAACCCAGTCATACCACACTGATTAATATATGCAAAAAAGCATTTTCATTAGGTGTACATTTTGTTTTTTCACTCGGTGTAAGTAAGAAAGTAAAACACGTCATCTTCCGCTTCTTTAGGAATGACAACAGGAAAATGCAGAGTTCAAAATAGCAGGGACGTGTCAGGCTGACGACAGGGGTCACAGGCAGCAGCAGTGTTAGAGATAAGAGACAGCAAGAGTAAAGTAGAAGAAAAGGAGGAGAGCAAATCAGATACAAAGAGAAAGCAGCCATGATGTGAAGAAGAGAGCATTAAGAAGAGAGAAGATAGAATGAAAGGATGTGGAGGACAGGACAGAGGAAAAAAAGAAAATGATAAAATGGAGACACAGCTAATCACTGCTAGAGAGTGAGAGTAAAGAGCCAAGATCGAGGGCAGAGCATGGATAAAAGTGAAGAGAAAAAAGGGCAGGGCTAAAATGAATAGAGGGCACGTTAGAAATACAGGGTGTGACAAAGGTGATAGAAAACAATTAGAGAGGTGAGAGGATAGACTCTTCGAGCAAAGACTTAGGGGACAGACAACAGATCAAGGTTAGAAGATAGAGACTGAGGCAGTGAGAGTGTTGAAAGTGGGCTAACCGGAGGAAGACGTGAGCGCTGGCCTCCTTGGCAAAATTTTCAGCACCTGCACTTCTTTTTTTACTAATTAAGCACAGTGTAGACGTATCCTGGAGATTGTCAGCATTGTTAAGACTGCATTTAAATAAAGCAGGGATTGAAGTCTGTAAAAAATAACAACAGACAATGCCCATTTTTATTGTAATCAGGAGTTATTTCAACTAGTTTGTGAAAAAGCCAGTAAACAATGGCTCGAATTTACTGAGAACCTGTGCTTTCAGGAGCAACACTGATACTGCCCTATAGGGTTTTCCCTCTGTTGACAGCCTAGACGTAGAAAATATTTTGTTCTAGAAAACATAAAAAAGCTGCTAAGAGTTCAGCTTCAGACTCTTAATGGGATTGTTTAAAAGATGCAAAGCAAGACTTACTTTGCAGCCTGTTCTGCCTAATATTCAGCCTACCTCGGGAGGGGATAATTATTTGGAGTGCTTGGATAAATGTTCATGAAGTGCGATGACTGTGAATAGAAGAATTCTGTCAAAGAAGTATTACAAGTGAGTCATTGTTAACCCGTTAGCCTGAGCCTTAGAAATTAATAAACGGAAAAACACTCATACTTCAGTAGCGTGTTTTGGCTATGACTTCTACTCCCCGTACAAGGCCTGTCTCGAGCACTGAAAGATGCTTTTAATTTCAGAAAGGATCTGTTTAAGAAAGGTGAGGCGTAAGTGATTATGTTAACTGTGACGAGTGGGCATACTGGTTGTTGTTGCCAGCGTATGCGCCGGAAAGGGCCGACCCCTGCGCTCGCTCCGGAAGGCGGAGCGCGTATATAAATAAAGGTGGGCGGGACCACGAGAGGCATTCCGAGGCTGAATAGCTATACTGTGTGCCTGTGTAGTTATTGCAGTGGCACCCACGCACAGCGCGCCCGCTGCGGCTCAGTCCCGCATCACGGGACGTAACATTGGCGACCGAGGAGCCGATTGGCCCACGCTCCAAGCAGCACCCAGCAGAGAGGAGCAGCAGTTCTCACCCACGTTATGCAGGCAATACAGACAGCCAGCCCAGCAGCGAGACGCCTACTGCGGGTCAGCTTCACGCGGCATAGGGGCCCTGGCATGAGGGCAGCACCAGCACATGGTGCGACAGGGCAGAACACGCCTGCATTGACGCGGGTGAGTCAAGCACGACTCGCGGAGGGGGCAGCCGTGACTTTTCGGCGCAGCAAGGCCGGCCACGTGCCAGAAGGCCGTGCTTACAGGCGCTGAACACACAAGGCCCCACAGGTTCCAGGTCTATGGCCTAGAGCATCAGCACTGTATCTTGAGGCACCACACCCTCGCTGGTTCACACAAACACTTCATTTGCCAGCATGATGCTGGGAGACCAGGAAGAGGGCGCTCAGTCCCCAGCAAGAGCTGTAACACAGCACCCCCATACAGGTGTCCTGCCACCTTTCAGCGAGTTGGCAGATCCCGTGACAGCGTCGCTAAGGTGGCAAGTATGGCTCCGCCGCCTGGAAAACGACTTCTTTGCCACCAGGGGACGGACGGAGTTGTCTAGCACTCGCTGCTTCTCCACTATGCAGGGGAGGAAATATACCTGCTCTTCAAACATCTCCCCAACACAGGACCCCCTGAAGATTATGCGGCAGCGGTGGCAGAGTTGAATGCGCATTTTGATCCTCAATTGAAATCACACTTTGAGTACTTCAAATTGAGGCAAGTGAGGCAAAGAGAAGGAGAATCAGTAGACTCTTTCCATGTGAGACTGAGAGAGCTCACCAGCATTCACCACGTGGGAGACAGAGTGGCGGAAGAGATCAGAGCACAACTGATCCTAGGGACCTGCAGAAAGGCCCTTTGAGGCCTCATCTTAAGGCAGCCGAACATACCAATGAATGACATACTAGTGTTAACACGGTTCCATGACCTTTCCGTTGCATGTGCGGAGGAAATGAACCTTGCGCTGAACCACAACACAGAAAAAGGCGTTACCGACACGACTGAACGAGCTAACGCCGTCAGAATGCATGACAAAGCCACCAAACCAAGAGATTGTCCGCCGCCGACCCCTGAAGGCCAATGCAGATACTGGCGGTATGTAGAACACCCCCCTCAACAATGCCCAGCCCAAGGGAAAAAGTGCACCAACTGTGGCATTGCAAACCATTTTGCTTCAGTCTGCAGACGGCAGAGACAGTGGAAAGAAGGGAGTTGGTCAACTCGATGGCCCTCTCCCATGTCGGCCCAGTGCTGGAGAAGATATTCGCAATGTTGTTCGGAAGAACTCAGGAGTGACAACGGATCCCCAAGGGTAAAAATTCCAGGAATTCCTCCAACGACACGGTGTCTGGCATAGAAGAATCATCCCGCAATGGTCCCAAGCAAACGGCGAAATAGAATGCTGGAAGGCGGACACATATATAAATAAAGGTGGGCGGGACCGCGAGAGGCAGTCCACACCCAAATAGCCATACTGTGTGCGTGTGTAGTTATTGCAGCGGCACCCACGCGCAGCATGCCCACTGCAGTTCAGTCCCGCATCAGGGGATGTAACATTAACCACCAATGGAGACTAATGGCAGTGGAAACAATCAAAATCTTGCCTAACTGGACATCAGAACTGCACTTAATTCAGCACCGCTCGCTGCAACTAAACCGAGGTGGCTGTGCTCGGGGAGAATAAATCCGAGGAAAACTGACTTCCTGTTCTCGACCTCCCGGATTCAGGAGTGTCGATTAAGGGCTACTGGTCTTTGTAGTTCAATTAACCATATGGAGGCTCAGTGTATGGCTTGCTTTCATTAGGTGCATCTTTTGTTTTAAAAAAAAGAAGAGTTTGAAATCAGTACAAAGAATGTAGTGGTGACCCTCAGAGTACAAAAATTGAGAATTTATGCTCTGGAAATTTAATGGAGCTATGCTCAAACACGGGTCCTCCAATCATTGTCTCACAAGACACACAATCGCCAGATTTGCAGTGTCCTTCTATAGGCTTCAAGTTCCAAATCTTGAAGTAGGTGCCAGTTTTTTAAAAACATTTGGCAAAACTTCAGCTAGGATTCTCTTTTTCTATATATTTACTGGCCCAACCTAGCTGTGTGACATAGGGCCCCCTTGTTTGTACATATTTTCAAAATTTCTGGTGGGAAGTATCTGCACCTTCTGTGTTGCCTATATACAATATTGATAATATTAACTATCTGGATTATTTAAACACACACACTAGTGCTAAAATTGGAGCAAATGCGGGAAGGACAGATCACAACACATACTTCACATGCCCTGGTGTCAGCTTAGGCACCATTTGCAATACAATCGGTCGCACCTTTAGGACCTTATATGTATTTAGCTGTGCAGCACATTAGCCTGGATGCTGAAACATCTACTGTTCCTTAACATGGATGGAAAGTAAGCAGCAAACTACGTGACACACCAGGTATGGGAACACATGGAGAGAAACATTGCCTTTCAGCAAGAAATGATATAGTCCAAAGCTCTGTTTTTAATATAAAATCAGGGCCTTCAGTGGTAATATCACTGAAAATACAAGATTTGAAAAAAATAATATTGTCTACGGGTGCTCATGGAAGACAATTTCTATGGACTGGAATCTAGAGAATGCTACAGTGATTCTGGTATTTTACTGACCTCGGCTGGTCGTTTTTCATCAAGACAGTAAAATAGAGGCAGTTGAACAGAAAAAAGTCCCTAAGCGTAAGCAGACAAGTCCTAGGGCTGATCTCCAGAGCCCACAAAGTACATACACATATAAGTATATACTAAAGTATAAAAGTATATACTAAAGTATATATAAGAGTTCTCGAATGCTCGACCTAAACAGGCCCCAAAACAACTTAACAAATTATTGCCCACCACTTCCCAAAAAGTTTAATTCTGCATCAAAAGAAACACATGGTTCCTGACAGAAATGTTTTTTGGTATTCATTGTTTTAGGGCTCCAATGTCTCATTGGTTAAAGTGTGACCTTATTGTGCATTCAAGGAGATATTTAACAACAAGGACCAATATAACATTACGTCGATACCTTAGTAACTGGACATTTCCTATAGGATGGTAATATTCATTTAATTACTGGTCTTTTCTTGAATTGTATTTCCTGCTTGTTATATTTTAATGTTTAAATTACTGTTGATTCATATATTCCTTTTTTATGTTTGTCCAGCTTCCAATAAAAAGAAATATGACATTTTGTCTGTGCCATTTTTAAATTGTTTGACTTTCGCCCCATTCAATATAAGTGCATTTTAAACTTGTCCCTCAAAAAGCTCACCTTGATCTAAAAGGGGCTTAAAAAATAAAATGTCAAAGATAGCAATCATTATTGCGCCTTGAACAGGCCTCAAGCAGTTCAGAAAATGACAGTTTCCTCTACACCCCCTGATAGTTAGAAGCTATAATCCACTAAAGATCTTTCACATAAATCCAAAACAAAAATGTTCCTTTGGCATCACACTCGACAAATGAAATGTTTTTCCAGTTAAGTTTGTACTTTTTAAAAAACAGAAAGAAAGGAAAACAATATAAAGAAAACATAATTCAACTACAGAGCCCTTCAAGTGAAACAAGCATTGGCAATGCCATTTCGACTGGCTTTAAAGGAATACTGTATGTACATTTGAAGCATTACGACGAAATAGCATGGGAATGGATATGTATTTGTGTGGAGACAAAGAACTGTAGTATAATTTTGCTATAGGTTAAAAGGTCAGGCGACAGTTGCACTATCAAGCCAGACCTAAAAAATCATGTACTTTAATGAATCCCTCCTTCCACCTCTGCTGCTGCCAGAGAAAAACACCATAAACTATCTAGTTATCTAAAGCACTTTAATAGCATTACAGAATAATGTGTGTGTGCCACTGAACGTTCAAAGTCATGCAGCTGGATCAATAAACAAAATGATCACAGCTGTGGAAAGGTTAAGCTCTTTTTTGAAAGCACACAACTTTTGCCAACCAAAACTTGTACTCCTGACTCTCAACTTGTGGGCGGAGCTAACGCCCCTCTCCTGGGGATTCTCACACAATTATCTGAGGACAGCTGTGCTGTCAAGCCAGGCCATAATAAGGTTACTACTTTGCTAAAGCATATGAAGATTGTCTCCGCAGACAGAAGGTCGGGCCATAACAAAAGGGGCGGCCGCGTACCCACCTCCCTTTGCTATGAAGCCCCTGCAGCAAGAATGCAAGTCAGGTCACTAAACAATTGAGTTTCGATTTGCATAGTGTCCTCCGGCCCTCATCCTGTGATACCCGCATTTGGCATGAAAAGAAGAGCCCCTACATGAGCTGCTGCTGACTGCATATTGTCCTGAGATAACAGCCTGCCTTTTTACAACACCACCCTCTAAACCCGTTGAACTTTTCAAGGAAAAGCTTAGGGCAGTGTCATTGTTCACAGCGCTGGGTTCACCTTTTTTTCTTTCAGCGTACAGTAACACCCGCCCTGGCAGACAAAACAAACCTATTAACAGCCCTCTTCTCAGAGCAGGTCGTGGTTTCCATAAAGGCTCCTGACAGGGAGGGCTTTCGATGGAGGGAGAGGACACATGATGTCCTCTCTTGTGCAAAACAGAAAAAATAATAAATTGAGTGGGCTTGAAATGATCGTGCGAGGGTGTCAAATCTAAAGAAGGTGAATCTAAAATCCTCACTAAGCCACCTGCCTTGATATCGTCAAAATGAAACCGGCTGCGGCTGACCGATGAAAAAAAAGAAATGAAAGTGACCATGAAACCAACCAATGGTAAGTAATGCCTGTCTGAAGTCCATCAAGGTCCCGATAATGAGTTAAGTAGAGAGGCATCCCCTACTGGCAAACTGCTGTGCTCAGTTATAATTAGGGTCCCCGGTTTTATGGCTTTTATTGTTTTAACATTCGCCTGTATGTTTCCATATTTCTTTTTTAGCCATCTTATCTGTATTTATCCATATTTATTTTGTTTCTGTGAATAAATGAATTTGTAAAATGGTATATTTCCACACTTTTTTAACTAATATATGTGCACTCACACTTGACGTCTCAGTGGTATATTCGCATTATGCAATGAATGGATGTTGACATATGTTGTTATTTAAGGAAGTCTCACCCTGTTTTTTAACTCCCACACCATCTACCTGCTCAGCTGTTAGACTGGAATTGATGAAAGACAGTATGAAAAGCCACTTGCAAGAAGCCCAGTTTTCAGTATTTTTAAATTTTTTAAAATAAATACAGACAGGAAACACATTGTTATCTGTCTATATTTATCTGTAAAAATCAGTGAAAACTGAAAACCTGAAACCTTAATTATAATTCGCCTGGTGTTCCTGCACCTGAGTTTTCTGCCTACAAGAATACTGGATGTGATTTTACAGGCCAGAAAGCTACTAGTGTTAAAATTGATTTGGGAGTGGGCTGCAAGTGTATATGCCAGTCTCTAACCACTCGCGTTTGCTATCTGCAATGTGAGCGTTAATACACATGGAATGGGGAATGCCCTTAAAAACAATGTCCATGGCAGTGTTCCCCACTCTGTACGCATAATTTATAATAGGCATTGTTAGTTGTGGAAGTACCAGCGGGAACTGTTAATTCCAGCCACCTAGTATCTGACCTGGCATTACTTGTATTAGTGCCAAGGAGCATCTGAGTCACAAGCAAGGAGCTTGTAGGTATGACATAGTAGTTGTAGGAGAGTGTTTGCACCAGCGTTTCCCTGCCCGTATTTGCCTGCAGTGAGGTTTCCCAGTGAGGCTGGGGTGGAACTATGTTCTCCAGCCATCTTTGAGGCAACGCGGGACCCACACAGCATTGCACTCAAAAGCGCTCTGTGAACCCTGCAGCGCAGGAGTGTTTGCACCGGTGATTTCCTGGCCCGCATTTGCCTGCAGTTAACTTTCCTTTTGAGGCTGGGGAGGGACTACGTCCCCCAGCCATCTTTGAGGCAAGGAAGAGCCTCAGAGAGCATTGCATTCAAAATTGATCTGTGACTCCGGCAGCATGGGAGTATTTGCACTGTTGGTGTCCCAGCCCACATATACCTGCAGTGAACTATCCCAGTGAGACTGGGGTGTGAATACGTCCCCCAGCCGTCTTTGAGGCAAGGCGTGGCCCCAGACAGCATCAAGCTCAAAAGCACTCTGTGAATCCCACGCACTCGGGCGAAGAGCGGGTCAAAAGCGGGCTCGTCTTAGCCCTTCATAGACCGAAAGAGGCCAAGCTGGGCTCACTCTCTTGGCTCTTTGGATCGTGACAACTACTGCATGTCAAAAGATCAGCCTTTCTCCTTATAAGGTGCTGTGTGTCTAATCATATCTTTTTCGACTATTCCCATCATAGGGAAAAGAAAGGCTACTCCTATTACCACTATGGGTTCTCTATTACACTCACGCACACCAATTGACAGCCTTTGGTGAGGGCTGTGGACCTTGTCTCACATGAAATAAAGTAAGGAAGCGGTGCCTCTCTTTCACAACAGAAGACCACATCACACCTCAATTGTCCATGACTACACTGCCTAGACCCTGCCATTCAATAGACAGTGATACCAATGCCCACCAGACCACCCTGTTAGTGTGCTAAATTGATCTATTGGCGATAATGGCTCTACTGGTGCGGACCTAGCTGACTGGGCAGATCTGGCCAATGGTACCACAACTTCTATTTGTTCATGTGATCCGAAGCCGGCAACTAAACGTCGGAAAAGAATGCGGAAACCAAAATCATCTCATTCTAAGTGGACCACAATGACATGCAGGCAGACTTATTCAGCTTGCCCGCCCCCCCTGGTTGTTGATTAATGGGATATCATAACTGGGTGCCTCAGTGATCATTTGGATGTCAAATTTTGTCCGCTCCATGGCTTGCTGTCATTGAGGCCAGCCTAAGTAGATTGATAAAATTTGGTGAGGAAGGCCTATTGAGTTCACAGAAGATTCAGCAACCCACAGCTGGTGGCGTAATTCCCTCGTCGAGCACTACAATACAGACTCACAACCACCAGCTACCAACAGGCAACAAAGGGACAGTGGTGGTGCTGCTCCCCAGAATGTGGCCACAACCTCTGGAGTAGCTTTCAATCTGATAACTCATCGGGTGGGGCTCGGACTGCCTTGATACACCCTGAAAGCTGCTCTGACAGGAATCGTACAAGATCGGACCCTATCCCTGTGGTCAAACTTCTCCTCGCTTCCTGCCCCATGTAATTGTTTTAGCCAACGTTCCTAATCTGCCTGCTGGCTCCCCTTAATCAACATGGGCTCTCAAGGATAAAGTGATTCATTGGTTGAACCATATGGTGAGCAGCCAGTGGGCCCTGGAGAAGCAATACCTGGATGACACTATATTAATAAATGTTCGCAACTCCATGGTCGCTGGAGATGTCCTGGCACAAGCATGAGCTTGCATGGTGAAATCAATTTCTATAAAGATCCTGCCATTGGTTTATTTTACAAGCACCTAGCACAAGTCACCTTATAGATCAATTGGGCAGAAGCTTCTAATCAAACCCTTAATGGGCTCTTTGTGGCCCAGAAGACAATGATTGACTTTGCACAGGGGAGAGTGACTGTGATGCAGTCATGACAGACCTTGGGGTCCATATCCATCCGTGCCCTATCCCATCAAGTGGGCAAAACTTACAATATTTATCCTGGAACATTGCAGAGATCTTCCAGAAACTTCATTATGAGAACTGGTTGACATTCGTTCATAATTTTGTTATAATATGTTGCCAGGAAACTTAGGCCTTTTAATCCCTTGCCATAAATGGGTACAATTCTTGGAAGAGGAAAGAAGGGTTTGGCTATTATTGTGCTATGCACTATTAGAAATCTGAAGGTAAAAGTATTAGTATCTAGATCATGTTATCAAATTGTAAGCCTCTGATTACCAAAATTGTTTAATACATTTTTACTTGAATTTTTTCTCTGCCCAACCTGTAGGTATCATCCAAGAGCTGGGAAAGTCTGTTTCAAAAGGTCTGTACATACAGAAAATTCACACCTCAATTGTATCCACGGGAGATCTTAACATCATTAAATGTAACCATTGTGGGAACCGAATATGTGGGTTTTCTAATGATCAAGGAGTTGACACTACCCATTTTGTACATTCAACATATGGGGAGGCGTTAAACCAGTTAGTTTTAACACGCAATTTGACCTTTCTTTTCCTCAGATGTTCAGGGTCAGGGTAATGCAAACACTCCCACTATTACAGGTAGGGGTAAGGGTAGCTCAATAGATTTTGTTCTCCTATTGACTGATTTAGCATAGAATCTTGTGTCATGAGGTGTGGCCCCTTCCTCACAGTAATCATAATCACTATACGGTTTTTCATTTCTTTTCAGCCTGGTACATTGGACAAGACTAATCTCGCTGTCAGTTATTCTGCAAACCAGGTTTTTTATATTTTATTAAAGTGGGGCTTCATCGAACCCAAACAAGTTTCTTAACGAACTGGTTACTGAAGCCTCTAATGACATCTCTGCTATCTCTCTCTGGAAGCTGACCCTAACAAAATCCGGGATTGCTTTATAGAAATTTGTGGATTTATTTCATGCAGACTTTATGTAATAGTGTCACTTATATACTTATGTATATAAGTCACTAAAAGACACCCCGCTCATTCATGGTATAATCCCGACTGTACTGCAGCGCCTAAAGTTTTAAAAAGGGCACTAGTGAGACCCTGTGTAACATAACTGAAATTAGGGAAGAAATACTTATAAGCATTCCATTGAGAAAAGGAAGCAATACATTATATCTAAGGCATGGGAGGACCTGGAAAAGGTGGCTCTTTTGAAAGATAGTGTACTTTTTGGGGAAATAGTAAATCACCCTCACCAGACTAGCTGCCAATTTGATTTGAGATTTGTAAAGCGCAAACTCTTGCCCAAGGGGGTTTTGGCGCTGTAGAAACGGTTATAGCTACGGGGTGGGTGGGAGTTCTTGCAGAATACCCTGATAACTCCTAGTCCTGAAAGAGGAGCCAGTTCTTCAATGCCTTTCTAAAAGCAAGTAAAGAGGGAGCAGCTTTTAGTGTCAGAGGTAGGCTGTTCCAGTGCACAGCTGTGGTCCTGAAGAAGCTCTTTCCACCCCAGGTAGTCCTCCTGAAAGGGTGGTTTGACAGGTTCATGGCAGAGCCTGAGCAAAGCATCCTCCTTGGGATATACCATTTGAGCTTCTCCTTGAATCGGCCTGACCCCAGTCCGTCAAGTGATTTGTATGCCAGGCAAAGAGCCTTAAACCTGATGTGTAGTCTGACTGGTAGCCAGTGGAGTTTCCTGATGGCTCCTCTGGCTGATTCATATTTAGGAAGTACCAGTGTGATGATTACTGTCTTCAAAAGCTCAGGTGGCAGGAATTTTTCAATCTTTTTTACAAGCTTCAGAGAGCAGAATGTAAAGATGTCTTACCTTTTTAGTTGGTTTGGGAAGGAGGCCCAGCTCTGGCAGCCACCACACTGGCGTTCAGAGGGAAGGATTATTGCAAAAAATAATGACCTCAGTTTTAGTGGCATTTAATTTAAGACAGTTGTTGTCCATCCAATTGCTTACATTGCTCATGCAGGTCTTGAAAGCAGAACCTGAGTTATTGTCGGGTTTTGCTACTGACACCACTATTTGAGTGTCATCTGCTTAACATGCTAGGGAGAAGACAGATTTTTTTATAAGTGTCGCCAGCGGTGTGACATAAAGATTGAACAGTGTTGGTCTCAAAGCCGAGCCCTGATGGACTCCACAGTGCAGGGAGAAAGGCCTGGATGTAAAATTGCCCAGAGCCACACTTTGTTATCTATTGGCTAGAAAGGATTGGAGGAGATCTAGTGCTGTATCCTCTATCCCCAGGCTACACAGACGGTCAACCAGAATCTCATGATTGACCTATCAAATGCCGCGGAGAGGTCCAGCAAAATTAAACCTGCCGTCCCCCCTTATCACGGTACAAAAGGGGGTGTCTTATCAAGCGTTTCACGGATATTTTCGGTGGCTATCACCATAGGGGATTCAGTACTATGTTTTTTTCTGAACCTGTGTTGTGTGTCATCCAATAGACAGTTTGCTTGTATATACTCTGATAGTTGCTCATTCATTACCTTCTCCACTAGCTTTCGGCTAAGGGAAGTCTGGAGATAGGGTAATAGTTATTCTTATTCATGGCATTTAGGTTGTCCTTTTTCAGCAAAGACAGAATGGAAGCAGACTTGGTGTTGTGTGTCATAACCCAGAAAAGGAATGGATTGAACACGTTTCCCTCATTTTTAATCCACAAAATGAGGGGGTGGGGGCACACCCTAAGGACACTGGGGTAGGTCTCCATCCCATTAGTGAGCGATGGCTATTCGTACTTATAGACATAGGGTCTGTTACTGAAGCTATTCTGGGTGCCACTAGTGGGAAGATACCAGGCCTGATGGGGTTCCAATAGATCTGTTTAAACATAACATAGATTTTTAAGCTTCATTAGTTGCAAATGTTTTGAGAGCAGTAGTCAGGGGTGATCTAATTTATTCTTGGGGAGAAGCTATCATAGTTCCAATTTACAAAAAAGTTCAGCGTAATTTACCTTCATGTTTTTGCCCAATTTCATTGATACATTCCACAGCAAAGATTTTAGGGCGGGTCACCTTGGGTAACTTGGAGAACTGGGCAGAGGTCAGTTCCCATTTTTCATATGTATAATATGGCTTCTGACCGAGTTTATGGACTGTCGAGCAGGTTCTCAATCTATACCTGATTTTGGGGAAGTATGACAAAACCAGGAGAGGTGCCTTGCATATGGCTTTCATGAACCTCTCCTCTGCTTTTGACTTAATAGACAGGGGTAAGTTGTGGGAACTGATGGAGCAGGCGGGCATTGATCCCCTTGTGTTGGACCTTGTCAGGCGCTTGCATTGGGATACTACTACGAAGATGCGCTGCACACAGCCTGAGCATTGTGCACACCCAAGTGCCCGCTTCCACCTGAACTACTTAAGAAAATTAAAACCATTCATCTCAGAGGCGGACCTCAAATTGGCAATCCAATCCTTAGTTATCTCGAGGATTGAATATGGCTGCACCACCTTAGCTGGCCTACCAAAAATGTCCACAGCACCACTAAAAGCCTGCCTTAACGCTGCGGCAAGACTTATCACCGGAACCAGGAAATATGATCATATATCCCCGCACCTGAAAGCCTTAAACTGGCTACCTTATGAAGCCAGAATCCAAATGAAGATAGCATGTATCACACATAAAGCGCTACACGACAATACCCCAAGATACCTAGCCAAGAAAATTCAACTGTCCGGTGGCAACCGACCAGCTAGGAGTGCTGAGGAGTTGCTGTTACGGCCAGCCTTTTTTCAAAAGAAAAAAACCTATGACAGAGCGTTCTCAGGAGCTGCCCCCAGAATATGGAACTCACACCCTCCAAACATCAGGAAGATCCAGAATCTGGTAACATTCAAGCGGGAAGTGAAGAGCCTTCTGATGAATAAATACATTACTTAGTGAAGATCATTGTTCATTGTTCTGATATATTACTGCCCTAGTACAGAACATGTATGACATGAGAAAGGGAAGCATAGTAATTACTATAAGGAACGTGTATTCTAAGGTACGAGAACGACCTAAAGGATACCACCAATGGATATTTTGACTGAACCTGAGAACTGCATCCCACATGAACTTATACCGATCTTCCTCATTTATGTTATATATACTTGCTGTTGTTATAAGTTTAGCCATAGCATATTATTAACGCTAACGTCACATGTTTATGAATATATATCATCTACCTCACATCTGTTATACTTTAACTGTTAATATATTTATTAAGCCTTTACCTCTTCTATGTTAAGCGCTCTGATACCCACGGGTCTTGTTCGCGCTATACAAAACTCTATAATAAATAAATAAATAAATAATAAAGGTTGCAAGAGGGGTCAGGCAGGGCTATATATTAGCCCCCTTTCTGATCTTATTTTACATTGATTCGCTAACATCTTTCTAGAGTCCTGTAGTAAAGATGTTCCCAGAATCGCCCTCATGCAGTCCCAGTCCTGCTTCATGCTGACGACGTGGTCCGTTTAGCGTTAACAGCAAATGGTGTTCAGAAGATTTTAGATGGTTTTAAAGATAGTATATTAAAACTAAACCTTAAGGTAAACCAGCAAAAATCATTCATAATGACTTGTGGCTGCAAACGTACAAAGTTCCAACATTGTTATTTATCGGGTGGGGCAGCAATTGAAAAAGTACCTTTTTAAAATTATTTAGGTATCCTGTTGGATGCTAATGGGACATGGGACATGTTAATAAACCAGAGAATGCAAAAGATGGAGGCAGTCAGTGATATGATTTTTAGATTTGCCAGCAGATTAGTCGATTAAGGGGATGATCCAGTTCTAGCAGAGCAAGTGCCTCTCAATTGGCACACATGGAGCAGGAGTTTGGGGACATACTGCCCCAGGGAAACTACAGGTAGCGGAAAATATTTGTTGTGTAGGCTTGTAGCCATTCACAAAACTACCTCGAGCCTCATTTCGCATCTGGAATAGAGTACGGACTTTTTGGAGGAACAAGTTGTTATGGCCCCTTTATTATTGTGGCTGAAGTTATGGAGCAGTCCTAAGGCAGGATTTTCAAGGCAGGTGTAGGAGGATTGCCTAAACCTAGATAATATGTGTACCATCCCATGGCTGACATATGTTACTAATACTTGTTATAGCCTGGAACACAGTCACCTCTTTGATTCATCGGAAAGTATTAGTCCACAAACTAAAGAATTGGTTAAATGGAGCTTTAAATCACACAAAGGGGTAATTAGAATCAAGAGGTCTCTCAATGTCTCGGCTCAGTTATTAGTCACATGCAAATGTTTACAACCTCAGGCATAGAACCTTATTTAACCTGAATTACTAACCCTGAGCGCAGATTTCATCTGACAAGGCTCAGATTGAATACAGCCCATTTGGTAGCGGCCTTTCCTCTAGGAGGCACCTGGTTTACCTCGCTGCCACGATGTCCTTACGAGGCTGACTCTGCCCAGTCCACTGTGCACTTTATGCTTTGCTGCACACTATTGTACCTTAAGAGAGCGTTGTTTACGCCCAATTCTTTTGCACAAGCACTTTGCCTCTTATAAAGTAGGGCTGGTTTATTTGCAAAGTTTAGCTTCACCTGAAGTTTGCACTGCTGTACTTAGTTATATTGTTGCTGCTGTCATTTATCTATGTTGTTTTTGTACCAAGGTTATGATTGTCGTGAAATGTATCTTCATCTTGTGCTTTTATGGCCATCTAATTTTGGCTTAATAAAGAAACTTTTGACTTTGACATAGTAGTTCCTTTAATCCAAGGGGAAAAATATCAGTTGTTTTGCTGGGCATCCTAGGCAATACAATAGCTAGCTTTGCCCTGTTCTGTTTTAGGGTGGTTTGTATGACTATTCCCTGGCTTTAAACTCACTGATTTGCCACACTACGAAGGGACTTCTGGTGACACTGCAGCAGTGAGGGAGAGAGAATACGTATTTTGCCGCAGACAACTGAAGAAAACACACATATAGCCTATCGGACACCGCTAGTCGCTCAAATGCCTGCTATTTTTCGCCAGGAAGTTCTTTATTCATTGTAAAATTTGTCATTTATATTCATATTTTTGCTTGTACATTCTGTGCTTGAGATTGAGGGGCATATTATCAAGGGGGTCGATGAGCACTTTTCGCCGGTTTAGCGGCCGTTTTCGGCCGCTAAGTGGCGAAAATTCTATCGCCCCATTATCAAGCTGTCGCTAACAGCAGTTAGCGACAGCTTGAAGGCGATAGTGAGCAGTTTGGGGCCCGCTTTGCATGTCAGCGATATTTATCGCTAATGACATGCAAAGTGGGCGTACCCAAACCGTTAGCGACTGAAAGCAGTCGAAAACTTCGCTATCGCCTGTTCACAAGGCTGGCGTAGCGATGGAAATATTCCCGCTATCGCCAAAAACTAACGCCTGCCCTGGATAACATGGCTAAGAGCATTTCGTTGCTAATGCGAGAATATCGCTATATTCTCAGCGATATTCTCGCATTACGCCGCTATCGCTGGATATTTTAGCGCTATGGAGAAAAACGTTGCTAATAGCATGTTTTCTCCGCTAAAATATCCAGCGATAGGCAGCGATAAAAAAAAAGCCGCAAAGCGCATTTAGCGATAAATATCGCTAGTTGTTGGTAATATGCCCCTGTGTGCCTTATGCTTACGTCGCTTTGATTCTATGGCATGCTATTTTTATCTGTTCCATTCCTGTAACAGTTCTCTCATGTAACGTAACTGGTTCTATTGTACAGTGCTCTGACACCTTCGGGTAAAGTCCGCTCTTTATAAGAATGCATTAAATAAAACTGGTGTTAGTGTCAGGAGCAGTCTTTGACTGTCAGGGGCTGATCTAAAGCTGGCATCTATCCTTTGGAAGCAGTTTAAAGACAGCTTACATAACATTTTGCTCTGTTTATCCTGCAGCATAATTTGTACAAAATATGAACCAGACAGAGCCTGCACGGAACAATGGGCTCTTTGAGGGCGAAATCCTCCATGCTTGATCTCATGATTAGGAACAGGTTCTGGGATGTCTTTTTGCAAACGCTCACATTTTTTCTTCTACAAAAATGAAATGTTTGCCTTTGAAAGTAAAGCAGTCATGGATGTTGGATCTTCTGTCAGTGTGTAGGTGGGGAAGGACTGAGAGCGTGAAGGAATGGAATGGAAAGCAAGAGGGGCCTGTGGGCAGCGTGGTAGAGAATGAGTGGAAGTGAAGTGCTGAATAAATACTGATCTGTGGGCAGAAATTCCCAGGTTCTGTTGTGGGGGACTGGCTGTAGAGGACCCGTGGAAGCAAAAGGCTTGCGGTGGAGTTTAAATTGCAAAACCGTGAGTGCCGGGGCCAAGCAATTTGCTCAGAATCCTGCGGCTGGCCCTATGGAATGTCTAGGGTGCCCACTGCCAAGGCTTTGTAGTCTTGATTCCACCTCATGCCTCTCATGCCCCTCAGGACACCCCTGCCCCTTTATCTCACTCTTCCAGGTTCTTTTTCATCCCTACTTTCTTTGTCCCAGTTCTTTTGTGTATTTCTCTTCCTCCTTCTTTCCCACTTTTGTGTTTTTCTCTCTCTTGCGCGAGTAGAAAAATAAGCGCTAGTTCCCAAAAATTAGAGCTGGTGAACCTCACCTACAAACACCTCACCTACAAACACCGGCTCAAATTAAGCAATGTATGGCCGTGTAATAAACACCCACAAACTATGAGGTTGTGAGTAGTCAGTCTGGGGGATGGATATACCCTGGAATCGATTTCAAAACTTTTACTCTGAAAGACTGGAGTGGGAAAGGAAACGGTATATTCCATATTTCCTAAACAGTTACTGTTCTACAGAGGAAATTGTTTTCTTTGTGATGAAACACAGTAAAACGATGTGTTTACGCACATTTCCAGTGCATTGTCTGTCAGACGGTACATCCACTGATATATGCATAAAAACCTGCCTGTGCTAACTAGCCATGGTATGCAGTTCTCGCTTTATGCTGTTCAAATGAGGATGTAGTTTGTCGGACACATTTAATTTGTGCTGAAGTGCAACTCTTTTTTATGTCTTAAACACTAAAGCATAAGCTTCATTTTGTAAAAAGAGCTGCAAAATAACAAAATGAGGTGCAGAAAATATATCAATTAAAATTAGCACTGTCAAACATAGTCCGTTCTCTAATGGTGTATTTTTGTAAATTTATATTGTATACTGCGACACATAGATGTTTGGGGATTGAATCACAAAGTTTGGTGAACATCGTCGTGTTATGCTAGTTTAAGATTTTTTTCATACTCATCTCTGGGCGTCTCATGAGTAATATTGCATAAACACCTATGTGTAAGCATGCTATCCGTGCAGAGGATGTCTTACAGCTCTACATGATTACATTAAATAATGCAGAGTTGGGAAAACGTAGCAATTCTGTAATTGTTTTTGTTTTACTGTTTTATCCTTGTTCAAACTTATTTAGCTCATTATTGCCGCCATTCCTAGTGCACAATGCATACGTTTTGGAATGACTGTCCCCTCTGGATGACTGTGAAAGTGCACTTCTAAATATTTATATATGCTAACACTTTAAGTGTGTAAATTACATTTACGTTTCACATCCTAGGACGCTTCTGTGACACTCTCCTGTAGACACAGAACCTGAATGCACATTTTCTTCCAGTCAATGGAGATTCAAAAATACTTTTAGTTGCTCATACCCAAAGCCTGTCTCAGTCTTGTTGATGCGTTTAGGAAACACACTGTGCGTGTGGCCAGGGAAATCTATGAGCTGCCTAAACTAACATGTTTAACAGGGATAAGGGTAGGAATTTTATTTGAGGAGCATGATAGCAAAGGAGGGGCCCTATCGAAGAGTGGTCCCTCAAGAGGTGTAGCCCCGGGGATCCCATGGGGTTACTTGGGATACCTTGGCACGGTTTAGTATAAAAACATGTAGCGCTGAATACTCCTCTTTAAGGCGCACCTGATTAACACACACACGTGCTGTAGCTAATGAACAGGATTTTAATGGGTTGTTTTTAGGTTATATCCAAATAAAATATATATGGAGAGGTTTGCTAATACTCACTTGATTACATTTTGTTTCTCCTAGCGCTGGCTCTCAGGCACCACAAGTTGAGGCACGACTCTGGTCTGGACAAGATGAGGATAAGAGCCATCCCTGTCCTGGGAATGTGGGAATGCGGGGACTGTAATTGGATTTTTTACAGGGACTGTAAACACTTTCATGACCATGTGTGCTTACAGAGACCGTGTAAAAATGTTAGTTTTCTAGTGTCAATGTATAGGTTCAGATGGCAAAGTGCACTTAACTGGGCAGTGCACACCTGGCAAGATAATTGTGTGGGGGCAATGTAGAAACAGGCATGAGTGTGTGGAATCCGCCATGGTAAATTGTTTTGGTCAATGTAGAAATTGGGATATGAATGTGTGCTTAACTGGAGCACAGCTAAACTAGTGTGGAAATATGGAAAACTTCATAGCAGTCTGAATATGTATTTGTGCTCCCCCTATTTGAACTTCACTAGAAACGCACACATGTAAAATACATCAGTCTAAACACACGCATATTGCACTTATATTTTCTTTTGTTAATTACATGTAATGTTTAAATCACATAGCCATTTTACTATCTTTAGGGTACATCTTTATGTCATGGACAAAATGTTTTCAATATCTCTCATTCACCGCCTCCCTTCCTTGAAGCACAATCAAGCAGTGCATGCTATCAGTAGTCCTATATCAAACCCCATGATAATTTTATGTAAAAAAAAAAACAAGGTATGAACCATCAGATGTTCTAAATTCGTGGATTATGGCAGAACAGCATCCCACCAACAAAAACACTTGAATTGCCACAATTACAATAACAAGTTTTATCCAGCAAATTATTTTTATCTGGCATTACAAAACATTTTATTGATGTCTAGCTCTCACAGAGGTTAGACAATTATCGGCTCTCTACAGTGGTTAGGCATGTGCCCGATGAGGATCCCAATGGGTCATTAAAAATTATTCTTAGCTCCATCGTTGACGCTTGCGAAATTCTTCAACAAATAATCTCTTTAGTTTCATTGTCCTATCTTAACTTCTATGTGAAAGCACTTGACATGAAAGTTTAATTTAATTAGAAATCCCCAATTTCCATTTCAACAGGTTTCCTGAAGAAGAACAAAATAATTTGGATATGCGATTCTAATGGTTATTCTATGTGAATGGAATATGGCACGTCTTCTAATGCTTTGTGCCCCCTCCCTCATGTGGTAGTCTAGCAGAATTTAGAGGTTTGTTTTTCGTGCTACAAAAGTATCAAAGCAAGAATATCAACTATAAGATATTGTAACGGTAAGAATATAAGTAAGTATAGATTTACCATATTTAATGCCACCTATATGAATCTTGACAATATGCACTATCTAACAGGAATATAGATGTGGGGTTCAGCATAAACCTCCTATATTTTACTGGTAGATATTCCGGCTACAATATTTTTGTAGCATGTTTTTATGCTCAGTATTCTGGCCCACCACCATCCTGCGTAGAATCATCAGACATAGAACCATAGGAATGAATATGTCCAGGACAGGACTGGAATTCAAAATCAACTGTTAAATAATTTCTGACCAACACCACACTTTTGGAAGCCCCAAATAAAATTGGGCATGGTTAGGTTATGGCAACAAAACCTGCTCTGAAAGCAGCCCTTAGCCTGAAGCCCACCAAGGAAATACCGGAGTGTTAAAGTGGCTCGTCCAGCCCTGGACATGTTCCATATCATGTCCCCTAACCAAAGTACTATCACAGTGTTCTATCCTCACCAGAGTTAACATGAATAAAATAAAGACCCAAAAACGTGGCTCCTAAAGAGACTATTAAAATTATCCCTTCAGTCTAATTTTGTAAAGAAACAGAGTCACTACTCTTGTGATCTTTACTTGTCTCTCTCTATATTTATTAGTCCTTGTCAGGTTCTTAAAGCATTTTGAAGGCGCTTGGGTGCTAGGACACATCACTCTCTGTGAGGATACCCTCCCTGATTTTGCTCTAGTAAACGACCACAGAGTATCATAGAGAGTACAATGTTTTGAAACAATGGCAAGGATCAAAGCATCTACAAAGTGTTTCACCTGGCTCATGGAATTAGCAAGCAACATCATTTAGGCCCTGACAGGTAGAACGTTTGGAATTTAAAGTACATACATTGCTAGTTTTTCCCATTATACAACAATGGAGGACCAGAAACATTTATATCATGAGATAGGTCAATTGCAGGGCTCATGCCCTGGGGGTAGGTGGGCCGCATGTGTGTGCAAGGAGGGCTCCTGTACACATTCCAACCATCGATTGCCATTATGGATGAACATGGATATTGGTGGAGGTTTGAAATTTGTTGAGAAGAGGAGAATGTGAAATTCATGTGGCTCATAGCAGCGCTGGAAACGTTTTGGGACTTGTTTCTGGGGGCCAGTGGCAATGAAAGGTCTTGACTACTCTGTAGCTGCAACATCATTTAGGAATATCAGGATTCCTATAGTGAACCTTTCGTCTTACCCTTAAGCAACTTAAATTGACCATTTCTTTTTATTACATTTGATGTATGCCTATTCCTTAGTGATGTTGCTCCTAGTTTCCAAGAGCGATGCATTAATCGAAAAGGACATAAAGTAATACAGTCGCAAGGCAACTCCGAAATCATGGAATACATATTTTTTTTATTATATATTAACACACATGTTCTTGATGTATGACTCCCTGGCTCCTCCTTTACCCACAACATTGCTCTTTATTTCCACTGTTGAGCACACGACAATCAGCATTAACTCTGGGTATGAAACAAGCCCCCCCGAGATATTCACACTGTATCCTTCACTGTGGGTTACAAAGAAATGTAAACAACATGCTTAAATATGTTTAAAAAAACAGTATGTACACAGTATAATATCAAGTGTATCTATATTGACACTTTATACACTTCATCCGCACTGATGAGCTGCGTGAGTCAAAATTACAGGATTGCGATTGGAAAGGTTGTTCAAACATGTTTCTGCTGGTGCACACCACAGAACAGTGCTTGGATCTTTCAGATTCTGGTTTTACCGCAACATCTCGGGACTACACCTTTTACCATGGAGAATAAATGGTGTAGGTGGGGTGCAAGATACACCTGGCTTTATAATGAAGATAGGAAGTCATTTAAAAGAAATGCTCCCCACCTCCTTTTTGAGAAAAGAATGTTTTTCATTATTATTATTATTTTTATAAAAAATATATATTTCTAATACATCACATACTGAAATTTCTCCCTTTTGGTGACTAAGTGCCATAGGGGTGTGCCCGTGATGAAGTCTCCTGTTCTTCACAGCCAAGCTTTGTACAGCATTGGTTTGGGATCTAGAAGTCCTATCAATGGTAACTGACTGACACGTCCCTCACATGGACTCAAGTTAATACTGTAAACCATGCTAGAATAGGTGAAGTCCCATTCCAATATGCATATATTAAAAATGCTAATCTCTATCATACATTTCCTTATAGTAGGTTTTCCACTTCACGCTTAACAGTCCTATGCAGAATATAGCCATTACTCTGTGAAATACTTCTTTGATGTCCTGGGATATTGGTTGCATTGTCCATTAAAAACCAAGAAATAACTGTAAAAACAGGCCAGTAAATGTCGTTACTCTTTGCTGGTTGCAAAGAAACAATGGTAGAAGACAAAAGAACACCTTGTTTGGGCAGAATGTACAATGTTCTGGCCGTTTCAGTTTATCATCAATGGTTCTTTAGTGGATCCATGACTACAAATCACAGGTTTTTCATTGCACAACGTCATCAGTAATGGCCAAAAACTCCATTCTACTGCCAATCAACTTCTTCATATGTAGCAAATGTCTCACAAAACCATATTTTGTTTTCATCCTGACCAATGTTCCACCACTGGAGCTTTTGGAGCCTAGTCTTTGTTGTCATCCTGCTATGTCTAAGAAAACAGTGTCTTAGTGGCTGCTCCGATCGGTGTGGTGATTGTTTTGGTCTTGATTCTTGCACTGAATGCTCGTTCCGTTCAAGGGTACCATGGTGTTCGATGGCTGCGACTGGCAACAACAGCACAGACATGACTGAAAGAAAACAAACAGTAGTTAAGGTAACTCACATCTACGTCACCTGCAACAGTCATACCCATCATGGCAACAGTAAGATTATTTGGCATCGCAAAAAAGTGGGTAGCAAGTCGGGATGAATGTCACTCCTACAAACCTTAAGATTTGGTCAGCGTTCTGCTGCTGCTCGAACTTTAAGTGGGATGAAAAAACTGGAGGGGGGTCTCCCAAAGGGGCGTGGCCAATGTAATTAAGGACCGGATTAAAATGCGCAAGCTTAAAATCAGTGCTTGGCGTGACTTGTATTTTGCTTCTGTCATTGCATCATATATATTACGAGTATCATCATACCTACAAGTCAGCATAATGTGTAGCATGACTAATCACGTATACGGTCCCAAAGGCGAGACCTATTGGCTATGCCAATGCTTGTATTTTTTATATATGATAAATCACTTTACACAGTTTGTATCACTAGAGGACTGCATCTTCAAAGTGTTACATTCCACGTATCACCCTTGTGAACATATGTATGTTCATTGACTGTGATTAATGCTTATTAATTGGGTCTCTCAATTTGTGAACTTAAATACTTTGTTGTTTTGCCTTAATTGCTAAAAGTATTATTGGCATATCAGAAATGCATATCCTTCCTTCATGTCTCCAAAAATTCATACTGTATGGCTAAAATAATCCAGCTGTGTACTTAAACAAATAATTTTGGAACCTTGTCGTAAATATACCGGAGACAACAAATTAGAATACTTGAACAGTAGCAGCTCCTGGAGGGACTGCTGCGGGCGGTGGGGCGGGGTGGGGGAGGGGCAGGGTGGGGGAGTAGTAAACTCCGGCATACCGCCGAACCTAAGTAAGTACATGAATAAATAAATAAAACAAATTACATTGCGCAAGCTGCAACGCCGAATTGCACAGCAGCACTCCGTCCAGGAGCTGCTACTGTTCTTGAACCATTAGAGAACATATACTTAACACTGAAACTTAATAACAATGCTTTATGTTGTCTTTTCACTGTCAATGTACGACTCAATAAGGAAGATGTACAAAGACTAAGGGCCCGATTAAGAGTTTGTTGGGCAGTAGTCCATCATTCAGGGTGGCAGACGACATTACGGTCTACTGCCCACCACATTTAGAGATCACCATTGACCCAGCAGGGATCTCTAAACCTTCAGAGGGACCGCCGGCACGGCAGTTCCTCTATAGGTTGAAAAAGTTTGGTGTATGACCGCCATCAATTTTGACTGCCATCCACAAAACCTTTTGTTCGACTGGGACGTTTGTTTTGGAAAAACAAATAATTAATGTCTGTAACACCTCAACACTCAGAGATTATTTTCCCTGAGTTTGGGGGTCATTATTTAAATTTTTCTTTTCAACACCTCAAGGTTTTCCTTCATGGTGACGGACAGAAACAAGCATTGGCAAAGCATATATGTCGGACCTTAGAGACCTATTTGCTTTGCCAATGGTTTTTACCCATGCTGCACAGCACCTCTAAAACTGTGTATTATACTTAAAGAATTAAAAAAAAAACTTTTGAAGAAGGTGGCCTCGTCATTATATAGGTGTGCGCATCACTCATGTAATTGCCTACAAAATGAAACATGCCCTTTTTAAGAATGTTTTGCTATCAATCCGAACTAGATTGCTAACTAAAAAGAAAAACTGCTGGGGAGGGGCGCACAAGTAAAACGGGGGATATAGATGAGTGAGGAAGCAAAACGGGGGATGCGGGCAAGAAGGAAGCAACGTGAGGGGGTGGGATCAACACAGGAGGACAGAGGAGCACACAGGGAGACAAAGTAACAAGGGGGAGTACCAAAGCACATGGTGAGAAAGGAGCAACACAGAGATATTGGGATCACACAGGTACATGGTGAGATAGGACAATAAGGAGATGGACGACAGCAAGCAACACAGGGACTGAAACTACACAGAAGAGGCAGAGAAGCACATGGTGCAACAGAGCAACATGGAGACCGAAGGAGGCGGCACAAAAGCACATGGCAAGACAGAGCAACATGGAGGCTGGGGTGGGCGGTATTGATGCATACTTAAGATAGAACACTATGCAGATGGTGAGAGCTCAGAAACACATGGCGAGATAGAGCAACACAGAGACGGGAGTAAGGTAACGGGGCAGAGAATCCCACGGTAGACAGATCAACACTGAAACAGGGAGCAGAGAAACACATAAGGGAGATAGGTGGAAAACACACACTTTTGTAGAGTGCTTAAATAAAAAGAAAAAACTAGTACCAAAAAAATATGTCCATACTCCAGGGGAAGGAGAAACTCATAACAGGGAAGTAAAGCCCACAAGCCATCAAATAAGAAGCAAGCAAATGAGAATGACAATGATGCTAACCAACGGTAAACAATGGGTGGGCTCTAAGCTCACTGTAAGCTAAAGAAATGTCTGACAATGGACAGCGCATGTGCCTAAAAAAGGACCTCAGGCCATCAGTACTAAATAGGGCACGTGGACTGATTACCTTACTCTAACAGCTAGCACCCCACCAGGACATTGGAGTAAGCTTTCCATCGAAGGAGCAAGCTGGGGCACCATCAACGGAAAGCTGACGGTTCAACCAAATCTCAATAGAGTGCCCGGACCAAGTGTTGATGAACGGGGTAGTCCATCATGTTTGTGACAGAGTACCCTGCCCTCCAAACTCTAGATCAGACCCTAAGGGAGAAAACACACAGAATTTTGTACATTGAGGCTATGGAACTTAAGAAAAACATCCAAAATTATACTTTAACCAATATCAACACTTTATGCCTCTATATTTCACTTCAGGGGATGTATCATGAATGCGGGGCAGTATTATGAAAGAGCATACACTTAAGTCATCAGTGGCTGCCTCGCCCAATTTCCGAGCTGCGCGATCTGCAGCTCATGCAATAGTGTGGAGATTTTCGGTGTTAAGTGCATGTGGTATGCACTTTAACCCATGCAATGATTTCAAAATAAGTGCACAACTCTGCACTAGCGCACACCTTCATGATGTTCCCCTAACCCCTAACATATTCTACGGAAAATAAAACACATAGCTAAAGATTAACTTCTAAATATTTTAAGAGTTTTCTAAATTAGAAGAATCTTCTGCTTAATTTGTAAATGATTGCGTGCCGGTGCCTAGAAGCCTGCAGCCAGTGCAATAAAATGTCAGCTTGACAAATACCAAATCTGTGTAGTCTTCAATTCATCCACTTCCAGACAATCCCTCCTCCAGGTTCCTGCTCTCTCCCTATGTGGTGGTTGTCCATCTTCTCTTACTCAGTCTTTCTGCTTTGTGCGTTTTCCCCTCTCTTGCTATCGATAAATGTCGGATGTGGAAAAATAAATGCGGTGTCCCCCACCGGCAGCCACCGGCTCAAATAAAGCACTGCATAAAACTGAACTGCCCTTACCTGGAAACAGTTTTTGAACTTCTTGCTCACAAAGTAAAGAGCTATTGGGTTTATGCAGGAGTTCACAGTCGCCAAACTCATTCCGATGTAATCCAGCACCAATAAGAAACTAAAGAGGAAAAACCAGAAACATTTTGGGTCATTGTCTATATCGTATTCAGGTTGCTGTCACTTTCTGACGATTGCAGTAAGAAGGCATGCTTTCAATTTTGGTTCATTACTTTAACTACTGCTGAACAGACATATTTCCCCATACATATCTTCTAAGGCATCGTAAGTGCTTTAGACAGTACACTGTATATGATATGAATATGTTATGACACATGGTGCCGCATAATATGTATCTTATTGATACCGAATGTCAAATAAGGAGATCCTACATAAGGTATTTTCCAGAAACCGCAGGACTACAATTGATCTGCTACAATGGAGTATGTAATCCTTAAATAGCAATTCTTAGACTTTAAAATGCCAAGAGTTTACATGAAGAAAACATTTGTTTACATGGTTGTGCCTTTTACTATCATAATACATAGTGTTTGCAGTCAATTTGAGACTCAATTCACAAAGAAACAGCAGATCTCAATATGCATTCTCTTACATACAGCGGACATTTACAGCTCCACACTTACTTCATAAAACCTACTGGGGAAGAAGTTACAATTTGTTTTTGTCTTTTTTATTTTTACTGTCCTTGTGGAAATGTCCATTCCTCCAACTGCCATTCACAGCTGGTGTGTACCAGACCAACTACACTTCTGACATCTGCTTCCTTTGGTTGTAACTTTAGTGGTGCTGTGAAGTGTGGAAATGCATTAGAAATGTTTGTGGGCACCCACAATGTTAGACCGTTTTTGGGTATGCACTATATTGTTTCAGATACACTGTCTGGCCACCCTCTTCCCCGCCACAGTGTTAATTATGAGTGATGGAGATTCTGCACGCATGGTAGAATTTCTACAGCCCAGAGTGACATCTGGAAGTGTAAACAAGAAAAAAACAGACTTTGTGAATCAGAATCCAGATTATTCTCATTCTTTTTAGGGTCTATGTCTGTCTTTATAAAATATGGATGTGTTTACTACTAAAATGCTACATTCGATAGAAACCCTTGCTTAGTACTTTTTATACAGTACATCCTCACAGGCCGAGGATGGGGGAGGAATGAGCAAAGCTGTGGCTGGTATGTGCTAGTTTGATTGCATATGATCATTGTTAAGCTCTTCAAAAGCATCTTCTGTATCCCAGTGGAGGTCATTACTGCAGTGTTCCTGTTCGACTTTTTAAAGAGATTTCATGATAATATCTGTTGCTCTTTTTATTGAACTTGAACTGTTTATCAGTGCATTTTTGTTTCCTCAGCCATCACTGCATAGCAGTGTCTCCTGAGCAAGCACTGTTTAATCGTACATTCTTCTTCCAGAGTCAGTTCTCTTTTTGGGAATAGTCTTCTGGCACGGTTTCGCAGTGGTTTTCTACACCTGCTTTCTCCTGTTCACTGAGACAATGCTGTTTTCAATGTAGCCCTTTTTGTGCTTCCACTACTTCCAGAAGAGTACCCTTTTCCATATTATTAGTCGACTTTGTTACATGCAACCAAAGACAATACATGCCAACTTGACCATAACCACCAATCAGTAGACTACAAAACGGTGCACCAAACGAGACAACTAAATTCTCATACCAGGCTGGTATACTAATCAAGATTACAGAACCAAAACTATTGATGCAATAAACATAAACATAATAATAAATCACTACACTGCACTGCACTACACTGCACTGATAAACCCTGACATGACATCAAACGAGAAAATCTAACAAACTAGTCCAAACACAATATGACACAATAACTAGATTATAGAAAAACTCACAAAAGGCAAAACTCATGCTACAAACACGGACACCAGACCATGATGGATATGTGGCAGGAACAAAAACACAATGACACTAGTCCAAGCAGGTAGGCTAAATCAACATGATTTAGTTACCTTGCAAAGTAAAAAATGGATAACAAATATTTCACTAACTAAAGGATGAACATGCAGAAACATGCAAACGGGCTCATGACTACATGAGACTGTATCAGACTATGACCGCCAGAGAGTCTTTCAGGCCAGGCACCACAGGAATTTAATAGCAGGTGTCTTTCAACCCAAATGTCTCTTGAATGTATCCACAAGTGTCTCTCAACACTTATTGGAAGGTACAAATTGTGTATTTCAACCCACCCATCTCTTGTCTAGGATAGTTTAATCTTAAAACACAATGGAAGTTGCGCCACTTGACAAACGTCCCCCTACTGTACATAGGAATGACTCCCAGAAAGGCCTGCATAAGAATGACTGAACACAGAAGAAGAAATAGTGTTCCTTGTAAACAATCCACAACTTAACTCACTACCCACTTTTTAAAAGAAGGCCATACAGAAGATGAGTTAAGTTGGATTGAGATTGATCAACCCTCTTCTACGGGCAATACCAAAAACCAATCCAATCTCTTCTTTGTTTCTGAACAACGTTGGATACAGCAATTACATATGGATGAGTCAGGCCTCAATGATGAAATGCCATGCATGTCCTTATCACAGCTGAATACATGATATGAGAAATTACCATTGCTCTGAATCCATGTCACACTGTACATATTCAGCTATAACTATACTCCGGTTCTTATCCTGGTCCTTCACAACATTCCTTTGACAATTATGAAAAAAACGATTGATTCCAGAGCAATTCCCTGAGATTAGATTTATAACATTATAGCATCATGAATATCCATACCACATCACATTTTGACTCCAAGAAACTCGTGATAGCTCTAATTCAGGATATCTAAGCTTGGCTGAATTCGAACTACACCACTTTGACATCAAGCCAACATTTATCTCTGAAACAATTACAGACTTGATCCATTCTTAATAACATTCTGTTTTAATTTCAAACTCTTACGTTCAAGATTCCCTTATAATCGCGGCAAGCTGATATTTTAATCTACAATGGTCTTCAGGGACAATGTGCACTGACATTTCAACACGATCTAATGAATCATCACGTTTGGCATGCCACTGCACTGTACAAAATGCCGCTCAACTCTAAAATGCTACATTCCATGATATAACACACCACTCCACTGTATAACACCTTACTCCACTGTACGCTATGTCACTCCACTCTACTGGATTCCACTCTACAATACTCCGCTCTATCACACTAGACTCTATGACACTCTCCTTCAGTGTGCTGTACTACTCTCCGCTTTACGACTTTCCAATGAATGACACTCCACACTGCGATTTGGAAAACATTATTATTAAAAAATAAAAACCATTAACATATAGCAGAAAAAACAAAGGTTAATGATAGTAGGTTGAAATACCTTATGTATTCTTTGTATATAAAACCAACTTAGAGTACACAAATATAAAAAATTGTAAAGTTATCATTATAACATCAATTTATAATGTATGCACTACCTTCAAATTACTATGCAGCGCAACTCCAAACGCAGTTTTGTCACATCACTTGTTACACTACAATAACTCATGCCTTTTCCATGGACTGGTTATACCTTTGCGTACTACATCACTTATAGCATGTAAAATCATTGAACCATAACTAGACTATGACATAATTTGTCACTGCACAGTGTATGGTAGAGTGGTGAGTTATAGTTAGTGTTGTTTGGTTTGCGAGCTGAAAAGAATGTGTACTGAGGTCCGCTACTTATAATAATTTAAAGGTGGTGGATACATTGTAAATTGAAAGTTACAACTATAACTTTAGAATGTTTTAAGTTTGTGTAGTTTAAGCTTGGTTTGTATAGGGAATTGTTTATTTTCCTAACTATAACTAAGCTTTAACCTTTCGTTTCTCCAGTAAATATATATGTATATATTCACTTAAAAAACAAAGTTCAAAGTAACGTTATAGTTTGGTGTGATAAAAAAAGATCTGTTTTCGTTTTAAAAACAACTCGACCAAGGTCATGCCTTGACTGAAACGTGATGGAGCTCGGATTGATTTAACACCTTGTTTAAATCACATTTGTGGCTCTTTCTTTAGAGGAATCTGTAATGTGTGTTAAAAAGAGTGTGCTGGGCTTTGCACTCTTGCAGAGCACCAACGGTGGGTAGATGCACGCGGTCACCTTCCAACTACTTCTGTGGTCACTTGGTCCTGACGAATTGCTATTAGAGCATAAAACATGTCGACCTTTAGGTAGAACTTACACTTCTGGATCATTGTACCAGTGTGTATCTTCACCCCACTGTTTTTATTAAGATAGTTAACCACACCATTAATGAGATCCAGTGGATTACCTAACCTTTTTTAAAGTTAACCCACTTCCCACGTCTACACCCCCACTAGAGCCCTCACACCCACATGCACCAACTGGTAGGAACAAAAGATCTCCGGTAAAGAGACCCTTTATGGGTGCCCGTCAGATGTTGCAGCACCAGTCTGACGAGGAGCAAAACCCAGATGATGAAGCATGACACCTAGCTTGCTGGGTGTGTGAGGGTTTTAGTTCTGAAAGGGGGATACCCCTCAACCCCCGTTCACTTCACGGTGTGTCGTTTCATTTATTCTTCTTCCCCTGGGGAACAGTGTATCCTTATTTGTTGATATAGCCTTGGGGTTGTTGACAGCTTTTGTAGGGCCTCTGAGTGATCAAGCAGACTTTTAGAAGCGAGAGAAGTTGAGCAAGTTCTTGTTCTTTTAAAAAACACGTGACAGTTGGAAATCAAACTCTTTAATAAACAGATGAGCTACAGTGAAGGTCAAATTAACATTCTCACAAGTGATGTTCAAACACTTTGCCTATTCCTGCAGAGCATTTATAAGTATTTATGCAGCTTCCATCGTATTCCAATGAAAGTCCTGAACAAGAAACATCACAAGCTTTACCACATTTGTAAGTTTACTTTTATAGTAAGACAACTGATTAGGTTAGTTAAAATTAACCTACCTGTTTAGATCGCATCTGCTTCTATCTCTCTCGTTGTATACATGTCTCTTTAACAGTCTGCTTAAATGGAGGGGGAACCAGCAGAGAGCAAAAATCAGAACTAAACAGAAAACGGTCTTTGCAACTTCTCGACGCTGAAGAAGGAAAGATAATTATACAAGAGATGTTACTTTCGTTTGTAGAATGCACATATTTCACTTTCTCAATTAACGCTTCATTTCCAGGAGACATACTGTATATAAAGTAGACGAGGACAATATGGGGCAAATTATGTTGCTTTATTAAATATAAAACTACATTGGGACAAGAAAAACATTTGCACTAGGACAAAAATGGATTGTGAAAAATTCTTAAAACAGACATATTTTGATTATTGTTGGACCTGGCCATTTGCGGCAGCGTCACCCCAGATTTTTTGTCTTCCTATGCCTGGCTTGTCTTTGCTGAACCCATTTTTGCTGGCTGTTTGGACTCTATGCCCGTTAAACCTGCTAATCAGTGGTAACGTTCTTGTGTTTTCTCCCTTGCCCTAAGAATGGTAAATAGCCCTTCACTCAATTGTATCTTACTTATAAGCCCCTAATAAACTGTACTGCATGTACCCAGGGCCTGTAAATTAAATGCTATAAGTGTGCTGCAGCACACATTGTGCCACCCACTAAAGTAGCACTGAAAAACATGTCTCAGTCATGCCATGGCAGTCTGTAGTGCAGTTTTAAACTGTCATTTTGACCTGGCGAAATAAACCTTTTGCCAGGCCTAAACCTTCCCTGCTAAGGATTGTGTTTAAAATTTGAGAGTGGTTTTGACCCCTCTCAATTAATCTAATTTCTTACACTTATGATGAATTATGTAAGGTTTCCAATGTAGATTTAAAGCCTTTCATAATGAAAAACTGGGCATAGTTATTTTGTCTTAAATTTTAGCAACTTGAACTTTACAAATAAAATGGACAAAACACCCATATACATTTGTTCTAGTTTCTATTACCCTTGTTCACAAACCTTTATGTAATGTCTACTGGTGTAAAATATTTTGTCTTCCCCTTTTAAACAAGCAGGATAAGAGTGGAAACAAACATTTGTTCCAGTACAAGTTTATGTCGGGTGGCCCCTGAAGTCCAAAAATATGACATTTAAAAGGAGAGAACCTAGAAGTAGGGTTTCTCAGCATAAAGGAGGCACAGTCTAAATTGTTGCGGCAAACCTACTGTATATTCCACACCACATGTTTGTAATCTACTAGAGTCAGTGGCAAAATACAAGCATGCTGTTACAAGCCACTGCACCTTACCATGACAACGGTGAGTTGTAATGGGGTTGGTAAATTGAAACAGTTTCTACTTGGTCAAAAGCACTTAGACTGATCAATCAATTATATTACTACTGTTAATAGAACGCCCCAATCCATACCTGAGGATATATGCCAGTCATCATACAGAATAACACATTTCTAAATGTACCCTAATGTGTGATTGTGATGTAACTCAGACAATTGATTTCGTGTCCACAGAGTAGGCCGCACTGCCACATGCACTAGACATTGATGTATTCAAAGTACTGTGTTCACTTCGAGTTATGAGTGGTGGTCACTTACCTGTATCTACACTGCCCGCCCAGGCCGCCCCTGAGGGAGTCTGTTACTGCTCATCCACAGATACCACTGAGAGTAAAGTGCAGAAGGGAAACTTGGCCGAGTTGCTCAGGATCCATATTAGGTCATGCTACGGAACAACAGGAGTAGAAAAAGGCCTCAACCAACACGGCTGAACCCAGTAGTGCATGCCCCTTGGCTCGCAGAAAGGTGTTATGACAATATCTCTTATCTAAAAGGTATCCATTGAAATCATATGAGGAAAAGAATCCACTTATACCAGAAGTGAATACTATCTTGGCCAGCAAGATATCAACCTCCTCTCTGGCATCAGACAAAGCTTCTTTAACGGAAGGTGGAAGGTTCTCTAATAAGATGATATGCATCTGCTAATTTTGCCCTCCGAGCAGCAACATATGTAGCCTACTCTTCACATACTTATCGAAAAGGTTGCCAATTCCTACACCATTGCCTCCAAGAACAGAAAGATGCTACGGAAATCATTCTGGCACAGTTTCTTTTAGAAGTGTTGTTTTATTTCCTTTGGTCTTCAATAGCTTCAATTCCTACTCAGTGACTACTCTTGCTTGTCTGATGAGCCTGTTGGGAGTTATTGTCCAGTTATGGATTTGAAAAACCTCAACAAACTTGTGAATCATATGAGGTTCAAATTGATATCTCTTCAGCAAGTGAGTCCAATAATCTCAAAAGGACATTTTTTAATGACATTGGACTAGCAGGAGGCCTTTTTTCATAGTCTAATATCTCTAAAATCCCCGAGATTTTCTCTGGTTTGGAGTGGGAAACATGCATTTCCGATTAAAAGTGTTACCTTTCTGCCTCTCCTTCTCGCTGAGATTCTTTACAAAGGCACTATCTCCGGTGGTGGCTCATTTGCATATGCTAGATATACATATATTTCCCTAAGTAGATGGATGGCTAATTGTAGCATTTTCTTTTTCTAAGGCAGAGAAAGATGTGCGGCACGTGTGCATTGTCCACTCCTCACTGGGGTTCCTTTGACATGCCACAAGAAATTCGTTGGAGCCCTGCTCGATTCAGACAGAGCAAGGATCTTTCTTCCAGAAGAGAGATGACTAAATTTACAATTGCGTCTTCAAAATAAGTTCCAACTCAGCTCCAGCTTGACGGTGGTTTAGGGTCCAGAGTCTGATGTCATCATGCACTGCGGTGGTACCTTGGTCTCGTCATCATCTTAAACCTCTAGTTCAGCATGTTCTAGCACACTGGTTTCTACCTTCCCTGGACTACAAAGGGAAAATTCCAGTTCCTCCAGGTTTAGTAAATGACCTCCTTTGGCCACTATATCTGCAAAAGGAAGTTCAGATGGTAGTCCCCTTTCCACAAGCCTTGTCAACCTATGTGAGTCAGTGGGGTTGGGGTTCAAACTGGGGGGAGTAAGAGACTAAGGGCAGTTGGTCCAACACAGAGTCCCGCGATTCTTCAAATTGAAGGCATTTGGCAACCTCTCTGTTCAATAAACCGGCTTTTGTCAGAATGGACACTCAAGTAGCAAAATCTTATATAAACAGAAAGGGAGGTACAGAGTCTCAATCCCTAGCCAGTCTATCCAATGAAATCCTTTCTTGGGCGGACACATATCTTCTGTCAACTCAAAGTATTTACATTCAAGGGGTGATGTTCTCTAAACAGACAGTTTGAGTCAGAATAATCCTTCTTCAATAGATTTTCATCTAAGCTATCAAGCATTCCACTTGATGACAGACCATGTTGGTCATCCCACTCTAAATCTCTTTGCATAACCAATGGAAACCCTTCTTCCTTGCTTCTCTTCAGGGAGGGAGTGTTAAGAAGCTTGAGGTACGAATTATATAGCTCTCCCATGTCCTCAGAAGATGCTGTATGCCCATCCCTCTGTTCCCCTTGTCCCATTGGTGCTTCAGAGGATTCAGAGGGAAGACACAAAAGCGAGGCTCCTAGTTTCATTTTGGCCCAGGAGGCCTTGGTTTCTGTTATTGGCTCAGTTAGCAATGGAACCTAGTTATTCCCTTCTGTTCACCAAGCCCACTTCAATTCTCAACCCTGACGTTCAAAAAGATCTGCCAGCTGAGGCTGATGGCCTAGAGATTGAAAGTGCTGTGTTGCAAAATTATGGGTTTCTATGAGAAGTAGTCTTGACATACAGGCGATATAAAAAAGCTCTGCACTCCAGACATATGGGAAATGTGAGGCAATGGGGTGTATTATATGGTGTGGTTGTGCGAGCTCACAGTGAAATACATTTAGCAACCATTTTAGGTACAGTAGGTTTCGTCTGTAAAACCCTCAGCTCAATCCCGGGGAAGCTGTTTCACTGATCAGCAAGGCTTACACAGAGGAACAAGTGTTAAACATTTACACAGCACCAAAACAATTGAAGTGGAAAGCGCCACCACTCGCAAGAAATCCAACACCAATTTATAAAAATAACTATATTTTCTGTATGTTTTTAGATGCTAGAGTGAAAAAGATCTACCAGAGAGATCCGGAGAAAGGAATATGCTACTTACCAGTATGCATCTGTTCTTGGCATGTAGGGCTGCTGACATTCATATCTGTGCATAGATCGCCACCTAGTGTTGGGTCCGGATGATAGCACATTGTTGTCCTGGAAGAGTCTTCGAAGTATCACGAGATAGGTGGCTCCTCCCCTGGACTACAGTGCGCATGGGCATCCTCTCCATCCTTAGATTGTTTTTCGCCATTGTGGCAGAGGTGGAGTGTTGTACAGTAATGGATGTCCATGCAAGAAAAAGAGAGTTAGAATGAATGCTACAGCTGCGACAGGCACCGGGGAGGAGGGTGGACGATATGAATGTCAGCAGCCCTACATGCCAAGAACAGATGCATACTGGTAAGTAGCATATTCCGTTCGAGGCATGTGGGCTGCTGAATTAATATCTGTCCATAGAATGTATAGCAGTCTCTCCCTTAGCGGTGGCTACCTGTGCCAGCTGCAGCAGTCTGAAACAGAGTTTTTAGAACAGCCTGTCCTACAGCAGCTTGCTGTTTGGAATGTACATCCACACAATAGTGTTTTGTGAATGCATGTATGGTAGACCATGTGGCTGCTTTACATATTTCTTCTAGAGGGATGTTTCCTAGGAAAGCCATGGATGCCCCCATTTTCCGCGTTGAATGCGCCCTTGGGGGAACTGTTAAAGTGCGCTTAGCCTTAAGATAACATATCTGAATGCACTTAACAATCCACCTGGCTAAGCCTGATTTAGAAATAGGGTTGCCTTTGTGTTGTGGTGAAAAGGCAACAAACAACTGTTTTGTCTTCCTAAAATCTTTTGTCCTGTCAATATAATATAGGAGAGCCCTTTTAACATCTAGTGTGTGGAGGGCCCTTTCTGGTACTGACTGTGGATTTGGGAAGAACACTGGCAGTTCTATTGTCTGATTGATGTGGAAGTGAGACACCACTTTGGGCATGAATTGAGGGTTTGTTCTAAGCACGACCCTATTAGCCTGGATTTGGAAGAATGGTTATGGCTTGAAGTTCGCTAACTCGTCTAAGCGAAGTAATAGCCACGAGAAATGCCACCTTCCATGTTAAAAATTGAATCTCACACGAGTGTAGAGGTTCAAAAGGTGGTCCCATTAGTCTGGTTAATACTATGTTTAGGTTCCAGATAGGTGAAGGTGGGTGTCTTGGGGGGATTACTCGTTTGAATCCCTCCATGAATGCTTTAATTGCAGGCACTCTGAATAGGGAAAGGTGTTGCCTGTTTTGAAGGTAAGCTGCTATGGCAGCTAAGTGTATTCTTATAGATGTATAGGCTAGATTGCAGCGGTGTAGGTGCAAAAGATAGCATATGATATTTTGAGTTGATGCATCTAGTGAGTTTATGTCCTTGTTGTTACAGTAAATGACAAAACGTTTCCACTTGTGGTAGGTCTTCTTGCCTCCTTGATAATGTTCATGCAGTCAGGAAGTAAGTTTAGGTAGCCAAACTCTATGACTTCAGGAGCCAGATTGAAAAGGTTCAGCTTCTGTGGATCTGGGTGCTGAATGTCTCCATGGCTCTGCGTTAAGAGACTGGGTGTTAGCTTTAGTCTTTGATGAGGCACCACGGAAAGCTCTAGGAACGTGGTGTACCACGGTTGCCTCGCCCATGTGGGAGCAACTAGGATTAGCGTGATGGAGTGCTGGCGCAGTTTGCGTGCCACTAGCGGTATCAACGGTGCTGGTGGAAAAGCATAGGCAAATTTGTTTGACCAGACCATCGATATCGCATTGCCCTGAGACTGCGGGTGTGGGAACCTTGCGGCGAAGTACCAGCATTTTGCGTTTTGTTTTGTGGCGAACAGGTCTATCTCTGGTTGTCCCCACTGTTGGAAGTATGGTTGAAGCACTGTGGGATGAATCTCCCACTCGTGCATCTGTTGGCTGTGTCTGCTGAGCAGATCCTCTATCTGATTGTCCTTGCCTGGGAGGTGTTCGGCCATGAGAAAAATGTTTCTTTGAATGGCCCACTTCCACATGCTTTGAGCCAGATGTGATAGCTGTGGAGAGTGTGTTCCTCCCTGTTTCTGTATGTAGTACATCGCAGTCATGTAGTCCGTCCGGATCAACACAGTCTTGTTGCACAGATGTACTTTGAAGGCTTTCATTGCCATAAAAATTGCCATCAGCTCCAGTAGGTTGATGTGCATCTTTTTCTGCTGCGTGGTCCATAAGCCCTGTACTGTGTGGTGGAGGACATGGGCTCCCCACCCTATCAGGGATGCGTCTGTTGTCAGGACTATTTGTGGTACAGGCTCTTGGAACAGTCGTCCTTTGCAAAGGTTTTGTGGATTCCAACAATGCAGAGAGTTGTATGCACGACTGGTCACCAACACTAGGTCGTTTAATTGTCCTTGAGTCTGGTTCCACTGACGTGCTAGGCACTCTTGCAGCGGACGCATGTGTAGTCTTGCGTGGGGGACTATGAAAATGCATGAGGCCATCATACCTATCAGTTGCATAAACACTCGGGCTGGGAGCGAGTGTTGGGGCGTGAACCTTTGGATTAGCGTCTGAATGCTGTTTATTCTGACAGAATTCGACTGTGCTTTCATCTATCTATTGTCGCTCCCAGGTATTGTTGTACGTGGGCAGGCTGAAGATGGGACTTTGGGTAGTTCAGCGAGAAACCTAAACTGTGCAGGAGGTGAATAGCGTGTGACATGTGGCTGGCACATTGCTGGGCTGACTGTGCTTGTATTAGCCAGTCGTCCAGATATGGATAGACATGAATATGCTGTCTTCTGAGATGTGCTGCTACTGTCGCTAGGCACTTGGTAAATACTCTCGGGGCTGTGGTCACCCCGAAAGGAAGGACTTTGAATTGATAGTGCTGATTTTGTATTGTAAACCTGAGATATTTCCTGTGTGCTGGGTGTACCGGTATATGGAAATATGCGTCTTTCATGTCTAGTGTTGCGAGGAAGTCTCCTTGACGCAACAGTGGTAACACCTGCTGTAGAGTGAGCATGTGGAAATGCTCTGATAAAATGTATTGGTTTAAGGGCCTGAGGTCCAAGATTGGCCTGAGAGACCCGTCCTTTTTGGGGATTAGGAAGTATAGTGAGTACACTCCTGTACCCTGGTGTTCTAAGGGTACTGGTTCTATGGCCCCCTTTTGTAGCATGCTGATGACCTCCTGCTGCAATAAGTGTAGGTGTTCTGCGGACATAGGACGGTGTTTTGGGGGTATGTTGGGAGGTGTGGAGATTAATTCTAGGCAATAGCCATGCTGGATAATTTACCTCACCCACCTGTCTGTAGTGATGTTTTCCCAGACTTGTAGGAACTGCTGTAATCTTCCCCCGACCGGTGTTACATGGTCTGGGGGTAGTGACAAGAAGTCACTGTTTGGTATTGGTAGAGGATCTGGTCGTGTTATTCCCTGGTCCTCTACCTTTGCTGTTATTGCCACGGTGTCCACCACTGCTGTTTTTGTTGTAGGTGTTTTGCGTGTTCCCTTTGTTGTATGAGGTTTGCTGGGCTGAGCCTCCTCTTGCAGCTTCTCTGTTGCCGGAGCGACGAAAGGTGCCGCCTCTGTATTGTTGTGACTGCAAGGCTCCCATAGACTTGGCTGTCTCGGTATCCTTTTTCATCTTGTCTAATATTGTGTGCACATTAGGCCCAAACAAATAATCGGGGTTCACTGGCTGATTAAGTAAAGTGCTCTGAACCTAATTTTTAAAGCCAGAGCCACGCATGTCGTCTGAGCATGACACTGGTATTGATAGCCCTGGCTGCTGTGTCTGCACCGTCTAGCGCGCATTTGATGGAGGCGTTAGATATCAACTTTCCCTCTTGTATTAGGAATTCTGCCTGTTCTTTATAAAGGTCAGGTAGATGCTGGAGAAGGTGCTCAAGTGTGTCGTAGTGTGCCCTGTCATACCTAGCTAACAGGGCTTGAGTGTTTGAAATTCTCCATATGTTAGCTGCTTGAGCAGCTACTCTTTTGCCAGAAGCTTCCAAAATTTTAGACTCTTTGTCTGGAGGTGGAGCTTCGCCAGTGGTTTGAGAATTAGCACGTTTGCGTGCATTGGATACTACCAAGGAGTCCAAGGGCAGCTGTCCCTTAATATATGTAGGGTCCCCTGGTGCTGGCCTGTATTTCTTTTCTATCCTGGGGTTAATGACTCTTGCCCTAGTAGTTTCTTTAAATATGTTCCCAGCGTGTTTAAGCACTCCTTTCAACATTGGCAATGTTTTCACTGATCTTTCAGAAGTGTTGAAAGTGTCAAAAAGGAAGTCTTCTTCAATGGGGTCCGCATGCATTTCCACGTGGTGGTTGTATGCCGCTCTTTCAATTAATGCATTGAAGGCTGCTGTGTCCTCTGTAGGCGAAGTTTTTACAGGGTATGCATTATTGTCTTGCGTGGGCTGAGAATCTGCAGGATCTACAGCATCAGTCCATGGTTGATTTTGGTTATCCTCATTGTCCACTGGATAATTATACAGTTCACTATCGTCATATTCCACATCCTCATCTGTGTGTGAGGGAGAATATGTATAGGTTTCTTGCACCTGTGTTCTGATAGGCTCAAAGAGAGTTGGAGATGTAGAAGAGTCTCTTTTCTTTTTGAGTGGTATTTTGTAGTGTTCAGCATAAGTGTCTGGTCTGATTTTCCTTTTTAATAGGGTAATTGTGCCAGTATCTGGGTCTACATACAGTTTGGACTGTTCTTCTGTTGAGGGCTCTTGCTCTTCATGTGCTTGAGCTCTTTTCCTTTGTATAGCCTTTTTTGTTTGTGTCGGTTCGATCTCCGTTGTTGGTTCGACCGATCTTTGCCGCATGTGCACCGGAAGTCCGAATTTTATCGGTCCGAGGGGCTTTTGTGCTTCGACAGTCTTTCTCGGCTGTATGACTTTTTTCGATACCGTGATTGGTATCGACTCGACTGTTTTTGTTTGGTGGATAACCACTTTTGTGCTTGGCGTCATCCTCGGAGCTTGTTGCTTCAGAGGGATAATTTGCCTCGGCTCGATCGACCCCTTGGCCTCGACCCTTGTCTTCGGCTCGAGTGTTCTTGTTTGCAACGTCTTCGGCTTGTTGACTTTTTGTTTCGGTTCGACAACCATCTTCTGCTGGAGTCCTTTGTTTGTGTTGCTTGGCGTCGGCATCGATCTCGTCGGCTCGACGGCCTTTAGCTTAGGCATGTCCCTGGGCGTACTGGCTCTCGGCTCGACAGCATCGACGCATCCCTCTCGGCGGCCATTTTGTGTTTGGTTGGCGCCAATGAATTTGCGTCTTTTGGTCCGAAGAGTGGGAACTCTATCAGTTTCGGTTTCTGTTTTGCCTCTGAAACTTTTGGTTTCGATATTACCAGGGAATGGTAATATTGCACTGATGGCTCTTGCCTTACATTCTTAGCCGGGCAGACTTGCGGGGCTATAGAATCGATGTTTTGATCTTGGCTAAGGCCTTCCGGCAATGCCTCGACCTGAGCCGTTTGAAGCGTTTCATTATATGTACTCGGCGCCGTACTCACGGTTGGCCCCATGTCCTCGCTGGAGTCGTCCTCGACGGCTCCGATGCCTTGATCGTCGTCCCCTACCTCGACGATGTCGTCTTCTTCGTCGACGTAGTAGTCGGAGTCATGTTCCGACCCCTGCTCCGACTGCTGGTCTGAGTCCTCACCTTCGACGACCTCTTCGTCGTCTTCAAAGATGTTCTCAGGGTCAGGCGCTGGCTTCTGCGTCGTCTGCCTCGCTGCTCTTCGAATCCGAAGTGTTTTCTTTGAACGAAACTGCGCACAAGCTAAGCAGTTGGCTTCATTGTGTTCAGGTGATAAACACTTGTTACACACAGGGTGTTTATCTATGTGTGGGAATTTAGAGTTACAATTGGGGCATCTTTTGAACGGACTTCGTTCCTTCAACGAAAGGCCCCTGGTGTCGAAGGAAGGCCGCGTGGCCCGATTCGACGCTATGAGTAGAAAATAACAGAAAGAAAGTTGTCGTCACCGATCGAATAACAATACCGACGACCCCGAAGGCCTTTTGGCCTTTTAGAAAAGTTTTTTATCGATTCCGAACTCCGAGTTGGAAATCACATCCGAACCCAATGGCGGAAAAAAACAATCTAAGGATGGAGAGGATGCCCATGCGCACTGTAGTACAGGGGAGGGGCCACCTATCTCGTGATACTTCGAAGACTCTTCCAGGACAACAATGTGCAATCATCCGGACCCAACACTAGGCGGCGATCTATGCACAGATATGAATTCAGCAGCCCATATGCCTCGAACAATATTTTACAAGCAATAATAAACCAAAGCATTTTCACTCAAACACAAACAAGCATTGTCAAAGTCAACAAATTGGACACAAAAACTTCTTCAACGAACCTTAGGTGTCAGTGTGGTCAGTTACAAGTACTTAGGGTGACCAACCCCAGCAATGAGCTAGTCAGGGGACCAGTAGGGTCCTCAAAAACAGTTACCTACCATGGGAAAGCAGTCCTTCAGCAGTTCCATGCACTTTATTCACATTGCAATGCATTCCTTTGGGGTGGTTCTGATACAAGGGATGAAGGATGTTAAAGGTGATCTAAGGATGTTGTGGCAATGCTCTAAGGATGTTGTGGTTCCATCAACAGGGTATTTTTACAAGAATTCCCCAGTTCACAAAGATGGTGAGGGGCATCTAGTTGCAGGGTCGATGTTCCACAAAGTCCTCTACAGTCTGGCTGAAGTTCAGTCGACACTGGACTACCAGATGCCGGTTGTCGCGATTACCGGACAAACCTTCCTGGGTCTATATCTTGCATTCTGAGACCCCCAGCAACTTTCTGACAGCACTCCTGGGGTCAGCGAACTTAGGTGCTGCTCTGTGCTTCAGGTCTTGGTCCACGGTGCTGCACGGTGATGGTGGTAGTGAAATGAAGGTTTTGGGATACCAACTTGCCCCAGCAGACTTCTTCAGCTTTTGTGTCCTTGTGTTGTTACAGGAGGCCAGTCAACTGGCTCTTGGAATGTTCTTGGCTTAACTGGGCTCTGGAGACAGCTCTTCCCTGAGCAGGACATGCAGGCTTAGTCCCTCTCTTCACTAACCACCAGGAGCAGCAGGTGCAGTCTTCTTCGGTGCAACCTCTCTTTGCTGGTCCCTTGGTGCAGCAGGTCAGTCCTCCTTTAGTCCTTCTTCCAAGTCCGTTGAGATCTGAGGTCAGGGTGCCAAGGGTGCCCCCTTTATGCAAGGAAGGTGCCTTCATGGCAGTATGCAGTTGTTAGCCAATGGGCTACAAGGTTCCCTTCCACCTGGGGACCACTTCCTGTGGAGTGTTGCATCTGGCTATCCCAGGATGCACATTGCAACAAGGTACACTAATTTCAACTTGAGATGCAAGTCATGCTTACTGTATCAAGTTGTTTGATACCTTGGAGTGCTTACTTTGGTCGCACCATTCAGGAGTGTGCACAGCTGAGATGTTAGTGTGTAGACGTCAATTTGACAACCAAGTTTTTTCACAGTAAAAATGACAGTTGTGCTGGTTTTACTGTCAACACATGCAAAGTACATGTCCTGCCTGTGTCATATGTTGCACCCTGCCATTATGGCTTGGTAGGCCTGCCAGAAGGGTGACTTAGACACTTGTTCCGGGGAAGTGGTGTCTTTGCCATTGCTTCCAATGGCAAAGTCGGGCTAGTAGTGCACAACTCCGGCAGACTGGGTGGCTTGTTTTACTTGGGTGACTTCCAAGGTCGCATAATCAGTGCTGCAATCCCTTGGGTACCCCTCTCACTTAAATGCCCTGGGTACCAGGGTACCATTTACTAGGGACTTACAGGTAAGTTAGCCATTTTCAATTGGGTGCTGCAATTTGACATACACTTTAGGGTCAGGTCACTGGCATTGAGGTCTGGTTTGATATCTTAGAGTGCCTACTTTGGCCACACCGATCATGAGTTGGCACTGCTGAGGTGTCAGTGTGCAGCTGTGTACTCGTCAATTGGGCAAACAAGTTTTTCCACAGTAAAAATGACAGTTTTGCTGGTTTTACCGTAAGTGCATGTCCTGTCAGTGTCATATGTTGTGCCCTGCCTTTAGAGCTCGGTAGGCCTGCTAGAGGGGCAACTTACACACACGGTTAGGGGAAGTGGTGTCTTTGCCATTGCTTCCAATGGCAAGGTTGGGCAAGTAGTGCACAACTACGGCAGACTGGGGGACTTGTTGTACTAGGGGAACCTCCAAGCTGGCAATATCAGTGCTGCAAGATCTCAGTTACCTTTCTAACTTACATGACCTGGATACCAAGGTACAACTTACTTAGGACTTACAAGTAAGCTAGCCATTTCTAATTGGGTGCATCAATTCGACATACACTTTAGGGTCAGGGCACTGGCACTGAGGTCTAGTTAACAAACCTCAGAGCACACTCAGAGTAAAAAAAACAGAAGCATCAGTCTAAAAACATACAAAAAGAGTCATTTCCTTACAGAAAACACTGGCCTTGGTGTTCAATTGTGGGCATTAATCTAGTGTCGGGACTAGGGAGATCCATTTAATATTCTGGATTTCTTAGGGACGGTTTTGCTAAATGATTAGCTCCTTTCAACGTATCCTCTCCTAATGGGCAGTTATCATGTCTTGTAGAAAGTCCAGGGGGAATCGTTCTGCTATCTATCCATTAGTAAACAAACTCCTGAGAGGTTTTAAGTTAAAGATGCCATTGGTTTCTTCCCATATTCCTTCACAGAATATTTCTGTGGTTCTGGAGGGCTTACAAAAGGACCAATTTGAGGCTTTTCGATAAGGCTAATATTTCCTGGATAACTTCAAAAGTAACCTTCTTAGTTTAAATAACTACTGCAAGTCAGTTAGGGGAACTAACCTCATTGTTAATATCCTACCCATACTCCAGACAGGGTAGTTCTGAGACCCGATCCAAAATGTATACCCAAGGTACAGTCTCATTTTCATTCTGCCCAGGAGATTACTCTGTTGGTTTTCCAGTCTTTAAATACTGTTCCTTCAACCCTTGATGTAAGAAGGGCCCTTTTGATTTATTTAAATGTTGCAAAATCCTTCAGGGCTTCTCAATTTCTTTTTGTTTTCTACGGAACAGCATGGAAAGGCAAGGAAGTCTTCAATACCATAACCACAGGATGGGTGAGGCATGTAATGTCTCAGTCCTATACATCTATGGGGTTGGAATTACCCAGTAATATTATGGCAAGTTCAACCAGAGCAATAGCTGCATCATGGGTTGAGACTGGAAGAGTTTCACTTCAGGGATATGTAGAGCAGCCATGCAACCCCTAATACTTTTCTGTCATACTATAGGTTGGATTTGTTTTGTAATTATATGGACAATCTTGATTTATCTGTTATGAAAACAGCAATTAAGTAGTTTCTATAAATATATTGGTTCTGAGCATATACTTGTGTCTTTCTTATTGCTTGGGTACATCCTCACAAGTAATCACTAAGACGAGCAGACCAGATGTAGGGGTAATGATCCAATGACTTACCAGTAATAGTAATCTTCATTACCCTTAGGATAGTTCTCCTCATTATAATATGGTCTCATACTCCCTCCTCTCCTGGAACATAATTATATTAACTTAGCAATAGCAGGATGTGGGGGTGGAAAGGAGGGTCCTTATGAACATTTACTTTGCATGTGTTTTAAAGAAAAAGCTTGTGTAGCACTCTTTGTCTGGCGGTGAAAATCCTCACAATGAATGACTACGAAAAGGGGGATTATCCTAAGGGTAATGAAGATTAACAGTAAGTAATTGGTTCATTTGTTTGCATCCTAGACTTCCTCAGCCCCGTTGGACATGTGTGGATACATGACTCTCATGAGACCATTACACTCCCGTGCATAGCAGGGAAGGAAGACTCTGTCTAACTCTCTAGAAGAGTCCTCCTTCCGTTCCTTCATCCAGGGAAATCTTTCGTTCAGTTTTTCAAATTGATCGCATAGGTGATGCTTTTCAATCTTTAGATGTCTGCAGGACACTGGTCATTTACAAGGAATTTCATGTTTCAGAATCCCTTTTTGTATCCTTTGAGAACACTGACAAGGGAAAAATTATTCTATTGTCTCTTTGAGCCGTTGGGGTAGGCTGGCTATATACCAAACATATTCATATCTGGGGAAGTTGTCACTTGAATGGGTCCAAAGGTAATCAAACAGGGTCATGCTTACCTATGGGCAGATATTAGCGGGATTTCCATTTGTGATATATGTGGGGCAGGTACTTGGGAACATTCTAACACTTTTTTTCTAGCACTGATACTTTGATGTCTTAGGAATGGGTAGTGGTTGTTTTGTTACTAGCGTTATGGATGTTGCTTCTATTTAACATCTAAGTTGTTTTCCTTAAATAAAATTATTATCCTGCATCCCAGGTGCTGGTTATGATGTAAGACAGAGAAGGACAAAATGTTCTGATTACATAGCAGTAATCTTCCTTACTCCAAGTTCAAGTCTTCCTCGCCAAAGTCCTCTTTCCCTCTAGCCCTTTCTCCTTCTGGATTGTTTACCAGGATATTGGCTCTGGTAGGCATTGGCATGAAAAGAATCTAGGTGATTGGAGAAGGGGTTATATGGAAATTAAATAATTGAAAGGGAAGAAGGACTCTACCAGAAAGTTAAAAAGAGTCTTCTTTTCCAGCTGCATAATAGAGGGTAATGGTCTTATAATATGCTGATCTGTTCCGGACAAATGTTTGGCAGCCAAACTCTTATTCCCAAAATATATTTTCGTAAAGACATTTCATTCTATTGACCCAAGCCATCCAGAGAGGACATATTGTCAAATTCAATAGTATTCTATATAGATCAAACGCTGTGTGTATGTCCAGTTATAACACACATTTAAACTTACATCATAATTGTAATTTAAATAGAATGAAAGTTAGTGAATATATTCTTTCAATCAACCCATAACTTGTTTCAAAAGAATGTATATATTTCAAAAGAGGTTTGCTGTTAAAGATTAATAACATTTGGGTCAATTTTAATATACAATATATCCTTTAAATGATAACTTAATAAATTTTCTAGTTCATTGTCAAGAGACCTCAAGGTTTATGTTTAAGGATTAGGGTATCTAAACATGAGTATAGGCAGTGATTTATTTGTGCCTTTTTTGGTTTTTTTTTAGAGTTCTATATAGCGCAAACTAGAGCTGAAGATATCGGGTATCAGAGCACTTTACATAGCACCAGTTGCAACATTGGTTGCATGTGGTGGTTATCAAGATTCAGTTTTGGCAACTGAGACTTATTTTTCATTGTCAGACTTTAAGAGAGAAAGATAGTGAGAGAGAAAGAGAAAGATAGGAAAACAGTGACAAAGGTAGAATGCAGGGATAGACAATATCTTGCCAACTTGGGCATTTGTTAATGCTGGTGCCAGGATAGTAATAAATCTTCAGGTCCCTTTAATTTCTTTTTTATATGAAGGACTGACACAGGTATGTGCGTATCTGGTGTGTGGACGTCCTATGTCTTGTGCTTCCCATTTTTCTAGATACAGGGTCCCTTTTTAGGTCGAAGCCTCCAGGCTGTGCAACTGTCTGGTTTGATAACAACATTTGGGGACATTCAGAAAGCTTCCCTGGGATTATATTCCAATCATTGCTTACCATTGGCTTTGTAAACTAACTATTTTTTCTTGCAGTACTGTGATAGGGCATCCAAGAATCATTGCAAGCCCACCTTGTGTGATCTAATATAATCATATCATCTGCATACTGTAAGCACTGAATGTGGGTACCCGCAAGCTTGGGTGGAAAGGCTCTTACTTTGGTTAAGGCACTGTTTATATCTGCAAAGCAGAGTTTAAATAGCAGGGGGGGTAAAATTCACCCCCGTATTTGTCCATATCTATTGTGATGTAATGCAATTGGCACAAATGTTATCTCTCACCCAGGTCTCTAAGTATAACGTTATCGTAGCTCTCAACAGATTAGCAGGAATTCATATTAAAATTCACAGTTAATTGGATGTCAGCCAACTCATTAAAAATAAACCCGATAAAACAGAGGTACTGGCGGTTACCTCAGCTTCCAATCTATGGAATAGCCGAAAGAACTTGGGCCTTTTCCTGAACTGGCAGTGGCCGTGAAAAACCTGGGAATCAAAATCGATGCCAAACTTTCTATGACACAACAAGTCTCGGAAGTCGTAGGTACTTGTGTCGGCCTCCTGAGACAGCTGCGAAAACTGTCTCCACTCCTCACCTTGGCTACACTCAGACGGGCGGTCTCAGCAATGATCCTATCGTGTCTGGACTATGGCAACACTCTGTTCGCTGGCCTCCCTCAACGACTGTTGGCCAGACTACAAATCGTCATGAACAACGCAGCAAGACTAATTTTTAAAAAAACAAGATGGACGCATGCACACCCCTGCTACGCGATCTCCATTGGCTCCCAATCAGGCAGAGAATTACATTTAAGGGTCTCTGCATTACACACAAAACCCTGTATGGCCAAGCCCCAAGTTATATCAAGGACCGCATTGTCCCCTATGTCCCTAGTAGGACACTGCGTTCAGCAGAGGCCACCCTTTTGGTCTGCCCCGCTTCAAACTGTTCTCCGTGGGAGGGCAAGCATTCTCAACCTCGATCCCCCTGGCCTGGAATAGCCTTCCAGTGAGCCTACGACAGGAAGTGAATCTCCTTCCCTTCAGGAAGAAGCTTATAACCGTGCTCTTCCTGGAAGCATGGGGTACGACTTAGAAGCCTTCTCTCCCCTCTCTCCACCTAGTCCAGGTGTGCCCTCTGACAGCGCTTAGAGACCTCTGGGTGATAATGCGTGTTACAAATTTAAATTACAATTACAATTCCCCAGTTCTAAAGCTTCAGCCAGAGCCTAGCTCTATCTACTTTATCACATGCAGTGGTATAATCGAAGCATGCAGCATAGAGGGGAGGAGCAACTTTGATGTTTTTGGCCTAAATCTGGGAGGTGAGGATAGCCAAAATATCCTCAGCACCATAACCGCGTCTTAACCCTGATTGCGTGAAGGGAATTCATCCCTTCACAGTAGCCCATTCATATAGCTCTTCATGTTACAGATGACAAGTGGGGTTGCTTTGCTGTTCTGGGTTTTGTTTGCTGCGACTAATTTGACAAAGAGTTAAGCACCCAGACCACATGCCAGTTCTCTTACCTCAAGCACCAAAGATTTAAGTATAAGAATTGAAACCCCTCTGGATAAATTACCCCCCTTTGGCAGATGGTTCAGCTGGAGCAAAGATTTCAAAGTAATCCTGCCATGTCGTTGCAGCCAGCTGCCACGTCTCTTGCAAACATACTGTATAATTTTTACTAATTTCCTCCATCACTTCAGTATTTGCGATAAGATTGTTTAAGCCTCGAACATTCCAGGAGCACAGTTGCAACATAAGTAGGTGGTTTGAAGAGATGAGGTTTTTAGAGCCAGCATTGTCCTGTTGCCTATGCAGGTTTGTCGCCATTCAATTTGTGCCAACCAGCACACCCTTTTATTGTTAGCTGGATCCTTCTTGATCTGAATCGTCTCTGTTCCTGACTTTGGGGCAGATTTACAAGCCTCTTACACTGCCATTGCGTCAATTTTTGTGACGCACTGGCAGTGCATTTTTCTGCCCCACGTTTACAAGGATAGGAAAAGCCACTTTGCTTAGCTTTTCTTGTCCTTCTAAATACGGCCCCTTTAGACGCAGCACTTTGCGTAAAAGAGCCGTTCCATGGGTGTTGCTGTGGGTGTTCCCATGCAATACCCATGGAACCAGACACATTTCCAGATTTACAAGAAATCATACATCTGGAAAGGTGTCTGAATGCTACGCCTCCCCAGGGGAGGCTTGGGGAGGCGCAACAAGGAGAAATTTATTAATTTCTCCTCGTTGTTTTCCTCTTTCTATGCGTCCTGCATTTTGCAGCACACATAGAATAAGGAAATAACCTCTAATGATTGTTTATGTACAGGAAGGTGTCCCTTCCTGCACATAAACAATCCTTTAAATAAATTATGTTTTACAAGTTCTATGTGTGCTAATGCAGCACACATAGAATTTGGAAACGCCATTTCTGATTGTTTATGTACAGGAAGGGAACCCTTCCTGCATATAAACAATCTTCCAACAGTCTCTTCTTTTTATGTGTTGGATGTATAGAAATTATTCCGATGACAATTGGGGTTGCTTTGCTGTTCTGGGTTTTGTTTGCTGCGACTATTTTGACAAAGAGTTAAGCACCCTGACCACATGCCAGTTCTCTTACCTCAAGCAACATGTCTTGCTGTCTCCACTTCTCGGAACAGCACTTTGGCGGCCTCCCATGGGTCCACCTTTGTCCCCGGTATAAAGGAAATGTATTCAAGATCTTTAGACTTAGGCATGTCCAGGCCTGGGAGAGCCGATAGAAGTTTGAGTATATATTATCCTTCCAAATGTCTTCTTCCCCACTGGAAATATATTCTGGATGAAATATTTAAGATGCCTCATAATTCTCTACTTCCTAAAGCTAATTTCTCTGTGTGTATAAGACAGGGCTACACCCACCTTGCCTTCCCACACCCAACTTCTTGTGAGATACTAACGGCCTCAGGGCTAAGGTTTCCTTCAAATCCCACAGCTGGACTGAATGCTGATGGGGATTTGCAAACAGCACAGCATAGGGTTATTAGTATTAGTAGGAAGATTTGTGACTAATGGAGGAAATTCAGTATCTTTTGATTGGAGCTTGTCATTGTTACCTGCCACCTGTAACAGACAGTCCTTTTTGGGGAAACGTATCTGTTGCTTACAGTTCCCTAGTAACTGGGGCGTTAGATTGCCTCCTTCCCATTTGTATGTTTAGGCTCTTCCATTCTACGACACTCTGCTCCCGCAATGACACTCCTCAACATTCAATTCCACTCTACTTCACTCAATGGTACGCCACTCTAGAAATCACCATGCTACTCCATAACACTCCACTCTACTCCACTTTACAACACTCTACTCTCCTTTACCCCCCTAACTTTTAGCCATGCTGAACAGCAGTCGCAGGTGTACAACATGGCTAAACATGTTGGTAAAGCCAAAAACTCGTGCATAGGCCCTACCTATTGGCTTTGCTGATGCTTGTTTCGTGTTGTCCTTGTATAAGTGCATATGAGTCTTTTGTGGTTTTCTGCATGGATTACAATGGACGTGAAAATGTACACTCTGGAACAAACATTTGTCAACTAAAACGTTGCCAAAAAACATATCTAATGGTCTAACAGAATATGGTACTTTCAAGATGACTTTTTTCCTATGTTCATATTTGTAAAGTAATGTTTACCTGCTTGAGATGTTCACTGAGAGCTATTCTCAAGCTGCCTTTCCTTCGGTTTAGCATTTCGCATGCCATTAGAGTATAGAAAATGGCGGTGCAAGCCAGGGGCACACAGAAATAGAAGCCAAACAGCCACCAGTCCTTCCAAATTTGGTAAGTCTGAAAAGCAAAGAAAGACGGGAGATAAAGACTTTATGCAATTGTACGTACATTAAAGCGAGTTATACTTGAAAAAGAATCAAAGCAAGTGTTCATGTCGGAATAAGAATATTTATTGGAACACTTCGACACTGCATGCAGACCAACATAACATCTAAAAGCAAAAATAGCCTGAGCCTGAAAAACAAATGAAACCCTCCAGCGTATTCATGATATTTAGATTTGTTTACTTTTTGGGCAACATGAAACCAATTTAAGTAAAAAAAATATATATATATATATTTCTGCTATATTTGCTCCTTTTCCAGTTCCATGACCCTATCAGGTTACCCTCTTCCTGCTGATCATAATGAGCAGAGAATGCCGTGGAGGCCGGCATGGTTCGCGGGTGGTAAGATGGGTGTGGGCACGTGGGGGTCGCAAGGGAGGGAGGGGGAGAAAACGGTACAAAAATATAAAAACACTGAGGCACAGGAAGCACAGGAAAGGCTCCCCTGGCTAATCACAATGCTGCAATGCAGCTTTGTGATTGGTAAGCACCCAGGCTCCCCTGACCAATCACAAAGCTGCACTGCAGTGTTGTGATTGGTTTTGAGCATCCTGGTATGACCCTCAACCAGGGAATGGGGCCTGGGATAGTTCTCAACACAGGCTGCAATGCAGCCTGCATGGAGAACAGGGAAAGTGTGCATGACTGTTTTGGCGGGCCAAACAGTCATGTGCACCTAGGAGTGGGCAAACCACTCCTCCCCTGCCCTGCTCCGAGTGCAGAGCAGCCCCGCCCACCCCCAAAGCAGCAGGAAACATAAAATGATAATGATTAAAGTTATTATCATTTTATGTTTCTTTTACTTAGCAGTGCACTACTTAAAAGCAGTGGGGTGATGCTCCTCTGCCACAGCAGAGGAGCTGCCCCTGAGAGAATGTTATTAAGTTCCACTACTAAGTCCGGGGCAAGTAAGTCAACTATGTGTATTGATTTTACTTGAGAGAATGTTTCTGAAGCTTATTTCACACACCTTTAACAGAGTTTTGTTAAGTAGAGTTCTAATACTTTTACCTCCACCGCATATGGAAAGTTAAGAGGTACAGGTTCTTGTTATTTTGTGTCCAAAAGTCTTACATCTGTATTTACTATAGAGATGGATAATTCTATCTTAGTTTCATTAAATCTTCCATTCAACTGCTGTAGTTTTATTGTTATACTTCTTTTGACTGAAGCAGGATCATGTCACTATGGCACAGCCTCAAATATTATACACTATGAAAATGAAGGACAAGAACAGTAAATATTTTGATTACTTAATGGTAATTTCCATTACTTCAATAATCTTTTCCTTCTCTGTTTTGACCGGTTGTAAGCAATAGTGGTGGTAGAGGTGCAAGAATGGCAGGCATTCACATCTGATTGCATTGTAACAGGTCAGCTAGTGCATAAAGGGACGACCAAAGATGTTTTTTTGGACAAAGTAGGCAGTACGGGGACTATTCTGAGCTGTGGGTTTATATTAAGAAATGCGACAGTAACATAGAAGAGAGTATTACTGATGTGGGGTTCAATAGGGCTCCTGCACATGAGCGTCCATTTTGAGTAACACATTTAAAATTGACATCTTTTTAGACAATGACTTTTAACATGCTTTTCCACACATATGACAACTTACTCAGAAAGTGTTCTGCTTGCAATGCACATTTCTTCGTAAGCATTTTATCACTACATTTTACATTCTGTTCAAGGGTAAAAGTACACTGAGCACGTTCCCCACATCTTGTTTGTCCATTAGGTACAGCTCTGAGTCAGAAAAACAAATAATAACATATGAAACATAAATCAGGCATGCTGTGAATGGAACTGGTTTTCAGTATACAACCTGCTCCTGAACTTTGGTTCAGAAGAGAAGCACTTCCATGGATTTTCCTGGACATTCGTCTGAGACTGATTTCCAGCCTTGCTGACTCTTATCACTATCCTGAAAAGGACAGACACCTTTTCTATTCCAGACTGGCTTCTAGATACATCACTCACACAGGTAAATGGGGAGTCAGGTTTTCCAAGTGGTCTGGCAGACCGCATTCAACCTATCCTCTCTTTAGTATAGGTAGTTTAGGCAGGTAGGAGTATCATTATAACATGTATTCATATAATCACTGCAACAATAATAATAGTTGAATTATTAATTATCACCAATTTTGTAATGCTGGTAACAATTGTTTATTTCCTTCTGCTAATAATTGCAGCTCTTGTACTTTACACACAAATCCAATTGCTTCAAAAAATGTTTGAAATGCCAATTTGTGTATTTCTTATGTCTCCCTTTGGGCAAGCCTGAGATAACAACAAAAGGGTAGGTCTGTTTCCACAATGTCCTGGGGGAATTAGAGTGGTCATGTTCTGAGGTTGCAGGCACTATCCGGTACCCTTATCAACAATAAAGGCCTTCCCTATAATACTCTGGGATATATATCCCTAGGTGAATTGTTTCTCTTTTACTATTAACAAACCGAGGGTCAACATCACCCTCGGTTTGTTAATAGTAAAAGAGAAACAATTCACCTAGGGATATATATCCCAGAGTATTATAGGGAAGGCCTTTATTGTTGATAATGTTGTGAGTGGGGGGCGGCCTGTCTCTTTCGCAGTTTCCCTCTGAGGCTCCTGTGTTGAGTGACTATCCGGTACCCTGTCAGGTTTAGGGGTCTGGATGGCGCACTGTGAGCTAGCCAGGAATTTGGACATCATATTCTGAATGTATGATTTTGTCCAAATGCACAGTGCTACTTAATTAGTAGGGACTGTACACCACTGCACCACCAACATTATAGCTAAGGTACTTATGTAATGGGTCTTCTGAGTAGTTCTTACGTGTGCCAAAATCCCCTTGTCACCTTATACTGAGGTATCCGTAGTGTTAGGGAACACTCCTCCTTAGCTCAATAGGGATTCCCTATTTTTGTCTGTAGGTTGTTCAAGCTTGAAGCTTTAAAAGGATCATCCCACTATAGTTTTTTCCCTTCTGTGAAATGTGTTCATAAACAATTACAAACACAGTACCAGTGGCTATTCCACTTAATTGCAGACCTGCTGTAACACATATGTTACAACACCAAGGGCTGGAGATGTTACCTTCTTGGTAGAGGACCATAAAGTGTATAAAATATAGGTGTTCTATTCATGGGGCATTTACCCTGCAGCAGATGCCAACACCAGAGTATTTCACACATTCACAGAAGCAATCGCAATAGGCCAATACATAGACTATGAAGATTTAGAAATACCATTACAATTTCAGTAACATGTAAATTGGTTCCAAGGCACCATTCTACATGCACTAGCAAATGTGAAACTGGGTCTCCTCAGAAGTGAGAGGGCACATAGCCAGCCTTAACCAACTACACACCATATCCACAATTATTGCCACTCACAACAGTGAGCTTCAAGGGTTATATGATGGAACCACGCATGTGTTTACCACACTTGCCGGTTCCACGCGGTCTTAACCACGTAAGTCTCAACCATGCATATGCCTTTACTACACATGCCTTTACAATGAAATATGCGTAGTTAAGGCATGTTTGGCAAAGACGTATCTGTGGTTAAGACTTATCAGGCAAGTGTTATCCCCCTGACCCCTGCCCCCACCCTGAGTTTTAAAACTACCCCCTCCCTCCTGAAAACCAACCCTTCCCCCAGCCCTAAAAACTTCCCTGCCCCCAAGTCCTATAAACCACCCCACCCTCTCCTGAACCATGAAAACGACCCCGTCCCCAGAGCACTAAAAACTCCCCTGCTGCCCCAAGCCCTAAAAACTATCCAGATACCTGCCCCCTTCCCTGAGCCCTATAACGACCCCCCAACATCCTGGCCCTGAGACCTGAATCTACTCCCTCCCTCCTGATAACCAACCCCCTCCCCCGAACCCTAAAAAAGTCCCTGCCCTCTCAGCCTTAAAAACAACCCAACCCTCCTCTATGCCCTAAAAACTACCCTGACCCCCCTGAGCCCTAAAAACTACCCCCAACTCTTGCATACTACCCCACACTCCCCCAAAACCCAGTGCTAGCCCCACTTACCTTGCCACATCCTCTCCCGATCCTTCCTGCTTCCGCCGAGCAGCAGCTAGACTGCGCACTGCCTTAACCATGCATATGCGTGGTTAAGGCATATGTGTGGCTCAGGAAAGCATGGTAGTGCTAGCGTTGTCTAAACATGCGTGGCTCTGCCCACGTTGTATCAACTGTTTCCCAGCTTTGAGTTCTTTACACAGGACTAGTTAGAGTATACAGACGTTTAAAACAGTTCGTTATGCGAGCAATACCAACAAACCCAGCATGGGCTGTTCAATCTGCGCAGCCACGTTTAGCAGTGCCTGCAATTAGCCTTGTTGCAATAAATGCGATTATGGGTAAAGTTTTCACCAAACAGGAGGAAATTCCATTTTGTGTTGCACAGAAAACAAATCAGCTTGAAGCAGTATTTCCCTATGAAGGACCCCAAGATCAACCTGAAATTCTCCTAATGTCCCTACCTTTAGGAATGCTTACACAGTCGAGGACTGTGCTACCTGGGGCACAGTTTGTGCTGCAATATGTACTATCACTAGGCTTTCCTGTTTTCAGTTTCTATTTTTGGTAAATTCTGGTGTTTTTTCCCCAGTGTTTTCAATACCTTAAAAAAGTGTTTGTCAGTGGTTACAAATATACTTGCCATTAAGAAAGAATAGAAACCGTGTTTTTCCGGTATTTATGGATTTGCTTTTATTATTGCTTGCTTTCTGAACTGATAGTGCATATGTATAAACAGTGTGCATACAGAGTGTATGAGGTTCAAATGCATTTCTTAAAAGCAAACCTATTGTAATGCACCATACAATACTTCTCTAGTGAGTCTTTGGTCATGCACACTCACTCTTTCCTTCTCATGTAAAAATGTATTTGTGAAAATACACTCTCAGCATTGGCACTTGAGACAAGCAATGCCAAAACAGCCAGTACACAATTTGCTAACTCTGACCACTGACATAGCTTTATATGCCAATACTAGTGCACCTTAAGATTGCGATTCTCTCGAACAGGTTCTGAAAAATATTCATTGAACTGGGGGCATATGCCCTCAGTTATTGAAGTAGTCACAAATAAAGCAGTTCTTTCCAAAGTGCCCAGAGAAAAATTCCCATTTCCAGAAAGTATCTAGAACTTGTACAGAGTACCTCAGTGAGGCTTCATTGACTTCAAATGGTTGGTGAAGGACTTTTCCATTCATTATTGCCAGCCATTTCTCCTTAACTTTTCTTTGCTCACAAAGTGGCAAGAATTCTAACATGGAACTTACTTCAGTGCCAAAGTCACTAAATGTGCTGCCTAGCCAACTCACAAGATGTTTCACATCTACACTAATTACGCTGATTACTTGAAAGACAAGGGTGTTTTAAGACTCTAGTTTTTTTAATTATGTTCACTACACCAATCATGTTTTCCTGTAAAATCTAAGAATGCAGTAGAGTGTACTTCTTTTCACATCAGTATAAATATGTGACCAGAGATCCTCACATTTCTTGGCTTTTGGCATCATCACTAAGCACAAATTCTGTAAACGGTTGCCACATGGATAATATAGCATTCATGGCCTCTAGGACTGAGAATCACTGGCTAAATGACACAGCTGAGATTACTCGTTCATTGATGCCACACAAAGCACAAAATTTGAAGTATTCGTGTTTTAGTTAAAGCGCAGAAACAGTGCACCAGAATGGACTACAAAGTCAATAACATTTTTCATTAACTCTGAAGATTGTAAAGATGCTTTCAGCATACCATCTTGCAAATGGCAAGAGTCTCTTATAGGGAAGCACTTCAGCTCAGGTATTGATTTTGACAGGCCATCACACAACTTTTTCATATATGTAGCTGAATTACTGCACATACAAACAATATCCTGCAATCTTTGTTGAACTTGGTAAGAACTTTAAGCAGCAGCATTTCAAGTGACACTATGTTCCATGTTTTCCAAACATCTGCTTGTGTCATGTTTTCCCAACTACCCCAGATGCTAGGTGACAGCACTCTTTTCACACATACCTGTCCCTACATCTTGTATTGAATGTTTAAAGCCTAGGGTGTTTGGCAAATCACCTACTATCAATAACTCGCTAGAAGAGGGGGCCTGATGTATCAAAGGGTTTCACACACTCTTTGTCTGTGGGTAAATGTGATGGTACATATTGGGAAAGATTCGTATGAAACCAACCATTTTACCTATCAGTGAAAGATTCAAATGTATTTCCTGATTATCTACAGTTTCTAAAATATTTAAATAAGGCCTAAAACATGCTTCTAACTCGTGCTTAATTAGACCACAGACCACAAAACTGAAAAAAACAAAAGGAATAAATAATATTTTTGTGACATCCCTAAACAACAAAACTCAAGCAGAATAATGTGAACCCAGTCTTTCTTGCTGCTGCGTTATATAACAAAGTTACATTGTATTGACGCCCTTCAGGAAGATACAAAAATGACTCTTTCACTCACCTTCTCCTTTCTTTGAATGGCATTTAGTTTGTGGTTGCGACGTGTTTTTTCAATGTTTATTTGTTTACACTGGTGAGGGCTATTTTCATTTCAGTGGGGTTTTATCAGTTATTATAGGTTTAAATCTAAAACCGGGCAGCCTAACTATCCCGCATGATACATCATCCATTGCTGTTTTATCAGAAGTGCTAAAACAGATTCAAAATGAATACGGGGCTGTCCATGCCCCGGACTTGGAGAAAAAACTCACACTCACTAGCCTTAATTATTTTAAGTATTATAAAAGGGGATACAATAGCCTTGGTGATATGCCTATGTCTTGCGCAGTTACCAATAGCGGACCAGGAGCATGATCTACCAAAAACTATTGCTGCAACCTACACTTTGTAAGTCGAGATAATTTGGGAGCCAGACCTTATAAACCACAACGTAAGGGTAATTTTGTTAAGGATAACTCGAAGCAGACACTAGAGTCTTCCAAAAACCGATGGGATTATCAGAAAAAAAAGGAAAAGACAAAGTCACAGGTTGGATCTACCCAATCAGAGTCCTCTGAAAAACGATATCATTTGCGGAACCGTAAATCTATTAAACAGTCTGATAGGTATCAGTATACTGATACACATCCTTCTTGTTCTTTTTAGGACACATCTGAAAACCAGACCGATCAGAGCGCAGAGTAGAGGAGTACGTGAAACCGGAAATGGACTCATAATGTTCATCAGACATCACCATAAAAAAGGAAGAGAAACTTCCACAACAGAAGCCTCAGTTCAAGAAGAAGTAAGCAGTAGGTATTTCCCTCAAATATGCCACATATGCCCTTCTTCGGAACAAAGAGTAGGCACTGACACTGCTAGTCAGCGCTATAGACGTCGTGATAGTTCACCAGACTCTTCAAGAGTTTCTGGTGGCAAGAGCTGCTAATGATTTTGTTCAGGAAACACTGGACGAGAGAGTTAGCTTTCCAGGTCGATTATATAATTTACACATCCAAATTGAGAGCTACTTTCCCCGTGCCATTAAAGTTCTTTTTTGGGAAAATTGGACACTAACATATGACATTCTTGTGGCTGAGAAGGATTGGCCCCACAAGGGGGAAAACATAATAATACCGTCCTTCTCCGTCCTGGTTCTTGAAAAAGTCAAACAGTCTTACGCTAGGAGTGGGCAGAATTTTTAATTCTGCATTACTCTTGTAACACATAATTACTAATAAACACCGCCACTCCACTCCACTGGCGGAATGAATCAGCAGTACTGCTCCTGCCTGCGCAGTCAGACTATTTAGATTACTATTCCCGGGAGCTGTCACTGCGCAGGAGCAGACAGAGGCTTCACCTTTGGTCCTTTCGCTTTCCCAGGTAAAAGTGAAAAATCTTAACTGTAACACTGTAGCTCTCTCTTAAAAGGAAACAGGAGTCTCTAGCAGGTTGTGCTTATCAGAGCATATAGAATGGATAAGGAGGCAAGTGAAGAATAGTGGTTGCTCTGCCCAGTTTGTTTTCAGGCACATCCTTCCTCCCGTATCTAAGCACACTTGGACAGCTGCATCCAGCCCCCCCACAGTTACCTGTTATAATGGGACCCCAGGGTCTTCTACGGCCTAGGCAGTACTGGAAGAAGGGTCTCACAGTGCCAAGAAGCGGCATCTGTCTTCGCACACACACCCCTTTCCCCTCGTCCACAAACAGCGGGTGGGCGTGGAGGGTGCAATCTGCCATGTGCTGTTCGATAGATGAGCAAGCCCGCTGCTGGTCCCACGCCTCAGCCTGAGCTGAGGGAGAGCATTTCAGAGAAGGTGAAGGTAAGCTCTTGGCAGACAAGATGCAGCCTAGCACCCTGAAGGGGTACATGGGGCAGAGCAAGGTGTCGGGGATAGACACGTTACTAAGGAGCCTGTTGGAGTCAAACAAAGTGCCCTCCATTATGCTGTGGGGCCTACGAGATATGGCAAGGTGAGAGTTTGTACCTCTCGCCCACTGACTTCTTTACAGTCATTTGGCCAAGTTTAAAAATTGTTGATATTTAGGCTTGTGCGAATACCTCTCAATTTGCATATTTCAATCCAAATATATTAAAGCTTATATTTTTAAAGTAACACTAACGTTCATAAGTTTGCATTTTTAAATGGATTTTTTTAAAAAGTGAATTTAATCTGTCGCTTGCCATACATTATTTTTTCAAGCTATATCTGTTTAATTCTACATGCTTTGCCTATTTAGAAAATACGGTACAAAAGGGGGTGGTGATGGACGGAGCATCTGAACCAATCAAACACTCACACCCAGTCAAAAGATCTGGGTTTGATCCATCACCGTTCTTTAGCCCACTCTCCCACCCTAGTTCAGACATGGCTATATGCAAATCAGTCTGACCCTGTGCCTCATGGGAACAGTCCAGCCCGAACTGCCAAGCCATGCCTTCCCTGGACCAGAAACAAGCTTCCGAGGACCGGTTTCTGGCATTCCAGCCGTCTTCAGCCCGGCTCGCTTGAATCCAGTGGCAAAGTGAGCAAGGGACTCACGTCTGAGCATACCCTGCCACACTTATGGCGGCCAAAGCGGTACAGTTCGGGCTGGACTGTTCCCATGAGGCACAGGGTCAGACTGATTTGCATATAGCCATGTCTGAACTGGGGTGGCTGAGTGAACTAAAGAATGGTGATGGATTAAACCCAGATCAGTTGACTGGGGGTGAGTGTTTGATTTGTTCAAACGCTCCGTCCATCATCCCCTTTTGTATCGCTTTGTTCGCCCTAAGTGTGGCAGGGTATGCTCAGAAGTGAGTCCCTTGTTCACTTGGCCACTGGATTCAAGATAGCCTGGCTGATAGGGATTATGAATCCGAAACCGGTCCCAGGATGCTTGTTTCCGGTCCAGGGAAGACATGGCTTGGCAGTTCGGGCTGGACTGTTCCCATGAGGCACAGGGTCAGACTGATTTGCATATAGCCATGTCTGAACTGGGGTGGCTGAGTGAACTAAAGAATGGTGATGGATTAAACCCAGATCAGTTGACTGGGGGTGAGTGTTTGATTTGTTCAAACGCTCTGTCCATCATCCCCTTTTGTATCGCTTTATTCAGAAAATACAGCACAATAGCGTTTGTATAGCTTTTACAAAGTGTGTTTATCTGGTTTATAACATCCACAATTGAACAGAAAAATACATATTCACTGCACCCTTTATTTTTTTTATTACCCCATCTATTATTTTAGGTACGTCCCATCAGAATTTACTTTGTGATTTGTGTGTTGATCTCCGATTCGAGATTAGTAACACAGAGTCCCCTCATGCTTCATGCTTACACCAAAGTAAGGAATGCTGTACTTTCTCAGCTTAGATGACCTAATGAGAACTATTTAAAATGTACTACTTCCAGAATATTCTTGTGGTGTTGTAATTCTGAAAACAACAGGTTTTTGGTTTCACACTCAATAATACTCTTTTTTATGCATGCAATAAAAGTTGAAGACACCACCGTAACGTGAGCTTCTGACCTTACTAATGCACACCCCAGGTACATGCATTTACCTGCTGAGCTGCCTGGTTGTTGTAGGAACTTGTGACTTGTCTATGCTCACATTTCTGCAGCAGATGCATGTGATCACCCGCTGACTTAACACTTGGGTAGGGATGGGCAGAACTCTGCTGAATCTCATGGAGTTTTGATGTAACTCTGCGGAATTCTGTGAAGTGAAACACCGTGAGTTATGCCCTCCCCTAGTTTATGCCAAGGAGGGGGCTCTTACTCTTGGCCCAGTATATTACCACAATCATGTCGGCTGGGTGTTTAAGATTCACCTTATCACATAATACCTATAAGGTCCAGCCCACAAGTGCAACCACAATATCCCATTAAGTGTGAAGCTAAAAACCCAGTACTTGAATAGCAAGGCATAATTGAGCCTTGTATCTCACCAATGAACAATCCCTTGTTTCCAATAATGAAACTAGACCATTCATACAGTCTGGTCTTAGATTACTGGAATGTAAACAGTCACACACACATTCACAGTGCAAAATCCACACAGCACAGCAATAATTAAGAACATTGTGCGTGAAAAATATAAAACAGCATTAGATATTTCAAATGCTTTTTTCTACTAAACATAGCACCTGAAAGCAGGAATATAACCGCCTTCACTGTGCTCAGGTAACAAAGAACGATTATATCGCCTCTCTCAGGGGCAGAAGAACAGTCAAGGCTTGTTCTCTGCCCGTGTCACATCAATTCTATAATCAATTTATCCAGAACCATTGTCCTATGCCGATGACATATACTTTAATGATGATGACTTCAGCACACATTTATCCAGACTAGATTGCGTTATTGTGGAATTTGCTGAAATTGGATATAAATTCAACATCTAAAAATCAGATATTGTCTATCTCAGTGTCCTGTTTTGAGTTTTGAGTTCTCAAATGATGGCAAAAGCTTAGCACGTAATTTCCTAGAGAAATACACTCTTTTACAACCCCCAAACACAATCAAAAAGCTGCAATCACATTTGGCCTTTCTCAGTGTTGGTACAACATACATACCACATTCTGCACAATGGGTAAAACCTTTTAATGAATTAATATGTCCAGACTTCTCAAGCACACATTGGACACCAGAGTATACCCAGATCATGTGAGCAGTGTAACCAGACAGGCTTGCTTCAAAACACTTACACACATGTGTTAACACCACAAACCTGGTGATATGCATAATTGCCAGATCCACTGGCTACACATATATCACTTTCAATGAAGGTGATACAGTACCAGTTCCATATAAATCACATTTATATTCCAATGCAGAAACACATTTTGCAGCTACAAAAAGAAATACTGCCTGCAGTTCAGACTGCTGTAGTAAGGGAAAGATTATTGGCTCAGAGGAAATGCATAATTGTTGTGACTCCCATCCGGGCCTTAAAGGCTATTACAAAGACCAGCGTTCCAAAAGCGAAAGCCTTATATCCACAATGGATACAGTATGAAACTTCCTTAACAGCTACTGATGTAGGCGATGTCTTTGATCCTACACTACAAACACAAGAATTCCTACAACACAAACAAGAATATCCTGGGCCTGAAGAAATGTTCCCACTTGACCCGTATAATTTAATTGTCTATATTGATGATTCTGCTCAGACCACAGTCAGAACTAAACATCAATATTCTGCCGCTTGCGCATCAGGCTGGGGAAAAATCTGAGAGTTTTCTAGCCTCTTAAAACATTTACTCAATCCTTGGCTGAGTGCACTGCACAGTTGGCTGAACTCAAAGCTCTAATTCAGGCACTAGAAAATACCAATCCTGAATTCCTCACACTAATAGTGTACAATTCATATTATTGTGTCCAGTCTTATAATGAGGATTCACACTACTGGTGCCAGAATGGATTCAGCGATTCCAAAGGGAATGCTATCAAGCATGAAATGTTTTGTTGGAAAGGTGGCAAACTTAAAACGTTTTTTGCCATGAGCTCATGCGATTCATACATTGAGTCATCAACGTGTTGGAATACACATTGCTGGGAATTCACTGGCTGATGAAGCCGCACAGGCAGAAGTTCAGATTGCTGTCGTAGCTGAAATTACTCATTCTTATATGAGAGTGGATGAAGACATCATGGTAGCTGTTACAACTTCACGCTGTGGCACTCCATTACCAAAAAGCTATCCAGGAAAATGCTCCTGCCTACTGAGTGCACAAAATACACCTTTTGCTTGTATCCCCGGAGTGGAGGATCAAGTGATTACAAATTCAGACCGCAGACAAGAATTGATCTTAGTTGCTCATGAGGGGTTCATTCTGCCCATTTAGGTGTAGCGGCTACCGTTTCACTACTACAGAAACACTATTGGTGGCCAGGTCTCTACAAACAGACCAAGCAGAGCAGTATGTCCTAAGTTGTGATATTTGTCAACAAACAAAAGCTTCCACCACTGCTTGCCCACAGCAGACACCCCTCTTAATTTCAAACAGGCCTTTGGCTTGTGTGTATCTCAACCACTGCGGGACATTATCCTCTGACGGCTCCTTTAAGTACATCCTACTAGCACTGGATTTATGTTCTAGCTTGCTATGCTGATGACCACAGCAACTGGCTGATGCTCGAACTGTTATAAAAGATCTGCACGTTTTTATCGGGACATATGCAGTAGCTGCATTCCACTTAGACCAAGGACCAGTGTTTGCCTCTAGGGTTACAGGCATATCATGGGAACATTGGGTGTGGCTGTACACTATTCCTCCCCATATCATCGTGAAGGAAATTTGATAGTGGAGAGGAAAATTCAGGATTTAAAGCAGTCTTTAATGGCTAGAGTATTAGGCTCAGGTTGCAGGTGGATCCATCCCCTGTATGAAGTGCAAAGAGCTTTAAATAATCTACTTAGAAGATCCTTGGGTTGCCTGACTCCCTAAGAGGTCCTGTTCGGCATCCAGGTTTGTGTTCCAGACCATGATAATTCTGATACAGTGGAAGCAGATATGCGTTTTGACATCAATAAACATTTGGCTGTCTTATAGGAACTAACATACTTCCGAGATGATCGTTCAAATTAACTGAAAAAACATTCAGCAACTGAATAAGTGATGGTACAATTAGTGACTCCTGTCTGGACTTCAAAGATTGGGGATCTATTTCAAGAAAAGATTGTCGATAGAGCACCAGTGCCAGTCCTGGCAGTTGAAGGTACCAGAACAATACTATTGCCACCCCTTTCTGGCTGTAAACACAGAAATGTGTTTCCATTGATCTCGTAAAACCACAGCATGTGGCCAGGCCTACACATTTGGCTCCTAGGGTTCCTGGGTAGTTACCTGTCTCATCTCACTACCATACAAGAAATCTCTTTGCAAGCATTAAATGATGCAAAAATGTATAATCCCTGGCGGGGGATGTCATACCCTGAAGTTATACTAGTTTCAGCCACTACTACCACCACCATACAAAAACCATATGTGAATTCACAGCCTCAGACTACTATCAATAACAATGAAGTTGTTTATTATGGTCCACCTTCGGCAGTATCCACCAGTTCTACACTGCTCCATTAGGTCCCTGTTTTTGTACAGACTGTCTAAGGCTATTTTGACAATGTTGATGGTTTTTCTTCGAGTTCATCAGAGCAGCCATTGCATTGAATTTGTGCATTCATTTTTTGGCTAAAACAGACTTACCTTATTCCCCCTTGGATTTAAATTTGGAATACCATTTCATTGCTTTTGCTTTTCATTTGGTTTGGATTTGTGACAATTTTCTTTTTCCTCCTAAATGACACTATCTCCCTGAACGCTCTGTTTTTGAACTGGTAACATATGTATTGACACCCTATTCTTCATCACAAAATTTGAGAAGAAACCTGTCCCTTGTGAACATTTCTGCATTTCCCATCCTGGATGGCATTGTTTGGGATAAGGTCCCATTTGAAATGTTTGCTCCTGCAGAGACTTTATTAAATCTGTATGTCTTTAAAATATCCATGTCTGATGTAATTACTCCTGGCAGCCATCTGATGATTGGGATGTTAATACAGTTAGGTCTATGCTTTCTGAACTAGAATATTATACTGTATTTGAAAGTGAAAATATATATAGTGAACCAAATAATTTTGGGAAAATGTTATGTTGTCATCAGTGTGCCCACTGTTACTTACAAAAAGTTAGTACTCCATGTGCAATTTTTAATTATGCACACTGTGAACATTGCCTGACACCACCAGTGGGTACCTTGAAAACATACCTGCAGACGTTTGCATATTCTTCTGGTAATAACCTCATAGACCCTGCATCTTATTATTTTAAACTTTCCCCTTCCCTGGCAAAGAAAAATATGCTGACCGAAACTAAATTAACCTATTGGGCTTCCTTTATTTCCCAGTTATCTGAACAAGGTAATGACGTTTGGAAAGACAATATTGATTTGAAATCAGTGTGGGGAGCTAAAACTTTACAAGAACAGGGTAATGAGGCTTTGTTTGGAGCTCATCTGATAGCAAGACAGATGATTGTTATGAACAAAACAAGGAAGGAAACAACTTGTCTGGGCCTGGGTAAAATTAAAGATATGAATACACTAAATATTCCTGTAATTGCACGTTTTGATAATTGGCAACACTTTACAAATTACACTGAGGAACAGCTCAATAACATGGTAAAGAATAGTAGGTACAATTTATCACATTCCATTTCCAACTAGTAGCTTGTGTGGCTATTAGATACTAATGATTGCCTTGCATGGTTTTTTAACAACACGGAGCATTTCAAAACATAGAGGCCAGACCCACGTTACGTGCCGACACAACACTTGAGAGTTTTCACTACATACAGTGTGGAAAAGTTATGCCAACAATGGTTACGCTCCACGTTAGGTGCAGTGAAAGAACACTTATCTCTCCGTTCTGATGACGTGGATTTATAGGATTTTTTGTTAGGCCCTAGAACACCACATCAAAAGCGCTTTTTACATGCCGTTTACAGCAGGAAGCTGTTGAGCTCATATACGTGAAATTGGCACGGCTAATTTAGAAATGCATTGGCTGTTGTTGATAACAGTATGACTAAATTATCAACCAGGATTTATTCTCTGAATAACATTGTGCCCTAGCAATTGACATTATACAGTCTGACATGTCACTTTTACAACACGGGCAAAGTCAGCCTAGATCGATTATGCAATTAAGTTGGACATTGCAGATTTTGAAATCTGGTTGCGTGCCTTGGAGGTACTTAAATGTGACAGATTTATTTTCACCTTATAATTTAAAACACTTTCAACAAATAATAGTGAAAAAGGACGCTACTTGCACAGTGTTAAACATAGAATATTTGGAGCAGGCTTCTCCAGCAAGTAGCTTGTGAGCTACTGGTAGCTCTCCAGCTACTTGTAAGTAGCTCTCCTGTGTGCAGCCCTGCCTACTAAATTTGAAGATTTAGCTTGATTGCATTAAGATATGTATATTAAAATGAAAAAGTCTGTATTTGAGACGAAAATATGTACATTTTCAAGCTCATAAGATGGTTGATGAAAAATGGTTGAATTTACAAAATGTATTTAAGTCTGATATTTTTGTAATAAATCATGTGGCTGTGGATAGACCTATTGCTAACAGTATTACCTTGGTACTAGAGGCATTGCAGCTGTGGCTATATATTTTCCATGTAAATGCATCCCAAATTGACAAAGCTTTTTTCACATTACTGCTGGCAACTCTCCTGGGGCACTGAGGTGAGCACTGCTGGAAGTCTTGTATATGGTGGCTACTAAGGTAATCTTGTGGGATGTGGTCACTCTTACAACACTAACTTTAGTAGCTCATGATGATTTTCATTCAACAAAAGTTAGTATAGAAATGGTTGGAGATCCCTAATTTAGAGAAATTGCCATTAACAAGTAGTCAAAACATCATCTGCTGAGTGGTTAATCCATGGGTTCCTTTCACTACCAATTTCCTTAATTAATTTTACATATTCTTTGAAACATTTTCAAGTAGGCAGATATGAGACATTATGGGATAGAAATGGTGAAACTGAGGTATTTCTCAGCAGAAACAAATGTGAAACTTCAGATAGTAATCAAAGCATTTATTTTGTATTCTAGTGTGATTTCCACCAGAGTTTGTATCAAGTCAAAAGTAAAATGGTTAAACAGCTTCTAATGTGATAGGGCAATTTTAATTCAACACTAATTCTTTATTGAGCTAAAGCATGGTCAGTGTGACAATTGGGAACAGTAAAAAACTCCATGGACACTGCTAATAATGGTCAGGAATAGGCACACATGTGAAACGGCAGAAAGGCCTATACATGTGATAGATAATACATGCAGTGCAAGCGATTACAAATTCTTTGAATTACTTGTCCTGCAGAGTGCTCAACTTAATAGTAATAAATAACCCATATTTCGGAAAAGCATGAACGTATCACCCCTTAAGGTTTCAAGGTGCTGGGGGCGGTTGGGGAGATTAAGTGAGCTATTGACCAGAGTCATATGATCCTGACCTGCCTCCGGTGCAGGAGATCAAACTGTGAGCCCCGCGTTCTGAGTCAGCCACCCTGGCTGCTGCGCCACACCTCTCCCTGTCCACTTGACCACAGGGATTCATGATAGCTCTTTTAATCACAAAGAAATCATGGGGGCTCATGTGTACATGCAAGAGAAGCCACATTAGAGCATGCATAGAATTATAGATGGGCAACAGTGAATTAACTGGATGTTTTTCACCAAGGGGTTAAGAGTGACATTATATAGACGAAACTGAAGTTCGGGTTATCTATCATGTCACTCAGAACCCTGAGGTGAAAAACATCCCCGTAATTAACTTTTTACCGCATCTATAATTGTATGTTATATATGGTCCCCAAAATCATCTCTCTGTGCTTTCAACTACTACGCAGGGGCATAGGAGTAATTGAGGAGCCAAGTATAACACGGCCTCACCTCATTGTCCAACATTTAAAAAATAAATAAACCTAGCTTCCTGCCATCCACCCCCACCATTCTATGTGTCCACTCCTCCAGATGTTGGTCTCCCTGGTTTCCAGCACTTCTCTGACAGGCTCTCAGAGAGCCCAGCCAGATCAGCCTGGGATTCCTTTATGGACTAGAAGCAGTGAGTGACAGCTTTTATTGACAGCTGTTGCTATGTCATAGCAGTGAGTTATTTGATTTGAATCCAGTTATTCATGCTATTGGCTCTCTACCAGCGCTATATATAACACTCCAGTATTTAACTAGTGAGACCAATGGGCCATTACTTAATCAACAGCCGTACCCCATGAAGAAAATCATGATCACAGTGCATGCATGTTGTTAGCAAGAAACAAGGAACTCCTCACACAGTAACTCTTCATCCCAGTCTCTTACGAATGAAAGGTGTTATAGTCATTTAAGATTTGTTTTATTCCAAGGGGATCCCATTCAGGCAGATTAGACTCAACAAGACCCCTCAACGTGTCCACAGATTCACACCAGGGAACTCATTTTGCTTCATAATCACAACATAATTGTCGCTTCAACTGCTCTACTGGCAGCAAACAATAGCCACGAGGGCAATTTGGAGGAGGGCAGGTTGTCTCTTATTATTAACTTCTAGGAGCAGTTTAAGATAAACTTTAAGACGGCCATATCACTCTATTATCAAGGACAACAATCAATGGAGGGGTAACTGAGGAACTTACACTTTATGGGGCATTGAAATGCAGACACCCTTGGAGATTTCGCTCCCTGTGCTTCCATGACACTTGAAACAAAGAGTCCACGTTAAGCAGTAAACTAGCTACCATAGCTTGTGGGCCTGTCTCTGCCTAGCGTCAACACCAGAACTGCAGATGCCCACAAATTTGCTATTTCGGATTGTGGACCCATAGCAGAGCACACTTAGGGACCAGATGTGCTAATCCCAGTTGCAAATCAGAGATGTGCAATTTGCACACCGACTGGTTTGCAAATGGGTATTTAAGTTGTGACGCAACCTATGCACTAATAGATCACATTGTAAGTTGTGCATTTGCAGGGTGTCGCAAACTGACCTGCCTAATGAATGCTAATTTGAGAGGCTGCAGATTGTGAAATTGTGAACCCTGTGATTTCTTGTAAATGCGAGGATGGAGGCCTGCCAGGGACCTCAGACCTCCTAACCTGCATTTCATTCCCAAATGGGATTTTATTTTTTTAAGTATCCCATGACCATTAAAGGGACCAGTGCTGCTTTTAAAAAAGGGTTTTCTGTTTTGGAGGACATTGGGGACAGCAGGCAGTGGACCGCTGGACCACAGCCTGCCCGTACAGAGGCCACCATCATGATTTACACAGGTGAAGCTCTACCAAAAGGATATCTTACCCTTTGTGAATCATATACTAACCCCTATGTGACATCAGTATCTGATCAATGGTTAGCAACCACGAATGCGTTCACAAACCATTGATAAATCCCCTTTGACACCCATTCCTATTTGCGATTGGATCGGGTTGAATAGCCCCACTACGAGTCGGAAAACCTTTTCAGGCTTGTAAAAGTGATTTCGTAAATAGGAAAAGGGTATTTTGTGGTCACAGACCCTGATATTATGTGATTAGCAGGCTTTGTGAGTGCAAAATGTGTTTGAACATCAGACCCTTAACTCCTTTCATCTAGATGCTCTCTGCTCCACTGTAACATCCAAGGTATCCACCCAAAGGACAAAGGGTCACTGCCTCAGGGCCGAATGGTGCTGGTGTTTCCAGATCTCGGGCACCTCTGGAGAATGACCAGACTCTATTCAATTAAAGAACCTCTTGGAAAACACAGCTTGGCGTGTGGTGTACTTCTATCTCTTTCTCAGTCAAACAGGCAAATCCTTTACACAACACACCACATGCTGACACGAGGACTCACAATAGAATGCCTGCGTACCCAAACATGGCCAAAATACTACTAGCTTGTCATGTATGGGGGTCAGCAGGATGGTGGCAGAGTAGCCACTTTCCAAAACATTTCTTTAACAAGGGCGTCCTGACATTCTGAAAACCTCATACGAGTTACAAACCTACACTCTCACCTTTGCAGTAACAGATATATACAAGGGGAGATGCAATTAATATATTAATTATATTTTCAGTAGTATATTTCTTTCCATACATTTTGCATTCGAAAAATTTCTGTAGATTTAGAGATTGACAAAAAAGCTTTACTAGGAGGGATCTTTTTTTTAAACATTTTTTTACGAAGATACATTTTCTAAAGACTTCAGAAGAAGAAAGATAACAGGAATAACTTTCAATAGAAGTAAGGTTTTTTAGCATTCACTAGAAAACACTGACTAAGGTCATCAGAAGAGTTACATAGTGGACATTAATTATTTTTGTTTCCTTGCTTTCTAGACCTTTGTTAGTAAGTATAGAATATTCACATTTTTTAGAGAAAAGTAGAGGGCATTTCTTCGTGTGCCGTAGGAGGTGGGCTTGGAGAGGGCTGCTATTATCCTTATTGCTGGCATACTGCGGGCGTTAATGGCTGTTAATGCTAATTTCCGAACAATATGCGCATTCATCTGAGTTGCATAGTCACAGGGTGGGCAATTTCCAGCCTTTTACGGGCAATAATTCTGAAATACGAAAATGGACCTTCAAACACAAGTGATTTGGAGTGATGAAGAGATACTAGAATCTTCATCCTAACAAGAGGTTTATTAAATGAGTGTATTATTTCCTGGGGCAATACCTGACCTTGCTGGCAGTTCATCATATGGGATAAAGGGCTGTAGAGGATAAAGAATAGTTTGAGTTATCCACAAGCACACAGACACTTTTGTTTAAGAAATCTGGAACGCGATTTAGCTAATACTATTTGGCAAAGAAATCTGGAATTCCCCCTGTTGGAAAAGTTGGATGCAGTTATGTTCAAATTTAGGGTTCTTAAAATAAATAGCAATATTACAGAATGAAAAGGTAAGGATATAAAGTTAACTGTTAGTGAATATGTTGTAGAGGAACACTATCTGCATTCTTACATAAACAATATTGACTAATTATATACCGCACAGCGTTCACTCTTAATCATCTCCTTGAACTTAAAAAGTAAGCACTGTTAAAAGGCCAACCGAGCCAATCAATTCGTACTTACATTATTTACTTTGAAAAAATGACATTTTGAGGCAAGCCTACTGTACTCCAAACCAGTGATTTTCAGGATTCTCTGCAGAAGGCGCTCAAAGCATAACACTGTTTTCCTAGCACATAAAGCGAAGCTATGTTATAATTAGGCTCCTGGTTGTATTGTATTTTTTGTTTTTACTTTTCTGTCTATATTTATCCGTATTTATTTTTGGGTCATCTTATCTATATTTATCTATGTTTATTTTGTGTTTTTTGAATCAATGAAGTTGTAAAATCATATATTTACACATCTATTTAACTAATAAATGTGCAGTTGCACTTTGATGCCTGTCCTGTTTAAGCAAATAAAGCAGCCAAATATATCATAACAGTACACCCACAAGTATATATTAGCATTATACTACCAACATGTGATGATATATGCCATTATTTTAGGAAATCTCATCCTGTTTTTAGGTTTCACCTGCACAGCGCTTGCAAAATCTCTTGAAATGATAACAACATCTTAAAAGGGGCTTAGAGCCAGCCCATTACTTTCCTTTACTTACCATTGGTTGGCTCCCACGTCACTCACATTTCCTTGCTTCTTATTTGACAGTGCCTCCACCTAGCCTCCAGCTTCCTCCTGGGTTTTTGTGTGTCCCTGCTTCGATACATGGACCAAATACTGCTTACTGTCGGTGGCTGCACGCCAGTAGATTAACTTTTTTTTATTTTGTACTAATGCCTGCATTAGTTGTGGCTTGCCCTATTCTCCCCCCACCTCCCTCTTATCATTGCTTGCCTCCTCTCACCACCCGTTGCTTGCTCCACCACAGATTCCACCTACCCTGACCCCTTCACAGCCTTTTCCTTAGCTGCTTGCTTCCCCCGTAGCCACTTCCAACAGTTCTTTATTGCTTGATTTGTTCACAACAGTCAGTTTTTTTCTCCCAATACCCCACCCTCAACATATTTTTCAGTGGGGCCCAACTTCTTGGGAGGGTGGAGGCCATCCACCCTGTGAAAATAGTGGGTGGACGCCATCCACCTGTGTTACCCCCAACTTGGGCCCTGTTTATAACCCTATTTAGTGTCAACATGAGGTCTTTCCAGGCTCTTTAAACAACACATTGGTGGCATTTTTTGGGGGGCAACCCTACTTTATATTCATTTTCATGAAATGCATTCTCACACTACTGCTGCAAAAGTAAATTTCAAAGGTAAGGAATAGGCAGAGTGGGGCCCCAGGGGGTACTAGACCCAGAAAAACACGAAGCCTCGGTAACTAGTTTACAAAGGTATGTAAATATGCAAATGGTCTCTGGCCTCTAGGCAGTTGCCTTCAACCCCCTTGCTGCTGGCCCTGGGAGCTCAGGTCACCCGCACCAACCGCACACACCATTTAATGTATGAGGCAGGACTGTTATGAGGCAACTCAACTGGTGCAACCAATGCCAAGAGAAGTGAAGTGCTGTCCGACATTCCCCAAATATTTTAATTCAGTTGGAGGGATCCTTGCTTTTTTTTCTAGGGGAAAACATGTCCAGGAACCTTCATAATATTTTGAGTAAACAGTGATAAAATATCAATATAAAATATATGTGCAGAAGATAAGATTTGTGCAGAAAACAAAATAAAATACCAGTGCACATCACCTCTTCACCTCCTCTCAAAATCAAGGCACGAGTAAAAGATGTATACACAATCAGGGCACCCTTGTTTCCCCTGTGATTGCCAAATACATCATTTAGGGAGGATTCTAAGAAGTGTTTTGCCAACCATCCGTGTAATGCCCTTGGCTTGTTATCAAAGTCATGAAGCTCGATCTGGCTAATGCCAAATAATGTCAAACGTATGATGAGTGAAAACAGTAAAACATCCATCCCCTGAAGCATTAATCGTACATCATACAGTCCCCACATGTACATTTTCAATTATGTGGTATCATATTCCTATGAATCCTATGAATCTGCCATGTAGCCCTCATTGGATGACTTCTGTCAATAGATTGACACTGGGACAAAGAGAGGTGCAGGAGATTGAACACACTCTACCCAGCACCATCCCTATAACATGAAAGACTTCACAAAGAGACCAACAACCCTCAGCATCAAGAATCTGCAAACAAAAACGACAACTCAAATCTAGGCCACCCTACATCAACAACACACTCACACAGTAATGCACATCAAACCTTTGCGCAGCATCCAAGTTGGTTCTAGACTTCCCCCCAAAAGCTGCTGGATGTACATCTACCACCAACCACACATTCAACGAACAGGCGCAGCATAATGCTGTTAACAGTGCTTTAAATGGGAAAAAATAAGTGCAGATACTCATTAAAATGACCTAGAGGTGTGGCAAGTGGGCGGGGCTATGGGCGTGGCTAGGGTCAAGATATAATGATACATATTGACTTCTATACAGGTTGCAGCACATGTCAAAACACAACAGAAATGCATTTATGTTAACAAAACAGTTTAAATCATTACACAAAGTGAAAGGCAAACAGGATAATATGTTAAAAATGTCCTTGTTTTGTGATATTTGCAACTTCTTAATGTCATACCATTATTTGTTGTTGTTTGAGACAATGCTATATATCCTCAAGTGTGCATACACACAAAGAAATAAGCAGAGGTACAGAAAAGCGGCTGAGCTAAGGACTACAGAAGCGCCTTGGCTGTCAGAGACAGCTTCTTCTTTGACATCCTAGTGCTTACCAGCACTAGCAGCCAATGAGCTTACCTTTCATGAGTACTGGTACTCTCCTACATAGTGGCGAAGGGTCGGCATTGACAGTGATAAAAATAAGAAGTGCCAGTACTCAGTACCTGTGAGTACCGGCCCATTTAAAGCACTGCTTCAGCCCTTTGCCCTAAGGCCAGGCTCTTCCTGTCTCCTTCTGGTTCAATGTCTTTGCATCCACATCTACTCTCCTTTCACGATTAACCTCTCATTTCTGCCCAGCCTCTAACCTTCTCTCCCTGGATCTGCCCCTCTTCCTGCCACCTCTCACTTACTTTCTCCACAAGTCTCTTACATTTTGTCACTGTTTTTCCCCCACTTGCCTCCTCTTCTACCCTCCATGATGTACCCATACCCTAAATTTGCCACCTGGCCTGTAATTTGTTGTCCTGTATTTCATTGTTTGTGTTGATAGAGCACGCCTAATGTTGAGGCCTGTATTTTGTAAATATTTTTTCCAGTAAATAAAAGCAGTACAAAACGATTTCCAAGGAGAGAGAGAGAAGGAGAGAGAGAGAGAGAGAGAGAGAGAGCGAGAGAAAGAGAGAGAGAGGAGAGAGAGAGAGAGAAAGAGAGAGAGAGGAGAGAGAGAGAGAGAAAGAGAGAGAGAGAGAGAGAGAAAGAGAGTGAGAGAGAGAGAGAGAGAAAGAGAGTGAGAGAGAGAAGGCGAGAGAGAGAAGGAAAGAGAGAGAGAGAGAGAAAGAGAGAGAGAAAGAGAAATGAAATGAAATGAAATGAAAAATTGCATTTGTATAGCGCATAACTGCCCTAGGGCCTCGCAGCGCTTGAAGATAAAATGGTTTAGCGCAGGCTCGGGGCAGATCAGCAGGATTTAGCAAACAAATGCGTTTTCAAGGCCTTTCTGAATGAGAGGAGGTTGCTATTTCCTCGGATGGCAAAGGGGAGGGCATTCCAAAGTCTGGTCGCCGAATGGGAAAAAGAGCGGCCACCCCAACGGGCTTTGTTAATTTTAGAGGAGGTGGCCAGCTGCAAGGTACCAGACCGAAGGGGGCGTGCTGGGACATAAGGCGTGACCAAAGGGTGCAGAATCGCTGGGCCTACACGGTGAAAGGATTTGTGCATAATGAGAGAGAGAGAGAGAGAGAGAGAGAGAGACTGTGTGCACGCTCCCCCACGCCCTGTAAATTCTGCAGGGCGAGCGTTTTAAAATGAATTTCAGGCATGTGGTTCATCAATAACTAGACCAATTACTTCAAGAAATGCAGCAGATTTGAATGTGTATTAAAATACAATTCCTAAGCACCCATTTCAAAACTAAACGAATATCTGGCATTATATGAAAAAAGTGGCAATTCTAACTTTAGCTGTCACCTCACTTTTTTTACAATCCTCCCTCCCCCTTCCTTCTTTGTTATCTCGGGTTGTCACCTGAGCTCATTCCTGGGGTGCTGCAATGGTAGGTCCCTGCTATTCTTTGCTCTTTGGGCAGGGCTACTTTCACACCCATGGATCCGTCGCTGTTGACATGTAAATGCAGCCACACAAAGGAAAGCAGCTCCTGTGCTGAAAAAAACAAACATAAGAAAACCGGCTTTGGGAAAGATGGACCAGATTACTCACCAGCAGCCCGAGGCCAGGCTATTTCACACACCTAACAGGGGGAAGAGGGGAGGGGGTGTGGGTGCTAAAACACTTTCCTATATAATGGTTGTTTAACACCTAATCAACAGTGCAGGGTCTGCCTTGACCCTGTCCTGTTAATCACAGCGTTAAGCAAGCCCTCCCCAACCCCTACAGTGTGGGGAATTCTAATGGGCACTACTGAACGTTAACTGCGTTTCTGTGAAAGTCTCTTTCAAGGGCTCCGTCTCTTTCAGGGGCTCCGTGCGACTGAGAGATCCAAATGCAGAGCGGCATTTGTCCCGCATTGGAGGTGATACCAAACCTTAGCCTTCCATGCCATCAATCAGGGTACCGGTACCCTCCCTGACTGAAAAAAAAGTGCTTGAACTGACGGCTCGGAAATTTGGAAGTGCCGGTACTCAGTACCGGTGAGTACCGGCCCATTTAAAGCACTGGCTGTTAATCACCTTACAGAAAGAAGGATACTAATAATTTTGTAACTAGCCAGTCTTTTTTACATGTATACCATTCTCAGTCCTATGGCCCTACTTGCATGAGAACCTCAGTCAGACCATTAATAATACATACACAATCACCTTACAAACACCACAGACTGCAGGTGGTGCGGTGCTCCCTTCCAAACCTGCACCACAAACCAGACTGCGGAATTCACAAACATCACAAACATCAGAACTCATACAAACACCAAAACGCGAATTCAGGAATAAATCAAACTCGAAACTATAACAAACTTTCCCATGCTACACTCTACAGTAATAGGTACTACGTCTGTGTGCGCTACAGGAAGCACTGATGGGGCCCCTGGAGACTGCTGTTGGGACTATATTACAGTTTTATCCCAGCCCCACCGATGCCTGGCCTGCAGCTTCTGTGGCAGGTGCAAACGGGCGTCAGAAGACAGGGCAAGGCTATGCTAGCCAGGGGCTAGCAATAATTAAATTATGGCCGTTGGCGGCACAGTCCCTCTGTCATCTCGGGGATGCCTCAGCTCCTCATGTGCACTTTTAATTGCGTGATGCGCATGACAATGGTTACCAGTCTCTGCGCAGACGCAGAGAAATGTGTGCGCCGCACACCATTTAATTTAATTAAAGAGGCCGCAGCAAGGTATCTACGGCGAGCGTAACCTAAGTGCTGGCTGCATGGCTGTGGAGGGGGCCCCTGGAGCGTGGGGGCCCCCACGCAACACGGGAGCTGTGTGGGCCTGTGTTACACCCCTGACTTGAGATAGTTACTCTTAACTCGGGCCGACAGAAAGATGACTAGATAGATTAAATAAGCCCCTTCCGAGCAGTAATCAGAAGGTTTTCATATTGGTTTCTCATTTGGGGCTATCCAAATGATGCTTGCTGCACCTGCCCTTGTAAGAAATAAAAAACATTTCCATAGAGTTTCTTAGATCTGACAACCTTTCTTGCTGATGTTATTGGGTCTCGTCTACTCAGCGCGCATGCGCTGCATAGGCAAAAAGACCTTTTCCGATCGCTTTTGCTTTTAAGCGAAAAACGTGCACGGGTTCCATTGCTATCAATGGCAATGCATGCACGTGAGGCGATCTACTTGCGGGAGCGCGCCGCCATTTGGCAGCAATTATCGCTACCGCAAGTGCAGGCACCCCTCTTCCACCCTGCTGCCGCGCCTCATCCTGCTGCCGCGCAAGCTTATTAAAGCCTTGACTCTAGCTTTGGTATGCTTCTCCTTCCAATCACAGGACCCATAAGCTCAGGACAAAGTCATGCAGTGGCCTGAGATGTGACGTAGCCCTCAGGCAAGCAGTCCTTATGGAAAACTTCTCCATTTCGCAGTACAATTGGTAAACTGTGCCTTTTTTCCCTCGGAACGTCTCAACATTCGGAGCGGCTCGCCGAGGCCCCAGACGGATTTCTTTAAAAGGCAGAGTATTTTTAGATTTCACTTGTTCCCTTCTCTCTCTGGGTCCCTCATCCTCTCCATGCGCCTCCTTTACTCCTTCTCCCTCCGCACCTCCCTTTCCCCTTCTATCCTTGGGCCCCTCACCCTGCGCCTCCTGGCCCTTTTTTCTTCGCTCGCGCCCCTTTTCTCCTTCTCTCCCCGGGCCCTCGCTTTGCCTCCTCTGCCCCTTCTCTCCCTGGGCCCCACAGCCTCTCCCTGCGCATCAACTGCCCATTCTTTCTCCGGGTCCCTCACCCTCTCTCTGTGCCCACTTTGACCCTTCTATCCCCGGGCCTCTCAGCCTCCCCCCCTGTGCCAGCGCCTCACACAGCTCCAGACCCACGGAGGCAGGAAGAGCAATCAGCTGCCAAGGCCAGCAGTATGCACGACAGAGGCTAGGACCAAGCCAGCTCCGACCCCGCTTCAGGCAGCCTGGCACAGGGGAGGCACTTTACTAGGAGGGAAGGAAAGCAAAACAGCATTGGATGTGGGCTGGGCACACGCGCCATGGACATTTCTTTAGGATCACTACATGGCACAGTGAGGACCCTGCACCTAGAGCTCGTGAATGAATGCACTTGCCATATCGATTGTGCACACCATGGGCATTTTCCTAGGACCACTACATTGTGCAGTGGGCTTTGAACCCAGAGTACATTCATTGTAATGAGACTCTGCGCTTGGAGCACGTTGCACATGGATTGTGCCACGGTCACTTTATGGCACACTGGAGACACTGCACCGGGACCACATCTCTCTGTACCCTGCGCAGGTGGTTGGTCGGGACATAGGGTATCACTACAAATTATGGTCACCACACTTAGACCCTGATTGCAAGGGCATTTTGTTAATTTCATTTCCGGCCCAGACGGATGTTTGCATCTGAAGCGGGAAACCAAGTAGTATTTGCCCAAGTAATAATTAGATACACATGGGATATTTGTCCACGTACAAATTACGTTCTCACGTGTTTTTGGCAGGAAATACCTGGAGACACATTTTTATTGAGAAATAATATGGATTTGCGATATGCATAGGCTGCAATGCGTTCTCCCGCTCGAATGTATTCCATATTACATTAAGATAACGTCAGGTTTTACTCATCGTCCCTTTGCAGGCAGAGGGCACAGAGAGCTCAATAGTGAACATGGGCAGACAGCACAAGTACAGCAAGTAAGTGCCCTATTTGACATCACGTTTTATGTGTCATCAGTAGTGTGCACCAAAAGTGAATCTACCAAAAAAACACCTTTCCCGCCTTCACCCCAACTAACTGCTCTCCAGTCGGCCGTCTGTTTCCTTTATATATTGTCTCTGGGTGTTTTCTGCCTGTTACCTGCCATTCTTTATGCCCCATATTCCTCTGCACCGACCTCACCCCCTTCACTGTGGCCCCGTTGGACTGTATCTCCTGTCCGTCTCCATGTGGTCCTCTTTAATCTCTCTGTCTTGGGCTCCCTAACTCTCTTCCTGTGACCCTTTTACCTCTCTCCCCCTGCCCTAGTACATTGTATCCTGTGCCCCATTTGCCCTGTATCCTTAACTTTCCTCATTCTCTCCATGCGTCCCCTTCAATGCCTATGCCCACTTAGCCCACTCTCTTTCTCTGTCCTCAGTCTTTCTGTCTGCCCCTTTGCGTGCCTAACCTGTACCATCTTTGCCCTGTCTCCCTGTCCATCCTTACCATCTCTCTGGTCCTTTGGCCTCTCTTTCAATATTCCCGTGCACACTCCCTCTGACCACTTGCCACCTTCCTGGGCCCTTTTACCAGGTAGCCCCTAGTATGGGCTCTTCCATTGCTCCTAAATTGTGGCCCCTTTGCCCATAGCCCCTGCACTCTCTTTGTGCCCCTTCAGCTGGCTGTTTCCTTGCCCTCTTGTTCTCGTAGGCTCCGTTCCATCTCCTTGTGTTCCCTTTGTTTCTTGGGCCCAGTTGTCCTGTATCTCCCTTTTCCCTACACTCCCCACCCCCCCCTTCTCTCTTATGCCCCTCACCCTTTCTCTCTACCTCTTTGTTCTTGTCTATGCTTCTGATGCTGGCTGCGCCTTCTTTATCTTGTCTCATTCTTAGTCTCTACGTTCTCTCCCTGTGCCTCATTTGGCCTTTCTGTCCCTTGTTTTCCCCAGATGCCTTTCTCTCCCCCCTCCCCCACGTCCATTGTATGCCCCCTGGCCTTTTCTACGCCCCTTGCTCTCTTCTCAATGCTCTGTTGCTGCCTGTGCTTCTTTTACCCTCTCTCGCTCCCTTAGCATTCACGTTTCTACCTGCACCCACTTTGCCCTCTTTCAATGCCCCTTCCCTATGCCTTTTGCCCTCTCCTTGTGCCCCCTTTCCCCCATCTCTCCCAATGACTCTGAACCCCCCCCCACCCACTAGTGCCCACTCTCTTTGTCCCCTCTGTTCTCTGACTTAGTCACTTTCCCCTCTCACGGTGCCTGTTCTGCCCCATCAACGCATCGCAGCGCTAGTAAGCACTGTGCCTGCCCTTTCTTTCCCCAGGCCCCTCACCAACCCTATTTTCTAAAAGGTGTTTCCTACAGACGCAAAGCAGAGGTATTGCTTTACTTAATCTGGCCCACTGAGAACATGACCCAAGGGAGTTGGTACCCACAGCACGGCGGAAATATATCCTCTTTGCAACCCATTGCACATCGCTAGATATTTCAGTGCATGCTGCAGTATTAGCAAAGACAAATCAGGCAATATTAAATGCAAAGAAAACCAACAAAGGAACAAACCACAGATGTTCTCAATGTGCCCATCCAGTGAAAAGCAACAGCTTAGAAAGGTCCCTAAACCCCTAGTCATAGCCACTAACCCAGTGAGGTCCTACACACTCTAGCACATGTATATCCACCAACAAGCAGTTGTTTAGAGTTGTGCAAGCGACTTACACAGAAAGTAATATTTAAATGTACATAGATAGTAAAAGTGTAATTAAGATAAATATTATAAACACCATAGAATAATAGCAAGTAACTGGAAGTGGCCACAAGAATAAAACTCTACACTTCTAGAGTGTACTGTAGGTAGCCACAACACCGACTATCAATACATTAGCAACTCTAGCCCCTAGTTAAAACTCACAATATGACAAGGAATAGATGCCGAATACTACAGCATAAATCCTTTACAAAATGACCAGAGGTGCTACACCTAGGCAAACAAAATTTTCATAATTAGCATATCCCTCGGATAATGTTGAGCAACACAGGACAAATACAAAGGCTCAGCCAATAGCTCTCCCCTTTGGGACCTTATAAGTGTTTGTCCATGCAACACTTGATGTTGTTGCACCAAGGATATTGTGCTGGATAACTAAACACTTATAAGGTCCCAAAGGCCAGACCTATTGGCTATGCCAATGCTTGTTTTTTATTGGCCTTAACTCCTGCTAAAGTTTATTTGCTTTCTCCTTTAGCCATGGTAAAATTGGCTTCTACCCAATTGGCACATTTAATTTACTTGTAAGTTACTGGTAAAGTGGCACTACATATACCCATGGATTGCAAATTAAATGCTACTAGTGGGCCTGCAGCACTGATTGTGCCACAAACTTAAGTAGCCTTTTAAACATCTCTCAGGCCTGTCTGAGAATATTTCAGAACATATCTCAGAACATGTCTCAGCCTATGTGAGCATTATAAACTGCCAATTCTACCTGACAAAATAAACAGTTTTCCAGAAGTGAACCTTCCTTTTTAATACATGTAAGTCACCCACAGGGTAGGCCCTAAACTGCCCAGAGGGCAGGGTGTAGTGTATTTAAAAGTTGAACATGTACTTTTAACTTTTACATGTACTGGTAGTGAAAAACAGTTAGATGGAATTTTCACTACTGCAAAGCTTACCTCTCCTACAGGATTACATTGGGTTAATTTGTTACGTTTAATAAGTAATAACTTTCAATTGCGAGCAGATAGGAATGTTAAGTTTGGTGTCTGAAGAATTGTATATTAAAACCCTCTTTAATTGTAAAGTCAGATTTTAAATCACAATTCTACAAGTGATGCTTATCGAAAGTAGAAAGTTTCTTGTCCCAACCATTTGTGTCTGCTGCCTGTATTCTCGGTCATGTGCTAGGTGTAGCTAGCAATTGGTCTTTATGCATTGCTCTCAGACAGTGAAACAAAGGTCCATAGTTGTTGGCAGGGTGGGCCATCTCTGACTTGATGAGTGGGAGGAGCTGTCACCTACCACACTTGCACATCACAAAGTCTCTGCCTCAGAACACTCACAAAGGGTTTGACCCTAGTCTGTTGTGACCTCAGTCAATCTGGGGCCAGGGCAGGGAGGCAGGGAATTACAAACAACTTTGAGAAACCTCCAGAACCTCCTCCTACTTCAAAGTGGGCACAAAGTAAAACTATTGGACCCTCATACCCAACTATTCGGTACACCTCTGACCCTGTGGAAGTGTCAGAAGGACTGTTGTGCTGCTCTTCCACAGGACTGTAGTATCTGGTCTCTCTATGTGAATGCTTTCCCCTCTGCCTGGTTGCCAGGTTGTGGAGAGTGGCATTCTCTGCCAGTATTCTATGTTGCTGAGTGATGGGTCTGCACTGTGGAATATTCTTAGAATGTTTAGGTTGAAATACTTTGGAAAGTTGATGCTGCTTTGTAACTGGTGGAGCTGCTGCTGTGTGCTCCAGAACCGTGTAGCCAACTACTCAACTTACCTTGGCTCCAGTGTCTTCACTACAGACTGATACTCTGTTGCCCTGCTGGCTGGCCTCCTGACTAGAGCCTCAGGGACAAAAGACTCCAACCCCCTTGAACCATGCACCTGGACTCTGTTTGCTGTGAGTCAGTGGCTTCCAAGAGGTGCCACCCCAGTCCTGGACTCTTGGAAGAGTACCTAGAAGTTCTCTGCAAGCCCAGCTGTAGTCACAGCAGAACCGACGCATCACTTCACAAACTTTCACATGAGAATCACTGTGCGATGCATCTTTGATGCAGGAGTTTGCACAGCATCACAAGCCCCTCATCGACGGCATCCTCAATGATGATGCAGGACTCCATATTGCAAGCCCTGCAACACTTTGGAACCAGCTGGTGCACAACACATCTTCGACGCAGGACTTCGCATTGCAAGCTCCATGTAGACAACAGCCTCAACAATGATGCGAGACCTCGCATCGCAAGCTCGTAGCTTCCTGGAACTGCTGCTGCACAACGCAGCTTCACATTAAGACCTCTCATCGCCTCTTCTGCGTGACGCATCCTTGACACAGGATCTCACAACGCACTGCAACCAGGATTAAGGAATTCTTTTTCAGCTGGCCTCGCTGGCTCACAGCATCCAGCCCATGCTCCATCATGGTTTATCTGAACTTGTGACTTTGAGCAACCAGATATATAAATTTTGCGCTTTGCTCTTTTAGACACTATTTTCACTTAAATTGTTAAATAGCATATGTCCTGGTTCTACTGAAGGGATTTTTGTCATTTTGGTCTTGCAAAATGTATTAGATTTAAATCTATTTTTCTTAATTGGTGTGGGATTGTTATTATGTCATGTTTCCTCATTGTTATTGTTAGAAGTGCTGCATAAATACTTTACACCTTACCTCTAAATTGAGCCGGTCTGCTTTTGTGCCAAGCTACCAGAGGGTTAAACACAGGTCAATTTGGGGTTTGCTTGTGTTTGACCCTGACAGAGATTGTGGTTTTTGCTTGAATAGGGTTTCACCCCCCAATGTCCAACAATGTTGTACAGCAAACAAGGCATGACCTACACTAAAAGAAGGGCTATTACGTCACAGAGCTTTTTTGTTTGCTTTAATCCATGTTGCACAGCAACTTCTGTTGTGCAACATGTATAAGAAAATGACAAAGCCAATAGATCTCGGAGAAGGGAAATATATTGGGTTTTGACAATGCTTGTTTAACTCCCCTTGCTGTCTACCTGCTTAGCTGTTGACCTAGAACTAATGAAAGGCAGCATGAAAGTCATTCAAAAGAAACCACATTTTTGGTATATTTCCATTTTTTTTAAATACATGCAGACAGGATTTGTCTGTATTTGCAAAAACAAAATAGTGAAAGCGGAAAACCGGGAGCCTTAGTTATTATATATTATGTTATTTTACAGTTCTGATTATCATAGTAATCACCAATTAGCTTAACTCTTGGTGCTGCTGGAATGGCATGGTGAGCAAAAAACGATGGATTGAGGCCCAGATCTCTGTACTGGCGATGGATTGAGGCCCAGATCTCTGTACTGGGGTGATTGTTTGACATTGTTCTGCATTCTGTCCATCAATTGTTCTTTTTGTATTTGTCACCCCGAGCGGGACGTGTATGCCCAGACGTGGGTCCCGTGCTCTCCATGCCACTGGAGTCAGGCTATCCTGGCGGATGAGGGCTGAAAGCCTGTAACCGGTCCTAGGATGCTTGTTTCCAGTCCAGGGAGGACCTGGCCTGGCAGTTCGGGCTGGACTGTTTCCATTGGGCGCAGGGTCAAGACTGATTTGCAAATGGCTGGGTCCAAACTGGAATGGCATGGTGAGCAGAAAAACGATGGATTTAGGCCCAGATCTCTGTACTGGGGTCAATGTATGTCATTGTTCTGCATTCTGTCCATCAACTGTTCTTTCTGTATCTCGAAGCCTGAGTGGCAGCTGTCTTTTTCAAGGGAGGTGCTTCACCTTGTCAGTGGCTCTCTCATGACTTATGCTCTTCCAGTTTTCCTTCTGGACCACTTTGGAGTGTTGTGGGGAGCCCCAATGGGGCGTGATCCGAGAAGGTAAGCAGGTGTGCCTTGTACCTTTGCAAAGAATCTGTGTGTGTGAATGATATGAGTTGTCTGCACCTCTCCCTATGTCATGGATGGCCCCAATAAGGAGGTGGGAGCTGCACTGAAAGTGGGGATGAGATTTTCAACATTCACATTTGGGCACTGCCAGAAAAAGATCTTGTAATCTAAGCTCAGGGTTGGGAACTACAGTATTCCTTCCTCCATGGCTGTCAGGTTTTGATGATGTTTAATGTTTTCCTCTGTTATAGGCACACAGCGTTGCAAGTCCGTTAAAGAATATGATTGGGTGGTTTCTATTTGGAAACCTACTAGAGCTCATAGACTAAAACAACCCAGCCTCAGTGGGAGTCTGCACCTGGAGACTCATTTGAAAAGCTAAATGGATTACACATAATGTACTAGTTGGAAACGTCGTTTATGTCAACACAGCTGGACGACCATTTAAGGCGCTGGGTAGATATTATATATAAACACACAACAGTGGGATTGCTATCGTAACTGATTAGGCATTTTTCTCAGGAAATATATTGGTTCTGTTTTGCGAATTATGCCAATACCTGGCACTCACCCGGATATAAAATTAAATACGCCAAGGATGTCCATACATCAGGAGACACATTGAAATCGCTTGACGTAATTTACACGATAGTCTGGATTCCACTTCCGTTAAGTGTAAACTGCACTAGTTTTATGCGCTGTAATTTTATAAAGTATATTGGGTGTAGCGGTAAATTATCAGAAAAAGTACTGCGTCTTAATTTTGTTTTTGCCTCATGGAGTGCTTCCGGTATTGAAAAGTTAAGAATATCCGAAGAATGCTGCAATTCGGTCATGCAGACCTCTCTCTGTCTTAGTGCTAATGCAGTCAGTGTCAGTACACCACAGAACAAGCGAGCTGAAATTTACACCCATAAGTCAAGTGAATTTCTGACATGCCATGTTCTCCTCCTCCCTGGTTCTATTTGCAACTCCATTTTAGAGTTCGTGGCACTGAACTTTTGAGGAAACCATTTTCCGTTTAACAGCCCAGCCCCACCTCCCCGTTGTCCTTAAAGGTGCCGTAGCTACACCACAATGAGAACCGCTAACTTGCTCCAAGTGATATCATGTCTGTGACCACTTTTCGAGGGTAACCCACCTAATACATTGTTAAGTTGGTTTTAAACATTGCACCTCTGAGTTATTAACCCCCTCCTATGGGAGACCTGCCCTGCAGTGTCCGCATATAACCATGCCCTTGTATGTAAGTATGTATGTATTCATTATTAGGTATTTATATTGCTTGAATCTAACTTGCCAGCTGTGGAACACAGAACATTGTTGAGAATCCAGAGATCTGGTTCTTGACTTTTTTTAAGAGGCAGAGATTGGGGGTGGCCGATTCTCACTGTCCACGTGGGTGGAGATTTTCTCAGTCATGTGTGCCATTTCTGATGGCACTGCATGTGAAGGATCAATCTTTGTAAGTATGCAGGCTTTGAGAGGACAGTGGGGTATCAGAGGACCCATGGCATTGTATGTAAAGGAGCAATCTTTAAAAGTATGCAGAGCTTAGGTGCTTCTTACACATTACAGCTCAGCAGAACAGCTGCAAAGAATTAAAACAAGTTAAAAAACGCAGCCTTAAAAAGGAGCATAGAGATATAGAGATGGGAAAAAACTATCATCTGTTGCAGTGGTACTAAAAGGAGAACAATACACTAAGAGGGCCTCTTGAGGTCAGGTGGGTATGTCCAAATATCCTACCTGAAGAAGAGAAATTTCCCTTGAGACAGTGCTAAGTAAAGATTACGATACCAAGCCTCGCAATATAGGTATTTAAAAATTCATTTATTTTGAATAACTTAAAAACACAAGAGTAAATTTCACTAATCTAGATCCCTAGTCTTAAAACATGGTTAAAACAATACAACAATTGCGACCTGCACAATTGAGAAAAAAGAACAGAACAGGTACAACATGAAATTGTTGAATACAGTTTGTATATTCTGGCTCCGTTGTGATGACACCAATATTGTATTGCTATGACATCAGCATATCAACTCTGGTGTTGGAGACTTGAATTATACCACTCTGTGCGTCGACGCGTTTCGGTGGGTTCTCCTTATAGTTACCACCTTTATCAAGACCAATGATAAGCTGTCACAATCAGGGGGTATATGTAATTGCCCTGTAATGAATTATATACAAACAATTAACTTTAAAACTATGCAAAAGCATTTGTTACTTTTCCATACATCCTGAAATATATACTATCCAAGGTACTTGTACTTATGACATTGTGAGGCTTGGTATCGTAACCTTCACTTAGCATTGTCTCAAGGGAAATTTCTCTTCTTTTGGTTGTATAACCCCATTTACCTTGGTTCCTCAAGGGGTACCTCTCGACTTCCTTCAAATATCCTACCTGTACAGGTGCGTTCGCTGAGCTTATTAAACAAAGTAGTTACTTTCACTTTCTTCCTGCTGCTTCCCCATCTTGCAAGTGCAAGACCTCAGAGCACAGTAATGGAGTGGAATGCATAGTTTATTACCTGTAGGTTTAGTTTTGCAGCTTGAAGAATGTTCTGGATTCATATGCTTTACATTATTCCGCCATCTAGTGGTTCGGTCTGGAATTCTCCACTTTTCTTGTAGTCCTATTTTTAGGTCTCGCCTGTCGATGCGCATGCGCATCGAGCTTGCAAGACTATGGGGGCTTATCCACTCTTTATCCAACTTGCAAGGAATCGTGGCGATTCCTTGCAGTGCACGAGAAATTGAAGCTCAATGCGCATGCGCAATGAGCTTCAAAGCGCGTGCACAAGCCCCCAGCCGCCTGCATTGCCTGCTCTCTCTGTCACAGCCTCCCCCAGCTCCGCCTCCTCACTTTTTGATTGCACGGCCGTTAGGCCGTGCCTCCCCTACTCTACTCCCCCCTCCTTCTCCACTCCCCCTCACGAGTGTCACGACGCACCTCCGGATCCGCCCCCTCCCCATTTTCTCTGCCTGCCATGTCGCGTCGCATTTCTCCTCCCCCCTCCCCCCAGCCGCCTGCCTTGCCTACTCTCCCGCCCCCTCACTTCTTGATTGCACGGCCGCTAGGCCGTGCCTCCCCTACTCTCCTCCCCCCTCCCCTTATCTGGCCTTCCCTCCGTCTGTTCCCTCTCGCCGCTCCGGACACCTAAGTTAAACTGTACAAAACAAGAGTCTACAGTAAACAGAAACAAGAACACAATTTGTATGCCTTTCACCCACACACGTTCCAGTAAAATCAATATTATGTTCCATAAAGCCGGACAAGAAGGAAATTCGGACATAAAGGGCAAGGGGGCAGGGTTTAAATTCGTGAACTGCTTCTTTTGCAAAAAATGGAATTCCCAATCAAACCAAGTTGTGAAAGCACTTCCAAAAGAGTTTGCATGTCGCCGTGTTTCACCAAAGCCCTGCACTGTTTGTAGCGATAGTAAACGGCAATGCCTACGTCCTAGCACAAGTCCCTTTGTAACCAGCGGCTAGAATGGAACAAACACCGTGCCTCCCCTACTCTACTCCCCCCTCCTTCTCCACTCCCCCTCACGAGTGTCACGACGCACCTCCGGATCCGCCCCCTCCCCATTTTCTCTGCCTGCCATGTCGCGTCGCATTTCTCCTCCCCCCTCCCCCCAGCCGCCTGCCTTGCCTACTCTCCCGCCCCCTCACTTCTTGATTGCACGGCCGCTAGGCCGTGCCTCCCCTACTCTCCTCCCCCCTCCCCTTATCTGGCCTTCCCTCAGTCTGTTCCCTCTCGCCGCTCCGGACACCTAAGTTAAACTGTACAAAACAAGAGTCTACAGTAAACAGAAACAAGAACACAATTTGTATGCCTTTCACCCACACACGTTCCAGTAAAATCAATATTATGTTCCATAAAGCCGGACAAGAAGGAAATTCGGACATGAAGGGCAAGGGGGCAGGGTTTAAATTCGTGAACTGCTTCTTTTGCAAAAAATGGAATTCCCAATCAAACCAAGTTGTGAAAGCACTTCCAAAAGAGTTTGCATGTCGCCGTGTTTCACCAAAGCCCTGCACTGTTTGTAGCGATAGTAAACGGCAATGCCTACGTCCTAGCACAAGTCCCTTTGTAACCAGCGGCTAGAATGGAACAAACACCGTGCCTCCCCTACTCTACTCCCCCCTCCTTCTCCACTCCCCCTCACGAGTGTCACGACGCACCTCCGGATCCGCCCCCTCCCCATTTTCTCTGCCTGCCATGTCGCGTCGCATTTCTCCTCCCCCCTCCCCCCAGCCGCCTGCCTTGCCTACTCTCCCGCCCCCTCACTTCTTGATTGCACGGCCGCCAGGCCGTGCCTCCCCTACTCTCCTCCTCCTACTCTCCTCCCCCCTCCCCTTATCTGGCCTTCCCTCCGTCTGTTCCCTCTCGCCGCTCCGGACACCTAAGTTAAACTGTACAAAACAAGAGTCTACAGTAAACAGAAACAAGAACACAATTTGTATGCCTTTCACCCACACACGTTCCAGTAAAATCAATATTATGTTCCATAAAGCCGGACAAGAAGGAAATTCGGACATGAAGGGCAAGGGGGCAGGGTTTAAATTCGTGAACTGCTTCTTTTGCAAAAAATGGAATTCCCAATCAAACCAAGTTGTGAAAGCACTTCCAAAAGAGTTTGCATGTCGCCGTGTTTCACCAAAGCCCTGCACTGTTTGTAGCGATAGTAAACGGCAATGCCTACGTCCTAGCACAAGTCCCTTTGTAACCAGCGGCTAGAATGGAACAAACACCATTAAGAGTTTTTACATATATGGAAAGACAGTTTATTCTATTTTTTAGCAAGCACGAGGCACATCTATGACTGCATGCACTACCAATCCTTCTGTTATGCCACATCTCGCAGCTTAGATTCCTTCGCTCTTTCTTCTAACTCTCCACGTTTCTGCCTGTTTCACTCTCTCTTTTAACTCTCACCCCCCTCTCCATTTACTTACACAAATCTCGCAGATACCCCAAGCAGCGGTGCACGCACTACCAATCCTTCTGTTATGCCACATCTCGCAGCTTAGATTCCTTCGCTCTTTCTTCTAACTCTCCACGTTTCTGCCTGTTTCACTCTCTCTTCCAACTCACACCCACCTCTCCATTTACTTACACAAATCTCGCAGATACCCCAAGCAGCGGTGCACGCACTACCAATCCTTCTGTTATGCCACATCTCGCAGCTTAGATTCATTCCCTCTTTCTTTTAACTCTCCACGTTTCTGCCTGTTTCACTCTCTCTTCCAACTCTCACCCCCCTCTCCATTTACTTACACAAATCTCGCAGATACCCCAAGCAGCGGTGCACGCACTACCAATCCTTCTGTTATGCCACATCTCGCAGCTTAGATTCATTCCCTCTTTCTTTTAACTCTCCACGTTTCTCCCTTTTTCACTCTCTCTTCCAACTCTCACCCCCCTCTCCATTTACTTACACAAATCTCGCAGATACCCCAAGCAGCGGTGCACGCACTACCAATCCTTCTGTTATGCCACATCTCGCAGCTTAGATTCCTTCGCTCTTTCTTCTAACTCTCCACGTTTCTGCCTGTTTCACTCTCTCTTCCAACTCTCACCCCCCTCTCCATTTACTTACACAAATCTCGCAGATACCCCAAGCAGCGGTGCACGCACTACCAATCCTTCCGTTATGCCAGATCTCACAATCTTCCATCACACACGGAGCTGGTACAGCACAGGCAACGGCAATGCAAGCTTCACTCAAACACGGAGCAGGTACACCACAGGCAACAGCAGTGCAAGCTTCCCTTACACATGGAACAGGTACAGCACCGACAGCAGCAGTGCAATCTTCCCTCACACATAGATCAGGTACAGCACAGGCGGCAGCAGTGCAAGCTTCCCTCACACACAGAGCAGGTACAGCACAGGCAGCAGCAGTGCAAGCTTCCCTCACACATAGATCAGGTACAGCACAGGCGGCAGCAGTGCAAGCTTCCCTTACACATGCAACAGGTACAGCACCGACAGCAGCAGTGCAAGCTTCCATCACACACGGAGCAGGTATAGCAAAGGCAACGGCAATGCAAGCTTCACTCAAACACGGAGCAGGTACAGCACAGGCAACAGCAGTGCAAGCTTCCCTTACACATGGAACAGGTACAGCACCGACAGCAGCAGTGCAAGCTTCCCTCACACATACATCAGGTACAGCACAGGCGGCAGCAGTGCAAGCTTCCATCACACACGGAGCAGGTACAGCACAGGCAACGGCAATGCAAGCTTCACTCAAACACGGAGCAGGTACAGCACAGCCAACAGCAGTGCAAGCTTCCCTTACACATGGAACAGGTACAGCACCGACAGCAGCAGTGCAAGCTTCCCTCACACATAGATCAGGTACAGCACAGGCGGCAGCAGTGCAAGCTTCCCTCACACACGGAGCAGGTACAGCACAGCCAACAGCAGTGCAATCTTCCCTTACACATGGAACAGGTACAGCACCGACAGCAGCAGTGCAAGCTTCCCTCACACACAGATCAGGTACACCACAGGCAGCAGCAGTGCAAGCTTCCCTCACACATAGATCAGGTACAGCACAGGCGGCAGCAGTGCAAGCTTCCCTTACACATGCAACAGGTACAGCACCGACAGCAGCAGTGCAAGCTTCCATCACACACGGAGCAGGTATAGCACAGGCAACGGCAATGCAAGCTTCACTCAAACACGGAGCAGGTACAGCACAGGCAACAGCAGTGCAAGCTTCCCTTACACATGGAACAGGTACAGCACAGGCGGCAGCAGTGCAAGCTTCCCTCACACATAGATCAGGTACAGCACAGGCGGCAGCAGTGCAAGCTTCCCTCACACACGGAGCAGGTACAGCACAGCCAACAGCAGTGCAATCTTCCCTTACACATGGAACAGGTACAGCACCGACAGCAGCAGTGCAAGCTTCCCTCACACACAGATCAGGTACACCACAGGCAGCAGCAGTGCAAGCTTCCCTCACACATAGATCAGGTACAGCACAGGCGGCAGCAGTGCAAGCTTCCCTTACACATGCAACAGGTACAGCACCGACAGCAGCAGTGCAAGCTTCCATCACACACGGAGCAGGTATAGCACAGGCAACGGCAATGCAAGCTTCACTCAAACACGGAGCAGGTACAGCACAGGCAACAGCAGTGCAAGCTTCCCTTACACATGGAACAGGTACAGCACAGGCGGCAGCAGTGCAAGCTTCCCTCACACATAGATCAGGTACAGCACAGGCGGCAGCAGTGCAAGCTTCCCTCACACACGGAGCAGGTACAGCACAGGCAACGGCAATGCAAGCTTCACTCAAACACGGAGCAGGTACAGCACAGCCAACAGCAGTGCAAGCTTCCCTTACACATGGAACAGGTACAGCACCGACAGCAGCAGTGCAAGCTTCCCTTACACATGGAACAGGTACAGCACCGACAGCAGCAGTGCAAGCTCCCCTCACACACCGTCACACACCCTCAGCTTCACACACCCTCACTCACCCTCACACACACACACACACACACACATACAACAACAAAAAGAAGAATAGAAATAAACTATCCTAATCCACACTCTAACTCCTAGATTGAAATCCTGAGTCCTAATTCACCCTACAAATACACCCTCAAGATACGCAACCGAAAGACATCCTAGAAAATAACAACCAAAGTAAAAATACGCGCAATTATGTTTTTCAAGCTTCAGGTCACCAAACTAACAATTATTAGGACAACAGAACACCAACAAAAGAACGAAGAAATCTCGGTCAGGATGCGAGGACGAGGATGTACAAACACAAAAGTAAAACAGCCTATTTTTAACTTGGGTAATAAACAAGCACTATTCATCCGGTAAATGAGACGGATTAAACACAATTGTCACGGGTTACACACAAAGCCGTAGGCATATAACAATAGCAGTTCATCGCACGGATTTACATCAAATATAGAAAACATATTACGCAAGTTGGATTCAGCGCTAACATCCCTTAGCCGCACTCTTCCCACACCCCCGCTACGCCCCCTCCCCTGCCTGCCGTGTCGAGTGGCTTCAGGTATCTTAGCCCCACGCAACGCCACTCAGCCACGCAACGCCACTCAGCCACGCAACGCCACTCAACCACGCAACGCCACTCACACACGCCACTCACACACGCAACGCCACTCACACACGCAACGCCACGCACACACGCAACGCCACGCACACACGCAACGCCACTCACCCACGCAACGCCACTCAGCCACGCAACGCCACTCAGCCACGCAACGCCACTCAGCCACGCAACGCCACTCAGCCACGCAACGCCACTCAGCCACGCAACGCCACTCATCCACGCAACGCCACTCAGCCACGCAACGCCACTCAGCCACGCAACGCCACTCAGCCACGCAACGCCACTCAGCCACGCAACGCCACTCAACCACGCAACGCCACTCACACACGCCACTCACACACGCAACGCCACTCACACACGCAACGCCACGCACACACGCAACGCCACGCACACACGCAACGCCACTCACCCACGCAACGCCACTCAGCCACGCAACGCCACTCAGCCACGCAACGCCACTCAGCCACGCAACGCCACTCAGCCACGCAACGCCACTCAGCCACGCAACGCCACGCAACGCCACTCAGCCACGCAACGCCACTCAGCCACGCAACGTCACTCAGACACGCACCGCCACTCAGCCACGCAACGCCACTCAGCCACGCAACGCCACTCAGCCATGCAACGCCACTCACACGCGCAACGCCACTCACCCGCGCAACGCCACTCAGCCGCGCAACGCCACTCAGCCGCGCAACGCCACTCACACGCGCAACGCCACTCACACGCGCAACGCCACTCACACGCGCAACGCCACTCACACGCGCAACGCCACTCAACCACGCAACGCCACTCAGCCACGCAACGCCACTCAGCCACGCAACGCCACTCAGCCACGCAACGCCACTCAGCCACGCAACGCCACTCAGCCACGCAACGCCACTCAGCCACGCAACGCCACTCAGCCACGCAACGCCACTCACACACGCCACTCACACACGCAACGCCACTCACACACGCAACGCCACGCACACACAGACCGAAAACAATAATTACATTAACATCAATAAAAGGAAATGCATAAACAAAAGTATAAGAACTCACAAAGGCACTTTTTCATAATATGCAAATAAAATTGTCATTACCTGTCGATCGTAGCAGCTCATTCCCTGAAATGTAGAAAATATAAAAAAAAACACAAAAAAGAGAACATACACAGTGCATACATAATACTTTTAACTACAACAAGCAACAAACAAAATAAATGAATAGCGGCGAAACAAGTCACATACGGGTACAAATGACACAAGCAAAAGCTAAGTCAGAGGAAAAATAAACATCACAGTGCCACCTCAGGCGAAACGAAACTACTGAAACTACATACCAGGAAGACACTAGCAAAGATTACTCAATGCATCCCGAAGAATCAACTTAAACACGAGCCAACATTCGCATAAAGATCAAGAAAAATTCAAAACCCATTTTTCAAACATATATCTTTTAGAACAGTACTAAAGGATATTGTAACTCAAAACTCGATAATACACAAGGCGCAATACAAATAAAACACTCATACATCCTAATAAAACATTATTAATACGTATATACACACACGCATTAATACATTCAAATTGATGTACTATTCATCCGGAGAATGGGACGGATTAAAAACAGTAGTCAACAGTTACACAAAAAAACGGACGCAAACAACAATAGCACTTCTTCACACGGAATTCCATCTAATATAAAGAAAATATGACGAAAAAAAAAAAAATCGGAAACAGTCAAATTTTTCTGAGGGAAATAAACAAGAACGATTCATCCGGAAAATGGGACGCATTGAATACAATAGTCGACAGTTACACAAAAAGAGATACGCATAACACAATAGCATTTATCCAGACGGAATTAGTTCGAATATAAGAAACATATTACGAACATAGAAATATTCAGTCACAAAAAGCTAACGAAAAATACATTACTTCACTGTACATGTCGTTCATACATTGCTAATAATACTACAGTCAGCATAGACACAAAAAGTTTCATTTCATACTTCAAGTACGTCAATAACAAATTATCCGACTACTTCAGCATCACACAAAAAGATAATGCAAACACAACTTACATCAATATATTAAAACACATTTAGCACTTCAGAATGAAACAAACACCTTTTGTACGTCAAATTACAAAAAAAATAAAATTAATACATTACATTACAGTTTAACAAAACATATGCATTACATATCGCCAATAAAAAACAACACTTTATGTTACATTACAAACATTTACAAATATTACGAGCGAAATAAATACATTTCGCAAGTATTTAACTTTAACATAGTATATATACTACATTACATTACATTAAAAGAAACTTAGGATTACATTCTTACCTGTCAAACGACGCAGCAACACCACAGGAACAAGAACACGCCTTCCGCGCACCAACATTCTCGATCTATGGGGAATTCCACCGTTGACGTATGCAAATCGGAACGCTACGTCAAAAACGTCGCGCTCCGATTGGCTAGAAAAAAACGTAAACAAAAAACACACACAACTCAAAAATAAACTAGACCGCTAAACATAGAAGACGTCGACGTGACGCTATACGTCGGCCATTTTTAAAAAAAAATAAAAAACAGACTCCACAAACACGTTACAAAATATTAACACAGTTAGTACAAAACATACACACGAAAATTACATACTAATATACACATAAGACAGAAGTAATACAAAGGGGACATGTGACACCTTTGGTTAATAACAACACATTACTTAATTAATATTAACATATACACACACTCTTAACATCACCCTCACACAACAAAACTATCACACTCTTTCACACCCGCTCAGAAACGCTAACACAACATCTCCCTCATACACCATCACACACCTTCAGCCTCACACACACTTACTCACCCTCACACTCACACACTCACACACTCTCTGACGCAAACAACTTCACTCATCCACTCAGCCACGCAACGCCACTCAGCCACGCAACGCCACTCAGCCACGCAACGCCACTCAGCCACGCAACGCCACTCAGCCACGCAACGCCACTCAGCCACGCAACGCCACGCAACGCCACTCAGCCACGCAACTCAGCCACGCAACGTCACTCAGACACGCCCCGCCACTCAGCCACGCAACGCCACTCAGCCACGCAACGCCACTCAGCCACGCAACGCCACTCACACGCGCAACGCCACTCAGCCACGCAACGCCACTCAGCCACGCAACGCCACTCAGCCACGCAACGCCACTCAACCACGCAACGCCACTCAACCACGCAACGCCACTCACACACGCCACTCACACACGCAACGCCACGCACACACGCAACGCCACGCACACACGCAACGCCACTCACCCACGCAACGACACTCAGCCACGCAACGCCACTCAGCCACGCAACGCCACTCAGCCACGCAACGCCACTCAGCCACGCAACGCCACTCAGCCACGCAACGCCACTCAGCCACGCAACGCCACGCAACGCCACTCAGCCACGCAACGCCACTCAGCCACGCAACGTCACTCAGACACGCACCGCCACTCAGCCACGCAACGCCACTCAGCCACGCAACGCCACTCAGCCACGCAACGCCACTCAGCCACGCAACGCCACTCACACACGCAACGCCACTCACCCGCGCAACGCCACTCAGCCGCGGAACGCCACTCAGCCGCGCAACGCCACTCAGCCGCGCAACGCCACTCACACGCGCAACGCCACTCACACGCGCAACGCCACTCACTCGCGCAACGCCACTCACACGCGCAACGCCACTCACACGCGCAACGCCACTCACACGCGCAACGCCACTCAGCCACGCAACGCCACTCAGCCACGCAACGCCACTCAGCCACGCAACGCCACTCAGCCACGCAACGCCACTCAGCCACGCAACGCCACTCAGCCACGCAACGCCACTTAGCCACGCAACGCCACTCAGCCACGCAACGCCACTCAGCCACGCAACGCCACTCAGCCACGCAACGCCACTCACCCACGCAACGCCACTCAGCCACGCAACGCCACTCACACGCGCAACGCCACTCACACGCGCAACGCCACTCACACGCGCAACGCCACTCACACGCGCAACGCAACTCAGCCACGCAACGCCACTCAGCCACGCAACGCCACTCAGCCACGCAATGCCACTCAGCCACGCAACGCCACTCATCCACGCAACGCCACTCAGCCACGCAACGCCACTCAGCCACGCAACGCCACTCAGCCACGCAACGCCACTCAGCCACGCAACGCCACTCAACCACGCAACGCCACTCACACACGCCACTCACACACGCAACGCCACTCACACACGCAACGCCACGCACACACGCAATGCCATGCACACACGCAACGCCACTCACCCACGCAACGCCACTCAGCCACACAACGCCACTCAGCCACGCAACGCCACTCAGCCATGCAACGCCACTCAGCCACGCAACGCCACTCAGCCACGCAACGCCACTCAGCCACCCAACGCCACGCAACGCCACTCAGCCACGCAACGCCACTCAGCCACGCAACGCCACTCAGCCACGCAACGTCACTCAGACACGCACCGCCACTCAGCCACGCAACGCCACTCAGCCACGCAACGCCACTCAGCCACGCAACGCCACTCACACGCGCAACGCCACTCACCCGCGCAACGCCACTCAGCCGCGCAACGCCACTCAGCCGCGCAACGCCACTCACACGCGCAACGCCACTCACACGCGCAACGCCACTCACACGCGCAACGCCACTCACACGCGCAACGCCACTCACACGCGCAACGCCACTCACACGCGCAACGCCACTCAGCCACGCAACGCCACTCAGCCACGCAACGCCACTCAGCCACGCAACGCCACTCAGCCACGCAACGCCACTCAGCCACGCAACGCCACTCAGCCACGCAACGCCACTCAGCCACGCAACGCCACTCAGCCACGCAACGCCACTCAGCCACGCAACGCCACTCAGCCACGCAACGCCACTCAGCCACGCAACGCCACTCAGCCACGCAACGCCACTCAGCCACGCAACGCCACTCAGCCACGCCACTCACACACGCAACGCCACTCACACACGCAACGCCACGCACACACAGACCGAAAACAATAATTACATTAACATCAATAAAAGGAAATGCATAAACAAAAGTATAAGAACTCACAAAGGCACTTTTTCATAATATGCAAATAAAATTGTCATTACCTGTCGATCGTAGCAGCTCATTCCCTGAAATGTAGAAAATATAAAAAAAAACACAAAAAAGAGAACATACACAGTGCATACATAATACTTTTAACTACAACAAGCAACAAACAAAATAAATGAATAGCGGCGAAACAAGTCACATACGGGTACAAATGACACAAGCAAAAGCTAAGTCAGAGGAAAAATAAACATCACAGTGCCACCTCAGGCGAAACGAAACTACTGAAACTACATACCAGGAAGACACTAGCAAAGATTACTCAATGCATCCCGAAGAATCAACTTAAACACGAGCCAACATTCGCATAAAGATCAAGAAAAATTCAAAACCCATTTTTCAAACATATATCTTTTAGAACAGTACTAAAGGATATTGTAACTCAAAACTCGATAATACACAAGGCGCAATACAAATAAAACACTCATACATCCTAATAAAACATTATTAATACGTATATACACACACGTATTAATACATTCAAATTGATGTACTATTCATCCGGAGAATGGGACGGATTAAAAACAGTAGTCAACAGTTACACAAAAAAACGGACGCAAACAACAATAGCACTTCTTCACACGGAATTCCATCTAATATAAAGAAAATATGACGGAAAAAAAAAAATCGGAAACAGTCAAATTTTTCTGAGGGAAATAAACAAGAACGATTCATCCGGAAAATGGGACGCATTGAATACAATAGTCGACAGTTACACAAAAAGAGATACGCATAACACAATAGCATTTATCCAGACGGAATTAGTTCGAATATAAGAAACATATTACGAACATAGAAATATTCAGTCACAAAAAGCTAACGCTAACCTCACCCTCAACACCTCACCCACCCTCACCCTCAGTCAGCCTGAACATCACTCAACCTCAACTCCTCACTCACCCTCAACACCTCACTCACCCTCAACACCTGACTCACCATCACTCACACTCATCCTCACTCACACTCAACACCTCACCCTCACTGACACTCACTCACACTCAATCACTCTCACCCTCACTCACCCGCAACGCCTCGCCCTCAACGCCTCACCCTCAACTCCTCACTCACCCTCACTCTCACTCATCCTCACTCAACCACCCTCAACTTCACTCACCCTCAACGCCTCACCCAACACCTCACCTTCACTCACCATCAACATCTCACCCTCACTCACCCACAAACATCAGCCTCAACACCTCACCCTCAAAACCTCAACCTCAACACCTCACCCTCAACACCTTACCCTCACTCACTCTCACTCACCCTCACCCTCACTCACCCTCACTCACACTCACTCACACTCAGTCACCCTCACTCACACTCAGTCACCCTCACTCACACTCAGTCACCCTCACTCACCCTCACTCACCCTCACTCACCCTCAAACCCTCACTCACCCTCACTCATCCTCACTCACCCTCAACACCTCACCCTCACCCTCACCCACCCTCAACCCCTCACCCTAACTCACAATAACACTCCCTCACCCTCACCCTCACTCACTCTCACTCTCACTCACCCTCAACACCTCACTCACCATCAACACCTCACTCACACTAAACTCCTCACTCACCCCCACCCTCACTCACCCTCAACACCTCACCCTCACACAGTGCAATAGGTCTCACAGGATTTTTAGTTACAGCTTTTACAATTGTTTATTGCTTTTTTGATTTGTAATTGTTTAGCATTGGCAAAAAAAAAAAAATGCAAAAGATTTACAACAAAAAACACATAAACAATTCTAAATGCACTAACTCTAATGCTGCGAGACCTATTGCATTTCAAATGCTTGTTGTTTTGGTTGCTGGGTGTTGATGGACCCCTAATTGATTCTTCCTGTGACATCCTATGCCCTCCCTGAAAGCTCCTACTCTTTGGTCGCCATCTTCAGATTCTTTTCTTTCTTTGTTTTTTTTCTTTTTGTTTGTTCTCTCTTTCTACTGGAGGTGGGTGGTGGCTTGTGGATCCAGAAAATTCTTCAAGTTTCAAAACTACACCTACAGGTAAGAAACTATCTAAACTAACTAAACTTGTTTTGCGCGGTGAAATATTTTCTGGATTCACAGGCTAAGCATTGATTTTGTCGTTTTTTTCAGTTTTGCAGTAGTTAGATTGAGGATGAACTTACACTTGTAAACGGATGTTTTTTTAACACTTTTTGTCCCCATTGAACTTACTTGTTCATTTGAATGTCCATGCAGTAGTGCTTTGTGAATGTGTGTATAGATCACCACGTTGCTGCCATACATATAACTTGTAACAGAATATTTGCTAGAAAGGCAGTGGTTGCTCCTTTTTTCCTTGTTGAGTGCGCCTTTGTGGTTTAGTTTAGTTTCTCCCCTGCCCTTGTGTGGCACAGTTGAATAGTTTGTGTGATTCATCTGGCAATTGTGCTGTTAGTTACAGTATTTCCCATACTGCTGTCTGCAAATGAGACAAATAGTTGCTTTGTCTTCCTGCCTGTCTTTGTCTTTTCAATATAGTACATTATTGCGCCCCTAGCATCCAGCGTGTGTAGCTCTCTCTTTGTTTGATTTTCCGGATGTTGGGAAACACTTAGAATTTGTATTGTTTGATTTAGGTGGAAGTGTGAAACTATTTTAGGTAAGAAGTGTGTATCTGTCCTCATGACAATTCTGTCCTTGTGCACCTGTAAATATGGCTTTTGAATTGTGAGTGCTTGCATTTCACTCATCCTGAGAAGAGATGTTATGGCCAACAGCAAGGCTATCTTTAGCGTGAGCATCTTTAGTATGGCTTTGAGTAAAGGCTCAAAGGGTGCCTTCATTAATTGAGTGAGTAACACATTTAGAGTCCACGTTGGTGCAGGTACCTTTTTTTGTGTTGCAATTCTCTTTGCCACCTCTAAGAACTGTTTTGTTACTGGAGCTGTGAATATGCTTTTTCCTATGTGACCTCCTGTGTAGGTCACAATTGCAGCTAAGTGTACCTATAGAGAGGCATATGTTAATTTGCTGTCTAGTAGGTGTGTGTTAGATACTTTAACACTGTTGCATCTGAAGTATTTTACCTTAATATTCCCTTTCTATGACACCATATAGAGTATCTCTTCCATTTAGCAATATAGCGCTTCCTTGTTGTTGGTTTTCTCGCTTCTTTATGAACAGCCATTATGTTCTCTGGTAGCTTTAGATGTCCAAATTCTAAGTCCTCAGGAAACAGGCTGCCAGGCTCAAAGACTCTAGTTCTGGGTGTAGCATTCTTCCGTCTTCCATCAACAATAGGTCATGTTGTGTTGGTAACCTTATAATGTTCCCTTGTGCTATCTCTATTAGCTCTGAAAACCATGTTTGCCTCACCCACCGAGGGGTAATTAGTATTAACGCAATCTTGCTCCTCTTGCATTTGTTGATCACTCTGTGTAACAGTGATATCGGGGGAAAAGCATATGCTAATATTCCTGACCAGTCTATCGACAGAGCATTCCCTATGAATTGGTGGTATGGTTGTCTGGACGCAAAGTTTTGGCATGTTGTGTTCCTTGAGGTTAGGGATAGATCTATTGTTGGTGTTCCCCAACTCCAAAAGATCTTCTTGAGTATCTTTTGATTTAGTTCCCATTCGTGAGATCATGACGCTTATCTGCTCAGTCTGTCCGCATCTACATTGTACTCGCCTAGAAGATGAACTGCTGTTACTTCCATTTTCCTCTGTATTGCCCACTTCCAGATTTCTTGGACTAGTTTTGATAAGGAAAAGGATTGAGTTCCCCTTTGCTTGTTGATGAAAAACATTCTAGTTGTGTTGTCTGTTTGGATCAATATTGTCTTTCCTAATAGCTCTTTCTGAAAGGCTTTTAAGACTGGGAACGCTGTTTGGAAGGTTGAAGAAAGTTCCATACTTTTCGACTTCCAAACTGGATTCAGTCCAGGAAGAGTCACTGAATCGGTACTAATATCCATATCAGATTACCTTACAATCACATTAGACCAGACAGAGTTGCTGCCCTTCTTCTCTTGGGCCTTTCAGCAGCTTTTGATACAGTGGCTCATTCTCCATTCATAGAAAGGCTTAAAGAAGCCGGAATAGGGGGCACAGCTCTCTATTGAATCACATACTACCTACACAACAGACCAAATATTATACATACCCCACCTCATTCTCTTCTAAACCATATAACATTAAAGCAGGAGCCCCTTAAGGCTCAATTATCTCATCCATGCTTTTCAACATATATATGAAATCTTTACCAGATCTGATCAAGGGGTTTGACATCACATGCTATAAGTGTGCAGATGACATGCAGATATCCTCAAATCAGAAAACCTAAAGGACATTAACACATAAAAACTCTTTGATTGCCTCTGGGCTGTTGATCAACGATTGACACCTTAAATTGAATGCTTTCAAAACTGATATAATCGCCTGTGGTGATTGGAAAACCCACAAACCTCTCTGCACCTGCCTTGATGATCTAGGACCACCTACTAAAATATCTAAGGTGGTAAATTGCAGTGCATTCCAAAATCATTGATAAGGTAGCCAAATCAAGCCTTCTGACAATGAAACCACTGTGACACATGTTGTTGCACCTAGGATTCCCACACAAATGTTAAGCTACCATCTCTCTTGTCCTATCAAACTGGACTACGCTAATAGTCTGTATTATGTCTCTAATTTGTCTACTATGAATTAAGAATGCTGCCACTAGACTCCTCCTACATGTAAAGCCACAAGGACAGACCTCCCCTTCTTTGAGAGCACTACACTAGTTACTGGTTGCAAGATGATACTTCTTCAAGCTGCTTTTATCACACACAAAGTAATAAATGGCAAAGCACCACTCTTCATCAGGAAAACTAATCAACAAATATTTTCAACAAAGGAATCTAGACTCAAGAATGGCTCTCTGCATCATAATTCCTACATACAATAAAAACCATGTGTGGAGCACCGTTTTCTGGTCAAGCAGCCAAACTATGGAATTCCCCACCCACAAACAAAATCCAATGACAACCGTCACCACTTCATAAGATTAGTCAAGAGCTGGCTCTTCCCCATATGATTTCTCTACTGACAATTGAAGATCATGCCAGACAGTATACTGAGATATGGCAAATTATACTTCTCACTGTAAAGGAAAAGATCTGGCATTATACAAGTACACATCATTGTAAGAGGTGTTGTTATACAAGGACACATCATTGTACTTTGAACTATGCCAATTATAAGTAGATATATTTACATCAGGGAAAACTATATATTGTACCCTTAGATACATGTGTATATCAGACTATGTCAAAACTGCTTCTATGTACATATAGATGCATATATAGAGGGTTATGACAAGTACTAATAACTACAATAAGTGGCATGTGTATATTTATCTATATGTTGGCTAATTGCACTTAATTAAAATCATGAAACTCTTTCTGCTTTCTGACTACTATGAACTCCCAAACATCCTTCTCAAACTTTCATCCTTCCTTTAGCCATCCAACCCTACTATCAGCACACATGAAGTACAAAAAAAGTACTACTTCCCATTCACAAATCCATTACTATTATTCTATCCCAACTCCAAGCTCCCCTTTTAAAACCCTTCCTAACATTCAAACCCTACTCCAAACTCTACTAAACACACATGAAACCAAGAGCACAAACCTAAAACAACCAAAGCTCAAGAACCCACCCCAAAATAATTTACTAACGTACTAACTACCTATCTTGGCTTTCCGAGCAACTTGCTACTTGCCGAATAAGTGCTTCAATGACTTGTCAGGGGTTGTAAGCACTATATAAATACAATTATAATTTATAATATATGGGGTTCCTTATTTTCATTGCCCACTGACCACAAGCCCATGACCAAGGTTTTAATTACCACTTGGGTACTTAAATCGACACCACACATGACAAACAATACATTGAGGATCTCAGATCCCCAGACTCAGAAAGTGAGACATAGGCCAAGGACCTCTCCACAGCTCATTTTCCTTGGTGCAGAGTCCTCCAGATGACCTCTTTACCTATATCACTAAGATTTCTCCAAGAAAAGTTATTTATCTTTTATTTAAATGGCCTGAAAATAATATGTGGATACCAATTAAATCTTAGCGAAAGGGCACTCAGGCATACGCCATCATTTGAATTGCACCCATTAGTAAAATGAAAAAATATATCTTTATTAAGCATATCTGATCTTGCAAGTATACCAGAATCCCATATATTATAACTCTCAAAGTATGGCCACCAGATTAAAATGTGTTTTCTTAAATTCATAACCCAAATGCACCCGATGGCACACTGATATTATATATTTCATCACGTTTTCACACACACCCTCTTGTCATCATGTGAGAAACGTCCAACTAGTTTTAGCTTTTTCTACAACATCACTGTGCATTTTGGTACTTGTCGTTTTCTGTTCAGCATTTTTTACATCGGATTACAAATCCCTGTTTGCACAGTCTTTTGGCTAAAACACCAGGAATGACTGAATGTGTCACATGTGTAATGTTGTCAGTTGGGCGCTGTGCACACATATCCCTTCACTCTGCATCACCTCACATAGGCTTGCTCTGCCACTGTGGTAGGCCCATACCATACCTCTCTTGTGAAGATGGCTGTTATTGCTCACTATTACATGTGGTTCACCATCTCCGAGACCTGGCCGATCCTAGCCCGTGATGCTACACTGTCCCCATTTAAATGTTTGTGGCATCTAGGCACTTTTTCTAAGGTATGTCTCATTTGATTACCTGTTACAAACAGGGTAAATATATCAGGACATGGTTTTAAGAAATTACAATACGATTTTCCCAAAATAGTTTCAGCGCGTTTATCCATATAGGAAATGGGTGGTTTGAAATAGTTTGGATATGGCCAATATTCCATTAGTACCTGGGTAGATTTATTTCTAGAGCACACTGTAGAGAATAGTTTCTATTTCCTCTCAACAATCTTATGCCACAGATCACACTTGTGTAATGTCTTTCTATGCTATCTGATTAGGATGCATTATTTTCCTAATACTATCCTTACCTTCTTGATTTTTATGTCTGTTGAAACTTCAGATCTTTCCAGAAATATATAAGTCCTTGGGGATCCAAGGACTTTCTTGGATTTTCTTGGTAAATTTACACACATAACCTACCCTCTGCATCAACTGCTAGAACTTCGATTATATTTTATAAATTTTTTTACAACACGGTTTCTATGGTGTCTACAATGAGATAAACCTCCTTTGTTTCCTCTCGGTTTCTATCCACGATATTCTAGAGTTGTTTTTCTTTACTTTTTACGGTTTGATTCTGGAATGCATCACTTGGTGTGGCTATAATTATGAATGAGTACTATTATTCCTCACTTTTGCTTTAGTACATCATGTTCTAATGCATGCCTCTCTTTGCAAATTCTTTAATATAAATGTTGGTACACATTTTCTGAACAAATTGTATACAACTAAGCAATTTTTATAAATTTGTAATGTATGTATTTTAAAGCAACAGCCTTGAAAAAGTTGTCATCACGACGAAACACGTGTCAGGTATACCATTTCTTCCTTGACTTGTGTGTCAACATATTTCTTGGATTGCATTAACTTGTGAATAAAAGTTGGTCTGTGAAATAGACAGATTGGACTGACTGTACTTTGTGTAGTGCTCTGGATTATATCAATTTGGTCATATATGGAATCGTTGTTTCTATATATATTTGAATACACTACTTAGGTGTCACAGTGTGGATCCATTTGAGCACACATGACTATGTTTTCAATATACTAACTTGGACTGTACTGGGATGTGCAAGCAGTTTGTGTTTACCACTGCCATCTTGTTCTTTTTCTGATTTATAGAGTGCACTTCATCACCGTTGCGATGGAGTACCCTCTCCACCAAACTCTAAACTGGGTCTTGACTCCATTTTCCCTTTAAAGACCTCCAATTGAACATCATTTGTGACCTCAAACACAAGCTCACAAGAAAGAGGGTCTCTCTTGGCTTTGCAGCTTTAGAAAGCTTTGTCAGGTCATATACATCTGCTGACAACTATGCTCGGTTCTGGAAAGCTTTAAGAGGTTGCCTTTTCACTCAGTCCTTAGACAAAAAGGCAATCAACTTTTAGAATAGTACTAGGTGAGCACCATAGGGCTGCTGCTGTGACATGCTGGACATTTTCCAAATCCCAATAAACAAATAAGAAACTTAACAAAGAAGTTAATGAACTGCGCTGTCTGCATATACTTGGCAGCGTATAGTAGCTTTTGGGATTAACATATAGAATTATAGATGGGTAAAAGTGAATTATGGGGATGTTTTTCACCAAGGTGTTCTGAACAACATCAAATAGTTTCTATGATGTCACTTAGAACCCTGAAGTGAAAAACATTCCCGTAATTCACTTTTTACCCATCTATAATTTTATGTTATGTATGGCACCCAAAATCACCTGCCATTGTTCAGGGGCAGAGGAGAAATGGGTGAGTCATACATAACGTGGCCTTTCCTCCCTAACCCAAATAAGAAAAACAAATTCCTTACCTGCTACCCTTAACCAATTTGCACCACCTTCCCTGCCTTCCTCCCCCTTGTGCTGTTTTAAAGCAGATAAGCAGTACTGCACTGACAGGCTCTTTGAGAGCCCTCTCAGCCTGACCTGAAAGGCCTTTGTGATGTAGCAACAGTAGGAAACGAGTTTTGTTATCAACTGTTACTATGTCATAGCAGTGAATTACCAGATTTAGATTCTGATGTTAACAGACATTTTCTATGGAAGCCTTGCTTAACATATAGAATTATAGATGGGTAATAGTGAATTACAGGAATGTTTTTCACTGAGGGCTTCTGAGTACGAAGCTAGAGTTATCTATGATGTCACTCAGAACCTCGAGTTGAAAAACATCCCTTTAATTAACTTTTTACTCATCTATAATTTTATGTAATGCATGGCCCCCAAAATAACCTGCCCCGGCTTTCAACTGCTACGCAGTGGCAAGAGGAGTAATGGGTAAGCCATGGATAACTTGGCAGCTGTTACGTGTACTTGCCCCAAGGTAAAAAAATATATATATACACCTTACCTGCCATCCCTGACCAACCCCCGCCACCTTCCCTGCCCTCCTTCTAACTCCTGCAGCGGTGCTTTCTGCTCTTATTTAAAGCAGAAAAGCAGCGCTTCACTGACAGGCTCTCAGACAGCCATATCAGCCTGCCCTGGAAGGCCTTTAGGACGTAGCAAAGGTGAGTAACAAGTTTTGTTATCAACTGTGCTATGTCATAGTAGTGAGTTATCAGATTTAGAAATTGAAATAAAGTATAGTATCTCTTCATGAAAGCCATACATAACAAATGAATACATTAGTAGGTTAACATGCAAAATGCCATCATTTTTTAGGTCTATTTATAGCACAGTCAACAGATTTCACTAGCAACATTGAAACAATTTACATGACATTGAGCACATGTGCACAGTATGACATATTAACAGCTGTGGGAATAGTGGACAATCATATAAGGTACATGTTCTTTATACATTAGGTGGGCACCATGTAAGTATCCCCAATAGTTTCGCCGTTTTAGAATAAAGATCTTAGGAACTGCACTGATAAAATGTGATATAATTTCCTTGTACCTCTACCGTGTAACGGATCTGTAAGTCAGACAAGAAAGTCTGGGCTATGTTTCATTACTCCTTAAACGCTTGATGAGTACTTACCAACCCTATGAACAAGGAAGTGGACATAACTTATGATTATTCCATATCAAATAAACCTGGTGGCAGAGTGGCAGCAATAGCTGTTTACTACCTTGCACCACTGCAAGACAGAAATTTCTTCTACCCCATTTTCCAGGACGCTACACAAAAAAGTACAGCATTAAAGGTTCAGGAGTGAACTTATAAAGTACTGAAAATTAATAAAAGTATTACATCAGAGTGTAACGAGTAAACTTAAACTGAAAAATATGATGTTATTCTTATATGGAGAAAATGAAACCATGTTCTCCACAAACCTAACAATAGCCCTGACGTATACACAGCTGTAAAGCACACTTCAAAGTTACAGCAAGATGCATAAAAAGCAGACTAAACATCTATATTTTCAATCAAGACTTGAAAGAGTTTGTTAGCAATGGTTATGTGTTATGGTTGAGTATATACACTGTGGTCTGGGAGTAGGTGATTGCTGACAAATGTGATTCATTTCAGTCTGTCTGCCAAGTTATCAATTGTTTTACTGTCTAACTTCCCTATTTGTGCGGAGATAGAATTACATTTCTTTTTCTATCCTCCCTTGTTGTGTGGAGATAGAGTTACATTTCTTTTTCTTTCCAGGGAATACTAGCACAAACAAAAAAATCAGCAGGAAGATAAAGTTCAGTGTAGTCTAATACAAATTAGGCACTAATTTAAAATCAAAGGATGAGATACAAAGTTGGTTTGCAGTGGAAAATATGCTAATTTGTTGTGAACGTTATAAATCTGGGGGTGAAAAACAATGGTGTAATTTACTTTGAATTGATGTAGTATGGTCAAGGAAAATCTGGTGGTTGACTCATCTCAAGAATAAGCACTTTCTCTACAAACCAGGGGATTATCTATAAACACACTTAATGATAAAGTATTTTAGCCTCAAACAAATATTTTATCAACATTCACCATTGAGCCTCAAATAATAAGATCTTCCTTCTCAAAATGTTGTTTAAAACCATGTTCAGAACAATTTGCTTTGGTTCAATTCTTCTCTTGACTTTGAAAATATAGCCTCAGAGGGAAAAAGTAAATTGGTGATCAAGTGTAGGTTTTCCATTTTTCCCAGCAGCTTCATATGAGCTTAAAAATTGCATACATACATTGTCAAATAAATGCTTTTCCAGATGTTCTCTCAATAAATTTAAATTGATTATCTCGTTAAAAAATGTGGTTGATCAACTGCTAAAGATGGTCACAAATGCTCGAAAGTATTTTACAATCAGTGTCATGGTTGTAGTAAAGAACACATATTGGGGATTATATTTGAGAAATGACCAAACAAAAAGGGCTTATACTATTAAACAGTCTCATATCATGTATTATCATATTGCTAATGAAGGTCAACAAAGCTTCGACAACGTATCGCCTTGTTCAGGTTCACATAAGGCTACAAGGATGTAGATTATGAGTCTCAGAATAATGTCAAAAACGTGCCCTTTTGGAAGGTAATATACCACCCATTTTTTATCACAGGTCCGAAAGTGAAATCACCCCAGGCAAATGGGTTGCCTGATATTTTGTTACTTCCGCTGTTTCAGTGTGAAGTCAACTCTTGTATCCATGGGAGAGGAAGGGTCAGGGCCATGGTGCTCAGGGGGAAAAGCTGAAAATAAGGATGTGCAGAGGTGTTTGAAGATGTAATATTGGGATTCTAATTGCCGATAATGTCTATTGGTCTGCGGGGTGATTGGCTTAAAGCCATGGTCTGATATGAATACTAGAATGAGGACATAGTAGATGGTGTTGCATCACTGAGTAAGTCAATCTGCTGGATGTCTAAAGGGGGGCTTGGGGATGAATCTAAGAATAAAAAGGGAATAGATTAAACGTTTTAGTACTTTTCATTACGTTTGAAAAACAGTTGGACCTTCTAGGAGCAACCTCTTGCAGCTGTCCATTTTGCAGTGGAATAAAGTAATAATCCGGGTCTTAGTGACGTGAAAATTGGGGTGTGCTGTGTGGGTGTTGAGTAGCAGATTACAGGTGGTGGTTCAAACATTAAAGGTGGAAAACGTTATTTAATTGTCTGAATGGACCCCAGCCTTTCCAATGAAAGGGAAGCAGGGGGTTGTGAATAGACACGAGGGAGACTGATTGGTTTAGAGATATTCAATAAAGAAAAATAGAGGTTGTTGGTTTTGGCAAGGGTACAGCATGTAGAACATGTAGTCATTTGCTATTGGATGTAGTGGATGCGAGAAAAGCCATCAATCAGACTGGCCTATATATGTAATCTGCAAAGAAGTGTTTGGAGAAACCAAATCTTGACTAGATGGTGGTAGCTTTCAGGGTGTTAAGATATCTTCTGAGGATGGATGAGATGTGAGCTGTGTATTGTTCACCATGACATAGATTACCCTCAAGAGGTTTAAGTTCCACATATTGTGCCTCTGGCTTTTCTTGGAGTGAAAATTCACCTGAGTTATCTCTGTGTTAATATGTAAATCATGTGCATTAACTTGTCTCTGTTTTGTGGCGAATGCTCCAGTGTCAGTCGGAGTTGAAATATCTATATATGCTTTCACTGCAGTGCTGAGGATGTTCCTGAGGTGAAAGCATGATTGCAAACCTGGATGTTTTCTTCAAAAATGTCCTCATATCAACTGAAATATCTCTAAGGATAGCATGAAAAATGTTACACAGGTTGATGGTTGGCAACTCGCAAAGTACGAGCGGTGCCAGAAAAGTTCTCAGAACAATAGTTGGTCCATAGCCGTTTCCACATTTTGTATGCCCAAAATGAGAGTACTCGGGGGGGGGGGGGGGTGAGGGGCGGGGAGGGGGGGAGCTATGATGCAACTGGACGAGGACTTCTGACACGAAACAGTAAATCTCACAAAGGACTTTTGGTATACATGACATAAGTAAATCGTGTTCTTGTTTACACTGAAGCAAACATTCCAAGGTTATGGGTCTATTCGTTAAGTACTTGGATATTCTGAGGGCTTGCGCTTATTCATGCAGGGTCCATACACAAGCCTGCTTTCATCGATATCCATCGGCTTGGCAGGTAATCCGGCCATCCCTACATTTTTCAACCAAACTTCATTTGTGTTGTGCACAAAACAGTCCTTTGCATTCGTGAAATTTGCGCTAGTGACGAATGGACATTTTTGTGCATTGCCAAACATGAACATTGTGCACCCAATCTCCAGATGATGCTACCAACATCACACCTTTGAGTGGAACGTGCTCGCACCACTGCACAGCCGTCTCGTGTATGCATGTGTAAACATGCACCTACCTATGCATTTGGAACTGTTCACCGCCCCCTTTAACATCTGCTGGTAGAGTTCTGTTATTGAACTGGAATAGTAGTTCTATTGTTCACAGGCAGTCGCACATGGAAACAATTTATAACAGGAAGTGGGCATCCAAGCCATGCTTCACTCAGCAACTCTTCTAAAATATGTTTTTTTTAGATGGGGTGAATAGTTTTGAACTGTGTTGCTTGTATTGTGATGGTCACATTCTTATTAAATGGTAAAAATATTTTAGATTGCCCGAATTTTTGGCACTTCATTAAACGATGTGAGTTCCATAAAGGAGTAAGATTACAGGAGGAATGCACTTTAAACAATTCAAAAATAGAGGCACAGAGTTTGATATCTATTGCCACACATGCTTGATCCTAGAACAAAAGCTAGATACAGTTTAAAACAGAATTACTTAAAGAAAATTCGGATATGCCGTGCTGCGTTTTTGTAGGAGGGAAGTTCCATACGTGGTAATTAGTATACTAAATTGAAGTATTAAATGAAATGATTTTCAAAGTTTTCACTTAGTTTACATATTGCCTTTTTTATTTATTCAGTGGTTTTGGGGAGTGAAAGCTTCACACTAGGCTCCCGTGTAGCGAGCTCTGTAGTAAATTAATGGTATTAGAGTAAATCGGTAGTTCGGAGACCTGATGGCAGTGCATCACTGCAACAGGCTGCAGAAGCCTTATTTGCGCACGTCTGGCCCTCAGGACCTCAATGAGCAGCCCACAGTAATTTGTATTTTTTTTCTAAAGCCAGGGTGTCCAATTTAGTTCCACGAGGGCTGAATTCGTGTCAGCCTCCCACACAAAATAAATGTACATAAATTCAATAGACATGGCAGACAAATAGCATGGGGCACGGGTGAGGCACTGCCGAGCTTACTTTAGACACCCCTAAGCAGAGTAGCCACAAAAAGTAGATATTTGTAGTCAGACTTGCGATATAAAGTGTTAAGAACAGCCTATTGGATTTAAGCTTAGAAAAGGAGGATACCTTTATTCCATTTAGAGAAGATTCAGATGCTTATTTTGTTATCTATGTGTTACCAAATATAGGGTAAATTATACGTTAGTAATTTTTGGAATATATTATTTCAGAAACATAGAGATTGATGTGCTTACCCCCTATGTTTACCGTCTATGGTTTATCCTCTAAGTTTCGCGCGCATCTTCGATGGTGACAGTGGAGAGCCTGCGTGTTTTTCTCGTAGACTCTTCATTGATTGTATTTATTTATTTGATTTGTATGTCAAACTAGCTGGTACTACTGAGTCTCATGGAACTCTTGAGGTCTGTTGAGGACTGGCCATGAAGAGGCAGATGCACCTTTCCTGCATCTGTTCTCCAGGAATATCTTTAGGCAGGCCCGGGAACCAAAGATGGGCTTAACACAACAAAGTCTAAACCGCTGTCTAAACCGCCGCATCGCTGCAGGACTTCTTGATCTGTCCACGACTCCTGGCCTTGCCTCCAAAAGTGCTTAGAGACCTGTCGGTGATTAGCGCTATACAAATACAAACACAAATACAAAAGGCTACTTACTGATTGATACCATGGAAGACTTTGGAGAGGTGTAGGGGGACCATCACTACAGAGTAGGAAACAACCTGAAAAAACTCTTTAAATATCCATAAACCTCTGGGTTGTGGGTGTTTAATGTTCTGGCCCAATATTACAATGTTGGACAATTCACCTTAATAACTATTTTTTTGCAATTTGAAGTGTACCTTAGGCTTCGAAAACTTACTTGTTTTGCTTTATGCAGTGTTTTTGCAGTTAAGCTGCATAAAGGTGTACACAAACTTTTCAATCATGCACCAAATCACGTTGGCAGCTTTGTTGTTAAGGAAGCTCTTTGTACATGTGACAGTGACTAAAGAACCTGGATATTTATTTATACAGCAATATAGTCATTCCTGTATCAGACAATAAAGATAAGTCGTATGTCATTTTTTGACAGATTTGGACATCTTAAACAATATGCTTACTCATCTAAGCACTTCAATCAAAAGCTGTAAAATGAGATCAAGCATGTACATTCCATTCCATGCCTTTTTGGTGCAACTCCAGTAGAAAAAAGAAAAAAAATATTTTTTGATACAGAGGTAAACATTAAGGACTAACAAAAATCCTCTACACTGCAAAAACGCATAACAAAAATACAAATAGGGCATACGTTGCCCCCCAGACAAGGCATGGATGTAAACCACGGATAAATCAGTAGGAAATAGGTGTAAGCCTCAAGTACTCTCAGAATATAGATTGTATTGTACATCATGCTAAGTACTGCACCGTCACTTTGTATCTTCATCACCAACGTGGACCCACAGGCGTACATACTGGCTGCTCTCGATATGGGATACCCTATGTATGCAAATGACTCTCAGATCTACCTTTAACTCATTGTGGATTCGGGAATGTTTTGATGGTAGTCAACTCCCTGAAGCAAGTTCACCACTAGATGAAGCAATTTTGTCTGTGGATGAACAGCCAAATGTCAGATATTATATTTATCGGCCAAGTGGGCACCTCAACACTCTATTTTGCTTAGCCTGAATCCATGAATCCAGAGGCCCTGCCTCAAAGTCAATGTAGAGGTTATGCATTCTTAGTTTTATTTTTACTAATCACGTCCCCTTCTTTCCTCTGCCAACACAGTCACCAAGAGTGCATTCCACCATCTCTGCTCTGTGACATTCTTTCCTTTCTTCTACCCACTAAGATCATGCAAGTCCTTGCTACCGCGTCATTCCTGGAATACCGCTACGCCAAACTTATGGGACTCTTGATCAGCCAGAGATCACCAGTTAAGGTTCCACAAGTTCCTCTACTGGCATGTTGCAAACTACTATAATTACTATTTACTAGAACTATTAACCAACAATGCATCTGAAATCAGTTGCTCCAAATATATTGGCTTTCAGTTCACATAAGTGAAGAAGATTTTGTTTCAAATCACTCCACTTAAAGGCCAACACCCTTGTAGGACCTGTTCTACCCCTTTGACACTTAAAAATAACATTTCTGAATCTATGAAGAAGCCTTATATTATATCTCTTCTGTTCGGCATTAGTAGTAGTTTTCTCAAACCAGGCACGAAAAGCTAGTTTGACAGCCAACATTCACCCACAACTGACACATTCTAATCAATCATACATATAAGAATGAGGCATGTCTTTTGGGGTTCTTTTTTCTATCACATGAGCTACTTAACGCTCAGCCTTCAAGGAAGATGCTCAAGAACCACACTGTAATTTTCTACAAGGTGTGGTATGGCTTTCTGTACATTAGTTGACACACGGCCTTCACTCTCATATACCCCCCCTCTTGTGCCGGGAACTCTGAAGCAGCAACTCTGCAGTGTTTCACAAAAGCTTTAAATAAATTATTAGATGGATTCATAAATACATACATGATGACTTTGAGATACAAAACGACAAACTCCTAAAGAAAAACTGTAATAGTATCCCTTCATTGTTAAGTCTGGGTTTTAATAATGCAACTGACACACTGCCCTATTGCTCACAATATGCATAGGTTGGATTTGGGTTCCACCCCTTTCAATCACTGGGTTTGTTTGACCCGCCTATTTCTGTTATTGGTTTCACAATTTGTAAATCATGTTTGGCTCAGCCAAGTATAGTATTCATCTCTCAGCTAATGTTACTAAGTGTATTGTTCAACCTCCACTTGAGTACTTGCATTGATGCGCATGAGGGACTATTTACAATGATAGCCTAATGTGCTAATGTTGAATGTGTTAGCACATTAAACCAGATCTTTTGGCTTTGCTAATAGATCTTTTCTCTGTATTCACTGTAGTAGTTGTTTTCTCTGTATTCACTGAAGGGCATGCCGATAACCTAGAAAACATATCTGGTCATGTGAAGAGAGTTTTGCGAAGTCTTTAATTTGAGTTGGTGGTTTCCGTGGCTCGGCACCGGAACTTAAGTGTCAACATCGGCACTTATGACAGTCTGCACTGTTTATCTAAATTAGAGATTAACACAACAAGAGTTGTTTATTATTGCAATGAACATTAAAAATAACTAATATCTGCTGCCCAAGCCATTATTGTAGCTTTGGTGGCTAGAATAGTCTGAAATGTTATACTTTTAGGGTGTGTTGATTAGTAGTTGTGTTGATTCTGTCACTGGTGGCATATACGGGGCTGCAGTGGCCTCTTGACGAGGGCCCCGGAACGTATTTTTTTTTACAAATTAAGGGGCCGGTTATGATTGCAGTGAATCTGCATCCCCCGGGCCGGTGGAAGTCACTGCCGGCCCGGAGTATGCGGATTCACTGCTGCGGTGTTTGTAAAGACCCCCCGCCAGATTAGGATGGCTGGGGGGTCATCGGCGGACGGGGAGACCGTCCGCCGCTTTTCCGCCACGGTCGCCTTAAGACCGTGGCGGAAAAGCTCTAATATGGTGGCGGTGTCTATCAGACACCGCCAGCCATATTAGGATTAGCCTTGGGACATGCCTTTCTGCGGCAGCAATGCTGCCACGAAAAGGCATACGGTCTTTTCTATGGGGGCCAGTTGCGGGCCCCCAGGGTGAAGGGGGGGTGGGGGTGCACATGGGGGGTACCTATGGTACCTACCTGCATTTGCTTGCACAAAGCGGCGGTCACATCCTAATTCGCACGGAGGGACCGCCGCTGCCCCTGCGGACGGTCCCTCCACCTCTGGGGTGGCGGACAGACGCAGGTCCGTCCGCCATCCTAATAGGCCCCTAAGCACTGGTTTTGCTTTATTTATAAGGAAAGTCAAAGGAGAATCCCTGGAGAAAACTTAGCTATTGGGCCAAAAATGCTCCCAAACATTGATATCTCATTCATCCAGCATGCATTATTCAAAGAGAAGCACTCAGTTAGAGTTACCACAAAAATGTAACGTTTACAGTCTTTTATTTTAAAAAAAAGATTATTTCCGGACAAATCGGTAACCTACATACATTAGTTTAAAATTTCAGCAACATTTTTTTTTCCTGAAAGCATATCAAAATAAGACAATTCTTTTAAAACAACATTGTACATGTTACTTCATAACATTAAAACAAAATACTCCACATCACTTCATACAGTTTGTACACAAATAGAATAAAAAACATTGATACATTCCTAATCAATTAATGAAAGACACAACATTTATCTACAAACAACCCCCTATAGAAAGTGGTAGCTTTCGATATTTGTGCTACAACATTGCCTGATCCAATAGCCTTTTGTCTATTCAGCTGGGAGTCACAGTATCAAGAATTCATGTATATCTGTTTTTCCCTAGGCACCACTTGGATTCTGTTTTTACTCAAATGCGTCGACGCGTTTCGGTGCTAGCACCCTGGATGCGGGAACACCTTCTTCAGGACAAAACAGTTGTTTTTAAGGGGTTCACCGTTTTCCCAATTAGGAATCCGTCTCTAGGACGAGATATCGGGCATGTTATATTAGCACATTGATAAAATCCTTCTTCTCGTGCCCGTCTACTATCTGGTCAAGGGAGGACCTTTCATATGTTGAATCAGGTGGGGTAGTGTTAGTTCTGTGGCTCTTTCCTATTCGTCACTACTTCCGTTCTGTGGCTCTTTCCTATTCGTCACTACTTCCTTTCCTTTCTGTATGTCTGCAGTTGCTATATGCTTTGCACATTAAAAATCAGTTTCAACGAGGGATATTGGTGAACTTAAGATTACTCCACTTTGAATGGTCCCACTGTTGTTTGAACCGGATATGTTCTCTTTATTCGTGGGCTCTCGTGTCTGCCTCGTTTTTTCAATTGCCAACTTTTTAACCTTGCTACTTCATGTTTCCATGACTAGCTTCACTATTTCTAACATCAGAGCACTTACTAGAGAAAACACTAACCCTGGTGCATAGAGAGGCAGGAAGGAGCCATTGGAGCATCCAGATGCCGTTTTAGCTGCAAGACCAGAGTAGCAGGTCGGTGCCCTTGTTGTAGCAACAGGAACTGGGTCCTTGGCAATAGAAAGGAATGCCACGAGGATAGGTTCTAGTACCGTCTATCAACATGCTGCAGATAACACCTATCACTTAGCTCTAGTTAACCATTGCACATTCCAAACCGTTATCATGCAGGTTAACGTTTGGTTGCAAGTTGTCTTCCAGAAGTTGCCTAATAATTTGGGGCTAGGTAAAGGGAGGCTACAGCTTCCATCCATCAAGATATACATGAATGCCTAAAAGAATAAATATTCTCTTATTTCTGTATTACATTCCACAAAAGGGTCTAATACAATTTCTGTAATATAATTATAACAAAACAAAGGAAAACACACAGGGCCAGGGAATACTTCTGTAGAATAATTAATATGTTTGGAGCTGATTTCTAACATTCTGTCAATGTAGAAATGATTCATATTGGCACTTCAGGAAATCTATGACAGTGGGACATTTCCAGGATTTCTTGAATGAATGAGTTACTTATGCATATTTTCTATCAGAAACAAACATCTGCATGCTTAAATTCGGTACTTAACTTAAGTTTACAAGGATGCAATGGGGAGATGGGCTAGTGAGGATTGAAGCTCATAATATGTAAATCACAGCAGATGTCAGCAACAATAATTCAACTCACTGAACCATCTTACTGGCTATGTAGTGCACTCACAAAGAAGATCATTTCTTTCATTTCACACTGGTCAGTTATACAAAAAATCCAACTGTTTTAGAGGAATATAAAATGCTGCCCTCTAGATAAATGTAATGAATAAAAATAAGCATTAGAGCAGGGAAGAGAATATTGAGTTTTGCCACTCACTGAGCATTACACATACCTCCATTAATGGTGTTGTGCCCTTGAGAAGGCATGTGCTGTAGTTTTGGCCCCTGTAATCCGAGACCACAATAGTGAAGCCGATAGCTTCCGGAATGGCCAAGATGAAGGAGAGGATCCAGATGGAGACAATCTCGATGGCGGTGGTCAAGGGGATGCCAGTTCCTTGAACCCGGCTCCACGAAGCCACAGCTCTGTACCTGAAAATGAGATTAAAAAAATGTTGGCCTTTTGTTCTAATATGCTTTGTTGTGCTATGTTATGCAATGCTTTGTGTTTGATCAACAAGTCTTTCACAAAATGGCTTGAGGTTTACCTAGTGAAGCACAGTACCCGGGAGATATGGTCTGTATCTGCACAGTCTAAATATCTATGAGATAAAAGTTAACCAATGTGTAACTTGGAAATACCTGTCTATTTGATTTATTTTCACTACCCCTTGGAGTTTCTTGGCAGTGGTCTTACTTTAGTCCTTTCCTAAACTTGGTTTAGCAGGATGCTATTCTCAGGTCCTGATGGGATGAACTGAAAAAACCCTACCTCACTTTTGATTTTATTTCAACTCTTGGGACACTTTTTGGGTCTTACTAGGATCATTCCTGGTTGGTAAGGTTTAATCTGGTCAGTCAAACCTGTGATGCTTAATTTTAACTGTCTTATGAATTTGGAAGATTATCCCCATTTTCTTCTTGTGTGACTTGTGCAGTTAATGATGAAGGAGCTATTTTTCGAATCTGAACTTTCTCTGAACCAAACACATCAACTCTAATCATCACTAATGACTAATTCATGTGTGTCACGGCCCAAGTGACTAGAGGTAGTTTAGTCCATATAAACTGCTGTACTTCCTACTACAAAAAAATACTAAGGTTGTAAAATACTACAGCCAGACTATTACTACATATCCAACCAAGGGAACCAACATTGTTCTGGCTGCCACTCGCTAGACGTTCTGGCTTTAGGGCATTTTGCATTATCCACAAACTCATCCAAGGGAAAGTCAGCCATTCCTACGAATGACTTTTTAATGATATTCCCAAAACATGACAGTGCGGTGAAGACTAGCATCTTCACTCAACATTCTGTCCCACAAGAAAAAGACCATCAGGCAGACATCATTGTCATTACAGTATGCAAAACGTTGGCACTCCTGACCAGCCAAGCTATGATACATACAATATCATTGAACGTTCAGGAAGAAACTAATACATGGCTGATCCTGAGATGAAGATTCAAAAGACCTGGATGCTCTGACATTTTCAGAACAGAAAACACTGGCAGGAGAAGAATGCTGTACCCAAGGCTTTCAAAAAGTCAATGGAATGCAACAATCGGAGGCTTTTCATAGTCAGACGTAATTAGCGTAGAGTGGATGACAGTGGTGCCCATATAACGCAGGAAACACAGTGATTTGCCTCTGTCTGTAATCAGTGTAGGCTGTATATGAATTATACCCTCTTGGCGGCTGTAATATCGCAGCTCTACCTGAGTGGGCTATTACCTTGGTAAATTCAAAGTGTCTGAGCACAGAGTGACTGTAACAAAGCCATTATCAACCACTCAAACCAAGCCACTCAGTATCTCACCAGACATGCAATCATCATGTGAGGCTCTGCCACACGTGGCAGAGACCATCATGTGATCCCTGAGATCCTGGGGTACTTCAATATGGTCCATTACTTCAGGTCTTTTCCTCCTGCACAATCAAAATGATATATATTTATTAATAATAATGTATGGAATGCCTGCAATGAAAGCAGTCCAGGTGGATCTCTGTCCATCCTTCTTGCCAGTCTGTCCTCCTTTTTAGACTGACTACACTTGCAGAGTGGGAGGCCCAATTGTGGTATACAGAACAGGGAGAGAATTTAGAAAAAAACAAAGAAAGTTTTTCTGTAATCACTGCAAACTCAACACGGGACGAGTCCCCCAGAATAAATTAATGTCAACTGACAGTTAATTGTGATCATATTCTGAGCGCATCTGTATCTCACACTGCTTGCACTGAGCTCCAAGATAAGATAAGGGCGCCTCTCTGATCACTCATATACATAACAAAAATATTTCCCACATACGATGATAACAAATATAGCACTCTGCCAACCACACACTGTCTGTTCAATAACATGCTTCAACGGCTCAATCATTAATGGCAGTGTGATGCAATAAAATATAATATTACACAAGTGTTCTCACTCATTCAAGTCTGGGCAGTATATAAAACTTTCAGGCGATTTCGCCTTTCCTATTGTACAAACATATCTGAGAAATATGTTTCAAGTCGAAATGCCTCAAAGTAAGACTTTTTTGCATGTCTAAAATTTCTATAGATAGGCGACAATATAATATCTTAAATGTCCTTAACTTTTTACTAAGTAAAATAAGAGAGTGGGGATTGCGTTGATCCTTTACTCGGATGGTCCCTATATTGGTTGCACTGCACCACTTACTTTTCCCAGCTACAGTCTTCAGATGACTAAGTTCTTGGCGACGAGGCAATCTTTGAGGTATTTTTCATTTTTTTTTTCCTACAGATGGAAGGGGGTATTTCTCCTATTTCTTGAAACTGTGTAAAAAAGGGCTCGTAAAATATCACCCACAGAACACGAAATTCATTACAAATTAAGGAGTACAGACACAGATACCGGGCCCACCCCTCACCTGGCTGACAGACATGTGGGCGGTGCTGCAGAAGACACATCTGGGTCAGTAGAACACAAAGGTCTGCGCTGCTTTACAGAGGTAGAGTGGCGAAGCACAAAGGGCTAGCTGAATTGATGCTGGCAGTCCTGCTCCCTCTTGCACGTGCAGAGCGAGAGTAAAAATACTTTAGAGGAGTTAAACACTCCAATTCCTGCATGCAGGATACATTTGAGTAGCTATAGGAGGGTCCTAGAGACAGAAGATCACAGCCATTTGAAAAGCCAGTTTACTCTTTGAGCTTCACTTCATAAACTCCAAACTCCAAACTGGATGCTCAGGGGCTGACAAAAAAAGAACTTGTGAGCAGCCATCGGCTGTGCAATACTGGTGTGATCTGCGCTTTATTTGTGCCAGTGGTTGCAGTTGTGGATAACAAGCACTTATTTTTGGAGACAGGGCCTTATTATTTTATCAGCAGAGTTGGGACCCAAAGTAAAAGAGAGATTATCACCAGATATTGACCCAAAGCAAAAGAGAGAGAGGAAAGGTAAAAAAGAAAACAATGAGGAAGGGCGATACCAGGGAAGAAAAGAATCTTTAAGAGTGAGATAAAGAGACAGGAAGAGTAGGGTGGTGGAATCAAGACTAATCAGCTTTGGTTTTCGGCCATCATGACATTCGGCAGTGCTGGCCGTGGGCTCTTGAGAAAATCTTTGGGCCTTTCACTTGTGCTTATACAAATTAAACAATGGAATGGACCAGGCAAGCCAGACACCCCTACCTGATACCCTCACGCGAACAAACGTGTGCGTTCACACATACCATGCACACGCTCACATGTGTGCCTCACACGGATGCAAGTTCTCACATGTGGGTGATCTCACAAGCGCATCAGGCTCTGATGCCAATTCTCAAACAAAGCTAGGTACTTTGCAAAACATTCTGACTGCTAAAAGTTCTGTTTCATAAATAGTGTAGGCCTCATGGTCTTAATACCAATGAACTACTCCTGAACCCAGAGCTTCGCCTTGGCCTAGGCTGCCAAAATGATAATAGTCTCATGCTGCCGCGAGATGAAAGGTTCAGTTACGATTCATGAATTTAAACTCCAACGACTGACAGTCATCCTCGCCAGAATTTGACTAAAATGGAAAACTTCCGTTGAAGACCAAAGAGACTTGTCATTTACATTTTTGACTGATAAATGAGCTGTAGCACGCTGATACCACTTAATAAACGTAAACAACCGCGGGCCGGGATCAGACCCGGCGCGGGCTCTCGCCGGATTTCAGCCCCGGAAGCACGTAGGCTGCTGAGGTCAGGATGTTCACATGCGTCCGAGGGAAGGGCAGGAGGCCGCCGATTGGAGGACACGCCTGGGAGCAGCAAGAAAGAAGAGAGCTACGTGTTTTGGTTTCAGCTTCTACAGAGCATAATAACGCTAATGTTTATCTGATGAATGTTGTCTAGGACGTGCTTTACCAGAAAGAGTTGTCTACGCTCGTCCGCAAGCCTAAAAAAAAAACTTGCTTAGAAGATAAAAGTACAGCTGTACTGGAAACTCTAAATACTAATAATTAAAGGCAGTTTCTGCATTTTCCACAGGATCCTGTTTTGTTACTAACAGGGCAGGGCGCCATTCTTACTGTTGCTGACAGGACGAGGTTCACTAAGTAGATCATTTCTTACATCGTGAGACTGGGGTAGCAGCTACCAGCTCCTTTACTTTACAGGATATCTTGGCAATCTATAAAGCTAGTTAACACAGAATAACTATTTCACAAAATAACCGGCAGTCTGGATAGTATTTTAAGACAAATCATACATTTTTATAAAGTCGTCTTTTGTATTGAGTTGGAGATTATTAACGAGTGTTGTTGTGTTTCTTTGGCTTATGTAGCAAAGAGAGATACTAGTTCCAACCCTTTGTCAATGACCAAGTGTATGTCATGAGTTCCATCTGCTAGTCCCTTCTGGGCTAGGACAGGTGACCAGGCGCTACCAGAGTCTCTGGAAGCACCAAGCCTTAAATAACAAGCATTTGCAATGTGATAGGTCTCGCATTTGCGAGAGTTTAAGCTATTGGCATTGTAAATGACAATGCCTTTCATTTATAAAAGCAAAAGACACACTCAGAACTCTGTCCATCAATTGTTCTTTTTGCATGCATTGCCATTCACAATGCCAATAGCTCAAACTCTTGCAAATGTGAGACCAATTGCATTGCAAATGCTTGTTTTTAGAAGTTATTAGATTACTCTTTACCTCTTTCATGTTAATTGCTCATAACTAAAGTGTTTAAACTTTGAGACAAGGTGAACAGACCAGAGCAGCAGAAGAGACCACCTTTGGCGAAGCAACACGTTGGGAACCCTCAGTATGAAACGTCACAGTTGAAAGACATTCAGGGACTTGTCAAGCTCTGATGTAGCACAACGAGCATGAGCGAAACAAAATACCTGAGCATGTCACCTCAGAGCTGCTCTGCCACCACCCAGCTTTTATCTTTGCCGATCAGCAGTCTCTATCTCCTGGAAGCCTTTCGGGACTCCTCCAATACAGAATCCTCTTTTGGCTGGGCCCCCAGTGCAGGATGCCATTCTAACAGGGAGCCTAACCTCTAGCCTTTCCTAGTGAAGGGGTTTCGCAATGAACCTACATACCAACCTTCGTCTGAAGCAGGTTGAGGTAGGGAGAGTCAACCTCTAAATGTGGCGCTGTACTACCAACCTCTTAAGAATGTTCCTTAAAATCTTATCGCTTCCGCCTTTATTTCGTTGTCTTAATCGTAGGCAACAAGAACCAATCAAAAAGCTATTTAGTCTTGGATTGTAGGCTGGGACTAATGCTAGGTGGGGCAAGAATCATAGGACGTCCATTATAGCCTGCGATTGTTTCTAAAATAACAGCAAACATCCTTGGAAGAGTTGCTGTTTCATTACAGTGAACGCATCTGCAGGGAATCCTTGTACCCGGGACAAAAAGAATGAGTCGAGTTTGCTTTGAACCTCGGGTGAACTTTAGTTATCTTCAATTTAGCCTCCTATAGCCTACGCCAATAGGTCTTCTGTTGTTTATTATGATCCTTTTCTGCTTGGTGCCAAAGAAAGTAAAAAAAGGGAGAAGTGTGAAATGAGGAGACATAGGGAATCTAGTGGGAGGAATTGAGAGCGAACACGTAGGAAGTGCAATGGTAATCACAAAGAGGCAAGAAACAGGCGCGGAGCAAAATGAGTAGCTTGGAGGGCAAAGAAGAGAAGCTTGGTTGTAAGCTGCAGGGGAGTCTTTTGCAGCAATCGTGGCACCCGCTCTTTAGCTTAAGATGTTTAAAGCTAAAGCGCGGGTGGTGCAATGGTAACAAAAGTAAACAGATAGAAAAAAAAAGCGTGCAGCAGCAATTTTTTTCTATTTGCTTACTTTTGTCACAATCGCGGCACCCACGATTTAGCTTCAAACATTTTAAGCTAAAGCGCGAGTACCGCGATTGCTTCAAAAGTAAAGAAACAGAAAAAAATTCAATTTTTTTTCTATTTCTTTACTTATGAATCAATTGCGGCACCCGCACTTAGCTTAAGATGTTTAAGGCTAATGGGCAGGTGCCGCCATTGTAAAAAAAAAAAGAAAAAAAAAGTCATGCAGTTGCGATTGCACATAACAGAAAAGCCCGGCAGCTATTTTTAGTGTTGCGCTGTTAAATAAATTAATTCATTTTTTTTAAAGCGTAGCGGGAGAGCAGGTTGTGCCTGCAAAAGCAGGAAGGACAAAACCCTTAAAGAAAATAGTGCTCTGAAGCTGTAATTAAAGTCTACGGAGGAACAACACATGTAAAAGGGGGTGTCCTCATGGAGGTTACAAGAAGGGAAAGGCGGTACTAAGGAGGGACTGCTAAGCCTATTGACCAACATAGCTGCCAAGGTTTCAGATTGCTATTAGTGACATTTTCATAATTTCAGTGTAATTATGAGTGACATTTCAACAACTATGAGTGACACTTTCTCGCTAGCAAAATCAAGCAGTAAAAGACGAGGGAATAATATAAATGTCAGAAATTACATTTGTTTGAGCATAGCTGCTAATGTCTCAGATTGCTTATGTATAACATTTTCATAAATTCGGTGGATTTACAAAAGACATGTAACAACTAAATGCATGGCAGAGCTACACTTCTTGTGGCCAAATCATGCAATGAAGTCCATGCAAACAGACACATTTCAGAAATCACACACATTTCACCAATAAGAAAGTCGAAATCAGTAGAAGGTGCTTTTAAAGCAAATGTTTTTTTTTTTAAATAAATCAGCACCCTCCAGCCCAACCTCAGCTTCAGGTGGGGCTGAACCACAAAAATCAAAGGGTTCTCTGTGACAAAAGCAGCAACCCACCGAGCTATCTACATATAATACAGTTCATTACAATATAATATGCTGTTAGACTTTCTTTGCAGTATGCATATAAACTCTCTGCTCTACTTAACAGTGAGTGAGAACAGCCATGAGACAAAACTCTGACAGCTCTCTAGCGGGGATATTAATTATCTGCCTTAACTCTTACTAAGCAAGTCTCAGTGCTGCGAAAATAAAGGCTGCTGCTTGTAGTACCATTGTCAAGTAAGGATATTAAACCCTTTAACTACACTAGCAGTTTTGGTGATTTATTAGTGCAGACAAAACTCTGTGACGGCCTGCATTTACAGCACAAACAGACAACTTCAGTGTACCCATTTACAATGCGATATGCTGTGCTGGAAGCCCCCTCCCCATTCTCTTAATAAACATTTTGAATTTCATCAGTGAATTATTAAATTAGTATCTAACTTACCTTATGTGATATCTTGATAGTCAGAATGCACAGCGGAGCTCGTTAGCCTGTCTCTTCTTAAGAGAGTCAGACAGCCAACCGTGCTGCAGTCTCAATCTGTGCCACCTGCCCTCACTATGAGTTGGGCTCTGACTGGCTGGGCAGGGCACAGCAACAGTATGTGCCCAGGTCATGAGGAGGTCAGCAGAGGTAATCGATTGTTGGGCTTCCTCCTTTAACTCTGGGCCATGCAGCAAAGCACGCAGAGGAACAGCAATTAATTCCTCGGTGACTTGGGGCCCCATGGCAGGCAGGAAATTAAACATCCCGTCACACAGACTGGGACGACCGAAGGAGGACCTGACAAGGCCCGGGAACATCTAGTCTCTTTGGCATAAGAAAGCCTTCGATCCCATGATGAGCAATTATTGCATTTGGTTAGTATGTGCCTCTGCAGAGTTAGAGTCTCTCCTCGATCCTTTGTCCTTGCACGGACCCTACCCTCCTGTAGAGAGAAGCTGTCCTACAACCTTTGGGGGGAAAACGGGAAATGAATCCTCTTGGCTTGTTCTTCCTCTCTGCTCCATGCTTACTGAGCCGGCCTGGCGTGACTCTATACCGGTGAGGACCGGCCCTCTCACCGGACCGCGCTCTCCCGACTGCATGATGCAGCAGGGCCCTCTCCCTCTCACCCAGTGCCCTCGAGTTGTCCAGCCCCGGCTGCTCTGAAATAAAATGCCGGCGCGGGCGGGCGGCATTGCATTTCTTTATTCAGTTAGTTCCTGGGCCTGTCCTGTCCTACCGTGGGGACCTGACTGCAGGGCAGGACAGGTCTGAGGAGCAAATAGCAGTGTGGTGTGAGCGAGCGCGGCCGGACCCGCAAAACAGTCACACTGTGCAAGGTGATGACGAGCCAGTTAGCAGCTCATCATTACTTCGCGCGATGTTAGCAGGATGTGTGACGTCACATCCTCGCGGCGCTACGGCCAGTCTGAGATTGTCACTCAGCCCTGCGGCACCACGGAAACCATATAGATACAATTGTCGCAGCACTGACTGACTGCTACTGTGAGTCTAAGAGAGCCTGCGCTGGAACTGCCTGAAGCCTGTGAGAGCAGCCAGCCAGGCACAGGAGCTCGCAGCTACCACTGCTTGTGGTGTGCTTTGTGTGACAGCTGAAAGACGGCATTATGCGTGACAATGCATTTCAGTGCGGTGATGCAGAGCACCACACTGAAATGCGTTAGTGTCACACCTATTGCGTGATACTTGGCAGGTCTGTGACCAATGAAAAGCCACCATTTACAAAGCACAGGGAGGGATAGGAGCCAATTAAAACGATGGGCAGAGGGTGGGAGGAGCTTCATGCCCTATCCTGAATACGCATGTCTCAAAGAGACAGCACAAGTGCTGCCTAGGCGAGACCTAAAAACCACAGAGAATATATTGATTCTTGTCAGAGAACAGAAATGCAGTTATTATTGCTGGTATATCTTTTTACAATGAAAGGTGTGCACCAATGATAAATAAGCCGTGCCCAAGGAGCAGGCCACTTTTCCGTTTTAGTGATGAACAAAGTGAGGCAGGGCTGCCTATTACAATGAACATCACTTTTAATAAATACTAACGTCTTTCTTCTCTTCTTTTCTTCTCAGCTGCCTGTCTGCAACCGGTGAGCGAATGTACTCATTTCCCATTCCGAAGATAATGACTAACCTATGCTACTCTCCCAAAGACATAGGTACTGGCTACTAAAAGCTGGCCCGACCATAGCCGCTCACTAATCAAACACCAGGACAGGGCTGCCGCCATTACTACCTAAGAGACAGACTCTTCTCCCCTGCATCCTGTTATCCTGTTGAGCACTCCCCACAATTTTGTTCAAGGTGCAGGTAAAACCCAATTTAATGCAGTTAAAACACCCTTGATGAATCAAAAAATGTACAGCCTGAATTAGAATTATGGCTGAAGGGTTACTCCATCACAACTATGCAATTTGTAATGAGGCCCACAGGATATCCCTCACGTTTGTCATGATGTAGCCCATCTGTCAAACTCTAAATAAGGTACTGAGTGTTTCAGGAGGATGCCTATTTAATCCTTTCTGTAAACATGCTGCACATCTCAGTTGAACGTATTGACCATACACAAGGGATGAAAAATCCCCATCACTTAACACGTTGGTAGAAAAATGGGTGAACATTCTCCTGGGCCCCCCTAATGGCAACTGACTTTCCTGAGGTGACATTAATGCAATTATTGCAGGTGCTAGGGCTTCCTATATGAGCAAATCATACAAAAGATATATTCTGTCTTCAGTAAGCTCAGGAGGTGTGTACATAGGCAACTTAAAGATGTGTGCATAGGCAACTTAAAGATGTGTGCCAGCTATAAACAGTCTAAAGAATGTGTGCCAACTATGAGGAGGAAATATGAGCATTGGCAGCCTAAAGATATAACATTAGCAAAACAAATGTGTGCCAGCCATGATCAGGATAAAACGTTTGTGTCAAACATAGACAGTAAACAGTAAATGTGCCAACCACTAGAAGCAAAAACAATGCGGTTGTAAGAAAGGGCACACTACTTGTAGTCTTTCTTTCTTGTAGTGTATTGGCAAGAGAAAAACATGGGCCTGTAACACCAGACACCAATACCGTCTAAATCTCAACCACCACAGAATCCAATGACCTCACAGCCCAGAAACATCCATTACATACACTGTGTTCCACTCAAGGTGAATAACCCTCATTATTACAAATGCTCATTTTGCTTGGTCAAAGATTCACTTTAGTGGATGAAGATAGCATGCGGATCGCCACCTATTGGTATTCCTGATCGCTTCCTTCAACTTTCTTGGAGCAGCTTCTTTAGACCCTGCACCGATCCAGAACGATTTAGTACTACCTGATTATGTCCTAGACCACATTTGCAGAGTGCAGCCTTCATTGTGCTGCTGAATGGAGAAACAGTGGAACTCATCTTCATACACCGACAACCCTAAACTGTGCCTTTCCCTTACCTTCAAATGAGTGTAATTACCTCCAGTAGGTAGAGTACTGTTTTAGTATTAGTCTCTAGCACCATCTATTCTCCTTCACCAGATTGATCAATTTTAGGCATGAGCATCTAAAAATCCATCCTAGTATATTCCACCCAGTGGCTGTTGAAATAGTCACTCTGCTGTAATTAACTTTCCAACTCTCCATAGCATGTATTGTGAGTGGACCTGTTGCGTTCTGTCTGAGGCTGACTTGCTGGACTGACTCCTAAGAGTGGCCACTGTGGACTGATGCTGTGCACGCCTACCCTGAAAGAGGCTTTGGGCCTGGGCTGCTGGAGAGTACTGTCGTTGAGAGTGGTCTGTAGCAGAGGACCTGTGAGTGCTGCTCTGGAACCTGAAGTAGAAGATGGTTTCTGAGCACCCGCAGTTGCACACGTCTCATCTTGGTATAAAACCCTCTATAATGAGCACTGCAATGTACCTTTTGTTTTCTTCAACATCATTTCTGTATTCATAAGAATAGCCTGTGCCTGAGGTTGTTGTTTTTGTGTAAGCACATGTTTTTAATTTATTCTTATTGGAACTCGTTGTTCTGATGTTAAAGTATTAAGTTACTCAAAAAATGTAGCTATTTTGTTTTTGCTGACCAACATTTTCCCTAATTTTTGTGGCAGCTTTTGTTGAACGGTGACCATTAAAAAGAACTGTGGAATTGGTTATCTGTGGGAAATACACAAAATGCTGTATCTATTTGCTTCCTTTTTAGGTCTCGGCCTAGAGACGCGCGAAGCGCGTTCTCGGCAGAGAACTATTTCAATCGTTTCTGTCTGCAAAGGAGACAACAGCTGTGCACGTGCCCAGCATTCTCAATGGGAGAGGGGCGACAAGAGCTGGCCACGCGCGGATTTGGTCGCGCGCACGCTCACGCCGACGGCGTCTCCGCCGTGCGCCGATGACTGCTCTCTTCCTAAGCAGCCTTTGCTACAGCTCCCGCACCTGATGTGCCGCACCGGGACGGCGGCGCAAGGCAGAACCTGGTGGCCCTGTACAAACTGGTGAGATTCAAGCAGGAGGGCAGCAGTGCGTGCCCTCAGCTCAGCACACATTGTTTTTTTGAAATGTTATTTTTTGCAGTTTTTATATAGCGCGGACTCGACCCGAGGGTATAGGAGCGCTTTACACGAGGGAGCACCAGGTACATCAACCAAGGACACACAAATTACAGCTTCAAACTACAGTTCGTCCACTTTCCCGACCGTGCTTTTTGTGGGCGGGGCAGGGGGCCCTAACTAACAGAAACTAAAGGTTGAGGTGAACTGAGGTGTGAAACTAATAGTTTCCCCTCCCTGGCTGAGTGGTCCGTCCAGTCAAGCAACGGATGTGGCGGCGCTTCAGAGGCTTACAGGAAACCGAAGAGCAGCTCGGGGGCCCGCGAGGAGCTCGCTTCAGCCTCGGTGTCTGTCTGTCTGACAGTCGGAGGCGCGCCGTGGGATGGCAGAGACGGGCTGATGGAGACAGCCGGTAAGGAACAGCGTTTATATTCTATATGGGAGCACCATGAAAATGGCAGGGCAGACCAACTTGTGGTACGGTGGGGCTAAAGTGGCGGGCGAGTCAACAAAGTAACAGGAAAAGCCGTGCCAGGGGTTAGGCTTGGCTCTGAGTCTGAGAGACCGTGCTCGAGCCGAGCCCTAAAAATATTTGGCAAGCAAGTCATGCAACAAGTATCATGTTAGACTATGCAAAAAAATGCAAGCCATTAACTTAAAGCATTCCTGCCCACACTACCCGTATAGTCATTAGTACACTTAGAGGTAAGGCAGCCATCAAGTGTAACTTTTATATATGGTGTAGGTTTTTATTGCAGACAGAGCAACAATATTGTCTACTGAACAAAAACACGGGAGGATTTTGTGTAGCGCACATCTTGAAGGCAGGTATTTGAAGGTTGTTTCAAATGTGATAGAAGATAAAGGAATTGTATTTGCCTCGGATCACACAATTTTGTCAAGCGGGGAAGCAGCGATTTATTCTTTTAGACTGCACAATTCTAGATGGATCTGTTTCTCGCTTTTCCATTTTACATCAAAGGTTTGTCATCAAAGTTGAGTCCTTTATTTCTTGGTGCATAAGGTGACCCCCTGAGTGGCATGCAGCAGCCACGTTAAATCTCGTTTTGGGCTCTAGGGGTCAAGAGGACCTCGAGCTGTAGACTTTATGTCAAGAAAAATTCCCTTTGGGTGCCTTAATTCAGAGACAGCAATTATTTCAAACACATAGACAAATATTACACCACACCAAAATCTATCAATCGAAGCAATGCATAAAATTATAACACAATTCTATAAAAACCAATAGGTTCAGCTAGTACAGTTTATTCATATACATTAAAAAAGAATTAAAATAGAGACATAATTAAAATTGGGAACACAGACAATATAATAAAGGAACAAATTATATACATTTACATCTATTGATATATCTGTCTGATTATGCACCCTCAAGTACCCCTCTTTGTAAAGCGCTCTGATATCTGCAAAGATCTTGTCCGCGCTATATAAAACTTTCAAAATAAAATAAACACATAGTCATCAACACTTCCTATTACTAAAGAAAGGGAAGGTACACAATAAGGCTTGATGTTCTGCAACAGTCAGAATAATCCTTGCTCAATGTATATTGTACTTCTCCCTTTATTTCAACGCGTTTCGACGGACAATGACAATTTTAGCCGCCTTCCTCAGGAATATATTAACTGTCTTCCCAAAAGATTTCTTAAAAGCAAAACTGCCTATAGGTTCGGGGAAGATAACCTCCTTCCTTGGTCAAAAAGTCCTCGTCCAGCGAGAAAATAGATTTATAGTTTGGACCACACAAGATTTGTCTTATAAAACCTCTCAGGGGTATGCTGCACTTCGTGTGTTTTCAGCCCCAAATCGAGGGATGTGAAAAAGGTTAAACTGTGATCAGTATATATTAAGTATGCACGCAGTAAGGTAGTCACATCAATAAAAATGGGTGCGTATGATGCGTATCTACATACGTCTCCTTAGGCGTAGAGATTTTATTTTGTAACAATAGACCTTGTCCCGAAGAGCTCTATCCAGCCTCTTAGCCTCTTAGTCTTGTTTAATAAGATGTATACAGCCTCTCAAATGAGAGTGTGTCAACGTCCCGCGTGCAGACCCGATGAGTTTGTCGAAGAAACGAGCTGTAGAGCCAAGCATCTGGCTCGCCCACCTCCAGATGGGGCACACAAAGTACCTAGAGGCGACTAAAAACGAAAGCAACTAAAACCTAAAGCAACGTCATCATCCCTTATGGGACTCCCTGTCTTCCTTACAGAACCAATTGTATATATATACTACGCCTAACCACACACGCAAGCTACAAAAGGCAAGAAGTGTGGCTGGGAAGGTATAGCTTTTTTTGTTTAAGGGAAGTGTTCAAAAGCAACAACAATCGGAATCACTTGCACTACTGCACAATGCACACTGTGCCAGTGCTTGCACCTCTCCTTTTATTTAAAAGCATTCCAGCTCGAGGCGCACATGCACTCCTGTGTTGTGTGAGCCTCCCGGGGTACATGCGCTCTAACTCTATGGAGTCTCAAGGCAAGAACGGCATGTCCTGTGCCCTGCCCGAGCACAGTCTGTGTGTGTGTGTGTTTGTGTGTATGTGATGTGAGAGTGTGTTTGTATGGGTATGTGTGAGAGTGAGAGAGAGTATGTGTCTGTGTGCATACCCAGAAGCGCACACTGCACCAGTGCACGCGCCTCTCCTTTTATTTAAAAGGATTCACAGCTCGAGACGCACAGCCACACACACACAGCCACACACACACACAGACACACACACACAGCCACACACACACAACCACACACACACAGCCACACACACACAGCCGCCACACACACAGCCGCACACACAGCCGCACACACACACACACACAGCCGCACACACACATACAGCCGCACACACACACACAAAGCCCCACACACACACACAGCCGCACACACACAGCCACACACACACAGCCACACACACACAGCCACACACACACAGCCACACACACACAGCCACACACACACACATACACACACAACCACACACACACACAGCCACACACACAGCCACAACCACACAGCCACAACCACACAGCCACATACACACAGCCACACACACAGACAGCCACACACACACACAGCCACACACACAACCACACACACAACCACACACACACAACCATACACACACACACACAACCACTCACACAGACAACCACACACACACACACACACACCACCACGCACACCACCACACACACACACACAACCACACACACAACCACACTGTCAGTGCACACTTTCACCAGGCACAGGCACCATCAGTCGTCAGTGCACGCTTTCACGGGGCACAAACACCACCAGCCGTCAGTGCACGCTTTTACCGGGCCCAAACACCACCAGCTGTCAGTGCACGTTTTCATCAGACACACACCACCAGCCGTCAGTGCACACTTTAACCAGGTACACACACCACCAACTGTCAGTACACGCTTCCACAGGGCACACACACCACCAGCCGGCAGTGCACACTTCCACCAGGCACACACACCACCAGCCATCAGTGCACAATTTCTACAGGCACACACACCACCAGCCAGTGCACACATCAATTGTTAACGCATCCACAAATAACTATTGTAGCAATCGCAGTATGGCGCACTTTACTTTCAAACATATTCATCTAAAGCGCAGCATGCCACCACTGCTACAAAAATAAATACACATTTTTTTGGCCTACAATTTATAGACTTTTGGTGCAATTGGTGTTGCAATATTAAGCAATGCCAATAGCTCAAACTTAATTAACCCGAGACCTATTGCATTGTAAATGCTTGTTTTGTATTGTGCATGCTTGGCATGGTTAAACAAGGAGGAGTCCAAGCATATCCGGACAAAACGAAAAACACCTGCAAAGTTTAAAGATCTAATCTTGGGGGTGGAGGGGGAGGGGGGGGAGAGGAGGGGGGGAGAGGGTCGCTGTTCCGAAGAAGAATTTTGTCCAGTTGGTTGATTTTAGAAACGGGTCTCGAAGTTGTGTACCGATTAACCCAGACATGAACTCACAACGTCGCCTAAGAAATGGACCCCTTAAGAGCACAGGTGTTATGACTTCTGCTTATTAAACACTCTTCACTGAGAAAAAAACACTTTGTTGGTGTGTGAATCAAATCTTTATAGAAATAGTGACGGTTCTGTGGGTGAAATATATTAACAACAATGTTCTAAAGGTATCAGTCATAAATCTAATAATGCATTAAGTACCATACTAAAAAAAATTATTTTATGTCGCCATAGATGAACCGAAGAAGGAAACTGAACATATGGCCAAGAATTGTCAAAAAGAAACTCATATATTTAATAACGAATGGAGTTGAGCAGCATCAAAGATACTCAACAAGTGAGAGGTGCCCAGAGTGTAATGTGCACAAAGTGCTCAGAATTGTACAGGCGACGTAGAATGCTAAGCAAGTAAGTAATTAAACAACCGTGAAAATGTCATGAACATGCATGGAAGAGTAAATAATTCACAATGATTCCATTGCTCATATGTGTATATATGTGTATATAGTAATCCACATCTTTTTCAGCCAGTATAATGTTGACGACCTTTCGACTTTTCATAATTCTGCAGGTCATTATCATGACAAAATTATTTGTTAATGGAACACTCCTAAAAAGGGATTGCTGCATAAAGGAATCATACTTTAAAAAAAAAATACTTTTTTATTACAATCCAAAATTTCAAATGCATACATACATTTCCATTTCCAGATGAGGTAAATATCATATGAAAATACAAATCCAAATTATTCCTGCAGAGGTTAACATACATTTCATGACATAAATTACTTACATATAAACAGGGGCTAAAAAGTACCTAAAAGCCAACCTAGGGTAAAAGTACAACATTAATTTCATATTATTCCTTCATGTGAGTAATCATTGGGCCCCAAATTGACAGTCCTAGTGTCCGTTTCTGTGTCTCCTTGAGAGCGCATAAACTATGTTCTAGATTAAAAATAACGAAGAATCTCGCCCTCCAAAATTCGAAGGTTGGGACCTCTTTTTGAAGCCATAAGGAGGCTATACAAAGACGGGCTACCGCCACTGCTATGAAGATTGGGTATCTGAATTCAAAAGCTGATTGTCCTTCCATTACATCTTCCCCTGTACCCATTAACATAATAGACAGAGTAATATTAATTTTAACTCCCGTAATTTCCGAGAGAAACTTCTCAATATGGTCCAGAAGTTGAGTCTACACACGCAAAAAAATATGAATAATATCAGCGACATCTGCCCCACATCTAAAACATTTCCCATCATTAAGCCCCCCCCTTTCATCATCTTCACAGGGTATGGTATAAATCAAATATGGTTTTAAAATGTTGTGTTCTTAAATTGGCTTATATTAAAGTTTTCCCTGCCATATCAATTGATTGTTCTATGTGTATTTCCTGCTCTCCTAATCTATTTCTCCATCTTATGTTTTGGGTTTCCAAATCATCTCTCTGCGTATCTAATAAACAACTGTAGATCCCACCGATTCGTTGTTTCCGTCTGATAGCCTCAACTAATAAATATGGCTCTATTGTCCTTTGTTTTTTCAACAGGAAGTCCCTCATCTGAAGACATTTTTAAAATTCCTTTTGGCGGAGTTTATATTCATCGGCTAACATCTGAAAGGAGAGCAGATCTCCATCCTTATATAGTTTATCTATATATGTAACTCTCTTGTCCTTCCATATCTGAGCATCTCTGTCGGTGAAAACAGCAGGTAGTAAAATTGGTGTGTTTATTGGAGTATAAAAACAAACCCCCTCGATGTAGCTTTTTCCGCACTGCTCTCCACACCTTGTAGTTAGCCATTACTACCTTAAAGCGCGTCCTCTTGAAATAGTTATAGTCCAACTTTCTAAACAGACAATTCCTTACTTCTGCCCCATGTAACATTTGATATATGGAGGGATATTCTGCAGGGTTAGTAATATCTTCACCAGTGAGCATTATTCTGATGTTTTGCAAAATACATGCATAGTAAAAAAATGTGAAATCGGGTACCGCCCAACCCCCTTTCTCCTGAGGTAATGACATAAAGCGCATTGCCCTTCGCGATTTCCCTTGGGCCCATAGAAATCTTATACAACATGATTGTAATTGCTGTAACTGTCCCTTAGATAGTTCTAGTGGAACGGACCTAAAGAAATATAAATCTTTAGGTAAGATTACCATTTTTAAGACGTTACATCTCCCAACCATTGTGAGGTGTAAACATTCCATTTTATCTAATTGTTTCTTAACACTCGTAAGAATAGAATTCCAATTCATTTTAACCAATTCATCCAGACAGACCCTGATTTTAATCCCCAGATAGCTGACTTCATCAGTCACACTGGGGTCTTGGACACCTGTCTGGTTAGTACAGAATATTTGTGTTTTAGATGCGTTAAGCTTATACCCAGAGACCACTCTAGATTTATGTGCCATTAGCTCTATCTCTGAAATTGCTGAAGCCGGGTCCGATGTTAAAACCACCACGTCATCTGCATATACTAATACTCGCAGCTGTTCCAATCCGCATTCAACAGATTTAATTCTCAAGTTGCCTTCTAACATGATCAAAAATGGATTTATATATATAAAGCAAATAACAATGGAGAGCACGGGCAACCCTGCCTTGTGCCTCTTGTTATATACACCGGTGTTGACTCTAACCCGCTAATGCAGATTCAAGCTTTATGGGTCTTATATACAGCTTGAATTGCTTGAATAAAGCCAGGGCCAAACCCTACAGATCGTAATTTGCCCCAGAGAAAGCTCCATGACACGCGGTTGAATGCCTTCTCGGTGTCTAATAAAACTAAGCCTAAGGTAGTGCCCTGTACATTAGCTTTGTCCAGCAATGTTATTAGCCTGTTGATGTGAGTTACAGTACCCCTAGTCGGTATGAACCCATGTTGTCTCAAAGATACCAGTGGGGTAATATCATTTGCTAGGTGGGTGGCTAGAATTTTTGTATATATCTTCCCGTCGGCAGTTAGTAAAGAAATTGGTCGATATCACCCTGGGAGCTCTGTTGATTTATCTTTCTTTCTAAAAACAATTATATTTTCTTCCTCCCATGATGGGGGAACTACCCCATCTGTGCTTGCTGTTGGGTAGTCAGTAGCTCAACTTCTAATTCCTGAAAGAATGTTCTTTATACTTCCAGAGGTAGCTTATCTGGACCCGACGCTCTGCCATTATTAAGGTTATTTATTGCCACTTCTAATCCTTCCATCGTAATAGATTCATCTAAAGTCTGTGCCTCTGTTTGCCCCAATTTAACACACTCTATGTCCTTGAAGAATGTATCCATATTATCTTCCCCCTAATTATCCTCTGTATATAACACTTTATAAAAAGAATGAAATATTTCAAGTATTTCCTGTGGGATTTCCACTAAATTTGCGTGTCCTTTCTTCATCCTTTGAAATCTCTGTGCCGCCTCTTTAGACCTTCCCCTTTGTGCCAAGCACGGCCCAGTAGCTTCGCCAAACTCGCATCTCTCTCCCTTAAACACATTAAACTTAATAGCAATTTCTCTGCTCCAATGAAGGGTAATTCTGGCTTTGCATGGGGCTACTTCTGCTTGTGACGGGACAGTATCCCCTCCGGTCGCTATCTTCCGCATCAATTCTACCTCTGTCAACCCGAGCCTCCCATAAAGATCTTGAACCTCAGCTCTAAGTTGTTTCTGTTTGTGTAGCGTATAACTCAGCGTCTCCCCCCTAAACCCTGCTTTTAGGGCATCCAAAACATATGGATGTTTTTTAGGTCGATTTATGGTTAATTTCCAAGAATTGCTGAATCCAATCCTTCATGTGATTTATAAAATTAAAACCTTTTATAAGTTTACGGTCAAACGAAAAGGATCTCTGTGTGGAGGCGTTACTGTTACTCCTAATTGGGATATCTATCACTAATGGGCCATGATCTGATGTGATTCTTGGGTAAACTTGTATTCTGGCACCCGTTAATAATTCTGATGGCACAAAGAAATAATCGAGTCTAACCAATTTGTTGTGGGTATAAGAAAAAAATGTAAAGCCCGGGTCTACTGTCTGCAACATAGACCATGCATCTTTCAGGCTATGATCCTCCACCAAGTGCTATAACACCTTGAAAAATCTTTGTTTTCTGCCTGTGTAGTTTTCCCACCCATTCTGAAGATCTAAGTGGATATTAAAGTCCCCACACATAATCAGAGGGGTAGGCCATGATGTTAATTCCAGATTAAGACCTTCTCACACTGTGGCTTCATCAAAGTTAGACCCATACACCGAGCAAACAGTAAAAACAAATTCCCCCCTCACACATTACCTAATTGCCCAGCGGCCTTGGTTATCAACCGCTATTCTACCGGTGCTTGTATCCCCTTCTTTGCTAAGATGGATACTCCGCGATTAGTGGTGGACTGTTGTGTGCAGGCTAGTACTATATACCCCAGCTCGCTGAGAACTCTCTGATTATCCCATGAAATGTGGGTCTCTTGGAGACATACCAAGTCCGGCTGCATCACCCGCAGCTCCGCAGCAACCCTTAGCCGTTTCATATTATTGTTTAACCCACAAACATTAAAAGAACATACCCGTAAGTTACCCTGATTCTTTTTATCCCCATCAAAGACTTCTGTGCCTCTCCATTTTATAACCTTATCTCCTGAAATCCATATCCATATTCTCATTCTTATCCTCAATGTACTGTGGATTGCATTTTCTATTTTACCCACCACCCGTTCCTTACCAACCCCCTCCCCCCTCCTCTACCCAAAGTGTAGCCAGTGGACTGACTCCACCCCACCCCCCACCCCCCACCCCTCCTGTAACGAGGCTCTAGGACCCATGGTCCCGGTGATGGATAGCTAAATTCTCCCAAGGACCCCCCATATATCTGACATATTAATAGAGTGCATAGTAGCCCGACTAAGTATTAATTTCATACAATCAGCCTGAGCATATAAGATAGTATCTTTATACAGCCGGCGTGAATCCCATCCCATTAGATTTCCTGACTATTCATATATGCCATACCTACACGTACCCCTGCATCAAACGCAAATATAAGAAGAAAAAACCATAGGAAGGGTCGTCGCATAATAATGGCTACCAGTAAATCACACAACAACCTTATGTGCCCCCTTTCCCTGGCCCTGATGAACCTAGACTATAGATTGCAAGTGTTCCTTGGCTTTAACTTCTGACGTAAAAAACTGTGTCTGTTTTTTGTAGGTAACTTTTAGTGTGGCTGGGTTCAACAAAAATGCTTGAGCCCCTTTACTCTGAAACGGATTGATAAGCTGCCTTAGTTGCCAGCGTTTCTCTACCGTCTGGTGGCAGAAATCCAGTCTTACAAAAAATTCCGATCCTTTCCCCTTTCTATTTCTATCGGGTCGCGCTAGCTCATACAAAGCGTGCCGGGCTAAGAAATTATTGACCGATATCATGATCGCTCTAGGTCTAATCATATCTTGCCCCGGTCTTGATCGCTGAATAAATGGGAATCTATGGGCTCTCTGTATTAGTTGATTCCAATCCCACTGTGATAATTCCGGGAAGGCTTCTGAAAACATATCTACCACAAATGTTCTTATATTTATGCCTTCCACCCCTTCTACTATACTCAAGATTCTTAAATTGCTACGCCGCAGGCGAATTTCAAGGTCTGTGAGTTTCCATAATGTATCATCCTTTGATGCCTGTGCCAATTCTATCATAATTTTTTGAGCTGCTAATTCGTTCTCAATTTTAGAAATCTAAGTTTCTGCTTCCGTGACTCCTTCCGCAAACTCAGAGCAGACTTTTGCAATCAGCCTTATTGAATTTTGAAGTTTACAACATGCCCCTTGAGTTCTTTGGCTCTCCATAAGGGTTTCTTCCCTGTGGGCCATGATAGTCTTGTAGATCAGATTGAGTGACATCTCTTCAGGGTTCCTTTTCTCTAACCAGGTCAGTTCCTTAACTGTGGCACCTCCATTTCCTCCTGTCCCAGTTGAGAAAGAATAGTCTCATACCAAAGCATCCTCCCCTCCATCTCCTTCATCCAAGTTGGTATTATCTATATGGCCTGTGTTTTTTTGGACTGTCCGAGGGGTAGTTCTGACATTACTTGACTCGCTGCTCGTTGATGCCCTCATTGATCCCATCTTGAGCTCCAGGTCATTCTAATTTCCTGACGAATACGAAGGGTCGGAGAGGGAGAAAAAGTCACCAGAGTCGACTTCTTTAACTGGGACTTGCAGAGTATTATCACCATCCCCCCTTCCAATTCTTCATTTACTCCCTCCGTAGTCTGCTTGCCATCTTTGTCAGTCACATTCCCTTTCCCCGTGTTTAGTGAACCCGTTCCTTTTGCATACAGTAAGGAAATTTCAATAGCAGGTGACCCTGCCGGACCTTCACTGGGCATAGTATCTGAAGTGCATGGAGTGGCTATTGTTGGTCTATGCAGTAAAGTTCCACGTTGCCGATTGCTAGGGACATCACCACAGTCCTTCTCTAGCAAAGCATTTGGCAAAGCACTTATCCCCTTACATGCCTCCCCTGTTGACCCCTCGATAATATCAGAATTCAACTGTTTTCTGCCTTTGCTCAGTAAGAACAGAGCAGGTATACTGCGCTTACCGCCATCTCCCTTGTCCACCTTCTTTTCTCGTCCATTTTCAATCATCCTTGTACTGCCAATCTTTATGCTTCCCTGTGGCTGGCCGACTTTCCCCATAGATGTTGTTTCTATGGGTGTGCGTGCTCTACCTCGAGACGCATTCAGGGGCATTGTGACCAAGCCTCTGAGTTCCCTGGGCTTACTCGCTCTGCCCTCACCGCCGACACCTCCTCGTACTGCAAGCTGTAGCAGGAGTGACGCCAGCTGAAGCCCGAAGATCTTCGCGCTCTGATCCAAGAGACTGCAGTCAAGAGGGCCATAGCCTCAAAAACCTCCAGTTTGTCCTGTGATTTTTCCCCGGGAGATCCGGCCACAGATTCACGACGTTAGCTCAGGGGGGGAGAGTGCTTCAGAGCAGCTGCCATCTTGCATCCTGCCATAAAGGAATCATACAAATGCACTCTTGCCATCTGTAATGTACTAACCTTGTTATGGCTGCCTTCACACATACCCTGTCTGTAATCCCATGATGTTTGGAAGGAGTGGGGTTTGAGGGGAAGAGTGCAGGCACAAATAGTGTACGATCAGGGGTACTTGGAATAGATGGTGATAAGGGAGATTATTGAAGTGTCCTAAGTAGGAGTTGGCCAACAGAAAATCGATCAGAAAGGGTGGTAGCCACCTCTTACAGTGATGAAGACGGTCCTACTACTAGTCTAGTCAACTTGCCTACTTTGAAAAGGAAGGGTTATTGCTCCCGGGAATACCTGACAAAGGAAAGACACAATAAAGAGCAGAAAGTGTAGCAAGGCCACTGGAACCAAGTAGAGTTGCAGCCAATGGATGTAGGTGCATACCTGGAGGTGGGACCTGAACTGCTCTCTCTCCTTTTTAATTTCTCTACCATTGGGCCAATCACTTTTTTTTTTTTTTTTAAAGACCTTTATTGCACATTCAAATCAAGACACAGTTGAATGCCTACAACCTCTGGGGCCGGCCTCAAACATTTCAGCGATAATGGTGGAAATTGGAAATTTACACAGCCGTTTAGCCGGCATCCCTGAGGCCCGGCGGCAACTATTCCATGCGTGCATCTTTACGTTGGCAATTTTGTCGGAAGTCACAAAGGTCTGCATTTTAACCGTAGAACCAAACAATACCAAACAATAAGAGCACAGCCATCAAATACAACCACAAAGTGTACCCAGAGGGTAGACAGATCCATAGGTATCATCAAAACATCTGAACATTAGTGACGTAGTCCATGACCCCTCCCGGCTCCCCCCTTTCAAGCAACAGCAGGCGTCCACCAAGGCTAGCGAACTCCTCAGCACACACTCCCTCGTTAAAATTCTAAAACTCAATCCGACAAACCCTCATCCAAATCATCTCCCGGAGGTTCGCAGATGTCTCCCCTGTACTTGTTCCATGCCCCCCAGATCAGACCCCATTTCCTGGGGCAACCTCTCCGGACAAACACCGCCTTCTCCGCCACCATTGCGTCATCCATATCGCTGCACCAATCCCTCAGCCTGGGCACCACAGGCGATCCCCACAATTTAGCCACATTACGCTTCGCAACCATCAGGCCCAACACCACCCAGTCCCGCTGCCGATGGGTCAAGTCCGTGGCCTCCCAAATGTTCAGCAAGCAGCAGCGCGGGTCTAACTGCAGGGAAACATTCACAGTCTGGGAAATAGTGCGGAACACTGCTGTCCAATACCTGCCAGCCTCCCGCAATCCCAAATGGTGTGGAAGAATGTCCCCCGCTCTCCGCATCCGCGGAGGCAGTACTCCTGATCAGCCCTTCCTATTTTGTATAGAACCGTCCGGGTATAGTACGTACGGTGCAGGACTTTCAACTGCACCAGCTTAAGCCTGGACGGAATCGCCGATTCGCAAGGTGATGAGAGAGCCTCCTGCCACTCCGAGTCATCAAGGTCCCCTATGTCCGCTACCCAACTGGAGCGCACTTTGGACAACAAGTCAGGGAGATTGTTAACTAGTTTCCTGTACGTGTATGAAGTGGCTTTTTGGGGCATGTGCTCGGTCAGCAGGCGGTCCTCAAGAGGGGTAGATTCCTGCAGAGTCGCATCTGCCGGAATGGCCGCCCTCAGTGCGTGCCGTATCTGCATGAATCTGTATCGTTCGGACTCTCCCATACCATATTTGGCCTGCAAGAACCCAAAATCCACGATTCTGTGATTTTTCCCGAGGTCCCCCACCACTGAAATTCCAATGTCGTCCCATGCCTTAAACCCTTTGGTATTGCCCATGTAACCTAACCTGTGTGAGTCCCATAGGGGCGTCATCTGTGTAACAGTGTGTGCGCAGTGCAGGTGCCTGTGTGCTTTATACCAGAGTTGGATCGTGTGACGTGTCGGGCCCTGTAGCCCTGATGGGACGTTGCGGCTATAGAGGTTCCTCAGCAGACCTCTGGGTTCGATATCCTGCCTGTCCGCCATGTAGGCTGGGTCTGTGTGTGGGACATGTAACCAGTAGTTGATCTGTTTAAGGTGGGCAGCCCAGTAATACAGTTCAATACTAGGGAGCGCTATCCCCCCATCGTACCAGTCCCGCACCAGCTTGCTCTGCGCAATGCGGGCCGGCTTTCCATCCCAGAGCAGATTAGAGATTGCCGCCGAGATGGCCTTAAAGTAGGCGGGGGGCACCGGAAACGGCGTATTCTCCAGGAGGTACAAAAAACGAGGCAGAGCCATCATTTTGAACAGGGCAGCTTTGCCCAAAAGAGTAAGTGGAAGGGAGCGCCACACCCTGACATCCCGAACAAACCGGTCCAGGGGGGGTCTCAGGTTCAAAGTGTGGAATACGTCCGGACTAGGAGTAATGTAGACCCCCAGATATTTAAAGGGGGCAGTAGTGTACGCTAACGGACAGCCCCTCGGAAGTGGGGGGGGGTGGCCAGCAAGAACGAACAGCACCGACTTCGCCCAGTTAATCCTATAGCCGGATACCCTCCCGAACTTCTCGCAGACATTGAGCAGTTCCGGGACAGATTTCCGCGGGGCGGTGAGGTAGAGCAGGACATCGTCGGCGTATAGCGATATCCGATCTTCCCACGTTGGTGACCACTGGATACCCTTAATTGAGGGTTCCCATCTCACCCAAATCGCCAACGGCTCAAGGACTAACGTAAACAATAGAGGAGACAACGGACATCCTTGTCTCGTCCCACGCCCAAGCGGGAAGGTCCTAGAGATGTGGCCATTTGCCACAACCTGCGCAAGGGGGCTAGTATACAGAAGGCGGACCCACGCACAAAAGCGAGGCCCAAAGCCCATGCGTCGGAGCACCGCGAAGAGATACGGCCACTCCACCGTATCGAACGCCATAGTGGCGTCCAGGGAGAGCAGTACCGCTGGTTCCCGTATACTCTCCTTGCGAGCCAGGACCGCCTGTAAACGCCGCAAATTAAGCGAGGTATTGCGATTCTGCATGAAGCCGGACTGGTCCGGGTGAATTAGAGTGGCAAGGTGGGGGGTCAATCGCAACGCCAATAACTTGGCGAGTATCTCTGGCTCCGCGTTGAGCAGGGAAATGGGGCGGTAGGAAGTACATTCCTCCGCCGCCTTACCGGGTTTATGGATCGGGATGATAGCGGCCAGGCGCTGTTCACTCGGCAGCATTCCCAATTCTAGGCTGTCCTCGAGCATGGTAAGAAGATGGGGGGCAGTCGTCTGGGACGTTTGTTTGTACAATTCCACCGGGATGCCGTTGGGTCCCAGGGCTTTCCCAGACGCCAACGCCTCAGTCGCGTCCCTCACCTCCTGCACGGTAACATCGGCCTCCAACAAAAGTGCCTCTTCCGGCGAGAGACAGGGGATCGTCAGATCCTTGATGTAGTCATAGGCCTCCTCCGTCGTGAACCCCGCCTGAGGAGCGTAGATAGCTTCGTAATGATCCGCCAGCAGGTCGACAATAACCCCGGGGTCAGAGGTCGCCCGTCCGTCAGGCAGTGTCAGTTGAGCAATAACCCTGCCAGCCCGCTCCTTTTTATCGAGCCAGGCCAACATCTTTCCCGCTTTATCGCCCAGTTCGTACACTCTATGGCGGGTGGCCTGGAGTGACGCCCTCACCGATTCTCGCTGGTATGCCATCCATTCTACTCGGCACAGCCGGACCGCTTGGGCAGCTCCCAGAGATGGATTGGATTCCTGTCTAGAGATGGCCACTGTGAGGGCCTCCTCCAGGGCGCAGAGTTCTTGCTGTTGTGTTCTCCTGTGTGCCGTCACCGACGCAATCGCTTGCCCCCGCAGCACTGTTTTAAACGCTTCCCACAGAGTACTCTGGGAGGCCACTGAGCCCACATTCTCCCGAAAATAGTGCTCGGCAGTAGTGGTGAGTAATTTTTTCAAAGGGGCATGTTGTAAATAACTTGCATGGATCGGGAACGTACGGCACCTGTGCGCGCGGCGACTCGTGTACGTGAGCAGGAGAGGGGAGTGGTCGGAGATACCTCTGGGGCAGATGGCCACTTCTTCGACCCCACCAAGCCCTTCACCGGACATGAGCACATGGTCAATCCGTGATAGGCAATTATGTGTTGCTGAGTAGTATGTGTAATTTCTGTCGAGGGGGTGTTTGTAGCGCCAGCAGTCCGTCAGTCCCAAGGCGTCCAACAGGCCGGAGAGTCGCCCGCCTCCCCGCACCGTCGCAGCCTGTGGGTGTCTGTCAAGGGTATGGTCCACCACGTCATTGAAATCTCCCCCTACAACCAGTGTCGCTGTCGGTAATGCGAGGAGGAAAGAGGCTAGAGCAGTATGAGCTTCGGTGTGTAAATTAGGCGGGATGTATACTGACACGAAATTAAAGAGCTGGCCTTCCCACTGTACTGTTATCGCTGCGAAGCGGCCCTGAGTGTCCACCCTCGTGTGTGTGCATACCAATGGGAAATTTTTCCGTATAAGGATTCCAGTCCCTCTAGAACCAGACGAGAAGTCCGCATGGGTGACGAATTTGTATCCCCACCTGTCCATCGCTCTAGAGGCCGTGCCCACTAAATGGGTCTCCTGCAGCATAACTATCGCCGGCTTACAGCGTTTCAAATATTGTAAAACCAGGCCTCGCTTCACCTTATCACCCAATCCCCGAACATTCCATGTGAGTGCCGTCAGTGTCATAGAGCGGGAGGGGCTTGTCATGTGGAACTCAGGTGTATCCTGTGAGTGTGTCGCCATCTGTCAGGGTGCGGTATGAGTCCAGGAGGAATGAACGTAGTGGAGCAACGTCACCTATGACCAGGTCACCCTCATTCAGTGCAGAGAAGTTTGTGCTGTGCCAAACATAACAACAAATAAACCAAACAATACAACCGGTAAACAAAAAATCTAGAGCCAAAACAATCAACGTTCCCCCCCCACCCCCCTCCCTGCCTCCCTGCCGTACGGGTCTGAAACCACCCGCCTCCCCCAACTTAGCAGAGCGCTTTGTCCCATCCCAAACCATTGTACTTGCTTGTCGGGGTTATGAAGCTCTGCAATCCGACGGCAGCTCCATGAGTCCTCAACCGCCCAACTCAGAGCGGGGCCCCAGTGTCCAAAGTCAGTGTATGGCCCATGATCGCCGGCCCCTATTCCTCCGGATACTCTCTCTCCTCCAGACCCGGTTCTTCAAATAGATCTTGGCTATGTCCTTGCGATGGCACCTGGTCCGATTGATGTAGTGTTCCTCTATCGCGTTGACTTCTGCCTCCTCGCCTAGGTGCCTCCACACGTCGCCACCCGTCCAGCCAGTCCCTCGCAGCTTCTGGCGTGTCGAAGAACCATGCCTTGTGATTGTCCACGACTCTCAGTCTTGCTGGAAACAACATGGAGTATGGTATGTCCTTGTCCCGCAGGCTTTTCTTGACGTCGATAAAAGTCTTACGTCGTCGGGCTACCTCAGCTGTGTAATCAGGGAAGAACGCTATCGTAGAGTTTAACACTTTGATGGGGGCGGAATTCCTGGCAGTCTGAAGTATGGCATCTCTATCTCTGAAATTAAAGAGTTTAGCCAGCACCGGTCGTGGCGCCGCCCCTGGCTTCGGTGTCCCCCCGGGGACCCTGTGCGCTCTTTCAACAGAAAAGAAACGGGAGAGACCCTTCGGCTGCAGCTTCGTCGTAATGAGCTCCTCCACGTATAAATCCATTGAACGTTTGCCCTCCGACTCCGGTATGCCCAGGATGCGGACGTTGTTTCTTCGTGACCTCCCTTCTTGATCGTCCAGTCGTTCTTGCAGCTTCTTGGCAACCGCTTCCAGTCGTTCAGTGGCTAACTGCAGCTCAGAGGTGTCCTCCACCAAGGATTTAGTTACCACTTCCACCTGGGCTACACGCTCCGTCATCTTGTGGAAGTCCGCCCTCAGCAGCCCAACATCAGTAGAGATTGCTCCCACCGTCGCCTGCACACTCGTGAGCATCTTCATCAGATCCTCCAATGTCACCCGTTTGGCGCCCTCACCTTCCGGACTCTTGCCCACGGAGGGGCGACCCTCCGAATGATTTGCGGCAGACTTGTCGAAGGCAAATTTTTCCAGCTTCGCCTGTGCTGCGGCGGCCCTGGGACCTCTGTTCGCCATAGTTCTAGGTAGCCAGCACGTGGGGGGGGGGCTGCTTCACAGTGCAGCCTCAGCAACAAGATGGCGCCGATCGCCAAAGTTCCACCACTTCACCAGGTGCGCAAGTCCGTAGCGCTGTTGGACCCCCAAAGCAGACGTCTCTGTGCAGCACTAGGTGATCCTCCGTCAGTCGTTATCGCCACTGCCCCTCGCTGAATGCTACGTGGCTCAGAGTTGAGAAGCAGCGGGCGCTGAGGCCTCAGACGTGTCTCTGGTTATGGGCGCCCAACGGCTCTCGTGGTTCAGCCGTCTGCACACCCCCGCACCCAGGGGCCCCGGCACAATACTCGGGAAAGCAGCCACTGTCGGACTCAAGGGCCGGTGGCACTCCTCGCTCCTACCTCCCAGCCAGTCAAGCACGTCCTTCAGGGCGCTCCACCCGGAGCCCAGCAGACTTTCACTCTTGTGCTCTGAAGAGCAATGTCACAGGTCAGCCCACCGTCTTTTAGACAGGCATCAGTGCCAGGCAAAGTGAGCACTCAACTCACACTCTCCCCCTCCCGGCTTCGTACCGACTGTGAAGCCGGTCACGGGTCACTCGCAAGGTATCCGCACCTCAGGGCTGCACGGGCGAGGATCGAGGCTGCGCAGGGGGAGAACCCCCGTCCGGAGCGGCGCGTCGCCTCTGGGGAACACAAATTACCCTCGGCGGACCTCCGTCACCAGCGGCTCTTTCCGGTCCGGCCGCCCGCCTCAAGGCTACTTCCGGTCGGGCTGTGGTGCTGCGGCAGGTCGGCGCTTACACAAGCGGCAGGGCCCCTTCTGGACCGTCGGAGTTCCACCGGTTCTCTCTGCTCGATTTTGGCCGGGGAAGCGGTAACCGGCGTCGCTTGGTCTCCTCTACCAGAGCCCGCTTCTGATGGTACACTAGCTGCGGAGTAATAGTCGGATCAATGGAAATGGAGCCGCCTCGGTGTCAGAGCACCCGCGCTACACAGCCATCACGGTCGGCTCGTAGCCACGCCCCCCGGGCCAATCACTTTTAGCCCATCACCTGGTTACAAATTCCAAACTATCTCTCCCAGACAAGGAAAACTCTAATATGTGTATAGAACATGGCAGATAACCATCATTGGTTGCAGACGTTCCTGGGGGACTTGCTTGAGAATCATCCTTGATGTAGTGTCCAGCGTTTAAGAGATTGTTTCTAAATCCTCTGGTTCACAGATTTCTCTGTTACACCCATCAATAGTGATGGAGCATAAATGTTATCTGACGTCTACCTTTATCAATTCTCACCTGGAATAGATCATTACAACAAAAATAAAATTCTTAATGAAGACATGTTAACCGATTACGTTGAAAAACATAAGAGGCACATGATACATCGTAAAAAGCATGCAGAGTGTTCTAGTACAGTGATGCGAAAATATAAACAATGAGAGAAACCATGGGAACTACATATAACCGTATGTAAGTATTGAAATAAAATAAAATATATGTTAACATAGATAGATTCGTGATAATAACATTTAAATGTGCATCAAAATATTAAAATATATGTACCTGCTTTATGAGAATATTGTAATGAGAGTTGCTTATTTAGAAAGATTTAACATTGTGCAAACATGAGTTTCTGTCAAGTTTATGCAAAATACATGCATCTCAGAGTGACACATTAATGATTTGTTTTGAAAATGACAACGTGCAAGTGATGCTTATATGAATATTTTAACACTACTTAATACAGATGCATAGGTTCTTAAAGAAAATAGAATAACTGAAATAATGCATGAAATCGAAATGCTTTTATGAAATGTGTGATTAGTAATAATAATGTTGAATGGCAGTAATTCAGCTAATTTTCATGTAGGCCTCAAATGCGATTCCTGTCTTGTGCAAATGTAAAATTATACGAAGCAGTCATTTTAGCCACTGTGAGAACTTTCTGTGAAGTTTATTTTCTGTATTGGTTCACAATGGACTCACTTCTTGCTAAGAAACATACTCTACAGAAATGTAACAATATTATTGCAAACTCAGGGCAAGGCGCTTGGGACCCAAAGAACTGTGAGCAAAGTAAATCTCCACCTACTTCCGTGGAAGGGACGAAATGGGATACAATTGAATTTAAGGGATCTTAATGAAATTTGCAAAAAGGATTACTTAATTCTTCCGGATTTGTGTGATTCACTGATCACCCCACAACAACCCACTATGAGAGACCAATGAGAACCTCATGGACTGATGAAATTGATACATTAAGGCGTGTAAACCAGGAACTTTTTGAGGTATAGTTGCCCCTTCGGAGGAGTAGTGGGGGCTAGCTGTCATTTTTCCATTTTCCCTGCCTGGCATGCTGTTGGACTGACTTCTGATTCCTTATGACTCTCTTATGCTATTCCCATCTATACTGGGTGGTGAAGTCCTTAATTGAACTGAACTATTCCTAACTGCAACCCTTGAACCTGTACTTTGCTGGCTGGTAAAGATGGATAGAAAATAACCTTTCAGCTCAAGGGTTAGCTGACTCCTTCTGTGGCATGAGATGCTGCAGTTCTGACTTGCCCAGATTTATATGAAGACAAACCGAATCGACCAGCCTTGCTTTGGTTTGTATGATTGATAACCGAATCTCGAAATTCATTTTGTTTCTCTCCACATATAAACATCCTGCTGTCTTTTAATGCTTTCTACTGCATTGTGAGGCTACATGTACTAGTAATTTTGTCATTAAATCTGATTTGAAACGCAAATTCTTGATCTGTCCATCCAAACTGAGGTTATAGATAAATGTTTTTCATGAGTTATCTACATCAATTCTGTCTCTTTTTTTTACATTTCTTGTCAGGGTGTGTAACAGCATCTCAAAAAAGTTATGATAAAGGTTTTGAGATAACAATTATTTTATTGTATGTCCTCATAGAATAATTGTTTTCACGTTCTCCAAATATTCTAGTCCTTGTTAGCTCAACAAAAAGATCCATTGGAGGACCATGGTTTTCAGTATACAGATACACAATTGAGAAATCTGTGTGTTCATGAAACAGGAGGAAATGGGCCTGATGATTCAAAGCTTTGGTTTGATGTAAAGAGAAAAATGTAGTAAGCTTCACGCTGCAACAATAGTAATCAGCATTGCAGCAGGTTTCAGCAGCCCAAGGCAAGAAACATTTGTCTTTTAGCGTTTATCCCCTGTGAGTAGCTGGCTGTGATGTAGATCTTATAGTTATCCTATAACAGTGGGCCACTTCTTTTTCTGGCTAAGGATTTCATTTGTCAGGCCCGGTCGTGACATAAGATGCATGGTATGATGGGCCTTGGAGGTTCAGTCGTGCAGCATGAGCAGATCCCATGTGCTCTCGAGTACTACAAAGGAGGCTCAACTTCATAATTTATGATAACAGGCAGAAATGTGCCAAGAAGGTGCACATTTTATCTTTCTCAAGGTTTCCAGGCGCTCTAGAGAATGGATGTTATTTCAGCAGGTCCTGTCTTCCAAGTCAATTAACATTCTCTGTGGGTTTCGCATTTACTGGCTCAAGTCTGATGTTTGGTCATCTGCTTGATATAATCCTCTACTGCGGTGACCCTCCTCATCATAGTATCCAACCATGTAAGGGTGGATGCAAGGTCATTTTGTATTGCTTTTACTTCAGCTGCTGTTGATACTAGGTCCTTCATCCTGACTGATCATATGGTCATTGTTGGACTTGGCCCTTTCTGCAGGATCACCCGCAGACATTTTGTCTTCATCCTCCTGTTTTTTTAAACCGTTTTTGTTGGCTTTGGGGACTCTGCACACTTTAGCACTGATAGCCAGTGCTAAAGTGCTTGTGTTCCCTCCTTTATGCAAAGTACAATTAGCTTACATACAATTGGCACAATTATTTAATTTGTAAGTACCTAGTAAAGTGGACAACATGTATCTAGGGCCTATACATTAAATGTTACTGGCCTGCAGCACTAATTGTGCCCCCCCCCCACACTTAAGTAGCCTGTCAAACATGCCTCAGGCCTACCAATACAGCCTGTGTGTGCAGTTTTAAACTGACATTTCAACCTGGCCACACAGCTTTTACCAGGCCTAAACCTTCCTTTTTAATACATAGAAGTAATCCTTAGGGTAGGCCATAAGAATCTCATAGAGCAAGTGGTAGTGTATTTAATAAGTTGTGCATATACTTTTAACTTTTACATGTCCTGGTGGTGAAAAAAATCCCATATTTGGTTTTCACTACTGCAAGGCCTGCCTCTACCATAAGATGACACAGAGTTAACGTAGTACATTTCTTTAATAAGTGATAACTTCATATGGGAGCAGGTAGGAATGTTTAGTTTGGTGTATAAAAAATTGTAATCTAAAGTCCTCGTTAATGGCAAAGTAGGATTTGATGTCACAATTCTAAAAATTACACTTTTAGAAAGTTGGCATTTTCTTATACCAGCCATTTTGTGTCTGCAGCCAGTATCATGGGCACTTGACTAGGTGTAGCTGGTATTTGTTTTTTTTGTCCTGGTCCCAGACAGTGAGGCAAAGGACAATAGGTGTTGGGAGGATGGATCATCTCTGACTTTATATGGGGGGAGCGGTCAGCTACCACATTTACACATCTTAAAGGCTCTGCCTGTACATCTCATAAACGGCTTGACACTAGTCTTTGTGACCCCAGACAAGCTGGGACCTGGGCCGAGAAGCAGGAAATTCCAAACATCTCTGAGAGAGGAACCTTCACCTACTTTAAAGCTGGTACCAGGTGTAAATAATGGGCCCTCAGAACCAACTGTTCAGTTTACTTCGGGACCTGTGGACGACTCAGGAAGACTGCTGTGCTGCTCTACTCTTCTACCCTGCTACCTGAGCGAAAGTACTGGACCTGCATCTTGAACTCTGGACCACCAGTGTGACTCCAAGGGCTATTTGGCTGGCCTCCTGATCAGAGTCTCAGGGACAGAAAAGGCTTCAACCAGCTTCAACCCAGCACACAATTTTGTCAAGCGGGGAAGCCGCGATTTATTCTTTTATACTGCACAATTCTAGATGGATCTATTTCTCGCTTTTCCATTTTACATCAAAGGTTTGTCATCAAAGTTGAGTCCTTTATTTCTTGGTGCATGAGGTGACCCCCTGAGTGGCATGCAGCAGCCACGTTAAATCTCGTTTTGGGCTCTAGGGGTCAAGAGGACCTCGAGCTGTAGACTTTATGTCAAGAAAAATTCCCTTTGGGCGCCTTAATTCAGAGACAGCAATTATTTCAAACACATAGACAAATATTACACCACACAAAAATCTATCAATCGAAGCAATGCATAAAATGATAACACAATTCTATAAAAACCAATAGGTTCAGCTAGTGCAGTTTATTCATATACATTAAAAAAGAATTAAAATAGAGACATAATTAAAATTGGGAACACAGACAATATAATAAAGGAACAAATTATATACACATAGTCATCAACACTTCCTATTACTAAAGAAAGGGAAGGTACACAATAAGGCTTGATGTTCTGCAACAGTCAGAATAATCCTTGCTCAATGTATATTGTACTTCTCCCTTTATTTCAACGCGTTTCGACGGACAATGACAATTTTAGCCGCCTTCCTCAGGAATATATTAACTGTCTTCCCAAAAGATTTCTTAAAAGCAAAACTGCCTATAAGTTCGGGGAAGATAACCTCCTTCCTTGGTCAAAAAGTCCTCGTCCAGCGAGAAAATAGATTTATAGTTTGGACCACACAAGATTTGTCTTATAAAACCTCTCAGGGGTATGCTGCACTTCGTGTGTTTTCAGCCCCAAATCGAGGGATGTGAAAAAGGTTAAACGGTGATCAGTATATATTAAGTATGCACGCAGTAAGGTAGTCACATCAATAAAAATGGGGGTAATGATGCGTATCTACATACATCTCCTCAGGCGTAGAGATTTTATTTTGTAACGATAGACCTTGTCCCGAAGAGCTCTATCCAGCCTCTTAGCCTCTTAGTCTTGTATAATAAGATGTATACAGCCTCTCAAATGAGAGTGCGTCAACGTCCCGCGTGCAGACCCGATGAGTTTGTCGAAGAAACGAGCTGTAGAGCCAAGCATCTGGCTCGCCCACCTCCAGATGGGGCACACATAGTACCTAGAGGCGACTAAAAACAAAAGCAACTAAAACCTAAAGCAACGTCATCATCCCTTATGGGACTCCCTGTCTTCCTTACAGAACCAATTGTATATATATACTACGCCTAACCACACACGCAAGCTACAAAAGGCAGGAAGTGTGGTTGGGAAGGTATAGCTTTTTTTGTTTAAGGGAAGTGTTCAAAAGCAACAACAATCGGAATCACTTGCACTACTGCACAATGCACACTGCGCCAGTGCATGCACCTTTCCTTTTATTTAAAAGCATTCCAGCTCGAGGTGCACATGCACGCCTGTGTTGTGTGTGCCTCCCGGGGTACATGCGCTCTAACTCTATGGAGTCTCAAGGCAAGAACGGCATGTCCTGTGCCCTGCCCCAGCACAGTCTGTGTGTGTGTGTGTTTGTGTGTATGTGATGTGAGAGTGTGTTTGTATGGGTATGTGTGAGAGTGAGAGAGAGTATGTGTCTGTGTGCATACCCAGAAGCGCACACTGCACCAGTGCACGCCCCTCTCCTTTTATTTAAAAGGATTCACAGCTCGAGACGCACAGCCACACACACACAGCCACACACACACACAGACACACACACACAGCCCCACACACACAACCACACACACACAGCCACACACACACAGCCACACAGCTGCCACACACACAGCCGCACACACACATACAGCCACACACACACAGCCGCACACACACACACAGCCGCACACACACAGCCACACACACACAGCCACACACACACAGCCACACACACACACAACCACACACACACACACAACCACACACACACACAGCCACACACACACAGCCACACAGCTGCCACACACACAGCCGCACACACACATACAGCCACACACACACAGCCGCACACACACACACAGCCGCACACACACAGCCACACACACACAGCCACACACACACAGCCACACACATACAGCCACACACACACACAACCACACACACACACACAACCACACACACACACAGCCACACACACAGCCACACCCACACAGCCACAACCACACAGCCACATACACACAGCCACACACACACACAGCCACACACACAACCACACACACAACCACAACCACTCACACAGACAACCACACACACACACACACACCACCACGCACACCACCACACACACACACACAACCACACACACAACCACACTGTCAGTGCACACTTTCACCAGGCACAGGCACCATCAGTCGTCAGTGCACGCTTTCACGGGGCACAAACACCACCAGCCGTCAGTGCACGCTTTTACCGGGCCCAAACACCACCAGCTGTCAGTGCACGTTTTCATCAGACACACACCACCAGCCGTCAGTGCACACTTTAACCAGGTACACAAACCACCAACTGTCAGTACACGCTTCCACCGGGCACACACACCACCAGCCGGCAGTGCACACTTCCACCAGGCACACACACCACCAGCCATCAGTGCACAATTTCTACAGGCACACACACCACCAGCCAGTGCACACATCAATTGTTAACGCATCCACAAATAACTATTGTAGCAATCGCAGTATGGCGCACTTTACTTTCAAACATATTCATCTAAAGCGCAGCATGCCACCACTGCTACAAAAATAAATACACATTTTTTTGGCCTACAATTTATAGACTTTTGGTGCAATTGGTGTTGCAATATTAAGCAATTCCAATAGCTCAAACTTAATTAACCCGAGACCTATTGCATTGTAAATGCTTGTTTTGTATTGTGCATGCTTGGCATGGTTAAACAAGGAGGAGTCCAAGCATATCCGGACAAAACGAAAAACACCTGCAAAGTTTAAAGATCTAATCTTGGGGGTGGAGGGGGTCGAGGAGGGGGGGAGAGGGTCGCTGTTCCAAAGAAGAATTTTATGCAGTTGGTTGATTTTAGAAACGGGTTTCGAAGTTGTGTACCGATTAACCCAGACATGAACTCACAACGTCGCCTAAGAAATGGACCCCTTAAGAGCACAGGTGTTATGACTTCTGCTTATTAAACACTCTTCACTGAGAAAAAAACACTTTGTTGGTGTGTGAATCAAATCTTTATAGAAATAGTGACGGTTCTGTGGGTGAAATATATTAACAACAATGTTCTAAAGGTATCAGTCATAAATCTAATAATGCATTAAGTACCATACTAAAAAAAATTATTTGATGTCGCCATAGATGAACCGAAGAAGGAAACTGAACATATGGCCAAGAATTGTCAAAAAGAAACTCATATATTTAATAACAAATGGAGTTGAGCAGCATCAAAGATACTCAACAAGTGAGAGGTGCCCAGAGTGTAATGTGCACAAAGTGCTCAGAATTGTACAGGCGACGTAGAATGCTAAGCAAGTAAGTAGGTAAACAACCGTGAAAATGTCATGAACATGCATGGAAGAGTAAATAATTCACAATGATTCCATTGCTCATATGTGTATATATGTGTATATAGTAATCCACATCTTTTTCAGCCAGTATAATGTTGACGACCTTTCGACTTTTCATAATTCTGCAGGTCATTATCATGACAAAATTATTTGTTAATGGAACACTCCAAAAAAGGGATTGCTGCATAAAGGAATCATACTTTAAAAAAATATACTTTTTTATTGCAATCCAAAATTTCAAATGCATACATACATTTCCATTTCCAGATGAGGTAAATATCATATGAAAATAAAAATCCAAATTATTCCTGCAGAGGTTAACATACATTTCATGACATAAATTACTTACATATAAACAGGGGCTAAAAAGTACCTAAAAGCCAACCTAGGGTAAAAGTACAACATTAATTTCATATTATTCCTATATGTGAGTAATCATTGGGCCCCAAATTGACAGTCCTAGTGTCCGTTTCTGTGTCTCCTTGAGAGCGCATAAACTATGTTCTAGATTAAAAATAACGAAGAATCTCGCCCTCCAAATTTCGAAGGTTGGGACCTCTTTTTGAAGCCATAAGGAGGCTATACAAAGACGGGCTACCGCCACTGCTATGAAGATTGGGTATCTGAATTCAAAAGCTGATTGTCCTTCCATTACATCTTCCCCTGTACCCATTAACATAATAGACAGAGTAATATTAATTTTAACTCCCGTAATTTCCGAGAGAAACTTCTCAATATGGTCCAGAAGTTGAGTCAAAAAAATATGAATAATATCAGCCACATCTGCCCCACATCTAAAACATTTCCCATCATTAAGCCCCCCCCCTTTCATCATCTTCACAGGGTATGGTATAAATCAAATATGGTTTTAAAATGTTGTGTTCTTAAATTGGCTTATATTAAAGTTTTCCCTGCCATATCAATTGATTGTTCTATGTGTATTTCCTGCTCTCCTAATCTATTTCTCCATCTTATGGTTTGGGTTTCCAAATCATCTCTCTGCGTATCTAATAAACAACTGTAGATCCCACCGATTCGTTGTTTCCGTCTGATAGCCTCAACTAATAAATATGGCTCTATTGTCCTTTTTCAACAGGAAGTCCCTCATCTGAAGACATTTTTAAAATTCCATTTGGCGGAGTTTATATTCATCGGCTAACATCTGAAAGGAGAGCAGATCTCCATCCTTATATAGTTTACCTATATATGTAACTCCCTTGTCCTTCCATATCTGAGCATCTCTGTCGGTGAAAACAGCAGGTAGTAAAATGGGTGTGTTTATTGGAGTATAAAAACAACCCCCTCGATTTGTAGCTTTTTCCGCACTGCTCTCCACACCTTGTAGTTAGCCATTACTACCTAAAAGCGCGTCCTCTTGAAATAGTTATAGTCCAACTTTCTAAACAGACAATTCCTTACTTCTGCCCCATGTAACATCTGATATATGGGGGGGTATTCTGCGGGGTTAGTAATATCTTCACCAGTGAGCATTATTCTGATGTTTTGCAAAATACATGCATAGTAAAAAAAATTGAAATCGGGTACCGCCCAACCCCCTTTCTCCTGAGGTAATGACATAAAGCGCATTGCCCTTCGCGATTTCCCTAGGGCCCATAAAAATCTTATACAACATGATTGTAATTGCTGTAACTGTCCCTTAGATAGTTCTAGTGAAACGGACCTAAAGAAATATAAATCTTTAGGTAAGATTACCATTTTTAAGACGTTACATCTCCCAACCATTGTGAGGTGTAAACATTCCATTTTATCTAATTGTTTCTTAACACTCGTAAGAATAGAATTCCAATTCATTTTAACCAATTCATCCAGACAGACCCTGATTTTAATCCCCAGATAGCTGACTTCATCAGTCACACTGGGGTCTTGGACACCTGTCTGGTTAGTACAGAATATTTGTGTTTTAGATGCGTTAAGCTTATACCCAGAGACCACTCTAGATTTATGTGCCATTAGCTCTATCTCTGAAATTGCTGAAGCCGGGTCCGATGTTAAAACCACCACGTCATCTGCATATACTAATACTCGCAGCTGTTCCAATCCGCATTCAACAGATTTAATTCTCAAGTTGCCTTCTAACATGGTCAAAAATGGATTTATATATAAAGCAAATAACAATGGAGAGCACGGGCAACCCTGCCTTGTGCCTCTTGTTATATACACCGGTGTTGACTCTAACCCGCTAATGCAGATTCAAGCTTTAGGGGTCTTATATACAGCTTGAATTGCTTGAATAAAGCCAGGGCCAAACCCTACAGATCGTAATGTGCCCCAGAGAAAGCTCCATGACACGCGGTTGAATGCCTTCTCGGTGTCTAATAAAACTAAGCCTAAGGTAGTGCCCTGTACATTAGCTTTGTCCAGCAATGTTATTAGCCTGTTGATGTGAGTTACAGTACCCCTAGTGGGTATGAACCCATGTTGTCTCAAAGATACCAGTGGGGTAATATCATTTGCTAGGTGGGTGGCTAGAATTTTTGTATATATCTTCCCGTCGGCAGTTAGTAAAGAAATTGGTTGATACAACCCTGGGAGCTCTGTTGATTTATCTTTCTTTCTAAAAACAATTATATTTTCTTCCTCCCATGATGGGGGAACTACCCCATCTGTGCTTGCTGTAGGGTAGTCAGTAGCTCAACTTCTAATTCCTGAAAGAATGTTCTTTATACTTCCAGAGGTTGCTTATCTGGACCCGACGCTCTGCCATTATTAAGGTTATTTATTGCCACTTCTAATCCTTCCATCGTAATAGGTTCATCTAAAGTCTGTGCCTCTGTTTGCCCCACTTTAACACACTCTATGTCCTTGAAGAATGTATCCATATTATCTTCCCCGTAATCATCCTCTGTATATAACACTTTATAAAAAGAATGAAATATTTCAAGTATTTCCTGTGGGATTTCCACTAAATTCGCGTGTCCTTTCTTCATCCTTTGAATTCTCTGTGCCGCCTCTTTAGACCTTCCCCTTTGTGCCAAGCACGGCCCAGTAGCTTCGCCAAACTCACATCTCTCTCCCTTAAACACATTAAACTTAATAGCAATTTCTCTGCTCCAATGAAGGGTAATTCTGGCTTTGCATCGGGCTACCTCTGCTTGTGACGGGACAGTATCCCCTCCGGTCGCTATCTTCCGCATCAATTCTACCTCTGTCAACCCGAGCCTCCCATAAAGATCTTGAACCTCAGCTCTAAGTTCTTTCTGTTTGTGTAGCCTATAACTCAGCGTCTCCCCCGCTAAACCCTGCTTTTAGGGCATCCCAAACATATGGTTGTTTTTTAGGTCGATTTATGGTTAATTTCCAAGAATTGCTGAATCCAATCCTTCATGTGATTCATAAAATTAAAATCTTTTATAAGTTTACGGTCAAACAAAAAGGATCTCTGTGTGGAGGCGTTACTGTTACTCCTAATTGGGATATCTATCACTAATGGGCCATGATCTGATGTGATTCTTGGGTAAACTTGTATTCTGGCACCCGTTAATAATTCTGATGGCACAAAGAAATAATCAAGTCTAACCAATTTGTTGTGGGTATAAGAAAAAAATGGAAAGCCCAGGTCTACTGTCTGCAACATAGACCATGCATCTTTCAGGCTATGATCCTCCACCAAGTGCTATAACACCTTGAAAAATCTTTGTTTTCTGCCTGTGTAGTTTTCCCACCCATTCTGAAGATCTAAGTGGATATTAAAGTCCCCACACAGAATCAGAGGGGTAGGCCATGATGCTAATTCCAGATTAAGACCTTCTAACACTGTGGCTTCATCAAAGTTAGACCCATACACCGAGCAAACAGTAAAAACAAATTCCCCCCTCACACATTACCTAATTGCCCAGCGGCCTTGGTTATCAACCGCTATTCTACCGGTGCTTGTATCCCCTTCTTTGCTAAGATGGATACTCCGCGATTAGTGGTGGACTGTTGTGTGCAGGCTAGTACTATATACCCCAGCTCGCTGAGAACTCTCTGATTATCCCATGAAATGTGGGTCTCTTGGAGACATACCAAGTCCGGCTGCATCACCCGCAGCTCCGCAGCAACCCTTTGCTGTTTCATATTATTGTTTAACCCACAAACATTAAAAGAACATACCCGTAAGTTACCCTGATTCTTTTTATCCCCATCAAAGACTTCTGTGCCTCTCCATTTTATAACCTTATCTCCTGAAATCCATATCCATATTCTCATTCTTATCTTCAATGTACTGTGGATTGCATTTTCTATTTTACCCACCACCCGTTCCTGACCAACCCCCTCCCCCCTCCTCTACCCAAAGTGTAGCCAGTGGACTGACTCCACCCCACCCCCCACCCCTCCTGTAACGAGGATCTAGGACCCATGGTCCCGGTGATGGATAGCTAAATTCTCACAAGGCCCCCCCATATATCTGACATATTAATAGAGTGCATTGTAGCCCGACTAAGTATTAATTTCATACAATCAGCCTGAGCATATAAGATAGTATCTTTATACAGCCGGCGTGAATCCCATCCCTTTAGATTTCCTGACTATTCATATATGCCATACCTACACGTACCCCTGCATCAAACGCAAATATAAGAAGAAAAAAACCATAGGAAGGGTCTTCGCATAATAATGGCTACCAGTAAATCACACAACAACCTTATGTGCCCCCTTTCCCTGGCCCTGATGAACCTAGACAATCAATTGCAAGTGTTCCTTGGCTTTAACTTCTGACGTAAAAAACTGTGTCTGTTTTTTGTAGGTAACTTTTAGTGTGGCTGGGTTCAACAAAATTGCTTGAGCCCCTTTACTCTGAAACGGATTGATAAGCTGCCTTAGTTGCCAGCGTTTCTCTACCGTCTGGTGGCAGAAATCCAGTCTTACAAAAAATTCTGATCCTTTCCCCTTTCTATTTCTATCGGGTCGCGCTAGCTCATACACAGCTTGCCGGGCTAAGAAATTATTGACCGATATCAAGATCGCTCTAGGTCTAATCATATCTTGCCCCGGTCTTGATCGCTGAGTAAATGGGAATCTATGGGCTCTCTGTATTAGTTGATTCCAATCCCACTGTGATAATTCCGGGAAGGCTTCTGAAAACATATCTACCACAATGTTCTTATATTTATGCCTTCCACCCCTTCTACTATACCCAAGATTCTTAAATTGCTACGCCGCAGGCGAATTTCAAGGTCTGTGAGTTTCCATAATGTATCATCCTTTGATGCCTGTGCCAATTCTATCATAATTTTTTGAGCTGCTAATTCGTTCTCAATTTTAGAAATCTAAGTTTCTGCTTCCGTGACTCCTTCTTGTAGATCAGATTGAGTGACATCTCTTCAGGGTTCCTTTTCTCTAACCAGGTCAGTTCCTTAACTGTGGCACCTCCATTTCTTCCTGTCCCAGTTGAGAAAGAATAGTCTCATACCAAAGCATCCTCCCCTCCATCTCCTTCATCCAAGTTGGTATTATCTATATGGCCTGTGTTTTTTCGGACTGTCTGAGGGGTAGTTCTGACATTACTTGACTCGCTGCTCGTTGATGCCCTCATTGATCCCATCTTGAGCTCCAGGTCATTCTAATTTCCTGACGAATACGAAGGGTCGGAGAGGGAGAAAAAGTCACCAGAGTCGACTTCTTTAACTGGGACTTGCAGAGTATTATAACCATCCCCCCTTCCCTGTGGCTGGCCGACTTTCCCCATAGATGTTGTTTCTATGGGTGTGCGTGCTCTACCTCGAGACGCATTCAGGGGCATTGTGACCAAGCCTCTGAGTTCCCTGGGCTTACTCGCTCTGCCCTCACCGCCGACGCCTCCTCGTACTGCAAGCTGTAGCAGGAGTGACGCCAGCTGAAGCCCGAAGATCTTCGCGCTCTGATCCAAGAGACTGCAGTCAAGAGGGTCATAGCCTCAAAAACCTCCAGTTTGTCCTGTGATTTTTCCCCGGGAGATCCGGCCACAGATTGACGACGTTAGCTCAGGGGGGGGAGAGTGCTTCAGAGCAGCCGCCATCTTGCATCCTGCCATAAAGGAATCATACAAATGCACTCTTGCCAGCTGTAATGTACAAACCTTGTTATGGCTGCCTTCACACATACCCTGTCTGTAATCCCATGATGTTTGGAAGGAGTGGGGTTTGAGGGGAAGAGTGCAGGCACAAATAGTGTACGATCAGGGGTACTTGGAATAGATGGTGACAAGGGAGATTATTGAAGTGTCCTAAGTAGGAGTTGGCCAACAGATTGAAAAATCGATCAGAAAGGGTGGTAGCCACCTCTTACAGTGATGAAGACGGTCCTACTACTAGTCTAGTCAACTTGCCTACTCTGTAAAGGAAGGGTTATTGCTCCCGGGAATACCTGACAAAAGAAAGACACAATAAAGAGCAGAAAGTGTAGCAAGGCCACTGGAACCAAGTAGAGTTGTAGCCAATGGATGTAGGTGCATACCTGGAGGTGGGGCCTGAACTGCTCTCTCTCCTTTTTAATTTCTCTACCATTGGGCCAATCACTTTTAGCCCATCACCTGGTTACAAATTCCAAACTATCTCTCCCAGACAAGGAAGACTCTAATATGTGTATAGAACATGGCAGATAACCATCATTGGTTGCAGACGTTCCTGGGGGACTTGCTTGAGAATCATCCTTGATGTAGTGTCCAGCGTTTAAGAGATTGTTTCTAAATCCTCTGGTTCACAGATTTCTCTGTTACACCCATCAATAGTGATGGAGCATAAATGTTATCTGACGTCTATCTTTATCAATTCTCACCTGGAATAGATCATTACGACAAAAATAAAATTCTTAATGAAGATATGTTAACCGATTAAGTTGAAAAACATAAGAGGTACATGATACATCGTAAAAAGCATGCAGAGTGTTCTAGTACAGTGATGCGAAAATATAAACAATGAGAGAAACCATGGGAACTACATATAACCGTATGTAAGTATTGAAATAAAATAAAATATATGTTAACATAGATAGATTTGTGATAATAACATTTAAATGTGCATCAAAATATTAAAATATATGTACCTGCTTTATGAGAATATTGTAATGAGAGTTGCTTATTTAGAAAGATTTAACATTGTGCAAACATGAGTTTCTGTCAAGTTTATGCAAAATACATGCATCTCAGAGTGACACATTAATGATTTGTTTTGAAAATGACAACGTGCAAGTGATGCTTATATGAATATTTTAACACTACTTAATACAGATGCATAGGTTCTTAAAGAAAATAGAATAACTGAAATAATGCATGAAATCGAAATGCTTTTATGAAATGTGTGATTAGTAATAATAATGTTGAATGGCAGTAATTCAGCTAATTTTCATGTAGGCCTCAAATGCGATTCCTGTCTTGTGCAAATGTAAAATTATACGAAGCAGTCATTTTACCCACTGTGAGAACTTTCTGTGAAGTTTATTTTCTGTATTGGTTCACAATGGACTCACTTCTTGCTAAGAAACATACTCTACAGAAATGTAACAATATTATTGCAAACTCAGGGAAAGGCGCTTGGGACCCAAAGAACTGTGAGCAAAGTAAATCTCCACCTACTTCCGTGGAAGGGACGAAATGGGATACAATTGAATTTAAGGGATCTTAATGAAATTTGCAAAAAGGATTACTTAATTCTTCCGGATTTGTGTGATTCACTGATCACCCCACAACAACCCACTATGAGAAACCAATGAGAACCTCATGGACTGATGAAATTGATACATTAAGGCGTGTAAACCAGGAACTTTTTGAGGTATAATTGCCCCTTCGGAGGAGTAGTGGGGGCTAGCTGTCATTTTTCCATTTTCCCTGCCTGGCATGCTGTTGGACTGACTTCTGATTCCTTATGACTCTCTTATGCTATTCCCATCTATACTGGGTGGTGACGTCCTTAATTTAACTGAACTATTCCTAACTGCAACCCTTGAACCTGTACTTTGCTGGCTGGTAAAGATGGATAGAAAATAACCTTTCAGCTCAAGGGTTAGCTGACTCCTTCTGTGGCATGAGATGCTGCAGTTCTGACTTGCCCAGATTTATATGAAGACAAACCGAATCGACCAGCCTTGCTTTGGTTTGTATGATTGATAACCGAATCTCGAAATTCATTTTGTTTCTCTCCACATATAAACATCCTGCTGTCTTTTAATGCTTCTACTGCATTGTGAGGCTACATGTACTAGTAATTTTGTCATTAAATCTGATTTGAAACGCAAATTCTTGATCTGTCCATCCAAACTGAGGTTATAGATAAATGTTTTTCATGAGTTATCTACATCAATTCTGTCTCTTTTTTTTACATTTCTTGTCAGGGTGTGTAACAGCATCTCAAAAAAGTTATGATAAAGGTTTTGAGATAACAATTATTTTATTGTATGTCCTCATAGAATAATTGTTTTCACGTTCTCCAAATATTCTAGTCCTTGTTAGCTCAACAAAAAGATCCATTGGAGGACCATGGTTTTCAGTATACAGATACACAATTGAGAAATCTGTGTGTTCATGAAACAGGAGGAAATGGGCCTGATGATTCAAAGCTTTGGTTTGATGTAAAGAGAAAAATTTAGTAAGCTTCACGCTGCAACAATAGTAATCAGCATTGCAGCAGGTTTCAGCAGCCCAAGGCAAGAAACATTTGTCTTTTAGCGTTCATCTCCTGTGAGTAGCTGGCTGTGATGTAGATCTTATAGTTATCCTATAACAGTGGGCCACTTCGTTTTCTGGCTAAGGATTTCATTTGTCAGGCCCGTCGTGACATAAGATGCATGGTATGATGGGCCTTGGAGGTTCAGTCGTGCAGCATGAGCAGATCCTATGTGCTCTCGAGTACTACAAAGGAGGCTCAACTTCATAATTTATGATAACAGGCAGAAATGTGCCAAGAAGGTGCACATTTTATCTTTCTCAAGGTTCCCAGGCGCTCTAGAGAATGGATGTTATTTCAGCAGGTCCTGTCTTCCAAGTCAATTAACATTCTCTGTGGGTTTCGCATTTACTGGCTCAAGTCTGATGTTTGGTCATCTGCTTGATATAATCCTCTACTGCGGTGACCCTCCTCATCATAGTATCCAACCATGTAAGGGTGGATGCCAGGTCATTTTGTATTGCTTTTACTTCAGCTGCTGTTGATACTAGGTCCTTCATCCTGACTGATCATATGGTCATTGTTGGACTTGGCCCTTTCTGCAGGATCACCCGCAGACATTTTGTCTTCATCCTCCTGTTTTTTTAAACCGTTTTTGTTGGCTTTGAGGACTTTGCACACTTTAGCACTGATAGCCAGTGCTAAAGTGCTTGTGTTCCCTCCTTTATGCAAAGTAAAATTAGCTTACATACAATTGGCACACTTATTTAATTTGTAAGTACCTAGTAAAGTGGACAACATGTATCTAGGGCCTATACATTAAATGTTACTGGCCTGCAGCACTAATTGTGCCCCCCCCCACACTTAAGTAGCCTGTCAAACATGCCTCAGGCCTACCAATACAGCCTGTGTGTGCAGTTTTAAACTGACATTTCAACCTGGCCACACAGCTTTTACCAGGCCTAAACCTTCCTTTTTAATACATATAAGTAATCCTTAGGGTAGGCCATAAGAAGCTCATAGAGCAAGTGGTAGTGTATTTAATAAGTTGTGCATATACTTTTAACTTTTACATGTCCTGGTGGTGAAAAAAATCCGATATTTGTTTTTCACTACTTCAAGGCCTGCCTCTACCATAGGATGACACAGAGTTAACGTAGTACATTTCTTTAATAAGTGATAACTTCATATGGGAGCAGGTAGGAATGTTTAGTTTGGTGTCTAAAAAATTGTAATCTAAAGTCCTCGTTAATGGCAAAGTCGGATTTGATGTCACAATTCTAAAAATTTGCACTTTTAGAAAGTTGGCATTTTCTTATACCAGCCATTTTGTGTCTGCAGCCAGTATCATGGGCACTTGACTAGGTGTAGCTGGTATTTGTTTTTTTTGTCCTGCTCCCAGACAGTGAGGCAAAGGACAATAGGTGTTGGGAGGATGGGTCATCTCTGACTTTATATGGGGGGAGCTGTCAGCTACCACACTTACATATCTTAAAGGCTCTGCCTGTACATCTCATAAACGGCTTGACACTAGTCTTTGTGACCCCAGACAAGCTGGGACCTGGGCCGAGAAGCAGGAAATTCCAAACATCTCTGAGAGAGGAACCTTCACCTACTTTAAAGCTGGTACCAGGTGTAAATAATGGGCCCTCAGAACCAACAGTTTACTTCGGGACCTGTGGACGACTCAGGAAGACTGCTGTGCTGCTCTACTCTTCTACCCTGCTGCCTGAGCGAAAGTACTGGACCTGCATCTTGAACTCTGGACCACCAGTGTGACTCCACGGGCTATTTGGCTGGCCTCCTGATCAGAGTCTCAGGGACAGAAAAGGCTTCAACCACCTTGAACCCAGCACGTGGACTCTGCCTGGTATGATTCTTGCCCCCTAGTGGTGCCACTCCAGTCCTGGACCCTTGGAAGTAGGACTGAAAGTGCTCTGCCAGCCCAGTGTGGCCCTGTGAGCAAAACCGATGCAGCATGACACATCTCCTTGCAGCTCCATTTCAGAACCGCTGCAGCACGACGTATCCCTGATTCCGGACTTCGCATTGCAGGCTGGAGACTCCTTGGAACCGGTGCTGTACAACACATACTTGACCCAGGCCCTTGTATCGCAATCTCCTCATCGACGACATCCTCGACGACCACACAGGACCTCGCATCGCAGCACCGCAGCTTCTTCGGAACCGCCGCTGAGCGACACATCCTTGCTGCTGAACTTTGCAAGCCCCTCATTGATGGCATCCTCAACGACGACAAAGGACTTTGCATTGCAACAACGCATCTTTCTCGGAACCACTGCTGTGTGGCGCATCCTCAACGGGGATCTCGCAACGCTCCACAAACCAGGTTTTAAAGTACTTTGTTCAGTGGGCCTAACTGGGTCAATGTATGTGGCCTGCACTTCATCGCGGTCGTCCTGAACTGTAACTTTATTCTGGTCAGCCGCAACCAGATAACACAGTTGGCAGTTTGTGTATCTAGGCACTACTTTGACTTAAATCTTTTAAATTGTATTACTCCAGTTCTACTGATTTGAGTGTTTTGGACTCAAACAATTTATTAAATTCAACTCTATGTTTTTTAATTGGTGTAGGATTTTTGATGTGTTGTGTTTTTACTTTAATACTGTTTGAAATGCTACATAAATACTTTGCACATTGCCTCTAAGTTAAAAGCCTGACTGTTTTTGTGCCACGCTACCAAAGGGTTAAGCACAGGTTAAATTGGGGTTTGCTTTTCACTCTGACAAGAATTGGGGTTGCTACTTGAGTAGGGTTTCTTCTCTCCTTTAATCAGTGACCCAATTTTCAACAGTTGTCTTTATTGATGTCAGTTTTCTATGCACAATCTCTATCATAATCTCCTGAGCACCTTCTGAGGAGGGCAATTCTCAAACAGAGCCTCCAGCATGAACTCTCTAGCACATTTACGGGAGATTGTTTAAACAGCCATGGCAGGCCTAACAATGACTGCTTCTGCAAAGAGAAATTGGTGGGTTAGCTAAGGTTTTGACTTGAAGCACAGCTTAGTCGACTGGTCCAAGTTGTTGTACGACAAGCTGTGACCACAAAGAGAATGTTAAAGCAGAGGTTTCCTCGGGCACCGGTCGCTGAGACCATATAGAGAATGTGAAAGCAGAGGTTTCCTCGGGCACAGGTCGCAGTCCACACATAATCTCGGCAAAAGAGGATGGCTTGTGCTGTGCAAACACTGAGGGCCAGATTTATCAAAGTGTTGCATCACCCTTGCGTCATGCAAGGTAACACGAGGGCAACATGCCACTAAAGTCAGATATACCATGCCTCACAAGGCTCCCTTGCCTGGCCCTGCAATACTTAGTAAACTTGGAGTAACGCAAGTCAGCACAGCTCACTGCCTTGCCTTACTCTGCCCCAGAGAGCCGTTCCATGTAAGGAGCATGGGTGTTCCCATGCATCGACCCATGGATTTTGCTGCATTCCCAGATTTAACAATGAGTGGTAGACCTGGGAATGCGTCAAAATGTTACGACCCTCCTAAATGCTAACGCTTCTCAAGGAAGACGCAACAAGGAGAAATATCTTTATTTCCCCTCGTTTTTTTATCTTTCTATGTGTGCTGCATTCTGCAGCACAAGTAGAGAGGAAAAAGTCACTGAGGATTGCTTTTGTGCATAAAGGTCTCCCTTCCTGGACAAAAAGAAACCTGCCTGCAATGCAGGCGCCCTTGCACCATGACGCAAGGATGCCTGCATTGGCGCTAGGCAGCCAAAAGTGTGCCCATGCAAGGAGAGAACAGGAATGTGCTATATAATGTTAAATATGGTGCATTCCGTACAAACGCCATCTTCTATTTCCGGGCCTAACACTGGCTAAGGGAGACAGTGCCCAGGCCTGGAAGGCTGAGGGAGCACTGTCACTCAAGGTGTGGAAGAGGAGTCTTGACTTTTTGTATGGATTTAGAGCTCCCGGTCTCTGAGGCAAGAGGATGCCTCCGGAAACATTACAAAATCTGAAAAAGGTGGGCGGAGTATAGGGGAATGTATCTAGAGCCTCCTTCCCCTTATCGGATGTTAATGAATCCCTTTCATGATACTAGCTAGTTGGTATATACGTACTACTTGTAATCGTTATGCATGTGTATAGCAGAATTTTCTCCTTTTTCTAGGTTTCATATATCAGTCAAGGGGAAGCAATGTGGCACAGTTGGATTTTTTCTGTTCTTTATTTTTATTATAATGTATTGTTTTTGGAATCAATCCACTATGATTGCTGGAAATGTTGTTTCACATATTTGTCACTTTACATGTTGGAAATGGGTACCCTATGAGGCCCACGTCTTTCATTGGATGTCAGCAATAAAAACATGTTGTGGAAAAAAAAATGTGGTGCAATCCTGCGCTCTTTCTTTCATGCAGCGCAGCCAGGTGTCTAGCTTTACTGCATTACATGAAATATTGATAATTACGCCCCTTCATCGCCTGGGCTAAGAAATCCCCCAGACTAGAGGCAGATTGCTAAAGAAACAGGTCCGACTCTGGCATATTTTTCTCTTCCTTCAATGCATTGGGGTCACATAGCTGTCTCCATATAAGAAAGGCGATTTTTCACCTGGGTGAAAGCAAAGGATGTTCCTCAGGACGTTTTAGGCATCAGATCACGCAGTAAAAACGTGTAAAGGGCAGAGATGTGCAAAGCACAAATCAATAGGAAGCACCTGTAAGTATTTGGGGTCATATTTATCAAGGTCTTGCATCGCCCTTACCCCACTCACAGGGATGCAAGGGTGACGCAAAACATAAATGAGATTTATCAAGCCACGCAAGGCCACCTTGCAAGGGTCTGAATGGTTTAATAAATCTAGAGTAACGCAAAGCAGGGTGAAGTGCCATTGGTGGTGGGTATTCATTCCCACTCATCCACCCATGCATTCTGACACATTACTCGATTTACCAACACTGATAGACCTGGGAATGCATCAGAAATATACAGCTTCCCACCAGAGATGCAACAAGGAGAAATATCTTTATTTCTCCTTGTTGTTTCCTCTTTCAAAGTGTGCTACATGCTGTTGCACATTTAGAAAGAAGAAAATGCCTCTGCAGATTGTTTTTGTGCAGGAAGGTGCAATGCTGCCTACAACGCAAGCAAGCACCCTTGCACCATGGTGCAAGGGTGCCTGCATTGGTGCTAGGCAGCAATGTGTGCCAATGCAGGCAGAGAGCAGGGATGCTCTGTATCATGTTAAATACAGTGCATTACTGCCCTTTCCCTTTCACGCAGCGCAGCAAGGTGCCTTATTGTGTTGTGTGACAATATTGATAAATATGAGACCAGTCTCTGGGTTCCCCAAGAACACACCACCATCCTGTGACACAAGTGGTATGGTTGCTTGTCCTTTTCCTTTTTATTTATGCCCAGATATGGGTTCATAGTAATCACTCCACAAGACCTACAAATCCTCTGACTGTGCTACTTTACTCCCAGTCCACATGACCAGGTGGGGGAGGACCTGCACACTTCGCAGAGTGGATAGTCCCCTGTTACCAGCCTTCTCTCAGAGTGTTTATGCACCACTCTACTTGTACACAAGGCTGTCGTCAGCAAACAAGCATACCATCCAAGAGCTGCCAGTTTTTGCACTGTGCCTTTTGCAGGGGGAGCTCAGCAGCTATTTATGTGAGTAGCCTCGTACATTGAAGCAGGCCTCACCTTCATGCTTAGATTGGTGGAAGCTCCTCAATCCTTAAAGTGTCGTTGCGAAATCCCCGACATGTTGGACCTAGCCAATGAGTGGCAGGATCAGTGGAACCTTTATCAGGATCTGGTCATTGGTTGTAGTCAAGCACCCCTTCAACCATTGATTTGAAATAAAATCCGAGATGCCAAATATTAATAACTGTTCTAAAACAAACATAAATCCATTTAATGATGCATGTATTACATATTTATAGTGTGTCAAATTTTCTTTTAAATGAAAGTGTGCTCAGAGTCCCTTTAATGTGACCCCAAATCTGACTAAGTGCTATGGTAGAACACATGGAGTAGACTAAATTTAATCCCATCGCATCAACCCTTCTTTTTCACTTTTTATAGTTTAAATCTCTTTATTGATATTACAACAAACGAAAAAGAGAAGGTAGGCACTCTGCTCCATTAATAGTACATACAAGTGACCCTCAGGTCGAAATTGGTGGCATTACCGAAGTAAACAGCATGGAGTGGGCCCTCACTCAACAAAGGAGAAAACCCCCAAGATAAAGAACTCTTACCCCTCCTCGCCCCATTCCCTTCCCCCCTCCCCCGTCCACCGGAAACAACAAGGAAAAGAAAGAGGAAAATACAGAAAGCAATGAGCAGTTCTCAGCGTCGAGTTTGGTGTGTCTTACGTGGTTTAGCTGCTGGGAGTTGCGTATCTGAGAGACAAAGGAGTCGTAGATACTGGGGACAGGTTAGTTCCCGAAACTCTGACCTCAATAGTGTGAGAAAGGGTCACCACAGATCAGGAAATTCAGCCCCTCTGCCTGCCAATGTCAGGGTAAGTTTCTCCATTCCCAACACCGTCCACAGTCTCTGGAGCCAGACTGTGTGTGTTGGTGGTGGAAGGGAGCGCCAATGAGCAAGGATGTTTTGAGTCGCCGCTCCCAAGGCAATAGCAATCAATCGACCTCTACGTGATTAAAGAGAATAGGTGAGGGGATTGGGCAGGCTCAGAAGAACATAGGAGGGAAACCTTGGAATCTGTGTATCTAAATGTGTGTCTACATCGTCTAGGACTGTGCTCCAGTAAGGTTGGAGAACCGGGCAACTCCAAAGGACGTGTTCCAGTGTGCCCACCTCCCCGCATTCCCTCCAGCACCGGTCGCTCCTGTTCTTATCAAACTGGTGTATGCGCTCGGGGGTATAGTACCAATATGTGACTACCTTCGTTAATGTCTCCGTAAGGCCCATATGGTACAGCTGAGTGCCTGGCTCTGAAGTAGATTTCCTCCCACTCTTTGTGGCTCAGGGTCATCCCCAGTTCCCACTCCTACCGGACGCGGCCTGCATTGTACGTATAGGTAGTGGTGGTCAACAGCATTTTATAGAGATCAGATATTAGCTTCTTGTCGGAAGCGCGCGTTATTAACCACTTCTCCTATGTTGTCAGGAGGCGCTGTGCTTGTGGTCTGACTTTGGGGTGCATGGCCCAGTGTCGAACCTGTAGGTATGGCAGTCGCTCCCGCTCCGAAAGATCATAGATGTCTCTAAATCGCGGAAAAGGAAGAATGCCGTCTAGATCAAAGAGATGTCCCAGGGACCTGCAGGGAGAGGAGCGCCATGATTTGAAGGTGGAAGCCTCCGTGCCAGGGTGAAATTCCAGGTTGTCGAATAACGGCGTGAGAGGCGACGGAAAGGTGGTGATTTGTTTAGAGGTGTTCGTGTGATCCCATGCGTCCAGGATCGTGCTTGTGATATATGAGGCATAGAGATTCGGAGGTCTATGCTGTCGACTGAGGAATGACACCCCTTGGAACGGTCGACCCGCCACTGCTCAATCTTGGAACAGCCAATGCTTATCAGACTCCTGGCGTTGCCACGCCACTAAGTACCTAAGTTGGGTTGCATAGAAATAGAGTTGTAAGTCGAGAAGTCCCACTCCACCCTTCTCTGGTGGCAAAGCCGCTACTCGATGGCGGAATCGCGGCTTGCGGCCATGCCAGATAAAGCGTGATAAATCTGCCTGTGTGCGCTGGAGCCAACCCTGTGGAGGTCGGAGGGGTAGAGTTTGGAAAAGGTACAAGATCTGGGGAAGAACTTCACGGCTGCAATCCGGCCTAGCCAGGACATGGTGCAGTGCTGCCAGCTATTGAGCATTGCTCGGATTCGTTTCCGAAGGTTAGCATAATTAACCTCGGCCGTGGCTGGGATGGTGGATGCCAGTTGGATCCCTACGTAGGGGACCGTCAATGACGCCCATAGTACCGGATGTTCCTCTTGCAGGTGAGCAAGAGTAGGCGGCAACAGGGAGATGTCTAAGGCTATGGACTTATCCATGTTAATCTTAAAGCCTGATCCCAAAGCAAGCCCATGTAGTTAAGCGAACAGGGCGAGCATTGCCGTGATTGGGTTGGAGAGCGATAGGAGAATATCGTCCGCATAGAGGCTGATGGTGTGGATATCTCCCCCAAACTTACTCCCGGTTATCAGTGGGTGTTGCCGTATCCTAAGTGCCAACGGCTCCATATATAGCACAAAAAGGAGAGGTGAAAGTGGGCACCCCTGTCTCGTGCCTCTCCCAATGGGGAGCTGAGAGGATGTGTGACCGTTCACTCGAACTGTCGCCCAGGGGGATCGGTAGCAATTCAGTGTTGGACAGGCCCCATGAAGAGCTCGCTCCCTCCCCGCATGACAGGGCCCTGGTACCGGCCTTCCAGGCACTACCCGCAGAAGCAACCCCCAACCCGTCCCCCATGGGACGTCTACTCCTGGGAATCCCTGTGTCCCTGGCCTGGGCCACCGTCAGCACCCTTGCCCGGGCCAGCCGCCATCTTGGACACTGCGCCACGAGGCCGCGTGGCCGCAGCTCGACCCCAACCCCGGGCCTGGCCAGGTCCCGACATCCCGGCACCACCATCCACCCAGGAGGTGAACGGACCACTTGGCAGGTCAATGGGAGTAGGAGGGTCGATGGCTCTCTCCCGCCAGGTGCCGATCACCCCCAGCCTCCCCGGGCGCTGGCTCCACCCCCCTGCTGGGTGTCTGGACTCCCTCATCCCGGACCTCCCGACCTCCAAGAGCGAGGGTCCGGACATCAAAGAGCGCCAGACCTATAACTAAGGCAGCCCCAGAACAGGAAGGCAGTTGTATCCTGGAGTCGAGAGACACCGCGACGAACTCATCCTTGACGGACTGCTGGCGCTGCCGCAGCCCTGCCTTGTGAACTATTGTCCTGCCTGCTGGCGCTGCCGCGGCCTTCTGCAACCTTCATCTTCGTGGGACCTGCTGGCGCTGCCGCGGCCCGTTGTAACTTCCATCTTCGTGGGACCTGCTGGCGCTGCCGCGGCCCGTTGTTAACTTCCATCTTTGTGGGACCTGCTGGCACTGCCGCGGCCCGTTGTAACCTTCATCCTCGTGGGACCTGCGGGCGCTGCCGCGGCCCGTTGTAACTTCCATCTTCGTGGGACCTGCTGGCGCTGCCGCGGCCCGTTGTAACCTTCATCCTCGTTGGGACCTGCTGGCGCTGCCGCGGCCCGTTGCCACCTACGACCTCTTCGGGACCTGCTGGCGCTGCCGCGGTCCGACCCGTCCGAACACCGAGCTCGAGGAGTGTGAGCTATCACCGTTCCACCGCCGTACCTACGGGTACCAAGACTGTCCCGCTACCCCCTTTTTCCTACTAGAGACTAGAGCTGAGAGGACCACCGTTTCCTGATCTCCTTGTATCATACTGCCTCATTTCAAGAACTGCCCATAAAAGGTATTAATCTGATCTTCGTGTGGTGTCCATCTGTGGGGGGGAAGTTACCTGTCTGTGCGATCGCTGGAGACGGTCCTCACTGGAGGCCTCTCCCCTTGTGCTCGGCCGACCCTCTAGGTCCCCGTCTAACATTCAGTATCCTAGTCCGCAGTTTCTCACCTAGCCCGGCTGCCATTAAGACCATCTCAAGATAAGGCCAGTGCACTCTGTCGAAGGCCTTCTCCGCATCGACGACCAATAGCATATATTCTCCCTGAGTGCGAGATGCCCGTTCAATCAGATGGAGGATACGCTTAGTGTTGTCACTGGTCTGTCGCTGCGGAATAAAGCCCGCCTGGTCAGGCCCAACTAACTGGGCCATGTATGGAGCAAGGTGAGCGGCTATAATGCTAGTATATATTTTGATGTCTATATTTAAAAGGGAGATGGGCCGGTAGGGATAACCACTATCGCCGCCTCCAGCATATCTATCGGAATAGCCCCATCCTGGTCAAAGGTATTAAAGAGAGATGTTAAGATTGGCGCTATCTGAGTACAGAAGGATTTATAAAAAGCCGCTGAGTAGCCATCCGGGCCCGGCGACTTACCCAGTTTAAGGTGAGAGATAGCGGAGATGACCTCCTCCTTCTGGATACCCCTGTCAAGGTGCTCCGCCTGGGACTGCGTCAGTGAGGGCATGTGAGCTCTGGCAACATATTCCGCACTGGCCTGGTTATCTAAGCGGTCCCCAGCATAAAGATTTGTGTAGAACCCCCTGAATGTCTCTGCCATAAGCTCATCCTCGGTGACCAACTCCCCTCCCGGCGTTCGAATCTCACGGACTCCCTGTCGTTGTCTAGCCTCTCTCAGCTTGTTTGCCAATAGGCAGCTACACCTGTCTCCTCCCACATAGTAGGAGTGGCGGAGCCGGAGAGCAGCATACTCGGCTTTGTCCTGATCTATGGCAGCTAGGTTTTTGCGCTTGATGCAAAGTTGCCTCCACGCCATAGAGGCGCCCATGCGTTGGTGCTTTTGCTCTAGCTCCAAAACTCTCTGCGTGAGCTCGGCTCGCTTGCATTCCCTCTCCGCATTATCCGATGCAGATATAGCAATAAACACTCCCCAAAATACTGCTTTTAATGCCCACCACTGTGTAGCTAATGAAGTGTTTGCGTTAGCGTTATGATTGAGAAAGTCAGTGATGGCTTTCTGGACCTGCTCCACTACTGAGGTGCGTTGGAGTAACGTGTCTTGTAAGCGCCAATGTCGCTGAGGCTACACCGGTGCTGGCAGGAAAAAAGAGGCTAAAACCAGGGAATTATCTGAGAGAGAAGCTGTGAGAACTTCAGTGTCCTGAGCGTGGGTCTTAAGACAGGAGGAACAAAGAAAATAGTCAAGTTGTGCGTATGTTTTGTGAGCCCCAGAGTAGAAGGTATAGCTACGAGCGCGTGGGTGTAGGTGACGCCAAAGATCAATCAGCCCCAACTCCTCCAGGTGAGCCCGCCCCCGAGACATGAGTACCCCGGCATGGTGTGTCCTTTGACAGGAGCGGTCTATGTCATTATTGAATACTATATTGAGATCTCCCCCAAGTAACAGGTGGCGGTCCGCAGGAGCGGTGGCCTCTTGTAAAGCTCTGTGGAGGAAGGCGAGTTGCCCGTCGTTAGGGGCGTATATGGACCCCACCACAAGTGACATTCCACCCATGGAGAATTGATAGGTGAGGAGATGGCCTTTAATCTCAGCCTCCTTTCGAAGGACCTGGCCCCGGAATGAGCGGGAGACCAGAATAGCCACCCCGGCCATTTTAGTGGCGTTAGAGGAGTAAAGCTGTGTCAGGGAGGCCCGGGTTTTTAACCTGTGGTGGTCTTTGGATAAAAGGTACATCTCCTGAAGCAGAAAGATGTCCACTTTGGATTGCTCAAGGTAATTAAGGACCGCTCTTCGCTCAACAGGATTTTTCAGGCCTCGCACATTCAGTGTGAGAATTTTGAGTGAAGCCTGTGTTATGTAAGAATGGGATAGTGAGCGGAACGCTGTGGGGGATACGACCCGCAAAGAGGAACAGGCACCAGTGAGGCCCCAATGTCATCCCGACCTAGAAGGAGAGCAGGACTGCCAACAAAAGAGAAAGCTGGACGAGGGGACTCCTGTCTCAAACCAAAACCCCAAGTGAGACATGGCCTCAATAAAAGTACAACAACAACAAAGGGAGGGACGACAGGAGAAAAGGATATGTCCAAAAAGAATGTCCGCCGTCCCGGGCGAACCAGGAGGTCGTCATAGTGGACTTGCAGTGTGACCAGCAAAAGGAGACCCGTCTTCCCCCGCCATCAGCCATTGGTCAAAAGGCCGGAGCCGGGGTCGCTGAAGAACAGTTCATCCCTTAGCCCCCTGGTCACTCTCGGATAGGGCCTCCACAGCAGAAGCTAGAGCCTCCTGCTGGCAATGTCTGCCCTGTCTGGCCTCTGAAGCCGTCTGCGTCTTCGCTGGCGCTGCCATCCCAAGGGTGTGACCTTGGGCACTGAAGCGCCACTGTGAGTAACTTCGTCCTCGTTTGGGAGCGCTAGGCCTAGAAGCCGACAAGACTCAATGAGCGAATGCATCTGGTGCAGTTTGCCGTTAAAACAAAATATAAGTCTGAATGGGTGCCCCCATGAGTACTGGATACCTTGCGGTCTCAAATGTTCTGTCACCGGGCGAAATTGGCGACTGCATTGTAGTGTAATGAGAGCCAGGTCTTGATATAGTACCGGAGTGTGTCCTTTGTAGGAGATAGGGTGAAGAGATCTCGCCTTGGATAGGATAGGCTCTTTGATCTTAAAGTCCTGCAAACACACCAGTATGTCTGCCGGAGGAGCATTAGGAGCACGACGGGGGCCAACGCGGTGTGCTCTATCCAGTACGATGGCCATGTCCTCAGGGGCTGCAAGGATGTGTCGGAAGAGGCCCTCTGTAAATGCGAAGAGGTCCGCTGTATCCTCTGTGACCTTGCCTCCCCGTATTCGTATGTTGTGTCTTCGTGATCTGTTCTCTAGGTCTTCGAGGTGCACTTGGGTGTCTAGATGTTGGTCCTGAAGGCGGAGGATTTCCTGTTGCAGGAAGGCGACGTCGGTTGTAGTGGTGTCACTCCTGTCCTCCAATGTGGCCACTCTCTCACTGATCCCATCAACATCTCTGCGTATCTCTTTAATGTCCGCTGCTAGCTCTGTCTTAACAGTCTGAATAGGGGCCGAGCGACACGCCGGAGCACGGATCTAGGTGCCTAGAAGATAATTCCTCGCACTGTTAAGATACTGACCTGACAGTGCAGATCCCACTAGAACAGACTGTGTGGACCAACATCAAAGGATTGAGGGGTGGACTCCTATGCAGGATACCTACCAGCTCCTGTTTGTGACCCACCAGGTTGTATTCCACGCACTTCCTAGCCCCAGCGGGCTGAATACAAGTTTATGAGCACGACTAAGGTCCTAAAGAATTGCCGATAGGGCATGAAACATGTCGACCTGACCCAAGGCGAGGGTGGAACGAGACCAACTTCAATGGTCTTTGAGTCCCGTTACCCCTCCCTTCACCTCTTTTAACAAGGTAGTTAGCTACACGAATAAAGGTGTCTTAGTAGACTACACTAACTTTTTTTAATACACTCACACTCCCTCACGCTCACCACTCCATCACTAAGGCCCCTCACACACACTCGATCATCGGCTAGGAACAAAAGATCTCCACAAGAGTGTAGCACTCTGTGCTACCCGTCAGGCATTGCAGCGCCGGCCTGACGACGGAGCAGGAAGGCGATGATGAGACGAGACAACCTTCTGGCAAAATAACAGCGGTCATGTAGCTAGCAAGTTGTGTGAGGCATCCCTAGTTCCGAGATAGGGACCACTCTTCCCTGACGCTTCTATACACCGTCACTCTAGAGAGAGAGAGAGAGACCCTCCAGTGACACTAACACTCAGGGGAACTTTGTACACTTCTTTGTTACTGCCCAAGATAGGACCCGTACACTGGACCCCTTTAAATATTGTCCTCTGAAAAAATCCCTCTATTGTTATATTAACAGTCTGAATGTCTGCACGCAGGGTTTTAAAGAGTGACTCCATGAAGGCCTTGGTGATAGGCTCGTCGCTTGAAGATGGGTTTGTTTGGGAGGTTGCCATTTTAGGTGTGATTGCCGTCCCACTGGTACCGGGGAGCGCTCTGCCAAAGATGTCCATCTGGGCCTTTGTTTTCCGTGTCTGGACGTGGACATACTCGGGAGGGCAGCTGCTCTGGGAAACCACCGTCCGGGGCCCCACGCTCCGCCAAGGCAGTCAGCCCCTACTTCTCTGGATGCAGGGCCAGCCCGTTACAGCTGTGTGAGCCTGTCCAATGGGACTCTAGGCCTCACTTATAGAGAGTTACCGCGGCCCTGGGCCTCCAGCAGGGGTGTACCTTCATTCAGCAGTCGTCCGATCACCTCAAGCCAGCAAGGGCCACAACAGCGCACTGTGAGTTCAACTCTTGCAAGCCCCACCTTCGCTTGAACCGGATGGATCGCCACTTCACTAGAGCATCTCAGCGGGTGGGACTTCCGCAAAACGGGCCACCTCCACTCTCAATTACGCCACCACAGTGAGGTCCACCAGCACTTCGCTGAGCGCTCTCACCCCCGTGTCCCGGCTCTCCGGCTGCGTTGTGCCAATGTGTCGCACCGCGAAGAAGGAGAGGAAAATGGCGGCCCAGAGGCCGGTGCGTAGACAGGGCAGGAAGGCCACAGTCTGGGCAAAGGCGGCAGGTTCACCCCCACAAGCCGCAGCGGTGCTATCCAGCGCAGACTGCGGTGCTCGTTGTGGTCATAACCTGCGCTAACTGGGTAGGTAATCCCGGGGCCCCCTCTCCTCGCTGATCTTGGGGTTCCTGCCTCTGAAGCACCACTCCCACTGCACCGGTGGCAGTCCACCACTGGGGTCTTCCCCCCCTTACCTCCTGGTATGCAGGGCTCTCGGGAATTGGTGGGTCAGCCCCAGGTCTGCAAGGCCGGGCGTTCAGGGGACCCGCCACAATCCCGGCACTTGCTCTACTCCCGGCCACTCGTGCTGTCTTCCCTCCGTCGCAGCAGCGCCTACTTGCCCTCCAGGCAGCTGCGGGTCGAGGCACCGGGCAGTCGTTGGCACCCCCGACAGGCGATAAAGTGCGGTCTTCAGGCCAGCCAGGCCGCAATCCGCCGACCCCTGCAGGTGAAGCCGACCTCGCCGATCCCCAGACGAGACCGCCCCTTAATTGAGGCTGCGGTCGTGGCGTGCCGCTCGGGTGCTGGGCCGCTCCCTCTCTCCTCTGGACAGCGTCACTCTCCTGGGCAATCCGCTTCGCTAGCCGGTACCGGGGTGTCTCGGTCCGCCCAGCTGACTAATTGAGGTCGCACGGCTCCGGTATGTGCTAGGCAAAGCTAACTGTGGTGGACGGCGAGCAGGAGCTCAGGAAAACACGTCCTAGCTCGCCGCCATCTTGGCCACGCCTCCCCTTTTTCACTTTTTAAACCGAGTCTATAGTATGTTTTCATCAACACAGCTCTGTAATACTCATTTTCTCAGTGGCTGTTTTTGGGATGCATACAGTCTGCTATTCAGTGTCTAATTTGGGAAACATCCCCAAAGCATTACACGCAGCTGGCAGCTCTCACACAGATGCTTAGCGAGCATTGTTTTTGGGTTTGAGAAATATATGCAATATTTTTAAACTTGCTGAGAACTATATGTGATGAAATATTCATCTAAGCATGTGTCAATGAAGAAAAATAGATTTGAATCCGACAAGGACATTAATAATTGAATAAATGGAACCAGATGATATTGTTTTTTAGTACTAAACAATCATTAAGGGAAAGTTCTTACTTCACAGAAGTTCCTTCCACCACCAATTTTTTTTAATGTCAAATTTAACAATGGCCATGTCCCACATTCCGCATTAAGTTTAAACAATATTAATTTAGAGAAGACACCATGAAAGTTCCAAAGAGAATTTATTGATGATGGTCCTTTGTAAAAGATTTCCAGGCCAGGTGCCTACAGCCTTTTTTCCTAAAGTCAATCAATCTATCAATAAGGGATTTGTAAAGCGCGGCTACTCACCCGTGAGGATCTCTAGGCACTGGGGTGCAGTGGGCTGCTGATCCATCTGGGTGTGGAGTTTCAGTCGAAGAGCCAGGTCTTAAGATCCTTCCTGAATTGGGTCAGGTTGTTCCAGGTCTTGGCGGCGAGGTAAGAGAAGGATCTTCCTCCGGTTTTGGTCTTGTGGATCAGTGGGACAGAGCCAAGGGCGAGTTGGGCGGAGCGGAGTTGTCTGGCAGGGTGTTGAAATTGAGGAGGTGGTTCAGGCATTCTGGCCCTGCGTCATGGAGGGCCATTTAGGAATTGGGACCAATGTCTGCCGTTAATTTTAGCAGGGAGAAGCCGGACGGGACACATATGCACACATATACACTCAATCACACCCATGCATTCACACACATGTGTGGAAAAGTGGGTCTATTGTCTTGCCATTCACTCCGCCATTTTGTGATTCACTCCACCATTTTGTGCTGTGCCCTTTGTGACTGACCTTCTCTCTGTATCACAAACACTCTGAAGCTCCACTTTTGACCTGCCGCATTCCTGCACGGACACTCACACCCTGTTCGTGCTATGGCCTGCTACAAACTGACCAGTCCGTGCTCAACCAGTCGGAAAGGGAGTTTCTCAAATTTTTATCTTCCTCACCCTGTACATTACGCCCTGCAGGCTTCCATCAACAGGCCTATCCCTGCTTGCTGTGTAATCATACCTCTCGCCTGTTCCCTGCAGTGGTCCGAACAACTAATATTTGTGGACTTATTTGTATAAACATGCTTTTCGCCTACATCCTGCAGGGGCCTCACCGTTACCTTTGCTTATCAGATGAACCTTTGTTTGACATGTAAACATGCTATGCCCTGCAGTACCAACTAATCAGATTGACCTCTGTGTACTATGTAATTATAATGTTTTGCCCATGTCCTGCGGAAACCCCCAAAGGCTACTCACCTGCTGATCTTCCAGATTGACCATTGTTTAGTAATGTAATAAAGTATTATTGGTACAACTCCCTTGCATGCCTGGGGCAGGATAGCGGGTATATAAGGTGCAGAACCAAAGCACTGATCAGACTGCCTCCTCAGACAGCTATGGGTGTCTGTTGTGGATGCCCTCTCCATCTCATGAGATTGTAATAAATATCCATTCTCTCTGGCTCCAGCGTTGGTCTCAGTTTGTATTCCGGACCCGTGGACTTTAGGGTGACCCTGCCCCTTTGGTGGTCTGCCAAAAGACCCCCATATCCACACATGCACACACACACAAACATATCCATTCACAATACTCCCTAACAAATATGAATACATACACACATGCACCAAACATTAATTTTTAAAAAAAATCACACTTACCTGCAATTTTGCTTCGGGGATCCCAGGAGGGATGGGAGTGCTGCCTTTCCTCATTGGCTGACCTTAGCCAATGAAGGAAGTCAATAGTCTCTCCCTCGTCACTGAGTGGGATTGGGTCAGTGAGACTTGCTGATTTCACCCCACTCTGTGACGAGGTTTTAGAAATTGACATTTGACCCTGGGTACTTGAGCGCTTAAAACTGAAGCGTCTAGGTCTGAGCCAATGAGTGGCACTCCCTCTCATCGCGAGGGGGAGAGACCAGAGGTGCTTTGGCAGGCTGAAGAGGTCACACCCACAAGAGCTGTGAAATCTTCAGCCCGGCAAAGTTCAACTCTGGCAGCCAGGAGCCTGCACATTTAGTGCTTGTCTTCCTCCTGTCTGCCTGATCAGAAAATAAATACTTTTTCCCAGCCTGACAGATGCTCTTCTTGATGGGCAAAAGGTGTGGCCCCTCAATCCCTATGGGCAGGATGCAACTAAATGGGACTAGGAGGACATGAAGTACCCTCCACACGTAGAAAATGATTGTTGTTGAAAATATCTTATATGAAATGCTTTGGTATTTTATTTGTGAATAAATCCTTATAAGCTTATCAGCTGTGTTGTGGAATGACTCAGAAGTAAGGGTAACCTGTCACTCAAAAGCCTTGAGAACTACAATGTGTGCATTTTAGGAATGCCTTGAAACATCATTGGCTAAATTGTAGTCATAGTAATATGTGCCCCATTGTGTTCAGAGAGTGAGGACATACAGTTGAAACCCGATGTCTCACAGGCAGTCAAAATAGCCCACCTTATCTTTATTTTAATTATCAGGATTTCTGGGGGGGACAAAATATTGCCCCCCCCCCCCCAAAAAAAAATGTGCACTTTTGATTTTTCTCTTAACTATATTCTATGTAGTAAATACCATGTTTGATGTAAAGACAAAACATTAATTTCTAATAGAAGGAGCAGAATTATGAAGTTCCTGCTGATATACAAAGCCGAAAACGTATAATATTTGAAAAATACAAATTAGATCAATGCAGCAAAAAAGCTGTTTTTAAAAAGCTATGCGTGCATTTGGCAAGAGGTGGAGGACCATCACCTTATATCAGCAGCCTAACAAGGGCCCCATGGTCCCAACTCCAAGCAAGTCAAATTGGTCCCTACACCGGGTTTAAATAATGAAGTACAGTCATAATTGAGGTGCAGAGGGCCACTTATGCCCCTGGGCTCCAGTACAATTGCACCTGCTGCACTATTGATATCTACACCCCTGCTTATTGTCATCTAGAGGTGAAAGTCATGTGCACAATTGAACAAAAATGTTGCGCTCCATCAGACAAAAGTGATTCCTGTTAATACTAATCTGGAATTCCTGTTTGGACACCGGACAGACCACCGGGAGAAGAGTGATCTTACATATTAAGGAATGGCATTATGGGGAATTTATGATGAGCATATTCAGGGAGAGGAGGCTCACAACCAACCAAAGGAGAATCCTTAGACGGAGAGGCAGACGGGGTCTTCAGAAAAGGACAATGTCATCGTTGAACTGGTACACGGCTTTCAATATAATATAAAAGGATACCTATATTGAAAGCAATTTCCTTTAGAATAGGAGGACACCTAATGTTAATGATAACAAGGATGATGATGATAATAATGAAGATGATTATGATAATAATAATCATACAGATTGGTGTTTTTTTAAAGTGATTGATACCGAATGTTATCATTTTAATATGTTATGGCCAAGGAGGTGCTGTACCAAAAACTCTGCAACAAACTTTATGGGCCTCATTTAGACCTCAGAGGTAACACTGTATTTGGCTGAATGTTGGGCAGATAGACAACGTACAAGATGGGTACGCACAACTTTTGTGAGTCTTGTTACCCATTTAATTGTGTGCATCGCTGCCTTAGCTCAACACAAACAAGGCAAAATTGATTATTACTTGAGTTTTTATATTCATTTTTAGCATAAGGTCTAGAGGACCTTTGCTAAATACAAAAACAAATGCAAAACAGCTCTGATTAATTTTTAGGCTGAGCACTCGGCTTACCAAGAACTTATAGGAGCTTAAGCCCACCTGCTGCTTACCATTGGTTGGTTTTGTTTTCACTCTCATTTGCTTGCTTCTCATTCGATGGCTGTCCTTGTCCGAGGCTATCCATCTCGTGTGTATCCCTTCCTTGAGCATAGCCTCTTCACCATCTCTCTGATGGGCTGGCTAATATCTTTTCACTGCTTACTTTTAAGGAACTTCTTTTTCTTTTTGATTTGGCACTTAATGAGAGCACGTGCTTTCCAGCTCTCTCCTTCTCGCCCCAAAAAGCCATCTCTGTTGCTCTATGTTTTTTACTTGCGTACTACTCCCCTGCCCCTCGTGCTCTGTGATATTCTTGTCCTCATTTGCTTCTATCCTCCCTCCTTTGTTGCTGTCACATTAGTGTGCTACTCGCTCCACTGTGTGCTTACCGCTGTGCGCTGTCTGCTTTGCCGCTGACCGCGGGACCCGCAGGGGAACACGAACCAAAGGGGAGGGCTCACCTGGGGAGGAGGGGCGCCCCCCTTGGTACTTAACGCGGCAGCATCATAGCTCGGCCTCTCTCTTCCCGTTCGGATTCTCCCGCGGCTCTGCTCTGTTCCCACCCTGATACCTGACCCAGCAGCTAGAGCGGCGGAGCGAAGTTTTGAATGTTGTAATGGTCTGGTTTTGTGTTGCAGGCGGAGTTACAGGGCAATCTGGAAGCAGACGGACAGTAAGGGTACCTCTGCGGCAGAAGGGTACAGTAAGGGTACCTCTGCCTGGCACAGTAAGGGTGCCTGAGCCAAGGACCAGGAGCCGAAAGAGGTTCCGGGAAACTGCGTTGGCGCCCCGTTAGTCCTTCGGGCGGTCGGGGGGCCTGAACCGACCGGGGGTGTGCCACACCGCTCCGCCCTGACAGGGGGGGCGGGAGTTTAACGAAATGGTAATGTGCTGCACCGTCAGAGCATCGACTCGCCGTGCAAAATGGCTCCTTAGGCATGCGGGACAGCGAGGGGCTGCCTGCTTTGGATCGCCCGTAAGATGACCCACCATAACGTCATACCTGTGTTGTATGAAATAAACCTGCAACAGTTCTTTCCCACAGATATGTCTCCTGAGTTTCCTTTGGTGTGGGAAGTGTAAGTGTGTGTTTGTACAAGCGGGGGGAGCGCGTGGCGGTGTGGGCACTATTACGCTACCCCACCCCACCCCATTATGCTCTGGGTTCTTCTCTCCAGTTGTGTTGTTCTCTCCCTCGTACCATGTATTTTCCCTTCTCATTCTTTGTGCTCCCGCACTCGCTCCCCCTACCTCCTGTCCCCACAATCTTTTTTTATTTTTTATTGTGCTCCTATAAAAAACAAATCTCTGTTTTCTTTAATTTTTGTATTTATATATCAAAGATGGCAGGTGCCACTTGGATAGGTAAATAAAGCATTTTAGCAAATTGCACTCACGTCATTCTGCTGACATCAGCACACATGTGTGTGCTAGTGGAATGACACAACTTCCAGCACCGGTTGTGTCATCATGCATTCATTTATTTATTTATTTCGATAATGCTGTACAGTGTCAGACAAAAAGCCTGTCGCTATTCACAAAGGGATTTAGGAGTAGTATCTTTACAAGTGGGTGTTTTTCGCACTCGTAAAGATACTATTCGTAAATCCCTCTGTGAATGAATATCGTAAACTTACATTTTTGTGAATCAGACCCTAAAGGTGGCTGTGTCCTTTTAAAGTAGACTGAAGGGTAGACCCTTCACTTTTCATCACTTGTCTATCAGTCACTTCACACCAGCGAATATGTGGCGCAAAGAGCGGCTAACTGTACCGCTCGGTTATGCATTTATCTCTGTGAATGTATTGGGCTATAGAGATGTTTGAACGCTGCTGCTTGCAAAGCACTTGGGTGGTATTACGGCAAAACAGTGTCACTGACAAATATACACACTGAAAGTAAAGCAAGAGTTAAAGAGAAATTGTGGCTTACCTGTCCACGCTGAGCGCGCACAGATTGAGCACGGTGATCCCGACCGAGGCCTTCTGGGTGAAGGGCACCATCTTGCAGAGGAACAGTCCAAACGGCGACTCGACGAAGGGGAACCGCTGAGCAAGGAGCTGAGGGAAGGACAGAAGGGGGCAGAGATCAGACAGGGCCTCCCTTTGGGCACACACCATGAACCGGTCCGAACAATGGGGGCGTGCCATCTCAGATCAGCTGAGCGCAGCCCCCAGTTCAAACTGTAAATGTCAAGGCAAGCAAGTTATGCTATTTCATTATGTCTTTTCCTATGTTTTGTTACCCACTGGATCTTATATTCTGAAGTACCTCAAACCCCCTTTGATAACCTTACAATTCGTAATCCAGCATGGTGATAAGAACATGGAATTTTGCAATGCTGTAGGCGTTTTTAGTTACTGTATATTTATGTACTGAAAATTGATTCACCAATAGTGTCATATATAAGTGCACATCAGTCATCAACTTTCATACAACTGATTTATGATCCAGATTATACCTTTCTGCACTGCCAAGAGGACCATACAGATCAAATATAACACCCACATTCACTACCGCCCAGTGAAGATGTTAAAAAAACATCTAAAACAGCTTACTGTTGTTATTTTCAATTAGACCAACTTTATGCAGCTAAAATGAGGACAATACAAAACTGAATCATCAGTGCACTCATGCTATGCATATAACTATGTTCACTTCTTTAGAAAAATTTGAGCCGGCATTATCTTTATATAGGGCAAAGTGTGATCTAGATAGGGTTAATAGTTCAAGACACAGTGGCATATGTATTATGAATGACAATATAGTGCAGATAAGAGATATCTTTATCATCACATCTGTATTACAAAACTATTCAGGCCATCTGCAATTAAACAGAAGGACTGAATCCATTTGCATTAATGTCTGTCTAGAATACTGGAGATGTATTCAACACATTTGGGAATAAATACCTATTCATTCATTTCATATTATGTTCAGTACACTGTTTTATCAACAACGTTTTCAAACTAAGAGACATCTGATAGGACTACTCTGCGGTCAAATCTAGGCCTTCACATTTCAGGTTGTCTGCCCCACCCAACCTGCTTCTCACACAAACCCTTTTTTCATCCTGATGAAGACCCTGTTCCTTGGTTGGATTGAAACATTGATCCACTAACTGACCAGGAAAGATTCTAAATGTTACCTTTACGGAAATTCCTTGAAGTATCTCCTTCCTGGCTTTTGTTTTACCCCAATAGTTAAACATACAATTATTTTAATTATTGTTTCTCCTTCTGTGTGACAACACAATCACTGCACACTGTGTTGCACACCTCGCTTTTTACGTTTTATTTAAATAATGTACAGATGTGAATAAATGTTGAATTACTCACCTGGAGCCATATCATACAATTCGGCACATTTTCCTTGTTAGTGCCGCGCACACTTTTCATAAGATGCACTCTGAGCTAACAAAGAGAGTACGCCATATTAGATTAAATGCGCTGCCCCCAGGGCAGCCGCAAACTTGCGCTGCCCTGTGGTCAGCACATTCAAGTGAAATACGGAGTGGCTTTGAAGCACTCCACCATGTTTCACTGTGCAGGCGACAACCCGCCTGTACTTTCAACAGGGGTGAGAGATCCCCTTGCAAGCAGGTGCAGTGAGTATCTGCACCTGCCTGCAAGGGAATGTGTAGGTGGTCCATAGGACCCCCTTCTGCCTCCAGAGGACTGCCATCATGGGGTGCACTATCAGAGTGCCTCCTGACAGCTTCTTTACCTTTGTGCCCACGTCTTTAGTATAACACAGGAGCAGCGGTAAAGAGATTCTGTCATTTGCATGGGGATACGCCCCATGCAAATGAGGGAGCGCCAGCTAATGTTAGCGTTGGCGGTATATAGGTGCCATCGCTATCTGTATTACAGAAAGGGCCGCACAAGCGTTTGCGGTCCCTTCTGTAATGCCCAAGTGCCCCTAAGGCGCTAAAAGCAGACACAAATGCCTGCTGCGCCCCCTGGGCACTTTGTATAATACCGCCTCAGGATTTTCACCTTTGTAACAAACAATATGCCCGGTGTCTTTTGGGGAGCACATTGTGCCACAACACATTTCTGCTTCCCTAAAAGCATAAGCGCTGTTGCAATGTTTATTTTTAAGAAAGATTAATACACTCTCCTCCAAAATACTGAATAATACCTTAACAAGACTGCTGGGAATGCTGTTGGTTCTTGAATTTTAGCCAATAGTGCCATTGAGGTAGAAATACATTCAACACAATGTAATAGCACAGTACAGTAATGCATAATACTATCTTTACCATTATATAAAAACAACACTAACAATAATAATAAAAATAACAATAATAATTAACTATGTTATATTAAAATATGAATTATTAAAATATTACACCCACTACCTTCCTTTGAGCTCTTAAATTCGGATGTGGTAAATGTAGTTTCTTACCCACTATCTCTGGTTTGCCACCTGTTAGTATGGATATCATGTCATGCTAGAACAACATTTTCCATACTAATATAATTATCTAGGATTTCCTTGGGTCAGTCCTGAGTCAGACAGCAAGTAGAAATTACTAAGTGAATCAACAGATGTTTTTTCAAACCCTTAACACTGGTTCCAAAAATGGTTTGTCTTCCATCTGGTTTACATTTCTGCCACCTTGAGCTGATTGAAGCAAAAGGCGGTTTTTATTTTTATCTTCTAAGAAAAAGGGCTGGTTCACACCTGCATAACTTACACTGAAGTTCAAGTGTATTTGTTTCGTGGTATCTAGAAAGTTCTCTGGCGTCATCTTGTCTATTTCCCGAAATGTCACCAAAGTCTAATTTAAAAGGACAATTTTTGCCAGAGGGGACCGATTCATATTTTTTAAAGGTCAGAATCGAGCTGACTTCCAGTCTCAAAAATTCAAACAAAAACTGCTTGTTACAATCCGATTTTATACAAAGCATAGACTGTGGCAGATGTCATGGCGTGCCCACCTATTTTCTGTTGACTGGTCCCATACTCAGAAATGGCTTGTCTAACTAGGCATTGACTGCTGCACTATACTTTAGTAAAAAAAGAAAACTAATCACCAAAGATGTGTTTCCACGTACTTCTGTAGTGTCCTGCTCGTAATAACGACAGACACTACTTATATTTTATGGGAGCCTTTATTCTGCATCTTACTGTGACCTGGTCCCGGCTCTAACTGCCTTAGCCCCGGTCCCTGGCTCCTCCCGTTCCTGTTCCTTCCTTGAACTCCACCCCCCAAACACTAGACTACATCATACAATCCTACAACTTCTTCTGTAAACATTTGCCCTTTCTAGCACACAGTGATCAAGGTCATTTTCCTATTGTGCTTTCAGCGATTTGTGAACCAATTCTGAGCTGTTCATGAACTAACATACATTTATTGGTAGCCAGGACTTGAAAAAATTGGTGAGGTTGTTTGTGAAACTTTTGTAAACCCAGTGTCATTTAAAGAAAATAAATAAGATAATGTGGGGTTCGTGTATCAATCACTCATAAACTGGGTAAACCCAAGAGGGATTAGAATGCCCTCAAAAATCAAAACAAAAGGACAAAATTGCTATGAGTTCCAACGTCACAATAAGATGTTTGCGAAATATGGGGCACCATTTTGAAATACAGTGAAGCGCTTCACAAGCAAACCTCTGTATAGAATGGAAGTTATTGATTACTTCCAGGAACTGCGGGCCATATTATCAAGCCTGGGCGATATAATTATTGCCACTTTATCGGCAGGAAACTGCCGCTAAAGTGGCGATAATGGGCTTGATAATATGCTCTATGGAATTCCAATCGAAGCTCATGTTAGATGTCCTTTACGTCTAACATGAGATTTGATTGGAATTCCATGGAGCATATTATCAAGCCCATTATCGCCACTTTAGCGGCAGTTTCCTGCCGATAAAGTGGTGATAATTTTATCTCCCAGGCTTGATAATATGGCCGTCCGTGTTTGCCTGTGGTGGTGTGGGGATGGATTTCAGGGGCGGGGTCCACTATAAAGCTAGAATGTTTGCTCCGAGCTGTATGATCTAAAAAGCATTCCCTCTTTAGAAGGATAGGAGTTAGGATCAGCAAACAGTTGTTCTTGCTGGGTTTAGCTTCTCGCCCTTCAAACCATGTATAAGTCACAGTGTCTGCTGAATTTGCCTTTCATTACAAAGAGCATTGTGAAATCTTTGGCAATCTTAAAGCCCAGATCCTATTGCTTTCTTTTACTGCTCAACCTTCAACGGGAGTATCTAGAGGTCTGTAAGATCCCTTGAGCAATGGATTCTAATTTTCCCTTAGGTTGAATGCACCAACTCAATAAGAGTCAGTATATAGGAAAAACTCTTAGGTCAAAATAAATACTTTTCAACATATAATTCAGTTTCCAAATATATATTTATGTTTTCAATTATTTTTGTTAGCATTTGATATAAGAAACAACACTGAGGCAGTAGCCTCAAACACTCAGCAAGAAGCATACATAAGAATAGGGGAGGACAGGAAAGGGAAAACAAAAGGTGAGGGCAAGACAAATGTATAATGATATCACAATAGCCCATCATTTCAAGTTCCTGAAATGATTGTCTTAGTGTAAACAGTTCTACAAAGAGATGACGCAAGGAAGGAATCAAGCAATACCGCACATGTCAATAATATTTATACAAGGCCTGTTACTGTAACATCCAGGATCTGAAAAACAGTCAGTGGGTTTCAATCTGCGGGCATTCAGGATGGAGAAGAGTCTCTTAACCGCTGATATGTTAACAGTGGTTCCCAAATGTATTTGGGGCGAGAGGTTGGTGGCACACGTTCCCAATAGCTGGCCAGTTGTTCCTAGCAATATGCCAGGATGTGACCCTGTGCACAGATTTCCTCCCCTAGTTTCTGGCAGTTTGGCATTTAGTCAGAAGCAGACGCATAGCAGTGAGGCGTCGGTGTTCCTGGGGCATGTCTATAACATAGCCCAATAAACTAATCTTTGGAGTTTGTGGTGTAGGGTGGCCAGTGATCTGTTGAAGAGTGTGGTGTACTGCACATCAATAGTTTGCTATTCTACGGCAGTCCCACACCAAGTGTAGAAAAAAAAGATTGGGGTGCCAAACATCTCTCACCATGTGCTTCCCCCAAGCCAATGTGTTGCATTTGTATCGGTGTGCGATACAGCCGATGGAAAAACTTGAAGTGAAGGAGTTGCAGTGTGTAGCAGGGTGAGAGGACTGCAGTTTGTTCGCAGCACTATGTCCATTGTCCAGCTGTTAAAGGAGGGGGTTCTGTGCCCAATGCCCATTTAGAATGGGCTGTGGGGGTGCGGATATGCGCCTTATCTTGCATGATAGCATAGAGGCGTATGACCAATTTGCGGTGGGATGCATATGTCAGCATATGTTCGAGAGCATGTAGTAGGGGCGGGGACTCCGAAAAAATGGCATGCTGCGCCCGGCATGTATCCCATATCTGGTGGTATAGTAGGACATCCAGTGCAGTGGGGCCGTGGGAGTAATCTATTCCGAACTGAGAAAGGAACTGCTCATCAGGATATAGGTCAGTGTATGCAAATAGTATCCTCTGGAGTGCTTGCACTCTCACACCTTCATCTTATAACACTGGCAGTATTTGATTGCGGTTTAAGGGAATAGATGGAGCACAAATACAAGTCAATTCAGTGCGGCGTCTCAATCCATCCCATGCCCATCGAACACATTCCACGGTGTCAATCTCTTTGCGTGATGGTTTGTATGTTTGATATAGTGCAGTGGATAGCAGTACAGGGGTGGCCATGTCCACCTCAACTGCCACATATGGCTGGAATTTAATGCAATATAAACAATGTTGTATGCATTGTGCCTGGACGCAGAATGCATATAGTGTGTTGAGACCACCCTGGCGTAGTGGGAGTGTAAGGATTTCCCATGCTATTCTGAGCTGTTTGCCAGCCCATGCCAGTGGCATCAAGTTCCATCTCAAATGTTGAAAGAAGTGTGTAGGGAGCGGCAAGGGGATATTGATAAAGAGATACAGAAATGTAGGTAATACCGCCATTTTGGCTATCGCCAGTTGCCCTGCAAACGATAAGGATGTCGGTTCCACAAACTGAGATCCTATCCTCTAGCCAAGACATTGCCCTGCCATAATTAGCACGCAACAGGTCATCCATGTCGGGGCTGAGCCATTTCGAAAGGACAATGACACAAAGCCAATGTTAGACTAATGTTCTGATTTGTTACCTTTGCCTCAAATTGTAAAGCGCTCTGATATCCTTCGGGATCAAGTTTGCGCTATATAAAACTTTATAAATAAAATAAAAAATAAAATATATCAAGATAACACACTGGTTCCGTAGCCCATTTCACCGGGAACTCGGAATCAAACCACAGAGTGAGGGAAAATAATGGATTTGTCTCAGGTGATATTTATGACAGATTGACCGCCATATCTAATGACTTCCCAAATGATAGGATCCAAATATCCTTTGGGATCACGAATGCATAGTGTGATATCATCTGCATACATGGAAAGTGAAATCTTCCTCAGGTTAAAATGAAGCCCCTTATGAGCATGATGTTAGCTTTAGCGAATAAAATTGTGGATACGGGAAAACCCTGTCTGGGCCCCCATGAGATTGAGAACAGGTCCGCTATCATCCCGTTTAGGTGCAATCTAGCAGTTGGGGAAGTATTTAATAGTTTAATAAGAGACACAGACAGCGGGCTCAGGCTCAGTCGATGGAGGAGGGTAAACAGGAAAGGCCATTCCAAAGAATCAGTTGCCTTCTTGGCATCAAGAAGGGCAGCAACTGTGCTGACACGGCTCCACACTGTTATCTAGCACATTTATTTACAGCCTCGGACCGAGCACGGTCACGAGGGGTACATGGACTGTAACATTTTAGAGGAGAGGCCGGGTGGCTCTCTACACTCTACTATAAATAAGTATCTACTCAGGCAGGACACTATTTGGGGGATGCATTACTTGTTAAAACCCTTAAAGCTTCGAGGTGTTACCTAAAGCCTAGGTGAATGCATAATGGGTGTAGCCGTTTGTTTCTTGGCCATGAATACACTGGGCAAAAAACACAAATTATGTGCCACATTTTCTTTACGACACAAGTGCAGTTTCGGAAATTACCGCTGCCATATTTCCATTCCGGTGTAAAGGACTAATTTTAATGTATCATTTTGAAGCTTTATATAAAGTGTCTTGGCCAACTGGGAATGGGTCATGTCCAAAAACATTTTGAAGGAAGGTCGGCAATCGGGAGCAGTCCGGGCCCGGTATAATCCTCCGCCACCCCTGGAAATTATGCCGGTGAAACCAGGCGTGGGAGCACTTCACTTGTCCTGGCTGCAGCTTCCACAAGGCACCGGGTGTAGGCAGCTCAGCTCCTTCGTGCTGAATCCCCCCAGGTGGCCACAGGAGGATGTCTCCAGCTCATGTGGTCCCAGAGAGTAGTGGACGGCCACGACCCCAGTCTAACTCCAGGGAGATCCCCAGCTGGGTCCCCGGGTCTAGCACCTCCAGAGAACCCCCTCTCCAGCCACGCTGGGAGAGCATCTACCGGAAGGGAGTGGATCCTGGCTGTATTGCTTCCATGTGGGACTTTGTTGTGCTGGCCGAAAAGGCATGTGCCTGGCCACCAGATCCTCAGGAGCAATCGCGCTGACTGTTCGCGGATCTCACCAGCGGGCCCTGGTGAGATCCGCGAACAATGGAGGTTTGTGCTACCAGGCAGGAAGCCGTAGGATGTGAATTCAAGACCCAGCTAGGCCCGAGACAGTCACACAGGAAGCTCAAAATGCGCCCCAGTCCCCACATCGGCAGAGACGTCCGTTTGGTGTCGGGGAGTCCTCAGCACTGGGGAGACGGAGCTCCCTAAGGGCACGTCCTGTTGGCCATCTTCCCATGCCACACATAGCTGTCAGAGAGACGCTTGCTCAGTAGAAACTAATTATGCTGGAAGATTGTAATTAATTGATGGGGAATTGTAAACCTTCATAGTACTGTGCAATACGTGTCCAGCATTGTACATTAAACCCAAGAAACAGAGAGTAGGTGCTTACATCACTGACAACATTGATATTATTAATAACTCACTAAGTAATGGATTACTTTCCAATGAATTCAAAACAGGCATTATTTGTTCTTTTCTGAAAAAAAAATCAAATGTATGAAATTAATTCCTTATCTCACTGCTCCCTTATATACACTGTGCATCTAAAATTCCATTTAATAGTAATAAAATAATGAAATAATAATAATAAGGCAAAAAACTTGGATGACAGTGGACCAATTAAAAAGCTGTCATTGAGACCCATCATTGCATCTTAAAAAATGCAAAAATATCTTAATTATCAACTTTCTATAAAAAACACCCTTATACTTTAAAGAACACTACCGCACCCTCTGCAATGCTCCTCAGCTCGCTCTTTTTTGGCTATACAAATACCACACACAAACAAACATACCTTTACACAATGTATGTGCCGGAAATCACCAGTCTGGTTTCCTTAGTGAGTGCTAGCAGAATGGTATTTGTGTTTACGGAATGTTTCCATCAAATGTACGTGCTAGCTCCCTGTAAACAGGAATTCTCTGAAACGACACACAAAACGGAAATGATATAAAATGACCTTCCCCAGGCTGGGATCGTTTCAGCAAACTGCCGGCACTGTAAACAGCTGATGGATGCGTGTTTACTTTCACTTAGGAACCAACACAGAACTGAGAAGAACACTACCTTTGTGGACTTTTTAAATTGTGGCCAAGATAGACTTGTTCATACAGTGTCTTTGGGAGATGTGGGTCTGCAAAGCATCACTCAAACTTCTCTCTGGGCAGCCTTGATTACTGCACGCCGTTTCCAGGAATATTCAAACTAGACCAGGGGTCGTGTAATGAACATGTGTGCGACTCAGAACAGAGCCGAGTGTCTGTTTATGCGATGTCACCATCGAAAACACATTCCTTTAACTCAGAATGTCTCCTAATTAGCACAAGTCAGGAACACTGAGCAGTGGTCGTCTCTCTTTTCTGAAATGCCATTGACTTCATGTCGATTAACAATGTTTCCAAAAAGCATCGGCAGTCAGCGCCTCCCAAAAATTAAGGAACAGTGGGGTTGTTGACTGTTTTCTGGTGCTGGTGCTAACCAACACGCACCAATAACTAATCAGACAGTCCCAGACAGCACAAATCCGCAAGGCCAACACGTCTTTTAACGGTGAGAAGCGTGTGCCGCACAGCATTATTACTGCAAAGAAGCATAATACTTGCATAATGTTTGAGCACATTTTTAATTAATAAATAATACCAATCAGGGTCTAATTTGTAAAAAAATAAGTGCCAGGTCTCTCGTCAGGAGGGCACTGAAGCTTCCACTACACATTTCCCTTGCTAAGCTGCCACTGATAGAAACAACACAACTTCTAACCATCACACTCCCACAAGTGTGACAATTCGGACTATTTCAGGCCCCCACAGCTATCAGAATGGTTTGCGTGGCAGGTAATAATATTTTTTAGTATATAATGAATTAATAATGAACTATTGTTATGGTCACCTCTAACCTAGCCAGACAGCGCCACCTTGTGGCAGACTGTCACAAACGCAGGTGATGACAATGAAGTGCCAGTGCTGAGCACTGGAAACCACCAGCTCAAATTAAGCAATATAGTGGCATGACTGGATTACATTTGTGACCAACTTGCTGCATGCTATAGGACTATGTTTCCTTAGATTGGCAAACTGGGCCCTCACTCCATTTTGGAATTCGAAAAGTGACCGTGTTTTAATTGTTATTGTCTTCACGCACATCAAAATGTACAGTGAAATATTATTAAATACAATATGTTTAGATATCCTGTTGTTTGCATTGGTTGATATGTTGCTCATGGTAAGATCTAGAGGAAGCTTTCTTCTCAAACGTAACTGTTTAAGGTTCTTCCTGTCTGGCTTCATTTTTTAGGTCTTTCCCTGTTTTATGTATAACTAGATTTGCACTGTCTCTTTCAATGTCATTAAGGTAAACGGAGACTAATTATTTTTCATTTAGGGTATGATATTAGGTATTTTTGCATTTGAATCTTTATAGTAATTTACTATGCATCATTCTGCTCAACTCATGCTGACTGTATGGTTTTATTGTGTATTTTACAATCAAAGAGGCCTCGTTATAGAGGTGAGCCAGAGAGAACCTCTGGAGCTGTTTCCTCCGACCCTTAGAGGCCAGATTTGCATTATCCATGGTGCATGCTAGACCATATTTGGTTCTATTTACTGATTTCTACATTTGATTGCGCTTTATGCTAATTTCCTCTGAATCACTAGCCATATTTTCACCTTCTGTAATTATCTGATTTTTTTTTAGAAACCTTTGTGGTTTATAACATGTATCTAACTCAAAAAGGCTTATTTCATTTGACTATACTATTTTATTTGTTGACAAAAAATCTACTGAGACGAAATTTCTTCATGTATTCTTGACACCACCCCTGATCCTGCATAGGTGTTTTGTCCTTGGGTTATCTGATAAAATAGCATCAACAATGTTATCCCGCAGTCAAAAGACATGTTGAATTCCTGGATTGATTTGGAATAAATAGGGTACTGAGCATCAGATTACACACTACATTTTACCATACATAGCTTCTTTGGTCATTTTACCTCTTAAAGACTCTTGCCTGTTGTTCTCAATTTAAGGACAGTCATCTGTTTCAGTTTTCAAGTTTGCAAACCACTTGTATTCAGTTTTTTCAAGTTCTAGGCCAGCAACTGATAATATGGCTTAAATATAATTGTGTAACCACTGTGGGTTGTCCTGTATCACTATTTTTGCACTTCAAATAAGACAACTTTTTGTTTCTCAAGTAAATAATATGGTAATGTAGACAGGCCCTGTTTTGATTTTTGTAAATTGACTTTTGTTGTACAGAGGATCACAATTATCTTTCATCTGGATTATCATAATTTGCCATTTATTAATCTGCCGAAGAATGTGGTGGCTCTGAGTATCGAATGCAACTGATTTTTAGGATGGCCTGGTTTCTAATAATGTGCAGGTTTAACTTCAAAACACTGATGAATGAAATGCAGTTCTCTATATCTGCCCATCTTTACATTCTTTGTCCTTCTTGGACTTGCTCAAATCATTTTTATGTCCAGCTTTGGCACGACTGGAGAAGTTAGATTTTAAGCAGGAGGTATGTGGAGCTCCTTACTGCAAGGACCTTAATCCGTCACATGTCAAAACCAACTAAGAAGGTTTAAAAAAAAAACACATCACGTCTCTAAATAAAATACATAATCTCCCAAACAGTTTCTTCTACTTCCCAGAGTTTCATTTTGGGTCTGTCTAAATAGTCTCATGCCCTGACCAAAAGGAGGAATTTCATATTCTCATGACTGTTTGAGACACAGCTTTGTTTTCCTTTCTTTCTTTCTTTCTGCCTATATTATTTGACTGTTTTATCTAGGTCGGTGGGTCTCCCTTCCATAGCCTAGAATACATGATGCGGTCTGTGGTCGATAGAGGAGTGTGGCCTGGAGCCGACAGTTTAATGAGGTGAGATTAAGGGTCTTCCCGCTTCTTGGGTTTGCATGCAACCTTTGTACATCATGTGTGTAATTAGAATGAAGAAGAATTAGCCTGGTACACAATTGCTTGAAGAAGAATTAGCCTGGTACACAATTGCTTGACTTACTTCCTAACAGGAAGTCAATTCAAGGCTAGTCAAGCCTGTAAGGTCTATAATATATTTTTACATACAAATATTACATCACCAAATAAGTGACAATTTAAATCAACTACTTAACAGGTAATTATTTTAGAGAGAGAGAGACGTCCTTTTTCTTATCCACTGTAATTGCTACTTATAATAAATTAGGCCTGATTAGCATCAGTCTAGCATAAATCTATGTGTTTACAGCTGTTTCTGTAACCAGTTATTTTCTCACTGAGTCAGTGTCATACTCATCGCCTTTGCATTTTTCCATATTTGTTTTTTTTCCCAACAATTTCCTAAGCTTGTCATGGATGACTCACTGGCTGTAGTGTTCTTCCTCTCTTCTGTGAGTCTTCTTCTGCTGATCGTCTGATGCTCCCTGTCCCCTCACTGAGTCGGTTTCCCATTAACTCTTGTTCCTGTCCACTACTTCAGTTACATCGGATGTGTCTTTGTTTTCTTCCTCCTAAAGATTATTGCTCTCCCTGCCTGCGTTGTCACTGGTCTTTGTGAGGGTTTGCCTTATTGCATTTTGCACGGACTGGATGAGTGAGTTACTCACTGTATTTGTCCCATGATGGTTGAATGAACTGAATTAGTTTGTCACTCGTTGAGTCAGTAAATACTCATGGATGTGAGGGGTGGCAGTGCACATCCTACTGTATTACATGTTTTCACTTCATATCACAATTGGCTATGGAAATATTGAAATTAAGACTGAAATAGCTCACTATGGGGTCTATGAGGGACTGCCTACTGAGGCTGTCACTGACAGTCCATTTTCTGCTACATTTTACCAATAATGGCACATGTTGCCAACAATCAATTAATCAATCAATCAGGATTCATAAAGTATGGCTAATCACCCCAAAGGGTATCTGGGCGCTTGCAGGCTCTGGTGGCTTATTCGAAGAGCCAGGTCTGGAGGACCATTTGGAATTCCATAGTGCCCACACCGCCAGTGCTCGCCCCGCATTGCACATATCCACTTACATACCAAAGGAAACTCATGAGACATATTTGTGGGGAAAGCAGTGCTGCAGGTTTATTTCGTACAACACAGGTAGCAGTTAGGTGGGTCATCTTACAGGCGATCCAATGCGGCAGCCCCTCGCTGACCCGCATGCCTAAGGAGCCATCTTGCACGGCGAGACGATGCTCTGACGGTGCAGTAAATTACCATTTCGTTATGCTCCCGCCCCCCCTGTCAGGGCGTAGCGATGAGGCACACCCCCGGTCGGTTCAGGCCCCCCGACCGCCCGAAGGACTAACGGGGCGCCGACGCGGTTTCCTGGAACCCCCTTCGGCTCCAGGTGCTTGGCTCAGGCACCCTTACTGTGCCAGGCAGAGGTATCTCGACTGTATCCTTCTGCCGCAGAGTTACCCTTACTGTCCATCTGCTTCCAGATCGCCCTGTGACTCCGCCTGCAACACAAAACATGACCATTAAAATTTCACAACTTTTACCCCGCCGCTCTGCAGCTGGGTCAGGGTTCAGGGTGGGATCAGCGCAGAGCCTAAGAATCCTGGCGGGAAAGAGAGGCCGAGCATAGTTGCTGCGCCTCTTTATAACGTAGGAGACGCCCCCATCTCCCAGGTGACCCCTCCCTATTGGCTGCCTGCGTAGGAGGTAGGCTCAGGGGGGGTGATGCGCAAAGGGCTCTGCTCGCCCGTCGTATGGGACTAGGGCGCTGCCCACCCATGCTCCCCTGCGTGTCGCGCGTTCAGCGGCATAGTGCCCACACCGCCAGTGCTCGCCCCGCATTGCACATATCCACTTACATACCAAAGGAAACTCATGAGACATATTTGTGGGGAAAGCAGTGCTGCAGGTTTATTTCGTACAACACAGGTAGCAGTTAGGTGGGTCATCTTACAGGCGATCCAATGCGGCAGCCCCTCGCTGACCCGCATGCCTAAGGAGCCATCTTGCACGACGAGACGATGCTCTGACGGTGCAGTAAATTACCATTTCGTTATGCTCCCGCCCCCCCTGTCAGGGCGTAGCGATGAGGCACACCCCCGGTCGGTTCAGGCCCCCCGACCGCCCGAAGGACTAACGGGGCGCCAACGCGGTTTCCTGGAACCCCCTTCGGCTCCAGGTGCTTGGCTCAGGCACCCTTACTGTGCCAGGCAGAGGTATCTCGACTGTATCCTTCTGCCGCAGAGTTACCCTTACTGTCCATCTGCTTCCAGATCGCCCTGTGACTCCGCCTGCAACACAAAACATGACCATTAAAATTTCACAACTTTTACCCCGCCGCTCTGCAGCTGGGTCAGGGTTCAGGGTGGGATCAGCGCAGAGCCTAAGAATCCTGGCGGGAAAGAGAGGCCGAGCATAGTTGCTGCGCCTCTTTATAACGTAGGAGACGCCCCCATCTCCCAGGTGACCCCTCCCTATTGGCTGCCTGCGTAGGAGGTAGGCTCAGGGGGGGTGATGCGCAAAGGGCTCTGCTCGCCCGTCGTATGGGACTAGGGCGCTGCCCACCCATGCTCCCCTGCGTGTCGCGCGTTCAGCGGCATAGTGCCCACACCGCCAGTGCTCGCCCCGCATTGCACATATCCACTTACATACCAAAGGAAACTCATGAGACATATTTGTGGGGAAAGCAGTGCTGCAGGTTTATTTCGTACAACACAGGTAGCAGTTAGGTGGGTCATCTTACAGGCGATCCAATGCGGCAGCCCCTCGCTGACCCGCATGCCTAAGGAGCCATCTTGCACGACGAGACGATGCTCTGACGGTGCAGTAAATTACCATTTCGTTAAGCTCCCGCCCCCCCTGTCAGGGCGTAGCGATGAGGCACACCCCCGGTCGGTTCAGGCCCCCCGACCGCCCGAAGGACTAACGGGGCGCCAACGCGGTTTCCTGGAACCCCCTTCGGCTCCAGGTGCTTGGCTCAGGCACCCTTACTGTGCCAGGCAGAGGTATCTCGACTGTATCCTTCTGCCGCAGAGGTACCCTTACTGTCCATCTGCTTCCAGATCGCCCTGTACTCCGCCACAGCTCTGGAGGAGGCTCCCGTCGATGACAGAGCCCCCCACCCACCTAGCTACTTCCGGTCGCTGTTTAGAGCCTCAAATTGCTCTATTACATAATGGATATGGATAACCAGTGATATTAGTCCCAGGAACAATCTTATATTACTGCAGTCTTATATTAGTGGTTTACCTGATTGTATATTGATATGTTTTATGTATGTTATTATTATCCTATCATGTTATTGATTACTACACTGCTCCCATTACCTCTGTTCATTCCTACTGCCCCTACCCTGTCTTTGTGAAGCGCTCTGATATCTGTAAGGATCTTGTTCGCGCTATATAAAACTTTGAATAAATAAATAAATAAATAAATAAAACAAAAGTGATGGGAGCGTAACCCGTCGTCAGACCGTTATCTTGCTGTACGAGCACAGCATAGCAGTAAATATGACTGTCATATTAGAACCCTTCTCTGAATTTCTGCTTAGTGAGCAACTATGCTGTTTCCGGCCGGTGCTTATTTGCATTACTGTATCTGATGCTGGAAACCCGTGATATGCGACCAAGCAAGCAAGGCATATGGAAGTTAACCTGTGGTCACTGGAGTCAGCCGTGAATTTTGGCCTCCGAGGCAGGGTGACCAAGCCAACCACACCCTGGGCCAATCCTAGCTTCATCCCTTGACTAAGTTGCGAATTTGAGACTCGCTTTTAGCTCTTTTCCAGAAGCTATTACTCAGTCGCCTGAGGACTGCTTAATCCTCCTCCTCTGACACAACTTTTACCCCGCCGCTCTGCAGCTGGGTCAGGGTTCAGGGTGGGATCAGCGCAGAGCCTAAGAATCCTGGCGGGAAAGCGAGGCCGAGCATAGTTGCTGCGCCTCTTTATAACGTAGGAGACGCCCCCATCTCCCAGGTGACCCCTCCCTATTGGCTGCTTGCGTAGGAGGTAGGCTCAGGGAGGGTGATGCGCAAAGGGCTCTGCTCGCCCGTCGTATGGGACTAGGTCGCTGCCCGCCCATGCTCCCCTGCGTGTCGCGCGTTCAGCGGCAGAAGCGAGGTAATGGTCTCGAGGTCCTTAGGGAGGCTATTCCAGGTCTTTGCTGCAATGTGGAAGAAGGAGCGCCCTCCATTTCTGCTTTGGTAGATGCGGCGAGTATGGGCAAGTGAAAGGGAGGAGGTGCGTAGTCTTCTCAATGGTTGGTGAAAGTTCAGGCGGTGGTTAATGTAGGTGGGTCCTTGGGTGTGTATAGCCTTGTGTGCTTGGGACAGCAGTTTGAATTGGTATCTCTTCTGTATGTGGAGCCAGTGAAGTTTTCTGAGGTGGGGTGTGATGTGGGTTTATCGGGGAAAGCCGAAAATGAGTCTGGTTGGGGTGTTCTGTATGGTCTGAAGTCTCTGTAGAAGGTGAGCTGCAATTCCTACATAGAGAGACTTGCCTTAGTTCAGTCAGCTGGTGATGAGGGCTTATGTCACAGTGCGTCTCATGTGAAGGGGTTGCCACTTGAAGAATTTACGTAGCATGTGCAGAGTGAGGAACCAGGCGGAGGAGACAATGTTGATATGTAATTTCATGGTGAGCTTGTTGTCAATGAAGATTCTGAGGTTTCTGGTATGGTTGGAGGGTGTGGGTGCAGGTCCTAGGTCTGACGGCAAACCAGGACTTGTTTCATGTGTTGCTGCTGTTGCCAGAGATCAGTACTTCCATCTTGTCTGTGTGCGGCTGCAGGCTGGAGCCCCTTGTAATATATCTTACTACTGTTTGCAGAAGCTTGACGGGTTAACTTTTGGAATGTGGTATCATGCATGACACCACTCAAATCAGCTGGAATATTCCTGATATTTTAATTCGTTTTACCCACAACTTACATTATCATATCTTCTTGTTCTAATTTGAAGCTCTGTATTTATAGCATAATTTTCAAAGCAATGTCATATTATAACAAAGTAGTACTGTTTCTTACATGGCATTTGTCGTGCTGCACTCATTGCTTGCCTGTACAACATCATGTTGGCAGGCAGCCTCGTCTCTAGAACAACACGCATGCTGCTGCAAGGGTGATGAAGTTGGATTGGCCGGGCTCACCCAGTCCTGGAACACTTTTATCTGGGAACCTATAAATTGGGGGTCAAGTTGTGGCAGCAGAAAGGGGGTGGTGTAACTCAGGGCAGCATCATAAAAAGTTGAGTTTGACAGTCAGTTTATAGATGTAATTATTTTAATCTGTGCCACAAAAGAATGGCTACAATGACAAATGTGACAGTAAATCTGTTTTGGCTTACATACTTGGTCATAAAGAGGCTGCATTTTAAAATATCATATCTGCTGCATAGAGTTTTGTGTGCCCTGCAATTTTTACGGAATAATAATAATGATAAGATGAACGTGATGGTTAATGCTCTTGCTGGAGAGATTTGTGTTTTGTTTAGTCACAGCTTTGACTCGTAGGTTATCATTGAGGGTTAATGTGCCAACTTCAAATCACATTGTGTAACATGCAGATCACATATTGGTATTTTATGTAGCTACTTAAGTGGGTTACTGCTTTTGACATAGTGATTATTTTGTAATTTGCAGTTTGTAAATGGCAATCCTTCTGCTAATGCACAGTGAGATCTGAACCAGCATCAAGGAGCTTCATGCAAACTGCAAGGAATGGGTTTACAGCTTTGTTTTTTTCTCCACCTGTCGTTATTCTAAGGTTGCTAAAAGGGTTCCTCATGTAGTAATAAAGTCCCCTAGCACTCATTAACTTTCAATCCTGACTTAGTGTTCCTTCCGAACATGTACTCTTGACATATAGGGGCTGATTATGAGTCTGATAGTCTGAGGACTACCAAAGGCACTGTGCCGCAGTGGTCCAGCAACTGTAGCACCGGCGGTCCGACTGTCCCATAATAAGTTGGACAGTTGGACCGCCATTGCACCACCACAACCGCTAGGGATCTGAGATCCTTGGCAGTGGTATGGCGTATTGAGGCGGAAAATGCTTGGCAGGACCACCACAGTCTTGCCAAGCATATAATGAGTTTCCCCTCCACCACGGTTTTCATGGGGGTTCCTCCTCCATGAAAACTGTGGCACAGACAAAACAAAAGGGGCCTTACAGGGCTCCCTGTTGCTTCTGGGCCATGGGTTGCATGCAGTGGGGCACATTGTGTGCCCCCCTGTGTGCATTCACCCCTGTACCTGCACAGCATAGACTTTATAGTCCATGCCGTGCAGGTACTGACTTCGGTGTTCCCATTGCAGTGCCTATTTTCGGAGGCACTGCCATAGGACTGACAAAGATAAGCCTGCCAGACACAAGAAACACTCATAATCTGGCGGGCAGGTGGCAGTGAGTCTTGCGGGGTGGGACTGTGGCGGTGGCGTACTGCCCACTCCTGCACCGCCAAAACTTGTAATCAGGCCCATAGAGTCTACCAGTATGGATAGTATTTGACTCCCACACATTATGTGTGACTCCTACACCTTATAACCCTCATTGTCCTATGGAACATTTATTGTACATTTATTTACACACTTGTATGATTTATTGTCTCTGTGTAATGTATGCTTGTGAGGTAAGGGTCTCTGGCCCCCCACACTGGGGTGAGTAACACCATTAAAGAAATATATTTTAGTAAGTGCTATTTGCATAATTACTCATACAGGCTGATACACCAGATATTCTTACTGTGCATGCATATTGCTTACATACAGGAACTGAACTGAAAAGCCTGCCCCCAAATCATTTGTTTCTCTTAAGTAATACATAATTCCTGATTTGTAAAGCGCAACTTATTACCCCTAAGGGTATCCAGGTGCTGGGGGCCGTTGTGGAGATTAAGTAAGCTATTGCCCAGAGTCACATAATGCTGAGCAGAGCTGCCACTGGGGATCGAACCGTGAGCCCCGCGCTGTGGAGTTAGCCGTTCTGGCAGCTGCGACACAGCTCTCCCGTAAGTACTTTTAAGTACTCCCTTAAGTACTGAACAGTGATGATACACTGGGTGCCTCTGTTTCCTTCCATTGCATTGGTGTATAAGTGTGAGGTCCCAGATAGCTTTCAGACAGGAAAATATTTTAACAAAAGAAGGGCTGATACTTCTTTAAATCTGCCGCCTCTTTTCCGTCCTTTTCTTCCGGTCTCTGCCGGCAGCAGGAAGGAGCAGGAAGCACCTGAAAGGCTTTGCATGTTCCTCACCAGGCTGTGTAAAGCAAGCCTGGTGGGAAAGATGCAAAGTGTGCAGGACTGTTTGGCTGGCCTGAGACGGCCGGTCAAGCAGTCATGCGCACTTAAGGAGTTCAAACCACTCCTCTCCCTGCTCCGGCTAGCCCCACCCTACCCCGAGAGTCACTCACTTCAATAGGAAAAATAAAAAGATATTAAAGACACGTTATTATTATCATTTTATTTTCCCTATTGAAGTCGGTGGGGCGACGTTCCTCTGCCTTAGCGGAGGAGCCGCCACTGTCGAAAGGCAACACATAACAATACACTTGCACCTTTGTATGGTGGGACAGCACCCTCGCACTCGTCTGAAAGGGCGTCACCAAATACTCTCAGTACACTGAGCAGCTCTGCTTAGGGTTGTCGATATGGAAACCTTAGCATGGCTCCTTACTAAACTGGAACCCCAACACAAGTGCAGCACAATATTTGTATTGCACAATCCATATATTCAGCACTAGGCTCAATGGCCTCTCACCCCAGGGATATCTTGTAAAATGAACGTGGTATGATGACATGAGCCCAGAACTAATGTTTTCTTAATGTTTAAAATGGTTTAAAAGTGAGTGTTTCGAGAACTGGAAAGAGAACTGGAAAGTGTCTGTGATTTCTGAAACCTGCCCATGAGGAAAGGCTTTGTCCTGACTAGAGCAATAATAATCACTGTTTAAAACCAGATGTTGCTGAAATTCTTCAGAGAGAGGAGAGCATATTTCTGTTACAACATCTTGTATTGCTTCACAGGAACAGCAAACTAACTGGAGCTCATCACGGGCCAACTATTGGTACGTGATGAAGAACAAATGACCAGAGAAACGCTGTGTCCGGAGCCAGACATCCTGTGACCTCCTCGGTGTGATTGCTTCTAGGTTTAGGTCAAATGAGACACAAGTGGTGGGAAAATTACATGAAAATAATCATACTTTTGTGCTATTGGCGCAGATTCTGGAACAAACAACGCAAATCGAAATAATCATTAGCAAAGCCAATCATTCCGGCTTGCATTTTGATTCTAAGTAAACCATTTTAAAAAGCTAACAGCAATAAAAAAAATTAAAAAGTATTGCTTTCTGTATACAATACATCCATGAGATAAAGGCTTTAACTTAGTGAGACTTGGTGTTAGTGTTGCTTTCGAGGTATAAAAAAGACATCATGCACGGCAGTGCAACTATTCCATATATGACAGAATGATAGACTTAACAGCCAATCACAAATGGAGCGAAGGTGAACTGTATGTATATTTTAAAGTCTGGGTAACAATAGGCCAGATGTACAAAGGGTTTCAGCTTTCAGAAACACTGATCGGGTCTGTGGAGACTAAACCCCTCCCTCAAATGTACCAAGCCCAGTTAAGCTTTTTTTGAATCCTTAAAGGGGTTTATGAAACCATAATGAATCGGTATGTGGCAGGGCTTAGGGCAGATTTAGGGCATCCCCTTTTAAATACTAGTTCCTCATGCTAAGAATTAATGTTTTGCGATCTCAATTCAGTCGCAAAACATTAATATTTTACTGACACCTCAAAGAAGTTGGTAAATCATTTGCATTTGTGAATGTTGAAAACAATATTTAAGATGCAGGCAGTGGCAAGAGTACACATCGACCACAGAAAATGCAGCTTATCCCTTAAAATGAAGTGCTTGATACCTACCAAGCAGGTAAGGAGAAAAATCCAGGTGATTGCTATTGGAACCTCATGTTGATCAGTGATTAGAAGTATCAGCTTTAGCTGGCATTTTCATATAATATATATGTTTTCCCTTGGACATATGAGGCCATCAAATTAATAAACAAATATGCAAATCTTCCCTAATAGGTTTCTCCCTAGGGCTAGCTTAGATTTCTGCATTTGTGGGGATTCATAAAAATCATGACTATGCCTGAAAGAGTATGCAACTCAATATTTTCTAGGCACACTCCTGCTCCCTTTTATTGATGTCCTCAATAAATTAATATGGGGCAACCCTGTATTCCTGGGAGCCTGGGTATGAGTTTTATGTAGACACAGTGGTTCCCTCGGAGGAAGCCAAATAACAGCTTCCTAAGCAAAACAAATAGTATAGCCTGTGACAGTCTCTGTTGTGAGGTTTAATAGAAATAACAATTTTTCACAGACCTCAATCATACAGAACATTTGGTATGTGTATAAAAGGTGCACCAGTGAATGGCACAGTGAACAGTGACATAAGTGAATATTGGTGCACTAAGAGTGATTGAAAAATCAACAAAATAATCAACCATGTAGACAAGTCCACAATCCAAAAACAAGATTCAAATTAAAAGTACAGTTTGGGCGGATAACACTTAGGGCCTGATTCTGATGCGGTTAGGAAGCATTCCCACTTAGGGCCTGATTCCGATGCAGTTAGGAAGGCTTCCTAATGGCATTTGCTCCTTCCAAATTGGATCGGGAATGTGTCTTTCCGAACCAGGGCCCAATTATGATGTGGTTAGGAACATATGCTCCCATTGAAGTCAATGGGAGTCCAACCAATTCGCATCTGGAAGCATCCGGATGCATTGTACTCGGTTGGTCGGACTCTCCTGATCCGAGTGGGTTGGAAACCATTTCCAAACCGATTCGGTCTGGAAGCTTTCCAACCCGCATCAGAATCGGGCCCTAAATGTAAATCTACATGTTGGGACATCAATATTTTGGCCTCTCTTATAGTACTTCAGAGGTATCTTCCTCAGAAATGGAAGGTAGCACCATGATCAGTAAATGATCAGGGTCTGATAAAAGTTTTGACCACTGCCTTGTGTTATGAGGATACAAGTACTATTCCGCTGTCAGCAGAAATGCTGAATCCAAAAAAAGGCAACCAACCCAGTTCTTGAGCAAAAACACTGTCATCTTACCAAAGAAGAAATTAGCTCCATCCAATGAGGTGAATCTGATAGATCTGATAATGGTGTTGTGGCTGAAAAACTGGCACGTTTTCCTCTTTGTTGATGTCACAGAAGTATTTCTTCTTTTTTCTCAACTGACTTGTGTGTTTTAGCACTTCATGGGTGTGCATGTCCTGGTCATTTCTCTCTCTCTCTTTTCCAAGCGCTGCTCCTTGCTTGTTCTCTTTCCCACACTCCCCAGGCCCCTCTCCTCTCTTTGTATTTCCATCCCCAATGGCACTGTTTTCTGAGATTCCTCTGATACTGAGTGTAATGTTGTAATGGTACAATGCCATGTACAGTACAATGGTACAAGGGCGCTAGGATCCTGCATGTGAAAAGAATCCATGGAAAGGCACTGCTGCGGCTTGGAGTCTCTACCCTCCTCCTCATCTCCTCCCTTTTCTATTCCTCTCATCTCCTCAGACTTGCTCTCCCCTCAAGCACCTTTCTTGCCCCATACCCACTGTTCTTCTCCTGCCACACTTCTCCTGCTATAATGGGCTTTGCCAATGTCTGATGCTTTTCAACTTTTGCTGGAATTGGCAATGCCAGTAGTGCAGCTGTGCATGTTTGAACTTACAAATATAGAAAATTAAATTTTCTATCATTCCAATATGGCCATGAGGTGCGTCTAAGGGCAATATGCTAGCAATCCGGAAAGTTTAGAAAATAACACTTTCTAAACTTTCAAGATGGTTGCCATGTTGCATCTACATGCAATGCTGTGTCCCTCTTGAAAGTACAGAAAATAGGATTGTCTATTTTTGCAAAACGGTCACTGTATTGAATCTTTTTTTTTTTAAGTTTGAAGTTTATTAAAGTATAAAGAAGCAAAGACAGAAAATGAAGAAACAATCAGAAGTTACAAAAAACAAGAAATCTCTCTTACAAAAAAGTAGAATTGATAAATAACTCTATACATAAAACATGGCAAATGATAATGCTCATGAACACAAGGTAATTGAGGTATAACCAGTAGAATAAAACACATAAGTGATATGAAAAATTAAATGCAATTAAGAAATGTAATCACGGTGGTTTTTGGACTTCAACAGTGCGAACTTGAGTGGTAGGTGGGACCTGGGCAATTCTGGATAAATACTCAGTGAGGGGAAGCCATAAAAGATCACGTTTGATTGCGAGGGAAATGGGGGAAACAAAATTAGTGTCTAGACGATGATTAGAACCTTTCAGGAAGCACTCATTTGTTTAATTCCCAAACCAGACAAGGGCCATACCTTATGTAAAAACTATCGCCCCATCTCCCTTGTAAACACAGATTATAAAATTTTCGCCAAAATCTTAGCTCTTAGATTGGATCCCCTATTACCAAATATTATTGGCCCAGAACAATCAGGTTTTGTCAAAGGTCGTTTATCATCCGATAACTCCCGTGTTTTCTTTAATATTTTGAGTAAAGCTCCCTCCCTTTCTTATCCTTTGGCTGCCATCTCTCTCGATGCCGAAAAGGCTTTCGATAGAATAGGATGGGACTTTATGTTGCAAGCCCTTCGTTGGATCGGTTTCTCTCCTAAATTCATTTCTCTTCTTTCTTTACTTTATTCTAGCCCTCATGCTTCAATTTTTGCAAATGGTCTAACATCCGATTATTTTCCCCTTCAACGGGGTGTACGTCAAGGCTGCCCCTTATCCCCTCTTTTGTTTGTTTTAGCTTTAGAACCTTTTTTGACTAAGATCAGACTTGATGAAAATATTTCTGGTTTTCATTACGGCTCCCAACAACAGGTTAAACTATCAGTTTACGCTGATGATATTTTGTTATACTGTTCAGACCCACAATCCACTTTACCTTTCTTTTTGAATCAAGTTTCCTCTTTTTCTAAAGTTTCTGGTTACCGTCTTAATATTGATAAATGTGAAATCTTACCCTTAAACCCTCTATGTCAAAAACATCTCTTTGACAATTCTGGCTTTTCTTGGCAGCCTTCCAAGATTAAATACTTAGGTGTTTGGTTTGCTCCTCGTCTCTTAGATACTCTTCAATTTCGATTCACTTTCTGTTAAACTTAATGCGGCTATTACTCGCTGGAACCCTCTCTTCCTTTCTTGGTGGGGTCGTCTTGATTCCATCAAAATGATGTTGGCACCTCTAGTACTTTACTCTATCTCCATGATTCCCATCCATATTCCGGACTATTATTTCAGGTCGATAGATTCTATTTTGCTTACATTTTTGTGGAAAGGTAAGAAATCTCGAATAGCCCTTTCTGCTTTGAAAAAAGATAAAGCATTAGGAGGGGTTAAATTTCCAAATTTCAAATCTTATCATACCGCTTTTTCATTAAAGCAAGCTTTGCGTTGGCTCTCCTCAGACCTCCCCTTTTATCCCCCTCTTTGGCTAAAGCTAGAATCTTCTTTCCTTCATCCTTTTGATTTTCGCGAGGTTCTTTCCTTCACTTCTAATGTAACGTCTCTTCGCTCCCCCATTATCTCCCGCTCTCGTTCTCTTCTTCAACCGTACTTGTCATCCTCTTATCCATCTGCTTCCTCCACCCATATTCAGCCTATTTGGCATAATAAATTCCTCAAAATTCGTAATCGCTCATTATATTGAAAGACCTGGCATTCTCTTGGTCTTAAATGGATCTCTCAACTTCTTGTGGATAATCAACCTCTTCCTTTCCAGGACCTCCAAAAACAATTCTCGTTGCCCTCCTCTTCTCGTGCACGATATATGTCTCTGATTCCCTCTCTCACCCAATACCTTTCTTCACTTCCTACTACAAATTCTATTCCTACAGCATATCTATTCAGCATATCATATCAGCATATCCGTTTTTAGCACATTGTCCCCTGAGGTGAGATTACTTCACCTAGACTCGATCTGCCCTCCCTCAGCGCCGCTGTAGTCAGGCGCAGGGAAGCTTGGAACAGAACTTGGCCGCCATCTTAGTTTGGGAAGGCTGGCCGAGAGCTCTGCGCCCCTCCCGCCCTCCCAGGGTATTTAAACCGCGTTTCTCAGCTAACGCGTTTAATTGCTATTTGTTTCCCTCTGAGGCGGAAGCCGGAGGTCTTACTGTGCTCCCTTGCACCTCTTGTATATTTTACACAGCTGAAAAACGATTGTGACAATAATTTGTTTTATGCTCTGTACATATTTTAAACAGCTCCGTTTTTAGCACATTGTCCCCTGAGGTGAGATTACTTCACCTAGACTCGATCTGCCCTCCCTCAGCGCCGCTGTAGTCAGGCGCAGGGAAGCTTGGAACAGAACTTGGCCGCCATCTTAGTTTGGGAAGGCTGGCCGAGAGCTCTGCGCCCCTCCCGCCCTCCCAGGGTATTTAAACCGCGTTTCTCAGCTAACGCGTTTAATTGCTATTTTGTTTCCCTCTGAGGCGGAAGCCGGAGGTCTTACTGTGCTCCCTTGCACCTCTTGTATATTTTACACAGCTGAAAAACGATTGTGACAATAATTTGTTTTATGCTCTGTACATATTTTAAACAGCTCCGTTTTTAGCACATTGTCCCCTGAGGTGAGATTACTTCACCTAGACTCGATCTGCCCTCCCTCAGCGCCGCTGTAGTCAGGCGCAGGGAAGCTTGGAACAGAACTTGGCCGCCATCTTAGTTTGGGAAGGCTGGCCGAGAGCTCTGCGCCCCTCCCACCCTCCTCACACCCCGCCCAAATTATGCATAAAAACAACAACACCGCCCGTCCGCGCAGCGGGCGGGCGCAGCGGGCGGGCGCAGCGGGCGCGCCAAAGGCGGGCCCGTCTGCGCCCGTCCGCGCCGGGACCGGGCCCAGGGCTACAACCCCTGCTTCTCGCACCATTTACTCTCGCAACGAACTTATGGAGCGGTGCCCTTCTTATGCTCCGCTATGTTCTAAAGCTGATGTATCGCTCACTCCATTGGCTTCAGGTACACGGTGTTTACATTGTAACTCTCTATCCATGCTTGTTAACCCCACGCTGCATATCAAAACACGAGCCATTGAGGATGACACACATATTTCCATGGCACTTGTCAATGCGCGTTCCTTGAGTAAGCACTGCCAGGACATAGCCGACCTAATTAATGACCATAACTTAGATATCCTTTTTATCACAGAGACTTGGTCCGATGAAGCATCTGCCCCTGACTATGTTATAGCAGTTCCCCCTGGCTATAGTGCCTATCGGCAGGACAGGCCCAAAGGTAAAGGAGGTGGAATAGCCATCATAGCAAGAGACTTATATAAAACGCGCTGTTCACCTATCCCTATCAATGCATGCGAAGCCATGCATTTTGATATTAATCTGGCTCCCACGTATAATTTTAAGGGGACATTGATATACAGACCCCCTGGTACTAGATCCGCGTTTCTCACAAATCTTACCAATATCACCGAATCTATAGCGGCAGAAGAATTCACCACGATATTGGGTGATTTCAATTTTCATCTAGAGCTTCACAGTGACAGGGATACCATATCCCTCGTATCAGACCTAGACACGATGGGCCTTAGACAGTTGGTTACAACTTCTACTCACCAGGCAGGCCATACGCTGGACGGTATCTTCACTAATGTGGAAGGACTGTCCATCACCTCTGTTCTTCCAATGACCTGGACAGACCATTCAGTTATCATTAGTAAACTTACCATCAAAGGTCCGCAGAGTAAAAAAATGTCTCCTGCTATAAAGGGCACGTTCAAAGCGTGGAAGGACATTAACCCCAATGATTTAATGCTGCTTCTCAACACTACAACCCCAGAATTATCCACTGACCCTACGACTGCCACTAATCAATTTCAAAAATGGTTGGGTGAAGCTTCAACTCAGTTGGCACCCACCAAATCAATTTCTAAAAATAGAAATAGGCCTAAAGCTCAGTGGTATACGAAACAACTAAAAGACCAAAAACAACTTACTAGGAATAAGGAACGACAATGGCGTAGAACTTATGATACTGAAACCAAGGACAATTATAAGAAAACCCTGGCTACTTATAAATCAATGATAATAACAGCAAAAAAGGATTACTACACTCGCCATATAGAATCTGCCAAAAATTCCAGCAAAGAGCTTTATCACGTTGCTAAAACCCTTGCGGGTAATGCCCCGGATCTTAATCCACCCCCATCACAAACCTTATGCGATGCCTTGTCAGACTTTTTCTTCACTAAAGTCAATGATATTTATCAAGCTTTTAATCTTGACCAGGTCCACAGTAGTGTCTCTATTCCTCCGGTCACTCCATTGACTCCGGCTAGCACCACTATGACATCCTTCAATGCCCTTACCACCGATCAAGTTAAAAGCATTTTTAACACGATTAAAGCTGGATCAGCTTTGGATCCCTGCCCTACCTCTGTACTTGCCACAGTACCAGATATAGTCATCCCCATTATAACCACCCTCTGTAACACTATTCTGGCATCCGGATCCTACCCCGACTCGCTGAAAAACACATTAATCAAACCTCTGCTTAAAAAACCGGGGTTAGACAAAAGCGAACTAAAAAATTATCGCCCGATTGCAAGTCTCCCTTTCCTAGCGAAGGTTATAGAAAAGGCCATGAACCAGCAGTTGTCAGCTTATATAGAGAACAATCATTTGCTGGATGATACACAGTTCGGCTTCCGCAAACATCACGGCACGGAAACCGCTCTCATTAAAGCAGCCGACGACATAAGAGTCATCCGTGACCAAGGAGGTACTGCTGTATTAGTCCTCCTTGAATTGTCTGCTGCCTTCGACACGGTCGACCACAAGATCTTGGTCGACCGTGTCGAGAGGATGGGCATTCAGCTTACTGCTAGAGATCTTCTGGCCTCCTTTCTGGCCAATAGAACCCAGGCGGTTACCCTGGGCCCCTTTCAATCTGCCGACTTGTCGTTGCCGTGTGGGGTCCCACAAGGCTCATCCCTGAGTCCGACACTATTTAATATATACGTGTCGGACCTTGCTAGTGTCATCAAAGCCTACGGGATGGGCCTGACCTCATACGCTGACGACACCCAGCTGGTTCTGGCCATAAAGGGTGATGGACAGAAGATGGCGGAGAGTTTCCAAGATGGGATGACTGCAATTAGTGAGTGGATGGCAAGAAATTGCCTGAAGCTCAACTCTGATAAAACAGAGGTGGTTATCTTCGGTAAGCTCTCCCCAGCCTGGTCGGCAACCTGGTGGCCAGCGGCCATGGGTACACCTCCTTGCCCCTCGGTCAAAGTTAGAAACTTAGGTGTCACCTTTGACAACCAGCTCAACTTCATGGCCCATGCGAATAAAGTGGCTGCTAATGCTCACTTTAAGTTACGTATTGTAAGGAAAATCATACCCTACCTACCTGAATCAGCAGCAAAAACACTAGTCTCCTCGCTAGTGTTGTCTTCATTAGATTACTGTAACGGTCTGTTGCTTAATGCCCAGAACAGAGTCATCAAAAAATTACAGACCGTTCAAAATGCTGCTGCCCGCGTACTTGCAAAAAAACCCAGATTTGCACCCATCTCGGACACGCTTAAAAAATACCACTGGCTGTCCATTCACAATAGGGTCAAATTTAAATCTCTGTGCACTGTTTTTAAATCACTTCAGGATTTAGGACCTCGATTCTTTAAAAAACAACTGATTCCGTACAATCCGGTGAGAAAGCTCAGATCCACTTCTTCTAACCAGCTAGTGGTTCAACGTAGCCGTACAGTTTCCTGGGGTGATCGCCGCTTTTTAATCGCGGCCCCCAGACTTTGGAACACCCTACCCATCTATATAAGAACTAGTTCTACTCTTCTTCAGTTTAGAAAAAAACTGAAGACATGGCTTTTTAATCAGTAATTCACTTTTCTGCTTTTTCTGTCTAGGGTGAGACTTTAATGCAATTTCAGCGCCGAGACGCCTAAGGGTAATTGCACGCGCTTTATAAATGGCATTAAATAAATACATAAATAAATCTATCTGTTTCCAACGCACTTGCTCAATCCCCTTCTGCCTCTTTTCTCTACAAATCTATTCAATCTTCTACTGATCGTATCAAATCTAAGGTTGAGTTGGCTTGGGAAAAAGATTTATCTCAAGTTTGGTCCTTCACTTTGTGGGATAAAATTTGGTCAAAAATTCATAGTACCTCCAGAGCTGCAAACACTACCCAAACCTTATTTTTTGTTTATAATCGCACATTATTCACTCCATTACTTCTGTCATCGTTTTCCTCAGACACTCCCTCCACTTGTTGGTCCTGTTCTTGCTCTTCAGCTGATTTGAAGCATATGTTGTTCGATTGTCCTCCTATTTTTCGCTTTTGGCAACTAGTGTGGTCCCAGTTTAAAAAGATTTTCAATTTTTGTTTTTCCTTTTCCATTGTTAACATTTTTCTAGGTTCTCTTTCTCCTATTTTTGCCAATTCGTCCCATAAACATAAATTAATTGACCTCCTGATAGCAGTTGCCTTACACCATATTACATCTCATTGGAAACAGGCTAATGATGTTTCCTTCAATGCTTGGTGGAATGCACTGTATTGAATCTTGATGCAATTGGACAGCCATTTTAAACGTATAGAAATACAGATTATACATAGGCAGCTGCAAATAACCGGCATGTTTTTCACCAAGGGTTTCTGAGTAACATCAAATAGGCAGCAAGAGTAGAAATGTAATTGTCTCCAGGGTGAATTTCAAGGTGAAAAACATTCCTGTATATCAAGGTTTAGTCATTTTAAATTGAAGATGGTCCCCAAAACTATCTGCCACTTTTTCCAGAATGAACGCGGGGCAGATGAGTAATGGGAAATCATGTAAAACATGTAAAAAAAAAAACTCAACACACATCGTCCACCAAATTAAAAAATAAATATCCGGTCTACTGCCAACCACCCCACTACCCTCTAAAAAACATTCACTGCCCATCTCCAAATAAAAGAAAAAATAGCATCCTGCCAACCTGCATATACCCTTCTCCACCCCCTTCTTTAACCAAACTGGATCAAATAAAATGAATTCCTGGCCTCCTGACATCCACTCCGTCACCCTCGGCACCAAAACTGAAAAATATATACCTGGCCTCCTGCACAAGACACAAGTACAACAAAACTGATAGAGGCAAGTGCCTCGGTCCTGCAGCAACATTTCTCGACGATGTTTGCGGATGGAACATATATATTCACCAGAAAACGATTTACATTTACTCCCTGTACTGCCCATTTTTCTTTTTTTTAAATTACTTGAAGTATTGCGCTGTCTATCCTTCGTGTCCTTAATGTATCTTTTCAACAGTCTAGTGTTGTGCGGTATGCGCACAATCAGCCACATTTTAACATTGAAACAAATAGACAAGAACGCAGCTTTGCCCATGACCCTGTTTCTGTCATGGCGGCCGCTCCGTGGTGCTCTTCCTGTGAGGCTTGCCCGTAGCATGGCGGGTGACGGCTCAGAGAACATAGCGCACAGACAAAACATCCTCTCGTTATCTTTTGTTTTCAAGATGACCAAAGAGAAAAAGACAGATATACCATAAAAAGGCATTCCTGGTATTCCCGCCGTTACATTGGAATTCGTTATGAAAACAGAGCTGCAAAACTGCGAATAATTGTACTGAAGGGAGGGATAACTCTGCCAGAAGGCTCGTGCTTTTTTTTTTTTTTTAAGTCTAAACTCTATGGGACACATTCACAAAGGCATTTTTTCCATTTGAACAACAAACGTTTTAGAGACAAAAGTTACATGTTCATAGTAGAATTTTATTAAATCAAGCTTGCACTTGTGATGGTGAAATTTGGTGGTTTTCCACGTTGTAATTTTAAAACAATGTAGTGTGAAATAAAAGTGATATATGCAGCCGGCTTAGGGCCTGATTTAAAGTATGGTAACATATCTCTGCCTGGATGGCATCCGCCACCCTGACCGGTCACCCATATTTAGAGATTACCGCAAGCCCAGGGCTGAGCGCCGTACCTCAAGAGGAACCGCAGTCACAGAGGTCCCAATGGTATCAAACGTTTGGTGGATGGCACCATCCCAAAGTGGGAGTGTTTTTTTAAAAAAAGCACAATAACCAATAAAGCCCACACCCATGGAGTTTTTCCCCCAGGTCTAGTGGGAGTCATTATTTCCATTTTTCTGTTTATCCTGCTAGTGATGGACAGAAAAAGGACATCAGATGGTTCACCCTAAACAGGGCAGGTGGGGTGATGCCCTCAGTCTAACATCCACAACTCAGTCATGCCGTCGGAGTAGGTAGTCCGTTGACAGAGGCAAAATCTTCCCCTTCCGTTTCCCACCCTCTCCACCCTTGCTTCTCTCCCTGCCGTGGCCCACTTGCAGACACATTTACTACCTGCACATAGCAAGTGGTAAATGTATGTGGCAAACCATATGTAATGGAGAATTGCATGCAGAGTACAGGCAGGTGATCTGATTCTACACAGTTATTCCCCATTCTGTTGGGTTTAGCTCCCAATTGCCGGAATTACATGTGGTGATCCTCTGCGATCAGTAATCCCAATAATCCCATAATTCCTGGAACCTCCTCCTGGTTTCTGCAGTACTTGTGATCAGGACCTTAAATGTGAGCAGACAGGTAAATCCTCACATCAATGATCTCCTATTATTAGCATTTGCTGTGAAATAGCTTGAAACTGATTCAAAACATTTTGATGCCAAAAACCCATCTGTGTTTCCAAATTATAGATCTTCGTTCACAGAATGATAGATCATCATTCACAGAAACAGAGGCCTAATTCACAAAGGTGATTTACACCTGAGAGTAATTTACACTTTTGAGTAAATTTACTACTTTTTGTGTATTCACAAAATCCGACTGTAAATTACTGCTAAAAAAAAACAGTAGTAAGACCAGCACCACATACGGACAACCACCAGTACTGCCACACCCTCCCAAAGAGAATAATGATAATGGAAGTAGGAATTTAACGTAAAACCTGATAGGAAATAATTTTTAATATTTAAAATATTAAAAAGTATAAATAAATATAATTTAATGGTAATATATATATATATATATATATATATATATATATATATATATATATATATATATATATATATATATATATATATATATATATATATATAAAATATGGCACATACTTATTATATCATTATAAAATATTTTAATACCCTATTTTGACATTTTAGATTAATGTAACAATAAATGTTATTAAAATATAGCTACATTAATTTTAATGAATTCTATACATTACTTTTAATAATTATTAATGCATAGTTACAAATATATCTTTCATTGGGTCGGAATGTATTCCTAATCTAAACTTCAGAAAAATAATTGTATTTTAATTTAATATAGTTTCTTTAGTTAAAGATGTATTTCAAAATTAGTGCTGTAGCATTTTTATTTGGCTGTACATTTAAAATAAATATCCCAGATTAATTTATATTAATAGTAATACAAAAATAATGTTAATATTTATTTCCAAGTTACATAATTAAAAACAAAATTCACGTATATTACCAGAGGGTGACTCTGAGATGGAGTAGTTGGATAAGAATTTACTTTGGTACACCTAAATTCACTGACACTACCAAACAATTCACTGATATCATATAACTATTCATTGACTGCAAGTCATGATTCATTGACAACATATGACCGGAGCCCACTGGAAGGATGGGCGTAGAAGGGCCAAATTACGTGGCAGGATTGAGTAAATTATGCCGCAGGAAAATGAAAATTATGCATATGTCAATACATTAACACATTCTATCGATTTACTAGGAGAATCATCAGTTCATTGTACTAACATTCAACATCGTCTAGATATTTATCGGACTATCAATCAAGAGTAATTGCACTCGAATTTGATCATTCAATTTATGGATCACCAAGAACTCCCACTGTTTGTTGCATCCAGCTTTTTTTTAAGTCAAGAGAATACTATTCAAATAAATGTTTTATTTTATAGTCTATGTTACACTATTAAGCATGTCCAGTTACACTTGAGATTATGTGTTTTATGGTGAGTTAGGTATCAGATCTCATTCCTCATTAATTAATTGATTAATTCATTCATTCATTCAAAATTCACTACCAGCTCAAATCAGGAGGGAGAATTTCTACACAAAACAAAATTATTAAAATCTGGATTTATTTCACGGGATCAAGGTCTTGCAGAAACAATTAAGCATTACTGCCTGCACCTCCCTACAGCTTGGGCTCAAGAGCAGAGGAGGCAGCATAATGAGGAGTAATTATAAGCTGTTTATGCCCTGTAGGCGAAGGCTCCCCTCAAGCTTCTGTTCCCACACGGCGTCATGAACCCACAACATCCTGAAAGGATTTCGAGAGCTAGCAGCGCAGAATGCTACTTTGTGGACCTGTGGCAATATTCATAGACAGCTGAGGGGTCATTCTAAGTGGATGGCCATCTCCTAAAGTTTCATACATAGAAATAATTTCAGTTACTTGAAGGATTCGGGTAACAAGGGGGCAGATGTATCAACAGGAGTTTTACTCGCAAACGCTGCGATTCGCAAAAAAGCAGCGTTTGCGACTAAAAATCAGGAAAATGGGATGTATGAAGGAAATGGCATCGCAAAATTAAGGAATCGCAAAATTTGCAATTCCTTAACTTTGCGCAAGCATTTAAGGAATCGCAAAAAGCGATTTCTTAAATGCTATGTAAGAAACACTTAAGTTTAGCGAATTCACCTTAAGAAATCGCAAATTACCACCAACTTCAAGTTGGTGTTAATTTGCGATTTCTGTCACAAATGCACTTTTTGGCATTTGTGAAGGTGCCATGTGGCGCTCATACATGCCCTTAGGGCATGTATGTGTGCCATATGCGCACACATGTAAAATTCAGGCGTGCAGCAGGGTGTCCTCAAGACACCCTTGCACCCTTGAAATTATTCTCAATTTGCGATTCTCAAATTGCGAATCGCAAATTAAGAATAACTTCCCAATCATTCCTATGGGCCTCCTGGCCCATAGAAATGAATGGGAAATTATTTCTTAATTGCGATTTCGCAATTTGCAAATCGCAATTTAGGAATATTAAGAAATCGCTAAAAAATTGCGATTATCTACATACATCCCGAATTGCAATTCTCAAATAGCGATTTCTAAAAAATCGCTATTTGAGAATCGCAAATGATGGTAATGATACATCTGCCCCCAGGCTATTCTTCAGAAACATAACACATTCTCTTATATGTATGTAACCAAGGACAGAAATTTGACCTCACATTAAGACTCCATGGTCTAAAATTAAGGTTGTTACAATAACCCTTTCCTTGCTGATAAGAAGCGTTTGTTGGCATTAGCAGTTTCACGATGAAACCTGTGATTCTTTCTCCATCTTTCATCTATTCAGTGGTTGGCCTGCTATAGTTATTTAAGGGTGGAGTCATATCATGCCATTGTCATGGAGCCAATGGACCATTGTGCCTATAGTGACGTTACCAAGGCAGCCATTACAGGTGGCACTATTTAGCTACATTGCTATGAAGTTGATCACTTCAAAAATTTCACTCTATAAAGGTGGCTAGTTCAGAAACTTAGATCTATAAATGCTGAATGCAATATGCATTAGAGGTTGTCTTGGGTAGACTGGAGGTTTGAAAGATCGAGACACATCCACCAATATCATTTGAGCTGCTGTGTAATAATGTTGCATTCTGTAAAGATAATAGCAACTTCTCCTCCATGGATTCCTTGGTCATTGTGGAGAAAGTGGAAAGCTTATTGGATCAAGTTACCAACAGTGACTGTGAAAATATATATTCTACTAGCCACATAATATTCATGTTAGAAGCAGTGAGAATGTATTACATTTCCTGTCAAAAGCCTGAACTGGTTTTGAGATAAGCACAAACAAGGTTTCCCTCTTGGGAAAGAAGAGAAAGTGAGCAAGATGCTACATGTTCAAGCTCTATAGTTATCACAGAATAAACTGTCAGGATGGCTCAGTGACTGAAATGCTCAAAGTTATGAAATGCAGTCATCTGTAAATCATAATTTCGAATTCTGGCAAACTGACTCAGCATTCCACCATTATGTGATCTGTAAATTGAATATCATTATATTGTGAAAAGGAACAGATGTTACTTACAGGACTTAGAAATGGCTGAAGTGCAGTGTGAATCCCTATATAAAGACAAGCTATTACTACTGTGTTGGCAAAAAAACACCAGAGTAAGGGGCAACATTGGGGGAAGGTTTAAGTAAGATAGATACAAATCTAGCATAAGAGCCTTGTCAGATGTATCTTGCGGCCATCAGTAGGTACCAGTTTCATGGCCCTTTGCTCCAGACACAATGCTGCACACCTCCCTCACCTCCCTGATATTGTTAGCATACAGAAGCAAGCACTAGTCCACTAAGGAGTTTGTGTAATTTAAATATATATATATACACACACACACACACACATATGTATGTGTATATATATATATATATATATATATATATATATATATATATACATATATATATATATATATATATATGTATATATATATATATATATATATATTCACTGAAAAAACCATAGGTTTCACACCAGTTATAGTAAAGGAATTAGCATTTAAAAAAACCTATTAAATTCACTGAAAAAACCATAGGTTTCACACCAGCTATAGTTAGCTGGAAATTTTACTGGCATAAAACCAATGAAATTCCCACTTTATAGTTAGTTGGACTCACTATAACTTGCATGTGCAATGCACTGCTGATGACGTCACATATTACATCACTCATGACATGGTCAGTGACATCACTCATAACGTCACTGATGACACCATCCAGTGAATGTGTGTCTTTCTGAAAAATAAATATTAGTGAGTAATGTTTAAATATTTAAATATGTGTATTAGTGTTTCACTTTGTGTATAAGTGGCTGCATGGGTTGGTGATTAGGTACATGTGTATGTATATAGGTTATTAGATATTTTTCTTAGTATCAGTATGAGTGTTTGTATGGTTTGGTGGAGGTGGCATGACAATTGGTGGCCTTCGGAACTGGGGCTGACCCCTTCTCCTGTAATGGAGATAAAAAAACCTTGGGGTCTGGCTTGACCCGGCACTCAGTTTCACTTGCCATACCAAGAGGGTGGCAGCTTCTTGCTATGGCATAATCAGAGGTCTTAGGCCAATACTTACATTTTTTGATGCTCCCACCCGACAGCTGGTGGTTCAGGCATCAGTGCTATCCCGGCTGGATTATGCCAGTTCGCTTTTGGCGGGGATCAATCAGGCCGAACTCTCTCGACTGCAGCGAGTGCAAAATGCTGCAGCCAGAGTGGTGGTAGGTTTGCCCAGGCGATGCCCGGTTTCTAAAACACTGCACTCGCTTCATTGGCTTCCTGTAAGCCAGAGGATTAAATTCAAGGTGCTCTGCTTGGCATTTAAAAACCTCAAAGGTACGTCTCCACAAATTTGGGTGAACCTCCTAACTCCTTATGTCCCTTCGCGATCCTTGAGATCCTTGGGCCAGAACCTGACGGTGGTTCCACGCTTCAGGTTGAGTAGAACTGGCGGCCGCTCCTTTCGAGTGCTGGCCGCGAAGTGGTGGAACTCCCTTCCTACTGAGATCCGGGCAATAGATGATCTACTTCAGTTTAGGCGGGCCATTAAAACTTTTCTGTTTGTTTAACTCCCGATTGCTTTTTTTCTTTTATTGATGTTGTGTTGTGTTTACCTTCTCAGAGTGCCAGGACGCCCCTTCGCTGGGGCAACTGTGCGCTGTACAAAAATAAATAACATAACATAACATAACATTACTTAGCACATAGATGCATGAATGACTGACTCTCTCTTTGTATGTGTTTTGAAGACAGCATATGTGCAGGACTGTATGGGTGGATGACTGTGTATATGTGTGTGTTACTGAGTGAATGAGTGTCTCACCAGTTTCTTTATCAGTAACTACATATGTTTTAATCTAGTGTATGTGAATATTGATGTATATAAGTGAGTATATCTGAGAGTAAGAGATTGTAAGAGTTCCTATTAAAATTAGTATGTGTTTCTATAAGTGATTGTTTAAGAGAGTAAGTATGTGTACGTTTCCTTAGAAGTAAAGTGGTAGTGTGTGTATAGCTGTATATGCAAATAAATGGATGTTCAATAGTTTATTTGCATGTCTGAGTATGTGTGTGAGTAACTTTTGGATGACTGTCGGTGTGTAACAGGATGTACATATGATGAGTGAGTATATGTATGAGTGACTATATAGAACTGTTGGTGAATGAGTGGATGTGTATATAGATGGTGGAATTATTGAATTGGTTGTTGTAACTGGTATGGGTATCTCCATTTTTTTGAAAATTTTAGTTTCTATTTTTGAATATGTGTTTCAAGGGTTACATTACAGTGAAAGGAGGTCTGTCACTCTGTCACAAGGATGGTGTCATCAGTGATGTCATGAGTGATGTCACTGACCATGTCATGAGTGATGTAATATGTGACGTCATCAGCAGTGCATTGCACGCGCAAGTTATAGTGAGTCCAACTAACTATAACGTGGGAATTTCATTGGTTTTATGCCAGTAAAATTTCCAGCTAACTATAACTGGTGTGAAACCTATGGTTTTTTCAGTGAATTTAATAGGTTTTTTAAATGCTAATTCCTAACTATAACTGGTGTGAAACCTATGGTTTTTTCAGTGAATTTCAATGGTTTTTTAATAGCAAATCTTTATAGGCATAAAAAATAATAAATTTTAAAACGAATTTTATATTGTATAATTATGTTAATTATTATTATTTTTTTTAACCCTGCGGCGCTCCCGGGGCGCGTACCGGTGAACGCACGGGTAAGCCCAATGTTACGGCACGCCCCGGGGCGCGTACCGGGGCGCGTCCCGTTAGCGCTATTCTCGCGAACGAAAACAACATCGTGATGTTTCGCGTAAATGCGTGATGCGTCATATGACGCACTGCGTAAGCACACCCGGAAGCACACGAGCGCATATGATCGCGCAATGTCCTGACGCGCTTACGCGACGCACCCTCGGGCGCGCTCCGGGACGCGCCCTGGGGCGCGTAGCGTAAGCGCGTCGGGTCATGTGACCTCAAAATAACACTTTTGATTGATTCACAAGAGTATTGTTTTCCAAATGATGAAAGACCCCTCCCTTTTCATTATTCTCACTTTGTTGTTTGAGTGAAGAAGACCTGCATTCATTCTGTGAGAAATGGCTTCACTAGTAGCAGCTGCAGGTGCATCTGCACCACCACCACCTCTACCACTACCACAAGGACCACCAGAAGACTACATTGGTGGTCAAGAAGAAGATGAGGACGAAGAGGAGGAGGAGGAGAGGCACTTTCTGCGTGAGGACAATCCCCCATACAGACCCAAGGAACATTTTATTTGGCAGTTTTACAAGATGCCAAGGGGTGCAAAAAAAGTGAATGCAGCTAAGGTGACTTGCCTCATCTGTGGCACAGAACTGTCAAGAGGGAACCCAAAGAAGAAGTACTCTTTTGGGAACCACACTATGATCAGACACATGCAGAGGAAGCACCCGATCAATTATTCGGCAGCAGAGGTCAGGGAACTGACCAGGAACCCTCCCCATCCTTCTTCTTCAAGCGCCTCCAATCAACCCACTCCATCGGGTGAAGAGGCTAGGGAGATGGTCCCTAATGTACAAATCAAGTTTGCAAAATTTAAATTTGCATATATTGCAACAAAACAATTTCATATGGTGAGCAAAGCATCACTTTACTCAATCAAGCTGCAGACAACCATCACTGCAGCAAGCAACTTTAATTGTTTTCTATTTTTTTTTGCTCCAGTTGAGCTGTTTGCAATTCCCTGTGTTTTGTTTGACCCCAGAAAAACTAAAAAAATTTATAAAATTGTATAGAAAACCCCAAAAAATAAAAAATGTTCAAAAAAACAATAAAAAGAATATAAAACAACAAAAATAAAAAATAAACAGTTCTTTTTAGAACTACCTCTAATTTATAAAAAAAAATACAACATTTTTTAAAACCTCTGTCATTCTTTTTTCCCCATGGTACGCTCCCCGGTACGCTCCCCGATGCGCATACTGGGCGCTCCCCCCGCGAAAATCGAAAAAAAAGTAAAACATATTTTTGTCCCGTTGTACCCACATCAAACCTAGGGGGTCAGAGGGGGTGTACCCTGCCCCCTTTTGGTCATTTCCCCCTTTGTTTTTTGCCACCTCTTGTGTCTCGATCCTACCGAGACACAAGATGGCGGACTGTTTCGAATGTTTACAGACACCCGAGAGCCAATCAGCTTTCCGTGCGCAAGTCACGTGGCGCGCCCGGAGCGCTCCCCGGTGCGCGTACCGGGGCGCTGCCATAGATATATAAAAAATGTTGAACCTAAATTACTCTAAATCCTCTGGAGCACATATCTTGAGACACAGCAAAGGCACATCGGGCTACCAATCCCTACAATTTTGCCAAGTTTGGTGAAAATTCATTCAGCCGTTCGAGCTCAAAGTGCGACCGACCGCCCTATGGAAATGAACATGGGGAAAACACGTTTTGGGACCCCCTTTTATCTCGGCCCCCACTTGACGAATCCCCCCCAAACTTTCAGATAAGGAGCGGAGCACCGCGAGGCAAAGTTGCTGAAAAATTCAGGCAGATTCCTCAACCGGCGCCAAAGTTATTCCCAATAGAATGTTGCGATTTCCCTATGGAAATCAATCCTAACTATAACTACCTACTGGCGACCGCCAGTAGGTAATATATATATATATATATATATATATATATATATATATATATATATATATATATATATATATATATATATATATATATATATATATATGTATATATGTATATATATTGTCGCTCCAAGGTTGTCCACCTTTGAGTAGCACACGAGCAGCAGCTTGATTTATGTGTAGGTGAGGACGGGGATCCGCTAACCCACTTCTCCATTTTCCATATGACACACCCACCAATGGGAGGCTCACATGAGACTGTGTATTATGGGAAGTGTGGTGCGGAAAGCACATAATCAAGTCCTGTATGGACCCCGCAAGTGGGCCCGTCCTCGATCCAGTGTACGGCTGCTGTTTCACTTCCTTGACCCCCAAGGATGACGGGGTGGTGCATACTCCGCGGCTGGACGGCCGCGTATAAATTGTCGCTCCAAGGTTGTCCACCTTTGAGTAGCACACGAGCAGCAGCTTGATTTATGTGTAGGTGAGGACGGGGATCCGCTTGTAGATGCCGCTCCGTAATGGATCTGCCCGACGCGTTTCGAAGCTCCATATGCTTCTCTTCAGGGGCTTTAACGGAAGCGGTGTACGCAACCGCTAACCCACTTCTCCATTTTCCATATGACACACCCACCAATGGGAGGCTCAAATGAGACTGTGTATTATGAGAAGTGTGGTGCGGAAAGCACATAATCAAGTCCTGTATGGACCCCGCAAGTGCGCCCGTCCTAGATCCCGTGTACGGCTGCTGTATATATATGTATATATATATATATTTCTTTACCCTTTGTTTTTTTAGTAGAATATATGTGTATATATATATCCAGGAAGTGAGAATCAATAATACCCAACGCACGATCATCAACCTGACACCCATGGTTCTAACAACTAAGGAGGAAGATATCCTCAAATTGGGACTTTCATATGCCCCCAAGACCAATCTTAACTATGCGGCAACCAGAACTGATATTTACAAGGTTACCTGAAAGCTCAAGTTGAAAAAGTTCCACACGTTGAAAAATGCAAATAATCGACAAAATCTGAATGAGACCGACCAGGGGAATGATACTACCCCATTCTCTCAAGAAATGGTTACTTTGTGGGAAAATGAAGGAGTTGATTCAACAAACAGGGTCAACAATGCCTGCACCACCGGCCCTGAGGTGAACACCCAAATTGCCCTTACTCCTTTTAAACCACCGTCCACATTCTGTCCAGTCATGCCACGTGATGCCATCGATGTATCCCATGAGAACCTGACAAGTGATTTAAAAGCCCTACACAGTGGTATCTGCAAAAGTCAATACAAATATGACCCAGTAGTGTCTGACTATGAAGCATTGGTGGATAAACTCAACAAGGATAAAAACATTGTCATTCGACCGAGTGACAAAGGTGGCAATGTAGTCTTACAAACCAAGGCCAACTATGAAAAAGAAGCATTCACACAGTTGAATAACCGTGAACACTCTGAAAGGATGAAAGGGGATGATATCAAGATTATGCAAAAGGATTATCACCTACTTCTGTCAAAATGGAGATCAAGGAAATTACTTGTGGATTCCGAATATAAATATCTAAAAACGGACTACCCTGTGACCCCGGCAATTTATTTCATCCCTTAGGTTCACAAGGACAAAAATATTCCCCCTGGCAGACCCATTATTACAGCAAGGGGTAGTCTCCTGGAAAGGACTTCTATTTACATAGACTACTTTTTACAGGGGCATGTCAAATCTTTGGAGCCTTATATTCAAGACACAGGTGATTTCCTGTTCAAACTCAACAGCGTCCAGTGGCAGGAGGGTGACTGGATGTTGGCTTTGGATGTAACGGCGTTATACACCAGCATTCGCCACACGGACGGCATAGCGGCTGTGCAATATTATCTAGAGCGGAGAAATGCCAAATACAGTCAGCATAATGACATGTTAATCAAAATGCTTAAGTTCTGTTTGCAACATAATGTGTTTATGTTTAATAGCCTCTTGTTTAGACAACTTTAGGGGGTAGCAATGGGGGCCAGTTTCTCCCCAAGCTTTGCGTGTTTGCACATGGGAGCTTGGGAGGAACTGGTCCTCAAAACTGGTTTTCAATTTGAAATGACGAACCACGTCATTACATGGTACCGATTAATCGATGACCTGTTTGAAATTTGGAGGGGAAGCAAAGAGGATGCAATCAAGTTTGTTGAATGGCTGAATGACAACCAATATAATATACATTTTACTGTCACCATGAGCCAACAACAGGTCCCTTTCCTCGACACTGAGGTTTACAACAGGTTGGAGACCAGACTATTCCGCAAAAGCACTGCTGGCAACACAACATTACATGCGGGTAGCACACATCCCACAAATTTGATAATGAGCATCCCATTCGGGGAAATGCTACGCCTAAGGAGACTCTGCAGCAATGAACAGGAACTAAGTGAGGCACAGGCTACTAGTACTGAAAGATTCTTGGAAAGGGGATATTCGCGTAAAACTGTAGAGAAAGCCATACACAAATCCCTTGGATTTAGCTGAGAAACCCTTCTGGCCAAATATGATAGCTCGATAGAAACAATCGAGGCCATGGAGAAGGTGGAATCTGGCACTGCAGAAACCATCGATACTTTCAGGTTTATTACAGGGTATTGTTCTCAGCACAAAGATATTCGAAAAATAGTGAACAGACATTGCCCTATTTTGCAGAAAGACCCGGTAATTGGGCACCTGCTACCCAGGAAGGCTTCTATAACTTATAGTAAAGCCCCTAACATGAGGGATAGGCTAGTGGATACTGGCCCAGAGGTGCTTGCTAAAACATCTTGGCTACACAGTGAGGGAGGTTTCTACAAGTGCATATCATGCAAAGCTTGCACGCATGGCATTAATAAGAGTAGTTACAAAGATGGTTTCTGTGATCAGGAACATCTTATCAGTAAGACCCTTACTTGCAAAACTGAATTTGCAACCTACATACTGGAATGCCCCTGTGCATTGAGGTATGTGGGCAGCACGAAGCTACCCGTGCATAAACGTATATTGCAGCACCTCAGAGCTATCACTGCCCAAGACAACACATACCCTGTTGCACGTCATTTTAAACAACATCACCAGAGCAACAACAGGGAACTCAGGTTTTATGTCATTGACACAGTCCTGGCCAGCAGACGAGGAGGCAACAGAGAGGCAAAACTGCGCAAACTGGAAACCAAGTACATCTTACAGTTAAACACTAAGCCTCCTGGGGGACTGAACGTTACGGAAGATCTCTATACCTGTTTACACTAGGTCATTTTTAGACAGCAGGTTTCTTTTCCCTATAGCGAGTGTGTTGAGCCTGAATACATACAATACAATTAGATGGTGGTTTTTATGAGAATATTAACTTACTATTTATTTATTTGTTATTTTAACTTGATACCGGCCCGCACGCTCCATCATAATCGGGGATTGTTGGTGTCCCCTGAATGCCTCTGTTTCAATTTGAGTGTCTATATTGTTTCCAGGATGGTCCACGAGATATATGTACTTGTATATTTATTTATATATTTATATATTTATTCATATCAGTATTTATTCATGGCACAGCTTGCACTTTATGTTCCTCTCTACAAGCAATTTATGGTATTGCAAGGGACCTTGCTTACCCAGTTCTCAAAGTATCTCCCTTGGTCACCCTGTATTTATATTTATATTTATATCTATATCTGTGTTTATATTTATGTATGTATCCATATTTATATATCTATTTTTAGGTATTATTGTGGGTATGAGGGTATTTATATTCATATTTATATTTATATTTATATTGGTGTTTATATTTATACATGAGTCTGAGGTCTTCACATCTAATGAAATATGAGATTTTATATTTGTACATCTGCCCTCTGATTTTACAGTCAGGTAAACTTTCTTTCTTTCCTTTTCTCTCATCCTCTCTAAATGGAAGTCCAGCCAGCAACCGTGTTCTTTTGTATCAGCAACTAGACTGGGCCCAGTCTTGTTGTTTGAACAGGCTGTTGGTTAGAAGAGTGTGGTTTATGTTTATAATCTTGTTATGTTTACACTATTTTGCACTTACTAGTACATTCAAGCACTTTATTTTAGGGTCATGATAGGAAGTATACACAGACCGTTGGGGATTTATCCCATTATTATTATTTTTAGTTGGGTGACGTCCACATATAGAAAAGCCTTATGTGTAACTGTCCTTAAAAAAAATATGTATTGTATTTTGGAATTTTGTCCTAATTGCAACCTTGGTATTTTACCTGTATTTTCCAGAGACAATACTGCTTTTATTTATTTTTTATTCTTCATTGATTGTGTACTAATTATGTATTTTACCATGATTGCACATGAGGTCTGTTTACAATGTCTATGCATTCATGACCCTATCAGAATGCAGCACTTGCACTTTAAAAACTCACCCTTCACACATACTCGCTGTCATGTGATCAAGGCTCAGGCGAGCCGAAACGTTATGAAGGCGACAGCAATAAAAATATTCTAAATTTACCGAAATTTTGGTCCGTGCTTGGTTCCTGATCGTGGCTGGCGGTGAAGTTGCAGCGCGAGGGAAGCGAAGGTTTTGCTCATATATATATAGGGAAAAGCTTCCTACAAGTTCCAGCATGCTTTGAGTGCAGTCCCAATTAGGGCGTCCACTGGAGGGCAAGTACTTTTAAATTGAGCATGTTACTGAAGGGAGCTTTTCCTCACAAATGCCTGGGCTTACCTTGGAAGAAGGTCGTGATGACCGAAACGCGTCGGATTGCCCCTGCTGTCATGGAATAAATGATTTGTGATCCTCATCGTTGAGTGTGCGGCTGTTTCTTTCCTGCAAGGAGAGAGTGTGTGAGACGTTCAGCGGCTTGGTTCTGCCGCAAGCTACGCACCACCAACAAAGTGCGCCGTGACTGTCCCGCAAGCGAACCACTTTGCAGCCTGTGAAAACGACTAGGGACAGTGGTTGCCGCCGAAGACCAACTTTGGTATGGACTCTGTGCATCCTAAAAATGGTAATGTAATGGAGCAACTTTGAGCACAGCAAAAAAGAAATATTAAATGGCATTACCCACTGGAGGGAAAGAATCGAGGGGAAAAGCTTCCTACAAGTTCCAGCATGCTTTGAGAGCAGTCCCAATTAGGGCGTCCACTGGAGGGCAAGTACTTTTAAATTGAGCATGTTACTGAAGGGAGCTTTTCCTCACAAATGCCTGGGCTTACCTCGGAAGAAGGTCGTGATGACCGAAACGCGTCGGATTGCCCCTGCTGTCATGGAATAAATGATTTGTGATCCTCATCGTTGAGTGTGCGGCTGTTTCTTTCCTGCAAGGAGAGAGTGTGTGAGATATATATATATATATATATATATATATATATATACACCTCCAACCGGTTACGGTGCACCGAGACGTCCAAAGCACTTTCGCCAGTGCGCAGACACAGAATCACGGTCCAAAGCCAGTCTTAAGGTAGTTTTTGTTTTTATTTTCAAAACATAAAGTGCAGGGGTACACAAAAGAGAACGTCGAACAGACGCGTTTCGGGCGTAGCCGCCCTTGCTCACTGTTGGCGGTGAAATGGACTGACTTGCATTTAAATAATACAGAGTTAATTTGGAAAAAGCGCGCCCAAATGTGAATGGTAAACATCATAAAAGGACTTTTAGATTGTCATAAGAACGAAAATGAAATCAAATGTAGAGGCCATCTTTGCCTAGTCAACAATACTAGTAAATATACTGGTACTGCATGTGAGTATCCACGAACATAAATCTTTGTGGGAAATGATATATGCATACATTATTGTTATTAAATGTCAACACTATTAAAGCGTTCACCGTACAAATACGCTAATTAAACATTTTCTGTACAAATACACAATGGTGACAGGCAAAGTCAATCTAATTTTCTAACAATCACGATTTAGTAAATTTCATGACTAAAACCAATTTTAAAGACCAAACTATATATTCAGTTGATTCTATATCATTGACATAATTCCTATAAGCACAAATGCTCAGATGTCCTTTAATATGTTCCTACAATTTTTCCAAATATTATCTATTTAAACCAATTAATCATAGCAATAGTTGTCCATCATAATGAAAACAAACAAATCTCGTTAATAATGGTGAAGGAGTGACTAAGTGTCAATGATCAGTCTTGTTTAGACAGCTTATGTAGTGTGCAGATAAATCCAAGTAAACATAAATATGAAAAATAAAAATGAAAATAAATGAAACCTTAGAAATCAATCTTTCTACAATAGTTTCGTGATATTTAAAATTCATTACCTATGATGTTAAATCACATCCTATTTGTTTACTCGTTTGACAAAGTGGTTCAGAATTTGATCTATTTATATATAGGTCCCCACAGATTGCTCCGATTTGAGGCCGCACTCCGCGTCATGTTAGTCACAGACCATTTATTTAAAAAACACACAGTTTTTCAGCCCGGTTATATATATATATATATATATATATATATTTCCAAAGGAAATGCAACTGGTCACAGAAGTCACTCGAGCCCACTCGGTCAATGTGCAGGTTGTTTATTTTTGAAACAGCAGAAAAGGACGACTCGTTTCGACCACGTCTGTGGTCTTGGTCACATAACATATATATATATATATATATATATATATATATATATATATATATAGAGAGAGAGAGAGAGAGAGAGAGAGAGAGAGAGAGAGAGAGAGAGGGTTGGCTAAAAGCATACAGCAATCCTGGAATGTAGAAATGCAAGCAAGGTTCTAGACATCTGCACCAAGCAGCTCTGTAATTGTGATCCTACCTAGTAGGCATAGCAAGATTCTGTGACTCTGGGTCCTTTAATTAGACATTCTCAAGTGTTTGTCACCATAACATAGTCAAAATATTGACCTACAATATATCACATCCACTACATCTATTATCACTATATTGTCAATGTAAGTAAATATTTACTATTATTAATTTCACATCCGTCTTTCTTTATGAATTAGTGGTAGTTGATATAGTGGATGCAATATTTTTGTGGACCAGTGCTTCAACCATACAAAGCTGTGCTCTTGCAACTACATTAAGGTGTCACAGAAAAAAAGTACAATGACCAATGTGATTCAATGAACAGAAGCAGATTCTTTCGTGTGTTTCTTGTCACAGCAAGATGATGGTTTATTTGTATCCAGACTTGAGGAATATCACAGTTAGCCAATAAAATAATGCCACAATGAAGCAGGTGTTATAACGCAGAAATGCTTTTATTCCACCTAAAATTTCACACTTCGCATGTGTGCTGTACCATACAGCACACATTCGGAGTGGGAATAGTTTTAAAGTCTGTCTAGGCATAGTATTTTGAACTGGAAGATGAGCCTTCTAGTACAAAACCTATGCTAAACATATGCAGATGCCTGCGCATTTTCGGCTAGCGCAGCCTTTCTCACGGACGTGAGAAAGGCAGTGCTGGCCAAAACGTGTCGGTGTGACAGACTGGGTCTGTAATAAATCACATATTCCAAAATATCAGAGTGCGGCATCCTTTGTTAAAAAAATAAATATATATATATAGAGATCTATATCTATGGTTCTGCCTCGAGACTGCACCTCCTTAAGTGTGCGCCGCATTGCCCGAACTGGGACCGATACTTTGGATGCGCGAGCAAACCTGGGTAGCGAGCGCCCTCCAAAGACTGGACTTTGGATGTGTCCCTACAACCCGAAAATGGAGGTGGGGATTCCGTGGAACTCAGCAGCACAAAGAAACCGGCACTGCTAACTTACAAAGGAGCAACAGCAACGGACCACAGAGATCAAGAGGCTTTGAGAGACTGTCAGCCTCTCGAGGCACCACCAGAGGGCCAGTACTCTCCAAAAACAATCAGCCCACCTGTGCACGCTGTTACTTCCCATATTGCCGGAGCACCCTTGTCCTTTGAGAAAGGTCTAGTATAGACCGAAATGCATCAGGAGGTGTTTTTGCTGAATTTGTGCTAATAAAAGCCTTGAAACACGGGAAGGTGCGTCTCAATCCTCTGTGAGAGAGAGACACTGCTGATATATATATATATATATGCACATTATCATTCTCTGGTCAACCCTATGAGACTTTCTTCGCATTCATGCGGTTATTTTTGAACTTTTAGGCAAAGCAACATGGTATATATAATTACCTGCGTGTAATTTATGTGGTACTTTTGTATCCAATAACCAGCATTCATGCATATTATTGTTTTCAGTAACCTCCATAAGAAATTCTTTACGCATTCATGCTCCTATTTCAAACATTCAGTGATAATGCCACTGTATATTCAATTATATGTACAGACCCACAGAGTAATCAATGTGAGCACGTTACAGGCTTACATGAATGTTTGTATTCTGGATTGCAACCAGGGTATACTTATATGGCGTCACAGTGCACTGTGCCTTTAATTTAGGTTTTGGTTCTGTTGTTTTAAATGTCAAACCATGTGACTCACGTTTGGAGGTGGGACCCGGATGGGTGTGTCCTCACTGCAATAGATATAAAAAAAGTTTCCACTTTGTGCAATGTGGTGTGTGAACAAGACTACGTCAGTAGTCGAAACGTTGCATTTTGGAAGGCACAAGGACTGAATAAACATCTTGCCTGGAAAGCGTGGGGTCTGTCTCTTCTTTCGCCGCTGTGCAGTGGAGGTTTGAAGATTTGTGCTGATATATATATATATATATATATATATATATATAGATATATATATATATATATATCTATATATATATATATATATATATATATATATTATCCACAGAAAAAAACAAAGGTTAAAGGGACATTATAAATAGGCTCAGATTTCCCTCATATAAAACCAGTGAAATTCAGTAGTTATAGTTACCTGAGCTAACTATAACTTACGCCCTCACAATGCACTGCTTATGAACTCACATATTACATCAATCATGACATGTTCAGTGACATCGCTGATGACATAACTGATGGCTTCTCAAACCAACCATGGTGCAAAGTGACCAGTAGCCCGGCATCGGCTGGCCTGGTACTGCAATGTAGAGAACTTCGGGGGACTTTGATTACTGTGGCCAAAGCCACCCTTCGTCACCCGTGTACCGACTAACCACCAGCAAGAAACCCCCATCGACCGCACCTCAACTGGAGCATCCTTTCAGTTTCTTGTGCCTACTTCTCCAGCAACAGGACCACTCTGTTAAAGTCTATAGCGATTACCCTGTAAAGCTTGGAATGTGTCCTAAAAATACTCTGGTGGTCAGGTGACTGTCCCCCCTAGACCTACACCCTATCAGATGTGGTCACACAATCCGGGCCGAAGTTACCAAACTAACTCTTTCAAATCTTTCAAAAGTTTACAAACTTTTGTTTGTTGAACAATGCTTGTTTGTAGTTGCTTTTAAAAGTATTTATAGCTTAAAAAATCTGTTTATTTGAACCCTCTCATAGATTTTGAATATCAAGGTCCCCAAAAACTCATAAAAATACGCTCTATTTTTATAAATTGTTGTAGGTTTTGCAAGGCCCCACAGTCATATATATATATATATATATATATTCACCATACCACACTTTCCATCAAAAGAAGGCGCTGACTCCGTGTATCAATATTCAAGCGTTTTATTCTCAGTTACAGCTTCTGCTCAGACGCGTTTCGGCGGCTAACTCCCGCCTTGCTCACTAACATCTGACCATCTCACAGTGCACTTATATATACAAACAGCGATTGGAGCACAGACGTCACACACATAATTAGCATTGCTTGTTGCTAAGGTGATTCAATTGCATCCTGGTTAGTGACGTCACAGTTGTCTAAACAAGGCACATTAACTGCATGGCTGTAGTCTATTCATATACAGTGACTATTTGTGTGATATTTAAACATTAAACATTACATCATGTCAACATTAATATCGCATCATTCATTGTCAGCTTTGCCCTTGGACCAGTGAGAAATTATATATTGATCGTACAGTGAGGCTATTACTGTAGATTTATGTAAACAATTCTCCGTTAAAAGGTGTCATCCACATTGCGCCCTCCCGTATCCGCCCTCGTTAAACTTGAATGGGTCCTGATACGTCAGCTTCAGTAAACTTGGAGACGTGTGGATCCCTGATTGGCTAAGGACTGTTGTTGTGAGTATAACCCTAGCAACCATGCCGACAACTCTGGTTTGCTTCCTGATGCGCGGAGACAGTGCGCTCGAGAGTTGAGTCGGTCTGAGGCGCGGTTTCTAATGGCGGCATAGTGCCGGTGGGCATCTACGGTTACTGGTATGTACCTACCCTAATGGTTTGGCTCAGGTAGGCGCGGGATGAGATGGTGTGCCTTGGAGATTCGTTATTGCGATTATGAGCCTCAGTGTACATGATAGTTGTTTACTTGTGCTCGACCGCAGTCAAGTGAATGTAGTGAAGTAAAATGATGGTGAGACGTGCTTCACGGGTACTGGGGGAAGGGAAGGAGGCTACTAGATATGGACAGTAAGGGCTTCATCAGCATTCAGCCCTGACGGGATCTTGGAATTCAAGAGAATTATGTATCTTGATTCTAATCGACGTAAGGCTAATTTACGGTTCCCGCCTCTCACATTTTTGGGGATGTTGTCAATCACAAAGTAAGTTAGACCAGACGAATCCCCACCATGTGCTTCATGGATGTGGCGCGCTACTGGGTAGGTTTGGTCTTTGTTATTTATAGCACGCAAGTGCTGTAGTATCCTGACGTGTGCTTGATGGATGGTGGATCCCACATATCGTTTCCCACATTCGCATGTTAAAACATACACTGCGAATTCGGTTTTGCAGGAAAACTGATCTCTGATGGTAAGGGGGTTTTTTCTGAAGGGCGTCACCACACTGGTTGTGTTAACCCCGTGCGTGCATGCCTTGCATTTACTGCATTTTTTGAAACCAGTTTGTGATTGCAGCCAGTTTTTCTTCTTTTTGATTGCCGGGGCATTACAGACTAGTTCTGCCCGCATGGATTTAGCCTTCCTGAATGACACCAATGGGTGATTGCCCATTAGATTGCCTATGGTGGTGTCATTGCTTACTAGGGGCCAGTGCCTTCTCAGGATTTTGCGAAGGTTCGCATGGTGTCGATTATACCCTGTGATTAATCTTGGGGGTTGTCTTTGTTGTGCGGGTGTTTCCGATGTCTGGGGAAACAGTAGATCATGTCTGTTTTTCGTGCTACACTTTGTTTCAGCTTTGTTGCAGGTTGCTTCAGAGTAACCCCTACGTTTGAGTCTTGTGAAGAGATTACGTTTGGCATCAGTGAGACCCTCATCAGTGCTACAATTTCGTGTCATCCTAAGGCATTCAGCGTAGGGGATCGACTGCTTTAGTGGTGTCGGGTGGAAGCTGTTGGCATGAAGGATGGAATTCCCGGCAGTGGGTTTGCGGTATGTGCGTGATTGGATTTTATCATTCTGAATAAAGAGTTCTACATCTAAGAATTGGATGTTTTCCCTGCTAGTGTTGCAAGTAAACTTCAAATTTAAAGCGTTTTCATTTAGCTTTTGAGTAAACAAGACAGCACTTTCCACACTGCCCTCCCACAAAATGAATATGTCATCTATAAAACGTTTATAGATGATGACATTTTTCGACATAGTTTCTTGATACCCTTTCATGAGTACTTGCTCCTCCCACCAGCCCATGTGGAGGTTCGCATAGCTGGGAGAGAAGCAAGTACCCATGGCTGATCCTTGGACTTGTTGGTAAAACAGTCTATCAAAGATGAACGTGTTATTGGTCAAGCACCATTCCGTCATCTCCAGAAGCATTTTGGTATGTTCAAATAGTGTTATTGGTCTTTTCCCCAAAAAATGTTTCATGGCATTGAGTCCATCTTTATGTCTGATGCTCGTATACAACGATTGGACATCCAGGGTTAGAAATAGGTAATCTTCCTTCCATTTGACATCATACACTTTGGTTAAAAAGTCTCTCGTGTCTTTAATGTACGCTGGTAACTTGCGGACTTCAGGTTGTAGGAAGTGATCAATGTAAATGCTGGTGTTTTCAAATAAACTCCCAATTGCCGATATGATCGGCCTTCCTGGTGGTTTTTTGTCGTCTTTGTGAATTTTAGGGATGAGATACATTTGAGCAGTCACAGGGTAGTCGTTCTTCAGGAAGTCAAACTCCTTTTTGTTTATCAATCCTTTCCCTTTCCATTTATAAAGTTCCACGTGGTATTTCTCTTGGATTCCGATTAAATGAGTTGGGCTGATTCTCGCATAACATTCTCTGTCTTTAAGTTGGCTCAGAGCCTCATCGTTGTACATTTCCAAGGGCCAGAGGACAATATTTCCCCCTTTGTCCGACCACCTTACCACTATATCTGATCTTGATTTGATTTTTTGCATCAGAGCGTTGTATTTTCTATTGTGGTCTAGGTTATCTTGATGAGTTTGCTTAGTACTCACTACAGAAAGTTCCTTGAGATCCCTTGTTACGTACTCAGCAAAGAGGTCCAGTCCATCTTTGGGCATGGTTGGGAGAAAAATAGATTTGGGTTTGAAACCTGTTTTGACAGACTGCCAAATGTCAATATCTGCTCTCCCGGCCGCACCACTGGGTGTGATTTCCTCATTGGTGATCTCACTGGATTGTTCCAATCCTATAAGAGTTTGTAATAGTTCCATGTGTTCTACATTGAGCATCGGTTCAGACACAGTGTTAGATTGTGTTTCGGCATCGTTTTGGCTAGAGTTGGAAAAATATTTTTGCAGTTTTAGTTTCCGTACATATAAAAACAAATCAATTCGGGTCTGTGTGTAGTCAAAATTAGTGTTGCTACAAAACGTCAGTCCCAGAGATAAAATGTCAAGTTCTTCTTGTGAAAGCTCCATATTGGTTAGATTAATTACTGTGTTGTCTTTTATTGTGTCATTCATCGGCGTCTGTTTCTTCTGTATTTTGGTTTGTCCTGCCTTTGCACCTGTTTTGCCCCATCTCCTGTTTTTTCTCCTACGGCTTTTGGTTGTTGGTTTTGGTTTTGTTTTTTCCTCCCAAATTCCTCTCTTGGGTCTTGTGGTATCCGGGGACGGAGTGTTCTGAGACGCTGTGTGCGTAAAAAAATTAATTCTTGTGCTGGGGTGGGTGTGGGGCCTGACCTCTCTGCGCTTTTGATACTCTCATTATCAGTTTCATATTCAGAGCTTAGTTCAGGCTCGCTTTGCTCAGTTCTGACATCTTGATTCTTGCGAGTTACATCTGGTGTTTCCCTTCTTATTTGGTCAAATTTTCGTGCAAAGGTATATATTCTGCCATTAATATAATCATTTCGATCCCGCTGAAATTTGATTGCTTTCCTATCTTTGATTTCGTTTTCATGTTTTTCTACTCTTGTTATTATTTCTTTCATTCTTTCTGTAATTTCTTCTTTGTTTTCTTTGGAGTCTAGTTCCTTCAAGATTTCCTCTATGCGCTTTATTATTTTGTCTCTGTCACTCACTGCAAATTGTGTTAGTATTTTTAGCATATTTTCCGAGGATTTGGCACTGTTCTCAGCCCACATTTGTAGCATCAGGGGGTCTGGATCTTCATATGTTGGTGCAACCAGAATTCTCAAACCTCGTGGAACTCTGCCTACATCCAAGTATCTTGTTAATGATTTTACCTCCCACCATTTTGCCACCTCCTTTTTCCGTAATTTTTCCAACTCATTCAATAGTGCCTTCGTTGCATCTTTTTCTTTGGTCTGTGCCGGTAACTCTGTATGGGTTTGGTTATCTTTGCCAGTGTCCGTATCTGTGAAAATGTCTAGCGCTGCCTCCTCTCTTCCCCTTTCCCACTCAGCAGCCATGCTGATAGATTCTTAGTTGATTTTGGCGCTTGGATAGATACACTGCCTGTGTGTCACTCGCGGTTCACGCACACGGGCTCACTCTCCCTTTGAACCTATGTTTGGTTCCCGCTCCCTGTTACTCACACCGTTTCACGGCTTACCTAGAGCTCTCCGACCGCTTCTCCAGCTATCGTCGATCTCCCAGTAGTCGATCTCCGGTGAATTCGCAGGTTACTCGGGTTTCTTTAACATTCCGGTTCTTGGGGGGCACTGTGTGTCTTTTTCTTCAAAAGTTCATTTTGTTGTTGTCCTTGCGACACAGTGCAGCCAAATCGAGGAGGGTCAGCGTAGGGCTTCCAGGACAAACGGCCCTTTGTATATTCACCATACCACACTTTCCATCAAAAGAAGGCGCTGACTCCGTGTATCAATATTCAAGCGTTTTATTCTCAGTTACAGCTTCTGCTCAGACGCGTTTCGGCGGCTAACTCCCGCCTTGCTCACTAACATCTGACCATCTCACAGTGCACTTATATATACAAACAGCGATTGGAGCACAGACGTCACACACATAATTAGCATTGCTTGTTGCTAAGGTGATTCAATTGCATCCTGGTTAGTGACGTCACAGTTGTCTAAACAAGGCACATTAACTGCATGGCCGTAGTCTATTCATATACAGTGACTATTTGTGTGATATTTAAACATTAAACATTACATCATGTCAACATTAATATCGCATCATTCATTGTCAGCTTTGCCCTTGGACCAGTGAGAAATTATATATTGATCGTACAGTGAGGCTATTACTGTAGATTTATGTAAACAATTCTCCGTTAAAAGGTGTCATCCACATTGCGCCCTCCCGTATCCGCCCTCGTTAAACTTGAATGGGTCCTGATACGTCAGCTTCAGTAAACTTGGAGACGTGTGGATCCCTGATTGGCTAAGGACTGTTGTTGTGAGTATAACCCTAGCAACCATGCCGACAACTCTGGTTTGCTTCCTGATGCGCGGAGACAGTGCGCTCGAGAGTTGAGTCGGTCTGAGGCGCGGTTTCTAATGGCGGCATAGTGCCGGTGGGCATCTACGGTTACTGGTATGTACCTACCCTAATGGTTTGGCTCAGGTAGGCGCGGGATGAGATGGTGTGCCTTGGAGATTCGTTATTGCGATTATGAGCCTCAGTGTACATGATAGTTGTTTACTTGTGCTCGACCGCAGTCAAGTGAATGTAGTGAAGTAAAATGATGGTGAGACGTGCTTCACGGGTACTGGGGGAAGGGAAGGAGGCTACTAGATATGGACAGTAAGGGCTTCATCAGCATTCAGCCCTGATGGGATCTTGGAATTCAAGAGAATTATGTATCTTGATTCTAATCGACGTAAGGCTAATTTACGGTTCCCGCCTCTCACATTTTTGGGGATGTTGTCAATCACAAAGTAAGTTAGACCAGACGAATCCCCACCATGTGCTTCATGGATGTGGCGCGCTACTGGGTAGGTTTGGTCTTTGTTATATATATATATAGATGTGATCAAGGCCGCTTGGACGGCCGAAACACGTCTTGACTTGTGAAAGGGAAATAAAATAATGCTGACACTATAGTTGGTTCATGCTCGTGACTTCCGCGCTGCAGCGGTGTTTTCTGCGAGGTGTGTATATATATATATATATAAGTGGGACGAGGCAGGAGCTGCCAGTCAATGCTGCCGAAGGATTGTGCTCGTGGCCAGGAGATAGGCGCCCCTGAGAGAGGCCCGTCTCCACTCTTCAAAATTGCAAGGATTTTGGAGCAGGGCTCTGCTGATAGCAGTGGAGAGGAGGGAGAACCATTGGCCTCAATGGAAGACTGCTGAAATGTGAACTAAAAGTAAAACGACTTGCTGCTATTTGAAAGAACTTATTTACCAAGCGGACTGTTTTGCACAAAAATCAATTACATTTCTATACTCCTTGTTCAGACTTGCACATTTATTTTTTATTCACGTTTATCATGACGGCCAGTTTGAGAAAAGTAACATACAGAGAGATTATTTCCCTCATGATTGATGTAGGGATCAACTTGCATTTATTTTATCAGACAGTGTGTTATTCCAGATTGAAAAAGACAGTAATTGGTGAAACGCGTCTCTGGATACGTTTGCAGCTTTAAATAAAGTTGTAATGGCCCACACCCTCTGGAGTGCAAGGACTATTTGTACCGGAAGGAGAAAGGTGTATATGTATATATTTCTCTAATGGAAATTTCATAATGTGTCTGCCCACTGATGTTTCGGGAGCTGTATTATGATCTTTCAGAAACTAGTTGCCTTGCTCAGGTAGTCTTCTATGACCTTCTAGTTTTCTAGGTGGGTAACCTCCATGATTCTTCTAGTTTTGCCTTTACGACTCCTTCAGTGTGTCTCATTCTCTTATCAGTCTGCAGTCAGAGCCGGCCCTAGGCATGTGCAAAGTGTGCACCTGCACAGGGCCGCCAAACTCCAGGGGCCGCCACGACGAGGATCGGATCGGAAGGATCACACTGGCGGCCCCCTGGCAGGATTTGGCGGCCTCCGGCTCCGACCCCGGTCCGCAATCTGCACGGTCGGGATGGGTCACACACACTAATCACTCTCAGCCGGGTTGAATTCCCGAAGCCGGCGGCCCGACCCAGTTATGCATATTACCACCAAGCAATGGGATTGCAGTGCAGCGTTGTTGTTTTAATTTCAGTTTCACCTGCTTACTTGCCCAGCCAGCCAGCAGTTTGGGTCCCAGGGCTGTCAATCAGCCCTACTACCAATGACGTGACGGCCCTGGGACAGTCAGCCCCCGCTCGCTGTGCGCAGTGCGCAACTCTGACGCGTCACGGTGGTCACACGCCTCCAGTATGTGTTTAAAGTACTTACATACGATACGCTGCCATATCACATCTGAATTGGAACAAATTTTTTGCTAAGCAAAGAAGACGGCCGTGGTTGGTTCCAGGTAAGGCGACACCCGTACAGAAAGAGAGGTGTGCCGGGTGGTCACTGAAAACTAAAGACCCACCCCTGGGCATCAGGTTTGGAACGTGAAATGTTTGCAGTTTTATATAATCCGAACTAGACCCGAAGGATTTGGGGTGCTTTACATGAGAACGTTAAATTGCACAAGTTCACTTATGTTTTTTAACACGGAAGAGACAAAGATGATAGCGCCAGCCCACCACTTTTATAAAACGCGCCGCTAGCGTTTATGTTTCGTACTGCTGTTTATTTCTGTTCTGTGAATGCTGATCACGTGAGTCTGACTTTAAATTTAGGTGTTGGTAGGGTAGGTACACAACAGGTAGCAAAAGATGCATCCGATTGCTTTTGCTCTTTATTAACCCGAGCCCTTTTGCCACACCCTTACACTGCCACGAGTATGACTATTGTGCTCATCTGTTTGGTTTGACATTTCTGCTCAGTCATGGTGAAAAGGACTGTTGTGGCTATTGTACTGCATCATCAGTTGTACCAAATTTCTATGTGTTGCTGGTGCCCACTTTCCTGTGTGGTCAACCCTAACAAAGACCCACAAATAAATCACTACGTGAAGAGTGGGAAAGGCACACTCAATTGTTATGGAGTTTTACATAAATATGCTGTTACAACAAAGTGGTTTGCTTAAGTAACGTCTTGATAAATGTCTTCTAAGTTCATATAATTAAATTACTATAGACACCATCCAAATATAAAAAAGTACACACCATCCAATTAAAAAAAAAGTTTTTATCAATTTTTCAAAAACATCCATAACACCCAAAGCATTTCGATCAACTGTGGAACTTCTGCAGGGCTTATTACTATGCAGGTGTTTATCGTTTGAGGATCTGGTTGTCTGTGTACTCCATATAGTGAGATTTCTTTTGGTAATGCCCTAAGCAAAATAAGGAATATCATGAATAGGGCTCCTATGTCTTCCTGTTGGTCAAGTATTGTGTAACATCGAGTATTGAGCAAAGTATTGAACAGAAAATAAGAGGTGACCACTCTGAAAAGGCAGATTTCCTATCAATCAATCAATCAATCATATCATTTAGGGTAGGAGCAGCCGCAGGTACTGGTCAATCATCTAAGGACTTTTCAGGACGTATTATTAAAACACCTTCCTGAGCTCCGCCCCGTCCGGACCCCCTCTTTCGGGGCCCCCACCTACGCTCCCTGCACAGGGCCACCATGAGCCTAGAGCCGGCCCTGCTGCAGTGAGTTATTCAAACTGTTTAATATTGTATATATAGGTATGACATAACGCTTGCTTTAATGCAGTATCTCGTTATTAGTCTATATGTAGTTATGTCATTATACTTGCCTTATTGCCTTAGCCAATTAATATTCTAACTGTAGGTATGCCACTTTGCTTGCCTTATTGCATAAGCCCACTGAGGAGTGCCTTCAACTTTTGTGATATCTTCTCAGACGTAAATGCATAATGTCAATACTGTGCACACATGCTTCCCTTTCAGACTTTATTGATTACCAGATAACTAGTGCTTCTTGTTCTTCATCATCTTTTGTTGCCTTTATACAAATAATCCTATGTCTACCTGTGTACTACCATATGGCACACACTGGCCCATGCTTTACATAAACCTAATAGTAAATTGTATAATTAAAAACACCTGATGGGAATTATTTATTATTCCTAGTTTCGAATGTTTGATGCATTTATAAGTATGTGTTACTTTATATACATGATTCTCAAACACTGGGGATGGGGCATACAGTTTATCACCACACAATGACATTTCAGCATTGGCAGAGACATTTTAAGGGTTTTGGGGGTGCTGGGCCAAGGCTATTTTGAGGGTCCCTGTTCGGAACAACTTTTAATTCATGATCCAATTTAGCTCTTTCATGCCCTCTTTGGCCAGGTCACTGACACTGCACAGGCCCACTCGCCCAAATTCTAAATGTGTTTACATCAAATATTCAGGGATAGTGACGTTTTCAATATTGTAACACAGCAGCTCACTAATATTACTGCAAATAATTTCTGTTACACCCTCCCATTCCGCATATGTAACGTCCTGTTTTGATATAAAAGAAAGTTTTTTAATGGACATTGAATGAAACAAAAGCACAACATTTCTCTGCAAAATGCCTGTAATAGACTCTCACACGTAACCCACTTTACAAATAAATGAAAGGAAAACTGTACTTAAAACAATCTGTTTAAGAATTATTCAAGGTAATCAGGGCAAGACTCTCTGCAGAACAGAGGTGGCTCTATCAGGGGGGCCCTTAAAGGCTGAGGCCCTGGGCCCGTACTTGAAAACGTCTCTGAGCATTGGAAGAAATGAGGAAAACAGACGCCAAGAGCAACCAAACTAAACTGAATTACAACAGATGCCGAGAGAAGCCAAATTAAATTGAAACACGAATAGAAGGATCCACATAAGCAAACATAAATAGCAAAAACATCAAAATCATATGGAAGGAATCATTTCCAGACATAGTTGCGTGTATTTAGTTGTCGAGTGCGTCACAGGAAAGCGTGGCTGGTTGTTTTGAGTCAGGAACAAACAATCTTAGCAGTGTTCTTGCTGAATGCTTAATATTAGAAACGTTAATGTTTGCCATACCTGCTTTGCAGCTCTTTTTTTTTAATTAACGTATTATGCTCTTAAAGGTTTTCTTCCACGGTAACCCTTGACCCCTTAATTCGTTTTGGTGCCTCTATGCATTCATATTAGACAAACCATGTGCTCCCATATATTATACATTAGTATTTGCTTAAGCATTGGAGTCCGGCTTAATGGATATTCAATTTAAGAAACAATTGATTCATAAATTCTACAGTTGCTGTTCTGTAGTGCCCTGACATCACCTAACCCAGGTGATTTTATCATTTTTAGTAGTGGTAATGCTAATTTCTCAACGTTTTAATAAAATAAATTAAGGTGTTCTCTGGTCTGACATCTGTTTCCTACCTTCATATGTATGACCGTACCATTTCCACAAAAATAGACAATTCAGACTAATGTGGTCAACTGATTCACAGCTTTAAGTAGAGCAGTCAGTGAGCAGAGCAGAAGATCGAAGGATCCGTTTACGGACATAATGGAACCAAGCGGCATGGAATTGAAGCTTGATCAGAAATGTAAATGAAGACATATGTGGTATTTTACCATGGAAAATGTTTCTTTCCCTCCTGTGTTTATTAAGAGAGAGGGGTCGGCTAACCAACACGCTGCCACAAGATTCTGTTGGGTGCCTCAGAATGAAAAGACCTGGGAGAGGCCCACAGAGCTAGATTGAGGCTACCTTACGCAGTTAGAAGCTCTGCTGTATGTACCCCATTCCAATCCAAAATGCAGCAATTTTGCTCAATTTGTCCCGTCTGTAAAAAAAATTTGCTACTTAATTAATTCCCCCATGTCCTTGATTCTTGCTCTAGAAGGCAGCAACAAACAATTTTTACATTGGTTGGGTTGCCTAATGCCCAGTTTAGGTTAATGCTCTGTTTAGGTTTTTAATCAAAGCGAAAACGATGTCTATGTTGTTTTTCGATTCCAGCTAGCAGAGCACATCAGGATCTAATGCAGTATCTCCGGTGCCTGTGCAGCCTTAGATAAGAATAGGTGCAGAATGGTGCATATGAGCTTGCCACTGATGTATCTTACACAAGGAGATGATGGACTGAGCGCTGAAACTTTTCAGACACTCACCCCCAGTCACAGATCTGGGTTGAATCCATCATCGTTCCTTAGCTCACTTCGCCACCCCAGTTCAGACACAGCTATATGAAAATCAGTCTTGACCCTGCACCTCATGGGAACAGTCCAGCCCGAACTGCAAAGCCATGTCTTCCCTGGACTGGAAACAAGCATCCTGGGACCAGTTTCGGGCTAACAGCTCTCATTAACCAGGCTAGCTTGACTCCAGTAGCAAAGTGAGCAAGGGACCCACATCTGGGCATAACCTGCCAACTTAGGGCGAACAAAGTAAACACAAGGAGATGATGGACGGAGCTCTGAAACTTTTCAGACACTCACCCCCAGTCACAGATCTGGGTTGATTCCATCATTGTTCTTTAGCTCACTTCGCCACCCCAGTTCAGACACAGCTATATGCAAATCAGTCTTGACCCTGCACCTCATGGGAACAGTCCAGCCCGAACTGCAAAACCATGTGTTCCCTGGACAGGAAACAAGCATCCTGGGACTGGTTTCGGGCTACCAGCCCTCATCAGCCAGGCTAGCTTGAATCCAGTGGCAAAGTGAGCAAGGGACTCACATCTGGGCATACCATGCCAACTTAGGACAAACATTGTTCTGCATTCTGTCCATCAATTGTTGTTTTTACACTGATGTATCTTAGCCATGTGACCCGCTTTGACTGGTTCCAGGTTCACTGCCGTTCAAATTGAAAAATGGCAAAAACTAAACACCAAAAGATACACTGCAGCTTATGGTCATCAAAATTAGGGTCAACTAGAGGCAGTACACAGTATTACAGGGATTTGCAAGATAACAAATAACAATAACCAATCTTCTACCAATCCATCCTGATTAGAAGAACGAGTGATAAAAACAGAAACAGGAATCTTCCCCAAAAATCTGTCTAGTGCTGTCCTGCTGCGTGCACCATTATCAAAGGTTTGTTTGACCTGAACATGGTCCCTGCAAGCAGAGTAAGATACTGGCCTGGGTCGCTAAATACGCAAGATGGCGGCTGCATGGCTCAGCAGGGAGAGAAAGATGGCGCAAAGGCACATTCCATCAGTTTTCAAAAAATGAAGAAAAACACATAAAAAATCGAAACCAAATGGTAAATTTCACCCTGCAAACAAAAGATGGACATGGCCTGAAAGTACTAAAACTAAGGGCAGTCACAAACAATAAGTAATCTTGATGCCTTTGTGTGCTGATCCTTCGCTTTGCTTTTTTGCCCATTTGCTTCTCCTCCCAACTCCACGTAATGCTCTCTCTTATCTGTTTGCTCCCCTGTACCTTCCATGAGCCTTCCACCCACCCATGCCCTCTGAGTTTCTTCCCCATCCACATGCTGCTCCGTCTTACTTCCAATACCGTGCCCCCATGTTGCTTCTTCCCCCCTCCTATTGCCTCAACCCCTGCCCTTCTTTTGCTTCCTCAGCCGTCCGTGATTTTAACCCCCAGTGTTTCATCGTGACACCCACGTAAAAAAAATTCATTTTGTTTACCGATCCAACTCAGATCTACACTTTTGTAGGAGTGCACATGCTAGGTATCTATTCCCACAAAATGGCACCACGGATTGCATCTTAGGCTTTTTTTCTCTTTAAATCCATGCTGCACAGCATCAGGAATGCTGTAGAACATAGCTAGAGCGATTGGTAAAGCCAATAGTTTTTAAAGGTAAGACCCATGGGCCGTGCAAATGCTTGCCTTCTAAATGAGCATTGCTCTGTGGGTCCTTGTCACCTCCAGTAAGTTACCCAAAAGAAAAGGGAGGTGAGGAAGGGGCAAACTGCCTTGTGGAGGGCAGCACGTCCCCTGCAAGACTGCTAAAACCATGGACCCTTCCATTTCGAACCACAAAACCCATTGATTCAGTTGTAAGTATCAGCATGCCTGCCAGATCCCCTATAGAAGACGTGAACGCCTCAACACTCTACGAGCTGTAGCTGGAAGCTCCAATGCTCTCGAACCCTGGCTGACCAGAAGATAAAATGCTCAAAGTCAGAATGGAAAAAGGACAACGCTTGTACTTCCAGGTCTTTTTCATCTGGTCAGCCATCTAGTATCCTCCAGGCGTGCACTCACTGCATCAACCTTTGATCCGAATCCTTCCTGCCTACATTCAAGCCCACCCTCAAGGCCCACGCCCACCTTCTCATCCCTTAGCTCCTACATTGCTGACACAAACCACCAATTTATGCAACCATTCCGTGGTCTATGGCACAAAATACAGACTTGACACTATGCACAGTATTTTAGGTCTCATCTTCTCATTAATAAATAAATACAAATCTGCATCAACCACATTTAGTTGGATATTGGACAGTTAGTGGATGTATGCATTGACAAAGTGCGACAAAATACGGTATTTTGTCTTAGTGTCACATTACTTTATTACATTGCGGTGAGGTAACCATGTAGGTGCTAAAGCCGACGTTCCTGTCTGGTGCCATTTAAATGTAGACAACCCTCGAACCTCCTTCCGTTATTAGTACGAAGGGTAAGAAGTCATTTGAATTCTCCATTGCAAACATGTGAAATGTGGTCCATGGTGTAACAATTGGCCTATGTGAAGGTGTGTTTGAGGGAAGGAGCACAGCCCCCTCTGGATGTAGCTGGTTCCTCTTAATGTAGGCAGATGTTGCCTTGCAGTAATTGACAAATGCTGTTCCTCATGACAGCTCCTCATGGCTTGATGCTTGCCTTTGGTGTATGGTGAGCAGCCGCATGAACTATGGAGCAATAATCTGGCCCTGTGATGGACAAGGCAGGGTGGAAGTACAAGTGGAGGCCAATGCATGCCAGGCTCATCCTAAAGAATCGTACAGTGATAATGTAGTGTTGGATTAGACACCGACTGCAAAGCTTGTGTACATCTGATCGAATAAGCAGAGGGGGCTTGGGAGGCCGGGCCTTTGTCCTGCCATAAAGTTGAACTTCTGTGTCATGCTGAATGTATGCAATGCACTTAAAGGACATTCTTAACTTAGATCTTCCACCTCCTAGGCAGATGAAGTGAAGAGTAATACGTGAAGAACTTGAGGAATTCACAAGACAGGAATATGATATGGACAAAAAAGAGACATAACAGAAATCGGAATGAAAATAAGAGAAAGGGGGATGGACAATGGAAGAATGAAATAGAAAGGGGAAAGGGAGAGGCTGGCGAGAGAGTGACAAAGTGAGAGAAAGAGAGGGAGAAAAAGAGAGATGGAGAGAGACAGAGAGACTGGGAAAATCTTCTTCTTAAGTGTAAAGGTCTTTTGATGCACGTGTTTCACTTAAGTCACACATCACAGCCAAGTAAGCACTAAGGGAATTGTGGTGAGATACTAAATCAAAGAAGCAAAAACAGCATTCCCCATTCTACAGATCTTGCCTTTACAAATGTCTGAAGACATGTCCTATGTAAGCATTGCCTCTTTCCCGCCTGAGGCATCAGTAAACCACAGCAAACACCGGGCTTTCCCTGTGTCTTCACCCTTGCGTGTACAATTGCAAACATGTGTACATCTTGAAAATAAGCGTATGCCCCTATGATGCTGTGATGTGTTGTACTGGGCCTGTTTAATGTCCACCCCTCCCAGCCCCCAAGGAAAATCTGACCTATCAGAAAATCCATCAGCGTAATGGTAAACATACGTTGAGACTCCTAAACTTTTCAGCTCCTTAATGAGAGTCTGCGTAGCATTTTCTATGATCATCCATGCACACCGAGGGGCCTCTGCACCCACTCGTAAGGTAAAACAAACATTGGGAAAGCCAACATGTCTTGCATTTTGGGCCTTATGGTTTTTGCTGATGCTGCTTGCCCACGCTGCACAATCTATTTATCACACTCATCCTTGCATCACTCTTTTCCTGTGTTTCCTCCCCTTCCTTCTGTCTCTCTTTTCTTCCTTTCTCTCTCAGTTCCTATGGGCCAAAGTTTGGTGATGAAAAAGGTGCAGCTGTCACAAAATTAAGTGCCAGTGCCCACCATCAGCTGGCACCGGCACAAATTACACACTGCTGATTCGTTTTTGAGCTCTTTTGTGGCACCATCCAGCAGATGGCCTCTTTAAACTGAAACATATGCAGATTGGGTCAAAATTCTTCCTGCGGGCGGATTGCTTTCTGAAGCAGACCTTCCAGAGATGGGCCCCGGGCAAGATCAGCAATCTCTGACAAATATTCTACAGTCTCTTAGTGGGCACTCTTCCGGCTAGAACTCTATGCTCTTTCGAGATGCCTCTTCACTCTGCCAAGCCAGGGATTTCAGCCTGGAGCTGCAAGAGTCTTCTTAGATTGTGTGCTCTATCCTGCTAAATGCTTGCAGTATGAGCTGTACTCTAACTTCTATTTAATTTGTTTACGATGTTTTCAGGGCACCAAACCCCAGCATTAATACTGTTTTAAAACACGAGCAGTCAAATTGACCACAACTACACAAATGCGCCAGATTCTCACTTTTCAAGATTTTCTCAAACAAATAAAACATGTTTTTGGCATTGAGTATAGAAGGCTAAGACTTAGAAATAAAACATACAGATAGAAACAGAATAAACACAGGCATTCAGTTTAACCTCTGAATGTGAAAAACAGACATTGGAAAGCCTTGTGTGATTTCTGAAGCAAGAAGACGTTCGGGGACTATTCCACACTGGATGCTGCCACTGCTGCCAAATTGTTTCTAGGGCTAAGGCTGGATTTAAAGCTGAAGAGCTTCCTTTTAGATCACATGGTATATGTCCCAGCACCACATTGCCTCAGTATGTACAAAACATCACCTCATAGAAAAGCAGAATATCTGCATTTTTATTTAAAACATTGATTATTTGTGCTAATGAAGAATTATTTCCCTCTGCTGTGAGAGTTAACAGCTATTAGCTGCCCACCTCACAGTTAAGGGCCAGAGTTAAAGGCAGTTGTGCACAATAGGTTAGAAGGGCAATTAACAGTCTGGCAGCTTGAGAGATTAGCCTTCTATCACCCATGCTACAGCCTTACTCTGTAAATGTCTGCTTCACAAACCTCTTCCACGCGTTTTTGCACAGCAGATTGCAGGCAAATAACAATGGTTGTTGCCATATTCGTTCTGAAATTTCCGAATAGTTGAGATAAAGGACCACATTTAAAGTTTGGAGGGGGATGAAAATCATTTTCATCTAATTTCTTTCTTTATTTCGGTGTGTACACCATAAAAGGACAAACGCATATAAATGCAAACGATGCTAAGACAGTTAAAACAAGCATTGAAAATGCAATAGGTCTCGCCTTTGATTAAGTTAAAGCCATTTGCTTTGCTAATGGTATTGTATAGCAAAGCAAATGTCTTTAACTTAATGAAAGGCGAGACCTATTGCATTTTTAATGCGTGTTATATTAGCTCTTGTTTTATTCAAATGTTTTTTTTTTTAATACTGTACCTCATCACATTCCTGTGAAGCACTCTGATACCCCTGGGTCTAGCCAGCACTATAGAAAACCTTTAAAATAAATTAATAAATCAATAAATATATGTGCACACATGCAGCCCGCTTTCAATTTCCCAAGCCATGTGCAACAATGAGGCCCTAATCATTGCAATGAAAGTGAGACAGATGCATCTTGGTTCATTGTACAGGAGTTGCATACCCAGTCAGTCTCCTGCTCACATGTAGCAAGAAGCCTGCCCACTGCCTGTTATCAGTGCAACCATGCACCTGCCCAGTCATAAAACATTGTGCACCCATGAAGCTACTACCCAGCCCTATATTTCACCTATGCAGGCGTGCACAACCTCTGCTCGTCCCGCATCACCTGTAAACTTATGCAATTCCTGTTGATTGCTTGTGATGTGTGCACCAATGCATGTGTCCATCCATCTGAAGCTGAGCACCCCTGCAGCCCTAGTCCATCACCATCCCCATCTTTACCTTAAATGCATGCGCATGACCCCTGCCCACCCCGATCACCTGTAAACCCATGCAATTCATGTCCATTATTTGTAATGTGTGCACCCCTGCACCTGACTATTCATCACAGGCTGTGCACACCATAGTCATGCCAAATTATCGGTGTATTGTTGCAGCAAGCACCCTATCCACCCCTCATCGCCTGCTGCCTAGAGGTCACTCGCCTTCAGAAGAGCCCATTTACGAATCCATGTACCCCCCTCCCCGTGACTATAACAGCTACCTAACCAGAAACTCGTAACTGCTGCCCACTGCCACCCATCTGCTTGCAAGTGAACTGGTGTACCCCCATACCCATCCCCTAGCCACCAAGCCGTAGCTTGGCATAACCCACCAATTTCCCGGATGTTCATACCCTGCAAGTTTATCTGCCTTTTCTATCAGCCATTTCACAGGGGGTAGTGCCTCCACGCTGCCCCTCACCCTGTGCCTGGCGTGATGCTTCACCTCTTTCCCCTCACCCCCGCCTACCCCCACCTCTCCGCCGCCTTCCCCGAGAAGGTACCCCCGCAGCTTCTTCATCAGCGTCCTTTATGTTCCTCCACTGCCCTCACCCCACAGCATCACCAAAAGACAACACAGCATCCACCCACCCCCGACCAAAGCCCGGACCTACCTGCTGCTTCCGTACCGACTCCCACGCATCCCACTCATTCAAGGTTTCTCAGGCGCCTTCAGCAGCCCGGATTTCGGATAAGTGCCACTCCCCCCTTCCTCCCAAAACTATAATGTGCACTACGCAAAGGGGATGGTGGCAGATAACGCACCATTTGAGATGTTCCTTGTCTGCAGACCTCCCCAAAAAAGTTATCCTATTCCAACCGCCACCTCCCTTCTGTTGCAAAATGCACTCGCCCAAAAATAAATGCCTGCGTTCGCAAAATAAAGCTGATAATGCAGTCACCGAGGCAAAAACACAATTTGCTATCAGAAGAAAATACAGTTTAAAAAGAAGCAAACAGAGACTTCTCTATCAACAGCCGAGGAACCAACGTCAAAGAAGCCTTAGTGTAACTGTGATGAGATGGGGGTTTCTACGGACAGGGAGTCCGGTACAGTGGCCTCTTTTGGGGTCTCCTCTACCCTGGCAGTGCCCCTCAAGCTACAGCTGGCACTCTGGCTTTTCTCTGTTCCCGGGGATGGTTCAGGAGGATTTGAACATCAGGTAGTGCTTAGAAGAGGAAGCGTTCCTGGATATGCCCTGCCCGGAACATACTGTTCCAGGCACGGTGCCCGTTACCGGGTGCATTACCGGGAAAGGGTCCCCAGCCCACCCTTTCATTTTGCAATGTTTGCATCACTTTTTATTCAAGCCTGCGCCCATGTGCAACATTTCACAGGTAAACAACATCATGCAGCGGCTACCCCACTTGTGCAATGAGCAGACGGCGCCCCATTTTGCTGCAAAAGCAGCCCCTTTGAATGAGACTAGGCGTGCACCTCTGGGCAGCCTATGTGTTTGTCACTAGCTCTCCCTGCCCGCCCCAGGATCACCTGACCTTGTCTGCCCTACGCAAATTCAAACACCAGCTAAACAAGCTGTCGCCATTGCGAACAAGCTGTCGCCATTGCGGAAAGGCTTTCTCCTTAATGGACAAAAAAAGTGCCTACAACGACTAATGAAGGAGAGAGTTTTGCACCGCCAGTAAAAGATCAAATCCCAGGGGGCGTGGCTAAAAGGAGACAGGGTGGCAACAAGGAGGGATTGACATGCCTTCGGTGCAATCATTGCACTGCCTTTGGCATAATTCGTGACGCCAAACAACGTGCACAAATGGAAACTGAAGGCGGAGCTGAGACACGGCTTCGGAATCCGTATTGATTCCAAGAAGCCCTCTGGATGGCGAGGGCAGCGCATGCGCTGCTTTCGCCAGGCCGAGACCTAAAAAGCTAAAAATCAGGATAAAAACAATTTTGAATTAAAAAGTCATTTGGGATTTAAAACAGTGAGAAGGTTAATCACATAGCTTAGATGAAAATCAACTTTTGTAAGAAACTCTTAATATGAAGTAAAATCGACCAACTGAATTCACTACACAGCATTGCCCCTGTGGTGGGGGGAATCAGTCAATGGATTCTAACCTGCATTTCTAGTTGCAGGTCCCAGATTTAGAGATGAACAGGCAGAAAGTCCTCTTCAGATCTCGTAAGACACACAGAGGTGAGCCAGGCAGACATCTCTCTTCAGACCTTGTGAGATGTGTTACAGATGTGAGATGAGCAGGCAGGACTTTTCTGACTTTATGAGATGTGATACATGCACAGTGAGGTAACCTGGACACAAAGGGGTGAGCCAGGCAGATAGACCTCTCCCACCTTTCAAGATGTGATACAGGCATACCGAGGTGAACTAGGAACACAGTTCTCTTGAGATCCTGTGATCACAGTTCTCTTGAGATGTGTTACAGGCACACAGATGTGAGTCGGGCAGACAGGCCTCTTCGGACCTTATGAGATATGATGCATGCACAGGGGGGTAAACCAAACACATAGGGTTGAGACAGGCAGCCAGACCTTTCCTACTTTCCAAGATGCAATACAGGCACACAGAGGAGAGCAAGGAACACTGCGCTCTTCAGACCTTGTGAGTTGTGTTACAAGCACACAAATGTAATCAGTAAAGAACTATCTTAAGACATTGTGAGCCGTTACAGGCACACAGATATGAGTCGGGCAGATAGGCCTCTTCAGACCTTATGAGATGTGATACATGCACGGGGGGATTACTGAGAAACAAAGGGGTGAGCAAGGTAGAGAGATCTCTTGCCCCCTTTTAAGATGTGGTACAGGCACACAGAGGTGAGCCAGTTTGTAGTGTCCATTGAACACATTCTAGCATGCACTGGTTTACCAACCACTCCCTTGAGGGATGGCTTTAACACACCCCACACACATCCAGCACAGACATCACAAGTGACATGGGCCTGCAAGTAAAAGAGCCCAAGGGCGTGCGCTTGTGGCCAGTTCAGTAACGATACAGAGCGTGTCTGTGTCATCATTAATGGGCATGTGGGTCTAGGGCCAACGATATTACAATGGTGATGATGGCTCTGACCCCACGTGCTTTGCCTCCTCGCAGCTCCTGCAAGTTAAGCTTGTGTAGTGCCTTGCCACTCCCAGCTGCATGAATGTTTGCTTCCCGGGCCTGCCATTCCTTTGTCCTGGTGAGGAGGGAGTAGAGTAACCCAGTGGACACAAACAGAAGCCCTAGCAAGTGAACAGAGCACCCTGTGCCCCTGGTGGCTACCTGCCTACTGCCGCAGGGAAGAGTGGAGACCTACCACTGCAGCCCGGCCAGCTGGAAGCCAGAATCGGTGGTCAGGAACAAAAGAGGCTGCTCCAACTTTGGCAAAACCCCCCACCACCAGCATCTCCAACACCCTGCAACACAAGTCAGAAACACCTCAGGCCCAAGTTAGAGTGAGGAGTGTGCTGCGAGGCCGCACTCGACCCTGGATGGTGACGCCTGCCTCTGCGGCGCCCGTTTGTAATCAAGCTGCACTTACTGGGGAGCTGACGGCCCGGCGAAGAAAGGCGCTGCACCTGCATTAAGTAAACAGCCCGCACCGTACCAGCATCTTAAACCCCTAGTGGTTATTTGTGGTACAACATCATTCTAAAGTAAACGTTTTACAAAGAAACAGCCTGCAGCACTGAGAAGATTGGTGTGGCCCCCGCCTTTGAAGTGGCAACACCACCTACCGGAGTGACTGGTGTGTGGCGACCCCAGCCAGGACAAACATTGTAATGGGACAAGTGTTATATTCGGTGTTTCCTAGTTCCTTGCTGCTCAGCCTGTGTGAGTGTGATGTAATAGAATGCTCATGAGTGCATGGTTTGGATGAGTGGTCAGTTGGAATGAGTGGGGCTGAGCAGCAGGATGCTGTTCCCGGTGGGGCCTGTACCATCTTACCTGTAACTGAATAAACCTACATAATCTACACTACTGGCTACTGGACTGATTACTTACAAGGATCCTACTTCGTTAACAAAAACAAGCAGTCCAGCCGCACCTGCATTGCGTGGCCCCCACTCCATATCTGTATCTGCCTTCCTGTGAGGTGCAGAGAGAGAGAGATCTGGTCATCTCCCGCAATATCCCTGCAGCCCTGGGTACCCTGCAGCGCCAACCTAGGCAGTAGAGACTGATAGTGAGGCCCTGCTGCACACACTGCCCGCAGCAGCAGAAGTAGCGGGGAAGGTTGATCCTGGCAGGAGGCTCCATGCTTACGCCTCTGCGCAGAGCTGCTGACACAAGGGAAGCCAATGCCCAAAAATGTACCTACATTGTAACGGATGTTCAAGGCTTAAACAGCAAACCTGAACTGTGGCCATGTTTTCCCTCTGAAAACTGACTCACCAGAGGGGGAAGTGACCAGCACAGCTCCCTTTCTACCATGCTGCAATTGAGACCAGGTGATACCAGAGAACCAGAAACTGACTGTCTCTCTCCCTGAAAGTGTGATGTATTCCTATAGGTACTGTATCAATTCCCCTATTCCTGACCCTGGTTTGGTTAATAATTAACTAGCAGCCATCCAACGGTGCAAAACCGTTATCTGATTAAGCCACACCACGGCACAAGAAGCGCGTTATCTGATTAGGTCATAACGCATGCCATCTAATTAGACAAGCGATATTCCTCCAGCCCCTGATAAGGCATACGGAGTTCTCAAAACAAATCAAACCTACAGCGACCTGGGAAATTCCCATAGCCATTGTTTTGATTTCACCGAGAACTTCAGCAAAAGAATGTGCGAACGAGCTCGTTCATATGACATCCTTATTGACGTATATATGTCCATCCTTACGTCAATCTCGGCACCTTTCAGGTATAAATATTACCGACATTGCCTTAAGCAAACACATGCGGTGGTGACGAGATTGGAGCAGCGAGACATGCCGAGGAGCCCAGCAGAGAGCGAAGCCCACAGGCGCTGCCCCGCCTTCCTGACGCGCTGAGAACGAGACGCTGCCTTTCTCCTGCTGAGAAATCCAGCTCCGGCGCTTCCAAGCAGCCCTCGCAGGCAGCTGGAATATCAAGACCTGGGATAAGAGATACCAGCCCTCCATCATTCTAGATCTCAGGTACAGAACTGAATAACCCCTTGCAGAGAATTCTTGAGTCAGTCCCTTGGCAAAACAAACTTAACTTAAACTGCTACTTATCTACTCCCGCCCACGTATTAGGCTTAGGTCAGGTACACTGGGGTAGGCGTGGTTAGAAGCACCAGTTGAGTACGATTAGTCAAATGTATATATGTATGTATCTATTTTATCCATTTTAAAGTATCATATGGCTCAGAAACCATATCAATGCTTTTACAGTATTATTTTATAATTCTGTCTTTACTGTATGCACTTTACTTAACTACAAGTATTGCAATAATAGCGATTCATTTCTCTTGTACGAGAAAAGAGACTGATCAATAAATACCATCTTTTATTGAACACGCCCGTCTCTTCCTTTTCTCTACAATCTGGTGAAACTAAGAATGCACTGAACTGACTGAGTAAAATAAGTTGTCTTTTGTTTTCACACGACTCTAGAGATACACTCTTGATTAGGGGAGAGCAAAGTTGTCATGTTCTATGGTTGTCAGAAACTAAATCCCTTCTTGTCTATCCAGGGAGGTTAAAATCCTCCTTGTCTATTCGAGAAAGTTTCTAGTGAACTCTGAGCTAGCTGGCAAACACAAAACTTTAAGTCTAATATCGTCGGTAGAAGACCTAGTTAACCTCTGCCCTAGGTCTATACTATTGAAGATATTATTCCAATGCGCAGAGCCTATTGGGATAATAGGAACTACACTACATGGCGCCCAACGTTTGGATAGGCGATAAAACTAACGCAAGACATTAGAGTAACTCAGTCGTGCTTTTTCACACAGAACCCCTTTTTTCCATAATACTCCAAAGACGTCTGGAGTGGGTGAAAGGTCATATCCGCCAAACCTCGCAGGAGGAGACTCCTATGTATGGTTCTTGGTTTATTCAACGTTGAAGGATACACTGTTCCAAAATATTGTGCATCTAATCTTTGTTTCCATAGAAACCTGATCTGCAAACAAACAGAATAACCTTCCTGTCAGTAAAATGACAGAAAGTGAAGAAGAAAGGGAGACAGTTAGAATAGCAGCTGAACTCCTAGTAGCAGACAATACTCTGCTGCAAAATGACCCGGATATAATACTCATCCCAGTCAACATAAGGAAATCTATAACCTTAAAACTTATAGAAAATGGACTGACACCAAGAGGTGGTACAGTCATATTCGTAATTGAGGCACATGAATATCGGCAGACAGAGGTATTCTATTCATGGATAAACTTTCCAGCAGCAAACGCTGTAACAAAGGACTTCCACTATTACAAAATAGAGGAACCTCCTAATGAGTACACTCCTTTTGAGGAGGTGGAAATACCACTCAAATTCCAAGAGCACCTGCTCTTGTTTAATGGCGCCCTAAAACATAATAATCACATCACCAGGCTCGGTCCACTAGGTAGACCAGGAGCAACGTGGCCGGTCCTAGCCGGATACACACCACATCCAGACATTGAAGAAATGCCTGCACCAGATCTTTTAGCACAGCTAAAACAATTAATAAAAATACATAGACAATTAGTCCAATATGTAATGCGGACTTCAACAGTCCAACCAGCAATTAAAATTCCACAGCTGACCACTCATCAGGGGAACACAAATAAGATTACACCTCAGAACATACAGTCCTGTCTAGGTAAAGTACCCGCAAAACGGGAACAAATTCCTTTCTGGCTAGCACAAAAAATCACTCAAATAGAGGCGGTGTTTCCAGATACCACCCCTCTTGAGAAACATAGGATTCTGACTATCTGTCTTCCTATGGGAATCGCACCACATGTGGAGGACTGTGACACTTGGGGAACAGTCTTTGCTTCCATTTACACAAAAACACATGGTGTACCATCCATGTCAGTAATACCAGATGTGCTAAAACAGATTCAAGATGAATACGGTCCAGACCCCGCTTTAACTCTCGGTATGAAATTACTGAAAGATTTCAAGCAGGTCTCTGCAATATTATTAGCCAACATAAAGGGAGAAGCAGCAAATGTGGCGATTCGCCAGAGGTTAAAAGAGACGAATATAGCAGACCAACCATCTGAAATTGCCAGAATCATAGAAAAATCCTATGAAGAACTAGGAAGAGATAGTTTGGGTGGAATACCAGTGAAACCCCAACCAGTTGAAAGTCCTGAAAAGGTATTTATTAAAAATAATTTAAACACTCAAAAAAAGAGCTGGATGGAAATAAACAATCCAATCCTAAAGAAAAAAGATTCCAGTCCAGAGGAAGGTCTCCTCGGCGGAGAGAAAGATCTCCTGACCAAGGACGCAAGTCTCCCCAAAGGGAGCCCTCTATGAAAAAATACAACCTTAGAAATAGGGATAATATAAAAAAACCTGATAGATATCAAGATATTGATACACGTCCCTCTCAATCTTTTCAGACTTCCTCGCAGAAATCGGAAAGAAGAGGACGATCAGAACACAGGGAAGAGCACGTCAAGTCCAAAGACAAAGAACCTGCTCATCTGAATAAAAAATTACAATTTCCAAAAAAGAAGGTAGCCAGTATTAAAGTAATCAACAATGCCGAGAATACTGAGGACACAGCTGAAAAACGGAGAATGGGCTCAGACAATGCTAGACAGCGCAGCAGAAGTGAGCATAGCTCGCAAAGTCCTTATGAATCATCTGGAGACAGTGGACACGAATGAATACATTCAGGTGGAAACTGCAGATTCCAGAGTTAGCAAACCTCATAAAATATATGAAATAACATTGCGTATAGAGGGGGATAAGACTAGAAAAATAAGGGGTCTATTTTGGGATAATCTCTCCAAGGGCTATGACATCCTTCTAGCTGAACGAGACTGGCCTCCAGAGTTTGTCAGGGAGTGCCCACATGGCGAAGAAATAATTATGCCTGCCTTCTCAAACAATATTCCAATTCATAAAAAATATACACTTGCAAGAAAGTGGGCAGTAGCTCAAGCCCCTGCCTTATATAAAAATCATGTGGGATGGGATGAGGACTCTCCTCCTCACAAAATCCAGCTAAAATCACAACCTACGGCACAGAGGCAGTACCCGATTAAGCAAGAAGCTAAAAAACAGGTAAAAGAGATCCTAGATCAACTTGAATACCAGGGGGTGATTGAAACTTGCACCTCACAAATGAACAACCCTTTGTTTCCTGTCTCCAAACCAGACAATTCATATCGTCTTGTTTTAGATTACAGACATCTTAACTCATGTTGCAAAACATTTGCAGTACAAAATTCGCATAGTGCTGCACCAATGAATAACATAGTGCGCAAAAAATACAAAACAACATTAGACATCTTTAATGGATTCTTTTGTCAAAATATAGCACCAGAGAGCAGATATTTGACGGCGTTCTCAATAAATGGCACGCAAAAAAATTTCTGTCGTTTGCCCCAGGGGTTCAAGAACAGCCCAGGATTATTCTCAGCGAGAGTAACAGAATTACTACAAACATATGATGACGAGGCATTATCTTATGTCGACGACATCTATCTAACAGATGATGACTTGGATACTCACTTGAAAAGAGTGAACACCATAATACTTGGGTTCGCAGCAGAGGGTTACAAATTCAACTTTAAAAAGTCAAGAATTGCCCATCTAACAGTCCTGTTTTTAGGATATGAACTATCAAGTGAAGGCAAAAGCCTGGCTGACAATTTCCTAGAGAAATGTGCTGTAATCCAAGCCCCTAGAACACTGAAAAACTTACAATCAATTCTAGGCTTCCTAAATTTCGGAAGAACTTACATTATAAATTATGCAGAGAGAATTAAACCTCTCTATGACCTTATAAAACCAGATTTTAAAAGAATAAATTGGACTCAAAAACACACAGAAATTTTGAGATCTTTACAAACAGATATGTTAGTTAAAACAAAATTACAAAGACGTGACAACACACGCAACCTTGTGGTTCGAGTCATCCCAGGAAGATGCGGATTCACATACCTGACCTCTAATGAGGGAGAGAAGGTACCAATAGCATACAAATCACATTTGTACACAGAAGCTGAAAAAAGGTTCAGCATTAAGGAAAACATTGTTCATGCGGTTCAAACAGCTGTAGCAAAGGAAAAATACCAAGCAGACGGTAGACAGGTTACAGTCAGAACAGCAGAATTAGCTTTTGAGGCATTAACAACACCATGTAATTTACCGACAACTGCACTAAATCCAGAATGGGTACAATGGGAAAATTCTGTTGCTACAGACAAAGTAAAATACTATTTTGACCCGGAAATGAAATAATTAAAATATCTAGAATATAAGAGAGAATACCCTCTGCCAATCGACATTCTGCCTTTAAGACAGTACGCCTGTGTAATATATACAGACGGACATGCTCAACCCACAGTTTGGGGAGAGCTGGCTTACAACGCCACATGCGAAATTGTAAAAGAAGTGTGGCGCGGAGGTAAATTAAGACCTCTACTCACAAAAACACACTCAGTGGAAAATAATTCAGAACAACAAACTGAAATAGTAGCGTTAAAGATGGCGCTAGAAAATGCAGATCGCGAATTCCCGACACTTATAGTGTGCGATTCGTATTACTGCGTCAAATCATACAATAAAGATTTGCAGACATGGATTCAAAACGGTTACAAAGATGAAACAGGTGCAACAATAAAGCAAAAATTGCATTGGGAACAAGTAGCTCTTTTACAGAAAGAACTACCAAAAACTCACGTGATTCACTCACTGAGTCATCAGCGTGATGGCGTTCACGTTGCAGGGAATTCATTGGCTGAGACAGCCACAGCGGTAGCAACTAAAACGGCTTCCGTAGCTACAAAAAAGCATGCAGTAAAAAACATTGACGGTGAAACAGTGCTGGCAGTAAAAACGTCATCAAAAGGCGACTATTCAGCGCTACCGATCAATTATCCACTCAATTATACATACATAATCGATGCAAACTCAGTCCCGTTTGCTCGAATCCATGGAGTGGGGGATAGAGTAATTCCAAACACGGACAGGAGAGGCTTGTTAATAGCAGACGCACATATGGGTGAGGGTCTCAGACACCTTAAGCTAAAAGATTCTCTGGAAGAATTACAATCAGTGTACTGGTGGCCAGGCATGAGCCTGCATCATCACATTTTTGTAAAAAACTGCCCAGACTGCAATAGAGATCGCAGTGGCGAGAGAAACGGTTTAATACCATGGCATTTCGCTCCAGATAAACAACAACAATAAGAAAGTACCCATCACGAAATAACAAAAAAAAGCGTCATATTAACATAAAAAGACTAAATTTCACTTATAATGTAGACCCCAGCGCTCGGCTGACGTCTGGACTGTTATAAAAAGATTTGCGAGTCTATAATGGCATATACGCTAGGAGCATGCTACGTTTTGACTAATATTTTCCCTTGAGCCCTCAAGCTTATGGGGAAGCATGGCCAAATGAGCATTGCATAGCGGGACTCTTCTCACTTCCTTCCTGAGGGATACGGGATGGTGTAAAGAAAAAACCAAGGCATAAAGCTATCTATAATGGAAAAGGTATTAGGTTCGGGAGCTGGGTGGGTCAAACATTTAATAAGTGTCCAACGTAGTCTAAATAACCTGCCAAGGAATTCTCTGAAAGGGTTCAGTCCGTACGAACTATTGTTCGGGACTAGAATGATGATCCAAGATCTTGATAGTCAGACTTCAGTGGTTAAAGACAAAAGCTTTGATATCAAAGATCGTTTGGCTATTTTGCAGGACTTAAATGAAACAAGAAAAGACTTGAGCAACATAAAGTTGAAACAACAGCCAACAACCACTGAAGAGAAACCACCTGTCCCAGCAAGGCCTGTCTGGATTCCAAAAGTCGGGGATCTAGTCAGAGAGAAGATCGCGGTAAAGAAGGAATTTGGGCCTTCTTACAGGAAAGCAGTTCCTGTCTTGTCTATCAACGGGACAAGGTCAGTAATACTACCGCCCCTTGCTGGTAAAAAGGAGAACCGAGTCATATCCATCGACCTGGTAAAACCACAATCATGTGGCCGATAACAAACAGTAGGCCAAGTGGACTCCCAAGAAGTAGCAGAACACCAATGTTTGCTACGAATACAGACTTTGTCCATTCCATTTTTGGCAGACTTCCTCTCCTTTTGGAACTAGTAGCGGGTATTCTATTTTTGATCCTGTTATTTTGCTATGGCAAACCATGTCACAGACAAAACACCTGCGACAAGGGAAGAAATGATCCTAGCCATTGGCTACCGGGACCGGGTAACTAAAATCCTTGGACTATCCCGGCTTAGAGACCTGAACATGACTTGGTTTCTTTCATTTAGACCAATGTGGCAAAGTTGTGTTATGCCTGTATTAAGGTGCTTGCTATGCGGCGAAGAATGCGTGTTGGACACCTGTCTGGCACTACAATCGGATGTGCCAATGGACGCAGATACCTTGTTGGGTCCGGTAACGGCTCATGCATTGTGCTGTCCCCAGCGGCTACCAATCCTGATGACGGCATTCGTGGAGACTTCACCACTACGATTGAGGGGTAGTGAAGTACAAGATGAAAGCAGCATCGATCAGGTACGACCTTCAGTCAGCTATGCTGATCAAAACATCAATGGAGGCAATCATGCTCAGGCTCATGAATGCATGGTAACAACTTTTTCCGAATTAGTGGAACTTACGCAAGAAGCTGTTGACAGTTTTTTCAACAGTCTAAATGATATGATGTTTTCACCAGAGCAGCAGGAATGACTTTGAGCAGACTAGCACTCGGAGTTCCCTACATCCTGAATTTGGCCTTCAACTTTTTAACGTAACAAAAAAGCGATATGGAAATTTTTTTCCATCATTTTTTTCCCAGACTGCAAGAACCTTTTTTCCCCAAATTCCAAAATATTTACGATTTTTTGGGACACTTATCTTCTGCTTAAAGTAGACATTATTCTTAGAGAACTGAATTTCTATTTTAGGTAGTCACGAGACATTAGCTATCCTCTAAACTTACATACGATACTTTATGATTGTGATGAAATGGTCTCGCACTTTTTTTTCTGTATTAAGAGCCATTTCATGTGTAATTTTCGCATTTTTTCATGCTAAATTTAAAATATGCGTTATATGTTTAGCATTATTAGACGGCTTGTGCATATAGTACATGTGATAGTACATGTGATTGTGTTTCGTATATTTCGTAGTTCCAATTTTTCAGGATACATATGAATGTATTTTGGGGTGGTACGGTATACACAAACGCTACTGGTTTCACTATGCCTAGATTTGTAAATATGGACATAGTCTACGTGGAGTGGGTGTGATGTATTCCTATAGGTACTGTATCGATTTCCCTATTCCTGACCCTGGTTTGGTTAAAAATTAACTAGCAGCCATCCAACGGTGCAAAACCGTTATCTGATTAAGCCACACCACGGCACAAGAAGCGCGTTATCTGATTAGGTCATAACGCATGCCATCTAATTAGACAAGCGATATTCCTCCAGCCCCTGATAAGGCATACGGAGTTCTCAAAACAAATCAAACCTACAGCGACCTGGGAAATTCCCATAGCCATTGTTTTGATTTCACCGAGAACTTCAGCAAAAGAATGTGCGAACGAGCTCGTTCATATGACATCCTTATTGACGTATATATGTCCATCCTTACGTCAATCTCGGCACCTTTCAGGTATAAGTATTACCAACATTGCCTTAAGCAAACACATGCGGTGGTGACGAGATTGGAGCAGCGAGACGTGCCGAGGAGCCCAGCAGAGAGCGAAGCCCACAGGCGCCGTCCCGCCTTCCTGACGCGCTGAGAACGAGACGCTGCCTTTCTCCTGCTGAGAAATCCAGCTCCGGCGCTTCCAAGCAGCCCTCGCAGGCAGCTGGAATATCAAGACCTGGGATAAGAGATACCAGCCCTCCATCATTCTAGATCTCAGGTACAGAACTGAATAACCCCTTGCAGAGAATTCTTGAGTCAGTCCCTTGGCAAAACAAACTTAACTTAAACTGCTACTTATCTACTCCCGCCCACGTATTAGGCTTAGGTCAGGTACACTGGGGTAGGCGTGGTTAGAAGCACCAGTTGAGTACGATTAGTCAAATGTATATATGTATGTATCTATTTTATCCATTTTAAAGTATCATATGGCTCAGAAACCATATCAATGCTTTTACAGTATTATTTTATAATTCTGTCTTTACTGTATGCACTTTACTTAACTACAAGTATTGCAATAATAGCGATTCATTTCTCTTGTACGAGAAAAGAGACTGATCAATAAATACCATCTTTTATTGAACACGCCTGTCTCTTCCTTTTCTCTACAATCTGGTGAAACTAAGAAGGCACTGAACTGACTGAGTAAAATAAGTTGTCTTTTGTTTTCACACGACTCTAGAGATACACTCTTGATTAGGGGAGAGCAAAGTTGTCATGTTCTATGGTTGTCAGAAACTAAATCCCTTCTTGTCTATCCAGGGAGGTTAAAATCCTCCTTGTCTATTCGAGAAAGTTTCTAGTGAACTCTGAGCTAGCTGGCAAACACAAAACTTTAAGTCTAATATCGTCGGTAGAAGACCTAGTTAACCTCTGCCCTAGGTCTATACTATTGAAGATATTATTCCAATGCGCAGAGCCTATTGGGATAATAGGAACTACACTACAAAAGGGCGGAGAGCATTGTACACCCCCTAGTGGCAAGCCACAGTAAGAGTGAAGACACAGGCAGACAGGGAGCCAGCAGAGGCTACCTTGGAATAGACTACGCATGCGCCTCACCAGTGCACGTTCTAGTGTTCTAGCATGCACTAGTTTACCAGCCACTCCCTGAGGGCTGGCATTCACACACACCCAACACCCATCCAACACAGCTCTCATGAGTGACGTGGAACTGCAAATAAAAGGGCCCGAGAATACGTGCTCATTGCCAGTTCAGTAACGATCAATGTCTGTGCCATTAATAATGAGCATGTGGACCTAGGGCCCACGAAATTACACCAGTCAGACCATTTGAGAGGTAATGTTAACTTTAGCCCAAGGTCAATGAATATCTCTGAGATGTGGTAGCTCGACTCAGGGGCCCCTCATCACATTCTGCAGGAGAGGGGCTATAAGTTTGCGTTAGATCGCTGATGAGAACAACTCTTAGACGGCGAGGAATCAAATGGAAAGAAAAAATGACTCATTCCGAGGGCAACAGAGAAATAGGGTGTGTGCCTCATGCACAGATGTGAAGGTAACCCAGATTTGAAAAGGAAAACAACATTTGCACTGTGCGTGTTATGGCGCCTGCCGAATTCTCCATCTGGGATGAGTAGATTAAAAATGGTAAATAACGAAACTAATAAGGATGCGCGGGCCCTGTTCTCACACATAAAGTAAAACTGAGCACGTTTTCAACCAACAAAGCTCTTCAGAAACAAATGTCTCTTCAACGGTATGCAGAAAGCCTGTAACCTTTGCCCTGGCTGCATGTCAGGTCATCAGGCCAATCAAGTCAATGGCTGCCCCTGGGGCACACAGCACAGGATTCTTCACAGACCTCCACGGAGAAGAGCAAAGGTGACGGGAAATGGCCTGAATGGCCTTGTTATCTCACAGGGACATTAAGTCTGCGCCCTGTAGTCCATAACTAGACACGCCCCCGTGACGTTACCGGACGGCAGAAGCCTTCATCTGCCTCCTGTGGATGATATTCCTCGGCACCCATAGTCTCAGCATTGTGTGTCATAATTGCTTTCCAAATCATCCGTAATGTAACTGGTGACGTAAGAGTGATTGCTAAGAAAGAATTGGCTTTCTAGGCAAACGCGTATGATTTTTTAACTCATTTTCAGCTCATTTTTCCAAGACCACGGCGCTGTCTTATGTTGGTAAAATGAAGTCGAACGTTGAGGTGAGTATTTGAACCCAGGCAGAGACTACAGTAAGAGGCTGGGGATACTCATCACTCTTAAAACATTTCCTCAGTCGGAAACTTCCTCGACACGGCAAACATCCATCACAACGCAACTTTTACGATGCACTACCATTACAACGCAGGATTTACAACGCAAGTCATTACAACGACTTGCGCTGGAGGGCGCTGTAGGATAGGGAATAGTTTAATTTACTATCCAAAACCTTCCCCACTATCCACGGGGACTGGAGTTGGAATAGTAAATTAAACTATTCTACTATCCAGCGCCCCCAACGCAAGTCGTTGTAACGACTTGCGTTGTAAAACCTGCGTTGTAAAGGCATGCGTAGTAAAAGCATGCGTTGTGATGATATACATCCCATCGACACTGTTGCTCTCCATCGACAGCTTATGTCCATGATTGATGGATGACAATCAGAATCCCAGCAGCTCAGCCAAGGTGCACACTGGCCCAGTGGTCCTCAATGAAATAATTCTGTAATACTGCAAGATGATTTCCTTCTCCACTCCTGTTCCAAATGGATCCTCAAGAGTGGGGGGTGCGGGGTTATTTGTGCTATTGTCAGTACACCTGAATCCTCATGGTAGTACTGAATTGGCAGATGACCTTTGTGATTTTCTTTGTGTAATAGCAAATGCACAGGTGCAAATTTGCCACATGGTTGTTCCCTCATTTGCATCGGGATAACGTGCTGTTGTTAAGACTCCGGGGGATTCTTGGGGTGGGCAGAACGGTGCAGCGCGCTATGCCATCTTCACCATGGAGTCCTAGGACTTCCCACTTGCTAGTCTTTGGTGGATGATGGAAAGATCACCGGGGCAACAATGGAGATTGAATCTCCATTCCACATTCTGAATTGTGCATTGTTGTAGTCCTAGATCAGGGTTCTCCAAACCGGTCCTGAAAGGCCGGATCCATGCCAGATTTTTAAAATAACTACATTTATCTGAATGCGGATATGCACAAAATCTGGCATGGATCCGGCCCTCCAGGACCGGTTTGGAGACCCCTGTCCTAGATGATCCTAAATGGCTGCCACCTTTAATGACCTCTGTATCCTCTAATGGCCTATTTTACCGATTCATGATGGCGATTATTGGCTTTCTCTCTGGGGTTTCTACACTTTTGGGTTAAAAAGGGTACTACTGATAGTATTTATGATGGTCCTGCCTTCCAGCGGTGGTTGCACGCCTTTATGCTTTGTCAGTGCATTTTTGTCATGCTTTTTGTAATACTTTATTGCTAGGAGAGCTGCTGAACCCTCGAAATTAGGAAAAAACATTGGCTAAAACCAAAAACAAATTCATCCCAAAAAGCACACATTGCCATAGTAGTCCCATACACTAAAAGGAACTACTTTGTGTGCAGTGCAGATCACTGGCGTAACACAACTTGAATGGGCCCCCTGCAAGGTACTTGGAGGGGCCCTCTCTGGACTCAATCGAGAACGTGCCTGCCAGAGTACTGTGCTGAGGGGGCGCCTGGAGCTTGAGGGCGCCCCGCACTGCGGGGGCAGCAGGGGCCTGTGTTACACCACTGGGGCCGATGTGTTCCTTATGAAAGAGCAGAATGGCATCACTCACAGTTGAGTTAGCCAATGACTGAGGCGGGCTAACTTATTGACCACGCTGTATGCTGTAATGAATGACTCAACAGACCAATGGATGAAAAGGGTTGGCTAAAAGCCACCGTAAGTATATTACATATCATTTTAGTAAAATCAAAATGCCATGGATCGAGGATCGCAGCACAAGTGCGCCACCGATGAGTTAATTCACGTTAGGGTGCCTCTAGGAACCTTGTAGGAGGGGACACAGAGGGCCAATAAGTCCACAGAGATACCTGTGTAGGAGGAGCATTTCAGTAACAGGCCCTGGTCCCTGGACCCTGCAGAGACTCTGATGATGCATCGTGAGCTCTGCATTCAGTTTATATGTGTGGAAACCCTAAATTCAGTCCTTAAGGTGGTTCTGGAAAACCACAAGATTTTGTGTGCAGTGTCTGACCCACATTACCTGTGTGGAAACATGGCACAGTGAGTACTGTGAGGTCTGGTGCATGCACCCACTCACTGACTTAGAGCACGCTCTGCAGACAGCACTGCTTTTTAACATTTGCGTTGACAACCTTGGTCTGCTCCAGTCATACTCAAGGACGGCCTGCAGCAGCACAAACCCTTTGCATTATGGTTGCTAATCGGCCCGTTTATTTTTCCTCCACGTATCCATGCAATATCCTTTACATATTCAGTTGCTAATTTGTTTAAAAGATAACCGCCATTGGCAAAGCCAATGTGTCTCAAAGGTGAGACCTATTGACTTTGACAATGTCTTATGGGGATGCTGTGCAGCATAACAAAATAAAAAAAGTGTGATGATGTGGCCACAGCAGCTGCGTCATTTTGTAGGCACACACATGTGTGATGACGTTTTTATAAGTGCATGCCAACAAAATGATGGCGGTTCCATTTTTTGGTCGAGCCTGGGCAACGCATGCCCTGCTCTGCGACAATGCCTTTTATTTATCTGTTTTAAAAACAACATATGAATAAAAGGCATTGTCATTCACAGTGCCAATAGCTCAAACTCTCATAAATGTGACATCTATTGCAACGCAAATGCTTGTTTTATTTACTAATAGGAAGTTGATCTGTAAATTAAAAAAAATATATGAATTAGAAGTAGAGCAAAAGTGCTTGTAATAATGGTGGGGGGGCTGGGAGCAATTTGCTGCTTGGTCCTACAGAAAAAAAGACATTAAAGAAATAGTTTATAAAAGACGATAGTTATTGGGGCAATGGTGAGGCGGGCAGGCAACAGGATTGGACAGAGGACAGGAAAAGCAGGACATGAGGAAATCCATTGAATAAGAAACAAGCAAACGAAAGTGACAATGGAGCCAACCAATAGTAAGCAAGGGGCAGACTGTAAGCCTTTGAGTGTTCTTGTTAAGACCACAATTGGCCATTTGCAACCAGACAGTTGCGCTCGCTGAGAGGCTCGACCTAAAAAAACCACAGGAGTGAAATTTCAGGGTCAGAGGTTTCACTCTTCGGAAACACAACTGTTGCATCTGCTGGACCCCTACTCAGAATATTATCACATCCACGATTTCTTTAGCAATGGGGGATCTGGTCCTGCTGGCCTGACATATGTTCAGAATTCTTTGGTCTACCCAAGCATCCTTTGCCTGCTTTTACTTTGAAGCCTAGTTTATTATTAACATCTGTATTGGTTCAGCGTGGATCCCATGACGCTTGCTGACACTACTACACGTAAAGGTAGACATCTGCTTCCCTTGCCCTAATGCATAATTATTAACACTTGTCTCCAGTAAACCAGATGTCTTCTTTATGTGCCATGCATGTGCCTTTCCTCCCTACGGTCCTCTGATAGAATAACATCTTCCACATCATACCTCTTTTTTTGTGTGAAGTCAGATTTGCATGCAGAAACAGTCATACATTCTGTAAGCAACATCTAATCATGATTCGAGAAAGCAGAACTTGCATAGTTTATGAATGGATTTGTACTGAGTGTGCAAGTCTTGCCACCTGTGAGGAATTTTCTGCAGTGGGAGATCGGTGGCAGAGTCAAAATGCGGCTCATGCAACATATAAGGACTACCACCGAACTGAAACTTTGTGGATGGGTATCCACAAACATTTACAATGCCTGCCCTCAACCAGGCAAAGTCATAGTTGAAATCTCAAATCCCTCAATCCTACACATGCAGATATTTTGTAACTCTTGAGAACTCGTGCGTTGTAGGGCTAAGGGAGACATGCTTACACGGAAAAGTTACAAAAAATATAAATTTAACTCGCACCTTTTACTTAAATAATTATGAACATATTTACAAATCTCAGCTGTTTTTTTTGCTACATAGGTATGCATTCAAAGACTTACAATTGTCAGCCCCTAGTGCCTTAATATACATATAGGTATATTTATTGTTTTCCCATTCGAAAATAATTAAACATGAGGGTGATCTCTGCAAAACAAGATCTTTTCCTACAGAACTGTTTACATTTAAATTCCTCTGACATCCTTAAAACATGCTCTATACACTGTACTATTAGTCCATGCCAGTGACTCCACTGATACAACCTGAAGCTAATTAGAGCCGGGTGTCTCCCTCATGGGGGCATTTGGAGCCTAGCCCTGCCATTCCTGATGGAAGGGACGAGAAGACGAAGGGCAGATTTATATGCTGCTCTTACACTGCTCAGTCTGGCAGCAGTAGAGATGCACACACACACACACACACACACATATATACACAAACATGCAATGGTACACGAGCACAAACATACACACGCATGCTTACAATGCACACACACACATCATTAAAGGTTGGGGCACCTTTACTTTTTCCCTGAACTCTCATGCCCAGTGTGTCTATGAGGCACCAATGATGGCAGGCAGGCATTGCCATAAGTGGCAGTCTTGCCAAAGTTCAGCTAGAAAAAGCATCTTGACGTAAACTCTGGCAGCAACTGAGCCAAGCCACCATTTCACTGTTTCCTCCTTTCATTGGGAGGCTCTTCGGTGGCTCAGACAATGACAGGAGAAGGTGAGGCTCTCCTGGAGGGGAGGGGGCATTGAGCACCACAAACATTACTGCCTCCTTGTATCCCTGCCTCATTACTGCCTGCCTCCTCTATTCATTTCTCCTTTAACCCTTTGAGCATCTAATGCAACACCAGTTCCTCATTGTGTAGGTAGTAGGCCAGTTCAGGGTTCAGGATGCAGACAGCAGCAGTTTCAGAGATCCATCTCCTAGACTTGGGAATACTTAGTGGCCAAAGTCCAGAGCAACCTTCTCATGATATACGTCTGCTGGTACAACACTGTGGTGGAAATGGGAACCATCATCGAACCATTAAGCCAGCTGAGGAAGAGAGATTCTGATGTCTTTGTGCATGTGTTAATGTGTATGGGACTCAGTTTGTGAATGTCTATGAGTGCTTGACTGATCACGGCTTTGGGTGAATGAGCAAATGTAATTGAGTATGTTGCATTGTAGGCGTGTGTGTGTGTGTGTGTGTGTGTGTGTGTGTGCATGTATACATATGTGTCTGCCTATCTGTGTATGTATGACTGTGGGTGGAGCTTGCAGGTAGGCTAGAATCGTAATGGTGACTGATGTATGTTGTTGTCACAGCATATTATGGGCATTTGATGATCAAAGGCCTAATGGTGGCTCATCTTTCAAATATTACGGGCATGCCTGAATATATTTTGCCTAACACAGGCAATATGTTTGCTCAGTCTTGCCATTTGTTGGCATCTGCCATGGTCCGTGTTTAAACATGTTATGAACATGCATGAAGCCATCAAAAAAATAAATAGAAATAGGGGTAGTAAGGGAGATTCATGTCCAGAATTCGAAGTGTTCCTCATTTACACCAGTCTACTCCTAGTGTGTCACATATATTAGAGAACGGCGAGGGCAAGCTAGTATATATCAGTTTTAAATGGGACCTATGATAAGGTCGCTAGAGGAATCGTATAACAGACTGACATCTATTGATTTATATATGCTTCGGTCGCCTTGTACTACATACCGATGAAGCTACAATAAGAATCACAAATTGAGAGATATATGAAAACAAGATGTGAAGATAATTGATAAATACACCATTATATATTTCTAACTATAACTATAAGATGGAGGATAGGCAATGCTCCTAACCAGCTTGAGCCTTGAAAAAGGGGCTGCTAGAAGCAAAACGTGTTGCTTGGACATTTTAATATAATTTATTTCAAGACACTGCAGACATCGTGTCTTCTAATTCGGCTCCATGAACCACTTCTGCTATTGAGCTGGCTTAATCTATTAATGTACTATTAAGATTCAAACTGCATAGCCAAATAATATATGCTGAATAAATGTTAATATTGTAAACCAATATTATTTGTGTATACAGATACAACACTTCTTGATATAAAAAAATATCAGTTCTTCTATTGGGTGCCTCCATAACCCTGTTGTCTATGCATGAGAACACAATTCCTATCAATGGAAAAATAGTGGTCTATCCCTAGAATTTTTTGGCCGTTCTTGACAACATTCTGGCTACTATGGTGGCATGATAGGGGTCAATCGTTCATATATTGTGGACGTTCTTGCTAACATTCTGGTTTGCCAAGTTTTAATAGTGGCCTATCCTTGTCAGACTGGGTGCATTTTTGACAACATTCTAGATAACCTTACTATGAAAGAGGCCTGGACTTTTGGTGCCATATTTGGTATATTGTGGGCATACATGACAAATTTGTGGCTACCGCTGGCATAATTGTGGCCGTATTTGACATATCGTGGGCATATCTGACTTATTTGTGACTATCCTTTGCATTATTCTGGTGGTGATAATAGAGTGACCACCCTTTACATAGTATGGCCAGGCTTGACTTAATTGTGGCTATCTTAGGATATGACCTAATCAGCATTCATCCTTGACATATTGCTTGCCATTGTGGTTCAACTGTGGCTGTCATTGGCAAAATAATGGTTGAAATACATTACTACCATTTGATGTACTATCCCTGGTATTTGACTATCATAATTAAAAGTGTGAAAGTCAACATTTGCCAATGTTCGGCAGCAGTACATTAGAATATTTGAAGACAATTCATCATTATTGATCAAGCTTTTTATAATGCTATCAATACTTGTGCCTAAAGCCTGAGGTTGTAAGATTGGTGTAGCCTTTCTTCTTTCTGATCTTGTGAGCTATTTATAAACTGAGCAGTAGCACTGCTTTATAAACCTATAATATTTCTCTAGCTGTGCTGTCGATGGTCTATGACTATGAGATTTGTATTTCTATATATGTTTCACCCTGCCCCTTCCAAGTAGATTCTTGGTCATAAAACAATATGTTTGAGAATCTATGTTAACCCGTAAAGTGCTGCTGTCGGCCGTTGAACGTTCGGAGCTCTACCTTGCTGGTGCTGCGCATGTTCAACGGGCCGACGCAGCACCGCCAGTTTTTTAAAAAACGGCCGCACTGCAGCGAAATCGGGCAGCGGCCAACGGGTTAAAGGCAAATTGTCTTAGACATAAGTCTGAGAATCTACTTGGAAAATCAAAGTGGGCAATGAAAGGAAGATGAAGGTAGAAATGAAGAAAGATGCTATATGCACTGGAGGAAATTAGGCATGCTCACTTCACTCCCATCCAAGTTGGGGAAGGTATTTGTAACTCACCACGTCCTGAGTTCCCCACCCACTACCAAATTTCACAACTCAGTTTAGGGTAAGGGGCATCTGTTTCTTAGTGTTGAGACAAGGAAGTAGTTGCTTTCTATTCAAAGTTTTTGATATCAGAGGATATCCTATACTAGGAGCCAAAAATATGTAATTTGACACTTCACTTATGTCTTAGTTTTGTACCACTGTCATCGCCCATATGTAGTTATTTGTTGTACATATTCTTAGTTTATAAACCTTTTATTCTGATTTGGAATTTTCTCTGAAATTGTAATATGGCAAAATGCTGCTTTCAATGTATTGGTAAGCAAACCAATTAGTGCTCAGAAGACAGTACATTTATTGTGAAGTAACTTATTATTGGAAAGTCTCTCCAGCCAATCATGGTATTCTTCTTCAAGTAATCCTCTGCGGCAGAGGCAAAGCATCAGTAACCAATTGATTTGTCGCTCAAACCCTACGTACCTACTATGGAGTAGCTTAAACACCAATTAAACAACTGCAGGCAGAACAGGCTGCCAAATAGATTTAAACAAACTTTTCTGAAAAGGGAGTTTTTTGTCATTAAAACATACTTTGACAGTAGAATAGAAATAATCAGCAATTTGTTTTATGTTGTGGACATGAAGCAGCATAATCTGTCAATTGTTTCCGGTACATCCGGGTATTTGTAGGACTCGCCTTATTACCTTTTATACATTATTATATTGATTAATAAGTAGGCGACCTGGTTTAAATATTACCATCACGTCTGGTGTGTACACAGGATTTTATTTGCTGTCACAACTAGCACATACTAAGAAAAACACTCGTAAACTAAAGCATGCATACTTTATCACTACCATGATCATAGTTCGTAGGTACTTCTCTAAGCCACGAATATTTCTGACATACATGTGTGTAATTTACACACGCCTCGAATTCCCTTTTTATAAATCCATGGTATTGTCAAAGAATGCTAAATTACAGATGGGTTTTCTACCCTTTAAATCCATACTCCTGTATATATAATCAGAAACTATGAGTAGGAAATTTGAGGAATTTCACTTTTATCTGTTTAGTTTAGCATGTTTTCTTCTCCCTCGTCCCTTTTCTATACACCCACCATGTCATTGATGCAATCTCTTACGCTAATCTACACTTACAGCAACAGTTGTCCCTAAACACTACTCAAAAACTCCTCTCCGAACATCTACTGGTCTGAAAAAGCACAAATTGCCTAAGCGTAGTGTAGATCTCAGCATTTAACACATTTCCTGCTTTGTGGATCAAGTTGAAGATACGCATGCATAAGTTATTACTTTTTTCAGGTGTAAGTCAGAGTTACATCTGCAAATTTCAGCCTCCTATTATTTTATAGTCATACATTACGTTTGCAGATAGTCGAAAAAAATGTTGATCCTAGAATACTTAATACCAGGTTTTTAGAACATAGGATACCATCTACACTGCAGATAGAGTGCTCTCCACTTAGGGTGGCAACCTCAATCCAGGTCATTATGGACACTGACTTGAAATTTTAACCTACAACCCATTGTTTTCATGTGTGTTGGCCTAGTTAGTACAAAGGAAGCACATCAACACTACAGCACCGGGAATGAATTAGGTGATCACACGTAAATTCAGGACCAGAAACGGTGTCCCTAGTGACCTGGAAGGATGTGATTACACTATACACACTTTTTGTGTGGTGCGGGGAGGTGGGGTTCTGTAGGGTAGCATTGAATGTAGTGTGGCACTTATGGGTTTCTTCGTTCAACTCATTTGAAAGCAGTTGCAAAGCTCTAAGTTTCAGAACAACAGCCTTCTCACATTTTATGTTTCACCTGGTTAAATGAACACGACTGTGCTGCTCTGTGCCCGAGGTTACATTTTATCTTTCGCTTTCTTCTGATTTACCTCAAGACATGGGACTTGACCAACCAGGCAAAGCTTTGCATATGCAGCACTTACATCAAGTCACAAACATCTACACCAATAACATTTAAAGCTCTCTTTGTCATAAGAAGTCCGAAACATTGATTCAAGTTTAAAGATTCTCAAAATATGGAAAAGACACTTTTAAAGAGCTATTATTCATACAGTATGTATTTTCAGTACACTGTGCTGCCTAGTTATATTTACAACAACCACTGTTTCCTTTTGAAGTGGTTGTATAGGCCTCCTTCCCTTTACAGCCCGATCAGTGGCCTCATGCTCCAACTCCCATTTGAATGTAAACCAAGGGGAAAGTTACTCAGAACCTTATTCGCGACTACACATAAATAGTTTTAAGCATTGATAACCCTTTATTAAGTCTTCATTATGAGATCTATTGTTGACTATGATACAAGATTCCTCAGTTTTTGATTCTGATTCTATATAGTATGTATTTAATTAATTGAAACCTTAATGCTTCAAACCAGCCTCCACAAGAAGCATGGTGAAGGCCTACCTTGAAAACATTGATGGGGATACCGATGATAATGGTCATGAGATCTCCGAGGGCCAGGCTGGCAATGAGCGCGTTGGGGCCATTCCTCATGCACTTGTTCTGGTAGATGATCCTCAGGAGGGTGGCGTTGCCCACCATCCCCACGATGAAGATGATGCATAAGAGCACAGTGTTGAAGTACCTGAAGGCATGGTGGATTTGTGTCCTCTGCCAGCACATGGGCATGGAGCGGTTGAAGGTTGGTGAATAGGAGGAGGTGGTGGTGAAGAGGACAGACATTGTACTGTTGAATGGGGTAAAGTCGGTCTCACTCAGGTTAATGTAAGGGGAGGTCCGCTGAAGGCCTCCAAGGGCCAGGCCCACCAAGCCCAGCAGCAAAAAACCCACAAAGGTGAGGAAGCCCATCCTGGGGCCCTGGTGCAGGCTCTGTCCGCCTCAAAGATCCACTGATCCTAGGAGAAGTCCTGAAATGGAAGCACAATAATAAAATATCAGTTGTTCAAGCTCAAGAAGTCACAGAACTGAAATCAGATTTGTCTATGTTTCTTGCTGTTCGTGAATAATTGATAGTTTTTTGTTGGTTAATTAAGTTGTTGCTGTACCAGGTGCCCCTTAATTAAGACGGCCTGAACCTATTCTTTCAATTGAGAGTAATGAGAACCCCTATCAAGAGAGATGTTGTTGACTACCAACAAACAAACTGTGTAACACTACAAGGAGGGTGGTTCTGATCGGTGCTACTAAAAAAGGCCACTTATGGCTCCATGGAGACTGCTAATGAGTGCCATGAACAAGTGCAGTGTGTACTACTGCACTGAGAGTCATTAGCAAATGTTGTGTTAGACCGCAGGGAGACTGCTACTGCTTAATGCGTAATGAATTTGTGGAGGGGGCAGCGTGGCAGGGATACTCCCGAATGGAGTGTAAAACACTGCAAAAAGTGTGGAACGAACGTGCAGTGCATACAACTACAAGGAGGATGTTATTTCATGGTATCACCTAACAAGTGCCGTGTGTAACACTCCAGGGAGTAGAGTGTTTACTGTGTGCAAATAGCAAAGTCAGAGTGTAACACTGCTTGGAGAATGCTACTCTGTGTGCCATGAACAAGTGAAGTGTCTAACACTGTAACCAAGGAAGTTGTTATTAATTGTCGTTAACAAGTACAGTTCCAAGCACTGGAGGGGGGGAGCTATTGTGTCCCGCTACAAAGTGCAATGTCTAACACTGTGTAGAGATTGCTACTGTTTGCACAAGGGACAAGTGTAGCATGGAACATTGTCAGGACAACCATGAAGAATAACTAAGTAGACTGGGACAAGAATACAGTTCCAACTCTTAATTGCCCCTTTCGCCTGACGACCCCAGGCTGTGTTGAGCCTTGAAGAAGGTGGACCATCCCTGTTTGCAATTTTTGGGCATAGTACATTATTGGAAGGCCACAGGCTTCTTTAATGCGACACGAAAGAGCAAATTGTATTTCCACCGCTAGGTCTCTCCTTTGGGTGTGGAGAATTTGAGCAAATACGATTGTCAAAGAGGGTTGAATGCCAGATGGAGAAAGCCTGCTGGCTTCTACATAAAGCACCTTTTGCTACATTCCCCTTTCTGCACTTAGTAGATCTTGCTACTATTATAATTTGGACTCCTTAGAGGTGTCTTTTAAATGGTGATCTTAGTATTGGTACTTGCTCTTAGAATAATATTTTTTTTTTGTTTTTTATATGGAGTTTTATATAGCGCAAACTTGACCCTGAATCAGGTATCAGAGTGCTTTATATAGCACCAGCTGCATTACACGAGGACACATTCATTTTTGCTAGGCACGGGGAGATTAAGGCCCACATGCATCAAGCATTTTTGTAGTCGCAAACGGTGCGATTCCTTAAAATCGGCCGTTTGCGAATGCAAAAGTGCTTTTTGGGATGCATGAAGCAATTTTAGAATTCGTAATATTTTTGCGAGTTCTAAAATTGCGGGTGCTTTTAAGAAGTCACAGATGTGCGACTTCTTAAAAGCAATGCATCATTACTTTGACAAGTGGAAATTCGCAATTAGGGTTCCAAATTTACCGAGTGGTTGAACCACTCGGTAAATTTGGAAAAAGTGTTTAAAATGCTTAAAATGTTTTCTTTTCAACATTCATGTTTCACACACATGTTGTGAAACATGATGCGAAAAATACATTTCAGGGGTGCATGGGAGGGTCCTTTGGACCCCCCCCTGCACCCATGAAATTTTCTAAGTGCCACTCGCAATTCCCATTGACTCCTATGGGCCTTTTGGCCCATAGGAATCAATGGGAATTGCGAAAATTAACGTAAGAATTCGGTATTCATTTGGGATTCGGTAAAAATTGCGATTTTTACCGAATCACAAATGAATACCGAAAATAATGATGCATAGCATTTTGCACTTCTTAATTTGCGATTCCTTATTTTTCGCAAATTAGGAAGTGCAAAATGTCACAATGATGCATGTGGGCCAATGTGATTTGCCCAGAATCACAGGATGTTTAGCGTCATTGCCGAGACTCGAACATGCCCCCACATGCATCATTGTGACATTTTGCACTTCTTAATTTGCGAAAAATAAGGAATCGCAAATTAAGAAGTGCAAAATGCTATGCATCATTATTTTCGGTATTCATTTGTGATTCGGTAAAAATCGCAATTTTTACCGAATCCCAAATGAATACCGAATTCTTAAGTTAATTTTCGCAATTCCCATTGATTCCTATGGGCCAAAAGGCCCATAAGAGTCAATGCAAATTGCGAGTGGCACTTAGAAAATTTCATGGGTGCAGGGGGGGTCCAAAGGACCCCCCCCTGCACCCCTGAAATGTATTTTTCGCATCATGTTTCACACACACATGTCCTAAGGACATGTGTGTGTGAAACATGAATGTTGAAAAAAAAACATTTTCAGCTTTTTAAACACTTTTTCCAAATTTACCGAGTGGTTCAACCACTCGGTAAATTTGGCACCCTAATTGCGAATTTACAGTTTTAAATTTAATGATGCATTGCTTTTAAGAAATCGCACATCTGCGACTTCTTAAAAGCACCCGCAATTTTAGAACTCGCAAACATGTTACGAATTCTAAAATTGCTTCATGCATCCCAAAAAGCACTTTTGCATTCGCAAACGGCCGATTTTAAGGAATCGCACCGTTTGCGACTACAAAAATGCTTGATGCATGTGGGGGATGGTTCCCCAGATTCGAGGGCAACCACCCTAGCAGTTAGGCCAACTCATCTCCCATGTTTCAGGTGTTCTTCATAAAAATAAAATGCAGCGTGCGATGTTGCTTCTCAAAAGAGATGACAATGAGAAAGTCACAAATTGTCACAACACTAGATGGCAGGGATAGATTGTTCAGCAACTGTACAACCTTCTTGTTCACAAATTGCACTAGACTGATAGATGGGTGCTCTGGTGCAGATGGGTGTTGACTCTCGGTCTGGCAGGGATTAATGCATAGTAAAGATAGGTCTCTGAAACCACACTGGAACTGAGCATGCGCACTCAGAAGAACGCTTAATTAAAACCGAGCATTGCAATGCCAAGAGGTCTGGCTTTAATATGCTAATGCATGCAAACTATTGTCCAACAGAACATTGACCATAGGAATATCAAGGTAGCAGAATATTGTAAGCAAACTATCAAGACACAAAATATTGAAAGGTAAGTGCATATAAAAGAAGTATAGATTTACTATTCTTAACTCTATGTATATGTACCTTGATGATATAGAATACGGTACAGTATTGTCAAGGTACGTATTTGTGGAGTTAGGTTTTGAAAATCTGTAGATACTTATCTTTTGATATTTTGTCTGTTGATAGTCTGCCTATGAGATGAAGGGCCCAGGATATATTCCCTACATGATACTTAGAGTGTACACCCATTCAAACACAGGCATCTGCAAATGGTGTTGCTTGTGTGTAGGCACAAATGTTGTTGATTGTGTTGCACACACAAATGGTGTTTAGCAGACTAAAGCCTAGCCTACTGGCTTTGCCAATCCTGGGATTAAAAGTGGCAAAAAAAGAATTGCTTTCTGTGTAGAATGTATATCCGATATAAAGAACTATATGCAATAAACAGTATAATGAGTGAACACAATTGAAGTGATGGCTATGCTATAAGATTCGCACAACACAATAACCATGCACCATCACCTACAGGGTGATTAATGTGTTGTTTTCACCACAACCACTCTCATCTCAAATTCTTCACCTAAGCATTAAACAATGGAGAACATGAACCGGATTTCGGACTATCATTGGACATCTTTACCGTCTTGCAGACCATAAGTTATTTCTTTTGTTACCTCTAACCCATTTTCTTAGCTCCACATAGTGAGTTGGGGTGAAATTGGGAACTCAACATCGATACCACCGTTATCGCATTACTCAACCATCATGGCTTTTAGTCTGTTATGGACCACACAACAGTCTTGTTTCTATGTCTATGCCTGTAGACACACCGGGGGCTATTTAATCACACACTGAATCCGGTGTTCACTCTGCACTGCTTTTGGAGACGAACTTCAAGCTCAAGGTAAGATGACACTTGTCTCTGTCACTGACAGCCTTCGACTTGATGACAGTTTTCGTTATAGATATAACGAATAGTTGTAACTTTAAGCATGTATTTATTTTTAGGCTTATCACAGCCTCTGTTCTCATGTTGTTATCTTGCCGGAATCGGCGTTCACTCATCATTTTGTTTGGAGACTAACCATATGAGGGAGGTGTTAGACCAGTCATCCTTAGGGTCGTTTTCCCCAAAACGTTTAGCCTGTTTACCTCCACTTTTTGCTGTATCTTTTTGTTGGCCTTAGGACTCTGAGCACTTTACCAATACTAACTATTGCTAAAGTGCTTGTGCTTCTCCCCGAACCATTGTGACATTGGTGTAGACATGATTGGCATATTTAGTTTACTTATAAGTCCCTTGTAAAGTGGCTTACCAGATACTCAGGGCCTATAATATAAATGCTACTAGTGGGCCTGCAGCACTGGTTGTGCCGCCTACACAAGTAGCCTTTCAAACGTGTCTGAGGCCTGCCATTGCATGGCCTATGTGTGCATTTTACTGTCACTTCAACTCGACAACTGAAAGCACTTGCCAAGCCTTAAACTCCCCTTTTATTACACATACGTCACCCCTAAGGTGGGCCCGGGGTAGCCCTAAGGTCAGGGTGCTGTGCAACTAAAAGGTAGGACATGTACTTTTAAGTTTTACCTGTCCTGGTTTTGACAAACAGCTACATTCGTTTTTCACTACTGTGAGACCTACTCCTTTCATAGACTGTCATTGGGAACTCCTTATAAGACTTTTAAGCTGTAATTCCTTATTTGAAAGGAGTAGTTGCATCATGTTTCCTCTCTTTGGAATGGTAATGATAAATCCTCTTTACTAGTAAAGTTGGATTTAACAATACTGGTTTTAGAAATGCACCTTTTAGAAAGTGGACATTTTTCTACTCTTACTGATCTATGTGCTTTTCAGACTCTCTGCAATACACTTCTGGGATGGGTGACAGCCACACTTTATGCATTCCCTCTACACAGCCCCAAACACAGGAAGGGTGGGTGTGACAGAACTCATCTGCATTCATCTACATTCTGATGGCTCTTCCTGGGCAGGGGGGAGCTGAAACTTACACCTCAACAGGCAGTGTCCTGTGTCGCACACAAAGGTCTGATTACCCCATGGATAGTCTGGAGACAGGGCTGTGATGACAGGGGACCTGTGCACTTCAAAGGCTTGCTTTAAATTTCCCACAATTCAAATGCACTTTTGGTTATAAGTACTGGGGATTTGACCCAACCAAAACACTCACTACTGGCCCTGTAAATAACTCTGCAAAGAGTAAAAACTGCTGCGTCACAACGGTTGCCACTTTGCTGACTGCTGCTCTGAAGGAACTCCATTCTGCTTTGCTGAGCAGCCTGCTGATGTATGCCCTGCTGAAGACAAGAACGGGACTCATCTCACCATAGCCCAGAGTGACCCCAAAGGCTGCAGGCTTGACCCCTGCTCTGAGCTCTCAGGGACATCAAAGATGTCCTTCAACTCTGCATCAGCAGCTGGACTCTACCATCTGTGAGTCCTGCCCTGCAAGGTGCTGCCAACCCAGTCCTCGGCCCTTGAAAGGAAATTTCAGCTGTCAAAAACCATCAAATTTGGCGCAGTGATGGCTTTACACCGATTGGAACCGATGCATTGACCTTCGCTGCCGACGCAGCAGCCAATCGATGACATTGCCTTGACGGACTGCGTGTCTCAACGACAACATACAATGTGACTCGATATGCTGCAGTGCCTGCGTCATAAAGGGGTTCATCAATGAAACCTTCCTCGACTGCGTGGATCGGTGCTGACTCTTCGCCTCCATCCACGGGATCAATGTGGCGCCTCCTTGAATGCAGCCTTCGTCATCAATGCTTGCTCCAGCCAAGGTATTTTCTCAGCGGGAACTGCATGAGTCCTGTAGACAGCCTGCCTCCCATTATGGGAGGCCTGAACTTTGGATTTTCCACGGTCCAGCGAGACCTCAAGTAACCCCTAAGCGCTATTGACTTCTAAGCACTAATTTTGGTTTATTCCTTAAAAATTCATAACTCCGGTGCTACTTATTGGATTTTTGTCGTTTTGGCCTTGATAAACCTGTAGAAAGTAGTTTTGTGGTGTTGTCATTGTGTTACTGTTTGTGTTCCACAAATACTTTATACACTGCCTCTTTAGATAAGCCTGACTCTGTTGTGCCAAACTTCCAGAGGGTGAGCACAGGATATATTTCAGTGTGTATCTAGCTTACTCTGACTACGATTGTGGCCCTTACTAGAACAGGGTGCATATCTCTGCCAACTAGAGACTCATTTTCTAATAGAGGGTAAGATGGCTCCACAATGTAGCTGCTGGTACTATAATGCATAAAACATCAGTCTGCATTCGGTATACAGACTTTTTTTATATCAGTGCTAAGGTGCATGTGCTGTCTGCTGTAAACTTGGTAAGCTTGGTCTACACCTGTTAATATACCTGTAAGTCACGTGTACTGTGGTATCCGATGTACCCAGGGCCTGTAAATCAAATGCTACTAGTGGGCCTACAGTGCTGCCTGCACCACCCACAGAAGCAGCCTTTCAAACCTGTCTCAGGCCTCTGCCTCTGCCCTCGAGCATAGTTTACTGCCACAGTGACTTGGTGTTTATGGTGACATATCATGATATGGACATGCTGTGGGTAATTCTGCTGCGTTGTGCATTATCTAACTGGTTCATACTTATGCCCTGATGATGTGATGTATTTTGTTTTTCCTCACCTTTCCAGGAATGGCATAGTATGCCCAGCAGTCATGATTTATGTATAACCTAACCAGCATTTAGGCCCTGAAGTGTTCTAATGTATGCCGTTTGTGCCTTGTACTGTTAGGATAACAACCAGTATTTCAGAATTTGCCTTGTGTGTGCAGGGATGGTATTTTTGTGACGTATGCACCTTATAAGTCTTTACCTTATTGCACCAACTGTGATGTTATGACAATTGCCTAGTTGGCAAAGTGATTTATGACTTATGTGAGTGTGGTCTATGTGTTAGATACAATATATGAGATATATTTATATCATCCTGTGGGGAGTCTTTTTTGTGGTACATTTATTGTGTCACTGGTGTGTGTTGCGCAAACGCTTTACACAGTGCCTCTGAGATAAGCCTGCCTGCCCTGCCAAGCTACCAAGGGGGTAAGTAGGGGTTATCTAGGAGGTGTAATTTCCTTACCCTGACTAGAGTGGTGGGTACTGCCTGGCTTAGGTGCATACCCTAGCCAACCAGAAACCTCATTCCTAGCACATACTTAGCATGCCTCACGTTGGTCACTGTGTTTTGCATTATTGTATTCCAGACTGAATGCATATTTGGGGATCCTAGTGACAGCTATTGAACTTTTGCATGTCCACTGGATATTGGGGTGGCAGTGAGTACACTTTACGAGATCTCTTATAAATTATGCACATTAGGACTCACAGTTGGTATGGCGCTGGCGATGACCTGTTGATACTAGGGGCCTCATTTATGAGGCCATGCGTCACTTTTACGCCGCCAGTGCGTCACTTTTTGTGACGCACCAGTAGCGTAAAAAATGTGCCTTGTTGCACCCTATTTACAAAGTGACGCATCTAGGTAGATACGTCACTTTGTAAACCCCTGCGCTACATTATACCTGCATCAGGTATAATGTATGCAGGGGGGGCGTTTCCCCGCAAAAAGCTTTGTAGAAGTGACGCAGTGAAATCTATGAGATTTCACTGCGTCACTTCTAGGACACCGTTGCGTCAAAATCCTGCACCTGCCTCACAGCAGGCGTAAGACTGACACAAGCCCTTTCACATGGGGCTTGCCCCATGTGAAAGGGCGCATTGCTGGAGTTGCGTCACTTTTGTGACACACTCCAGCAATGCGTCACTTTTGCGCTTACAGATACGTCAGAAATACTGACGTATCTGTAACTCCTTGCGACATGATGCGTCATACATTAAATATGACGCATCAGGTATGTCGCAAGGAGTGCGCACTGAGAAGTGGCGCATCGCTGCTTTCACGCAGCGATGCGTCATTTCTCATAAATGAGACACTATTTTTTAAATTGATACAAATGGGAACTCCTAACATTAAGACTGCCTGATTGGCAAAACTACGTATTCTCACCCTTCCATGATGGATTATAGATTATATTTTTTCTTTTTCCGCAGACTTGTGCCTTTTTCATTTTTGTACTTAGTACCACACGGAGATAGGATTTCACATCGATTTACAAGTACATTAATATGCCAGGATGTCCTGGCATTGGCATTGTCACGGGGATACACCCATGGTCTTGGTTTTAATTGTCATATAGGCGTCTCGGGCTTTTACGTTTCTTGGAGCCATATTTTAGGTTCCATTCCAATTCGGTGTACACTGGCACCACCTAACAATCGGCACATCTCACACTGAGGGTGCAGCGTGAGTCTCTTGACGCGTGTTCTCTCTTTTGGAAATGGCCTCGGGAAATTTTCTATTCTTCACACTCATGTATCTCTTTTTCTTCCCTCAAGGGTGTCTTTTTTCTTTGCATTTTCGACTTTATCACCACTCTAAAGAGGTTTCTTGGTCTTTCCTTGTCATCCAAACTCACAGTAACATGCGCTTTTTATATAGACCATTTTCAGCCTTAAAAATGTCTTGTAGATAAACATGCGTTGTTGCCGTTTCCAAGATGTGTTGTCCATAAGACCAAAACTTGGAGAAATATGTGAAGAATAAAAAACATTTAAGGCCACATGCATCATTGTAGGAATTTGCGATTCCTAAATTGCGAAAATTAAGGAATCGCAATTTAGGAATCGCAAATTCCTATGTATCAAGAAATTGCGATTTCTTAATTTTCCTTATTTGAAAGTCCTTAATTGCGAATCGCAATAAAGGAATCGCTTTACATTGATTCCTATGGGCCTAGAGGCCCATAGGAATCAATAGGAAGGCATTCTCATTTTGCAAATTCGCACTTAAGGAATCGCAAAATGAGAATGCAATTTCAAGGGTGCAGGGGGGGGTCCAAAGGACCCCCCTCTGCACCCCTGAAATGTCATGTAAGTACATTGTACTCACACACATGTCCCAAGGGCATGTGTGTGTGTAAAATATAAGTTTCAAAAATGCACTTTTGTGCATTTTTGAAACTTTTCGCAAATTACCATGAAGGTTTACTTCATGGTAATTTTCCCCTTCCTAATTGCGAATTCGCAATTTAAAAACAATCATGCATAGCACTTTAGAAATCACAAAATTTGCGATTTCCTAAATGCTATCGCAATTTAAGAAATCGCAAAAAATTGCGATTTCTTAAATTGCGAAAAAAAATAAAAAATTATGCATCCCAAAAAAGGTTTTTGCATTCGCAAACGGCCGAATTTTGCGATTCGCACCATTTGCGAATGCAAAAAATCTTGATGCATGTGGGCAGTAGTCACCTCTACTGCTGATACATCATTGGACTGTGTGCTTATCAGAATTGCAGGGAATTCATTGTGACTTCGGCACCTTCTTTTCATACACTTTTCAGATGTAAAAGAGTCCCTCGTGTTTTTGAACTGAAGCACTTTCTTGAAGGTGGAATGATACACTAACCAGCCAAAAGCATGAAGTGAGGTAGATGTTCTCTGGGTGGAGCCAAGGCCAGCTCTATGTATTTACTGAATGACTGGTAACAGTAGGTTACAGCGATATCAGCGCTTTCAATGAATAGCACAGGCCCAGATCAGTCTCAGAATAACTCCACAACAGGCTCAGAACAGGCACACCGGAACCAGCCAATAGATCAGGCATCCCTTATGAGTGAAGGCACGCAACAAGCACATATAATAACAAGTCAAAGAGCAGGCATGGCTCAGGCACAGGCCATACGCAAGGCGCAAGTCAAGTCATCCATAGGCAACACTTGTAGCGCCTGTTAGGTGGTTCTGACACACAGCAGCCATACTCCAAGCCCACAACAGCAACGGAGCCGTTTCACAGCAGGCACCAGTCCGGCTCAGGACAGGCACGGTCCAGACTCGTAGGGGCTTATTTAAAAGCCTCTTGCACCGCCGGTGCGTCACTTCTTCCCATATTAAAAGTGACGCACCGCGGCGCAAGAGGCTTGTAAATAAGCCCCAGGGTTCCTACGCACTTGGCTCAGAACAGGGACAGGCACTGTTCAGAACAAGCATCATGAAGCAGGCAGGTCAGGCTCAGAGCAGGCACTGAAAACGATAAATAGGATAGAGGAGATAGTGATGATGACAAGAACAAGCACATAACTTGTTAAATAAAGACACCCCCAAGACAGACAGCAGGCACGGACGAAGGCAACTTGCAAGGCAGGAATTTAGCTGTTATTGACGAAGTCCACATTAGGCACAGATCAAGCACAGACCAGGCTCTGAACAGACACAGGCATGTGGCAGGTCACTCTCAGAAGGGAGACGGCAAAAAACGTGCTACAAAACAGCCCTCCAAGTGTCACGGGCAGACAAACTACACTAGTATTAGGACATGCACGATCAGACTTGGCACACAGAGACGTTTTAAGGCAAAAGCAAAGTGAGCCCCGGCCCAGGGCCCCAGCTTTTCAGGGGGCCACCGATAGAGCCAACTTTGTTCTTACTAGTCTTGTCCTGATGACCTTGTATAATTCTTAAACAGATTGTTTCAAATAGTTACCGTTTTCATTTAATTTACTTTTAATGCAGTTGATGGGTGAGATTATATTACAGACCTTTTGCAGAGAAATGTTAGGTTTAAGTTTCATGTAACATCCATAAAAAAGTGTCTTGCAGATCAAAACTGGACCTCACATTTTAGAAATGGGAGGGTATCATACAGATTATTTGCAGTAATATTAGTGAGCTGTTGCTGATATACAATATTGAAACATAGATCACTATTGCTAAACACATTTAGAACGTGGGCGAATATGCCTGTGCACCGTCAGTGACCTGGCCAAAGAGGGCACGAAACAGCTGAAATTGGATCATAAATTCAAAGCTGTTCCGAACAGGAGCCCTCATAATATGTTTGTCCCATGGAGCCTAAAACCCTTAAGAAGTCCCTGTTGGCACAACCACATACCATGTAACAAAACAGGCTCGGAGCTGGTCAGACTGGGTTCAGTCAGGTCCATCTTAAAGATGTTGGGGTCCCTCGCTAAATATATTTAAGGGGTCCCTGTTTGGAACAGCTTTTAACTTAAGATCCAATTTCAGCTCTTTCGTGCCCCCTTTGGCCGAGCCACTGACATTGCACAGGAACACTGGTCCAAATTCTAAATGTACTTACATCTAATATTCAGGGAAAGTGATGTGTGTTTTCAGTATTATAATTCAAAAGCAGCTCACTAATAATCTATGTGACCCCCGTCTCATTTCTCACATGTGAGGTCCAGTTTTGATCTCAAAGATACCTTATGTTGTATGGTGTAGTAATAAACCTTTTCTCAGCAAAATGACTGTAAAAGAGACCTCCATGCATTACCCACATTAAAAAATAAATTCAAGGAAAACGATATTTAAAACAATATTTTCAAGAATTATTTCAGGTCATGGGGGAAAGAGACTGCAGAACGGAACTGACTCTATTAGGGGACCCCACCCCCCTGAAGGGGGCCCCTGGGCAGAGCCCACTTTGCTCATGCCTTAAAAAAAAGTCTCTGGGTTCAGCAAAGACCAGCCAGAGAGAGGGCGCAAACCAGACCCAGACCATAACGTAACCACACAGAACAGAAACGTATGACTCCAGTGACCACAGACTAGGCGCAGACCAAGTACAGCCCAGGGAGGCTCGGCGCAGCACACCCTAGGATCAAAGCAGACATAAACCAACTTACACGGAGAACACGGCAGGCACGGACCGCTGATGGGACCGGGGCAGAGCAGGCCACCAGTGGGCACAAAGTGCCCCCGACGGGGCGGAGAGACGGCAGATACACGCGCGCATACACAGAATACGGTCACCCCAGAAGAGACACACCAGGTCACAATGCGTGCACTTTGTGTGCCAGGTGGAGTCGTAGCTCACAATTGTCACTTGCGCCTCATGTAACTTAATGTTTGCTTTTGTAATTTGTTCACTTGTAATTTTCTCCTCATGTATCATTACTGTTCCTATTGTGAAGCGGTCTGACGCCTTCGATTAAAGTCCGCGCTATATAAAAACGCATAAAATAAAATAATAAAATATATAAATATATTCCTTAAATGCGCACAAGCCGAGCACAAATCCCCCCCCCCCCCCCCCCCCCCACCATCCGCAATCACACGAATGGGATCCCGCGCTGCGCAGCGCACGTCTAATCCCAAAATGAGAAGTATTCTGGACTTTGCAGATGGGCACATACAAAATGCTGCAACACGGTGTAGATAACGATGACATAAGGAAATAACGCACCTCTCGGATTGAGAAAGGGGGCTTACATCGCATCAATACAAGCCATCTTCTCTTAACATCCAGTCTAACTTGAACTGAGTCGATCATCAAACGTCCTGGGTAGAATTGTGTCCTACTCAGAAGGTGCTGGGAATTAATAGCCTTTCCAGGCTAACTGAGCGGGCGGGGGGAGTCCGTTATCGGAGGAAGGTCTCAGTCCCTAAATGAAATGTACCCCGGCCACATTGCAGCCTGGGTGCCCCCCTCTTCTCTCGGGTTCAGCGGATGAAATGCGCCGCTCGCAGACCCAGCGCCCGGTGTGTTTTTTGCACATTTTTAAAGGCAGAGATGCGCTGAGTACATACAGGGCGTTGTGAGTGTAAGGGTGGCAGCGCACGGGTGTTGTAAGTGTAGGGGTGCAGTGGACAGGGGTGGGGGCAGGCTGTAAGTGAAGGGTGTTTTAGTGCAGGAGTAGTAGCGAGAGTGCTAAATGTAGTTTTGCCCTGAATGTGCAGCTCTTTGCCCCTCACCTGATTAATTCTTTTTTCAGAGGATGTCGGGGCTTCAGAGCAGCGTCCGGCTCCGCAGACCCCCGCTGGGGACGGGCAGGTCCAGCAGCCCCAGGGCTCCCACCCACGGTGCCCTCTCCAGTCTTCCGGACAGCGCCGCTCCCGCCGGTGCGCTCACACCGCTCTCCGCGTAAACTGTGCGGCTCCCGCTGTCCTGGGACTGGGAGGAAAGAGGGGCAGGGCCGGGGGCTGCTGTCACACACTCCAGACTGGGTGGAGGGAGCGCAGAATCCCCTTATAGCAAGAAGAGAATAGAGCGCCCCCACCATTCACCCAACATCATCGCTACGCCCATCCGCGCCTGTCTCCCTCCTCCACACACACACAAGCCAGGCTCACACGACAAGAACGGTGTTTTCCTTCTCCAGAGGAGATCTCTCCGGGTTTTTAGGGTGAAAGGCATGGACCCCGAAGCACGGACCCTACCTCTATCAAGACAAGAGGCGTGGGAAAGGCTGGCATCTTCTCACTTTCACATTTTGGCGATTTGCTGTTTATTTGCAGAGAAAAATACAAGCCACAATAAATAGCTTTTCGGAGCGGAAGGAAGACCACAAATAAACAAGCAAATAGCAATTTTAAATTCCCTAATAAGGCGCTGCGATCTGGAAATCGAAGGCTCTCAAACAAGAGCAAGTAAAAAGCATGGACAGAACTTTACAGGCTCGGAAACATGTTAGGAAGCATTTGTGAGATGAATAAATCAGTTTTACCTCCTTGCACTTCAAACGTTTCCTGGCTCGAGGCTACACAATGTGAGTAACTGGATTTGCATAAGATGCTGTCTGTTCCTGCTCCTCTCCCGTCGCCACACCAAGCATACCGCTTGCCTGGTCATGCTTCCATCTACACTATGCCCGCAAAGCGCCTTTTCCTTCTTCAGGCACGCTGAGATCACAGCGCACCGCTTACTCATCGGTTGCTCTTAAAACCCCAGGCTGTTTCCCACCGTTCTGCCACCGACCTGTCTTGTCTGCTCCGAGTTATCCTACACCTTTCAGCGGGGTAATTAACCGAGCGTGTCGTACACACACCCAGCCCAACACAAGAGCCCACAAATTGCCCGGTATTATTTTGCTCTCACCCATGCATTTGTGGCGTGAGTCCCCTTATCGTGTTTTGGCCGAGCACACACCTATACTAGGTATTTTATTTGCAGTGCTTGAAATGGAAAAATATAAGTGCAGGTACTCTGTACCAGAGTGCCTGCTTGTTTCTGAGAAGTGCCGGTACTCTCCCTCTCAAAATAAACAAGCATTTACAATGGAACGTTTTCGCCTTCGGAAAAGTTAGAGCTATTGGCATTGTAAATGACAAACTTTATATTTATGTGTTGGTTTTGAAAACAGATAAATAAATGGCATTGTCATTTACAATGCCAATAGCTTAATCTCTTGCAAATGTGAGACATTTGTATAGCTCTTAAATATTTTGCTCGTAATTTACCATTATTGCCATTTGATTGCATTACAGGCATGAATGCTTGCTTACCTGGATAAGCCTTTGTTAGGAAATTATTTAACGGACTGACATCAGTAATAAAGTGCCCACTACCTTGATGAGTCTCTTGCTGCTGGTCTTACATACCTAGCCTAGTCACACAGACTAGCCTTCTGCTCATTCCTGAGTGAAGAGCATGAGAGTGAGAGCCAAGCCTCAGATCGGAGTGCATTCCAAACTAGAGGGCCCTGAATGAAGGAGATGTGTTTGCTGCATGAATTAAAGCGGGATTTGGGTACCAGTGGTAGTGTTTCGTTTTTGCATCAAATGCCATATGTTGGTGCATATGGCTGAAACCTTTAAGCAAGGTAAGATGGGGCAAGGTGTTCACATTATTTGTAGGAGAGGTAGACTACTTTAAAATGGATATGATCTGCCTCTTGTAACTAGTGTACAGATTTAAAGGCTTGTGGAAACAATCGCCTTATCTAAGGCCAGTGATTGCTCTGGCAGCAACCTTTTGAGCTCTGTGAAGCTATCATAGAAAGGTTTTGGATTACGGGAAGGTGTTAAAACGATCAGGGTTAAAACCCGCACAGCCAGCAATGCTTGCAGCAACATCACACAAGCCCAGCTTCACACTACATGCTCTGCCACCCACCTCCGTCCTGCACACCAAGCTCTGTCCGAGTACAGCTATTCTCGCCCCGGCTTACACCGAAAGAAGTATCAGAAGCATCAGCTGCCAATGCACACCATGCGGAACATGGCACTGCCTGGCCACCCAACACACTTCCTTTATTTTAGAATGCACAATACAATGTAGAAAATAGAGGTAAAATACAGGTGACACCTCCAGAAATACCCATTCTCTGAGGTGTGATTGGATCTGCTAACACACGACAATTCGTTGTTTGTACATACAATCATACTCAGAATTTAAAAGTGGTGGGAGTCTTGCTGGCTAGATACTCGCATATATGCCATAACTTACAATAATAAGCACATACTGCTGAACTATAAAAATGTGCATACACTTTACTACACAACAAATACATTGAAATATTTTGGATCTGATGTGGATAGAAGTTGAGTAAGATGTGGGCACCCATTATCAAGTTAAATATACTTGACTTGGACCGGTCTCATGCTTCTCACATTCTAGGCAGGCATCTTTTGTTCTAGCACTGTTGGAGAGGACAGTGCATGGAGTCACACCTTCACACCGATAGCCTTACCAGGCATAGTGAAAGACCAGCTTGTAAATATGTAACCCATGGTCTAATGATCACCAAGCACAGAGTGAGGATGAGATAGGAAAATCCCATCTGCAAAGACTGGATCTGGGACCTGATTCACTGTGAGAATATGTCCGGTATCAACAAAAAGCATGCCTCTCGATAAATGGGAACCCCTTCCACAGGTACTTTGAGGGTACTGGGGGATATGTGGGAGCTTCAAGTGTATAGTATGAGTAGGCTATACACACATGTTCCTGCTCCAGAACAAATAATTGCTCATGTGTATGTTATTGGAAAATAAGTGATGCCAAACAATGAAAAAAGGTCGTCCAATTACCTCGTGTATTGGTTCCAATAAACTTGAGAAACATTTTTAGCTCTAATTAGCGTGGGGGAATTAAAATTGGAGGGTCGGAAGAGCTCAACTCTATCCAAAGCACCTCCCCAGCGAAGCTTGAGATACAGATGGTTACAAAACACAATTAAGCAAACAAACAGGCCTTGTACATCCATTACGCCAGATTCAGGATGAAACTATCACTGACCTCACAGCTTACATCTCACTGCTACTCTTTGGTAGGAAACCTCACTGGTTCTAAAGGCCCCAATTCCCCACCAGCTCATTTGACCTGGTCCTCACTTTACTTGTGTTTGCCTATACCTACAGGACAAATCTTACAGACGGGCAAACTGTTTTGACTGCACAGGCCTTCCCATGTGCCGGTCGCTATACATGTATCCCCACACTTTCACCCCCATCCTTTCTCTTGTCTCTTCAGTATACTGGTGTTTGTGTGATTATAAAGATAAGTAGTTCAAACCCCCACAAGTTCACTCGATTTCCCATCCTTCCCAAGTCTAATAAAGAGCATACACCAAGAATGACAGCAAGGGATGACGTACAATCAAAACTGCTTTAATAACAGGTGCCTCAGACTAATCAGGAGAGTTGCCAGCACCTTCAATGCAAATTATTATTTAAACTTTAGGTCCTGCATGTAAAGATATCTGGATCAGAATTAGGTTAAAATTACTTGAGAATCCATTTAACTAACAACATCATTATTGATGACTGGGGGTATTTTTGTAGATGCAATTCATTACTCTAAGCTGGCGATGATACCAACCTAGGTCGAGTCTGGTTATGAAACAGTAGTAACTGAGAGAAGCAACCTAGGAAAAAAGTCTTATTTAGGGCTGACAAACAGTTTAAAGGCAGTTTATGGAGAGGGAATCTGCTGCCCTGAAGACATTTGAGGCAAAGAGTTTAATCGCTGTTCAATAGCCTTAATCATCCACAATGAAGCTACCAGACACAGGAAGCATTCAGGAAAATACACAAAAGTCTCAATAAAGCGGCCATTTGCAGATCCCTTCTGCTAGTAACTAGCACCAGTCACCGGCAATAATGCTATAGAAAAATGTTGTACAAATCAGATTCTCTAAACCCATACATTTGAATCAGGAAACTCTGAACCACGAGGGATTCCGTTTCTTCTAAGGTGATGTAACCGCATAGAAAGATTGAGAAGAACAGGCATAGGCTGCGCTAGCAACTGACTTGTTCCAAACCAGGATATCTACTAAGCTGCAATGGAAGAAAAGTCTAGCAAAATTACAAGCTTGCTGAAGGCACAAGCCTAGTTCAATACTGGAAATAATAGTTGCACAATTTCATCACAGTGATATATGTCATCGAGAGTTTAAAATTACATTTTTTGCTGTATCAGAATGATGTTCTTATCTTGGGGTAAAATGACATTTACAGCTTCATCATTTACCAGGGTTCACTCTATTGAGATAGCCCAAATTAAACAAGCTAAGTGCTGACGTAGGGATTGCACGTGGACAATGTTTACGGCTTGACCCCACACTATACATGGAGATGTAGTGATAGCCTCAGTTGTGAGCTAGGGTCACTGGAGAACAATGCACCCCCTCAGTGAGGCAGGCTGGACTCAGAGATATGACGATAGCCGTAGTGATGACATCGGAGGTCACTGGGGAACAGTAAATGCTCTCTGACCGTCCAGGCTCAAAGATGCGACGATAGCCTCAGCTCTGACGTGGGTCACTTGTGAACAATGTCTCCACTCTGCCCAGATATCTTGATTTCGGGCCTTCCAGTGGCTCCTTGGACGATGGGCTGGGCGGTCTCCGGGCACGTCCTTTGGCCTCCTCAGACGTGGGGATTCGGCGTCGCTCTGGGCCCAGCCCCTCTCTTAAAAAAACAAGCAATGCCCCCCGGAGTCAAGATGCCCACACTCACCGGGTCTTCTGTGTCGGGGCTCTTCTCTGGTGCTGCGGCATGGAGCGGGGCTCTTACGGGGTCACGGCTGCGGCCAATAGCAGCGCCGCCCTGGGTACAAGATGCGGGAGTGATGGAGGAGAGCTGCGAGCGGGGAACGGACAGCGGGAGGGGGGCGGGAACACGAACAGCGGGACGGGGGGGGCAGGAATACCTCCCCGTGAAAGTAAAAAACACTAAACAGCAAGCACTCACCTGGACTTCCTCCGGTGCTCCAGCCGACTCCTGCAAAAGCCAATTCAGAATGAGAAAAACATGGCGACCAAAAAAAAAAAAAGGAAACGCCCACCGCTGCAATGACGACATCGCAGAGGCGGAGAGCGAAAAAATCGTGGGAACGCCCACGAATCTGGTCCGGCCTTGACGGACAGATCTCTGTTCCAATGGCTAGCCTCCATTTATGGAGCTAGCCAATGGAACAGAGGGTGTATTCAAGTCCCCCATACTGAAAACTAAAGATTTCTCTGGGGGCGGAGCTAAAGCTCCGTGCCCCAGGCGAAACCTAAAAAGTGCTGATACTCCGTACCGGACAGTACAGACCCATTTAATGCACTCTTATTGGGATTTGAAGGCAGAAACGTATTACTAGGCAGCCGCGACCCGTGGAGGTAGTTGCGGTGGGGCAGGCAGGTTGGGCGGGGGAGGGGCAGGGTGGGGGGTGATAAATACCGGAATCTGGATGATTGCAGGTAAGTAAACATTTAAATTAATAAAACAAATTTAGTTCCGTGCCCTGCATCGCAATTTGCGATGCAAGGCGCGCTACGAAATTTGTTTTATTAATTTAAATGTTTACTTACCTGCAATCATCCAGATTCTGGTGTTTATCACCCCTCACCCTGCCCCTCCCCCGCCCCGCCTGCCTGCCCCACCGCAACTCCCTCCACGGGCCACGGCTGTTACTAGGCTGGAGTCTGAGCCCTGGGGTTTGTGCAGTTGCCCCCTCCACTATCTTAAATTGTTCTTTAGTGTGTTGTTGTTAGTACAATGCGGCAGTGCCTGGCGACCCACCAGGACCAGCCAAACGTTCAACAGTGCCATGGGCGTAACAAACACTGGGTCCCCATGACCCCACGCCCAGCCCCTCCAAAACCCCTTCACTGCCAATGCCCTTCTTCCTGTTTGTGTAGCTTTTCGTGGCACATGAAGCAAATGATGTTTGCAGTTGAAGGTACACATCATGGGCAGTACTACATAGAGTGCCTGGGGGTGCAAAGGGCATTAGCAGCTGCTTTGGGCACCCCGGGGCACATTGGTATTACAGAAGTGGCCGCAGATGCTTGTACAGCCCTTCTGTAATACCAATAGCGCTGGCGCACATAAAGCGCCAGCGCTATCTGCAGGGGGCGTTGTCTTATTTGCATAGGGGTGTATCCCATGCAAATGATGGAATCCCTTTGCCACTGCGCCCTATTACATACTCAGGTGTAGAGGCAAAGTAGCCCTCAGGAGGAGCACTGGGAGTGCGCCATCTAAAAGGTGGTGCTCCCCATGGGCTGTATTACGTTAAATGCGCATTTTCATTGTTTGCACCCAGGGTAAACAATGGAAATGCGCCATATTACCATGAATGCGCTGCTTCCAGGGCAGCTGCGAACTCGCATTGCCCAGGGGACTGCGCATTACCGTGAACAACAGAGCAGCTGCTTTACAGCCGCTCCGTGTTTTCACAATGCAGGCGGCAACCCGCCTGCACTTTGAAGGGGGATTAGAGATACCCTTGCAGGGGGGTGCAGTGAGTAACTGCACCCGCCTGCAAGGAAATATCTGGGGGGTCCATAGGAGTCCCATCCCCCTCTCCAGAAGGCTGCTCTCAGGGGACGCACTGCCAGATGCCATAAATAAGAGCCATGGGGTAAAACCTGCCCATTCACTAAAATTGGTTTACTGCTTGAGACAGTGGGAAGTTGGATACTGATCTGCAGAGTTGTATGTCAGAACACTGTGTACAATAGTATCTTCCGACATAAATATAATGTTGTAAGTGCTAATTATAAAAATATCTCATTGGGTGTAGATTTTTCCCATTGGTTGCAGATTTTCTGTTATTAACTTAACAGCAGAATCAGTGGTGTAACGAAAGTTGAGGGGCACCCCTGCCATGTACATGGAGGGGTCCCGCTCCGGACTTAATCCAGAGCTATTGGGCCTGAGTACTGTGTTGAGGGGGCCCCCTGCGGCTCAGGGCTCCCACGCACCGCGGGGGCTGCGGGGGCCTGTGTTGCGCCCCTGAGCAGAATGTTTTATGTAGGCGTGCTTAGTACATAACATTTATGTAAGATGATATTCTGATAATGATATTCTGGGACCACTCCAACCCAGAGTAAAACCACCACAGCGAATACAGTGCAAACGAGCAGCTTTGTAACAGCTCAGTGGTGAAATTGCATACAGGGACCTGAAGGACTCAAAAAGTGAACATTCCATCAAACTGCACACTCAATGAACTGTTCCAGAGCAAGACTTAAGCATTCAAGGCTTCTATCCACACAGAGGCGAACAGAGATCTACACACTGCTGAAAGAACAATTATCATAACCAAATACAACAGTGTGCAAATTACCTTGGATGAACAAAAGGATGAAAAGGCCGTGCTAGGACTCCACCACGCAAACTGCAGCAAGAAGTGACCCTTGGTGCCAACCTGTGTGTTTAGGAAAAGGTCCAAATACTGCTGTGACCTTTCTTGGATGAAACAGAACCCTTCAGAGAATAGTAGAAGGCAGCACCAGACATGCAACCCACTGAACCCCAGCACCAGCGGAACATCCTATCCACTAGACACTAACTTGGTCGAGAGCACACCAACTGCAACCTGGAAAAGAAACACCACCACTTCTGACACAAAAGGGCATAGAGAAATAATGTAATGGCAAGTGGCCTAGGAGGGAATATCACACACCTCACATTTTTTCACCAGAAAAGAAATCATGAAACATTCATTCACCCATGCACCACACACCCTCCTACTTCCATACAAGTGCAACACTACGCTTGCACGCAAGCACAAACACATACACACACACACACACACACATCTCTAAATGCTACTACGTCAAATACTAGAAAATAATATCTGCAAACGACATACATAATCTTACCACTCATCTCTTTTGTTTCCTAGACGATTACAACATGACATCGCTAGAGTTAGAGATACTTTCACCAAGACTGTCACTACAGCCATTCTTGTCAACTAAAGACATCCATATCACATAGGACATCCTATATGATGTTCTCAACCATGCATCAACTAGTCTCTCAGATTCCACTTAATTTCCCCATCAGCATGACTACATTTCTCCCTGGCACACAGTGCTATTCTTTCCGCATACCATACCATGTAATGCCAGATTTGCACAGAAATATCTTATGGTCTTCCATTCACGATTGGCGCTTTGGCATATGGACACATTTTTTGTTCTATACAGATTTCAGGATGCACATATTCACTACTGCATTCATCCATTATACAAACTCTTTGCACGTTACCTACTGTTGTACCCTTACTTTTACTTACAATAATGCCACCATGCAACGCCTCCAAATGGCCTTCCTTCCTCGCTCTTTCAACAGAAGGCCAAAAGAGCATTGTCCAATCCCGACCTCCTTTTTAGCGTTGTACCCGTTACCTGGCATTCTTTTGTTATATCAATCCCCGTTTTCTGTTCTTGATGTGTCGGAACCTCACTCTAAATTCTGTTTGCTATTTTCACTCTTTTATGAATGTATGTCGGCTTACTATTATTTGAGTTTGTCAGTATATAATGTCAGTTTATTCATTTTTGCGTTTCTCATTTATATTCAGCTCACTTTATAGTTCATAGTAGCTGACACTAACCAGGTGTTTCTGAGCATGATTTTATTTGCATTTTTTCACCTCTTTCTATTTTTGCTTTCCTGTTTCCTGGTTGGGTGCCCACATCTGTCTGATAACAGGACTGCCTGCTTTCTGTGTTCCTATTTAGCACTGACTTTGAGCAACTGCATGTGTGGCTATTGTGGGTGAGCTGATATTGAAGATTTCGCACAATGCCTCACATTTTAGGCATCACTTATAGGTAGCTATAGCTGTCTGTGAAAGACATGTTGTGTGCAGTACGAATACTTACAGTGGACGTTCGGTTACCCTGATGGGTGGCTTTTCTAATCTCATTAATTTGCTTCTTATTCAATGGCTTTCCATCTTTTTCTTGTGTTGGTCACTCTCTGGGGCATAGTTTCATTACCATAATTTTGATTGGATGCCTTGTATCCTACTCTTCTTACATTCATGGACCTCCCTTTTTAGGTCGAAGCCTACCAGACAGGTTGCAAAGACATATTGGGAACATGTTGAAAGCTTGCCAAGGTATGCATCCCATCCATTGCTTACCATTGGCTTTGTGTTTTGTCACACACATTTGCTTGCTTTCAAAAGCTGTTTTAAAAGTTAGAAATACAGGTTCATTATTTTGGATTACAGGAAAACATTTAAAGTAAGGATTTCCTTTCTTAAATGCCTTTTTACATAAGTACATCCGTGGTTTTGATGTTAAATAATGACTGTCCTTTAAAAAGTGGCACAGATTTTTCATGTTTCAAGTTAGGCTTCTGTGCTTAGGGTTACAAATGAATGCGTCTAAATATTGTGGAAAAGTAAATTTTGCCATGTTCTGTGTCCCTACGCTTCATCCATCATATGTTATGTGTGCATGACCAATATGCATATGTTATTCCCCATGTCCGATTAAAGACGCAATTACAGTTGTGTCCACCTCTAGTATGCTATTTTCCAGTCTTCGTGAATACTACGAATATCAGGCTCATGTAAAGTAATGTTGCCACGTTTCTTAGTGTGCACGTTATTCCATTATAAAATCCCCGTTTCTAGGCCTCAAAAGGGCCCGGACCCTGGATTCAGCTCCTGTCTCCTGAAAGCCTCGCTGAGGAGCGATACAGCCCCCACCTGTATCCTCGACCCTTCACTTACTTCCTGCCTCGCAGTGCCCGGTGCAGCTTGGCTCTGCCTCTGAGTCTGCCAAAAGTATGTTATAGTTCCAGTTATCAGTTCAGTCCTCCTCCTCTGCATTCCTAAGCTACTGAACTGCATCAATAGTTTCCGACATTGTCTAGCCTTCTCGTCTCCATGTTAGAGAAATACTGTATTTAATGGTCATTTAGTATTCTTCATCACGCATTTCATGTAGAATAATGCATGGTCCAGTCTTAGAATCAAGTTAGCTTTTCCCCTCATGACTTCTAGTTTATATCAACATGTTCCCTAAACATCAGATACCAGATAGGGTTTAGGTACATGTCGCTCCGACCCTTCAGACTCTAGTCTCTGCTCCTAGCACAGAGTTCATAGCCCCCAGCTTCTCCTAGTAACACGTCATTGCCAGTTTTCGCGCACCATTAGGTTAGAGGTCCCGGCTCCTTAGGTAGCCCCCTCCAAAGTTTCCGCCCATTCATGACATATTCTGTTACGTTTGCATCACATGTCTATGTATACTCCCAGTTACACCTCTTTTTACTGTTATCTCTCGCGACTGCTACGCGTCACGCCTTCTGCTCCACCCACTGCTACGCCTACTGCAATGTAATGCTATGTGTTTGCGCTATGTATATAAGTCAATGTTTTGTTATTAAATGTTAGCGCGCTCATCCCAGACCCAGCCCCGGCAGCTGCCGGGCCTTATTGTCCTATTCCTATGCAGGTTGTCCTGATCCTGTCCTTATGCTGTAATAAACCTGCAGAAACTCCTACTACCTCGAATCTTGACTCTTATTTTATTGAGCTATCTGTTATGCTATAAGTCTAGTCAAAAATAGGGTATTATTTATTTATTTACCACATAATGGCGCCCGAACAGGGACTTGCCCTTTCCCCACGCGTCGGTGAAGCCACGCCGACCCCCTGACCCTCTGCAGTCGTGACGGAACCATACCGTGCACTGGCAGATATTTCTGCTCCAAGTATCCCTCAGGCCCACGGAGGAGACGGAGGAGGCGGTCCAGCATCCAAACGAGACGGTGGAGGAACGCGGCGAGTCCCGACCAGAGCCCAAGCCGAGAGTCCAAGGTCCGAGGTATCCGGAGGCCCACCCGTAACTGAAGTCCGAAGTCCGAAGTCCGAAGTCCGTCGTAGTCCAGTCCCGTCCGAGGCCTTCCGTTCCGTGCTGCCCGGTGAGTACCATTGCTGGGGTAGTATCTAGACAGGACCAATCTAAATTGACTCCTGGTCCGTGGGTTGGTGGTACCCAGACTCACAAACGAAGTGTTCACCTAGGTGGATACGGGTCTTGATGCGTTCCTTTATGGGACCGGTATGTTCCGTACTGTTACAGCAGTGCATCCAGTAACTCTAGTCTGTTCCGTTCTCGAGAATTCTGTTCTGTTTCTGTTTTCAGTATTTTCAGGTAGTATTCTGTTCGAACTGTTATGTTATGATATTGTTTAATGTATTTCCAATGTCGTGGTATGCCTGAATTGTTTTCCCAATTGTTATTGTTCTTCGTGTATTGTACTGTGTTCCGATTCAAGTTTAGAATGCCGCTCTTTTCCAAGTTACGTCAGTTAAAAACTAGAAAGGGTCTGTTAGAGGAAGCGGTTCCTGTCCCACCTAGGGACAGTCCAGGTCATTTTATGTATCAGAAACATGGCATAAGCGCCATAATGTATCTAGATTTATGGGTAGAGTATACCAAACAGTTAGAAGAAAAGTATAGATGGCCCGTATCGGGTACATGGGATGCCGAATGTATCATGCGAGTAGAAGAAGCATTATGGAAAAAGAAAGCCAGACAGTCACAGAAAGATGCCATCGAGTTATGGCGTAAAGAAGCGCATAAAAGAACGGAAAAGGAAGTCAGAAAGTCAGAGTTAAGTAGAGAATCCCAAGAACGAGCCCAAGAAAGAGAATTAATCGAGATAGGTGAACAAGTCAAAGCCGAACAGTCAGACAGACAGAGGCATGCCCTTATTAAGGGTATGTATCCTCTTCTTGCCGAAGGTTTGCCAAAAGTGACCCCAGAGGCACCCAGTAATTTCCCGCCGCCATTAATTCCGACCAAGCTACGTCACAAACCGACCGCAGCTGATATTTTTATTTCGTCCTATTTGGACGACACAGTCCCCGAATATGCAAATCCTGTTCGTGCTCCGCCAGTCCCTGTAAATCAGGCACTTCCCGCTTCTCCAGACACCGGAGTACCTGTTACGGTACCCCCGGTCCAGCCTACAGTTCCATTTCCCACTCTGCCAGGACGTAGAGCCTCAGTAGACGACTCCAGTCTAGGGGCCGCAGGAGGAGCTACTCCTCAAACCCCGCCGCCACACAAGCGTTTATCAGCACTCGAATTACATGCTCAAGCATCACAGCGTACTCCTAAAAGTAATAAGTCTGTCACAGAAATCAGGCAAGCCCTTAACGAATGTGTCTATGATCCAGTTCCAGGCGAATATACTATGGTTTTATATTCCTTACGTGTAAGGAGAGTGACCGAGTATCTAGTCACCTTACCGAATATGAAAGAAGATCTAGACAGAATATATCGTTTCATCCGTACAGGGGATGATCCAGAAAGTATTGGCGAGATTATGTCTCAAAGGAAAGCCGAGATTCAGCTCATGATATTAAAGTTCCTGATCAATTGTTTAATAAGAGAACAAGATTACCCGTCTAAAGATCCCGCCGAAATGAGAATCCTGACAAGGTGGAGTGATAATATAGCCGAGGGTAAGCACAAGACCGTCAGTGCCATGGAGAGTATGTACAAGAAAATTCGTAAAGAAATAATAAGGTTACACGACCAGCGTAAAGCAGCACAAGTAAGCGAGAAAGAAAGTATCTCTGATCCTGAAGAGGAAGAGAACGAGAATCCCGCCAGAATAGCGTATGTAGGAAAATCCAGATTTCCAGATCGCCATTTACGTCTAGAACCCAAGTCTATTTTTCAACATCTAGCACCAGAACAAGGTTCCCTAGAACAAGTATTTCAAGCTACCGATCACATTCTGAAATCACGAGTCGGTTACAGTGAATTAAGTACTATGCATGAACAAGAACTAGCCCGATCAGCAGTCCGATGGATTACTGATTCTACCACTTTTCCAGACGAAATAGTGGCACAAATGTTTCTGAAACTGCCCCCAGCCGAGCAACGACTGGTGGGTATGTATATGATCCAGCACCTCATTACTCTGTACGAGGGTCAACATTCTGATCCAGGCCCGTTGCACGATGTCCTGAACGAGTTACTCCAGTATAGATGGAGAGGTCTAGGTACCGATTTAATTAGTGTCATTCTAGAACAGCGTCACAAGTATAGAACGTTCCTGAACCCGCATTTTGTTCATGTCTCACCCCCAGAAAGTAAATCATTCTACATAGACAGACAGAATCCGTTACGAGAAGTCCACCCAGTCCAAGGGGCGGGTGGCGTAATGCAACGAGTGTTTGTATACACTCCAATATCAAAGATGGAACTTCTTGAAATGAAGAAATTAATTCCCTGTCATGACAAAGATCCAGCAGGGTTCCATAGAGAATTAAAAGACATGCTCCGTATGGGAGAATACACTTACCCAGATATCATTAAAATGTTAAAGGTCCTGTTACCCGCAGGGGTGTATGAAAAGTTAAAGGAAAAAGAATGGGAGGTGGGAGAGAAAAAGATCGATTGGGCAGCTCTAGAAGCTGAAGACAAGGCACGAGTACCAGGTACCGGTCTTGGAGATAAATGTAAAGATTTACCAGAATTATTGATTCAAGTTTTACCCAGATTATTGACAACTAGGAAAGAAGACTGGGATGCAATCTCAGCCTGTAAACAGAAGCAAGACGAGGATATTAGTGATTTTTATTCTAGATTTGAAAAATGTTTCAGTATCAACAGTGGTCTCAAGACAAGTAGTGAGTCATACCCTCATCTTTTCGTCACCAAATTAGTCGAGAATTCAAGTCCACAAATTAAAAATCGAGTTTTAAAAGTCGAAAGCGCCTGGCAAGCAAATACTCCGTCCCAGATGCTCCAGATGCTCCAGTACCACCAGAATAGAATCAGGGAAGAGCAAGAACACGAGAGAAAACGTATGAAAGACACGAAAATGAAAGTGCTAGTTGCACAATCTGTTCCTCAAGACAGTCAGAAGAGGGGTCCGAATCAAGCCAGTCATCCTGCAGCTCCCGTTAAAGGGAACTGCAATTATTGTAAACAGCCAGGTCATTTTATAAACGAGTGTGCAGTTCAGAAACACAACATAGCTACTGGTAAGACTAAAGAAAGACCACGTCCGCCGAGACAAGAACAAGTTTCACAGACTCCTCAGTCACAGAATGCACCACAGACAGTTACAGTACCGCAGCCTATTGCTGCAACACAGCATGTTACATCACAGATGTACCAGTATGCACAGTCCGAGTATCCAGAGTATCAGTCATATTCATGAAACAGCCTAGAGAGGGAGGTAGGCTTGCCTCTCATCGAGATACCTGTAGATCAAGAAGGTCCCTATGTTCACAGTCAAGTATTAGGGAAAGACAGAAAGTTTTTGATCGATACAGGGGCAAGTAGGACCACAATTAGTCACGCCGAAGTTCCAGGGGCTCCGCTCTCAGGCTCAAGAAATGTTTCCCTTGGATTTTCAGGAAAGCCAATAGTTAATGAAATATCTAAGCCAGTTACTCTAGAAGTAGGTCCATTGTCCCGCACTACTGATCTGTTACTTACTAAGTCATGTCCAGAAAATCTATTAGGTATTAAGACACTGAAAGAGTTAGGTGCAGTTATATGCTGTTCCCCAGAGGGAATACGTCTGTTCCTACGTGACTTTAAGGGTCACTATGTATTACGAGATTTTGATTCAAGATTGTCTAATGTTCCACAGCATTTATGGGCGCAAGGTCCAACTGATGTAGGTTACATGCAAATCACACCCCATCGTGTGACTCTCAAACCAGGTGTAGTGTTACCCCGAATCAGACAGTACAGATTGCCACCTGAGGCTGTAGCAGCCTTATCTAAAATTATTGACGAGCTCATGGCTCAAGGAGTAGTTGTAGAAACTGACTCCAATGTATGCAATTCTCCGATCATTCCAGTCATGAAACGTTCTGATCCAAATGCACCCCCAGTATATCGATTAGTGATTGATTTACGAGAGCTTAATAAATGTATCATTCCTCAGTACCCAGTTGTTCCAGACATCTCTTCCCTGTTAACAGCCATTGATTCCGAAGCCATGTTTTTCACTGTCATAGACCTCAAGAATGCATTTTTTAGTGTTCCAATTCATCCAGACAGCCAGTTTCTTTTCGGATTCTGTTTAAATGGAAGGAGCTATATGTTTACACGCGCTCCTCAAGGTTTCACAGAAAGTCCTAGTATTTACAGTCAAGCACTCAAGAGACAACTAGACAATATTCACATGCCAACTGACACTGCCCTGCTCCAGTATGTCGATGATCTACTGATCACAGCCCGTTCTGAACGTGCTTGCGAGCGAGCGTCGCTTACAGTTCTGTATTTTCTAGCCGAGATGGGGCACAAGGTGTCACCTTCGAAGCTTCAATTCTGTGTCCAGCAAGTGGTATACTTAGGACACTTGCTGTCCAAGAGGGGTAGGCAGTTGACACCCGACCGTATCCAGTTAATAGCGAGTCTTCCCCAGCCCAGAACCCAGAAGGAGGTACGTGCCTTTATCGGCCTTACTTCTTATTGTAGACAATGGATTCCCCAGTATGCATTTCTAGCCAAGCCACTGATACAGTTAACGACACAGGAGGCAGCCGTATCGACTGTCCTCCCTTGGACATCTGACCATACACTTAGTTTTAACGAGTTAAAGAAAGCCCTATGTCAAGCTCCGGTTCTAGCTACACCGAACTACAGTAAGCCTTTTACACTTTTCGTTACTGAACGGGAAGGTACAGCATTATCTGTTCTCACACAAGATCAAGCAGGACAATACAAGCCCTGTGCTTATTTTTCGAGCACATTAGATCCAGTCGCCCAGGCGTTGCCTGCGTGCCTCAAGTCAGTTGCAGCCACAGCGCTAGCTATCAGACAAAGTGATTCCATAGTTTTAGGACACTCCCTGACAGTACAAGTTCCACATTCAGTAGAAGTTCTTTTAAACCGAACACAAACTCAGCACTTGACAATTGCACGTTTAACAGGTTATGAATTGACACTGTTCCAGCCACACATAGAAATCAGACGCTGCAACGTTCTGAATCCCGCTACACTGTTACCATCAGTTAATTCAAATCTAGACCCACATGACTGTGTGGAAGTAGTTAACATTACGACAAAGCCAAGACAAGACCTGACAGACATGCCGTTATCAGATCCCGACCTGACACTTTATGTAGATGGTTCATGTATGAGAACTAGTACAGGAGAACTAGTCGCCGCGTATGCAGTGACTACTGACACTGAAGTTATCAAGACACACCGTATTGACACCCTGTCCGCTCAAGCAGCAGAGCTAGTCGCTCTGACACAAGCCTGTATACATGCCAAGAACCTGAAAGTTAATGTTTACACAGATTCACGTTACGCATTCGGAGTTGTACACGACTTCGGAGTGCTCTGGCAGGAGAGAGGTTTCATGACTTCTCATGGAACCAAGATTCAGCATGGTCTCCTTATTCAAGCCCTGTTAGATGCCATACATTTACCGACATCTATTGCTATTATGAAATGCAAAGCACATACGAAAGTCACTGACATTATTTCCCAAGGTAATGATCTAGCAGACCGCACAGCCAAGCTTACAGCACAGACTCCAGACATTCCAGTTAATATGACACATACTCCAGATCCGATTACATGCATGACAGTTAAGGACCCTACACAAGATGTCATAGATATACAGTTACATGCTACTCCCGATGAAATCAAGAAATGGTCTGAACAAGGAGGGGTCCAGACAGATCAAGGATGGTTAACGAAGGGTAGAGCCACATGGTTTCTCCCCGATTCTATGGTTCAAGTCATTATCAATACCGCACATAGTCCAGCACATTTAGGAGAAAAAGCTATGTTAGACAGTATCCAGAACATTTGGTTCAACAAGCATTTACGAGCTGCAGCCAAGCAGAAAGTCCGTACCTGTATGATATGTTGTCAGTTTAACCCAGGTAAAAGTGTCCCGGTGGAACAAGGTGGTTTCCAGCCCCCTGACCACCCTTTTGAGGTCCTCCAGATGGATTATATTCAGATGGAGCGATGTCGAGGTTTCAAGTATGTCCTTGTAGTTGTATGCGCTTTGTCCAGGTGGACAGAAGCATATCCAGTCCCAGATTACACAGCCGCGACCACTGCCAAGCAGTTGGTTCGTGAATTTTTCCCTAGATACGGACTCCCTAGAGTCGTATATTCTGATAACGGCCAGCCATTCTCATCTGAACTCATGAAACACGTTTCCCTGTTGTTAGGGTACCAGTGGAAGTTTCATTGTGTACGCCATCCAGAAGCAGCTGGACTAGTCGAAAGGCATAATCAGACTCTGAAAATCCGCATTGCAAAAGTCTGTAAGGACAAAGGTGTAGACTGGCTAGTAGCTCTGCCAGTCGCTTTATTTTATATGCGTATGGTCGCACATTCCAGATCAGGTCTGTCCCCGTATGAGGTCGTATTCGGCCGCCCCCCTAACATGTGGGGTACTCCTAGACCCCGAAGTATTACCGATGTTTCATGTAATATGCTGACAGATTACCTAGCTTCCTTGATGTCTGCCCTCAACTCATGTCGTTCACAGGTTGCCGCCGCATTTCCAGACAATACCGAGGTGGCACCGCACGAGGTCGTTCCAGGCTCCTTTGTGATGATCAGAAATTTTGACAGATCAAGTCCGCTGGAACCACGTTGGAAGGAGCCACGCCAGGTCCTCTTGACCACCCGAACTGCCGTCAAGTTGGAAGGCAGGAAGGGGTGGGTCCACCTTTCTCATGTAAAACTTTTCAAAGGATTGAAACCAGCGTCCAAAAACATTTTCCAGGATTCGAAAGACTGCCAAAATATTGCTCTTAAGGACTGTCCCGCACAAGACATTATTACAACCCCTCCCTTGTTAGAGAAAACTCCGCAGCAGGAGTATAAGCTCAAATTAAGGTCTAGTAAAATAAGTCAGTCAGTTTGATTGTATAAGTCCTCCCCTAGGTGAAACGGTTAGACTGTTTCTGACATGTATAAAATAGACCCCCATAGTGAGAGAGTCAGTCGAAGTTCACTTCAATGTATCGTTTTTCTAAGTTTCATATTATTTCTCAGCATAATGATTTCTTGCACCAGCTACGCACTTTTCCTGTGTTTTCCAGTTCCTCATGTAAATATGTCTACTAATGCTACAGTAGAGCACACGTTTAGTGATCTGCCTCCTCACGAATATTCTTACCGCCTCGCTATGCGCAACAACACATTTATCCGTATGTTACATTATTCACACCAGACCAGCAATGCCACTAATTGTTGGGTGTGTGGTCGACTCCCCCCTTTCCAGACACCGAAAGGAGTTCTGCCACTGTTTCCTTATCCATTCTCACACAATGGTTCGTGTGGAGCATGGTCCACGTTAACGTCATCCTCAACAGATATGTCTTTTCTTAACAGTACATGTTTTCCAGACAAGCAAGGTCTCCCCCACAGAACAGGTTTAGATCTAGAAAATGAAGTATATAATTTAGGTAATTATTCGTCGAATTTCATGGTCCTGAATGTTCAGTCTGATACTACTCCAGACTTACCTGCTATTTCAGTACTACCAGTCAAAGGCGAATTATGTGTCCGTAGTTATGGTTCTGTACACATAGGTCATAGTGAATGTACTACTGTTATCAAGTATAGTGACAGTGGGAAATCCATTTTCAAAGCTTCACGTCATTCTTATTTTATTTGTGGTCAAACTGCATACGTCCGTCTGCCCCTCGATTGGGAGGGAACCTGTTACATTGCCTTCCTACTGCCACCTGTTTTCCTAGCCCCACCTGACTATCATAGGAATTCCTTCCTAGTACATACCAGACACAAGAGAAATCTCCCGATTGTCGATTATACTGAAACTGCTGCAGAGCAATTCATTGATATTGATAAAGGTGTGTTCCCTTATTTAGGCACAGTTGTAAACAGTAAACTGATCCGTAGGTTAACAAGAACCCTTGAAGCAGTAGTAGATGAGACTGCCTCTGCTCTAGGTAACCTAACCGAAGAACAATCTGCTATGAGATTTGTCGTTTTACAAAATCGTCTCGTCCTTGACGTCATACTGGCCGATAGGGGCGGGGCCTGTAGAGTCATCGGATCTAGTTGCTGCATTTTCATTCCAAATAACGCGCCGTCTGTTTATTCAGCTATAACCAGACTCCATAAAATTGCCCATCTGTTACATCAAGATCCAGGCACCTGGACATGGTCCGGTTGGTTCTGGAATATAATTTCCGCATGGGGATGGAAAGTCCTGTCCTTTTTAGGTATTGCAGTAGCGATTATATTTAGCTGCTGCCTCTGTATACAATGTGGCCCTGCGATTTGCAGCATGTGTGCTACCTCTTGTATTCCTAGTCCCAAGCCCCGTTCTAAATCCCGTTCCAAGACAATTCGAGACGAGCAAATGGTACTGTATGAAATGATAGATGGTATCATGAAAATTGATGTTTCCTGATGGAAACGTAGTGACAAGGAGGGAATGTGGAAAAGTAAATTTTGCCATGTTCTGTGTCCCTACGCTTCATCCATCATATGTTATGTGTGCATGACCAATATGCATATGTTATTCCCCATGTCCGATTAAAGACGCAATTACAGTTGTGTCCACCTCTAGTATGCTATTTTCCAGTCTTCGTGAATACTACGAATATCAGGCTCATGTAAAGTAATGTTGCCACGTTTCTTAGTGTGCACGTTATTCCATTATAAAATCCCCGTTTCTAGGCCTCAAAAGGGCCCGGACCCTGGATTCAGCTCCTGTCTCCTGAAAGCCTCGCTGAGGAGCGATACAGCCCCCACCTGTATCCTCGACCCTTCACTTACTTCCTGCCTCGCAGTGCCCGGTGCAGCTTGGCTCTGCCTCTGAGTCTGCCAAAAGTATGTTATAGTTCCAGTTATCAGTTCAGTCCTCCTCCTCTGCATTCCTAAGCTACTGAACTGCATCAATAGTTTCCGTCATTGTCTAGCCTTCTCGTCTCCATGTTAGAGAAATACTGTATTTAATGGTCATTTAGTATTCTTCATCACGCATTTCATGTAGAATAATGCATGGTCCAGTCTTAGAATCAAGTTAGCTTTTCCCCTCATGACTTCTAGTTTATATCAACATGTTCCCTAAACATCAGATACCAGATAGGGTTTAGGTACATGTCGCTCCGACCCTTCAGACTCTAGTCTCTGCTCCTAGCACAGAGTTCATAGCCCCCAGCTTCTCCTAGTAACACGTCATTGCCAGTTTTCGCGCACCATTAGGTTAGAGGTCCCGGCTCCTTAGGTAGCCCCCTCCAAAGTTTCCGCCCATTCATGACATATTCTGTTACGTTTGCATCACATGTCTATGTATACTCCCAGTTACACCTCTTTTTACTGTTATCTCTCGCGACTGCTACGCGTCACGCCTTCTGCTCCACCCACTGCTACGCCTACTGCAATGTAATGCTATGTGTTTGCGCTATGTATATAAGTCAATGTTTTGTTATTAAATGTTAGCGCGCTCATCCCAGACCCAGCCCCGGCAGCTGCCGGGCCTTATTGTCCTATTCCTATGCAGGTTGTCCTGATCCTGTCCTTATGCTGTAATAAACCTGCAGAAACTCCTACTACCTCGAATCTTGACTCTTATTTTATTGAGCTATCTGTTATGCTATAAGTCTAGTCAAAAATAGGGTATTATTTATTTATTTACCACAATATGATAGGCAAGGGATGAATCTTACTTTTCATATGTGGAATTATCAAAATGATTGGAAATATAAAAAAAAGTTTCTAATTATATGAAGAAAAAATATTATTGAAATAAGTGCTTTTAAATTTGTTTTTTAATCTTTATAAAGCCTAATAATCATACTGTGAACTCCTATCATTAAAATTGAATTTAAGCAGGGCTGTACCGCAATATGAAGAAACTTAAATGTGAAATGTCACTCTGCGCAGGCGTACAAAACTCATTTTTATAAGGGTATACATTATATATTTCTGATGCCCCATCTCTGGAATGTGTAGGGAACATTCTGGGGATGACTTTTAAGCAAAAACATTGTAGGATATTTATTTTTAAGTGCCCTAAACATCAAAGTCGAAATTGGGTAAAATCCACTATTTAAAAGCAGTTCTGCCTTTCAGAGCTGCTTTTAAACTGCTCTCAGGTTTCAGTAAATGCACACATTTAGGTATAACACAAATAGCTGACCTCTATACTGCTAGAAAAGTATACCACACACTGCTTACAATTGAAAATATGTATAAAAACCAGCAGGAGTTATTAAGCTTACCTCTGAATTGCTGACAGATAGGAATGGAGTGGGTTTGCTTATTCAGCTGTCAGTCTCCAGGATCAATTTGAATTGGGGAAAAGCAGCATGGAAAGCCTTGCACACAAAATAGGGCAGCTGGTAAAGGGTTAAAGTTCGAGTTCTACATTTAGAAGCCTACCAGGGCCCAGAACAAGATTTGCCTTTGACATTTTGACCTCTGAAACTTTTTGAAAGACAAGATGGCAACGCAGGGAAAGAAGGAGAAGTTTTTCTTACTTTTGCTTGGTGGCAAAAGCAAGTTCTTATGCAATCATATCAATAAACAGCAATATAATTGTATATGTGAGCTTTGATTAACAGATAGCTTTGTCATATAGACAGCACTAATGCTTTTAGTTTGAAGATTACTGTACAAGGGCTGAGGCAATGGGGTTTAGTTTGACTTCATGTGCCCTCATGTTATAACTAGTATACTTACTAAAGGGATTGGGGGTTGGTTATTCATGTTCTTTAGCTCTCAGTGTACTATTTACCTCCTCAGAGTTTGTTTATGTCCAGTTGCTACAAATAGGGGTTGATAGTGTTGACAGAATGAAACCTGTTTCAGGTTTCCTACTGTCAAAATGGGGAAAGGAAGCTAGCTCCTCTACAAATTAAGGGTAGGCAAATGTATGTTTTCCTCTCTTTTTCTCAATTTTTTTAGCCTGTCTAAGCTGTCTGTGAAATAGCGATGAGACATTTAATTGGCTAATCAGTAATACTGTTTTAAACATTGTTAGCATTAATAAAACAAATATATAAATATGTTATGTTACTGCCCATCCTGTTTGATGAAATTATGAAATGATGAGTAGTCTAGATTTCTGTTCCCTTATTTGACCTTTAAGGGGAACTAGATGTGGGTAGTTTTTGTTCTACAATTCTTAGGTGATAACACCATTATTGTATGTTATTCTCATGCTACATAGTTTTGCAAGGGCATTGCTAGTTTTTTATTAGCTAGTCTGTGTAAATAAATTGAAAGTCCTTATTAGAGCTGATGTTGCATAGTTTGGATTGTGAAAAGTAGAACGCAGGGAAGATTCCCATGTGATCCTTAGCAAACATTTTTGAAGGGAATATTGTTTTATAGGAGTTTGTTTGTCACAACCTGTTCTGCTGGAGAAAATGTAATCCCTGTTAAATTAGCAGTTTTAGATTTTCCTGTTGCACCTATAACATGAGAGCATGGTCCTAAGCGTACAATGAAGGTACTTTTATTAAAAGAAATCATTTTAGAAGTGTCTGCAGTCATGTACAGGTAATGTAATGTTTATGAGCAAAAGTGTAGTACATTTCCTTTTTTCTTGAGGGACTTCAGATTAGGAATACGCAGATGTAAGGATTCAGGGTATGTCTGTGTTGTTTTTCTCTTTTCCTCAGAATTTAGTAAATGAACAGAGACTTCCTTGGCTGCTTACTCTTGTCAGTTCACCAAAAAGTTCCTTTTATACTTGCCAATAGGTCTAGGCTGGTGTTTTTTTACTCTCACATAGATAAATGAAGTGGTTCTTGGATGCCTTGCTAATATATGGGGCGTCCCAAGACTAGGAAGTATTCTGAGACTGTTCTCTCTGTTGGTAGATTATTTCTGTGCCTTGTCTAAAGACCTTTTGTTCTGTCCATTGATCGATATTTGCTGCCTTACAACCATTGCCAGAGGGGCTCGGACATCAAATCCAGCTTAGGGAGTTAGCACCAGTCCAACTTGAAGTCAAAGTGAAGGTAACCAGCAGAGGCATTGCTGGCAACTAGGACCTCAGTGAAGGCGGAAGCCCTGGGATGAATTGTGTACCCCTGCTACTGTCTTGGGCGAAAGACGGGGTCACAAATCAGAAAGGAGTAATAGTGGATCAAGTTTTTGATGCCCAGCTGAGAGAGTCACAGACTGACCAGAACGGCAAGGAGGCTTTGCTTGAGGTGACCCCTTTTGAAACAAGGATTGCTTCAGAGATCCTAGCATCAGGCCTCTGAATCCTGGTACAAAGTGAATGCAAGTTTGCACCTTTGTTTGTTGATCAAGAGATACCTGGACATACTGGATTCAATGTGTGGCCCCAACAAGGAGCAGTGCGCCAATAGAGCAATATAGAAGTTAGGGAAGGACTTGAGTTTAGGGTACAGGTGCTGTGTCTCTGGTGCCTGTTAGATTGAAGTGAAGAAAACTGGTGCACTACCAGAGACACTGGACAGGATCGCTGAGAGCATTTGCCCTGGGTGGGTGATTGCCCTATCCTGAAAGAAGAAACTTTTCCCTTGAAACTGGGCCGTGATTCTTGAGTTTTGAATTGTGCAGCTCTACCGTGGAAACAACAAGAGCCTGCCTGTGAGTCTCAAACGGACACAGGGAGAAGACTCCCCTCTGGCTGGTTGTACAGCGGCTTCAATTTCCCCAAAGGACTTCTTTTTCGTTAATAATGTACCCCTTTGGTCGTCCCATTTTTGAGGAAGAGCAGCCCTTTGCAGCTCTTCGTCCTAATTCTACACAAAACGTTTTCCTGAGCAGTTAACCAATGTTACTTTGCTCTCCTCCTAATAATATGATTAATGTTCTAGCCCTCATAAAGGAAACACTAGAAAAGTCCAATGAAAATGTTTTTATTAGATATGTGCTGTTGGCTATTGTGAAGTTGAAATGGATGGTCACTGAAATGCATAGGAACCCTGAAAATGTTTTTACTAGATGGTTCTAGTATTTGCTGTTTGCTTAGGGTTGTGAAAAATGATAATTCTGATCGTGATAATAGTATTTACTCTCTCCTACTACGATCTGTATGTTAATTATGACCCAATGCTTTGTTCCCTTTGTACTCCTGCTTATACCTTATATGTATATGAAATGTTTAGAATGGAAAATGCCCACCCAGCAATGAATTAGGATTGATAAATTTATAAAAATACATGTGCAAATATTTTCTATGTTCCTACTGGATCATAGGAATGTCTTTAGCTCATGCTAAAAGGACTATCTGTTGAAGATTGCAGGGATCTGTTAGCATGAGCTGAAAGCCATTTTGTACTTGGCAGCCATTTTAATTAGCCATGTGCTCGCCATGTGCTGTTTCCCTCGTTCAGAGCCTTGCACATGCTCGGAGGGGCCTAGCTAGTAGAATGCACCTGCTCCTAGTATAGAACTGTCAGGCTATTCTTACTAATGTGCTAAGTTTGGACTCTCCTCCCACTTTGCTGAGCAAGCAAATCTTGTATGCCCATATTAGTCATTTTGCATGCTTACACATGCCAGGACCTCCCCTTGGTTTTATGCTGACTAATGTAACCTAAGCATATATGAGGTCCCTGTTTTCTGTACTCCTTAGAATGCCTCCTACAGTTCCTGAGAGTACTGTGTGACGTAGTCTCCTTCATCTGAGGTGAATAAAAGATGTCTTTTATATTACAGCTTCTGTGCCAATCTCTTCTTTGTTGGTTTAAAGAACCAGGTGTATCAGGGGGACCCCTGAGAAGGTTTCTATTTTCTACAATACCACCTCTTATTCAGGTCGTCAATGATGCGGTGCGTGACTCCCACAGCATTTACCCTCTCCTTTTTGCGCAGCCATATCTTGCGCTTCTCAGCTTCAGGCACTTTGAGGGACAACTTTCCAAAAAGATTGTCGTGGTTGCTGCTCACCCCCTCGATCAAGTGTTCCAGTTCCCTATTAAAGAACTTTCTCTTCCTCTTCCTGGGCGTGGCAGATGGATTTGACGCATAGTTGTCCATCCTGGATAGCTGTAGTGTGGCTGGGTTGTGAGGGTGAAGTCTCTCAGCTCAGCTTCTGTGCTCTGCCTCCTCCTCTGAGGTCCTCAGGGCACTGAATGAAGCATGGGCTGGATGACTTCCTGGTTGTGATATCATCGGCCTGCTTCCAGAACGACCCGTTTTTTGCAAAATCGCTGTTACCGATTTTGCTATTAACGAAATCGCTAATACCGATTTCGGTAATAGCTAATTTTAATTTTAAGGAATCGCTATTGTGTATTCATTTTTTTGTGTGATTTTTACCGATTCGCTCATAATTACCGAATCTGTACATGCATCCCAAAAAACGAATCCTTATTTGCGATTCCTTATCTATCGCTAATAAGGACTAGCTTTTCCGAATTTTGATGCATGTGCACCTTAATGTTTTACAGATGAGAGACTCAAGGAATAAGGCAATCTTAGGCATAATATTCTGTTTCATTCAAATTCAATAATTGTGTTACTTTCTTTTCACACTTGACTCACTAAAGCAGGTGTCTCCAACGAGTCCATCCTGAGTCACTACAGTAGCTCACAGAAACCTTCAGAGTAACTCCCAGCCTCGGGTTCATTTTTAACTAAGAACTGCAATAAGTGCATTTTCCTTTTAAAGTTAAGGAAAGGCTATGTTTATTTTACATTATTATCAGGTTGCAGATAGCAGAGCCTGACAATGAGCAGTGCCACACTAAGATTTATGACCCATGTGAGTCACAGAGGTTTAGAACTCAAGCACTGAGGTAGTTAACTCTTAAATAAAAGCGGTTCTCAACTCAGTATTGGAGCATGAGAACAAAAAGATGTTTCTGAATGCTTTTAAATGAGAAAAAAATAAATTAAATGATGAGTTATCTTAATGATTAAGTTAACTCTTCATTTTAATTTTCTCCCTTTTCAAAGTGTTGCATTTACAAACAGCAAACATCTTGTTCCCATTGGCTGGTAGACAATGCCATATTTATTACTGAAAAATGCAATCTTTTTCTTTTAAGTTGGAGAATTTTAAAGTGAAAAAAAATGTTTCTATGAAACATTGTCTTCATTACGCCAATTAAGCTTTAATGTTTTATGAAGCATGTTTCTTCACTTTAAATTCCTCACATTTAAACAAAGGACTTAACTTTTCTATTATAAATATGGCACCATATCTACAGGCCGCTGGGATTAAAAGGCCTGCTGATGGTAAAGAGCAAGTCCCCAGAATAGTACCTTACTTAGAACCTATCAATGTATTGCCCATTTCTCTCGCAAACCCAGTGGTCAACAAATATTTAAATGTGACACATATCATTAATAAACAAAAAACAATTTGGAAAAAGGAGAATAGAAACCTTCACAGTGTGTATGGTGTAAAAGTATACAATTTATTACAAATCAAATTAAAAACAGTAAATATACAATATAATGATAGTACCCAAAATCACAAACATCAATGATTTTAAAAAAATTGGTTCATCAAATAAACACAATCTATTTTTGTAAAAAATTTCCCAATATTTAAAAAACAATATGAAAAAATTTCACAGTTGTTGTAGGAGTCGACGCGGCGTTTCGGTGTTTGAATGATTTCACCTTCTTCAGGACAAACAATTCTGTGGGTCATTAATTTTACACTCCTCGCTTTCTTGGTTTCTTAGAGGTAGTTAGGAGCGTAGGTTTTCTTATGTTGGAAACTGCTAGTCTTTGTTTAATTCCAGACACGAGTTTCGTTCATCTCCTCGTTGCAGGAACTTTTTCAATGGTGAGGATGCTGGAGGGGGGCCACCGTATTGATAAATAAAATAATTTTTAAAAAAAGGATAATGTATCCCTGACTACAGCGCCACTGGATGCCTTTGACCCACTACTTTTTCTGAAAAACTGCGAGCCGGACTGAGAGGGGAGCAGGGAGGCCGATTACTACAAACAAGGTCGGATTGATGAGAGACCTTGGTTTTTTAAATTCAAAAGATTACTCTGACGCTGCCGGGAGAATTGAAGGCATCCAGTGGCGCTGTAGTCAGGGATACATTATCCTTTTTTTAAAAATTATTTTATTTATCAATACGGTGGCCCCCCTCCAGCATCCTCACCATTGAAAAAGTTCCTGCAACGAGGAGATGAACGAAACTCGTGTCTGGAATTAAACAAAGACTAGCAGTTTCCAACATAAGAAAACCTACGCTCCTAACTACCTCTAAGAAACCAAGAAAGCGAGGAGTGTAAAATTAATGACCCACAGAATTGTTTGTCCTGAAGAAGGTGAAATCATTCAAACACCGAAACGCCGCGTCGACTCCTACAACAACTGTGAAATTTTTTCATATTGTTTTTTAAATATTGGGAAATTTTTTACAAAAATAGATTGTGTTTATTTGATGAACCAATTTTTTTAAAATCATTGATGTTTGTGATTTTGGGTACTATCATTATATTGTATATTTACTGTTTTTAATTTGATTTGTAATAAATTGTATACTTTTACACCATACACACTGTGAAGGTTTCTATTCTCCTTTTTCCAAATTGTTTTTTGTTTATTAATGATATGTGTCACATTTAAATATTTGTTGACCACTGGGTTTGCGAGAGAAATGGGCAATACATTGATAGGTTCTAAGTAAGGTACTATTCTGGGGACTTGCTCTGTTCCTTCAGCTTATTCTCCTTGTCCCTAATCTGACTGCTAAGGAGGCCTCCCTCTTTTTTATACATACTGCTGATGGTAAAGACACTTTGACATGGAAGAAAATGTAAATGATTAGTTCTAGGTAATGCATATAAACATAAAGTTAACCCTTCAGTTGAATTTTCTCTCATTTCAAAGTGTTGCATTTGCACTCAGCAGGCATCTTGCTATTAGAGGCTGGTAGAAACGCTGCCATATTTATAACTGAAAAATACAGCCATTTTGTTTGAAATGAGAGAAATTTGCAGTGTGGGAAAATGTTCTATCAAGTGCAGAAAAAGTCCCTTATTATGAACATTTTCGCAGAACATTTTTCTGTTCTTTAAACTTCGCCAATTAAAAAAAATGGTTGTCTGTGTGTGTTTTTCATGGAACGGTGCCACATATGGGGAATGATATGTCCTGTGCCACAAGTATATAGGACACAGGCTCTCATTCACCCATAGACACATATCCAATTCATTCACACACATGTTCATACACCCCCACAGACCATGCACTCACTGATGCACATGGCAGCCCTATCATAGTAAAAGTATTGACTCGACGCGCAGCGAATTTTTATGGGATATGTAAGACGTGTTTTTGGGTGCAGTCACAGTATCGTCGCGTATCCCACGGCGTAAACTATAAACTGACTGGTAGTAGGATCAGTGGGTCACTGTCCCATCCTGTGTTGCACACCCAAGGATGGGACAGTGACCCACTGATCCTACTACCAGTCAGCCCTATCATAGTACCACTTGTCACAGTATTTTATTCAAGCCATAGGATCAGGCTCCATGGACTTTAGTTTTAAAGCCAATGAATCTGGGCAAGGGAGTGTCTGGTAACAATGTGAGAGTCACTTGGCCTTCAGTTACTCACACGATTTTCGCTGATCAGAAGTAGCTCTCATTACAGAAAAGGTTGGAGACCCTGCTCTAAAGGCAGCAATAGCAAGCAGAGAAGGCTTACCCCCAGGGTGTGGCAGAGGGACAGAGACTCAGAAACAGATTAGCACAGTATCTTCAAATTAGTATCGCTTCCAGAGAATAGAGGAATAATTCAGAGGGCAGTTTGTAATGAAACCCTAAAAATTTCTCCATGACTCACATTCCACATCATGTTCATTCTGCACTTCACCTACACCCACCTTTGCCCTGACCTCCACCCTACAAGCACAAATGCAGCACTCGGCCACACCACAGACCATGCTTTGTGACCCCTGGGAAAATGCTTGCGAGTACCAATGGTGTACAGCATGAGTAAAAAACAATGCCAAAACCAATAGGTCTCAAGGGCGCGACCTATTGGGTTTGCCAATGCTTGTTTATTTTGTATCAATGCTCCATAGAGTGCATTCTTTTTGCTCTCTCCTCTTCTTCCAGCCTGTGCTGCTTCCTGCACTCTTTGTTGCTCTTCTACCACCCACTAATCTGTTTCTTAACCCACCGTTTGCCACCTAACAACTTTTTAGGCAAAGCCTAGGCAGCGTGCATGACCAGCTGTAATGGCTGTATACGGAGTGTAATCCCTCCTTCTGCTTCAATTGGTTGACTCCTGCATCACTTGCATTTTCTGGTTCCTTATTGGCAGCGCTTCCATACTTCACTTCCGTTTTTATAGTTCAGCAGCACCGGCCAACTACAGTTTCCTTACACTGTAGTTGTTTATGTGTTTCTTTAGGGACTACTTGTTTTTTTTGGCAACTGCTCTTCATGTAATGGCAGAGCCGAGTTACGAGCTATCTCTTCACTGCACACATGGTCTGCCTTCCCAGTCCTCGGCTTGGGACTCGGCTCTGCCATCATTTCAATTTACGACTTCAAATCCAGTCAGTGCTCTGAATCTCCTCTCGTTTTGCCAAACTTTCAGGGACAATGTTTCTTCTCATCTCCCTTTTCTTTCCCCCTCACCCTTGCCTTCGGATGCCTCCTTGTGGTTGGAGTGTCTTTCCAGGAAACGTGGTGGACATACTTTATTCACTGTGTCCGGGAGACCCAGCTGACATCAGCAACATGGTGGAGGCTGAACACTCTCAGTATTTTAACTTTTAACACAGTAGTGGCGTATTCTGCTTTAAGCTAATTTTCTGCACTGAATTTATAAAATGTAGATCCTTGTAAAGTAATCTGTTCGTTCTTAATTAAGTTGTGTAATGTCTTACTTAGATTAATGCCTAGCAGGGAACAAATGCATTTGACAGTCAACACAATGACAGACTAATGTAGCACACCATGCCCCATGAGTCCAATAAGCATAATTTCACACAATGCCACACAGTTCCATGTTACACAATTCAACTCCACACATTTCCATAGTACACCATATAATTCCACACCAAAACACATAATTCAACTCCACAACACAATTCCAGAACACACCACATGCCTCCAATCCACACCATAAAATTCCACATCATGCCACAAAATTTAACAGCACACCACATAATTCAACTTGACTACAAGCCACTTAACAACATACAATACCATTCTACATAATTCCCCCCATTACACACAACACCACTCTACATAATTCCAGTACACTGAATACCATATAATTACTATCCACATAATTCCACAGCACACCATGCCACATAACTCCACAGCACATAATGCCACATAACTCCACTACAACTCCACTTCACAACACACGATTCCATGCACATAAATCCACAACAAACAATTCCAATCCAACCCACATCATTTCAATCCACATCATATACATCCACTCCTGCAAATGTGAGACCTATTGCTTTGCAAATGCTTGTTTTAATAGCTTAACTCAGAGATTCTCTGTTGAACTCCCACCTCTTTCTGCTCACTGTGCTCCGCAGCTGCTTCCATGCCCCTCTCTGTCCTGATTTTTTTGTATTATATCTTTTCATTTTTTTAGGAGGTTTGGCAGCTGTAATTTGCTACCATCAACTCGTTTATCTGAATGCATTTTCTTGCAAATTTTATTATTATTATTATTATTATTATTATTATTATTATTTGTACATTTTCTGCTCCAATATGTATGTCTGCCATCTGGAAATGCTGAAATAAATAAAATATCCCAAATGAGTAATAAGTCATGACATATGTGACACATGCAGACACGTCATTTTCCTGGAGATAAAAGCCAAATTGGCTGCCAAGTCTTGACGTATGCACATGCATGCGTACATGTACCTCACAGATTTTGCCTGTAGTGATACTGTTCAGTTTCAGAAATAAAAACAAAATCTCTTCGCAGGTGCTATTTAGGATTGTTAACAAACACTTGCAAATCCAAAAGGTTGGCTAACACCTTTCAAATGGGAGACTTTTTGGCTTTGCCATGTTTCATATTTCTTATATCTGGCCCCAGATCCCACATATTAATATTACACTTTATCTAAGTGTATGGGCCTGGTATTATATTAATGCTGTTTAATTTAGTTGTACGTTCTTTTTTAAACCATTTTTGTTCACTTCCTATCCCAGTAAATGGTACTCTTTAGGAGCCTTTGCACTCTATTTTGATCTATATTATTAGTTCCTTTCTATTTTTATTAATTTCTTGGATCCTGCTTGGGCATTTCTTTTTTTCTGACATTGGGACACTTCTCTTTCGTGCTCTTCCAGGGTGACACTTTTAATGCTGCTGCATGAGTGTTTGTTTGCTGGTGGCATGCCAAATACAAACCCATCTGTGCCCATCTGCACTCCAGCGAGGCTCAGGGCACACATCACTATCAAATCTTCCTCCGCTGTCTGTATTAGGCCACAAGGGGCACTCTCAAATACACTCTTGAATCATCCCAAAAGTGATATTGTTTTTTACTTTCCTTGCTAATGACATCACTGTGCCCTTTCCTATTTCTAAATCTAACCACTGGCCTCAGCCATCTCCTGCTAAAACAAAGAACCCTTTCAATGCACACTTATGAATTCTCACTCCCTCGACATTTTTCTTTATTTCTGACAGAAAGTTTGGTCCTGATTTTGAAAGGTTACTTACAACTTTGAGTAAGTTGCAGTTTTGAGTAAGTTTACTACTGATGGCTATTCACAAAATCTGAATGTAAGTTACTGCTAAAAAAACAAAGAACAAAACAAAAAACGAACAGTACTAAGCCCAGCACCACATGCTCAACCCACTGGTACTACAACACCCTCCCATAGAAACTAATGGAGTAGTGAAATAAACTATAACCACATAGGAAACAATGTTAAACTAAATGAAATTATTATACCAATACTTTTAATGAAAATATAACAAAATTAATTGTAGCTAATTCAATACATCACGTTTTATTGTTATTAATGGGTAATAGAGTATCACAAAAAATGGGACCCCCTGAACGTGGTTGAGGTTCCTAGGACAGGGAAACAAACATCAAATAGATAACATTCCTAGGCAACGAGGGACTTTATCGAAAATGAAGTCCTTTATATAAGACAAAAATTACCGCAAAAGCTCAGTGTACCAGACAAGAAAAGCTGTTAAAATTGTATCCGTTTATTTATGTAAAAGTTAAAACATTACGACATAACCCTACATGAAAATGATTGTACAAAATATTAAAAAATTATGGCATAAACATCCATGAAAATCATTATACATGAAATGAGGGCCAAATGAAGTATCAATTGTCTGATACATATATTTAAAAGAATCAATTACTTATTGACAAAAATAAAAAACAGTTACAATGAAACCAATTACAGATGACTACAATATAATGTCATTCATAGAATCTTCTACACGCGTTTCGGCGTGCAAGCGCCTTCTTCAGGAATGGGTAATAAACATATTTTATCTTTTGGTGAGAATTTGTTTTTCATTTTAAACTTCAGACAAATAAATTTAATTACATATTTATTTTAAATTTAAGTTGGTAGTGCTGTAGCATTTTTTGTTCTAAATTTAGAATACATCTCTAAAATTAATTTATCCTAATATTTAATATAAACATATTTTTAATATTTATTTATGTTATATATACATATGTTTAATTTTCCCCATACTTTACCCTAGGGAGACTCCAGCACGAAATAAAATAATTGTAACTCAATCAATCAATCAATCAGGGAATTTTTAAGCCCGCTACTCACCCGTGAGGGTTTCAAGGCGATGGGGGGGGGGGGGGAGGGGGGGGGCAGCTCTGGTCAGTCAAAGAGCCAGGCCTTGAGGGCCTTCCCGAAGATGTGCTGGGTGGGAGCATGTCTGATGTTAATAGGCAGCTTGTTCCAGGTCTTGGCAGCGATATAGGAGATGGTTCTTTCACCCGTTCTTGAAAGTTACTCTTTTCTCGATGGGGAGCCACTAGAGGTTATGCAGGTGCTGGGTGATGTGTTCGTATCGAGGGATGCGAGGACGAGTCTGGCTGGGGAAACATCCTTTACAACGCAACTTTTACCACGCAGTGCCTTTACGACGCAACTATTACAACACATGTCATTACAACGCATTGCGCTGGGGGGCGCTCTAGGATAGGGAATAGGTTTAATTTACTATCCAACACCTTCCCTACTATCCACGGGGACTGGAGTTGGAATAGTAAATTAAACTATTCACTATCCAGCACCCCTAAGCGCTATGCGTTGTAACAGCATGCGTTGTAAAAACTACGTTGTAAAGGCATGCGTGGTAAAAGCATGCGTGGTAATGTCATACATCCGTCTGGCTGCGGTGTTCTGTATGGTCTGGAGTTTGCGGAGCAGAGAATTGTTGATCCCGGCAGTTGTTTCCATAGTCCAGCCTGCTGATTAAGAGTGTGTGGGTGACAGTCGTGCTTGATTCGGGGGGATCCATTTGAAGGTCTTTCAGAGGATGCGGAGGGTGTTGAAGCAGGTGGAGGTGATGGCATTGACCTGTCGGGTCATGGAGAGGGAGGAGTCGAGTATGATGCAGAGGTTTAAGGTGTGGTCTGTAGTGGTGGAGGGGCTGCCGTGGGCAATGGGCCACCCAGAGTTGTCCCAGGCAGAGCTTCAGGCAGATGCAGCTCATCCAGGTAACTGAGATTTGGCAGCCCAAAACCTCAGAGCCCAACATTGTCATTATAGTTCCTAATGATCTCAAGGTCATCCATTCTGTCCTGCATATCAATGTGGGGCCAGTCATTCTATCATTTTTAAAGAAAGTCTTATCTATTTTGAATTTGAGCTTGTTGTGCACACCCAGCGTGAGCTTCTGGCCATTAATTCTAAGATCTCCTTGAAGAGTAACCTTACCCATTTTGTTATCGTCCTTTTCAGCCTGCAAGCAACACCTTTAGTTGATGTTATTGGTTGCTTTATACTTCACTCAACCAATATTTTAATATCAGGTGATTTTAAACTTTGGCTAGGTTAACTGACTGACCTCATATTGTTTTAATTTATTGGCGGGTCGGGTGGTAATATTGAGTGGAGGCACGCTCTTCGCGGTATTTGTCGACCTTAAGTCGGCCTTTGATTTAGTGGCACGTGAAAAAATGTGGAGTGTGTTTGCAGGTCAGGGTATGCCCATTGGATGCACTGGCCTTTTTAATCAAACTCCACGAAGCCAACTTCACCCAAGTTCGTTGGGGACAGCATGGGAATGTTACAGACAGGTTTCCTATCTCTCGGGGGGTGCGCCAAGGATGCGTATTAGCACCAACCCTCTTTACTCTGTACATTAACAGGGTGATTCAATATTTTGAAAACCTTCCCACCATCCCACTGACGCCCCCAAGTTGGATGGTAAACTAATCCCTCTGCTAATGTTTGCAGATGATACCTTGTTTATTTCAAAAACCCAGCAAGGCCTTCAGAAAGCAATAAAGCGTTTTGAGGTATTCTGCAAGGATCATGGTCTTTCCATCAATGTGAGTAAAACCAAGTTTATGGTGCTTCATAAGCACAAGCTTGTAAGAGGGAGGGTGGTGATGAATGGTGCTTTGTTAGAGCAGACTCAAGTCTTCTCATACCTTGGTATTACTCTGGGCTTAAAATTGGATTGAAAACCCCACATTAACCAGCTGGTTACCAAACATGCCCAACTCACAGGAGCGCTAATAAAGGAGATTCACTCCTCAGCATCCCAACCTATTGCCCCAGCGCTGAAAATGTATGAATCCAAGATTAGCGCGTCTGTTCTTTATGGGGCAGAGTTGTGGGGGTTTAGTAATCTATCATCACTAACGAGTGCCCAAAATAAGTTCATGAGGGGTATAACTGGTCTTCCATCTTCGACGCCATTATTGCCCCTTTATTACGATTTGGGATGCCATCGCTTCGAGGATATAGCTCGTTACAGACCAGTTGCTTACTGGAGGAGACTGTGGGTAACTCCAGAACTCTCCCAGTGTGCTCGAGCATTCCTCGAAGTTAGAGATGCTGATAGTACCCACAAAATCCCCTGGATGAGTGAGGCTAGGGCAGCTTATACTGCCATGGCTTGAGTTCTTTGTGGGAGAACCCTACTGCTAATTCTTTCCCGCCGAGAAAGGTACTCAAAGAGTTGTATTGGACAATGGTTACTACGAGAAGGTTTAGCAAGTGTATTGGCCCTTCTCTTTCAAGAGACTTCATGGAGTTCAAACATGAAGTTGCCTATGAAGGATACTGGGATTTTATTATGCTCCCAGGAGACAGGAAACGATACCACCAGTTTAGGGTGGGAACGCTTCCTATAAATTACTTTGTTGCAAAATGGCACGAAGACAATAACCCAAGCTGTCCGTTCTGTCCGAACCAGCTGGAAAGTATCGCACACATTCTGTTTATTTGCCCAGAGTACAAGTTTTCCAGGCACACGTGGATAAAGCCTATCTCTCTTCAGATGGGCATTACCACTGGTTCCGAGGCCTTCAGAATACTAAAAACTGATTGTTCTGAATCTGTGGCCATTGCTGTCGCCAAATTTTTACATTGGATGTGGGTTATTCGTGCACGTAAATTAAGGCCACATTAAGATTGGTTTTTAACAAAACATCAATAACTGTAATAGTTACAACCTATTCTGTGATGCAAAATGTAATCTGATCTTGGATTCCTTTTAACGTTTTTAATAGTAATGTTATTATGGATGTTTTTAAGTTAAATTATTTTGTAATGGACGGAATGACTTGCAATCAAATCTCCTAGTTTTACAATGTATTGATATGAAATGATGGAATGTTCACGCTCTTTTAATATATTTGTCTTTTATGATGTATATGTCGAAATAAAGACGTTAAGAAAGAAAGACTGACCTCATGTCTTCAGCATGACTGATGCTTGTCTATAGCTGGGTCTATTTAAATATTATAAGGGCCTCCTGTTAGGGTGAATGCAGGTTTAATCAGATTTTATTTCTTCGTTTGCTGGGAAATTGGTGGCTAATTGCTTTTTACCAACCTGGGCCAACCATCATGTTCGGTATTGTGTCAAAACTTTGAAGAAAAAAAACCAAAAGACACATCACAGTTTTGAGTTCTAAAAATAAATACTTAAAAAATAAACACTTCTCACAGTGTTTGTTCCCACACTATATTAAAATGAGGACAGGGTGAAAGGTGTGAAAAGGTTAACAATTATGGGTTAGGATTTAGATTTGATTGATTTGGTTTGATTAAAATGTTATAAAGTGCTCGAAAGCCCAGGGGTGTCTTGGCGCTGCTTTCGGCTCAGAGAGTTCTTACAAATGCAATGACTAGTTGTTAAAAAGTCACCTTTTTTGGGATAATCAACACGTTAGCATCACTGGACATTGACTTTGTAGTTTTATGCCAACTTGGGGCACCAGGCCACAATGAGATAGCGCAGGGGTGGGGACGCGCTGCTTGCAGCAATCAGGCTCACACTGTGGTCACCGTCGGAAGTGACGTGCCCGAGCGCACGCCTTCCCTTTATTGCCTCCCCGCAGGCCACGCCTGGCCTGCGGATGTAGGGGTGCATGTGTGGGCAGACTAGAGTGCTAACCGCACTACATCCCTATCCAACTTTACAAACTTTTATATCTGCATCAAGCATTCTCGAAGTAAGATAACCAAGTCTCTCATAACTCCAAGCAAAACAAAATGCTGTACTTGCGTGTCCTTTGCTGATGGATTCAGGGGCTTAGCTGACAGGCATAGTCTCTTAGCTTCTGACTTGGGGGTGGATTGGGCCGTAGGTTGTATCGCAGGTTCTGACTTCGCTCAGGTTCCCGATGGTGTGGGGTGTTCCTGGTGGGGGTTTGCGACGTTTGAAATCCGTCTTCTGACTCTGGCGGACCTCCTTGTGTCCCTATCGGTGAGTTGTTTCCATCCTCTTGGGTCAGAGCCTCAGGCACTGTCTCCGCGCTTTCCAGCACTTCCGAACTGTTGGTTATCCCCGGGGTTACAGCTTTAAACCACGAGGTGTTCCTCGACACTTCTTCTCCCTCCTTGGGTGCGGTCACCATGGTTCCCTTTGTGGCCGTCACAATCCACGGCCCCGGTTCATAGGGCGTCTGGAACTTGCCTCCAGGACGCCGGTTCCGTATGACCACGTGATCTCCCTGGTGCAGCCGTCGCGTGGTCGCCCTCCGGCGCTGGCTTGTTCTCTGATTATTCTGCCGTCTCCGCTCCTGGGTCCCCTCCGTGTCACTCGGGAGTGGTGTTGCCCCCGGGGCAGTGGGGAGGAGATCTCTGCGGTGTCCGTGGAACATGAGTGCCCAGGGGCTTCTCTGTGTAGTGCAGTGAGGAGTCCCTCTATATTCTCGTAGGAACTCATGTAGTCTCTGTTCAGGGTCCGCCTGTTCTACCATTGCTATGCGGAATGTCTTGTTTAGGGTTCGCATGAACCTTTCGGCCTCCCCATTTGCTTGCGGCCATTGTGGTGTAATGCGTCGGTGCTTGATGCCTCTGGCCTTTAAGAAAGTGGCGAATTCCACTCCCTGGAACGGTGGTCCGTTGTCGCTTTTCAGTTCCTGGGGGTAGCCAAACATGGAGAACATTTTCTCTAAGGCGGGTCCTACGTGTGAGAAAGCTGTGGAGTCGATCTTTTCAACCAACGGGTACTTTGAGTACGAGTCAATAGCCACCAGCGTGTGTCCCTCTCCCGGGAAACTTCCAAAATCCACACTTATTTTGGTCCATGGCGTTGTACAAGCCTCCTCCGTGATGATTGGGGCCGGCCTCTCTGGAGCACTGGTCAACTGGCAAGATAGACAGTTTTTCACGTAGTCCTCGACCATGGTCTCCAGCTCGGGAAACCACACCTTCTCCCGCATGCGTGCTTTCATCTTTGTGGTGCCTTGGTGGCCGCCGTGGGCCAGCTGGGTGGCTCGATTCCGAAGACTTTGCGGTATCACCAGTCGTGTTCCCCTCATCAGCACGCCATCATCTGTGGCACTGAGTTCATGACGGACGTGCCAGAATTTCGTGAGGGTCTCCTTGTCCATTGCCGTCCAGGTGTCGGGAGGATGTAGGTAGTTGGTCCATGTGCCTTCCTGAATGGCCTGTATTGATCGCATGTACGGGTTGTCATCAGCGGCCGCTTCTTTGATCTCGTCGATGGTCATACACAGAGGGCATGATGTGAGTGCTACCCACTGGGCATACTCCTCACAGTCATCATCGGAGGAGGGCAGTTCCTGGGGAGATGGATGGCGTGACAGGTAATCCGCCGGGTTCTTGGCTCCTGGTCGGTAGACCACCTCCATCCCGTACGACTGTAGTTGGATCACCCACCTTTCGATGCGTGGTGGTGGGTGTGGCGCGGTGCCCCTGAAAAGATGTACCTGGGGTTGGTGGTCCGTAACCATGGTAAACGGGTGGCCTTGGAGATAAAGGTGAAAATGGCTGCAGGCCCATTTGATCGCCAGGGCTTCTCGCTCTATTTGGGCATACCTGGTCTCGGTGGGGGTCAGGGCCTTGCTGGCAAACGCTAGGGCTGTCCATTGTCCGGGCTCGTGCTCTTGGGTCAGGACTGCTCCCAGGCCTACCGGGCTGGCGTCGACGATGACCTCGGTGCGCTTCCCGGGATCGAAGTAGGACAATGTCGCGTTTTCCAACAAGGCATCCTTGATGCTCCGGAATGCTTCCTCTTCTTTGGTGCCCCACTGCCATGCGGCGTCTGATTTTGTGAGAGTTCGTAATGGCTCGCTCTTGGTGGCTAGGCCCGGTATGAACCGGCCGCAGTACGTGGCCATCCCAAGGAAACTCCTCACCTCCGTTGGCGATCTGGGTGCTGGTGCGTCCTTGATGGACTTGGATTTTCTCGGGTCGACCTGAATCCCCTCCTGATTGAATATGTAGCCAAAGAATTCAATCGATGATTGGAAGAATTTACATTTGTCCTTGTGGAGTGTCGCTCCATGTTCACTCAGTCTTTTCAGGACGTTCCGCAGGTGTTTATAATGATCAGATGCAGTGGATGAGTGTATTAGGATGTCATCGCTGACGTTGATGACTCCTGGCAGTCCTGATAGGAGCTCTCTAATGGTGTTTTGGAACACCTCGGCTGCCGATGATATGCCGAAGTTGAGGCGTTTGTATCGTCGTAGGCCAAGGTGGGTACTGAATGTGGTAATGAATCGGCTCTCCTCCGCAAGGGGTAGCTGGTGATATCCTGCGTTGAGGTCAATTTTAGAGAACCATTTGGATCCATTCACGTCGGCCACTATGTCGTCCATTGTAGGCGTCAGGTGCCTCTCCCTTCGGATAGCTGTGTTGGGTAGCCGCATATCGATGCATAGCCGAATTTCGCCCGGCTGCTTGGGTTTTTCGACTATCACCATGGGCGACACCCAGGGGGTGGGTCCCGTCACTTTCTCAATTACCCCAAGATTCTCCAACTTCTCCAGTTCTTTCTCCACTAGGGGTCGGAGGTGGAATGGTATCCGGCGGTGACGCAAAGCCGTGGGGGGGACTGATTTATCGATGTGGAGTTTAATGGGGTCGCATTTGATGCATCCTAGTCCCCTGAACAGCTCAGGGAACCGCTCCAACAACTCGTCCACTTGGTGGGCTCGGATCCGGTTGGCGAAAGCTATCAGTTTTAGATCCTCTGCCGTGTGACTACTCAGGAGAGTATCAGCCTCCCGGTTGATGATGTGAATGGTTGCTGTTATCTCCTCCTCATCTGCCCGAACCGGTATCACGATCTTCCCCTTGAGGGGTAGAGGCGTATCCGCGCCATATGCGAAGATCCTCGTTTTGGACGGTAGGACCTCTGGGCGGGGACGTAACTTGTTGAATTGCTGGAGTCCCATCACATTCACGGTGGCCCCCGTGTCGATGATCGCCTTCACCTCGTTCTGTCCCATTTGCACCACACATGTGGGCTGCGGCCGCCGTCGCTGCTTGAGTTCCCGGGCAAACGAGACGACATACGCCTCCTCGTCTTCCGAATCCGAGTCGTCGCAGACCGTGGGCAGGTGTTTTCCTGACCTCTCTGGGCCCGGGTCAGCTGTGTCTAGTGACAGTTGGCGGACCGCTTTGGTGGGAGTCCACGACTTCTTGGGGTTCCTGGACTGGTTCTTCCTGCGGCAGACAGCTGCAAAGTGGTTCGGGATCCCACAGTTCCCACACGTCTGTCCCTGGGCCGGGCAGTCCTTGGCTGCGTGTGGTTCATGGCCGCAGTATCCGCAACGGGCTTGAGGTGATTTCTTCCTAAATCCCTTCGGCGCCTGACCACGTGTTCGAGGCCGCACCGCATCCGCACGTTCTGTCTTGATATTTTCCACTTTGATCGGGGTCTTATGTAGGGCCTGTTCCATGGCCGCCGCTCTGGCATCTGAAAGCTCGTGGGATCTGGCCAAGATGAGGATATTCTCCAGGGTTATTCCAGGTTTTCGGAGAATCTGGCCCCTCAGTGTCTTATCCCTGCATCCCTGAATCAGTTGCCTCCTAATAGCTCTGGGTTGATCCTCGTCGGTGGAACTGGCCAGTTCCCTGACTCGCGTGTGGAATTGGTCCATGGTTTCTCCGTCTCGTTGACGTGCCTGTCCCAGCTTGAAGACCTCGAAATCCACATTAAGTTGGGGATCAAAGTGTCCGTTGAGGGCGGCGACTGCGTCCGCGTAGCTAGCCGCCGCACCCGAGTTGGGGAGATGTTTGAAGAGCTTGAAGATCTCGTCCCCTGCGTAGTGGAGTAGTAAGGATCTTTTGACTGCATCATCCGTCTCACGCGTAACTATAAAGTAGTTCTCAAGTCTTTCCAGCCAGATTTTCCATCGAGGCGATGCCGTGGACGGGTCACTCGCCTCACTGAATGGCGGGAGAACCCCGGTCGCGGCGTGCTGGAAAGGGATGGTAATAACGGGCGCTGCCGCGGCTTCATCCCCCATGATGTCGAATCCCGGCTAGGGTGGGGCGTTACTGGGTTTGGACAGTCTCTTCGGTGTTGCGTCGCACCTACAGGTACCTGAGCGATGATCCACGCCGTCCGCTCACCATGCGTCTCAGCGTCTCCCTGCGTCACGTGTGCCGCTTCTGGCGGGACGTTGGAGGGTCAGGGACCAGTCAGGGCGAACCTCCTCGGCCTTCGGGTGATGGCAGCAGGCCTTCCAGGCGACGTCACACTCCCCCCGGGGCACAGCACACCCAAAACGCGTTGCACGCGAGATGCGTGAGGTTCAGCAAGGTGTTTCCCGCTCTCACGCAAGATGCATGAGGTTTGGTAGGGCGCCGGCACCGCGGACCACGCGAGATGCGTGAGGTCCGGCAAGGCGTCGCAAACCTCGGAGCGGGACGCCGCGGGAGGCAGCCGGAGGCTCGCGCCCACACCGGGGCAGCCAGGGGGGTCGATGGTGTGCCCCAATGGGCAAAACAAATGCAGCAGCAGGGCGCACCGGAGGAGGTGGGCTCACAGGGCTCGAGCCAGTCAGCGGACACGCGGTCACCACCGCGGGGGGGAGCGGATCGCTCCACGCAGGAAGCAGGTGCACGGGCGAGGGTTGGGCCCCCTCCGCTCGTTGCCAGTGTAGTTTTATGCCAACTTGGGGCACCAGGCCACAATGAGATAGCGCAGGGGTGGGGACGCGCTGCTTGCAGCAATCAGGCTCACACTGTGGTCACCGTCGGAAGTGACGTGCCCGAGCACACGCCTTCCCTTTATTGCCTCCCCGCAGGCCACGCCTGGCCTGCGGATGTAGGGGTGCATGTGTGGGCAGACTAGAGTGCTAACCGCACTACAACTTGATATTACAATCATTTACCGCAAACACTATTTGTGAAGCTTACACATTATAAGGCAGAGGCATCACCGCAACACGCTAACATTACACCCATACACAAGGAGGAGGCATTGTGCACTTAGTCCTGCAGGTTTAGCCATTTACATCAAACTCTGTTATATTTGGCAGGGCAACCTCGGGCCTCGAATAAGGGTTTTTCTTGTGCAGCACACCAGTCCACTCCACGGCATCATTCTGCCACGGTGGGGGGCTTGGCTTGCGCCCAGGAGGCCGCGATGTCGTGCTTGGCCACGTGACTGCAGTCCCAAGAAATGCTCTGTCTGCTCGTGAGCCGTTCAGGCCCTCCATCACCCCAAGACAAGGGGTATGGGATTGTGGGGAACTGATTCAAACACTAAGTGTAACTTAGAGGGAAAACGTGTCATAGGAACTTATATAGACCAGGCAGTGATATTAATGTGAACGGTATAGATTGAATAGGCCATATGGTGTAACTCTGTTTTTTAAAATATTTGCAGTGAAATCCCTGATGAAGGGCAGACATATAGCCCGAAATGCATTGGATTAAGGATGACAAAAAAATATGTACTCATCGTGTTGCAGTAAGAAAAGGCCTGCATGGGCAAACTGAATCATTTGAAGAATTGAGAACACCTTGAAACTGCAGCATATGTGATTATCACCTCACAACCATATTGTCGAAAGGATTGAACATTGACAATAAAGTATAAAACAAAGAAGGAATGAAAGAACCTTTATTTAAGGAATGTAGCTGTGCGTCCGAAAGGGAGTGCCAAGTCATGACACTCCACTCGTGTTTGAATCGTTATAGCAGTGGTTGTAGGGCAAAACACCACAATTTCTGGACTGCACGCAAAAAGGACTCACATTTTGGATGAAACTTTATCTTTAACTGTCAGTATGAATTTGGTGTGCATTTCGTCATTCATGTATGTAATTGTGGGGAACTGGCCATCCCAGGACCTGAGTGAGCTCTGTTTCTATGCCCGACCAATAGGGGGCAAGGCTAGTGCAAGTCCAAATCATGTGGTAGAAGTCTGCAAAGGCATTGCCGCAGCATGCACAGTTTGGGAAGGGACACATCCCTGCTCTGTGTAGGTGTGCGGGGTGATATAAGCAGCATGGAGATAGTATAATTGAATAAGGTGGAGTCTGGCTGAGGACGTGACGGTTTTAGGGGCCATGAGGGCGTTGCGCCAGTCCTCGTCCTCCAAAGGTCCCACCCACCCCTCCCAACGGGTCGGGAGTGGATCAAGAGATACCGGTCCGTTATTAACAAGGGTACCGTATATTCGGGAGGCCCCACCCTTCCCCAGATCCCCCATCGTGACTTGGGCTTCTACTGGGCCGAATTCAGGAAGAGACGTGCCTGTTCAAATGTGCATGTTGAAGGCATGACATATTTATAGAACTGCAAATCATGAAGAATGTACCTCCCCCACAGGTTTTGGAACGTCCTAATGTGGCCACCCACCCAAACATCACCCAGAAAGGAGATCCCTATGAGGTCCCACTGTTTGAACCCTGAAAGCGGCGCCACTTCACCCAACCATGTACCCCTCCAAAGGGGCGTGTGCTGGCTCAGACGGTTGTCCCATCATGTGTGCCTCGGAGCCGTGCGCCACACCACCAGGACCGCCTTGGTTATCGGCGGGATCGCTATAGTTATGGGGCATCCATGGTGGTACGCCTTCACTTGGGGGGAAATCCATATCTCTGAGCTTTGTCATATAGGCCAGATCGGACCATCCCCCAGTGAACCAGTCGTGGAGTTTGAGAAGCCAGGTGGCCAGGTAGTATAGGTGGAGATCAGTCATGCCCATACTGCCATTGAAGGGTGGGATCCTACATTGGGCAAGAGCAATACGGGGCCTCGTCCCCCCCCATAGAAACCTCGTGATCACCCCATTCAATTTCTTATACCAGCTACGTGGGAAGTGAAAGGTTGTGTTCTGGATGATGTACAAGAAGCGTGGGAGGATCATCATTTTGAACAACGCTGTCCTTCTGAGCGGGTTAAGCAGCAAGGTTTGCCAGTGTTTGAGATCAGCTTTGGTTTTTTGGACCAGCAGGGTGATGTTCATTACCCATTCCAGCTCAGGAAGCAGGGCGACCCAGACCCCTAAGTATTTGAATGACTGCCTCCTGGGGATGGGGGACTGCCAGTCAAAGCATTCCTTGTAGAGGTGGAGAGGCACCAGTGTTGATCTCGCCGGGTTGAGTCAGAGGCCCAAAACACTTTCAAAGGCCTGTAAGACTTCCAAGCTTCTAGGGCCGGAGTTGGCTGGATCCGCCAGGTAGAGGAGGACATCGTCCGCATAGAGGAAGATTTTGTCGGTATGATGGGTACCCCAGGTCCAGCCCCGTATCATATGATCAGATCGAACAAGGCAGGCCAGGGGCTCCATTGCCAGCACAAATAAAAGGGAGAACGGGGACAACCCTGTCTCTCTGGATGGGGAACGCCATGGAAAGTGTTCAGTTGGTCAACACCCTGGCTCCGGGGCCGGAGTAGAGGACCTGGACCAAGCGTCGGAACTGCTGCTTAAGACCCATCAGCTGCAGGACCTCCTCCAGATAGCACTAATCCACCGTGTCAAAGGCTTTTTCAGAGTCTACAAGGAGGTACACAGGTAGGGCGTAAAGGTTTGACAGCCGGCCATGGCCAGGTGGAGGCATTGCAGGCAGTGTCTGGTGCTCCGCGCTGGCATGAAGCCGCATTGGTCCGCGTAGACCAACTTAAGGAGAAAGGGACGGAGTCACTGAGCCCGAATTGTGGCGTATATTTTTAGCTCTGTATTTATAAGGGAAATCAGGCGGTAATCCGCACACCTGGGGGAGGGCGGCTGGGTCTTAGGAATGACAACAATAGTCGCCTCATCAGTCTTGGAAGGGAGAAGGAGCTGACCTCGGCGACGTTTTGGTAGAGGCACACGGGATGGGGAACCAAGAAGTCCCGGTGCGTTGCATAATACTCTTGGGGGAACCATCGGGTCCCGGTGTTTTTCCGGCTTTCATCAGGGAGATCGCGCCATGTACCTCCTCCGGGGTAAAGGGGAGGTCCAAGACATCCGCTTCATCCTTTGCTAGGCATGGGAGCTGAACATCTGCTTGGCAGAGCACGTCTGTGAGGGCAGCTTCTGGTGTGCGAGAGGAGCACGGCTAGGCATAATAATCAGCAAATGCCTCTGCGATTACAGGCTAGGTGCGATGGGTGTTACCCGAGGTATCTTGGATTTCAGGGATTATCCTGTTAGCGAGAAGGTAAGAAATCAGACTGTGTAGCAGGCTTTCATTTTTGTCTCCCCACCCGTATACTCGGGTGACGGACGAGCGCTACAGCATCTTGGCAGACTCCAAGGACATCTGCTTGATCTCTTCCCAAGTGAGCGGGAGCTGCCTGTCTTGGTGAGCATCCGGGGTCCCAGTCTGGGCTGTTTCCAGTCGTATGGCTTGTGCCTCAAGGAGAGTCAGCAAAAACAACAATGGGTCTGGGCTCTAATCAGTAAGGCTGAACCCTTATAGCCAAGGAGAGTCAGGCAGTTGCTTTGTGCCAGGCGGTTCGCTTGCACTCGACTGTTGGCCACTCCACAGATAGTGGCTTTACCAGCCTCCCAAAGGATGCCCGAGGAGGGAACCGATCCATGATTAGTGAGGAAGTAGTGGCGCAATTCCACCTCGATTGCCTTTTCAATTTCTTTGCCTTGCAGGAACCACACGTTTAGTCTCCTCATCACCCCAGTGGTATCTGCAGCCCCACCCAGGTGCAGGGAGAGGGCAGAATGATCCGATATTCCCCGGGGAAGGATGTATATTTTGGTTACCCTATGGTACTCCGAGGCAGGCAGGAGGTTCAGGTCAAAGCAGGAGTGTGTGTGGTGGGCCGCTGATGTGTGTGTTGGATGCTTTGGGGATTCCAGATCCTCCAGACATCGCAAAAGCCAAGGGTGATTGGCAAGTCTGCCAGTTTCTTAGCATGGGCTAGTCTATTTGGGGAGGGTATGCCTGTCCCGTCAAGTGCCGGCTGCATAACAGCATTAAAGTCTCCCCCAATCACCATCTGTCCCAGGGGTAGGGAGGAGAGTGCGCCTATGAGATGTTGTAGGGTGGAGGTGAGCATAGTGGGTGGAATATATAAGGATGCCAGATTAAGGATGTTCCCTTCTAGCCTCTCGGACACCGTCACAAACCTTCCCTGGGGAACCCCCACGACCTGGTCGGAAACAAAGGGAAACCCTTGTTGCATTAGAATCGCAACCCCTTGCGAGCCCCGGTCGAACCCAGAGTACCAGATTCTATTGAAACCATAGCATGCGAGGAAGAGGCATTGGGTCCCTAGGAGGTGCGTCTCCTGCAAAAGGAGTATGTCGGGCGCGTGGCTTGGGTGTACTTAAGGACTGCTGTTCACTTGATGCTGTCCAATAATCCGTTCACATTCCAGGATATAACATAAAGAGGCCTACCTGGGTTGGACAACTGCATCGGGACAGGTGCTCGCAATGAGTGGGCCAAAGGGCAGTTGGGGTAAAGGAGGTGCATCACCAGCATGTATACGCAGTGTGAATTGGGTGCTACGTGCTCTTGCAGTGTCGGAGCTCTGAACAAGTGTCGGAGTGATGCAGATCACTAGAAAAGGAGACCCTGACAGGTTTGAACCTAAAACAACCCAGAGGACAATGGTCCCAGCCCTCCCTCTCAACCCACCCCCGCCCTACACTTCCAGAACTGAAGCATCTGTCGCCCTGAAAGGAAAAAGAAAATTAACAAGTACAATTTAGACTGAAACGCCTAACCGGGGATTGTGTGGCAATAGTGGACCCCTCCACATTATCGGATACAGCAGTTTTTGTGTCTTTGCCTCCGTGGGTTACCTGGGCCAAGGGCTATACCTTTCCCAATCTCAGCCAGTCAAGAGCTTCTGTAACTCAGCTTTAAGATGCTTGTTTCAGTCCTTAGATTGTCAGACTTATGGAGAGATCAGTTTCAGAGGCCGTTGGATCTGGGTCTTAGGAGAGTTCAGGATCGCAGTGCATGGCCTCCATGGAGCTGTGCCTGCCCAGGCCGCGTGAAGCCGGGGGATCTGTGTCAGTTGTAGTATCCCGAGCTCTTGAACCAAGCAATGCAGGCGACCACTCACGCGGTCCACGACCCCTGCGGGACCGCGTGCGCCTCCTCTGTTGCCAGGGGGGGTTGGGGGGGTGGGTCAGCCCTCATCGCTCCGGAAGGTCCGGCCGAGCACGCGGATCGAATTCGAATGAGCCTCTCCTCAGTCAGCCAGGTCCATGCCGACTGTGGTGTCTCGAAAAAGAGCGTCTTGTCTTTAAAGACCACCCGGAGGTGGGCAGGGAAGAGGAGACTGTACCTCAAGCCCAGGTTACGAAGCTTCTGTTTAACCTCATTATAAGAGCGATGCTGTGCTTACACCTCTTTATTATAATCTGGGAAGAGCATCACATTGTGATTTTGAACCTTCAAGGTACCCTGGGCCCGGGCAGCAGTCAGGATGGCGTCCCTGTCTTTAAAGTTCAAGATTCTGGAGGTAATGGGCCTGTGCGGAGCACCGGGAGGCCTGGGGGACAAAGAGCGGTGGGCTTGCTCGATAGCGAACCAGGGTGATAGTTTTTCCTTGGGTATCCAGGATTTCAGCCAGGTTTCTACAAAGGCAGCTGCTCGACCCTGCTCGACCCCCTCGTGAAATCCCACCAAGCGCAGGTTATTACAACGTGACCGGTTTGTGATGCTGCTCCTTAATGTGTGTTTGGAGGTGAGTTACATGGTCTTTCAGCTGCTTGAGGTTGTCTTTGACGGTGGAGATACGGGATTCCGCCTCGGAAATATGAGCCGTGGCGTTTTGCAAGTCTTGACGAATCAGAGCCATGTCTACCTGGACCTCGCCGATTTTTTACTTCACTGAGGTCTGAGAGGCTCTGATGGCCTGCAGGATGGTCGAGAGGTCTGACACCTGAAGGGGGGGCCCAAGCGCCTTTCCCGCTGGGCCCCGGTCGGCCGTGGTGTACTGATCCATTTTAGTTTGCGTCTGTGCCGCAGTTGATTTAGGTGCACGATCTCCCCCCATCTTGGAGTCCAGAAGAGGGGGGAGGGTGTGCGCCTGTTGAGGTGGAGGCAGCCAACACCCAGGGCCCCATACCGGGGGTGTGGGTGTCTCAAACCCCCAGCCGAAAGTGTTCAAATCGCCACCCCCACATGACCTCCAGGTTCTGCCCGGGGCCTGCTGCTTGGGAAGAGGTACCGTTGGTCTGAGGATGCCAAGGTCTCCGGGCCCACAGGGCTTATAACGGTGGGGCACGGGAGCACGTGAAAAACACGCCAGCAGGCCCTTCAAGGCGTAGCGAAATCTCACCCTCACTTCCACGAGGCCTCCCAGGGAGTGGAGTTAGGGCCCGGGAATGCCAGTGGGGAGGCAACAGCAACGGGGCCACTCCCGATTTTGCAGGAGAGTCAAAGATGGTCACGGCCGCTGGGGAAACCCTATGGGGCAGATGGTCAGATCTCTTCAAGCAGGCCTCGGGGTCTCAAGTATGCAGATAGGTGGGTGGGGACAACCCTCATGCGCGGCCCAGTCTCAGTGTGTAAGGGCCTGTGGATTCCAGGACCCCAGCGGTGGATAGGTTGGTGAGTCTGCTGGTTAGTTGGATGACCAACGGCTCAGAGGCCAACATGGGGGGAGGAGGGCTCGGGCGCCTCTCCCCGGGCTCCCGCTGCGCGGCACCCACAGCCGAGTGGCCTAACCCCAACCCCCAGGAGCAACGTGGATGAGGGATGTGGCAAGACGAGAGGGGGGGCAGGCGAGGGCCAGGGATCCTCACCTGAGGCACCCCCTGCCCGACCCAAGCAGCCGACTGATCCTACACCCAGCCCCCGGCATCAGTCGCAAAGATAGGCCACCGATGTAAGAGGAACAGTAGGGGGGCCGGGGAGACCCTCTCCATGCTCCCGCTGCATGATTCAGCAGCCGGCTGGCTCACCCCCTGCCACCCGGCATACAGAGCTCCGACCCCCGGGCTCGCCCACATCAACCCAGCAAGGATCAAGAGGGGAGGACTCCCACGACTCTGCCACTCATGCACCAGGGGACAGTGTGGAGTGCCCCCAGACCGGAACACTCTGTCCTGTAGCACCCAGAGCAGGGGGGCCCAGCCACAGCCCCCCCTGCTGCCCAACATGACAGCCAAACTGTAACATCCATTAAAATAATGATGACTCCTTAGTTGCTGTGTCCAAGGGGTAGATTTATTGATCAAATGAAGTTACAAGGTGGACAGGTAAAGAATATAATATAGATGGTAAGTTCCAGCAAAGGCTACACCGGGAGCAGCCACCCTGCTGCTCAGCCTCAGGAATAACTGACAGTACACTTAAACATACACAAATAGAACAGTGGATGACCTCACAGACTGGCTGAGCAGCAGAGTAAAAGAAACTCAGAAAGGATAAGGAAGGAGGAAGAGCAGGATACAACACAAACCCCCAACACTCACACAACTCACCAGGCGGGGGGCGCAGGAGTTGGTCACGGCCCTAGGGCACAGACCGGGCAGACGAGGCCCCGCCTTTGGCAACCTGGGAGGCCTCCTTGTGGAGTGCCATCCGGGAGCCGGAGATGTCGGGGCACACGCCAACTCCTCACAACCTCTTCCCTGTCGGGTCACTCGGTGCGCAGGTCATCCAGTTCAGCAAGAGCCGCATCTCCCCCAGGTTTTCAGCAAACAAGTCTCCTCAGGGCCCCAGGACCGAGTCAGTAGGAGTCGCCATCTTGTGGCCTTGAGGTCTCAGGGGACTGGGTGTCGGAGCGGGCCTCTCCACTCATTAAGCCAGCAACTTGCACCGTCGCTGCACAGTACCCCCTACGGGAGATAGAGGCAGTGAGTTTCGGGAGACGGAAGGCAGCCAAAGGTGATGAGATTTTAAGCGGATGACAGAGGGGTCCGGAGCGGTAAACAACCTTTACAACGCAACTTTTACCACGCAGTGCCTTTACAACGCAACTTTTACAACGCAAACTATTACAACGCATTGCGCTGGTGGGCGCTCTAGGATAGGGAATGTGTTTAATGTACTACCCAACACCTTCCCTACTATCCACGGGGACTGGAGTTGGAATAGTAAACTTAAACAATTCACTATCCAGCGCCTAAAAGCATTATGCGTTGTAAAGGTATTCGTTGTAAATACCGCGTTGTAAAGGCATGCGATGTAAAAGCATGCGTTGTAATGTCATACATCCGTCCGGAGCACTCTTAGATCTTGATGCTTCAGGTCATGCCCCAAAAAGTCACTTTTTGAATGACTTCCCAAGGAGATTAGGACTGGCTCTGAGTTCCATGGTAAGAATTATCCAAAGTCTTGCTGTTCCTGCAATGAAACTTCGTCCGCCCTATCTTATCCTGGGAACCATAAGAAATTTAGCATTAGATGATCTTAGGTGTCTTGATGGAAAATACAAAATAAATCTCTTTTTCAAACAATTCGGCCCAATGTTATGCAATGCTTTAAAAGCTATGCATAGAGATTCTCACTGGATCTTTTTGTGAGTTGGAAGCCAGTGTAATTTAATCAATCCTCGGGAGACCGATTTGTATTTTGGAATGCCTAAGAGCATTCTTATGGCTACATTCTGGAGCATCTGCAGTTTCATTAATAGGTTTTTATTAATGTTGAGGAAATGAGCATTCCCATAGTTCAGTCTGGACAAATCCAATGCTGTAACGACTGGCTGTAGGGTATGAGATATAGGAGATAAGTGAATAGTGTTAAGGATTTTGAATAAAGGTATAGGATGAAGGACTTGAGGATAGGGCTTAAGGGACTGTGATTTATGGTTAAAGATTTGGGGGAAAGGGATTATGGTTTGGGGTTAAGTGTTAAAGGTAGAATGTTAAACATTTATGGGTATAGGTAGAGTACAGTGGCATGGAGTTATGGCTTAAGAATGAAATATTATGGCTATAGCATTAAGAGTTATGTGATACTGGTCTAGGGTTAAGGTTATGTGGTTTGGGTTAAGTGTTAGGTTTTGAGGTATGGTAGGGGATTAGGGGCTAGTGATTTAGAGTAGAGGGTATTGACTGTTTAAGGGTATAAGTTTGGTTTATGTTGAAGTAATGGGTATAGTGCTAAGGTTAGGGGGAAGGTGTTAACCCTTTTTGTTTAGTGGCATCATTGCAAATATGCCGAAATTTAAGACATGTTGATTATTGTTACAGTTATTATTAATCTATATGTTTAAAATAAATAAATTGAAGTGCGATTGACACAGTAAAACGGCACATACTACATTTCAGTAGGGTTGTAGTTTTGAATATTGCAGACAAGGCAAGTCCACAGAGAGAGGGGGAGAAAACTTCACATTTATGTACATTAAAGATATATATCATCAATGTACGGAGATGAAGTGTTAGGTATGGAACATCCATACATATGTACCTGTTTGATGCTCTGGTCACGATAATGTGGCCACTCAATATTCCTTCTGCAACACTCCAGATCCACTGCCATTTCAAAGGGCTGTTATTAGAAGTGTTAAAAAAATAGATACTATTTCTCAGAAAAAGTTTAAATGAACAAGGTACAACCTGTTGACCTTCCCATTGTTAAGTTTGCTGTAAAATATATTTTCACCCTAATTCATACCCGGAGTGACAAGAACATTGTCGAAAATTGCTAAGGAGTGTTTTGCCTTCTTATAGAGTACCGACATTTTTCTAGCTCAGGAATGTTCTCTCCTGTTTGAATCACTTTAACTCTTGGATAACTGAGGTTCTTGATAGTAGTGACTCACTTACTTAAATCATGGTGTCACCTCGCTATCGTGTTTCAGCTTCATGGGTTACTTTGGAGCTGGCTACCATCAAATGCGCCTGCAAATAAATTAAACATGTCATATAGCTATTACTACCCAGAAGCTACAAAAAAAGTCAGGTCTGTTCAAGCCTATTATTAGGAATAGCACAAAGTAAATGCTAACAACCTGACTGAAGGGGGCACTGACTTAGTGAATGGGCACATTAGTCCCCTTTGCTGCTGTATCCTGATTACTCCTTCTGCTGAGCTCTGCACAATCTTCTCTGGGTTCTTTAACTCGAAAATTAAACTGACCATACATTCCTTGATCAGGGAGGTCCCCCCCCCATTCACCAGTTTCTTTAACTTGTGTTTCATTCTCAGAACATAGTGGTACATGCCTCTTTCCTTGTTTTAACTGCATATCCAGGGATACATTGTACTCCAGCCTATCATTTCTTAAGTCTGACTCCCGTCTTGGTTCTTACCTCTTTGGTGTTGTCTAGAGACCATCAGAATCAACTGATCCTGTATGTGAAGCCCTGTGCAACCAATATATCATATCAGCCTTGCTCTCTTAGTGGAAGCAAGCAAGGGTTTTTCCCATTTGAAAATCCTTTTTGTGATCCCTCCATCTTTGACAAATTCCACACTATCTTCTACACATATATGCCTCCTGCCCTTTCAGGCAAAGTTGATGGAAAAGTAAATCAGTAGCCTTTAATACATCTTTGAAAAATTGTACCATCTGGATCTGCTGCAGACATGCAATTTATTTGTAAAGGCATGCGTGGTAAAGGCATCTGAGTGCCAAATATACGTCGGGACGTACTCACAGGTATGGAAGAAGGCAGTTGTCATCCCTCTTAAGAAGAAACCTTATGGTGGCCCCACAGACTTGAATAATCTGCGCCCGGTTTCTCTGTTGTCTTCTCTGACGAAGAACTTGACGAAGCATGTAAACCAGGAACTATCCGAATACCTCCTTGAGCATGAATTCCTGGACCCTTTGCAGAATGGGCTCAGGAAGAATCACAGCACCGAATTGGCGCTTATTGCCATAATGCTACTACTCATAGGTAAGTTGATCAGGGAGGTGTGGCAGTCCTGGTTTTGCTAGACCTGTCAACAGCCTTTGGCACCAAATCTCCATCTCTGCTGGTGCAGAGGTCGCAGCAGGTCAGGCTGAAGGATATAGCCCTGTGAGAGGGATGGTCGGAAAGTAAAGTGAGGAGGTCTTATGTGTGGCTGAATGATGGCTTCATTTATTGAAAAGTACCACAAAAAAAATAAACAATTGAACAACAAGGGTCCGGTATGAGGGTCTTCGTCTTCTTCTATCTCTCTTGGGCTGAAGATGGATTTTTTTCTCTTGGTAAGGCGTCGATGTGGCACAATGTAGCGGAAAAAGAAAAGAAAGGCGGTCAAGGTCACTGTTTTCTACAGGAAGACTAACGAGAGGGTAGCTCACGTTCCACCACCTACTGCCAACGTGCTCATGGAGGGAGAGAACCCAAAATTCTAAACCAGGTGACATTTATAATGAAGATAGAAAAAAAGGTTTGAGCAATGAAACAGATGGGAGTGACCTCTTTTATTCAGTGTCCTCATACTCGGGGTCCTTGGTAAGGCATACGTCTGCCAATATTCCGCGAGACTCTTATGATTATCGCATCTCTTTGGTGCATAACCAGTAGGTAGGGATGACAGGTTGGGGGAGTGCTGTGCAGGTCCTTATTAAGTGCAAAAAGGGGCGGTGTGGCTTGTGTACGGTCCGTTAAAACTGTGCCTACGTTAGTGCCCCGTGTCCCTTAAGTCCCTTGGACTTGCCTTCCCCTCCCTGGCGGCACGCTTTGTGATAGCGCTTCAACTCCTTTTTGTTGGTCAGATCAGCAGTAGGAGAATAGTCCTTTCTCCATGCTCTCTCTAGTTTTTTGCAATGTGATTTATCGGTTTTTAGTTGGTCATTAAACCAAGGGGCTGGAGGTTTGTGAGTCGTTGGTTTTTTGTTGGACGATGGCAGGCAACTGTTAATGGCTTCAGTGAGCCAGGAGTTAGTACTCGTGGCTACTACATCTACGCTATCCCTATCAGTTTTTTCCTTGGGCAGGCGGGAGTTGAGATGCTGCTTAAAGGCAGCTGCATCCAGCTTTTTCCAATCTCGCGTTAAGGTGGTTGTAGAAAATTTGGGCTGGACCTGAAGATCTCTAAGTGAGAGATATAACCAGATCATAGAGTGATCTGACCAATGAATAGGGAGTGCTGGATGGGATTGTATGTTGGTCAAGTTGGAAAAGATAGGGTCCAACAGATGGCGTCCTTTATGTGTTGGGCCCTGATTGTTTTATTTATTTTTATTTTATTTTATTTTAAAAGTTTTATATAGCGCTGGCTAGACCCGGAGGTATCAGAGCGCTTTACATGAGCATCAGATGTTACATTGTTACAAAGGTTACACAGTTCTTAGAGCATGGCAACAAAGTTACTTGTACGGTCGAGAAAAACAATAAGCACAAATACGTAAGGGGAAAAGAAGGCAAGTTGAGAGATTCAGGGGGGCTGGAGTAGGGGAAGTAGGCAGATAAAGAAGGTGGGAAAGAGGAGGTGTAGGGTGAGAGACACAGCATGGGGAGAAGAGGGGAAGGGTGACGGGGACACAAACCGGTAGACGAGTCAAGGCAACGTCCAAAGTCCAGTAAGCTGTGATCCCAAGGGAAGTGGTATCCCTTCCCTATCTCTATTGCGAGAGGCTCCCTTTACGCAGTGGACTCTCTCAGAGAGGTCTCCGAGACTCCAAGGCCTACATACTGGATCCTTCCCCAAAAAGGGGAGAGGGAGTGCTTTGGCAAGGGGTGCCATACCATACCTCAAGTGTGAGTGGCTCCCTTGGCGCAGTGGACTCACTCAGCGGGTTCGCTGAGACTCCAGAGTATAAATATTGGATCTTTCCCCAACAAGGGGAGAAGGAGTGCTTAGTTAAAGGGCACAGAGGACAGGGGGTAGGCAGAATAGCAGGCAAGGGGAGAGATTCAGGGGAGAGAGGATAGGGGCTAGGGAAGAGATAATAAGGAGAGACGAAAAGAAGTCTGCCTAAGGACCGACTGGGTAGGTGACGACCAAGGAGGGAATCCAAGGCCCATCTCCCCTATAGCTAAACCAAGTAGCTCCACCGGGCATCAGACAAAGTAGTTCAGTCTCAAAACATTGAGAGAGGAGGGAGGGAGAGACATAAATAGAGTGAGGATGTGGTAGGAGACGATAGGAGAGACGACAGGAAGTGCAACAATGTGGTTCAACAATATACTAGAAGAAGGGGCGTGGCTTGAACGCCGCACAAGATGGCGGCTTGACTCCGGAGCTCCGTCAGTCGTTCACCGGAGCCGGCGATTTTCTCCGCACTCACCGGACCACCGTGAGCGCTGATGCCATATTTCATCGCCGGAACGTGAGGTGAGCAGGGAGACCTGAGCTGCTCTCCTCTATTCCGGCGGTATGCGCTTTTCTCGTCAGTGACGCGCTTCACCTCCCGGCGGCCGCCATTTTCTTTCAATTAGCCGCGATATCCCCTCACCAGCGAGCGCCGCTTTTTTCCTTCAACGTGAGTGATGCGGTTACTTCATGCACCGGCCTCATGCCTTAACGGGCCCCTCTCCTTCTTCATGCCTCATAACTTGTGACTCTCATTATTGGTTTCTTTGAAGAAATACCGTCATTTTCGCTCAGCATACCTCAGCGCTATTCCTCATGTCTGACGCCTTTCTCCACACACCTTGGTGACACGCTAATCTGCATGGAGTCTATTGTACCTTCCAAGTCAAAATAGGCGTTTCAATCTGCAATTCTTTGCCATGAGGTGACATTGTACTCACAATATTTTGCTGGTTTTATCTGAGGAAAGGTTGTATGTTTCAGTGATTACCAATTGGCTGCTTCTCATCATTCCTCGTTGCAGCAGCATTTATATGCTTTTACAGTTTTTCACCATAAAGCGTACCTCCTGCTTCCTATTTACCACATTTTTCTCATCTACTTTTTGTGGTGTCATTGCACTTCCTTCCCCCTGTCATATATGGGGAAGCTCCGTACCCTCAAACTTACAGCCTCAAGAGCCAAACCACAACTTTCCTCGGACTCTGATTCCACAGCGCATATTATGGATGATCCTACTCCCTTTAAACCTAACGCTGCCCAAGGCGCAATCCCTAAAGCTACTCCATCCAGCAAGCTTTTACAACCTGGTTCGACGAAACGTTTGAAAAATAACCCTCCATCTCCAGGCTCTTCATCACACTCTGCGTCAATGGATCTTATTTTGGAGGAACTTCGTGCACTCAAACCCTTCATGACTGAAACCACTAAAACCTTACAATTTCTTCATGACAAGTGGTCTACTTTAGAATCAAGGGTTCTTTTGGTGGAACAATCTACAGAAACTCTTCAATCCTCCTGCGCAAAAATTTCGCTCTTAGAAAAGGATATCTCTCTCCTGAAGCGACAGTCGGAGGAGTTGGAAAACCGCAACCGGAGGAACAACCTACGCCTTTATAATCTTCCGGAACTTACAGAGGGATCCAACCCAACAGCTTTCTTTCAAACTTTTTTACCAAAAATCTTGGATCTTCCTCCTTCCTCCTCTCTTAATATCCAACGTGCGCACAGACTTGGCCCGAAAGTTTCCACTAAACCCCGCGGAGTCATCATGCTATTCCTCAAGTATACTGACCTCCTTCAAGTGCTATCGGCAGCAAAGACTAAAAAACAAGTTATGTGGGAGGGTCACAGGCTATACCTTTCTCAAGATGTTGCTAAAGTCACAGCTGATCGTCGAAAGCAGTTCCTTGATTTGAGACCACGTTTGAGAGCCCTTGGCGCCAGATATGGTCTGCTACATCCATGTCTCTTCAAGGTGAATTACAAAGAAAGAACAACCACGTTTGAGGATCCACTCGTCCTTGAAGAGTTCCTTCGTCGCCATGAAACCGAGAACATGGACACTGCAAGACCCGTTTAACCATCTTTGTCTTATCTGTTTTTACCATGTTTTCTCATTTGTATGCCTCTATGTTTGTTTCTGATCCCTGTATATGATTGAGTGCCTTCTACCCTTGTATATTTTACCTCTCTGGTGCAATGTTCTCGTGCTATTTCTTTATCTCATCTACCATATGTATCTCTAATGTTTTCTTCTACTTTTTATCTTATTACAGATCCTATCCTCGTGTTTCTTCATCCCGGTGTTTGCGTACTTCCCTTCATTTTGTTGCTTCGCTGGTTTCCTCCGGTGTTCGACGATGTGAGTCTCCGTTGTTGATGTCGTCCTCTTCTGACGTCGTCATCCCTCAGTTCTTTTTGACTTGTTCTCTATCTGTTGAGATGTTATTACTTTCTTCATACTTTGCTCTATTTTCTCTACTGTTCTCTTTTTCTCTTCCCTTATTTCAACTCTTTCTCTTTTCTTTCTTTACTATATTCTATTTATTCTCTTCTGACCTTTTTCTCTTACACTTCTTGTTTGTTGTACTTTCACGCTACTATTCTCTTCCTTTCCATACTCATCTTTTAATGTATCTTATTTCATATCATTTTACTAAAGTTACAAATTCCGAGTAGTTACATGGAACGTTAAGGGGTTAAATAACCCCATTAAACGTCAACGTGTCCTAACTCACTTGACACGGCTTAAAGCTGACGTAGCTCTCCTTCAAGAATCCCATCTTTCGGACAAGGAGGCTAGCAAACTTAAACGTTGCTGGGTGGGACATGTTTTTCATTCTCCTGCTTTAGGTAAGAAAAATGGTACTGTTATTTTATGTCATAAAAAGTTAACTGTTTCAGTTGTATCTCATGAAAATGATGATAATGGCCGTTGGGTTATTACTAATCTTCTTATTGATAAAATTCCTATCGTTATTTTCAATGTTTATGCTCCTACAGGTGTAGATACATTATTTTGGCCTGCTGTTTCTGACAAATTAGTTACACTTAATGAACAATATGTTATTTTTGGTGGTGATTGCAATCAAGTTATGGACCCCTTTCTTGACAGAAATTCCAAGGTTAAGTTTATTCCCTCTAAGATGCATTCCCAGTTTATTACTTCTATTCGAAACTATGCTCTAGTTGATATCTGGAGACTATGTAATCCCGATCTTAAAGAGTACACGTTCTATTCCCCCACCCACCACTCTCAATCTCGTATTGATTACCTTTTCCTCAGCAAGCCCCTAGCACAGCTAGCCACTCATTCAGATATTGGTTCCATATTAATTTCAGATCATGCTCCCGTTTTTGTCGATATCGACCTTATCCCCTTCTCTCCTCATTCAGGACGCTGGAGATTTAATAACTCTCTACTCCTAGACCCCATATTCTCCACTAAATTTATAGCTTTTGCCTCTGAATTCTTTACACTAAATCAACTCCCTGAGTCTTCCATTGTCACGGTGTGGGATGCCTTCAAAGCAGCTGCTAGAGGTTTTATCATCAATTTCGTTTCTCAAAAGAAAAAACAATCGATCACCAAGTCAACTCAACTTTTGGATAAAATTAAGAAACTAGAATATACCTATTATAATTCTACCTCTGAATCTTCCCTTCGCGAACTTATTTCTGCTAAAATTGAGTTTAATAAGTTTACCACAAATGCGGCATCAAATTCTCTCCTTAAGTGTAACTCCCGCTATTACGGAGGCCAAAACAAAATGGGCAAACTTTTAGCTAATTACCTTAAAATACGCAAAGAGAAAACGAAGATTGAATCTTTACAAGGTCCAGCTGGTGTTTCTTTGTTCAAAGACGAAGACATATTAGCTCAATTTGTCTCTTTCTACCAAAATTTATATACTCCTGAGTCTAGCCCTAATCCTGATGATCTTCTTTTGTATTTTCAAAATATTCCTTCCCCTCACTCTTCTCATGTTGATTTTCATTCATTAAATTTAGATATTTCCCTCTCTGAGATTTCCCATGCTGCTTCAATCCTCCGTAAAGGCAAAGCCCCAGGACCAGACGGTTTTACCATTGAGTTCTACAATCACTTTTCTTCCCTTCTCCTCCCTAAACTTTTATCATTGTTTCAGTCCTTTGTCGATTCCGGCTCTTCTCAGGGAACTTTTCAAGAAGCATTAATTTGTTTAATACCCAAACCAGATAAGGATCATACTTTATGTAAAAATTATCGCCCAATCTCCCTGGTAAACACAGATTATAAAATTTTTGCCAAAATGATAGCACTTAGATTAGATCCTCTGTTACCAGAACTTATCGGTCCGGAGCAATCTGGATTCGTTAAAGGTCGTTTGTCATCCGATAATTCTCGTGTTTTCTTTAACATTTTGAGTAGAGCCGCCTCTCTTCCTTCCCCGCTAGCTGCCATTTCTCTCGATGCCGAGAAGGCTTTTGATAGAATCGGCTGGGATTTTATGTTTCAAGCTCTTCGTTGGTTCGGTTTCCCACCTAATTTCATTTCTCTTATTTCTTTACTTTACTCTAGCCCCCATGCCTCCATCTTTGCTAACGGTATCACTTCTGCTTATTTTCCCCTTCCAAGAGGTGTTCGACAAGGATGCCCTCTATCTCCTCTTTTGTTCATTCTAGCTTTAGAACTCTTTTTAACCAAAATTAGACTTGACGAGAATATTTCCGGTTTTCAATATGGTCCCCAACAACAAGTTAAATTATCAGTGTACGCTGACGATATTTTATTTTATAGCTCAGACCCTCAAACAACATTACCTTCCTTCCTTAATCAAGTTTCCGCTTTTTCTAATGTATCTGGATATAGACTTAACACGGACAAATGTGAAATCCTCCCCCTGAATCCTTTATGTCTAAAACACCTATTTGATACCTCTGGCTTTTCCTGGCAACCCTCTAAGATTAAATACCTAGGTGTTTGGTTCGCCCCTCGTCTCTCTGATACCCTCAAATTTAATTTCGAATCCCTCTCTACTAAGCTCACTTCTTCTATCAATCGCTGGAACCCTCTCTTTCTTTCTTGGTGGGGTCGCCTGGATTCCATAAAAATGATGCTAGCTCCTTTGATCCTCTACACTATTTCTATGATTCCCATTCGCATCCCTAATCAACACTTCAAGTCGATAGATTCTATTCTGTTGAAGTTTTTATGGAAAGACAAAAAATCCCGCATAGCTCTCTCTATTTTAAAGAAAGATAAATCTTTGGGCGGAGTTAAATTTCCCAATTTTAAATCCTATCACACTGCCTTTTCCTTAAAACAAGCCTTGCGTTGGCTCTCTCCAGATCTTCCGTATTATCCTCCCCTTTGGCTGACGCTTGAATCATCTTTCCTTCATCCTTATGATTTCAATGAAGTTCTTTCCTTCTCCTCTAACGTCACCTCTCTCCGATCTCCCATCATCTCTCACACACGTTCTCTTCTTCATCCTTACTTGTTATCCTCCTACCCTTCTGCTTCTTCTACTCACACCCAACCTATTTGGCATAATAAACACCTTAAAATCCGTAATCGCTCAATCTATTGGAAATCCTGGCATTCACGTGGTTTAAAATGGGTTTCTCAACTTATTTCTGATACTCGCCCTCTTCCCTTTCACTTCCTCCAAACCCACTTTTCGCTACCTCCCTCTTCTCGTAAACAATATTTATCGCTGATCCCCTCCCTTATTCAATATCTTTCCTCCCTCCCTGCTACCAACTCTATTCCTCTACCTTACCTTTCCATCTCTAATGCTCTCGACCAATCCCCCTCTGCTTCTTTTCTCTATAAATCTATACAATTATCTACTGACCGCACTAAATCTAAGATTGAGTTGGCTTGGGAGGAAGATTTGTCTCAAAACTGGCCCCCTAATCTTTGGGATAAAATTTGGTCTAAAATTCATGGTACATCTAGAGCTGCCAATACTACCCAAACCTTATTTTTTGTCTATAATCGTACGTTATATACTCCCGTAATTTTGTCTTCTTTTTCCTCAGACACCTCTTCCACTTGTTGGTCCTGTCCCTGTCCTTTGGCTGATTTGAAACACATGCTCTTTGAATGCCCTCCCATTCTCCATTTCTGGCAATTAGTTTGGTCCCAACTTCATAAAATTTTCCAACTCACTCTCCCCTTTTCAATCCTTCACATTTTTCTAGGTTCCCTTTCCCCTGATCTCTCTAGACCCCACCATAAACACAAGCTTCTCGATCTCCTGATAGCCATTGCTTTTCATCATATTACATCGCATTGGAAACAGGCTAAGGATGTTTCCTTCTCTGCATGGTGGAACGCAGTTTGTTTTAATCATCGTCTAGATACCAATTTTGTCTCCCCTATTTCCCTAGCAATTAAACGTGACCTTCTATGGCTTCCCCTTACCGAATATTTATCCAGAGTTACCAGACTATTTCCCACTTCTCCAATACGTAATGTTGAAGTTCAAAAACCACCGTGAATGTTTTTACCTTAGTATATGTCAGTTTATTGATGCATCCTATGTTTTCTTTTTTTTGACACTTCTACGATATATGATTCTGATGTTTTCCCCTGACCCTCAAAATTCCTGAAATTTTAATATATATTGTTTTTGTTTCACGCTATTTTTATGATCAATTCCATTCCGTTGTAAGAGAGAATTTCTTGTTTTTATAACTTATGATTGTTTCTTCATGTACTGTCTTTTCTTCTTTATGCCTTAATAAACTTCAAACTTAAAAAAACAATATACTAGAAGAAGATCAACAAGTAAACATTAAATCAAACAATCAGCAATACAATTAGGGGAGGACTGAAAGGCGAGAGAAAGTAGTGGGGGTAGGGGAGGAGAGGGAGTGAGGATAAGGGAAGAGACAACCATAGAGACGAAAGGAAGTCTGTCTAAGGTTCACAGCAAAACAGGGTGGGGACACAGGGCAAAGGCATGTGAGGGCCGAGGACAGAAGCTGGAAAGAGTAAGAGCGGAGAGGGGGGAAGGTTGCATAAGGTGCATAAGGTTTGAACAGACAGAGGCACGTATCTCCTGCCTGGAGGCTGTAATGTCTTGTTGGAGAATGCGGGCAGTGAGACTGTTCATCTCGGATGGGTGTAGTCTCTAAAGCATGTGAGTCCTGCTGCTTTGTTCTAGTGTGCCCCATGGTGTCCTGTGTGTCTTATTGTCTCGGGGCCTGTAACACTTCCCCTCGAGATCCGCCGGAACCACCAGTAGTCGCCCAATGTATCCCACAGCCGCAGGCTCTGCAGTATCCCCGCTCTGAGTTTGCTTGAGTCCTCAGCAGTCCCGGACCAATCAAGTGGGGTGGGAGCACCAGTATAGTACCGATCCAAGATTAGTTCCCTATCCAGAGGCTGAGACGTTCGCGATCCCTCACTCAGGCCTTGCGTCACTAGTAGACCCACCAGCAGCAGCCCACGGTTCCCACAGGACAGCAGCACCACTCCCACACCGTTGGGGTAGCTTGTGAGCGCAGTTTCACTCTGTTAGATTCATAGGTCTGCAGACAACCTTAGCAGCACAGTACTACAGAGCCCAAGACAGCAGAACCACAGACTATTGAGAGATCCTCCACATAGTCAAGTCGTGCGTCTGAGGCCCGATAGCAGAGGTGGGAGGGTGAGGCACCAGCACAACTAGGTCGCTCAAGTCCTATTCAGCACCCCTCCACTGCGCCTGCACAATGTCTTTGATAGTCGAGCTTGTTGATCTTCCTCACATATTGCTCTCCTTGTGTCAGCCCCGCACCGCCACTAGCACTCCAGTGATCAAAGTCCCCCGAGCCTCAGTGTGTGCTCCAGCGTTCCCACGCAATCATCACAGACCCCATACGGCTGCAAGCCACAGCAGCGATGCCCAGCAATCTTCTCTCCCATATGCCTAAACACAAACCCGCAATGGGGGATGGGCGCAGGATCCACAAGACGGTGCCAGAGCAATCCCTTTCTCACTGTCTTGCCGCCCCCTCACCTCCCTGAGCGTGTGTCCCTCCGTCGGTCTCTCCCGGGTAGTATTTCCCGCAGTTCTCGGGAGCCGCGACCTCTCTGCACCAATTCACGCAGCAGGGCTTGGGGGGGGATACCACTCCACTAGGACGCGGGCACCACCTCACCTCTCCCGTCGTTGCAGGTCCACCGCGGGTTATCTTCAGCCACCGCGGGGCCCCCACCGCACGGGAGCACCGCAGATCACCCACCGCCGCAGCCGCTGCTCAGACAGCTCCCCAGGGGGTCACGCTCTCCTGATCAGGCAACGGGAGCAAGCGCTTAGGGGCAGTCCACCTCACCTCCTTGGCAGCCAGGCACCGGCGCTCCACAGTCTGAGCCACAGCAGGTGGGCCCAGCAACCCACTAGATGATGCAGAGGGTCAGCAGCTCGCAAGGTGATCAGGCAGTGTCAGTGGTACCGGTGTTCTGCAGGCGCCGCCATCTTAGAGCCAAGCAGTCGGACCACGTAGCAGCGCCGCTGGGTGAATTCCTCAGAAAAGGACAAAGGGTGCACAGGGATGATCGCGCTGCCGCTCCCGGGACCATCCACACACCGCCAGAGCCCAGGAGCTCACAGAGTAGTCGGCGGGAATCAGTGGCGCAGGGGAGCCGCCATCTTAGGGTCAGGCGTCGGCCCCCAAGCCGTCATTGCAGGGTGCACGGCTCGTCAAAGAGCAGGGAGTGCTTCCGAACATTAGCGCTGAAGACCAGCTCACCTTGGGTGCGGGAGAAGATGCGGGGAAACCCAGGGCCCAGGAGCGTCGCCCTCCACTGCTCCGGTGCTCAGGGTCGATCGGTAGCCGCCATTTTAGCCCGCGGCCCCGAGAAGCCTCACGAGGCCGGAGTGAGGACACTCCCGTGATTGGAAAGGTAGGTTAGTGCCACCAGAATGCGCGCTACATGTTCCGGTGTGGAATGTGACCAAGTTCAGCCCCCGGAGCCCCAGGGAACCGGTACTATGAGCTCCTGAAGTGCGCGCGGACTGGGAGACGAGACGGGTCACAACCGTTCGGCTATCTTCCTTCTACCAAAATTTCAATTGTGTAGTACCACATTAAGGGTTTCCAAATCCGACGTTAGGTTAGTACTTACGCTACATGTGGGGTCTTCCAAATGAATGTTTAGATCACCTAAGATCATAAAATTACTGGAGTGTAATAATGCGGTGGCAACAGCTTCTGATAATTGTTGGGCCCACGCATTAGCTGGTCCTGGGGGGCGATAGATTAACAGGCCTGAAAGAGTGTAGTTGGGATGGAGTGCAAGCTTGAAGTAGGTTGCCTCACAATCTTTAAGTTTTGCGGGTTCGAGCAGGCATTGGATATTGCTCTTGGTTATAATCGCAATGCCTCCTCCTTTTCCATTGACTCTATCTTGCCTGAGAATAGTGTAGTTTGCTGGTAAAGCTTCGGCGATATCTGGCCCTGACCTGTCATGTAGCCATGTTTCTGTAAGGAACAGTGCGTCGGGACGTTGATCCATGAGGAGGTCAAAGATTTCACGCCTGTGCTTGGCTAGAGATCTGCAATTAAGGCTGCAGAACTTAAACACCATGTCACGAATTGGCCTGATGCGAGGCAAGCAGCTCCTACAAGGGTATGCGGCGTCCAGACCAAAAGGACACCTTCCGCATGTTCTAGGGACGCTGTCATACGGAAATAAAACTGTGCAATCTGCATTCATGGCTGGTCTAAGGGACATTAATTGGGTCCTCGAGTAGCCGGTCCTTAGGTTCGAAGATTGAGCAGGGGGGCTGGCCCCTGGCCCCGTCTGGGCGCGGATGGGCGCAGACGGGCTTGCCTTTGGCGCGCCGCCGGCGCGGCCGAGAGTTGGTGGCCATTTGTACCTGATGAGGGAGGCAGTTCTCAATGACTAGACCGCCTTCCTAGTTCTCCCAACATGTCCGCTTGCCCCGCTGACTCCCTGGGTGTCCCGCCGCAGCGCCTAGTCGGCTGCAGGGACCGGGGTTCACGTACCGGGGTCATGGTATGCCGCGTGTGCAAATAAGCAACTGTTAAAACATACAATTAAAATATATGGCAGTAAAATGATTGTCCCGGCTTCCGCCTCAGGACCGTAATCAGATACAAATTTTAGAAGTTAAAACAGTGCGAAGAGAATTATCATCCCGGCATCAGCCTCAGGACAGTGAAATGCGCTCTGAAGTCAACCAGCGCCGTGGGGGAGTGAACGAGTTTTAAACCAGCGAGGGCGGCAGTATCAATGACTAGACCGCCCCGGGAGTTCTCCCAACATGTCCGCTTGCCCCGCTGACTCCCTGGGTGTCCCGCCGCAGCACCTAGTCGGCTGCAGGGACCGGGGTTCGCGTACCGGGGTCGCGGTATGCCGCGTGTGCAAATAAGCAACTGTTAAAACATACAATTAAAATATATGGCAGTAAAATGATTGTCCCGGCTTCCGCCTCAGGACCGTAATCAGATACAAATTTTAAAAGTTAAAACAGTGCAAAGAGAATTATCGTCCGGGCATCAGCCTCAGGACAGTGAAATGCGCTCTGTAGTCAACCAGCGCCGTGGGGGAGTGAACGTGTTTTAAACTAGCGAGGGCGGCAGTTCTCAATGACTAGACCGCCCCCCGAGTTCTCCCAACATGTCCGCTTGCCCCGCTGACTCCCTGGGTGTCCCGCCGCAGCGTCTAGTTGGCTGCAGGGACCGGGGTTTGCGTACCGGGGTCGCGGTATGCCGCGTGTGCAAATAAGCAACCGTTAAAACATACAATTAAAATATATGGCAGTAAAATGATTGTCCCGGCTTCCGCCTCAGGACCGTAATCAGATACAAATTTTAAAAGTTAAAACAGTGCGAAGAGAATTATCATCCCGGCATCAGCCTCAGGACAGTGAAATGCGCTCTGTAGTCATAAACAATCATTCATGGTGTTTTGCTTTTTCTATGCATGCTGCACAATGCAGCACACATAGAAACTGCAAAAAACGAAGATCAATTAAGCATTTCTCCTCGTTTCGTCTGTTTAAGACCAGGTTTTCCCTGGCCTTTATTTTGCTTCTGCCCCATATTTACCCCACCCGTGTAACAATGGGTGATGCTAAGTATAGCGTGAAAGGGGTCCTTATTCACAAGGTGGTGTTACGAAAGGCCCTTATTGCCACAGGAACGTATAAAAAAAGTGATGATCCAGTGGCGATAGGAGATTGTAAATATGCCCCTAAATGCCAAGCCTTCTCTTTCTCTGCTCAAATGCGTGGAATTTCATCAAGTTGACATCTGCCAGGCGCCATTACTCCTCTGCTCCAGGAAAGACCTGAACACCCTGACATTCAGGTAAGACCTCACTCTATTCTAAGCTCCGGGATCAGAGATGCACCAGAAGACTACTCTCTTTATTCAACCTCTGGCCGGTCGTTATTCTGTCTATTCGCTTCGCCTCTTTTCGTTGCCTCTGAAACGTGAACATGAAGCTTGGCAAAGGTGTTCCTCAACTGAAAGGAGAGGCTAAGGCTTCGATTGAGAGGGCCATGGTAATGAACTTTCCTCACGCAGATACCCGTATGCACAGGTATCTAAATTACAATTGTTCGAACAATACTCGAACTTCACCAATTAGCAGGCATGATAAGGCGAGCATCTCCTTGATACATTTCTGCAGATCAAACTTCAGTTCAGTTCAGTTCAGTAATCTTTATTTCGAAGAATAAAAAATCCGCATAAAAAGACATTACATAATAAAATCTCATTATATAACATTTCTGAACTTTTGATAAATTAAAACTGTAGGGAGGAGGGGGTACAATTCATACAAAGAATCTAATTATTTACAAAGATAAATTAATTTCTTGTATTTCTCAATCTTACGGCTACTTTTAAAAAGCTTAAAATGGCACATAAAGTATGGCTATCACTAGCTTTCTGTAGGAAAAACAGTGCAGCTCTTGCGTGGCGAAATTTCTGTTTCCTAAGAATGTCAACCAAAAACAAACGCCTAGGATTTCTATAAAATGAACATAAAAGTACAAAATGAAGGGTGTCCTGCGGAGACCTATTGTCGCAACCGCAGGCACCCTTCTGCTCAATTGTTACTGTAAAACCAGCGGGGTAAGCTAAGATGTTAGGTAACAAATTGAGCCTAAAACGGCACATTAAAAATCGGTCATTCTGGCTGTTACATCAGAAACAGATATGGTTCCATTCCCGCCCCATTTCTTACGAGGCCATGAGCTGCTATTGATTTATTTACAGGGCCGAGACCACTTCTAACAGATTCAAATTTTTCTAAGGGCAGTTTTTTGACCCTTAATTTACAACTGCTTGAGATCAAAGACGGGTCACTAAAAAGTTGGCACTGGTCTATATTCACTAAAGAATCTTTCACATATTTTAGCCAAGGAATTTGTAGCCCCTTATCCCTTTGCAAGCAGTCCAAGGCAATTTCCCTGCTCAAAGATGCCTCCGGGTTGGTCCAAATACTAATCCATGCTATAATTGGCCTCAGCTTAACGTAGTCTGAGATGTATGGCATCCCCAGTTCAGCATGGGCAATTTCGGCAGAGGTGGAATGTGGGATTTTCAGGATTCTGCGGAAAGATTTATCTTCCTCTAGTTGTAGTTGCTTGCAGTCCCTGAAACCCCACACCTCCGCACCATACAAGGCCTTTGCTGTGCTAATTGAGCCATATAACGCCATTATTTGTTCTGGACACCAGCGCCCCAGCCTACGAGCAAAGCCTAATATGGCACCATTCGAGGAGACTAACTTGGTACCATGTTCCTCGAGAAGTTGGCTAAATTGAATGTCACCATCAAATAGGAGGCCCAGATAGGGAAAAGTCTTTACTTTACCCAAGGTCTGTGACCCTATCTTAAACACACACTTATTTGCAGGTTTTTTGCCAGCCACCATAACAAAGGATTTATTTAGATTGACAGATAGGTCTAGGCCGGCCATAAACTTAACAAATCCATCCACCAGAAGTTGTAGGGCACTCGGGGTTCGGGCCAGCAGGACCGCATCATCCGCATACAATAGTACTGGGATTTGACGCGGTCCTACTTTAGGGAAATCCACATCTAGGGCGATAAGGGCACTCTCTAAGGCATTGATGTAGAGTGAAAAGAGAAAAGGGGCGAGTATGCACCCTTGCCTTACTCCTCCTGAGCATAAAAATTGGTCAGTACGCCCCCCCTCTGGGCTAAAGCGGACCCTGGCGGTAGTGTTCCAGTGCAACTCTTTCAAGATATTTATCAACCCCACATCAATGCCTAACTTGTGCATCATGGCCCACAATTTAGCCCTATTGACATTGTCAAAGGCTGCAGCCAGGTCCATAAATCCCATATAAACCGTGCCCTTACTGGCTTTTGTATATTTAGCAGTAAGGAGGTACAAATTCAGGCACTGGTCACTAGTTGATTTCCCGGCTCTGAACCCGTACTGTATCAACTATTGTTTGATGCTCCTCTGTCCACTCCATGAGCCGATTTAAGATCACTCGACCTAAAATTTTGGCCGAGACATCAATGAGCGAAATCGGCCTGTAGCATTTTGGATCGTCCCTGGTCCCTTTCTTAAAAATGGGGACGATCAATGCAGTGAACCAGGAGCGTGGTAGCCCTGATTTAATGGCCGCATTTAAAACCCTAGTTAAGATTGGGGCCCATAGGTCTATATTGCCTCTATATAGGTCCGGTGGGGTACCATCCGGACCAGGGGCTTTATTCGGGGTCAGCCCACGGATCGCATTTGTTATCTCCTCTAGTGAAAGGATTATTTCACCACTCCGGGTACCCTCCCATTCACCCTCCTGAATTGCTAATTTAGACTTATTGTATAGACCTTGGAAGTGAGTGACCCATTGGTCTGGCAGGATGTTGGTGCTAATCACCGGGGCGGAGTTATCTTTGAAACAGGGCCTATTTACAATTCTCCAGAATTCTGCAAAGTCCCTGTTTTCTCCCGCCTCTCTCAGTTCTGCCCATACTTCTGCTTGTAGGACGTTCTTCCTCTCCTTTACTTTAGTTCTATAAACTAATCTACAATTAGCCACTTCTGCCTTGTTCCTTGGCTTAGCTTTGAGGCAAGCTTTTAGGTTCCTTAAAGCTTTGGAACAGCTCTTGTCGAACCACCTTGGTTGCTTGGAATCCGTTCTCGAACCTTTTGCTTCCAGCAATTTATCCACTAGATTTGTCAAGGATGCAAAAGATGCAACTAGTTCTGGTCCTTCTATTAGGGGGTCCAGACAATCTTCAAACTGTTTTCCTCCTTTTTGAACGTATCCCTGTGAGAGTTTGTTTATGTGAACAGATCTCTGGAGCTCGGAGGTATCCCCTGACCAGATCCATCAATGAGCGAAACACAGGTGAGCAGCTGCGGCTCATGCAGGGAAGAGCGGTGGGCACTGTGGGATGGATTTCCACAGACGATGATGCTGGAAAATTAATTAAATAATTCATTTTCATTGTTTGTCAAAATCCCCCCCATCCACCCCACCGTCCCCACTCTTACCTGCACGGGCCGCGGCTGCAGGTGATGCTCAGTGCTCAGAAGTAGTGATGCAGTGCAAAGGAAAAAAGCAATTGTCAGGGATGAGGCCTGTCTTTCCCTACATGGGATACACCAGTGCCACCTACTGTTGCACCCACTCTGGAGCATGATGAAGTTTGTGGTATACATGGGATAGAGGGCAATCGGTGTGCTGGTGATCCACAGTGCTTTGAGTGGAAAATGAAACAGACATTTGTAGCTCTTGGGCTATTGATGGCTCTCTATATTTACCTCTGTTAGAAAAAGGAGAGTCATCCAGACAGAGGGTAGACCACCATCTTCAAATCAGGCAGGTGAAAATGTTTCCTGACTTGAAACTTACCAGTGTATGTTCCTTCTTAACACTGGCGACGGAGGAAGCTTGCGAGGGACAAACCTGCCGCCAACTCTCCTTCTGAACCCACAAATTGCCATCTTCTCCTCTTCGACTGCTGTCCAGAGACCAGTGAAGTGGCGTCTTCCCCTGATTCCTTCTCGACTCGACTCTCCTGCTGTTGCAGACTCTCTGAGACATCCTACACCGAATTTGGGCAATTTTGGGTAATTTCAGCTTTTCCAACTGTTGCCTCTCGTGAAGCTGGCCCGTGCGCTGTTTGTGCACACTGGCTGCCGCCACGCGTGACTCATGCTCTCCTCCTTGTGTCATACGCACGCAACGTAACATGCGCTATGTGCGTCCTTCTTTGTTTTCCTGTCTCCTTGGCAATGTTGCTCAGTGAAGCACAGTCACCGTTAACTCAACACAGCGGCAAAGGAAATTGAAATTGAAGACTCGCTGCGGAATACAATCACCGCTAAGTCAATACAGCGGTTGATTGAAGATTATTATAAAGCATTTCCGATTTGTTTTTGATTCAAGAGAATTACAGGTATTATTTATTGCCTTATTCTTGACTTTTAAAAGCTGCCTATGCCTACACTCCATGATTTATAAACTTGTACTACTTGCATTTTCCTCACTTATTTGACTTTGACATCTCTGACATTTGTAAACAAACTTTAATATAGACTATATTGTTCATTCACTATTATTGAACCATTTACACCTAAAATTCAATGGCTGCTACAACAATGTACCAACCACCTCCTTTTCTTTGTGAAAAAGGTGAACCATTTTTGCCATGGAAGAGGTGGAGACTACTCTTTGATTCTTATTTAATAGCCATTGGTGGTGAAACATTTTCAGCCCATAGGAGACAAGCCATTCTCCTTCATAACCTTGGTGTAGAAGGACGCAACGTCTATGAGAGTATTGACGTGATTCCAGTTGGCGAAGGAGATGGTGAACCATCTGATGTATTCGAGATGTCTACAAAAATGTTGGAGACATATTTTGGTTCACGTATCAATGTTGTGTTAGAAAGACACAAGTTTTTCATGAGGATACAAGAACCTAATAAGAAAATTGGAAATTATATAGCTTCTCTAAAAACGTTTGCTTGAACCTGTGAGTTTGGAGATCTTACAGACTCATTGATACGTGATCAGTTAGTCAGGTGCACTAACAGTACAGGATAAACTTTTGTCTAAAAACCCTTCTCTCAAGGAGGCTGTAGCCATTGTAGAAGGGATGGAAAACACCTCAGGTTGGGTTAAAGAGATGAAAGTTCACAAAATTCTAACTGATACCACTCCGACTCCTAGTAGTATTCATGAATTGTCTCAAAAGGAGACTGCTCAAGACACTGTCGACAACGGCTCTAAAATTATGCTTGGAGTCAGAACCAAACCATCCATGGATTTTTCGAAGATAAAATTCTACAGGTGTGGCAGCACCAATCACTCTTCCAATTACCCTAATTGTTATGCAAGAAGCACAACTTGCCACTAGTGTGGGATTAAGGGTCACTATGCCAGAGTATCAAAGTCCAGTGGGGGGGGGGGGGGGGCACAGTGCGCACTGTGGAAAGTGTGGAAACTTTCGATACCTCGAGATCTGTCATGCTGAGTGTGCGAAGTGATGGCATGGTTGATGCTGATATCATCACTGTGCCAGAGTGTGAGATGATGATTGGTGACAAGTTGATTGTTGTTTTGGCAGACTCTGGTTCTCCATTTACGATGTTGGGGAATGAACTGTGGGACAAGAAATTTCCTGACATTCGACTTGCTGCCCCTGACATCAGATCTGTTAGTTATGGGGGGGTCGCATATTGATGTAATTGGATTTGCTATTATGAAAATTAACTTCAAAGGAAGAGAGACTATTGGGAAGATTTATGTCACCAAACGAGGTGATAATCTTCTTGGCTGGAGGCATCAGAGAGATTTGGGAATAATTCTCAACCCCAATGCTAGATTTCCAGCGGAACAAGTCATGCTGGTTGATCAATTAGGAATTTCTAACAAGTTTTTCGATGAGTTCCCTCAACTCTTCTCTGACAATCTTGGTCTTCTCAAGAACTTTAAACATCGTATTGTACTCAAACAAAATGCAACACCTCTGCTACACAAAGTTAGAAAGGTTCCCAACATGATGCTTGAGCCGCTCAGGAGTGAACTTAAGAAACTTGTACTTTTGGGTGTCATTGAGAAAATTGAATCCTCGGAATGGTTTTCCCCAAAGGATGGAGGAAAATGCATTAGGATGTGTGTGGACCTGAGGAGTCTAAATAAGTGGATATGGGTTGACCGCCAACCCTTACCTAATATCTCTGAGTCAATCAATATGCTTGATGATGCCAAGGTTTTCAGCGCTCTAGACTTGTCCTCGGCCTATCACCAGGTGCCCCTCCATCCTGAGTCCAGACACTTAACATCTTTTGTGACGCCACTTAGGGCCCTCCGTTTTGTAAGGATGCCTTTCGGATTGGCATCGGCAGCTGCCTGTTTTCAACGAATCATGAAAGTAGTTCTTGGGGATATTTCAAACGTCATGTTTTTCCAGGGTGAAATTTTAGTCTATGGGAAAGATGATGTGGAACATGATGGAATTTTAAAGACTGCCTTAAAGAGACTGAGTGACAATGTATTGACTATGAATAGAGTTAAATGTAAAATTGGTGAATCTTCTGTCACTTATCTGGGACATGTTATCTCTGGAGAGGGTATCCGACCTAAATTGGATTTAGCTAGGAGTATTGTAGATGCTCCAGCTCCATCAGACACAGAGCAAGTCAGGTCCTTCCTTTGACTTGCTGAGTTTTATTCTAAGTTTGTTCCTGGTTTTGCCTCAGCTGTTGAGTCCTACAGAGCTCTTCTGAGGAAAGGCACGCATTTTAATTGGTCCCCAGAGTGTGTTTCAGCCTTTTGTTCCGTCAAACAAGCAATTAGTAAGATGCCCACACTTGGTCACTTTGACGCTAAGAGAAAAACTCTCTTGACTACTGATGCAAGTTTTTGTGGCCTTGGGGCGGTACTCTCTCAAGTTGATGAAGGTGTGGAAAAAGTCATTGCATTTGCGTCAAGAGCATTAAAAAAAGCTAGAGCAGCAGCACTCCTGTATTGAAAGAGAGTCTTTAGCTATTGTTCGGGCGATTAAACATTTTAAGTTTTACCTTTGGGACATTCCCTTCTTAGTTAGATCAGATCATCGCCCTTTAGTTCAAGTATTCTCATGTGCAGAAAGTGAAAGACTCACTCCTAGACTTAAGCGTTGGAATGAGGGGTTGGAGGAGTACAACTTTCAAGTACAGTATCTTCCTGGTTCTGCTAACAAAGCAGCGGATTGTTTATCCAGACTCCCTGTAGATTCTGGTATTGATACTTTGGACTGTGATGCTGTCAATATTTGTTGGGTGAAAGAGCCAGCCATTCAAGAGCTAGAATGGGAAGAAGTCTTGTTGGAAGATGTGTTGCTTCCTGTGGTTAGGGATTTTGTTGTTAAAGGGTGGCCTGACTGCAAGAAATTTGATCCTGTTTTACTACCCTTTTGGTCCATTAGGAGTGAGCTCACAATATGTCAAGGTCAGCTCATGCGAGGTGACAGAGTGGTGCCTCCAGATGGCTGAAAACTTAAGTTGGTGAATCTTGCTCATGAAGGACATCTAGGGAGAAATCTCACAAAGTCTAGGCCATGAGAGAGGTATTGGTGGCACAAGATGGACAGCCAGGTTGAAGAGGTTTATCAAGGAATTTTGTCAGTGTGCCTCCAGTGATAAATTTCATGTAACCAATACTACTCCTTTTTCACCTGTTGAGGTTCCGCTTGAGCCTTGGATCAAACTTGGTTTGGACCTTATGGGCCCCTTTGAACTTTTAGGTTCTTCAGAGAGATTTGTGATTCTTTTGGTAGATTACTCTTCCAAGTGGGTGTCTACAAGATGTGTGAACTCTATTAGCACTAGGGCTGTCATTGATTTCCTGAAGGATGAATTTGCTTGTGAAGGTATACCTAGATTCCTCATCACAGATAATGGGGTGCACAAGAGATGCAAGAGTTTCTTAACGATTATGGCGTCACTCACCACAAAACTGCGCTTTATGCACCACAGGCAAACGGATTAGCGGAACGAATGAAGAGGGTGGTGAAGGCATGTATGCAGAGGTCTGTTGAGAGAAAAGTTTCTCTTAAGAATGTGTTGAGAGATACCTGGTGGGCCCATCGCATTGCTCTTAATGTGGTGCTGCAGAAATATCCTTTTCAAATATTGAGATGGAGGGTCGCATTGTCAAAACTCAATCCAGCTTGATTGCCTCTCATTGAGGGTCCTAATTTGGATAAGGAGGAGGTGGATGCTAAAGTCAAGTCTTATCAAGCGAGGTACAAGGACAGATTTGATTTGAAAAATTCTACCAAAGCCAGAGCATGGATGGTGGGTGATTAGGTGCTTGTCAAAAAACCACGCTGGCATAAGAAAGGTATCAGTGAGTTTATGGACCCTTTTGTTATCACTTCAGTCTACAGGAATGTAGTTACAGGGCATAATGGATGCAGGTGGAGTATGTCTCGGTTGGTAAGATTTAAAGGTGATAAATCCTTGTTTCCATCATGTTCAGATAATGTGCCAGGTCCAACCTTTCATTCACGAGGTCCTTCTCTAAGTTCTTGTGGCCCTCCTAAAAGTTTTGAAGACTATGAGATGTATTGAAATTATATATGATGCTTTGCATTATTTATGCCATGTTTTTGCTAGAGCATTTCCTTACTTCCATGCCTATTTTCCTCTCTTCTTTTTTTTCTTTTCCTTTTGATTTTTGTAAGGGGGATGTGTTATGTTTGTTCCAGAGCTGCGTGAGTCAGAAATTCCATCTCCATGGTAGCTCCTTGTGTGGAGACTGTTACTACCGGAGATTCAAGTAGGCTGGCAGCTGGAGTTGGTGGTTCCCTTCATCAAAGAATAAATAACCTTGGAAACTTACCAGTGTATGTTGCTTCTTAACACCCTCCCGGTGAGAGAGAAGGTGAGTTGCTTTGCCAAGAGGTTTGATCTGGTTCCCTGCTGCTGATCTGGTGGTGAAACCTTAACCTGACCATGTAGCCTCCATAAGACAGGCCCATTGAGAACAGAAGTGCCTAGGGGTGGTATGTGGCTAACGGACTAGTCAAAATCTTTCTTCAGCTTTTCCATAAAAGATTAACATCGCGGGATATAGAAAGCACATGGGACACAGCTGAGATCCCAATCTAATTGCTCCAAAGGAGATAATCAAGTAGCAAAATAAATCTGTGATCAGTCTCCCAAGCTCTCATTACCCTCCACAATCTTGATAATAGAGACGGTGTGGTAGGTTAATAAGAACACTGATGAGATGGTTGTGAAATTCGATAAAGCGAATGCAGCTAGCCTGTAATTGGGGCCTAGGGCTGGAGTTTAGGGCTGGAGTCTTAAGCAGAGGGAATTTAAGGGCTCAACACTACCCTGATGAGGGAGAATATGGCTCTATCAACCCATATGCAATGCCTAGGAAACCATGGGAGAGCAGACAACCTAAGGATCATTGGATTCCCATCTGGGGTTGATGGGATAGGCTTTAGGTGTATTTTAGAAGCACAGATAGATAAACCTTTCACTTTAGAATAAGAGGGTCTTTGGTTCGACATTTTGTGGAGGGACACTAGTTTGGATGTGCAAACATTTTTTTTACAGGAGAAAGAGAGGGCTGACAGTGCTCGTTCAGCTGAGGGATGACAGTTCAGGAGAATATAAAGAGTTAGGAAAAATGGGAAATATAAGTACTAGAAGAGGAGAATCAAAAGCTACAACCCATAAAGTACACATTTATTGCCCTTTAAGTGAAGGTGTATAATTTTTCTAGTTAAATCAAGTGTTGACAGGAAGAACAATAGGCTACAGATGAGGCTGCCTTATTGTTGGATGCCCAGCAGGGAAAGGGAGGAGAAGAGAATGTGAAAGAGACACAAGATTTGAGTTCAGATTCAGGCTTGTTTTCTTTTACTACTGATCTTTTAAAACAGTCCTAGAGGTGTACCTCGTTTACTATGCGTATGACTGTGCAAAAGCCTATAGGAAATAAAAAAATATCATTCCCCATGGATGATTCCTACAAGACACTTAGGGCCTGAGTATGATCTTGTTAGGAAAGCCCTCTGAACAACTCGGTTCCATAGAGCTTTCCAAGCGAATAGCACTCCGGGAGTCTGTGTGACCAATTTCAATGCATCCGTATAGTGACGGACACGGTTCGCTCGGACTCCCATTGAACACTATGGGAGCCTGTGTACCAAATGCGTACAGGCTCTCATTGCAAAAAGGGGTGGGTGGGGAAGAGTGCACCCTGTGGTGGGCACCCCATGGTGTCCGCCACACTGTGCATGCATGGAAAGGGAGATCCATGGGTAACCCCATACGACGAATTCGGATGGCCTCGGGAGGAGGGGGCGCCTGCTACAGCCCCCTGAAGTCCGGTTCCCAGAGCCATTTTGTCTTGGCAAAACCGAGTCGAAACGGCTGTCAGAATCATGCATCATACTCGCTCGTTCGGAAACCGGCTCCATTGTGCGGCGCGATTTGGCTGCGAACAACTCGGACTGCCAGGATCGGGTTCGGAACCGATTTGGTCGGCGTAGACGAGATCTTCGCATCATACTTGGCCTTTCAGAATGGGGGACGATTCAGTCAGAAATATAGGCTCCGAATCGGATTTGTTCTTTCCGGAACCCATCTGGAGGCCTTCCTAACAGGATCGGAATCTGGCCCTTAAAAAGAAAAAAGCTTATGTAATGTTCTCAGAGAAGAAGCTACTATTATTTTCAGATAGTCACCAGGGGCACACTCTGAATTTCACAGCCATCAATCTACAAAGCAGTGTCACAGAAACACTCAGACCCCATGTAGCATGGTACTTTGGTGTACCAAGCCGTATTTCAAACACTGCCTTGTGTGGTAGCATTTGACTGTGATGCGCGCTAACAGGGTTTCTAGATGTATGCAAAGACACAGCTTTAGAAACTGTGATTTATTTAGGTGAGGCACACCACAGTGCACACACTACTCCACACGCAGGCACACACACAAACACACACACATACACACACAAACACACAGACATGTACACACATATACACACATACATGCACCAAGGACACAAACAAAAACAAGCACACAATTCGGCACTCAGAATGCCAACAACTCATGATGTCCTGTATCAAGTCTACAGGTGGCAAGGACAAAGCACTGAACATGTTTCATGATTTCCCTTGACAATTATCATAGACACCACAAAAGGTAAGGGCCAGAATGTTGTAAGAAATCCCCAAAGACCTCCCTCTGGTAAACTTGTGCCAAATTTTCATTTATGATTTTCAGTCTTCTTGCTCAATGGTAACCTCCTCTCTCCTGAACCAATTAATCCCACCCTTGGGTAGGCACTAACCAAATTATTTACAAAACAAACATTAATATTGAGCTGGCACAGTAAAGCTGGTGTAGGTTTCAGCAGGCAGTACTTGTCACAATGATAGCAGATTTCAGCTGGTAGTCCTGGTTCAAGAGCTGAATTGCGAAATGTGTGTAACACATGATGCTTATACGTCTAGGGGCATATTTACTGAGAGTTCATCCAACACAAGGCACAAAGCAAAGTTGTTGCCCTACATTGAGTGAACAGGGGAGAGCTGCACATCACCATATCTTCTAAGAAATGGTGCTCTTCCGCTCTCTATCTGCACTGGTGCACTTGAGGGTGCCTACTGCCAAGGCAGGGACACTTGTGCCATGCTGTAAGGGTTCTTGTGTTACAGAAAGGATTGCTTTTGTGCAGGCAGGAGAACCTTCCGCACAAGAATAATCCGAAGAGGCAATTTCCTCTTTCTAAATGTAATGTAAAAGCAACATGTATAGAAGGACGAAGTATCAAGGAGAAATAAACAGATTTCTCCTCCTTACGCCTTTCTGTAGTAATTGCACCATTTTGGCGCAATGCCAGGTTTACCACCGTTAGTGGATCTGGGATTGCATCAACTTCCATGGCTAGATAAATGGGAGCACCCATGCACCACTCATGGAAAACATACCACGATGAAATGTAACGTACAGCAACACAGCGAAAGCTGTTGCATTGTGTTACATTTCTTTTCACAGTCACGCAAGGTGGATCAAATATTTCCTTGTATGGCTTTGTAAATCCTATTTAAGGACTTGCGTTGCCTTGCAACAACTTGCGTCATGGAAGGACATCACACGTTGTTAATAAATCTGGGGTCTAGGTTTTGGCTTTTTTAACCTGAGGAAAGAAAGGAGAGCCTGAATGGAGGTCATCCTGTGACAACAGCTTTCAATTAGACATTTAATAAATTATGTTTTTAAAAAATCCACCTCTGACGTACAAGAAAAAGGTATCACTGTTTCCTTCCGCCATATTACATTGGTACGTGAAACTGGTTAATTCTAGGCTTGACTACTTTCACTCACCACTTCTAGGGATGTCAGAGATACTTTTTTGTAAGCCTTAGATTGCTTAAAATGGGGAATTCAAAATGGTACTTCACATATTACAGCAGTTATGATATGTTAAGTGATGTAGAATTTGTTGTGTTGTTGGTGTAGTGGATACAGTCAGTACAGACAAATATGCTATTACATTGGATGAATTAATAGTGTCCTTGAATTATACCATTTTGAAAGAGGTAGAGCAGTATTTATTTCAGGTTTGATAACGAGAAAGACAAATGAAGGAATATATTAAAGTTTTGCGAAGTTGAGGAGGAGCTGAACATAAATAATAATAATAATAATCCTGAGCTTATACAGCGCCTAGTTACACTAACCAGTGTGTCCCCGCGCTAGTCATTGCCTTCTGCATCCCACCGTTTCAGCTTCCACAGGCCCACCCAGATAAACTAGTCCCTAGGGAAAAGATAGGTTTTTAAGTCCTTACGGAAAGCCACCTCCGAGGTTTCCACACGGAGCCTGAGGGGCAGGGTATTCCACATACGGGCCGCCAACAAGCGAAAGGACCTACCTCCAATTCTGGCCCTTCTGGTTTTGGGAATCTGCATCATACCAGCACCCTGCGACTTCAGCAGCCGAGTGGGAGTGTACGATGTGAGCAAATTGCGCAGGAAACAAGGGCCTTTCCCCTGCGCAATCCTATGGCTGACGCAAAGAGCGTTAAACTGAATACGCTCCCTAATGGGCAACCAGTGAAGTGTCTCCAGAGCTTTTTTAGAGGTGGATCTCTTAGGTAGCAACACTATGATATTTTATTGCATTCTTCAAAGTGCATCAGGTATGTTACATAAACTAATTGCATTGTCCATAAAGGACAATTTGTCATGACCTGTTCTTAAAAGAAATTATGTGCTAATTGTTGGCAACTTAGTATAGATAGTTAATTTGATATGTTTGTAGACTGTGAATGTTTGACTTCAGACTAGGATTATGGAACTGGAAGTTCTCTTTTGACAGATTCGGGATTTGTAAACAAGCCACAGAAAAAGTGGCCATTGACTCTGTAGCACCTATTAACAATTTTACCACCTCTCATGAAATATTTAATTGCTATAGTTGACTGTTTCTCAAGTCTGGCAGACTTACATTTGTAGCACTCCTAAAGCAGCTTGTGGTATTAGTGATTTACAGAAAGGACTTCTATGATTTATTATCTCTGATAATGAATTTCAATTCCTTCATATCTTCAACATTGTAAAATATTTCAGTCTCCTGCAAAATAAACATGTTAATAAAGTTAACCGGGAGGGTAATGAGGCAATGATTCCATCTAGTCTTGATGTTGTGTAAATCCTAAAGGTCAGATGACATTGCACCACATTCAACAACAGGTTTTTCTCCATTTAAGTTATTGAGAGAAAGAGAACCAGTTACCAGACATCTGATCTGCTGGTTGACTAATATTTGTAATCCTGGTGTAGGCCAAGTGGAAATGAATAAGGTAATAAAGAGAGTAATGGTAAATCAACAGAAAAATAAAGATTTATATGACAAACATAAGCATGTTAAAAATGAACATTTGTGCGGGAAAATGGATAAATGTGAAAATTCCTCATTGGATAAATATAATGCTTGAGATTTTCAGGATTATTGATTTCAGACATGCAGTATGCCTTGAAAATGGTAGGCGGGGGAAGCAAAAGATGAGTAGTCAAATATAATACTTTGGTGCTATCCCCTTCACTATAGAATACAATGAAATCACATTTGCTAATCTAGAACTTAATCGCTGCACAAATTTATCATCTGACATTAGCAGTAGTGATATGAAGGGGTTCTGGACATAAAGTTCGAATTCCCCATTATTTAAAGATAATGAAGGGGAAGTAACATGTCTGTAGAGAGGAATATGCGCACCCAGAGATGGATGTACGTCAGAACCATGCAGACGTTTTTCCGCATAGCTATAAAATGTGGTTCAAACCCCACAATGCATTCCATTACCCCGAAAGTCGTTACAACGATTTGCCTTAGGGAAAGCATTGGAGTTGGAACAGTATAATTTACTATTTCAACTCCAGTCTGTGCAACATGGTCCAACATCAATCCAACAATGCTTCCCCTTAAGGCAAGTCGTTGTAACAACTTGGGGGGTAAATGAACTTGTTGTAAAGTTGTGTTTGTGGTTCAAACCACGTTGTAATGGCACAGCATAGCCCGAGGCGCGAAGTAAAGGTTGTTTCCCCCCAAGAGATTTATGTAACTATCAGCCTTATTCATCAACGGGCCGTTTTGCGAGCCCCTAATAGCGATTCATAGCGAATCGCTATTAAGGACTCGCAAAACTGTATTCATGTAGGAATTGCTAAATAAATAGCGATTCCTACACATTCCTTATTTGCGAGTAGCAAATTGCTAATCGCAAATAAGGAATAACTCCCCATTCATTCCTATGGGCCAAAAGGCCCATAGGAATGAATGGGGAGTATTCCTTATTTGCGATTAGCAATTTGCTACTCGCAAATAAGATAGCGATTTAAAGGGTGCCAGGGGTGTCCAAAGGACACCCTCTAGCACCCCTTAAATGCAAATTGAAACAGGTGTTGCGCACACACATGTCCAAAGGACATGTGTGTGTGCAACATGCAACTTAGAAAAATGCTTTTAAAAGCATTTTTCTAAGTTTCTGCTATTTACCGAGAGGTCTGACCTCTCGGTAAATAGCGCCCCAAAATTGCATTTTCGCAATTTTAAAATGCTTCATGAATTGCATTCAAGGAATCTCAAATAGAGATTCCTTAAATTCAATTCTTCGCAAATGTGCGAATTCTTAAATAGCGAATTTTGCATTTGGGATGATGAATCCCAAATGCAAAAATTGCACTCGCAAAAGGCAAGATTCTGAGAATCTTGCCCTTTGCGAGTGCAATTTAGCTTGATGAATCAGGCGGTATGTTGCCTATGGATATGTTTTTTTTCAGCAGTGATCTAATGCTCTTTTTGATAAGCCTTGTATTTTTCTTCTCTTCTTTTGTTCTATTTTGTTTTTCGGAGGGTGCAAATTTGTTTTTATTCTGTAATCTGAATTCATACGTTTTTTTAACTAGATATAGGTTATCATTTACTTAAAGATGCTGTGGTTTCATTAATCTACTGAGCCACATTGGCTTGTATTCTGATGACTCTGCTCATGCCGTGCACATGTTTTATGTATTCTAGAATCTTGGCTGATGGTTTTTCATTTGTAGATTCCAGTTCATGTCAATGGACTGTTTTGCCAGTGGGTCCCAATTGTCTTTTAAAACTGCTTTTGTACTTTACCATTACAACTGAAACCGAGGAGTAATCTCCTTAGCAATAAGTGTCCGAAAAATCTGAGCCTTATGTATCCAAAAAACACGAAATTACATAACCAACCTAGAAACGAGGGCCTGTATTTATTTGGGGAGAAAAGAGAGGTATCCTTTAAATTAGAAGAAATGTGTTGATTATAAAACAATGTGGGATGATCTGCATGCTATGGCAACACTCAGTAAGAAAAAGCAGAAAGAGATAATAGAGAAAAGACATTATATCCTATAACTACGGGAAAATTCTTTATGAGAGGCTTCTTAATCCAAAGAAGCCCAGACAGGCCTCAAGAACATGTCTAGATTTATCACATCCAAGGTTACCAATTCTTCATAAAGTCACATCAATAATCATCCAGTTCAATGCAATGGCTAAATATTGTTTTGTTTTCCGATGCACTTAAATCCCTGAATTTGCTACAGTCCATAACTGTGCATCTATCCGAAAAATGTATAGTTTTATTTGTACCTTACTTCATGAACTAGTGACGGCCCTTGTGGTAATCCATATTGCGAGGCATTCATTTTAGGCAGCTGTATCGGCTGAAGAGTAGCAAAGCTGGGTCTCAAGCAAAAAAGGAGAATAAAGTATCTGTAGTAGATAGAAATAATATTAATGAGGAAGGCAAGATGGATAAAAAGGGTAAAACACTGATAACAAAACTGATAACAAAAATGTTGAATATGGCCACCTGGTAAGGTGACCAGATTCTCAAAACAAAAAACTGGGACAAGTGTCATAGACATAGAAGTAGGGCTGACAGAAGTACCCATGGCTTTAAGTGGGATGGAAAAACAGGGAGGGGGGTGTCTCTCAAGGGCCCTGGCCGATGTAATTAAGGACATGGCTTAAAACAAATAAGCGAAACAAATCTGTACTTAGCATAGCGTCCCGCCTAAAAAATGTGCTGCTTCTGTCATTGTATCCAGATAAATAATAATACGAGTAACATCACACCTAGAACAAGCCTGGACTATTGCCTTGTCAACAATATAACGAGTAACATCACACCTAGAACAAGCCTGGACTATTAGCTTTGTCAACAGTTGTTAGCTGCATAAGAGAAACAACTTTGGCTCGCTGTACATAACATTGAAAATGCCTCAGTTTTGGAATGAAGAGACAGAGTGTGAAAGAACTATAACGGGTCTCTTTGAAAGAGGGAACAGCGTTTACAACGCAACTTTTACCATGCAGTACCTTTACCACGCAACTTTTACAACGCAAGTCGTTACAACGACTTGCGCTGGGGGGCGCTGTAGGATAGGGAATAGTTTAATTTACTATCCAAAACCTTCCCTACTATCCACGGGGACTGGAGTTGGAATAGTAAATTAAACTATTCACTATCCAGCGCCCCCCAAGGCAAGTCGTTGTACCGACTTGCGTTGTAAAACCTGCGTGGTAAAGGCATGCGTTGTAAAAGCATGCGTAGTAGCAACATACATCCGAAAGGGGGAACAGCGTTTACAACGCAACTTTTACCACGCAGTACCTTTACCACGCAACTTTTACAACGCACGTCGTTACAACGACTTGCGCTGGGGGGCGCTGTAGGATAGGGAATAGTTTAATTTACTATCCAAAACCTTCCTTACTATCCACGGGGACTGGAGTTGGAATAGTAAATTAAACTATTCACTATCCAGCGCCCCCTAACGCAAGTCGTTGTAATGACTTGCGTTGTAAAACCTGCGTGGTAAAGGCATGCGTTGTAAAAGCATGCGTAGTAACGACATACATCCCTTTGAAAGCAGTCAAGGGCGGTACTGCTGCAGCAGTAAGCCTTTTTTTTCTCCTCGAGGGCAAAAATGGAGATCCCAAAAGAGACCTGTCTGAGCACCGAGACACTATTTAAAATGTATCTGTTTAACCCGGGCACTACGTAAAAAACTGGATATTTCTTTAATATGCAGGAAAGGGTCGGGACACCGGGACACTGCTCCAAAAACCGGGATCGTGCGGGGAGAACCAAGTATACTATCTTAGGTTGGCTTTTAAATCAATAAACTTCTCTTTCGACATTTAATGGAAGGCCTCTCATTTGCCCCAATAAGTATATTCCCTCCCTCCATGGTTTTGCATGATATATACTTTTGTGTGTTTTGTGTTCAAATTTCTTTATTGAATATATAATTAAAACATTGCGGCAGAATACAGAAATTATATATTACATATTCAAAGGATAGATATATAATGCATAGCATGTTTTTAAAGAGTAAATTATGCACTGATATACAATAGTTGAAATAGTTATTAACTAAAATTGCAAAGTAAAAACTGTGGCCTAGTTTTTTGGTATTCACAAACTAAGAGTTAACATTAAGCGTATGACTGGAAAGCTCCAATTCTGAAAAAGGCGATACCATTTTTTCAAATTTCTCTTTAACTTTCCACTTAATCATGTCACATTTGTGGTTTACTGTTTCTTTGCTAGTTTTTAAAAAAGAAATTCATAATATTTTATTGAATTTTGACATTATCGGGAATTATGTAACATATCAGCAGTAAAAATACATTTAACGGAAAAAGATTTAGTAATATTTAATGTATATCCAGGTAAACTATCTTAGATATCTATAATCTGTAAAATATGGGGCAGTGTAATCATTGGGTGTCCAATTATTAATAACATATTATCTGCATATACAAACATTTCTAAAATGACATTTGCTGAGGTGATGCCCTTATTTATCTGAGATTTATGACTAAAACACAATAAAGGCTCTATCGCAAGTAAAATTTATAATGGAGACGGAGGGATTTCTTGTCTAGTGCCAGTGAACAGCTGAAACAAGTTTGAGTAGAAACCTTCTCCCTATAGGTTGACAGTAGGTTGAAAATACAATGATATATTCATGTTAAAAATTAGCTTACAAATTGAAAAAACTTGCATTGATTCAAACAAATCTTACCAATTCAGTTTATCAAATGCCTTTTAACCTTGTAGGGCTAAAAGACAGGGGCGAGATTTAGAGATTGATAAATCTTGACAAATTGTTCTAATATAGTATGCGGAGATTCGTACATTCTTGAACCCTGTTTGAATCTGATGCATTATAGAGGATGAAACTGTGGAAAGTCTATTTGCCAAAATGAGTACATATATGTTATAGACTTGATTAACAAGAAAAATAGGCCTATAATTTGAAACAAATAAGCAATCAGAGTATCATTAAAAGATCCTTCCACTGCAACATTCTACTGAAAGTCTTCACCTAAGTATAGTAAATGTGGCATCAATTTATACGTAACTACTTTATAGACCTCAGCAGGAATGCCATTAGGATCAGGAGATCTATCAAAATTATGTGATTTAATAGCCTTATCAAAATCTCCCAAAGAAAACAACAAATTAAAAGATCCTTATCATGTAGTGAAATTTTTGATAATTTACAGCATGACAAAAAATCATCAAGAGTTTGGTTTGGACTTGTTTTGGCTTTTATATACATTGGTAAAAAAGAATAAACATTCATTAGCAATGTCCATTGCACTTGTTAATAATTGGTTTTGTGAAGACCTTGTAGACACATTTGATTCTTTGCTTTCTGAATACATAGATGGATGGCTAAAAGTTTACCAAACCTGTTAGCATTGTAATTTATTTTATAATTGTATACCTGCTCTTCTACAAAGAATTGTATTACATTTATAACAACATTTGTGTAACATTTGTTTGTATTTATTATCACTGGGAGAAGTGAATAGTGATTCGTATTTACCTATTTGTTTGGTAAGTTCAGAAAGTGTATTTTTAAAATATCTGTTCTGATGAGATTACCTCGAACACATGATTTACAGGCATCACAATCAATTATTTTAGATGTGCCTGAAGATGTGCTGTCTATAAAATAGTCACTAATATGTGTTCATATTTACCTATATTATCCTCATTTAGAATAATTTCGGTATTCATTTCACATTGAGGAGGAGGATTTAGGAAACATTTACATAAATTCATGCTTTATTGGAAATATCAAAATCTACATTTTTAAGTTTGAGATTATCTTACATACATTTCTCGGGGATAAAAGGCAATACATTCTTGACTATGAGGCATGAGAGTTTCAATAGAAAGTGAATTCTTTATTTGTGGAAAATGTAATTCCCACATTGGTGATTTGGAAAAACTTTAAATCATGCAAATGACTTGGAAGTTTTAAAGTTTACTGGTGGTAGCCTGTCTAATTAGGGGTCACATATCAAGTTAAAATAACCACAAGCCAAGATAATTTCCTTAGTAATATTTCTCCCAAATATAGGGCTATCTTTTGTTAATGACAGTAAATGAACTAAGTGAAGGACATGTTAGACAATTCCAGCTTTAAAATATAAATATCTACCATTTGCATCACTACATTGCTGCAAAGTGTGAACATTCAGTTTTTTTTGGCTAAAAATATGGCAACACCGTTCTTCTGTCCTATAGAACTGCCCCTCTGGATGCAATAGCTAATACGCTAAAACAGATTCAAGGGGAGGCCAGGACCGAAAGCCGGAGAGCCAGACATGCCACGAAAAAGCTCCATAATACGCTGAAGAAAGTAAATAAAATGTATGAGGGTATGGCAAATAGGGTCACTGAAGTTGAAGAGAGAACAGGAAGACTGGAGGATGATATGGGAGCATGGCAAGAGTTTAAAGTTAACCAGGAAAAAATGTCTGATGATATGCTTTGGAAGATGGAGGAGTTTGAAAACCGCCAGCGGAGGAACAACATTCACCTTTTGGGAGTGGAGGAAGGGACAGAAGGCCAGAACACTTTAAAATTTGTCGTACATTTGCTTCGCGGGGCCTTCCCAGAATCAGACTGGCAATGGGAAAGGGAGATACAGCGGGCGCATAGGTTTCCCTTCAATCTTAGGAAAGGGCAGAGGGGAGGTGGTCAGACAGGTAAACCACCTCTCCCGAGAGCAATTCTAATATATGTTGGAAACTATCTTCTCAGAGAAGAGATTATGGAAAAGGCACGGCCAGAGAACAGACGATCATTTGAGGGCACCACTTTTTTTGCCAGGCCGGACTTTTGTCATGCTACCGTGGAGAGGAGGTGGAGGCTCAGGCAGCTTATAAAGCCGCTTCAAGAGATAGGTTCTGAGGCTTACCTCTTATTCCCAGCAAGATTAAAGGTGGTGACAAGGGGGAAGGTAGAAATGTTCTGGTCAGAAATTAAAGCTCAAAAGCTTCTGGAGCAACTCAAGTCACAGAAAGGGGGTTAAAAATGAGATACCTATTTGGCCATAGCACCTAAGGGCCAAGGGGAAAGGAAACAGGATGTTAGGATACGAGTATTAAGTCTACAGGGAGAGCACAGGGATTTAAAAGTTCCTTTTTTTGGGGGGGGTGTAGAGGGGGAGGTTAGCGACTTCCACACACTGTAGCAACCACACATAGGTCTACCTGACCTATTTGCCTGTAAGGGGGGGGAGGGGGGAGGGTCAGGAAGGGGGGGCGGGGACCTGAGTCGGGGTAGGGCAGGAGCAGGGGGAGAGGGGGGTGTAGCGAGGGTTAAAAAAACAAAAAAAAGGGTGAAAGTATGGAAGAATCAGCACAAGAAAGCACAATTCAGAGCACAAGTAAGGAATTTCTATTGGTATTTAACAACCGAAATGATGAGGTCTCATGATACATATCAGGTTTATTATGCGAACAAAATGCTAGACCTTGAATGGTTCACTGAGTTGGGTAAAACAAATGATTCAGTCAAATGACCTGTAGGATAGCTACTATCAATATCTGCGGACTGAATGATCTGGGGAAAAGATTAAAAGTAGCGGCACTGCTTAGGATACTTAAGCTGGATTTGGTCTGCCTTCAAGAAACGCATGTCGAAGCTTCCAAGAGTTATATAATGAATCAGCTAGGGTTTTCGGTACTGGCAAATACTATGCAAGAAACGAAACACAGAGGAGTGGCGGTACTAGGAAGACCCACTGACGTAGAAGTAATAAGGAAAGTAGAGGATAAGTGGGGAAGGTGGGTAATAATAGAAATAAAATTTAAGGGAGAAAAATGTACCATAGTTTCTGTGTATGGGTCCACAGAAGACGACCCAGACCTTTTTCAATACTTAGATACAGAGTTGGCATTATGGCCTGAGCCAATCTTATGTTGTGGAGATCTTAACATTCATGATCCTACTAGTTCATTTGGTCAAATGGGGGGTATATATACAGGGAGAAAAAAGAGAACCCACAGGGCACTATCAGATATGGTAGCAAATAACTCTTTAGTTGACCCGTGGATAAAAATGAATCCAGGTATCGATGGTAGTACATTTTATTCGGCTCCACATAAAGTACTTGTTAGGTTGGATTATTTTTTGATTTCACACTCCCTGATACCAGAGGCACAGATAGAGAAACAGCCTCGAATTGTTTCAGATCACAGTCCTTTGATTTTAACGATTAAACTGGGTCAGGCGCAAACGAAAGACAGGCAGTGGACATTCGATAGAGCCCTGTTGAAAGATGAAGGCTATAGGTGTCACATGACAGGATGGATCAGATCCTATTGGGAAATTAATAAAGATACAGCCCCAGTGGGAGTAGTGTGGAATGCTTTTAAGGCAGGAGTACGGGGAGAAACAATGACCTATGTGTTCTCAGCACAGAAAAGAACAAGACTCAAAACTAGCGAAACGGTACAAAAACTGATAAGGGTGGAGGAGGAGTTGGCGCAGGCTTTAAGAAATAGGGCACCAATAGAGGATCATCTAGTAAAAATAGTGGCACTCAGGGTGGAGGTGACGGAAAGTATCTCTAAAAAAGCAGCAGAAAATTATCTGTCTAAGAGAGAGGATGCCTATGAATTGAGTGAGAAGGTAGGCCATCTATTAGCAGTACGCACCAGACAGAGATTAGCTGCATCGGATATTGTTGAGATTATGAACGAGAATGGAATTTTGGTAACCGAAGTAGACGGAGTGAGAGATGTATTTAGGCAGTTTTATGAAAAACTATATACTAGGGATAGTATGGGAACGGTGGGGGAGATGGAAAGTTATTTAAGGGAGGGTTTCTCGCCAGGTCTGACGGAAGAAGAGAAAGATAGTTTGGACTCCCCTTTTTTTCTAGAGGAATTCATCATGGCTTTAAGCACGCTTCCGGCAGGGAAAGCTGCCGGACCGGATCAGATTCCGGTGGAGTTTTATAAGGTATTTTACCAAACAGTGGGCTTGGAAATGTTCAATGTCATGATGGAGGCACAGAAAGGGGATAAAGTACCTGAGACATGGGGGGAAGCAGACATTATTGTTATTTTAAAAAAAGGGAAAAATCCGACACTCCCAGGATCATATAGGCCTATCACATTGTTGAATGCGGACGCGAAGGTATACTCTAAGATCGTAGCGACAAGACTGGCGGGAGTAATAGAGGGATTGGTAAGTCACACACAGCATGGCTTTATTCCTGGCAAAGGCACAACGCAACATACCAGACAAGTTATTACAACGTTTGATGCAGCGAATATCCTGGGGGACTCTCTCGCGGCGATATTCTTAGATGCCGAAAAGGCGTTCGACAGAGTCTCCTGGGAATATCTATGGCAAACACTAAAATGGAATGGATTTGGAAATAGTTTTGTAACAGCAATGCAGACACTCTATAAAAACCCAACAGCAAGGATTAGAGTAAACAGAGGCAAATCATTAGCAGTTAGGATTGGGAGAGGGACTAGACAGGGCTGCCCAGCATCACCACTACTATTCGCTCTTTATCTAGACCCCTTGATAAGGAAAATTGAAAGCAATGTAAGAATTCCTCCAGTAAGGTTGAATGGATGTGTAATAAAGACACTAGCCTACGCAGACGATATTGCCATCCTGACTCCTAATCCTAGTATGGCTATAGTGGAAATTGAGACTGAAGCACAAAGATTCGGGCAAATATCTGGGTACAGCCTGAACAGCTCCAAAACCCAAATAGTATGCAATCAACATATGGTGTTTAGTGATCAAAGAGTTGTGGATTCTGCTGTATACTTGGGGGTTGCAATCACAGCTAACTTAGACGTGTTGGTACAGAATAATCTTGCGCCACTCATGCTAAAAGTCAAGTCCGATCTAGTACGTATGAACAATTTGCACCTGTCATTAGTAGGCTGCACTAATGTTATAAAAATGTTAATATTACCGAAATTTCTGTATTTTTTTAGGACAATACCATTATTGTTTGAGTTAAAATGGTTTAATGATTTGGAAAAAATTCTGAACAGATTTATTTGGGCCCATGGCAAGACTCGAAGGGCATACCGCTTTATGTCTCTTCCCAGAGAAAAGGGGGGGTGGGGGGTCCCCGATTTTAGATTATATTATTGGGCATCTGCACTCCAATATATGCGGGGACTGATAGGGGGGGGTGGTGTAGACGTTAGAACAATGAATGACTCATCTAGGATATACTCCATTGTGCTGGGACCGGAGGTAGAGAATTCCTTCCTCAAATGTATTGATTTTGCTTATTTTAAAAGAACCAGGTTCAAGACAGTCCAAGCTGCAATCAAGATTTGGATTGTAGTGATGAAAAAACTTGGGTTGGGCCGATACAACTGGTATACGAGAATATATAAAAATATCTCCCCCCCAAGGCAGATCTTTGGTGACAATACAATGGCGGGCTGGGTGGAGAAGGGGATAGTACAGCTTGGAGATGTGAGGAATATGGAGGGGATGTTCCAATTCACAGATCTAATGAGCAAATTTGGGTTAGATAGGAGGGACCTTTTCAAATTTTTTCAGCTAAGAAGTTTTCTGGGGAATAAGCAGGGTGGAAGTATAGGGTTTGCTAAAGTAGAAATCCTCGAGAAAATAAGATTGGGGGGTGATTGCTCAATACGGTGCTTCTATGCAGAGTTGTTAGCAGGGAAACCAGATGACATAGATAAACATGGTGAAAAGTGGGCAGACAGGCTGGAAGGGGAGTCCTGTTGGTTTAAGGAGTCACTGGACTTAGAGCGCACTCTCCTGTGTTCAGCACCGTTGCAATCGCAGCAGTATAAAACACTTTACTCGCTCTACTTTACCCCTGCAAAAATAGCAAAATGGGGGGGTACCACAGGCACCACATGCCCAAGATGTAGTGCCCCCGACGCAGATCTAATACATTTATTTGCTGTATGCCCGCAGATACAGACAGTGATAAAGGATATAGAGCAGTTTCTGGATGCCACTCTTAATATTCAGATTACTTTAAAACCCCCAGAAATACTCCTTGGGATAGTTACAGACATCAATGTTATTCAGAGGGAGTTCATCTTTGTCGCAATGGCAGTTTTTAGGTTATGTTTAGCTAGGGCTTGGTTAGACAAAAACCCCCCAGGAATGCAAGTCTGGCTGTCTAACCTTTTATCAACCTATAATTTGGAAAAAAACATATACGCCCGGAAAGGTAGGGAAGGGAGGAGACTGGGATTAAGGATATGGGACCCCATTATAAGGTGGAAAGAAGGACTGGATTTGTGAGATTTGTGAGATTTGAATAGGTCATGTCATGGCAAATGAAATAATTAAATAACCTGAGTAGATGTTGATATGTTGTTTAATGAAATCTTAACTGTTTTCTTTTTTGTGTATGATGTAATACGATAATTGAATACAATGTATGGTTGAAGAATATATAATGAATTGTGTGAATTGTGCATTGGTATAAATAAAAATATATGAAACAAAAAAAAAAAAAGAACTGCAAGACCCAATATTACTTGAAAAAACCTATATCAATGTTATGATGAGGCAAGTATTCAGAATATTTTTACTCACAACTGGGTTTAATAAACCTTTAAAAACAAGAGAAGTTAGTTTAAGACTGTAAGAAGAAACCACATGTAATAGTCAAGTTACCACAGCTCTCTCCCATAATATACAACACTAAAAGAATTTGTTTGGTGTGTATAAATCCACCTGTAAGCAGACACACACGACAAGAAATACATATTAGGATCCAGGAGGACCCACATAAAGACTATATCCATGAAACACAGAGTAGGAGAAGAACCAGGTGCCCATTACAACATCACTCATATGTGAAGAACAGGGATACATTTATGAGTGTGCTCTATGAAGAAACATCATTATATGGTAAGACTATAAGTGATCAGAATCTTTCACTCAGTATGGCGCATGGAGGTCTGTAAGATTTTAGGGGTGTAAGGTGACTTGAATAAAACTGCCTAGGCTTTTTACACCTTTTGAGCTTTGCATTATTTGTTGACAGGTTTGTTAGGTTTCTCTAACAGAAGAGGAATCCACTGATGGCTTCTTTGCTTCACCACTACTCCTTGAAGAATTATGCCCGCCGGTTTCCTCTGTATAAGAGAGATAAGAGAGCAGTTAAGTATTGGTTCTCCTGTATTTCCTATGAGAACCTTATTAAGAGTAACGAATAGTCTATGTGGTGCAATGTAGAAAGCCATGGAGTGCCTCAGAGCTACAAAGAAGTATTTCTTGTTTGATGAGCACTTTGCCTGTCAATTTCACCAGCACATCCCCAGGAACAACAAACCAAAACATCTCTCGTGTATTTGTGAGGAGAGAAAAGAAACATCAGGTCAATTAATGCCACAAAGGCGACCTTCACCAGCTTCACTCTATGGCAGTTTGTTATGCATTTTTCTGCCCCTACCCAAGCTCACAACCTCGCGCATACTTGCGAAAGCCACTCTCCTCCAGGAGCGTGGCTGGCAATGACGTCCAACCAGCGGCATTCTTTGTCCTTCGGTTTGGGCATAGAAAGGTCTTCTCCTACTCTCCTTGAGTGGTTGGCCACATCTGCATGCAGCCCCTGGTGCAGTTTCTCCTGTCGGTCACCTAGGCTCCCTCGAAGACTCCACCACACAGGTTTCTTTGGTTGTGCATCGCTTCAGCTCTGGGAAGCACCAGTCTCTACCTCCAAGTGGTCCCGTTTAAAGGGGCAGAGTCCGGGATTAAGGATTGTTTAACAAGTCATGTCCCTGCATTCTTGGTCTTCGGGGAAACTCATGGCAGGACTCCAGGCATGTCCTCATCACCACGACAAGGTCTCTATAGGCAATCACATTTTTAGATGAAATAAATGACTTGAATGCTTTGCTAATTCCAGGTCTCTCCAACCCATCTGTATTGCACAGCCGGGTTGGAGAATGAGCACAGACTCCTTGTGACTAAGCGAGCGTTAAACAATCCCCCTCAGGCCAAACCATTCTACTCTCATGCAGCATAAGAGCAGTGCGGGAATTGCACAGATAGTCTCTTGATGCTGTCCATGGGGCTGTTGGGACCAGGAAGCAGAGGAGCTCTGAGGCACGAGGCAGCAGAAGCAAAATCAGGTGAGTTTTATATTTATTTTGTTTATTTCCCACCCCGCACTCCCCACCACCATGGTCCTCACCACTGTTAATATGCATCATCTGCCACTGGTCACCACCAAATAAATGACTGAAAGTTTGACTGGAATGGAAAAACAAGAATCATCAAATATGGTCAAACTTAGGGGGTCATTAGGATGACGGGCGGACTTAGTCCACCCGCCATCCTATCGGAATTCGGGACTGCCCGCCATAAGGGTGGGGGTCCCGTGGGGGGTATTAGGATGCGCCCGCCACAGTGGCGGGCGCATCCTGCATTTTTAACATTGTGGCGGGCGGTGCTCTCAGCATGCATTTGCATACACAAAGTGGCAGGCACGTGCGGTGCCTGCCGCATTGTGTATGCAAATGCTGGGGGGTTCCACAGGTACCACCATGTGCACCCCCTACCTCGCCTTCACTTCGGGGGCCCGCAGGGGGCCCCCAAAGTGAAGACCGCATGCATTGTTTTCTGCCTATCCTAATATGGCTGGCGTTGTCTGATAGACACCGCCACCATATAAACCCTTTTCTGCCCCGGCCGCAAGGCGACCAGGGCGGAAAAGCGGCAGACGCTCTTTCCGTCCACCGTAGTCCCCCCGTCATCCTAATATGGCGGGGGAATTTAGGTGCGGATGGCGGGTGGATTGCCCCCGCTAGGCTGGCGGTGGCTACCACCAGCCTGGCGGGGGCAATCCGCCCACCATCCTAATGACCCCCTAGATGTCACAACAAGGAAGTCTTAATGGCTTAATGGCTTTTGACTTCTTAGAAGCTGTTCTCTGCATACTCCCCCAAATTGACCCTTTTTGCCCCACTTGTGGCAAGCTGCATATCTGGCTTGGGTTTGCCGGCCATGTGAATGTTGCTGCAATATCTGTGCATGTATTCATGTCCTTGATTTGCACTGTCTTAACAACTCTGTCCTCTTATTAGTATAATATTCCATTTTTCTAACCTGCTTGACCACAATGACTGTCTTGGTGGCTGTCTCTATTTCTTTTATGTTGTCCTCTTTTCTAGCACTGTCTTTTGCTTCTTTCATGTCAGGGTTCTTAGCTCAAAGTATTTCTTGGATGTGTGGTTGTTTGTGTGTCTAACTGATTGATCGCAAATCAGTGAGCTCTGAAGTGGTCCATGGTCACATGTATTGGAGAGTTCTGTATGCATAGCAATGCATGTGGCTACTTTTAAATGTTTTCCTTGGACTCTCGAAAAAGTGCGTGCCTCTCTAATATAACATATATGTTGTCACCAAATTTGTCTTGCAACATTTTGTGTGTATTGATACACATCTCATTGGGTATCTGCCACCACTCCTCCTCCACTTGTGGGCCGATCTTGCGAGTTCTCATAGAACTTCCTTCCGTCTATACCCAAATAGTGCAAAGACAATTATTTCTTACATAGATATGAAGCTGAACCCTACCAAAAGCAGTGAAGTATTCCGTGTTTTGTTGTTTGCCGCTGCCATCCCTCTCTGCTTGCTCCTGAGCTCCTCCGCACGGAGAGCCGTCTGTGCCGCTACCCGTCTGTGCCGCCACTCGTCTGTGCCGCCACCTGTGCCGCTGCCTGTGCCTGCCGCTTGTGCCTGTGCAGGAGCCTTTGCTGAGAGGCGCCGCAGAGAACGCGGCGAATGCGGCGAGCGCAGTGAACACGAGGCGGGTGAAGCGGGACGGGTGAAGTGAGGCGAGGAGAGGCGAGGTTAGGGCGAGGCCGCGGCGGGGGAGTACGAGAGCCATGAGCAGTGTGCTTGATGATTATAGCACAGCCCCCTCTGCCAAGCTGCCCTTATTGCCTTCATTGCCTCCACCGCTATTACGGATATCTGACAAACTGACGAGATAGAGGTAAGCCAAGCATAGTTGCTGATTCCTCCGGTTAGTTGAAAACAGCTGCTAAACTGCAAAGACTGTCAGTCTACTAGACTTTTCTGGTTTGCTGACCGAAAAAATCTTCATTGACAACCTGAAACTGTGTTAGCTGCCACCTCAGCCAGAATTGGAGCTAGAATCTGGGCTAGGAACTGCATGGCGTGTCTTTCTTTGCGAGTAGAGCTGTAAAAATTGTTTATCATCATCATCCTTCATCGTTCATTGATACCAGGAAGCTGAGTAGGGGGTTCAAATATAAGCATATTTAATAAGCATATTTAATCTTCAAATCTTCGAACCTTTGATCTAGCCTGTAGACAATGAGATCAGGCCGTCAGCGAGGGGTTCCTCTTAAACCTCAACCAAAGCAATGTCATAAGAGCGAGGCAAGCATTGATGTTTGTGTCACTACAATGGAGTGTACGTTAAAAGAAGCCCCCACAAATGATCCAGCTAAAATGGCAGTTACCCCTATAAATTTTGGTCAAGACTATAAAAATTAAGTTCACGTTAATCAACCATCTATCAGGAGTTTTTTTAAGCATCACCAAAAACAGTACCAAAAACAACAAAAAAAACAAAAACAATGAGACTGACAATGGCTGCTTACTACCTTCATCACCCTCATCGTCATCAAGTGTAAAGAGAGTCTGTCTGTGTGCAATATTAGAATCTAAGTTGTCCTCGGAAATAGAGGAGTTAAAGGATGGAGGTAAACTTCAAGTTAAGATAAAAAATTCAGGCTTAGAAAAGTTTGAAGTGCCGCCAACCCCCAAATTAATGCTAACATTGTCTGGTCAGTTACTGACAAAAGCCCAAATTCATTTGCAAGACTCCGCTATACTGTCCGTTGTGGTATCTATGGCCGATGAATCTTTAGCAACTAAACGGGAGGAGCTTTTTAAATCGCTGGTTTGTAGTCAAAGTGCGATTGGCTCAGTGATCATCATCTCCTCAGGCCTGGACCAGAACGTAAGCGATGAGGTCTTCATGTTAGGCTATGTCGCTGATTGGACAGAAAGTAAGAGGGGGAGTCAAATATGGATACCAGTGATAGCTGAATTATCAGCTAGCCCAAATGGCCTAACTGATAAAGTTGGAAATGTAAGGCTTTTTAATCCGGATCAGTCAAGTATAATCCTGGAGAACAGCTTTACCAACAATAAATCATTACTGATACCAGTTACTGTCAGTGCCTTGACAATTCCTGTTTCAAATGAGCAAAGTAAATCCACAGAAATAGTTCAAAACAATCAGTTCAATTCAGTGGACTTATCTTTATTAACAAAATTTGATGGGAATTACCAAGCTAGATCTGGTGACATAGAAAACAACCCTTCTAGCCTCGACCGTGGAATATGGGAGTGTTTACTCCACACTATGGATTCGATCACAAATGCTCTTAGTTTTCATTCAGATAAATTAAATATCCAAGTAGATATTTTAAATACATTGGCTACTCACATAGTAGGGATCGATGCAAAACTTCTCCAATTAACTAGTTTGATAACTAAATTCCAATCGAATAAAGAGAACCAATTAATAACTTGTACCTGTGCACAACTGATTGACAAAATTTCAGATCTACCGTCAATCGTTAGTTCTGTGGTACAGGAAGTAAAACTGATATCGGGTAGAACAGCCCAAGGTAAAATACTTACCAGTGAAGATAAAATTAATTTATTCGTGGCAACAAATTATTCTAATTATCCAGTCCAATCGGGATTGACTACTATAGAAAAGTCAGTGAATTCACAAAAAAAAGTGAATAGAGGAAATAGTAGAATTGCTGATACGAATGACCAACTCGTCAATGATGCCATCAATCTGAAAATGTTTGAGCTATCTCAAGATAGGCTCAAAAGAACTGAATCTAAGGATCATTTGGTAGTGGATGAGGTGAAATCCATTTCTTCTGAAGTAAATCAAGCATCAAGTGCTACTACAAACTCTGAGATCCTGTCCAAACGGGCAAGAAAAAGGTTAAGGAGAACCCACAATAAAATATTACAGGGAAAAAAAACCCTCAAGGAGGTTATAACCAAAGAACTCAATGAGCCTCAAGAGCCTGATACGAAAGTCCTATTTCCGATTTTTAGATCTGCAGAAGCACCTCCGGTCAACCTAAAGGTTAACCAAAATAGACAAACGATCGACATTCCCACCCCTGATGTGCCCAATGACAGTATATGGTCTAAAACTTCTGCTCCATCAAACTCAGGGGTCCTTAGGCAAGCACAATCACCTAAAGAATTGGTCGATCAATGTGGAGAACAACAATTTTTCACCCAGATAATTGTAAACAATGTCAGCCATCAAAGTCATAACGAGACTTATATTGAGCAACCACTTATCCATGACCAAAAGACATCAGAAGACCATGTATCAAGACAATAGGTAGTCCCAGTTTCGGCTCCTATCATTGGGAAGAGGGATCTAATTGGTTCTATAAATAAGGAGGAAATAGAGGCTACAGATTACTCGTATGAACTGAAGAAAGTAGTCTTTTGTCCTCAGTATTCTACAAGAAGCCCTTATGATATCTTGAACCGTGGAAATATTCTGAAATTATTGAATGCAATTGCAGATTTGGAATCAGTTGAGTTTAAGAAAGATTGTAATATCTTCTATAATTAAATAACTGTTACAACTTCGCAAAGTGATGAAATTGTCACCAAAATAATCACTAACAATAATCAATTTGCAAAATGGGGCATCAAAGTTTGGAGAACTTACGGGTCTCAATACTCGACTTTGTTGATTCCGAATAGGTTATCTTGTAGCCCGGACTTCAAGATCAGTGGGCAAAAAACAGGTCCGGGATCACATGTTAGAGTTTTGAAAGGTGCCTCTGGTCCATCAACAAAGTTGAATTTGTCGTTTGGTATTAAGATCAGGAGCTGTAAACCAGGGCTTTGAATATGTGAAGAGTCAAAGAAACAAACTAATCCGGTTGAAGTTTGGAGTTGGCTTCCGTCCACATTGGTTAATGGAAATCTTGTGAAGAACGATCGATGCCCGAATTCTCCTGATAAAGTATTAAAAACCTTTTTAAATCTGTTCTTGGGACACAAACGGCCTTAAATCACTTCTTGAAGATCTAGATGTAATACGTTTTCTTAAAACCTACAACATATTAATGCTCTAGGAAACTTGGAATATGTTCTGTGAACCCCTTATTGGTTATTTTGAATATTCGAATGCGGCTATTCATTAGGCCTCTACTGGTCGTCCCAGTGGCGGCCTCTCTATTTATGTTTCTGTGAACTTGGATGTTAAACATTTTGAGATTGATTTTCAGGTAAAATGGCTACAGTGTATTAAATTAATTTTCAAGCAATTTATTATCTTTTTAAATGTTTATATAAGCTCAAAACATAAGGTTAAATCCACTCAACTATCGAGCTTATGGGAAATAGTAAAAGTGTTGTATTATGACCATTTAGATTTGCTGATAATCATTTCTGGTGATTTTAACAGGCACCTTTTTACTCGCAAAAAGCTGAATATACATTCAAAAATTTTATCCGAGTGCATTAATTCACAGATTATAAAATGTAATCTTAAAATATTGCAAGACGAGGATTACACACCGACATTCAATAAAACGTGTAATCCCTCTATTATTGATTACTCCATGATTTCTAAGAAACTTTTAAATTCGCATCAAAGTTATCATGTATTACCAAGGGTAGAGAGTGATCATAATCCACAAGTTATTTCCTTCGCTTTTTCTTTTGATTACTTACCGGTAACAAGAATAATTAAAACTGCTTCTATTCCATTTAACCTTAAAATGTTAATATGAAATGAGAGAACCGAAAAGGATATATTGGAAGTCCTTTCCCGTTTAATTTTAAATGTTCAAGATGCAATTGCTGAAGGAAAATCTATAGTTGTTCTCTGACCCTCTGTTCCGCTCTTTTGGCTAATTTTCCTAATTCTAAAAATCAAAAGGTGTAACCTTGACTTCAAATAAACCAGGGTGGTTTTCAAATCGGTTACTCTACCTTAAAAGAAGTCTTAATAGAGCAACGAGAGCATTGTATAGAAAAGCGAAAGGAACATTTAATTTAGCTGTATCCCAACAAATTAAACAATTGAAAAAGGGATACAAGAATGAAATATGGAAGGCTAAACAAGCGTATTATGAAGGAATTTGGTCTAAATTATATTTTTCATGTAAAACTAAAGATTCAAGTTTATTCTGGGGTATCATGAATAACCTTGAACTTGTTAATCATAGAGGCAATAGTGGCAATATTGAAGAATTAAGCTGGGTACATTTTTTCCATAACCTTAAATCTGTTCCTCCGGGCCCACAGTTTGATTCTAATAAATTTGATTCTACCCATCATGTCTCGCAAGAAAAATAAAAGATGGCGGGTCAGATTTAAGTGTCCATGATCCATTAAATCTATTTGATAAAGAGCCATGGTCGGTTGAGAAAGTTAAAAAAGTAATAAATAATATTAGATTAAATGGAGCCCACGGCCCGAATGGAATCCCGAACATAGTTTTTAAAGCAAATCTAAAACATTGGGCAGAGGTATTAACAGTTTTATTTAGTGATGTGCTTAAAACAGACTCTATTCCCGAATCATGGCAGGGAAGTATCATTCAACCAATATACAACAGTGGTCCCCAAGACAATCCCGCAAATTATCGTTTAATTGCCTTAACGGATGTGGAGGCTAAAATATTCGCTAGTTGTTTTTTGGAAGAACTAGAAGCATGGGCCCTGAGAAAGGATTTGATCCCAAATTTACAAACTGGTTTTAGAAAGGGAGAATCGACTATCACGGATTTTATTTTATTGACATTATTGGGCGATAGGACCAAATATAGGAAACAAAAGTTGTATATTTGTTTCATTGATTTAAAAGCCGCCTTTGATTCTGTACCGCGAAATGTATTATGGTTGAAGTTAACTAATTGGGGCATATCTAACACCTTACTAAAGATGATTAAATTATTATACTCCAATACATGGGTACAGATCAAAGCTGGTGATGGAAGACACACAACTCGTCACCTCGAGACCAATATTGGATTGAAACAAGGTTGTGTCTTGGCCCCTTGTCTTTTTAATCTTTTTATGTCTGATCTCCCAGTTCATTTTAAACATGTTAATGCCCATTCTCCTGCTATTTTAGGTAATGAGATTAAATATCTACAATATGCCGACGACACCATTTTATTAAGCCAATCTGTTATAGGATTAAAAAGATTAATAGATTCTTTTAACCAATATGTCTCTCAAAATGGTCTAAAAATAAATACAAAAAAGACAAAAATAATGACCATGGGAAAAACAAAATTAGGAATGAAAGAATGGAATATCAATGGTTTAGTTATTGAATGTGTAAAATCGTACAAGCATTTAGGAATCACATTTGATGATAGTATGTTGTTTAGGCAGCATTTTAATAACCTTGAAGCTAAGGGAACATCACTATCATTTGCTTTTAGAAAATTGAGAGACAAGCTATCGTGTTACGATCACCTGTTGAAAGTTATGAAAGCAAAGTTAATTCCATCCTTGGATTACGGTTCCATTATTTTTCGCGGCAAAGACGCGAAAATTCTTGACGAAATTGAAATAAGGACATATAACTCCGTTTTTAGGATTCCTAGATATATTAGGCGTGCCAATATATGACTAGAATTTGGTCTAAAAAGACGAATATTGGCCCGACAATCTACATTTTTAAAAACCTTATTGTCATTGTCTCGTGCTGAAGAGGTTTCTCTTGCAAATCAGTTTTGGCATGAGATGCTGAGAAGTGAATACACGAGTAGTTGGCAAATATACTTAAATGAGTGTCTGCTTAATTTTGATTGTCCAAACCTGGAAGACGAAATTAGGAGTAAAGTGGTTTATAAAAAATCAATTAACCAATCAGCTATTTTATTGTCGAGTATAATAGATAAAGATGAGCTAAGGAAAAAAAAAAACTTATGGTCAATTGCAAATTCCTTTGGTAAACTGGCTCCCCAACCTTATATGCTGTTACATTTAAAATCCTTAATTAAGAACACATTTATGTTACTACGGTTCAGGAGATATCCGACTAAAGATGGAATACCAAAATGGGAAAACATGTGGCCCTCTAAATTGTGTAGGTTATGCGGTTCTTGTGAGGAAACCTTAGCTCATATAATAACTTTATGCCCCAAATTATTAGAAGAGTGGAAAACTACATTAAAGTCTATTTTTAATGAATTGGGGGTAGAAACGCCATCATTTTATACCAAAATGGAGCCACCACCCATCTTATTTCCCAATTTGTCAAGTTTATTTTTAGAGCTGAAAAGAAACTTTTTAATATTGACAATTGAATTGAAGATATTTACGATAAGAAAATTATTTAAAATGCTGCAATGTATTTCTTGGGTTCTGCACGGTCTTTAGGGTTTGATAGCCCAAGTGTACTGTTGCTGTTTGGTATATTGCTATTAAATGGTTTTAGGGATAGTGCTGGCATCCTTAAAATTAAAACAGTTAAAGTCTGCTTAGCGAAAACACACACGATCTCCAAGGTTTGAACAATTGTATTCTACTACGACTTCTACTTCCTTGTCTCTGCTTACATTGTTATAAAGTACCTTTTAGACTGATATATGGTATATTGTAAATTAAAGTTGCCATCACCAAGCAGTTTATTTTTGTTGCTAAAGTCTATCACTACAAATGCACTCTATTGCTAATGTCATTCCTAATGCAATTTTACTATGGTTGGTATTTTTTATGTATCTTTCCCTATTCTAAAGTTTTTTGGTAGATTGACAATTTTAGCTGCTAGCACAAGGCACTTTCGTTTCTGCTGCTAAATGTTTACTAGCACAATTGCACTTTATTGCTAAAGCTGTCTTAAATGTTATTTTATTGGCCGTTTTTTTACGTTTGCAGTTCCCATTGTTATAAAGTCTTTCTTAGAGTAATGTAATGTATACTGTAAATTATAGCTGCCTACACAATGCACTTTATTTCTGCATGGTGATCTTTTGCAGTCCAATAAACGATGTTAGGGCTTAGTTGTAGATTTTTGCTTGGATAGAAATGTAAACTGTAGCTGCATGTTTTTTAATCTAATTTTATTTTGTATATGTACTTTGCTGATTGTAATGATTTTAAGTAATAAACAAATAAATGCTTACTTACTTACTTACTGAAGTATGATTCCAATAACTGTACCCAATGCTTCCACAGTAAGGTGAGTTCTACTGCGTAGTTTAGGAAATGAGGAAGTTGGGACAGGCTTACTGCAGCCATAATTGCAATAGTGAGGTTGCAGTGAAAACTGCATTACAATTGCAAAAGGAGTAAAACATGCCATGAAAAGAGTAGGAAACTTATGAGATGAAGAAGACGGCTGTGAGTAGAAAACCATGATTGTTGGAGGGGATGAGTAGCTACAACAGCATATGAAGCAGAAGTAACAGTATATGCAATGGTAGTAAGGCACAAAATGGAGAATCCCGCGGCACATAACCAGTGCTACAGAACAGATGAGTTACGGTAGCTCAATCCTTCATTTACATTGTACTATTAGAATTTTATAATACCAGTTGCTTCAGTCCTCTTTTTATGTTTATGAGAAGCCTACACTTCCCAGGCTGTTCAGATGTGATATCGAAGGACTGCCTAAATCATATTCCAGGTGGCAGAAGTGAGAGTCCAGAACTACCTATTAGATGGACGGTTCATTGCACAAGTATGAGGACAGGCGCCTCTTCAAAGAAGAAGACCCTCAGAGAACCTGAGGAGGAGAAATGCTCAGGACGAAAAGATAGTCACTCATACAGGGAAAGGAATCATCTCAACTGAGGGCAAAAGGTCAGCAAAGGAATGGAAGTGACCAAGGCAAACTACCCTCAGGTGGTGCCAGTGAGTAGACTTATGCGTCCCTCACCCGCTGTGCCACTGTGACTTAGGAAGTGTTCGAGCAGTAGAGACAGTTGTAGTCCATTGGTCTTTGCACACATGGATTTGCATTCCATCCTGGTCACCAGTATTATGAAATAAAGTCACCAAATGTAACAAAAGAAAATTCCTTATTGTGTCATCACCAGCGCCCCCACAGAATATCTGATGCAGAAGCCAGAGACAGGCTATCACCAACGTTTTAAGGCACATACCAACAGGTAAAAAAATGAAGCGGGCGAGGGTAGGTTAGGAGAATGGAAAGAAGCAGCCAGTGCCGGCTTTAGAGCAGTGTGACTGGTGCGACCGCATTGGGCGCTGACCTGTGGAATTGGCGCTGACCTCACGGGGGTGCTGTGTTTAACAATAACTTATGATTGGAGAGATGAGGGGCACTTAGTATTGCCTGGTGGCAGTGACAGAAACTGAGGAGGCAGTCATGGGATGTGAGGGCACCAAAAATAATTGTCATGCCAGTCATCATCAGCTCAAAAGTCGGAACTGGAAACCAGCACTGGACTGGCTGTAGCGGGCACTGGGCATTTCCCCCGTGGGCCGCCAGGGTTGGGGACCGGTTTTGGGCCCCTGGGGGCCAATTTTGTTGTAGTGCCGTTTTTACAGCATAGCTGAAATATCGGCTGCTGTAACAAAATCGGCCGAAACCGGCCGTGGCAAACAGCTCGGCTGCACCCCGAACCCCCCTGGGGGCGGGCCGAGCACTTTGCCAGGGCCAGTTTTTGTTTCCAGTCCAGTCCTGCTGGAAACAGTGGACTACATTAGAATATGTGGAAAAATATGAGGAAAACAATAATATAAGAGATACCTGCTAGAAATGTATTATAGTTTGATCCATGATTGTTATGCCTCAATGTTTTTGCGTATAAAAATTTATGTGATTCACACATCTATGATTGTGAAGTACTTGATTTTTATATGAGTGACTAGCATGTTATGTTAGAACAGGCTTCTCTAACAAGTAGCTTGGGAGCTACGGTAGCTCTCCAGCTACCTATAAGTAGGTCCATTGTGTGCAACAAAGTCTACTAAATTAGAAGATTTTTCTTGGTTGAATTAAGATGCGAACACCAAAACTGAATAGCATGTGTGTGTGATGAAATTGTGTGCCTTTTTAGAATTCATAAGCTAATATTTGCAGAAAAATGATTCAATTTCCAAAATATTTAAAGCTGATATTTCAGTGGTGCATCATGTGCTGTTGGGAAAACGTATTACTAATAGTATTGCCTTGCTTCCAGGGGTATTACAGCTATGGTCGTTAGGTATTACCCATGAAGAGGCATTCCACACTTTCACAACCCTTTTTCACATTACTGCTGACAACTCTATGCCTGATGAAGTGAGGTGATCAGCGCTGTTAATCTTGCACATAGTGTCTAGTAAAGTAATATTGTCTGAAGTGGCCCCTTTTACTACACACATGTTATTAGTCCCTCCGCTGATTTTTATTGATCATAAGTGGCTCTTATTACACAAAAGGTTTAATAACGCTGTGTTAGAGTTTCTCTCGTGGTGAACAAGCTCCCGCCACATCACCTAACCAATAGCCTTGCTTTGCATAGTTGCTATTTTTCTGAGAGTGAGTGGCCAGACTGGCGCCATGTCTTAAGAGAAGAAACTGGCAATATTGTTTTGGAGTCAGCGTTTAACTGTAAACGTGAGTGGACATTATTCACGTCCACAAAGTGCAGAGCACCAGGACTTGTAAACATGTGAATAGCTCTCTGGTGCTCATTTGCATTTGTTGTGCTTGTACACATATGGTGTAATACACTTTCTAATGAATGAAAACAATTCCACTACCTTTTATCTGCATTTTTAACATTATTTGATGTGCAGAAATAATTAAATAAGCATTTAGAAGAAAAAAAATAATAATGCATTTTATCGAGGTACTACAAATGTTTGGTTCTGCTTTTTTTTGCACTGCTTTAAAAACTTATGGCAGACAATGGCAGCTTCACATTGTCTTCGAGGTCAGGCCTAATGCCTCGAGACGCTGGCCTTTCAGAAGAGTGAATTATTTAGGGCGAACAAGACTGTTTACAGTCTATCTGCCATGGAATACACTGAATACGCCAATGGTGAAGCACAAAATAGAAGAATATATATGGATTTAAGACGGTGATAAACATTGTCAATGTGACATTTTATGTAAACTGAATAAACAGGTAACACATTCAGATGGGACGTTACTGAGACAAGTATGCTAACTTTCCACCTATAGCGCAAGCAATCCCAGTGAGGTCTGGAAACCCTTGGGAAATGTCAACATTCGAGGTGAAAAAAGCTTTTGTCAATCGTGAAGGGTTTTGTTCTCAAACGATGGCACTTGAAAAGCGTCTGCAAGGTAATTAAAGCGACCTTGCAGATTCGAAATGCGCACTGAATTTCCTTATGTTGTTTACTTTTTTGTTCACCCTCGACGCCTTTTCAAGCAGAATCACTCAATCCCCGATTGAAACTGAGAACAACAATCTAATTGACTCTGTCTGCACCACAGACAACTGAAATGACCCAGCGCTGAACAAACCTAGCAACTTTGGCTCGAGGAGTGAGGACTCTCACACAACAATAAAGAGCTGCATTAATAGATCTGCTGCAGTCTCGTTTACAAACGGGCAAGCTATTTTCTAAGGACCAGTCAACGTACGCGAATGTTTAAGTAGCTCTGTTCATCAATACATACAGACCATACCGAAGCAAGCGAAAGCATTCGCTCAAGTCATTAGAGTAACACTTCGGGTCAGCAGATGACGCTGAAAAGCTATTACACCGCGCTCTATAAAGGTGCAGAGAGATGCAATGATGTGTCCAACAGTAGGTTTGAAAGGCTACTCATGTGGGTGGCACAATCAGTGCTGCAGGCTCACTTGTAACATTTGATTTACAGGCCCTGAGCACCTGTAGTGCACTGTACCGGGGAGTAAATCCAATAGGCCAGTCATGGAGAAACCAAATGGCATTACATTTTAGACAGAGAGCACATGCACTTAAGCACTGGTCAGCAGTGAAAAAGTGCCCTGAGTCCTAAAACCAGCAAAAAAGAAGTTCAACACAGTCAAAAACAGGCGGTCAGAAGCAAAAAGACAGGGAAAACCATGCCAAAAGATGCCAGGTCTAACACGTGTGAGGATTTCAGAGTACTGGTGAGATTTAAAATAGTCTCCCATTCATTGCAATTCAACATTTCATTGAAAGCCAGAGATGCACAAAACAGCTAGGAGTGTGAGGTAAGGGAAGTACTCCTCCGAGGAGAGCCAATGCCTACTTTATGAATATTTTGAAGAATTTATAATAACAGGTATCATCCATGTGACATTATCGCACTGTGCCCTGCAGTGTACATTTGTTCTACGTGGTACTGTTCCAATGCCAAGCTCTACCACTCTCCATCATGCATACAAATACACACACACACTGGTCTAGATCACATGTGAAGTATTTTTATGAGATCGTGGATATTTAAACATTTCAAAATACTAACCAATTTTGCCTCCACCAGCTTGGATAATATTTTGAAATACCTGTATTCCTATGTAATATGGAGTTTTCCCCCTCTCTCCACTATGGACTTCTTTGTTTATATATCTACATGGGTATATCCAGCTGGAGTCTTCCTTCAGTGTTTTCCTTGTGTGAATCAGTGAGAGGTCTCCAGAGAAAGGAAAAGCATTTCACCCACAGGAGTGAGAAATGAGAACAGTCCTAACTTGGGTGGACACTAACGAAGGAACTGCTGCAAAGAGAAGGCAAAACAACCGTGATTGTTAAATAGGTACAGCCTGGGGAGGAGAGATTAGAGCTTGTCAATAAGGAGGACAAATAATGAGCAGGACTTAAGGAACAAACATAGAACATGAAATTGAAAGTGAATCCTCAAAGATGGGACAAGTAGGGAAAGATACGAGATGCAGGAGGAATACAGGGCATTGAAATAGTTGAATATACAGGGCAGGATAGGGAGGCTTTAAAAAAAAGAGTTATTGTGCACCAGAGAACCTCTGTAGTAGTAAAAGACAGCATCAAATGATCTGCAATTTCCAACATTTTTTCCCAAAGTTATTCTACGGAGGCAATGAGTAAACGACTGAGGGGCATATTCTCAAGTACTTATCGCTGAGTTATCGGCACTTTATCGCAGCCAAAGGGGCAATACATTTATCTCCCCATTCACAATCTGGTGCTAATAGCCGATATCACCAGTTTACCTGAGGTAGCAGCCGCATAAAACATCGCCACAGATGACACCGCTAACTAACGCTAATGAGATGCAGAGAGTAGGCATTCCCATGCAAAAAGCCGTGACAACACCACTTCGCAACATTCCCACCAACCTGCCAGATCGGTGATATGATCACAAAACAGGCGCTAAGGCTCGTTAGGAGCAGGAATTTAAAACCTACTCTTAGCTGGGGTAAAGTCGGACGTCACCCTGCACCAGAAAATGGAGTTCAGGCCAGAGCCACACCTGAAGAACAACAGATGCCATGGAGCTACTCATCATGCAGCCCAGAGCCCGAGAGGGCAACAAAACCCACTGCCACCACCCCCAGGACCCCCCCCAGACCAAGATACTGCACATCAACGTCACAAAATCATCAACAAAATCATTCTCCTGATGTCGCACAATTAAGACAATTAACATTCATGTCTGGTCAGAAAAAAGAGAATCATTCATTCACCATTGAAAGTCCAAACAAAATATCACATTCAAATTTGACCCTAAACAACTATTTGGAAGAGTCATGGCAGGTCATCCCTGGACCATCTGTAAGTCACAGTCTGCAAGACAAAATTCAAGCTAAGAAGGTGTGGCATACACTCATCAAAGGACAGAGAGAGAGAGAAAGAGGGAGAGAGAGGGAAGGAGAGAGAGAGGGAGTGAGAGAAAAAGAGAGAGGGAGAGACAGGTAGATAGAGGGAGAGAGAGGGAGAGAGTGGGAGAGAGGGAGAGAGAGAAAGAGAGAGAAAGAGAGAGAGAAAAAAAGAGAGAGAAAGACAGAGATTGTACAAGAAGCGCAAGGCCAATCGGGCTCTTGACTCATAGATGCCAACTGTTTTGTTTGTATCGCTATTGGTGCACCATAAGTCGAAGGCCTGGCATCAATTGCAGCGGGAAGGCCATATCACATTTAAAACATTCAAGCAGTAGTCAGACAAACATTAGGGATGATAGCTCCTTTGTCTCAATACATAAGGCGGAAGGACATCTGCACCTCCGACCTTGGTCTTGAATGCGGCTAGCCCCCCCTGAGAGAGATAACATACCAGATTTTGATGACTCCCACACCACGAACTGCGCTAATGAAATACCAACGTGTCCACAACCCACACACAGAAGACCCTGCTTGAGGTACTCCTGCATGGGATGCCCTTGACAGTTAAGTAAAAATAACCCATATGTCCAAATATTGCACACACATACGGCTCATTGCTCCGAGCTGTGGCATATCAGCCACATAACTGCCGATGGTCAGAAGAATTCGGTTCTACGAGACCAACAAACGCAATCGCAGGTCTTCCCGGGCACATGCACAACCCCTGTCACGTGGAACTGTACCGTGCACGTATGCTGCATTTGTTGGGAGCACTGCCACTGACAGTGTTGCGCATCAGTTATCATCTGAGCTTCCTCATGTGAAGTGACCACATCGAGGCGCTCCCCTATTGGGCTGTGTTGCGGATTGGTGAAACGGCGTGGACGGAGCACATCTGTCCAGACCAGTTAATGGACTGGCTCTCCCTCATGTTTGTTGAACTCGACAATGAACGACTCTTGGAACTGATTGCCCATGAAGCTGCGCTTGCATTCATGGACGAGTAACTACGTTCCTGCAGCCACAACTGATTGACACCCAGAGCACAGGTCCCAACACCTTGTTACATCCTGGAGAAATGGTCACATATCCCAATACAACAGTGGACATGTCTGCATTTGCCTGGACTCAGAATGCATATGCGTGCACCTACACGTGTTATTCACACACAACTGTGCAAGGTGAGGCAGTCCCATGGGCGGAGCTGCACAGCGTGGTTTGGCAATGTTCCTAAACCAGACATACTGCTGGTGGGAGAGTACACACATGGCAATGTAGTACGACATATGACCTGGGTGGACCCTTTCAACTGCTCACTGTCAGCAGAGCAGACAGTCAGCGCAGTTCGGTGGTACAGGACTATGCAGATCCCATGGGCTGTGCGTTGTGTCCCCTGACACGGAGCATTGAGCAGATGCCAAACATCATATGACTCGTCCAGCAAGGCAAGGTGGGATGAGACCGTTGCCATCCGTAATGATTGGTGTTAATTTTTGCCTCTCCATTTTTTGCACCTCAACATGTTCCTATTCTGCCTGTAAGTGTCTTAAGCATTGGTCTGCATGTTGTGGCCCTTGTCTTGCCTGTACTGACACGCACATGCTAATAATGTCTACGCAACTTCACTAGTGTTCAACTGTGATGAGTGTTGATTAGAATGACAAATCGTGTGCCTCAATGAGTATTGTCCGTACACAGGGAGGGACTGACTGTCGCAGTTCACTCAGGGGTGAGTCCCTATTGCCATCTCCATCTCTGTGAGCCAAACATTGTGGTTGGGATAGTTGCTGGTAGACTTGTGCTCTTACATGTCTCCAGCAATGTGAGTATGGTGTCCAACTTCTTGCAATGTGGATAAATGTGATCCATCAAGACAGGTGTGTCCACACAATTGAGTGTGAGTAGGTATGCAAAGAGATGTTCTGTTGTCCCATCTGATGGGGGACACTACTTCAGGCCAGCTACCGAATTTGACATTTTTACACACAGGTCTATTTAATACATGGACGTGGGGCTATGTTGGTGGCTTGCGAGATTGTTGTTCATGGGCAATGAGGCCACAGCTAGTTCACACATTCACAGTCATCTAATTGGTCATGTGGGGCAAGGTCAAACATGCACATCGATGTCATTTTCCAGGGTGTGCCTTTTAGTGCAATCAATGTCCCTACATTCATCCATACTTTTATACTTGATTGAACATAGACATGACACATCTGTGTGATTTGGAATGTTTAATTGACATTCTGTGGAGTGTCGGAGCTGGAGCAGTACATGGCCATGACAACCCCACATTACATAGTTGCCCAGTGGAGGGCCAAACAGAGTCCTTGGGGGAATGAAAAGTTAATCGGAAGAGGACGAGTTCAGTCCGTAGCCTGATTGCTGTGTCATTGGTAACGAGAGCAGATATGGCAGTCCATGTCGGGGACCAGGTGAATGTCACAGAGTATTTCGGGGGACAGTGGAAGGTGTTGTTCCAGGGCATGTTTAATTTGGTTTTGGTGTGTTTTTTTTGTTTCTTTTATGGTGTATTTTCACGCATGACGCGTGGGAATTGCAGCCCTGTCGCTGGTTGTCACTGATTTTTGTATAGCGATTTGGGGCATCGCAACTTTTTGCGCGTTCTTATTTCACATTTTTTCAGTGTTGCATTGATTTTTACGCAGTCATGAGGAGCGTTATCGTGATACTCTCGCATGGGGCCGCCGGGTTGGGAATAAAAAGTTAACACAGTGTTATTTTGTTGCAATAGACTGCGATGTGCAAAGTTGCGTTAAGCTATTTTTGTGATAATTATCACACATTCTTGAGAATATCCCCCTGAGTGTGGTGCTGCTTCTCTAAACTACATTTTTATGTCTGGCCTTTGAAAGAGTTTTTACTTTCTTGCCAGACTATTGCTCCCCCCTGCCCCCCAAACAATACATAAAATATATACAGAGCATTTGGTAAATGGGCTTTAACTATTGGTCTGTGGGTCAGTCCGCTTCACCCATTGGTGCCCTCTCACTTTGAATGACTGCACAAAGCATGTACATATTGTTCGCATACGCATAAAAATAGTTCTCTTCAGTTTCAAACCTGATTCAAAGAGTACCTTTTCCTTTTTTTTTTAAATACTAACTTTAAATACCTGCTATTAATTTTGATGGGACTCCTTTTTAAAATGTATGTTATAAGTGTTTAAGGGTCTTTTTAACATTTAATCTGCCTGCAAGTTGAGTGCTTTGTTAGGTGGGGATTTCTGCTTGTCTGCTTTATAAATAATAATGTGCATGCCACAGATGAAAGTCTTGCTTTTTAAATTAGCTGCATCAATTAATATTATTTAGTTTTAACACTAACGCCACATTTAGGTGACAGTATTTTTCCTAACTTTCTTTCTAGATGTGTGGCTTAACCTTGCAATAAAAACGAAAAAAATAACTTTCTCATCAGTTTTCCCAGGCCAGACCTGTAAACTTTGCCGCTTCTCTTTATATCAATGTTGTGGTTAAAATAATCCTGACGTTTTTTCAATCTCTTGTTCTTTGAGAGACATAGACAGCGAGCACCTGTGGAATATTGCCAGTGCAATGTGTGGGAAAGTGTTATTTTGTAGTACACAACTTCACTTTCGTTTCCTGTAATCTCACCTCTATAAACTGTGCCCCACCTCCATCTGATGTCTTTTTACATTCCAGTTAATACCGGCATGTTTCTCCTGCTGTCATCAACCTCATTTAAAGCCTATGATCTAATTCCGTGGATTGGAGTTCAAAGCAGTTAGTTAAAGCATGCCATTTAGAGTGTGATGGTTATGTTTGCCTTGTGGTTTCCCTTCTAAGCTCCATTATTCAGGGATGACTAATGTATCAAATTTAATTGGCTTTCAATTGAGTATTTTATTTCACGATTTCAAAGGAAGCAACCTCCTGCTCCATCCTACAAGTACCTGGGGCCTGTAGCAAAGCCATTAAACTGATGTTCACACCTGAAAATGACTCCATATCTACGGAAGGATACTAGCGGCACTTAAAATTGCCTGATAGAATATCGATAGAATATCGATGCTAAAAATAAGGTGTGGACAGAATATTGTATCAAAAATATCGAGGACCAAAATGTGAGCAGGTGAGTTGAAATAGGAAAGTGCGGATTTACGGTTCACACACACACATATTTATATATCGTCACGGTACATAAATGTGGAGTTAAGTATAGTAAAACTTGGTTTACTCATAGAAACCTACCTTCAGGATATTTTTGTCCTCAATCGTCTTGACCCAATATTTTGTAAGCACAGTATTTTGGAAACAATATTCGTGCCAAACACTGCAGTAAATGCGTTCACTACTGCATAAATGCACACTGTTACTCCATACAGTTATGCAATAGCAAACATCAAGTCGAGGATGAAACAGGTGTTTGCCTTGAGAGTTTGTCAACCACCAACTTTTGAGTTTGTGGGAATTCAAAAATGTACCCTGACTCTTTAGCACCCCGAAAATGGTTGGATATTTGCTTCTGCAAAGGGCTGGAGCAAATTCACTTCCATGGTGGGAAAGGGAAGGAAACACACCCTAATATCGTGGGGTGTATGGGAAGGGATTTCTCCATCGGAGAAATAAAAAAGACAATGAAAAAAGTGCATTTGCACACTTGGCTTCCTTTCAACAATGCCGAAATTCACCCAGCATATAACTCTGCATTAGGGAAATGGGTACACACCTGCAGTGGAGAAATGGCAGATGCCACATGTTATGCCCTGTATTATGCCTGGAAAGCTGCAACAGCCACAGCTTTACAGGTATATTATGTGAACATACACAATCAGGGGCTTCCCCACAGAGTTTGATTTCTAATCCCCGGGTGCAATGACTTGGTTAAATGTACCAACACATATCAGAAAGCCATGAGGACTGCATCCATACACAACCCACTAAGCAAAACATTGCATGTGTTGTTTTCTGGTTATGATTCGTCCCTCTAGATGAGTTCTGGGACACAGTGGGATTCCAAATCCTTATTCGTAAATGAATGAGCTACTCATAATAGCACAAAGAAACATGGGATAAAAGGTTGAAATGTTTATTTCTAAAACCCAAGACTAGTGCATAAAATATGAATGGTAACCACACTCTATGAGAAAATAAATGTATGACATGGCAAAATAAATTGAACATTCCTAACAAGGTTAGCAAGTTCCTAGCATTATAAAACCCTATAGTTACTTCTAAGCACTATGCTAAAATTTAGAAGCAGAAAATAGTAAGCCTATAAATCACTTTTCTTTAGATGGAGCACACAGCACACATTCTCTCAAAAACAAATAGCTGTTTGGCTATTCTCTATCACAGCCCTTGCCCGGGTATGATATGCAGTGCCGGACTGAAGGCCACTTCTCTTTGCCACTCTTAGAGCTCTAGAGAAATCTCCATCTGGGGCTGGTTTATCTACAGCAAACAGCGTGACCTCTGCCTTGAGAGTTCTGTCTTGAAGTATATCCAATTAATGGTCAGATATCTGAGATTTACAGAACCTGATTACTGATTTTATCTCATGTCTAAGTTTGGTGAAACTAATGTCCCAACAGGACAAAATATGTAGGGTGATAAATGCATCATAAATGTGTCATCTTTATTCACATACAGATGTTTTGTCTTCACTGTAAGCTTTCACATTGATATGACACCAATCAAAACATAAACAACGAAAGTATTTCAGACTAAATATGAAGCAGGCATAATGCTAACAGTTCTGCACGTGTCTACAATTTCACACTTTCTAATACAAACAGATATAGAAGTCTGCAGGAAAGCACATGATAAAAATAGGAGAGGTTTTAAACAGGTTCTGTCACAGTTTTCACAACAGTATGTGGATTCCCAAAACTGGGAAATCTATGCTGTCATGCAGGAATATGTGTATTGCTTGTGACCCAGTGTCGCATCCCAGTCCATCAATATTTTCCCACCATGTCACCTCAGATTGGACCCCGGGAAATGCAAATCAGTCTTGACTCTGCTCCAAAAGTCCAGCCCAAACTCCAAGACCAAGTCCTCCATGAACCAAGCATAAGCAACCCAGGATCAGTTTTGCCGTTTAGTAGGGTTCATCAGTCAAGAATAAATTGGTTCCAGTGGCACAATGTTTGCACAGGACGCACATCTTGACATAAATGTCTAACTTTGGGTGTCGCACTCAAGGAATCAGAAAAGTGATGGGTGGAATGCTTGAATTACTCTCAGACTCATTTAGAAAATGGTCTTGGGCTGCTTGAGTTCTGGTTCAGAGAGGACCAGGCCTGGCAGTTTGGGCTGTTCCTATTACAGCAGGATCAAGATTGATTTGCATATGGCTGAGCCCAAACTGAGGAGGCATGGTATGTAAAACAACAATGGATTGGGATGCGGACATAGTAATTACCAGTGCCTGAGATTAATTCAAGCATTTGATCCATCACTTTTGTGTATACTTGAGGGAGCCTTTACCACACACCCCTGGTCAAAGATAGGCACAATCCAAATTATTGGGGTGTGTTATGAAGACAGTAGCAGTCTAGTGTCTGGGGGGTGGATTCGTGGGAGGGACAGGAATGGGAGGACCTGGGAGACAGGAAAGGGCAGTTTAGAGTAGGGACCGGAGAAGTAAGGTCAGCTAGAATAAAGCTCCTTGAAACAAGCACCAGCGTCTGCTTCATTATTGCTGGTGACGATGTGACAGGGTGTATGCATTAACTGGAGTTGGTGGTTGTGATCATTAGTGAGGTCGTGAGAGTTTATGTAAATGATACTTGCAGTACTGTCGAAAATGTCGTAAAGCTCTTTTTTTACTGTATTGGGTGTCTCCAAAAATGTGCTTAAATGTCGTTTTAAGTTTGTAATGTTTTTTATTTGAACAGTTGTGTACGTGATAAATAACACGTAATATAAATAATTGTTAGTTTGGTTACATTTAATGTATAACTGAGGAAGCTAAACACACAATCTTGAGACAATTAACACTACAGATGATTGCTATTTAACACTAAATCAGACAACGACAGTGGCACACTGAAAAGAATTCACTATGGTGCCCTCGTGGCAATTGTTGATCATGCGATGTAAGGACCTGTACATTCGAACTCTGTAAAACGAAAGAAGAAAACGATGATCAACCATCAAAAGGAATAAAAACGGGCAGCGGAAGCTGCCTTAAAATAACTCAGGGGGCCATGGTCAAGCAATCAACTGCATAGACTTTTGAGTATCGCGAATGTCATGAATACATTTGCATTTTAAAATCGTCCATCCAGCCTCTCATGTATTTGTGGTCAATACAGTTACAATCGAGGTGGGCAATAGTCTGTGAAAAAAGGCTATATAGAAAACAGTCTTTGATTATAACTCTTTTATGGTGTATTGTTGTGTCATGTGCAAACTCAGACCGAGTTGCAAATAACTAATACTTGCGTTGAGTATGACTAAACCAGTGCACATTTGTCTGGAAAAAAACATTAACACGGAGAAATAAATATTTTGATTGGTTGAAAAACCTGACGTATTGAAAAGCGATCATTAGATACATTTTACTCTTTTTGCCAAGTTCTGGTAAACTGCAGGCTCCGTTTAGCACAAAGTGTGTTTATCAGCACTGCACTGTTTATACAAGAAACATGTCTACTCGGTTCGCTGTTTCGCTGCTTTATTATGATTTAGCAAAGAGCTACTGCCCAAGGCACTAGTGTGCTCATGGAAGGGCGAGATTTTGATCGATACCTTATCACTATTGATCTAAACCCCGATCTGGTCGACTGAACCTTTGTTGCCTGTCATTGAAGGAAGAAAGTGCCTCTCTCCCAAGTTAGTTCACCCAATAAAGGACCCCGCTCCAAAAGATCACAAACAACTTCTAGCTTTCAAAAGTTTATTGTAAGGATAGGATAAGCTGCAAATACAGGCATCTCAGAATGAGATTCACGAGATACACAGGTCCAACTACATACATGTGCTCTCTGAAAGCCCTCAGACGAGCAACGGAAATTACTAACACAAGTTCTAAGAATAATAAAGCTATCAGCATTGACGCATATCTCTCCTTCATTTAAGTTGGAGGAAAACACACAGGTTAGGCTGTCCCTACCCTGCTCTAGATGGTATCCCTACTTAACCAAATCCCAACCTAACAAAGGTGTCAGCAGTGAATGACCCCCAAGGGAAGTCACTCACTCTAAGTCTCTTGGTGAAAACCTATAGTTCTCCAGTCATGACCCCTCTCTGCCTACCCATCCGCTCTCTAAAGGGTCCTCAGGTATCTGCTCTAACTCCACCCAGGGGTGCTGTCCCTAATACAAAACAGTCAACAACATTTGAGACGCCCCTCATGAGACGCCCCTCACGTGGTGTAGCTTCTGGCTTTTTCCATGCTGCTTTGTATTGGGCCTCATACGTTGGAGTTGACCTTGCTTCTCAGACTCTTCTCCGGCCCGCTGATACCCCTTAAACATTCCGGAACCCTCCTCCATGTCTGGGCCGTCTACTGAACAGACCTCTATTCATATTATTTATAATCGGATCCTCCCTTTCTCTTGCAGACAGACATCTGCAGCCAAGAACCCAACTCTCATAGACTTCCAAAAAGGTTCGCAACATTTCTCGGCCCAGACATGTACGTGTAAATCAATGTTAAAACATTTCAGGCCTACAGCATTTCTCATAATGATTATAGCATTCAACTTCTTCATTAATTAAAGCATGTTAATACTCTTATTCTATTATTCAGTAAACACATCTATAAATCATGGCCCATTAATGCAATGGCCAAAACATTATTTCAATCTATGTCGTGAAAAGAAACACCTTCCCCTTCCCTTCTAGCTCTGGCCCTGAGGCCTACCACATTCTGCGTTTAACCACATGCCATCTTACATTTTAGCAGCTACACGACATGGATTCAGGAATAATCACATCTAATAAAATCATATGGTGTCACACATTTCTGTATTAGTTCCACTTCTACTTAAATCTCTACATTAGCTATACATTCAGAATATAATTGCAGATACTACTAGCACTCATGGCATTTCTCCTCATGATTTGTGCTTACTACAGGTAAGTGTGATGCACTCATACATTTAGGTCAGTTTGCGCTCTCTCAGTTCCCCCCTTTGATGACCTCTCGGGGTCATCACTAACATTTAAACTGCAGTTATTGCTGGCATAACTTGTCTCTGCGCTTCCAGAGCCCTCAGACTCCTGTACTGATTATCTTGTATGGCAGCCAATCTCTGCAGCTGCTCTCTTTGAGCCCTTTCTGACCTTCTTGCTCTGTACCATTTGAATACCCTCACCAATCCCCACAATATAATCCCACAGATCAATATTATGATGATAGGTTTTAGTATATACCACACAAAGCTTTTGCCTAAGGTGGAAATCCACCCTCCAACTTCACTCATTCCGTGGCCCACCTTTTCCCAGACATTTTCTCTACTCAAGTCTTCGATCTCCTTGTGAATATCAGTTATGTTCCTAATAACTTTCTCAAGGGGCTTCGAATTGTCTGGAATGTAAGTACAACATTCCTGGACCTTCAAAGCCTTACAGACTCCGCCCTCTTTTGCTAGTAGGACATCTAACGCAAGACGGTTCTGAAGAACCATAGCCCTTATCGATTGCATCTCTCCCTCTACCAACATTAAGGACTGAGCAGTGCTGGCAGACAACCTGTCGACGACTGTTGCCAGTCGTCTAATTTTAACATCATTAAGGATTACTCCCAAAAGAGGGAACATAGCTCCAAAGACATCTCCAACCATTTCTGCATCTCCTATACCTCTCCTTCCCCTCGATGATGTCTTGCCCTCGATGATCACTAAGTCTTGTGCATGATATATTTTGGGGAAGACAATTGCTAGGTAACATGATCCATACCAGTTGTCAGGTAGTCTCACGTAGGCATTTCTTCCACATACAAAATACACATTTGGAATCACTTGCATTCCCTTCAGGAAATCTTTAGTATAGTACTCTATATTGAAAGCATGTTCACAACTGACTTCTCCCACGTATACATTTTCATAATACGTTTTGGCTCGGTGAAGACATAGCTTTCCTTTCTGCGCCTTATCTAAAGCTATTGGACCACTACTACCCTTTCTCTTGTGTGCCTTCTCTTCCTCGGTCCAATCTGTTTTCCATTGTCCTGATTTTTTCAAAATCTTTTGTCTCCTGTAACGATCATCCACCTGCCCTATGAACTTCTTCTCGACTTCTGACACCTTGCATGTCAGGTTATTTCTACGGGCATGTGAAGTATCTAAGGTAATCCAAGGAATGAAGAACTTGGCCAACCTGTCTTCACTCTTCCAGTAGTCCCATTTGTTCATCTGCTTATAATTTGGGACTTCTGGCAACACTGAATCATAGTTGGAGAAATAGTATTCAAAACTATCTCTCTCATAAAATATACTAAGCAATAAGCTACATGTAATGCCATATGTCAGCGGGAGGTGATGATATCTAATGCCTTCATCTACAGACGCCGGCAACTGCATGCAGACGTAACAATCCTTAACCTCCATGGCATCCACGTATTCATATAAGAGTTTAGCATAAGCATTTGACCTAAAGTCTCCTTGGGACTCATCTACGTGTAACCTGCGGGCTTCTGCAGCTAATAACGCTTTCTCTTGAGTGTTTTCCCTTTTCTCACCAGCAACAGTGGGTGTAAGCGTTTCTACAGATTTCACATCAGTTACCTTCGCCTCTTCCTCATGTCCCTTTACATAAGAAATTGTTACCACTAAAGCTATCAATATTATTACTCCTACTATTAGTGTACCTATTATACATTTAGCTCTGCGGTTCTGGGTGCCGGCTTCCATTTCGTCAGACAATATGGCTCTCTCTTATCTTAGCAAAAAGTTCTTTTCTTCTCGTTCCTTTACAGTCTCCTTTTTAATCCTTTTGTCTTTAGAATCCACACAACTGGAAGCTGACAACCTTCTTCGCAAAAGTCCTTTAACAGTTCAATAAAGACAACCCTAGCCCTTCTCCATCAACTCAAGGGAAGTTCCCTAATATTCTCTGCTTCCTGGGCGCTAGGTAATCTTCTTTTTCTGCTCGCCTAATTTACAAAGTACTTTAAGCATCTACTATCAGGTTTGTACCTGCAGCTTCGATAGCAAAGTTCAGTATTTCCAAACGAAGATTGTGCTCTTCATGGGCTGTTATCGTTGTACCAAAGTCGGGGAATTGCAATTCTGAGAGAAACATATGTTTTAACTTGCTGAGGCGGGGAGGTCTGGGGAGCATGAATGTCAGTGACCCTTCTTGTTCGACTCCGGGTACCAACAGTCGTATTTCCACGGTGACGATGGGCTCAGAACTGGACACCACCACCGCTCGAATCCTCCCTGTCTCCTGTTTCAAAGACATTTGTCGCCAGATATGTCCACTCAGGTGTGGAGTATCTTCTGTTAGGCACACGTACTCTTCTTGACCTTCTTCGGTCCGGTGCTTCAGCGCCCTGAGCACCTTCTTCCGGGTCTGAATCTTCTGATATCGGAGGAAGGGTTATCTCTGGAGTTGACCTCAGGCTAGAGCTCCGTCTTTGCGGCCAATTAGCTTCTCCACGTGCCCTTCTACTCCTTCTCCTTCTTGTCTGTTCTCGCTCTCTGTCAGACCTGTCAGTGTCTGACTCGTACTCCCAGCTACTTTCTCCTTCTGTAGCGTCGTCTGTTTCGCTGTTGTACTGACCGTCCTCAGCTTGGTCAGACTCGTTCCCTGCTTCCGCTGGCACCTCTTCAGCTTGGCTAGCCCCCTCTATGGCTTCTCGGTCCTCTGCTGGACGTCTATCCGAGAGAGGAGCTGTTTCTTCCCGAGGTGCTGGAACCCTTCGCGTATGTGACGCGTGGATCCAATTGGGCAGGCCTCCCACCTTCACAGCCGTATTCGCGATCAGGATGATCTGGAAGGGCCCACGCCAACGAACATCCAGGCAGCTTCTTCTCACATGTTTTTTCACCAGGACCCAGTCCCCAGGATACAGGTCATGGCACGGGCCCTGGCACGATGGAACCTCGGCAGCCTGCACCTGAAGGGACACAGAACGAATGGCGTCAGACAGCCCCTTACAATAGTCCAGGATCATATCATCTGTGATATTTAACAGTGCAGTAGTTGGGACAGATGGCAGCCTCATTGCTCTCCCCATTAACACCTCATGTGGTGACAACCCCGTTCTTCTGTCTGGGGTACTACGAAGGCTCATGAGGACCAATGGCAGGGCGTCAGGCCAACTCAGGGTCGTTGAGGAGCACACTTTTGCAATTCGGGCTTTGATCGTGCCATTGATCTGCTCCACAATTCCTGAGGCTTCTGGTCGGTAACTGCAATGCAACTTCTGATCGATATTCAGAGCTACACAAATCATTTTCACAAGCTCGCTGTTAAAATGCGTTCCCCTATCTGATTCCAAAGAGGCCGGCACCCCGAAGCGCGGAATGAGTTCCCTAAGCAGTAACTTGGCCACTGTGAGGGTGTCGCACCTACGTGTAGGGTATGCCTCAACCCATCTGGAGAACACACAAACAACCACCAGGACATAGCGGAGGCGGTTGCATCTCGGCATTTCAATGAAATCTATCTGCATTCGATTGAATGGACCTCCAGACCTTCCTATGTGACTCAGTGCAACTGGTGTTCTTTTCCCTACGTTCAGCTGCTGACAGGTCACACAACGCTGGCACACTGCTTCTGCTGCTATTCTAAACTTAGGATTGTACCAAGTCTGTCTAAACACTCTCAGCATAGCGTCTCTCCCTAAGTGTACGGGACCATGTATGAGTCTGGCCATTGGACTCACCATCTCATTGGGCAACACTGCTCTGCCGTCTGCTGAGACCCAAAAATGGGACTCACCCACTACACATCCTGCCTTTTCCCATGTTTCTTTTTCAAAATCAGGAGCATTTTCTTGCATGTTTGCCAGTTCATCCCAAGTATCAACAGTTTCCAATATCATGGCTAATTCAGTCCTTACATTTATTCCACCCACTTCCACCTCTGTGAAAGAGTACCCTTGTTCCGCGCAATACCGTGCGACTTCGTCGGCATATCTATTGCCTTTCGAGACGAAGTCCTCATTTCTGGTATGTGCGGTGCACTTTACAACTGCGATACCTGCTGGACATTGCAACGCCTCTAACAACAGGCGCACAAACTCTCCATTGCGAATGGGAGAGCCTGAAGAGGTCATGAACCCTCTTTGAGACCATAACTGCCCGTAATCATGAACCACCCCATAACCATATTGGCTGTCGGTGTATATGGTGACTCGAATTTGATTGCTTGCCAAGCAAGCACGTGTCAAGGCAATAATCTCGGCTACCTGAGCGGAGTGTACTCCTTCCAGGCACCCAGCTTCCACAACTCCAGTAATTGTACAAACAGCATAAGCTGCTCTCAACTGCCCAACTTCGTCCCTTACACATGAGCCATCGACAAAGAAAATTTCGTCTGGGTCGGTCAGTGGCTCATCTACGATGTCGGGTCTGGGTTTGGTGCATAGTTCAGTCACATCGAGGCAGTCATGGTCTGTACATTCATCATCATCCTCGATATCATTTGGGAGTGGCATCAAGGTGGCAGGGTTCAAAACAGAGCATCTCTTGAGGGTCACATTCTCTGCAGCAAGAATAACTTGCTCATAGCGCGTGAGCCTGCTGTTGGTCAGATGCTGTGTTTTGGTCCTGGTCATCAACAGTTCAACAGAATGGGGCACGCACACCTCTAACGGGTGCCCCATGACGATATTTTCACATCTTTCAATGCTGACACCCGTTGCAGCAACGGATTTGAGACATCCGGGCAACGCTGCGGCTACTGGGTCTAAAGTAGCCGAGAAATAAGCAACTGGTCTACGGGCATTCCCATGGATTTGGACTAACACAGACAACGCGCAACCTTCTCTCTCACAACAGTAAAGCAAAAATGGTTTATTGTAATCAGGCATTCCCAATGCCGGAGCACGACACAGGTCCTCTCGCAGCTGTAGGAATGCCATCAAACAGTCTTTGTCCCATGGTACCGGATCGCTCACCTCCTTGTGCGTCAGTTTTTGCAAGGGCTTTGCTTTCAGTGAAAAGTTCGCGATCCACTGTCGGCAATAACCCACCATCCCTAGGAACATCCTGACCTCTCTCTGTGTCTTAGGCGCATTCATTTTCATGATCGCCTCTATCCTGTCTGGAGACACCTTTCGCTTGCCTTTCTCTATTCTGTGTCCCAAGTACTGCACTTCTGTCAGGCAGTACTGCAACTTTCCCGGGGACACCTTGTGCCCATTGGCAGCTAGGTGATTTAACAAAGCAATGGAGTCCTCCCTGCAAGCTTCTTCTGTTTCTGACGCCACGAGGAGGTCGTCTATGTACTGGACCAGAACTGACTTCTGGGGCAGCACTAGACTTTCAAGATTTTTCTTCAAAAGCTGGTTAAAGATCGATGGGCTCTCTGTATACCCCTGAGGAATACGACACCATGTTAGGACGCGACCTTCCAGCTTAAATGCGAAAAGAAAATGGCTTTCTTCGTCCAGAGGGATCGAAAAGAAAGCCTGACAAAGATCAATCACAGTGAACCACTCAGCTTGGAATGGAATCTGAAACAGTATCACTGATGGATTCGGTACCACTGGACAACACGAAACGACTATGTTATTAATCTTTCGAAGGTCCTGCACTATCCGAAATTTCCCATTTGGTTTCTGCAGACCCATAATCGGGGAGTTGCATGGACTACCCACGATTTCTTTCAGTATTCCCTGTTTAATCATGGACTCGATCACGGGCTTTATGCCTGCAATCGTTTCTGGAGTCAATTTATATTGGGGTGTTCTTGGGAACTCAGCATGCGGTTTCACTACAATTTTCACTGGGTCCACCCCTTTGACCAATCCAATCTCTTCCCCAGTGAAGTCCCATACTTCTGGTGCCACTGTCTCTCTCAAGTCCCAGGGGAGCTCATCTACTGTCAAAGTAGGGTACAGCTCCACGCATATTCTTGAGTTTGCAACTTTGAAGTCTGCGTCATCATCATTGGTCAATACCTCCACTCCCTGAGGTGTACAGTATATTGTACAATTCAATTTACACAACAGGTCTCTACCTAGCAGACACACAGGACTTGAATCGCAAACCACAAACTGGTGTTCATCGCTGTACTTCCCTATTTTCACCTGTACTGGTTCTGTCAATTGACTGGTTATTCTCCTGTTTGCGACCCCCACCACTTGTATGGTCTCTCCAGACATGGGCAGGTCTGGAACTGCAGCTGATCTGATCGTGGATCTAGTGGCTCCTGTGTCCACCAGAAATGTCGTAGGGCACCCTGCTACTTCTGCTTCGACATAGGGTCCCCTCTGGTCCACCTCCAAGGCTGCCCCGAGGGTGCAGTCTTCTCTTTCCACTCTCTGTCCGGTTAATGGGTCCACATAATAGCACTCTTCTCCTTCTACAAACAGGGGCATCTGTCTATAGGTCTTACCCATAGTCCCTACTCGAGGAGGTTGCGGGAACTGGGCTCGGGGAGGAGCCCCCCCCCCTTTTAGCACCTTTCCCTGGTATGGCGTCACCCCTCTCGTAGGCACTCTCTGAACCTCTTCCTCCTCTTCCTCTTGTTCTCCTATCTCTACATTGTAGGGACACTCGCGTTTCCAATGCCCCACCTCGTTACACTGGTGGCACCTAGTCGTTTTCTTCAAGGCAGCTATGTCTATTCTGGGTCTAAAGGTGGAATTCTCCTCATTGCCCTTGTTCTGACTGTACTGCTTCTTTCCTCCTGTACCTGTTCCTTGCTGCTGTTGCTGCTGTCCCCCCTTCCCTGCTGCCTGCATCTGTACCACCATCAACTTTTCTTTTAGTTTCTTAGCCTTGGAGTCTATCTCATCACAGCAGTACCTGGCATACCTCAGTATTTCGTCTAGGGGTTTACTTTGCCAACAAATCGAGTGTTGCTGAATCATTAAACTAATATCCGGTCTCAGTCCCAGGACGAACTTGGACACGAATTGCCCTATGTCTTTTGGATCCATTACATCCAGGCCGCTATACTGTTTAAACGCCTTCAGCAATCTCTCGTAATATTCGTGGACGGTCTCTTTGGGTTCCTGTCTGGTTCGGTCTATTCTGACCCAATCTATGTCTTGCATTGGCACTTTCTCTTTCAGCCAAGTCATCACTCTCTCGAATTTTGCCATCACAATCTCGGACGGCCCATTAGTCTTAGCATCTCTCTCCGGCTCCGTTGTGGGCCACTCAGCGCTAACCTTGCATGCTGTCCACAGATCTCCTGGTACTACAATGTCGAACAGCGTGTTCAGATCTATCCATAGGACCTTTGAGATTTTTACAAATCTCTCGACTTGCTTGTACCACTCCACTGGGTTTTCCCGCAATTTGGGGAAGGAGGTGGTAAAAGCAGCTAAATCTCTCCTACTCCAAGGGACATGTACATAATTCCCATTGGCGACTTCACGCAAAGGGTATGCTTCTATTCCCTGCAGCCTTCCTGGTGTCGTCCCAAGCGTGCTTCTCCTGACGGTCCCTTTCTTGGACCACCTCTCTTCCCACTTATCTAGTGCCCTCCATGTCCTTATTCCAGTGATCAGTTCCCTTATGTGCGTTTTCAGCCCGATCGTTCTCCTCTCATCTAGGTCTCGATCTGTATAATGTAGCCTGTGGTTACCCTGTAATGCTTTGGTTCTTGACAGGTCCACCATATATTTGCCTGCTAGTTCGACTAACTTCTCATGGATTGCTCTCGCTTTTCGAGTGATGTCCTTTGCCATATACAGTATTTCATCCTGCTCATACATTTCCATTCTTTCTAAAGGCAGGGTACCATCTATCATGTCATCCAGGTCTGACCTTAAGCTGGCGACATCGAGTCTCTTAGCTTTTATCTCAGCTCGCAATATGTCTTTCGAAGGGGGCTCACTGGTCTCCCTACCATCCCAACTCCGAGCTCTACGTTTGGGCTCGGGAGAGTTAATGAGTGCTCTCCCTTGCTCCCATCTCTCCAGGTCCCATGCTCGGCCATCCGATCTTGGAAGGTGATGGAACACGGGCCTGTTACCCCCACTCTTGCTCTGCCCACTCTCTTCTTCTTCTCTCCTTTCACCGTACGCCTCTCTGTTATTTTCCCTCTGGTCGCTACTCTCCCTTTGCCTAGTATCGCTCAGTATCCGATACGATCCTTCCTGGTTCCCCATATTCCCTGGGCTGCGCTCATTTCCGTCATCACAGGGACCATGGTGCGACCTCTCACAACTCCCATTCTGTTCTCTGGTGCCGGGCACACAGTGTGGACACTTAAAGCTGTTTCTGTACTCTTGCGCTCTCCTCTCCCCTTCACTGAGTATTGGGCGCGCCACCCCTCCACTCCCGGGGCCCCCGTTTTCCAGGTCTGTTCTATCCCCACTCCGGGCCCAATGGGTGACTCCCCTACTATCTCTCTCTCTACAGTCCCACTCCGGACTGCTCTCCCCAGCCCCGCAGTGAGTCCGAGCTCTGCTGTCCTGACTTTCCCTTTCAGCTTCTGCAGCTATGATGCTCTTGTGAGCCTCCACTGCCTCATCCCACTTCTTCATGTACTCATTTAGCTCTTGAAAGGATTTTCGTCCAGATCCCCTCAGATCCACTGGCCATCTAGGGCCCCCAGGATCCCCTCCTGGATCCCCTGCTGTGTGCATCGGGGTGCTCCACTCTCTTGGTATCGGCATCTGACTTGGGGAATTAATCGTATCGTTCCTCCTTGCCGTCCCTGCTCTTTCTCTGTCCTTCCGTACCCGTTCTTCCCCTCTTGCTCTTTCTTGGTCATATATCGATATTATAGGACCTATGGTAACAGGTACCTGTAGTGCATCTGGTAATGCGTAGGATGTGGCGCTCTCCGTTTCCGGCGCTCTTTGTACCACAAACCTCCCGACTACCTGTTGCACCTGACTAGGCTGGGACAGCTCTTTCTTTGCCTCAGGATCCCACTCTGAACTGGGAAGCGGTCTATGCTCTCCTGCATTGCCCCCCTTTCCTCCTTCACTATGCTCGACCTCTCCCCCTGCTCTATTATACGGGGGTGGCCTGTCTGTCAATAATCTGTTTATCAGGCTGTCCTCTGTTTCGCTCTCATCATCTTCTTCTAGGGGGCTTTTATTTCCAGGCACCTCTAACACTGGGTACAGTTTATTTACTTCCATGTTATGCACTCTCCATCTTTTAGCATCCGCATCCCACCTGGCATCCTGCACTGCCCTTACCGATCGTTTCACCCTTTCTTGTCGTCTGTTCATATTCTTTTCATGCGCTGCCCTAATCCATGCATCAAGGGCTTCAAACTGGGTCGGTCTAGGCAAGGGTCTCATTGAGGTCATGACTGATTTTAATCGATGTAACACCTCTAATCTGAACGTCCCGTACTTCGGGAACGTCAGTTCCTCATTTCCTTCAGTAATCTTACTCCACTCTGATATCCAAAGGATCGTATGCAACCCAACATTCACTGCCATGTAACGAGCCGGCGTACCCTCCGGCGGGGCTTCTTCCCCTTCATACGATCCCCGCTTCTCTTTTTTAAACACCGCTCTCAGCCATTTAAAACACTTCATAATTATACGCACAATATCCAGCCTCGCTACTCTGTTTACTTCCTGATGACAATCCACCAATCCTGTCGCGGCTTTGCTAACTTGGCCTATCGCAGCGCGGTCTTTCTCCGGTCGGCCAATCACGTCGCGACACTTTCTGACGTCTTTGCTAGCTGGCCTATCACAGCGCGGTCTTTCTCCTGTCGGCCAATCACGTCGCGACACTTCCTGACGTCACTTTTCTCCGCTTCGCAGCAGCACCCCTCCTTTCTCAACTCGTCTCCCGGTCATGCATGCGTCCCATTCATACACCGAAAAATGACTACTTCCGACCAAGCGGTCACTTCCCTCGACTGTACGTCCACAGTCTATATGTAATTGTCAACACAACTGACGAAATGTCTATCGTCTCTCTGATAGGTTGCTTACACACACAGTAACTTCCGACCAGCGTCCGTTACTCACGCACTCACTCTTACGTTCCCCCTATCTCGGTCTTTCGGGTGATCAATGGTACCTCATGACCCCCTTCACACTGTTTGACAATTACTCTGGGTGTCCGATACACCCGAACCACTTAAGCTCTCACTTAAGATTTCCACCGGTTGCGCGCGCTCACAACCTGTTCCACAGTCACTCTACAGACATTCAACTCCGCCAGACATTACAACATAGATACAATACAAAAACACCGCAATCTTACACGCATGACCCTTTATACTCACTCTCGACCGATACTGCTGCTTTTTCTGTCTCACGTCATCCGGATCTTCTTCAGCGGGCGGTTCTTCCGATCATCGATTTCTAGGGGCCTTGGGGTAAGCTAACCTGGCCTAGGTCACCGTCCTCAAGAAGGCAACCATCCTCTATAGCTACCAACTGGAAGGGCGAGATTTTGATCGATACCTTATCACTATTGATCTAAACCCCGATCTGGTCGACTGAACCTTTGTTGCCTGTCATTGAAGGAAGAAAGTGCCTCTCTCCCAAGTTAGTTCACCCAATAAAGGACCCCGCTCCAAAAGATCACAAACAACTTCTAGCTTTCAAAAGTTTATTGTAAGGATAGGATAAGCTGCAAATACAGGCATCTCAGAATGAGATTCACGAGATACACAGGTCCAACTACATACATGTGCTCTCTGAAAGCCCTCAGACGAGCAACGGAAATTACTAACACAAGTTCTAAGAATAATAAAGCTATCAGCATTGACGCATATCTCTCCTTCATTTAAGTTGGAGGAAAACACACAGGTTAGGCTGTCCCTACCCTGCTCTAGATGGTATCCCTACTTAACCAAATCCCAACCTAACAAAGGTGTCAGCAGTGAATGACCCCCAAGGGAAGTCACTCACTCTAAGTCTCTTGGTGAAAACCTATAGTTCTCCAGTCATGACCCCTCTCTGCCTACCCATCCGCTCTCTAAAGGGTCCTCAGGTATCTGCTCTAACTCCACCCAGGGGTGCTGTCCCTAATACAAAACAGTCAACAACATTTGAGACGCCCCTCATGAGACGCCCCTCACGTGGTGTAGCTTCTGGCTTTTTCCATGCTGCTTTGTATTGGGCCTCATACGTTGGAGTTGACCTTGCTTCTCAGACTCTTCTCCGGCCCGCTGATACCCCTTAAACATTCCGGAACCCTCCTCCATGTCTGGGCCGTCTACTGAACAGACCTCTATTCATATTATTTATAATCGGATCCTCCCTTTCTCTTGCAGACAGACATCTGCAGCCAAGAACCCAACTCTCATAGACTTCCAAAAAGGTTCGCAACATTTCTCGGCCCAGACATGTACGTGTAAATCAATGTTAAAACATTTCAGGCCTACAGCATTTCTCATAATGATTATAGCATTCAACTTCTTCATTAATTAAAGCATGTTAATACTCTTATTCTATTATTCAGTAAACACATCTATAAATCATGGCCCATTAATGCAATGGCCAAAACATTATTTCAATCTATGTCGTGAAAAGAAACACCTTCCCCTTCCCTTCTAGCTCTGGCCCTGAGGCCTACCACATTCTGCGTTTAACCACATGCCATCTTACATTTTAGCAGCTACACGACATGGATTCAGGAATAATCACATCTAATAAAATCATATGGTGTCACACATTTCTGTATTAGTTCCACTTCTACTTAAATCTCTACATTAGCTATACATTCAGAATATAATTGCAGATACTACTAGCACTCATGGCATTTCTCCTCATGATTTGTGCTTACTACAGGTAAGTGTGATGCACTCATACATTTAGGTCAGTTTGCGCTCTCTCACTCACAAACCTAAACATACCCCTGCCCTAGTAGCTTTTAGCCTCTGCCTCTTACCTTTCACGCTACTTTAAATATTTGATTCAAGCTTTTACCCGATTGGTGACATCGGCGGCAGCGAGTTTAAGACCGAAAGTAAAAATTCCATGTCTTTACTTGGATGTTGCAGCAGTACACCACTTCACATTTGGCAACGGTACGAGCATCTGTTCTTGAAAAGAACACTTAAAAGACTACCAGATGTTCAGCAGTAACCTTCAAATAAAAACTGCCTGTGGACTCCACAGTCAAGATGTCATCTTTTCTTCCCTTCTGTTTTTTAACTTTTTTGTTGCCCCTCCCCCCTTGCAATTAGGATTTGTTTAGTGCTAAACTCAGCTCCCTTCCCAGCAGGAGGATGTTTTTACACTGGCTCAAGCAGCCACTCGATTGGACTGGTGCATTTGGTAATAGCCCCCATACTTTCCAAAGCAGAAATTAACTTCTGGACAAGCACTTATCCCCAAAACCCTTCGCCTCTTGGCTTCCTGGTTTGCCTCCCCTCAAGATCATCAGTCATATGCACTCCGCTGCATCCCACCTTGCCCTTCAGCAGCCCCCTAACTCTCTCTGGCAGAGTGCCTCAAGGTTCTTCACTCAGCCCCACCCTTCTTTACTGCATACATGATCCCTCTGGCCGACACCATCTACTCACACCACGTCAACTTCCTCTCCTATGCTGATGACTCACAACTTGTATTCTCTCTAGTGCACAAGACTTCCAACACAATAAACAAGTTTGCTGCCTGCATGACCGAAGTCGCTAACTTTACACATTACCTCTAAGTTAAGCTGGACGGCTTTTGTGCCAAGCTACCAGATGGTTAGGCACAGGTTTATTTAGTGGCTTTTGTGGTTCACCCTGGCAAGGATTCTGTTTATAGTTTGAGTGGGGCTTCCACCCTAAACCCACATTCTTACAAAGGGCTGTAGGCTGCAAGGATAAGGGCCCATGTGACTGTCTAAATCTCTCTGCAGCACTATTGATAGACACCTTCCACATTAATTTCCCTACTTTGGCTGAAAGGATGGTGATTTATAGCATCCTGCTTGTGCCTCATAATTTGTCTGGCCATTCATGAGCACGTTAATGGACAAAACAAGTAGGGAACTGAAAAACACAGTGCAATATGTCCAATCATTTAGCTGTGTATAGAGTCTAAACACATAGAAGTGGGCCACATGCATCAAACAAAATACATGTTGCAAACGGGCCGATTCACAGACTCGGCCCCTTTGCGACCAGTATTTTGCCATTTGGGATGCATCAACCCAAAAGCAATTCTCAGAATAAGTAATCGCCAATTTTGCGATTACCTATTTTGCAAATGCACTTAGGGACAGTATAGACCCGTGGTGGGAGTGCTGCCGGGCGCTGATGTGGGGCGGGGGGGGGGGGGTGGCAGGGTGGGGGGTAGTAAACTACGGATTACGGGCGATTAGAGGTAAGTAAACATATACATAAATCAAACTATGTTTGTTGCGCTTGCTACATTTGGCATTTGGTTTTTCACTACCAGGATATGCAAAACTTAAAAACACTTGTTCCTCCTTTTAAATACAATGCACCCTGACCTATGGACTGTTTAGGGCCTACCTTAGGGATGACTTATATGTATTAAAAAAGGAGGTGTATGCCTGGCAAAAGGTTTATTTTGTATTTCAAGATGGAGCCTCATCAGGGGCAGGATGCATAGCTAATGCAAATGAATCAATGCAGACAAGTTCAAGCTGAATCTTTCTTTTTAATCCACAAATGATACTTTTAATTCATATATTTTCATACTTGAAACTTTCATCAACAAGTTCAAGGAAAATGCCTATCCAGACTTTTCGCTAAAGCACATAGTGGGCCACTGTTCATCATACCTCAACATGGGTGGTATTTTTTTGTACCCAACGCATTTCGGGCAAACTGCCCTTCCTTAGGGGTAACTGTATTAAAAAATCGTATATAAGATCCAGCAGTGACCAACAGATGATTAAACAAACTATCATGAAAATTTGAATAACCACATGTGTGGCATACTTCTCTAAAAAACAGTGGGAACAAACCACTTCATATGCATTCAGTGAATCAAGTAACTACTAAATCGGACGAGCTGAAAAAGATTTTGTGTAGATAATCATCGAAAATACGAACATAAAATGTGTCATCTTATAGAAAATATGTCCTTGTGTTTATGTCGTGCGCTACACCACATGCTTAATACCAGTAAACCTCAACACAATCATGCAAGTACCAGGGGCGGTGGGTGACTTTTGAAAGCGGTGGGGCACAAACCGATTTGCATACAGCTCCGTAGAGAGCGAGCGCAGCGTGCGAGACCGAACCCCAAACGGGGGGTGTGGAGGTGTTACCCCCCCAAGAAAATTTTGAAAAAAAGAAAAAAAATTGTGCATTTTCAAGCAAATTTGAGAAAGCAGGAAGGTTAATAAAGCAATTGTGAAAGTGCTGTTATTACATTAATAGATGGCATAACATAGGTAGTTGCTTATTCAGTATAACCACAGGACCCTTTACTGGCAGCAGCCTTTCTTCACTTGTAAACATCAGAACTTAAGTCTGTAACACAGAAGCACATGGAATGCATAGCTCTCCCATGACTCTAGGTGAGGGCTTGCTGATTCATTGCTGGTTGCTGCTCACAACCTCTGTGCGTCCAACATGCACAAAAAAACAACTCTGCTAAGAAGCAATGCAATATTAAAGAAGATTAGTGTCAACTCTCACTTGTGACACACTACAGTGCAAGTCACCAGGCCACCATGACTACCCCATAAAGAAACACTGTATGATGGTAATTCTTGACAAAAACTGGGACCTCCAAGCCATGATACTCAGCCTTGGAAACATGCTGGTCCTATCACAATCATGCCAATCCTTGGATACACATAGTCATCCATGGCATATTGACCATCCCTGTCAAAATTTTCCATGGTATGATGGGGCTTATCACTGGCATAATACTGCTCCTGTCAGAAGGATGGTCATTCTTGACATTTTGTGGCAATCCATGGCACAGTGTACACACCAGTGACATAATGGTGGTGCTGGCAATACGGTGACACCTCTTGTCATATTGTGGGCATCATTTGCACAATGGGGCCAAACCCTGCCACAATGGTGGTGATTCCTGAAAATGCTGTGGCCCTCCATGTCACAGTGAAGGTTCTGGCAGAATGGTGGTGCGTCTTGCCATACTGCGAGTGTTGGAGCTTGGGCTGAGTCAAACACTTATCTCTAGAAGGGCGACCTTTCTAGCAGCACGAGAGGTAAAGGGAGAAAACTATCACTTTTTAACATCAATCAATCAATTTAAACTTTATTCGGGCAAAATTACGCCCATAAAAGTAATAAATAAGAAAAACTTTTCATAAAACAGCTAAAACGACATAGATCATAACATTTCAAAAGAAAAAAACATAAACATCATAATTTAACAATATCAAATATCACAGCATAGTACTTCGAGCCCTTATGGCATATCTTAAAAAGGCAACTACATATAAGCTGACTTCATCTGATAGTTGCAAAATAAAGGAAAATGTAGCTCTAGCATGCCAACTGTTATGACATTTCTTTTAACAAAGTGGGATTAAAAAACGCTTTGTATTCATTTCATAAAATGTACAGAAAAGCATAATGTGCAACACTGTTTGGCCTGTTTTTCCATCACATAGACATGGGATAGCAGCTAAGTTATGCTGAAAGCCAAGGGGGAAGCACAAAAAATATTAGACAGATAATTAGAGGGGCAATTCAGGGCTATCAAGGAGAGGTATGCCATGATCTGTGTTTTCCCTTCCATTCTATTTATGCAACGTGCCTCCTCACAATCATCAAATATTAATGCCAATTCTTTTTTGTTAAGGTTACTACATGTGTCTGGCTCTGCAAAGGCCCTCTGTAGACTCATTTTACCCGGTTCGGATGTGACGTAGGCCAACCACGGGATTTGGAGCCTCTTATCATAAGAGAGGCAGTCAGTCCAAAATTATATCTCTAAGTTACAGCTGCCAATCTCGGGGTCAGTGTGTAGCTGGTGAGGCCGGGCTGCATTAGGAAAGCGTGTGTGTATTTCTGGAGATCGGGGTGTATTCTAGGAGGGTGGCTAAATATCCGGTGAAGGTGAGCCTGGAATCTGTTACATGTATGTAGAAGCCAGGCTATAGGGTACATGTTATAAGGGTGGCAGAGGTGTTGGGTGTACTGTATTTGAAGAGAATGGGGTAATAGGGTACGAAGGGTTTGAGGAGTCCTCCAAAACTAGTGACACTGTCACCCTACTTTAACTTCTAAACAGTGCAGCTAAAGAGACGGGGACAATAAAACTGTCAAATAGCCACCAGGCAGCAGCCCCGGGCCGCTACAGAGGACATACGATACCAGAATCAGCGAACAATATTCGAATCCAGTGACTGCCCTGAACCCGGACTCGGGCACCGACCTGCCCTCTTCACGCAGCACCGCTCTTCACAGAGTCCAAGAGAAGACCCTTGAGCCCATACAGCGCCCGCATGAGTACAACCTGCCTGGCACCTGCGTCAGAGCAGTGCAGGAGCTGTCGCCCGCGCATGCGCATTACTATCCATGATGGCGGCGCGGTTACCAGAGGGAGCCCCGGAGACGCAGCCGACAAGGTAAGTGGTGTTTATTGTTTTTACAATAATTATTTAAGTATTTAGGGAGGGCGGGAGGGAGGCGGGTGGCGGGCAACTTAGCTACGCCCACGGAGTGGGCGTAGTGTTGCCTGCTACGCCTACTTCGCAAATGGCGAAGTAGGCAACACTACGCTCACTCCGTGGGCGTAGCGAAGTGCTACGCCCAGGGTTACAAATGACTGCACCACAAAATCAACATAATGTCTTGAAATAAATCAGAACACATACATGTATTTATGTTAAACATTGATAATTCCCCCAAAATGTAACAAGATTTCTCTGCTATTCACTGGTTAATTAAAAAAACATAAAACCACAGTGAACATTAAAAGGTTTCTTTTGCCAAATTGACAGTTTTAAACTGCACTGCAGGCTTCTATGGCGGACCTGTTTTCAAGGGTTTCTTAAGTGGTTGGCCCAATTAGTGCCATAGGCCCACTAGTAGCATTTAATTTAAAGGCCTTGGGTACATGTACTACCATATACTAAGGACATTTCAATGTGTTCATGTCTTAGGGAGAGGGCACAGAAAATTTAGCACTGGTGAGAAGTGGAACAGTGCACAGAGTCCTAATACCAACAAAAACAAATTCAGAAAAACAGGATAGGTGAAAGCATAATGTTTGGGGGTAAACCTGCAGAAAGGGCTAAGTCCAACAACCAGCTAGTTTTTTTACACTCAAGACATTATGTTTTGGACCATTGTCAATGTTCAATCCCTCCCAGTATGAAAGTATTCTCAAATCCCAAATGGAAGGAAACTCACTATCACAGAATCACCATCCCTGAAGGCAGAAATGTCAATTTCTATCTTCAGTAAAGGTAAAATTATCCAATCCTCTGATCCTAACCTTAAACTATTTGACACAAACTTCAAAATGCTCCTCAGAATGTAAAATAAGTGCACAGGGAAGAACTCTCAAATCTCATCCTCCTTACTGGACCTCTTCGCTAACCCTAACTGTATTCCGCCCACCCAGAAGAAAAGTACAGCCTCAGCACAAATTAATCTATTTTTGTCCTCGATCACATCTGACAGCACCAAAGTCCTACAACTTTATTTCAACTCTTATTACCACACTCACCTCCAATAGACCTGCACTATAAATCAACCCCATACACAATAATGTTTAACTCATCTTGTGCCCTGCTCTATGATACAGCCCTATGCTAACAACCTGAACTCCCATTATCTACTTGCCTCAATCTCTCCAACAACAGTTCCCACATCTCGCAAGAACATAATCTAGCTCTGGAACACCCTCTCCTCTCATCGCTTTTCCAGCACCTGCCTTGTCCAATAACGCTCTTTCTGCCTTGCCTGACACACCAGAACCTCCCTCCTCCATCCAGCAGCCATCCAACCACAATACCATCTTTCCCACTGCAACTTCCTACTGCTCTACAGTCATTCCCACTAACTCACCTAATCTCAAATACAACCCCCTCCTGCATTGTACAGAGCCACCGCCAAGCATTCCAAACCTACCAGCACCAAGGTCTCCCACCCCTCCAATCACTCAGCGATCACAGATATTATATTACTCTCTCTCGTCAGGTCCCTGAACACTTTGGCAGCAGATCTTCACAGATCCCTACAAAAACAAATATTTATAGAATCATTGGTTAAACATCAATCTTATTACAACATCTCCACTCCTCACCCTAATGCAAAAACTAAGAGAAAATTAGAGAACAATTAGGAACTAAGATACAACAGGACCACACCAAGACTACCGATCAGATATATCGTCACCCAAATCTAAATAATCCTGGCCACTTTTAAAATTTTCACAGAAGACTGTACCAGGATCATCAACAAAATGAGACCCTCCTCATACTTCCTGGAACCCATCCCTGCCTCTATACAGCCGCGGCCCGTGGAGGGAGTTGCGGTGGGGCATGGAGGCGGTGCGGGGGAGGGGCAGGGTGGGGGGTGGTAAACAACGGAAAATGGATAATTGCAGGTAAATAAACAATTTAATAATTAAAACGAATTTCGTAGCGCACCCTGCATCGCAAAATGTGATGCAGCAAGCGCTAAGAAATTCGTTTTATTTATCAAATTGTTTACTTACCTGTAATTATCCATTTTCCGTTGTTTACCACCCCCCACCCTGCCCCTCCCCCGCACCGCCTCCCTGCCCCACCACAACTCCCCCACGGGCCGCGGCTGCCTCTATATTCATTGAAGTTAGTCTGGTAGGGAATCTATTAGCAGCTGAACTTAACTCAATTCTTCACTGTTGAGTGGAACAGTACTAGATTGCTTCAAAATCGGTCATGTTGCACCTCTTGTAAATAAACAAGGCCACATCCTGCAGACCTAAACTATTTTCATCCAATCTCCAACCTACCATTCACACTCTTCCTAGCCAAAATTTCTAAAAGCTGTATGAAAACCCAACTCAGCCTATACCTTGACAAAGATGACCTACTTGATGAAATCAATTCAGGCTTCTGAGCAAGACACAATTCCGCTATCCTCAAAATATTTGGCTATGCCCTTGAAATTCTGGTCAATTGAGATCCCTGCTTCCTCATTCTCCTGGATCTCTTATCAGCTTTCAACATGGTTAACCACTCTCTCCTCCAAAAAGCTCTTGATACCAGAATGGGCATGAATAAGTCAGCCATTAGCCATCGAGGTTAATGTGTCAGAATAGCGCACTCGCATTTGCGGTAGCCAGGAAAGGCCGTCCGATGATGATAAACAGAAGCAAAGTAACCATCACCCAAGACTTCTCCAAACTAACAGTCGAGGTGAGGAAAGGCTTCCTAGCCCAAAGGGAACATCTGCGGAAAAAGAACATTGCATTTACATTTGCAGGCCCATCCAGGATGAGAGTGACAAATAGACACGGAAGCAGAATCTTCGATGACCCCAACGACCTGCACCGATACCTACAAGACCCGGAACCAGAAGAGATGGAGCTGCCGAGCCCTGGAGCAAAGAGAAGGGCATCCTCTGACGAAACACACGAAGGAGGTGAATAAGAAGGAATGTTTGAAGTAGCACGCATGTGCAACTAAGCTCCGAGACTCTGAACGTAACAAGCTGTCTCAGACAACCATGTACAGGAGCAACCGCAGCCACCGAGACTCTGATTACAACGAACAATAGGCTTGGAGCAACAAGCATGCGCAGCCATGCACGGACACTCTGACAATAACAACAACCTACCTCAAACAACCTACCTCAAACAACAACAACATTCTACCTCAGACAGTCACAGAACAAGATAGACCACAGCCACCGAGACACGGAAATATGCCGTGAGCTACCGCACAGCAAGAACAACCATACCTACCTCAGCAAGGCCACCGTGGCCACGGGAAGAACAGGCAAGACACCGACGAGCATATCCTTTTCTTTTTAAAGCAACCACGAGGGGCGGAGGGTTGGCCAACACACTAAAGACTAAAGACTCAGGAAGAACTTGGGGGAGGGGGGAGTGTGAGGACCCTTGCTGTCGCACACCCGGTTTACTACTGATGGGGGGGAGGGGGGAGGGGGGGAGGGGGTCGGGCCAGGGGGGGGAGTGAAGTCGGCGGATATGACAGTACATGGCAGAGCCGCCGGTTGTGTTATGAACAAAGGACCTAGAATGTTGCCTTTCTCCACAGGCACCCTATACTTTTCCTATCTCTTTTTTCCCATCCAACACCCCGGGGGGGGCCGCAGAACGCAAAGCACATGCGACGCAACGAAACCACCATGACAGACCCAACAAGAGCGGGCCTGTCCACTGACTTGAAGATAGTGTCCATGAACGTTAAAGGACTGAACCACCCGGTCAAACGCAGGAAAATCCTGGACTATTTGTCCAAACTAAAGGGAGATGTCTACATGCTCCAAGAGACCAAGCTCTCCAAAGAGGAGGCGAAACTACTCAAAGCTAGATGGATAGGGGAGGTACTCTGCTCACCGGCAAAAGGGAAAAAAAGAGGAGTCATAACCATCCTGAGCAAGAAGGCCAACCTAACAACACTAGCAGTGGACACTGACGAAGATGGCCGCATGCTCATAGCAAGCGCCCAGAGAGGAAGCGACACAATCCACATGGTCAATATCTATGGTCCCAACTCGGAAGACAAGCAATTCTGGCAGGGAGTGGACAGCAAGCTATCAGACCTCCCCCAAGAGGACCTCCTGATCACAGCTGGGGACATGAACAAGACAATGGACCAGGCAACAGACAGACACCCGAACAGACCAAGTCATAACTCCAACAACAACAACAACACCCTGAAAGACTTATGCGCTAAAACAACAACTGGCAGACCCGTGGAGGCTCCAACACCCGACAGCGCGAGAGTACACCTTCTACTCACACCCACATAACTCCTACAGCAGGATTGACTACATACTGATGTCCAACACACACACGCACCTCATAGAAGAAACGGAGATAGCCACAATCACCGTCTCGGACCATGCTCACATAACACTCACTCTAAGTGGGAAACACAATGAAAACCCAACGAGGAGGTGGAGACTGAACGATGACATCCTCCAGAACAGAGAGAACGTCAAAGAAATTGAAGCTACAATCAAGGAATACCTCGAACACAACGACAATGGCGAAGTAGGGAAAGACACCGTATGGGACGCCCTCAAAGCGACAATAAGGGGGAAACTGATAAACATCAAGGCCAGGATGAACAGAGGAAGGAGCAAGAAAATCCGTGAGCTCGAGGAGGAAATAACAGCACTGGAGAGAGGTCACTGTGCTAACATAACGGACAAAAACACGCTCACCTTGCTCACAAAAAGGAAATACGAGCTGAACAAGATCCTAAGCGAAAGAGCGGGTTCCTGGCTGACGAAGTTCAAGTCAGTCAACCTATGCGCAGCAAACAAAGCAGGGAAGCAGCTGGCGTCCTACTTAAAGGCAAAACAAAGGCAACACACTATAGCAGCGATAACTGACCGCACGAACACATCCCAAACAACGAACAAAGGAATACTGGAGGTCTTCAGACAATTTTACCAAGAACTGTACACTGAAGATCAAAACCTAAGCAAAGACGCAGGACGAGATCTACTCAGTAAAACCAATCTGCCGAAGCTAGAGGAGGCGGAGAGGGAGTCGCTCGAAGCCGACATCTCGGAGGAAGAGATTGAAACAGCCATATGCCAACTGAAACGGAACAAGGCGCCAGGACCGGATGGCTACTCCGCCACATTCTACAAAACCTTCAGCGAACACATCAAGACACTGATGGCACAAACATACTCCACATGCATCCAGAACGGGAGGATGACGGAGTCCATGTGCGAGGCCAACATCACCATAATTCCCAAGGAGGGGAAAGACCCACAATATCCCCAGAACTACAGACCAATATCGCTAATAAACGTCGACTGCAAGATCTACGCAAAGGTCTTAGCCAACAGACTAAACAGGATCCTACCAAACATCATCCACTCCTCACAAGTGGGATATATAAAAAACAGACTGTCGCAGGACAACACAAGGCTACTGTGCCACCTGATCAACCACACAGCGAGCAGCAACGAACAGGCGGTCATGATAGCGCTGGATGCAGAGAAAGCCTTCAACAGAGTTTCGTGGCCCTTTCTGGGTAACTGCTTGGGAGCCTTTGGCCTAGGCAGGAAGTACACGGCGATGGTCATGGCCCTCTACAACAAACCGAAGGCAAAAATAGTGGTAAACGGGAGCGCATCCGAAACGCTCACGCTGGGCAGAGGCACCAGACAAGGATGCCCCCTCTCCCCCAGACTCTTCCTGCTCGCTCTAGAACCCCTGCTAGCCAGAATCAGGGACAACACTGAGATAACGGGCGTAAAGCTCAAGAGGAAGACCGTCAAACTAGCGGCATACGCCGATGACATCCTAATCACAACAGCAAACCCCTCCACGTCGATAAAAGCTCTGATGGCCACAATAGGTGAATACGCAGAAGCCTCAGGCTACAAACTCAATAAGGAGAAATCGGAGTGTAAGCCAATGAATGTCCACACCACAAGAGAAGTCCTAGGCGAATCCGGCCTGGCATGGCAGACGAAACCACTGAAATATCTAGGGCTCCACTTTGGGAGAGACCTCACGTCAACGCTGCAACACAACGAAGACCTCACGCTGAAGAAGATAAAAGAGAGACTGGAGTTATGGTCACCAAAGTACATCAGCTGGTGGGGACGCATTGAAACTATCAAAATGATGATAACACCGGTAATAAACTACACGCTAACAATGCTACCACTCCCAATGACAGAGATATTCCACAAAAAATTGGACCAACTCATAAACATCTTTCTATGGAAAAACAAGAAACCAAGGATAAGCCTACAAAAACTAAGACTGTCAAGAGATCTCGGAGGCCTTAACCTGGCGAATTTCAAGACATACCAGATGGCATGTCTGGCGAGACAGGGTATCGCCTGGGTAGATGCCACACAAACGTACATGCCAGTATGGCTGGAGGTCGAGCAGGACATCCTGGGAGGGCTCAAGCCAATAGCACTCCTAACAGCGAACCGGCACCCACTGAAAGCCAGCGCCATACTGAAACACACGAGGGACGCCCTGCTGAAAGTGGACAGGCACATGGCGCAGAAACTGAAAGGCACTGCTTGGGAATCCATCTGGTTCAACACTAAAGTGACCTACCAGGGGGCGACACTGCACAACGACACGTGGATCGGGAAAGGCATCAGCACGCCCAGCCAAATGGAGACCAGGCAAAGACCGCTGACGTTCCAGAACCTACAGCAACTACATGACCTCCCGAACCAAGAGTTCTATAACTTCCTAAAAATTAAGACAGCAATAACAAAGGCCAACCTGTGCGGAGGAGAGCCGGGAATCATCAAGTACCTGCAGCTCATCAACTCAGCAGGTCACCAAACGGCAAAGATCTATAAGCTCCTCAGCCCATCCAAGCTGGCACAGAACAAAAAAGCAACCAACACGTGGGAGACGCTCCTGGGCAGACAACTGAATGAAACAGAGCGAGCAAAAATGTGGAGCTCAGCGACAACAAACAAAATCACCCCACAGCTAGCGCAAACAAAATACTGGCTACTCCACAACGCCTACTGGACGCCATCCAAACTCCACAAGGTCGGCATCGCAGACTCAGACAAATGCTGGAACTGCCTGAAAGAGGAAGGCACCCTCGAACACCTCATCTTCACCTGCGTGAAAGTCAAGAAGTTCTGGGCACAAATCAACACTTTCTTGAACGATATGCTCAAAACAAATCTGGAAATCAGCTTCGTCAGACTGGCGACTGAGCACCTAACAGCGAACCTAAATAGTAGAGAAGAGAGAGAACTCCTAGACCTACTACTCACAGCAGCCCTTAAAATAATCCTAACGAACTGGAAAAACACAGCCAAAGCAAATTTCAAAACATGGATCAACTGGGTCACCTTCCTGAGAGGAGCCGACAATATTACAGGCACTTTCTCAAAAGAACATAAAGCCAAGCTGCACATGTGGGACCCGCTCGACGAGCTCCTGAGGAAGACCCAATAAAGGACAATTAAGGACAATAACGTGCGTGCGCACCCCCCCCCCCCCCTCTCTTCTCCTCCTCTCCTTTCTCTTTTTTTCTTCTCCAGTGGAGGGAGAACAATAGATATGACCGCCACCATAGTACTCAGACCTGTATATATATATTTTTGTACGACCTTCTTTTGTATGCCAATAAAAAATTTCTAAATAAAAAAAAAAAGAATAGCGCACTCTCCAGCACAGCAAAACGTCAGCAGAGAGTCCCTTAAAGCTCCATTCTTTCTCCTAAATCACACTTTTTAATATTTACCTACAGTGCCTGATTTTTATTCTCAGGCAATCAAACCTCCCCTTTCTTATGGAGACAACAGGAAATTCTACATGACGATCACTTTCTCAGCCGAAATTCCCATAGCTTCACACATCTTCACTGGAATACAATTCAGGATGAACTTGCACCATCTTAATCTGAATCCTCTAAAAATGTAAATGTAACTTCTCTTTATCTCTACCATACATGTATTACAGTTTATGCAAAATAGGGCCAAAAACGAGGCTTTCTAAACCCTCTGCAAAGTGCAGGTTTAGCAAACTAGAGACAGAAACCCATGACCCATAGGAGGGAGGGACAACGGGCTATTTGAAGACCAAATGTCTAAGTCGCAAAGGTTCTGTCTGAGTTCAAACTGCTATGAGCTTGCTTAATGTATCATAGCACATATTTATCATATCTACTTTTGTCAATGAAGCACTTTCAAAGACCATCTTTGGAGGAGGTTAGAATGTAATACCACAACATTTTACTATTTTTGAACAATTAATAAATAGATGAACCCTGGGCTAACCTACAATATTACTGATTTGTTAGAATTACATAAGATCTCTTTCTTAACAGCATGTGCCAAGAAAGAATGAAGTGAATAGGCGTTTTGAGGATACTACAAGCAAGGCTGGGGTTCAAATGGTTGCAAGCAACGTAGATAATGATACTATGACAAAAAAGTGTGTGCCCGAACAGATTAGTGCAATAAGATATGCTAATGAAAGCAGAATTGTCTTTTTTCCAGGAATGATACTAGAAAGAAAAACCTCCAAGTGTGTTGTAGAAATATGTTATGCATGTAGACATAACATCTACGAAATGTATATTTCTGACAGGTATAGAAATGAAAAGCTGCAATCGGCAGAGAAATTACTTCATGTAGATGCCACATAAGATATGGATATTCAGCAACATAAAAAACACGCTCTCTATCTGTTTGATTGTATATTGCCTGTTTTTTTAGAAACTGTCATTGTCTATCAGTAAGACTGCAAAAGAGAAAGAGGGTAGAATCATAGTGTTTGTAATGCACAACTGAAGAGTGTCAGTTTACACATTTGAGGTTGCCCGTGCTGCACAGACTTCTAATCTTCCTGCAACGATTCAAAGCAGAGGAGATGATGGTAGAGATTGGGCAAATGTGTTCATGAAGAGTCTAAAAGCCATTATGAAAAATTTAAAAGGAGGTTGCATATTTCTAAATCAGCTTCCGTAATTCTCTCTGCAGGTTCTGTCTCAGAATATATGTGTTATACCCAGCCGCAGTCGGCAGTAGGGGTTCCTGCAGGGTGGTGACGTGGGGCGGGGGTAGTAATGTATGGATTATGGAGTTTAACAAGGTAAGTAAACATATAAATAAATAAAACAAATTTTGTTGCGCGCAGTGCATCGCATTTGATGATGCAGTGCACGCAACGAAATTCATTTTATTCATTTATATGTTTACTTACCTGTCAAACTTCGTAATCCTACTGCCGACTGCAGCTGGTTATACCCAAAGTCTGGTCTATTTGCTAATGGACTGATAGCTTTAGACAGAAACCGGTACTAATGCATTTCAGTATTTGTTGGTCATAAGGCTATTCCATCTTAACCAAAAAAAAGTTAATTTGTATGCTGCATTCTGAAATATTTCACTTGAACCATTGATATTAATGTTTACATTCCATTTCCAGTCAAAGTGTGTCATGTTATTTCTAGCAATTGATGGTGTTTTTAAATATTTATTGGATGAAAATCTCTTGCAACTTGTTTGTTGCACAGGTTTATTCAAAAATATAATTTCTATAGCAGTCATGTGTGATCTAAACAAGATATCAGTGCCTTGAAATTGTCAAATTATAGTTTCCCAAATACTTTTTTCATTAATATCTTCTATCCAATATGTGTAACCTTGAGTGAAAACATCATGTTTTGTCTTCACCTGAATTTCCCTTCTGTGAACGACATATGCTTATTAATTGATAACAAGTGAATATGTGATTAAATGAAGTGCACATTCTTTTTCATAGTGTCCTGTTCTTGCAAAAAGATAATCAAGCTTATTCAAATATATACACTGCTTTATGTTCCTTAGTTTTCTTTTATATTTAGAAATGATAGAGTTTCTAGAAGATTGATAGCTACTTGTTGTCTTTAAAAGAGAAAACTGCCCGATAGGGTGAAAATAGCTGAAAGAGCATTATACCATTCGTTCTTGAATGTTTATTTTTCCATGTCAGACGATAGAAGGACAGACACAGTTGCATACCCACCTTAACTAATGCTGCCTGCAGCTATGATGGGAAACAGGCAGACACGTCAGCACTTATATGCGAGCGTAGCTCCCTGAACCATTCTTAGCAGAAAACCATCAGGACCAGATAAAGCTTTCCTCGGGGTGGGACATTCCTTCGCTGCCTGGCCTGTAGACTGTGCTTATCGCTTATCCAAAGCGCACACAGGTGCCTCTGTGAACTGAAAATAGACCTTATTGCTCTGGAATCCGTTATGCAGATATTTACGATCTCTGAAACGCAGAATAGGCTTTCATTATTAATGTGCTACTAATGTGCAAGAACTAGTATAGCACGTAGAAGTTGTAAATAAGGGTGTTAATGCTATAGAGTACACACCAATAATGCTGGAATATATTTTACTTTTCTTTTTACTCATAATCTTCCTTGCTGTCCTAATGTTTATATTCATTGTGCAACAACTCATATCGTGTTCACTAGATTAGGGTTTTAGTTTTAAAATAAATATTTTAAAATATACATTTCATTTTCTAGAGATATTTGAGTGTGTTGTTTATTTATGAAAGAGGATTTGGTATTCTACTTGCTGTCCCTGTCATGTCTCATGGGAATGAATGATACCTGAAACACATCTTTTCCAGACATTACTCAGTGGATTGTTTTTGGGATAGATCCAACTGGTTTTCTGGTTCAGGTTGGCAATTTAATTGGGTCCTCATTGGCAGGGGCTAGGAAATCAGAAACCAGCAACACTAGGAAACTCAAGAGAATGTGACACCTGTTATAAAAATGGACAATAAGCTTTGATTAATAGATACAACTATGGTGAGTATTCAAAACATTTTTAAGCTTTTAGTTTCTTGAAAATAATGAAACGCAGATGGATCAGATCTGTCATCACTGTTCCTGTTTGCAAAGGCATGTAAGAATGCGAAAAGAGTACTACAAGAGTACTATTTTACATACTCGAAAATGTCTTTGTGAAGAAGCCCTTAACGTGCACTGTTACCCCAGTAAACTAAACAATTAAACTTATACATGTTTTGTCCAATAAGGTGCATGTGCCCAGAGCACACAAGCTACGTATGGAGAGAATAAGACTCCTCGGGCAGTTCGTATTGGCAGTCAGTCTTCAGGGAAGTGTCAAGTTATTTTATGTCATTCAAAGCAGCATTGACTTCACATCCATGTGAGTTTTGTTCATGAACAGGAGTTTGTTCCTGGTGTGGCCATATCTTGAATTTGAAGACAAAGAACATAATTCCCACTGGCAAAAATGAATTCAAATAAAGTGATTGCACTAATTGGCGTAAATACTCCATACAAATGCCATCTATTCTGCGTGGACTCGTGCTTCTCTGTACCCAAAGACTAGTTCAGCTCTATTGCTAATTTGTCAGAAGCTGAGAAGCAGCGTGTACCTCCTTACAGTGCATTTGAATATTAATCCATAGCATGGACGATGCCCGCGAGGAAAGGTTGACGAGAAATACTGTTTATGGCTATTTATTGAAATAGTTTCTTGTGCGTTTCATTTTCGCTCAATCGATCTGTCCTCTTCTTGCACGGAAATAATGCAGAACTAATGCACTGGCTTCAGGAGTGCAGTGGGTTGTAAATGTTTAATTAGCGTATGATTGAGACTGACTCAGTAAAATATATGTTACCGGGCGAGCTTTCTTAAATTGATCTTGGTGTGGTATATTAAAATATGTTTCAACATGAAAGCAAACACTTAAAACCCAGAAGGAAAACTTTACAAACGTACAGTAACATTTGGGCTAATTCAATCACTGTAACATTAGTAAATATCTATCTCTTTTCCTTTGCAGTTTAACACCGAACAAGTTACTGCTCAGGCATATGAGAAAATATATAGGGCATGGTATACAGCTGTGAGGACATCAATCTTAATACTGTTCCCCTCAAATGTTTTGCTTTGGACATTTGGGGACTGATTCACAAAAAACAATTATGAGTATTGGAATTTTGTTTACGTACACTTACATGACATTGTGAATCGGCCCATACTCTATTTTTGTAAAAGTGCAAAAAGGGAACAGTCCTTTATACTTGTACTAATTATATATTAACATTACCTGAATATTCTCATTGAAGTCCTATTTTAAATGTGTCCCGTTTTAGGGGCTATTTCACAAAGCATGTAAGAGCATGTAAAAGAGTACTTTGAGACTACTCGTTTACGTACTAACAGGGTAGACTTTTTATTTCCAAGTTGTCAAAATAGCAGCTTTGGTAAGACAGGTGTCTGTGTGAAACTGCAGTGAGGACAGATATGGGAACTAAGAGAACATTATCAATTTCTCGCCGTTTACTGGACCCTATAGGGCAGAGTTACAATAACTGGCGCATCTCTGCATATCAGCAGGGATGCACCAGTTTTTGTGCGCCAGGCCTCCGCCACCATGGATGCGCCGCATTTACAATGATACAAAAGGGGGATGATGGACGGAGCGTTTGAGCAAATCAAACACTCACCCCCAGTCAACTGATCTGGGTTTAATCCATCACCATTCTTTAGCCCACTTAGCCACCCCATTTCAGACATGGCTATATGCAAATCAGTTTGACCCTGTGCCTTATGGGAACAGTCCAGCCCGAACTGCCAAGCCATGTCTTCCATGGACCGGAAACAAGCATCCTGGGACCGGTTTCGGATTCATAATCCTCATCAGCCAGGCTATCTTGAATCCAGTGGCCAAGTGAGCAAGGGACTTACGTCTGAGCATACCCTGCCACACTTAGGGCGAACAAAGCGATACAAAAGGGGATGATGGACGGAGCGTTTGAGCAAATCAAACACTCACCCCCAGTCAACTGATCTGGGTTTAATCCATCACCATTCTTTAGCCCACTTAGCCACCCCATTTCAGACATGGCTATATGCAAATCAGTTTGACCCTGTGCCTTATGGGAACAGTCCAGCCCGAACTGCCAAGCCATGTCTTCCATGGACCGGAAACAAGCATCCTGGGACCGGTTTCGGATTCATAATCCTCATCAGCCAGGCTATCTTGAATCCAGTGGCCAAGTGAGCAAGGGACTCACGTCTGAGCATACCCTGCCACACTTAGGGTGAACAATGCGATACAAAAGGGGATGATGGACGGAGCGTTTGAGCAAATCAAACACTCACCCCCAGTCAACTGATCTGGGTTTAATCCATCACCATTCTTTAGCCCACTTAGCCACCCCATTTCAGACATGGCTATATGCAAATCAGTTTGACCCTGTGCCTTATGGGAACAGTCCAGCCCGAACTGCCAAGCCATGTCTTCCATGGACCGGAAACAAGCATCCTGGGACCGGTTTCGGATTCATAATCCTCATCAGCCAGGCGATCTTGAATCCAGTGGCCAAGTGAGCAAGGGACTCACGTCTGAGCATACCCTGCCACACTTAGGGTGAACAATGCGATACAAAAGGGGATGATGGACAGAGCGTTTGAGCAAATCAAACACTCACCCCCAGTCAACTGATCTGGGTTTAATCCATCACCATTCTTTAGCCCACTTAGCCACCCCATTTCAGACATGGCTATATGCAAATCAGTTTGACCCTGTGCCTTATGGGAACAGTCCAGCCCGAACTGCCAAGCCATGTCTTCCATGGACCGGAAACAAGCATCCTGGGACCGGTTTCGGATTCATAATCCTCATCAGCCAGGCTATCTTGAATCCAGTGGCCAAGTGAGTAAGGGACTCACGTCTGAGCATACCCTGCCACACTTAGGGTGAACAAAGCGATACAAAAGGGGATGATGGACGGAGCGTTTGAGCAAATCAAACACTCACCCCCAGTCAACTGATCTGGGTTTAATCCATCACCATTCTTTAGCCCACTTAGCCACCCCATTTCAGACATGGCTATATGCAAATCAGTTTGACCCTGTGCCTTATGGGAACAGTCCAGCCCGAACTGCCAAGCCATGTCTTCCATGGACCGGAAACAAGCATCCTGGGACCGGTTTCGGATTCATAATCCTCATCAGCCAGGCTATCTTGAATCCAGTGGCCAAGTGAGGAAGGGACTCACGTCTGAGCATACCCTGCCACACTTAGGGCGAACAAAGCGATACAAAGGGAGGGTAGTGCGCCAGCTGGCCCTAGCTCCAGGACCCAAATGGGAGCGGCTGAGTTCATAGACGCCGCCCCTACTTTGTTACTCGAGTTGGAGAAGTTGATGAGGTCTCTCCTGACCCCGCTCGAGCTACAAGTAAAAAAACTAGCGGATAGGCTAGACCACTTTGAGCAGGCAACTTTGGATAATTTTTTCTCTACGAAATCATTGATCAAGTCCCCCACAAGGATAGGGGAGTGTAGTAATCGTCATCAACCGGGTGGGCAGGGGAAAGATGTGTTGGCTGTTGTATCCCTTATACCGGCGGATAGTACCCCAACTAGGCCCCAGGAAAAAGGGAAAGCGAAAAAGACCAATTTGGAGTCAACGAATAACCCAAGCAGTAAGATCGCCAAAGAAACTAAGCTCCCTGCTATAGTTGTCACGGGTCCAAAAGACTGTTCTAGTAGTGTTAATTCTCTACCCAATGCCCCTCAAGCCTTATCGAATAACCTAATACCCTGTCATAGTACTGCAGTTGGCAGCAATAGAACCACCTCCGAGAATAAAAACACCTCATCGAATAGCCCCCAACCATCATATGACATCCCCCTTCCTTCTTCCTCTTCTACCGGACCTGTTGTTCCTGCCAATAGCATGCTTCAACCATTACCAGTGAAGGCGCCGCGCAGGATACCACCTATGAATCTTACTCCGGATTCTTTTCCCTACGTGGCTGTCCTCATAAATGTGCCACCACTACTGGTTGGGCAAAAGGAAACTTTCCAAATGCTAAAAAATAAGGCAATGCATTGGCTGAGGGTTAACAGACCATTGCCCGGGGAAGTTGATGGATTAATTATTGGAGTTCGAAGGACTGAGCGGATAGGCTGTACTTCTAAGAAATTGGGGGGTGATTGTATAGTTGTTAACTTCCAAGATCCTAGGGTGGTAAATTTGATAACGAAACATGATGGGGGTACCAGCTGCGGGGGAATTGGTATTGTTGATCTAATCTTTTTTTATCCAAGACCATCGGGTGTCGAATCTATTATGACAATGTACCCAAGATCCTCAACCAGTGTCCCGCTTCTAGGGTTTGCTCCCTGCACTGTACCATTCAAACCGATTAGTTATTATGGTGGTACAAATACTAATTTGTTCGGGTCTTTGAGGAAGCCGGGGTGGGAGTATTGACAGATGTCTGAAAATTGTACGAACAACGTTGAGGGCACTACTACCGGGAACCAACGTGGTAATCTTGTTAAACTTGCTAATGACCTAAATGTAGAACCATATGGCAGGAACATCGTTTTGGGGTTTGTGACTTTGGAGAATCTATATGGGGAAGGTAACCAAATATTAGGGGGTGAGGATTCAACTACTTCAAGTACCCTAAGTAATCAGGAGGTTGAGAATAACAATGCAGACCCTGTAGGACCAGTGCCCAGGGACGGCCCAAGTGTAGGGAAGCTCTTCTCGTGGAATATCGCTGGGCTGGCCGGTAAGCTGACGTCCCAGGATTGGATAGATTTTGTAAATGGTTTTGAAGTTTGTCTATTCCAGGAGACATGGGCATGCGACCCTATTTTTTACCATGGCTATTTGAACTTTTCAATCCCGGCAAGTAAAGGTGCTAGGGGTCGACCAATGGGTGGCCTCACTATTTGGGTGAAACAAAGTTCACAAATCGAAGCAAAAATGATTAATCTGGGCTGTAAGGATATCCAAATGCTAAGATTAACAGGGGGAGTGTTAGACATTTATAATATATATGCTAGGGGCACTAACACGGGAAGTTCTCCCATTTTAGAGGCCCTGTCCACTTTCCTAGATTCGCAGTCCCTGGGGAACAAAATTATAGTAGCTGGTGACCTGAACAGGACTTTCGAGCCACTCGATAGTATGGATGATTCCTTGGGGCAGGACGAGGACACACAATGGGGTGTCCTGACCTTAACCTTGGCTCCTGTTAAACGGTGGACGAAAGATATCTTGTTAATGAATGCTATCTGCCTGGAACATGGGTTGAGAGCTCTCAATGGGAGAACGAAAGGTGATAGGGAAGGTGCGTGTACCTTCAATAATGGTCTAAACCATAGTAGGATTGATTATGTCATTTGTAGCCTTAGTCTATGGCAGTGGGTAAGGGACATGAAAGTTGAAGGCAGATTGGAAAGTGATCACAATCCCCTCTGTGTGTCCCACAATTGGTGGTCAATCATGCCTGGTAGCCAGCAATTGAATGATGATTTAATGCCCATAATGACCAATGATAAGCGTAGACTTAATTGGCCAACCGTTCTGGCGAATGCAGATTCAATGGACTTTATAAGTTCCGAGTTGGATGCTGCAATCGCTGCAATGGAAACCGAAAATTCCGTTAACCCAGGGTCTAGGGAAATAACGGATATACATAACAAATTCTTTACCCTTATAAGACCTCATTTTTTGAGAGCATGTAAGCCAAACAGGAAACAACCACCTAAACCAGCTAGGTGGTTTAACCAGCAGTGCAGGGTAGCCAGGTTAGCCTTAGGCAATGCTATTCGGAATAGGGACATGGAAGCCATTAGCAAGGCTAGGAAGCACTACAAGGCTAGCATATCACTAGCGAAAAAAACTTGGGATGAAGAGTACTGGGCAGATTTGAAGGAAGCATCAGGGGCCAAGGACTCCAGGTTATTTTGGAGATTATTGAAGTGGGGAAGAGGTGGGACTCCGAACAAACCTGATAATAATGTCACAGAGGGTGCCTGGGTAGAATATTTTAAACCCCAATATGCAGAGTCCAAGGAGGTTGGGTTTGCAAAAACTATTTCAGCTGTATTTGCAATGGGAAATTTATTCTCCTTCAAAGAATCAGAAGCTGCAATATGTGCTGCCCAAGGGGGAAGGGCCCCGGGTCTTGACGGGATACCCTCTGACGTCTTTAAAAATGATATGGGTCGGTGGGCTAGATATGTTTCCCTCTTGGGAAACTCTATCGCCAAAGGAGCTGAAGTCCCGGAAGTATGGAAGGGGGCGATTATCATACCCATATATAAAAAAGGGGATAGTTCCCTCCCGGCTAACTACAGGCCGATAAGCTTGATTGCCACCATTCAAAAAGTGGTAGGGAGAATGGTGGTAAACAAGCTGATGGATTGGGTTGAGGAGAATAGTGCATTGTCCCCTTACCAGGCAGGTTTTAGGCGGGCCACAAGTACGGTAGACCAGGTGTTTCGGTTTGCTTTACTTCAATGGGGAACGGTGGTGCTAGGCGAGGGCAGCCTGTATGTCGCTTTTGTCGACCTGCGGGCTGCCTTCGACCTGGTCCCAAGGGGAAAGCTTTGGGCAGTCCTGAGTGAAATTGGCCTTCCGGCAGAGTTACTCACCTTGATTATGAGGCTGCACGAGGCCAATTTTGCCAGGGTCCAATGGGGCACGAACGGTGAGTCCTCCACCGACTTCCCCGTTGAACGTGGTGTTCGCCAGGGATGCGCGATGGCACCCTTGCTCTTTTCGTTATTTATTAACGGAATTGTGGCTCGGATGTTGGACGCCTGTGTTGATGCACCTTCGTTGGCGGGCCTCAGGGTCCCGATCCTGATGTTCGCTGACGATACATTCATTTTGTCCAAGACACCGGGTGGCCTGCAGCGTGCCCTACATATCTTTGACCGCTTTTGCGGAGAACACGGCTTGGAAGTGAATGTGGGCAAGACCAAGTTGATGATTTTTTCGCCTAAGCGTAGAGCCAGCCCAATAATACTTCTGAACAATAGTGAGTTAGAGATAGTTAGTGTATTCACCTATCTTGGGGTTCAGATTTTTAATGATTTAAAGTGGTCCCACCACATAGAAAAGGCGGTCCTGAAACACCAACAGATCGCGGGAGCGTTAAGGGTAGAACACAAAAAATCTAAATCTAAACCTATTAAACCAGTCCTGGCTGTTTATCAAACACCTAAGGCCATAGGGTCTGCCCTATACGGGGCAGAACTTTGGGGCTTCGACAAGGTCTTCTCTTTGCAGACATCAGAGAATAGGTTTATTCGGGGTATAACGGGACTTCCCCAGAGCACCCCACTCATCCCGCTTGGTCTCAATCTAGGGAGAAGATCGGTTAGTGACCGAGTAAGATTGCGCCCTATCCTTTATTGGCGTCGCCTTTGGACTACCCCAGAGATACGGCATTATGCTGACGGGTTCCTTGCAGTAATAAAAGCGGATGTTTTCCACAAAGTAGCATGGCTTAAACACCTCAGGGCTGCTTTAGGTGACCTCGGCCTTTCCAATCTTTGGAATAATCCCTCTGGGGAAGTTTTTCCCAGTAAAAATACCATCAAAAGTTTATATTGGGATAGGATTGATGGCAGACTCTGGAGTAAAACGAGATCTGACATGATGGGGGGGCGTTTCCTGGAAATTAAGCAGTGTCCATTGTTAGAACTTTACTGGGACACTATCACCGTCCCAGGAGACAGGAAACTAATGTTCCAATTAAGATCTGGTTCCCTCCCTCTGAGGTCTCTGACGGGCAGGTGGAGGAGTGCGACCACCTCGTGCTGCCCGGTGTGTGGCGCAGCCAAGGAAACAATAGGCCACTTTTTATTTCTCTGCAAAGCATATGCAATCCCTCGAAGAGTATGGCTAGTACCCATCTGTAGGAATTTAGGGACATCTAGTGGAGTCGAGGCGCTAAGAATTATCTGTACCTCTTCCAATTTGTCAATTGTTCTGGGAACAGCAAAATACTTGGGGTGGGCATGGTCCATTAGACGGAGGGCTACTTCTTTTAATGTAAATTGATTTTTGTGTATAAATGTGTATTTAACTGTTTTTATTTCTTTCTTTCAAAGCTGTCACAACGGTTTTTACTATTGAATGTATAAAAGTATCAATTTTAAGTTGTGTACCTTTTAAATGTATGTTCTGCTTTTATGAGTATTTTGCTCGAATAAAGCTTTGAAACTGTACTTACCTATAGACCCTAGCAAATAGTATGTGCACTCAGGGTCTTTAAGTCAAATTATAATGGTGGACTGCAGCACCGATTGTGCCACCCACTACAGTGACTCAGGCCTACCATTTGCAATCTGGCTGTTGCAGTTTTTTTTATTTCAAATAATTTTTATTTGATTTTTAGAAAGAAACAGCAAATTAAAGAAACAAAGTCTACAAACAGCATCCAGTGGTGAGATAGAGTAAAACAGGGTAGCATTTTATCACATCCTTATATGAGTGTTTATTATAACGGGAGAGAAAAGCTGTCAAAATAACCATTTCTGACAGATCAAAACCTTCCTTTTAAATATTTATAAGCCACCTGTATGTAGACCTTCCTTCTCATGAGGCTGGGCGCATGGTACATAAAATAAGGGTGGGTGGAGTAAGCGGAGTGGCACTCCGCAGGGTTCCACGGAGTTAAAAATAAACTCTGTGGAACTCCGCTCCTCTCTGCCCAATCCCATCCCCAATTTAAAACCCCCCAAAATAACCACTTACCTGCTCTTTAGCATCTCTGGGCTGCCCTCGTCCCTGCCGTGGTCTCTCCTCCTCGCATGCGCAGTCCACGCAAAGGTGTAAAACATAGGGGTTTGCAGCGAGAACGAGGACGGTGGTGAGGAGGAGACACCCCCATGGCGAGGATGAGGACAACCTGGGGTTGATATAAAAGTAGAATATGGAGGAAATTAATGTTAAGCATGCTCTTACAGTGAAAAATACCCAAACGCTATTTTCAGTGTAGCAAGGTAGGCTGATCCAAAAGAAAACACTGGGTTACAATATTACATTTAATAATCCTAATTTTGGTTAGAAAACAGCTAAAAAATAATTAGAAATCCAATTTAATGGTGAAGTCAAATGTTTGAGAACTATGTAGGAAAAAGTACTTTTAGAAAGTTAACTTATCTCCACGCCTGAAGCCTCTGGAGGCTCATTTGTATTTGCTGTCCCACTTCTTATAGCCAGAAAATTTGCATTTGAATAAGTGTGAATAAGTGTGAAATCCCAGGAGCAACTGATCGGATGACCTGAATAGGAGGAGATGACCCCTATGAACCTGACAGAATATGCAGGATGTGGCTGTGAACATAATTATGGACATTACAGTGCTTTAATGTCTAATCCTTCTTGACAGGTCTACTGTGGTCCTGTGTATGACACTTGGAGCACACTTAATAGGGCAAGAACAGTATGCAAGACAATTCTTGTGTCCACTGTCTGTCCCCAGCCCTCGGAGCCCTAGCGTAGACGAAAAGCTTTGCCATCTTGAAAACACCCAAAGTGTGTAGAGTTGGCCCCAGAACGTTTACCCCATTGGTTTAGCCATTCCCAGAAGTCATTCACACCCACTAGCTTTTGCCTGGCATAAATGTGACATCTTTAGGCACCCACTTCAGAACACGCCTGGACTTGTTGAAGATCAGAAGAGGACTGAACCTGCTGTCTGAGACTTGAGAAGAGCCATGCAAGTGCTGGCCCTGCTCTCTCTTGTACCCTGGACAAAGAAGTGGACTCCAAGATTCATAAGTCTGACATCCTGTTAAAGGGACGCAACAACTTGCAAAAGGGGTTTTCATAAAACTTCCCAGCTGACCAGTGGCAACTGAACCTAGACTTGACCCTCCTGTCTGGCCACTGCCTGACACCCATTGAGTCTCTGAATGACTCCACTGCTGAGCTCCTGGGGGTCTTTACAATTGTACTCCTGTTGTGGATTATGACTTAAAGGACTAGAGAAAGATGGTAAAATCTTTGCCCAGGATCAATCTGGTTAGTGTATCCATCGCTGTCAGCTTGAAATTGCTCTTAGGTCCTGGTCTACTGTGACCTCTAACTATTATTGATAAGTTGTGCTTCTTGGTGTTATTGTTATTTGAAAATTAAAAAATGTGTATCTCTGGTTCCCCTTATTGTTTTTTTTTTATTTTGGTATCATTCTGTGTGTGACATTTCATACTATTTGTCTAATTCATTTTGGGGATTTGTATTGTTTTGCATTTCAACTTTATTATTGTTTTGGTATTTCATAAATACTTTACATATTGCTCTGAGCTAAGCCTGTCTGCTCTGTTCCATAACCACCAGGGGGTTGAACTCAGGTATATTTAACAATTTGAGGGTTCGCCCTAGCAAGGATCCTGGTTATTTCTTGAGGTGGGGGATCACCCATCAAAATAGTAATCCAATTTTTTACAATGTATATTTGTCCCACAGTGCTGAACATTTTTCGGGATACAACAAGAGGTTCTAAGATCGAAACATTTCAGTACTGAAGAGGCATGAGAATAAATTTAGAGAACATTTCACTGTAGTGAGAGATGGTTTGGACAGGCACAGCTGCTTTATGATTCATTTTCTCAACTGATGACAGTCCATACCTTTCCCTCTCCCCTCAGAGATGCATAAGTTGTAACATTCAAGCCAGACAAATCAGAAGCATTTGTCCAAGATGTGATTCTGCCGGGAGCCCACTGATTTAATTCGATATAAGCTATTCTCAAAGTCCACTGGCCTTCAATGACATAGCCCTCCTGTAACACTAATTATTTGTGCCAGGAATCTAAAGCAATTGTACATTAATTCTCAAGCCCCCATTCACGTGATGCTGACACCTACAATTCATTGGTTAGGATCTCAGTTATCATTTAGTGTAAGGAAAAGTAATGTCTTACAAAGATTTAAGCACCATGATCATAGAGTCATAGGGTCACGTGAGTCATAGGTGAAATAGTTCATCTGTTGTACAAGAGGATATACATCTCATGCCCTGGACTTATCATCCTAGATGTGCACCTCTTTATTTTCATATGTATGGGGAAGGAGGCCTAAACACACTCACTCCTTGCACCAGTAGTAGTGCACTTAAAGCTTGTCCGTGTGGAGTACTGTCCTCTAGTGGACTAACTACTTTATTGGCCATTCTTTTAGTCTGGAATGTTCTGGGTCTCCTTCCACGTCTCCTTCCCACTCACAACTACTATACATCTTAGCACACCTATCAAGTTAACCAGGGGGCACAGAACATATCAATCAGTGCTTAACTATGTTTTCTTCTATGAGGTGTCTCTTGTTTCACACCAGATGAACTGCATCATCTATGGCTCATATAATGGTCTCTACATTTCTATAAGAAACCCACTTACACTACCACATAACCATTCACAAACCCATTCACAGACCCATACCAGTACTTACACACCCACTCACTGATTCATAGATCTACACACAAGTCCGTTCACTCACCCATGCAGCCACTCATGCACCTGAAACCTGAGCCTAACTATAACGTTCCTGCAACCTTTCATTTTTCAGTGGAGTTCTAAGGTTTTTTGATTCCAGTTCCTAACTATAATGTCTCTGTAACCTTTATTTGTTTCAGAGAATTTCTATGTTTTTTAGCAGTAGTGGCGTTTGCAGAGTGGTGGAGGAAGGGGGGGGGGCTCTGACTAGCTGTCAAGAATCCCACAGTGTAGGACTTACAGAAAGTACGAGGAGGGCTTGTTGACCCCCCAGTTCGATTAGCATCCCAGAGGACTTCATTCCCCAACCAGTAGTGCCCAATTTCTAAGTATTTATATTCTGTTTTGTAATAATAACGTTCCTGTAACCTTTTAGTTTTTTCAGTACATAGATATATTTATATAGGGGAGGGTGGCCCAACCATTTATTTCCCTCTTCACTCCCAATCTTAAGTGAAATCTTGAGCAATCATCCTGGCAAGATCCCTACTAGCTTGTTTTGAAGGTATTATGTAAAAAGGACAAGATATATATATTACTATTTTCTCCCTACTTGTCAATTCACAGATGCTTCTGGCATGCAACAATCATAAGTGAGCTTAGCAATTCAAAGACTTAGCATCTGTTTTTTTTGGAACAACACCTCATTACTCAGTGTTTGCCTGTTGCGGAATTCTGCAGTCTGCATCTGTGCTCCTGCTTTGTGGACTTGTCAGAAACCATGGGGCTCCTCTGAAGTATGTCTTACTTTGTGGGGTATGAGACTAGATCATCCATGCCTAAATATTGCCTAACTAACATATTTTGTCCTAAATATTGCTTAGGCAATTATTTCCACAGTGGAGTTATTAATACAAAATCTGCATCCAATAGAGTCATATTTTTGTAAATGATACTTAGCCCACCATATTGATATCATCTGTAACATTCATCCTCTAGCGTCATTGCTGGGAATACCAGCTTCACTTGTCAACCAGCAAGGACCAGACCCAGTCATGTTTCCAAGCACATGTGCCAGTGACAGATTTGCAGCTGCTGTGCTCTTGCTTGATTTTGGGAAGAGGTGGTGGTGGTGTGATGAGGAGCAAGAGAACACCATGGATCCATGATATATGCCTCTGAGACTCAGCCACAATGAATGACATGTTAAGAATGTGTGGGGGGCTTCTTTTAGTTTACCCCTTCAGAGATTGCACATTTCCTGTGGGTTTGACTTTAAAATTACCAAGCAAATACGATTAGAAGTTCTTCTTGGTTTTACTGCCTGTTTCCTTCTTATCACGCAAGGGCAAAGTGACCCTGTGTCATTGTATTGCAGCGGTTCCTGTTTGCCAGTGGGAGATATTTGTACCTGTAATTTCTTTCACTTCTTTTCTGGTGCTATTTAGATCCTGGATGTTTTTTCCTTAAGCTCTGCCTGGTCTTTTGGCTTCTATCTGAAGTTCTGTTTTCATCTACTAACTATAATTTTTCCATACATATTGACTTTTTCCTTCAACGTAGTAGTTTCTTTTATGGAAAACCTCAGTTTTCTTTCTACTGGCTAAGAAAGTAGCCACCAAGGGTGATCACCCCTACCTCAGCCATAAGAAAACCAGGATTAAGGAGTAAATGTTGCATCCTGTATGCAAAAATACCCTGCAGATCAATCCAGTGAAAAGTCTTAATATTGAACAAGCACTGGCAAAAGCAATAGGTCTCGCCTTTGTATAATCCTCGTATTCATTCACTTTACTGCCTTCACCTTTTCAACAGTCTGTGTGAAATGGCTGCCACTATTAGAAAACAAAAAACAAAAAAACTAATCTGAAATACAGCTAGATCCATATCCACTCACAGCGTTCTTTGTAGGCGCCATCACACTGACATTTTCATTATCTTGCCAAGCTGGATCAGCAGAAATGAACAAAATAAATATAAAACAATTATGGGAAAGTAAATGTATCTCATTAGTTATTTATTGGTTAAACTAGTTAGTTTGGAAACTCACATTTGCCACCTATGTCTCAGCTGTTTATTTACATTTTGTAAGGGGGTTGATGAGCAGATGTGTTTCATCATTGAGCATACATGCATTTTGGTGTTACTTCAACCCAGAAAAAAAGCCTTTTTTTACTGTGCATGCCCTTTTCCACCATTTTGTACACTATGGCTGAAATCATTTTAAAAAACCGAAATGGGGGCATGGCCAGCCATCATGCCGCGAGGGCGTGACTCCGATCGGCTCCACTCCGCCCACTAATCTCTAGTCCCCACGGTGTGCAGAAAGCTGAGAAGAACACCTGGGGATGGCGAAGAATGCACGCAGGGGCAGGCAGACACTAAACCCACCACCAAAGAGACTGCTGGAGACCTGCTTCGGAGTTGGAGGCTTGATAGCTTGCTCGAGGCGGTGCGCCGCTTGATGGCGGTAGCGGCCGTGGAAGTTTGAGCGCTGTACGTGGATTGCTGGTGCCCAGTGTGGAGACACAGTGAGAACTGAGCCCCGGCGGAGGCAGCGAACATTCCCTTCACTCCAAGTGGCCGTGAGAGAGGAGGGCATAAAATCCGTTCCTCAGTTCAGTTGGGAGCACAACTGCAAGTGATAACAGGGGTGGGGTCCTAGATTTGCCCCCCAGGCAGCATCCTGAGACCAGGCGAGACCCTGAGGCACAGATGTGATCCGCGACTGGCGATACTGTCATTGCCTGACCCTGACATGGTGTTGGCATGGCCACCGGTGCAGTGTGAGACTCCCTGCTGGGGTTGCTACAGCAGAAACTCGATCCTGGCCATGAAGTAGAGGGCCCTCTCTTGAGGAGAGCATCTAGCAGGCACCACAGCACCCATCAGTGATTGGGCCGCCCACTGCTTCACAGGGCCGGTGAGGGTAGAGGCCCCATCAGCAAGTAACCTACACTTGGGACTGCACTATTAAATACCGTGGAGGGGGACCTCCTCGAGTTTGACCCCTGACTGTGCCCTGGAGCCTTGCAGGGCTTTGTGGCTTTGGCAAGACCCCAAAATAAACTGACCGTAACCCCCATTGTTTTCAAATGGAACTTGCGGGGCCCCAAGCGCCGTATGCGACCAAGGCTGGGGATTGACTTTCCTGGAGAAGTGGGGCCTGAACGAGCGGAGTGAGTCCTTCGCGGGGAGGGGCACCTCCCGGGCAGTGCAGCATTCTTCGGGGGCCAGTGGGGAGCTTTCAGCACTGTAACACCCTAACGTGGGTCGCATAAACCCCTGAGGCTCTGTGCTGATAGAAGGATCCCAAGCAGAAGGTGAACACCTCAGCGTGCCGTGGACTACATAGCCTAAGCCTGACTTACGATTGGAGAGGGGGGCGGTTCCACGCTGACCGAGACCTGTGTCCCTATGTCACCGAAAAAGACTCAGTCTAATAGAGTCTCTAGCTATTTTACCTCAACTGGGCCTGGAGTGAGAGAGACTGCTGGCAACTCTGAGGAAATTCAGGAAGAAGCTCAGGGAGGACATAACATCTGACATTGGTGCCTCGTTCAATGCTTTCAGAGCTGAGATGGGTGTGAAGCTCGTGACGCTCCAAGCCGATGTGGACTCGGTCGGTTCTCGTACCCTGGAAATAGTGGCGAAATTCCAGGAGCTGGAAGGCCAAGAGGTACTTATCCCTTTGGCATCACCTTCAACTTTGGCAACAAACAGCACCACTTCACGGAAGTGGAGGGAGCAGCTGCTCTGATAGGTCTCGAGAAGTCCCCTTCGCAGCAGGCAACAACCTCTGGAAGTGATCATGCGGTGCAGACAACTGAACAGCACTCACCGGGCCCTTGGCAGGTGCCCAAAAGGAGTGGCATGACAACAAGACGCTGCTATGTGGTGGAACTCCTACCTACGACCCAAAGATAGGTCTTGAGGCCCCGCCTGACATACTGATCAAATAATACATTTGCCCTTAGGGTATGGATGGGGGTTCCTCCTGGCACTGGGTTACCGGGTTGTGGGACAAGGGAGGAGAGGGGGGAGATGAGAAAATAAAAACAGAAGAGTGAGGTCCCTCTCTTTTGCAGGACAAGTGACCAGCCTCATATGTTTGTACTTTTCACTTGTCTCTGTCTGTGACTCATTCCAGCCGTAGAGTCAATTTGCAATAGGAATTAGTGTCCAAACAGGTGTGCAAGTGGGCTCTAGGAGTGGACGTGGACTTGCACCTGGAGTCGCCAAGAGTGAATTTACCTTGTCGCCTTGGAGTCTTCTTAGTTAATAGTTACTGTTTATGTTCTGGTTTGTTTTCTATCCGTGGTGCCTAAGATGTGATATATATATATATATATATGTGGGGTTGGCTGGGGGGCTGGGGAACAGGGGTCTGGTGGTTTGCCCGACCCGTTGGATTGGGCGTCCTCATGAAGAGGTTACTCGCCACTCTGTAAATGGCAGTTAACTGTATATCATGGAATATCCGGGGCCTCAACTCCCTTTATAAGAGGCAGCTTATGTGGAAATTCTTAGGGGATCACTGTGTCTGCATTGTAGCACTACAAGAAACACATCTCAAAAGTGAGGCGACCTCAGCTTGAACCATAAAACACCCCCCCAAATTTTTCGCTCATCAGCCACTACTAAACAGAATGGGGTTTCCCTTTTCCTTCATTCCTCGATCCACTTTCAAGTGCATGACTCTAAAACTGATAAGGCGAGTAGGTTTCTGATGGCAGGGGGGGTACTGATGGTACACCCCTGCACTATAGCCACGATCTATGCGCCTAATGCTGGGCAATTGGAATTTCTTCTTTCATTCTTAGCTACCCTAGAGGTACTCTCTACAGGTGATATTATCCTGTTGGGAGACTTTAATCTCATATGGGACCCTTTAATAGACACTACTCACCCACTGAGATTGGTGGGAGTCTTTAGCAGGGCTCTCAAATCCTCTCTAGAACGCATAGGACTGCTGGACATATGGAGGGCTCTCAACCCCTCCACACGAGATTACTCCTTTTTCTCTCACTCCCAAAGATCCTACTCTAGGATTAACCATATCTTTGTCAGACACGCACTCCAGAAGACGGTTTTGGGTGCTCACTTCCACCCAATATGTCTCCCAGACCATGCCCTGCTGGAAGCCTCGCTGACCTGGCTGGCTCCCCACTCTAAACTTACTAGGTGGTACTTTCCTAATATGCTTGTCACGGATCGACTCCTCAGGGACGAGCTGGGGAAGGCAATTAAAGACTTCTTTGCCACCAATAACCCCGCAGATACCTCTCACCTGAACAATTGGGATGCCTTCAAGGCGGTCATATGGGTAAAATGCATAGCCCTAGCTACCACCTTGAGAGAGCAACAGAGTGCAGAAAGGCTGTCACTAGAGGGGGAGCGCAAAACAGCGGAGAGGGCGTACAAAGATGCTCCGTCTGTTCACACTCTATGGAAGGTCACAGCACTAAAAGGAAAACTTCAGGCAATATACACACAAATAGGGCCGTAAAAAACATATGGCGCCTCCAGGGCCGAGGTTATGCTGTGAATGTTAAAGTAGGTCCCCTGATGGTGCGTCAGCTTAGAGCGAAACAAAAAAAAAAGAATACTTTAAATAAATAACTGCCGGCGGCATACCACTCATCTTAGTATGAAAGGGAAAGAGGGGGCCTTCTGTGGCTGATACTATTACTCTATGCAGCAGAGCCTCTACTAGAGCAAGCCCAAGCCCAGTACCTGGACTCACTAGAGCTCCCGCAGGTCTCCTTGACCATGAATGGCAAGCTTAGCAGACCTATCTCTGGCGAAGAGGTCCAAAAGGCAATTGATGGACTTAAGCTTCTGAAAGCTCCATGACCAGAAGGACCAACAGCCCAGTTCTACTGGTCGTTCATAGACAAATTAATGCCACATCTCACTGAACTGTTCAATGCCATAGCTACTACTCAACAGGTATCTCCTTCTATGGGGGAGGCACTAATCACTGTGTAGCCTCTCCCAGAGTGGGAAAGACCCCCAGCTATGTGCCTCATATAGGTCTATAGCCTTACTGAACGTAGACGCTAAACTATATTCTAAAATCCTGGCCAGCAGACTAGAAGATATCTTACCCCACCTAATTCATCCCTATCAATCAGGGTTCATCAAGGAGCGCCAGACCCACGATAACCTGCATAGAATAATTCACCTAATCGATAAAGTCCAAAGGAAACGCATCCAGGCGGCCCTCCTATCATTGGACGTGGAGAAGGCCGTTGACCAGGTCAACTGGCCCTTTTTAATGCAGACCATAGGCCTCTTTGCATTTGGAGAGACCTTCCTGGGTATGGTGAAAGCTAATTACTTTTCACCGAGATCACGAGTTCCTGTAAATGGAGTAGCCTCAGACTTTTGTTCGTTCTTCCCGGGCACAAGGCGAGGCTGTCCCCTATTCCCTATGCTCTTCGCCCTCTGTATTGAACCATTCGCAACACGGATTAGATCTAACCCGGTGATTAGTGGCATCCGATTCCGACCAGATGAACACAGAATTTTGCTCTTCGCGGATGATGTGCTGCTGCCCATCACCAATCCTAGGGAGTCCTTATCGATCATATAGGCCGAATTGCAACTTTTCGAATGGCGGCAGGGTTTAAAGTTAATCTCTACAAATCCTTTCTACTCAACTTGACCATGCCACACTCCCTAGTGAAAGAGATTGAGGAAACCTCACCATTTCGCTGCCCCCTGCAAGGAGACCACTTACCTGGGTATTAAAATCAACCCCAGGTTGACAGGCCTCTTTATTGTCAATTTCCCCCCTTTGCTGCGACAGCTCAAAACCGATTTTAAGAAATGGAACTCCGCATACATGACATGGATTGGTCGCATAAATGCCATTAAAATGAATGTCCTCCCTTATCTTCTTTATCTGTTCCAGGGCCTCCTATTCAGGATGGACAAAGAGGTATTCACTGAGCTTACGGGGATGACCACAACATTTCTCTGGCAGGGACAAAAAGCCCATTTATCCCAGCGGCTTGACTAGGCCTAGAGAAAGGTTTTTCACTCCCCGATTTCCTCCTATATTATAGAGCCTCCCAACTTCGGGTCTTGACTGAATGCTCCCTTAAAGCCTCGGATAAGCATTGACTCCACATGGATAGGCAGATAGTGGGAAGAACAATGTGGGAGCTACCCTGAAAACCAAAACAAGATAGGCCAAACAATGAATATTTAAGCACCCCAGCACCACTACCCTCAAAGTATGGGACAGCGTAACCAGGACTTTGCCTCTAATGAGTGTTCCATCCCCTACACTCCTATCCCCTTCAACCCTGCCTTCGCACCAGGGCTGCTAAAGGGCCCCTTCGACAGGTAGAGAGAGGGTGGATGCCTTATGCTAGCGGACCTCTTTCAGTGAGGAGAGATTCGCTCCTTTGCAGACTGCGTTGCTCATTTTAAGCTGCCCCTTACAGAAGAGTATCACTATTTCCAATTACAACATTGGGTGCAGCAGCCTTGGGAGCATCAAGCTGTGTCTAGGGATCTACTTCCGATAGAGAAATTTGCCCAAACCGGCAATACAACTAAAGGCTGTATATCTTTTCTGTGCTCTCTTCTTCTCATGACGGTCCTGCACCAGGCTCCGCGAGGGTTCTGAGATGACATGCTACACGCCTCCATAACAGAGAAGCAGTTGATCTCCCTGTACAGAGACATTGCTAAATATAACTGCTCCATGTTCCTGAGAGAGGCCCAGTACAAAGTAATGTTTCAATGGTATCTCCACCCCCAAAAACGACATACCATTTTTCCAAACACTTTCAATAGATGCTGGAGGGGATGTGGGACCCTGGGAGATTTTCGCCACATTTGGTGGGACCGTCCCTTCGTTCAACTCTTCTGGAAAGAAATCCTGTCCCAAATCAAACACATCCTGGGGTACCTGGTCCCTCCTTCCCCTGCATACACACTCTTGGGGATATGCAACTCCAGTCTGAGGTATCAAACACAGGGAGAGCGCTCTTTTATGCGGCTGTGTCTGGGGCGGCCAAAATGGCAATTGCAGCAGCGTGGAAGACGCCGGAGGCCCCCTCTGTTACCCAATAGCATGCCCTCCTGTGACTAGCCCTCGCCTTGGAGCAGATGACGGATGTGGTTCAAGACTCCCGCAAGAGCTTTGACTTCATCTGGAGACCCTTGGTGAGGTACTTGTTGGAGGGGGTTGCCTCTATTTGCATGTGGTCCTAGGCTGCAAGCCTTCCATCTTTTCTTGATATAATAGACTGGTCCTGGTCACCCGCTCTCCTCCCCCCAGCTACATTAGGACTGTTTACACGAGACACCAGAGAAATGTGTTTTTTTCCTTTTTTCTGTTGTGTGAGTTATGTTTTCTTTGTTAGCTCCTGAAGGTAGAGCACAGAGTCAACCTGATATTTGTAACTTAAGCAAGTAAAGCATTGTTTGGATGGAAAGTCTGCTCCGTGGTAAGACTAACAGTCATGCGGAGAACTTGTGGGGAAGCTGTGCATAGTCTTTAGCTAACTGAGGATCTTGGCATGTGTATTGAGCTTGGGTGAGCTATATAAGTTGTGTTTCTTTGCAAAAGCAATAAAAAGATTTTGACAAAAAAAAGCAAAATGGGCAGCCAGCACTGGCCACGTCATAGTGCTTTTTTTATTTCTTGTGGGAGGGAAGGTACAACATGGAGGGAAGGAGGGAATTTGGGGGGCAACACTGACAATGGAGAGGGTGGGGAACAAGAGCTATGACATGGGTAGCGCTGGCTGTGTGTTACTGCTTATTTTTTATTGGTCAAGGGAGGGAGGACATCACTGAGCGAGGGCATGTAAGGAGCACTGACAATGGAGAAGGTTGGGTTAAAGCACTATTAAGCGGCCAGTACTGACCGCCTCACAGAACTTGTTTTTTGTTTCAGGTATCAGCAAAGCACTAACACATATCCTCAAAGACACCATTGACTCAGCCACATTCCCGGACAACTGAAACCTTGACACCATCATGCCCCAACTATCCGCTGACTCTGCCATGATTTCGAACTACAAACCCATCTCCCTTCTACCACACCTGGCTAAGATCTTAAAGAAACGAATAAACCAACGTCTCACCGATCACTTCAGTGACCACGAGCTTATCAATGCTACTCAGTCAAGATTCAGTCAGTCTGGCATGGGTTCTAGTTATTGATGTGGGTCAAACCCACATCCGTAACTAGAACCCATGCCAGAAACCTTGGAATAATTATTGACAGCAAGCTTGACATGACTGCACAAGTCATTGCTGTCACTGCATCCTGCTCCCACACACTGAAGATGCTGAGGAAGATCTTCAAATGGCTCCCAAGCAACCCTGGAAAAACTATCACTTACACCATAGTTATCAGCAAATTGGGCTATGGCAACACCTGCTATGCCGGGATCACCAAGCAGCTCGCTAGAAGACTGCTACCCATCTAGAAATCAGCAACCAGACTCATCCTCAACCTTCCGTGCAGAACTCACATCACACCTCAGGGAGCTACACTGGCTGCTGATACACAAATGTTCTCAATTCAAACTTCTCACACATACATTCAATGCACTATCCGAATCAGCCACTACCTACCTAAACAGTCGCATCTCCTTCCACCAACCACCCAGACACCTTTGCTCCGCAGGACTCATACTCACACACATCCCAGGCATACACCGAACCGGACCAGGAGGATGAGCGTTCTCTTATATCGCTCTCATGCAACCTCCCACTCCACATCAGAGCCTCCTCCTCTCTTTTTGAATTCTGCAAGACGCAGAAGACCTGGCTTTTCAATTAATCAACTTACAATTGGCAGGGCTAGGCACACACACCTGATCAGGCACAGGATACCCTTGTGGTTGAAAGTGTGCTTTACAAATACACATAACGTAACATAATGAGGGGCTTGGCAGGCATCATGGAGGGAGAGGAGGTAAGTCAGGGGGCACCCATTGGCATCATCCAGGTAGGCAGACAGGAAGTGATAAACAGATAAACACAATGAACTGGTCAGTGAACACCACAACTCTTGTACACAATTAGAGACATAATTCCCAAACACAGGATATACGCTAAATATTACACACATAAAAAGAGAGACAAATATACAGCCTGACACAAAGACAAAGACCAACAGGCCACCTGCTATGCCGGGATCACCAAGCAGCTCGCTAGAAGACTGCAACCCTTCTACAAATCAGCAACCAGACTCATCCTCCACTTTCCGCGCAGATCTCACATCACATCACACCTCAGGGAGCTATACTAGCTGCTGATACACAAATGTGCTCAATTAAAACTCCTCACACAGACATTGAAGGCACTACACTAATCAGGCTCCACCTACCTGAACAGTCGCATTTCCTTCCACCAAAAACCCAGACACCTTCGCTCCGCAGGACTCATACTCACACAAATCCCAGGCATATACCGAACCAGACCAGGAGGATGAGCGTTCTCTTACATAGCTCTTATGCAAGCTCTCACTCCATATCAGAGGCTCCTCCTCTCTCTTTGAATTCTGCAAGAAGCGGAAGACCTAGCTTTTCAATTAATCAACTTACAATTGGCAGGGCTAGGCACACACACCTGATCAGGCCCAGGATACCCTCGTGGATGATAGTGCGCTTTTTAAATACACATAACATAACGGGGGGTTGGCAGGCAACATGGAGGGAGGGGGGAGTCAGGGGGCACTTATTGGCTTCATTCAGGTAGGCAGACAGGAAGTGATAAACAGACAAACACGATGAACTGGTCAGTGAACACCACAATTCTTGTACACAATTAGAGCCATAATTCCCAAACAGAGGATATACACTAAATATTGCACACATAAAATGAGAGACAAATATACAGCCAGACACAAGACCAACAGGTCCCCACATGGCTTAACACACCCATTGGCACATCGACAATTAAATGAATGGCAGACAGATACACAAAAACTGATACAGAGATGCAAAACCAGGCAGGCACACCGACACAGTAACAGATAGGCATACAGAGACACGTAAACAATGAGAGATACAAAATCATGCAGACAAAGATTTGCATAAAAGTACGTCCTACAATGGACACAGAAATATAAAAACAAGCAGGCATAAATATTCATGGACAGGCACATTGAGACACGGCCAAAGAGACAAAGTTAAGAAAGATACATAAATATAGACATGTGGATTTACAAAGACAGACACAGTCATGTGAAAACAGGCCCACATTCACAGCATCACAGAGGAAGTCCCAGTTTGCAAACATAGCAATATATATGGTCTCACATGGATATCCACAATTAAAAGAAAATAGCACATTTAGCCACAATGTTATATGACTAAACATACACTCAAACACTGATTCACACAACAAATAGAGAGGCATGAAACCCTAACATGAAAAACCAAACATGAATAGACATATGGGGCCAGACGCACAATGCTTTATTCAGGTCGCAAACTTCTTGATTCACACTGGCAAAAAGCATTTTTCTATGTACCAAACCCTATTTTACAATTTGGTAATCTATTACCGAATAGGAAAATGGGTTTGCAATTCGGTATTAGGACGGGGCGTGTTTAGATCATCCTTTTCTAATAGTGACTCACAGTAATTTGTGTGTGTTTTGAGACTAAAATGTGGTCACAAAACGTTCTCAATTTACCACCAACTCAGAGTTGGTGGTAACTCATTGGCAAACATGTGAATGTTGTATACCCGTTTTTAAGAGCAGGCAGTGGTCTCTTGGACCACTGCCTGCTCTTAAAAAATGAAAAGAAATGTAAAGAAAACTTTTCATTTACATTTTTAAAACGTATCCCTTTTTCCTTTAAGGAAAACGGGCTGCCTTAAAAACAAAACACATTGCTTTATTTTAAAGCAATTTTAGACATGGTGGCCTGCTGACCCCAGCAGGCCACCATCCCTGTGATTTTAGAATTTCAAAAGGGTCGCAAATTACAGCCTACCTCATGATTATTAATAAGGTAGGTCTATTTGCGACACACTGGTACTTGCAAATAGTGGAAAACACACTGTAGTACATAGTTGTTTGCGATTATCTAATAGTGTATCGCAAACATTTGCTTTAGATAATCGCAAACACAAAGGTATATACATCTGGTTCTCGGTAAGATATCTTAAGTCATATTTTTATAGCATTACATTTGCCAAGTAATTGGCCTTTTGGTGTTTTGTGCAGGTACTGGTCTGTGGTTGCGGTTCTTCCCAGTGGTGCATGCATACACACACACACACACATGCAGATGCACACACACACACACACACATACTCAATCTACAGTTTACATTAAATTTCTGATCACCCATGCCTCGAGAAAATCAGCAATGGTCAGTGAGTGCATATTTGAGGCACGCATAGTATGAAAAGAAGCCTCTGGAGGCTGCATGGCCAGGGTGGCTAGTTGATACCAAGGGTTAATGCCCGGTGTAACCAGTAGGGCAGAGTGCATAATAGAACAGTGAGGAGTTATGGTGATCAGTGCAGCCTGTCAAACACACCCAAGGCTGCACCTCTGTGTAATGTTTAATGGTGGAGCTGATTGTGGCCAGTCGGGCACAACTCGTACTGCACAAGTGACTCCATTATTTGAAACTGTCAGGCACTGAAAGACCAAACAGCCGCACGCCGAAGGGATCCAGGAGACCCCTAACTAAAAAATAGAAAAAACAAGAGCTATGAGGAAGTCAGCACAAGCCATGCCACAGAGCTTTTTTTTCTATGGCGGATAGGGGAGCAACACAGACATCAGGAGGGTGGGAGGTGGGAGGGAAGAAGCAACATGTACAGAGGGGGGTGGGAGGGGAAGAAGGAACACTGAGAGGAGGCAGGCTGGGAGGTGAAGAAGCAAAATGGATAATGGGGGTGGGAGAAGAAGAACAAACATGTACAAAGATGACAGGGTAAGAAGGAAGTACCTCAATCACAACAAGAGTAGAAGGAGACTATTCAAGATGAAGCAATCAGTACTTGGTCCATACTGCACAAGAAACAAGAGGATGTGAAGCCAGCAGGCCCTGGCTAGTTAGGCAGTGGTGGCCCCTCCATTAGGACAGTGAAGCGTTGACACCCTGCTGCCAGTGCCGCAGCAAAGGAGAAAAATAAAATGGTAATAAAATGCATTTGCCCATTGGATACTATCTCAAGCCCCCAAAAACACCCCCTAACTACAGTATTTAGAGGGCAGTCCTGAACCCAGAAGACAGACAAGCAAGAGAAGAAGGACCAAAGAGCTGTGCTGAAGGAAGAAGAGGAGGACACCAACTGATTTGGTCCCTAGCCCTACAGGCTTGTCGTGACCTTGACCTGCTCCAGCGGAATCCTGGCGTGTCCAGCAGTCAGCAGCCCCCCAGAACCGGGAGGACCCGCCCTGCCTTCCCTACAAAGACTCTGTCTCCCACTTGCTCAAGAAACAGACTCTGGTCAAATCCGCGAGTCTGCACCACTCTGCACCCGACGCCCACCAACCGAGTTCGAGTGGCCCATCACCACAGGGAGGTCCCCCAGCAAACCTGACCTGGAATCTGACCTTCCTCAATCCTCCTGATGATGCCTGCAGTCTCTATCTGTAGGGTCCCCCCGAACGTGACCACAGCTGGTAAGGAAAACCGACTCATAAAGACACCCCTGGACTTGACGCCCACTGGCCTTGGGTGCCCCAACCAACAGTGTCCAGGCACCCCCTTGCATCCCAAACTTACCTCTCTAGCCAGTGGTCTCTTCCAGAAAGCCTCCCTGCCCGAGCCTGCAGTCTTTGTTCCGACAGGAGATCTCCCATTGAAAACAGCAGGGCACCAACGCCAATCCAGCACCCTGCACCTTTCCTCTCCTGTGCCACTGTGTGTGCACCTTGTGTGCTAACTCAGCTGCCCCTTTGCCCTGAACTTAACTCTAGGAGCTTTTCTCCCTCAACCCAGTGGCTTGCGCAAGAGCAGCCACCAGCCGATGACTCACTAGCCCCATAGGCGAACATTGAGCCTCAGCACTCTGCACCCAGCAGCCTTAGTGCGGCTGAGGGTGCTCTTTGAGTGCATCCTTAACCCTGAGGGAATCCTTGTTCTAACCCCAGAAATTCAAGTCTCAAAAAATATTGCTTACCTGCAAACCGATAACCGCATTTTCTTCCATAGGATTGCATTGATGGTTTTTCATCTGAAAAAGTTCTAAGTGTTGAGTTGTGTTTGCATGGAAACCTAAGCAACTGTGTTTTAATGTCAGAGTGCTTTACTTACCTTTGTCTAGGAAATGTCCCAGGGTGATATCTAGGCATACCACACTGAGTAGAAAAAGTAATCTAAAAAGTAATCACACAGTAATTACAAATATCAACTGTCTTTAAATGTTTTTCAGGCCTGTAACAAAGTCAGTTTCATCCAGCTTGGATATTCTTATCAACCTGTTTTGAAAAGTTCAATTTTACTTACCTGTACCAAGTCCTGCTTGATAATAATAAAAAAACTTCTTTTTTATAAAAACAATTGATCTGAGTTCAGTCTTTGAGTGTGTGACATCATTTCTTGCCTGAGTATGTACAATAAATGCATAACACTACCTTCTGATAAAGCCTTACTGCTCACCCACACTACCACAAATAGAGTATGGTGTTATCTACTTTTACCTCTGTAAGCCTTTGGGGATCCACTGGACTCTGTGCTCACCATACCTTATTTTGCTATAGTATATTGAGAGCCAGCTTCCTACACCCGTGGCTCCCACCTTCCTCTCCTATTTCTTTGACTCTTCTGTGCTGATGAAGGAGGGTATGACATTCTGGCATCCATTAAAACGTCTGGTACTCTTGGTGACTTTCACTAAGCAATGCTTTTTCCTTTTTTTCCTTTTTTTTCCCTAACTTGTTATGTTCTTGTTAAGGATATATACTAGTTTATTTACTTTCCTTCCCTTTACTGACAGACATGAAAGATAGGGGAAGACAACTGATATCAGTGCGGAGAGTAGGATAATGCTGTCATGAATGCCATGTAAGTCGTATTGTATTGCATGCTCCGATGAAGTAATGAGTGGAAGAGATGCATGCTCTCCTTACTTACTGTGACATAGATATTTGCTGATTGATTTAATGATGTTAAACTTGAAATTCCATAAAGAAATGTAGTTTAAAAAAGTACTGAATACCAAAAAGTCAAAAAAGTGAGGGATAGAGAGCCTAAACACATTCCTTAATACGTTGGGTTTACAAATATCAGTGACCCAAGGTTCCATAAAACTGTTTGTAATATTGAACGATGCTTAGCAAATTACAATTGGCTGAGCCTTTATATTCAACTATGTTTCCTGAAACCTGGTAAATTCTATTCCAACTGCAGCAAAACTCCTGCCTCACTAGTTGACATAAGAGAACTCCCGAAGGTCAGACTCAAGTTGAAACGATTTAGATGCTGATTAAGTTACTCCTATGCTTCGATGATGAATAGCTTCTTATGCACAATGAGGTGGATTCAAGTTATCACTATTACCAAAGGTAATGCTACTCAACATAACTGCTGTAGAAAGATTTATAGAAAATTAGATGTTGTATCAAATTAATTTATGTCCTTGTCTTTTTTATTACAGAGATTCATAAATCCATGTATAGGTTGTGCACTACTATTTTCATTTTTATTTCGATTGAGAACAAATGAAGATGTTTAGGATTATATTTCGAGTCGATGTAGCAATCCAATGCTGTTTTGATTAAATGTTTCCTCCTCACTGCCAATACATATGATACCTAGAAGTTCACCCTTAGGGATATTGAGTATATTGCTTTTTGGGTGACAGATATCAGCATGAAGAATTGAGTTTGCTGTAGATTCTTTACGGAATAATTTTGTTTTCGATAAATTGTTGTTAATATTGATAGTGAGATCTAGAAAGCCAATCTCTTCATGTGAGAATTTGGATGTTGTCTTAATATTACTATTATTATCATCCAGTTTTCCAAGGAATGTTTTGAGTAGATTACATCTCCTTGCCAGATACACTAGATTTCATCAATGCATCATCACCAGAAAATAATATGGGATGTATATTTTGAAAATCTGTCTTCCCAAAGCCAGTAACATTCTACATCAACCATCAAAATGCAGGCATACGGCGGTGCAAATTGTGCACCAATTGCAGTCTCGCAAAATTGTCTTTAGTATCCCTTGTTAAAGCTGAACACATTGTGTGTTAAGCAGAAACATGCAAACCCAAGGAGATGATGGACGGAGTGCTGAAACTTTTCAGACACTCACCCCCAGTCACAGATCTGGGATGAATCCATCATCGTTCCTTAGCTCACTTCGCAACCCCAGTTCAGACACAGCCATATGCAAATCAGTCTTGACCCTATGCCTAGAACAGTCCAGCCCGAACTGGCAAGCCATGCCATTCCCTGGACCGGAAACAAGCATTCTGTGACCGGTTTCGGGTTACCTTCATGCACCTCCATGTCAACCTACGTAATAGTGACCTCATTTTTTGGGTGAAGAGATCTGATAGCCACTCTCCTCTTTTGTGGCCTAGCAGGAGACATGAGGCTTGGACACACAATGAAGTGGCTCGGAACAGCTCAGGAAAATGGTAAAATAACAACAATATGATGAAGATGATGAGCATGCAAGTGATGTAATGTTCCTTCCTGGGTAAGGATTCGTTTGGCTCATGACTGCTCCAATGTACTGTCAATGTCAATGTCAATGGTATTTATAAAGCGCAAACAATCATCCCGAATGGGATATCACGGCGCTGTACTGACTGTAGTAAGTGGTTGACAGATAACAGAGTCGAGATTAGATTTAGTCAGATATGGGGAAAAGTAATGTTTTTAATTGTTTCCTAAAGGACAAATAACAGTCTGTGAGTCTGAGTTCCTGTGGCAGCTTATTCCATCCTAGCTGGTTTCACATGAGTGTTACTTGCTCTGGCAGCTGTACGGGAACGCAGATTCCTCATAGGAGCATAGAATCTGATTTTATTTTTTAGGATGCGAGGGCCCATATTGTGCAGTGCTCTATGTGTTATGCACATTAGCTTGAAGATGGCTCTCTGTCTCATTGGTAGCCAGTGAAGCTCACGCAAGCAGCTTTTGGCTGGGTCGTACTTTCTTTTATTGCAAATTGCCTTCGCTGCAGCGTTCTGTACGACTTGTAGTTTCGCGAACAGATAGTCTGCCATTCCCACGAACAGGGAATTTCCATAATCCAGCCTACTCATTAATAAGGACTGGACCAGTATTTTCCTACACTCAATGGGGATCCATGGGAAAACTCGCCGGAGCATCTTGAGTAGTGCAAAGCCTTTGCCACAGATTGTAGATACATGGGTTTTCATGCTCAAGGTATTGTCTAGAATCACACCTAAGTTCTTGGCCGTTGATGCTGGGCTGGGAGCGGTGCCCAGAGTGGTGGGCTACCAACTGCTGTCCCACAGATGAGTATGTCTACCAAACAGCAATATCTCAGATTTGTCTGCGTTTAGTTTGAGACAATGATTGTGCATCCAATTGGCTAGTTCAGTCAGACAGCTCAGTAGCCTATCCTTAGGGTCATCTTCTTCATCTAATGAAATCATTAGTTGGGTGTCGTCTGCATAGGAGCAGATCCCGACACCCCACTTTCTCCCTATTTCGGCTAGAGATGAGACAAACACGTTAAATAGGGTCGGACTCAATGAGGTCCCTTGTGGGACCCCATACTTGATGTTCCGGGGAGGGGAAACAAAATCACCCATCCGAACTGACTGTGTTCTGTCTTGCATGAAAGACTGCAGCCACCCTAATACCTTTTCCCGGATACCCTTGGCTGCAAGGATTTCCAGGAGTCGGTGGTGTGGGACGGTATCAAATGCCGCCGAGAGGTCTAATAAAATCAGGGCGACTGTCGTTCCCTGATCTACCTTAGTTCTGATATTGTCCGACACTGCCAAGAGTGTTGTCTCGGTGCGGTTATTGGCCCGGAACCCTCTTTGAGAACTATCTAATAAGTCGTTGGTCTCTAAGAAATTGGAACACTGCCTATTGCCCAATTTCTCCATCACCTTAGACAAATAAGGAAGTTGGGAAATAGGCCGATAATTTGCCGGGTTGTGAATATCAGACCCTGCTTTTTTAGTAGGGGAGTAACTATGGCGCTTTTCCAAGACTTCGGGAATTCAGCAGAATTCAATGAATAATTAAAGACTTTGGTTACAGCTGGGCAAATTATTGGTGTTAACTGTGTGTCAAAGTCACCTTTTTGCAATCAGGTAAGTGTATTTTTTTTTGTTTCATTATGTAAATAATGAATGGGCTTCGCTGAGCAAAGGTCAAATTTATCTTACTGCCATCCCTAAAGTTTGATTTAGCGGGCAGGAATCAGTGGGTCTGCTCGGGTGATACTGGTGCCAAATGTCAACTAAATGGAGTCTATTCTGCACCTGCAAAAGGGCAGCAGTCGCACAGGGCTTAGCGTCTAAGCTGGGGGGGAGATCTATCTAGTTAGCCATCCATTGTGCAATTGAGATCACTTGCTAGTATGACATCTCCCCCGCTGGGGTGATTGGTGTGGCCTTCAGCACCATACCTATAAAGTCTCCATTGTCAGCGTACATGTTTATGAGACATACATAATGTGCATCAAGGGCACCCTCTAGGATAACATAGCATACCTCAGCATCCAGGCACACTCGTGTGGGCCTGCATGGAACGCCTGGGGCTACTCATATCAGGGCTTCTTTGGCATAGCCCTTGTAGGACGTGACAAAGAAGAGCCCTCATCACCTTTCCCTCAGGCACTGAATGCAGTCTCCCCACAAGTGGGTCTCTGGCAGAAAGGCTACTGCTATTCTGTACCTCTGGAAGTATGCATACACCCTGTTACATTTTGTAGGACTGGTCAGACCCCACACATTCCATGTTATTAGTTTATACTTAGTTTCCAGACACCCCATGTGTAAGCATTAAGTAACTGCCAGTTCCTAGTCAACTAGATACAGGATTTGTGGTACCACAGTCTATGTCCATCATACATGGAAACTTCTCATCAAATTGTAACATTTAGATTCTAAAGAAAAAGTTAAAGAAAGAAACAACAAAACCTCTCTACTCCTCGCCACTAATCCCACCATGCTCAGCTAGTGGTCAAGAGGGCAGTAAACCCCACCCTAGTTTACCTCCCAAACCCGCCAACCCGAACTAAATTATGAGAAAAACACAAAGGGTAAGTTCTGACCAGGCCACCAGATCCTTCGCTATTCACGAGCCCCCACCGAGGACTCAGCAATCCGTGTTAGCCCAGCACCCGGACTGTCTCGACCTACAAAATTGAAGTGACACAACCGGTCTTACACCAATGTAGTTATTTTTTTTATTCCCATAAGGGAAAGAGGGCTAGCACCGGGTAGTCTCTTCTGTAAACATAGTTTGACATGCAAACTGTGGTTTTACCTGAGACATAGTACCAAAGTCTATGCAGTAATCACCAAGGGGCCATTCACTCTGTTGCAGTGGCATCACTTTGGGCTCTTGCACGAGGCACAGTGGTGAGTAGGGGCTTCTTTTCTCAACCGATAGTGTGCCATCTGAGCAGACTAGGATGTGCTCCCCTCTTTGCTCAACAGTGGTTCCCATCTGCTTCAAGGACACCTCTCAGTTCCAAGTTAAGTGCTGTGGTTCGCTGCGCCTCAGGTCTCGCCGTTCAAGGTTCTGATGTACCTGTCTCAAGCCTATGGATTCCATCCAGTCAGCTGCCTCCTGTGGAGTTTCATGACAGTACACCTTGCCTTCATGTTGGACATGGAGCCTGACCGGGGAGATTAACCTGTATTTTCTGTTATGTTCTTGTAACCTTCTTTTAACCAGCACAAAGTTTTTGCAGAGATCTTGGACTTTCCGTGTGTACTCAGGGACGATTTGTATAGATCTGTCCCCATAGCGTGGGTGGCTGTGGGTGCATACATGTTGAAGGATTATCTATCGGTCCCCATAATTGAACATTCGGGGTATGAGCCCGCTCAGGAATAGGATCTAAACTTTTTGGTCAACAGCTCGTAGAGTTGAGCTTGAGATATGCTTTGGACAGAAAGCTATTGACATCAATCAGGCATCCTTCCAGGGGAAGTGGATTTGGATACAAAAACGTCATTTGGGTCAGGTGCCTCTTCCATGACATCTCAGCCCTTCAAGCCAGTAGTTGTGCCTGGTGCGGCCTGGAGCAGTGAAATTCCAGTTGATGCCCACCTTCACCTCCAACTCCCCTTCTCCTCAACCCCATAGGGCATGACTTCCTCGTCACAGTCCTTCTTTCCCTCTCACCCTTCCTACAAGTGGAGAGACAATCAGAATGGTTCAAGTTTGAATAAATAACTTGGCTCAGTTTTTACAGGAAGTATGGGCGGTGACTTCTTAATTTATTGTCATTAGAAGGAAGAGGAAGTTGGCGACATTGGAAGTATTTCTTGTATTGTACTGCTGAGCTATGCATATTTCACCCGCTAAGGATGTAATGTACAGCACCTGAACTTGGAGTAATGAAGGTTACCAGTAAGTAACCAGAGCATTTTCCTAATCCTTGGTCTACATTTAGAAGCATAGTTCACTTCAATGTTGTTTAACATGCACAAACCGCTGTTCAAACAGTATCATACCTGACTATCAGTAAAATAATGTTTGACCAAAAATGTTATTGTCAACATATTGTGACTGCAAAAATATTGAGGAATAAAACATTGAGAGTGAGTCTATCTTTTTTGTATTTTTGGCTATACTTTTAATGTTTGAAATGTTTACTAAAAGTTTGTAGCGTATACCTATTTGTAATGATGTAATTGTAATGTTTATTGATATATTTATTAATGAAATTATTTTTTTATTCTTGTTTTTTTTGTCATTGGTATAGTATACTTTGTAGGTTTTTACTTTTTTGAAAGAGCTTTCCAACCCCAGCGCAGGAAACAACGACATCACCCCATCGCAAGACCTCTGCAACTCCCTCGCTTCATACTTCCATAACAAGATCACGGACATACACAGCAGCTTCAACAACCAACCAACACACACCATGACCGAACAACCACCCCCCACCACCACCCTCCACGCCTGGACCCCGATCAGCACCGAAGACACCATCCGCACGATGAACTCCATCCACTCCGGATCACCGGCCGACCCCTGCCCTCACCACGTCTTCAACAAGGCCGACGCTGTCATCGCACCCCACCTGCGAGACATCATCAACACATCCTTCGACACCGCCACCTTCCCTGAGAGCTGGAAGCACGCCGAAGTCAGCGCCCTACTCAAGAAACCAACAGCGGACCCCACCGACCTCAAGAATTACCGCCCCATCTCGCTCCTCCCGTTTCCAGCCAAAGTCATCGAGAAAACCGTCAACAAGCAGATGGCCGCCTTCCTCGAGACGAACGGATCCCTCGACCCCTCACAGTCCGGCTTCCGAGCCAACCACAGCACCGAGACCGCCCTCATCGCCGCCACCGATGACATCCGAGCCCTGATGGACAATGGAGAAACAGCGGCCCTCATCCTCCTAGACCTCTCCGCGGCATTCGACACTGTCTGCCACCGCACCCTAGTGCAGCGCCTCAGCGACGTCGGAATTCAGGAGAAGGCACTGGAATGGATCATCTCCTTCCTCGACGGAAGAACACAGAGAGTCCGCCTGCCACCGTACAAGTCAGAGGCCTCCGAAGTCATCTGCGGCGTCCCCCAAGGATCATCTCTGAGCCCCACCCTCTTCAACGTCTACATGAGCCCCCTCGCGGCCATCGTACGCAAACACAACCTCAGCATAATCTCCTACGCCGACGACACCCAGCTGATCCTCTCCCTGACCAACGATCCCGCCGCCGCCAGAGCCAACCTGCACGAAGGGATGAAAGAGGTAGCCGAGTGGATGACGACCAGCCGCCTGAAACTGAACTCAGACAAGACGGAGGTCCTCATCCTGGGCTCTTCACCCTCCGCCTGGGACGACTCCTGGTGGCCACCCGCCCTGGGCACCGCACCCAAACCGACAGACCACGCACGCAACCTGGGATTCATCCTGGACTCCTCCCTCTCCATGACCAGACAAGTCAACGCCGTCTCCTCGTCGTGCTTCAACATCCTGCGCATGCTACGAAAGATCTTCTGGTGGATCCCCACCGAGACCAGGAAGACCGTCACCCAGGCCCTCGTCACCAGCCGTCTGGACTACGGCAACGCCCTATACGCCGGTACCACCGCCAAGCTCCAGAAGAGACTCCAGCGGATCCAGAACGCCTCAGCCAGACTCATCCTCGACATCCCACGAACCAGCCACATCTCCGGACATCTGAGAGACCTTCACTGGCTCCCCGTCAACAAAAGAATCACCTTCCGCCTCCTCACCCACGCACACAAAGCTCTACACGATCGAGGCCCGAGCTACCTCAACAGCCGAGTCAACTTCTACGCTCCCAAACGCCACCTCCGATCAGCCAACCACGCCCTCGCCGCCGTCCCCCGCATCCGAAGAGCGACTACAGGAGGAAGGTCCTTCTCCTACCTGGCCGCCAAGACCTGGAACTCCCTCCCGACCGACCTGCGCCTGACCCAAGACCACCTCTCCTTCAGGAAGAAGCTGAAGACCTGGCTGTTCGAGCAGTAGCGGCACCCCCCCCCCCCCCAGCGCCTTGAGACCCTACGGGTATGTAGCGCGCTTTATAAGTGTCACTGATTGATTGATTGATTGATTACTTGAATAAAATTCTACATTGTTGGTTATTCTGGCGGCTAGGTTAGCTAGAGTTTTATTTAAAATATTTTTCATTCATTCAAATATTTTCAATGTCTGGCATCATATTTATATATTCAAATTTCAATCTGTCTACATTTCTTCAAAGATTTTGACCATATAATTACGTTTTTAATGTGTGTTGTTCAAATGTAATTATTGTATTTGGGGATTTCAATTTGTTTTTTTAATGAGATGCTTTGTTTGGAGGTTCACATTTTTGTGGGTAGTGTTACATTTATAAAATAGTTAATACACAATTTTATACATTTCCATTTATAAAAGATTTAATACACATGTTTCCTGTACTATTTTTAAATACTTTCATAAATTTTTTTCTATTTATATATTTTACATTTTATTTATACGTTGATGTTGGTGTTCCTATTTTTTGGGCTGTATACTTTCGTTTTATATTTCTTTATGGGTTCAGTGGGTTGCAGGTGGCGTGAATGGTTATTGTTTTAAGGTTAGTTTATTTTCATTTGTATTTTAATTTTTCTTTAAAATTTTTAAATGTATTCGTAATGTCCTTTTTGATGTAATTGTGATTAAAATATTAAAACAGGAAAATGGGCTACATTTAATAGGCATGATAACATTTTACATTGTTTTTCAAAATACAATGTTTACATTCAATTATATATTGTAATATTTGCAATTGTTTGTACTTTTCTTTGTGATTCATTCACTTTACTAACTATTATGTTTAGAATATTTGTTTCAAAATGAATGCACATTTTATGTGAACCCTAAATATTTAAAAAGAAACATTTTTATTAAATATATTTCCCTTCAGTCAGATGTATACACTTTCATCAATATTTGTTGGACTGGAGTTAGAATACTGACTGTTATCTCCTCTCCCTAATCCAATTTATGCACTTTCCTGAATGTTTGTTTTTGCTCAATGCTCAATTTAATGTCCCTATTACTTACTGCTAATCATAGTTACTTCAAAACCATGTCTTTCTTGTCAAATTACTAATTGAGGCAAGTTCACAGGAGACTGACAATCATCTTGCCCAATTTAAAAAAGAATAGAAACACTGTGCCCAAAAAGTTTTTTTCATTTTTGGATTTTTCTTTTCCTTCTGCTATGAGAATCCCAAAGACTCACCAGACATTCTGTTCACTAGCAAATGGCATTTAAAGACTTGAGCTCAAAGTAAGAAATATTGCCGGTATGTAATCAGGACATTACGACATCATCCACCTTCCTTGTGACTCTCCTTACAAAAGCAGTACACTAACTTCAGTCGCCACTTTTAAAACGGAAATGTGACACCAAAAAGAATGTCAACCCCAACTCACGGTCACTGTTTTTGAAATTTCATCAAGAGTTGGCAATAAACTTGCCCCTGCTGGAGTTGTACTCACTAAAAAGCCTACTGGTCTTAACATATGGGGCTCATATCGGGGGATCTCAGAATACCTTCTCTCCACAGCAGGAAAAGAGTCGATTTTGCAGGCTGCTGCTCGGAGTTGGGCGCAACACCTCGAGTTCTACTTTACATGAGGAATTGAGTCTAGATTATGGAGATGATCGTATAACACTTGCCCCATGCTTCTTTGGACCTCGGTATGGTGGAACAAGCATGCAGATTTTAATAGTCTCTCCAACTTTCTGTCCTGTGACTTTGGCCTAAAAATACCATGGCTGAGTTATATTAGAAATATAGCCAATAGTCTGTGTCGACCGGAATAATGCTCTTCCCTAGAGCTATTGAATAAATGGGAGGTGGTCTGGGCCAAGAATGAGTTTAAGATACTCGCTATGACTAACAGGGGTTGCAAGGAACTAGAGAAGCCATCTGTGTGTGACTTTATTTTGGTGCAACTGTATGAAGTGGGGCAACATCTCCCCCCCGACCAGACGCACAGCTGAATGCCATCTTTCTTGGCAATCATATATACTTTCAATGTAATAAAAATATTCATTTTAAACACATTTTCCTCTTCTTTAAACCATTTATCATTTTCTTTAGTTTCAAATCCACACGATGACTTTGTTGCCTTTTTTCCAAGTTTCTAATATTAAAACTGTGCCCATCCGGGCCTCTTGTAAAAATACGATAAATGCAAAGTTCATCACAGGTAGTGTTTATTCTGTAAAATCCCAATGCATTTCGGGCTACGAAACGCCCTTCGTCAGGGGTCACTAAATAATAATAAAACAATTACCAGTTAGGATTCTACTTTATTTTGGTGCAGACATTCCAGGAGGTGTAATCACTGTTTCCCACTGGGCCAGTATGATTCAAATAGTATTTTAGTGTGCTCCTGTGATGATATTTCTCCTCAGACTTTGATGCACTTCAACTTGTTTTGCAAATTTTAGGAACCTTTTCGGCCAAAGTTTTTTTTCACCTATTTTTAAAAAGCAGGGGTTCTCACAGGGTAGAACAGCTTTTTATTTTCTTCGCATGGTAGCATATAGCACAGTGTGTCTTGCGTGGAAGCTTTTTTTAGATATGCAATATGTTGGCATAATTCTGTGAGTTTGTTATATTTTGTGTAATTATGAGTCTGTTTTTAATTCATCTATTGCAATTTGATCATATATTTTATTTAATGCTTTTTATCCGTTCTTTTAAGGTTATTCTCAAATAACCAAATAAAGATTAAGATTGATTGATTGGTTGTTGACTTGTTGCCAACCAGAGCACAGGGAGACAAAGTAAGTATATCAGAAGCTGTTAGCTCCCACTTTCTTGGGAGCAGAGTTCGCATTTCCAATGCCATTGAAGGTCTCATTGATTTGTTTTTGGTGTTGCACTGCCACATATCATCTTTCTGGTTTACGGCTGTGTGTTTTTGCGTGGCCTGTTTCCTGGGCATGTTTGCTTCCTGGCATCAATGTTCAGTAGAATCACACACCATGAGATAGTTGTTGACTATAGCTTCTCTGCAACGCTACAGACATGGAAGATCAGGACGTAATAAATTAGTACTCCATACCAGATTTTCTTTCTTTGGTTAAGGTCTCCTCCTACAAGTATTTCGTTTATGAATTGTCCAAGGTAAAATGCTGTCTTGGCATTTCCTGTTTATTTCCACAGGTTTCTTTCCTGTTTTGTTGTATAAAAAGCAGCCAGATCCATTATGCTTGTTTGCCTGCTGCTCATTCATTGGACAATCTAGTTCTTTTTCATACACGTCTTTCTTTAAACTTCGTTCCTCTCCTCAGCAGTTGATTGGCCTAGTTTGGTGAAAGGTTTTGTTTTACTCCATCCAGTTGTTTTCTTCAATTATGGTTCATTTCTGATCGCATCTCTTGACCACCTGTGACAAATTTGGAGGGTGGGGTTGCTTCAGGAAGAGGACGGGTGTTACCTCGTTAGAAGCAGAGGCATCAGTCATCGCCTCAGAGACCTGTCCATGACATAAGCACAGGTTTTGTAACATACTGCAAGGCAAACACTGTGTTTAATAAATAAAACATTATTTAGCTCTTGAAAACCAGCTACCTGATAAACAAGGGCAACAAAAGAAATGATTGTGTCCGTCTGTAACGTAAATGGTGCTCATGTAAAGCGCTTTGATATCTTCGGGTCTTATTCGCGCTCTATTAAACTTTCCTCCCCACCCCCGCCCAAATAATGGTGACAGAATGTCTATGGACCACGGAAACCTTGAGATAGAGAGGACGGAGGAGTACACCAAAATAGAGCCAAAACAAAAAGACACATGGAAAGTCAAAGAATATGAAGAAACACCCATCATAGGTGAAAAAGGAACTCTTGTCAAAAAGAGTAATACAAGTGAATTGTAGGAAGAACAAAGTAAGGTTTAAGTGCCAGTGAAGAGGGACTTTGTTGTAAATAGTTCTTAGCTTAACAGGGCATTCTGTTTAGCCCTTCTTCTGTGTTTCTTATTACCTTCTACCTGGAATGTTTGTATGATTCCATGTCTGAGCTCATCCTGCTAAGTTCGGGACTTTGACAGTTTGAAGTCCAGTTAGCAGGCGAGGCGGACGTACAGTCTTCTACTAATAAATCTACCATCTTCAAGCATACCTCTGTTTCCGAGAGATTTCATCTACAACAATTTTGGCGACAAGGAACTTATCAAGATGTTTTGACCTGCTATTTGGACGAGGATTTCAATAATATAACATCGCATATCTGAAACCGGAATTTGAAGACTGACGACACCTCAATAATTTTGGATAAGGACTCACGCTAATAATGGCCATCCCATATTAAGCAATTGCGACAGATTTGTGAGTAGGAAAGCCCTTTATTTCTAAAATTTCCAACACACTTACGTCATATCTCCAACGGTGCGCTCTCGCTCCACTTCGAAGTGAATCCAGTGAGGTCTCCGTCTTGCTGTTACCAAGTGAGTGCGTCAGTCCTAGTTGCCAGCTGGTGACGGAAGATGTGGGTTACCCAGCAACGGGACAGTGACGTGACGTGCAGCATAGCGTGGAGCTGTCATTGAGTTTGGAGGACGCATTCACGTAGAACAGAAAGACGTGAATACGAAGCGGCCATTTAAAAAAAAAATCAGAGTGTAATTTCGGATTTTTGAAGTGGAGATCGGGGTTCATGTGAGTACCGGAGCGTTTTCTTTTCTGTTTCAGTGTGTTTGGATCATATCGAAGTTCAATTAGTGTGCTGTGTACAGTGGCTCATCGAGGCACAACTTATTTGGTATGCTCAGCGACACAATTTGAGAGTTTCAGCGGAGCATAAGAGGACCTTGTGGTGAGCATCGACCCTATTTGATTCCATGTAAATGCATATGGCATAAATTATCGAATTATTTACTGTCATCATCCATTCTGACATCATCTGTTTTGACACTGTTCGCGCACATCATAGTTCCAACGGTGTGCAGTAGATTATTCATTTGAGCATTTACTATAATTTCAAGGAAAAGTGATATTGAACTGAATATGGCTCAACAAATTAATGTCACTTCACCTCCGCCATTTTTGTCTGAACCTGGTTCTCCTTCAATATCTTGGGAGGACTGGATTGTCATGTTTGACAATTACATCCTTGCTTTGGATGGTAAGAACTTTTCTACTCAAAAGAAAAAAGCATTGCTTTTAACTGCGTTAGGGAAAGAGGGCCAATGTGTATTTAAATATCTTCCGCAAATTCTTCAAGCAAGTGGACAATCTGATTTTGACGAATTTAAAGAGGCAGTTTCTAGATTGGAAATAAGATTTGGGAAGGAAGAAAATCTTGTCATGAACAGATACAAGTTTTATAAAAATAAACAACGTGTAGAGGAATGTATTGAGGACTTCGTGGCAAGATTGCGTGAACTTTCGGTCAAATGTAATTTTGGTCAAATGACTGATGAGTTGATTATGGACCAATTGATTGTTCAGTGCAATAACAGAAAAATTCAAGAGAGGTTATGGGTGGCGAAGAATCCGCCATTGAAACAGGCAATAGATTTAGCCAAAGATGTGGAAGAATCGGAGAAATGCATGAAAGAACTTGAAAAATTTAAAGTACCTCATCAAATTGCTGAAGTGTCTGAGAAAGAGTGGCCTGAGGAGGAATGCAGTGAAGTAGCTGTAGTCAAACCAAAAAATAGTAGTTTTCAGAGGAAGTCTTACTTTAACAAAACTAGTAGCAGAATGTGTTCTAAGTGTGGTAGCACAACTCACACGCGAATGCAAAATTTTGTTTTGCTAATAATAAAGAATGGCTAAAATGTGGGAAAATAGGGCATTTCTCTAAGATGTGTAAATCTAAAACTAAGGCAAGAGTAGCTGTTATTGAAGACAATTACATAGAGATTAGAAGGGAAAAAAATAAGATTTTAGTTGTAGATGACAGCACGTTCTGTTGATGGTTGACACGGGATCGAGATGGACTATCATTCCTCAATCTCTTTTTAGGAACATTTGGGGAATAAAATCTCTTTTAGAAAGTGACATTAGTTCATCTGCTTATCAAGGCGAAAAGATAGATGTAGTGGGATACTTTGAGAGTGAAATTTGCTTTGTGCACAGATCCATGAGAGGGAAGGTCTATGTATCATTGGATGGTCCTGCCATTTTGGGTTGGGTTCATCAGTACGACTTACACATTGTAGTAAATCCTAGAGCTTCGGTTCAAGTAATGGTCGTCGATGAATTAACTGTCAATGACATTCTGAGTAATGCAAAAAACATCTTTAGAGAGGAATAGGGTGAATTACAAGGATATGAGCATAAAATCATTTTGAAGGAAAATGTTGTACCTGTACAGCACAAACTGCGTAGGGTACCACTTTAGATTAGAGAAAAGGTAAAGAATGTCATTGAGGAAATGCTGCAAGGTGGCATAATTGAGCCTGTTGAGGCATCGAACTGGGTTTCTCTGTTAGTTATCACACAAAAACCTGATAAAAAAATAAGATTTTGTGTAGATTTGAGGTCTGGTAATAAGTGTGTGGTAGCTGATGTGTTTCCTTTGCCCAATATAGGTGAACTTGTCTCAACTCTTCAAGGTGCGAAATTTTTTACAAAACTCGACTTGAAGAGTGCATATCATCAGATACGCTTGCATAGTGAGTCAAAGCATATTACAGCTTTTATTACTTCTGAGGGCACATTTCAATTTACCAGATTACCGTTTGGTCTCATATCTGTTTCCAGTGTCTTCCAGCGCATGGTAAGTGAAATTTTCAAAGGAATTAAGAAGGCCGTTTACTTTCAGGATGACATATTAATCTTTGGAAATTCTGTGTTAGAGCATAATGAAACCTTAGAAAAAGTCTTGCAAAGATTAGATGAGTCAGGTTTAACCTTACGGAGAGAAACATTTTCATTTCTAGTACAGGAAATAGAATATCTTGGGTATATAATTTCTGCTGATGGTTTGAGACCAAAGAAAAACTTGATTGAGGCTATTCAGTTGGCTCCGTGTCCTCAAGACAAGTTCCAGCTTAATCCTTTATGGGTTTAATTGAGTTTTATGCGAAATTTGTACAACATTTTTCTGAAAAAACGACACTGCTTAGGTCATTACTTAAGAAAGGCATGAAATTCTGCTGGTCAGAAGAACATACCAACTGCTTTAATTACATCAAGAGAGAACTGACTGAGGCGAAGGTTTTAGCACCATTTGATATCAAATTGAAATCCATCCTGATGGTGGATGCCAGTAATGTGGGCTTGGGTGCAGAACTTTTGCAGAAACATGGATGCTGTGAGAAAACGGTTGCATTTGCTTCCAGACCACTAACTAATTCAGAATGTCATTACTCTGTCATAGAAAAGGAGGCTTTAGCGGCGGCATGGGGCACAAACTATTTCCGCACATACTTGTGGGGTGTAAATTCCAAATTCGGTCTGATCATAAACCGTTAGTTAATATCTTGGCTCCAGGTGGTTCAGGGAAAGGTTCTCCAAGAGCAGCAAGATTAGCCTCAAAGCTGCAGGAATATCAGTATGAATTGTGTTATGTACCTGGTTAGCAAAATGTACAAGCAGATTGTCTTTCCCGGCTCCCAATCGTAGATACCAATTCTTTGTGTGATTGCAGTGCTGATTCAGAAGAAAATGCTGTTGTTCTCATTCAAGATCCTGTGGCATTGAGAGATGGTACGCTTACGAAGGATGAATGGTGTTCTGCTATGGAGAAAGATGTAGTAGTTAAAAAAGTCTTTGATCTAATAACTAAGGGTACTAGACGTGAGAGTTGCGTGGAGTTTTCAGTTCGGCCTTTTCTTAAAATTTTGGATGACTTATCAGTAGTAAATGATACAATTTTGATGAAGGGTGACAAATACATTCCACCATTTTTTATAAGATCAAAATTACTTGAATTGGCGCATGAGGGTCATTTAGGCCAAACCCTAACTCAATGCAGATTAAAGGAGAATTTTTGGTGGGGTGGGGTGACTTCATCATTTTGCAGATGAAGTTGGCGGCCGCTGGTGTTCCCTGGCCGCACATCGGAAACTTCACTTGCAGGCGAGATCCTGTATGCTTTTGATGCATGAAATGGTTGTGTGTGAAGGAAAGTGGAGCTCTTGTTAAAGAAGGGAATATGCAGTGATTCAAGGTTGAGCTCTCATTGAAGAAATGTGCAGTGATCTGGGTCTGTGCCACATCACCGTTTGTAGTGTATACACATGTGCATGTCCCCATGCTCCCGGGCAAAAGCAAATTGCTGCGCAGAGACAAGTAAATCTTTATTGAGACGCTGCCCATCACAGCTGCATTGAGAGCCGTTGAACCCCTACAGTGCTTTCAGTGAGTGCACCTCTCCTTTTGTGACGCTGACTTTCCTTTCTCTTTTCTTTTGGAGCTCCATGGGGGGTGGCAGAGTTTACCCCTGACGTCCATTTGGTTCTGTCCTACACTCAGTGGGTGATGTCAGGTATCCATTTTGTCCTCCTGTTGCTATTGTTGTTGCGAAGACGCTCCCTGCCTCTGTACTTACCTCTACACATGACATGGTAATAAAAATAGGACTCTCCACGCTGCTCACTTCTGGGAGCCATCCTGCAACGCCATCTACTCTCCCTACTCATACTACCCTGGTGGAGCTTTTAATGTAGCCTGCACTTTTATCAATGAATCATTGAAGTATCATTCGCTCTCAACATCACCTTAGCCTTTACCTACTCCCTGGTCAACCATTTCTTCCCCTAGAACCTTGATCTACAGTCCGATAAGTCATAACTGGACGGGATCACAAATCCAATTTATGACTAATTAATCACACTTCCTGAACGACCATTAGTTATTTTCCTTTAACCCACGCCCTACGTATCATTTTTTACCTCCCCTAACTTTGAGCCTTTTCTCTGACCGAAATGACAGTCTTTGTCCTTCCAATACCGCTCCTAACATTCCTCCCCTTAGGCTAGCAGTACTGATGTAAATATTTTCCCTGTGATACCATTATTGGAGTTCATTGTAAGAAAATTTGATTCTCTAATTCATGCAGCGCAAGAGCTAAGTACAGAACCGTAGTTATTTTTGTTTATATATATATTGTGTGACTTCTTATTAATGCACTTTACGATTTCGTTGCATTTCCTTCTGTTGCACTATTAATGTGCCAGCCCCAAAAAATTTCTGATGTAACTGTAATGCGGAACCTTAAATCTACATTCGTAATCTATAGTCTGCACTTTCAACATCTTTTTTTAATGTGAAATGTTGTATATTTTGTATGCTTTTCTGACTTGCTATGTTAATGCTGTTTATGTGCATTATGCCTGCATTATGTATTTTATTCTCTATTGCTTATGCTTTGCTTGTATGCGCCCTGTGATTTGACGTATTCTTATACCCTCACCATCTATACTGCTTTTCATTGTTTATGTTACATCAGCATACCCCCACCTACCTATTCCCCCCATACTGACTCCACCCCTTTCTAGCTCCATGGTCACTTGTTGTCGACCACTCGCTAGCCACCCCCTTCTCCCCTTTTACCAGCTCCGCGCTTTGCAGTCTTTCTAGCTCCATGGTCACTTGTTGTCGACCACTCGCAAGCCACCCCCCCTTTTACCAGCTCCGCACTTTGCAGTCTGGGTGTCTCTTTTTACATTGCAGTGCGATGTGTCCTTCACCTTGCAGGTATCGCGTTGTCTATAGCTTGTATTGTGCAGTTTGCTCCATGTGACTAGTTTTTCCCCATCTCCACCATATAAGCTGTATTACACTGTTTACTCGGTCGCAGCAATCTACCCCTAGCTACCCCTATCTATCTCATTTCCCTTTGCTTAGCCCTCCCGCAACTAAACTGTACTTGCCTTTACAGACCTCTACTCCTTACCTAATCTCTCTCTAAATATAAATCAACTGATCCTGGCTTACACCCCCGCTCCATTCTCTCCCAGTCATGCCTCCCCTCACCTGCCCCCCCACTATCACATCTCCACCCATCCTGAAGCTCGGCCCCAACTCTTGGTCCATCCTCTACCCTCCCCACCTCTCCAAACATGGGAAGAAAAACTTTAAACACAAACTTCTCTGTCAGCATCCCGAAACCCTATTTGCCGACCACCACAACAGTCTCAACTCCTCCATCACCACCAACTATATCTTCTTCTCCAAGCACCCTTCTAAATGGAAAAGCCTATTTCTACAACACCTCCCTATCACCACCTCCCGCAAGATCCCATACGGTCTGAAACTCTCCACCACCCCATCTGCCACCTTTACGGGTGAAGTTGACATTTCCATCTTCAAGTCTGGAAACATTCTCATCCAAGCCTCCGATCTCCACCTATACACATTTGAACTCCACTTTCATGCACTTTCTCAACTCCTTTTACAACACACGAACGCTCCCCTATCACCCCATCCACCCCGCGACCCTTCACCTCTCTCGTCTTCCCCTGCCCCCATGTCTCCTCTCTCTAACTCACCCCAACCCCGGAGTCCATCTCTATCCATGGTCTCTCCCACCCCCCCTCCCCTTCCCCCGATCTCACCGTCCGCACCCCCATCTGTATTCTTCATTCCCAACCTCTTCATTCCACTAGTGCCACTAACTCCCCCACTACCCCTAACGTCCAATCCCCCCAGCCCCACTTTCCCCCCTCACAAACCCACCCAATCTTGAACCTAACCTCCTCTCCTACCCCCGCCTCTCCCCTCCCCATACTAATAATGCAGTTTCTTCTACACCCCGATCTCCCTCTGAATTCCTCCTCACCCCACCCTATGATTCATTTCTCCCTCACCCTCCCCACTTAACATCCCCCTTCAGCCCCTTTCTACTTCCCACGTCCCCACTCCAATTCCTCCCTCCCACACTCCCCTGTTCTCCCATGCAACACAAAAGACACCAGAAAAGCCGCCTCCCCGATCTCCCTGTCCTGTTCTCCAAACCCACCCCCCAACCTGAACGCCTCATCCCCGTCTATCTCCTGTGCCCCCGCTCTACCCAACCTGAATGCCTCATCCCCGTCTATCTCCTGTGACCCCGCTCTTCCCAATGACGACCATCACCCTCATCACAACCCTCCCCAGGATATCCCCCCGTCCTCCCTTCTATCTCAGACCCTTAGACCACTTCTACCCCTCTAACTTCATTAACCGTATAGGATCACTTCACTCCTCACTTCATAACCAATCACTCCTTAATGTTGAACTTCTCCTATCATCCCTTGCCATTGAACTCACCTCCCTTAGAACTGATGTCTCTCTCCTCACCAAAGCACACTCCTTGGTTCATGCCCACACATCTATACCCTCACAATACACCATCCCCTCTTCTATACACTCCAACATCCCTCCCCTCAACTCCCCTATTAACTGGCCACATGGCATTGTTGCCAACACCGACACTGTTGCAAACACTGACACTCCTCCTGGCGCTGCTACCAATACCGACATTCCCCCCTGCCCACCCCTGCCCACCCCTCCCCTTGAACGACTCTACCCTATCTGAACCCACTGAAATTACCAAAATCATCCCCCCTTCTATGCCATCATGTCCCCCCACCTTCACAACTTGACACCTGCACGACAGCCCTAGAAGTTAACTCTCTTACAAGCTCTCTCATCTGCACATCTTCATCCTTTCCCTCCACTCCCCTTAACCTTCAGTCCACTATCCCAGTTCTCGTTGGTACAAGCAGACTTCCCCTACTTCCAGCATCTCCTAGACCCCCCGACTAATCAGACCTGTCCCCCCCTATCCCCCCTCCCAAATGCCCAGCACCTCCCCCTCTCGTGCTTGCTGATTAACTGCTGATCCGCCTCCTGCCATGCGACTGAGATTGTGGAAACCATTCTCCACGATAACATTGACATAGCATTCCTTACCGGAACCTGGCTCAACCCTCACTCCACTCCTATCCTCGACCTGCTGATCCCACCTGGATATTCCATCATTAAGAAAGATAGAAGCGAACAAATAGGAGCTGGCCTTGCCCTAATCTTTAAAGAAGATCTTAATCTCTCAACAGTCAATGTGCAAGACCCTTTCACATTCGAGTACCTATGCGCTGAGATCAACTTTCCTGGCTCCCTCGCCATTAGGTTTCACACTATCTACCACCCTCCTGGAAATTGTATCGCCTTTACTGAAGAGATGTCTGATTTGATTACCCAAGCATCACTCTCCCACTCTAAAAATCTCTTTCTCGGGGACTACAACATCCACTGGAATAAAAATGACGACCCCGCAGTCTCCTTATTCAACGGCATCATGGACATCACTGACCTGACTCAACTCTGCAAATCCCCAACACACGCCAAAGGTGCCACCCTTGATGCGATTCTGACCTGCAAGGATCTGGCCTCCCTCTCAAACATCCTTTCCGTTGACTGGTCCGACCACCACCTCATCCTCTTCACCCTGGATTGCTCCATTATGTGCCCCACTCCCATCGGCAATCTACCTCTGAAACCTACTCGTAAACTTCACCTTATTCCGCCGGGCGAATTGAAATCCACTATTAAAACTCATTTACTCCTTGCCCCTCTCTCCCTTAGCACTAATGTCCTAACCGACCATTATAATAATTCTATTACTGAAGCCCTGAACCAAATTGCCCCAATCAAAATCAAACAACAAAAAAAACTTCCACCCTAATCATGGTTCAATTCCGACCTCAATAACAAAAGACGGGCCCTCAGACAATCAGAACGGACCTGGAGGAACCATACCTCCTCTGACAATCTGGCCCTCCTCAGAAAGGCCAGAACCCTATACAAAAAATATATCTTCAATGAAAAAGCCTCCTATCTCCGGTCCCAACTGGACCAGCCCAGAAACCGCCCCAGAGAACTATTTAACATTGTTAAAAAACAAACATCCTCTGGCCCCCCCAAAATGCTAGCGTCGGTTGAACGATGCGAAGAAATCGCCTGCTTCTTCTCTAATAAAGTCAACTCGATTGAACTCTCCTTCACCTCCACCCCTCTTCCTCCTCAACCTCCCCTCAATCAACTCCCCCCCACAACATCACCAACACTAGTTCATCCTCTTTCTCCACGCCGCAAAGCCCCCCTAATTCCTTAAATGGTCTCCCCCAACTTGTCTCCACTGTCACGCACCACCAGGCTAAAAACCTTGCCTCCTGGAGCGAATTCACCCCTATTTTCGAATCCGCGGTCACCAATATCATCTCTAAGCTCAAACCCTCCTCTCACACTAAAGATCCTCTCCCCGCACACCTGGTCCAAGAACTTAAACATGTCATTGCTCCAGTCTGGACCGACATAATCAATTCCTCTCTTTCCACGGGCTGTGTTCCCGCTTCCCTTCAGCTAGGCCAAATCTCACCCATCGCCAAAAACACCTCCGCTGACCCTAACAGCCTTAACAACCTACGGACCATCTCTAACCTACCTTTCCTCTCAAAAGCCCTGGAAAAATGTGTCCTGACCCAACTTGATAACCATATCACCTCATTCAATCTCCTATACATATTCCAATCTGGTTTCAGAAAAGGATGCAGTACTGAAACGGCCATGCTCAATATTACAGATGACATCCATCGCTCCTTAGACAAAGGTGAATCCTCCATATTAATCCTCCTTGACCTCTCGGCTGCCTTTGATACTGTCTATCATCCCACCCTTCTTAACACCCTCGAAGTTCGCTTCGGTCTCGAGGGCACCGTACTCAAATGGTTATCCTCATTCCTTCAAAATAGATCCCAACAAATTAAGCTCAGCCACTGCCTCTCCAAGCCCCAACCTGTCTCACTTGGTGTTCCGCAAGGCTCCATCCTCTCCCCTTCCTTATTTAACCTATTCATGGAACCTCTCACCCTCATCCTTGAACAAGCTAAAATATGCTACCACCTCTATGCAGATGACACCCAGCTATACTACAGGATTAAATCTCACAAGGACATCCTTCACCTCAACGAGACCCTGACTAAAATCAAAGCCTGGTTCCATCTTAATCATCTCAAACTAAACCCAAAAAAACCTGAAATCATCCTTTTCACTCCTAAAAACAACTCCCTCCCCATTCACCTCTGGATCAAGGATATTACAGCTCTCAATTGCCCCCTCTCCCCCTCAAATACTCTCAAATCCCTAGGCATCAGCATTGACCATAACATGAATCTCATCCCACACATCAAAAATGCCACCAAGGGTGCCCTCTTCACCCTCCAACACCTCAAAAAACTCAAACCTTTCATACCAGCAGACAACTTTAAAACCGTTGTCCAATCGCTTGTCCTTTCCCGTATTGACTATGGTAACGCCACACTCGCTGGCACCCCTAAAGCCCACCTAGCACCGCTCAAATCTGTCCTCAACCTTGCCGCCAGACTTATCTCAGATTGTAAAAAATTCGACCACATCTCTCCGGTCCTAAAAAACCTCAATTGGCTCCCAATAGAAGGTAGATCCACCTACAAGATTGCATGTATCAAGCACAAAGCCCTTCACCTAAACACCCCCTTCTACCTGGCTGAGAAACTGCAAAAAGCTGGATGCTACAGGGCCCTGAGGAGCACCAACTCCATTGTCCTAATCCCTCCCAGACTCAAGCACAAAAAACCCAATCTTGTGCTTTTTCTGGGAACGCCCTCACGATCTGGAACTCTCTCCCCAAAGATCTTCGATGTAACCCCTCCTACCTCCTCTTAAAAAAAAGACTGAAAATACTCCTTCACAACAAATATTGGGTAACCTAACCTCACTGATGTCTGACTCTCTACACTCCTTGCTCCCTGATTCTCGCCTCCTCCTCAACCTCTTCCCCGCTTTTTCTTCACTCCCTTCTTCCTCTGAACTTCAACACCCCCACCCCTATTATCTCCATCGCCCCTAAACACACAGCACATTCTATTACCCTATTTTATGTAACTCATGTTTTAATACACATTGTTTTACTTTATTGTAATTGTTTACCTATCTTGTAAAGCGCCCTGATACCCCCAGTCCAGTAGCGCTATATAAAACCGTGGAAATAAATAAATAAGTAAATAAATAAATAAGCAGGCAGCCAATTGGGTGGAAAATTGTGAGTATTGTAAAAATAGTGAGAAAAGACTTAAATTAGCTTCAGGTTCTAGTTCCAGAGGTAACTTTATTGGTAGACCTGATCAACCATAACACAGCATTTTTTTAGATTTTATAGGTCCCATGGATGAACTGCCATTGGATCAGTGTTTTGCGAGTGTGGTTATTGATGCCTATTCTAAGTGGCTCATTGTAAAATTTGTAAAAGACATAACCACGGATTGTACAATCAATTTTCTTAAGAATGTCTTTCAGGAAGAAGGTTTTCCATCTATTATCATAACAGACAATGGCACGCAGTTGATCTCTACAAAAATGCAAGAGTTTTTAACTAATTGTGGTATAACTCACCATCGTACATCACTGTACAACCCTCAAGGAAATGGCATTTGTGAAAGGGCTAATAGATTAGTGAAAGGGATAATTCAGATGACATGTTCCACTGTTGTAATTCTATCTAGGACCCTAATTCGATATTCCTGATGTATGCCCTTGTGTGGTTATAATAGATAATATCCTTATAAAGGCATAAGAATCATATCCATATTTAGTCGTAGCCCATGCGGTCCACATTAAGCAAAGGCTACTTCCCCAGGCTCCTAGAAAGTACAACGAGTTCTGTAAACAAACCAAACCTCCAGCAACCTGGGAATTCCCCATGGCTTTTGTTTTGATTTGTCCTAGAACTCCTGTGAGCACTCTAAGAATGGCCAGTTCTTAGTGACATCTTTATTGACGTCTTATGTCCAACCTTACGTCAAACCCGGCACCTTTCAGGTATAAATATACCAACGTTGCCTTAAGCAAGCACACGGTGGTTTGGAGCAGAGCGGCTATCTACTTGCCCGAGAGCCCAGCTGATGCGGAGAGCCCACGGACGCCGCCCCTCCCTTTTGACGCACTGAGAGAGACGCTGTCTTTTCTCCAGCCGAGAAATACAGCTCTGGTGTTCTCAGCCGCCCTTGCGGGTTGCTGGGATATCGAGTCCTGAGAGAGAGATACCAGACCTCCTGCTTTCTATTACCCAGGTACGGAGCTGACTAAACCCTTAAAGAGAATTCTTGATTCAGATTCTTGGCAAAACCAACTTAACTTAAACTGCTACTTACTTACTCCTTCCCACGTATTAGGCTTAGGTCAGGTACACCGGGGTAGGTGTATTTAGAAGCACCAGTTGAGTACGTTAGTCAATGTATATTTGTATGTATATATTTTATCCATTTTAAAGTATCATATGACTAAGAAACCATATCAATGCTTTTACAGTATTATTTCATAATACTCCTTTTACTGTACGCACTTTTCTTTATGCTAAGTATTGCAATTGTGGCAATTTATTTCTCTTGCATGAGAAAGAAGACTGCTCAATAAATAACACCTTTTATTGAAAATGCCCGTCTCTCTATTCTCTGCACTCTGGTGAAACTAAGTATGCACGATTGACTGAGTAAAATAACTGTCTATTGTTTTCACACGACTCTAGAGATACACTCTTATTCTGAGGGAGCAAAGTTGTCATGTTATATGGTTGTCAGAAGCTAATCCCTTCTTGTCTATCCAGGGAAGTTAAACTCCTCCTTGTTTATTCGAGAAAGTTTCTAGTGACCTCTGAGCTAGCTGGCAAAACTAATTAAGTCTAATACAGTCAGTAGAGACCTAGTCGACCTCAGTCCTATGTCTACACTGCTGTTTATATTATTCCAATGCGCAGAGCCTATTGGGAATATAGGAACTACACTACATGGTGCCCAACGTTTGGTAAGGCGAAAATCTAACGCAAGACACTAGAGTAACTCTGTCGTGCTTTTTCACACAGAACCCTTTTTCCCGTAAATACTCCAAAAGACGTCTGGAGTGGGTAAAAGGTTCAAATCCGCTGGAACTTAGTAGGATGAGAATCCTATGTATAGTTTTTTGGTTTAGTCAACGTTGAAGGATACAGTGTTCCAAAATATTGTGCACCTATTCTTTGTTTCCTTGAAACGTGATCTGCAAGAAAAGAGTTTTCTGTCAGTAAAATGCCTGACGGAGACGAAGAAAGAGATGCTACAGCGTCTCACCAGTTGTTGGATGACACAACTATCCAACAGAATGACCCGGATGCTATTTACATTCCGGCAAATATAAGAAGAACTATAACTGTTAAACTTATAGAAAACGGACTGACATCACAAGGTGGTACAGTCATATTCGTGGTAGAGGCCCATGAATATCGGCAGACAGAGGTATTCTATTCAGGTATACACTTTCCAGCAGCAAATGCTGTGACACATGACTTCCACTATTACAAAATAGAGGAACCTCCGGATGAATACACTCCTTTCGAGGAGATTGAAATCCCATTAAATTACCAAGAGCACCTGCTCTGGTTTAAAGGCGCCCTAAAACATAAAAATCACATCACCAGGCTCGGTCCACTAGGTAGACAAGGAGCAACGTGGCCGGTTCTAGCCAGCTACACACCACACCCCGACATTGAAACAATGACAGACCGGGAACTTTTAACTCAGCTAAAGATACTAATTAAAATACTTAGCCAATTGGTCCAATATGTAATGCGGACTTCAACAGTCCAACCAGCAATTAACATTCCACAGCTCACCCCTCATCAGGGAACACAAACAAAATTACACCACAGAACATACAATCCTGTCTTGGTAAAACACCCGCAAAACGGGAACAAATTCCATTCTGGTTAGCACAAAAAATCACTCAAATAGAGGCAGTATTTCCTGATACTACACCTCATGAGAAACACAGAATTCTGACTATCTGTCTTCCAATGGGGATCGCACCACATGTGGAGGACTGTGACACTTGGGGCACAGTCTTTGCTTCCATTTACACAAAAACACATGGTGTTCCGTCTATGGCGGTAATACCATATGTGCTAAGACAGATTCAAAATGAATACGGTCCAGAACCTGCTTTAACTCTGGGTATGAAATTACTGAAAGACTTCAAGCAGGTCTCGACTATATTACTAGCCAACATAAAGGGAGAAGCAGCATCTGTGGCGATCCGCCAGAAATTGAAAGAAACAGATATAGCAGAACAACCATTTGAACTTGCCAGAATCATAGAAAAGTCCTATGAAGAACTAGGTAGATATAGTTTGGGTAGGAAACCAGTAAAACCCCAACTACTTGAAAATCCTGAAAAAACATTTATTAAAATAATCTAAACACTCCAAAAAAGAGTTGGGATGGAAATAAACAATTCACTCCCAGAGAAAAAAGATTCCAGTCCAGAGGAAGGTCTCCTCAACGGAGAGAAAGATCTCCTGACCGAGGTGACAAGTCTCCCTAGAGGGAGCCCTCTGAAAAAAGATACAACCTTAGAGATAGGGATAAATTAAGAAAGCCTGATAGATATCAAGATATTGATACTCGTTCCTCTCGATCTTTTCAGACTTCCTCACAGAAATCGGAAAGAAGAGGACGGTCAGAACATAAGGAAGAGCACGTCAAGTCCAAAGACAAGGAACCTGCTCATCAAAGTAAAAAGTTACAATTTCCAAGAAAGAAGGTAGCCAGCATTAAAATAATTAAACATGCCGAGGATACTGAGGACACAACTGAAAAACGGAGAGTGGGCCCAGACAATGCTAGACAGCGCAGCAGAAGTGACCATAGCTCGCAAGATCTTGATGAATCTTCTGGAGACAGTGGACACGAATGAATACATTCAGGTGGAAACTGCAGATACCAGAGTTAGCAAACCTCATAAAATATACGAAATAACACTGCGTATAGAGGGGGATAAGACTAGGAAAGTAAGGGGTCTCTTTTGGGATAACCTTTCGAAGGGCTATGACATCCTTTTAGCTGAAAAAGACTGGCCACCAGAGTTTGTCAGGGAGTGCCCTCATGGCGAATAAATGATTATGCCTGCCTTCTCAAATCATATTCCAATTCATAGAAAATATACATATGCAAGAAAATGGGCAGTGGCACAAGCTCCTGCATTATATAAAAATCATGTAGGATGGGATGAGGACTCTCCTCCTCACAAAATCCAGTTAAAATGTCAACCCACTGCACAAAGGCAGTACCCAATTAAACAAGAAGCTAAAAAAGCAAGTCAGGGAGATCTTAGATCAACTTGAATACCAGGGGGTGATTGAAACATGCACCTCACAAATGAACAATCCTTTGTTTCCTGTCTCCAAGCCAGACAATTCATATCGTCTAGTTTTGGACCAAAGACACCTTAACTCATGTTGCAAAACATTTGCAGTACAAAACTCACACAGTGCAGCACTAATGAATAACATTGTGCGCAAAAAATACAAAACGACATTAGACATCTCTAATGGATTCTTTTGTCAAAACATTACACCTGAGAGCAGGTATTTGACCGTGTTCTCAATAATGGAGTCACAAAAAAACTTCTGTCGACTCCCACAGGGATTCAAGAATAGCCCAGGATTATTCTCAGCAAGAGTAACAGAGTTACTACAAATATATGATGATGAAGCATTATCTTATGTCGATGACATCTATCTAACAGATGATGACCTGGATACTCACTTGAAAAGAGTGAACACCATAATACTTGGGTTCGCAGCTGAGGGTTACAAATTCAACTTTGAGAAGTCAAGAATTGCCCATCTAACTGCCCTATTTTTAGGATATGAATTATCAAGTGAAGGCAAAAGCCTAGCTGACAACTTCTTAGAGAAATGTGCTGTACTCCTAGCACCAAAAACGCTGAAGAACTTACAATCAATAATAGGTTTCCTGAATTTCGGAAGAACATACATTCTAAATTATGCGGAGAGGGTTAAACCTCTCTATGAATTAATAAAACCTGATTTCAAACAAATCAATTGGACTCAAAAACATACAGAAATTTTAAGATCATTGCAAACAGACATGTTAGCTAAAACTAAATTGCAAACTCGCAAAAACATACGCAACTTTGTAATCCGAGTCATCCAGGAAGATGCGGATTCACGTACCTGACCTCTAATGAGGGAGAAACGGTACCAATAGCTTACAAATCACACTTGTACACACAAGCTGAAATGAAATTCAGTTCTACTGAAAAAATTCTAATAGCGGTTCAAACTGCTGTAGCAAAAGAAAGAGCCCAAGCCCAAGGCAGAAGGATAACTGTTTTAACAGCAGAATCAGCCCTTGAGGCATTAACAAGCCCACGCAATTTGACTACCGTGGCATTAGATCCAAAATGGATGCAATGGGAAAATTCTCTTGCTGCAGAAGACGTGAAATACTATTTTGACCCGAAAATGAAAAAACTAGAAGAATTAGAACATGAAGAAGAATATCCTCTGCCAATCGAAATTCTGCCTCTCGAACAGCACACATGTGTAATCTACATGGACAGATTTGCACAACACTACAATGTAGAGAAAAAATCCTACACCGCAGCGTGCACGATTGTTAAAGGTCGCTGGCGCTTGGGTAAATTCAGACCATTAATTACCAAAACTGAATCACTCAGAAACTGTTCAACTCAGCGAGCTGAAATAAGATCTTTAAAGATGGCGCTTGAAAATGCCAATCGCGAATTCCCCACACTGATAGTGTGCGATTCGCATTTCTGCGTCAAATCTTACAATAATGACTTGCAGAACTGGGTTCAAAACGATTACAAAGATGACACAGGTGCCACAATAAAGCCTAAAAAGCTTTGGGAACAGGTAGTTCTTTTTCAGAAAGAACTACAAAAGACTCACGTGATACATACACTGAGTCATCAACGTAATGGCGTTCACGTTGCAGGGAATTCATTGGCTCACAGAGCCACAGCGGAAGCAGCTCAACCGGCTTCCGTAGCCACAAAAAAGCGTTCAGAAAAATACATAGACGGGGAAACAATGCTGGCGGTAAAAACGTCTTTGCAAGGCGACTGTGCAGCATTACCTGTGATTTATCCACTCAATTATACATACATAATAGATGCAAACTCCGTTCCTTTTGCTCGAATCCCTGGAGTGGGGGGATAGAGTAATTCCAAACATGAACAGGAGAGTCTTTTTGATTCAAGAAGCACATATGGGAGAGGGTCTAATGCACCAAGAGATCAAGGAATCTCTGAAAGAATTACAATCAGAATACTGGTGGCCGGGGATGAGCCTGCAAAACTACAAATTTGCAATGGGCTGTCCAAGCTGCAACAGAGATCGCAGTGGCGAACCGACCGGAGTATTGCCAGGACCCTTCTTTTAGAAAGCAATAGGCTATCTATACGCAGAAATCCAATAGGGGAAATGCGTCCCATTTATGTTCAAGACTAGATTAACTTAAAATGTAGACACCAGCGCTCGGCTGACGCCAGAACTGTTATAAAAAGATTTGCGAGTCCGTATCGGCACATACGCAATTGGCATGCTACATTCTGACCAGGGTCCTGCTTTTAGCTCTATAGCTTATAAGGAGGCCATGAGCAGCATGGGCATTGCATTGCGGTACAATTGTCCATTCCATCCTGAGGGAAATGCGGTAGTGGAAAGAAAAAACCAGGACATAAAGCAATCTATAACGGCGAGGGTATTAGGTTCGGGTGATGGGTGGGTCCAACATTTAACAAGTGTCCAACGTAGTCTTAATAATCTGCCAAGAAATTCTCTAAAAGGTCTCAGTCCATACGAACTATTGTTCGGTACTAGAATGCATATTCAGGACCTTGATAGTCAGACTTCAGTGGTAGAAGAAAAATGCTTTGATATCAAAGACCGTTTGGCTGTTTTACAGGACTTAAATGAAACAAGACGAAACGTGAGCAACGTAAAGTTAAAGCAACAGCCAACAGCCACTGAAGAAAAACCACCTGTCCCAGCAAGACCTGTCTGGATTCCAAAGATTGGGGATCTGGTCAGAGAGAAGATCGTGGTGTAGAAGGAATTTGGGCCTTTACAGAAAAGCAGTACCTGTCTTAGCTGTCAGCGGAACAAGAACAGTTGTACTACCGCCCCTTGCTGGTAAAAAGGAGAACCGAGTTGTATCCATTGACCTGGTAAAACCACAATCATGTGGCCAATAATAAGTAGAAGGCCCAGTGGACTCCCAAGAAATAGCAGAGTACCAAAATTTGCTACAATACAAGAGGTTCACACTGAGATAATAATCACATTCGATAAACCTGCAGTGAATAAAAAAGGACTATGCAACAATGCCATGGAACTTGTGCTTCTTGAAACCCAAATTGCAACAGTTCGTCAAGAAACACCAGTCTACAATGATGTAGCCTCAGACTATGCTAGTGAAACAAAGAAAAATCCTAAAGCAAATGAAAATTCGGAAGCAATTCCAACAACTGACAGAACTGCATCTGGCTACTTCATCAATTTCGATAACTTTTCTGAAGATCCAAGCGAACCTGAAGAAACGCCAGCAACAAAAACTTTCAAAGATAAAGTAACAGAACTCTTTCATCAACTCAAAGAAACCTATCTGATTTCTCCCTGGATTGAATTTTGGTTTGTGTTAGGTGTACTTACCCTCCTGCTTTGGCTCATCATGGTTCTTTGTTTGGGAAAATTCATTGAAGGAAAATACAGTACAATGGACACAGCAAGTCAGAAAATCAACTTGGTCCTGAAACCTCACAAGTCATCTCACATCGAGAAAAGAGAACTATCATCAGTGAACGTCACAGCCAATCCAATACCCGGTGGGGTAGCATGGGACAGAACTGACTTTGACATTTTTGGCCCGATTGAGCCTTGAAATATCTACATCAGTTCAAGGTTTCATTAAGTGACTTTGTAAAACAAAATACTTTCTCTGATGATTGGGACTTTGAATATATAAATAATATGATGTCAGATTTAGTAATGTCAGCAAAATTTACAGAACATGATTACTTACAGGGTTCATCAAATTATGATGAAATGTACTGTTATAATCACTTTGGCCATCACTATTTGCATAAATCTGCTCAACCTAGAAATGTTTTTAATTATAATCAATGGGAACATTGTGCAACTCCACCTAAAAGCAGCTCGAAAACATTCTATGAGAAATTCCCATACTTCTCAGGGTTTAACACAAGTGATGCAGAAACGTTTTATTTTAAAATGTTAAATAAGACAGGAATGAAAATAATGTTGAAAAATACTAAATTGATTTATTCTGAAACATTTTATGAGAAAATTATTACATTGGGTTTTGATTTCTGGAAAAACAACATTGAAACAAAAACCATCTGGGGTACAAAAGAATGGCAGGTCCAAGGTTTAGAAGCATTGTTTAGAGCCTGCATGATCCCAGAACAAATAATATTCTTGAATGACACCATTCAACAGACTACCTGTCTTGGCCTAGCCAAAATTAAAGACTTAAACTAACCGTCTATTCCAAAGCCCATACCTGATAGTAATAGCACTACTGATATGGAAATAGACGTATCCCATATTTTAAACCAAAACAGAACACATCCTGATTGGAAAAAATGGTTGATCTGGCCCGCAGACACAAATAACTGTCAAGATAGATTCCTGAACAAAATACAGGGGTTCAAAATGACCAGGCCAGACCCAAGATACTCCCTGAGACAACATCCAGGGATAGTTACAACATACAGTGTAGGGAAACTCTGCCTCAAATGGCTACAGAAATCCACACTGGCTGAAATTAAGCAACACTTGACTTTACTTAAAGACGGTGCTGACTTGCATGATTTCATATTGGGACCACGCAAACAGCGTCAAAAACGTTTCATAGCGGCCGGTATATACGCTGCGTACAACGAAGCTTGGAAAGTAATGCAAATTGAAACAGCAGAAAAAATACGAGAAATTGATCGTATTAATTTGGAAAAATCACTTTCTGTTGTGGACAATGGGATAACGACTCTGCCCTCCAGAATATATTCACTGGACAGTATTGTATCATCTGCTATTGATATAATAGAGCAAGACTTACTAATGTTACAACATGGTCAGTCCCAATTACGTTCTATTATTCAGCTTGGCTGGACGTTGCAAAATCTGCGTTCAGGCTACGTACCATGGCGTTTAATCAACACAACGTCATTATTCTATATCTTTACCCTTACTGATAAACAAATCAGTTTGGCACAAAAAGGAGCAGACTATACGATTCTGAGCATTGAAAAACTTGAGAGATTACCATTGACAATGTCAGAAAGACCTGTCATTGAATGGATAATACACGGAATAATCACAATTCCGATAACAACTTTCCAATTCAAATACTGCCAAGAGTATATACCAGCAGGCCAGTATGAAAGGTTGGGTACAAGGGTACATCAAGTCAACATGGAATTTACCTTATACACACACATGTTACAGTGAAAAGAAAAAGAATGTATTTCTTAGTGGTAAAAATTGTAAAAGATCACTAAGCAGTACACTTCTGTGTCAAGGTATTAACTTGCATGGGGCCTGCGAAGGGTCTTCGAATAACCTTTCATGTCACCAGCACGGCACACCTGCAACACAGATAGAGCCATTCTTTAGAAGGCTTTCTAACGGGAGCTATATTCTAATAGTGGACCACAGCTGTTGTGGCATGGTGCCAGGGAAAGCCTATCGTGTAAGCGTTAGTTCCATGGTCACTTGCTGTATGCAAGTATTGTATCCAAACAGCAATCCAGATATGGAGGCGGCAATATGGCCTCGTTTGAATATCTCTTCTATTCGAATTGATACTTTAAGCAGAATAAAGTCTATTCTTTTACAGACGACTGTGCCTTTGACCTCGTCCAGAGAAAAGTATGATCTGCAAGTTGCAAGGACAACGGCAGAGATACATACCCTTTTATCAACAAATTGCCCAGTGCATTTTGTAGAAATACTGAGCCAAATCCTAAATATGTCAGATACCAGTGGCATCGCACATGTATTTAAGACAATTTTTTCTGGACTGTTAACACCCTTTGAAACAGTTCTGGGCATTTTTCCTAATTTTGTCCATTCTGTCTGTGGTGGCCTACCTCTACTTTTGGGACTCGTAGCAGGAATTTTATTTTTGATTCTTCTGCTCCGATATGGCAAGCCAAGTCGCAGACAAGACTCCAGCAACGATGGAAGAAACAATCCTAGCTATAAGCTATCGGGACCGCATAACTAAAGTCCTTGGATTAGCCCGGCTAAGAGATCTGAATATGAACTGGTTTCTTTCATTCAGACCAATCTGGCAAAATTGCATCTTACCTGTGCTTCGATGTATGCTATGCGGAGAAGAATGCGTGTTGGACATCTGTCTTGCACTACCATCAGCAGTACCAATGGATACAGATACCTTGCTAGGTCCGATAATGACTCATGCATCGTGTTGTCCCCAGCGGCTACCTATTCTGATGACGGCATTCGTTGAGACTTCACCACTATGAGCATGTGGCAGTGAAGTACGAGATGAGAGCAGCATCGCCCAGGTACAACCTTCAGTGAGCATTGCTGATCCTGACAACGATGATAGCAATCATTCTCACGACTGCACAGTTGCAGCATTTTCAAACTTGGTCGAACTTTCACCTGATGTCGTAGACCAATTTTTTGCGAGTCTGTCTGGAATGATGTTCTCCCCTGAACAGAAAGAATAACTTTTTAAACAAACGAGCACACAGCGTTCCCTGAACTCTGGATTCGGCCTTCAGCTTTGATAAACAAAAGCTACTGAAAATATTTGGAACTATTTTTTTCCCCTCAAGCGAAATAATTTTTTCCCTTCCAAAATATTTACCTTTTTCAGGCACATGTACTCTGCTTAAAGTAGAACTATTCTTAGAGAACAGAGCTTCTATTTTAGGGACTCTAGAGACAATATTTTACCTCAGCCTCTAGCACATGTACAGACTTTGTATTATTATGTGATGGAATGGTCTCGACCTTCTCTTCTGTATTCAGAGCCATTTTATGTGTAATTTTCGCAAATCATTCAACTGATATATATATATATATATATATATATATACATTTTTTATCTGAATGATACCTCTGCTTGAAAAGCGTACAGTACCAATACTAATTTTCGTGTATTTACCATTACCATTTCAAATGCGAATTATGTTTTTTGGGGTGGGTTGGAAAACACATGCACCATTATATGTTTAATATTGCTTAGTTTTAAGTAATGAGGGACATTAGATCGTGGAGTGGGTGTTGTAATTCTATCTAGGACCCTAATTCGATATTCCTGATGTATGCCCTTGTGTGGTTATAATAGATAATATCCTTATAAAGGCATAAGAATCATATCCATATTTAGTCGTAGTCCATGCGGTCCACATTAAGCAAAGGCTACTTCCCCAGGCTCCTAGAAAGTACAACGAGTTCTGTAAACAAACCAAACCTCCAGCAACCTGGGAATTCCCCATGGCTTTTGTTTTGATTTGTCCTAGAACTCCTGTGAGCACTCTAAGAACGGCCAGTTCTTAGTGACATCTTTATTGGCGTCTTATGTCCAACCTTACGTCAAACCCGGCACCTTTCAGGTATAAATATACCAACATTGCCTTAAGCAAACACACGGTGGTTTGGAGCAGAGCGGCTATCTACTTGCCCGAGAGCCCAGCTGATGCGGAGAGCCCACGGACGCCGCCCCTCCCTTTTGACGCACTGAGAGAGACGCTGTCTTTTCTCCAGCCGAGAAATCCAGCTCCGGTGTTCTCAGCCGCCCTTGCGGGTTGCTGGGATATCGAGTCCTGAGAGAGAGATACCAGACCTCCTGCTTTCTATTACCCAAGTACGGAGCTGACTAAACCCTTAAAGAGAATTCTTAATTCAGATTCTTGGCAAAACCAACTTAACTTAAACTGCTACTTACCTACTCCTTCCCACGTACTAGGCTTAGGTCACGTACACCGGGGTAGGCGTATTTAGAAGCACCAGTTGAGTACGCTAGTCAATGTATATTTGTATGTATATATTTTATCCATTTTAAAGTATCATATGGCTAAGAAACCATATCAATGCTTTTACAGTATTATTTCATAATACTCCTTTTACTGTACGCACTTTACTTTATGCTAAGTATTGCAATAGTGGCAATTCATTTCTCTTGCATGAGAAAGTAGACTGCTCAATAAATAACACCTTTTATTGAAAACGCCCGTCTCTCTATTCTCTGCACTCTGGTGAAACTAAGTATGCACGATTGACTGAGTAAAATAGCTGTCTATTGTTTTCACACGACTCTAGAGATTCACTCTTATTCTGAGGGAGCAAAGTTGTCATGTTATATGATTGTCAGAAGCTAATCCCTTCTTGTCTATCCAGGGAAGTTAAACTCCTCCTTGTTTATTCGAGAAAGTTTCTAGTGACCTCTGAGCTAGCTGGCAAAACTAATTAAGTCTAATATAGTCAGTAGAGACCTAGTCGACCTCAGTCCTACGTCTACATGCTGTTTATATTATTCCAATGCGCAGAGCCTATTGGGAATATAGGAACTACACTACACCACTGGAGGGTTTTCGCATGCGACTGTTTAAAGACTGGTTTGGGCATACCGTACAACTGCTCATAAACAAGACACCAAATCCCCATTTGAGCTTATGAGGGGCAGAAGTCCTAGTACTAAGTTGACTCCATCTTGGCTTAGGAATGATGGTAATCATATTTCTCCTAAGTTCTGTCAAGATGAGATATCCACCTCAATTTCAGTGGGTGATTTGGTTAAGATTAAACCTGGTAGAGTGATGAAGGTTTTTTCAAAATTCAGAGGTCCTTTTACTGTTAAAAATGTTTATCCACATTATATTGTGCTAGAAAATGGTGAGAAATGGAATTATCGTCGAGTTGCTCTATATCAAAAGTTTAGGAAGGATATAAAAATTTCTGAACAATCAGAGCACATTAGTGGATACATGTTGTCTGGTCAAGATATACCTAGGGCTTCAACTTCATATAATATCAGAAGGGAGGTAGGTAATGGTGATGCTTCTCAACATTTGTCTTCACATGAATCTGATTATATGTCTTCACATGATGGAAACAATTATGATAATATCTCTTCTACTCATGATGTCAATTCTCATAATATTACAAGTCAGGAAGTTTCAAGAAGTTCTAGATATCGACGACCTCTTGTTTATTTAACTGATTATATTTGTTAACATGTCTCAAAATTAATTTCTTGACTTATCAATTGAAGGGAAGGAGATGTGTTGTGAATAGTTCTTTGCTTATCAGGGCATTCTGTTTAGCCCTTCTTATGTGTTTCTTATTACCTTCTACCTGGAATGTTTGTATGATTCCATGTCTGAGCTCATCCTGCTAAGTTCGGGACTTTGACAGTTTGAAGTCCAGTTAGCAGGCGAGGCGGACGTACAGTCTTCTACTAATAAATCGACCATCTTCAAGCATAACTCTGTTTCCGAGAGATTTCATCTACAACAGACTTCTTGCAGAACAAGGCAAGGGTCCACTCTACGTCCTCACGTGATTTTAGATTGAGAGAACACAAGACAAATGGAACATTTGCTAAAAGTAAAAAACAACAAGTTTGTTTTATACCACACAGAATAGAAAATCCAGAATTGCTGTGAACTAGAACCAGCTCCAACCCACCATGCGGCATAGTAGAGGAGCCACAGCAATAAGTTTGTCCACGAATGTGGTTAGAGCATGGTGTAAAAGTGTCAAAACCTAGATGAAGCAAAGAACATTGTAACATTGATCTCTGATGCCTACTGAAATAATGAGACCCTACAAACAACACATCCTTACCCTTCAAACAATGAGCAAGGAAAAACAAACCTGAACACGTATATGGAGCAAATGAAATGAAATGAAAAAATAACTTATAAAGCGCACTGCGGCCAAGCGGCTTCCTTGCGCTGAGGAACACATCCATATCTACCAAGAGGGCACGGAAGAGAATTTAGACAGGAAAAGCCTGAAGAAAGAAGAAAGTTTTAAGAGCTTTGCGAAAGTGAGAAAAAATGGGGATGGAGCGAATAGAAAGGGGGAGAGTGTTCCAAATCTGGGGAGCCCGCACAGAGAAGCGGGTGCCACCAGTGCGGGATTTGCGGAAACGAGGGACGTGAAGAAGAGAGAGGGAAGAAGACCGGAGAGAGCGGCTAGGGGCGTGAGAGGAGATCAGAGAGTTAATGAAGAGAGGAGCGGAGCGGGCATGCGCCCGAAAGGCCAAACAAGCAAGTTTGAACTGGGACCTGAAATGAACGGGGAGCCAGTGAAGGGTTTTAAGGGCAGGGGTGATATGGGAAAACTTAGGAAGACGAAGAACAAGACGGGCCGCCTGGTTCTGGATGGCCTGGAGACGACGCGTCTTGTAGGCAGGAATGCCTACATACAGGCCATTGCCATAATCCAGGCGGGATGTGATGAGGGCAGTGATGATGACTTTGAGGGCATCAACGGAAAAAAAACTGGAAATTTTGCGGATGAGGCGGAGGGAAAGGAAACAAGAAGATACAACAGAACTGATGTGCGCATGCATGGAAAGATCATTGCTGATCTTGATGCCCAAGGTCCGGACAGAGGGGACAGGGGTAGGAGGAGAACCAAAAGAAAGGGGCCAATGGGCTGAAGACCAGGGATTAGAGGGGCCACCAGTGAGAACGAGCTCTGTCTTGTCCGGGTTGAGCTTCAAATGATTGAAGCTCATCCACTGGGAAATAAAGACAAGAGTAGAGCTGAGCTTAGGGAGGGAGTGAGTGGGGGAAGATAGATCAAAGACGAGCTGGAGGTCATCAGCGTAGTTATACACCGAGACCCCCAGCTCAAGAAGCGAGGAGATAAGAGGGCGGATATAAAGATTAAAAAGAAGAGGGGAAAGAGAAGAGCCTTGGGGTACCCCACATGTGACAGGGAGGGGGGGTGCAGAGAAATCAGAGAGGTGAACAGCCTGGGATCGTCCCTGAAGGAAGGACGCGATCCAGGAGAGGGCAGAGCCCTGGATGCCCGCTGCGCTGACACGGTCAAGAAGGATGGCATGATCGACCGTGTCAAACGCAGCGGACAAATCCAAAAGGACTAAGGCCTGGGGAAGATTGCTATCGGCCTTGCCCTTCAGTTCATCCAGGACCGCAAGGACCACACCCTCAGTTGAGTGACCGGGACGAAAGCCAGCCTGATGAGAGGCCAAGATGTTATTCTCCTCTATGTAGGAAGAGAGGCAAGATGTCACGTAGCTCTCGAGAATTTTCCCTAGATAGGGAAGAAGGGAGATCGGCCTAAAATTCGATGGAAGGGAGGGGTCCAGGCCAGCTTTCTTCAGGATAGGAAGCGCGATGGCAGACTTGAAAGAGGAGGGGACAGAACCCGAAGCCAAGCAAGAATTGAGAAAGGTTAGGGGGGGGTAGGGCAACTAGTGTAAAGGATTCTAAGAATACGGGCAGGAGCACAGTCCACCGGGGAGCCAGACTTGACCTTAGCCAGAAGGTCAAGAAAGAGCTCTGGTGTAATGGGTTTAAAGTGGTCCAAAACAGAAGGGGAGAGGGAGGGAAGATCCGGCACGTCGAGATGGGGCACGATCGGGATGTTGGCCTTAATGGTGATTATTTTATTGATGAAAAAGTTATTCAAAGAATGACAAAGAGATTGTGAGGGAGCAGGGGAGAGACCTGCACGGTCAGAGGTGGCAAGGCTACGGACCAGTGAGAAGATCTCACGAGATTTATTAGCCGAAAGGGCTACGCGGTCCGTGAAGTATTTAGATTTGGCCGCTAGGATGGCTGATTTGTATTTATGGAGGAGAGCCTTATAATTCAGTCGAAGAGTGGGGCAATAATCACGACGCCAGCGACGTTCAGATCGCCTGAGCTCTAGTTTCAGGGATCTGAGGTCGTTGGAGAACCACTTATGGGCGTCGTGAAGCCGGGCCGATCTGATCTTTTTAAGTGGAGCGGCTTGATCGCAAGCCGAGGAAAGCCAGGTACGAATAACATCCGCCTGATTTTCTACGGGGAGGTCGGTCAGGATGGGAGCCGATAAAGACAAAGAGGAGGAAAGATCATTGAGATCAACCTTATTCCAGCTCCGAGCCCAGATGTTTTTGGGCAAAAGGGCTTTCTCGGGTTGAGCCAGGGGGATGGAAAAGGAGATCAAAAAATGATCTGACCAAACACAGGGGGAAATCGAAGAGACCAAGGGGTTGCAACGTAAAGACCAGATCTGGTCAAGGATGTGACCGTGGGTGTGAGTGGGGGTCGAAACGTGAGATAAAAAATTAAGACAGCGAAGGGTGGCAGAGAAATCTTTGGAGGAAGAGTCCTCCCGCGGATCACCCGGCCAAAAATTAAAGTCCCCAAGCAGAAGTAGCGAGGAATTGTTTACAGCCAGGGTGGCCAGGAGATCCTGCAAAGAAGACACGAAGGATGGCATGTTTTGAGGAGGGCGATAGAGGAGGATCACTGTAAGGGGAACCGGGAGATTGAGGGAACGGGCCACCAGGAAGTCAACACTGGTGATACAAGGATGCGAAAGAAGTTGGAATTGCAGGGAGCGGCGAGCTATCATTGCCACGCCACCCCCGGTTCTTCCATCAGGGCGGTCAGCGCGGAGGGCGTAGTGAGTGGCAGGAAGAATGGCGAGGAGGTCCGGAAGTGAGTGGGAGGAAAACCAGGTTTCGGTGAGGAAAAGAAGGTCCGGAGGGTCAGTGTCCAACAGATTGAAAAGGGCGATTTGGTTTTTAACCGCATAGCGCGTGTTGAGAAGAATAGCAGAGGCAGCAGGGGAGCCGGGGGAAACCCGGGCAGGGGAGGGCGTAAGAGCGGACACAGAAGAGATTAAAGGAGGAGATGAGGACAAGGCAGAACCAGAGGGGGGGGGCGTGGATACCGTGCGAGGATAGGTGTAGAGCTACAGAGGGGGAGAGAGAGATAGAGGCAGGAATAGAGGAGAGTTGTGCTGAAGAATACACCAGAGGACGGGCAGAGTCTAAGGCCCCGGGTCCCGGCCCGTCGCGGACGGGCGCAGACGGGCTTGCCTTAGGCGCGCCTTCGGCTCGCAAACGGCGCGCCCGCTGCGCCCGTCCGCTGCGCGAACGGTGAAAGCACATGATAAATAGTGCAGCTGAAGGGCGTGGCCAAGGAGTGGGCGTGGCCGGGGGAGCGTCCGCTGGAGGCGGCAGGCGATTGGATGCAAGGCCGCGGCAGCGTCAAGCTCGGCTGCGCGGGACAGAGGGTAGAGGGCAGGGCCCCTGAGCCAAGGTGAGGACAAAAGAATTTAAAAAGCGCGAAATAGCGCTAGCTAGTGAGGGTGGTGGAGTTAAAAACAAAATAAATCTAAGTGCTCCCGCGGAAGGCAAGGGAGTGATCCAATGAAGACTGAGCTTGTATTCAGCTCCTAAATACCGGCAAAAGTGGGCGTGGCCAAGGAGTGGGCGTGGCCGGGGGAGCGTCCGCTGGAGGCGGCAGGCGATTGGATGCAAGGCCGCGGCAGCGTCAAGCTCGGCTGCGCGGGACAGAGGGTAGAGGGCAGGGCCCCTGAGGCAAGGTGAGGACAAAAGAATTTAAAAAGCGCGAAATAGCGCTAGCTAGTGAGGGTGGTGGAGTTAAAAACAAAATAAATCTAAGTGCTCCCGCGGAAGGCAAGGGAGTGATCCAATGAAGACTGAGCTTGTATTCAGCTCCTAAATACCGGCAAAAGTGGGCGTGGCCAAGGAGTGGGCGTGGCCGGGGGAGCGTCCGCTGGAGGCGGCAGGCGATTGGATGCAAGGCCGCGGCAGCGTCAAGCTCGGCTGCGCGGGACAGAGGGTAGAGGGCAGGGCCCCTGAGGCAAGGTGAGGACAAAAGAATTTAAAAAGCGCGAAATAGCGCTAGCTAGTGAGGGTGGTGGAGTTAAAAACAAAATAAATCTAAGTGCTCCCGCGGAAGGCAAGGGAGTGATCCAAATGATCCAAAGATCACAAAAAGATGGAGATGGGGCTATAGCCATGCTAAACCCAGAAACTCCCAAGCCACAGCCAGAGGACCGCTGACATAAACAGCAAATGACAAGGAATGAGTACATCTGGCTCCTGTTGGCCCTGAATCAGTTCCATGAAGTCACCTGCAACATGGAGAAAAAGGATCAGATAAACTTTAAAGATGACGATTAGCTGGTTACATGGACCCCAAACCATCAGCACCTCGTGGCACAAATAAACAAGCCCTTGAACAGTTAAGTGGAACAAAAGTAGAATGTTTATTTATTAATTTAATTTCTAAACATAATTATTTACAAAAATAACAGCAAGTAAACAAAAATATCAATACTAATGTACTCTTGGAAATAAATATTGTTGGTGAGAAATAGCAAAATAAGAATAAGAAGGAAGTCCAATAAAAAAGAATAACCACAGGACACACAAAAAATTCTGAAAAGGCACTTCACACTGAAAAGACAGCTGCAGTCAATTCCATGTCAACAAGATGATGCCATAGGCGTCGGACTTCTCTTTATAACTTAGGGCATCACAGTGTAAGCATGAATTGATGTGAAACAGAAATACACTTCCCAGAAAGCAATAGGCTGTGATAATGCACATTTGTGTCACACTGAGGTTTAATGTACAGATTCAGGAGAAGGAATCGGGGCATCCTTAGAAATATCCCCTGGACGCAAAGCAGTACAAAAGTATTGCAAAGGGCCCACAATAGAATTGGAAGAAAAACAATTCAAGCAGGCGGACAAGCTTAAAAGTAAAAAGTTACTCCTTGATTTACCGATTTTGCTGCTCATCATTTTGATGTATCGAGGTCTCTGTTATTAGCGAGCTGCTTGTTGGCACACTTTGTGACTCCCCAGCCCTCCCGCCTCCCACCTCCCGGCACAAGCTGTCCTCTCAGTCCGAGGCCCCTCCCTGCATCCTGGGTTCCTGCAGTCTTTTTGATCCCATTATGAAATCAGAGTTGGAAGAACCAGAATGCAAAGAAAAAACCTGCATCCCCGGGAAAACTGAGAGACCTACGAGTCAACAGATGTTCAAGCAGATCCACGTCAAGCAGCTGATAGTCCACATGGTAGGGGGGGAACGCTGGAGCAGCACACAAAATAAAACAAGCCTTTCCGAATTCTCATTCAAGGCGCACAAAAATGCACGGGTACCCCCATCCGTGCAACTTAAAAGCACATTCTCAAGCACCAACCTGGAAGCTGTGGAAGGGGGTGACAAAGCTCACAGGTGATGACGACTGTGGCCAACTGAAGCACAACATGCTGCAAGCAGTATATTGCAGGGGTCATGCTACATATCCCACGATGACATAGAACAGCACCTGTCAGGTCCACACACGTGTTGTTAATATGACATAGGAAATCCCTCGACCTTCCACAGATTGCCCCAGGAAAGTAACAAGTCATAGAAAAATGAGAAGTCTGATCTTAAATACAAACACTAACTGTCATGCTGGAAAAGAGGGATCTTAGAAGATCTGTCTCCGGTGGAGACAGATGAAATTGGATATCTGGGTACTTATAGAAGCAAAACACTTTTTGGGAAGAGTATTTTTCTTTTTCCAAGCAGGCAGGTGGACTGCCAGTTCAGTCCAATAGGTAATTAAATAATTGGCTACATAGATTTAGAATCTATAGAATTGATCAGGACGTCCTGTTTTCCTCCGTGTGCACATAGAAAGGCTTACTGGTGTTAGAGTCTAAAGATAGGCTTTTAATACTCATTTGAATAAAGGCATAATTTTAAGACATAATTCATATAAACCTTGCTAGCTATACCCCAGGTTTCTCGTTTTGTATTGTTACTATTAACCAATGTAATGCTGCTAAGTTTATCAACCTCAGAAAACTGAAAGACTGAGTCTGTTCACTCAAGATTTACACATATTAACATCAGGGATCTATTTTATTTTCATCTTTGTACATTTCAAAGAAATGTTATTTCATTATCAGTGAAATCCACTTCAAGTTTGTAGGTTACTGATCTTCAATGAGACCTCCCCATTCTGTGCTTTGCCATTCTATTATTTTGAACCTAGCACAATTCCTAGACATAACTTCATCTAAACCATTTTCACTACCCTCAGCAATTTGCTATCTTGAGTGAGGATGATTCCTTCATTTAAAAATGGACTAAGCCCCAGTGTCATGTGGTATTATGGTTGGGCCCAGATGGGAAACATCCATTACAACAAAGTCATTACAAAGCACTACCTTTACAAGGCAACTGCCTTTACATAGCATGCCATTACAACGCATGTCATTACCATGCATGTCACTACAACACATGCCATCACAACGCATACCATTGCAATGCAATCCATTACAACGCATTATAAGGTAAGTAATGGAAACTTTTTAGTTTTAGGCTGGGTATGGGTTTTGGGGTACATGAGAATAGTAATTTTTACCCATACACTATTCAACACTTACCCTACTGTTGCACTCACTAGAGTCGGAATAGTAATTTTTACCCCTACACTATCCAACACTTACCCTACTGTTGCCCTAAAAGTGTTTTGCGTTGTAATGGTATGCTTTGTAATGGAATGCATTGTAATGGAATGCGTTGTAATGGTAGTTAAAAAAAGCATTGTAATGCCATGCGTTGTAAAATCATGCGATGTAATGATAGTCGCGATGTAAAAACTTCGTTGTAAAAGCAAGCATTGTAATTGTTTACGTTGTAAAGTCATATATTCGGCCCAGATGGTTTGATAAGGGTTGTAGCTTGGCGAGAAGGCATAATGGAGTTCTGGACTTTTTGGTTCCGTCCAGAGGTGTCAGGGACAACACCCGAAGACCCCGGAGTTCAACCTGTCTTGGTACACAAATAAACAGAAACACGGGCTTCTCGATGGTGGCGTCAAAGACCAAAGGTTTATTACTGCAGGGACACAGAAGTCACAGAAACTACACATGGGCAGTATCTAGGAGCCTGTTCGATTTGTACAAAGAGGGTTGTTCCTTATATACTAAATATTGGGCTTCAGGCAAATTCTTTACATGTTACCACAGTTCTAAACATTCGTGTCTTATACAATAAATATTTGGCGTTGCACAGGAATCGTCAACAGTATCTGATGTCAAAACATTACAAATGAGGGGTTCCCACTAGTCCATCATAATCCCATGTCAATTCTTCATTCAAGACCCGGACCGCCTCATCGTAAATTTCGTTACCACCCCCTACTAAAGGCCCAGAAGGAAAGGAGCAGAGCCAGGTGTGGAAGATAGAAAGACAGGATAAGAAATGTTTGTGGGTCGTAAATGGGCACGGTTACCGGCTTCGGCCGCCTAATCATGATCAGGCCAACGAACACAAGAACCAGTATAGCAGGACTGGCCTCAGGCTGGGGAGGCAGCTCTTGCCGAGTCATGCTGCCACAGCGTTGCTGGCCTAAGGTGCACGTGTCACTTGCAAGGTGATTCGCCGGCCAAAGCCTACGTGTCCTGTAATGAAAAGAGGTCATTGCGTGTCCATTGACTATGTGAGGGCAAGGAATACAAAATGGCTTCCGTGTTCTAAGATGGATGCCATGGGTAGATCACAAATGTGTTGGTAACAGGAGTGCTCTTGCTCGTAGCATAGCGAAAACACCAGGATATACTAAATGGATCATTTGCGGTTCACCGATACCTAAATTATGTATTTACGACAATGTTACAAACACGAGTAAAATCGTCATGGAACCTCAGACCCTCCTTTTGCCCTTACATAGGCAATTACTCAGTCTATATCAGAGTCAGAGTCCATTTCTATGCTCATTAGGTCAGCGACATGTCGTTGTATCATCATCCTGCCTCGTGCCTTTTCTCCTAATGCAGGTGGTTTCCTGAAACAGGTTGCAGCGCAGAGACTACACAGAGCGGGACCACACTGGATAATAAGACAGCACGAGAACAGAAATACTAGGATGACACCAATAACCATCAGAACCTTCCATCCCCACGCTGATACCAGAGTCCAAAACCACTCCATGAAGGACCAGTTTCCCTTATCTACGTGTATAGAGTCGGAAATCTTGTGTAGCTTAGAGATTGCCTCATAGACTGTTGGAGCATTATTAGGAATAAAGACACAGCAGCTCGATTGGATCATTCTGCATACCCCACCTCGATCTGCAAGTATTACGTCTAGAACCATACGATTCTGCAACGTCATGAGACGATCCGCCTGAAGCTCAGCTGTTAAGTTACTAAGAGCACCTGCAGTTTCTGTAATAGTAGATTCAACTACCCGTGTTAGTTGGCGAAGATTTCTACTATTGGCCATAGGCCCCCAAAACGGAAGGAAACCTTTGAAGAAGTCTCCAGCTTCTTGACCAGCGGTATCTTCCTTGCTGAAGACACCTCTTGCTAATCTGGGTTTATGATAATCTGAAGAAGCAGTGTATGTCGGGGGTAACAATCGAGCAATATAACATGAACCTGAAAAGTCAGCAGGCAGCCAGGTATATGCTCTGTCCTGACAAATGAAGTAGGTACCCCTAGCAGTCAGAAAGGCAGGGGAGGAGTTAGACGGAAATACGTAAGTCTCAACGCACTCACTCTTCCCTAGCTGAGCTCTCGGATTTCTCCCATTTCCTTGCAAACAGACCTGACCTCGGTGAGGCACGACCCAAACTGAAGTGGAGCTTTTACGCTTGCTTTCTCCCAAACTAAGGCGATACTCTGTAGAGTTCCAACTCAGATACACCAGTAATTCATCTCTAGGATAAGATGGAGTATTATTGACGTCTTTAATCATATCAATAATTCCCTGGACTAAAGCTTTGTTGGCTGAGTTGTATTTAGTGGACCGTGGTGGACGCGGAGGATAGGTCTCAAGGGCATATGAAAAAATGGTCTGAAAGGCCTGAAATGATCCATTATAGCTAAAAGGCAAGACTAGATAGGGAATGCCTTTATCCATAGTGTGAGGTATCAAGCCACACACCCAGCAGTTTGTAGTATTAACTATCAGTTGGTGTTGATGCAAGAGCTGTACAAATGTATTATTAATAAATTCTGAGCGTCGAGCTTGTTCGTGTTCAGGAAATGAGTGAAAAGAATGCATAGAAGAAACCGTAGAAGTAGTAGGATCAAGGGGAGTTACTGTAGCTATTGGCACAAAAATCAAATGTACGCCAAAGACGATTCCACCCACCAGCGTCATAAAAACAATTAAAAATGTAACTGCACATTGCATTAGAAAGCATTTGCTGTGTAGTATTCTGTACAGTCTATTTCTGCGAACATAAATTACATTTTCTCGTTGTAGCTCAGGAAGCTCCATCTTCTACGACCGTTCGCGACCACTGATGATGTGTACGTAGATGAAAATGCCTCTATCAGCCCTGGGAGTTCCCAGAACTAACAGAAAGATCGACCTTGTGTCAGACCCCTGCAGATTCAACTAGGCACACAGCCACGACCCTACGGCTACCCAGACGGCAAGGCAATTTTAAAACAAAAAGAAACAATACAAAGTATTAGCAAACTTCCTGGCTGGAGGCAATGTATAGAAAATGCAAATCTGAAAATAGGCAGTTTTCTGCTTTATTTGTCCATATCGCGAGAACGTAAGTTGTATCTCAGTTTTGCAGGAGCTGTCTGATCTGGAAACAATGTATTTTCAGCTGGCGTTGCAATGTTCACGTTCGCAGATGGCAAATGTTCTTTTGGTGCAGAAGGCAAATGTTCAGGGTTCAAAAGAGCAGTTTCAGGAGGAGAGTCAGAACTTGGTGAATCCGTGATCAGTTCTGCATCGCTGAAAGGTATGAACCTGGGGACTCGTTCCGTTTCAGAGGCACCGATTCCTTTCTTTACCCAGTTGTCGTAAGGAAGTGGCAGAGGCACACGTTTAGCATGTGTCGTGTGGATCCAATGTTTCCTTCCGGCCACACGAATAGCAGTTCTCGTTGCTAACAGGACCTGGAAAGGGCCAATAAATCTGGGCTGAAGATTTTTCGTTCTTGCAAAATTTCGGATGACCACCTGATCACCCGGTTTCAGCTGATGGCCTGGACTCTCCGGTGGCTTTGGCAATGCGTCGAAAACCTGTTGGTGAATAAGACTCAATTTAGCAGTCAAGTCGAAAAGGTAATCAATTAACATTGGGTATTCCAGCTGCTTAAATTCTTTCGGTCTAGGTACCCCCCAAACATTTGCAGGACGACCGAAAACTATTTCGTAAGGACTAAGCCCTACTCTAGAATGTACAGTTGCTCTTGTTGATAGCAAAGCCAAAGGCAATGCATCTGGCCAGGACAAACCCGTGGATGCTTGTATCTTAGCAAGTTTCAGTTTAAGGGTGCCATTGTAACCATCGACTAAACCCGCGGACTGGGGATGATTCGCACTATGAAATTTTTGCCTAATCCCTAGGCCGGCACACACACTCTGCATAACTTTCCCTACGAACTCACTTCCGTTATCTGACCATACAATCCGTGGCATTCCGTATCGGGGGAAGTATTCTTTAAGAAGAATTTTGGCAGTGGATAAGGCAGTATTGTCCTTCAGTGGGTATGCTTCGATCCATCTGGAAAAAGCACAAACTACCACTAGGACGTATTTCAGGTTATTACAACGGTCCATGTGAATGAAATCTAGCTGGATCACTTCAAAAGGGCAGGAAGGAGGAGCGAAGTGACCTGCAGGTGTGGGGATTCCCTTGCCAGGATTATGCATCAAGCATACCATACAATTTCTCACCACTCTCTCTGCACACTTACTAATTCCGTCATTCTTCCAGACCGGGGCCAACATCTTACAAATCCCTTTTGAACTGATGTGTGCTGTTCCATGCGCCATCGTCACTACTGCAAGCACATACGCATCAGGCAACATCCAACGCTGTTGTTCCGACAAATCAATCCAACACCCACTCGAGTCCAATTTACCCGTGCTCTCTCTCCATGCACGTTTTTCCTCCTCAGTCGCCTCTTTCTGAATTTCCTTCACGCTTTCCACTGTGTCTTCACACATTCCAGACTCAGAAATCCATCTTGCAGACGTTGCAACATATATTCTACTCATCATATTTCTAGCTGTCTGTTTTGCGATCTCATCAGCAAAAGCATTCCCACGACCAACATCATCCGTGATTGCTTTATGAGCACTGCATTTCACAATCGCAACTTCAGTCGGTAAGGTTAGAGATTCCAACAAGTCATTAACTAGCTGACCATGTTGAATCTTAGTCCCATGGGACGTAATGAAACCTCTTTCTTTCCACAAACGGCCAAAACTATGGGCCACGCCGAACGCGTACTGACTATCTGTGAACACATTCACTCTCTTTCCCTTAGCTAAAACGCACGCTCTTGTTAGCGCGATCAATTCTGCAGCCTGGGCAGAATTCTGACTCACTCTTGCAGTCTCCACAATCGTACTCAAAGTCGTTACGGCATAGGCAGCAGTCACATCACCATTCTCCAATTTGAAGCAAGACCCATCAACATACAACGTGCCATCTGGATCTGACAACGGAGTATTTTTTAGATCGATTCGTCCTTTTGTTTCTTCCTCAGTTCTGAAACAACAGTCGTGTGGTTCGGAATCACTCGACTCTTGGCTAGTCGGCAACAATGTTGCTGGATTCAATACATTGCATCTTTTGATCTGAATATGACTAGCTAATAGTGTCAGTTCATAGCCTGATAATCTAGCACTGGTAAGGTGTTGCGTCTTGGTTCGGTTCATGAGTGTATCCACAGCATGAGGAACCATAACTACTAGCATGTTGTTCATTACTAAACCAGCAGATTGTCGAATGGAAGCTGCAGCTGCGGCTGTAGCTCTCAAGCAACTAGGCAATGCTCTAGCTACTGGATCTAATGTTGATGAAAAATACGCACAAGGGCGTTGTTTATCACCAAATTTCTGCGTCAAAACACTCAATGCACAACCTTCTCTCTCGTGGACATAGAGCGTAAATGGCTTACTGTAGTCGGGTGTACCCAATACAGGTGCTGAACACAGTGCATTTCGTAACTCAGAAAAACTCTGCTGACATTCAACAGACCATGGTACCGGACTCGGAACACCTTTCTTAGTCAAGGCTACTAATGGTTTTGCTAAAAGAGAAAAATTTGGGATCCATTGCCTACAATAGGAGGTAATACCCAAAAAGGCACGCACTTCTCTCTGCGTGCTAGGAACATTCATCTGTGTAATTGCTTTTATTCTCTCTGGGGTCAACTTCCTTCCCTCCTTTGACAAGAGATGACCTAGGTAGGTCACTTCTTGGCAGCAGTATTGCATTTTTGAAGGTGACACCTTGTGATTTAAATCTGACAAGTGATGCAATAAAGAAATCGTAGCTGTTTTGCAAGTTTCCTTGTCATCGGCAGCCACTAGAAGATCATCGACATACTGTACTAAAGCAGAACCACGAGGAAGTACGAAGGAATCTAACTGACTTTTTAATGCTTGACTGTAAATGGATGGGCTTTCACAATAACCTTGTGGAGCGCGTTTAAATCTAAAACTTCGTCCTCCTAGAGAAAAACCGAAAATATCTCTGCTTTCCTCGGCTATCGGAATGCTGAAAAAGGCATTTTTCAAGTCGACAACTGAAAACCATGCCGCTGTAGCGGGAATCAACGTTAACAATGCAGTAATGTCTGGTACCACAGGAAACTGTGGGATCACAATTTTATTAACCTCTCTAAGATCAATTACGAACCTATATACTGGAGGCTTTGTAGGGTCAGTTCGTTTCAAAATAGGCAGTACAGGACTATTACAGACATTACCTCTAGTCTCTTCTACAACATCTTTCTTGATCAGGTCTTGTACTATCAGTAGGAGCGCACGCTCACCTTCACTAGAGATTCTGTATTGTGGAATTCGTGGAAGTTTGGCATTTGCTTTCAAAGTTACTACATAGGGTGGAATTTCCAATAGACCTACATCATTAGGACCAGTCGCCCAAAGAGTATCAGGGAGTGAACGCAGCTCTGGTGGGAGCGCATCCATCGACAAGTACATCGGGGAGATGATTCTTTTACCCAACGTAAGCTGTACTCCCGCTGGAGAACAGTACAATGTCGCGTACAGGCGTTTTAACAAGTCTAAACCAAGCAGATTTTCGTTACAACCTGTCGTCAAAATCAGGGGTGCTTTCAATTGACGGGGTCCAACAGAAATAGACAAAGGACCAGAAACAGGGTTGTGAACAGGGGCGCCCGAAAAACCTACTGAAACGTTTGTTGAGCCAGACAAAGGTGCGCCAGGGAGTTTTGCATGTATGATAGAACTTTTTGCTGCACCAGTATCCAACAGAAACGGTTCGACTATACCTGATGTTGCTACTGCGACATAAGGCCCACTCTGATCTACTGGTACTGATACTACTCCCTCTCTTTGTCCATGGCTGTCCTAGTATTCACTTTGCTGACCTTCCTCACTAGCTTCATAATAGTCTTCAACATGATACTGTGGAGACCTATTCTGTTGGGCAGATTGTCCATTTCGCTGGTCGAAATAATTAGAGGGGCGATCACTTGTCTGTGGAGGCATAGCACCTCGTCCTCGACCTCTAGAGTTTTGCATAGAACTACCACGACCTCTCTGAGCTGCCGCATCATTATTTTGTGTTCGAACTGGACACTCATTTTTGTAATGACCTTCCTTTTTGCAATAAGCACATTGATTCCACTGGTATTGTGGCCTTTGAAAGTTATAATCCGTTCTTTGATATGACCCCTGCTGCATATTAGTTTGATTCATGCGAGGCGGATAAGCTTGTTGTAAAAGTACTTTATTTTTTAAATCTTTCGTCTTTTTATCTGATTTTTCCTTCTCTTCTTTATCCCTATTTTCATAGTACTGAGCAGTCGCAAGTATTTGCGCAGTCGTAGAGACAGCCCACGCACTTTCAGAATTCTTTAATTTACTACTAAGTTCTGGCAACAGATTGTGCACAAATTTATCGACAAATAATCTCTGGCCTCCTTCTGTGCTCATATCCTGACCACTATGATCCACGAAAGTCTCCTCGAATCTTGTGAAAAAGTCGGAGACGCTTTCGTCTTTCTTTTGTTTGCACGCGGACAATTTGTCCCAGTTAACGCGCAATGCTGGCATCAAGGTTTTCATTAAATCGATTATTCTACCAGGCAAATTAGCAATTAAAGGTTCAGGTTTGGAACCACCTATTTGTTGACCATCCGCTGCAATTATAGCTGCCCAGTCACCACCTAGGGCAACTGGATGATTCTCTTTACGAATTTTAGCCCAAATTGGTTGCGGTACTACATTACCAAACAGCAGATCTATGTCAGTTAAATTTAATACACAAGCGTCAACTGTTTGAGCTAACTCTTTGTAATACCCTGCAGGATTTTTACGCGGATCTGGCAAAGCCTGTTTTACTGCTATTACTTCAGCTCGCTTCCATGGAATATGTATCCATACTCTCTGGAATTGGGCCGGAGCGGCTGCAATACCAAGCGGTGCATTAGCTTGCACAGCTTCGCGCCAAATTGGTGGAACCTCTCTCATTGGATATTGACGATTTCGTTTCGTACTACGTTTCTCTAACTCTCTCGGTGAAAGAAGGGATGAGTCGGATCTATAACTTAGAACCAGTTCCATCGCTTCTTTTATATTTTGTCCAACTATCATACCTGTAGCAAACTCTTTCTGAACATTAATTAATTCTCCTAGATTTGATTCAGGGTCATCCTCTTCCAATTCCTCACGTAGAAGGAAACACATTTCATCGAACACATATCGTTGTGTCGGTTCGTTCCATTGCATAAATGTATCTAATACATTTTGTACATTATATCTTCCAACTTTCGAAACCCATCTAAGAGCAGTGGAATCTAGTATTCCTTTTTCTTCAGTACTGGGAAGCTGACTACGTCTCTGCACAGAGTCAGAGGTAGGAGTCTTAATCAGAGTTTTATAGAAGGGAGATAGAATATTAGAGACAGAATCAGTGATTCTTCGACGAACAGAAAGCGGAGTCATAATATTAGCAGAGGCAGTGAATAGAGTAGCAGTTGGAACAGATAGATCAGGAACAGTAGGAGTAGCTTGAAAATTAGCTTGTGAAGTAGCAGGTGTGAGCGACACAGGCATAGGTAAAGAAGTCGGCAACCCTAGAAGAGGGGTTGTCGAAGGAACATTAATATTGACCACAGGAGGTACAGGAACTTGATTCAGGGGAGCGAGAACAGGGACACCAGGTTGTCCAGCAACCGGTAATTGAACATTCGGTATAGGTGGAGCCGTAGCACCTTGTGCATACGGTGGGGGTGATCGTAACAAGTAAGACAACAGGGGATCCTTTTCAGGGTCCTCTACTATCTTAGCCGTACTCGATGGTAAAGCAGGATAGCACTTGTCTATCGCTAAATTACGCTCTCTATCGGCCACCTCCATCGCTTTCTCAGACTCGTTGAGTTGCAGCTGCCTAGCAGACTGTTCTAAAGTCAACTCTTGCTCTTTCTGTTCTTTCTTCAACTTTTTAATTTCTCTCTGTTTAGATTCTTTTCGCCAATAACGGAAAGAATCAAACATTGCCGGCCGGGCTTTCTTCTTAAACAACCTTCTTTCTAGATTATCGAGAATTTCAGGTTCAAAACTACCATGTAGTGGCCAACTAAGGACACCATCTTTTTCTGTATAGCGGATCCATATCTCGTTATAAGAGATAGGGCCCACACCAAATTTGCAATATAGATCATAAAGGGGAGTTCCAATCGGAGGAACCAAACACGAGTCCTCCAACTGGGAATCACTGTTGCAACTAAAACAAGACAACATACAATTTTTCTGACTTACCATTTTATAATCCGGAACACAAGACAAACAAAACACAAAAAGATGCGCACTTGAACCGAGAACTTAGGCCTACCAGAACTGACAATTGTATCGATACCTGAACTGAACAGAATGATTATCGTAACTAGAATAACCAGTGATAACCTTACAGGACTGAACTGAACTGAGAACTAAAAGGATTATCCAAATAGGAGCAACCCTCACAAAATAATCAACTAGCAACCACTAAATACTTAACTGAGGCACTGAAGACGTCACCAAGGAGAAACCCGTCACGTTTCGCCGTACTGAGGACTGCACCTCGGGTCCAAGACAGGGCGACGGTCAAGGCAACGGACCACTGCAGCCGTCTGAACGGGAACCCTCGTGGAAGAGGACGTCGGGCCACTTTTGCGATATGCCGGGATCGATGAAGTGGGGCGCCTCCCTCTGAAATCTTCACACGAAGCTCCTCGAATTCTTCAGGCTTTTGGACCGGTACCGAATGACGTCGCCCCGAGTTGGGCGCCAAATGGAGTTCTGGACTTTTTGGTTCCGTCCAGAGGTGTCAGGGACAACACCCGAAGACCCCGGAGTTCAACCTGTCTTGGTACACAAATAAACAGAAACACGGGCTTCTCGATGGTGGCGTCAAAGACCAAAGGTTTATTACTGCAGGGACACAGAAGTCACAGAAACTACACATGGGCAGTATCTAGGAGCCTGTTCGATTTGTACAAAGAGGGTTGTTCCTTATATACTAAATATTGGGCTTCAGGCAAATTCTTTACATGTTACCACAGTTCTAAACATTCGTGTCTTATACAATAAATATTTGGCGTTGCACAGGAATCGTCAACAGTATCTGATGTCAAAACATTACAAATGAGGGGTTCCCACTAGTCCATCATAATCCCATGTCAATTCTTCATTCAAGACCCGGACCGCCTCATCGTAAATTTCGTTACCACCCCCTACTAAAGGCCCAGAAGGAAAGGAGCAGAGCCAGGTGTGGAAGATAGAAAGACAGGATAAGAAATGTTTGTGGGTCGTAAATGGGCACGGTTACCGGCTTCGGCCGCCTAATCATGATCAGGCCAACGAACACAAGAACCAGTATAGCAGGACTGGCCTCAGGCTGGGGAGGCAGCTCTTGCCGAGTCATGCTGCCACAGCGTTGCTGGCCTAAGGTGCACGTGTCACTTGCAAGGTGATTCGCCGGCCAAAGCCTACGTGTCCTGTAATGAAAAGAGGTCATTGCGTGTCCATTGACTATGTGAGGGCAAGGAATACAAAATGGCTTCCGTGTTCTAAGATGGATGCCATGGGTAGATCACAAATGTGTTGGTAACAGGAGTGCTCTTGCTCGTAGCATAGCGAAAACACCAGGATATACTAAATGGATCATTTGCGGTTCACCGATACCTAAATTATGTATTTACGACAATGTTACAAACACGAGTAAAATCGTCATGGAACCTCAATCTTAGGTGTGTCATGAACCCCAAGCCTAGGGATCTGGTCCTTGTGAAGAATAGTTGCATTTAGTACAAAACATAACTTAATATATCGTGTATTTGTAAAGAGCACGTCCACCAGAGGCATCTTGGCGCTGAACAAAAGATGGCACCCAACCCAATGGTACTTATTCTATCAACCTCAGATGGATGAATGGCTGAATGGACCCGCCGGGAAGTGAACCTGTGACCAGGAGGTTGACACTGTCCCTTGTAGTTGACGCATTAGTCCACTGAGAAACCAGACCTGGCAAAAAGGAGCTGGCGGCCTGGGAAAACCTACTTGAAGCAAGTATCTTCAAAAATAGATCCAAATTCTGAGGACTAATTAATAGGCAATTTTCTACCCGAGAACCTGTAGTGTCCCTCGGTTCTCACATCACCGAGGATTATTGGGTGACCTTTTATGAGGAGTCTTACAAGATTTTGCACCCCGTTGATGTGGAGGGTCAGTGGATGGTGACAGGGACCTCTAAATTGGTACTTTCCCTTGACGAAGTTAGGAAGGGTATAGCAGGCTTAACCAGAAGTAAGCCCTTTAGATCCCAAGGTATCCCTCCAGATATGTATATTTGTGATGCCGAGGTATGGGCTCCAGTTCTGACTTCACTTGTGAATGGTGTGGTGATGGAGGGACCTTCACAGACTTGGGCATCTTCTATCATTGTCCCTGTATTCAAAAAGGAGGATAGGGACAACCTGTTGTGTTATAGACCCATCTCACTCCCCGATTCTGTCATGAAGGTAGTACAGTGAATACTCCTGGACAGATTTGGGGATGTGGGTTGAGGAAAATGCAGTATGGCTTCCATTGGGGGAGGTCAATAGTGGACTAGTGTCTAACCCTCTATATGGTCTTAAGTGAATATACCATTGCTTGCCCTGGCTCAATTCACTAAGGGGTCATGGATCTTTCCTCTATGTTTGAACAAGTCAATAAAGGAAAATGATAGTAGGTCATGTTATCTATGGGGGTTACCATAATCTAGGCCTATTTTTAAGAGATCTGCATATGAATACAACAGCCTCAGTAAGTTACTCCAGCGATTCTAAATGTTCTTGAAGTTTCCACATCAAAAGTGGCATTTGTCTGGCTGTATCCTGGCTCTGTTTGTTTTTAACTTGTATATTAATAGACTGGAGCAGGCCCTGGTTGATTCCAAAGCAGATTGTCCACATGTGGGAGCCCGATGTTTACCGGTGCTCTTAGTTGCAAATGATGCTGTAATCATGGCCAAAACTGCCAGGGGTTTACAGTTATTGCTGAACTCTTTTGTTAGCTTTATTGAGGATTTGGAACCATCAGTTTACATTAAAAAATCCTATGTGATGTTTGTTGGCCCTCGAAAGACCAAGACATGAAGGTTCACCCTGGGGACCAGTGATGTCCAAAAGACAAGAGTTTGTGCTTGGGCCTATTATTTGACTCCTCGCTGTGTTTTAGCACCCTCTCGTGAGTAGGAAGAAGGAGGAATTTGCATGGGCAAATGCAGCTGTGTTTAGTTTTGCCTCAATACCAGGGAGAAGACCGATAGAGTCCCTACTAAAGATCTAACAGGCAAAATGTACTTCCAAGACAGTTCATGGGAGTGAGGTTTGTTAATCAGGCCGAACTGTAGACCATTGAAAACTCCATTTTGAGACACCTCCTCTGTGTACGACACAATGCTCCCACATTCTATGTGCATGAGGAATTGGGCACATGTTATATAACTGATGCCAGGCATTCTACCCTTTTTCCTTATGACTAGACATTTGGACAAGGCCTGCGGCCAAATTGAAGAAGGAGATTTTAAATGTCTGTATGTCCCTGGACCTGTCATATCATATTCTCTGGCTCCAGTACATTAAGGACGTTTCTCAGACCCTATGTAGGAGTGAGCTGTGTAGCTCTCCAGAGGGAATTGTTATGGCTGACCGTAAATAGACAAACAAAAATGTTTTCGGCTCAGACCTGTTTCTAGAGAAGAGGCTGCCCTTTTGATACCTTGGATGCGTGCCCCTCTCCTGCTGAAGTCCGTTCCTTTTAATGAGCCATATATTTTAATCATAAAAAGTACATACAAGCGTTTTTTTGTTAACCTGATTTAAGTTTTCTCTTCTTAACTTTTTGCTAGCATTTCCCTAGGGAAGGAACAGGGGTCATTTAGTTGAGACCTGCTGTTGGGACAATTTGTCCCTGCAGGACACCCTTCATTTTACAATGTTCTGTAAATTCTACGAGGTTCCAAGGAAAATTATTCCGCTGCTAAAAGAATTAACTTTCTTTCAGTACGACGTTCCCTCTTTTATTTACAATTGTTACTGGAAGAAATTGTTTTTAATGCGGTTTGCTTCTTGAAAGCTGCCATGAGACTGAGGAAAACGTATCATTGTCCTTACCCTGTCTGGTAATGTTTTTTTTTCTTATGAGCTGCATACATTTTTATATTAATGTAATTTATGCTTGAAGTTTTATTGTATATGCTAGGCATAATTCCATCATAGTTATTGTTGTTGTTTCTTGCTTTTATGGTATTCATACAAAGAACCGAATAAAGCCTACTTTGATTTGATTTGATTTGAGTTGGCTGAGCACGATTCAAGTGAGTTTACCTGTTTCTGGATGAGGTTATGCTGAACTTAGATTAAGGACATGTGCCTTCTTGATTCTGCCTGGAACTGGATTTCCTAACAACTTGTAAAGAACACCTTAGTGAAAAAGTTGATAATTGCTATTTAGAGTTAGGGCAAAAATTAACTTAAAAATTGTTTGTGCAAGTTTTACATTAAAACTAGGCTATACATTAGGGCGTAGTTGAAGTTCAAGACAGTGGATCAAAAATTGAACAAAACATGAATCGCACATACGTATTTGTGTGTTGGGATTGCAATGTCCTTTGCATGGCTTGGATGACGATCTTCCCTGCCTTGTTATTTTCCTGCAGCCTCTGTATGTTTTTCACGTTTTTAATGTCAGTGAACATGACAATCACAATTGTTCATTGGAGTTTTCCCTATTTACATTGTTTCCATACCCCAATCCTTTCAAACTACCTGTACTCCAGCAAGATTGCCTCATAGGTTATTTTAACCCCAATCTTCATGTTAAAAAACATGAGCAGCAATTTCTTAGAGGACACAGTCTGTGACAAGATAAAAATAAAATGTAAAGGAATATCTTTTGCTCGTTCACCTTCTGAACTCTGGTGTGGTTATTGAGGGCTACTGCAGCATCCCCAGCATCACTTCTTCCAGCGCATATGAACTCTGCCTCCTCTTTCTGCCAGTACCTGCTCGACAAATGATGAAGCCGGGCTGTATAGTCTCAAAATAGAAGAGCACTGGATTGGCTCACAGCACTTCAAGGAGACATACAAGAGTCCATCCCAGCATAGGGTACATATCCCAGGCTATATACTGTGCCTTGTCGGAGCCCCCCAAAAGTCAAAGGTGATACTAGAACGGATTGGTCATCTCTCGGGATAAAGGCAGGTTTGTTTCATTAGTTCAGAGTGCTGGAATTTCTCATTAGTCAGAGAAGAAGCACACTGCAGTCTAATTGGAAAGACTGTTGATATACATGGTTAGAACATTTGATCATTATGTTTCCAGGAGCCCACAAGGAGAACTATTGGATTGCCTAGAAAAACAGTACTCTGCCACAAAAGAAATGTTGTGGACTGCCCACAGAGTTGATGCTTAGCTGCCTTCAGGGGAATAGGATCTGTGCAGGATTTGGAACAATCATCAATAATGGTAAAGGTCAGTGCCTGTGCTGGAGCATGGGATTCTGTCCACCACGTACTCATCCGCAAAAACCCTGCGCACATCTCAAGTCGATGGATCTTTGTTATCTGCTGAGACATCAAAGTTAAATCTCAATATAAATCCTTACCAATTATCATTCATCGTTCAGTCAATAAAGAAAGTTCAGTTGAGGCAGGAGGTTTTATTTTTAAATCTTTTTGTTGTTCATTCTTTTTTATTAGAGTATTATTCTCCAAAGTTTATCAATGCAGTTTAACAATTAATCAATCAATGATAAATCAAGTTAGTGAATCAATTTTTAGCATTAATACAATAAAAGTAACTAGTGTGTTCCATAAAGAAATGTACCAATTCTAATCTGAGTCAAGATAATTGCAAAAAGCGGATAAAGGTGTCAGTATAGATTTCCATGAAGGGCTTCTGATAAGAGAATGGAGCATAAGCATAAATCTTTAGCAAAATAAGCTGGAAAGTATTTTCAGCTCAAATAAAGACAAATCAAAGGATGACTAAGAATTCTCATTAAGAGACGTCCAAGAAACAAAGTACAGAGTCTCCTTTTACAGGCAGGAAAAGGGAAAGGAAAAGTGAACACTCAGTCAGTCTGCTCTGCATCAAAAGATGGAAGAGTCTGAATTCAATCTTCCTAACTAGCTAGGAACATGTAATAATATAAACACACATTTTCTCTTTTGATTTGTCCTAGAACTCCTGTGAGCACTCTAAGAACGGCCAGTTCTTAGTGACATCTTTATTGGCGTCTTATGTCCAACCTTACGTCAAACCCGGCACCTTTCAGGTATAAATATACCAACATTGCCTTAAGCAAACACACGGTGGTTTGGAGCAGAGCGGCTATCTACTTGCCCGAGAGCCCAGCTGATGCGGAGAGCCCACGGACGCCGCCCCTCCCTTTTGATGCACTGAGAGAGACGCTGTCTTTTCTCCAGCCGAGAAATCCAGCTCCGGTGTTCTCAGCTGCCCTTGCGGGTTGCTGGGATATCGAGTCCTGAGAGAGAGATACCAGACCTCCTGCTTTCTATTACCCAAGTACGGAGCTGACTAAACCCTTAAAGAGAATTCTTAATTCAGATTCTTGGCAAAACCAACTTAACTTAAACTGCTACTTACCTACTCCTTCCCACGTACTAGGCTTAGGTCAGGTACACCGGGGTAGGCGTATTTAGAAGCACCAGTTGAGTACGCTAGTCAATGTATATTTGTATGTATATATTTTATCCATTTTAAAGTATCATATGGCTAAGAAACCATATCAATGCTTTTACAGTATTATTTCATAATACTCATTTTACTGTACGCACTTTACTTTATGCTAAGTATTGCAATAGTGGCAATTCATTTCTCTTGCATGAGAAAGTAGACTGCTCAATAAATAACACCTTTTATTGAAAACGCCCGTCTCTCTATTCTCTGCACTCTGGTGAAACTAAGTATGCACGATTGACTGAGTAAAATAGCTGTCTATTGTTTTCACACGACTCTAGAGATACACTCTTATTCTGAGGGAGCAAAGTTGTCATGTTATATGATTGTCAGAAGCTAATCCCTTCTTGTCTATCCAGGGAAGTTAAACTCATCCTTGTTTATTCGAGAAAGTTTCTAGTGACCTCTGAGCTAGCTGGCAAAACTAATTAAGTCTAATATAGTCAGTAGAGACCTAGTCGACCTCAGTCCTACGTCTACATGCTGTTTATATTATTCCAATGCGCAGAGCCTATTGGGAATATAGGAACTACACTACACCACTGGAGGGTTTTCGCATGCGACTGTTTAAAGACTGGTTTGGGCATACCGTACAACTGCTCATAAACAAGACACCAAACCCCCATTTGAGCTTATGAGGGGCAGAAGTCCTAGTACTAAGTTGACTCCATCTTGGCTTAGGAATGATGGTAATCATATTTCTCCTAAGTTCTGTCAAGATGAGATATCCACCTCAATTTCAGTGGGTGATTTGGTTAAGATTAAACCTGGTAGAGTGATGAAGGTTTTTTCAAAATTCAGAGGTCCTTTTACTGTTAAAAATGTTTATCAACATTATATTGTACTAGAAAATGGTGAGAAATTGAATTATCGTCGAGTTGCTCTATATCAAAAGTTTAGGAAGGATATAAAAATTTCTGAACAATCAGAGCACATTAGTGGATACATGTTGTCTGGTCAAGATATACCTAGGGCTTCAACTTCATATAATATCAGAAGGGAGGTAGGTAATGGTGATGCTTCTCAACATTTGTCTTCACATGAATCTGATTATATGTCTTCACATGATGGAAACAATTATGATAATACCTCTTCTACTCATGATGTCAATTCTCATAATATTACAAGTCAGGAAGTTTCAAGAAGTTCTAGATATCGACGACCTCCTGTTTATTTAAATGATTATATTTGGTAACATGTCTCAAAATTAATTTCTTGACTTATCAATTGAAGGGAAGGAGATGTGTTGTGAATAGTTCTTAGCTTATCAGGGCATTCTGTTTAGCCCTTCTTATGTGTTTCTTATTACCTTCTACCTGGAATGTTTGTATGATTCCATGTCTGAGCTCATCCTGCTAAGTTCGGGACTTTGACAGTTTGAAGTCCAGTTAGCAGGCGAGGCGGACGTACAGTCTTCTACTAATAAATCGACCATCTTCAAGCATAACTCTGTTTCCGAGAGATTTCATCTACAACAGACTTCTTGCAGAACAAGGCAAGGGTCCACTCTACGTCCTCACATGATTTTAGATTGAGAGAACACAAGACAAATGGAACATTTGCTAAAAGTAAAAAACAACAAGTTTGTTTTATACCACACAGAATAGAAAATCCAGAATTGCTGTGAACTAGAACCAGCTCCAACCCACCATGCGGCATAGTAGAGGAGCCACAGCAATAAGTTTGTCCACGAATGTGGTTAGAGCATGGTGTAAAAGTGTCAAAACCTAGATGAAGCAAAGAACATTGTAACATTGATCTCTGATGCCTACTGAAATAATGAGACCCTACAAACAACACATCCTTACCCTTCAAACAATGAGCAAGGAAAAACAAACCTGAACACGTATATGGAGCAAAGATCACGAAAAGATGGAGATGGGGCTATAGCCATGCTAAACCCAGAAACTCCCAAGCCACAGCCAGAGGACCGCTGACATAAACAGCAAATGACAAGGAATGAGTACATCTGGCTCCTGTTGGCCCTGAATCAGTTCCATGAAGTCACCTGCAACATGGAGAAAAAGGATCAGATAAACTTTAAAGATGACGATTAGCTGGTTACATGGACCCCAAACCATCAGCACCTCGTGGCACAAATAAACAAGTCCTTGAACAGGTAAGTGGAACAAAAGTAGAATGTTTATTTATTAATTTAATTTCTAAACATAATTATTTACAAAAATAACAGCAAGTAAACAAAAATATCAATACTAATGTACTCTTGGAAATAAATATTGTTGGTGAGAAATAGCAAAATAAGAATAAGAAGGAAGTCCAATAAAAAGGAATAACCACAGGACACACAAAAAATTCTGAAAAGGCACTTCACACTGAAAAGACAGCTGCAGTCAATTCCATGTCAACAAGATGATGCCATAGGCGTCGGACTTCCCTTTATAACTTAGGGCATCACAGTGTAAGCATGAATTGATGTGAAACAGAAATACACTTCCCAGAAAGCAATAGGCTGTGATAATGCACATTTGTGTCACAATGCGGTTTAATGTACAGATTCAGGAGAAGGAATCGGGGCATCCTTAGAAATATCCCCTGGACGCAAAGCAGTACAAAAGTATTGCAAATGGCCCACAATAGAATTGGAAGAAAAACAATTCAAGCAGGCGGACAAGCTTAAAAGTAAAAAGATACTCCTTGATTTACCGATTTTGCTGCTCATCATTTTGATGTATCGAGGTCTCTGTTATTAGCGAGCTGCTTGTTGGTACACTTTGTGACTCCCCAGCCCTCCCGCCTCCCACCTCCCGGCACAAGCTGTACTCTCGGTCCGAGGTCCCTCCCTGCATCCTGGGTTCCTGCAGTCTTTTTGATCCTGTTATGAAATCAGAGTTAGAAGAACCAGAATGCAAAGAAAAAACCTGCATCCCCGGGAAAACTGAGAGACCTACGAGTCAACAGACGTTCAAGCAGATCCACGTCAAACAGCTGATAATCCACATGGTAGGGGGGGAACGCTGGAGCAGCACACAACATAAAACAAGCCTTTCCTAATTCTCATTCAAGGCGCTCAGGCATTATATTGCCACAACAATTGTGCCACCCTCAAAGAACAACATCCCTCTGAGGTCAGAAGGCTCAGGCATAAACAACCATATGGTATTATAGAAAAATGCACGGGTACCCCCATCCCTGCAGCTTAAAAGCACATTCTCAAGCACCAAACTGGAAGGTGTGGAAGGGGGTGACAAAGCTCACAGGTGATGACGACTGTGGCCAACTGAAGCACAACATGCTGCAAGCAGTATATTGCAGGGGTCATGCTACATATCCCACGATGACATAGAACAGCACCTGTCGGGTCCACAAACTTGTTGTTAATATGACATAAGAAATCTCTCGACCTTCCACAGATTGCCCCAGGGAAGAAACAAGTCATAGAAGAATGAGAAGTCTGATCTTAAATACAAACACTTACTGTCATGCTGGACAAGAGGGATCTTAGAAGATCTGTCTCCGGTGGAGACAGATGAAATTGGATATCTGGGTACTTATAGAAGCAAAACACTTTTTGGGAAGAGTATTTTTCTTTTTCCAAGCAGGCAGGTGGACTGCCAGTTCAGTCCAATAGGTAATTTAATAATTGACTACATAGATTTAGAATCTATAGAATTGATCAGGACGTCCTGTTTTCCTCCGTGTGCACATAGAAAGGCTTACTGGTGTTAGAGTCTAAAGGTAGACTTTTAATACTCATTTGAATAAAGGCATAATTTTAAGACATAATTCATATAAACCTTGCTAGCTATACCCCAGGTTTCTCGTTTTGTATTGTTACTATTAACCAATGTAATGCTGCTAAGTTTATCAACCTCAGAAAACTGAAAGACTGAGTCTGTTCACTCAAGATTTACACATATTAACATCAGGGATCGATTTTATTTTCATCTTTGTACATTTCAGAGAAATGTTATTTCATTATCAGTGAAATCCACTTCAAGTTTGTGGGTTACTGATCTTCAATGAGACCTCTCCATTCTGTGCTTTGCCATTCTATTATTTTGAACCTAGCACAATTCCTAGACATATCTTCATCTAAACCCTTTTCACTACCCTCAGCAATTTGCTATCTTGTGTGAGGATGATTCCTTCATTTAAAAATTGACTGAGCCCCAGTGTCACGTGGTATTATGGTTGGGCCCAGATGGGAAACATCCCTTACAACACAGTCATTACAACGCACTACCTTTACAAGGCAACTCCCTTTACATCGCATGCCATTACAACGCATGCCATTACAACGCATGCCATTACCATGCATGTCACTACAACGCATGCCATCACAACGCATACCATTGCAATGCAATCCATTACAACGCATTATAAGGTAAGTAATGGAAACTTTTTAGTTTTAGGGTGGGTATGGGTTTTGGGGTACATGAGAATAGTAATTTTTACCAATACACTATCCAACACTTTCCCTACTGTTGCACTCACTGGAGTGGGAATAGTAATTTTTACCCCTACACTATCCAACACTTACCCTACTGTTGCACTCAATAGAGTGGGAATAGTAATTTTTACCCCTACACTATCCAACACTTACCCTACTGTTGCCCTAAAAGTGTTGTGCGTTGTAATGGTATACTTTGTAATGGAATGCATTGTAGTGGAATGCGTTGTAATGGTAGTTAAAAAAAAGCATTGTAATGGCATGCGTTGTAAAATCATGCGATGTAATGATAGTTGCGATGTAAAAACTTCGTAAAAGCAAGCATTGTAATTGTTTACGTTGTAAAGTCATATATTCGGCCCAGATGGTTTGATAAGGGTTGTAGCTTGGCGAGAAGGCATCTCAGGTGTGTCATTAACCCCAAGCCTAGGGATCCGGTCCTTGTGAAGAATAGTTGCATTCAGTACAAAACATAACTTAATATATCGTGTATTTGTAAAGAGCACGTCCACCAGAGGCATCCTGGCGCTGAATAAAAGATGGCACCCAACCCAATGGTACTTATTCTATCGACCTCAGATGGATGAATGGCTGAGTGGACCCGCCGGGAAGTGAACCTGTGACCATGAGGTTGACACTGTCCCTTGTAGTTGACGCATTAGTCCACTGAGAAACCAGACCTGGCAAAAAGGAGCTGGCGGCCTGGGAAAACCTGCTTGAAGCAAGTATCTTCAAAAATAGGTCCAAATTCTGAGGACTAATTAATAGCCAATTTTTTACCTGAGAACCTGTAGTGTCCCTCGGTTCTCACATCACCGAGGATTATTGGGTGACTTTTTATGAGGAGTCTTACAAGATTTTGCACCATGTTGATGTGGAGGGTCAGTGGATGGTGACAAGGACCTCTAAATTGGTACTTTCCCTTGACGAAGTTAGGAAGGGTATAGCAGGCTTAACCAGAAGTAAGCCCTTTAGATCCCAAGATATCCCTCTAGATATGTATATTTGTGATGCCGAGGTATGGGCTCCAGTTCTGACTTCACTTGTGAATGTTGTGGTGATGGAGGGACCTTCACAGACTTGGGCATCTTCTCTCATTGTCCCTGTATTAAAAAAGGAGGATAGGGACAAGCTGTTGTGTTATAGACCCATCTCACTCCCCGATTCTGTCATGAAGGTAGCACAGTGAATACTCCTGGACAGATTTGGGGATGTGGGTTGAGGAAAATGCAGTATGGCTTCCATTGGGGGAGGTCAATAGTGGACTAGTGTCTAACCCTCTATATGGTCTTAAGTGAATATACCATTGCTTGCCCTGGCTCAATTCACTAAGGGGTCATGGATCTTTTCTCTATGTTTGACCAAGTCAATCAAGGAAAATGATGGTAGGTCATGTTATCTATGGGGGTTACCATAATCTAGGCCTATTTTTAAGAGATCTGCATATGAATACAACAGCCTCAGTAAGTTACTCCAGCGATTCTAAATGTTCTTGAAGTTTCCACATCAAAAGTGGCATTTGTCTGGCTGTATCCTGGCTCTGTTTGTTTTTAACTTGTATATTAATAGACTGGAGCAGGCCCTGGTTGATTCCAAAGCAGATTGTCCACACGTGGGAGCCCGATGTTTACTGGTGCTCTTAGTTGCAAATGATGCTGTAATCATGGCCAAAACTGCCAGGGGTTTACAGTTATTGCTGAACTCTTTTGTTAGCTTTATTGAGGATTTGGAACCATCAGTTTACATTAAAAAATCCTATGTGATGTTTGTTGGCCCTCGAAAGACCAAGACATGAAGGTTCACCCTGGGGACCAGTGATGTCCAAAAGACAAGAGTTTGTGCTTGGGCCTATTATTTGACTCCTCGCTGTGTTTTAGCGCCCTCTCGTGAGTAGGAAGAAGGAGGAATTTACATGGGCAAATGCAGCTGTGTTTAGTTTGACCTCAATACCAGGGAAAAGACCGATAGAGGCCCTACTAAAGATCTAACAGGCAAAATGTACTTCCAAGGTAGTTCATGGGAGTGAGGTTTGTTAATCAGGTCGAACTGTAGACCATTAAAAACTCCATTTTGAGACACCTCCTCTGTGTACGACACAATGCTCCCACATTCTATGTGCATGAGGAATTGGGCATAGGTTATATAACTGATGCCAGGCATTCTACCCTTTTTCCTTATGACTAGAGATTTGGACAAGGCCTGCGGCCAAATTGAAGAAGGAGATTTTAAATGCCTGTATGTCTCTGGACCTGTCATATCATATTCTCTGGCTCCAGTACATTAAGGACGTTTCTCAGACCCTATGTAGGAGTGAGCTGTGTAGCTCTCCAGAGGGAATTGTTAGGGCTGACCGTAAATAGACAAACAAAAATGTTTTCGGCTCAGACCTGTTTCTAGAGAAGAGGCTGCCCTTTTGATACCTTGGATGGGTGCCCCTCTCCTGCTGAAGTCCGTTCCTTTTATTGAGCCATATATTTTAATCATAAAAAGTACATGCAAGCGGTTTTTTGTTAACCCATTTAAGTTTAATCTTTTTTACTTTTTGCTAGCATTTCCCTAGGGGAGGAACAGGGGTCATTTAGTTGAGACCTGCAGGACACCCTGTTCCGAAAATTCTACGAGGTTCCATGCAAAATTATTCCACTGCTAAAAGAATTAACTTTCTTTCAGTACGACGTTCCCTCTTGTATTTACAATTGTTACTGGAAGAAATTGTTTTTAATGCGGTTTGCTTCTTGAAAGCTGCCATGAGACTGAGGAAAACGTATCATTGTCCTTACCCTGTCTGGTAATGTTTTTTTTTCTTATGAGCTGCGTACATTTTTATATTAATGTAATTTATGCTTGAAGTTTTATTGTATATGCTAGGCATAATTCAATCATAGTTATTGTTTCTTGCTTTTATGGTATTTATACAAAGAACCGAATAAAGCCTACTTTGATTTGATTTGATTTGAGTTGGCTGAGCACGATTCAAGTGAGTTTACCTGTTTCTGGATGAGGTTATGCTGAACTTAGATTAAGGACATGTGCCTTCTTGTTTCTGCCTGGAACTGGATTTCCTAACAACTTGTAAAGAACACCTTAGTGAAAAAGTTGATAATTGCTATTTAGAGTTAGGGCAAAAATTTACTTAAAAATTGTTTGTGCAAGTTTTACATTAAAACTAGGCTATAAATTAGGGCGCAGTTGAAGTTCAAGACAGCGGATCAAAAATTGAACAAAACATGAATCGCACATACGTATTTGTGTGTTGGGATTGCAATGTCCTTTGCATGGCTTGGATGACGATCTTCCCTGCCTTGTTATTTTCCTGCAGCCTCTGTATGTTTTTCACGTTTCTAATGTCAGTGAACATGACAATCACAATTGTTCATTGGAGTTCTCCCTATTTACATTGTTTCGATACCCCAATCCTTTCAAACTGCCTGTACTCCAACATGATTGCCTCATAGGTTATTTTAACCCCAATCTTCATCTTAAAAAAATGAGCAGCAGTTTCTTAGAGGACACAGTTTGTGACAAGATAAAAATAAAATGTAAAGGAATATCTTTTGCTCGTTCACCTTCTGAACTCTGGTGTGGTTATTGAGGGCTACTGCGGCATCCCCAGCATCACTACTTCCAGCGCTTATGAACTCTGCCTCCTCTTTCTGCAAGTACCTGCTCGACAAATGATGAAGCTGGGCTGTCTAGTCTCAAAATAGAAGAGCACTGGATTGGCTCACAGCACTTCAAGGAGACCTACAAGAGTCCATCCCAGCATAGGGTACATATCCCAGGCTATATACTGTGCCTGGAGGAGCCTCCCAAAAGTCAAAGGTGATACTAGAACTGATTGGTTATCTCTCGGGATAAAGGCAGGTTTGTTTCATTAGTTCAGAGTGCTGGAATTTCTCATCAGTCAGAGAAGAAGCACACTGCAGTCTAATTGGAAAGACTGCTGATGTACATGGTTAGAACATTTGATCATTATGTTTCCAGGAGCTCACAAGGAGAACTATTGGATTGCCTAGAAAAACAGTACTCTGCCACAAAAGAAAACAAGCATTTGCAATGCAATAGGTCTCGCATTTACGTGAGTTTGAGCTATTGACATTGCAAATAACAATGCCTTTCATGTTTGTTTTTGTTTTTAAAACATAAATAAAAGGCATTGTCATTTACAATGGCAATAGCTTAAACTTGCGTAAATGCGAAACCTATTGCATTGCAAATGCTTGTTTTTTTGTGCAGTGCAATGCTTAAATTATTGCAGTTATTATTTAAGTGTTGAAGTGTGCCCCGCCGATTGTTAAGAATGCCACAGCACACGGAATATCCTATACCGTAGTGTGGGAATGTGTTGCGCCAAATTGGAGTGTTCCCATTTACGTAAAACACCATGGACTTGTTACAGTGGCACGGTTTCCAAGTGCGCAGTAATCACACTGGGAAGTTGGGCCCAGAATCGGACCCGAGTCCTCAGCCAATCTGGTTCACAGGCCGTTATTTTGGTGCGTGTTTGTTTTGTTGTGTGCCTGGTAGGTTGGTTGAACCTTGAGGTATTTTGGAGTTCTGCCACAAATGACGGCTTGATTGAGCACAGTTAATTTGGGCAGTGGTACTTGGAAGGGCAGAGCGAAGAGCACCTGTTATTTACAACGCAACGAACCAACTGTACGCCTGTTATTTACATCACTAAGAAACAGCAACACGCCTGCTGTTTACAGCGCTACGGAACAACCGAAGCCTGCTATTTACAGCCCAATGAAACAGCACGACGCCGCCTATTCACAGCTTCATAAAATGGAAACCCACCTGTAACTGACAGCGCTACGAAGTGGCAAAGAATAATACAGGGCTACAAAATGTCGGCGTCTGTTATTTACAGCCAATGGCAGAACAGCCAATGGCAGAACTCCTAAGTGCATATAGTGTTACATAATCGCAATTAACTGCGGTCACGAGCGCCATATGAATGCACAAGGCTTTATTTTTATTGTGATATATGACAAAATCATGCATTTTTCAGTAAGAGATGACTGACTGTTGTTCAGTTGCTTTGAAAAGATCAAGGGGTCTCAGGAAAAAATGCCTCGTACAGAGTTCAGTTTGCCAGATAACTTTTACTATTATTTTTCTTAGAAGGACGATTTTGCCGTACATCAAAATCATTTCCTAAAAAAAATGTTGCTGAGTCTGCATTTATGGAGTACAGTGAGGTATGCAAAAAAAACAAGACGTGCGCGCGCACTGGCAAAAACTAAACCTATCGTGTGGCGGGACTTCCGTTTTGTGAAGCCCGCGCCCACGGAGTGCCTGGCCAGAGAAAGAGCCCCGCGGAGGCTGCAGATGTCCGGAGTGGCGGTAAGTGGGCCTTAGTTGTAGGGGGGGGTGGGGGGTGCGCTTCTTTGTATGTGTGCGGCGGGGCGGGGGCCGGGGGTCTCTGTATGTATGTGTGTGTGCGTGCGTGTGTGTGTAGGTGCGCTGGTGTGTGTGTGTGTCTCTGTGTGTGCTGCTGCGGGGGAGGGGGGGAGGGGGGGTGTCTCTGTATGTATGTGCATGTGTGCATGGGCGCTCGTGTGTGTGTGTGTGCGCATGCGTGTGTGGTGTTGGATTGTGAGAGCATGTGAATGGCAGGCAGGGGATGTGCACAGCGCCGTGCGCGCCCTCGAGGGCAAATCGGAGACGGCAGAGGCTCTTGCTTGTACACCGTCTCACATTCCCCCAGACACGCCAGCAAAAGATCTTTCGCAGACAAAAGCATGCTTTGCATGCTTTTTAGGTCTGCTCGACCTAAAAATGTTGCTGGACTGCCCACAGAGTTGATGCTTAGCTGCCTTCAGGGGAATAGGATCTGTGCAGGATTTGGAACAATCATCAATAATGGGGACCAAGGTAAAGGTCAGTGCCTGTGCTGGAGCATGGGATTCTGTCCACCACGTACTCATCCGCAAAAACCCTGCGCACATCTCAAGTCGATGGATCTTTGTTATCTGCTGAGACATCAAAGTTAAATCTCAATATAAATCATTACCAATTATCATTATCAGTTCAGTCAATAAAGAAAGTTCAGTTGAGGCAGGAGGTTTTATTTTTAAATCTTTTTGTTGTTCATTCTTTTTTATTAGAGTATTATTCTCCAAAGTTTATCAATGCAGTTTAACAATCAATCAATCAATGATAAATCAAGTTAGTGAATCAATTTTTAGCATTAATACAATAAAAGTAACTAGTGTGTTCCATAAAGAAATGTACCTATTCTAATCTGAGTCAAGATAATTGCAAAAAGCGGATAAAGGTGTCAGTACAGCTTTCCATGAAGGGCTTCTGATGAGAGAATGGCGCATAAGCATACATCTTTAGCAAAATAAGCTGGAAAGTATTTTCAGCTCAAATAAAGACAAATCAAAGGATGACTAAGAATTCTCATTAAGAGACGTCCAAGAAACAAAGTACAGAGTCTCCTTTTACAGGCAGGAAAAGGGAAAGGAAAAGTGAACACTCAGTCAGTCTGCTCTGCATCAAAAGATGGAAGAGTCTGAATTCAATCTTCCTAACTAGCTAGGAACATGTAATAATATAAACACACATTTTCTCTATTGCAACATTAAATGTTCTTTTTTCATCACGTTGACCAAGCAAATTTCAGCACGTTCCTGTGAACATGTCGTCTACTCCCCATCTTCCCACAAAAGCACAATCGTCCTTTAAATGTGTGTCCTTGAATGTTGCAGCACATCGTTTCATGTTTCTCAAATCTTCTTTCCATAAATCATCCTCCATGTCCTTTACATGTTCTGTGGTGTGCAGTTCTCTGTCAGACATCTAATACAGCAACATCTATTCATTACTTAGTAAACAGTAGCTTTCAAAGTCGCAACGTTTGCAGCAAAAGAAGAAATACAACTTGCACAACTGTCAGTCAAAGTGAAAAATAAGTATTTCAATATTTATGTGCCTTCACATTAAAACATGGCATTTTATATATGGCATGTCATCTAAAGAATCCAGGTCTTATTGCTAGGCTACAGGCCTATCATTTCTAAGTATGGTTGCCTACAACCATTTTTGTATCAAAACATACTTAGAGGCCTTTTAGGATGGCGGACGGACCTGCGTCCGTCCGCCACCCCCGAGGTGGAGGGACCGTCCGCAGGGGCAGCGGCGGTCCCTCTGTTGCAATTAGGATGTGACCGCCACCCTGGCGGTCGCATCCCATATCTTTAACCTTGCGGCGGGTGCTGCTTGAAGCAGCACCCGCCGCAAGGTTAAAAATGCATGCTTTGCATTTACATGCACAAAGCGGCAGGCAGCGCGCGGTGCCTGCCGCTTTGTGCATGTAAAGCCATGTGCACCCCCACCCCCTTCACCCTGGGGGCCCGCAAGGGGCCCCCAGAAGCAAAGTTCCACATGCTTTTCCACGGCGGAAAAGCCGCCGCGGAAAAGCATGTTTAAACACACATCCTAATTTGGCTGACGGTGTCTTGCAGACACCGCCACCAAATAGCGCTCAACACCCCGCGGATCAGCGGCGGACGAACCTGCCGTCCGCCGCTGTTCCCACCACCATCATAATCTGGCGGTGGGTGTTTTCTGTGACCGCGGCGGTGAATCCGCATCCTCCGGGCCGGCGGTGGCTTCCACCGGCCCGGAGGATGCGAATTCTCCGCAATCATAATCAACACCTTAGTATGTAATTGTAAATTCTGCACATTTTATTTTAATGAAAGCATTTCATAAATAATTACGTTCACGCTAGCACATGCATTAATTTACGGTGAACCTCCTTCATCCCTCGCTTCTCCCTGATGCACCTAGACGCTTTGCTCAGACCCTTAGCCTGACTTTTTCTCTTTCTGCTGGCTTGAAGCTAATCCATGAGTAAGCTATAAAGGATTAACAGAGCTGCACACCAGAATATATGTTGAGATTTTTGCAGACATTGTGGATTTAGCAATTCTTAAACACTCAACTGGTGTGAGACGAGATTCCCCCACCTCTGCTCCCTGGTTTGTCAACACACACTAGCATAGAGGTTTGAGAGAAATGCACCTTTATTTGCTCATACCACTTTAATTTCCTTACCACTTTTAGCAGTTTCTAGGATATTATACTTTCAGACATTAACCTTGTTTTCGGACCTGGAGAGCCAATGGTGCTGGCATTGCCAATCAACTGTAGTCCCCCTCACAAACTCCCACTATTGTTTTATTTGCCCCTGGGAATCCCCCTTTGCGCCAAGAATCAGTGATCCTTTGTTGCTGGTAGTGGGTGTGGGATTGTGCCAGGTTGACTCCTGTAAACCATGCTGGATCTGGAGAAATCGTCCCCAAAAGCTTCACTGTGCAATACACTGTCCCTGCGGGTGCAACTCACAAGGGGATGCCTCTCTGGCTCCATCCCTGGCTGCTCTTCCTGATAACGCAGACACGTTCAAAACAAAAGAGCCGACACTGGTTCAGTAATGTGGGGACTGAAGGACTGAAAGTACAAATAGCATGGTGCAGATGAACCCAGAGTAGTGCAAAGTAAATCATGGTAAGATTATCTCCTTATCCTCAAAGTGACTGCGCATTGTGTTCAACAGTGTATGAACACAGTAGGCGTGGTGTAACCTTATGATAAATTCCATAGGATGAGGCTGTTTGTTGCAATGTTTATATGTGTATCTTTTAGTATTTCTAAAGTACAACCCTAACTGGCTAAGCTAGCAACAGAGCGCTGTGCAGGGGACAGGCCCCACTGGGGATACATAACAGGGAGGGGAAAGAGGGGGGCTGTAGAGCTAGTGGAAGAGGTCAGAAGTCAGACTTTTGGAGGCACTGAGCCTTGAAGCAGTGAGTTTTCAGTTGCATCCTGAATTGTATGACGTTTTGTGCTGTGCTGATGTCGAGGAGATGTTGTTCCATCATGTTTTCATTGTGTGAATTTCCATTTTATGTGTAGTAGTCAGCTGTGTGTGAATGAAAGTACTTGTTCTTTTTCAGAGAAAAAGCATTCAAGTAATTGGTAGCATTATTGAGAGAAATTACTGTCTGCTGAGTTCTGTGCTTCTAGACCACACCACCTCCCTGAGTAAGTTTTGGACTGCTCTGCCGCTGTGTTTTAAATGTCTAAAGGAATGTAGTACTGAGGCCTCAGGGCATCAGAGGTAAATTACTCCAATTTTTAGAACTGGGGCCCAGTCTTTCCTGCTTGCCCAAGGACCCTGAACGTCTTCCCATACTATGGGCCTGATTCTGAGGCGGGTTGGAAAACTTCCCGACCGAATTGGTTTGGAAATGGTTTCCGACCCACTCGGATCGGGAGAGTCCGACCGACGGAGTACGATGCATCCGGGATGCTTCCAGATATGATTTGGTTGGACTCCCATTGACTTCAATGAGAGCATATGGTCCTAACCGCATCATAATTGGGCCCTGGGTCGAGAAGACACGTTCCCGATCCGATTTGGAAGGAGCAAATGCCATTAGGAGGCCTTTCTAACCGCATCAGAATTAACCCTGGGCAAAGCACTACGCTACACTCGCGTGGTTTGCGAAGTTTGCGCTACTTTGCACTATGCGAGCTGCACGTAGCACAGTGCAAACACGCATAGCGTAGTGCAGCTGTCTTTTTTTGCTAGCTCACGGTCCTCAATGTCAAGTTGCGACCGCGAGCAAGCAAAATGACATTCCGGCGAGACTTTTTCCTCGTTTGAGATCAGCAACATCAAGTTGCCGATCGTGAGCGAGGAAAATAAACGACCCGGCGAGATTCTCAACGCAGGGAGGTCAGGTTTCTCATTGCAAATGGTTGCGTATGCTCGCAACCGCTCGCGATGAGAAACTACCAGTTCACGCTGAAAAAGCTTCCGCTCGAGTAAAAATCTACTCGAGCGCGGGAAAACTCCAGCTCGCACTGTGCAAGATGCCGTTTTCAATGATTGCACAGTGCCGGATGCTTGTCTGCACTGTGCAATCATTAAAAATGGCTTCTTGCACAGTGCGAACATGGTACGCAGTTCGCGTAGTGCTACGCATAGCTTGCATAGTGCGAAGTGCACTTCCCGTAGCCACGCGTAGCTATGCGTAGCGCTACTTCGCAAACTACACCCAGCCCTAATCAGAATCAGACCCTAGGTGGGAATGCTTTCCTAACCACATCAGAATCAGGCCCTATGTCTCCAGTCACCTTCTATCTAAGAATGAATGATTTGCTAGTGAATTTCAGCTTGGACTTTAAGACCATTGAGCATCTGATGTGGTGCATGCTTCTACCTTCTGCCCAAGGCAGTCCCTGGGAATCTGTCTACTGAATTACGGCATAATGATTATTTATCTGTTCTTGGTCAACTGACATCTACCTAAGAGACATTTTGTTATCACTCCTTTAAATATGATCCCTTCTCTTTGCATTCTTCTTATCCACAGAATGTCCACTACCAAAATGTGCCAGAATTTCACTGTCAGCTCCATTCCCTACATTGGTATTACTGAGCCACTACAAGGGCATAGTCACACACCTTTAGACCAGCCTCTTGTAGGGCTAATGTGGGCAGTGTATGTGGAGTAACTGGAAGGTCTTCTTGAGCAACCTACTGGATTACACTCATGCTCAGGGAGCTGGCCACAGAGCCCCTCTTCTACGAAAACAATACACTGACCCTTGTGACCAGGTGTTCACACTTCCACTTGGTGTTTCTGTTCAGTAGTGGTACGACATGAGCATTGGTGAGGTAAACGCTCCACACAGACTCTTTTTCACGCCACCTTGACATACCACCACATGCTGAAGTCATTAACCAGTATCATTTAATTCGGTTTCCAAAAAAACACATAACGATCTGGTTAAGCTGTGATCATTCTGGCCAACTTGTTGGATGCCGATATGTGACTGGGAAGGAGCAAGGAAGTGATGAGAACAAGGATAATTAAATTGCCATATTTTCTGTTGGAGGGCCACAGTGTTAGAATTAGCATCATTTTATTTTGTTTTGATCTATTGCAGTGTGCGTCATATGGACATACTATGAGGCATATTTATTTTTAAAAATCAACTGGAATCACTGACAGAATATTGACTCCGAAAATATCGAGGTACAAAAATATCAACATAAAAATATAGTTGGCCAGAATATCGAAGTCCTATCTACATAATGGTAAGTACTAATATATCAAAACAAAATATCGTTGTTAAAAATATCTTTTTTTTAAAATGTTTAATGTACAAGGTAAAATAAAGGAAATAATACATATAGCTTAAAAACATAGAATTCTTAGAAAATGTTTAAAATGATAAGTAATACATATAATGTAAAAATAAATTAACCATACATATATATAAAATATAATATATACATTTACTTGATAATATTGATTTAAAATTATTTTAATAAATTATAAATTGTTAGAAACATATTAAAAATTATAAATATATATATATATATATATACACATACACCAATAACATAAAAATAAAATATATATATAATAAATTAAAATAATAAAATAATTGTTATCTTTTTAAAATACAGTTTAAACTACATTAACTGAAACAGTAAAGAACATTTTGGATAACGGAGGGGTAAAAATGACTATTTCCACTGCAGAGCGAGTAACAGTAGGGAAAGTGTTGGATAGCATAGGGGTAAAAATCACTATTCCCACTCCAGCTAGTGCAGCAGTAGGGAAAGTGTTGGATAGCGGAGCGGAATAATTTACTATTCCATCTCCAGGGAGTGCAACAGTAGGGAAAGTGTTGGATATTCTTGCTCTACAATATTTACAACTCGATGTTATGGTAGGTCGACATTAACAACTCGATATTCTGTCTGTTTACCGCTGTGCTCTGCTGTGCTGCATGATAAGGAAAGAGAAATAATGTGCCATATCTAACATGATAAGGCACATTCATGTCTTTTCCCTGCCCTGGTGCACAATATGCTGCAGGCACCCTTGCTCCGTGGTACAAGGGTGTCTATGGTGTGAGCAGGATTGTTTTTGTGCAGGAAGAGACACCTTCCTTCACAAAAACAATAGTGAGAGGCACTTTGCAGCAAAGATAGAAAGAGGAAGTAACAAGGAGAAATAAAGATATTTTTCCTCGCTACATCTCACATAGGGAGGCATAGCATTTTAACACATTCCCAGGTCTACAGGTAATGGTAAAGCTGGGAATGTACCAAAATCCATGGATGGATGCATAAGAACACCCACACACCACCCATGGAACGCCTCACTGGGGCAGAGTAATGCAACGCAGAGATTTGTGTTGCATTGCGTCACTCTCGATTTATCAAGCCAAGCATGGCACCACAAACTGGCCTTGTGTGGCTTGATTAATCTAACTTAAGAGTTGCATCACTCTTGCACCCCCTTGTACGTGGTTTGAAATCGTACCACATAGCTGGAGAGCACGTTGGCCCGCAATCCGTACAACATTGGAGTAATTTGAATATATGGAAAGGTATTACCCCGATTATTAACCGAAAAAGAAAGAGAGTGAGGAGTATCGAATGGAAGAACACGATACGTCTGTTTCACCGAATAATAAGTTGAGGGATATACTACGTACTGAATCGGCGAACACCCTTGATACGTTCCTCCAGTAAAAATCAACCCAGCGCAAACAAAATTCTTTTTCTCTTCATATTGGGGGAGACACAGTGGAATCCTCTTGATCTACAATTATACATGGTTAATTTTCTGACATCTTCCTGCATGGGCTAAGACTAGTAAACTGTTTTTAATCGTCCCCTGGACATTTGGGTTTGGTTATCTGGAAGAGGTCCTGAAGAAGGTGGCCTGGTGCCGCCGAAACGCGCGTCGACCAAGTGCGGGTCTCATATTGTGTCCTGAGACCTGCAAATTGGCAGGGTGTTTCTGCCAATTTAGACTCAGTTCCCTTTCTTCAGATGCTGTGGCTATGAATGTAGTGAGGGTATGATTGTGTGTGAATGTTGTGCTAGACTGTTAGTTGCCAGGGGCATGAGTATTTGGGTGAATTTTTTTGTGTATATAGTTATTGTCGCATTTACTTTATTGTGTGTTTTCTTTCTTGTATGAACCATGAAACTGTTTATGAAATTTATATTTGATAAAATGTCTTTTATGAACTAAGTAATTACGATAAAAAAGATGCAAATAAAAAAGCAATGATAAATTGAAAATATTTTTTTTTATATTTTTTGAAGAAAATAAATAAGACTATTGTGTATCTGTCACCTGCATTATATCAGGAATGGGATATATTCCAGTATTGTAATATTGTGGCCATTGAGGGAATATTGCTCTCGTTTGTTTTCTTCATTCCCCTCTGTTCCCTGGCCGTACTTAATTTTGAGGGGGTCCCATCATATTTGCTACCCCCTTGTGTGTCACCAGAGAATGCAACTCTTCAATAAATATGCCCTTGGTGGTGTGAAGGACATCAAGTGCTTCAGCTGACCCTCAATAGCAGCGCTGGTACACTGACCTAAAGACAACTAAGATAATACAACACCGATTTTATAGGACGTGCTGACAGTGAATATTAAAATGTCAAATCAATGGAATATTTGTGAAGCCACTGCGGTGTATCACTGTCTAAAAATTATCAGGTGAATGCTAGTGTGCCACTTAGTGTCAAATTTAGTATGCACAACAGAGCACTGTTCATACTAATCCCACAAATGCATCCCTGAGGTGAACACTTATGTGACAAACATGTGTGTGGTTTTATATAGCGCAAAGCTAGCTGAAAAGCAGTGGAGAGCTGTATACTGTCAAAGGCAGAGAAGCGATCAGAGTGAGTCTACACAGGGAAGTTTCTGACAGAGAGGGAGGTGGACTATTTACTATGCTGTGATGTAGTGTTCTTTAAAGAGGTGTTTCTTAAGCTCTTTCTTAAACTGGAGAAGGGTTACAATGGTCCTGATGCGTAAGCAGATGTCATTCTAGAGCTGATGTGTCATTCTAGAGCTCTTCCAGTAAGAAAGAGAGGCCATTTTAAAATCCTATGCCTTACCCATAAAATCATATATTGTACTGGGCCCGGTTATCTAGCAAAAAAGCTTAAAATATACCAGCCAGAAAGAATGTTAAGGTCTAGCTCAAAATCTCTTCTTACCCCACTGCGATTCTGCACTGTACGAAACGGGGGACGATCCTTTTCTTTTCTTTCCCCCCACTTCTGGAACAAGCTTCTGTTTCAACTTCTCTCCATTGCCAACAACCAGCGCTTTCGTAAAGAATTAAAAATGTGGCTATTTGATCAGAAATAACGCAAGTCTGGATATCACCATCAGCCCAATGGAATCTCCGCAAGCGCCATGAGACCTATCTGGTGATATGAGCGCTCAATAAGATTCTCTGACTTGACTTGACTATATATGGGAAAGGTCTAATGCTTCCATACAGTTTAGAGCCTTGGGTACGACCAGGTTTAGTCACAACACAGCAACTCAAGAAACTACCCCTAGAGACTGAAAGAGAGCAACCACTTGACCTCAAACCAGAATAAATTGGGTCTAATTTAGACAGGGTCAGTGAAAGAAATTGTATCACAAAAGGCAAAATAATTTTTTGTCATGCACTCATCTAGCAAGGAGGCACATTTTGCTTACAGTGACTTTTGAGGTAGCTGTCTTACCGTAGAAATGGCAATCACAAAAAGGAGCACCAGGGGGTAAGTAGTCAAATCGCCCCCCACTCAGCAATGTGTAAACACAAGAAGACCCGACTAACTCAGAACAGTTAACTGTATTTATGAGACAAAGGGGGGTGTTTTCAATCATAAATCTTCCCTCACAGGTCAGGTTCACTGCCACCAGCCTGTTAATCCCACTGTTCAATTTCAACATAAAACATCGATGGACCACATTCCATACAAGCGTTAAGAGGAAATTTATACCCACAAAAAAATGTGACCTCATGTGAAACAAAATGTGAGAAAGGCCAGAAAGTACCTCACGTTAGTATCTCCAATGGGGGCTGCTGGCAGGTACTCGCCAGTTTGCCCACATTATCATCATCGGTAACTTTCTTGGCCCAAGAAAGAAAAAGTGTGTGGAATCAAATTACTCAGAGGTGAGAAATCAAAGAAAGAAAGTCAGTGAAAGTGTATAGAGGTGCACTATCAGTGCAAATGTCACTCAGGGGCTGATTCACAGAACTAACTTATGACAAAATCCTAAACTTACTACTTTTGGTATTCACAGAAGGCATTTAGTAGTCTTAAATTAGGATTTTGTCTTAAATTAGGATTTTGTCTTAAGTTAGGATTTTTTCATAAGTTAAATTTAAGACAAACTTAAGTTAAACTTCAGAAAAGTTGTGCTCCCGATCCTTTTAGCTGAAAGTATTTGACAGGAGTTCTCCTGCACAGTCATTAGCCAGTCCCTGTTGGACATACAGACTGCAGACCATTCACGGAAGCTGCCAGAGGGCTCCTTCATGTAAAGACCACTCTAACAGAGGGAGCCCCTAAATGAATAAAAGGTAGAGAACAAAAGAGTGAATAAGCAAACTGCTCAAACAAAGAATCTCTACCTGTATGGATCAAAGTGCGCAATGTGTCACAGATTTGTAGACACCCCTTCCTTCTATTTTAACTAAACTCTAAGGGCCAGGTGTGTGATCATTTGATTTTGCGCCTAGCAATTTGCGTCAAATTGCGAGGCACAAAATCAAATGTACAACCGAGTGTTTAACACTGCTTGCAATCCCCAATGGTGTCCCAAATTGCAAGGCTCATTAATATCAATGAGCCTCTCACAATTTGCAAGCCAATTGGGAATGACAGTCCCTCCCGGGGATGGTGGCCTGTTGGGCTCAGCAGACCACCATGTCTGGGACTGCTTTTAAATTAAGCAGTCTTTTTTTAAAATTCGGCTGGTTTTCCTAAAGGAAAGCGGGATGGATTTAAAAACAAAATTAAATGTTTTAGTTTCATTTGTTAAGGGCAGGCAGCAGTCCCTGGGACCACTGCCTGCCCTTAAAAAATAATTGTGCATGCATTTGCAAAGGGGAATGGGTCCCCTGGAGCCCCCTTCCCAATTGCAAATGCATTACCACCTACTTGAAGTAGGTGGTAATTGCGAGTGTTTTGCGACCGCAATTGTGGTCGCAAAACATTAGTACATGGGTTTGAGACTCACTATTCGGAAGGGAACGCCCCCTCCAACTAGCGAGTCTCTAGACACTTTTTTGCGAGTCGCAATCCATTTGGGACTCGCAAAATTGTGTTGGTACATGGCCATGACAATTTTAGCATGTGCAAACGGGTCGCTAACCTGTTTGCGCATGCTAAAATTGTTCGTACATATGGTCCTAAGCTCCTTGTAAATAGACTTGGATGTAACTTGCATAATCCAGTGTAGCATAATCACCTGGAGGTACCAAAAATTCAGCAAGATTACACAAGAAGAATAATTCTGAATTTTTGTGCAATTTTTTTGTGTAAAAATGCATCCAAAGTGGATGCAAGGATGCACTAAGAAACAGAGCTAAATGCAACAAAACATGAATAGTGAGGATGAGCTGCTGCTTGCGCTTGCTAAACGTGCTCTTCTGTTGGGATTTTCCCCCCACGTACTACTGTCATTTAGCACTACTATTTTAACACAAAATGCACCCTTGAATCCAAACTGGACACAAGGATGCACTTTGTGCTAAGAAACAGCGCTAAATGCAACTGAACAGAAATAGCGATTGCAAGCAATCGGTCGGGCTCACTAAATGTGCTCTTGCATTACGATTTTCCCCCAATTCAATCTTAATTATATGAGGAGGATTAATTGCGTAATTATCTGGAATTCCGCATCTTTGAGTAACGTGGAATTACCAAAATTACTTTGGTGTAATTGAGATTGCGCCCAGGCATACTTGTATACCAAATTTGATTAAGATGATTGCTTCCTGTTCTCCAGTAAAAGGATCAGGCCCACATGTTCTGTACCCACTCTAGAATCACAATCTGATGGTTCTTTTTATCATAAGCATGGGGGGAGAAAGTTTGTTATTATTGCCAATCAATTCAACCGGAATTTCTCTGGACACGTAGTAACCAGAGACCACTACATATGGTTAGTTAGTTTATCACAAAGCCAAAAATAACTGAACATAAAGACACCTCAAAATGAGAGTGTAGTAATACATCGGAAACAGCATAAAGTCTAATCTGTGTATCCAGTTGAGACGATGTACCATAAGCAAAACAATCAATTCATGAATTAAAATGCAGAGGATCAGAAAGCATGAGTCCAATTTTCTCTGCACTAGGTTTGATGAATATAAAGCATTAATCTATCCTTACACAAACACTAAGATGACATCCCTACTTAAGCATTTTCAGGAAAAGGATTAAAAGGTGTCAGCGTGTGGAGGCTTCATAAGAAGTCTCGCCTCCATCGATGGGTCAGATATCATAAAGCTATTGGAACAGAGCTGGGTCTAAGTTGCTCTCTTTCTGAAGGCAGAATGAGAAGAGGGCATTTTCCATACCTTCAACAAGCCAATACTGAAGAGAACCTTCCCAAAATCCTTTGCACGTCATGCCATCCGCTCTGGATACCATCCTAAAGGTATTTTTCTATGGGACACCAGTGTTCTTCCCTTGACAATTTATTCTTGGTTCCCAAGCCTTCTCCTGTGCAATTGACAACGGCCTTTCCTTATCGATTCAAACCATATGATGTAACTTTACTCTCCTTGCTTAGCTAGTAAAACAAAGACATTATTTTATCTAACAAAAGCGCTTCTTTCACCTGCAACACAAAACATGAGAAGGTGGGGGGCGTGGCTAGCAGGCCATGATGGCGGTCGGAGGTTGTTAGAGCTCCGGTGCCGCCGGGAAGTCAACATCCTGTAACGGCCTCCACAGGGCCGCATAACATCTAGGAGGGGACAGCCCTGGATGCGCTGACCTCCCTGGCGACTTGGGCCGGATTTGGGGGTCTGGCGACTGTGGTGGCGGAGCGGCGAGACCCGGAACTGATGCGGCCTGGTCCTCTGTGAGAAGCCGGGACCTTGAGTTTGCGGCCGACCGGACCTGCCCGTGCTCTGGTGCAGCCTATACGGGGCTGACTGGTGCCCCACGGAGGACGGACTTCACTGTGGTGGCCCGACCGTTCTGAGGGCCCCAGGCGCAGCTGTGGGCTGTGGGGATCGACCGATGGGGCCCGGCGTTGCTGCGGCCTACTCCCCCTGGGGACGACCGGGGACTCAAGTTTGAGGCGCGCATACCTGCAGAGCGCCTGTGTCCAAAGACTCCGACATTGCCCTGGGCCGGACCGCGGCGGATCTGGACCCCTCGACGGCGTCGCGGGGAGTGGACGGTGGCGGCGGGGCAGGGACCCCCCCCCGGGACTTACTGCCTGCAGCGGCGCATTGCGCCCGATCGCTGCCCTGGACTGCACCGTGCGGAGGGATACGACTGGGGCGCGCACGGATAGAGGAGGGGGCTGGAATGGAGAACCCCGTGGCCCTGCTAGCTTGACCGGTGAGGGGTGCGGGGGCAAGGGGGGGCCATCACCTGAAGGCGGCCCCTGATATCGGGCCCGGATTCCTCCTGCTCCTTCCCCCCCTCCCCCCCTCAATTGGACCTCCCTCCTCGCATCTCTGGATCCTTTTGAGGGCGGCTGCGGTTGGCAGTGGAGCTGCCATTGATCGAGGGCTGGGCCCTGAGACGGTGCACGCCGCTTGCAGACGCCGTGGGGACGTTGGGACCACCTGGACTCTCGTGCTGCGACCCCGGAAGGAGGTGCCGCGGCATCTGAGGGGCGGTGAGAGACGACCTTAACACCCGGTGATCCGGTGGGAGAGGGGCACCTAAAGAGGCCGGGGAACTGCCTGGAGTGCCCCACGCAGACAAACGCGCCTGGCTGCTGGCCGCGCCTGACTGAGGCAAACATGGTCCGGAAGGGAGTTCGGACATTGGATGGGAAGGAGGGTCCAGCGAATACGGGACCGGCCCCGGGGGCCATGCAAGACGGGTTTGTGCTAACACCCCTTGACCAAGCCTCGGGCGGGGAGCAGCAAGCTGACAAGTTGGACTTGATCCTGCAAGAGATCAGAGACTCTCGACTGGCCATGGAAATGCAACTAGGCGCCCTCACTACTAATCTTTCTTTATTAAAAGCCGACCACTGCAAACTGGCTGACAAAGTGAAAGACCAGGGGGTGACGCTGGCGGAGATAACTCCGACGGTAGCAGATCACACTAACTCTATCAAGCAACTGCAAGAGCAAGTGACGACCCTCATGGACCGCGTGGAGGATGCCGAAGGGCATAACCAACGCAATAACATTCGCGTCATTGGGCTTCCGGAACGCAGTGAGGGGACCCGCGCAACGGACTTCATGGAGCGTTGGTTCCACTATCATGTCGCCCCGGAGGGCCTGTCGCCATTTTTCTGTGTGGAGCAGGCACACCGGATTCCTACGGAGAGGCCTAAGGCGGGTCAGCCGCCGCGACCACTGATCGTCAAGATCCTAAACTACTGAGATAGGGATATGCTCCTTCAGAAAGCCCGGGAGAAATCGGTCATTGAATATGAAAACCAGCGAATCTCACTATACTAATCAAGTACAAAGACAACGGTCCTACCACTTTGCAGTCAAGAAAAAGCTCCAGAAGGCAAACCTCCGGTACGCCCTGTTATTCCCGGCTCGCCTTAAGGTAATCTATGACAACAAGACCCACTGACGTGGAGGAGTGGTTGGAGGTGGTGGGAGTCGGGGCAACCCAAGAGGAGGCGTCCGGCGGCTCCAGGAACGGCTCAGATCGTAGGGGACGAACTTCCCCCACATCGTCGGCGCAACCCAGACGACGCAAGCCCTCTGTCGCACAACAGAGGGAAGACCAGATGACAGCCGTCAGCATGGTGGGCTCTTTTCGTGATGACCAAGAACTAATTAACACGGACACGGAAGACAGCACACTACATTCGGACTCTGAGCACAGCGTGATTCTGTTTCCGACTGTGATGCCGAGAGCGGCGGACGAACTACTGGATAATGGACGGGAGTAACGGCTCAACTTGGAGTGCCCTATGACTTTGTCTGACAGATATATGGCGAACACTCCACCCGACACACAGAGAGTATTCCTACTATTCCCCGGTGCATGCCTTACATACCCGATTAGATAGATTTCTGTGTACTACCTCCTTGGTGTCTAAATGCACGTCCTCAGATTACCTAGCTAAAACCTTCTCCGATCATAGGCCTCTGACACTTGACTTGCAATGGGGACGGGTGCCATCTCCGGTGCCAACCTGGAGACTTAATCCGCTACTGTTGCGGGATGGCCCCTTCCGTGAATCCCTGTCGGTCACCTTAGACAATTACTTTCGGGAGAACTGGGATTCAGTGACCTCTAACTTGACGGTGTGGGACGCTATGAAGGCCGAGATAAGGGGGGTAGACATTGGTCAGGTAGTGGGTGCTAGGCAGGAGATCCACAGGAAGCTGTGTGACGTAGAGACTCGCCTACAGGCCCTAGAGTCGGCAGTGGGTGAGCGCCCTGATCGCACGGGGGAGCTACGACTGAGTAATATAGAGCATGCCGAACTTTTAGAAACACTGGGAGTTATTGACCACAAAGACTACCTGCGAGGACAACAGGCTGAATGAGACAGATCGGGTGCTCTACTGGCTCAGCTGGTACGAGACAGTCCCGAGACCCCAGTGATTACACAAATTAGGGACAGCACGGGAGGGCTGGTGACTACACAGTCGGCCATAAATGACGCTTTTCGGGATCACCTTAGTACACTATACGCCTCCCCCCCCATGGAGGACCATGAGGAGATGGTAAACATTCTGAGGGACCTGCCTTTCCCAGTTTCGTCCCGAGCAGAGCAGGAGGAGGTGGGCGGACCCATCACACAGCAGGATATCAAAATAGCCATCCGCTCTCTTAACCGAGGTAAGACTCCTGGTCAGGACGGACTGCCGATAGAGTTTTATCAGACTTATTCTGCGACCCTAGTCCCCGTCTTGGAGAATATCTATAAGGAATCCTATAAAACTGGTCACCTGCCTAGCACGACGATGCAAGCCTCCGTTATTTCAATCCCTAAACCCGGTCGGGACACCCTTGATCTCGCCAATTACAGACCCCTCTCAATGCTCTCTACGGAGTATAAAATACTCAGTAAAGCTATAGTTCTGCGAATCCAGTCCAATCTTCCGGCTTTAATTCACCCGGACCAGTGTGGATTCCTGCCGGGGAGGAGCACGTCCCAAAACACGAGGAGACTCCACGCCCTTATGGCCGCGATGCCGCCGACTCTCCCTCAGGCCGGCTGTGTCGCACTGGATCTCCGACAAGCATTTGATTCCATGTCCTGGGCATTTATGTTTGAGGTCTTGAAAGGTTTTGGCCTCCCCGACGCCCTGTTACGATGGATCCGGCTGTTGTACACGCGCCCAACGACTAGGGCGCGCACGGATCGACACGTCTCCTCTAGTTATAACATATATCGCGGCACTCGACAGGGCTGCCCGCTGTCGCCCCTGTTGTTTGTCTTGACCCTTGAACCCCTGCCGATTGCCCTCCGGACCGGGATGGCTGAGAAGGGCATCTCCATCGGTGGCACGCCCAATTTGATATCAATTTATGCCGATGATATCCTTTTGTATTTCCGAGATCTGGAGGAGAATCATTCGGCCCTAGCGACCATCTTTGACCGGTTCGCAACTGTCAGGCCTGGCAATCAACCCGGCGAAATCGGTGGGGTTTTATTTTCATGACGGACAACGGCCAGCCTACATACAATTTGGCGCCTCCCAAATGCCGATAGCGCAGACTACGTTCAAGTATTTAGGCATAAATGTCTATAGACGATCGGACGACCAGATTGAAGGCAATATTCGGCGGGAAATTACCGGCCTCCGTAGTAGTGTGCAATTCTGGACGTCTCTGCCACTGTCCGTCATGGGTAGGATAGCCGTCTCTAAAATGGTCATGCTCCCCCGCATGCTTTATTATTTCGTAAACCTACCGGTTCTCCTCCCGCAAAATATTTTTAATACATTAAATACACTCTTGATCAACCTCATCTGGGGTTCTGGCCGGCGGAGAGTAAGTCTCAAGAAACTTCAATTGAGAACCAGACTGGGGGCCTAGGAGTACCAGACTTTCGCGGTTATTATTATGAGAGTCAATTACAATGGCTGTCTAGATGGGTGGCGGTTAGACATTTGCACGAAATCGGTTTCACCAGGCAACAGATGGCACGCGGAGAGCTGCACTCCTTACTATTTCCCAAGGCCAAGATACCCCGGGATTGCCAGCCTCTCTTGCATACCGCTCTGATATGCTGGCGGAAAGCTCTGACATATACGTCAACTACCCAGCCGATAACATCCCCCTGCTGGGAATCCCAACGCCGCAGGGTCGGCTGGCGCACCGTAGATTACAGCCCTGGATGGAAGTGGGCGCAGACAGAGTTGGTGACCTGTTTGGAGATGACACACTGTTAGATCATGCCTCCTTTGTGCAAGCCACAGGAGCCCCACCACGACTATGCATCCTACATGCCACGGTGACACACTACATTCGTACTACATGGGCCCCACTGCATAGTAAACCAGAGCAGCACGAACTAGTGCACCTACTTCACTACATGGGGACTGGGGGACACCTAGTACGGTGGTTATACACTGGCATTAGAGAACATGCTGCTACGCCTCTCACTTCACTGAGGAACACCTGGACGTTGGACACAGGGGAGGCTGTGAAAGATGGGGCCTGGAAGGTTGTTCTAGAACACCCTAGAAGAGTGTCCAGAAACGTGAAGTTTAAATTTATACAAGCTATGTTACTACATCGGGCATACCTTACCCCCCAAAGACTGCACAGGATGTTTACTGCCTCTTCCCATTGCTGTCCCCGGTGTCAGGCGGATGAGGCCGGCCTTCTCCACATGCTGTGGTCCTGCCCACGCATAGAAGGCTATTGGGAACAGGTCCGACACACACTCTACATTGCCACGGGCATGCAGATACCAGAGGGGGCGCTGCCTTGCCTGCTCGGACACAGGAAAACACCCAAAGGACATAAGGCCCCACTGAAGCTCCTGGACGTAGCATTGTTACTGGCAGTCAGGGCACTGACTATGAGGTGGAAATCTGCACGACCCCCAACTGTAGAGACCTGGCGATCTGAAGTATTGAAGTGGGGTAGGGCTGAGGGTGTAGTTCTCCGGAGGGAAGCGGAAAGGGGGCTACGGAAACACCCGATTCCACAGGATTGGGAACGATGCTGTTGGAGTTGGAAGACATGGATTTGACGCCCTCCCAGACGGAAACCGCGTAGCGGAGATGTCCGGGTGGGAGAGGGTGTGACCACGAATAGAGCCTTGTCCAGGGTGTGTACAGGTTCGCCAGTGGATGATGATCACATTTATTTAGATGTGTCAGTCCTTCGCCATTACTAGGCCCAGGAGTGCAACACAGACTATGCTGGGATGTCAGGAGACGTACAAACCGGGGTGGGATGTAGGGAGGGATGGGGATTGGCGCTGTCTTAAACTATGGGGCTACAGAAGTATACACGCTGAGGAATGATCGGGCACTGGCAGTTTGCACCCATTTGTAAAGAAATGATAATATTACGTGGAGTTGTCCAAGCTGTCATAACCGAATCGTATGGCCCCACCATGAGAGAAAATGAGTCAGTTGCCTACAGTTTCAGAGGGAGGAAATGAGAAAAGACTGTATGAGATGTATGATACATGTATGTACAATGAGATATCTGTTTGCAGTCGCAAATAAAGAGTTTTAAAAAAAACACAAAACATGAGAAAGAACACCTTCCACAGCACACATGAAATTCAAACTGTTAATCCTAAAACGAAAGCTTCCAGAGAAAATACATTTCAGGCCTACAAAATTCAGCTAACATAAGAAAATGGCATTTGAGCTTTACAAAATTGCATAGAAAAATAAGGCACTTTCAGTTAATATTTCTACCTACATGTAAACAACAAATTAATAAACATTTGATTAATGAATGATTGTCAGTTGCACAACACCAGTTTCTTAACGTTAATGTTTTCTGCCAGTTACATTCACATTCTACATTAATACTCCATGCGACTTTTCAATGGCCTAAATACACCACGTTCATGTTAACGCATTTCACAATTGTAGCACTTCACGTTAATACAACAAAGGATTATATGCGGGTGCACTCTACACGTGTCATTATAATGCACCTCTACAAATAAGATGCAATTTCTGCTACATCATTCTAAAACTGGTGGCCAAGATTATTTATCTCTTATAGTTATCGAATTCAGATTTTGTAATCTATGCAAAAGGTAGGTCAGTCTTTTATGTTATGTTTTTGTACTACTCTGTAACTCAGGTTCAATTTCTGCAAATCTCTTCTCCACCTTTAGTCTCATGCACTTAACTGGATGTTTCAAATGGCACCAACTGGTTCTTATTTAACTGATGATCCTACACAAAATGATTCAGTTCTGTTAGCCCTAGCCACAGACTCACAGAACGACCCCAGATCAATCAGATAGTAAGAAGTGGTGTAAGCAAGATCATGAAAGAGTTAAAGAGAAAGAGAAGACAGAGGATTAATGAACTCTACTTGAGCTTCCAGGGCACTCCAAGGGGTGCTCCTGTCTCTCCTTTTTAACTTGGCTGAGCGGAAGACCTATGTGTGCATGCATGCGTGCATGAATATTTGGGAGTGAGTGTTGTGAATGGATGTGTGTGCGTGTGTAAATGCAGGAGTTTGTGAGTTTTTATGTGTGCATTTGTACCCTGACCGCCCAACTCCCTGCTAAAAGAACAAGCCGCCACTGTATTTGGGCACTTTACAGGAGCACCAGAGACATTACATAAGTTTGGGTTACTTTTTTTAGGCACGGGGAGATTAAGGTGTTTGCGCAGGATCAAATTATGTTGATTCGATGCGGAACTCAAACCTGGTTCCCCAACTACATAGCTGGCAGCTCTGGATGGAACTCTACATCCTTTCCCATTGTTGCGGTTGTAGTGATAAAGTTGTACTGTTAGCTGCTGCTCGAACATAAAGAAAACACCAGTGCTGCGAATATGCTTTTGGCCCTTTGAATCACCACAATCTCTCACTCAGTTTTGTCACTGGAACAAAACAATTACATGCTATCTTTAGCACTGTATCAAAAGAGCCTTCTGCCCAGACATGCTATTTGAATATCATGTTTGCAGAATCTTGACAGCTACTATCTGTCCATAATAGTGGCCAAGTCCCAGCCTCTATAATAGCTTTCTTAATGTTGTTATGACGCATGACTTAATTCAAATGCAAATTATTGGTATTAGAAACATTCAGTCAAGAACAGCAAGGTTTTCAAATATGAACCTGAAGCAGGCCGAGGTATCCCTGTTAGGTAAGAATAAATTACTTACCTGTAATCCTAGTGCTCTTCCAGGGGGATACTCATCAAAGTCATAAGCACTGAATACTCCCACCCACGTGCGGGAACCCCGGAGCAATAACAAATAATATGCATATATCTACATATATATATATATATATATATATATATATATATATATATATATATATATATATATATATATATATATATATATATATATATATATATATATATAAATATACATATATATATATATATATATATATATATATATTCACTGAAAAAACCATAGGTTATAGACCATATATAGTTAGGAATTAGCATTTACAAAACCTTGAAAATTCACTGAAAAAACCATAGGTTATAGACCATATATAGTTAGGAATTAGCATTTAAAAAACCTTATTTTACTCACACAAAACCATTGAAATTCCATATATAGTTAGTTGTACTAACTATATATCGCGCACCCGCAATCCACTGCTGATCATGTCACATATTACATCATTCATGACATGGTCAGTGACATCACTGATGACATCACTGATGACATCTCAAATGACATCACTGATGACATCACTGATGACATCTCAAATGACATCACTGATGACATCACTGATGACATCTCAAATGACATCACTGATGACATCACTGATAACATCTCAAATGACATCACTGATAACATCTCAAATGACATCACTGATGACATCTCAAATGACATCACTGATGACATCTCATTTGACATCAATGGTCACATCACTGATGATATCATTCATGTGACAATACAATGCATCTCCTCACACTTTAATATAACCTCTGTTACACCCAGTGTTAAATACAGAATATATTTTTTTAAACAATTGACACACCAATACTAGTTACTACATACGCACTCACTGATTCCTACGTCTACACACACATTCACTCATTCACCCATACAATCATTCATACATACAATCACTCATCTTTACAACACTATCATATGCACTCATACACCCTATACAGACACTCACACTCTGCCACTCATCCTTGGAGTTACTCACACACCTAGTCAGTCCTGTAAAGAATCAATCACACTTCCATTTTCTAATCTATACAGTTAAACATAGAGTACCTTACATTTTCAAACATATTCTAATACATACTTACTCTCTTATAAATCATTGATACAAGAACACATTGATCTGCACAGAGTCACACATCTCCCAGCCAGCCACACACACACTCAGTCTCCCATACAAATACTTGGACAATCAATCAATAACCCATATAGTTACTCATATAGCTACTGATCAACACATGCAGCAGTTTACAGAATACCAGACATAATGATGCACAAATTAAGACAGTTTAGTCACTAACCTATGCATTCAGTGAGACACATTTAATCACTCACTCATACAGTCAGTCACGCACCTACTAAAACCTTCATTCAGACACTTATACATCCACTCATTCAGTTGTGATGTGATGTCATCAGTGATGTCATTTGAGATGTTATCAGTGATGTCATCAGTGATGTCATTTGAGATGTCATCAGTGATGTCATCAGTGATGTCATTTGAGATGTCATCAGTGATGTCATCAGTGATGTCATTTGAGATGTCATCAGTGATGTCATCAGTGATGTCACTGACCATGTCATGAATGATGTAATATGTGACATGATCAGCAGTGGATTGCGGGTGCGCGATATATAGTTAGTACAACTAACTATATATGGAATTTCAATGGTTTTGTGTGAGTAAAATAAGGTTTTTTAAATGCTAATTCCTAACTATATATGGTCTATAACCTATGGTTTTTTCAGTGAATTTTCAAGGTTTTGTAAATGCTAATTCCTAACTATATATGGTCTATAACCTATGGTTTTTTCAGTGAATTTCATTGGTTTTTTAAAAGCTAATATCTATAGCTGTAAAATTTATTCTTCTTTAAATCCAAAAATATATTTTATATGTTTATTAATAATTTTTTTTAAATATTTTTTTTGTTTCGCTCCCGGTCCGCGAACCGGGAAGCTTCCCGTTAGCTCACTTTGATTCCGCGACCCGGTCCGCGAACCGGTAAGAAATCAACATAGTGACGGTATCGCGTTGCCGCGTAATGCGTCTTATGACGTACTGCGTTAGCGCACCCGGAAGTGCCCCGGGGCGCGGACCGAGGCGCGAAACGCAGCTCCCCGGAAGCGATCCGCGGCGCGAAAGCGCGACGTATCGCGTTGCCGCGAAATGCGTCTTGTGACGTATCGCGTTAGCGCACCCGGAAGTGTCCCGGGGCGCGGACCGAGGCGCGAAGCGGAGCGACCCGGAAGCTAACCGGGGAGCGTTCCGCAGCGCGTAACATGAGCGTGAGAGGTCATGTGACTTGTTAATAAAACTTTTCATTGGTTCATTTCACTTTTGGTTTCATAATGATGGAAGGCTAGGTCAGGTGACCTAAAAATAACACTTTTCATTGGTTGAGAAGTATTGTTTTTTCCCAAATGATGAAAACCCCTCCTTCTTTCCTCACTCTGACTTTCATCATTGTGAGAGGAAGACCTATTTTGCTTGTTGGAAAATGGCTTCATTGGTTGCTTCAGCTGGTGGACCCCCACCACCACCACCACCTCCTCATGGGAAGAGAGGACCACCTCCCCAGGTGATTACCAACACTGAGGAGGAAGATGAAGAAATGGATGAGGAGGGAGAAGAACAACAGTTCTTAGAAGAGTTGCCCCGGGTTTCCAGAAAGAAAGCCAGTTTCATCTGGCAGTTTTTTTCGATGCCTCGTGGCCAAAAAAAAGTCAACGCGAGGTATGTCACCTGCCTCATATGCAAGGAACAATTGTCCAGAGGGACGGACAAAAAATATAGCTATGGAAATCACACAATGCACAGGCACATGACAAGGAAGCATCCCCTAAATTACAGCCGGGCGGAAATAAGGGATATGCAGGACAATCCAAGACCAACTCCTGTGGCCAGACCAACAATACCGATTTCTCTAACACCAGAAGAGGCACGGGAAACTGTGCCAAATATTCAAGAAAATTTTGGGCACATGATTCACTTATGTATGCACTGTCGTGCATTATTAGCTTGTGGCAACATGAGCATCAATGCACTCAACCTGGCGTATGAACACCATGATTGCCCTAACCGCCCCCAGTAATTTTTTTTTGCTCCTGTTGAGCCCTTTTCAACGCCTGTTTTTTGTTGTTTCCCCCCCAAAAAAAAACCAAAAAAAATATAAAATCGTTCAAAAAATACAAAAAAAACAAAAAATGTTCAAAAAAAAAAAAAAATATATAAAACAACAAAAATATAAAAAAAAAAAGTTCTTTTCAGAACTACCTTCCCTTTCAAAAAAAATTGCTAGAATGTTTAGCACTCTGGCAAGCTCTATTTCTTTTGGTTCGCTTCCGGGTTAGCTTCCCGGTACGCGGACCGGGAGCTAACCAAAAAAAAAAAAAAAAAAAAAAAGTGTAAGTATAAGGAAAGTAAACAGAGAGTGATGTTAAAAGAAAGACAGCTATAGGGAGTAAAGAAGAGATACTGTTTAATAGATCTATTTACCGAAGAAAAGACAGAAGAGGGTATAATTGTGAAAAACAAAATAGATAACGAAGTGAAAGAAAAAAAAGAGAGTATAACATTAACAAAGAAGAGTTTCTTGGAGAATGTGAGTGAATGTTCAAAATAAGATTAAAACATGAGGAATAACAGAGAGAAAAAATAGAAAACAGAAAACAAAAAATAACAGAAAAAGATTAATTGAAACAGCAAAGAAATGTAATTAACATAGAGCCATATCATCAACATAGGCAATAAAAGTTTTGCAGCTTTTATTGGCAGAAATGTGTCGCTAAAGCTGCTTTTGTGGCAGAAAACTGCCACTAAAACCACTTTTGCACCAGTTTTCTGCCAATAAAAAGAGCAATAATTTTATTGGCTGTGTTCATAATATTCCCCTTAGTGTGCTTCAACTACACAGAGAAAGCATTATGAACAAGTAGTGATAGAGTGATCAGTCAAAGACACTAAGAGTAATAGAGACGCAGTGAGTGAACAAGAGTGAGGAACTATGAGAAGAGAGGGACTGAGAAAAAGAGTGGAAGGAGTTGAGTAAGTAGGTAATAGAGAACGGAATGAGGGAAGTAGCAAAGGCAGGAAACTGAGGGTTAAAGAAATGAAGCAGTGGAACTAATAGTAGTTAAATGTGATAGAAATGTAACGAAAAGAGTACAAAATATTTACCTTATAATTGTCGTTAAATTACTCACTTTTTGTTTTTATACTTTCAATCTGTGAAAGAGAGAACAAACATTTGAAAAATATTAAAACATGTATTTAAAAATTAGAAAAGACAAGGGAAAAGATTGAAGGACAAACAGTTTTTCAACAACTTTGACACTTACAGAAGCTTCTGCTTCTCCAGGCCCCCTACACAGTCCTAAAGATATACATTTTAAACTAACAGTATCTTGATGCAGATGAAGTGAGGCCTATCTTAAAACATGGTGCATCTTTTGCATTGCTGTTGTTTCAGAAAAGTGTCGCAAGACACTAACATTTTAAATAATTGCTTCAGGATGCCAATAAGATGTCTACTATCCAGAGGTTTGTTTGAGGTGAGGCCTACTCAGGGTTGCAGATGAGATTTACACTTGTTGAAGAGTACAGAGGAGATAATACATGTGAAGGTCTACCAATGAAGTGAGTCATGTCCACTGCACTCTTCAACAAAGTCCAAACCTCCTATGTTTCCCTGGACAGACCTAAACTTGATCTGCACAATGTGATTCGTAATGATAGGAAACACAGGTGATGTAATTGAAATACGTGCAATTTATTTTGCTCATTTCACAATCACATCACTTGTGTTTCCTTTGCTTAGGTATCTCATTGTGCAGATGTAGTCTAGCATATGAAAGAATACGCAGAAGTGCAGCACTGCATGCAACAACTTTGACACTTACAGAAGCCTCACCTTCTCCATGCCTCCTACACAGTTCTACATATACATCATAAATGCAAACAGTACAGAATTAATTATACATGTTAAATGGTTTATTTTTGCTGTTCTCAGAATGTATCAAAATTCACTAAAAACAGTGACTTGAAGGTATTCATCATATAACAGCGGGGAAAAAAACACAATCAAAATGATTGTGTTTAAAAAACCCATACAACATCAGAAATCAAAATTTAGAACTCCTTAAAGTTAACTTACTTTCCATGACGTCCAAGGATGTCCTATGAACAGCTTACACTCTTTTGTGCTGTTATTACTTTCAGCCCGCCACTTTCTGAAAGAAAATCTCCATCGTTTTTAAAAACACGTTACATGCAATAAATGACTTCTTGCTCTCTACCACAAGTTTCCACAAGGCCAAATCTGGTCAGAGCCATTTATAACTCTTGGATTTCTTGTAAGCCAATCCCGTCATTTGGCATTTCCGCAACTTTCAGAATTAAAATGTTGAAGATCATTTTCACAATCCTGGAATAGTAATATCTTCCCCTTCTTGCTCAGTCATGTTCTACATTTCCTATGACACTGATACTGCTTACTATGAAGCAGACTTACACTACCTCTATGACTACTACAATTATTTAATTCTCTACATCACTTTTAATCACAAAGCAATGTAAAACAGTAGACAGCATTGCAGACTTACATTCCCTCTACTCCATGTTTTGATTGGCTGCTTCAATTAGCTTATAAAAAGAAACAGTTTTTCTGAACTCATTCAAAGTGCACGTATTTCTCCATGACGTCCAGTCCTATGGTTAGAAGTTATGTCTCTGAACTACACTTATCCTCAAGGCCAAATTGTGTAGGAGCCATTATAACTTCTTGAAATTCCACAGAGCACATCCCGAGATTATTTCCCTAAAATTTTGGTTTTAAAAACACCAGGTAAGAGTTTTTAAGGTCATACGGCAATTTTTTTTTGAAAATTAAAACAGAATCATTGCAGAATGACCAGCCATTTCTAGACTTTAAATAAGCTGTGTAATGTCCTGATGTTATTGAAGGGCCGTCATGATATATAATTGCTGCAGTTACAAAAGTCCTTCCTGATATTGACAACTGCGAAGCTACAAAATTTTTAATTAAAGTTGTCAATTTTGTTCCATCAGGCCTACATCGTTGGAACATTAAAATGACATACTGGCCATATGTTCGTATAAATAATGTGGACATCATTTCAGATTTACATTGGCTACACTCCATGTTGTGATCAGCTGCTTTTACTAGCTTATTAAAGGAGACTGATTTACTGTCTGGCAAAGTTAAATATATAAATCTTTCTGAGTCTACACTAGTAGTACTTGATACCATACAGTTCTCGCAGTCATGCTGCCATTGATAAGAAAGCCCAAACAGCTGATCTACATCTACACCTTCAGCATGTAATACATCAAGCATATACATTAAAAACTCCTGACAATCTTGCTGAATATTTTGAGAGAATTGTGTTTGGCCTGAACATCTGTCTAACAGATTTCGAATTTCAGACACACTTTCTATGTTTCTTCTATCAGTGCTACATTTCTCTAACACAGAATTTAACAAACTGCAAAATCTTTGATCAGAATTGACCACAATCTCTTCTTTTACATTTTCTAGAGAAAACAAAACATTAACCACTACATTAGCATAGCAGTTGACACCAGAACTGTTTTCAAATTGAAAACCAACAACATCTTCAACAGAATCCTTTTTGTTTCTGCTAGTAATTTTAGGTTCATCGACTTTTCGTCTTTTTGCTACAACCTCCCCAGTATTGGTCACATTTCTTCGTTTCCGGCCTACCACACGTTTCTCAAACAAAGGATACTGAGGCAAATGTGGCGCATACTCTCTTCTTAACCTATTGTATTCCTTAACACAATCTAGATCAGCACAAATGTTTGTGACATCACACTCAATCAAGTACAATCCCGATAAAGTTCTAACTCGTGACAATGCCACATATGCCATACCCTCCTTGAACACAGAACTGCCAATATTCACCAATGCACTGTCTACACTTAAACCTTGCGATGTATGGATTGTCACCGCATATGCCAAGCAAACAGGAAACTGCTTACGGCGAACATATAAGTCTTTTACAAGCAAAAATCTAGCAGAACAACGAGCAATTAGCTGTACTTCCTCAATGCCATCAAATTTAATTTTTAAAAATTCAATTCCATCTCTATTTCTGTATTTCACAAAATCAACAACATTACCCATTGATCCATTTACCAGACCTCTTTCAACATGTAAATTCCTTCTTAAAATTATACGGCAGTTCAAGCACACATTCAGAGTCTTTTCAAAACCTGCAGTTTTAGATATACTCTTCTCTAATGAATCCAATTTTGTTTTCAGATTCTCAGACAAAATAATTGTTGATCCCATATGCTCTACTCTGTCAATAGCTTCCAGTTTCACAATCTCTTGCTTTTCTAAATGCAACATTTTGTTGTTAAATTTGGCACATTCTACAAGAGTTGGCATCAAACATATTCCAGATTTCTTCTCAGTAATTTTCTGAAAAATATTCTCAGGCACAACATCTTGTTCTGGATATAAATTTGACAGTAATCGTGCATGTAAAGCTTCTTTCCCATGCTCGGTCACTTTTCCAATTCTAACATCTTGTAGAATAGTCTTGTAAACTTCATCCTTCGCCTGACGCATATTTTCATGCAGTTCAGCATAATTGAAGTTTAACCATATATTGACGTTGCCAATGCTGCCTAGGCACTTCCTGGTATCTTCATGCGTGAGCATTTTGAACACAGGTTGCCCTTTCACTGGTGTCAGCTGCAGAAGATCTCCGAAAACAATGATGTGTTTGCCACCAAATAACACATCATACTCTGTTTTGAGAACTTCTTGCATTCTCAAATGCACAAAGGCAAGCATGACATTGGAAACCATGCTTACTTCGTCAATGATAAGAAGTTTCATTTTCCTCAAGATTCTTGAAACTTCAAAACAAGCATCTCCAGATAGCTTGTGATATTGTAATTTGTTGTCATGCTCCACTGGCAGCATCAGTAAACGATGTAAAGTAATCCCTTTAATATTATGTGCTGCCAGTCCAGTTGGAGCAGTGACAACACAAGACAGCGATGACTCTGTCCTTTCCTGCAAATAGCATGAAATTGCTTTAATGAGGAAACTTTTTCCAGTTCCCGCTTCTCCACTCACGTACAGTCGGACAGGCTTCAACGACGTACATGAGCACTCTTTCTTATCATGACTTAATCCATGATCAATTTGCATGGTAACTTCGTCATATATTTTCCTCTGCTCAACGTTGAGTTGTCTTTCCAACTCTTCTAAGTTAACCGCATCCTCTTGAGCATGTGCCATGGCTCTTTCCACTTCATTCATAGCAGTGGCAGCTTCATTTTCGATAACAGGTCCTCCTAGTGGATCCTGACTCAATGAAGCAGAACTCTGACTGTCCTGAGAACTGTCTCTGGCAATCTCGGCTGCAATCGTTGCTTCCTGCTCAATTTCCGCATTCAACATTTCTACATATTTGGGAAAAGCAGGACATTCTATGGTCTCCTTGGCGGCATTGAAAGAGTCTTCGTAACAGAGGAAATCTCCAAGCAGTTCCTCTTCTGCACGCCAAGGCTTGAAAAGTTGCAAAAGTGCTAAATAGAAAAACTCCTTTTTTTCAGGAGATTCGCCACTCAATTTTCGATGGTTTACCAAGTGGCATTTTCTTTGCTTGACCAGACATCCCTCACTTCCTATTACAGCATACACTCCTTTCTCAGTATCTTCTTTGATGTTCCTCTTGAATATGTAATTTTGAAGAACCTCATACAGACAAACATTCTCGAGGTGAATGCTTCGATTTGGATAATATGTATCCAACATGTTGGTCTTCAAAATGTCGGTACTGTTTGGCTCCTTTTCCGCCAAATACTCAATTTCCCGCACAGGTTTGAGAACTCGATTACGCGTTGCAGCAAGACCAAGACTCGCCCAAACGATACTCCTGGACTTGGCATAGAGACTTGCTGAAGACAACCGGTCAGAACATTCGTACGCTCCGATTTCTCGATGCGACAACATCTTCAGACTGAAACTGTACAACTTCTTGCTGAGGCTCTTTTCATGGGAAATGTCCTCCCACATATCCTTCAATTCTGTCTTCTCTTTTTTGGTGATGTAAGACGTCACATACCGAGCCACAGCCATACAGTTATCAGCCACAAACTGTATATCCATGTTAGCATTCCACATGGACAAAATCACCGGGTTGTAGTCGTTGATGTACTTGGACTCTTCGTTCCTCTTCAAATTGTACGTGTTTTTAGGTGATTTCTTCATGACATTGTGTCGCAGCGAAGACATCAAACTGTTTACTCTTCCTTTAGAAATCACCGGTCGTGGAAAGCCGAAACGACATTTAGTGTAGAACTTGTCCTTGTTTCGGAATTTACGACGGCAGTACTTTCCACATCGATGGCTTTGGAAACGCAGAACTTTTTCTCTTAGGCTTTTCTTCTCCTTTGCGTTTGGAACAGCACACGTAGAATACTGTTGGATGAAACTCATCACTGAGTCTTCTGGATCCGTTCCAAATTTAGGTGCATCCTTGATCCACAGCAACATATGTATATGAGGAGCACCTCTTGCTTGGTACTCCTTTCTCCAGAAGAAATCCAACACCTCTCCAAGAGGTGGATTCTTCTTATTCATGATGAAAGACATCATAGCTTCAAATCTATGATTGAAGTACCTACATACATTGACTGGATCCAAAGAGCACAGTTCTCCGGGTGTCTTGAATTCGATGTTATCTATGTTAGCATTTGCCTCTCGTAGAAATTCAAGTAAGTCTTCCCAGCCATACTCGGCACAGCTCAGAGTGAGGAACCATGTGGGAGTACCTAAGTTCCTCAGCATACATTTTAAATCACCATGACGACGGTACCAGTACTCATTAGTACCACGCTGACACGCCATGAGATTAATCAGGTGAGAATCCAAAATACTGTCTTGGACATTGACTTTATCCATAAAGTCACTTGCCGAGATGTTTTGCATGTGTATACCACTTTTCAAGATGTGGTTCACTGCATATGACAGTCCAGACAGATCGCTTTCAAACAGGAGATGAAACAAATAGGGAATGCATTGTCGAAACCTAGCATCTCCTGCATACAATCGCAAAGTCCGGTATTCAGAAGCAGGAATTTGATGAGGTCGCTCATCATATCTTCCTCCCTGACCTGTTGGAAAAAGCTGTGGGAAACACCGAGCTTCCAAACTTTCCTCCCAAACACTAATGGGACTCCCTTTGGCTTGTTTCATTTGAAACAACTCAATAGCATTCCCCATGACTTCCTTGGAATGCAAAGGATGAACACTATAATGTTCATATATTTCTTCACTAGTAGAGGGTTCTACTTTCTCAATTTGACCAGCACACAAATCGCTATCCTCTTCCTCACTTACTTCCTCTTCTGCAACATATACATTCTTATAGTATTTATTATGTTTTTTCAAATACAATGTTGCCTTTTTAACTTTCCTAACATCTACTAAATCTTGCCATATTTTCTTATTCTTTGTCGGAACCCCATTAACTAAGATAACCAGAGGTTCCTCTTCCACTTTTTCTACTCCAATTGTGTTAATGTTTTTCTTCAAATCTAGAGGCAAATAAACAACTCTTCCCTTTAATCCTCTCTGTAAATCTGATGGAGGCAATTTCCCTGTCTTTGGCTCCATTCTTACAATAGCCTGAAAGGGATGGATACTTTGAATCAAAATAGATTCATAAGTATTTAAATCCTTCAATTCAGAAGGAATCTCAACCAATTCCAGATTATTATGAACTGCTCTAGCAGGCATCTGGTTTTGATTTAATTTGCAACAACAATAAGTACACACACGTTGATCGAATCCCAAATCAAAACAATTTTCTACCATCAAGTATGTTGCAAAATCCTTCCATTCACTATTATTTTCCCTTTCACTTTTTGCATATAAATCCACTAACTTAGTCTGATTCTTATAATAAGTGCGTCGACAACACACACAAGTGAAATTAGTCCTCTCACTTGATTTCACCTCAAACGTCGCAATTTCCCTTTGGAAATTATCTGTACTGGAAACCTGTACACTATCTTCCACATGACCCTCTTCTTCTTGCTCAATTTCAACATTCTCCTCTTTACTTCCAAAGTAACAAAACTCAATTTCTTCACATATATTCTTCACATCTATTTCAGAACCATGCAAAAGAGCAGCGCATAATTGTTTAAGCATAATTGCTGGACTCTTAGCATAATAAAACATTCTAACTAATTTCCTCACTTTATTATGATGCACTGCTAGCATCCTGAAATGATGAAAAACACTCTGGCATACTCTCCTGGAAAGACAAGCCAGTGAATGACCATGCAAACCTGTCACTTCTCTTACTCTGCAAGGATCTAATTCTTGCAACAACCTTATTTTCTGCTTCAAACTTTTCTTATTAAATGACCGTACAAAATCACAAAGCAAATTGATGGAATCCTGTCGCACACTGCAAATACTACTACACTTCCAGGTGTACACAGGACCCTTAGCACGTCTTCCTAAAACCTCATTACCTAACACCTCTTCTGCCTCTGTTGTCACAAGTTTTTCTTTTTCAACTGGACAACCATCTTTCACTTCATAAGCACGACCACTGGTGTCAACTGCATGCACCAAATCATTATCCTGGAAATAACTCTCCTCATTAAAAAATGCCTCAGAGCTTGAACTATGCATCCATTCTCCAGAAAAAACTTCACAAAAATTACTACGATTAACTATTCTCTTCCATCTACTATTTCTTTTGAAATCATAAATTGCCTTGTTTAGCTTCCTAATTCTATTGATTATCAAAATAAATAACTTACGTTTAATTTCAAATGTCTGATCAATAACTTTCTCAACTTTTTTTTTTCTCTTATAAAAAACCAGTTTCTGTTGACCTTTCTTAATATTTTTTAACAAATTGCCAATTATCCTGTTGCGGAACATTCGTTTACGAATCTCCCTAAACTGTTGTTTCCTTCTACTATCATGCACAGAGTTATCTCTTGCTCTAGCAGTAACATTTTTGATTGGCCTTTCCTTTCCATTTGAATTCCTTCTCGTTTTATGGACTGAAACATTTTCTGTAGTAATATTTTTTTTACTACACATATTTCTTATGAAATATTTTGTGCTCTTACCCGGTGCTTTCTTCGTGACTTGACAAATCTTTTTGTTAGAGGACTGCTGCTTATTTTCTTTCACCTGCTGTCTTTGACGTTTTGCAGCCTTTCTCTGTCTTTCTATTGTTGGCATGGTGAAATCTTGAAATGATCTGCAGTTGAATCTGTGGTAAAATATAATAAAAAATGTTATTAACCATTATTACCAAACAGTAAAACAATAACAGTGATCAAAAACTTAACACACTACTTGACATTTTAAATAGAAGATTTTTTAGTCCTTGCAAATTTACAATACAGAAATAGCAGAAAAGAAATGACATTTATATTTATGTTACCTATGCTATTTTATATGTGAATCTGATCTAATTTTATGAGCATATTTTAATATTTTATTGAAGACACTACACATAACCTGCTTTTGAAGGTGTCTTTATTTTTAAATTAAACGGTTTACCTTTTTACTTTTTATTAATTATAAATTTTAAAAATAAATGTTTATATTTCCATAGGCTCAAGCAGGTCAGCTTCCCATCCTATGTCATATAATTCGGACAAATCTGCATCCTCATCACGCTCTTCTTCATCCTCAGGATTTAAATCATCCAAGGGATCAACATCCACTGATGTTTCAATTACAAGTTCAATGATGAGGTCAAAATCAACTGATTGCAGATAATCGCTCATGTTGAGGTTGTCTTTATCTTTAAAGAAAGATAACAACAATGAGATGTTGCAGAGTAAGAGACAAATCTCAGAGATTATAATAGTAAAATTGTTTAACAAGAGTAATATTTTGCAGCTATTATTTAGCCATGTCCAACAATGCTGAGCAGGTGAAGACTATGTCTAAATTTTCAGTGAACAGGACTCATCTCTTCTTAACCTTGGATAAGCCTCACCGACTCTGTGTGTCCTGCACATACTTAAATGTAAAGGGGCAGATTTATGTTAAATGGCACATCCCCAGGCATGCACCAGTTAACGTGCACCACTACTCTGCCACCCATGGTGTGCCGTATTTACAATCAGATAGGAGAAAGCTTCGTCAAAACCCTGCGCCTGCTTTAAGCAGGCATAGGTCTTGACGCAACATTGTGGAGATGGGGCACCCCTGAGCCTTGCTTGAGCTGCATCGCACTTGCGATACAACTCCAGCAATCACTACCTTTACAGCACAGATACGTCACGCATCTGTGCCATTTTTGCCCCATGATGCCCCGCATTCTAAATGCAGCACACCATGGGTGGCGGAACAGCGGCGCAGGATGACTGACACATCCCTGGTGATGCACCAGTCATCATAAATCTATCCCTAAGCTTCTTATCTTGTTACAGATATAACGCCATATGTAGCATGAAACTATTTTGCATTTCCTAAATAGCGAATTTTAAGGAATAAATAGCAATTCTTTACCATTCCTAATTTGCAATGAGCAAATTGCTAATTGCAAGTTACCCATTCATTTCCATGGGCTAGGAGGCTCATAGAAATGAAGGTTTGATTTGCGATTAGCAATTTGCTCATCACAAAATAGGAATTTTTTCAAGCGTGCAGGGGTATCTCAAGAACACCTTGCTGCACCCCTGAAAAAGAAATTTGGGGGCATATGGCACACATACATGCCCTAAGGGCATGTATGGGCGTCATATGGGACCTTTTGTTTTTTGGAAAAAAATGCTTTTTGAAAAGAATTCGCAAATTACCACAAACTAGAAGTTGGTGGTAGTTTCCAAATCCTTAATATCATTTTTTACATATTTTTTGTTTGATACATTGCATTTAAGGAATCGTAAAATTTGCAAATCCTTCAGTGCAATCGCAAAATAAGGAATAGCAAATTTTGAATTAAGGACATTTTAAGTCATTTCCACATGTGCAGTGTTTTCAAATTATGATTTGAAAATCGTTTTTGGGGAAAAGTAATGGTTTGCAAATTTATGACAAGGACATAATGGTGTATGCTTCTCTATAAGGCATTTCAGTGTCTCTGATGTCATTTTTCCCATATTACATTATAAGACCTTTCCCCATGTAGCACATTCCATGTAAATATGCTCCCACCTGTGCATGGCGAATTTAGATTTTGACTGTTTGAGTCACATAGCCATGTTAAAAGTGACCCAAAAAAATTGCAAACGTTTTAAAAAAACACATTCATGTGTCTTAAGGACATTTTAAGTCATTTCCCCAATGGACAGTGTTTTCTAAGTGGCGCAAAAGAGGCATACACCTATCATAAATCTGTCCCTAGCATTTTAAATGATTAATTCAGGATGACAATAAGATGTGGCCTATCCAGAGGTTTGTTTAAGGTGAGGCCTACTCAGGATTGCAGATTAAAGTTACGCCTGATGAAGAATACAGAGGACATAATACATGTAAAGCTCTACCAATGAAGTAAGTGATGTCCACTTCATTGCGCCAGTCATCATAAATGTATCCCTAAGCTTCTTATCTTGTTAGACATCAACCGCCATATGTATCATATAACTATTTTGCATTTCCAAAATAGCGAATTTTAAGGAATAAATAGCGATTCTTTACCATTCCAAATTTGCGATGAGCAAATTGCTAATTGCAAATTACCCATTCATTTCCATGGGCTAGGAGGCTCATATAAATGAAGGTGCAATTTGCGATTAACAATTTGCTCATCGCAAATTAGGAATTTTTCCAAAGGTGCAGGGGTGTCTCAATAACACCCTGCTGCACCCCTGAAAAAGAAATTTGGGGGCATATGGCGCACATAAATTTTAACAACATTCCTTTACCTCAAAAACGATTTTCAAATCATAATTTCAAAACACTGCACATGGGAAAATTACTTAAAATGTCCTTAAGACACATAAAAGCGTTTTTTGATTGCCTTTGCAGCATGTTTGTATCACTTTTAACATGGCTATGTAACACAAACATTCAAAATCTAAATTTGCCATGCACAGGTGGGAGCATATTTACAAGCAATTTGCGCCACAGAGAAAGGTCTTACATTAAAATGGGAAAAATAACATCAGGGACAGTCAATTGCCTTATAAAGAAGCATACACCATTATGTCCTTGTCATAAATTTAAAAACAATTCCTTTTCCCCAAAAACGATTTTCAAATCATAATTTCAAAACACTGCACATGGGAAAATGACTTAAAATGTCCTTAAGACACATGAAAGCGTTTTTTGATTGCCTTTACAGCATGGTTGGGTCACTTTTAACATGGCTATGTAACACAAACATTTAAAATCTAAATTTACCATGCACAGGTGGGAGCATATTTACAAGCAATTTGCGCCACAGAGAAAGGTCTTACATTAAAATGGGAAAAATAACATCAGGGACAGTCAATTGCCTTATAAAGAAGCATACACCATTATGTCCTTGTCATAAATTTAAAAACAATTCCTTTTCCCCAAAAACGATTTTCAAATCATAATTTCAAAACACTGCACATGGGAAAATTACTTAAAATGTCCTTAAGACACATAAAAGCGTTTTTTGATTGCCTTTGCAGCATGTTTGTATCACTTTTAACATGGCTATGTAACACAAACATTAAAAATCTAAATTTTCCATGCACAGGTGGGAGCATATTTACAAGCAATTTGCGCCACATAATTCATAATTTTCTCCTTAAAGCACACTATTCTCTATCTAAATTAAAGAAATATTTTCTCACCTTAGCAAATACTTTGAGTTTGAAAACAGTCTCAGAAACACACCAATTTGTCTTCAGCAGAGCAAAAGGTATGCACTCCAGAGTCTGCAGCTATCAAAAGCACAGAAATGCTGTAATTCTTCACACATATCTCTCATGTCACCCAATCAAAACTCTTCCCTCACTTTTTTCAAATGAAAACCCTTTCCCCCTCTGCCCCCTCTCTGGTTTTTTTGCATAGCAACCACCTCTTGGAAGACCTCTGGTGTTTGCAAGTTCACACAACAATGTTGCAATTGAACTCTGAACTCTCAGTGCACCTGCATATCCAGTGCATTCTTTCATTTAATGATTTTTTATTGACCACTCAAAATACATCTTTCAAAGAACACATCCGTGCACCCTAACTTTCTGTTTTCAGCAATCAAAATCCACCAATCACTGTTACTGCTTCATGAACACAGAAACTCCACAGTTTTTTTTCATTTTACACTCTCATTTTTTCAACTGCCATTTCATTGCCACACTTCATCTGACTGCAGGAGAACCTTCTCTCACCATGTTTTCTGTCTGGATTGTTGGACATAGTTATATTCACTGGGCTCAAAGGTACGTTGAAAACAGGAATTTACCTAACCTCAATTTACAAGATGTGGAAATTAAGTGGTTTGGCCACAGAGGATTAAAATGTCACCAATTGATACCATTGGTGAAAACCTTTATGCATTTGCCCAAACCTGACCTGTTAATTGTGCACTGTGGAGGTAATGACTTGGGCACTTTGACTGGTGTAGGTCTGGAAATGCTTTTAAAGGACACCTTTGAGCAATTAATGGCACTTTTTCCTCAGACTGCCTTGGTATATTCAAATATATGCCAAAGACAGAAATGGAGGTGGTCAAACCAATTTTGTCCACAAATTGAGAAGTCGAGGAAGCATGTAAACAAATCTGTTTCAGCTTACATGAGAGACCATGGAATGGGCTCCCTGTACAACAATAACTTGCGTTACTACATGCAAGATATCTACAGAGGAGATGGAGTTCACTTCTCAGATGAGGGCAACAGAATTTTCACTCTGAATTTAAGAATGTGCATTGGTACCTACTTATAAGTACCTAAATGTACATCTAATCACTCACAATTATTATTTTACTCTAACATTTTTCACTAATTTTCAACAAAGTACGCTCCCTGGGGCGCTACCCGGTACGCGAACCGGGAGCTAACCTCGCGAAATTTTTTAAAAAAATGTTTTTTTTTCGCACATATAAGCCTCCTCAGCCACCCTCACAAAACCTAGGGGGTCAAGATAACTCTACCGTGCCCCCTTCTACCCATTCTGAACATTATTTGCCCTCCATCTTGTATCTTAATTCGACCGAAACACAAAATGGTGGACTCCCGGAACGCTTAAGGTCCGCGAACCGAGGCGCTCAACGGTTCGCGTACCGGGTCGCTCCCTGGGAAGCGCACCATCAAAAAAGGTGGGAAAGTAGTTCACAGAAAAGCCACTGGAGACAATTTCACCAAATATAGATTAGCTCATACTACATACCAATCCCTACCATATTCACAAATTTGATTGGAATTCCATTGAGCCATTTAGCCTGTAGACCTCTCTAAATACCCTGAGGTACATTACTTCACAAAACACATCTGAAGTGTTGGAATTGACAACCAATGAAAATGTTACTTTCATTTTCTACTTTTTTTACCTGACATTTCATTGGTTATATACCTCAATATATATAAAGGAAGAGAAGAAAACACAGCCATTTTGACTACTACTTCTTGGTGTACATTTCAATAGTATTTTCACTAATTCCTTCAACTTCTTTCTAAAGGTAAGTTTTTATTTTTAAAACTGAAGTATATTGTGCACTATAAGTTAATATGGTAAACTTTTTCTGATAGTTATATACTATCCCTCTGTAGTAGTTATAGATTTAGATAGACTTCTCTGTTATAGTTATGGATGGAGTTAGGCTTCTCTTGTATAATTATGAATTTACTTACGTTAAATCACATACACTTTTTTATATTCCTACTTCCACTCTGATACTATACACTGCCCAAAGATAAATTCACTGATAAAAACTGCCTATCTAAAATTAATCCCAACAGTGCCCTATATCTACTAATATATATTTTTTTAATCTAAATTTCAGGCAAAATGGAAGGCGAACAGAAAGTTGAATTTCAAATTGTCCTGCAAGAGAGCAGCCAAGAAATCATTGATGAAAATGATATTGAATTTTTCGATGAAACTTGGGACAATGAACTACTGCAATGTGTACAAGCAGTAGATAACCTCCTTGCAAATGAGGACATTTTACACCCTCAGAGACTACAATGTATATTCCATGATAATTATGAAATTTCTGACAATGAAATGTTAGAAAGTTTAATAAATTATGAAACACAATCACAATAAAAAAAATGCTTAAAAAATAAAGAAAATAAAAAATAATCAACAAAACCAACAATCAATTAACATACAGCATTTGAAAAGTCTATCATTCATTTTTCATTGTAGTACGCTGCCCAGAACGCTTCCCGGTTCGCGGACCGGGCGCTACCCACGCAAAAAAACAAAAAAAATAAAAACAAATTTTTGCCCCGCGGGGCCCTTTTAAAGCCTCCACATTAAACCTAGGGGGTCAGGGAGGATCTACTATGCCCCCTTATGGTTATTTCCCCCTTTGTTTTGGCCTCCTCTTGTCTCTCAATCCTACCGAGAGACAAGATGGCGGCCGCTCCGGACTGTTTGGAATGTTGACAGACGCCGGAGAGCCAATCAGCTTCGCTACGCGAAGTTCTGGTACCCGCCCCGGTCCGCGAACCGGGGAGCTGCCCGGTCCGCTGTTACAGATATATATCTTTTTTTAAACGTTAATTTCTCAAAATCCACTGGAGCACATATATTGAGACCTACAAAAGGCACATCGGGCTACCAGTCCCTACAATTTTGCCAAGTTTCGTGGAAATCCATTCAGCCGTTCGGCCTAAAAGTGAGGCCAACCGCCCTATGGAAAACTCAATGTTAAAAACACGTTTTGGGACCCCCCTTTTTTCTCGGCCCCCCCTGGACGAACCCCCCCCAAATTTCCAGGGGCTGATCAGAAACAAAATGTTCCATTTTCCAGAAAATTTCAGCCAATTCCGTCCACAAACGCCAAAGTTATTAGACATAGAATTTTCAAAAAACCCATAGGGAAAAAATCCTAACTATATATACCTACTGGCGACCGCCAGTAGGTAATATATATATATATATATATATATATATATATATATATATATATATATATAAAAAAACTCATATATATATATATTCACTGAAAAAACCATGGTTTCAGGCCTTATATAGTTAGGAATTAGCATTTAAAAAAACCTTTGAAATTCAGTGAAAAAACCATAGGTTTCAGGAGTTATATAGTTAGGAATTCGTTTTTAAAAAACCTTTGAAATTCACTAAAAAAACTATAAGTTTTAGTGGTGTTATAGTTAGCTGGACATTTTACTCATACAAAACCAATTAAATTGCTCCTATATAGTTAGTTGTACTAACTATATTTCGCGCACCCGCAATCCACTGCTGATGATGTCACATAATAGATCATTCATGACATGGTCGGTGACATCACTGATGACATCTCAAATGACATCACTGATGACATCACTGATGACATCATCCAGTGAATGTGGTTTGCTTCGTTATTTAAATATGCATTATATATATAGCAATTTACATTGAAGAATGAGTGGATATATATGAATAAATATATGGATGGAGGATTTAGTAGCAGTGTAATTGACTGTTTACTTGACCAATTTATAATGTCTCACTAAATATAGTGGATAGTGACTAAACTGTGTGAATATCTGTATCACTTTGTCAGTTGTTGTGTAAACTGATTCTACAGTTGGTTACTAGCTATGTGAAAGTCTATATTAGTTATTGATTAGTTAACTGAGTATTTGTATGGGAGTGTGAAAGTGTGTATGGTTCGGTGGGGGGTGTGTGACTGTCAAAAGATGTGTGAATAGTTGATTCAGTAGATATATGAAGTTAAAACTACATGTTCTAACAGTTTGGGTGAGGGAATCTCTTTATGGGTGTGGTGATGAGCAAATATATTTCTCAAAGGTGCAGGTCCAACAAACTAGAAAAATGAAAGGCAGTGTATGTGTCAGTTGTTGTATATAAATAAGTATACATAAGACACAATGATTGTGTGAGTGACTGTATGGATAACTGTATACTTGTAATAATGATTTTATAATTCACTAAGTATGACTTACTATCTAAATGAATAGAAGAAGTGGTGTTTGTATAAGTGTTTTGCTAAGTAAATATGTAAGTATGATCCATTGTTTGCTTAAGTGAGTAGGATGACTTCATATGTGAATACGATGCGTGCTGTTGTTTATTGTCGATATAGATGTATAAGTATTTTTTATAGTGTTCTATTGTTCATTGACAGCATGTATGAGTGAATCCATAGGTAAGTGATTAGATGTGTGTATACATCTATGAATCACTGAGTGGATATTTAGATACTTGTATTGCTGTGACAATGGATTTAAATATGATACTCTGTATTTTACAAACAGTGATGAAAAATTGTAATAGTGTATGAAAAGGTGTATGTGATTGTCACGTGGAAGATGTCATCAGTGATGTCATCAGTGATGTCATTTGAGATGTCATCAGTGATGTCACTGACAATGTCATGAATGATCTAATATGTGACATCATCAGCAGTGGATTGCGGGTGCGCGAAATATAGTTAGTACAACTAACTATATAGAAGCAATTTCATTGGTTTTGTATGAGTAAAATGTCCAGCTAACTATAACACCACTAAAACTTATAGTTTTTTGAGTGAATTTCAAAGGTTTTTTAAAAACGAATTCCTAACTATATAACTCCTGAAACCTATGGTTTTTTCAGTGAATTTCAAAGGTTTTTTAAAATGCTAATTCCTAACTATATAAGGCCTGAAACCTATGGTTTCTTCAGTGAATTTCAAAGGTTTTTTAAATGCTGATTCCTAACTATATAAGGCCTGAAACCTATGGTTTTTTCAGTGAATTTCAAAGGTTTTTTAAATGCTAATTCCTAACTATAACTGGTGTGTAACCTATGGTTTTTTCAGTGAATATATATATATATATATATAAAATATATATAAAATTTCTTTGTCATAAGTAAGACTGTTAGCGTTCTAGTTGTTCTTTAGAACACTCTGGGACATTCTGTCCTTGGGCTATAGTTGGGCTACATCTGGCTGATATTTGGGCTACATTTGGGCTCTTTTGTCTCTGGTGGCTCTAACAGACAAAAAAAACATCTAACAGACAAAAAAAACAAATGTAGCCCAAATATCAGCCAGATGTAGCCCAACTATAGCCCAATGACAGAATGTCCCAGAGTGTTCTAAAGAACAACTAGAACGCTAACAGTCTTACTTATGACAAAAGTATGGCACACCTGAAGTCATCTTGATTGGAATAAAGTGGTAACACTTAATACATTTAATTTGAAAAGGTACAAAATGAGGGGTTTCATTTTGCCATAGAATTTTTTTATATATATATATATATATATATATATATATATATATATATATATATATATATATATATATATATATATATATATATATATATATATATATGTATATATATATATATATATATATATATATATATATATAACCTACTGGCGGTCGCCAGTAGGTAGTTATGGTTAGGACCTAGTTTCCATAGGAAATCCGCAACATTCTATTTGGATTAACTTTGGCCCCGGTGGACGAATCTTTGCGAATTTCTCAAAGAAGATGGCTCAGTCCGCTGCGCTCCTTCTGTGAAAGTTTTGGGGGGATTCGTCAAGTGGGGGCTGAGATAAAAGGGGGGTCCCAAAACGTGTTTTTCCCATGTTATTTTCCATAGGACGTTTAGACACGGCTACAGCTCGAACGGCTGAATGGATTTATAAGAAATTTGGTAGAAAGGTAGAGTGTGGGTCGCAGATCACGCTTTTGTTTAAATGGTGTAAATCCGCTCAGTAGTTGCTGAGAAAATTAAAGTTGAAATCAGTTATATATCTGTAAGCGCGCACGGGTGCGCGCACCTATGCGGGTGTGCGCGAGCGGCATTGTGATTTGCTGTTTAACGTCTGTCAACATTCGATTCAGAGGAAATCAGTAAGTGTTGTCCGCCATTTTGTTAGTGCGAGTGAATATATAATACAGAACAAAGGGTTAGTACATGGAAAGGGGAGAAGGTAGAGAATGTCTGGCCGGGTAGGTTTTCTCATGGGGTGCAGTATGGACCCTGAACGCGAAAAGAAAGTTTTTTTTTGTGAAAAAAGTTGCGGGGTGCGCGCACCCCTATTTACAAGACTGTGAAAAACTATAGTGGAGAGAATGCAAAGGGAGCAGGGTGGAGACTGTTTGATTTCGTAGGTTTCTTGAGGGGTTTATTAAGGATGCCGAAAGTCTAAAAGTAGCTTTTTTTTGCAAAAAAGTTACGTGGTGCGCGCACCCGGTCGCGCACGGCGAACAAAAAACATAAAGAAAGATGGAGATAAATTACAAGTTTGAGTGTTTAGATCTAAGGTGGCTCTTAAAAGAGCCCTTGTGTTAATTGAGTTTTTTCTGCACTTATAAGTAAGTTCCGATGCAGAGTCTCATGTTACAGAGGAAAATTCTATTTCCCTCATCCGTGAAATGAACACCATCTCTCCGATAGATGCCTTTCATGTTGAAACGCAGGTTGTTGTTGTATATAGAACCCATGTTATATTTTCTGAGGAAAGCAGAAACAGATTTATTTACATGTTTCCTTGCTTTCTCAATTTGTGGACAACGTTGATTGGACCAATTCCATTTTTGTCTTTGGCATATATTTGAATACACAAAGACAGTTCGAGGAAAAAGTGACATCAATTGACGAAAGGTGTCTTTTAGAAGCATTTCCAGACCTACCCCTGTTAATGTGACTAGATCATTCCCACCACAGTGCACAATTATCAGGTTAGGTTCAGGGAGATGCATACAAGTTTTCACTAATGGTATCAATTGGTTACATCTTAATCCTCTTTGGCCAATCCACGTAATTTGCACATTTGGTAAGTCAAGGTTAGAAATTTGTCTGTTTGCAGCATATTTTTCACTCCAGTGAATATAACTGTGTCCTACAAGCCAAACCTTCAGTTTCAAGGCAGATGCAGTAGTACTCCGATGGGTTCTTGAAGTGGAATGGCAAGTAGATGGTAAAAGTCACGATAAAAAAGTGTATGAGGTGTCGTGTTGATGAAAAACTGAAAATGATTGGTTGATTGTTATACCTCAAGATTGAAGACTACGTTGTATGTTACTGTTTTTTTAAAACAAAATGTTCTATTGGTTGTGGAAAAAAAGAAATGTAAAAAAACAGTGGATAGGCAGGTGTGTTTGCAGGGAATTGCGCCTTATTGCTTTGATTTAGAACGTTGAGATATGAACTTTTGACCTGTGCCTTCAGCCAGGTGCAGAATGAGCTGTTACCATGGTAACAGCCAGAGAAGGCAGAGGGTGAAGGGTGACCTTTATGTGACTTTGAAAATATTGAAAGGATAACCAACTGAAATGTTAATTTGATTATGAAATTGTGCGGGAACAAATATGATTGGTTGGAGAGACATATATGAGTTTGTATTGACAGGAAATCTATGCCATTATTCTTTGGTTGCAGTGATAGAAGTATTATTGAGAGCTCCGTCAAACGGCTATCGTTTTGCTACTATCATTGTTCTACATCTTATAAAGCATTGGTAAAGGTGAGTGTATAACTGTTTGTTTTATGATGTACCGTTAAATGTGGTTTGATCACTATATTTGATTATTTGACTTACAGTGTCTAAGCAACCACATTTTTGACTTTGTTACGGTTTTATATGTTTTCAACTACTGTTTTTTTTAAATTTGATTAAGGTTAGTGGACTTCAGTCATGTTTTTATGCTATCCACTACTGTTAGGTCTATGAATTAAATGTCAGTTAGAGACGGATCTGCAACGAAATTTGGGGGGGGGAAGAAAAAAAATGATTTTTTCTAGGGGGATATGAACGTGTAATCTGTAGGTAGAGTAAAGCTGGAGGGGCTCTTAGAATGGGTAAAACAAGTGCAAGGCCTAATTAACATTCAAATGGTTCTTTATAGAGATGTGAAACGTTCAGGTGCGGCTCTGTGTGTATCTGGGATGTATGTTATCTTGGGCTTCCACAGCAGACGTGAGTGAGGGGTGGAGGGGGTGAAGTTGTGTGCAGTTAATAGGGGTTGTGCGCCGTTTTTTCACTTTCTTTGAAGTGTGAATTATAGTTTTGAATGTATTTGTGGTATACTGAATAAACGGAATATAAAATGTAATAAAATAGACAGAAATTAATTGAGATTTGGGAGCGTTTGTACATAATTTGTAAAGTTGGTTACAGATCAAAAAAAGGAATTAGCATAGACACAGATAATGCAGGTAGAGAGAGAAATGGTAGATTATATGTGATATCGTCGACAAAAAGTGGGAATGCTTTAGGTATTTTAAACTTTAAGTTTGAGGAAAAAATTACAGTGTGGTTTGTGGCCGAGGGATGCACTGGTGGGGGTGGGGTGAGAAGGAGAGGTGTCCCAGTACAATCAAATGAAAAATTGTGACCATGAGGTTGTACACAGGTTCGTGGAGTATATGCCTTCATAAATTGATGTAGAAGACCGAATATATATGGAGGTTTCTGTGTTCCGCCGTTTGACTGTATTTTCATCTTACTCCTGCTTTCCGTATCAGTTGCTTTGTGTTATTTTAGTGTGTGTATGTGTGTGTGTGTGCGTTCAGTCTGGGCTGAGGAAGTTTGTTCTTCAGGCAGACACAGATAGTCGCATCAGAGTACTTGGCAGGTTTCGAAAATATTATTTATATAATTGAGATGGTTTTTGGAAGCGTTAGTCAGTGTATGTCGAGTTTTAGAATTACCGCTCGGTGGGCTCCACAGAGCTGAGGGTTTGTTGTGTTTCACTTCTTAGTCCCTTTGGTTTTCACTTTGTTGTCTGATGGCTGGCAAAGAAGTGTTTGTTATAGTGGAGATGAAAGGGTGATAAGTACTGAAATACGACATAGCGTGTGCTCTGTGGAAGCGGGGGAGCAGTGATTAACAGTCTGAGTGAACCACAACTGCGGCGGTGCTTCGTTACAGTAATAAATTATTTTTTTGCCAGAAGTACGATTGATGCTATGGTTCACAACCCGCAAAGAAAGGCTTGACTGACGGTCGCAGGCCAGCGGGTTGAACTATGAATAATTCAGGTTGACAAAAGAAAACATGAATTGAGTACAGCTGAGATTACGTCAAACACATGAATACAGTTTTAGTATACATTATTTCAGTTGTGAATATGGGTTAAAAGAGGGAACGTATATATTTGAAATATTTATTCACTGATGCAGTGCTTTGAAGCGAAGTTTTTTATCTAATACAAGTAAAGATATTATAAAGAAAGTAGTGGGCATAGTTACTAGTCCATACAACACAAATGATGGAAATGTAGTATGAAGCAAAATGAATAACGTTTAAAAAACATATTGTACAGCCCCGCAATCAAATATATTAAATTATATTGCATGCAAGAAGGTGTCTTTTGATTTTAAGTTCAGTAATCATATATGAAAATGCTAGTGGTTAAACATCACCTCATTAACAATTAGTTTTCTGCATACGAAGCACTAACAAGCTTGTTGTATGGTATTGTGAAAGGAAATGAAAAACGCGCCAAAAGCGAGAACTTGGCTGGAGGTGCATGTATGTTATCTGCCGGTACGTTTGAAAATTAGTACTCAGAACAACTACTGTATTGAGATAATTTTTTTAAGGTTTTAGTACTCGATGTGACATACAGGTTGATAAGCATGGGTAATATCAGTGTAATCATATACTTTTCAGTTATGAATCAAAAATCTTTCAATAGGCATAAAACAAAAACAGCACATATGTGTGTAAGGCGGAAATTGGAGTAGAAAGGGAAAATGGTGATAAACGATGTATAAAAAGTCATTGTAACTATACACATTTATCAGGGCACATTTAACCATATTTTACGCAGCCTTGCTTCGAGAATATTTCAAATCAGATAAGATAACATAAGCTAGTGATTTGTTGAAATTAAAGCATCATGAAATGTTTTGAACAAAATCGAGTAGGTGTGGAAAAAAAATTAACTCCACATAAAATAAAAAAATCTCACCAGCAGGAAATTGCAATGTCCAATGTTAGTAAAGCCAAAAGGTCTGTTTATATAAAATATAAAAATAAAAAAATAATAAGAAAAATAAGGAAGGGAAAAAACAGTCAAGATATCAATGGCTTGAATAACAGTCATCCTTCCATTGAATAGGCAAAGTAAGTGGCAACCGCTTCTAAAAGAAAGTCATTGTTATAGTCCGAAAACAAGTCAGCCATGCAATTGAAAAGAGGAAATGAACATACATGGTCATTAATTACCGAAGCCTCTAGTACCATCAGAGGACAACTCGGTGAATTTTTAATGTAGCTGTGTGCCAAGAAATCTTGCGCCGCTGCGAATATATTCCAATGACCCAGAACTCCATGTATCGCTGCAAAGGCCATAATCCCTCCGTCGGAACAAAGCTGTTCATGATCAAGTAACGGATTCATGAGATGATTGTAATTCATTTCAGGAGGTACTGAGTTGCAGAGACATAAGTCCAGGGCCCACATGAAATCACAGCTCAGGCAATGAAATACAGGCTGCACACAGGTGAAATAGGAAAATCGAAATGATAATCCATATGATGCACTCAAAGTCGCGAGTGGTAGGATGCCATAGTACTCAAGCATCTTGTGGCGAAACAGTTCTAAGTGCTCCAGCTCGTTTGCGAAGACAGGACGGACCTCCATTTTGTAATAAAGAAAATAGGAATACAAAAGTAACAGCTGCTGGTAGTAGATGAGGAAGTTCAGAAACATAGATCAGAGAGTATGGAGTGAAGAGTAGCAGAATGCCTTTAAATAACTTGGTGCAAAAAAATCACCAAACCATTGGTTAGTAGTTGCAAAAAAAATAGCCCAGCTGGGAAGTGGAGGAGCATTAAAGATTATGAGAGTCACCTCAGAAAATTGTAAAGGAAGGTCACTATTTAATAAGGTATGCAGTTTTCTGCGAGTGTTAGCTAAGTGAATGAGATTTGTTTGTGAACAGATGCTCGGGTAGCTTGATTTTGTGACAATAAGGCTGTTGTTCAAGTCTGGGGATGGAACTTTCAGTTCAAGGCCGGATTTCGCGGCCAGATGGAAACATGAAGGTTCTCATGCGGGGGTGGATAAACTACATTTTTACAGAGAGATATATGCAGAGTGACTATTATAGAGTAAGGCTTGTCGTTTAAAAACTCAAAGTAATTCACATTGCTTGAAAATAAATAATCACTGCTGAGTATTAAGGTAAAATTCGGCATTATAGGAGGTACCGGTGTACCTTTGAAAACACATGCAACATTACAGCGCTTCCTGTTAAATAAGTCATGCAATTGGTAGTGCCTGGATGTGATCGATTATGTGCGGTATTGATATTTTTGACACTGTGTACTTATGAGTAGTGGAGAAGTGGCGCAATGAGATGATGTTAGGTGAGTGTAGTGTAGTAACGGAACGGAAAACCTTTAAAGAGAGTTACATCTAGTGTGGAATACTTTTTAATTTTTAAGAAACGTAGGTATGAGAATATTGTTGTAGTGTCAGCGGGACTGTAAGTTGAAGTTTGATAAACATTATTGAGAGGAGTAAATTAAGGTTTATTTAACTTGTGCAGCTATTAATCTGTGTGAAAGGCAATAGTCCACAGTCTTGTAAATAGGGGTGCGCGATCGAGTGCGCGCACCCCGCAACCTTTTTCACAAAAAAAAATGGTCTTTTCACGTTCAGGGTCTATACTCCACCCCCTGAGGAAACCTACCGGGTTAGATAATCTGTACCTTCTCCCCTTTCCATGTTCTAACCCTTTGTTCTGTAGAATATATTCACTCGCACTAACAAAATGGCGGTCAACACTTCCTGATTTCCTCCGATTCAAATGTTGACAGATGTTAAATAGCAAATGACAATTCCGCAAACTGTAAATTTTTGCAATTTTGAAAAATAGGCAAAATTATAAAACTTAAAGACCTGAAACTATCTTCAAGTCTCCTCTCCGTTTGCACCATTAAATTTTATTTACAAACCACGTAGTCGTCAGTCTTGTAAATAGGGGTGCGCGATCGAGTGCGCGCACCCTGTAACTTTTTTCAAAGAAAAAAAATGTTGTTTTCGCGTTCAGGGTGTATACTGCACCTCCTGAGAAAAACTACCCGGTTAGATAATCTGTACCTTCTCCCCTTTCCATGTTCTAACCCTTTGTTCTGTAGAATATATTCACTCGCACTAACAAAATGGCGGTCAACACTTCCTCATTTACTCCGATTCGAATGTTGGTAAACGTTAAGCAGCAAATCACAATTCCGCAAAATGTAAATTTTTGCAATTTTGAAAAAAAGGCAAAATTACAAAACTTAAAGTCCTGAAACTATCTTCATGTCTTCTCTCCCTTTGCACCATTAAATTTTATTTACAAACCACGTTTCCTTTTCATCACACACGATTGTTTCTCGGTTTTCCACATTCAATGCGTAGACACTTTTCCCTTTTCAGTCACTTATGCGGCTGTGCGTGAGCGGCATTGTGATTTGCTGATTAACGTCTGTAAAGATTCGATTCGGAGGAAATCAGGAAGTGTTGACCGCCATTTTGTTAAAAAACACCCTGCACATAATGTACATGTATTTAGGAAACAAATATACTAAGTAAGGTTGTGTAGCAGTGCATATCATAAATATTGCATGTAGTATCCTGGCAATGTGTGGTAGATTATACTGTAAATGATGATTGATTTTAAAAAATTGTGGGTGAAAAACTTGGTAATTAAATGTGTTTCACAAAGAAATATTAAACTTAGGCTTTAGGATATATATTGGATAGAAAATTAGGGAATGTATCTGTTAGGCATGAAATTTGGCAGAATGGGTGTATGTTGTCTAATAAATATGTCTGTAATATGTTAACTAAAATTTAGTTGTTTATTTTTTTTAAGAGTGTTTGGTGCTGAAAAGCAACAACCTGAAGTGAACGTGAGAGTATACAACGACCAAATTCTTTTTTACAGGTGAGTTAAAAAAATTTAAATGACAATTTATTTTTGTGCAGATTACCATAATAAGCAAGATTTTTAAGAATATTTGCACTGCTTCTCTTTTGCAGGAGGATTTTAATTTCTGTTTTAAACATGTCTGTACCTGCTTGCAGTACATATGTATTTTGAAATACGGTTCCATTGTTTGTTGGTACTATCTTTTTTTGGGCCGGGTTCTTGTGTTATTTTCTATGTAGTTTGGGTTCATCTATTCTTTGATTGTAAGAGTTTGCTGTTTACGTGGATTAATTTTTGCTAAGTCATCATTAACTCTCTAACTTATGCTGTATCATTTGTGTACAGTCATTTTTCTTGATTTATAGAGGTCTATTATGATATGGCTGTTGGCGTGATGGCCATTTCTGATGCATTTCTGTGACTGTACTATCTATTTGCACTCTATTATATGCATTTGCACAGGTGTATTATGATGTGGTCAGTCAGAGGCTGTGGAGGGACCTACGGTGGGGCAGGGAGGGAGGGAGGGGGAGGTGTAGGGTGGAGAGATCTAAAATCTGGGATATAGATAATTGCAGGTAAGTATACAATTCAATTAATAAAACGAATTTTGTAGTGTACACAGCATCATATTTTGCAATGCAGTGCGCACTACAAAATTCATTTCAATAATTAAATTATGTATTTACTAGAAATTATCTATATCCAGGTTTTTAGGTCCCTCCACCCTACACCTCCTCCTCCTTGTCTCCCTGCCCCAACATAATTCCCTCCACGAGTCGCGGATGAATGTGGTTTCATATGGTTATGATGAAATGTTTTACATTAGATTAAATTTACATGTTGAGTATGCTGTTTAAAGGTAAAAGCAACAGCCTTTGTGGGAAGTAGCAATCTGTTTAGTGAATGTTTTAATTGGTATATTGTGAGTCACTCCTTCAGTTTGCATACAGTTTGAATCATAGTTTATAGTGGTGAACTCTGAAAATAGATCCCTACAAATAAATTAGAAAGTGTATAAATAGTTCTACAGCACACAAATCCTGAAAACAAATTTCACACTGAAATGTGTTTTTACAGCACAATTTCAATTAGAAAAATTAAAAGGAATAGTGTTAATGTGTAGGATCAAAGTGTCAGTTTCTTTCTAAAATAAAGAGGAAGGTGCTATCTTAATCTATGTAGTTAATGTCTTAAAAAGTATGAAAATGTATATAGTTTAAAGATTAGTCAAGGTAATTTTTGGTCATCTAATCATAAGAAAGATATAATTTAGTCTTTATATTTTCTTAAAAGGACACAGAAGATAGAAAGGAAGTAGTAAAATGGAACAATCTTCAGAAAATATAAATATCCATTTTGAAATGGCAACTGATCTTATTGAAGGAATATTAGAAGAAATATTTGAAGACGAAAATGGAACAGAAAATGAGGACTTTTGGGACTGCAGTTTTGATAGTTCATACTTAGAAATGGTGGAAGGGGAAGAAGAAGAGAATTTGCAAGAAGAAAATAATATTAATGAAGTATCTGATGAAATGATGCTACATGTACTTCTGGAATACGAATTATTAAATCAATAAAATTATTTTTGATTAAAAAAAAAACTTGATAGTAAAAGTTTTGATGAGGTGTGTAACAGATTAAAGTAAAAAAATTAAAAGCATTAGGAACACCTACAATGCTTGAAAACTAGTATAGTACTTATATGCCTGAAAAATTACATTCATAAAATACATGTATAATGATAACACAGGTATGGAGTGTCATAAATTTATAAACAATATTCACTATAGGATTTCCTACTCTGACCAGAAACTGTTTCTTTGTCTTTATTGTAGTTATAAAATCAAGCAGTGGTTATTATTTGTAATTTATATGGTAGTCTATAATATTTTTTAACTTTTTTCCAAACAGATTGTCATTTGGGAGAGGTGTGGCTCCGCGGCTAGGGCGACTGACGCTGGAATCTGGGGACCACGGTTCGATCCCCGGCACCATGTGACTCTGGGCAATAGCTCGCTTAATCTTCCCGACGGCCCCCAGCACCTAGAGACCCTTACGGGTGATTGTGCGCTTTACAAATTTATATCATAAACATCAATCACTATGCCGACCAGAAATGAAAAAAGAAAGCTGTATAAAAAGACATACCATTTGAAGAGGAAAGAAGCACAAGATTTATCTAATCAACAAAGGACGGAGAAAAACAAGAGTGCTCCTGGTAAGAGCAGCAAGGATTTTTTGAAAAAATTGTGTCAAAGGAAAACTCAATTGGATAATGTTGAAAAGGAAAAACTGTTTTCAGTATCTACAAGGAGAAATGGAAGAAAAAAGAAAATTGTGTCTGAAATCAGTGGTGAGGAAAGTATGTACAGTAAAAGACGTACTAATCAGTTTGCGGAAATAAGGAAACGTATGTTTCATAAGAGAATAGTTTTGAATTTATTGAAAAAGGAAAAAGTTTCTAAAAGGAAATTTGCTTTTTATAAGAAGAAAAAATATATAGAGGAAGTTGTGGATGATGCGTTCGAGATTAAAAATAAATTGTTTATTTTAGTGCTTAAAAGAATAAATACACTAAATAAGGCAATCAGAGTTTTAAAAGCTAAGAGTAAATGGAAGAGACACATAAATAGGACTAATTTTTGTAAAATCTTTTCTGGTAAATGGATGCATACTTCAAATTCTGAGCCATTTTTTAATGAAGAGAGTTACTTTCAAAGTAACGACTTGTTGCATGCAGTTGACACCAGTGGTCGAGCGTATGAAGTGAAGGATGGCTGTCCTATTGAGAAAGAGAAAATTGAGGTCAGAAATCCAGAAGGGGAAATAGGTGGAGAAGTTTTACAGGGACGTGTTCATGCTCCTGTTTATATTGTATATTTGAATTGTAGCAGTATTTGCAGTGTACGACAGGATTCAATTGATTTCTTTCGCAATTTCTTACGTAAGTACACTAAGGAAAGTCTAAAAAAAAAATTGTAATGTTGCAAGAATTAGATCGTTGCAGAGTGAGAGAAAAAATAGGTTTGCAAGGCCATTCTCTGGCTTGTCTTTCTAAAAAATATGCCAGAGTGTTTTTCATCACTTCAGGATGTTAGCAGTGCATCATACCAAAATGAGAAAATTAGTTAGAAAGATGTATTATGCAAAAAGTCCAGCACTTAAACTTAAAGAGTTAAATAGTGCTCTTTTGCATGGATGTGCATTAGATGTGAAGAATATTTGTGCAGAAATTGAGGTAAGTTATTTTGCTCGAGATGAAGAGAATGTAGAAACTGATATAGTTATAGAAGGAAATGTGTTAGAAAATGTTGCACATTTTAATACTGAAGAATTTGAACAGGAAATAACAAAGTTTAAGGTGATTGCAGGTGAAAAACCAAATTTAACTTGTGTGTGTTGTCGATGCATTCATTACAAAAGTCAAACTAGGTTAGTTGATTTATATTTAAAAAGTGAAGATGAAGATAATACTCAGTGGAGAGAGTTTGCGACTTATTTGCTGGTAGAAAACAATTTAATTTGGGTTTTGAGCAACGTATTTGTAAATATTGTTATAATAAATTAAATGAAAATAGAATGCCTGCTAGAGCTGTATATAATAATCTTGAGTTGATAAATATTCCATCGGAACTGAAGGATTTAAATACTTATGAGACTATTCTGATTCAATGTGTACATCCTTTTCAGGCTATTGTTCGTATGGAGCCTAAGACTGGGAAATTAAATCCTACAGATTTACAAAGAGGGTAAAGGGTAGAGTTGTATATTTGCCACTTGATTTAAAAAAAAATATGGAGACAATTAGTATTGAAAATGTAGAAGAGGAACCTCTAGTTATTCTAGTTAATGGTGTACCTACAAAGAGTAAGAAAATCTGGCAAGATTTAGTGGATGTTAGGAAAGTGAAAAAGGCAACGTTGTTTTTAGTCAAAAATAATAAATACTATAAAAATGTTTATGTAGAAGAAGAGGATGTAAGTGAAGAAGAGGATAATGATTTGTCTTTTGGACAAATTGAAAAAGTCTACTTGTCCAGACGGAAGAAATTTATGAACATTACAGTGTTCATCCACTGTATTCGAAAGAAGCAATGGGGAATGCTATTGAGTTATTTCAGATGAAAAAAGCAGAAGGAAGTCCTATTAGTGTATGGGAAAAAAGTTTGGAAGGTCGTTGTTTCCCACAGTTATTCCCAACAGGTGAAGGTGCGCGATATGATGATCGACCTATGCAGATTCGTGCATCTGAGTATCGGACAACAAGATTATATGCAGAAGATCCTAGATTTCGTCAATGTATTCCATATTTGTTTCATCTTCTGTTTGAGAGTGACTTATCTGGTCTTTCTTATGCAGTAAACCGTATCTTAAAAAGTGGAGTGCATCTGCAAAATGTTTCAGCAAAGGAATTTATGGATAAAGTGCAAGAGAAAGATAGTGTTTTGGATTCTCACCTAATTAATTTAATGGCATGTCAGCGTGGTACTAATGAGTATTGGTACCGTCGTCATGAAGATTTAAAATGCATGCTAAGAAACTTGGGAGCACCAACATGGTTTTTAACACTAAGCTGTGCAGAGTATGCCTGGGAAGATTTACTTGATTTTCTTCGGGAGGCGAATGTAAATATTGAAAATATAAACTACAAGACACCAGGAGAATTGTGTTCGTTGGATCCGGTTAATGTTTGCAGATATTTTAATCATAGATTTGAAGCTATGATGTCTTTTATTACAAACAAGAAAAATCCTCCGCTTGGTGAAGTTTTGGATTTCTTCTGGAGAAAAGAGTACCAAGCAAGAGTGCTCCTCATATTCACATGTTACTATGGATCAAGGATGCTCCCAAATTTGGAAAAGACTCCGATGACACTGTACTGTCTTTTATTGAACAATATGCCACTTGTGACATACCTAACAGTACAACTGATAAGGACTTAAGAGGAAAAGTGTTACGGTTTCAAAGACATCGTTGTGGAAAATATCGTCTGCGAAAATTCAAATCAAAGGATAAATTCTATACTAAATGTCGTTTTGGATTTGCATGACCGGTGCTTTCAAAAGGAAGAGTCAACAATTTGATGTCAACTTTGCGACATAATATCAGAAGAAGATCACCCAAAAATACATACAATTTAAGAAGAGGTGAAGAGTCCAAATATATAAATGACTACAACCCTGTCATTTTGACCATGTGGAATGCTAACATGGATATACAATATGTTGCGGATAACTCTATTGCTGTGGCTCGATATGTAACGTCTTACATCACGAAATCTGAAAAGACGGAACTGAAGGAGATGTGGGAAGATATTTCTCATGAAAAGAGCCTAAGCAAGAAATTGTATACGTACAGTTTGAAGATGTTATCTCATCGAGAAATTGGCGCATATGAATGTTGTGATCGATTATCATCAGCAAATCTTTATGCGAAATCTCGAAGTATTCTGTGGGTGAGTTTAGGTCTTGCAGGAACACGAAGCCGTGTTTTGAAAACTGTGCAAGAAATTGAATATTTAGCACGGAAAGAACCAGACAGTACAGACATTCTGAAAACAAATATGTTGGATACATACTATCCAAATAGAAGTACTCTGCTTGAAAACATTTGTCTGTATGAAGTACTTGAAAAATACACTTTTAAAAGGAATATTAGAGAGAATGTTGAAAAAGGTATATACGCTGTGATTGGACAGGAAGGATGTCTGGTGAAACAAAGAAAAGGACACCTGATGAATCACCGAAAACTGAGTTGCGAAAATCCAGACAAAAGAGAATTTTACTATTTAGCTCTTTTGCAACTCTTTAAACCATGGCGTACTGAAGAGGAACTACTTGGAGACTTCGTTAGTTATGAAGATTCCTTTAACGCATCAAAAAGTAGTATAGAATGTCCTGTTTTTAGTAATTATCTCAAAATGTTGAACGACGAAATAGAGCAAGAAGCAACAATTGCAGCGGAGATTGCTAGAGAAAGTTCACAAGACACTCAAAGTTCTGCATCGTTGAGTCAGAATCCACTGGGAGAACCAATTATCCGAAATGAAGCAGCCACTGCCATGGATGAGGTGGAAAGAGCAATGCAGCAAGCTCAAGAGGATATAATAAACTTAGAAGAATTGGAGAAGGAATTTAATCTTGAGCAAAGACAGATATATGACGAAGTGACAGAGCACATTGAGCATGGTTTTCGTCATGACAAAAAAGAATGCTCATGTATGTCATTTGAACCTATTCGACTATATGTAAGTGGAGAAGCTGGAACAGGGAACAGTTTTCTTATAAAATGAATTAATACATATCTACAGCAAAGAACTCAGTCACCGCTGTCTTGTGTTGTTACTGCTCCAACTGGATTGGCAGCACATAATATTAAAGGTATTACTTTACATCGCTTACTGATGCTGCCAGTTGAACATGAAAATAAATTACAATATCACAAGATATCTGGAGACGTTTGTTATGAAGTTTCTAGAGTTCTTAAAGTAATGAAACTTCTCATTATTGATGAGGTAAGCATGGTATCCAATTTAATGCTTGCTTTTGTACATTTAAGAATGCAGCAGATACTTAAAACTGACTATGATGTCTTATTTGGAGGGAAACATGTCATAGTTTTTGGAGATCTACTGCAACTAACTCCTGTGAAAGTACAATCTGTATTTGAAACTGTTACTCATGAAGACACCAGAAAGTGTCTTGGCAGTATTGGAAATGTTAATATATGGTCACATTTCAAATATACTGAACTGATTCAAAATATGCGACAGGCAAAGGATACTAAATATGGAAATATTCTTCAAGATATAAGGATTGGAAAACTAACTGAAGATGCGAAAGAAACTCTACGAACTCGATTGCTTTGTAAGTTGTTTCCCAATGAAGATAATGTACCTGAGAAAATATATAGTAAAGAGGTTAAAGATAAGTCAGTTATATGCTTGATGCCAACTCTAAAAGAATGCTCAGTTTTCAATGAGAAAATGTTGAAGTTGGAAAATCAAGAAATTAAGAAACTGGAAGCTAAAGATAAAATAGAGCATGAAAGAAGTACTATTGTTTTGTCTGAAAAATTAAAGTTAAAATTGGATACTCTTCAGAAATCTATATCTAAAACTGCTGGCTTAGAGAAGAATCTGTATGTATGTTTAAATTGTCGGATTATTATACGGAGAAATTTACTTGTAGAAAGAGGTTTGGTGAATGGAGCAATGGGTAATATTGTTGGTTTTGTAAATTACCCAAATAGAGATGAGATTGAATTTTTACAAATAAAATTTGATGGAATTGAGGAAGTTCAACAATTCAGTCGCTGTTCAAGTCGTTTTTTACTTGTGAAAGACTTGTATGTCCGTCGGAAACAATTTCCAATTTGTTTGGCATATGCAGTGACTATTCACAAATCTCAAGGTTTAAGTGTAGATTGTGCTTTGGTAAATATTGGAAATAGTGTATTCAAAGAGGGTATGGGATATGTTGCTTTATCACGAGTTAGATCTTTATCTGGACTGTGCAGTAGATGGAGATGTAGGTCGTCTTCTCGATGAAGTACTGGCCACAGCTGGTGGTAGTTCTGTTGCCAGAGCTCTTGTCGCTGCCTGTGCATATTGCACAGGATGGACTTGGCTCACATGTCTCTTCATGGTATGAATCGAAAAGGAATATTTTTTTGAAACATTTCCTGTTGAAAGTACTGTGTCACAAATTGTGCAAGTTACTTTCGGAGCATTTACTTTTTTTGATCCTGAGGATAGGTAAAAAATTGCCAGATGAAAGATTCTTTTTTTTTTTTAAAGGTACACAAACATTTTCTTCAGATTCCGAGGATGAATTGCGTGCGGCAGCCATTTCAGCAAAGTCTCCGGAAAGATGAAAAAGGTTCTTCTCCCTTCAGCGCCAAGTAGATAGTGAGGGAAGTTGGTGGTTTCTGGAAAATTGCAGAATAGAAACTACTATGAACCAATAGGAAGTGTTCTTTTCAAGTCACATGATTTGACATGCGCGTATTAGGACGTATACGTGGTGACGGAATCCGGACACGTACGTCATTTGGAAGTATCGGTCTAATTTAATGAAGTTTTAAAATGAGAAAAGGAGGAAAAGTAGACATTCTCTGATGTTGTATACCTTCATATGGGGTCCCAAGAACAATACCGATAAAGTATACATCCTTTTTTTAATCTTTAAAAATACTGGGGTGCGCGCACGCGGTCGCGCACCACAGTACGTTTTCCAACATTTAGTGACAAGTCTGAAAACGTTAAAAAGAAGGTAAGGGAAAGACTTCGTAAAACCCCTAGAGATTTATAAGGAGTCCCAAAACAATTTTGACAGTAAAGAAAACTTTGTAATCCGATAAAAACATTTCTCGAAATTCTATGATAAAACTATAGAATACATTGAAAACATAGTTAATAATTCGCATTTAAAAAACCTTTGAAATTCACTGAAAAAACTATAGGTTTTAAACACTTTATAGTTAGGAAGTAGCCTTTAAAAAACCTATGGAATTCACTGAAAAAACCATAGGTTTTAGACACGTTATAGTTAGGAAGTATGCTTTAAAAAACCTATGAAATTCACTGAAAAAACCATAGGTTTTCCACATGTTATAGTTAGGAAGTAGCATTTAAAAAACCTATGAAATTCACTGAAAAAACCATAGGTTTCACACCAGTTATAGTTAGCTGGAAGTTTTACTCGCATAAAACCATTGAAATTCCCACGTTATAGTTAGTTGGACTCACTATAACTTGCGCGTGCAATACACTGCTGATGACGTCACATATTACATCACTCATGACATGGTCAGAGACATCACTCATGACATCACTGATGACATCTCAAATGACATCACTGATGACACCATCCAGTGAATGTGTGTCTTTCTGAAAAATAAATATTAGTGAGTAATGTTTAAATATTTAAATATATGTATTAATGTTTCACTTTGTGTATAAGTGGCTGCATGGTTTGGTGAGTAGCTACATGTGTAGGTATATGGGTTATTAGATGTTTTTCTTAGTATCAGTATAAGTGTGTGTATGGTTTGGTGGGGGTATTACTTAGCACATAGATGCATGAATGACTGACTCTCTCTTTGTATGTGTTTTGAAGACAGCATATGTGCAAGACTGTATGGATGGATGACTGTGTATATGTGTGTGTTACTGAGTGAATGAGTGTCTCACTAGTTTCTTTATCAGTAACTACATATGTTTTAATCTAGTGTATGTGAATATTGATGTATATAAGTGAGTATATCTAAGAGTAAGAGATTGTAAGAGTTCCTATTTAAATTAGTATGAGTTTCTATAAGTGATTGTTTAAGAGAGTAAGTATGTGTAAGTTTTCTTTGAAGTAAAGTGGTAGTGTGTGCATAGCTGTATATGCAAATAAATGGATGCTCAATAGTTTATTTGCATGTGTGAGTATGTGTGTGAGTAACGTTTGGATGACTTTCGGTGTGTAACAGGATGTATAAGTGTATGACTACATATGATGAGTGAGTATATGTATGAATGACTATATAGAACTGTTTGTGAATGAGTGGATGTGTATATAGATGGTGGAATTACTGATTTGGTTGTTGTAACTGATATGGGTATCTCCATTTTTTTGAAAATGTTAGTTTCTATTTTTGAATATGTGTTTCAAGGGTTACATTACAGTGAAAGGAGGTCTGTCACTCTGTCACAAGGATGGTGTCATCAGTGATGTCATGAGTGATGTCACTGACCATGTCATGAGTGATGTAATATGTGACGTCATCAGCAGTGCATTGCACGCGCAAGTTATAGTGAGTCCAACTAACTATAACGTGGGAATTTCAATGGTTTTATGCGAGTAAAACTTCCAGCTAACTATAACTGGTGTGAAACCTATGGTTTCTTCAGTGAATTTCATAGGTTTTTTAAATGCTACTTCCTAACTATAACATGTGTAAAACCTATGGTTTTTTCAGTGAAAAAAAAAAATAAATAAATAATATATATATATATATATATATATATATATATATATTCACTGAAAAAACCATAGGTTTCACACAAGTTATAGTTAGGAATTAGCATTTAAAAAACCTATTAAATTCACCAGTTATAGTTAGGTGGAAATTTTACTCACATAAAACCATTGAAATTCCCACGTTATAGTTAGTTGGACTCACTATAACTTGCGCGTGCAATGCACTGCTGATGACGTCACATATTACATCACTCATGACATGGTCAGTGACATCACTCATGACATCACTGATGACATCTCAAATGACATCACTGATGACATCATCCAGTGAATGTGTATCTTTCTGAAAAATAAATATTTTTTATATATGTATATCTAAAGGTTGATGGAAGAATAAATGGGTAAATAAATGTCTAAGTGGATGTTTTTTTGTGTAAAATTGATTGGTTAACTGACTTATTAAATGTATCTTAGTGAATACATATATTAGCCAGTAATGTTTAAATATTTAAATATCTGTATCTGTGTCTCACTTTGTGTATAAGTGGCTGCATGGGTTGGTGAGTAGCTACATGAGTGTGTATATGGGTTATTAGTTGTTTTTTTGAGTATCAGTATCAGTGTCTGTATGGTTCGGTGGGGGATATTACTTAGAGCACAGATGCATGAATGAGTGACTCACTATTTGTATGTATTTTGAAGACAGCATGTGTGCAAGACTGTATGGGTGGATGAGTGTGTATATGTGTATGTTAGTGAGTGAATGACTGTCTCACTAGTGTCTTTATCAGTAACTACATATGTTTTAATGTAGTATATGTGAATATTGATGTATATAAGTGAGTATACGTGAGAGTGAGGGATTGTAAGAGTTCCTTTTTAAATTAGTATGTGTTTCTATAAGTGATTGTTTAAGAGAGTAAGTATGTGTAAGTTTCCTTAAAAGTAAAGTGGTAGTGTGTGTATAACTGTATATGCAAATAAATGGATGTTTAATAGTTTATTTGCATGTGTGAGTATGTGTGACAGTATCTTTTGGATGACTGTCGGTGTGTAACAGGATGTATAGGTGTATCACTACATATGATGAGTGAGTATATGTATGAGTGACTACATAGAACTGTTGGTGAATGAGTGAATGTGTATATAGATGATGGAATTACTGAATTGGTTGTTGTAACTGGTATGGGTATCTCCATTTTTTTGAAAATTTTAGTTTCTATTTTTGAATGTGTTTCAAGGGTTACATTACAGTGAAAGGAGGTCTGTCACTCTGTCACAAGGATGGTGTCATCAGTGATGTCATGAGTGATGTCACTGACCATGTCATGAGTGATGTAATATGTGACGTCATCAGCAGTGCATTGCACGCGCAAGTTATAGTGAGTCCAACTAACTATAACGTGGGAATTTCAATGGTTTTATGCGAGTAAAACTTCCAGCTAACTATAACTGGTGTGAAACCTATGGTTTTTTCAGTGAATTTCATAGGTTTTTTAAATGCTACTTCCTAACTATAACATGTGTAAAACCTATGTTTTTTTCAGTGAATTTCATAGGTTTTTTAAATGCTACTTCCTAACTATAACATGTGTAAAACCTATGGTTTTTTCAGTGAATTTCATAGGTTTTTTAAAGCATACTTCCTAACTATAACGTGTCTAAAACCTATGGTTTTTTCAGTGAATTTCATAGGTTTTTTAAATGCTACTTCCTAACTATAACTGGTGTGAAACCTATGGTTTTTTCAGTGAATTTCAATGGTTTTTTAATAGCAAATCTTTATAGGTATAAAAAATAATACATTTTAAAACAAATTTTATATTGTATAATTATGTCAAATTTTTTTTTTTTATATTTAACTTGGGCCGCGTACCAGGGAGCGTCCCGGGAGCGCTATTGCCGCGAACGAAAACAACATCGTGACGTATCGCGTACACGCGTGATGCGTCATATGACGCACAGCGTAATCGCAACCGAAAGCACACGATCGCATACGATTGCGAAACGTCCTGACGCGCTTACGCTACGCGACTACGGGCGCCCCCCGGGGCGTGTAGCGTAAGCGCGTCGGGTCATGTGACTTGAAAATAACACTTTCTATTGGTGCAGAACAGGTTTGGTTTCTAAATGAGTAATGCCTGGGTCTTGTGACCAGCCTGGGTCTTGTGACTTGAAAATAACACTTTCTATTGGTGCAGAACAGTTTTGGTTTCCATATGAGTAAAGCCTTGGTCTTGTGATCTGAAAATAACACTTCTGATTGGTTCAGCACAGGTTTTTTTTCCAAATGATAAAAACCCCACCTTTCTTCCTCACTCTGACTTTGTCCTTTGACTGAGGAAGACCTGTTTCATCTACAGAGACAAATCTTTTGTACTTTGAAATGGCTACTGTAGCAGCAACAGCTGGAGCATCTGCACCACCACCACCACCACAACCACCAAGAGGACCACCACAACAATACATTGGTGGTGGAAAAGAGGAGGAGGAGGAAGAGGAAGAGGAGGAGGGGAGCAGATGGCTGCCTGAAGAAAATACCCCATACAAGCCAAAAGAACACATTGTATGGGAGTTTTTTTCACTTCCAGAGGGCAAGAAAAAAATTAATGCTGCTAAGGTAACATGTCGAATCTGTGGTGCAGAACTCTCAAGGGGCAATCCTGATAAAAAATATTCATTTGGTAATAATACCATGATTCGACATATGACCCGGAAGCATCCTGCTAACTATTCTCGTGCAGAGATCAGGGAACTGGCCAGTCACCTCCCCCAGTGTTCAAGGACCAGCTCCAAAAGAAAGCAATCCAATCAATCGGGACCAGAAACATCAGAGGTGATGCCTTGTATCCAAGAACGATTTGGTACTTTTAGAGTCACTTGTACTGAATGTGGCAAGCTCATCGCCTATGGTGAAAAGAGCGTAAAGCTGATCGTCCTTGCTGGTGACAATCACATTTTCCCCAAACAAAAGAAGTAATTTTTTCCGTTTTTTGTTTTTTGCTCCAGTTGAGCTATTTTCAATTCCCTTTCTCTTTGTTTCTTCCCATAAAAAATACAAACAAATATAAAACTACTTTGAAAAGCCAAAAAAGTACAAAATGTTCAAAAAACATTAAAAAAAATATAAAACAACAACGAGAATAAAAACAGTTCTTTTTAGAACTACCTTTCATTTATAAAATTAAAGCTATATTTTTAAAGGATCTCTGTCAATTTTTTGTCCTTAGGGTACGCGTACCGGGGCGCGCCCCCCCAAAAAAAGTTTTTTTTTTTTTAATGAAGCAGTTAGCATGAGGGAAGGACATAAAGAGAGTTATGTTAAGAGAAAAAGAGCTACAAGATGACCACAGAGGGATTGTTTATTACATAGTAAAAAATAGAGAAGGTGTAATTGGATGAAAGTGAGAAAAGTAAAATGACTAAAGGATCGAAAGAAAGGAAGAGAGAGGAAGAACACTAAAGTAGAGATAGAGTGAGACTGTGATTGGCTGTTAAAAGAAAAAGAAAGGACAGTAAAAAATGGAGAATGAAGGGTAGGGGCGGAACCACGATAAATGAAGAACGATGAGGGAAAGTGAGAAAAGACCAGGTAGTATAAGTAAAGAGGGGTAAAAGAGGGAGAAAAATTGAATTAGGATAACACATGGGGAGTGACAAAGAGAGTAAAGGAAACAGTACCTGAATGGGCTTGAGTAAAACAGCAAAAAAAGATAAGTAATGCAGTGTGTGTGACTTATAGGGAGTCAGTGGGTGTAGGTCGGGGTGTGGGTGTGTAAGGTGTGTCTGTGGGTATGGTTGTGTGGAGTGTTTCGGTGTGGGTGGAGGTGAGGGTGTGTGAAATATGTGTGAGAAGTGTATGAGTGTGGGGTGTATATGTGTTCGATGTATGTGTGTGTATGGAATGTGTGTGTGTGTTTGAGGAGTGTGTGTGGGAGGATCTTTTGTGTGTATGAGGTGTGTGTGTGGTGTGTGTGGGGGGTGTATGTTACAGGTGTGTATGTGTTGGGAGGGGGATGAGGTGTATGTGTAGGAGTAAGGTAAATAATTAAGAAAAAGAGAATGAGTGAAGAAGCAAAGGAAGGGAACAGAGGGTAAGTGAAGTAAAGAATAGGGATTGAAAGAAGTTGAATATGAGAGGGGAAATAGGGGAAGGGGAGTAAACATGTAGAATAAGAATAAGTGAGGGAAGCAGAGTAAAGACACAGGAGTGAGGTAGATTGAGAAAATGTTAGTGACCTTAAAGCAAAGGGTGATGACAAACTACATTTTTTTAGTCATACTTACCATATAATAAATGTAACTTTAATTAATTTTTTTAACTACACTTTGTATCTGTGAAAGAGAGAAGAAAAAATAAGTTATAATTAGTAAAATATGTATTTTAAATTAAAAGATACAAATGAAGAGGTTAAAAATCATAACGCTCTATTTAGAAATAAAGTTAGAGTGAAGGACGCAGAAAGGGAAATAAACTAAGGTAGAAGGACAAAAAGAGAGAAAAAGAAATAGAAGGAGATCAAATTACAAAGAATAAGGCATATAGATTCACTGACAAAAAGAGAGAGAAGAACAGAGAAATGAACTGAAGGTAAGAAAGATACTAAAACAATGTGAGTTAGCAAAACTAAATCAGGAAACAGAAGTAAGTAAAAAGATAATGACAGAAACCAGTCTAATTAAGGATGCATTTAGAAGAATGAGGAATAGAAGATAACTGAGAGTAAGTGAAGAACAGTCATAGAGTGAAAGGATGAAGGGAGACAGGATAATATACAACGATTGAGGGAAATGGACTGAGGAAGTTATAAGGTAGATACACTAAGAGAAAAACTGAGTGAGGTGGAGTACAATGAGTGAGAAAAGGAAATGAGTAAGTGAGCAAAAAGAAGGAAAGAGAGGAGAAGACGACTAAAACAGTGGTACTGAGAGAAAATAATTTGGTGATAAAAGTAAAGAGAAGGACATTGAAAGAAAAGAAATGAGGGATAGTAATGGAACCAGAGTAAAAGAAATGGGATGAAGAACGATGAGAGAGGAGCAGTGAAGTTGTTGTAAAAGAAGTGATAGAAGGTAGATAAACACAAGTGAACATAACAGAAGTAGAGTGAGGCACTGACGACATAGAAGTAGTGAACGAAAAATTGAGAGAAGAGGTCAAAAGTAAGGAGCAAACAAAGATAAGCGAGGGAGAGTGGGTGATTTATAGTGATAGAGTGCAATAATACTGCTGAGTGAGTAAACAGGAATTACTAAAAGAGCAAAGGAGGAAAATACGGAAAAGAGAAGTAAAGCAGAGAGACTGAAAGCTAAAAAGTTATGCAAGGGAGAGACGGGATGCACACAGTTGAAATGAGAATGAGGGGTTGTCAAAGAAGTGGAGTAAGAGAACGGGGGTTACAGAGAGTGAGAGAAAGACATTATAAGTGAGTAAAAAGAGCTGAAAGAGGATGGAAAAAGGAAAGTAAGTGTCAGAGAATGGGAATACAATTTAATTTACACAATCCAAAGTATAAAATACCTTGTACAACATGTTACATAGTTTATTTTTGCTGTTCTAAGAATATATTGAATTTCACTTAAAACAGTGAGTTCAAATTACTCATCATATGACAGCGGGAAAAAAAAACACAATCTAAAAGATTGTGTTTAAAAAAAAACTTAAATACTGACAAATGACAAATGTACGCTAAACTTAGATTGACTTACTTTTCCTTGAGGCCAAATACTGTATCATGGTGGTCCTTTTCTCGTTGGAAAGTACTTTGCTGTTCACTTAAAAATCCATTTCATCGACTTTCTATAAGAAAAGCTCCAAGAACATCTGAAATATTTTCAATATTTTCATATACTCCTTTTTTTCAGTCATGACTCTTTACTCATTCCTGCACCTTTCCATTTGGCCAAATAGTGTCAGATGTATGAGTATATGTTCAAATTAATTCTAAGGCACTCTGAAATGATCTTTTTCCCGACGTTCTGAAAGAAAGGCTCTACAACATTTTCACAATATTCAAGTATTTGTAAAACCATCTCTGACTCACTCATGTTCATCATTTTGTATAATACTAATATCACTTACTATGAGATCCACTTACAGTACCTATATGACAAGTCATTTTTTTTATATTGCCTGGATCACTTTTACTCAGAATATATTTTTAAACAGCAAAATAAACTTTATTAACTGCTCCCGTCTTCATTGGCCAATTACTTTTACCTAAATTTTGGCTGTAAAAACACTAGGTATGAATTTATAAAGCAAAAGGCAAACGTTGTTTGAAAGTCAAATGAGTGTCGTTACATTGGGTCCAACCTTTAGAAGTTTTTAAATAGCATGTGTAATGCCCTGATGTTGTAGAAGGACCATCATGAAAAATAATAGCTACAGTTGCAAAGGTTCTTCCTGATATCGACAACTGAGAAGCCACGACATTTTTAATAGAAGTTGTCAATTTAGTTTCATCAGGTCTACATCGTTGGAACATTAAAATGACATAGTGACCATAATTTTGTAGAAATAATGTGGGCAGCATTGTAGACTTACATTGGGTACACACCATATTGTGATCCGCTGCTTTAACTAGATTATTAAAAGGCACTGATTTGCAGTCTGGTAAAGTCAAATATATAAATCTATTCTAGTAGTACTTGATGAAGCACAGTTATCACAGTCATGTTGCCATTGATAAGAAAGGTTAAAAAGATTTTTTATATCTACTCCTTCATCTTCCAATACATCAAACATATACATTAAAAATTCCTGACAATCCTGCTGAATTATCTGTGAAAATTGATTTTGACCTGAACATATGTCTACAAGATTTCTAATTTCTGAAACACTTTCTAATTTTTCCTCTATCACTACTACATTTCTCTAACACAGAATTCAATAAACAGCACAATGTTTGTTCCCGATTTTCGACAATCTGTTTTTGTAAATTTTGAAGAAAAGAAACAACATTAACTACTACATTAGCATAGCAGTTGACACCAGAACTGTTTTCAAACTGAAATCCAACAACATCCTCAACAGAATCCTTTTTCCTTCTGCTTACAATTACAGTTTCATCTACTTTTTGTCTTTTTGCTACTACCTCACTGTAATTACTCTCATTTCTTCTTTTTCGGCCTACCACACGTTTTTCAATCAGAGGATATTGAGGCAAATGTGGAGCATACTCTCTTCTTAACCTATTGTATTATTTAACACAATCTAGATCAGCACAAATCTTTGTTTCATCACACTCAATCAAGTACAATCCTGATAAAGTTCTGACTCGTGATAAAGCCACATATGCCATACCCTCTTTAAACACAGAACTTCCAATGTTCACCAAAGCACTATCTACACTTAAACCTTGAGATTTATGAATTGTCACTGCATATGCCAAACAAATAGGAAACTGTTTTCGGCGAACATATAAGTCTTTCACGAGCAAAAATCTAGCTGAACAACGACAAATTTGTTCTATTTCCTCAATGCCATCTCTATTTTTGTAATTCACAAAACCAACAACATGACCCATTGCTCCATTTACCAGACCTCTTTCAACATTTAAATTCCTTCTCAAAATGACATGACAATTCAAACACACATTCAGAGTCTTTTCAAAACCAGCAGTTTTAGATATACTCTTCTCTAATGAATCCAATTTTGATTTCAAATTTTCAGACAAAGCAATTGTTGCTCCCATATGCTCTATTTTATCAGTAGCTTCTAGTTTCACTATCTCTTCATTTTCTAAATTTAACATTTTGTTGTTGAACATGGAACATTCTTTCAGAGTTGGCATCAAACATATGGCAGATTTCCTCTCGTTAATTTTCTTAAAAATATTCTCTGGAAGAATGTTTTCATTTGGGTACAAATTTGAAATTAACCGTCCATGTAAAGCTTCTTTCCCTTGCTGACTTATTTTCCCTACTCTTACGTCTTGTAAAATATTTTTATAATCTTCATCCTTTGCCTGCCGCATATTTTGAAGCAGTTCTGCATATTTGAAGTTTAACCATATATTAACGTTTCCAATGCTTCCTAGGCACTTCCTGGTATTTTCATGCATGAGCATTTTGAACACAGGCTGTCCTTTCACTGGAGTCAACTGCAGAAGATCTCCAAAAACAATAATATGTTTTCCTCCAAATAAAACATCATAGTCTGTTCTAAGAATTTCTTGCATTCTCAAATGCACAAAAGCAATCATTATATTTGACACCATGCTTACTTCATCAATGATAAGAAGTTTCATTTTCTTCAGGACTCTCGAAACTTTGGAACACGCATCTCCAGATAGCTTGTGATATTGCAATTTGTTATCATGCTCCACTGGCAGCATCAGTAAACGATGTAAAGTAATCCCTTTAATATTATGTGCTGCCAGCCCAGTTGGAGCGGTAACAACACAAGACAGCGGTGATTCAGTCCTTTTCTGCAGATAAGATGCTATTGCTTTAATCAGAAAACCTTTTCCAGTTCCCGCTTCTCCACTCACGTACAGTCGGACAGGCTTAAATGATGTACATGAGCACTCTTTCTTCTCATGACTCAATCCATGTTCAACCTGTTCTGTGACTTCGTCATATATCAGTTTCGGCTCAACGTTTAATTGTTTCACCAAATCTTCTAAATTAATTACATCCTCTTGAGCTTGCTCCATAGCTCTTTCTACCTCATCCATGGCAGTGGCAGCTTCATTTTGGATAATTGGTCCTCCTAGTGGATCCTGACTCAATGAAGCAGAACTCTGACTGCCTTGAGAACTGTCTCTCGCAATCTCTGCAGCAATTTTTGCTTCTTGCTCTATTTCTTCATTCAACATTTGCAAATAATTTGGAAAAACAGGACATTCTATGGTATCCTTCGTAGCATTAAAAGAGTCTTCATAACAGAGAAAATCTCCAAGTAGTTCCTCTTCTTCTCGCCATGGTTTAAAGAGTTGCAAAAGAGCCGAATAGTAAAATTCTCTTTTGTCTGGATTTTCACAACTCAATTTTCGATGATTAATCAAATGACCTTTTCTCTGTTTCACTAGTCATCCTTCACATCCAATGACAGCATATATTCCATTATTGATATCTTCTCTGATGTTCCTCTTATAAATATAGCTTTGAAGAACTTCATAGAGACAAACGTTCTCAAGATGAGGACTTCTATTTGGATAGTATGTATCCAAAATGTTTGTCTTCAAAATATCTGTACTTTCTGGTTCTTTCTCCGCCAAATACTCTATCTCTTGTACAGATTTCAAAACTCGATTTCGTGTTGCAGCAAGACCTAGACTCACCCAAATGATGGTTCTAGATTTGGCATAGAGACTTGCTGACGACAATCGATCAGAACATTCATATGCTCCAATTTCTCGATGCGACAACATCTTCAGACTGTAACTGTATAATTTCTTGCTTAGACTCTTTTCATGTGAAATGTCCTCCCACATTTCCTTCAGTTCTGTCTTTTCTTTTTTTGTGATGCAAGATGTCACATATCGAGCCACAGCAATAGAGTTGTCAGCAACGAACTGAATATCCATGTTAGCATTCCACATGGACAAAATCACTGGGTTGTAGTCGTTGATGTACTTGGACTCTTCGTTTCTTTTTAAATTGTATGTATTTTTTGGTGATTTCCTCGTCACAGTATGTCGCAGAGATGACATCAAATTATTTACTCTTCCTTTAGAAATCACTTGTCGTGGAAAGCCGAAACGACATTTTGTGTAGAACTTGTCCTTGTTTCTGAATTTTCGACGACAGTACTTTCCACAATGATGGGATTGAAAGCGTAAAACTTGTTGCCTTAAACTGTTTTCCTCTGTAGTTTTCGGAACAGCACATGTTGAATACTCTTCAATGAAGCTCATCACTGTCTCATCCGAATCTGTTCCAAATTTGGGTGCATCTTTAATCCATAACAACATATGAATGTGAGGAGCACCTCTCGCTTGATACTCCTTTCTCCAAAAGAAATCCAAAACCTCTCCAAGGGGAGGATTTTTTTTGTTGGTAATAAAAGACATCATAGCTTCAAATCTATGATTGAAATATCTGCATACATTCACTAGATCCAAAGAACACAGTTCTCCAGGTGTTTTGAATTCTATATTTAGTATATTTGCATTTGCCTCTCGTAGAAATTGAAGTAAGTCGTCCCATGCATACTCAGCACAGCTAAGAGTGAGGAACCATGTAGGAGTTCCTAAGTTTCTTAGCATACATTTCAATTCCCCATGACGACGGTACCAATACTCGTTTGTACCACGCTGACATGCCATGAGATTGATTAGATGAGATTCTAAAATATTATCTTGCAGATTCACTTTCTCCATAAAGTCCCTCGCCTAAACATTTTGCAGATGTGCTCCACTTTTCAGTATATGGTTTACTGCATAAGAAAGCCCAGACAAGTCACTTTCATACAGTAGATGAAACAATAGGGAATGCATTGACGAAACCTTGGATCTTCAGCATATAATCTTACAGTTCGATATTCAGATGCAGGAATTTGAAGTGATCGATCGTCATATCGTCCACCTCGACCTGTTGGAAATAGCTGTGGAAAACAACGAGCTTCCAAACTTTGTTCCCATACACTAATGGGACTTCCTTTTGCTGCTTTCATTTGAAACAATTCAATTGCATTCCCCATTACTTCTTTGGAATGCAAAGGATGAACAGTATAATGTTCATATATTTCTTCACTTCTAGACACATCAACTTTTTCAAGTTGGCCGCCTGAACAATCACTGTCTTCATCTGCAGCTGTTTCCTCTGCTGCAACACATACATCTTTGTAATACTCATTGTTTTTGACTAAATACAACGTTGCCTTTTTGACTTTCCTAACATCCACTAAATCTTGCCAGATTTTTTTACTCTTTGTCGGAACCCCATTAACTAGAATAACTAAACGTTCCTCTTCTACTTTTTCTATACCAATTGTATCAATATTTGTTTTGAAATCTAGGGGCAAATAAACAACTCTTCCCTTTAATCCTCTCTGCAAATCTGTAAGAGGCAATTTCCCTATCTTAGGCTCCATGCACACAATTGCCTGAAAAGGATGGACACATTGAATCAAAATAGACTCATATGTATTTAAATCCATCAATTCACGGGGAATGTCTACCAACTCCAGATTATTATGAAAAGCTCTAGCAGGCATTCTGTTTTGATTTAATTTATCATAACAATATTTACAAATACGCTGCTCAGAACTCAAATCAAAACAATTCTCCACCCACAAATAAGTTGCAAAATCTTTCCACTCATAATTATTCATCTTTTCACTTTTTACATATAAATCAACTAATCTAGTTTGATGCTTATAATGACTTCGTCGACAACACACACAAGTAAAATTCGGCCTTTCACTTGATTTCACCTTAAACCTGGTAATTTCCTGCTCAAACTTTTCTGTATTTGAAATCTGTACATTGTCTTCCACATTAAATGTAAATGTAAATGTATGAAACTTATATAGCGCAGGACTTACCCTGGGGCATCTCCGCGCTTGCTTAGGGAACCCGTCCTGGTATTCCCCTGTGAGAAACCCCGGCAGGGTATCCACAAGGTGAAAGCCAGGCATCCCGCCGCGAGGGGCCGATGTGGAGATTAAGCAAGCTATTGCCCAGAGTCGCAGAGTGTGACCCCGTGAGTCGAGTAGGCACCGGAGCGAGAATTGTCGAGACCGTGGAATTTATGAGCCCGAGACCCGCCGAGGCGGGGAATCGAACCCTGGTCCATGGTCGATCTCATATTCCGGGTCTGCCGCCTCTAACCACTGAGCCACACTTCTCCACATTACCTTGAATTGCTGTGTCAATTTCTACACTGTCCTCATTTTCACCAAAATAACAAATCTCAATTTCTTCACAAATCTTCTTCACATCTAATTCAGTTCCATGCAAAAGAGCACTGTTTAATTGTTTAAGCTTAAGTGCTGGACTTTTTGCATAATACAACATTCTCACTAATTTCCTCATTTTGGTATGATGCACTGCTAACATCCTAAAATGATGAAAAACACTCTGACAGACTTTTCTAGAAAGAGAAACCAGTGAATGCCCTTGCAAACCTGTGTTTTCTCTCACTCTGCAAGGATCTAAGTCTTGCAACAACTTCACTTTCTGCTTTAGACTTTTCTTACTATATGTACGTAAGAAATTACAAAACAAAATCAATTGATTCCTGTCGCACACTACAAATACTACTACACTTCCAAGTGTACACTGGACCCTTAGTACGTCTCCCTAAAACTTCATCAGTTAACACCTCTTCTGGTTCTCTAGGCACAAGTTTCTCTTTTTCAATCGGACAACCGTCTTTCACTTCATACGCTCGACCACAGGTGTCAACTGCATGCACTAAATCATTATCCTGGAAGTAACTCTCCTCATTAAAAAATGGCTCACAACTTGAACTGTGCATCCATTCTCCTGAAAAAACTTTACAAAAATGAGTCCGATTAATTACTCTTTTCCATCTACTGTTTGATTTGAAAACATCAATTGTCTTGTTAAGTGTCCTAATTCTATTGATTATTAAAATAAATAATTTTTTCTTAACTTCAAAAGCCTGATCAACAATCTTCTCTACACTTTTCTTTTTCTTATAAAAAGCAGCTCTCTGTTTACCTTTCCTAATGTTTTTTAACAAATTTAAAACCACCCTATTGCGAAACATTCGTTTACGAATGTCTCTAAACTGATTCTGCCTTCTATTCCTGTACATATTATTCTCTCCTGCTCCAGTTGTAGAATTCTTTGAGGGTCTCTCCTTCCTTTTCAAATGTACTCTCTCATTCTCTTTTTCTACATGCTGTCCATCATTTTTTTGCGATGTACATATGTTACGTATGAAAGACTTAGTTCTCTTACCAGGAGCTTTGTTCCTGTTTTTTGAAGTATTTGTTGTGGAAGAGTGCTGTAATTCCGTTGCTCTTTTTGTTTTTTTGCGGTTATCTTCTTTTCTTCGCCTTTCCCTTGAAGGCATTTTGTCTTACTCTTGAAATCTTGATTTCAATCTGTGTTAAAGAAAAAAATAGCACATTATAGATCACTATTACCAAACAACAAAGCAAAGACAAAAACCAAACAGTCTATTCAGGGTTACAGATCAAGTCAGGATTCTCGAGGGGTGCAGAAGAGGTGAGGCCTGTATTGCAGAGTGTAGTGCAACACAGCTCTGTCCACAGGTACAAAGTAGGTGAGATCTGTGTCTAAGAGTCCAGTAGGGGATAGACTTCATGAAGTCTAGTCCACTGCACTCTTATACAAAGGCTTCACCACCTCTGCTTCCCAGGAAAGGCCTCTCTCCCACTACAGACTTGAACATAGATCTCACCTCCTCTGTCCCTCTGGACATGCCTCACCTCATCTCCACAATCTACTTCCTAATCTCAGGTGAAACAGGTGACATGATTGTGAAAAGATCCCAAAAAATTTATGTAATCATGCACACACAATTTATTCTGTCTCAAAAATGTAAAACACATTACTTTGTCCTATAAATGTTTCAGTAGTGTAATGAAAAGCTTATACATATCACCTTATCTCTGTTTTTCAAATGAAAAGGGGGGGCCCTCGGCCCCCCCGCACGCATGGCGGCGCGGCGACCGTCGCCCCCCCTTTCTCCATTGTTGTCTCTCGGTGGTGGGGGCGGGCCCTGGGGGGCGCGACCCACCACTGATTGGCCGGCGGCCTCCCTGACCCGGATACAAGGTAGAAGGTCCGGGTCAGGGGGGCGGGCTACAGGAGGGGCGGGCCGGGGGGCGTGCCCCCCCCCGCCTGGCCCCTCGGGAATAAAGAGGTGGGGAGCGCCCAGGAGACCCCCTTGTCCCTGGACGCTCCCTCACAGTACGGTGTGCCCCGCGCTCGGGGCTTCTTTGTTTTTTCCTTTTGTTCCCCTTCTGCAGGTACTACAGCTTCGGGACGGCCTCGTCGGAGCTGGGCAACTGGAGGAGCGTCGCAGGATGGGGGCCACGAGTGGAAGGAGAATGGGCACCGCAGCAGGAACAGGGCTTGCGGCGCAGGAAGGAAGAGCTGTGCTGAGCAGCGTCGGAGTCACACAGAGCCACTGGGTGTGAGCATGGCGATGGGGCTAAAAGGTGAGCTCATGGTCGGCGGGTGCCGTGATTCTTGCTGCTAGACTGTGGTTGCAACGTACATTTTCGGCATCTCTCTTAAATCAGACATCCGAGGATACGCCATGGTGGGCGGGCATGTTTTGAGGCATAATATTGGGATTGTAATTGGATGTTCTGTCCACGCGCTCGTGCTTCTGGGGCACAACTGATACGGCGGTGGCCAATGCTGTGCTGGGAGGAAGGTGCCCTGGGCCTGGTGAGGATGTAGCCTAAAGGCTAGGGTAGTCGACCTCAAATACGGGGAACTGAGTTCGAATTTTGGCAAATTAACATTCGATGATTCTGGGCAAATGACTTAATGTCCCCTTGCCTAACAAAAATGCATGTGTCCATCTGCTACTCATACAAGCGCTCTGATACCTGATTTCAGGTCAGATTCGCGCTCCTACGTCGAATTTCTGCATTACAAAAGCAGTTTGGCATTATAGAAGAACATAGCATGCAAGTCAAAATTACAGATGCAATTAGCTAGCATCACCGGTAACTACTAGGAAGAAAAAGGTTGTGTAAAAATAAAACTGTGATGTAATGTTGTTTAAAAATAAAACTGTAATGTCCTCTGCAAGATGATGTGTTGCAGTAAAAATAACGAGCGTTCGTTAGTGAGCTACTCGCGCACATTGGGCGGTACATTATTCTGTAGGCCTAGCTTATGCATCTGGGTAAAAGATGTTGTGACAGTAAACAACATGCGTTGTAGGCTGGCAAGCGCAGAACGGTTTCCTCTTAATGTCCTCTGCAAGTAGGGGAAGCAATGGAGCTTTGAAAGAGTGTAGCCCGAGTTTATGCATCAGGGATAAATGATGTGTTGCAGTAAAAATAACGCGCGTTCGTTAGTGAGCTACTCGCGCACATAGGGCGGTACATTATTCTGTAGCCCGAGTTTATGCATCTGGGTAAATGATGTTACAGTAAACAACATGCGTTGTAGGCTGGCAAGCGCAGAACGGTTTTCTCTTACATTAATGTGCTTAATGCCCATGGCCGAAACTTTGAAGAAGTAAACAGCATTGGACTCTGGGAGTCTTTGTCGATAACCTAACATGCTAAGTTTGTTAGTTGGGAAATGTGTGTTTCATGGATAAGCTGTGGGGTTAGTCAGTGGCCCAAGTCCATGCATCCACGGGAATTGTGCAATGACGCACCACCCACACTTTGGTGCGCTATTATATAACATGCGCTGAACAGTGTTCGCTAAATTAATTAATTAGCTCACTGACCATAGCGTGGCACTTTAGTTAATAATATAAAGCAAATGACATGCCGTCTATAACTGGCAGCCCACATGTTTGGTCTGGCGAGATTGCTCTGTAGCAAGAAAATCTAGGTAAGCGCTACCACGTGCGGTGAAAGGAAGCAATTGTTGCCCAGTATCCGATGTGGCACATGTGAGAACGGAGGGATCTTACATCTTGCATGTATACTCACACTTTTCCTTTACCTGCCACGTCCGCTTTGAAAATGTGAAGTCCCATTTATTATTAACAAACTCGAGGATTGCATTCTTAGCCGACACTGCGAATTACAAGGCGCTCATTGTCAACTCTTGCTTACCGGTGCAGCTGCTATCAGGCCCCCTTTTTTCAGATGAGCATATTACAATGTCTTGGTTGTATTAGTGTGATAATGTAGCTCAGGCAGACTCTGCCCGCTAGCCAACAGAATAGGAAGTCTGGGCATTGCAGGGGGAGCAGTTCCATTTGAGTAAATTTCGCCTAAGTAACACTACTGTTTAAATATTAAAAAGTATGGTGCCATACTTTGCCACACACAGAGCTGACGTGAGGCCTATGCTACCATCTAGTGGTCTAGTAACTACAGGCCGGGCCCGCAAGAGAGTGCAGGGCCAATGAGATAGGGACGGTAAGCTTGGGATCCCGGGTGCAAGCTCGCTCAGGTGTGAGGACAAGAACGTATGTGCAACATGCACTTCATTTCAAGCGGTCAATTTAGCGAGGGTTTGATGCATTAATATAGCATAGCAGAGCGCACGTGCAACTGTTTGGTGCTAGGGACATTTTCAAAATAATTCCCCCTCTTCTCAGACCCTGCCTGGAAATACGTTGTGTTCTTTGTAAATTGGTCGCATTGGGTTTAATTCCTACAACAGTTTACTCATGTAACGGGTCCTATGTTACAGCGCTCTGACACCTTCGGGTAAAATCAGCGCTTTATAAAAGCGCATAGAATACAATAGGTAGAATTAGTCGTACATCTGTAGGTATCCGGACGCATTGCGCGGGATTACTGACTTATCTGCATAGGTAGCGTACACCTACGGAGAATGAGTGTGCAGAAGGAGTGCTATGGAATTCAGAGCTGTTTACAAGGACGTACAAACAGAAATGTAGGGATCTGCACTATCACATGGGTGAATATGGTACACACGCTCAAAATACAGTGACACGTTTGGGGTAAACAGAGCATAGATGCACATGCGTAGGGGGCACACACGGACTGTGACAGTTCAGAGTCGGTAATAGTGCACGGCAATGGTGGTAGTTTTACCTTTGTGGGCCAAGCCGCTGCACGCACCGGCCAGGAGTTTCAGTGCAAAACAGTGAGCGAGGCCGGTGCTTTAGTTTGCTCCGTGTTACCACTGGTCTGCAGTGGTTAAACGTGTTGTATTGCGGCATCGTGCTGTTTCATTGTGTCCCATGTTTGTAACTTTGGCACTGTGATTCCTTAGATCACCCTGGTGCGGGCGCTAAACACATTCCTTAATCGTCGCGATGCCCGGGCTACATATGTCTTTTGTGTTCATTCCTGGGCTTCTTTATTGATGTCCTCCAGCTACTTGCAATATTTTATTGAAGCCATGGTTCCTGCTTATTTATCTTATGCAAGGAACAGCCATTGACATAAGTCAAATTCTGACACTCTAGAATTAATATCATTAGTGTCTGCTGAGGTGATAGTTAGAACAATGGTCGAACCATTCATGAATAGGGTATACCCCCTTCTCTTGGGGTCCTCCTGGGGATTAACGCACATCTAAGGGTAGGGCTTGACGAGACTGTGAAAGCCAGTTTCCCAGGTCCCACATTCCTTTGCAAACCAAAGCAGAAAGCCAAACAAGGGGCTTATTTCATTGTGAAGGTAATCAACATCTGAGGTGCTGTTCATTATTCTAGGGGGGGACATTGCACCAGTCCAAACGACTCTTCATTGATGATAGGTTAAAGTCAACCTTATTGGAATGCTATCCTAGTGGTAGCTGTATTGCGTGCAGCCTTCAGGCTAAGTCTTGACGGAATGTAGAGCAGCTTGTTTTACCAGTCTATATTGTCATGAATGAGTAAATGAAAGGAGAACAGGTGTATAACAAATATATGTATTTGTTCTAAACACATCCCTTTAGTTCCTTTACGAGGCTAAAGGCAAGAAATTACAGTCAGTAAACTTATTTAACACACAAGTAAATTGGCACAATATACGTTGAGCCTATGATGAGATTAGAGGCGATTAATTACAGTCTGTAAGCCTATATAGCACATAGTAATTTAGCACCATATACGTTGAGCTCTAGGGGTGTACCAAAGCCATTTATGAATAAAGTGTAGGGGAACCACGAATGGCATAGAGACAGGGCCTAGAGCCTGTAGAAAGACTACTTGGGGGTCCTGATAATCCTACACACCCTTATGTCACACCAAAAAGGTGCCCAAGAGCCTAGTTGCGGCATCACTTAGTTCTGGGGATGCTTGTGATCATGTCCGGTTGGCTAGGATGATATTTACCAGAAGCCAAAGTGGCGAGCGAAAAAGGCCCTTGGGCCAGCTTACAGCCTGGCATAGTTAGGGCTCTGCTAATACTTCTAGCTAAAGACTTTGATGCGGCACTGTTAAATAGGCTGTTTGTTTTCACACATAGATCCTATGCATAAAGACGCGGGTAGAAAACCAGGATTAAGAGGCGATGTCCTCGCCTGCAGCACAATTTTCTTGTAGTAACAATGAATGTGAAAATAGGAAGCCAATTTTACAGCCTATCATGGGCAGGGCGGTGCAGATCCTATGCTTAACGACCTAGATGCTGCACTGGCAAGCAGACTGGCCTTTTAAACCTAGATCCTATTGCCTAAAGTCGTGGGTAGAAAACCAGGACTAGGAGGTGATGTCCTGGTCTGCAGCAGAATTTAGTCACCATGATAGTGCTGTGGCACCGCACTTCACATTGTGTATCGTCCTTAAGGAGTCACGAGGGCGCTATGGTAATCACGGTGGACCACATGCACTGGGTCGCTGTACTGCACACTGGTTATTATTCTCTATAAAAAGGTTTTCTACAGGACACTCTCCGTACCAAACACACTAAATGGGACACAAACTAAGGCTATGCTTAACACTTGCAGGGGAAGTGTTAATGAGTATGCATCGGGCATCTTGCCTAAAACTTAGCAAGTGATGGCAATGTAAGATGAGCATGTATACAGCGGTTATCGCAGAAACACTAATGGTTTGTGTTTATCCTTTTTTCATTTATGTATATGGCCGGGTCCATGGTGGATACCTGGAGTGCTCCACATCACAACAGGTGGACAGCCCAAGGGATGCTTACGTCAATCACGGCTGGGTCCATGGCGGATATCTGAAGGGTGCTCCACACCGCAACATCAGCAGCGGGTGGACGTCAAAAGGGAAGCATACGTCGAGAAAGAGGACACCCAAGGGCCCAAGTAGTGCTGGCAGGTGTAAGTGCTACCCATTCCCTAAGGTGGAAGTGGGAATTGTCACCCAGGTTTTCTTGGTTTTTTCCTGGTTCTTGCAGTTTCTCAAACCTGTGACGCAGGGGAGGAACTCATCACTAGAAGTGGAGGAGCTACAATCTCCCAGCACAAGCAGAAGGCTGGACGCGGGACAGGGAAGATCTGGTTTGGGGGTCTGTGCCTTGGTCAGTTCAGGAACTTCTTTCAGGGACTCTTAGCTCGGCAGCCCGACCCCCCCGTCAATGGTGATAATTCACCTAGGGGGGAATGACTTGGCCAAACTTGGAAGGCGAATACTCAGAGATGTGTTCATCTCCACTGCGGGTGGGTCTTCAGGACTTGCCCGGGTGGCACAGTAGTAGGGTCTCAACTTAGCCAGGGGCTTTTAGCGCGCCGGCAATCCCCCCGTCAGTGGTGATACTTCACCTGGGGGAGAATGATTTGGCCAACATGGGGAGGCGCATTCTGATTGAGGAGATTATCTCAACTGCGGGGTGGATGGCCAGGACCTGCCCGGGTTGCACGGTAGTATGGTCGCAACTCATACCTCGATTACAGTGGCGGGGGGGGGGACTCGGTCAGGGCGTTGAATCACTCGGTAAAGAGGATCAACACACGGTTGGACAAGTTGTTTCGAGCCCCCCTGTTGCAGACTATACCTCATGGGTGTATCTGGGGCGACCGGTATTACTTGAGGGATGGAGTGCACTTGAATGAAGCAGGGAATGTCTTGTGGTCTGACAATATCTGGGCTTGGTTAGAGGGATTTGCAAATAAGAGCGTTCCTTAGGTAGGGGTTAGAGGGGGGAGGCCAGATCGTCGGTTAACAATGCTGGCCTGTGGCGGTAAGGTCATTATCGGTGAGCACATATTTGAGGTCTGAGGGGGCGGGCATCATCCTATGGAGGTTCCCGCCCAGGGGGAGGGGCCTGTGGGCCACTCCTAGAACTCCAGGGGCAAGGTAATTGATGCTGCAAAGGAGCGCGGGTAGGAGTAGTTCACGCTTTCCTTAGGCTGGTAGCCACCCCGCGCGCGTATACTCATGACGTCACCGGCTGGCGCAGAGTAAGGGCCCTCCTTCAGTGGGTAAATGGAGTTCAGGGCGTAGACCGGGCAATTCCCGGGGTAACACTGCGCATGCGTACGTCTCATGGGGAGGCGCAGCTTGTAGGACCTGACACCGGTAGTGACCTAGCCATATGGCCAGAAATGTACAAAAATCAAGATGAGGATGTTTAGACTCGGTTAGGAAACAACATGTATTAGAGTTTTGTTAAGGTCAGGCTCTCAAACTTGTTGACAATAATTTTGTATCTAATGTCCTGCTGATTTTTGTATAAATTGTTGATCATGCAATTAAAAACCTTTTTAATTTCATACTTTAATAAATACGGCCGGGCGACTAGCGCCCACCTTCCAAAAAGTAAAGACGTCTCGTGTCCACGTTTCTGGGTGTTGGGTGCCGGTTTGGGGGGGAGGCGGCAGCTAGTCGCTGACCATGTGAAAAGGGGGGGCCCTCGGCCCCCCCGCACGCATGGCGGCGCGGCGACCGTCGCCCCCCCTTTCTCCATTGTTGTCTCTCGGTGGTGGGGGCGGGCCCTGGGGGGCGCGACCCACCACCGATTGGCCGGCGGCCTCCCTGACCCGGATACAAGGTAGAAGGTCCGGGTCAGGGGGGGCGGGCTACAGGAGGGGCGGGCCGGGGGGCGTGCCCCCCCGCCTGGCCCCTCGGGAATAAAGAGGTGGGGAGCGCCCAGGAGACCCCCTTGTCCCTGGACGCTCCCTCACAGTACGGTGTGCCCCGCGCTCGGGGCTTCTTTGTTTTCCCACCCACCATCCCTTGGAACAAAAGTCTTGTGGCATTCATTATGTCTGGTTTAATGGTAAGTTTTTGAAGGTACTGTCCACATGTCTTACATGGTAGTAGAAATGGATCTGTTGGTATATTTTGTTGATGCTTTTGTTTAGGAATTTTTTCCCCTTTTAGCAAACTGTGTGTGAAGTAATTTTTCTTTGATGCCAAGTGTCTTTAGGCCTTTTTTCCCTTTGTAGCTGTACGGTGATACTGTTATTTATTAGCCAGTGTAGCTGTCCTTTAGAGTTTTTTCCCATAGGTCGTCGTATTTATTAGGTATGGGGCATGCGGTAAGGTCATTATCGGTGAGCACATATTTGAGGTCTGAGGGGGCGGGCATCATCCTATGGAGGTTCCCGCCCAGGGGGAGGGGCCTGCGGGCCACTCCTAGAACTCCAGGGGCAAGGTAATTGATGCTGCAAAGGAGCGCGGGTAGGAGTAGTTCACGCTTTCCTTAGGCTGGTAGCCACCCCGCGCGCGTATACTCATGACGTCACCGGCTGGCGCAGAGTAAGGGCCCTCCTTCAGTGGGTAAATGGAGTTCAGGGCGTAGACCGGGCAATTCCCGGGGTAACACTGCGCATGCGCACGTCTCATGGGGAGGCGCAGCTTGTAGGACCTGACACCGGTAGTGACCTAGCCATATGGCCAGAAATGTACAAAAATCAAGATGAGGATGTTTAGACTCGGTTAGGAAACAACATGTATTAGAATTTTGTTAAGGTCAGGCTCTCAAACTTGTTGACAATAATTTTGTATCTAATGTCCTGCTGATTTTTGTATAAATTGTTGATCATGCAATTAAAAACCTTTTTAATTTCATACTTTAATAAATACGGCCGGGCGACTAGCGCCCGCCTTCCAAAAAGTAAAGACGTCTCGTGTCCACGTTTCTGGGTGTTGGGTGCCGGTTTGGGGGGGAGGCGGCAGCTAGTCGCTGACCATGTTTCATTCTAAAAAAAGATTATGAGGTCTAAGCAGGTCTGCTCATGTGATGAATCCTGTCCAGGGGAGCACAAAACGTGAGGCTTCTGTCCAAGAATGCAGTGGACAGGACTAAACTGGAGTAGTGTGCAAGAAAAAGATGAGCCTCATTTATAAAACCATGCGTCAGTTTTGCGCTACTGATGCGTCACTTTTTGTGACGCATTGGCGGCATAAAACATATGCCTTGTTGCACCATATTTAAAAAGTGACGCATGTAGGTAGATGCGTCATTTTTTAAACCTCTGCACCACATTATACCTCTGTCAAGTGTAATGTACTTTACAATGATGTTACCTGTGTTAACTCAGTGTAGGAAGCATATTGAATTTGTTTGCATAGAGGAATTGTATTTTGTAAAATAGTGAGGTTTCAGTAATGACATGGAATGCTTGTACATAGGACCTGTGCTGTGTTTCCTAAATGTGATGTCAAACACGATTTTGGGGGAAATGAATGGCTTTTACATTTTTGAGTATAGTGTGGCGCAGATGTTTAAAAAGTGACGCATCTACCTACATGCGTCATTTTTTAAATATGGCGCAAAAAGGTACATGTTTTATGCCGCCGATGCGTCACAAAAAGTGACGCATCAGCAGTGCAAAACTGACGCAGGGCCTCATAAATGAGATTCTTTTTTTTTGCACACTACTCCAGTTTAGTCCTGTCCACTGCACTCTTGGACACAAGCCTCACCTTTTGTGCTCCCCTGGACAGTCTTCATCTCATCTGCACTCCTTCTTAGGTGTCAGAATCCTATCACATGGTCAAAGCTCCATGTGAAAGCGTTTGCCTCAGTCTTATCCCTGCTGTGAGGCAGATGCTTGTACATAGGACCTGTGCTGTGTTTCCTAAATGTGATGTCAAAAACGATTTTGGGGAAAATAAAAAAAAATAGATGCGTCACTTTTTAAACCTCTGTGCCACATTATACTCAAAAATGTAAAAGCCATTAATTTTCCTCAAAATCGTGTTTGACCTCACATTTAGGAAACACAGCACAGGTCCTATGTACAAGCATTCCATGTCATTACTGAAACCTCACTATTTTACAAAATACAATTCCTTTATGCAAACAAACTCAATATGCTTCCTACACTGAGTTAACACAGATAACATCATTGTAAAGAGTCAAATTTATTTCTTTAAACATGCACACATTCTTTATTCCTGCGTCAGTTTTGCACTGCTGATGCGTCACTTTTTGTGACGCATCGGCGGCATAAAACATGTACCTTTTTGCGCCATATTTAAAAAATGACGCATGTAGGTCGATGCGTCACTTTTTAAACCTCTGCGCCACATTATACTCAAAAATGTAAAAGCCATTCATTTTCCCCAAAATCGTTTTTGACATCACATTTAGGAAACACAGCACCGGTTCTATGTACAAGCATTCCATGTCATTACTGAAACCTCACTCTTTTTCAAAATACAATTCCTCTATGCAAACAAACTCAATATGCTTCCTACACTGAGTTAACACAGGTAACATCATAGTAAAGAGTCAAATTGACGCCTGTGTCTAAGAGTGCAGTCGGGGATAGGCTTCATGAAGCCTAGTCCACTGCACTCTTAGACACAAGCCTCACCACCTACGCTCCCCAGGAAAGCCCAAACATGTACCTTTTTCCGCCATATTTAAAAAGTGACGCATGTAGGTAGATGCGTCACTTTTTAAACCTCTGCGCCACATTATACTCAAAAATGTAAAAGCCATTCATTTTTCCCAAAATCGTTTAAGACATCACATTTAAGAAACACAGCACAGGTCCTATGTACAAGCATTCCATGTCACTACTAAAACTTCACAATTTTACAAAATACAATTCCTCTATGCAGTAAAAACTTTTTTACCAAGCATTATCAAAAAGCATGACACAAAGCAACATTAAAAAACCACAATTTGCTTCCAAATCTTCTCCATAGAGTATACAAGTCTCTATGTATATTAAATGAATCATAACTCACCTTTACAAATGCTCTAGTAGATTCAGAACAGTGTCAGATACACACACCAATATTTCTTTAGCAGAGCAAAAGGTATGTTCTCCAGGCACTGGAACCATTAATGGCACAGAAAACCTCTAATTGTACACACATATTCCTCATGGTAACCAATCAAAACTCTTCCCTCTCTATTTTCAAATCAACACCCTTCCCCCCCTCAGCCCTTTCTACCTGTTACCATAGCAACTCCCTCCTCACTGAGCTCCCAGGGTTAAAAGTTTATTCTACAATGTTGCAAATCAAATGAGCAAGGGTGTTTGACCTCTCAATACACCAGCTTATCTGGTGCAATGCTTCTTTAAATGACTTTTTTTTTAACCATTCAAATGACTTCTTACACAGAACACAACCATGCACCCTAACTTTCAGTTTTCAACTATCTCAATCTACCAATTATTGCTTGTGATTCAAGAGCACTGAAACTCCACAGGTTTGTTTTTGCAAACTCCTACTGTTCCAACTGCCATTTTACTCCTACACTTCATCTGACTGTACCAGAACCTCCTCTACCATGTATTCTGTCTGGATTATTGGACATAGCTATATCCACTGGGCTCAAAGGTATGCAGCTACCAGAAATTTTCACAACCTTGATTTACCAAATGTGAACATTAAAAGGATTGGCCAGAGAGGATTGAAATGTCACCAATTGATACCATTGGTGAAAACCTTTTTGCATTTGCCACACCCTAGCCTCATAATTCTGCACTGTGGTGGAAATGACTTAGGCACTTTGACTGGGGTGGGTCTGGAAATGCTTTTAAAGGACACCTTTGAACAATTGATGGCACTTTTTCCTCAAACTGCCTTGGTATTTTCCAATATATGCCAAAGGCAGAAATGGAACTGGTCCAACCAATTTTGTCCACAATTTGAGAAAGCACAGAAACATGTGAATAAATCTGTTTCTGCTTACATGAGAGACTATGGAATGGGTTCAATATACAACAACAACTTGCATTACAACATGCAAGATATCCACAGAGGAGATGGTGTGCACTTTTCAGATGAGGGGAATAGAATATTCCTCCTGGATTTAAGACTGTGCATTGGTACCTACTTGTAGGTACCTAAATCAGCCACAGAACCCAAAAGCTCTTTTCAGAGCTACCCTACCTCTGATCACTCCAAATGATTATCTTTTTCTAACTTTTTTCACTATTTTTCACCAAAGTACGCTCCCCGGTACGCTTCCCGGTGCGCGGACCGGGCGCTTCCCCCGCGAAAATGTAAAAATATATATTTTTTTTGGCCTATATGGGCCTCCTAAGACCCCCTCAGAAAACCTAGAGGGTCAGGGAGTGCCTACCGTGCCCCCTTATACCCATTCCCAACGTTGTTTGTCCGCCATTTTCTGACTCAAATCTACCGAAACACAAAATGGAGGACTCCCGTAGCGCTGCCGGTACGCGTACCAGGGCGCGCACCGGGAAGCGCTCCCAAAAATTTAAAAAAGTTAATTTACATAAAAACCACTGGAGACACTTTCACCAAATATAGAATAGGCCATACTACATACCAGTCCCTACCATTTTCCCAAATTTGGTGGAATTCCATTGAGCCATTTGAGCTGTAGCACTGTCTAAATATCCTAAGGTAAATTACTTCACAAAAACATATCTGAAGTGTTAGAATTGACAACCAATTAAAATGTTACTTTCATTTTCTACTTTTTTTTCCTGACATTTGATTGGTTATGTACATGAATATATATAAAGAAAGAGTGGAAAACCCAGCCATTTTGACTACTACCTCCTGAAGTAGATTTCAAGAAAATGTTCACTGAGAACTTAAACTGCTTTTTGAAAGGTAAGTTGTTATTTTGAAAACTGAAGTATGTTGTGCACTTTAAGTTAATTTGGAAAACTTTTTCTGATAGTTTTATACTATCCCTCTGTAATAGTTATAGATTTAGATAGACTTCTCTGTTATAGTTATGGATGGATTTAGGCTTGTCTTGTATAATTATGAATTTACTTAGGTTTCATCACATACACTTTTTTATATTTCTACTTCCAGTCTGATACCATACACTGCCCAAAGATAACTTCACTGTTAAAAAATCAAAACTACCTGTCTGAACTTAAACCCAACAGTGCCATATTTCTACTGATTTTTTTTAATGCAAATTTCAGCACAAAAATGGAAGGAGAACAAAACGTTTCCTTTGAAATTGTCCTAGAGATGAACAATGAAGAAATCATTGAACCCAATGACTTGGAATTCATGGATGAATCACGGGACCATGAACTTCTACAATGTGTAGAATCTGTGGATTTGTTAATTCAGTATGAGGACGTTTCTGACAGTCAAATGATAGAAGTTATGTTTAATTTAGAAAAAGAATCTGAAAAATAAATGTATATTTAATAATTCTAAAATTGTTTGAGACATTATTCATTTTTATATGTAATTCTTAAACTAGTACCAAATTCATTATAATGTAAAGTCAGACTTATAGTATACTGTGCAACTTTTTTGTGTTACATAGTAATTTTGCTCATAGATACTTCCTTTCTCCCACTATATTATCTCCAATGTGTATTTGACATCTCTTTTTCATCTCCTGCCTCCATGTTCTTTCTGCTTTCCTGACAGACTATGGTATGGATTCCATATACCACAATAACTTCTATAACAACATGCAAATTATCTACAGAGGAAACGGTGTACATTGAATTTAGGACTCTGCATTGGTACCTACATGTTGGTACTTAAATCACCCACAAACACACAACAACTCTATTCAGAGATACCCTACCTCTAAGCACTTTAAATTATTATTTTAGTGTTTCACTGAGTTTTCCTCATGTGTGGGGGGGGATGTGTGTGTGGGGGATGTGCGGGGTGTGTCTGTGAGGTGTGTATGTGTGTGTGTGTGTGTCTGGGGGGGATGAGGTGTATAGGTGTGTGGGGTATGTGGGTGTGGGTGGGGATGTGGGTGTGTAAGGTGTGTGTGTGGGTGTGGGTGTGTGGGGTGCTTAGGTGTAGGTGGGAGTGTGGGTGTGTGAGGTGTGTGTGGGGTGTGTGTGGGTGTGGGGGGTATGTGTGTAGGATGTGTATGTATGTGTGGGATGTGTGGATGTGTCTGTGTGTGTGTGTGTGTGTGGGGCAGGGAGGTGTGTGTGTGGGATGTGTGGGGTGTGTCTGTGAGGTATCTGTGTGTGCATGTGTGTGTGTGTGTGTGTTGGGGGGGTGAGGTGTGTGTGTCAGTGTGGGTGTGTGGGATGTGGGTGTGGGTGTGGATGGAGGTGTGCGTGTGTGAGGTGTGTGTGGGGAGTGTGTGGGTGTGGGGGTGTGGGGTTGTGTGCGTGTGGGTGTGTGTGGGACGTACTTGTAGGTACCTAAAACAGCCACAGAACCCAAAAGCTCTTTTCAGAGCTACCCTACCTGTAATCACTCAAAATGATTATTTTACACTATTATTTTCACTATTTTTCACCAAAGTACGCTCCCCGGTACACTCCCCGGTGCGCGTACCGGGCGCTCCCCCCGTGAAAATCGAAAAAAAATTAAAAAATGTTTTTGTCCCACGGGACCCTTTTACGGCCCCCACATCAAACCTAGGGGGTCAGGGGGGGTGTACCCTGCCCCCTTTTGGTCATTTCCCCCTTTTGTTTTTAGCCACCTCTTGTGTCTCGGTCCTACCGAGACACAAGATGGCGGCCGCTCCGGACTGTTTCAAATGTTTACAGACACCCGAGAGCCAATCAGCTTCCCGTGCGTAAGTCGCGTGGCGCGCCCGGAGCGCTCCCTGGTGCGCGTACCGGGGCGCTGCCATAGATATATAAATTTTTTTGAACCTAAATTACTCAAAATCCTCTGGAGCACATATCTTGAGACATAGCAAAGGCACATCGGGCTACCAGTCCCTACAATTTTGCCAAGTTTGGTGAAAATCCATTCAGCCGTTCGAGCTAAAAGTGCGACCGACCACCCTATGGAAATTAACATGGGGAAAACACGTTTTGGGACCCCCCTTTTATCTCGGCCCCCACTTAATGAATCCCCCCAAACTTTCACAGAAGGAGCGGAGCGCCGCGAGGCAAAGTTGCTGACAAATTCAGGCCGATTCCTCAACCGGCGCCAAAGTTATTCCAAATAGAATGTTGCGATTTCCCTATGGAAATCAATCCTAACTATAACTACCTACTGGCGACCGCCAGTAGGTAATATACATATGAAGCCTGAAAACATATTACTAGGCTCACACTGCCACAATTGCATTGTAGATCTTTTCCATTTGAGAAAATAAAGAAACAAAAATCATGATATTTTCATGATACAGATAAAGAAAACTGCTTTCAGTTTGCTTTTAAAAAAACAACCTTTATTTTCAAAGGTAAAGAGGCAAGATCATAGAGGCAGAATTAGCCTAGAGAGACTGCATATAAAACAATTGGAAAAACTGGTGCCGTGCCTTTAAGACATCCAGGAATCCCCAGGCTCCCATCATATACCACAGGTGACAGTTAGGTCAGGTCTTTTAAACGGCGTATAACAGAGTAAACATAGCATGGGTAACAGATAAATATATATGTCCATGGTATACGTCCGGGGAGGAGGTAGGGTTGCTTATGACTTTGATGAATATATCCCTGGAAGAGAACTATGATTACAGGTAAGTAACTTATCCATCTCCTCCAGGGGATACTCATCAATAGTCTTAAGCACTGAACAGAGTAGTAAGCCCATCCCCATACCCTGCGGACGAATACCAGACATAATAACCTGTTTACAGAACATATAATACCCAAACAAATGTCTCAAGGATGCTTGACCAAATTGAGCATCTGCTTGAGTGTCAGAATCAAGGCAGTAACGGCGTGCGAAAGTGTGAACCGAACGCCATGTGGCTGGTTTACAAATTTCCTGAATAAGCAAATTTCTAAGCATCACTACCGTAGCTGCTTTTCCCCTTGAAGAATGAGCTCTCGGCTTGCCCGGGAGCTGTTTGTGTGCCAGCTGATAGGATAACATGATACGTGACACTATCCATCTAGCAATTGACCTTTTAGAGGCAGGAAAACCAGTGTTCAATGGACCATAATTAACAAACAACCTGACTGCCTTTTGTACACTCTCTGTTTTATCTAGATAAAATGTTAACACTCTTTTTAGATCTAAAGAGTTCTCTCAGCAGGAGTGACAGGGCTCGCCAAGAAAGTAGGAAGAGTGATTGACTGGTTGATGTGAAACTCCGAGACTACCTTAGGAAGGACTTTGAGTGAGTTCTAAGCACCACTCTGTTCGCAGGAAAAACGAGATAAGGCTCCGAAGAGCACAAGCCTTGTATCTCGCTCACCCCGCGAGCAGATGTGATTGCCACTTGAAAAGCAGTCTTCCATGAAAGAAGTTGTAGGGAGGCTTTGCGGATAGGCTCGAATGGGGGACCAATTAGCTTAGAGAGAACCACATTAAGCTCCAATGAAGGAGATGGAGACCTAACTGGTGGGTAGACCTTTTTTAAACCCTCCAGGAAATCCTTAACAACTGGCATCTGAAAGAAAGAAGTCTGAGTGGGAGACTTTCTATATGCTGTTATCGCTGCCAGGTGAATCTTTATGGAGGAATATTGCAAACCTGCTTTGGCCAAATACAGTAAGTATGGTGACAGTACCTGTTCCTGACCTTAAATAGGGTCATGACCCTCAGCATTACACCACATGTAAAAGCGCTTCCACTTAAAAGCGTAAGGCTTTCTTGTAGAAGGTCTCCGAGCCTCCTTCAAGATCTGCATGCAGTCTTGAGAGAGACCTAAATGTCCATATTGGATGAACTCAGGAGCCATGCTGCTAACCTCATGGACGGCAGGTTGGGATGGAACACCTTGCTGCCCCCCCTGGTCAGCAGATCCGGATGACACGGTCACCTCCTGTGTGGTACTTTAGACAGATGAAGAAGGTCCGAGTACCACCATTGGCGAGGCCAGTCTGGCGCAACCAGGATCATCTTCGCTTTGGATTCGTACAGTTTCCTGATCACCAGGGGAATGAAGGGGACCGGTGGAGAGGCGTAGAGTAAAGTCTCTGACCAGTCTATCAACAGAGCATTCCCCCTGGAGCCTGGTTGTGGGTATCTGGAGGCAAAGACACGGCATTTTGTGTTTTCGGCATCCACAAAGAGATCTATGTCTGGTGTTCTCCAACTGCGAAAGATGTCTTGCACTACTTCTTGTTTAGCACCCAGTCGTGCTCTTCTGTGAAATGCCTGCTTAGGCCGTCCGCTTGGACGTTGAGGACACCTGGTAGGTGAAGTGCAGAGATCTTCATGCCTCGTGCCAGAAGCCAATTCCAAATCGCTTATGCTTCCAGCGACAGGTGTCTGGACCTGCTTGTTTAGGTAATACATCGTTGTTGTATTGTCCATCTGAACAACCAAAGCAGTCAAATTGATGGAAGCAAAAAATGCCTTGAGAGGCAGAAGAACCACCCTGAGCTCCAGAATGTTTATGTGGTATAGCTGTTCTCTTTCGGACCACAGTCCTTGTATCTGCAGGGACCCCATGTGAGAGCCCCATCCCTGAAGGGACGTATCCGTCACCACAGTCTGTTTGGGAAGCTCCTCGTGAAAGGGAGTTCCTATCAGGAGATGAGACCATCGCATCCACCAACTGATGGAGAGCCAGGCAGAAAGAGGTAAGGTTATAGTGTCTTTTCAGCATTTGGAGATCTGAGACCATTGATCCTCCAGAGTCTACTGTAGAGGTCCCATGTGTGCCTGGTGTTTGGGACCAGAAAAATAGATGAGGCCATCAACCCCAATAGAGATTAAACCTGTCAGGCCATGGGATGAGGCCTCTTCAAGGGAGTCTGACACTTGCGGAGAATGGATGATAGTCTCTCCTCCGAAGGATACGCTCTTGCGTTTACCGTTTACAGAGTCGCGCCCAGGTAATGTATCCTCTGTGTTGGAGTAAGGATGGATTTTTCTAAATTGACATGCAGACCCAGCTGATGTAGTTGCTGAATGCAGTAAGTGAGGTGTTGCTGCAGAAGAGATGGAGACGCACATTTGAGAAGCCAGTCATCTAGGTAAGGGTAGACGAAGATTTATTTCCTTCTCAAGAATGCAGCTACTACTGCTATGCACTTTGAGAGGAACGGATTTCAGTCCGGAAGGCAGGACCCTGAATTGGAAGAGGTCTGACTGGATGCAAAACCTCAGAAGTTTCCGATGCTTTCGACCGATTGGAATGTGGAAATAGGCATCTTGAAGATCTATAGAACACATCCAGTCCCCTTAATGTAATTTGCTCATTTGCACAAAAACAGCGCCTGAGGGGGAGATCTAAATCCCTACTCAGCGTCATTGCACCCACGTGACTCGGGGCCACGCCCACCCACGTAGCCACGCCCACTCCAGGAAGTAGAAAAGCGCCGTGCTCGCTCTAAGCCGGTGTTGACCAGCTAAGTACCCTGAGGCGGAAGCCGGGGAGTCTGTGTTGCTGTTAGACTAGCGTTTTAAATATTTGTCTGCTTGCACTAGCGTTTTCATGTTGATTTTAAAAACTTAAAACCGATTTGTTCTTCGTTTTGCTCATTTGCACAAAAACAGCGCCTGAGGGGGAGATCTAAATCCCTACTCAGCGTAATTGCACCCACGTGACTCGGGGCCACGCCCACCCACGTAGCCACCCCCACTCCTCTATCCCTTCTTTATCATGCTCAGTTCTCGACAGCGCAGCGGTCGAGCGCAGCGGGCACACCTTCAGCACGCCGAAGACACGCCAAAGACTAGCCCGTCTGTGCCCGTCCGTGTCGGGACGGGGCACAAGGCCGAGGCTCCCAATTCTACCACACCCCCTAGGCTGATAAGAACATCATCCGCGTTGAAAGCATTGCGCCCTACCCCCAATCCGAGTTGTTCTATATTTAACCTCCACAAAGTCGGAGCTCATGCCTGCTCCGAATGTAAACTGTCTACTACCATATATCAACCTCACCCCGACCCATCTAGGAGACATAGGAAAAGCAAACTATTACGCAAAAACGAGCCGACGACTTATGTTTTTTATAGCACAAATTGTCGATCACTGCCCAAGCATAAGCATGATATATTCAACCTCCTTACTGAAAAAAGCCCTAGTGCTGTCTTCTTAACTGAGACCTGGCTGCACGACAGCGCCAGACCGGATGTGGCTATTGCCCTCCCCGATAACTACGCCATTGTCAGAATAGACAGGGAAAAACAGGTAGGGGGTGGGATAGCTATCATCTTTAACAGAGAATTTAAATGCACTTTGGAACCTGTATCGATCCCAGACTGTGAAGCGGGTCTTTTTAAAATCTCTTTGAACCCCAATTTCACAATATCAGGCCTTCTGATTTATCGACCGCCAGGCAACTCTTCTCAATGGGTATCCAATTTTGCCAATCTTATTACTCCCTACTATATGTCATCAAGCAATTTTTCCTTGCTGGGTGATTTAAACTTGCACCTAGAAGATTCCACCATCCCCTTATGCTCTAATCTGTTGGAAGACCTAGCGGCACTAAATTTGTCCATAATAAATTCTAGTCCTACTCATATAGCGGGCCACCTGTTGGACCCCATAATATCCAACATCAGGGAACTTACGTGCATTGCCACCTTGCCTTCCGGCTGGTCAGACCACCATCTTATTAATTTTAGCATTACTTTTCCACCCCCTCCCAGTTTGAAACAAAACACTGACGCCTCATACAGAAAAAATTGGAAGTTAGTAGACATTGATGCATTAAATGCGGCACTAAAACAAAACCCTCCAAGCCTTAATTCCAATATGGACAGCGTAGCAAATGAAACACATAACTGGCTAAATAATGCAGCAAACAAATGTCTGCCTTCTACTTGCACCAAAGGGAGTAGGCATCGTCCTCCGGCCCCATGGTTTAATGATAACCTTAAAATTGAAAAATCAAAATGCAAAGTACTAGAACGCAAATGGCGCAAAAATTACGACCCCAATGCTAAAAGAAGCTATCAAGAAGCCAGGAATCTTTATCACGCTGCCTGCACAAAAGCATGAGCTGCTTTTGTTTCAAAAACAATTACCGAAGCTAGTAACATGCCAAAAACTCTCTTTTCCAAAGTCAAGGAACTGGCGGGCGCACATACCACAGCCGTTGCACCCCCACTAAGCACACAACAGTGCCAGGCGTTAGCATGCTTCTTCACTGAGAAAATCGATAAAATTATCTCAGACATTAAGACAAAAAATTCTGACCCAGAACTTCCTCCTCTTTCTGACTCAATACGGATTCAACCCACTTCTCGGGGTGAAAATCTACTGGAATCCTGGCCTGCTCTCTCAATAGATAAACTGAAAGGAATCCTAAAAACTGTTAAATCCGGCTCCCCTAGGGACCCCATCCCTATTAAAATCATTAAAAAATTGGATGACCATTCTCTGGGGATCATTGCTAACATCCTAAACTCATCCCTCGACCTCGACACTGTCCCAGCCTTATGGAAGCATGCCATGGTGACACCCCTTCTGAAAAAGCCTAATGCTAACCCAGAAATACTGGCCAATTATAGACCTATATCTCTGCTCCCAGCTTTTTCTAAATGTCTTGAGAGACACGTACACTCTACTTTAGCCACTTTTGCAGAAGAAAATTCCCTACTCCATTCTTCGCAATCTGGTTTCAGAGCTGGTTTCTCGACTGAAACCGCCCTGTTAGGTGTCACTGAACACATCAGAAGACTCCTTGACCATGGCCAGACGGTCGCACTTGTGTTATTGGACCTAAGTGCGGCGTTCGACACCATCTCCCATGAAACGCTTATCAAAGAGCTACACACAAATGGTGTAAGAGGAAAGGCTCTAGATTGGATTAAATCTTTCCTGGCAAAAAGAACTTTCCAGATCGCATCGGCACAAGCCGTGTCAGACACCCTACCTGCATCACATGGAGTGCCTCAGGGGTCCATCCTGAGCCCTCTATTTTTCAATATTTATCTCAAACCTCTGGTCGATCTTGTTGAAAAGTTAGGTCTAACACTTATGAACTACGCCGATGACACCCAAATTATCTTTTCCCTATCTGAATCTTGTCCCCACTCCCCTTCGTTACTTAAAGAAGGACTATTAAAAATTTTGAACTGGATGACAACAAACCAGTTAAAACTAAACGGCGACAAGACGGAAATACTGATTTTGGGAAAGATCAAGAACTCTGGAATCCCGTACATTGGCCGGATCAGATGGGCGTTTTTCCTACCCCGGTGTCCCACGCTCGAAATCTGGGCTTTATACTGGACAACGCCTTATCCATGAACAAACAGGCCAGTAAAGTAACCGGCCTTTGTCTCACCATAGCTAAATGGCTGAGGAAGATCCTGTGGATGTTGCCAGTGTCAACGCAAAAGACCGTAGTCAATGCCCTTATTACATCAAGGCTTGACTACGGCAACATTCTTTATTTGGGCGCAAACAAATCTGTGATCGGACGATTACAGGTAGCGCAAAACGCTGCGGTCAGACTCCTCTGCAATATCCCGAAGAACGCCGGAGTCTCGAACCATCGTCGGAATCTTCATTGGCTCAGGATCGAGAGCAGAATCCGTTTTAAGGCCCTGAATTACATGTTCCGAATAAAAGCAGGAACAGCACCAAACTACCTTCAATCTCTTGCCTGCCTCTATACGCCCAAGAGAAACCTCCGGTCACAGACAGCAGCCTGTTTTTGCATACCAAGGTTTAAAAGAGCAAGAACAGGAGGCAGATCTTTTGCCTATCTGGGGCCCTCCCTTTGGAACACGCTCCCCCCCTGTATCCGGAAGGAAGAAAACTACTGTAGGTTCAGAAAGCTCGTAAAGACCTGGCTGTATGAACAATAACCACTTAACAGTCACCTCCGCTTCTCTGCCCTTTTTCTAGCTGTGTCTAGGCGCCGGGAAACCCTTTTTGGGTAGCTGTTGCGCCCTATAAATTGATAAAATAAAATAAATAAAATAAGTGTGGGATTATTTGATGTAATGCCAGCATTCTGAACCTGTCTCTCAGAATGAACTTGTTGAGAAGCCTGAGATCTAGTAGAGACCTGAACTCCTTGTTTGGACCTTTCTTTGGGTCCCAAAAATATCGAGACTAAATCCCCTGTCTACGCTGGTGCCATGGAACCTCCTCGATGGCCTCCTTTTGGAGTAGAGTGGATACGTCTTCTCTCAGAAGATTGATGAGATGGATGACAGTTTTTAAAGGAGGAATAGCAGGTGGAGGGGACTTGAACCTGATGGAGTATACATTCTTTACAATATTGAGCACCCACTTGTCTAGTGTGATTTTGGTCTACTCTTCCAGATAGAAACAGACACTTCCCCCCACCAGAGTGCCAGGACGACACTGGTTGGACTGTGATCTTCCTTGCTGGGAGGACCACTGAGGGGTTTGAACCCTCTGTTGATATTGGTGTTGTTCGTATGGGCGGTAGTGTTTCCTGAAGTCCTTCCTCTTCTCAAGCCCAACCGCCTTCACAGTGTCCAGTTCGGTCTTCATCCTGGACATTTCCTCATCAGCATGAGAGCTGAAGGGCGATGTGCAATTAAAGGGGAGATTGAGGATTCGATGTTGAGCCTCTGGCTTCTAACCCGTCAGTCTCAGCCAGGCAGAACAACGGGCACAAATCCCATGGGAAGCTAAGTCAGAGGCATCAGCGGCTGCATTGATGACCTGATTGGCAACTAAACCCCTTCATGGAGGACCTCCAGGAAGTCCTGTCTGTCTTCCTTTGGCAGCTTCTCTCTGAAGCGGGAGAGAGAGTCCCACAGAGAATGGTTATACCGACCCAGTAAAGCCGAGGCACTGGCTACTTTCACATAGGATGCTGAGGTGTTGCACATCCTCTTGCCAATGGAATCCATGGCCTTACTATGCAGGGGTACCGCAGATGATGCTGCCCTCCTCTGGTTATTCTGTGCCGCTGACACAATCACTGAGTCCGGAGGAGAATCAGCTCTAAGAAAAAGTGGGTCCTGCTCAGGAGCCTTGTACTTCTTAGTGATCCGCAACGGGGCCACCCCTACCAACGCTGGAGTCAGGAATTTCTGGAGAGCAGGTTCTATTAGACCAGGCACTAGGGGAAGTAAAGGCCTAAATAAAGACCTGTGATGAAGTGTTTCAAAGATGACTTACGTTGCAGGAATAGCAACAGGCACCTTATTCTGAAGCTTCGCAGACCCCCTACACAAGGCCACATTGAAGGTTAGAATGTCATCAATGGGTGATACGCTACTTGGAGGAGTGGAAGAAAGAGTAGGAGAGTAGTCTGCCTTCGATGGTCTGGAGTCTGAGGGCCATGAAGAAGATCTGTGGCTTCGTCCTCTAGGAGAGCGGTGGCAAGATCTGGACACCCGACTCCTAGGAGAACGTGATGTGCGCCTTCTCCGAGTCAGTGACCTCTGCGGCGTGGTACACCGCTCATGTCTCTTGAAGAGTGAACTGACTGTATTATAGGAGAACTGGATCTGCTAGGAGTATGCAAAGGTCTTCTTATCCTTCGGATCTTCCAATCCCTTATGTTCCTCAGCCATCTCAGGGAGATGTTAGTTATAGGGGCGGGAGCCGGAACTGGTGAGGTTTCAGGAGTGAATTGCACTATTTGGAGTTCCGGGGAAGAAGAGACACTCCTGCATGTCACAACCTTCGACATCCTTCGGCATGGAGCGGTCCCTTGACGTCGCCCTAGGCCTGTTGGCAGGAAGACACCTGTGACCGGACTGAGTTCTCCTTGACGTCGATCTGGACTGCGATCTTCCTGACCTTTTAGGCCCAGAGGGTGAAATGGGTGGTCTCGATGTCGACCTCCTCGACGTCGACCTTCTCGGTGATGGGTGCGTCAACGCCATGCTTCTCGACTTCGAATGTCTCGACGCCAACTTCCTTGACGGCCATTGCATGTGCTGATGCGTAGTCAGAGAGTGACTTATTGGCGTCGAGTCTCTCAGTGTTCGGGTCGACGTCGATGCATGTGCCACTCTCGAATTTGTTGGTGTTCTCAAAGTCGCCACAGACACTCTCGGTGACGGGCTTCAACCCTGATGTGTCGACGTCGAACCACGATTGCCTGCCATCGTAGGCGAGCCAGAACTGGACAGCCTACGCAGAGGTGTCGAGTTCGGCCTGTGATGGGACTTCTCACCTGAACTCGGTCGCTTCGACGGCAAAGGAGGCCTCGACGTCGACTTCGACGCTGACTCAGAGCACAAAGGTATTCTAGACGTTGATCTGTCCCTCAAAGGCGTGTGAGACCTGTGTTTTCTTTTTCTTTTGTTGTGCTCCAGCTTGTTCTGAGAGGAAGGCTTCTTTGAGGAATGTTCTTCTCGGCCACATGGTGCTTCCTTTCCTCTCTCCTGCATGGAGTGCAGCATAATCTTTTCCCTTTCTCTAAGGGTTCTTTTTGAAAACTTACTGCAGTAGTAGCACTGGTCTTGCTTGTGGGATGAAGGTAGACAAGCAATGCAGACCGAGTGCGTGTCCGAGTTAGCCATCTTTTTTCCACAGGCCGGGCACTTATTAAATAAGGCCGGCATTTTGACAGGAAAAAATAGACAAAAAATCAGAAAAACACAAGATTTAGTACCCCAAGTACTAAAGACCTTGAGTGAAACTAAAAAATTCTACTTTAGACCAACAAGTAGTGATAAATAACCACTAACTGGTGAGCTCAATGCTCCAGGATCCTCACAGAAGGAGCCGGAAAAAAGAACTGACCTAACTGTCACCTGTGGTGCATGATGGGAGCCTGGGGGTTCCTGGAGGTCTTAAAGGCACGGCGCAAGTTTTTACAATTGTTCTATATGCAGCCTCTCTAGGCTAAATCTGCAACTATGATCTTGCCTCTTTACCTTTGAAAATAAAGGTTGTGTTTTTCAAAATAAACTGAAAGCAGTTTTCTTTATCTGTACCATCAAAATATCATGATGTTTGTTTCTTTATTTTCTCAAATGCAAAAGATCTACAATGCAATTGCGGCAGTGTGAGCCTAGTAATATGTTTTCAGGCTGCATATGTATATATATATGCGTATTATCTATATATATGGGTATTTATATATATATATGTAGATATATGCATATTATTTGTTATTGCTCCGGGGTCCCCGCACGTGGGCGGGACTATTCAATGCTTATGACTATTGATGAGTACCCCCTGGAAGAGAATGTTTCTTGCACAAAATGTCCAAAAGATAAAGGGTGTGTTGCCGCTGATTGTACTAAACATGCATTTTATTTTACGTCCCAAAACATGCGCAGTATTATTATTCAACTCGTATGTTGTACTCTTGAAAAATGTAAGCAAATACTGATAAAGCCAACAACTTGGGCTTTTGTTTAGAAAAAGGCATTCTCAGACATTGCAAACCCAAGCACAAGTGTAGCATGGGTATCAGTCCCTCACAATAAAAATAAGGGCACCACTGGCATTACATGGTTCCGTCGTAAAATGGAAACATGTAATATTAGCACCAAGAGTTCAAGCTTCCCTAAAGCACAGAAGAAACTGAACAAAATTTGCCTCACACGTAGATCATTTGCAGCACACTCAAGGGGGAATGGCATCAGTAAAGCACACTGCATGTTTAACTGACACATGGAGCACTAAAGAGGAAAATTACCAACACCACTTCGGGTTTGCGTCACAAAAGTCACACAAACCCAGTGCAAAATGTGCTGGGATTTACTTTCCACTACAAATCCATATGTTGGAAAGTTTCCTACAGTAACCAAAAGTAGTGTTCGGCCCCACTTTCCTTGGGTGGTACATGGGCATTGCCATGCAACCACCCAGGGGTGTTCACGCGAATTCCGATCTACTAACATACGGCTGTAATGCCAGAAACCGGTCCCCGGAAGCTTGTTTCCTTTCCAGTGAAGAATTGGCTTGGTAGTTTGGTCTGCCCTGTTCCCATGATGCACTGGGCCAGGGACAGACTAATTTGCATATAGCCAGGTTCTGAACTGGGATGGTGCAGTGAGCTAAAAAACGGTGATGGATCAAGCCCTGATCTGTTGACTGGGTAGGAGTGTTCTGATTAACTCAGATACTCTGTCCATCACCACCCCCCTTTTTGTAATTATTTTGGCCACCATGAGTGTGGAAGGGTATGCTCAGACATGAGTCCCTTGCTCATTGCACCATCAGGATTCAAGCAAGCCGGGCCGAAGACGGCTGTAATGCCAGAAACCGGTCCCCGGAAGCTTGTTTCCTTTCCAGTGAAGAATTGGCTTGGTAGTTTGGTCTGCCCTGTTCCCATGATGCACTGGGCCAGGGACAGACTAATTTGCATATAGCCAGGTTCTGAACTGGGATGGTGCAGTGAGCTAAAAAACGGTGATGGATCAAGCCCTGATCTGTTGACTGGGTAGGAGTGTTCTGATTAACTCAGATACTCTGTCCATCACCACCCCCCTTTTTGTAATTATTTTGGCCACCATGAGTGTGGAAGGGTATGCTCAGACATGAGTCCCTTGCTCATTGCACCATCAGGATTCAAGCAAGCCGGGCCGAAGACGGCTGTAATGCCAGAAACCGGTCCCCGGAAGCTTGTTTCCTTTCCAGTGAAGAATTGGCTTGGTAGTTTGGTCTGCCCTGTTCCCATGATGCACTGGGCCAGGGACAGACTAATTTGCATATAGCCAGGTTCTGAACTGGGATGGTGCAGTGAGCTAAAAAACGGTGATGGATCAAGCCCTGATCTGTTGACTGGGTAGGAGTGTTCTGATTAACTCAGATACTCTGTCCATCACCACCCCCCTTTTTGTAATTATTTTGGCCACCATGAGTGTGGAAGGGTATGCTCAGACATGAGTCCCTTGCTCATTGCACCATCAGGATTCAAGCAAGCCGGGCCGAAGACGGCTGTAATGCCAGAAACCGGTCCCCGGAAGCTTGTTTCCTTTCCAGTGAAGAATTGGCTTGGTAGTTTGGTCTGCCCTGTTCCCATGATGCACTGGGCCAGGGACAGACTAATTTGCATATAGCCAGGTTCTGAACTGGGATGGTGCAGTGAGCTAAAAAACGGTGATGGATCAAGCCCTGATCTGTTGACTGGGTAGGAGTGTTCTGATTAACTCAGATACTCTGTCCATCACCACCCCCCTTTTTGTAATTATTTTGGCCACCATGAGTGTGGAAGGGTATGCTCAGACATGAGTCCCTTGCTCATTGCACCATCAGGATTCAAGCAAGCCGGGCCGAAGACGGCTGTAATGCCAGAAACCGGTCCCCGGAAGCTTGTTTCCTTTCCAGTGAAGAATTGGCTTGGTAGTTTGGTCTGCCCTGTTCCCATGATGCACTGGGCCAGGGACAGACTAATTTGCATATAGCCAGGTTCTGAACTGGGATGGTGCAGTGAGCTAAAAAACGGTGATGGATCAAGCCCTGATCTGTTGACTGGGTAGGAGTGTTCTGATTAACTCAGATACTCTGTCCATCACCACCCCCCTTTTTGTAATTATTTTGGCCACCATGAGTGTGGAAGGGTATGCTCAGACATGAGTCCCTTGCTCATTGCACCATCAGGATTCAAGCAAGCCGGGCCGAAGACGGCTGTAATGCCAGAAACCGGTCCCCGGAAGCTTGTTTCCTTTCCAGTGAAGAATTGGCTTGGTAGTTTGGTCTGCCCTGTTCCCATGATGCACTGGGCCAGGGACAGACTAATTTGCATATAGCCAGGTTCTGAACTGGGATGGTGCAGTGAGCTAAAAAACGGTGATGGATCAAGCCCTGATCTGTTGACTGGGTAGGAGTGTTCTGATTAACTCAGATACTCTGTCCATCACCACCCCCCTTTTTGTAATTACACTGTGAATATAAGCTTCCCTTACATACAGAACAGGTGCCGCACGAGTGCATGGCAAACTTCCGTCATTCACAGACCACAAAATCTAAGGACTGATAGGATAACTTTGAGCTCAAAGAAACACAAGAAGAGTCAAAAACAAAACAAAATGAGGTTAAAAACAAAAACTTTGGTCAGAGGGATGTGGAATGACTGATTTATCTTTATTGATGACATAGAAAAGAAGATGATTCAATCTCTTATCTGTTTAATAATATCCCCTTGACTATTGACAACATTTTCTTAAATAAAATCCAGGGTAAGATTTCTACCTTCGTTTGGGCTGGTAAGGGGATCAGACTCTCCTAGAAAAAGCTCAAACGAAAACGGGCACACGGAGGTTTGAGTCTACCAGACCTACAGATATATTGTTGGACATACCAATTACAAAACAGCTGAATGCTCCTAAATAGGCTGGATGATCACCTGATGGGTCACATGTTTAAGGCTATGTTGCACGAGTGTCCAGCCGAGGGTTGCATGTATAAATTTGGCGCCCCAAACTTTTTTAAAAAGTTCACCTGAAAGTTTTACATGCTGCTGCCAAACTATGGTTTGACAGTCGTAGTATTTTAGGCATTCCCTATTACAGCGAGTGGGCACCGGTGTAGGACTCCCCAGGTACTCCGGAATGCTTGAACGACGTTTTATCTCAACCTTTGAAAGAGGCAGGGGTGAAGAGGTGGGGTGACATAGTTGAAGGAAACAGCTGTCTCTCGCGAGATCCCTGGAGCCATCTAACTAAAAAAAAGCCTCTCCAGATTTAAATATTATCAAATATCCACCTGGTGTGAACACCAATACTGGTAATTCCCAGGAGACTGTGCAATGGAAGAGGACCTCCAGGATAAAACCCAAGGAAGAAGAAAATCGCTCTTTGGTACAATTACTTACTTGAGGCTGCGGACAGAAAACTGGACCCGTCCCCAAAAGGTCTGGGATAAGGGCTTGCCAGATGAAGAGCTCCAAACGGCAAGTATCTTCGGATAAATTATATTTATTTATTTGAAAAGTTTTATATAGCGCTGGCTAGACCCTGAGGTATCAGAGCGCTTTACATGAGGAAGAGCATTTTTTCAGAGCATAGTTACCAGTTACATAGATACAAGTTACACAGTTTCAGAGCATAGTTACAAGTTGCTGGAGCGTAGTTACATGCATTAAAAACATATACGTAAAGGAAAAAGCAGGCACGGGGAGAGATTCAGGGGACAGGATAGGAGCAGGGGAGGTAGACAAAGGATGAAAGAGGGAAAGAAGTGGGGGAGGGAGAAGGAAACATAACCGGGAGAGGAGGAAAAAACGTGGAAATTGTGTCATTCCCACACCTCTGCGGTGTGTGGCTCCCTTTACACTGTGGATTCTCTCAGAGGGGTCTCTTGTTTAATTAAATCCCCTGCACTAAGAAAGAACCACCTCTTTACTTTTAACAGGATATATTGGTCTGCGCTCAAGATATCTAAAATGAGGGGAGGAGGAGAATCAAGCTGCACAAGATGCCATGCCCAAGCGTGGCCAGCAAGCCAACATGGCGGACGCAACTAGCTAGAGCCCCGTCCACGGGCCCCTAATTGTTCCTACATTTATCCTGCAGGAGAGTGTTTTATTTCCCCACACTGAGCGGAGCTGGCGTGGAGACGACTGTGGGAGCTGCTGGAGCGAGGTGCGGCACGAGTCGAGGCGGCGACGGTGAAGGAGCAGCGATCAGGCTGTGTCGGCGCTGGTCGGCCGGCAAAGGCACGAAATCCGCCCGCGGCCTCGGCGCCCAGGAGAGACTCCCGTGATGCAGCGAAGGCCTGGGCAAGGGGAGTCAGGCCTCGTCTTGGGCCTCGGACCCCTGGGGCGGATTGCGGAGAACAGCGGCGGCCCGGCAGGGGCCAAAAACGGACAGTCACTGAGTCTGCTCTGACCTGCGGTGAGACTGCACCCCCTGCGCGCCTGCAGGACAGCTGCCCCGTGGGAAGAGCGGCGGAGGTGGAAATTCGGGGGTCGGCCGGCCCCAGCACAGGCGGAGGTGAGGAGAGGGGTTGAGGCCGGGCCCCCAGCGTGCCCACACAGACACTGGAGAGGGGCCAGGGGACCCGCTATGAGTCCAGGCGGGAGGCGGTGGTCTACCGGGACTCCCGCAGGGCACAGGGAGAGGCCTGACATCGTGGTTGTACCCTGAGAGGAGAGGCCTTACCCCCGGTGTGAGCCCAGAAGTAGACGACGTAGGGACTGGATTGCTGACGCGGAGAGCCGCCGTGTGGTGCCGCCGGTGCTGTTTGCCCCATGAAGGAGGGAAGAAGCTGGGAGATCACCCCACAGCACGCCTGAAGGGACATTGGGCATCGGAGCGGTGTACTGTTACCAGGGGGCGCAGGAGGGCTGCAGAGACCACGGAACTTGGCCGGGTGGCGAAGACAGCGAGGCAGAGCACACCATCAATGCGAATAACTTGATTGAGGTGGGGCATGGCTGGGCCTGGGCGCCATCTTGTCTCAGGCGCCATTTTGGACATTCCCACACCAGGCGACCCTACCCTTGGGGCCGTCTTTGACACTGCCCCTCATTGCCGTCGCTGCTGAGATTCGGCGCCGCCCCAGAAACGGTGGACCGGGTCCTCCACGCGGCCGGAACTGCTGCGTCTCTCGGTGCGGGTCACTGCCCGAGCCTGCACCCCCCCCTGGGGAGGCGCACCTAGCAGCGTACCAGAGCTGCCCTGGGTGACGGACTGCCCTGGAGCTTCCTGGTGACGACGGCTGGCGGTGGCGGCCCGGCTCAGTTGGTTTTCTCATGCACCACGCGCACCGTTGCCTAAGTTGGTGGGGGGGTTCCCCCTCCATTCGTCACTGGACGCCTGGCGCAGCGCGTTGATGCCCACGGCGCAGTAGCTCATATTGGGCAGGCTTCGGGACAAATCACAGTCGAAGCAACAGGTGACGAGCAGCCCGGGCCCTGCGCAGGGGCGCAGACGGGAAGACATGGAACCAGTGGTCATCCTGGCGGCCAAAATGGACACCGTTTTGGCGGCGGTGGAGCGCATCGGAGCCACCTTAGCACAAACCAAGACTTCTCTGGAGGCTCGGTTAGACAAAGTCGCATCTGACTTCACGCTGCTACATGCGGATCACCGTAAACTGTCGGAATCAGTTACAGCGCAGCGTCAGGCGGTTCAAGAATTGCAGCCTGTGGTGCAAAGCCATGCCTCAGTATTACAAGACTTGATCAAAAGGGTCCATGCGCTGGAAGCCCGAGCGGAGGACACGGAAGGGTGCTCCCGGCGCAACAAGGTCCGGGTGGTCGGCCTGCCGGAGGGCGAAGAAGGGAAGGACTCTTAGCGCTACACGAAGGCATGGCTGCGGACCCTCATGCCACCTGAGACATTGTCCCCACACTTTGTGGTGGAGAGGGCGCATAGGTTGCCGGCACAGGCTCGGCCACCCGGGACTCGGCCCACCCGTTTCTTTTTAAACTCCTCAACTATCGTGACCGGGACACGGTACTCCGCGAAACCAGGAAGATGAGTGACCTCAAAGTGGGTAATAGCCACGTGATGTTCTTTCCGGACTACACAGCAACAGTGCAGAAGAGGCGAGGCTCGTACCTGGCAGTGAAGAGATAGTTGCAGGAACTGGGGTTGCCTTACTCACTGTTGTTCCCCTCTCGCTTGCGGGTGGTCACTAAGGAGGGCACACGTTTCTTTGAGGCCCCATTGGAAGTCTGCGACTGGCTGGAAGAGACGGGGCAGTGGACGGGGACGAGACCTGCGGGTCCGGAAGAGGGCGGCTGGCAGGAGCAGCGTTCCAGGAGGCGGAGGAGGAAGAAGGGAACTCGGCGAGGAGCAGGCCTGGGACAGGCCGCACCTAGCCCGGAGAAGATGTGACAGGAGCGGCAGGAGGCGCTTGAGGCGGTTGCAACACTGGGGGCGGTGAATGTTGCCGACAACTCGGACTACCGGCCACAGAGTGAACTGGGAGTGGTTCGTCCTCCTCATCCACCATGATGTCGGGCGACGTTGGCCTACCCGTGGTGACGCCCCAGATGGCCGACTACATAATGTGACTAGATGCAGGCCTGTAATGGGCAGATGCGATTCCTGTGTTCAACATAATGTTCGCAGTATCCTTTACGTGCCTGCAGCGCTCTGCCAAAATAAGTTACAATCTCCAATAGCTGGTGCAGACTTGGGATAATGCATCGCTAGCACACCGCAGGCGCGCCTCCAAGCCTCAGATTAGGGGATGCTTAGCGTCTGGCGCATAGGGTGGTCTCCGTAGGTGGCTCATGCCAGCTCTGCGCGATCCTCAGGTTAGTTCTTCCCAAACACCTCTCAGAAGCCTAGTGGCCCTAGGAAAGGGACCACCCTGATTTAACTGTTGGATGCACGCTTCACCGCACACATTTTGCGATGCGGACACAACACATTAAGAGGTAGATCCATTACCTGGTTTGGACGTATGCCCCGTTGGGAACTCACCCACTCTGTTACACTGTTAGTTCTGGTTCCTATGCTTCAGAAGCGGCACACAGAGTTTCCTCCCGAGAGTCCGTCCCTCGACCCTGCATGGCACCCCCCTGACCCCCCTTCAGGCGGCTGCACTACAACCCCGTGTATGGCGTGCACTAACATCATCACCTGGAACATCCGGGGCATGCACACCCCATCGCGCCGCTACTCTGTCTTCTCCTATTTGCAGCGTCATTAGGTGGGAATCGCGCTCCTGCAGGAGACACACATGTCCTGGATAGAGCTGGATAGACTCCGTAGACGCAGGAGAGGGCAGGTCTATGGTACAACATAGTCAGCGCATGCGGGTGGCACTTTGATTTGGGTGAGGGCAGGTGTCCCATTTGCATATGAAGATAATCAGGTGGACCCGGAGGGGAGATACTCCCGCGCACGGGGGAGGCTAAACGGACAGGAGGTCCTGCTGGGATCCATATATCGCCCTAATACGGATCAGCCGCTTTCCTGGCAAACCTAAACCACATTCTTCATCGATATATGGGCCTCCCTTGGCTGCTGGGTGGGGACTTCAACATGGTTCTTGACACTCACTTAGACCGTTCCTTCCCACCCCTGTGAGCGGCGGCCACAGCATCAGCGGCGCAGGCTCTGTGGGACTGGCTATCGCACTGGGGAATACATGATATTTGGCGCGTGCAGCACCCGACAGACAAAACATAATCATTCTACTCGCCAGTCCATGACCTCCATGTCCACTTGGACGGTATAATAGGCTCCCAGTCCCTGCAATTCATCAATGTAGAGGGAAGAGGAATTCTGGTCCGTTCAGTTCCCCTAGGTCAGTACTATGGCAATCAAATGGGAAAGGACACTGGTATCTACTATAACCATTGGTTATTATTGACAACCCTCATAAACGCTCAGAATATAACGTTGTGGTGTATCTTTTTATCCGCCCCTTTCTCTCGCGTTATGGCATAGTCATCGGGTTGTCAAAAAAGGACGTGCTGTATGCCTGCCTCGCCCGAGGCAACCTCCGGTAGGAGTAGAAGTGTCCAGGGATTTTAGGACAACAGCTGAACAATGTAGCTGGAGCAGTTACGAGGGATGTTAAAAGTCAGTGTCACACCAAACAAGAAATTTTATTACAAAGAGGTCGGAGCTTCTAACAGGGGGATAGACAGTGGGCAGTCACCCCGGGGGCTCGTGATCATAGGACGCGTGGTCCATTGTGAAGATGGTTGCAGGTACGCTAAGGCTTTGCAACTGCTAGGAATTTCAATATGAGAGTTCCATTCACTACCTGAATACTACACAAGTTGTGTAAGTATTACACTCCCCCTTGTTTGTCCTGACGAAAGCTCCATAGACCCGGCTGGGCCCAGGTGAGCTGAAACATGTCGACTACTTTTGAGAAAGATATTATAATCCAGTAACTCGATTATGCAATATACCCAGTACTTTTAAACTATCAGTGCCCACCTCTTTGTAATAAAATTTCTTGTTTGGTGTGACACTGACTTTTAACATCCCTCGTAACTGCTCCAGCTACATTGTTCAGCTGTTGTCCTAAAATCCCTGGACACTTCTACTCCTACCGGAGGTTGCCTCGGGCGAGGTAGGCATACAGCACGTCCTTTTTTGACAACCCGATGACTATGCCATAACGCGAGAGAAAGGGGCGGATAAAAAGATACACCACAACGTTACATTCTGAGCGTTTATGAGGGTTGTCAATAATAACCAATGGTTATAGTAGATACCAGTGTCCTTTCCCATTTGATTCCCAGTCCCTGCTCCCGCTCCTGACTAGATCAGAATACCTAGGTAGAACGCACTCAGATCACAACCCCTTATGGCTCCAACTTAGCTGGGAGGCGGACCGACCCCCGGTACCCACGTGGCGGCTACAGCCAGCCGCGCTGGAGGACGCCAAGTTTAGATCCTCGCTGGGCACGGCCATTCTAGCTTATTTTGAGGAGAATGCGGAGACGACTAGCGATCCTACGGTGGAGTGGGATGCACATAAAGTGACCATCCGTGGGCATTGCATAGGTGCCACATGGAACATCCGTGCAAGAGTGTCCGCTTCCCTGACTCAAATAGAGACTGAGCTCCTGCACTATGAGAGGGAGGGGGAGGGGACTGGCAGGCACTCGACCAAGCTTGATGACCTCCGAGGCGAGCACGCGGTACTTATCGAAAGGCTGAGATGTCATAATTATGCGGCACATACGGCCAAGACGCAAGCCAAGGCAGATAGAGCTGGCCGCCTACTGGCCTGGCTGATACAAAAGATGGACCGCAGCACCCCAATCGGTGCCATCCGCACGGAGGGAGGGGCAGTGGTATACACACAGCGCAAAGTACTCGGGCGCTGACTGACCACTACCGGGAACTGTATAGGGCCTGAGGTACTGGCCATGGACATATACTGGCTGAGTTCCTGGATTCGGTTATGCTGCCCACAGTTACCGAGAGTCAAAAAACAGTGCTCAATGCCCCGCTTAATTTGGAGGAAGTGGGAGACGCGATCCAGGAATTAGCAACCGGGAAATCCCTGGGACCCGACGGCCTGCCGGCCGAATATTACAAACGAACAGGGATGTCCTGGCGCCCCAGCTCCTTAAGCTATACAGGGCGGCGGTAGAGGCGGGTCAGTTCCCACCATCTTTGCGGGAGGCATTTCTAGTGTCCCTGCCTAAGCCCGACAGAGACCCAGTGGCCATGGTCGCCTACCGCCCGCTGGCAATGCTTAACAACGATTATAAAATCTTTGCCAAAATCCTTGCAGAGTGCCTGGCATCGGCGGTCTCACACTTAGACAACCCGGATCAAAACGGGTTTGTGCCGGCAAGATCCACATCCCTGAATGTCAGGAGATATTTCAGGGTAGCGGCGGAGGTGACGAAGGCCTGGCCCAGAGCGGGATGCCTAGTGCTGGACCTGGAAAAGGCCTTTGACTGCCTTGAGTGGGGCTACTTATCGTCGGTATTAGAGAAGTACGAGCTGGACGTAAACTTCCGGCAGATGGTGGACCTCTTGTACCGGAATCCTGTGGTTCGTGTCCGACTGGGGCCATATATTTCGGAGGTGGTGGCGGTGGGCAGGGGCACCCGACAGGGGTGCCCCCTGTCCCCGCTGCTCTTCGCGTTGACCATGGAGCCCCTGGCTGAGGCCATGAGACAGACCCTAGTGTATGGAATCCCCCTGGGCGACGGCTTTCACCAGGTGTCGCTATACGCTGATGACCTGTTGGTATTCGTCAGGTATGTAGGCCACATACCGGAGCTGCTGGCCCACCTGCTGAGCCGCTTCACTGGTCTCTCGGGGCTCCGAGTAAACGCGGGCAAGTCCTGCCTCTATGCATTCAGCAGCGAGGTAGGCGATCCGGAATATCCCCTTCATAGCATGCGAGTCCAATGGAGAGCAGACACGTTTAGGTATCTGGGGATCCAGATCTACCGACAGCTGGCAAACCTGTTTAACAGGAACTTGGGACGAGTGGTAACGGCGCTCAAGACCCAGATCGGCTTTTGGTCCACACTCCTCTTGACACCCACAGGCAGAGTGGCGCTTGCCAAAATGGTCATGCTCCCTCGCCTTTTGTACCACTTTGCTAATCTGTCCTTGTTTATACCTGCTTCCTTTTTTACCATGCTTAATAAGGTCCTGCGTGACTTCTTTTGGGGCGCGTCCCGGCATCGCCTGGCGCTTGGGAAACTGTTCCTACCCACAGACAGGAGTGGATTAGCCGCTGCCTGCTTCGAGCACTATTATCTGGCGGCACGACTCCAATGGATTGCCCGTTGGTTAGCGGACAGGGGGAGAGAGGACACTGCCACGAGTGAACCGCCAAACACTTTGGAGCGCATCATCGCGCTCTTCCATCCACTAGCGGCGCTGGCGCGTCCCACTCCGTTACTGTTGGCGGTGGCGTTCAAATGCTTCCAAAGAGAATTACTACTCACGAGAACGGCGCTCCCCTATGCACCTGCGGTGCCGCTGGAAGGCTCGCCGTGAGGTGAGGGGGTCCTCATGCGTGGCCTGGTGGAGCAATGACAGGAAGCGGACGTCCAGACGTTAGGCGACTTATTTAGGGATGGAGCACTGATACCCTATGAGACATTGGTCGCTGAAGATGGGCTTCCCACCGGGGGTTTCTGATGCACCGGTCCCTCACGGCCCACATGGCGGCTAAGTGGGGAGACATTGCAGTGGAGCCTGCGCAGCACTTGACCATGCAATATCTGCATGTCATGGGTACGGGCAGTCATCTAATTCGCTGCATGCTTGAGGGCGCACACGGAACTGGATCTGACCCCGCTTCGCGGTAAATGGGAGCCGGACCTGGGGTGAGCGATAGCAGATAAGGAGTGGGAGAAAATCCTTAAAAGTTCGGTGTGTATCCCCAGAAATATGCGCTTCCGCCAAATCCAAGTCTACATAGTACACAGGGCCTATCTTACTCCCAACTATATAAATAAATACTTCCACAGAGCCAGCGCGTCCTGTCCCAGATGCGGTGAGGTGAATGCAGATCTTCTCCATCTTCTGTGGCACTGTCCGGGGCTAGGCACTTACTGGAGAGACATTAGCGAGCTGCTTGCACGGTGCACCACTGCGTCATTCCTTGTAACTGGCCTGAATACCTCCTGCATCATTTTAAGCGGTCACCCAGAGACAAGGTATCGTTCCGTTTCCTGGACCTTGGGATGATAGTGGCAGCACGCCTCCTCACGAGGAGGTGGAAGGCGAGTGACTCACCTAGCGTGCAGGCATGGATACTGTCCCTCCAGGCGTGGGCTCGGGCGGAATGGACTGCCATCAGGCGGGAGGAAATGGTAGGGCTCCGTAGAGAGCCTATGGCAGAGCACTGGGAACGCATGCTTAACGCCCTACATGCAACAGGAAACTATGTGGGTGAGAGGGTGGCAGGGGACTAGACAGGCATATTGGGCGACTGGTGGGGTGCAACGCGGGCAGCACACCTGACGCTTAGGCTGGTGCACAACATAAAGCTGCGGCGAGAGAGCAGTGGAGGCTGGAGGCATGCGCGCTTGGGAGGGGAGAGAGCGGGGGGGGTGGGCAGGAGGCCGGGATGGGGAGGGGGTCGAAATGTAATGTATCTCTGTGACAATGCCACAGTTTGTTGTTTCTGGTTGTTGCAAATGAATTTTTGCAGTTGTTCTATATATATAAAGTTCATCTCTGTACACAAGGCAGGAGCGCATAAGCTCCCTTATGCTACAGATGTGCCCAGGCGCATATGCTAAATTATGTGATATCTATGTGTAACGTTGCAGCGCCTCATGGACATGCAACTCTGCTCGTGTACCGACAATCTGACACAGTTGAAGAGCTGTAATGTTTGTAATGACACATCTGTTACAATGTCTACATATATAAATGCCAATAAACAGATTTGACAAAAAAAAGATGCCATGCCCAAGAGGCAGATGACATTCATATGTTTTTAATCTGTTCAGTGTATGAGGGTTATTGGAAGAATGTGGGTAAGACCCTGACTGAAATACTTGGTAAAGAAATAGAGGTAAACTTAGTACTAATATTTTTGGGTATAGTACAGCCTTCAGAGGGGGAGGGGGACATCACCATTGAACAGGGTAAATTGGTGTTTTATTTGATCCTCCTGGCAAGGAGAGAAATTTGTAAAAGGTGGCGTCAGGCAGACCCTCCCATCCTGGAGGGAATGGTGGAACTCAGTTAGATATTTTAAAGAATTAGATCAAAAGGTTAATTGTTTTACTAACTGAAGAGATCATAGCCTTTTTGGGGATTATTAGATCAGGAGTAATGTGGAGGGTGGGTAGAATCAACCAATGAACTGTCCAATGATTACACCTCTCGGTCAGTCTACGATGTGCAATGTGGGTTTGCCCCCATAGAACATCAGCTGAGATCAGACCCTCTAAGTTATAAGCATTTGGGTTGCTGCCATCGAGAGGATGCTTATACAATAGTATGGAGGTTATATGAGGACAAAAAAAAATTTCAAAACAAAAAAATCACTTATTAATGAGGTGCTTGAGAAAGTGTGAATGAATTGTTCTTTTTCTGGATTCTTATTTAATATCAACTAAGACGAACATAGTAATATTTGTGATTAGCAATGCATAATCAAGAAGTATTTTGAAAACATTATACTTCAAAGGGGATTTAGTGCATCTTGATCCCTAGGAGACTCGCTTGTAAGGTTGCTAAAACCTCAAGAAATGAAATAAAATGTATGTAATACAATAGTTTCAAAATTATTGATTCAGGATGACGAATTCCATCAGAAATTGCAGTGCTTTGTATCTAAGAATAGATGCCAGCACATTATGGTCAATTTTTAAAATTTGATTATATTGTTATGATACTGACTACATTAGGGAAAGATGAAATGTTTGTGCCTAGCACATTAGCGGCGGCATATTATCAAGCAGTCATCTTAATGCTAAAATAATTTATTAAAGCTTCAAGAGTCATGATGAAGTCTATGAATAACGTGTGTTGATGCCGATTCACAATCCTTCAAGTTAAAAAGTTAGAATCTGCTCCTGTGAAGTTGCTCCTATGTTTCAAACTGATTTTCATAGGAAATATAAAAAGTACTAGAGTAGTACTTGCAGAAATCCGGACAGTTATACATTTCCAGGAGTACTCCTTTATATAAAATGTACTCATGCAGAGTTTCCTCCAGGTTTAAAATTCTGCATGTGCAGATTATGCACAAACGTATACTTTTCTCTTAGATGACCCTCCCTCCCGTGCAAGATTGTTTCTTTTCCTTTCTCACAATGGAAAGTCTCAAATGTCTGCCTCCTATAGGAGCAAATTCACAAGCATTTCCAGTGCGAGAAACTACCTGAAGTAGGATTGTGAATACTATCAAACTTGCAAGTTTGTAGGTGTTCTTTTGTTTTAGCAGGGAGTCCCATCAAGAAACGCCTATAAGCTCATGCTTAACCCTAACGTTGTAATTGTAACAAATTGATTGGTTCTCAACACCAGTTTTCAAACCCTCCAGCGCTTTTTAGAGCACCTAGTACCATTTAGGTGCGCTACAAAAGTCTGCATATCGGGTCATAAGATATTGTCTTGCTATTAGATACCACTATGCCCTCCTTCATGTTCTCTGGCTGTTTCAAAAATTGTAAATGTTAGTACGTTTAGACACAGAAGAGGTTGATGTCCCAGTTGTAGAATGTAGTAAAGGAAGCATATAGTAGTCACTTGAACAACATCTCTAACTGGAGCTTTGAAAGGATTCCATGCTCATTTCATTTTAATCAATATTGGCTATTGCTGCCCATTGGATAGGATTGTGCTATCATTAAATTGTGACGTAGCAGCCTTTAGCATTTTGAGCAGATGGGGCACCAGGGCTGGGATTTCACAGCACTTGGTACATGCACATTCAAATCCTTTTCGAAGAGATTGGCACCTGTGTCTCTGACTACAGCATAGTTGCTTAGGCTGTGACTGGGCTATGGGGCGTAACAGACACCCTTGCAGCCCCCTGGGTGCCGGGGGAGCCAGTCTTCAGCACATGAAGGGGGCCTGGTCTTTATGTCTGAGCAGCATGTCTCTCTTAAGCAGCAGCAGTGTGCAGCCCACTCTGAGCTGATACAGAACTGACCCAGGACTGAAAAGAAACAAAATAAAGTATTTGTTTCTCATGGAATCTGCCAGGCTCCTTACATGAGTGGGTGGGGCCCCATTGAGAGAGAGAGCCCACAGCAAAGCACTGCTGGTCTTAGGAACTGACCGGAGCAGAGGTAGGGTTTCCACCTTTCCCAGAGAAAAATGGCAGCTCTCTCTCTTCATGTTTTACGATTCTGCAAAGGCCTGCACGTGATTCTTAAGTAGAACTTTATATGAAATATTCTGTATTCATTTTGATATTGCCTTTCTGTCTTTGCTTACTTAAGTTATCAATCAGAGGCTAAAAGGGCAGCTGAAAACACATTTTAAAGTGTTTTCTTCATACATTAACTGTTAAAGGTATTTATTGTCAAGGGACAAAATACCAGCCATGATATATATTAAATGCTAGTTATTGTGAGTAATATCCCAATGTTTCTATTAAAGGATATGGATAGAACCCCAGTGTTCTCATTTCCCTTTGGCATGCTTTGAATAAGGTGGCAGGCAAAAGTTAAAAGCCACATGCAATGCATATAGTTTAAAAATATATACCGTAAAAACACAACATTCAAAAACTAAAGTGACCAGCTTTACACAAATATTTCCATGGGCTTTGTGTATTTATTTTAAACTAAAGTAGTCTACAAAGCAGGTTGCCTTTGAGTTACATAAAAAGTTTCAGTAAATTCAATATTTAAAAAAACATTTTAAGTTGCAGAACTGTAAAGCAGAGATCTCAATCTCTCTCTTGTCAGATGTATCTTTTTTTGCCACATGTTCCTTGTTATTTTGCTTTTCTCATTGTAGATGTACCAGAATGCAATGCATCCACTACTCACATCTGGCGCCCTGTTATGTAAAGGGCGCACTTTTCCTGTTTGGGCCCGGCGCACCTTAAAACAGGTGCGCTGTGCACAAACAGGGAATGTGCACCCTATTACATGAAATGAGCTGCCCCCAGGGCAGCCACGAATTTGTGCTACACTGGGGGCAGCGCGTATAAGAGAAATATGGAGGCGCTTTGAAGCAGTGGCTCCGTGTTTCACTGTGCAGGTGGAAGTCAGTGACTGCACCTGCCTGCAAGGGGATGTCTGGGTGGTCATAGGACCCCCCTTCAACCCCTCCAGGGTCTTCTCTGAGGGGGAGCACTAACAGTGCTCCAGTCACTGCGCCTCCTGAGACCTTCTTAGGCTGTGGGCACAGAGGCAAAGGGAGTCCCTCATTTGAATGGGTTACGTCCCATGCAAATGAGGAAAAAACACTCTGGAGATAGCGCTGGAGCAGTATGTGCGCCAGCGCTATCAGTATTACAGAAGGTGCCGCACAAGCGTCTGTGGCCCCGTCCGTAAAACCAAAGTGCTCTGAGGGCATGCACAGCGGGCGCAAATGCCCCTTGTGCCCCCCGGGGCACCTTCTGTAAAACTGCCCCAGAAATTGAAACATGCGAAGTTACTTTGTAGGGCCTAATGGATGATTCCTTGTACACATAAACATCATAAAAGCCTTTTCCTTCAATGTTTCCACAAAGCATGTTTGCGTTTTCATACTAGAAGGACAAGAATGTTTAACAGCATTGCAATTGTAATTCTTCTTTCATGTTTAACAATGGAATCCGTGATACCAAAGCATTGTTTATGAGCCTACAAGGTAGGGGACCAAGCACATGGTTTTATTAGACAATGGTGATAATACCAGGTGGCTGTAAGAAAGTTATTGCTGAAAGGGGAGTCTGAAAGGCTTTATTGAATTGCAAACTGGGTTTAGTGCATATTAAAAAGCCATTTTGTGTTTGCAAACCCCATGACTTTGTGAATCGCAGGGACTAGAAATCCAAAATGTTTTGGTTTCTAGGTTTTATGTTAGATAAAGAATATATTTATATTCAAGTGGTATGTTGCATTTAAAGAAGTAAAAAGCTTTTCATTTTTTTTATTGATTTTCAGTTAAATATTTACTTTTCTGTTTTGTGTACCTGGAAACAAAATACAAATATGGTAAATAGAAGCAAAGTCTGCTGGTTTCACTATGGGCAATCCCACATCTAGACTACTATTCATCACAGAAATATATATATTTACTGGATCTATTGGAGTGGGGAGACTAGTGGTGGGGGCCCCATCAGTATATCTTGCTGTGGTGCCCCCTTAAGTTTTGTTGCACCACTGACTGGGTTTCCCCAACTAAAATGACACTAGATAAAAGCTACTTCTCTTTACATGTAAAATGAAAGAATCAACATAAATATCAGGTCTCTTGGTGATAACAGCATCTCTTTGAGGACATTAACGTAGAATATCACCTAAGTGAGAATGGTGTCAGAACTCACATATTAACAAACTCGTCCACCTGTACATTCCCCTCGTGTGATTTAAATACTCTTTACGGCAATCTGACAGTAACCTACATTTTAATCATTCCTTTACTGTGCATGTTCAGTGAACAATAAAAGCTTCTGCTAGTCTATCCTGCTTGATTTGTTCTGATAGAATAGAAGATTGTACTTGTTGCCTTCTGTGAGAGAGGGAAGCGTGCTTTGTTATGTTATGTTATGTTATGTTATATGTATTTATTTTGCGCACAGCTGCTCCAGCAAAGGAGCGTCCTGGCGCCAGGAGTACTGCCATGCAGTACCTGTTCTGTGAAGACTCCAAGCTTGCTCCGTATTGCCCAATTTGTACATATCCTGTGGTGAGGAAAGCATGTGTTGCTTCTGTTCTAACCCTACATGTACTTTGAATGAGAGATGCTTGCTCTGTTTCTGTCCGAGGTGTTCCTGTACTCTGAAGAAGGGATGTTTTCGCTGTTGTTGCCACATCTTATGAAAAAATGCAATGAATATATTTAATCCATTTCATAACATGTCCTATCAACCAGGGACTGTAGCTATCACACAACAAATGTTGTGAGATAGTGATAGTCCTGAGGAAGGTGCATAACACAACAGGAGAAATAGTAAAGCACCAAAACATGTTGATGGAAAAGAGATACAGGGACTGTTTCTCTTCCCCCCTGTTATAAATCTTATGGTTGGGAGATACCAGTAAGAAATATTTTTAGTTCACCCATACACAATTTCAAACAAAAGACGGACAGTTTAAAAAAGGGAGAACATAAATGTTGACATAAGAGATATAACCTCACCCAAAATATGGTACCCGTAACAAGGTGACTATGCAACCAGTGAACTGCCGCACTCTTGTAGGATTTTGAGTGCTAGATGTGGAACCTACTGATGAAGCATATCACTAGGTAGGTGAGGATTGATCATACTACATAAGCATGTGGATGTATGGTAATTGCATAAGAGGTTTGGCTGTTTCTTCTAGTAATGTAACACTTTTTGTATCGTTATGGGTTTCTACAGACTGAAACAGACCTTTATTTCTCTCACTCGCTTTTTAGTGTGTTAGCTACCTTTGTTGTTCCAGTTCTGTTTGTTAGCCACCTTTGTTGTACCGGTCTTGTTTGTGTGAGAGAAGTGTGCGGTGTTTCTACTTAAACAACCACATGCCCTTCACTTACTTTTTGTATAATGGAAGGTTGCAAAGTTACAGTCCATGTTTTGCCTTAGTTGTATAGCTCAGCATAAAACTTTCCACCACACAAAATACAAAACAATTTGGATTGTCAATGCTTATTTTAATGCTTAGTTTGAATGAAAGTATGAATCATCACAAACTATCTGAGCAGAGGTTACATTTGCTATCACATGTGAAACAAGCAGTTTCTGAAATGCGCTATTCAATTTTATAACATTTTAAAACATGGATGACCATGTCATGTATAAGGCCTTCTGCAAATTGAGGAATTTTAGCCAACATCACTTTGAGTACTGGAATTTTGGTCTTATAATGAAAGTGTAAAAATCAAAACTACAAACCCCTCATTTCAACATGCTGTTTGGTTGAGAATCCAGGAATGGTGTATGCCATAGTGCTAATTTGCTTACTTGTGAAACACAAAATAGAATTTAGTTTTCGACTTTCTGCCTTTGGAAATTAACAGCCCAGTGGGTGAGGAGACAGAGATGGCCTTTCAAATGAAAAAGCAAGCATCTCAATGCCAATGGGCTAACATTAACACTCATGGGAAAAACAAAGTAGCTAGCTAAATAGACGTTATTTACCAGAACAATGCGAGCAGCACCAGATGAATGTTTCCACTAAGACACACCGAAAGGAAAAACAATGTGCTGGCACCCCTTTTCCCGAGCCCATCCTTGGCCAATAGGTTGGGGTGATTTAAGTGGAGCACCTGCAGCAGTAGTGGGATGACGTCCTACCTTAAACAGGTGTAGCACATACTGCAGATGCAGCCCCTTGAGGGCCGCCATTACTTTGTAAGAATAAACATGACATCACACCTGCTAACACACACAGAGCCACTGCATTCACAGGGACACCTGGGGAGAGCCAATACCACATGGTGTGCACAAAGAGAGCTGGAAACCCTACCCGAGAGGGGAAACAGACTTTACAACACAACTTTCACAATGCACTACCATTACAACAAAACTTTTACAACGCAGGATCCATTACAATGCATGCCATTACAACGCATGCCATTACAACGCAGATGCTATTACAATGCCTGCCATTACAACGTAAGTATGGGTAAGTATTTAATTTAATTTTAATCCCTAAACTATCCAACACTTACCCTACTATTACAACCCCCTGGAGTTAGAATAGTAATTTTAACCCCTACACTATCCAACATTTACACTACTATTACATTCTCATTAATTACATTTTTTTGAAAAACACTACCCATACTTACGTTGTAATTGCATGCGTTGTAATAGCATCTGCGTTGTAATGGCATGCGTTGTAATGGCATGCGCTGTAATGGATCCTGCGTTGTAAAAGTTTTGTTGTAATGGTATGCATTGTAAATGTATGCGTTGTAACGTCATACATCCACCAGAGTGCAGGTTTCCAGCTCTTCGTGTAGAGGTTCTGTTAGTAGCAGCTACAGAAGCTATCACACTTATCTTTTGACAGAGGCTGGGGTCTGCTCGGATGATGTTGGTTCCTAAACCCACCTCCCCTTTGCTTTGGACCACCGATTCCCTCAATTTATTTATTTATAAAGTTTTTCATAGCGCTAACATGATCCCGAGGGATAACAGAGCGCTGAACAATATGATGGGAGGAAGGACAAAAGCAATATCTATAACAATATCCATAAGAGTAAGGGAGAGAAAGAAAATACAGTGCAAAATACAACTAAAAAGGGTAATACAATAAAACAAGTGAAGGAGGGTAGCAAGGGTGAAACACAGTGTACAAGGAGCTGTATCAAAAGTAAGAACAAAGTCAGTGATTGCCCAAGTGGTGATGGACCCAAAGCTCTACCCCTACACCAGATCCCTCCCCTCATTGCACAGTAGAATTTATTTCAGATGACAAGCTGCAACGCCTTCATGTCGAGTGAACCATGTGCCTATTTGAGTGCTCTGGTAACTGTGTGAGGGCGCTGCGAGTTTTTCATGAGAACAACTCGCCATGTTCCCACGATAAGAGTTCTTCCAGTAAAATGCGACTCCTAAAATATTGCAATGCCTAGTTCAGCAGTTTTCTGGCAAGTATGAACTTAAGTATTTAGATGTAAAGGCAAAAAGAGAGAAAGTGAGATTAAACCATGTAGACTGACGCAATAAAGTTCGTATATGTTAGTACATAGTAAGAAGTAAGCTAAAATGTACGGATTGTTCTTTTTAATTCAATGGGTTCTTTTCCTAAATAAACACGTCTTGCTTGGTTTAGAACTAAAACATGTATCAAGAGAAAAGAGTGAGAGTGAGTGAAACCATAAGCGACACAGAAGGGAGGTCGAGTGAAAAGCAGTGAGGAGAATGGGAGGGAGAAAGGGAAATGGGAGAGCGGAAGAATGAACGAGAGAGAAAGAGAGAAAAGAGGACGAGACAAAAGAGCGGCAAAAAAGAGATGTGAGAGATAAAGAAGGAGAGAGGAAGAGAGACATGCACAAAAGAGAAGCAAGCGAGGGAGAGAGAGTCAGATTCTGTATTGTGAAACAATGTCCTTTGGCACACATACGCGCACATATTTTGTTAAAAGAATCCACTTAGAGGAACACTTTGTTCTTTTCCTACAAAGACTAGATAGCGTTTCAAATGTTTGCTTAAAACATGTATTTGCTTGGTGCGCATCCCTGGCACCACTAAAGATAATTAATTCGAGAATATGGAAATGGTTACATTATTATCTAGTAAATGCATGCATTAAACAGGCAGACTGCATTTGAAAAAATCGTGAGCAGTACGAACAATGGGAATTATTAGCCCATAAACTGAAAATATGCCACCCCTAAGCTTTACAAACCCAAGCAATGGTATTTTCAGCCATAAAATAAAAAGATAGCTGATAAATAAATGAATGGAACGAGCTCTTGAAGTAAGAAAGACGTGAACACGAACTTTTTAATCAGTCATTTTGGGGAAGGCCGTGACCTACATGACAGATTCTTTGGCGGCCAAAAGGCAGACAGAGGACGCTGGACGCGAATGATGTGAACTGGACTCACTAGCGCTTGTAGAATGGTTTACTAGCTCTTATAGCGCTTTACTTTCAGGGTAGAGAAGCAGACAGTATGGAATTAGAGCCTCCTATTTCAGAAGTAATAACATCCAGCAAATCCATGTCCGACCAGTGCTTAATCATATTAAAAAGCCAACACTTTGTTATATCAACAGCAAACACTGCAAATATAACAACACACATGTGAGGGGTCTGCCATTCGATTCAGGGGTCTCGAAGTCTGTGATTGGCAGTAGTGGTTTTCTCTCGACACAATGCTGGAGCTTCCCTGATACACTCTGGGAAAGGTAGTCCTACACTAGTGATGTATCCAGGACCCAGTTCTTTTCCACTCACGGTGGTAGCCGTCCATGCACAGTTTTGATCCCACCACTTTTGCATTAGCCTCGTTTGGCATGTTTGCTGTTCCTCGGCCAAGCCCTCTAATGCGCATGTGCACAAGCTGTTTGGGGAGTTTTTATGTGGCCTGTCCTGAAACTGGAAAGAAAAGTGTGGCTCTGATGAAGGTGCACCCACCTGGAGAATCAATAGATCCCTTTCTTTCATACACAGTCTACCAAGGGAGAGGTCGCTCTGGCCCAGGAAACACCCCACCCAAATGGAAAGAAGGGCCCACATGGCATCTGCTATGGCTGGAACCTGGTGGAGGAGTTTAACTGAGGCCTGGTTTAGTTAGTAGACAGTTTGTTATTCACGGTCAGAGATGTCGTAGTTCAGTGACCATGTTGCCTTGTTAGAGGTGTCTCCTTGGGTGCAAGTAGGCAAGGAAATTGCAGACCATTGGGCAATAGTTCTTAGGCCATTCCTCTCAGCAAGGTGTCACTTGATTGGGTTCTGAGTCCAAAGGTCAGCCCTTGAACCACAGGGAGATTTGAGCCAGCAGCGGCTCACAAAGCTCCAGACAGTCTGCTTTGTCCTTCATGTCACCTCAACATTATTCATGTTGCTAAGTCTGTCTTTAAAAGTGCTAATCTATGGATTGTTTTTGTTCTAGGGAGCTCATCACTGTAGTGGTAGCTCCACCAGCCTATTCTCCTCACTGGTAACTTTGTCCGTCAAGGCTCTTCTTAAGTCCTTCTAACAAGGTTGTTGCTGGACACCAGGTCAGGACATGTCCAGTGAGGAGACTGGCTTCCTTGAGATAAGGCCCATTGCAGTGTAGTAGATGTTGTCCTTACATCTTACAATTCCATATATGATTTTGAGTAATGTGTAAAATGCTGGGAAAGCCAGTGATATCAAATCATTACAGGGAAACCTAATTCATGTAACCCTTACCACTATACATCTCAATGTCTACAGAGAAATCATATGTAACTGAAACTCAGAAATGTGTAATATTTACTTTCATGCAGCACATAACACTGCAAAGCTACACCCAAGTGATCCAATCTACCTGAGCATATGGCTGTGTACCCTGTGGATATAATAATGCAGGATATTCACCAGGTGCTCAGACAAAGGAGGCTACCTGTTTGGCCATGTTATCGCTAGGAAAGGTATTGGGCCAGAAACATGCTCCACTACCACCCCAGTGATCATCTACATGGTATTATGTCATATTGTGCTTCTCCCACCAGTCATCACTATCCATCCATCCTTCCTCCCAGACCAGAACCACAAAACACACACACAGGATCATCACAACACATGGGACGAACCTTGTACACAACCCACTAACCACTGCAGCCTCTCAGACTATCAAACACACACTCCAACCCATGCTCATTAACACGCTTTCTGCAGTACTTCAATCTGCAGATATTTCAGAACTCATCACATATTAAATGCTTGATGCACTCTCTTCACCACAGGTCCATGGCTCACCCTCACTCCCTCACACATGCTAGAAAACACTTCTTTATCAGTACATCAAAGCTCAAATGCAGCACTCGAGCTTCCAAATCCATGTCTGATGTCAACACCCTTCTAAATGACTTCAACAATTTTCTGGAACACCATTTAATCACCCATGCTCCAACATAGAAGCCAAAGTCTTCAGTGTTCTGATACTCCTAAGATCTACCTGTCAACAAATGCTTAATCAGCAGACAGGAAGGAAAATGCAAGAAAAATCTGAATACCAAATGACTTTACAATACTTGAGCCCATCCATGCAATAAACAGATAACAAATGACATTAGTCAAAGCCAAGTACTAAACTAGCACTATCAGGGAAGCAGCCAACATAGGCAGAACATTCTTCGAGACAAAGCACTGCATCAAGACCTGCCTGATTTGCCTATACCTCACTCTCCAGAGAAATACGTCATCAATCTTTTCTGCAGTGAAAAGTATAGAAGATTCAACAGCGCATCTACCACACTGAGCTTGCTTCTTCTCTTAAACCCACCCTTGCTCGTAGCATCCTGCAATGGTAATCTTTCAACACACTATCTCTTGCAGATTTTGTTGGCATAGCCAACTCACTCAAAGTAATCCCCACAAACATGATGCCTTATCTTTCAACAAATGTCTTTCTGAAGATGCACTGTAACTCGCTACTCACAATTGTCTATGCGTTGCACATAAAAGGCATCCTTTCTGAGGCTCTTAAGACAGGCCAGATTCTACCACTTATGAAGAAATCCCCAGTAGACCCTTATGACCTTGGCAAATGCACTCTCATCAGTCAGAAAAGCAGTCTACACTCAATTCCAAAATCACATCAATGGCAATCATCTGCAGCACGACTTCCAGTCTAGCTTCAGATTATGATACTCCACGGAGATGGATACATTAGACATTCTTAATGACATCCTCCTGACCATGGATAATCACCTTTAACAATGTTGACTATCCCACCCTCATCCACACTCTGAAGTCCTGAATTGAATTCACTGGTAATGTCCCTCTCTGGTTTACCTCGTGCCAAAGCAGCCAACACCATTTCATTCACATGGAGACCTCCAGGTCCCATCCCAGAACATCCCTATCATCTGCAGAGGCCCTCAAGGTTCCATCTTGTCCCACTTCATCTCTAGTCTCTACAAGTAAACCCTTGGGGCTACCCTCACCGACAATAGCATCAGAATTCATCAATCCACTGGTACACAATCCAACTTGCATGTCTTGTATGCTACAGACACTCAATGCCTGTTCTAGAGTGGAAATCTAATGTAAATAAAACAGTTTATCATCTCTGTCTCACACTAAAACAGGGTAGATTTTCGACTATGTGGCGGCTCCTCAGCTATGGCTGAGGAGAGTCGCCCTACTGCTTTCAAGCAGTACGGGAAGCAAAAACATAAAATGATAATAACTTTCAGTTATTTATTTTCATTTTATGTTTCCTTTGCGGATGGGCGCATGGGCAGGGCTGCTCTGCTCACTGAGCAGGGCAGAGGAGGAGTGGTTTGCCCACTCCTAAGTGCTCAATGACTGCTTGGTCGGCCATCTCGGGCTACCCAAACCAGTCATGCGCACTTTCCCCGTCCTCCATGTAAGCAGCATTACAGCCTGCATTGAGAACATGCCCACCCCTCCAGCCCCTAGATGAGTGCCGTGTCATGGCACTCAGACCAATCACAATGCTTCATTGCAGTGTTGTGATTGGCTTAGGGAAGGGAGCCTGGCTGCCTACTTGGTGAAGTCAGAGGCAGGAGAGCAGGAGCAGAGACGCGGGACCCAGTGGCAAGGTAAGTTATCCTATGACCCCGCGTGGTCCCTTTCTCTCCCTCTTCCCCCTTCCTGTGTCCACCTGCACCTGCCCCCCACCAGCAATCCAGGCCAGCCACAACTATTTCCACTCCAGATTACACGTGTGAGTTCCCTCTCAGTTTTCTGCGACAGACCTTTGACATAGTTTATGACAAGATGAGGAGCTGAAAATCATAAATCAGCAATCACAATAATTCTTTACAGTTCAGTCAATGAAGAGACGTTTTGATCAGCTTTACGAGTTTTATTCTCATTAAGAGTTTAGTACGTTTTTCTTTTTATTTCATTAGTCAAAAGGCATCAAACAAATTTCAGAATTTATAGTGAAAAATATAGTGATCAAATAAGCAATACAGCATGTTCCAAAAGGGAACAAAAACCCTATTCTAAAGAATGGGGCAAAATGGATGTTAGCAGGAACCCTTTAAGAGTTTAAGTTCGAGAGTCATGTGTGAGAGAGAGCATGAAGCTCAAAGATCAATTAGTCAAATCAGATGAATTTCCCATAAAGAGAAGCTCATAAAGCAAAATAAAAATGCACTAGCAGTAGCGACTGCAATCAGCATACTGCTCTGGAAAGGTTTTGCATCAGCATTCAGCCATCACCATAAAGTTGTTAGCATTCAGCTTCAATGAGGACAAACGGTATGGGCATGGAAAGCATCAGGGAAAGGCAGTGTAGAGTGTTACCAGCTCTAGGAACAGGCAGTCATAGAAAGGGGTGAAAGTAATAATGCGATCGGTCTGCATCTTTTAATTTCCTCCAGTTAATAGGATGTTCAATCTTCTTGAGAACTATCTAATCCCATTCTTTATAATGTTCTTTCTCATCAACCCTTACAAAGATTTGCCTTGAAATGAGAAAAATATTTTAACTAGAACTATGTATGAGGCTTTTTGATTCTTATACCTTTGATTCTAATCTTCTTATAAAATAACTGATATGTTAAACTAAACAATAGACTTGTGTGAAATTAAGGTCTATGAATATTATTTAGCGCTGCATTTCTTAATTATATATAGGAAATGAAATTGGTTATACTATTAACATTTTCTATTTATTCATTGAATTATACGTGTGAAAGAATATGAAGTACATCAAGTTAGCTGCTCCCCATGTGGAAAAGCAATGCCGGCTCCCCAAGGACGCGGGGAGCCGGCTGGGACCGTGGGGGGATTTGGGACACCCTCACGGCCCCCAACGGAGAGGGCCAGCCCCAGGGGATGGGGTCCCCAGGGCTATTAGTGGCCCGGGAGGTGGGCCACGCGGGCCCCCTCCTCAAATTGAAAATAAATAAATAAATAAATAAAAAAGCAGGTCCCGGTGGATGAGGTCCCCAGGGCCATAAGTGGCCACAGGAGGGGGGCAAGGCAGCCCCCTCCAAAAAAATAATAATAAAAAAAAGGGCCATGCCCTGGGGGATTGGGTCCCCGGGGCAGATTATGGCCTCGGGAGGGCGGCCACGCGGCCCACTTCCCGATTTTTGCATGTAAAAAAAGAAAATTGGGGGCAGGCCCTGGAGGATGTGGTCCACAGGGCCAATGAATTAAAACAAGAAGGGGGGCCATACAATTTTAAAAAACGGGATCGCGCGGGAGGCCACGCACCCTCCTTGCACCACTCTGCACGTTTGCAGAGGGGGAACAAATTCCCCTTGAATACTGGGGGACCCTGGGGGCCAACTAGCCCACCAGGAACCTCCAGTATGCGCCATGGGCTGCTTTGCAGAGAGGTGTTCTGAGGCCACGCCCCTTTCTGCAACGCAGCTCTGTGGCGCTTACTAGAGGGCTAGTTGCACCCCAGGTACCCTCAGTATTCAAGGGGAGTTAATCCCCAACTTAAAACGCGCCAAGGGGAACGTTTGCACAGTGGTGAAGGGAGGGGGCGGGGCCTGAGTTCCCATGTGTGCAAACACACCCTGTGGCGCGGTTAAAGTTGGGTAATTAATTCCTTGTCAATCCTGAGGGTCCCTGGGGCCAACTAGCCCAACAGGTACCTCCAGTAAGCGCCACAGAGCTGTGTTGCAGAGTGTTGTAAAAAGGGGCATGGCCTCTGAACACCTCTCTGCAATGCAGCCCCCTGGCACATACTGGAGGTACCTGGTGGGCTAGTTGGCACTCAGGGACCCACAAGATTGAGGAGGAATTAATGTTCTAACTTAAAACTTGTGGCAGGGTGTGTTTGCAGACATATCACCTCAGGCCACGCCCCCTTCCTTCACCACTGTGCAAATGCGCCCCGTGGCACGTTTTAAGCTGGGGAATTAATTCTCTTTCAATACTGAGGGTCCCTGAGGGCCAAATAGACCAACAGGTATCTCCAGTATGTGCCAGGGAGCTGCATCACAGACTGGTGTTCAGAGGCCACGCCCTTTTTACATCTCTCTGCAACACAGCTCTGTGGCACTTATTGGAGGTACTTAGTGGGCAAGTTGGACCCTCAGGATTCAAGGGGACTTAATCTCCTAACTTAGAACGGCCACAGGGCGCGTTTAACCAGGGTGAAGGGAGGGGACGGGGCCTGAGGTGACATGTGCAAACACGCCCTGTGGAGCGTTTTAAGTTGGGGAAATAATTCCCCTTCAATCCTGATGGACTCTGGGGGCCAACTAGCCCATCAGATGCTTCCAGTATGTGCCACTGCGCTGCGTTGCAGAGAGGTGGTGCTTACTGGATGTACCTAGTGGGCTAGTTGGACCCTAGGGACCCTCAGCATTGAAGGGGAATTATTTACCCAACTTAAAACGTGCGACAGGGCGTGTTTGCACAGTGGTGAAGGGAGGGGATGGTGTAGGAAAGTGGCTCTATATATACTGGACCGAAGTAAAATCAGCCGAACTACGAATTCCAATTAACTCACCTGTTATCAGGAGAGACCTCAGTGCTGCACCTTTGAGCGCAATACTGATCCAGAAAAGTAAATCTAACCGTACTTACCAGTAACTTGAATTTCCTTTCATAGGCTAACATTGACTGGTTTCACTTGGAAATTCTTCTAAGTGTGGAGTTTTGGAACTTTAAAATATTCCTCTAAAATCAGCCGAACTACTAATTGCGATTTACTCACCTGTTATCAGGAAAGACCTTAGTGCTGCATCTTTGAGCCGAGTACTGATCCAGAAAAGTAATTCTAACCGTACTTACCAGTAAGTTGAATTTCCTTCCATAGGCTAACATTGCCTGCTTTTTGCTGAAAAAGTTTCTAAGTGTCGATTTTTTAAACTTACAAATATTCCTCTAAAATCAGCCGAACTACGAATTCCGATTTACTCACCTGTTATCAGGAGAGACGTGGGTGCTGCATCTTTGAGCCCAGTACTGATCCTGAAAAGTAATTCTAACCATACTTACCAGTAACTTGAATTTCCTTCCAAAGGCTAACATTGACTGGTGTCACTTGAAAATTCTTCTAAGTGTGGAGTTTTGGAACTTACAAATATTCCTTTAAAATCAGCCTAACTACGAATTCCGATTAACTCACCCGTTATCAGAATACAACCCAGTGCTGCATCTTTTAGCCCTGCACTGACCCTGAAAAGTAAATCTAACCGTACTTACAAGTAACTTGTATTTCCTTCCGTAGGAATCCATTGTCTGGTTTTCACCAGAAAAGTTTCTGTCTATTTTCACAAAAAACAAATATTCCTTAAAAATTGCCTGTATGACTTAAACGCATTCTTTCAACTGTTTACAGGAGATGCACCAGTGCTGGATCTAGGATCCACTACCGAGTAAGAAAAAGTAACATTAACACTACTTACCTGCTAAGTGACATTGCTTCCGCAGGCTAACATTGACCGTTTCCGCTTGGAAATTCTTCTAAGTGTGGAGTTTTGGAACTTTAAAATATTCCTCTAAAATCAGCCGAAATTTCAATTTCGATTTACTCACCTGTTATCAGGAGAGACCTCAGTGCTTCATCTTTGAGCGCAGTACTGATTCTGAAAAGTAATTCTAACCGTACTTACCAGTAACATGAATTTTCTTACGTAGGATATCATTGCCTTTTTTTTGCTGAAAAAGTTTCTAAGTGTTGATTTTTGAAACTTACAAATGTTCCTCTAAAATCAGCCGAACTACGAATTCCGATTTACTCACCTGTTATCAGGAGAGACCTCAGTGCTGCATCTTTAAGCCCAGTACTGATCCTGAAAAGTAATTCTAACCGTACTTACCAGTAACATGAATTTCCTTCCTAGGATATCATTGCCTGCTGTTTGCTGAAAAAGTAAGTGTTGATTTTTGAAACGTATAAATATTCCTCTAAAATCAGCCGAACTACGAATTCCGATTTACTCACCTGTTATCAGGAGAGACCTCAGTGCTGCATCTTTGAGCCCAGTACTGATCCTGAAAAGTAATTCTAACCATACTTACCAGTAACTTGAATTTCTTCAATAGGCTAACATTGACTGGTTTTACTTGGAAATTCTTCTAAGTGTGGAGTTTCGGAACTTTAAAGTATTCACCTAAAATCATCCGAACAACGAATTCCGATTTAGTCACCTGTTATCAGGAGAGAACTCAGTGCTGCATCTTTTAGCCCAGCCCTGACCCTGAAAAGTAATTCTAATCATACTTACCAGTACTTGTATTTCCTTCCATAGGAATCCATTATCTGGTTTTCACCAGAAAAGTTTCTAAGTGTCTATTTTCACAAACTACAAATATTCCTTAAAAATCACCTGTATGAATTAAACGCATTCTTCCAACTGTTTACAGGAGATGCACCAGTGCTGGGTCCAGGATCCACCACTCAGTAAGAAAAAGTAACAATAACACTTCTTACCTGCTAAGTGAATTAACTCCCATAGGATAACAGTGGTGATTCTATGTGAAAACGTTTTTAAGTGTCAACTTTTAAAATACAATAATATTCCTTAAAAATCACTACTGTAACGCTTTTACTCAACTGTTTACAGGAGATGTCCCAGGACTGAATCTAGGATCCAGTCCTGTGGTTAGAAAAGTAATCCATAAATTAACTAATTGCCTTTAACTAGAAATTCCCATTGAGCTCAATGTTGCATTGTGTTTGAAATCGTGTTGCCCATTGCAACAACTGTAACTTCTGCACTTAAAAGTCTATTGCCTATTTGCAAAGTATTTAAACTAAAGTTATTCATTCTGAGAAAGTACATTTTGTAATGTAATGTATAATGTAATTATAATGTAATTAAAAAAATAAAATATCTAAAAATAAATAGTTTAAAAAAATGTAGTAAATCAGTATAAAAAAAATAAATATACCAATTAATACATTTAAAAATTGTCATTTACAAAACCTTTGAAATTCACTGAAAAAAACATAGGTTTCAGACATGTTATAGTTAGGATTTTCTCGATGCAGTCACTCATACAATCACTGAGTCTTATGTATACTTATTTATATACAACAACAACTGTCACATACACTGCCTTTTATATTTCTAGTTTGTTGGACATGTATCATTGAGAAATATATTTACTCATCACCACACCCATAAAGAGATGCACTCACCCAAACAACTGTTTCCACATTTAGGGGCACATTACGATCGCAGACGGACTTGCGTCCGTCTGCGAGCCCTGAGTAGGAGGGAACGTCCGCATGTGCTGCGGTGTTCCCTCCTGTGCAATTAGGATGTGACCGCCACTCTGGCGGTCACATCCTCTATTTTTAACATTGCGGCGGGTGCGACTTCAAGCTGCACCCGCCGCAATGTTAAAAACGCATGCATTGCATTTACATGCAGAAAGCGGCAGGCACCGCGCGGTGCCTGCCACTTTCTGCATGTAAATGCAGGGGGGTACCATAGGTACCCCCCATGTGCACCCCCCCACCTCCCTTCACCCAGGGGTGCCACTACGGGCCCCCGAAGTGAAGATCCGTATGCTTTTGCACGGCGGAGAACCCGCCGTGGAAAAGCATGTCTGGGAAGCCATCCTTATATGTCTGGCGGTGTCTTAGAGACACCGCCACCATATTAGAGCGTTTCCGCCGCGGTTGTAAGCCGACAGTGGCGGAAAAGCGGCGGACTGAAACCAAGACCCATCAGCCATCCTAATTTGGCGGTGGGTCTTTGGTGGGTCCGCAGCGGATTTTCCGCATCCTCCGGGCCGGCGGTGGCTTCCGCCAGCCCGGAGGATGCGGAAAATCCGCGATCCTAATCGAACCCGAGTCTTAACCGCGTATACCTACTAAATCAACTATTTACACATCTTTGGACAGTCACACACCTCCCACCCAACCACACACACATTCACTATGCCATATAAATACTCACTTAACTAATTAAAAACTAATATAGACTTTCACATAGCTAGTAACCAACCTATGTAGTAGTTTACACAACAAGAGATAGAGTGATACAGGTACTCACACAGTTTAATCACTATCCCATATATTTAGTGAGACACCAGACCAGACACTTATACATCCACTCAGTCTTCAATGCAGACTGCTATATATATATATACCTGTTCATAGGAGGGTCGCCTGCAAGCGTCTGTGCCATTACTATCAGCGGGAAGCGAGGGGAGCCTGTTCAGCCTCAAAATGACATTAATGGACATCGCGCTGATAACGACACGAGGCATTATAATGAGAAAGCCTAAACATTTACAAACAACGATAACGGAAAAGAATACAAAGGTGCATTATGGAACATTAAGTCCCCGCCGTTTCCGTTCTCGCTACCTATAGAAGGAGGTGCCATTACAGATGGACTGAAGTCCCACCAATAAGGATGCAGAGAGGATTTAAATATTGGAGGCTGACCAGGGCATTAACAATTGGTTTGGCACTGAGGAAGGTACAATTACCGAAATGCATTTGCCACATTAAACCTTAATTTTGTTAAACAATCCCGCTTGTGCTCCGTGTGTTTGAAGTTGCTGGCGAGGCGAAAAGGAGTCACCTACCTGACGGAGGCACCCGCTGCTGTGTTCGACTGCCGGTGGACTGGTGTTGTGGAATATATATATATATATATATATATATTTAGCACTTTATAGTTTTACTGACACTTTTGAAATCGGTACTGTAGCACAGCGTCACTTTTTTCTATGATATATGTAGGACATAACAATTGTCACAAATATAGACCCACAAGGAATGGAACGAGAGTTATTAAACTGATCATTTAAGCCTTACATATTGTAGAGCATCAGTAATTTGGTGCTCTGAATTTTGATTCTTAGTGAGGGTAAGGACAGGCAACTGGTTTTAATCTATTTTTGTTTCCTCCACAATTGGAAGGGGCGCTTTTTACAATTCACTTATTTCAACTATGGACTAGAAAGAAGATTTATCAAATTAGCATTTAAGCTGTCATGAGCCAAAATTGACATCATCGATATCTATATTGTATAACAGAAACTGACAAATGTCTTATATGGTTTTGAATGTCTGTGTATTTTACAGTTATTTACAGTTATTTATAGTATCAAATATGTCACAGTTTATCCGGCATTTAAGCACAGTAAGAAGTCTATACAGGAAATATGTCTTCTAAATCCATTGTTTAATTTTTTGCACTAGCACTTTAAAAGGCGGTTGTATAGTCTAAGCTTTGTCATGTGATCAAGGCCACTAGTCTGGCAAAAACGTGTCATGGCAGACTAATTTTGGCAATAAAATAATATTTGCACTTACTTTGGGTCGGTGCTCATTTTCCATGGAGGTGGAGTGGCAGCAAGGTGTTGAATATATATATATATGTTGACATTGACGAAGGCCGTCAGGCCGAAACGCGCTTGTCAAGCCATGGGACAGGAATAAAGTAACTTGATATATTTACAGACTCGAGTGTGCTCTATACTTTGTTGCTACAGACGATTGAAAAAAAACCCGATATATATATATATATATATACACACATATATATATATTACCTACTGGCGATAGCCAGTAGGTATATATAGTTAGGATTGTTTTCCATAGGGAAATCGCAACATTCTATTGGAAATAACTTTGGCGCCGGTTGAGGAATCTTCCTGAACTTTTCCTTAACTTTGCCTCGCGGTGCTCCGGTCCTTCCCTGAAAGTTTGGGGGGGGATTCGTCAAGCGGGGGCCGAGATAAAAGGGGGGTCCCAAAACGTGTTTTCCCCATGCTAATTTCCATAGGGCGGTTGGACTCACTTTTAGCCCGAACGGCTGAATGGTTTTCCACCAAACTTAGCAAAAATGTAGGGACTGGTAGCCTGATGTGCCTTTGCTATGTCTCAAGATATGTGCTCCAGTGATTTTTACGAAAATGAACTTTGAAAAAATATATATTGGGCTACATTGGGCTATATATATGTTAGAGCCCAAATGTAGCCCAATGTAGCCCAATGTAGCCCAAAGATGGCCACCAGAGACAAAAAAAACAAATGTAGCCCAAATATCAGCCAGATGTAGCCCAACTATAGCCCAATGACAGAATGTCCCAGAGTGTTCTAAAGAACAACTAGAGCGCTAACAGTCTTACTTATGACAAAAGTATGGCACACCTGAAGTCATCTTGATTGGAATAAAGTGTTAACACTTAAAACATTTAATTTGCAAAGGAACAAAATGAGGGGGTTCATTTTGCCATAGAAATTATGATTAGTGCTGAAGAAAGAAAAATTAGGGCACATTTTGAGTGACTTCTCAAATCCTCTTATATTTCATTAAAAAAATTCTGATATGCAGTCTCCCAAGATGGCCACCAGAGACAAAAGAGCCTGTGCTTAAAAACTCTGTTAGCAAAGCAGGCATTTGAGATTTAAAAAACGTTTTAATATATAAAAACGTTATCCGCTAATAGAATTAGCATTTAAAAAACCTTGCGAATTCAATGAAAAAACCATAGGTTTCAGGCCTTATATAGTTAGGAATTAGCATTTAAAAAACCTTGCGAATTCACTGAAAAAACCATAGGTTTCAGGCCTTATATAGTTAGGAATTAGCATTTAAAAAACCTTTGAAATTCACTGAAAAAACCATAGGTTTCAGGCCTTATATAGTTAGGAATTAGCATTTAAAAAAACCTTGCAAATTCACTGAAAAAACCATAGGTTTCAGGCCTTATATAGTTAGGAATTAGAATTTAAAAAACCTTTGAAATTCACTGAAAAAACCATAGGTTTCAGGCCTAATATAGTTAGGAATTAGCATTTAAAAAACCTTGCAAATTCACTGAAAAAACCATAGGTTTCAGGCCTTATATAGTTAGGAATTAGCATTTAAAAAGCCTTTGAAATTCACTGAAAAAACCATAGGTTTCAGGAGTTATATCGTTAGGAATTAGCTTTTAAAAAACCTTTGAAATCCACTCAAAAAACTATAAGTTTTAGTGTTGTTATAGTTAGCTGGACATTTTACTCATACAAAACCATTGAAATTGCTCCTATATAGTTAGTTGTACTAACTATATTTCGCGCACCCGCAATCCACTGCTGATGATGTCACATATTAGATCATTCATGACATGGTCAGTGACATCACTGATGACATCGCAAATGACATCACTGATGACATCACTGATGACATCATCCACGTGACAATCACATACACCTTTTCATACACTATTACAATTTTTCATCACTCTTTGTGAAATACAGAGTATCATATTTAAATCCATTGTCACAGCAATACAAGTATCTAAAAATCCACTCAGTGATTCATAGATGTATACACACATCTAATCACTTACCTATAGATTCACTCATACATGCTGTCAATGAACAATAGAACACTATCAAAAATACTTATACATCTATATCGACATTAAACAACAGCACGCATCCTATTCACATATGAAGTCATCCTACTCACTTATGCAAACAATGGACCATACTTACATATTTACTTAGCAAAACACTTATACAAACACCACTTCTTCTATTCATTTAGATAGTGTCATTCTTAGTTAATTATAAAATCATTATTACAAGTATACAGTTATCCATACAGTCACTCACACAATCATTGTGTCTTATGTATACTTTTTTATATACAACAACTGACACATACACTGCCTTTTATTTTTCTAGTTTGTTGGACCTGTACCATTGAGAAATATATTTGCTCATCACCACACCCATAAAGATATTCACTCACCCAAACAACTGTTAGATCATGTAGTTTTAACTTCATATATCTACTGAATCAACTATTCACACATCTTTGGACAGTCACACACCCCCCACCGAACCACACACACTTTCACACTCCCATACAAATACTCAGTTAACTAATCAATAACTAATATAGACTTTCACATAGCTAGTAACCAACTGTAGAATCAGTTTACACAACAACTGACAAAGTGATACAGATATTCACACAGTTTAGTCACTATCCACTATATTTAGTGAGACATTATAAATTGGTCAAGTAAACAGTCAATTACACTGCTACTAAATCCTCCATCCAAATATTTATTTATATATATCCACTTATTCTTCAATGCAAATTGCTATATATATAATGCATATTTAAATAACGAAGCAAACCACATTCACTGGATGATGTCATCAGTGATGTAATCAGTGATGTCATTTGAGGTGTCATCAGTGATGTCACTGACCATGTCATGAATGATGTGGAGAAGCGTGGCTCAGTGGTTAGAGGTGGCAGACCCGGAAGCTGAGATCGGCCGTGGACCAGGGTTCGATTCCCCGCCTCGGCGGGTCTCGGGCTCAAAATTCCACGGACTCGACAATTCTCGCTCCGGTGCCTACTCGACTCACGGGGTCACACTCTGCGACTCTGGGCAATAGCTTGCTTAATCTCCACTACGGCCCCTCGCGGCGGGATGCCTGGCTTTCACCTTGTGGATACCCTGCCGGGGTATCTCACAGGGGAATACCAGGACGGGTTCCCTAAGCAAGCGCCTTGATACCTTCGGGTGATACGTGCGCTATATAAGTCGCAATACATACATACATACATCTAATATGTGACATCATCAGCAGTGGATTGCGGGTGCGCGAAATATAGTTAGTACAACTAACTATATAGGAGCAATTTCAATGGTTTTGTATGAGTAAAATGTCCAGCTAACTATAACACCACTAAAACTTATCGTTTTTTGAGTGGATTTCAAAGGTTTTTTAAAAGCTAATTCCTAACTATATAACTCCTGAAACCTGTGGTTTTTTCAGTGAATATATATATATATATATATATATATATATCCAACCAAACTTTCCTGAAGTGAAGATGCACGCAGGGAAAAAGGTAGAGGGGAGAAAATGTGTGTGAGTGCTTCTGTGGACTGATAGCCAAAACCTATTAATAAGGAGCAGGAGCTCTGAAACGCGTCAGACAATGAAAACCATTTGGATTGTAAATGCGTTTCTTTTAATAAAGCTCCGGATGACACTTCCATTGTCGAGAGCATCTTCAGTTCAGGGCAATGCGCTTGGATATCTATATACATATATATATTCACTGAAAAAATAACATAGGTTTTAGGGGTGTTATAGTTAGCTGGACATTTCACTCGTACAAAACCATTGAAATTCCTCCGTTATAGTTAGTTGCACTAAATATAACTCGCGCACCCGCAATCCACTGCTGTTGATGTTACATATTACATCATTCATGACATGGTCAGTGACATCACTGATGACATCACTGATGACATCTCAAAGGACATCACTGATTACATCACTGATGATATCATCCAGTGAATGTGGTTTGATTCGATATTTAAATAAGTATTATATATAGAGAAATTTGCATTGAAGAGTGAGTGGAAGTTTTAGTGCCTGTATTAAAAATGTACTAGTAGTGTGATTAACTGTCTAAATGACTAATTTAAAGTGTCTCACTAAATATTTGGGATAGTGATTAAAGTGTGTGAATATCTATATCAATCTGTGTCTTATTGTGTAAACTACTGCATAGGTTGGTTACTACCTATGTGAAACTCTATAATAGTTTTTAATTAGTTAAGTGTCTTTTTGTATGGGAGAGTGAATGTATCTGTGGTTGTGTAGGTGTGTTACTGTCCAAAGATGTGTAAATAGTTGATTTAGTAGGTATATGACGCTAAGACTGCATGTGTAAACAGTTGTTTGGGTGAGTGAATATCTTTATGGGTGAGATGATGATTAAATATATTTCTGAATGATACCGGTCCAATAAAGTAGAAATATATAAGGCAGTGTATGTGACAGTTCTTGTATTTAAATAAGTATATATAAGACTCAGTGATTGTATAAGTGACTGCATAGAAAACCGTATACTTATAATAGTGATTTTATAACACACCGAGTATGACTTTCTATGTATATGAATAAATAAAGTACTTGATATGTGACTGTTTTAAATATGGTACTCTATATTTTATAGTGAGTAATGAAAAGTTATACTAGTGTATGATGAGGTGTATCAAATTGTCGCGTGGAGGATGTCATCAGTGATGTCATCAGTGATGTCATTTGAGATGTTCATCAGTGATGTCACTGACCGTGTCATGAATGATGTAATATGTGACATCATCAGCAGTAGATTGCGGGTGCGTGAGTTATAGTTAGTACAACTAACTATAACAGAGGAATTTCAATGGTTTTGTAAGAGTGAAATGTCCAGATCACTATAACACCCCTAAAACCTATGGTTTTTTCAATGAATTTCTAAGGTTTTTTCAAATGTTAATTCCTAACTATAACATGTCTGAAACCTATGGTTTTTTCGGTGAATATCAAAAGTTTTTTAAATGACAATTCCTAACTATAACATGTCTGAAACCTATGGTTTTTTCAGTGAATTTCAGAGGTTTTTTCAATGACAATTTTTAAATGTATTAATTGTTATTTTTATTTTTTTATACGGATTTACTAAATTTTTTTAAACGATTTATTTTTAGATATTTTTTGAAAACAAAATACCATTTCATACTTTTTACATAAATTAAAAAAAAAATGTTTTTCAAAAATGTTGAAATTCTATATATTTTTTGGGGAGTCGCGCTCCCAAAGCGCTCCTTCCTCGACTACTGCGCGGAACCTAGCCGCCATTTTAGGATTGCTGTGTAGGATCAGTGTAGGGTGTGTGTGATGGGTGTGTATTTCCCTGCGCGATCGCTATGCGGCCTGTACACGACTTCAAGGGCATACGCGACATGTACGTATTATGTTACGTGACGCTCGTGCGTTTCCACGTGACGTCATACACCTGTTTGACGCAGTGGGTGCGCGACTCCCACACATTTTTTTAATGTCTAAACAGCTATATATATGTGTTTAATATAAATATTAAGGCAAGACATTGTCTGAGCTGATCATAAAAATAATACTCTTTTAGTTTTAATCAACCTATATTACGTTTAAATGCTATTTCGCGAAGTCACGCTGGGTGCGCGCTGCGTGTGCGCACCCTACGCGGATCCCATGTGACGAGAAAAAAAGAGATTAGATTGGTTCATAACACTTCCTATTCTAAATATTGAAGGACCCCACCCATTTCAATAATTTTTCTTAGACCTTCTTTGGAGCAACAACTCTACTAGGAAGAACCTAATTGTTTGATGTTTGGAGACCAGATTTTCCTTTTTATTAAAGGACAATGGCTACTGGACAACAAGAATCATCTGATTCTGAACAATCCAACAATGCAAAATTTCTACCGGAGCCTGCACGTCCTGAGAGATACAGTATCATCGTATGGAAATCTTTTACATTTCCTGCAGGACTAAAAAAGTGAATGCTACCAAGGTCACTTGTAAAATATGCAGAGTGGTACTCTCACGTGGAGATCTGAATGCAAAGTTTTCTTGAGGGACCACAAGCATGCTTAAACATTTAAAAAGTTTACATCCCATCAATTTAGCATGCGAGGAGTGCCGAAGACTCAGAGAAAATCCAGCACCAGCAGTAGCAAGCACTTCGGGGACATCTCCATCAAGTCAACATCTAGACATACGTCCACAATTGGCCAATGCAAAAATACACTGCATTAAGTGTGATAGGCTGCTGTGCTATGGAGCGCAGTCTGTGGACTTGGTATGCCGGGCTTTCTAAAATCATCGGTGCTACATTTTTTACCCCCAGAAGTTCATTGTTTTGTTGCTCCAAGTCTCTTTTTTTTCTTTAAAAAAAAATACAAAAAATCAAAAGATCGTTCAGAAAAACACACAACAAAAGTTCTTTTCAGAACTAACTTCTCTCGTTAAAAAAAGAGCTATATTTGTATGACAGTGTGTGAAAGTTTGGTTGAATGAATGTGTAATGGATAATTGACTGAAAGAATGCATTTGTGGTGTTTGGTGAATGTATAAGTGCAAAACTATAAGGAAGTGCTGCAGCATGACACTGTAAGCTCTTTAGCTGCAGCATGCTGTGATACTTCCGAAGCACAGGCATGCAACATATGTACATAAATATGTTGCAAGTCTGTGCTTCCCTCTGCACTGCTGATTAAACAGAAGCCATGTGGTGACGCAGGCACCCTTGCACCATGGTGCAAGGATATCTCTGTCGTGTGGAGTTTGTTTTTGTGCAAAAAGACACACCTTCTGCACAAAAACAATCAGTGAAAGCATATTTCTCCTTCAATGTATGCTGTGCTTAGGTATTGGCAAACTGTTACAATAACAAAATATTGCTAGTTAATTGTTTGAAAAATTGCATGAGAGTGATAGTAGGTAAGCACAGACTTATGTCTGCAAAGATCCTCAAAGAAGAATGATTGAAATGATTGCGGTTCTTCAATAGCTACAATAGGAAATATTATGAACCAATCAAATCTTTTGTTTTCAGTCCACACAATATCCTATGAAAGTGTGATTCCAAAACTATATTGGTATACAATGCGTGTTTTCAAGACTCTTTTAATGCCTTGTAGCTACTTGCACATCTGTTTGCATAGTATATAAAGAAAGTAATTTGTACTAGGATTAATACTTAGGCCAATCCTTAACTATACGAGTAAGAAGTACAGTCATTTCAGTACTTCAAACAGAAAACAAGATACATTTGTAAGTACTTACGTTTTGGCAAACTGATAGGACACGTTTATAGATTAGTGAAGGGAAGGGATGGGGCCTGATGTGACATGTGCAAACACACTCTGTGACGTGTTTTAAGTTAAGGAGTTTTGTCTCTTTTAATCCTGAAAGTCCCTGCGTACTACTAGCCCACCATGTCTCTCTATTGAACACCATACAGTTCCGTTGCAGAGAGGTGATCCGAAGCCATAGCCCATTTTACACCTCTCTGCAATGCAACTCTCTGGCACTTTCTGCACATATCTGGTGGGTTAGTTGGACCCCAGTGACACTCAGTATTCATGTTAACTTTATCTTGTAACTTAAAATGCCCACAGAGCATCTTTCCACACATATCTATTCCGTCCATCTCCCCTTTCTTCACCTGTGTGCAAACACAGGCCATTGTGCATTGTAATACTTAGTTAAACTTACCTTCACAATAATAGAAATAAAAAACACTATACATTTTTTTCAGATGTATTTTATAATTTAAATTTCTGAAAATTTCACATTTCACACAATGCTATGGTCTGATCACTTTGCAGTGTTTTTCACTATTACACTCACCAACTCCCCCTCTAGAAGGCGACTTAGGTCCCCCCCCAGGAAATATCGGGCTTCAAGTCAGCCTTCTTAATACCGCCAACCTGGTAGCTCCGGAGAAGGCATTTAGAGTGCGGCCTAAACGGGTGTCTGCCCCTTGGTATTCATCCGATTTAAAAAACGCCACAATCAAATGCAGACAGCAAGAACGGGGTTGGAGAATGAATTATGATCCAGCCAGAAGAAAATCTACTGTGCTGTACTAGAGGATTATAAGAAGCTAATCATTCAGGCGAAAACCTTCTATTATTCTAGGAAGATCCAAGATGCCGCCCACTCTAGTAGAGAATTATTCTCCACTGTCAACACCTTACTGAGTTGTCCTCGGGGCGCTAGCTTCCAACCAGATAGGATTTACGGATAAGATGGCGTCCTTCTTCCAGAACAAGGTTCAATCCGTGTATAATGATCTGTCTAGAGCAGCGGACAGCTTACAGATCGAGCAGAGCGGGCGCGATGGCATCTGTAAAGCACAAAGCGACCTTTCACTGTTCTCCCCATTGGATGAGAATGTGATGGCTGACCTTTTGTTGGCCACCAAGTCATGCTCCCCAATCGACCCTTGTCCACCTTTTGTACTCCACCTGGCACCGGCAGAGATAAGTGCCTTGCTACTGCTGGTACTGAATCAGTTCTTTAGCTCAGGAGTCTTTCCATTAGCTTGGAAAAAGGCCTGTATTCGGCCTTTGCTCAAGAAGCCCAAACTAGACCCCTCTGATGTGAAGAGCTATCACCCCATCTCCTGCTTGCCCTTGCCAGCTAAGCTAGTGGAGAAAGCCATGAATGGGGAGCTATCTTCCTATCTCGAGACTTGGCGCATTCTCGACAACACCCAGCATGGCTTCCGTGCGAATCATTCTATGGAAACTGCTCTACTGATGGCAGCTGAGGAAATTCGGAAAGGGATGGACGAGGGAGGCAGGGTCACACTGGTTCTGCTGGATCTTACAGCGGCCTTAGACACCGTAAACCATGAGGTACTCATCCAACGGCAGCAGGATATTGGTGTCAAAGGCCTAGCGTTAGATCTCCTCTCCTCCTTCCTGTCTGACAGGGAACAAGTCATCTTTTGGAATGGACATCAGTCGGATACATTTTCCCTTCCAGGAGGAGTTCCTCAGGGCTCGGCGTTATCGCCCACCCATTTATGTCTTCCCCCGGGCCAAGGTAATAAAGAATCTGGGTTTCAAGCTGGTGTCATATGCTGATGACACTCAGCTGATCGTTTCTGTGTCCCACTCCGTGGATTCCATGGCTTCTGACTTCGCTGGCTGTATGTCTGAAGTCATGCAATGGATGAACCTGAATTTCTTTAAATTGAACACTGAACAGACGGAAGTCCTAGAGTTCGGACAGAAAGCGTCTATCTGGAACCAAAACTGGTGGCCTACTTCGGCAGGAGCTTGTCCGGTCCCAGTGGCGAAAGCAAGGAACCTAGGGTTCATTTTTGATAAAGATCTGTCATGGAAGCCACAGGTGAATCAGGTGGTTTCTGCCTGTTTCTTCATGCTCAAGGGGCTGAGAAAGATCCTGCCGTTAACTCCTTACCATCTCAGGAAAACGGTTATAATCACCACTATCTTTTCCAGAATAGACTATGGGAACGCTCTTTATTTAGGAACAGGTTGTGCTCAAATGGCCAAGTTGCAATCAATTCAGAATGCAGCAGCCAGAATGCTCCTTTTTCTGCCTAAATATCTTTCTACCTCACAGGCCATCAGGCAGCTACATTGGCTCCCGGTTCAGAGGTGGATAGACTTCAAAGCGCTCTGTCTGGTCCACAAAGCACTGGCGGGTGTGGGGGCCTCCGATCTCCAACATCTATTTACAAGGTACCTTCCAACCCGACCTTTGAGGTCTGCCTCGCAAGGGCTGGCTATGGTCTCTAAAATCAATAGACAAAGTTGGGGAGGGAAGGGCTTCTCCCATCTGGCCTCGAGGCTTTGGAACTCCTTACCGCAGCAGCTAAGACAAATCTCTAACCATAGGGAGTTCAGGAAGGAAGTTAAGACGTGGCTTTTTACTCGATAGGACAATGGCCAGCGCATATCTCAGTTACCGTGTACAGCGCCAAGACGCCTCGGCATTAGTGCGCTCTAGAAATACCATCACTCACTCACTTACATTTTTTTCAGATGTATTTTATAATTTTAATTTCTGAAAATTTCACATTTTAGAATTAGGATCTGTGAAAGAGAAAAAAATATAGTTATAATATATAATATTATATTTTTTACTACACAATAGTGTTAATAGGAAAATTAGTGCTCTTTTTCTATATTTCTTCATATATTTGAGCAAATTATGTAGTAGACTTTTATTTAAAAAAATTGCGTATTTCTTTATACTGATTTTGTCTTCTTTTACCATACGTTGTATCTTTTGACTATACATTTGCTTTTTTTCCATTCCGCTTATTTTTATAATTTTTTCTGCTTGAAGCAGTGTCAGTAGTTTCAACATTCCGCACATTGTTTCTGGGCCTATAAAGTTTTTTAATGACTTCCTTGGTTGTCTTACCAGAAGACTTCTTCTTTTTAGCCACATGTTGTTGGTCATCCAATACTTGTTGTGGAGTTTTCTTCATGTAACTGTCCTTTAGCACTCTTTTTCTCTTTCTTGATTTTTCAGGCATGATAACTTTATTTTAATAATGATAAACAATATTACAGTTATTATGGATTTATTATGGATACTGTATATGTACTTTTATGAAAATTTTGTTTCGAATAAAGTATTTTCAAATGATAAACAATATCTGTAAAAAATAAACATAAATAAATGTATATTAATAACGTTATAAATTATACTTTTCTATTACTATACAAACACATTCTATATCAAAATCATTTAAGCACTTTCTTTTCTCATCACTAATTGAAATTGTAATTACCTGTCAACAAACACATGAAGTTATCAAATGCTTCTCTCACAACAGTTCCCAAATGTACACAGACTCACAGTCTGATTCTAGACAAGCAAGACTATCCCTTGAACTTTATCAAAACACATTTACTGATCTAGAAAAACTGAGGTGATTGCACACATTTCACATATTTCAGTTCTGCATTTTAGTGTTAAAGCCCTTTATTTTGCAAATACATAACCAATGATTATTTTCTAATTCTAAGAAAACTTGACAACAAGAAAGGTTTTTAAGCACATATGACTGTGCAAACACATGAAGCACCCAAATGCTTCTCTCACAATTTCCCCAAATGCATACTGACTCACAGTGTGATTCTAGACAAATAACAGTATCCCTTGCCCTTTACCAAATAACATTTACTAGTGTGGAACAGGTCAGATGACTACACACATTCCACGTATTTTAGAACTGCACTTTACTGTGGAAGCCTTACTCATTTCAAAAAATACATAAACAATGACTGGCTTCTAATGCTACTTAAACTTTACATCATTACAAGTTTTAAAGCAGTTAGCTATCAACAAACACACGAAGTTACAAAATGCTTCTCTCACAATGGTTCCCAAATGAACACAGTCTCACAATGTGATTCTAGACAAGCAAGACTACTCCCTGTACTTTACCTGCAGAAACACATTAATCTTATTAAAAACAAACACACCATAGATAACCGCTCACAAATTAATAACTCACCTTTCAAATTGATTTGTAGATTAAGAAGTATGCCAATCACACACCAGATTTTCTTATACAGAATCTCTGTACTGCGCTTAGGAAAACCCAAACAATGGCAAACTTTCCCTCTCATTCTACACACATATAAATGAAAATATCAAATCACATTGCTTCCCACATTAATTCAAAAGCTAACACATTTCAACCCTTTCCAATTGACATAAGTTTGAAAACGACCCCCAATCTGCTTACTGCCTGTAACTATTGTAACAGTTCATGGAACACTGAACTGAGCACACAGGTCACAAGTTCAGCACACAATATTGCTAATCCAAACAGCAAGTGTGCTTGACATTTCAAAATGTCACCTTATCCTATGTACAGTTCCTTTCAAACCGTTTTTCTTAACCAATAAGAAACATGCTTTTAAAAAACAGCAACATGCAGCCTACTTTTCAGACTAGAATGTTGTAAACAGCCAATCATTTCTTTTCTTTTTTCAAAACTGCATCTTATCCACCATTTTAGAAAAATCTCACTTCTCAAAGTGCCATTTCACATACAGACACCTTCTGAGTACATCCAGGCCTCCCTTCAAGATGCTTAGAGTGGGGATTGTGGGACACAGCTATATCCTCTGGAGCCAAGGGTATGCAGAAAACAAAGGCATTGACAAAGACCTAGCTTTACCAAATGTAGACATTAAATGGATTGGTTAAATCCTTTTTGCATCTCCAACACCCTGACCTCATAATTGTGCACTGTAGTGGCAATGACCTAGGCACATTGACTGGGGTAGGTCTGGAAATGCTTATGAAGGACACCTTTTGAGAATTGATGTCACTTTTCCCCCAAACTGCCTTTGTTTATTCTAACATATGCCAAAGGCAAAAATGGAACTGTTCCAATCAATTTTGTCCACAGATTGAGAAAGCTAGAAAACATGTCAATAAATCTGTTTCTGCTTTTCTCCAAGATTATAGGATGGAGTCCATTTACCACAACAATCTGCGTTTCAATATGGATGGCATCTATAGGAGATATGGTGTACATTTTACAGATGAGGGTAACAGAGTCTTCTTCAACAACTTTAGACTCTGCATTGGTACTTACTTGTAGATATCAAAATCTCTCAATAAACACAACAGCTCTTTTTAGAGCCACCCAAGATTTAAACGCACAAGCTTGATGTATATATGAAAAATATTATTATTTTTTGCTTGGAGTCGCGCACCCGACGCGTTAGAATCATGCACCCAACGTGACAAGATCGTGTACCTAACACGCTGGAGTCGCGCACCCTACAGGTTAGGAATCGTGCACCCAAGGGGCCGCGCTGAGCGTCGCGCTGGGATGCGCGACTCCTAATTTTACCATAAATTCTTGTTAGCTCCTATCACTAATTTCAATTCTCCTCGGGGACACCATCCCCCGGGGATCATATATAATGTTGGGGGCCGTGGGGGGAGCCCCAATGCCCCCATGGTCCCAGTCGTCTCCCCCTATCCTTCGGAGCTGACATTGCTTTACCACATGGGGAGCTGCTAACATGCAGCTCCCCGTGTGGAAAACAATATGGTTTGGATTTTGAAAGAGAGAGCAGGTTTCCCTGCTCTCTCTTTCGAAATCCAAACCAAGTTTGCTATGGCAGGATGAGAGCCATGAGGCTCCCGCCCTGCCATAGAAAATAGCAGTGTCCTGGGGGTGGGTACCCAGAGACACTGCAGGAGCCGGCCCTGGAGGGTGGCGGTCCCCAGGGCCATCACAGGGCTCCAGGAGTGGACCCATGCGGCCCCACTCCCACAATACATAAAGGCCTGGGGGGGGTCCCCGGGGCTGTTGAGCTCCCCCACCCATGTATTTTGCTGCGGGGGCCTTTGAGCCACCTCCCAACCATTTATTTTGTAGCCCCGGAGGGTGGGCGGTCCCCGGGGCTGGGGGGGCCCTCTAGGCCCCCCATGAATTTAATATTTTTTCCCCGGGCTTAGGCCCCCCAGGGAGCTAATTCCTAAGCCCTCGCTTCGTTTTATTTCTTTTATTTTTTTACGGCAGGATTCGCACACCCTGCGCGTATTTTGCCATTTTAAAAAATAAAATAATTTTTTTTAGGCCCTAGGGGTCCTTTTGGGACCCCCTAAGCATTTCTAGAGGGTCAGGGTATTTCTACCCTGTCTTTGTGCAAAAAACAAGGACCCCCTGTTTAGGAGTAAAGACCACACGACAGGGATAAACACTTTGTACAATCCAAATACCTAACACACGTACCAGCTGGGTAAGACCTAAAGTTATCTAATGCATATATTCATCAACATTTTATGTGGTGCAACATTGGAGAAACATCATTACAAATTCAAATTACCTACTGTCAACTAATTGCGTAGACCTTTGTCTGTTAAAAATATCTACAACTGTAGAACGAGGGAGTAAATACACATGTATATAACGCAACAGAATTTTTATTATGACACACTAAATTACACAAAATAAAATAACATAGAACAAGAAGTACAATTCATAAAACCTTTTCTGTGTCAATTTATAAAAAGTTACACATAATCAAAAAATAAAACAGGTTTTCAAATGTGAATCACTAAGATTCCTTCTAAATCTTAAAACATGTCAAGCAAACCAATATTCACAAAAAACATAAAAAGTGGCCAGAAAACTAATTTCTGTTCGACGCGCGTTTCGGCGTTTCCACAAACGCCTTCTTCAGGAGCCACAAGGTAAAACTGTGATAATCTTTAAAAACAAAGAAGAGAAAAAAATATATATTTACATTTACCTTTTGTTCAATCTTTAAAAAAGACAGCACATTTTCATTATATACAAGAAAACATATGTACATATTCCCTCATATTGCATAAATTGTTACACAGTTTGCCAAAAGCATATTAAACATCTATCTTAAGCCATGAACCACAGTTCTCCATTAGTCAGCCTATTTCTAGCTTACACCAGCTGTACTGTCCCTCTTATATCTCAATATTTTTTTTTTTTTTTTTTTTTTTTGGATTTATTCTAAAAAACACACATGATAGATTTCTAGAGCAGTTTCAGAGGGGTATCTTCCTAATATTAGGGAGTACAGCCTAAGGCAGGCTGCCTTTGTTTTACTATTAAATAAAGGGGCATAGAGCTGTCCCTTATCAAGGTTAATATTTCCTATGCAATGCAAACGATATTTTACCTGTAAGAATCTACTTCCTTAGGGGTGTATGGAATTACCAGTTCACTCTCCATCCTAATTAACAGAGTAGGTTAGGTATCTTTTTAAATTATCACCTTTCATATTTTACTCATACGTTATATTCCGTCCTATGATGGGCGATATCAAAATGTAGGAACTTAAACCCCAAAGCAGCTACATATGTTGACATCTGATATATATACTCATTGCTGCCTTCAAGTAGATTATACCGATATCCTTTCTACTTACTTCGGTTTGAAAAAGAGACTCGTTCTCTCACTGTTCTGGTTTTTCTAGTTGTAGAATGCAAATCATTCACTTCCTAGAGCCCGATTGTTTCGACGTATTCTGGAAACAAGCTGTGCTAAAAACTCCTCGCAAAGAAGGTCAGAATTAATTTTTAATGTATGTATTGGCAAAAATTCTCACTGCTCGTAACTACACTCAAGCTGGTTTTCTTACAAATCCTTTGTACTTACTTATGTATAAATATGTAGACTCGTTATCGTGATATTTTCGTTTGTTCACAGTGTAGACAGCTAATAAATCACCGTTTTCGAGCCTGTTTAATTAACCCTCGGAATATTCCTGGAAACCGGTAGTCCCTAAAAGAAAGATTATATTGAGGTTTGGAATAAGCATCTCACTCGTAAAAGGGTGTTACTCCAGTTAAACTAGATTCTTATTTGGCAGCACAGACACGGAACTGCGTTCTAAACATAGATTCCTAAAGGGGCCTTTCCACTTACTTTACTTAGGCTACACGGCTTTTATCCACAGTATGTTGTATAATCAGAGAGCGGCAGGAGATTGCTTCGCGCTCTTGAGACACAAAGCTTCCAGCGGAATTCTGGAAGACGGGTGTTTCCTAGAAGAAAGATTGTATCTAATTTTAAAAAAGGCATCTAGCGCACTCGATTTTATCTGGGTTTGTACTTAATAGTGAAAGGACAGCCTTCAGGGGAAACGCGTCTTACCTTTTAAAAGCAAATATAATGAGATAAATTGAAGAAACAGGTCGCGGACAGGCTGGATGTGGCCTCTGGCGTCTCCCGACCGTTAGACTGGATGTTACCGCGAGTGGCCGCCGAAGGCTGCTTTTTAACTGGTGGTACACAAATCAGGCTGATGCCTTGCACCTGTGTCCCAGTCCGGTCAGAAACGTTGCGTTACGTGAGCTGACACGAGTATGGAGATCATTTAAAGGTGTATACAGCGCCACACGCATCTCTATTAGGTCCTTTATGTTTGTAACAACACTTTTCGCCAAATCATCGCACATATAAATGTCGATGCATCTCATTTTATTTTATCTGTGTTGCCATTAATAAACAAACGTAGTTTATCTATAGCCTAAAAGTTTATATCAAAACTCATTTGACTTCTCAATGGCATTACATACATCTAGACTTTTATATACTCCACAACACAAACCTTCCAAATCTTGGAGTGTATATGGCCAAGTATCACTAATGGAAATCAAATGAGAACAGATATGTTCTACACGGTCTCACATTAGTCTTCGTTTATCCACCTATTTACAATGACGCGACCACCTTATAAATAGGTGGATAAACGAAGACTAATGTGAGACCGTGTAGAACATATCTGTTCTCATTTGATTTCCATTAGTGATACTTGGCCATATACACTCCAAGATTTGGAAGGTTTGTGTTGTGGAGTATATAAAAGTCTAGATGTATGTAATGCCATTGAGAAGTCAAATGAGTTTTGATATAAACTTTTAGGCTATAGATAAACTACGTTTGTTTATTAATGGCAACACAGATAAAATAAAATGAGATGCATCGACATTTATATGTGCGATGATTTGGCGAAAAGTGTTGTTACAAACATAAAGGACCTAATAGAGATGCGTGTGGCGCTGTATACACCTTTAAATGATCTCCATACTCGTGTCAGCTCACGTAACGCAACGTTTCTGACCGGACTGGGACACAGGTGCAAGGCATCAGCCTGATTTGTGTACCACCAGTTAAAAAGCAGCCTTCGGCGGCCACTCGCGGTAACATCCAGTCTAACGGTCGGGAGACGCCAGAGGCCACATCCAGCCTGTCCGCGACCTGTTTCTTCAATTTATCTCATTATATTTGCTTTTAAAAGGTAAGACGCGTTTCCCCTGAAGGCTGTCCTTTCACTATTAAGTACAAACCCAGATAAAATCGAGTGCGCTAGATGCCTTTTTTAAAATTAGATACAATCTTTCTTCTAGGAAACACCCGTCTTCCAGAATTCCGCTGGAAGCTTTGTGTCTCAAGAGCGCGAAGCAATCTCCTGCCGCTCTCTGATTATACAACATACTGTGGATAAAAGCCGTGTAGCCTAAGTAAAGTAAGTGGAAAGGCCCCTTTAGGAATCTATGTTTAGAACGCAGTTCCGTGTCTGTGCTGCCAAATAAGAATCTAGTTTAACTGGAGTAACACCCTTTTACGAGTGAGATGCTTATTCCAAACCTCAATATAATCTTTCTTTTAGGGACTACCGGTTTCCAGGAATATTCCGAGGGTTAATTAAACAGGCTCGAAAACGGTGATTTATTAGCTGTCTACACTGTGAACAAACGAAAATATCACGATAACGAGTCTACATATTTATACATAAGTAAGTACAAAGGATTTGTAAGAAAACCAGCTTGAGTGTAGTTACGAGCAGTGAGAATTTTTGCCAATACATACATTAAAAATTAATTCTGACCTTCTTTGCGAGGAGTTTTTAGCACAGCTTGTTTCCAGAATACGTCGAAACAATCGGGCTCTAGGAAGTGAATGATTTGCATTCTACAACTAGAAAAACCAGAACAGTGAGAGAACGAGTCTCTTTTTCAAACCGAAGTAAGTAGAAAGGATATCGGTATAATCTACTTGAAGGCAGCAATGAGTATATATATCAGATGTCAACATATGTAGCTGCTTTGGGGTTTAAGTTCCTACATTTTGATATCGCCCATCATAGGACGGAATATAACGTATGAGTAAAATATGAAAGGTGATAATTTAAAAAGATACCTAACCTACTCTGTTAATTAGGATGGAGAGTGAACTGGTAATTCCATACACCCCTAAGGAAGTAGATTCTTACAGGTAAAATATCGTTTGCATTGCATAGGAAATATTAACCTTGATAAGGGACAGCTCTATGCCCCTTTATTTAATAGTAAAACAAAGGCAGCCTGCCTTAGGCTGTACTCCCTAATATTAGGAAGATACCCCTCTGAAACTGCTCTAGAAATCTATCATGTGTGTTTTTTAGAATAAATCCAAAAAAAAAAAAAAAAAAAAAAAAATATTGAGATATAAGAGGGACAGTACAGCTGGTGTAAGCTAGAAATAGGCTGACTAATGGAGAACTGTGGTTCATGGCTTAAGATAGATGTTTAATATGCTTTTGGCAAACTGTGTAACAATTTATGCAATATGAGGGAATATGTACATATGTTTTCTTGTATATAATGAAAATGTGCTGTCTTTTTTAAAGATTGAACAAAAGGTAAATGTAAATATATATTTTTTTCTCTTCTTTGTTTTTAAAGATTATCACAGTTTTACCTTGTGGCTCCTGAAGAAGGCGTTTGTGGAAACGCCGAAACGCGCGTCGAACAGAAATTAGTTTTCTGGCCACTTTTTATGTTTTTTGTGAATATTGGTTTGCTTGACATGTTTTAAGATTTAGAAGGAATCTTAGTGATTCACATTTGAAAACCTGTTTTATTTTTTGATTATGTGTAACTTTTTATAAATTGACACAGAAAAGGTTTTATGAATTGTACTTCTTGTTCTATGTTATTTTATTTTGTGTAATTTAGTGTGTCATAATAAAAATTCTGTTGCGTTATATACATGTGTATTTACTCCCTCGTTCTACAGTTGTAGATATTTTTAACAGACAAAGGTCTACGCAATTAGTTGACAGTAGGTAATTTGAATTTGTAATGATGTTTCTCCAATGTTGCACCACATAAAATGTTGATGAATATATGCATTAGATAACTTTAGGTCTTACCCAGCTGGTACGTGTGTTAGGTATTTGGATTGTACAAAGTATTTCTACCCTGTCCCCTTTATACGTTTTGCACACTTTATCCACTGACTTTTGCAGCCTCACTTCTACTGAGGCACAAAATGGCTGCCAACATTTCCTGGTTTCGAATGTTGACAGCCACTTGACAGCCAATTAGCATTCAACGTGTGATCGGCATGGTGCGCTTAGGGTGCGCTCAGGATGCGCAGATACTGCGCGGCCATAGATATATATGTGATTTTACTTTTGATTTTCTCAGCAACTACTGAACAGATTTACATTATTTGAGCAAGAGGTACGAGTCTGAACCAAGGGCTACCTCTTGGCCAAATTTGGTGTAATTCCGTTCAGCAGTTCGGGCTGTAGCCGGGATGAACGGTTCCTATGGAAAATTGCTTGGTGATAACACGTTTTGGGACCTCCCTTTTTTCTTGGCCCCGCTTCACGAATCACCCGAGACTTTCAGGATAGGAGCGGACAGGAGCGCCCAACCAGGTTTTGAAAATTTTGCGACGCTGCCCCCCTCCTGGAGCCCTTGATGGCCCTGGGGACCTCCACCCCCCAGGGCCGGCTCCTGCAGTGTTCCGAAGTGCCCACCCCGGGACACTGCTGTTTGCAATAACAGGGCGGGAGCCTTGCTACTCCTGCCCTGTCATTGCAAACTCTGCTTTGTTTCATTGAAGCGAGAGCAGGGGAACCTGCTCTCGCTTTAATGAAGCAAAGCAGAATTGCTTTTCCATAAGGGGAGCTGCATTCCAGCATCTCCCCTTGTGGAAAAGCAAAGCGGGCTCCCGCAGGATGCTGGGAGCCGGCGGGACCGTGGGGGGATTGGGTACTCCCCCATGGTCCCCAACGGATAGGGCTGGCCCTGGGCGATGGGGTCTCCAGGGCCAGAAGTGGCCTGGGAGGGGGGCCACACAGCCCCCCTCCCCTACAAAAAAAAAAGGCAGACCTGCCCCGGAGGATGGAGTCCCCGGGGCTGGAATTGGCCACGGGAGGGGGCCCCTATCCCGCAACATTTATATATATTTTTTTTAAACGGGTGTCAGTCCCTGTGGGATGGGGTCCCCAGGGCCCATAAAATAGAAAAGGAAGGGAGGCCACGCAGCCCCCCTTCTTTAAAAGTAAATAAATAAAAAAAGTCCGGCATCGCGCCGGAGGCCCTGCCTCCTCCCTGCAGCACTTTGCAAACGCGCCCCCTGGCGCGTTGGAAGATAGGGAAGTAATTCCCCTTGAATACTGAGGGTCCCTGGGGCCAACTAGCCCACCAGGAACCTCCAGTATGCACCAGGGAGCTGTGTTGCAGAGAGGGGTTCAGAGGCCATGCCCCTTTAGACACCTCTCTGCAACACATCTCTGTGGTGCTTACTGGAGGTACCTGGTGGGCTAGTTGGACCCCAGGGGCTCTCAGAATTCAAGTGGATTTAATCCCCCAACTTAAAATGCACCACAGGGCTCGTTTGCACAGTGGTGAAGGTAGGGGGCGGGGCCTGAGGTGAAATGTGTGCAAACACGCCCTGTGGCACGTTTGAAGTTGGGGAATTAATTCCTCTTCAATCCTGAGGGTCCCTGGGGGCCAACCAGCCCACCAGGTACCTCTAGTAAGCGCCACAGAGCTGCATTGCAGTGAAAAAAGGGGCATGGCCCAGAGCACCTCTCTGCAACGCAGCGCAGTGGCGCTTACTGGAAGCACCTGGTGAGCTAGTTGGCCCCCAGAGGCCCTCAGAATCGAAGGGGAATTAATAATGGTCAGTGACATCACTGATGACAATACTGATGACATCTCAAATGACATCACTGATAACATCACTGATGACATCATCCAGTGACTGTGTGTTTCTGTAAAGTTTAAATATGTTTAATATATATAGGGAAAGGCGTATTAAAGAATGAGTGGGTGTATAAGTGTCTGAATGGATGATTTAGTAGGTGTGTGACTGACTCTATAAGTGAGTGATTAAACGTATATTACTGAATGCAGGTGTGGGTGGAACTGTGCCATGTTCGCAGAGGCATCTGAGGAAGGCGCAGGAGCGCCGAAATGCATTATGCCTGATGTGTCCTATTAAAGGCTTCTGACAGGACCCCCCTGTGTGACCTCTTACTTCTCGACATTGGAGTGGTGTGATTTGGATTTTTTGCATGCTGGCCAGTGGCGTGCTGAAGAGGCCCCGTTCTGCTAAGAGGCCGGGCGATCCCTGGTTCAGCTGATGCTGTTTTTCACCTCAACCAAGGATTTGGTAACTCCGGCCCGCCTTGAAGTGCAGACGTGGGATAGGGCTACTGCCAGTAGCAGCTTGTGACTTCATGAGGTTGCGGGAATCACTGTATCCTGTCCTGTGGCCCGCCTGTTGCCTTCACGGTGGGCTAGAACATCAGTGGGAACCCAAGGAAGCCTTAGGACATTCTTTCCAAAACAGAGCCCTCCATCTGGACATCGCACACATTGCCCCTGACAAAAGGACTATTCCAGTCTTTCTTCCTCCCTAACACAGCCCATCCCATTATGGTGAACTCTGGAACCTGTAGTATGTGTCTTCGAACTACAGTGGGTGTGTTGTCATGTGATCATGGGGTGGAGCTCCCCAGCCAATGGGAGCATAGCAGGAGTTTGATTAAGGTGTGGGAGGAACTGTGCCATGTTCGCAGAGCCATCTGAGGAAGGTGCAGGAGCGGCAAAATGCATTATGCCTGATGTGCCGTATTAAAGGCTTCTGACAGGACCCCCCATTTGGCCTCTTACTTCTCGACATTGGAGTGGTGTAATTTGGATGTTTTGCACGCTGGCCAGTGGCGTGCTAAAGAGGTCCCGTTCTGTTAAGAGGTCAGAGCATCGCTGGTTCAGCTGACGCTGTTTTTCACTTCAACCAAGGATTTGGTAACTTCGGCCCGCCTTGAAGTGCGGACGTGGGATAGGGCTTCTGCCAGGAGCAGCTTGTGACTTCACGAGGTGGCGGGAATCACTGTATACTAGCCTGTGGCCCGCCTGTTGTCTTCATGATGGTCTAGAACAGGGGTCTCCAACCAGTAGCTCGGGAGCTACTGGTAGCTCACCAGCACCCTCAAAGTAGCTCTCAGAGGTGAAGCCAAACCAAGCCAATCTCAGAGATTCTGTGTATATTAAAGAAAGCAGCACTGCTCTTTTCATTACCCTTCAGAGTTACAGACAGCCAAACCAATGGCAGGGCCTGTTGATAACACTCAAACACACACTGTGGTGGCCTATCAATCAATCAGGGATTTATAGAGCACACTACTCACCTGTGAGAGTCTCAAGGTGCTGGAGGGGGAATGTGGGGGGGATTTGGGCAGCTCAGGTCATTCGAAAAATCAGGTCTTGAGGCTCTTCCGAAATGCTTTCAGTGTGGGGCTTCATCTGATGCCGAGGGGGAGTTTGTTCCAGGTCTGGGCCATGATGTAAGAGAAGGATGTGCCTCCTGTTCTGGTTCTGTGGGTGCAGGGGATTTTGGCCAAGGCCTGGTCAGCGTAACAGAGGTTTCTTTTTGGGGTGTAGAAGAAGATTATTTTCTTGAAGTATTGCTTTCCAGTGTTGTAGAGGGCTTTATAGGTGTGTTTGAGCAGCTTGAAAGTTACTCTTTTTTTGACGGGGAGCCAGTGGAGTGCTCGTATATGCTGGGTAATGTGGTCTTGTCGTGGGATGCTGAGGATGAGTCTGGCTGCAGCGTTCTGGACTGCCTGAAGGTTGTGGAGTAGAGATTTGTTGATTCCGGCATAGAGGGTGTTTCTGTAGTCCAGCCTGCTGGTGATGAGTGCATGGGTGACAGTCTTCCTGGATTTGGGGGGTGGGTCCATTTGAAGGTTTTGCTGAGTATGCAGAGCGTGTTGAAGCATGTGGCAGCTGCAGCGTTGGCCTATGGGTCTGCCATATGAACCATCTTTATCCACTCTAACTCTACTTAAGGAGACTGGCCATGTTATCCGCCCTGCTCGATCAGTCGCACTGTGTGTGACATCAAGAAATAGTAGCAGCAGTAACCAGGCTGACCCACCAAAGGGTGTGACTGCAAGAACTAGAGTGAAAATGTGTTATGTGGGAGCATGATCAACCAAAGAGCTGAGGAGAAGAGAGTATGCATCCAGGGCAGAGAAAATTAAAAGCATCACATTAATTTTTGTGTGGGTATGTGACATTGTGTTCTTCCCAAATAAACAGTGTTGATTCCTTAAAGCTACTCCTAGCGTCAAGGACTGCCAAATATGTATGCTGGTCTCCATCATAAGATTATTATCTCTGACGCAATTGTGCCCATTCATGGTATAATTCTGCCATAGTCATAATATTTTCGTCCTTGACTATTTTGGGCATACAAGTCTAGTAATTACATACTTGCTGCCAACACGGATGTATTAAGAGCATGACTGGCCTGCTTTTAGCCATTCCTGACAGAGTGGCAACTGCTTCTCCCATAACAATGGCTATAACTGTTGTATGTTGGGAATCCAGCTGTGGCACAGTGGTAGCCCTGGTTTAATGGTGGGCATTATTGGCATAACAGAGGCATTCTTAGTGTTATGGTGAGGAAGCATGGCCTATGATTCCAATATCTGGCTATTTGAAGCATAATTTATCCATGAGAGGCATTTTTCATGGCGGTACTCAATGAAAACAAAAAGTTGGTGTTTAGGGACTGTGTATTTTCTAACGATGAAAATTGATTTGATTTTTAAAGGAAAAAATCATGCTTTTTCAGAAAAGGTTTTTCTTCTGGAAAATTGAGTTTGATTGCTCAAAGTGGAAAGAGATTTTGATAGAAAAATGTGTGTATTTTCAAAAACTAATATGCTGATAACCACAAAATATTGCAATTCTAAAACACACTTAAAGTTGTTAGCTGAAAGATAATTCAATTTAAGTTGGGGAGACTTACTGCTGTGGTACTACCCTTTGTGGCACACAGCATGTGATGATTTGAATGTTATTTGATTACAAGCATTTAATATTGATAAACGTTTTCCTAGCATTCTGCTGATAACTTCCTCTAGAATTTTTGCGTGGTTACTACTGATAATTGTGCTTAGGATGGTCATAGTGTAATGTTAATACATATAATCAGCATTTTACAGTGATAAAATATGCTAGTAGCTCAGCAGGACTTTCCTTGAGCAGAATTAGCTCTCACTACAGAAAAGGTTGGAGACCCCTGGTCTAGAACGTCAGTGAGGACCAAAGGAAACCTGAGGACATTCTTTCCATTGACCACTGGATTCAAGATAGCCTGGCTGATGAGGATTATGAATCCGAAACCGGTCCCAGGATGCTTGTTTCCGGTCCAGGGAAGACATGGCTTGGCAGTTCGGGCTGGACTGTTCCCATAAGGCACAGGGTCAGACTGATTTGCATATAGCCATGTTTGAACTGGGGTGGCTGAGTGAACTAAAGAATGGTGATGGATTAAACCCAGATCAGTTGACTGGGGGTGAGTGTTTGATTTGTTCAAACGCTCCGTCCATCATTCTCTTTTGTATCGCTTTGTTCGCCCTAAGTGTGGCAGGGTATGCTCAGACGTGAGTCCCTTGTTCACTTGGCCACTGGATTCAAGATACCCTGGCTGATGAGGATTATGAATCCGAAACCGGTCCCAGGATGCTTGTTTCCGGTCCAGGGAAGACATGGCTTGGCAGTTCGGGCTGGACTGTTCCTATAAGGCACAGGGTCAGACTGATTTGCATATAGCCATGTCTGAACTGGGGTGGCTGAGTGAACTAAAGAATGGTGATGGATTAAACCCAGATCAGTTGACTGGGGGTGAGTGTTTGATTTGTTCAAACGCTCCGTCTATGATTCTCTTTTGTATTTCTCTTTTGTATCGCTTTGTTCGCCCTAAGTGTGGCAGGGTATGCTCAGACGTGAGTCCCTTGTTCACTTGGCCACTGGAATCAAGATAGCCTGGCTGATGAGGATTATGAATCCAAATCGGTCCCAGGATGCTTGTTTCCGGTCCAGGGAAGACATGGCTTGGCAGTTCGGGCTGGACTGTTCCCATAAGGCACAGGGTCAGACTGATTTGCATATAGCCATGTCTGAACTGGGGTGAATGAGTGAACTAAAGAATGGTGATGGATTAAACCCAGATCAGTTGACTGGGGGTGAGTGTTTGATTTGTTCAAACGCTCCGTCCATCATTCTCTTTTGTATCGCAACCTTCTTTCCAAAACAGGGCCCTCCATCTGCACATCGCACACCTTGCCCCTGACATCAGTATTATTCCAGTCTTTCTCCCCCAACACAGCCCATCCCGTTATGGTGAACTCTGGGACCTGTACTATGTGTCCTCGAACTACAGTGGGCATGTTGTCAGGTGATCGTGGGGTAAAGCTCCCCAGCCAATGGGAGCACAGCAGGAGGTTGATTAAGGTGTAGGTGGGACTGTGCCATGTTTGCAGATGCATCTGAGGAAGGCGCAGGAGCGCCGAAATGCATTATGCCTTGATGTGTCCTATTAAAGGCTTCAGACAGGACCCCCGTGTGGCCTCGTAATTCTCGACATTGGAGTGGTGTGCTTTGGATATATATATATATATTTATATATATATACATATATATATATATATATATATATATATATATATATATTTTTTTTTTTTAACAAAGTGCCCTAAGCAATTCGGGAGAGCACTCTACAGCGTCCTGCCATCTGGCCTCATATTGCAACCTGTTCTCCTGCCCCAACTTGCATTTTACTCTGCCAACGTGTTTCGAGGTCACAGACCTCTTCTTCATGGGCTCAAAAAACATCTGATAGCTCACACGCTTTTCATTTCCGGTGCATTTTATTCCCAATTCTGCCTAAGGTAGGCGTGTGCTTAGTGCAGTGTCTTTCCAGTGCCTGATGGGACACGGAGTCCTCCATGCGAGCAAAAACAATTATCTTTCGTAAGTTCACATGTGCATTTGATTATTTAATTTCAGTATTTCCTTAGTAGGTGTGGAGCATTTGAACAAGTTTGTTTTGCATTAGGGCGCTGTGCTGCAAGGATCACAAATAGTTTTGAAATCACAGCCTCACCCAGCAGTAGATCGCATTTCCTCCTCTGCTGGCTTCGGTGCTTCTCCCCACGGCCGGGCAGCCGTGTGCATTCATTTTTCAACAAAGTGCCCTAAGCAATTCGGGAGAGCACTCTACAGCGTTCTGCCATCTGGCCTCATATTGCAACCTGTTCTCCTGCCCCAACTTGCATTTTACTCTGCCAACGCGTTTCGAGGTCACATACCTCTTCTTCATGGGCTCAAAAAACATCTGATAGCTCACACGCTTTTCATTTCCGGCGCATTTTATTCCCAATTCTGCCTAAGGTAGGCAGGCGTGTGCTTAGTGCAGTGTCTTTCCAGTGCCTGATGGGACACGGAGTCCTCCATGCGAGCAAAAACAATTATCTTTCGTAAGTTCAGATGTGCATTTGATTCTTTAATTTCACTATTTCCTTAGTAGGTGTGGAGCATTTGAACAAGTTTGTTTTGCATTAGGGCGCTGTGCTGCAAGGATCACAAATAGTTTTGAAATCACAGCCTCACCCAGCAGTTGATCGCATTTCCTCCTCTGCTGGCTTCGGTGCTTCTCCCCATGGCTGGGCAGCCGTGTGCAGTCATTTTTCAACAAAGTGCCCTATGCAATTCGGGAGAGCACTCTACAGCGTCCTGCCATCTGGCCTCATATTGCAACCTGTTCTCCTGCCCCAACTTGCATTTTACTCTGCCAACGTGTTTCGAGGTCACAGACCTCTTCTTCATGGGCTCCAAAAAAATCTGATAGCTCACACGCTTTTCATTTCCGGCGCATTTTATTCCCAATTCTGCCTAAGGTAGGTGTGTGCTTAGTGCAGTGTCTTTCCAGTGCCTGATGGGACACGGAGTCCTCCATGCGAGCAAAAACAATTATCTTTCGTAAGTTCAGATGTGCATTTGATTATTTAATTTCAGTATTTCCTTAGTAGGTGTGGAGCATTTGAACAAGTTTGTTTTGCATTAGGGCACTGTGCTGCAAGGATCACAAATAGTTTTGAAATCACAGCCTCACCCAGCAGTTGATCGCATTTCCTCCTCTGCTGGCTTCGGTGCTTCTCCCCACGGCCGGGCAGCCGTGTGCAGTCATTTTTCAACAAAGTGCCCTAAGCAATTCGGGAGAGCACTCTACAGCGTCCTGCCATCTGGCCTAATATTGCAACCTGTTCTCCTGCCCCAACTTGCATGTTACTCTGCCAACGCGTTTCGAGGTCACAGACCTCTTCTTCATGGGCTCAAAAAACATCTGATAGCTCACACGCTTTTCATTTCCGGCGCATTTTATTCCCAATTCTGCCTAAGGTAGGCGTGTGCTTAGTGCAGTGTCTTTCCAGTGCCTGATGGGACACGGAGTGCTCCATGCGAGCAAAAACAATTATCTTTCGTAAGTTCAGATGTGCATTTGATTATTTAATTTCAGTATTTCCTTAGTAGGTGTGGAGCATTTGAATAAGTTTGTTTTGCATTAGGGCACTGTGCTGCAAGGATCACAAATAGTTTTGAAATCACAGCCTCAACCAGCAGTTGATCGCATTTCCTCCTCTGCTGGCTTTGGTGCTTCTCCCCACGGCCGGGCAGCCGTGTGCAGTCATTTTTCAACAAAGTGCCCTAAGCAATTCGGGAGAGCACTCTACAGCGTCCTGCCATCTGGCCTCATATTGCAACCTGTTCTCCTGCCCCAACTTGCATTTTACTCTGCCAACGCGTTTCGAGGTCACAAACCTCTTCTTCATGGGCTCAAAAAACATCTGATAGCTCACACGCTTTTCATTTCTGGCGCATTTTATTCCCAATTCTGCCTAAGGTAGGCGTGTGCTTAGTGCAGTGTCTTTCCAGTGCCTGATGGGACACGGAGTCCTCCATGCGAGCAAAAACAATTATCTTTCGTAAGTTCAGATGTGCATTTGATTATTTAATTTCAGTATTTCCTTAGTAGGTGTGGAGCATTTGAACAAGTTTGTTTTGCATTAGGGCGCTGTGCTGCAAGGATCACAAATAGTTTTGAAATCACAGCCTCACCCAGCAGTTGATTGCATTTCTTCCTCTGCTGGCTTCGGTGCTTCTCCCCACGGCCGGGCAGCCGTGTGCAGTCATTTTTCAACAAAGTGCCCTAAGCAATTCGGGAGAGCACTCTACAGTGTCCTGCCATCTGGCCTCATATTGCAACCTGTTCTCCTGCCCCAACATGCATTTTACTCTGCCAACGCGTTTCGAGGTCACAGACCTCTTCTTCATGGGCTCAAAAAACATCTGATAGCTCACACGCTTTTCATTTCCGGCGCATTTTATTCCCAATTCTGCCTAAGGTAGGCGTGTGCTTAGTGCAGTGTCTTTCCAGTGCCTGATGGGACACGGAGTCCTCCATGCGAGCACAAACAATTATCTTTCGTAAGTTCAGATGTGCATTTGATTATTTAATTTCAGTATTTCCTTAGTAGGTGTGGAGCATTTTAACAAGTTTGTTTTGCATTAGGGCGCTGTGCTGCAAGGATCACAAATAGTTTTTAAATCACAGCCTCACCCAGCAGTTGATCGCATTTCCTCCTCTGCTGGCTTCGGTGTTTCTCCTCACGACCGGGCAGCCGTGTGCAGTTATTTTTCAACAAAGTGCCCTAAGCAATTCAGGAGAGTACTCTACAGCGTCCTGCCATCTGGCCTCATATTGCAACCTGTTCTCCTGCCCCAACTTGCATTTTACTCTGCCAACGCGTTTCGAGGTCACAGACCTCTTCTTCATGGGCTCAAAAAACATCTGATAGCTCACACGCTTTTCATTTCCGGCGCATTTTTTTCCCAATTCTGCCTAAGGTAGGCGTGTGCGTAGTGCCGTGTCTTTCCAATGCCTGATGGGACACGGAGTCCTCCATGCGAGCAAAAACAAGTATCTTTCGTAAGTTCAGATGTGCATTTGATTATTTAATTCCAGTATTTCCTTAGTAGGTGTGGAGCATTTGAACAAGTTTGTTTTGCATTAGGGCGCTGTGCTGCAAGGATCACAAATAGTTTTGAAATCACAGCCTCACCCAGCAGTTGATCGCATTTCCTCCTCTGCTGGCTTCGGTGCTTCTCCTCACGACTGGGCAGCCGTGTGCAGTTATTTTTCAACAAAGTGCCCTAAGCAATTCGGGAGAGTACTCTACAGCGTCCTGCCATCTGGCCTCATATTGCAACCTGTTCTCCTGCCCCAACTTGCATTTTACTCTGCCAACGCGTTTCGAGGTCACAGACCTCTTCTTCATGGGCTCAAAAAACATCTGATAGCTCACACGCTTTTCATTTACGGCGCATTTTATTCCCAATTCTGCCTAAGGTAGGCGTGTGCTTAGTGCCGTGTCTTTCCAGTGCCTGATGGGACACGGAGTCCTCCATGCGAGCAAAAACAAGTATCTTTCGTAAGTTCAGATGTGCATTTGATTATTCAATTTCAGTATTTCCTTAGTAGGTGTGGAGCATTTGAACAAGTTTGTTTTGCATTAGGGCGCTGTGCTGCAAGGATCACAAATAGTTTTGAAATCACAGCCTCACCCAGCAGTTGATCGCATTTCCTCCTCTGCTGGCTTCGGTGCTTCTCCCCACGGCCGGGCAGCCGTGTGCAGTCATTTTTCAACAAAGTGCCCTAAGCAATTCGGGAGAGCACTCTACAGCGTCCTGCCATCTGGCCTCATATTGCAACCTGTTCTCCTGCCCCAGCTTGCATTTTACTCTGCCAACGCGTTTCGAGGTCACAGACCTCTTCTTCATGGGCTCAAAAAACATCTGATAGCTCACACGCTTTTCATTTCCGGCGCATTTTATTCCCAATTCTGCCTAAGGTAGGCGTGTGCTTAGTGCAGTGTCTTTCCAGTGCCTGATGGGACACAGAGTCCTCCATGCGAGCAAAAACAATTATCTTTCGTAAGTTCAGATGTGCATTTGATTATTTAATTTCAGTATTTCCTTAGTAGGTGTGGAACATTTGAACAAGTTTGTTTTGCATTAGGGCGCTGTGCTGCAAGGATCACAAATAGTTTTGAAATCACAGCCTCACCCAGCAGTTGGTCGCATTTCCTCCTCTGCTGGCTTCGGTGCTTCTCCCCACGGCCGGGCAGCCGTGTGCAGTCAATTTTCAACAAAGTGCCCTAAGCAATTCGGTAGAGCACTCTACAGCGTCCTGCCATCTGGCCTCATATTGCAACCTGTTCTCCTGCCCCAACTTGCATTTTACTCTGCCAACGCGTTTCGAGGTCACAGATCTCTTCTTCATGGGCTCAAAAAATATCTGATAGCTCACACGCTTTTCATTTCCGGCGCATTTTATTCCCAATTCTGCGTTAGGTAGGCGTGTGCTTAGTGCAGTGTCTTTCCAGTGCCTGATGGGACACGGAGTCCTCCATGCGAGCAAAAACAATTATCTTTCGTAAGTTCGGATGTGCATTTGATTCTAATGCAAAACAAACTTGTTCAAATGCTCCACACCTACTAAGGAAATACTGAAATTAAATAATGAAATGCACATCTGAACTTACGAAAGATAATTGTTTTTGCTCGCATGGAGGACTCTGTGTCCCATCATTTATTTATTTTAATTTCTTCTATAGCGCAGGAATCAATCCCGTAAGGGTATCTCCGCGCTTTGCCAGCTATAGAGTATAGAGTTATCAGATAGTACATCCTAGGAAGTTAGGTGGACAGAAATGCTTCTTGATAGAGAAGGGTTTTTAATGTCTTTCTGAAGGACAGGAGGTTAGTGGTCATTCTTAAATTGATGGGAAGTTTGTTCCACAAGGCAGGACCAACTGAGGAGAAAGCTCGATCTCCTTGTCTAGATTTCTTTGTGATAGGGGGTTTTAAAAGGGCTTGGTTGCTTGAACGGAGAGACCTACTGGGCTGGTACAGTTCCAGGGATTGCGATAGATATTTAGGACTTGCTCCATAAAGGCATTTGTGAACCGTGCAGCATATTTTGAAATTGATGCGCTGCCGTATAGGAAGCCAATGCAGTTCTTTCAGCAAGGGCTTGGAGGGAGTCCTGGCTGGTGCACCCATGACCAGTCTTGCTGCCGTATTCTGGACTACCTGCAGACGGCCTATTGCATCAGCGTTTGCTAATGTCAGCAGGCCGTTGCAGTAGTCCAGGCGACTGGTCACCAAGGCCTGTACAAGTGTCTTTCTATAGGTGGCAGGGAGATAAGGGAAGACACGTCTAAGTAGGCCGATGGTGTGGAAACACAACCCTGCGATGTAATTGGTGTGTTCTTTCAGGGTCAGCTTTTGGTCCATCTTCACCCCAAGGTTCTTTACATGAGGTTTGGATGTGGGTACTGGGCCGAGATCTATTGGCCACCAGTCAGGGGACCAAAGGATGTTTGCTTTGCCAAAGAGCATGACCTCTGTTTTTGTCACATTACATTGGAGGCAGTTCACTGCCATCCAATGTGACACCGCCCTCATACCCTCAGCAAAATTCTCCTTGACTTTAGGGCCAAGGGAGCTGAAGGGGTAGAGGAGCTGGGTGTCATCAGCGTAGGAAACTGGTATGAACCCATATTTCCGCACAATCTCAGCAAGGGGGGCCACATATACATTGAACAATGTAGGGCTAAGGCACGAGCCCTGTGGCACCCCCTTCGTGAGCACCCTTGAGATGGAGCGAAAGGGGCCCAGGCTGACAGATTGCGATCTCCCGGAGAGGAAACTCTCCAACCATGATAGAACTAAGCCTCCGATTCCTACTCCCTGCAAACGGCTGAGAAGGATGTTATGGGACACGGTATCAAAGGCTGCAGACAGGTCCAACAGCACTAGAATCATTGAGCCACCTCTATCCTGTGACATTTTGATCTGGTTTGTCACAGAAAGAAGGGCCGATTCAGTGCTGTGGTTGGGCCTGAACCCAGATTGAGATTGGTCCAGGCCCCCTGTCGCCTCGATGAAGCTGGAGAGGATGGTGTTAACGTGTTTCTCTGCCAGTTTGCTGATGAAAGGAAGGAGAGAAATCGGGCGGAGGTTGGAGAGCTCTGACCAGGGCAAGGTGGAATTTTTACGTATGGGGTTCACTACCGCTTCCTTCCAGGCTAGAGGAAGTTGACCTTCGGCAAAGGAGAGATTGAGCAGTTTCTGAATAGAGGGTCCTAATGTCTCAATTAGAGGAGAGATGAGTTTGGCAGGTATCAGGTCAGTAGGTGAGCCAGTCTTTATTTGGTTAATGAGTGTAGTGAGGTCCTTGATAATTATTTCTGGAATTGCCTGGAAGGTTTTTCCAGAGGGCAACATTGGAGGGATTTCAAGGGCCTCAGTTTCCAAGGGATCTGAAACTACAGTGATTTTTTTATATATCCCTTCTATTTTGTCCTCAAAGAATTGAGATATTTCATCACATAGAACTTGGGTGAAGGTGTCTGGGCTCTCACATACTTCAGGGTTGGTGAAGGTCTGAATGATTTTGAATAGCTCTCTTGTGGAGTTGCCCGTCTCTGCGATTTGGGTGGTGAGGCTTATTTTTCTTGCTTTTTTTATACTTTTGTAATAGGAGGTCATAGCCTCCAAGTATCGGTTCTTATCTTCCCCATTGCCTGTCCGTCTCCAACGTTTCTCTAATTTTCTGCATCCCTGCTTTTCTGTTTTAAGGGCCTCAGTATACCATGCTTCCCTTTTAGCTATGGTAGGTTTTTTCACATTTTCCTGAGGGGCAAGGGTGTCAATGGCTGTCATCAGTGTGGAATTAAACTTGGTGAGAGCAGTGTCGATGTTATCAGAGTTGGAGGGTTTAGGCTGTTCCCAAATTTGTGTAAGCTTAGCAGAAGTAATTTTATGCCAAGGTCTACGTTTAGTGGACTGAGTGGCCGGGCGATTTATGGAATTGGATAGATATGGTATAGAGAAGTCTATCATTTTGTGGTCGGACCAAAAGATGTGTTTAGGAGGCTGGCAGTAAACGTTAGGATGGGTCGTAAGGATCAAGTCAAGAGTGTGACCACCCGAATGAGTGGGTCCATTATTTCTTGGGTGTAGACCTAGGAGAGCAAGGTCTGCCAAGAATACATTAGTATCTGGATGGTCATCAGTGTCAGTGTAAAAATTAAAATCTCCGAGTAAAATGAAGTTCCCGTTAGCTTTCATATGAGGGGCTAGCAGTTCAGTGAGGACAAGGGAGAACCCAGCATTGGGTCCAGGTGGGCGATAGACTAGTGCTCCTTTCCAGTGTACCTTGGGACTGATTTTTAGATGAAAGATTAGAACTTCCATAGTAGGTAGCATCACTTGTTCTAAGACTCTGATATTCAGAGTGTCTCTATATATGATAGCAATCCCGCCTCCTACCTTCACAGGGCGGTCTGAAGAATTTTATATCCCAAGGGTATACCTAAGGTGATAGTAGGGATAGTGTGGGGTTTCAGCCATGTTTCTGTTAGGAAACATATCTCAGGCTGAATGCTGTGGATGGTGTCCCATACTTGTGTATAGTGTTTAGGGAGTGATCTGACATTTAACAGAAAGCTTTTCCAGCCTCCCTGGGGATCCCTGTTATCTGTAGGCCGTCCGGCAATGATGTGGGAGTGCGTAGCTTGAAAGCCGCATTTGAAACAGGAAAAGGGACCCTCGGGACATCTTAGCGTTTTGTTCGTACAACTATATTTCCCCTGGGGTTGCAACGCCCTGAGAGCTTGTGGAGCATACCTGATGCGAGGGGTGAGCATGGGGCAGTCCATAGTAACAAGGACAGAGTGGGTGGCCCCTGGCCCCGTCCTGTCGCGGACGGGCGCAGACGGGCCACTCTTTGGCTAGTCTTCGGCGTTTTCTTCGGCTCTCCTGCGCGCGATCGCTGCGTGCTCTGGAGGGGGCGAGGGCTAAATAGCCCCATCAGCCCTGTCCGCTAGAGCGCTAACCGCTCTGCGAAACCGGAAGTGGTGTTCTCCCTCCCCGGTACACAGTCACGGGGAGGCGGGGAAGCGGGCGCTCAGGTGAGTTTTCTGCGTGTATGTGCGAGTGTGTGCACTATTAAGTTCTAGTGTCACAGATGTGATCATTTTTAAAATCAATTTCCACAATTTGCAAGTTTTAAAATATCATGCATGCGCAACACGCAATTACAGATGACACAGGCTGAAGGTCCCAAGCAGGCCAGCGGGTCCGGGAAACACTGCCACTGTCCCCCTACCGCAGCGTGGGAAAACAAAGCTCAGCCTAAATAGCCCCGTCAGCCCTGTCCGCTAGAGCGCTAACCGCTCTGCGAAACCGGAAGTGGTGTTCTCCCTCCCCGGTACACAATCACGGGGAGGCGGGGAAGCGATCGCTCAGGTGAGTTTTCTGCGTGTATGTGCGAGTGTGTGCACTATTAAGTTCTAGTGTCACAGATGTGATAATTTTTAAAATCAATTTCCACAATTTGCAAGTTTTAAAATATCATGCATGCGCAACACGCAATTACAGATGACACAGGCTGAAGGTCCCAAGCAGGCCAGCGGGTCCGGGAAACACTGCCACTGTCCCCCTACCGCAGCGCGGGAAAACAAAGCTCAGCCTAAATAGCCCCGTCAGCCCTGTCCGCTAGAGCGCTAACCGCTCTGCGAAACCGGAAGTGGTGTTCTCCCTCCCCGGTACACAGTCACGGGGAGGCGGGGAAGCGAGCGCTCAGGTGAGTTTTCTGCGTGTATGTGCGAGTGTGTGCACTATTAAGTTCTAGTGTCACAGATGTGATAATTTTTAAAATCAATTTCCACAATTTGCAAGTTTTAAAATATCATGCATGCGCAACACGCAATTACAGATGACACAGGCTGAAGGTCCCAAGCAGGCCAGCGGGTCCGGGAAACACTGCCACTGTCCCCCTACCTATCAGGCACTGGAAAGACACTGCACTAAGCACACGACTACGTTAGGTAGAATTGGGAATAAAATAAGCTGGAAATGAAAAGCGTGTGAGCTATCAGATGTTTTTTGAGCCCATGAAGAAGAGGTCTCTGACCTCTAAACGCGCTGGAAGAGTAAAATGCAAGTTGGGGCAGGAGAACAGGTTGCAATATGAGGCCAGATGGCAGGACGCTGTAGAGTGCTCTCCCGAATTGCTTAGGGCACTTTGTTGAAAAATGACTGCACACGGCTGCCCGGCCTTGGGGAGAAGCACAGAAGCCAGCAGAGGAGGAAATGCGATCAACTGCTGGGTGAGGCTGTGATTTCAAAACTATTTGTGATCCTTGCAGCACAGCGCCCTAATGCAAAACAAACTTGTTCAAATGCTCCACACCTACTAAGGAAATACTGAAATTAAATAATCAAATGCACATCTGAACTTACGAAAGATAATTGTTGTTGCTCGCATGGAGGACTCCGTGTCCCATCAGGCACGGGAAAGACACTGCACTAAAAACACGCCTACCTTAGGCAGAATTGGGAATAAAATGCGCCGGAAATGAAAAGCGTGTGAGCTATCAGATGTTTTTTGAGCTCATGAAGAAGAGGTCTGTGACCTCTAAACGCGTTGGCAGAGTAAAATGCAAGTTGGGGCAGGAGAACAGGTTGCAATATGAGGCCAGATGGCAGGACGCTGTAGAGTGCTCTCCCGAATTGCTTAGGGCACTTTGTTGAAAAAAATAAATAAATATATATATATATATATATATATATATATATATATATATATATATATATATATATATATATATATATCCTTCTAGCGGTCGCCAGTAGATAGTATTTAGGACGGAGTTTCCATTGGAAAAGCATTTTCTGACTTGGCTATAACTTTGGCGTTATTTTACCAATCTTCATGAAATTTCCCCCAAAAAGTGTCAAAGTAGGTTCTGGTAATCATGGAAGGTTTGGGAGTGATCCATTCAGTGGGGACCAAGAAATAGGGGAGCAAATAGGGAGGCAAAAAAAGGGTGCGTTTGTAAGGCTAATTCTCATAGCAACGCTTGTTAAACCTCAACCCAAACCGCTGGACGGAATTACACCACATTTGGCAGAAAGGTTGATGTTGTTATGCAGGTTGTGCTTTTTGTTATTTGGTGCAAATCCGTCCAGTAGTTTTTGTGAAAATGAAGCCAAAAATTTAAGATATATCTCTGGCTACGGATATTTTGTGGCTGATGAATTGCTATTGCACAGGGCAACAGGAACCCCATGATTGACTGGATGCAACCTGAATAGAAAGTTGCGACTGACATTTTATTGCCCGGGAACAGTTCCAAGGGCTTAAAATTTGTGCGAAAGCTAACATAAAGGGTCAGGGTGGGGGTACTTTGACCCCATGTTTGAGAAATGGGTGTGATCATGTCACAAGTTATGTGTCCAAAATAGATTTTTTGTAATCCAACGCGATATCCGCAATAACGCCACTACCGCTCGTGAAGCGCTCCGTGCACCATCACAGGGATATCATAAGTATCTTGACGTCCTCGTAAATATTGATGAAAATATATAAGAAAAAAATGTGAAACATTAATACATATTGGTATAGAGATATTGAGATTCTGATGAATGTTTTATAGAGTTATTTAGATAGGTATTTATCTAGTGTGTAAAACACTGTGATAAGTGTGCATATATGAATTTTTCACTTTATAGAAAAGGCATGATCGTCACAGTTAACAGCGTCGTCGCGCCTCCCCAAATAACCGCAAAAACAGAAAATAGGTCTGAAAGATGGATTTTATAGAAACTTAGTACCAAAACATGAGTTTAAACATATTTTTCAAGAAGCACGTATATAGTAATATGTGTAGCGCAATGGTAACAATAGATTTTTTTTACTTATTATGTTTGGATGTGCTGGTCGCTGTTGAATGTCTGCTTTTGTAATGTGTTCTCGCGACGTGTCCACTACCATAAAAACTGAAAAAAAGGATCTTTATAAAGAAAAAGAAAAAAAATTTGGGTAGTAGGGTGGCTCTGACAAGAGCCTTTGTGTTGATTGTGTGTATATGACAGCTACACATAAGACCGGATGCAGAGTTTCAGGTTACTTAGAAACACCCTGTTGCCTTCATCTGTAAAGTGCACTTCATCATTTCTATAAATTCGCATGCCAAAACGCAGATTGTTGTTATAGATGCAGCTCATGCGATGGTCTCTGAGGAATGCAAAAACAGTTTTAGTAACATGTTTCCTGGCTTTGTCAATCTATGGACAGAATTGATTTGACCACTTCCATTTCTGTCTTTGGCATATATTACTGTACACTAAGACCGTGTGAGGGAAAAGCGACATCAGTTCTGCAAAGGTTTCTTTCATTAGGATTTTCAGCCCTACCTCAGTCAATGTGCCAGGTCATTGCCACCACAGTGCATAATCAAGGGATGAGGAGCTTGGGAATCCACAATGGATTTAACCAAAGCCAGCAACTGATGAAATGTTAACCCTCTCTGTTCAAACCAAGAATTATGCACATTTCGCAATCCTAACAATACCTCTCTTTTTTGCAGCCTCTTTAGCCCAATAGAGATAGCTGTGGCTCACAGTCCATACTCTAAGGGGCAGATTTATGAGGCCCTTGCGCCACGTTTACGCCGCTGTTGCGTCACGCAAGGCGGCGTAAACGTGGCGCATCCCTACAAGGCATTTACAACGTGACACATCTATGGAGATGCGTCACGGTGTAAGGCCCACGCGCCACATGAAACCTGCGTCAGGTTTCATGTAGGCGTTACGGTGCAGGGGTGGGCGTACCGTCGCAGGAACGCCCCTGGAAAGTGACTCAGTGAAATCTACAAGATTACACGGAGTCACTTTCTACGTCAATTCCTTAGGCCTGCTTGAAGCAGGCGTAAGGGTGATGCACCATGCAATGTAGGGGTGGCCCCTGTGCGTTGCAGGAGTCATGTCGCACTTGCGACATGACTCCAGCAATGCGCCGCCAGTACGCCGAAAGATGCGTCACGCATCTTCCCTGCCTTGCACCATGTAAATGCGGCGCACCATGGGTGGCGGAGCTGTGGCGCACTGTGGCGCACATTAACTGGCGCATCCCTGGGGATGCACCAGTTAACGTAAATCTGCTCCTAAGCATTTTGAAGTGAAGGAGCAATAGAAGTCTGGAGAAGGATGGAGCTGAATGAGGTAGTTTTCCAAATAAAAAGCAGTTAAAATGGAGGTGTTTTTTATTTAAAAAAAATTATATATTTCATTGGATGCTGTCAGCATAAAAGTGAATAAAATTAGGTAGTGTGATGGGTGCATTAGCGAGAAGTCCTATTATTGGCTTTAAAAAAAATTTAATACAGGCATAGATATACTTTGAATCTGTAGAGTAAACCACGCCTGCTGTGTCTCATTTGAAAGTTGCATGCTCCTTCTACAATGTGCAGTGAATTTGTGACTAAGCTAGGTACACTGAGCTAAAAGTGTAATGGGGAAGAGTGTTGAAGAGACAGAACATTTTTTTAAAAATTGAGGAGTTATGACACAATTTAAGTAATGACAAACTTTAAATTTCAACTCAGGACTATGTAATAAACTGTTGTGCAATATTCAAACAAAAAAACTGAAGTTAGATATAGGCTTTGGCTTTGATTTTTTTGCAATTACTCAGCGATGATTGTGAAAACATCATGAACATGCAGAGACAAGAGCCTCATTTTGAAAGAGAGGGAAAGGGTTAACAGATGCAAACCATTCAGAGTAGTCTAAAATGAAAGACATGATTTCATTTGCTGCCTTCCTCATGATCATGGAGTGGAACGTTGAAGAGATTGCCATTTTTTTGTTGGTTTGTATGAAAGTAGTTACAATTCTATTGCTTAGTTTTTTTACAAATCTTAACAGTGTCAAAACTATCCAGAAGGAGCTAAAACAACAATATGATCTGCAAACTGAACAAACTGGTCTGTATATAACTTTTTAATTGTTTAGAAAATGTAAATTAGAAAAGAACCTGCTCGCCTCAAAGTTAACAAGTCCGGACATAGTTACTTCTTTCATGACGTTAAAGAGGCGGAGCATTTTCTTTCAAAAATGGATCTAAAAACCTAACTAAGAAAATAATGGGATAGAATGAAACGGAGATAAAAAAGACACATCAGATTAATTTGCTATGGTTGCTACTGCTGTTTATAACCTATTAGTGCAATTTTCTTCTCTTCTTATTTTCGTTTTTTACTTTTAGGCTAATGGTCTTTCTGTATGAGAGTAATATACAGGGCTCGGGTTCCTGGGGAATCCTCTCTGGTTGGCTGTCCCTCAAGCGGCAGCAGAAGATAGAGGGAGGCTTCCAGTAGGTACAGGGGGGAGGGTATCAGTGGGGTTTGGGGTAGGCTGGGTGGGAGATTGGAAGGGAGGGGAGGGGAAGGGAGGAGGGTTGGGTGGAGCTCTGGTCTGGGGTGGGGTTAAAAAAGGGGGAAACACTTTTTTTTGCAGGAAGGCAGGATTGTTTAGATGTTTACAAATTAGATTTGTTTGTATTAATAAAACGTTTTGTGCAGAGGATAGACAATTGTATGATTATAGGAAATGTCCAAAATTAGATTTTTAGTTTGGAATGTTGCTGGTCTCAATAACAAACAGAAAAGAAAATTAGTACAAGAGGAAATGGATATGTATAAGCCTCATCTAGCATTTATGTCTGAAACACACGTTAGTTACCAAGATAGAAAGCTACTGTCTCAAATGGGTTATGATTTGGTTGTTTGCTCCTCTTTAGGAGCTTCGATCCGTGGAGTTGCTATACTTAAACAGAAAAGATTACCGATGGAAATTATTAAAACCGCTTCTGATGTACGGGGTAGATGGGCGATTGCGCAAGTTCAACTGGAAACTAAGAAATTTGTTTTGTGTCTGGTTTATGGGCCTAATATTGATGATCCGAAATTGTATGAGCAGTTAAATATTGAGCTATTGGAGTGGGAGGGGGAAACTTTGGTAATGGTAGATTTCAACTGCGCTATGGATAATAAAATAGACACTACTGGTTTAGGCAGTGCTAAGAGGATGCGTAAGGTTAGGGCTGCTATTACGGAGTTGGGTAGAATTCACAATTTAAAAGACATATGGCGCTCAAAACACCCAAAATTAGCTGGTTTTACTTACTATTCTGCGCCTCATCGATCTTGTTCTAGAATTGATATGGTGTGGGCTTCTGATCATATAATAGAAAATTGCACTATAGAACTATGTCCGAGGGTGACCTCGGATCACAACCCGATATTAATGGAACTTAAAATTACTGAGCAAAGTCTGGCTGTATGACTTTTTACATTTCCAAGGTATTTGTGTAGTAACTCACAATTTGTTTTACTTTTAAAGAAACATATTAAAGAATATATAGAATTAAACAGCAATACTGCTCAGATAAATACAGTTTGGGATGCTTGTAAGTGCACCATTAGGGGCTTCGCCCAACAGTATATTTTTAGGAAAAACGTTGAAAGTCGTAGAGAAACCAAGGTAACTATTTCTAATATTTTGCGGGTAGAGCAACAGTTAGCAGAAGCTGTCATTCAAAAAACATCTAATATTGAACTATTAAGGATGGAGCTGTTAAAATTACAAACTTCCATCAAAAAGTCATTAAGAGAAGGGTACAGTGCTAAAATCTATAAATATAAATTGGCTCAATATGAGGGAGGGGACAGAATTGGCAAAGTTCTTGCATACAAAGTCGCTGATAAGAAAGCCAGAACTAGGATTAAACAAATTAAAGGTTTAGATCTATGCAACTATGAACAATCAGATCAGATCCTCGACCAATTTACTAAATACTACCGCAAATTATACACACCCGACAATGTCCCCACTACTGCTAAAATACTTCAGTATCTTGATGAGCATATGCCTACACCTATAGACACTCAAGCTGTGCAGCAGCTTAACTCCAAAAAACCAATGTCTGAAATAAATGAGGCAACCCTCGCCCTACCCTTTGGTAAAGCGGCAGGTGAGGATAGCTTGCCTATAGAGCTATATAAAGTATGCGCACAGGAACTACTCCCTCTTCGGGAAACAGTGATGGACTCTATAACTGAGACTAGAATGACTCCTATATCTTGGAAAATTGCAAAAATAGCTTTTTTTTAAAAAGAAAAATAAGCCCCCGGAAGAAAGCAGCTCTTATCGGCCGATCTCTTTGATTAACTCCGACGTAAAAATATTTGCCAAAATTCTGGCCAAACGTTTAGCCCCCATAATGCCAGTTTTAGTTAACTCCCAGCAACATGGTTTTGTGACTGGGAGAGATACCACAGCCCATGTAAATATGGCAATTACAGCCTTCGATGTTGCCTCGACTACTCTCACCCCACTCAGGATGGTAATGTTAGATGCGGAAAAGGCATTTGACCGAGTGGGGTGGGAGTATTTGTGGGAGGTTTTGAAGAAAATTGGTATCGAGGGCCCCTATTTTGATTGGGTACGTTCGCTCTACGATGCACCTCGGGCAAGGATCAGCTATGGGGGAACGGAGTCACCTACACTCTTTGCGATATCTTTGGAGCCTTTCTTATATGCATTACCAGCTCAGGATAGTATTATACCGGCACAACACGGGGGTAAAAATCTGAAGATAACTGCTTATGCAGATGACATAGCGATATACACTACTGATTTGGTTACAGCAATTCCGGCAATAATACAGGAGGCTGGAAATTTTGGAGATGTGTCCGGCTATAAACTTAACGTAAGCAAGACACAAGTTATTGCTAACCACAAACCATCGGAACCGGTTCTGGGTCTATGCCAAAGCGCGACTTATCTTGGAATCAAGTTGGCAGCTAATATAGACAAGGTGGATAACTATGAACTATGACTCCATGTTAAAGGAACTCACGTTATTTCTAAAAAAATGGCACACGATTCCGGTCAGTCTAGTGGGGCGTATTAATTTAATTAAAATGAAGATTGTGCCCAAACTTTTGTATTTATTTAGATCAATCCCCTTGCAAATTAACAAACTTTTTTTTAAGAAACTGGAAGGCATTTGAAGCAATTTTGTGTGAGGCTATAAAAAAGCGCGCAGATCTATCAAATTACTGAAGCTACCTATCGATAAGGGAGGATTGATGTTTCCTGATTTTAGATTATATTATTTCGCTACTTTTTCTTTACGTATACGAAGCTTGTTGTAAAGCGATAGTTAGTTATTTTACCACCATTATATGCTGGGATCTGACTGCAACCAATTCTTATTTCGCGTACATGATCCTAATTACTTCAAAAGAGTTGAATTCAAGACCGCGAGACATATCAAGAAAATCTGGGACCAAATTATGACTCTAGAAAAAATTTCTTATTACAATGCTGAGCTTAGACTGTGGGGCAATCCTGGGCTACCTGGTATTTTTTCAGACGGTTTAGGGATGATATGGGCTAGGCATGGAATTATTACTCTGGGAGACCTTTATGGCCCGAACGGTTTTCTAGATTTTGGCATACTTAGGCTTACATTTGAATTAAATGAGGATATGTATTTTAAATATATCCAAATCAGGGATTTTCTACTCTGTAAGATGAGGATTGTAGAAGTATCACATTCGGACTCTTTAACATGTCTCTACTCAGACAAAGTTAAATCACTTATAAGCCTAAGTTATGGTTATCTGATTGCAAACGAACGAGACGATAGTGGGAATCTAGCGGCTAAATGGTCATCTAGACTGGGAGTTAACATTAACCCTAAACAGATCTCAGCCTCATTATGCCAAATAAACCGGGTAGTTCAATCCTCAAATTTAAGGCTCCAGCTATATCGAACAGTTACTCAGCTATATTATACTCCACAAAGAATAGCTAGTTGGATACATGGTAACCAGACTAACGATCGTACTAAATGTCCGAAATGTGATATGGAAGCAGCAGGTATCGAGCATATGTTGGTTTTTATGTCCGAAGCTATCTATATTTTGGAAAGGGATAACTGATGCTCTGTTGAGGAAAAAAATTAATACTCCGCCGATATCGCCACAGCTGATCCTACTTGATATTCAAGACAATCTTAGTCAGTATAAGGATCTATTAACAATTTTATATGCATGTGCTAGGCTAGTTATAGCTAGATCTTGGATCTTAAAAGATCCTCCAAGCGTAATGGAATGGTGGAGCTTGATAAACGAAATTAATGTTATGGAACTTTCCTTAGCAAGACTTAGAGGACCCAATGCCTTGAAAAAGAAAGAAAAAATTTGGGGAACCTTTTTTTTAACTGTAATTATGTTCAGAGACCAGTGTTAAATCTGTTGTCCCAACCAGGGTTTGCTAAAAAGTGCTTTTGAAACTATATATGTCTATTCCCTGCTTTAACTGTTAAAGGAGAAATTGTATTTTCTTTTTTTTTTCTCTTGTTGTATTTAAATTTGATGAAGATGTTCTTCCTGCAATAATAAACATAAAAAAAAAAAAAGAAATGAAGAAGTATATGGGAGTTTGACAAAAAACAGTATCACCGTGATATGAAAAAAGATAATATATGATATACTGTATCAGGCAGAGGGTATGTGTTTAAGATGTTAGTATAGTTGAAAATTACCATGAGTAATGCCTTTAAAAATGACAATGTTTTAAATGTCTAAGGGTCATGTGCAGAACAGACAGATCTATGTTATTTGCATTCTGGGAACTGTAGTACATTAAGGGCCAGATGTAGGTAAATGCTATTTACTGATTCTTAAGTACTGAATTTTACCGATTCGGTATTTAAGAATAGGTAAATAGTATGTAGGTAATTTTTCGGGAAATATCACCGAATCGGTAAAATTCAGTATTTACCGATTCGGTATTTACCGAATCGGTAATTCCCATTCACTCCTATGGGCCTGGGGGCCCATAGGAATGAATGGGAATTACCGAATCAGTGAATACCGATTCGGTAAATGGGGAACACTTACAAGGGTGGCAGGGTGTTACATTGACACCCTGTTGCACCCCTGAATAGTGCATGGGTGCACATGTGGCACACATACATGTCTGCCACATCGTAGTTTTGTAAAAGCAAAAAATTGCTTTTTCAAAGGTTTTCTTTATTTACCACCAACTTGTAGTTGGTGGTAAATAACGAATCCTTAACTGAGGAATGCACTCACTTGAGTGCCCTCTACATTACGGATTTGGTAATTTACCGAATCGGTAAGTTAAGAAATCGGTAATTTACCGATTCCTTAAGTTACGGATTCGGTAAAATACCGAATGCTACAAAAATGCCACCTACATTTAAAATGCCAAATACCGGTCGGTAACAGCCAAAATTTGGTCATTTCAGCCGTTACCGAACGGTATTGGGTGACCTACATCTGGCCCATAGTCACATAGTTAAATAGGAGTAGTGTAGTCACGAAAAAAGCATAAGAAAATGTGCTGTGCCTGTATTTAAATTAAAAAGTAGTAATACTTGTTAGGTATATATTAGGGAGTGTTTTTCAATTAGGTTTTGAACTTATATAACCAATTTGCATATGTTTAGAGGGTGAGATATGATTCTTTAGTTGCAGCTAGTTATATGTATGATTTGGCTGTTGAGTTTACTTAAAGATGCATACAACTATATATTTTTGGAAAGATGGCCTGAAGGTATATATCTATTTTGAAATCAAATATATGTTTACATGGTGATACATGTTCTTCAAGGCTATTGAAAATGCCCTGTATATAGTGAGGGTGGTGCATTTCTTTCAACATGAGGGGCCCTATACACAAAGGTAACTTTATGACTTTTGGTATTCACAAAGGGCATTTACTACTTGTAAAGGCCCTTTGTGAATATTGAAAGTCTAACTGTACATCTTTCAGTATTCAGAAAGAGCAATTACAACTCGTAAATGCCCTTTGTGAATACCGAAAGTCGTGAATTTAGACTTTCGTCTCACTTTACCTTTGTGAATTGGACCGCTCTGTGTAAAATTGGGAATGGTTAATAGTGCAGAATGTCTTTTGAAAGTTTGTGTCCTAGCTTCACTTGGCATGTAACTTTTCTTTGAGAAATGCTGAATATTTGTCTTAAAGGCACAATAAATATTTGTGAAATGATGTACGTATGCCATAAAGAAAAGGTTTTGTGCTTTCAAAAGGTGAGAATTGTTGTTTTCAGTTTTAGGAAACTTACTGATGCATGTGCACGTATCAGAGCAATGTATACTCTTAGAGAGGCATGAATGGAATTATATATCATGTGTAATAGCTAGACATATTCAATCACCCAGCACTATACATGCACTCTTCCGATCACATAGGCACTACTTATGTACTCTTGGAACTTTGCAGTCCAATGTTGAAGTTGAGATTAGGCCTCTGAAGAGACTCTCTTCCCGGTGTTGTTGCGGCTGCATTGAAGTTGAGGGTCCTTCAGCCTCACATTGCCTTTTTGCTACTTTTAGATTATTGCCATGGCATGTTTTTAGATGTGAAGCATGGACGTAGTCCCGCAAGAATATTTTTTATTTGTACCCCTTGACAAAGTCTTGTCACATATTGTGCATTGCACAATTTTAACAGTAAAAATGTGTAAACCAACCAAATTTTTTTATTTGATAGTTATGTTCTATTTGTAAGTTCCGATGATGAAAGTTATTTTTTAAAACAGTTGTTTTTTACAAATGTGTTGCTAAAAAAAAGTAAAACCATTATGTTACTAAACAGCTAGACTCAAACTTTCTGTATAATATGTCTATATTTCTGTTTTACACTTTGTCATTTGTATATGCGACTACTGACGTAATTGCGACTTCTGGTATTGCTATGGAGAAGGAAAATGCATTTTTTTATGTAGTTATTTTGCCAAATGAATACAAAGGGGAAATATAAATTAGTATCCTATTAAATAGCTACACTGAAACTTCATGTAAAATATGTCTATATACGTATTTTAGACTTTGTCAAAAACACTCGGTGTTTACAGAGCATCCTTGGCAATTGCACTCATAGAATCACACAGGCACTACCTATGCAATCACACAATCACCCAGGCACTGCTCATGCACATACGTAATTACCCAGACATTAAACACTCACTCACAGACCAATACAGCTACACACACAACCAGTTACCAACTTACAAAGCCACTCACACAGTCACTCTCAAAGTTTACTGGTTACAGGTAGGAAATAAAATTTAAAATACCTTTGAAATTCACTGAAAAAAACAAAGGTTATAGGGACATTATAGTTAGAAATTAGCATTTAAAAAACCTTAAAATTAAGTGAAAAAAGCCAAAGGTTACAGGGACGTCATAGTTAGGCTCATGTTTCACTCATACAAAACCAGAAAAATTCAGCAGTTAACTCGCGCCCCCACAATGTACTACTTATGACCTCACATATTACACCACTCATGACATGGTCAGTGACATAACTGATAACATCACTCATGACATCTCAAATGAACTCACTCATGACATCACTGATGACATCATCCACAGAATCGCTAATGCAAAACAAACTTGTTCAAATGCTCCACACCTACTAAGGAAATACTGAAATTAAATAATCAAATGCACATCTGAACTTACGAAAGATAATTGTTTTTGCTCGCATGGAGGACTCCGTGTCCCATCAGGCACTGGAAAGACACTGCACTAAGCACACGCCTACCTTAGGCAGAATTGGGAATAAAATGCGCCGGAAATGAAAAGCGTGTGAGCTATCAGATGTTTTTTGAGCCCATGAAGAAGAGGTCTGTGACCTCAAAACTCGTTGGCAGAGTGAAATGCAAGTTGGGGCAGGAGAACAGGTTGCAATATGAGGCCAGATGGCAGGACGCTGTAGAGTGCTCTCCCGAATTGCTTAGGGCACTTTGTTGAAAAATGACTGCACATGGCTGCCCGGCCGTGGGGAGAAGCACCGAAGCCAGCAGAGGAGGAAATGCGATCAAAAGCTGGGTGAGGCTGTGATTTCAAAACTATTTGTGATCCTTGCAGCACAGCGCCCTAATGCAAAACAAAACTTGTTCAAATGCTCCACACCTACTAAGGATATACTGAAATTAAATAATCAAATGCACATCTGAACTTACGAAAGATAATTGTTTTTGCTCGCATGGAGGACTCCGTGTCCCATCAGGCACTGGAAAGACACTGCACTAAGCACACGCCTACCTTAGGCAGAATTGGGAAGAAAATGTGCCGGAAATGAAAAGCGTGTGAGCTATCAGATGTTTTTTGAGCCCATGAAGAAGAGGTCTGTGACCTCGAAACGCGTTGGCAGAGTAAAATGCAAGTTGGGGCAGGAGAACAGGTTGCAATATGAGGCCAGATGGCAGGACGCTGTAGAGTGCTCTCCCTAATTGCTTAGGGCACTTTGTTGAAAAATGACTGCACACGGCTGCCCAGCCGTGGGGAGAAGCACCGAAGCCAGCAGAGGAGGAAATGCGATCAACTGCTGGGTGAGGCTGTGATTTCAAAACTATTTGTGATCCTTGCAGCACAGCGCCCTAATGCAAAACAAACTTGTTCAAATGCTCCACACCTACTAAGGAAATACTGAAATTAAATAATCAAATGCACATCTGAACTTACGAAAGATAATTGTTTTTGCTCGCATGGAGGACTCCTTGCCCCATCAGGCACTGGAAAGACACTGCACTAAGCACACGCCTACCTTAGGCAGAATTGGGAATAAAATGCGCCGGAAATGAAAAGCGTGTGAGCTATCAGATGCTTTTTTAGCCCATGAAGAAGAGGTCTGTGACCTCGAAACTCGTTGGCAGAGTAAAATGCAAGTTGGGGCAGGAGAACAGGTTGCAATATGAGGCCAGATGGCAGGACGCTGTAGAGTGCTCTCCCGAATTGCTAAGGGCACTTTGTTGAAAAATGACTGCACACGGCTGCCCGGCCGTGGGGAGAAGCACCGAAGTCAGCAGAGGAGGAAATGCGATCAACTGCTGGGTGAGGCTGTGATTTCAAAACTATTTGTGATCCTTGCAGCACAGCGCCCTAATGCAAAACAAACTTGTTCAAATGATCAACACCTACTAAGGAAATACTGAAATTAAATAATCAAATGCACATCTGAACTTACGAAAGATAATTGTTTTTGCTCGCATGGAGGACTCCTTGCCCCATCAGGCACTGGAAAGACACTGCACTAAGCACACGCCTACCTTAGGCAGAATTGGGAATAAAATGCGCCGGAAATGAAAAGCGTGTGAGCTATCAGATGTTTTTTGAGCCCATGAAGAAGAGGTCCGTGACCTCGAAACGCGTTGGCAGAGTAAAATGCAAGTTGGGGCAGGAGAACAGGTTGCAATATGAGACGAGATGGCAGGACGCTGTAGAGTGCTCTCCCAAATTGCTTAGGGCACTTTGTTGAAAAATGACTGCACACGGCTGCCCGGCCGTGGGGAGAAGCAGCGAAGCCAGCAGAGAAGGAAATGCGATCAACTGCTGGGTGAGGCTGTGATTTCAAAACTATTTGTGATCCTTGCAGCACAGCGCCCTAATGCAAAACAAACTTGTTCAAATGCTCCACACCTACTAAGGAAATACTGAAATTAAATAATCAAATGCACATCTGAACTTACGAAAGATAATTGTTTTTGCTCGCATGGAGGACTCCGTGTCCCATCCGGCACTGGAAAGACACTGCACTAAGCACACGCCTACCTTAGGCAGAATTGGGAATAAAATGCGTCGGAAATGAAAAGCGTGTGAGCTATCAGATGTTTTTTGAGCCCATGAAGAAGAGGTCTGTGACCTCTAAATGCGTTTGCAGAGTAAAATGCAAGTTGGGGCAGGAGAACAGGTTGCAATATGAGGCCAGATGGCAGGACGCTGTAGAGTGCTCTCCCGAATTGCTTAGGGCACTTTGTTGAAAAATGACTGCACACGGCTGCCCGGACTTGGGGAGAAGCACAGAAGCCAGCAGAGGAGGAAATGCGATCAACTGCTGGGTGAGGCTGTGATTTCAAAACTATTTGTGATCCTTGCAGCACAGCGCCCTAATGCAAAACAAACTTGTTCAAATGCTCCACACCTACTAAGGAAATACTGAAATTAAATAATCAAATGCACATCTGAACTTACGAAAGATAATTGTTTTTGCTCGCATGGAGGACTCCTTGTCCCATCAGGCACTGGAAAGACACTGCACTAAGCACACGCCTACCTTAGGCAGAATTGGGAATAAAATGCGCCGGAAATGAAAAGCGTGTGAGCTATCAGATGTTTTTTGAGCCCATGAAGAAGAGGTCTGTGACCTCGAAACGCGTTGGCAGAGTAAAATGCAAGTTGGGGCAGGAGAACAGGTTGCAATATGAGTCCAGATGGCAGGACGCTGTAGAGTGCTCTCCCGAATTGCTTAGAGCACTTTGTTGAAAAAAAAAAAAAAATATATATATATATATATATATATATATATATATATATATATATATATCCTTCTAGCGGTCGCCAGTAGATAGTATTTAGGACGGAGTTTCCATTGGAAAAGCATTTTCTGACTTGGCTATAACTTTGGCGTTATTTTACCAATCTTCATGAAATTTCCCCCAAAAAGTGTCAAAGTAGGTTCTGGTTATCATGGAAGGTTTGGGAGTGATCCATTCAGTGGGGACCAAGAAATAGGGGAGCAAATAGGGAGGCAAAAAAAGGGTGCGTTTGTAAGGTTAATTCTCATAGCAACACTTGTTAAACCTCAACCCAAACCGCTGGACGGAATTACACCACATTTGGCAGAAAGGTTGATGTTGTTATGCAGGTTGTGCTTTTTGTTATTTGGTGCAAATCCGTCCAGTAGTTTTTGTGAAAATGAAGCCAAAAATGTAAGATATATCTCTAGCTGCGGATATTTTGTGGCTGATGAATTGCTATTGCACAGGGCAACAGGAACCCCATGATTGACTGGATGCAAGCTGAATAGAAAGTTGCGACTGACATTTTATTGCCCGGGAACAGTTCCAAGGGCTTAAAATTTGTGCGAAAACTAACATAAAGGGTCAGGGTGGGGGTACTTTGACCCCATGTTTGAGAAATGGGTGTGATCATGTCACAAGTTATGTGTCCAAAATAGATTTTTTGTAATCCAACGCGATATCCGCAATAACGCCACTACCGCTCGTGAAGCGCTCCGTGCACCATCACAGGGATATCATAAGTATCTTGACGTCCTTGTGAATATTGTTGAAAATATATAAGAAAAAAATGTGAAACATTAATACATATTGGTATAGAGATATTGAGATTCTGATGAATGTTTTATAGAGTTATTTAGATAGGTATTTATCTAGTGTGTAAAACACTGTGATAAGTGTGCATATATGAATTTTTCACTTTATAGAAACGGCATGATCGTCACAGTTAACAGCGTCGTCGCGCCTCCCCAAATAACCGCAAAAACAGAAAATAGGTCTGAAAGATGGATTTTATAGAAACTTAGTACCAAAACATGAGTTTAAACATGTTTTTCAAGAAGCACGTATATAGTAATATGTGTAGCGCAATGGTAACAATAGATTTTTTTACTTATTATGTTTGGATGTGCTGGTGTCTGTTGAATGTCTGCTTTTGTAATGTGTTCTCGCGACGTGTCCACAACCATAAAAACTGAAAAAAAGGATCTTTATAAAGAAAAAGAAAAGAAATGTGGGTAGCAGGGTGGCTCTGACAAGAGCCTTTGTGTTGATTGTGTGTATATGACAGCTACACATAAGACCGGATGCAGAGTTTCAGGTAACTTAGAAACACCCTGTTACCTTCATCTGTAAAGTGCACTTCATCATTTCTATAAATCCGCATGCCAAAACGCAGATTGTTGTTATAGATGCAGCTCATGCGATGGTCTCTGAGGAATGCAAAAACAGTTTTATTAACATGTTTCCTGGTTTGTCAATCTATGGACTGAATTGATTTGACCACTTCCATTTCTGTCTTTGGCATATATTACTGTACACTAAGACCGTGTGAGGGAAAAGCGACATCAGTTCTGCAAAGGTTTCTTTCATTAGGATTTCCAGCCCTACCTCAGTCAATGTGCCAGGTCATTGCCACCACAGTGCATAATCAAGAGATGAGGAGCTTGGGAATCCACAATGGATTTAACCAAAGCCAGCAACTGATGAAATGTTAACCCTCTCTGTTCAAACCAAGAATTATGCACATTTGCAATCCTAACAATACCTCTCTTTTTTGCAGCCTCTTTAGCCCAATAGAGATAGCTGTGGCTCACAGTCCATACTCTAAGGGGCAGATTTATGAGGCCCTTGCGCCACGTTTACACCGCTGTTGCGACACGCAAGGCGGCGTAAACGTGGCGCATCCCTACAAGGCATTTACAACGTGACGCATCTATGGAGATGCGTCACGGTGTAAGGCCCACGCGCCACATGAAACCTGCGTCAGGTTTCATGTAGGCGTTACGGTGCAGGGGTGGGCGTACCGTCGCAGGAACGCCCCTGGAAAGTGACTCAGTGAAATCTATAAGATTTCACTGAGTCACTTTCTACGTCAATTCCTTACGCCTGCTTGAAGCAGGTGTAAGGGTAATGCATCATGCAATGTAGGGGTGGCCCCTGTGCATTGCAGGAGTCATGTCGCACTTGCGACATGACTCCAGCAATGCGCCGCCAGTACGCCGAAAGATGCGTCACGCATCTTCCCTGCCTTGCACCATGGTGCGCCGCATTGTAAATGCGGCGCACCATGGGTGGCGGAGCTGTGGCGCACTGTGGCGCACATTAACTGGCGCATCCCTGGGGATGCGCCAGTTAACGTAAATCTGCCCCTATGCATTTTGAAGTGAAGGAGCAATAGAAGTCAGGAGAAGGATGGAGCTGAATGAGGTAGTTTTCCAAATAAAAAGCAGTTAAAATGAAGGTGTTTTTTATTTTAAAAAAATTATATATTTCATTGGATGCTGTCAGCATAAAAGTGAATAAAATTAGGTAGTGTGATGGGTGCATTAGCGAGAAGTCCTATTATTGGCTTTAAAAAAAATGTAATACAGGCATAGCTATACTTTGAATCTGTAGAGTAAACCACGCCTGCTGTGTCTCATTTGAAAGTTGCATGCTCCTTCTACAATGTGCAGTGAATTTGTGACTAAGCTAGGTACACTGAGCTAAAAGTGTAATGGGGAAGAGTGTTGAAGAGACAGAACATTTTTTTAAAAATTGAGGAGTTATGACACAATTTAAGTAATGACAAACTTTAAATTTCAACTCAGGACTATGTAATAAACTGTTGTGCAATATTCAAACAAAAAAACTGAAGTTAGATATAGGCTTTGGCTTTGATTTTTTTGCAATTACTCAGCGATGATTGTGAAAACATCATGAACATGCAGAGACAAGAGCCTCATTTTGAAAGAGAGGGAAAGGGTTAACAGATGCAAACCATTCTGAGTAGTCTAAAATGAAAGACATGATTTCATTTGCTGCCTTCCTCATGATCATAGAGTGGAACGTTGAAGAGATTGCCATTTTTTTGTTGGTTTGTATGAAAGTAGTGTACAATTCTATTGCTTAGTTTTTTTACAAATCTTAACAGTGTCAAAACTATCCAGAAGGAGCTAAAACAACAATATGATCTGCAAACTGAACAAACTGGTCTGTATATAACTTTTTAATTGTTTAGAAAATGTAAATTAGAAAAGAACCTGCTCGCCTCAAAGTTAACAAGTCCGGACATAGTTACTTCTTTCATGACGTTAAAGAGGCGGAGCATTTTCTTTCGAAAATGGATCTAAAAACCTAACTAAGAAAATAATGGGATAGAATGAAACGGAGATAAAAAAGACACATCAGATTAATTTGCTATGGTTGCTACTGCTGTTTATAACTTATTAGTGCAATTTTCTTCACTTCTTATTTTCGTTTTTTACTTTTGGGCTAATGGTCTTTCTGTATGAGAGTAATATACAGGGCTCGGGTTCCTGGGGAATCCTCTCTGGTTGGCTGTCCCTCAAGCGGCAGCAGAAGATAGAGGGAGGCTTCCAGGTAGGTACAGGGGGGAGGGTATCAGTGGGGTTTGGGGTAGGCTGGGTGGGAGAGTGGAAGGGAGGGGAGGGGAAGGGAGGAGGGTTGGGTGGAGCTCTGGTCTGGGGTGGGGTTAAAAAAGGGGGGGGAACTTTTTTTGCAGGAAGGCAGGATTGCTTAGATGTTTACAAATTAGATTTGTTTGTATTAATAAAACTTTTTGTGCAGAGGATAGACAATTGTATGATTATAGGAAATGTCCAAAATTAGATATTTAGTTTGGAATGTTGCTGGTCTCAATAACAAACAGAAAAGAAAATTAGTACAAGAGGAAATGGATAGGTATAAGCCTAATTTAACATTTATGTCTGAAACACACGTTAGTTACCAAGATAGAAAGCTACTGTCTCAAATGGGTTATGATTTGGTTGTTTGCTCCTCTTTAGGAGCTTCGATCCGTGGAGTTGCTATACTTAAACAGAAAAGATTACCGATGGAAATTATTAAAACCGCTTCTGATGTACGGGGTAGATGGGCGATTGCGCAAGTTCAACTGGAAACTAAGAAATTTGTTTTGTGTCTGGTTTATGGGCCTAATATTGATGATCCGAAATTGTATGAGCAGTTAAATATTGAGCTATTGGAGTGGGAGGGGGAAACTTTGGTAATGGTAGATTTTAACTGCGCTATGGATAATAAAATAGACACTACTGGTTTAGGCAGTGCTAAGAGGATGCGTAAGGTTAGGGCTGCTATTACGGAGTTGGGTAGAATTCACAATTTAAAAGACATATGGCGCTCAAAACACCCAAAATTAGCTGGTTTTACTTACTATTCTGCGCCTCATCGATCTTGTTCTAGAATTGATATGGTGTGGGCTTCTGATCATATAATAAAAAATTGCACTATAGAACTATGTCCGAGGGTGACCTCGGATCACAACCCGATATTAATGGAACTTAAAATTACTGAGCAAAGTCTGACTGTATGACTTTTTACATTTCCAAGGTATTTGTGTAGTAACTCACAATTTGTTTTACTTTTAAAGAAACATATTAAAGAATATATAGAATTAAACAGCAATACTGCTCAGATAAATACAGTTTGGGATGCTTGTAAGTGCACCATTAGGGGCTTCGCCCAACAGTATATTTTTAGGAAAAACGTTGAAAGTCGTAGAGAAACCAAGGTAAATATTTCTAATATTTTGCGGGTAGAGCAACAGTTAGCAGAAGCTGTCATTCAAAAAACATCTAATATTGAACTATTAAGGATGGAGCTGTTAAAATTACAATCTTCCATCAAAAAGTCATTAAGAGAAGGGTACAGTGCTAAAATCTATAAATATAAATTGGCTCAATATGAGGGAGGGGACAGAATTGGCAAAGTTCTTGCATACAAAGTCGCTGATAAGAAAGCCAGAACTAGGATTAAACAAATTAAAGGTTTAGATCTATGCAACTATGAACAATCAGATCAGATCCTCGACCAATTTACTAAATACTACCGCAAATTATACACACCCGACAATGTCCCCACTACTGCTAAAATACTTCAGTATCTTGATGAGCATATGCTTACACCTATGGACACTCAAGCTGTGCAGCAGCTTAACTCCAAAATAACAATGTCTGAAATAAATGAGGCAACCCTCGCCCTACCCTTTGGTAAAGCGGCAGGTGAGGATAGCTTGCCTATAGAGCTATATAAAGTATGCGCACAGGAACTACTCCCTCTTCTGGAAACAGTGATGGACTCTATAACTGAGACTAGAATGACTCCTATATCTTGGAAAATTGCAAAAATAGCTTTTTTTAAAAAAGAAAAATAAGCCCCCGGAAGAATGCAGCTCTTATCGGCCGATCTCTTTGATTAACTCCGACGTAAAAATATTTGCCAAAATTCTGGCCAAACGTTTAGCCCCCATAATGCCAGTTTTAGTTAACTCCCAGCAACATGGTTTGTGACTGGGAGAGATACCACAGCCCATGTAAATATGGCAATTACAGCCTTCGATGTCGCCTCGACTACTCTCACCCCACTCGGGATGGTAATGTTAGATGCGGAAAAGGCATTTGACCGAGTGTGGTGGGAGTATTTGTGGGAGGTTTTGAAGAAAATTGGTATCGAGGGCCCCTATTTTGATTGGGTACGTTCGCTCTACGATGCACCTCGGGCAAAGATCAGCTATGGGGGAACGGAGTCACCTACACTCTTTACGATATCTTTGGAGCCTTTCTTATATGCATTACCAGCTCAGGATAGTATTATACCGGCACAACACGGGGGTAAAAATCTGAAGATAACTGCTTATGCAGATGACATAGCGATATACACTACTGATTTGGTTACAGCAATTCCGGCAATAATACAGGAGGCTGGAAATTTTGGAGATGTGTCCGGCTATAAACTTAACGTAAGCAAGACACAAGTTATTGCTAACCACAAACCATCAGAACTGGTTCTGGGTCTATGCAAAAGCGCGACTTATCTTGGAATCAAGTTGGCAGCTATTATAGACAAGGTGAATAACTATGAACTATGACTCCATGTTAAAGGAACTCACGTTACTTCTAAAAAAATGGCACACGATTCCGGTCAGTCTAGTGGGGCGTATTAATTTAATTAAAATGAAGATTTTGCCCAAACTTTTGTTTTTATTTAGATCAATCCCCTTGCAAATTAACAAACTTTTTTTTAAGAAACTAGAAGGCATTTGAAGTAATTTTGTGTGGGGCTATAAAAAAGCGCGCAGATCTATCAAATTACTGAAGCTACGTATCGAAAAGGGAGGCTTGATGTTTCCTGATTTTAGATTATATTATTTCGCTACTTTTTCTTTACGTATACGAAGCTTGTTGTAAAGCGATAGTTCGTTATTTTACCACCATTATATGCTGGGATCTGACTGCAACCAATTCTTATTTCGCGTACATGATCCTAAATAATTCAAAAGAGTTAAATTCAAGACCGCGAGACATATCAAGAAAATCTGGGACCAAATCATGACTCTAGAAAAAATGTCTTATTACAATGCTGAGCTTAGACTGTGGGGCAATCCTGGGCTACCTGGTATTTTTTCAGACGGTTTAGGGATGATATGGGCTAGGCATGGAATTATTACTCTGGGAGACCTTTATGGCCCGAACGGTTTTCTAGATTTTGGCATACTTAGGCTTACATTTGAATTAAATGAGGATATGTATTTTAAATATATCCAAATCAGGGATTTTCTACTCTGTAAGATGAGGATTGTAGAAGTATCACATTCGGACTCTTTAACATGTCTCTACTCAGACAAAGTTAAATCACTTATAAGTCTAAGTTATGGTTATCTGATTGCAAACAAACGAGACGATAGTGGGAATCTAGCGGCTAAATGGTCATCTAGACTGGGAGTTAACATTAACCCTAAACAGATCTCAGCCTCATTATGCCAAATAAACCGGGTAGTTCAATCCTCAAATTTAAGGCTCCAGCTATATCGAACAGTTACTCAGCTATATTATACTCCACAAAGAATAGCTAGTTGGATACATGGTAACCAGACTAACGATCGTACTAAATGTCCGAAATGTGATATGGAAGCAGCAGGTATCGAGCATATGTTGGTTTTATGTCCGAAGCTATCTATATTTTGGAAAGGGATAACTGATGCTCTGTTGAGGAAAAGAATTAATACTCCGCCGATATCGCCACAGCTGATCCTACTTGATATTCAAGACAATCTTAGTCAGTATAAGGATCTATTAACAATTGTATATGCATGTGCTAGGCTAGTTATAGCTAGATCTTGGATCTTAAAAGATCCTCCAAGCGTAATGGAATGGTGGAGCTTGATAAACGAAATTAATGTTATGGAACTTTCCTTAGCAAGACTTAGAGGACCCAATGCCTTGAAAAAGAAAGAAAAAATTTGGGGACCCTTTTTTTTTAACTGTAATTATGTTCAGAGACCAGTGTTAAATCTGTTGTCCCAACTATGGTTTGCTAAAAAGTGCTTTTGAAACTATATATGTCTATTCCCTGCTTTAGCTGTTAAAGGAGAAATTGTATTTTCTTTTTTTTTCTCTTGTTGTATTTAAATTTGATGAAGATGTTCTTCCTGCAATAATAAACATTTAAAAAAAAAAAAAAGAAATGAAGAAGTATATGGGAGTTTGACAAAAAACAGTATCACCGTGATATGAAAAAAGATATATATGATATACTGTATCAGGCAGAGGGTATGTGTTTAAGATGTTAGTATAGTTGAAAATTACCATGAGTAATGCCTTTAAAAATGACAATGTTTTAAATGTCTAAGGGTCATGTGCAGAACAGACAGATCTGTTATTTGCATTCTGGGAACTGTAGTACATTAAGTGCCAGATGTAGGTAAATGCTATTTACCGATTCTTAAGTACCGAATTTTACCGATTCGGTATTTAAGAATAGGTAAATAGTATGTAGGTAATTTTTCGGGAAATATCACCGAATCGGTAAAATTCAGTATTTACCGATTCGGTATTTACCGAATCGGTAATTCCCATTCATTCCTATGGGCCTGGGGGCCCATAGGAATGAATGAGAATTACCGAATCGGTGAATACCGATTCGGTAAATGGGGAACACTTACAAGGGTGGCAGGGTGTCACATTGACACCCTGTTGCACCCCTGGATAGTGCATGGGTGCACATGTGGCACACATACATGTCTGCCACATCGTAGTTTTGTAAAAGCAAAAAATTGCTTTTTCAAAGGTTTTCTTTATTTACCACCAACTTGTAGTTGGTGGTAAATAACGAATCCTTAACTGAGGAATGCACTCACTTGAGTGCCCTCTACATTACGGATTCGGTAATTTACCGAATCGGTAAGTTAAGAAATCGGTAATTTACCGATTCCTTAAGTCACGGATTCGGTAAAATACCGAATGCTACAAAAATGCCACCTACATTCCAAATGCCAAATACCGGTCGGTAACGGCCAAAATTCGGTAATTTCAGCCGTTACCGAACGGTATTGGGTGACCTACATCTGGCCCATAGTCACATAGTTAAATAGGAGTAGTGTAGTCACGAAAAAAGCATAAGAAAATGTGCTGTGCCTGTATTTAAATTAAAAAGTAGTAATACTTGTTAGGTATATATTAGGGAGTGTTTTTCAATTAGGTTTTGAACTTATATAACCAGTTTGCATATGTTTAGAGGGTGAGATATGATTCTTTAGTTGCAGCTAGTTATATGTACGATTTGGCTGTTGAGTTTACTTAAAGATGCATACAACTATATATTTTTGGAAAGATGGCCTGAAGGTATATATCTATTTTGAAATCAAATATATGTTTACATGGTGATACATGTTCTTCAAGGCTATTGAAAATGCCCTGTATATAGTGAGGGTGGTGCATTTCTTTCAACATGAGGGGCCCTATACACAAACTTTATGACTTTTGGTATTCACAAAGGGCATTTACTACTTGTAAAGGCCCTTTGTGAATATTGAAAGTCTAACTGTACATCTTTCAGTATTCAGAAAGGGCATTTACAACTAGTAAATGCCCTTTGTGAATACCGAAAGTCGTGAATTTAGACTTTCGTCTCACTTTTCCTTTGTGAATTGGACCACTCTGTGTAAAATTGGGAATGGTTAATAGTGCAGAATGTCTTTTGAAAGTTTGTGTCCTAGCTTCACTTGGCATGTAACTTTTCTTTGAGAAATGCTAAATATTTGTCTTAAAGGCACAAGAAATATTTGTGAAATGATGTAGGAATGCCATAAAGAAAAGGTTTTGTGCTTTCAAAAGGTGAGAATTGTTGTTTTCAGTTTTAGGAAACTTACTGATGCATGTGCACGTATCAGAGCAATGTATACTCTTAGAGAGGCATGAATGGAATTATATATCATGTGTAATATCTAGACATATTCAATCACCCAGCACTATACATGCACTCTTCCGATCACAAAGGCACTACTTATGTACTCATGGAACTTTGCAGTCAAATGTTGAAGTTGAGATTAGGCCTCTGAAGAGACTCTCTGCCCGGTGTTGTTGCGGCTGCATTGAAGTTGAGGGTCATTCAGCCTCACATTGCCTTTTTGCTACTTTTAGATTATTGCCATGGCATGTTTTTAGATGTGAAGCATGGACGTAGTCCCGCAAGAATATTTTTTATTTGTACCCCTTGACAATGTCTTGTCACATATTGTGCATTGCACAATTTTAACAGTAAAAATGTGTAAACCAACCAAATGTCTTTATTTGATAGTTATGTTCTATTTATAAGTTCCGATGATGAAAGTTATTTTTTAAAACAGTTGTTTTTTACAAATGTGTTGCTAAAAAAAGTAAAACCATTATGTTACTAAACAGCTAGACTCAAACTTTCTGTATAATATGTCTATATTTCAGTTTTACACTTTGTCATTTGTATATGCGACTACTGACGTAATTGCGACTTCTGGTATTGCTATGGAGAAGGAAAATGCATTTTTTTATGTAGTTATTTTGCCAAATGAATACTAAGGGGAAATATAAATTAGTATCCTATTAAATAGCTACACTGAAACTTCATGTAAAATATGTCTATATACGTATTTTACACTTTGTCAAAAACACTCGTTGTTTACAGAGCATCCTTGGCAATTGCACTCATAGAATCACACAGGCACTACCTATGCAATCACACAATCACCCAGGTACTGCTCATGCACATACGTAATTACCCAGACATTAAACACTCACTCACAGACCAATACAGCTACACACACAACCAGTTACCAACTTACAAAGCCACTCACACAGTCACTCTCAAAGTTTACTGGTTACAGGTAGGAAATAAAATTTAAAATACCTTTGAAATTCACTGAAAAAAACAAAGGTTATAGGGACATTATAGTTAGAAATTAGCATTTAAAAAACCTTAAAATTAAGTGAAAAAAGCCAAAGGTTACAGGGACGTCATAGTTAGGCTCACGTTTCACTCATACAAAACCAGAAAAATTCAGCAGTTAACTCGCGCCCCCACAATGCACTACTTATGACCTCACATATTACACCACTCATGACATGGTCAGTGACATAACTGATAACATCACTCATGACATCTCAAATGAAATCACTCATGACATCACTGATGACATCATCCACAGAATCGCTGTGGCACCCACTCATCCCACAATAGAACATTTCATACACCCACTCCAACTTCTACACCAGCATTCTCAAAACCATTGACTCACCTATACCAGTACTTATACACCCACTCACTGATTCATAGGTGTACACACACATCCACTCAGTTACCCATTCAGCCATTCATACACCAACTAACTCACTTATACAGCCACTGATTTATCCATTCATACACCCATACAGCCACTCACACATAGTCAGTCACTCATATAGCTACTCACACACCTACTCACTCACTTATAGAGTCAAACACACAGCCATTTACTCAACTATACAGTTAAAGACACACATACTAATTTATTCATACAGATACTAACACATACTCCCTCAACTATACAATCACTGAGACAAGCACAAACTCACCCACACAGCCACTCTCACAATCACTTAGTCACACATACATTCACTCATATACTCTATTATTTACCTATACTGCCTTTCACATATGCAGTTACTCACCCATATACCACTGACAAATCCATCTAGTCACTGACACAGCCATACACACACTCACTCACCCATACAGCCCCTTACACACACACACTCTCCAATAGAGCCACTGACTCACCCACTTACTCATCCATTTAGGCAGTTACACATCCCCTCACCCACCCACATAGACATTGAGACACCCATACATGCACTCAGACAACCAATCACTCACCCATACAGAAACTCATGTACCCACTCACACACCTATACAACCACTTAGACACCAAGTGACAGACAGATCCAGACATTCAAACAGGTTATTCACCCATACATTCACCCACTGAATCATCCATACAGGTACTCACACACACACTGATTCACCAATATACCTTGGTATATATATATTTAGCACTCATATTTTTTTTTAAAACACTCACAGTCACTGGATGATGTTATCAGTGATGCCATTTGAGATTTCATCAGTGATGTCACTGACCATGTCATACGTGATGTAATATGTGAGGTCATAAGCATTGCATTGCGGAGGCGAGTTATAGTTAGCTCAGCTATCTATAACTGCTGAAGTTCACTTATGTTGTACGAGTGAAACTTGAGCCTAACTATAACGTCTCTGTAATCTTTGTTTTTTTCAGTGAGTAAATATATATATATATATATATATATATATATATATATATATATATATATATATATATATATATATATATATATATATATATATTGCAGTACTCCATCCACCAGTAATCCAATGACACACAACGGATTAGGATAGACACGCGGACCCAATTTTCTTCTGTGCTTATTTATTCAAGATTTTTGCCCTGCATCCCATGCCGCCATGACGCGTTTCGGTCCGACCTGGACCTTGATCACATGACGCGTTACTCCTGGATAGGCGCCAAATTTAAAGTGCACAATACCAAAATTGAAAACAGCTGTGTATTAACAAGTATAGAGCTGGAAAACAGACTATAGAGTACAATTGCCGCATAAAATGCTACATATTGACGAATTGTGGCAACCCAAAATTGTACATATTTAAAATCCTAATGTTGGTATATCATTAGTGTAGAAAGCCAAGTACATAATAATTTACATATGCGTTGGAAAAAATTCTTTAAATAACTCATTGTTTATCTAAAAAGTTCTAACTGTACAAATACAGGATTTATAGTAGCCACACAGACTAAGTACTCAATTTATGGTCCGTACATTCTTAGTGGAGAAGTGACCGTAATATACCCCACATATTGTGTATATAGAATCACGGTCCATTCTATTTATGCCCACTTGGGCTGAATTCCTCGTCATCCAGAGTACTCTTGCAGCACATTTTACAGGCCCCATCAAACAGGTTCTCTAGGCTGTTCACTGCCCCTTTGTAACTCAGTTGAAGAAGGGTTATTGGAAGTATTTTCCCCTTCCAGGTATCACACTTAGCTGATTTGAGTTAATCCACCTATGCGCTAATAGGCACTAGTCTGATATTCTCCAGCATAGGTTTGTGCAACTGAAAACAGGGACACCAGTACGCCGTGCATTTTTGCTGGTGAATAGCTCACTGATTGATAATTTTTATCATAATTAGAGGGGCCATTGAATACAATAGAGAGAACGGAATGCAATGGGAACGAATGTTTAGTGCATCAGTGCCTACACTTTGAAAGCACATCAATTGGGGAAAAAAAAAATTCGTTTTTATTTAAACTACAATTTTGAGTGCCATGCTCTAACTCAACCGTATAATTATAATTTGTATTTTATTGTTATTTTGATTTACCAAATTTTGAAACTGCAATGTCATTGAGTACAGCCATACATCATTTTTCTATGTCTATGGCTGACTTTCGGTTGCTATAGCAACCAAGGGAGAATTCACTTGTATATATGTTGAAGTAATGTAGCAGTGCTTGGAATGCAGTGAACAAGGCGGTTGTACCGCCGAAACGGGTCTGACCTTGCTAATGGAATAAAAAGCTACCTGTGCCTCAAAGAATCACGGAGTCGGTGCCTATTTTGCGTACGCTGTCAGGATGGTGAAATATATAAATATATATATATATATACATATACACATCAGGATAAGTTTAACTTATCAAGCATATTATGCACGTCTCAGCACATTCAGTTTTGCTGCTAAAGTAATAAAGCTTGCTTTGAAAATGTTTAGGCCTTGCACTGATAGGTATATATGTTATACCTTGCACGTGCCTCTTTACTATATTAATTTTACATTTGAATAAACAGCCCTTTTACCTCCAACACCTTGTGTGCCTCATTCTGACCTGGATATCCAGCATATACCTGAATCACAACCGCTCAAAGAAAGAAGTATTTTTATTTGCTAAGATAAACAAGCAGCAACTGTGACATGAATCTTGGCTTTGAATCCCAGTTTTCTACAAATATGAGATAAATTGGATTTACCCTGCACAAAAACCTCACTCCCAAGGAACATATTGTCAAGAAAACAAAGACGACCTTGTTCCGGCTCTCTCTACTAAAGAAAATAAAACCATTCCTCCTAGAAATCCACACCAGAACAGATGTTCAAGACATCATTATTTAGCATCTTGATGCTGGTAATACCCTGCTCCATGGCCTCCAGGACTCCACACTTTCGTCCCTAAGGCGCACCCTACACTTAGTAAAACTTATCATCCATAGCATGCAAAATTATGACCACACCACCCCCATCTTGATTGAAATCCACTGGCTTCCCTTGCTGGCTTTCACCATCTTCAAGGACAGCTGCATTATTTACCAATCCATCACAACCAGCATACCTACCTGACTATCTGACTGACAAGTTCACCACCTCCATTGGCTCCCAGCACGCCCACAGCCAGGGCATAATCTGAAGGTACACAAAGAAGTGTAAAAAAGAAAAAAGCAAGGCAGCAAGCCTTCTCCATCTATGCAGCTAGGATTTGGAACATGATCCCTTATTACAAGATGCACCTCTGCAAAGAACACTACATCACAAAGCAGTATCAATCAACTTCTGCTTCCAGGACCCCTCTACCTCTTCAATCATTTCTTGATTGCAATTTAGCCTTTTTCTCCGTATCGTGCTTCGGTGCCTTTTGGCTTGGTTTGTGCTATTCAAATTCCATACTCATGCATACAATATATATAGATACATTATTTAACATTACATTTGAACACACCAATACCACATAAATAGTTAACAATATTTGCACGATAAAGTACATTTTGCATAAATTTCAAGTTTAGACAGATTTTAAAAAAAATATCCTGTACAAAAAAAAACCTTGCACGTCACACATCAAGTAGGCATTTTTAGGCGTTTTCAACTTCTTTTTAAGTGGGGGAGGGTCTAGTACCTACTTATGAACCCACTCATGTGTATTTGAAGATAGAAGCAGGTCTTGTGCTAAAAGGTGATTCTTACAGGTGTAAGAAAAATAATAAAAAATGGAACAAAAACCAACACCCAAAACATGTGTGGGAAAAGTGTATGTATGTGGTGACCTAAAAACTACTAACTGGGTAAGGTACACATCTAAACATATGTGTTCCATATAGATCCCCATCAAGGGAGGAGAGCTTCTTTCTCACGTGCACTACAAAACGTAAACATTAGTTAAATACCCTGCACTTGTCTTTAATTTGCTGTGCCCACACTCATAATTAAAACCATGCCACATTTAGACCATTTAAGCTGAATGGCTGACATGTTTCATTGCCACTTCACTTTTTTCAGCAAATTCATCAGGGCACGCGACCCCATTCCACCTTTAAAATGCACCGGACCTGCAGGTTAAAAGAAATAAGAGGGGACAAAATATAGCATAGAGAATGCCAAGAGTAGAGCAAGAAAACAATTTTTTCCAGTAAGCTGTAACATTCTTTCACACAAAGGTTATTTCACATAATGTATGTTATAGTTACCATGTGGCTCCCAGATGGACGCCTACGCAGGCCACATGCAGGACCAAAGGTAAAAGTCTTCACTCATTTGGCTATAAAATTAAATGCAAATGCAAGGTTTAGAGCTTAACGGCCCATGTTTATCATTGGAAAGTTGCTCAGTGACAGGTAAAAGAAAAAAAGAAAAGGGAGGGGGTTCTTTTGCACATTAACTCACTCACTATTCTTTATCGACAGGGTGCCTGCCCTTCCATTCTGTGCTTTCTGTCCACACCGTGGGGCACAATGATGTGCCCTCCCAATTGGTGCTCATCATGCCCCCGGGAAAACATTCAAACAAATTTGTGGTTACCATCCACATCCCAGGGCACATTAAATATGCCTGTCACATTCAAATTAGTGTCTTGAACCACAACTCACATACAAAACAATCATTTTAGTAGACCCTGGAGTACACTGATCTGCTTTGTCAACATTCATATCAACTTGATGTGTAAAGTGCAATAGGAGCTTTTTGTATTGGAAATTGTTGTTGAGTGATGGGCATCTTTGATGCCGGTATCTCCCTCTAAGGCTCCTTTTTGTTGAATAATAGGTGGAACGGCAGCTCAGCCCTGAGAGCATTTAAATCCTTTTGGAAATATAGAAATATTTGGGTGAACAGCTTTGCATAGAGATGCAATTGTATACATCACCCACTATATAGGACTGCTGTTCGTCTTGATATATGGAGTCATTATTCCTCTATACCTGTCTGGGTGTGTCCACTTTTATTTTCCTCTATTATAAACATTTACCTGAGTGTTAGACACGATTTGGGCTATTGTTTTGAGAGAAGGGGAATGGCAGATGGATAGAAACTGCCTGGCCTTCACAAATGTACAGATTGCACACATTCTATCTGGGCCCTCTTTACTACCTGATACCCCTCTTTTAGCAGGGACTACAGTAAGAGAAGAGTGGGAGTAGCTGGCTAATTCTAGGAAACGCCGGGTACGGAATGCATTACATATGGCGTTGATGACAGGATATTTACGTGTAAAAGCAGCCCTTGAAAGCCTCCTTGTGAGGATTAAACCTATGAACGTTTTGGAAGATAGGCAATTTCGCCTTGATTGGAATTACTTGCCAATAAATGCACCAGAGACTGGTTAATTCTTATTATAAATACCGCCAAATGGATAAGTGAAGAACTGCTGCTGGAGATCCTCGACCTAGAAGAAACCTTGAAGGGGGATGCAGCTATTAAGGAAGGAACAACTAATGTGTACTCAAAGCGACCTCTTTGAGTGCAACACATATATGGCGAATCACAAGATAAGGGGCCTCAAGAGAAATTTAGATAGATGCTTCCAAGGATGGACTTTCCCCTATGTAGAAGAGAAATACTATCAAACAGAGACTGATTTCTGATTTCAGAAAAGACGGACCCCATATAATTGGACTTTTGATAACACAAGTAGTGAGGGGGAGGAATTGGCAGAGCACCCTTCTCCCTCTAACAACACTGGGTTACACTTTGGCCCACAAACCAGACAGGGAGATGACTTAGGCAAGCTCCTGAGGACGTTTTTAGGTCAAGACCAGCGTGGGAACTGCCGGGGAGGCTGACAGAGAGGCAGGGGGTATGGCAGATAGGACCAACCATGGCAGACCAACTCCTCGCAAAAAACACGCAGCAGGGGATGTAGGCCTCAGTAAAGGATTCCATTGTTGTTAACCGGTCCAACTATACTCTCTCAGTTCCAGAGCTACTGGTCCTTAAGAAGGACCTAGGATTAGTTTCAACACCACAGCATGATCCTTTTAAATGCAGGACATAGATTATTTCAAACAATGCAGAGAATCCACCTGTACAAGTTTCATGAGGGCAAATCAGAGGATCCTCCATCTGTGTTCTCTACTGATCCACATAGACCATCATATTTTTGCCCTCTGGGTTCCACTATGGGCCCAGAGGTCACAGTTTTCGAACAGCGTGTACCTTATGAGATCACTGCACTTGAGCAATCTATACAACTCCTCTCTTTTCATAATATGACAAGAGCCAATTGGGTAGCCATTAAATAGCTCCAGACAATGAGAATATAATAATAAAAGTGGCAAAAAAGGAGGTGCAAATGTTGTGCCTAACACCCAGGATTATGAAGCAGAGGTGCAGAGACTTCTCAAGGTACGCACTAACTATGTACCGCTGATTAGGGACCCCACAAATGAGCTTTAGGGCATCATAAGAAGTGTGGTAGAGGAGGCTAAGGACAAAAAGTGGATTACCACCAAGGAAGCATATCTCCTTATAATTCCTGCACCTAGGACTCTGACATGTTACATCTTGCTGAAAATACACAAAGTACAATGTCCACCACTGGGATGACCAATGGTCTCTGGTATACAGTACTTATTAGAACCTCTGTCCCAATTTGCAGACTTTTTCCTGAGAGAGATGGTGATCAATAAGTCCTCCTTTATACGGGACACCACTGACATTTTGAATATCTTGGAGGACATTGATTATGATCCTAAAACACGGTTCTTGGTAACCATTGACATAGAGTTGCTTTATACCAGCATTTCCTAAGATGCCACACTGGTGGCAGCAGCGCATGTGCTTGGGACCCAAGAATGGCTTTATGACATACCCCTAATCATTTGTCCTCAAATGTATTGAACTGGCCTTGACTAGGAGTTTCTTTTGTTACCCAGATCACTTGTTCTTACATATCTCTATGACTTCGATGAGGGCAACCTTTGCCCCAGGAGTCTAGCCTGCATTTATGTGGGACAATTTGAACACAAGTATATCCATCACGCTATTAAACTTTTTCTTCAGCACATCCGTCTTTGGAAAAGGTACATAGATGATGTACTATGTATTTGGTCAGGGACATAGGAGACCGCCATGCAGTTTCTTCATTGGATCAATTGAGTCAATATGAGTATACACTTCACATCGTCCATTAACAGAAACATGGCAGTATACTAAGATCTATACATCTTAGCAAAAGTTCACAGGCTACACACTGTGGTTCACCAAAAGCCTTCAGGTATACACTTCCTCCTACATTACTCATCTTCTTGAAAAAACTAGAAGAACCAACAGCTCCTGTATTCCAGTGGCATCAATGTTTGACCTCCTGTTGAAGAAGATGAGACAGATTATACTAAAAAACTGGCATTTTCTGGATGTGGGTCAATACAAAATGCCACAGCGGAGATTTGCTTTTAAGAGGGCAAGTAGTTTGAGGAATCGCCTTGTCCATTTTTGTCAGATTTGTCAACCCAAACGGGATACTACTGTACCCACTGGCCATTTTGCTTGTGGAGGATACACACTTTGTAGTCTAACACAGGCATCCAGGAGTGTGGTTCTGAATGATGATCGCACATGGTTCCAAAACAGGTTCAGCAATTGTAATGCAAATTAAGTTATATACCGGCTGACCTGTAGTTGTGGCAACAATACATTGACCTAACCTCTAGGAACGTTCAAATCAGAATCCAGGAACATATTAGTACCTTAAAAGCAGGGAAACTTACAACACGATTGGTCAGACACTTCCAAGAGATGGGACATGGACTGAGAGACTTTAGGAGCCACCATTGCAGCTTACATGGACTGACCATGCCTTAATCGAGTTTGCGATTAAAAGCCATGAAGTAGAATATAGGGGTCAACATCAAGACATCAGTAGGACCCGCAGGCAATGGCAGAAGGTTTCCCCAGAGAACTTTCACGCTTCTCGAAATAAACCCTTAGACAGTCTAGAAGAAGCGCTTATAAATTATAACCTAGCATGAACTCAAACCATTGACTATCTTGCACCAGCGAAACGCTCCCCTACGCATCCAAAGCGCCAAAAGGCTATCTGATATACACCTCATCTACTTACACAAACAAAACTATGTAGGAAACATGAGAGGAAATGGCGTATCTCCCCAAGGAAAGTGATAAAAACCAGTTTTTAGCCTCTTTGTCGAGTTACCATAATAGCATCAAGCTCGCACAAAGGAATCACATTTCCACCCAACTTACCTTGGCTGGTAATGCGCCGAAGCTTTTATATAACATTCTTCAGCAATTTATAAACCCTAAGGCTTGTAAAAATGCAGAAGCTCCTACACAATCACTCTGCAATACAATTGCATCAGATTTTTCACAAAAAATCGAATCAATTTATGATAGTATCATCTCCTTGGGTAGCTCACATCAATTGCCTATGGCAATGGATGCACCAGGATTGACTCCTTCCACTCTACTTGAGAATTTTCCTCCACTTACTATTACAGATGTAAGGTTCTAATGCACCCAGTGAAGTCTGGATCTCCTTTCAACTTGATCCCGGCTAGAATAGTTAGCACTCTTATTCCTCAACTTACACCACTATTTGAACATCTTTTGAACCTATCATTGGAAGAAGGTTATGTTCCATCGGAACGGAAAGCAGCACAGATAATGCCTATTCGAAAGAACACGAATGCCCCTCTGACCGACCTGACCAATCTCCGTCCCATTTCACTCCTGCCACTTCTGAGTAAAGTATTAGAGAGACATGTCAACAAATACCTCTCTACCTTTGTCGAATCTTTAGCAAGCCGAGACTCTTCTCAGTCAGGTTTTAGTCCCAAATATAGCACCGAATCAGCCCTGCCAGGGGTCACAAATAACATCAGAATGACCCCTAGACAAGGGCCATTCTATGATTCTGGTGCTATTGGACCTATCCGCTGCATTCAGTACTGTCTCCCATCAAATAATACTGAGAAGGCTTAAAGAAATGGGACTAAGGGACTCAGCCCTTCGCTGGATGACAAGTTTTCTATCTGGTCGGACTCAGGCGGTTAATCTAGGTCTGTATCGTTCGGCACCCATAGAACTTACCAAGGTAGTTCCACAGGGCTCCTGTTTGAGCCAGACCCTATTTAACATCTATATGGCTCCCTTAGCTAATGTTCTAAGAAAGTATGGGTTTGTTCCAATATCATATGCCGACGATACACAGCTGCTCTTCCCCTTCGATGAACTTACTCCCACTATCCAGTAGACCTTCTCTCTGTGCATGAATGCCATCTCACAATGGACGAGGAGCAAATTTCTTCAATGTAATGTTGGGAAAACTGAGCTCCTACTTTTTGGGGAGGCTCCTATTTTATGGTCCCCTAATTAGTGGCCCATTAATCTTGGAAAGCCCCCTGCTCCAAAAACTTCTGTTAAAAACTTGTGTGTTCGGTTAGACCAGGCTCTCACTTTCAACAGCCGTGGCCCGTGGAGGGAGTTCGGTGGGGCAGGGAGGCGGTGCGGGGATGGGCAGGGTGGACAGTGGTAAACAACGGAATATGGATAATTGCAGGTAAGTAAAGAATTTAATAAATAAAATGAATTTCGTAGCGCACCATGCATCAAAAAATATGATGCAGCGTGCGCTACGAAATCTGTTTCATTTATTAAATTCTTTACTTACCTGCAATTATCCATATTCTGTTGTTTACCACTGTCCACCCTGCCCCTCCCCCGCACCGCCTCCCTGCCCCACCGAACTCCCTCCATGGGCCGCGGCTGACTTTCAAAGAGCATGTTGGTCAGACAGTTGGTGCATGTTTTCATACTCTGGGCCTACTCCGACGAGTCTTTCCTTTACTTCCAGACTCTGTTCGAAAAACTCTGACTCAGGCACTTATACTTAGCCGCCTAGACTATTGAAACAGTTTGCTGCTTTCTGCTAACGAAACTTCAAATAACATACTACAAGTGGTCCAGAACACAGCGGCACGACTGGTCTTGAACATGCCACCTAGATCAGCTTCCCGTCCTCTCCTTCTAAAACTCCACTGGCTCCCAATACGCCAATGGATAAAGTTCAAAGCACTGCATAACCTTGGCCCCAGCTATCTGTCAGAAAAGTTTACTCCCTATCTTCCCCCGAGAGCTCTGCGCTCCAGTACTAAATATTTGCTGACAGTCCCCAGAATTAGGAGAGTGAGATTGGCGGCAAATCTCTCTCATATCTTGGACCGAAACACTGGAACGACCTCCCCCTTCAACTAAGAGAATGTTCGAATCATCTTGTCTTTAGGAAATTACTTAAAACCTCTCTGTTCTGTTTTTAAAAACCTATAGTCTCCGCATGAACAGCTGATATGCTTCCACAAAAGCGCAGAGATACTCCTTGGAGTCGATTCTGGCGCTATACAAACCTTAAAATATAATACAAATAAATAAATAGGTGGACAATATTGGAAAAGGTGAACACAGGCAGAAGTGGTGCTGATGATATGCTGTTCAGAAAAAAGGTACGCTGGATTTTTGCTGAAAAGATGGACCATGAGGGCCTGAGTGATTTGATCAAATGGCATAAATTATGAAGATAACTTTTTAGTGGGCAGGTGCTCATTTAAAACCACCTCCTTGTTCTAGCTATTGCCTTTTGCTACAGAATGTAGGAAAATGTAATGGGTGCACAATATTACCTCTGGCTCCCACATTAGCAATGGGGATAATACATATGATTATATGACACAGGTATTGCTAAGTTCTGGTTTGATGATGGAGGGCCCTATATATCATCGTATGCTTCTGAACATGATTGGTTAATTTGGTAAACCAACAATACCAAAAGATTAAAGTTTTGTCAATGGCTGTACAGTACATATATCTGGGGAGTTTAAAAGAAGGAATTATGCTTTTGAATAATGAAATGACACTGGGATGAATAGTAGCATCATGACTCAGATCTGGTTTGACACTCTTATATGGAGCACACGCTGATGGATGAAGTCTGCTGTTCTGTCTTCCTGTTGTGCACCTGTAATTTCAAATAGATGGGTGCAGCACTCCGACGTCAGACCGCTCAGGCGCGGAAGACGTTGAGGCCGGTGGTGATTGTTTTTAATTATGATTGTTAACAAAGTAGGTCAGTGGGGCCAAAGGGTTTACTAAAACAATTGTTTTTTATGTGAGTTGTGGGTCAAGACACCGGTCTGAATGTGACAGGCTTATTTAATATACCCTCAGATGTGGATGGTAATTGTAAAAGTGTTGGAATGTTTCCCCTGGGGTATGAAGAGCACCGATTGGGTGGGCATGTCATTCTGCCCCAAGGTGAGGACTGTAAGCATAGTACAGATGGGCAGGTACCCTGTTGATAAAGAATGGTGTTATGATTGTAAACAGAGCAAGTCAGTGAGGCCCAGGGTTTACTAAAATGGTCATTTTGTATTTGAGTTGTGGTTCAAGACAATGGTTTGAATGTGACAGGCATATTTAATGTGCCCCGAGATATGGATGGTAATCGCAAATTTATTTGGAATGTTTACCCAGGGGGATGATGAGCACCAATTGAGAGGGCACGTCATTGTGCCCCGAGGTGCGGACAGCAGGCACAGAAAGGGGAGACAGGCACCCTGTCCATAAAGATTAGAGTGTGGGTTAATGTGCGCAAGAAAAAAATATACATTTTGTTTTACCTTTTACTGAGCAACTTCCCAATGATATACGTGATCTGTTAAGCTCTAAATCTTGCATTTGCATTTAAATTATAGGTGACTGAGTGTATACTTCTCCCTGTGTTCCTGCATGTGGCCTGCGTAGGGGTGCAGCTGGTAGCCACATTGTAACTATAACATACATTATGTGGAGTGACCTTTGGGTGAAAGAATGTTACATCTCTCTGGTAAAATGTGTTCTCTTGTTCTTCTCTTTGCGTTCTCTATGCTATATGTTGTCCCCTCTTATTTTTTCTTTTAGCTAGCAGGTCCAGTGCATTTTAAAGGTGGGTCCTGATTAATTTGTGAAAAGTGAAGTGGCAAAGAAACATGTCGGCCGTTCAGTTTAAAATGGTCTAAAAGTGGTGTGGTTTTAATTATGAGTGCGGGCACTACAAATTAAAGGGAAGTGCAGGGTGCTTTTCTGTAACTCATTTTAAAGTTTTGTAGTGCAATTTTTATAGGAATCTATAGGGAACACATATGTTTAGATGTTTACAACACGCAGTTGTTTTTAGGTCACATACATACATTTTTTCCCACACATGTTTTGAGTGTTGGTTTTCGTTCCTTTTTGGGAATTTGCCAATGATGAGAGAGGGAGCAAATCGATCCGAACCTGCCATTCGCCCCATGGTGGTTGCTTATATAAGACACTCCCTAAACACGCATTTTGTATTATTTTTTTTACATTTGTAAGAATCACATTTTAGTTCATGACCTGCTTCTATCTTCAAATAAACACATGGATAGGCTCATAAGTAGGTACTAGTCCTGTCCCTCGCTTAAAAAGAAGTTGTCGGGAACCCCTAAAGATTCTGACTTAACATGTGGTGTGCAACACAGGCTTTTTCGTATAGGATTTTGTTGTTGAGTGGAGGGCTCCCTTGATGCCTGTTTCCCTCTCTAAGGTTCCTTCTTGATGAATAAGATTTAGTTTGAACACACCTTTTTCGAGGTTGCAAATGGCCCAATGCACAGAATCGGGCCATTTGCGAAAGCAAAAAAGCATTGTTGAATGTACACAAGCCCAACTTGATATTCAGTAACTTATGACCGAGTCACCAAGTGGGTTTGTGATTCGGTATTAGGAAGGGGCGTGTTTAGGGCATCCCTCCCTAATAACAAATCGCAATGGAATGTGTGAATATTTTGCAACCGAAATGTGGTCCCAAAACATTGCATTTTACCACCTACTTTAAGAAGGTGGTAACCAATTCCGCAAATGGACGGGGTCCTTCCCTTTGTAAATGTTTGTAAAAACATTTTTTACGAAGAGGCAGTGCACAAGGATCACTGCCTACTCTTATAAAATGAAAAGAAAACTTTGAATTTTCCTTTTTTTTTTAAAACAAATTATATTTGTCAATTCGCATATATCTTGAAGAGCTCTGCTCACCAGAGTCATCTGCCAAAGCATCTTCAATACATCCATGACAGCAAACGACTTTTGATTTTTCCCTTTCCCCCGTAAGCAACAATACAATACATAGGAGCATTGAACGATAACGCATCCCACCCCCAAATCCCCCCTCCCACTCCCTTCCCCCCAAAGATCACACTAGTCCATACCACCTTGTCCACCGCAATAAAAGGAAGATACTCAAAAGGTCCTGATCCAGGCCCGCCACTCCCCTTGCTCCTTCCCTCCCCCTTACACAGGATCCTCGGCTTAAACCGGCAGCAAAGGCTCCTCTATCGCCAGGGGTTCCAGCCAGAGGCCCCGATACTCCGCCCATCGGTTCCATATTTTATAGTGTTTGCGCAGGCACCCCTGGCCACAAATATGGGTTGTTCCAGACCCATGCAAAAGTCCAGGCCATTTTTTCAAGCTGCCACCGATGGAGCCCTCGTTGCCTTCCAGGCTTTAGCTATGTCTCGTTTCACCAGGGTAAGGCCAAGGAGCAAAAGGTGTAATTTTTAGGCATTGCCCCCCACCACCTCCATAACATGCAGCAGGGCCAGCTGTGGTGTGCGGGTGAGCTCCCAGCCCAGAACTTCAGACAGACAAGTAAATATCCCCCTCCAGAAGCGATCCAGTGATGTGCACTGCCAAACTGTATGAATAAATGTACCCTCTGCCCGGCCACAGCGCAGAGATTCCGGGGAGGTGATCATCCCCGCACGCCACAATCGCGTCCTAGTAAAGTATACCCTGTGAAGGTATTTGAATTGGACTAGGCGAAGCCGCATCGCTATGGCCACCCCCCGCGGAGCTGCCATGGCCTCGGTCCAGTCCTCCTCGTCCAGGCCACCCACAGCTGCCTCCCAGTCTCTACAGAGTTTCTGAAGTGTAGGGGAGCAATGTGTGACCAAAGACTGATAAATACCCGAAATCTTTTTTCCTTTAAGTCCCCCATAAATATTTTAGCTTCAATGGGGCTAAACTAAGGAATGGACTCCAGACCCTGCAGGCTAGGAGATAGCGCATGGCGCAGCTGTGGGTAGCGATAGAATTTTGCCTGGGGCATATGGAACTCCTCCTGGAGATCCCAGAAGGATTTAAGTGTCGTGTCCCTCAGTACATTGACCAGGGTGGAGATACCAATGGTGTCCCATCCCCGAAACCCTGGAAGGGCCGCCAAGTGGGGCAGGCGCCCATTGTTCCACAGTGGAGTCTCCCGGGTCAGGACGCCCCATCCAGCCCACGCGCAGTAGCGCCTGCCTCCAGACCATGAACACCACCTGTGTAACTGACGGCAGCGCACTCCGCCGCTGCGCCGAATACACAATTGTGTGCAGTGTGTGATGACCCATAAGGTAGCGTTCCAGTGCATATGCCGGGTCCTTCCTATCCCCATACCACCACTCTTTGAGGACCAGTAGATGCGAGGCCTGATAATATGAGAGGAGATCTGGGGATACCAGCCCCCCACAGTAGGTGGATAAGAAGCATGTTCGTATGGCCACTCGCACCCTCCCTCCCTCCCTCCCACAGAAACTGCCCCAGAACAGAATTCACCAGTCAGAACCATCTAGGCAGGATTTGGTATGGGTGATTCTGGAGCTGGGAGAGAAGTCCGGGGAGCGGTACCATTTTAAAGATCGCCGATCCACCAAACAGTGTCAGGGGCAAACGGGACCAGGACTTAATGTCAACTTGCAGCGTTCCCACACAGGTGCCATGTTACGCTTCCAGGCAATGGCCGGTACATCAGAGAGTACCACCCTCAGATATTTCAACCCACCCGCAGCCGACTGAACCGCGGTTGCCCATGCGCCCACACTCGTCTACCCATCCAGCGCCCACAATGTGGATTTGTGGGGATTCATGTAAAGACCCGATGTTTCCCTGAAGATCTGCATTATACGCTGAAGCAGTGGCCCCGCTCTGTCTACTGCCGTCAGGAAGAATAGAACGCATCCGTATCCGCATACAACGCTATTCTATCGGAGAGGCCCGTGGCCCATTCAAACCCCCGTACCTAGGCATCCATGTGCACCCAGGCCGCCAAGGGCTCCATGGCCAAGGCGAACAGATACGGCGACAGGGGACAACCCTGCTGCGTGGCCCTCTGAATAGCAAAGGTGGAGGAGGCGGCGCATGCAACTTGCACCGACGCTGTCAGGCCTGTATATAGGAGCTTCACATAGGAAAGAAATCGCGGGCCCAGGTTGAGTCTAGGAAGCAGAGCAAACAGGTAGACCCAGCTCAGGGAATCAAACGCCCTGTCCATGTCTGGCAACAGTAATGCCGCCGGTTCCTCAATTTGTTGAATCGCCGCAACTGCCACTTGCGCCCTTCTGATATTGTGCCGGGTCGCCCGCTGGGGCATAAACCCCGCCTGATCGGGGTGCATAAGCGACACAATATGGGGATTTCAGTCAATTGGCCAGCGCCTTTGCCAGGATTTTTTTCCTCCACATTTAAGAGGGAGATGGGGCGATAAGAGGCATGGTGGTCCGAGGCACGCCCGGGCTTATGGAACACCACTACTTCCGCGTGTCTCCAATCCGGGGGAAGCACACCCTTGTCCTGAGCCTCCTCCACCACAGCTCAGTAATGTTGGGCCAATTGCACGTTGTACCGCCGAAAAAACTCGCTCGGAAACCCGTTGGGTCTGGGCGCCCTCCTGGGATTCAGTTCTCCCAGGGCCATTCCCAGTTCCTTGTCCGACGAGGGGGCCTCCAGCTGATTCCGCTGCTCGTCCGACAGCGCCTTTGGTGACAAATCTGTAATAAATTTCTTGACTGTGGCAGCCGCCAGACATTCCCGGGGGGCAAAGAGGTCCGTGAAATATGTAGCAAAACTCTCCGCAATAGCAGGAGGATCCGTAATCGAGGTCCCCGCCGGATCCAATATTCCCGTTAGGGCCTCGGCATGAAAGGTGCCCTGACAATGGCGATGTAACATCTTACTTGTCCCCCCATTAGTACACTCTGCTGCGCGTTGCCAGCCAGACCTGACGTGCCTCATCCTTCAGCAGAGCTGCACACTCCTTTTGGGCCAAAAGCAATTGTCTCACTCCCAGTTCACTCCCTGACTCACGGTTCTGCCGCTCAAGCATCTCTATGTTCGTCTCAGCATGAGTCAGTTCCTCCCTACGCTGCCTGCGAGCCGCCACGCACCAAGAAATGTCCACCCCTCGCAGAATGGGCTTCAACACCTCCCACAAAGTGGCAGCACTGGACACGGATCCCACATTCCGAGTCAGATACTGAGCAATAGATTCTCCCATATGGGCGGTATATTCCGCGTTCTGAAGATTCCACACCGCTAGGCGCCACCGAAACAGCTGCCTTTCCCTGCCATTATCCAACTCTATGAACACGGGGGAGTGGTACGAGAGACCCCGAGGCAGTATCACCGCCGCCACCACCCTACTTGCCATTGCCCGGGGAACAAATATATAATCCAGTCTAGAGAAGGATTTGTGGACTGCTGAGAGGTAGGTGTAGCCCGAGCCACGCCATGTGCACACCGCCATGTGTTGACCCAATTCATTCACATCACCAGAGCATGCAGTTTAGTCTGTACAACACTCTTGGAACCGTTCCCAACCCCGTCCTGTCCTGAGCCACCTTCATAACATTGTTCAAGTCCCCGCCCACCACCGAGATCAGGCATATCGGCCCACAGGGATCGCAGCTGCTCGATTAAATTCCACTGCAAAGGAGGTGGGGCGTATACACTACCCAAATCCCGACCCTCCCCGGACAAACAAGTAGCGCCCCTGCCTGTCGGTCCATTGCTGCTCATGCGTGTATGGGACCCTGCGATGTATCAGTATGGCCACGCCCTCGGACCCCCTCAGAAAGCCGGCATGGAAAACCTGTTGGAATCCATACCACTGCAGGCAAAGAGCCTTCGTGCCCATAAGATGCGTCTCTTGTAACATAAGAATATCTAACTTCACCCGCTTCGCGTGTTGAAGTATGGCCCCCCGCTTGAACTTGTCTAGAGCCCCTCGAACATTCCAGCTTAGGATACGAAGACTACCCTGCGTCCCATGCCCACCTCCAGACATTCTAACCATTAGGGGTTGCATCATCGTTCAACACGATACTGAGCCTCTGTGGAGTGTGTTTAGCCTGTATCGGACCTGTACTGCAAGTGCGACCTGAAAACTGAAACAACCCCTTCCCAACAAACCCACCACCCCATACCTCAACCCAAACACTGAAGTTTCTGGCGTGGCTTAGCTGATCCCCGATCCCCAAAAGGGGGAAGGGCACCACCCCAACCAATGGATCCCCAACTCACATCCCATAACCATCTAGCAGGGCTCCCGCCAGCTCACACCTGATGGTAAAATAAGCCCAGTTCAGGACATCCCGGTACTCAACATGTGAAGTTCCGCCGCACCACAGCGGCATCCTCCGTTAAGGTTCCAAGTCTGATTTCCCAGGGCCGGCCCTCCTCTGGAGGCAGCGCTGCAGGACTGTGAGCACCGCCTGGACCTTGACCATCTGTTACCCCTCTGCTGTAGACCACGGGGGCCTCACCGAGCCGTGTCGCTCATGGATGAGTCCGACTCCCTTCCCGGTGGGGTATGAGGCCTCACCTGCACCGTTTCATCCGTTCATCCGAAGACCTCTTCCGGGCTATCAAAGAAATGGGTGCGGGAGCGAAATACCACCCGAAGGCAGGCCGGAAAGAGCAGGGCATATGGAAGTTTGAGCTCTCTCAGCCATGCCTTGGCAGCCATGAACGACTGGCGCTGCTGCTGGACTTGCCGCGTGTAATCAGAGAATATCAGGATACGAGAGTTGTTGAAAAGCAAGGGTTCTTTAGCACGGGCCTGCTTCAAGATAGTGTCCCTGTCCAGATAATTCAATAATTTGGCGATGACAGGCCGCGGGCAGACCCCCACTGGAGGTTTCTGCATTAGTGCCCGATGGGCCCACACCACTACAAAGCACTTTGACAGAGACTCAGGAGGAAGCCAGCCCCCAGCCAGGTCGTGAGGAAGCGCTCCATGTTTCCCTCTTCGCAGCCCTCCGGAAACCCAACGAATTGGAGATTATAGGGTCGGGCCCATTCTTCCCGCATCTTCCGCTCTGAGCGTGAGGCCCTTTTGGACGGTCTCCAGTGCCTCCACCTTTCGTTTCAATTCCGTGACATCGTCCTCCACACCTGAGATATGGGTCTCGGCCTCAAAAATACGAGACCTAACGTTGCGTAAATCCTGCCGCAGCAGCATAAAGTCTGCTCCTACTGCCCCTATTTTGGCGTCCAACATATCCCTGGATTGGGTGATAGCGGCCATAAGGGCCGCATTGTCTAGCACCGCTCCCGGCTGGCCCTCAGAGGCTCCAGTCCCCGCCCCCAGGCCAGTAAACTTGTCAATCGGTCCCTGCTTGGTCGAGCCGCCACCTCCTTTGTCCCTGGTCATGGCTGTGCCTGAGGCTTTCTGGACTGGCCCACCTCCAGACCAAGTGATGCACTAACACAGGTAACAGCAGCTCCTCCCGTGGCCTGACGTGACCTCTGTGTGTACACCAACACGCACCGGGCCCCACAATGCTGTCTCTCCAAACACCACCGGGGCTCAGATCCACCTGGGCCCGTGGGCCTGCTTGTATTGTTCAGCTAGCCCCCAAAGCGATGATTCCACTGATCAGCGGGCAAAGCCCACAGACCCGCACTTCACTCGCAGACCTCGGCGGGCATCCCCAGCGGCCAAGCCCTCACTCCTGTGGCACGTACTATGGACCACCTAAAATAGCAGAGGGCCAGGGTAGTTCCTGGAGCGGGTGATGCGATGCAGGTGGGCGACCCAACCCTCAGGTCCCAGCCTCGCGACCCGATATTGCCGCCGCTCTATGGGGTGAACTCGTGGGACCCCATGTCCTTTCTCCCACCACCGCGCTGAAGGCCCACTAGGCCCAGGGTAATGCCACTGAGGTAAGGGCAGGCAAACCGAGCCGCCGGCCTTTCATCACGCAGTCCCACAGCTCAGCCACTCTCCCGCTATGTCATTCACTGCAGATGGGAGGGGAGTGCGTTGGGTCTTTGCGCAAAGGCCCCAGAGAGTTTGCTAGGTCCAAATGAGGGGGCAGAGCGGCCAATCGCAGCTATGGCAGTCCCCCCACACAGCCCGGCCAGGCCTCCAATCCCTGCTGTGTCACTGAAGGAGGGGGGCCCCAAAACACCACCGCTGCACCAGGACTGCACAGACTCTGCCAAGCGTAATTGAGGGGATGAGGTCAAGTCAGCCTACTGATCCTCCGGTGGCTCCCCGCGCGGCCCGATATTGCCGCCGGCCCCCGCCACAGCGCCAAGGAAGGAGAGCACTCCGAGGAGCAGGTCTGCAACCCCTATCGCCGACCGCCTTGCTCTCGCGCACTTCAGCCCCCGCAGGTCCCAGGAGCTGCAGCCCCCTTCACCGCAGACAATCTGCCTTATCGCTGCAGTCCAGTCCGACCGCCGGGTCCTCCTGTCTCTCCGCGGCAGGCCCGTCCCCCACCGCAGCACCTGGACGCACTCCACCTTCAGATGCGCCCACCGGCCAGGCCTAGCCCCACGCTCAGCCCCGGATCTCCCTCAGAGGCGCCGCTTCCAGCTCTCAGAGCCCTCCTCACTCAGCCAGGCCTCTCCCCGCCGCAGCTGAATCTTGGCTCCACGGCTGCTCTCGGCTCCTAGATTACACCAGTCGACAGAGGAGCCGGTACTGCACCACAAACACACTGATTACAGTCTTAAACAGACCGGGATGCCAGGATTAACGTCGGATATATGGCGGGCTGGACGGAGCCGACTCAGAGCACGTCCGCCATGCTGGCTTACCAAGCCATGCCCCCTTGAAATTTTCTTTTTAAAACACATCCCATTTTATTATAAGGAAAACAGGCTGCATTTTAAAAAAACATTGCTTTAGTGAAAAGCAATCACAGACATGATGGTCTGCTGATCCCAGTAGGCCACTACCCCTTTGATTTTTGAGATTCCCATTGGGTCGCAAACCAAGACTTACCTGATGAATATTAATGAGGTAGGTCTATTGGTGACACACTGGGAATTTCAAAATGTGTCAAAGACAGATTTGTACATTGATGTTGGCATTTACCAAATAGTGAATCGCAAAAATTCACTATTTGGTAATCGCAAACCGTTTCCTATGTACATCTGGCCCTAAGATTTCCCATTCCTCATCATACATCTCTAACCCCTAATATTTCATCTAACACACAAACTACACTACCCCCAGCTGCAGAATTCTACCTCCCATCATAACCCCAACTATAACTGTAGCCTAACCAATTGGTACTATGTTTTATACATGGTGGGCTTTGGTGACTTTTTCTTCCATGCAATTTTGAATGTATTAGAGAGCTTTGCAAGAGACAAAATAATTAGGGTTTCCAGTAACTCAGCAAGGGAACCAGGGTATTGTACACACATAAAGAAACAATCAACTGTTAGGAAACATATTCACAGGGAAAATATAACTTTCCCAATTATGTAATCAAAGACAACAAATCCACAGGAGGCCGAATATCATGCAGCAATCATTTTTAACCTCTTCCATGCTGGTGACGGAACCACCCCGTCACCAGCCTCGGTCGCGCTGTGCTGGTGACGGAGCGGTTGAGTCACGGCCCGCTCGGCGCGCCTGTGCGGCGCTGATTTCGCGCCTGTGCGGCGCGTTTTATTGAGCGGGCGGGGCTTGACGGAACCACTCCGTCACAAGCACAGCGCGCCCGAAGCTCATGACGGAGCGGTTCCGTCATGAGCATGGGAGCGCCGCACGCCCCCCCTTCCCCCTAGCGCTGCGGCAGAATTGCCGCCGCAGCGAAGTTGTTAATGCCTGAAATTTGAACCTGGGTGGTGGCTATATACTGAAAAACTTCTTTGGAGCATTAAACATCTGTAGGAAGGTGAGTACCATGGGTGAGCAAAATATACACAATTAAAAGCTCTGAATTCAATTAGAAGCCAGAATTGTACGCACATACTTAGAATTATGTTAGGCTTCAAACAATTTGACAGTAAAGTGTTGGAGTATCGACCTTAAAGCTAAATTGGCTGGGTCTTCCTCCAGGCAATAATCAATTTATAACAACACAGTTCAATAAACAGAACCTCCAACATCTCGTGGAACTATCAATCTGACTTTAGCCGTGCCTAGTGGCCTGGCTGTTTTGTGCATTTTATTTATTGACTCCCATAATGTTCTCTTGTTTTAAACGCTCTGTTTACAGTACTGGTGCATACCTCCAAGGCTCGAGTCGGGGGTACACGCAGTTACACAGCACCCTCGCATTCTTTTCACAGGGTGGATGCCATCCCCTGCCGAGAAGATGGGCCCCACACATATATGCTGAACTTGTCCCGGTGTCATTTTCAGACACCGGGACACATTCAACAGCACCTGCACGTTGCCTTTTTTCACCTCCAGCTGGGCCGAAGTTAAGGGTCCATCCAGCGTCCTTTTGTTTGTATATGTTGACTGAGGGTTGCCTGGAACCGTACATTAAAATGTAAATGCCACAGAGGGAAACAAAGGCACACAGCTTGCCTTCTCTTCACAGGTACTTAACCTCTTCGATGCTGGTGACGGAACCGTTCCGTCATCAGTCACGGCTGAGCTGTGCTGATGACGGAACGGTTCCGTCACGACCGCCCCCTGTTCTAGAATGTCCAGCACAGGGGCGGAATCGGCGCCGCACGGATGCGGTTAAGAGAGGCCTGTCTGTGCCTTTGTTCTGTCCCTGTATATAAATGCAGACACTTTAAGACTGTCAGATAGGTAAGTCTGTCCCAGTATTTACACAAATAATTTAAATAGCAATATTTTATTTCTTTTATAGCGCCACGTGACGTCATGGGGTCATTTGCATATTGTCTTACTTGGTCAGTTCCCCCACTTCTTTTTACAGGACTTGTGCCCTGCATACCTCAATTGTAGAATGAGAGCTTTGCAGCAGGTGCTAACTCATTTGATGCAGCACAGGGAGCATCCTTCTGGGAGAACTGGGAATGGGAGGAGGTGCAGGGGGAATTGCTATTGAAACTATTGTACCTTGGGATGACAAGTGGGTCGTCCTCTGCCACTCTTACCTCTCCAGAAGTCAATTAGGTCATACCATGGAGCAAGATTTTGGGCCTTGGGTAATTTGAGCTATAAAGTTATTGATTGAGTTACAGATGAAGCTTGCCATCTTGCACTGTCAAACTTTCCAAATACCAGATGCGATTGCTGATTCTATGTGATGATTGGGAACACCGCCTATACAATGTGCCCCCAAAAAGAAACAACCATCAAGGAGTAAAAAGCACTTGGCATAAAGAGACCTCCTGGCTTGAATATGGACAGGATATGGAGACTGGACATGTAGTATTCCTCTTCGTGGAAGAAGTATATCAGACCACATGGCAAGAATAAGATGGTAAAGCCAGAAAACTGAACTAACAGACCTGGACCAAGAAAAACTTCCTGACAAAAAAAAAGAAGAGAGTGAAGGCACTGAGGTAAAGAACCAGTCTGTAAAAAGCAGAAACTCTCAGATGTGTTTGCAATGCATCCAACCATGCTCTGAATGTCCTTTCATAGTGTAAAGAGGAAGAAAGTATGTGGCGAGGAAGAAGCGAAGCCACCATCTCTGGTTGGGAAATCCCCTATAAAGAAATGCCAACCTAATTCCAGTTTTCATCAAGTAAACAAAAGGGTAAAACTCTACACCCAAGACCACATCAAGAAGCACCCAAAGCGGTAGGGGTGCCTAGGAGTAAAGTGCATTGAGTCCATCTCAAGTAACCAGCCCCGCTACAGAGACTGTGCAACATGCAGGGCACCACCCTGACATTGGTGCAAGAACAGAGCTCTGACTAATTAAGCTGCCAGCCAGTCATGCCACTGATGGATGCAATGGCGTATTGCAGAGCGTTCCTCCCCATGCTGCAGTGACACTATATCCCTCAGGTAAACCTAGATCTTGTTGAGGGTGTTGAAGTTCATTTGGGATTGACACGCTACAGCTGCACCAGAGGCATCCACTTTACTTAGACTTTGTGGTATGTGTGCCAAAGCGTTGGTGCATGCATACTATTAAAATCAATGGGTGCGTATCCACACCCAATAAGACTGGGTGCAAATGTGGGTGTGATATTATAGGGTGCGAATCAGCATTCTCTAATTCTAATACAGCAGGGCCCAGAAACAATATGGAAATGTGTCTCCCGGCCCTGGAATTATGATCTGTTATCAAAATTACTGGATGCAGTGTTTCCACACCCTGTAAACTGAGAACTGGTAGAGGGCGATATTGCCACTGCAGAACTTAACTGAAGATTTGTATCCTAGACCATGTTAGGTTATCCATTTTAATGACCCTTAAATAGTTTTTAGATATAGCTCAATTTGCTTGCAAACTACACATATTCCCATCGTAAAGTACCAGCTCACATAAAGGAATATGTCAACCTCTTTCTAAGTATTCTAGGCTTAGCTCCCAAAGCAGATAATGGAAAGCTCTTTTTGTAATATACAGGAATGCCAGTTATTTGTGACACTGTTTATAGGTGCCACATAAAGGAGAAAGTTTCAATGAATGACCATTGTGGCACCAGAGATTAAGTAATATAAGAGTGGATCCCTGATCTATAGTAATCATGTCAGCAGCATTATTTTCAACTAAAGTACATTACAGGTATGCTTCTACCAGCCGAGACACACACACATGCAGACACACATACTCACTCACTCACTCACTCACTCATTCACTCACTCACTCACTTAATCACATGCTCTCTCTCTCACTCACTCACTTACTCACTCACTCACTCACTCACTCACTCTCTTACTCCCTGCCTTATGGTACCCCTCTAAGGCACATTAGTATTTGACAGAATCCCATAGACCCTTGTGGGTGCTTCCAAAATGTCAATCACTGAATAATTAAGAAAATAATAAGACATTTCTTAGTAATAAGATCAATTGCTCATCCTCAACTTCTTTCAGCCATAATGATAGACATTACTCTCTTATTTTAGAGATGGTATGGTTACTAGTGATCAAATAAGTCTGCTTGTCTGACCTTGAAGCAGGGCTTGCATCGTTTTAGTTGACTGGGGCAGGAAAGACGAACTGTATAAAGGCATTATTTTCTAAAATCCTGTTTTCAATTATTCTGTGCTTTGAATAATGCCCACACATGTCAGTATAGTGGAACAGTAACCCATACCAAAGATCCCTTTCTGAATGAACTTCAACTTGGCAGCACACCAGTTTTCTCAGATGAAAATCATTTGGGCTTCAAAACAAGCATATGATTTTGGTCAGGATCTATCTTCCCATCTGAGCTTAAGGGTCCATTATGAATACATTGAGTTGGTCTGCATCCCGTTGGCACATTAAACTACTTAACTGCATGCAGGTACTGATTCATGGAAACAAACATAGCTTTCCCCCCTCATAATAGGTGAAAGCGGCAGAAAAAAACATCCGGGCACACAGAAAAGTGCATTTGTGCTTTTCTTTTATTAACATAGAGGTTAACAAGCTTACCTCTCTCATGGTGTACATTTGTGAAGGCAGAAAGTTCCATACAGAGAGAAAAAAACTAAATGTTCAAGACTACACCCCCCAAATATGTTTGTGTACTTTTTGAAACTGTGGATGCCTGGCGCAGAAAAACACTGGCAAATAAAGCCTTTGGTATCATTAGCCTAAGGCACATTTGCTGTGGACACAGCTCTTCTTTGAGCCGAGATGCTACTGTACAGAAGACCATAAATAAAGGCGGTGAAAGGCTAGTTGTATGCCTCTTCCTGGACAGCTTGCTCTTTGTAATTGGTTAGGCGAGAAGCAGCCAATGAGTTTGCTGCTGCCAGAAACCAGTGGTTAATTTGAGTCGGTGGTGCAGGTAGTGCCCACTGGCAATTCTTTTCGGTAAGCGACACTAGTATTTCATTATCAGATGTTAACCCAGACCAAGAGCGGGAAAGGCAAAGCGGAGAACAATGAGCACAAAAAAAGAAGAGAAAACATTGATAAAGGGAGACTGCAGAGATGAAATAAAGCATTTAGGATTGGGATAGAGAGGCAGGGAGTGTATGGTGGTGGATGAACAAGCATGAGTTGGAATCAAGTCTAGACACCCTTGGTATTTATTCATCAGCAATGACATCTGTCAGCAGATCTCTGAGTAAAACTGTGACCACTGGCACTTTTTATTTTACAAATTAAGCGGTGCCTTAAAAGAATGAACATGGGACTCGTTAATGTCTTGTTTAAGTTACTTCAGCATCTATGTTGTCTGCCAACAATGTCTGAAACATCCTCAACAAATTTACAGTATTGCAAAAGTACTGATTAAGGCATTGAAGATGCATTATTATGAAACGGTTTTGAGTAGCTTTGATTTTTGTAGCGTGTCGCAAGGTACCTCAGATGTAGGATGCTCCTGTATTAAGTACTACTATTTCCATGGACTGTCCAGAAGAGGCTGAATAGAGTGCAAATCGTATAGCAGAGTGGATAATTGTGAATTAAGAACAAGTGTATATCCCGAGGCTGTAATCCTGTAAAAAGTACTATATAAACTGAAAGTTAACAGGAGGGGTAGTTGGCACTTCTCTTGCATCTTCTGTACCTCTGTTGCCTCTTTCTGCACTTCTCTTATCTCTTTCTGCACCCTCATCCATCTTTCTGCACCTCTCATGCCTCTTTCTGTACCTCTCTTGCCTCTTTCTGTACTTATCTTGCCTCTTTATGCACCTGACTTGCTTTTTTCTGCATTTTCCTTGCTTCTTTCTGCACCTCGTGCTTCTTTTTGCACCTCTTGCTTCTTTCTGCTCCTCTCTTGCTTCTTTCTGCATCCCACTTCCCTCTTTCTGCACCTCGGTTGCCTGTTTTTGCACTTCTCTTGCCTCTTTCTGCACTTCTGTTGCTTCTTTCTGCACTTCTCTACCCTCTTTCTGTACCTCTCTTGCCTCTTTCTGCACCTCTCTTGCCTCTTCATGCAGTACTCATGCCTGCCTCTTTCTGTACCTCTCTTGCCTCTTTCTGCACCCTTCTTGCCTCTTTCTGTACCTCCGTTGGTTATTTCTGCATTTCTCTTTCTTTTTTCTGCATCTCTCTTTCTTCTTTCTGCAACCCTCTTGCCTCTTTCTGCACCCCTCTTTCCTCTTTCTGCACCTTTCTTGCCTGTTTCTGCAAGTCCTTGCCTCTTTTTGCAGTTCTTTTGCCTCCTTCTGCACCTCTGTTGCTTCTTTCAGCACTTATCTTGGCTATTTCTGCATCCCTCTTGCCTGTTTCTGCACCTCTCCTGCCTCTTTCTGCACTTCTCCTGCCTCTTTCTTAATCCTCACTTGCCTCTTTCTGCACTTCACTTGCTTTTTTCTGCACCTCATGTTTCTTTCTGCAACTCTTGCGTCTCTTTCATCACTTCTAGTGATTCTTGCTATACCTCTGTTGCTTCTTTCAGTATTTCTCCTGCCTCTTGTGTTGCTTCTTTCTGCACTTCTCTTGCCTGTCTCTGCACCTCTCTTGCATCTTTCTGCACCTCTGTTGCCTCTTTCTTCACCTCACTTGAATCTTTCCTCACGCTTTTTGCCTCTTTCCACACCCCTCTTCCTTCTTTCTGTACCTCTCTTGCCTCTTTATGCATCCATGTTCCCCTTTTCTGTACCTCTCCTGCCTGTTTGTGCACCTCTCTTGACTCTTTCTGCACTTAGCATGCCTCCTTCTGCACCACTGTTGTTTCTATCTACAATTTTCTTTCCTCTTTCTTCACCCCTCTTGCCTCTTTCTGTACTTTGATTTTATTGTTTCTGCAATTCTCTTGCTCTTTCTGAACCTCTCTTGCTTCTATCTGCACCCCTCTTGCCTCTTTCTGCACCCCTCTTTCTTTTTCCTACAACTCTCTTGCCTGTTTCTGAAGTTCTCTTGCCTCCTTCTGCACATCTGTTGCTTCTTTCTGCACTTCTCTTGCTTCTTTCTGCACCCATCTTGCCTGTTTCTGCACCTTACTTACCTCTTTCTGCACCTCTCTTGTCTGTTTCTGCACTTTTCTTGACACGTGCTGCACCTCACTTCCCTCGTTCTACACTTCTCTTGCTCTTTTCTGTGCCTGTCTTGTTTTTTGTGTGCAATTTTCTTGTCTCTTTAATCACTTATTGTGCTTCTTTCTACACCTCTGTTGCTTCTTTCAGCACTTATCTTGGCTATTTCTGCATCCCTCTTGCCTGTTTCTGCACCTCTCCTGCCTCTTTCTGCACTTCTCCTGCCTCTTTCTGAATCCTCACTTGCCTCTTTCTGCACTTCACTTGCTTTTTTCTGCACCTCATGTTTCTTTCTGCAACTCTTGTGTCTCTTTCATCACTTCTAGTGATTCTTGCTATACCTCTGTTGCTTCTTTCAGTATTTCTCCTGCCTCTTGTGTTGCTTCTTTTTGCACTTCTCTTACCTGTCTCTGCACCTCTCTTGCATCTTTCTGCACCTCTGTTGCCTCTTTCTTCACCTCACTTGAATCTTTCCTCGCCCTTTTTGCCTCTTTCCACACCCCTCTTCCTTCTTTCTGTACCTCTCTTGCCTCTTTCTGCATCCCTGTTCCCCTTTTCTGTACCTCTCCTGCCTGTTTGTGCACCTCTCTTGACTCTTTCTGCACTTAGCATGCCTCCTTATGCACCACTGTTGTTTCTATCTACAATTTTCTTTCCTCTTTCTTCACCCCTCTTGCCTCTTTCTATACTTCGATTTTATTGTTTCTGCAATTCTCTTGCTCTTTCTGAACCTCTCTTGCTTCTTTCTGCACCCCTCTTGCCTCTTTCTGCATCCCTCTTTCTTTTTCCTACAACTCTCTTGCCTGTTTCTGAAGTTCTCTTGCCTCCTTCTGCACATCTGTTGCTTCTTTCTGCACTTCTCTTGCTTCTTTCTGCACCCATCTTGCCTGTTTCTGCACCTTACTTACCTCTTTCTGCACCTCTCTTGTCTGTTTCTGCACTTTTCTTGACACGTTCTGCACCTCACTTACCTCTTTCTACACTTCTCTTGCTCTTTTCGGTGCCTCTCTTGTTTTTTGTGTGCAATTTTCTTGTCTCTTTAATCACTTATTGTGCTTCTTTCTACACCTCTGTTGCTTCTTTCAGCACTTCTTTTGCCTATTTCTGTACCTCGCTTGCCTCTTTCTGCACCTCTCTACCCTATTTCTGCACCTCTCTTGCCTCTGTCTGCACCCCTGTTCCCTCTTTCTGTACCTCTTTTACCTGTTTCTGCAACTCTCTTGCCTCTTTCTGCAGTTCTCTAGCCTCTTTCTGTACCTCTCTTCTCTCTTCTGCAGTTCTCTTATCTCTTTCTGAACCTCTGTTGCTTAATTCGGCACTAGTACACAAAGGGAGTCACTGTTCATTGTAGAGAATGAAAGAGGCAGAATCCTTTTTTCGTGTGCTACTCTATCTGTGGGGGACAGTGTGTCCTTATCATAATGCCCTCATTTACCCCGAAAGATGTCATGCTTCATCATTTGGGCTTTGCTCCTTGTCGGTCCGGCGCTGCAATGCCCTAAGGGTCCCCCGAAACGTCTCTTTATCAGAGATCTTTTGATGAGAAGCCGTTTGGGTGCGTAGGTGTAAGTGGCAGTGAAGTCTAAAGTGGTGTGTTAAAGAATGACTGGAGGGAGAATGGGTACTATTTATAAGGGTGATCCCTCTGTCATTGTTAAAACAAAGTGTGTATTGCTGCTCTAGGGGATATAATGAGCCTGTGTAGCTGGGTATATGTCCCTAATGGACATATATAACGGTCAACATGTTTTGCTCTGTATGTGGCCTCAGAAAGAGATCCAAAGTCCTTCTTCAGGACCAAAGGAAGGTAAATTTTAGTATCAGTTGCGGCCTGACCTAATCAGTGCCACCAAGTTTGTAGAAGGGAATAGCGTTACTGAAAAGAGAAAAAGCGTAGGACAAAAGTATAGTATGGTTAATATCTTGTCATGATAGGTTGTCCGGGTCATCCATTGGAGGGCCTGGTGCACTTTACCCTTAGCATGAGTATTGTCGCTATAGATTGGCATAAGTGCATGTATAATAACAGTGATGTTCTGCACCTCTGTTGCTTCTTTCTACACTTCTCTTGCCTCTTTCTGTGCCCCTCTTGCCTCTTTCTACACCTCTGTTGCTTCTTTCTGCCAGATCTCTTGCCTCTTTCTGCAGTTTGTGTGCCTCTTTCTGTACCCCTCTTATATTTATCTGCACCTCTGTTGGTTCTTTCTACACTGCTCTTGCTTCTTTCTGCACTCCTCTTCCCTATTTCTGCACCTCACTTGCCTCTGTCTGCACCCCTGTTCCTTCTTTTTGCATCTCTTTTGCCTGTTTCTGCAACTCTCTTGCCTCTTTCTGCAGGTCTCTTGCCTCTTTCTGTAGCTCTGTTGCGTCTTTCTTCACTTCTCTTGCCTCTTTATGCACCCATCTTGCATCTTTCTGCACCACCATTGGTTCTTTCTGCACTTCTCTTGCTTTTTTTCACACCTCTCATGCTTCTTTCTGCACTACTCTTGCCTCGTTCTGCACCCTTCTTTCCTACTTCTGCACACCTCTTGCCTCTTTCTGGAGCTCCCTGGCCACCTCCTGCACCTCTGTTGTTTCCTTCTAGACTTCTCTTGCCTCTTTCTATACCCCTCTTGCCTATTTCTGTTCCTCACTTGCCTCCTTATGCACCTCTCTTGTTTGTTTCTGCACTTGTCTTGACTCTTCCTGCACCTCACTTGCCTGTTTCTTCACTTCTCTTGCTCATTTCAGTACCTCTCTAGTTTCTTTCTGCAACTCTCTTGTCTCTTTCATCACTTCTCTTGCTTCTCTCTACTTCTCTGTTGCTTCTTTCACCACTTCTGTTGCTTCTTTCTGCACCTCTCTTGCCTGTTTCTGCACCTCTCTTGCCTCTGTCTGCACTTTTGTTGCCTCTTTCTGCACCCTCTTGCCTCTTTCTGTACCCCTTTTCCCTCTTTTTGTACCTCTCTTATCTCTTTCTGCACTTCTCTCTACTCTTTCTGCACCTCTCTTGCCTGTTTCTTTCTGCACCTCTGTTGCTTATTTCTGCATTTCTTTTGCTTCTTTCTGTACCTCTCTTGCTTCTTTCTGTACCTCTCTTGCTACTATCTGCACCCCTCTTCCCTCCTTCTACACTCTTCTTCCCTCTTTCTGCATCCCTCTTACCTCTTTCTGTACCCTCTTCTCTCTTTGTGCATCTCTCTTGCTTCTTTCTGCACCTCTGTTGCCTCTTTCTGTACCTTTCTTACCTCTTTCTGCAGTTCTCTTGCCTTTTTCTGCACCTCAGTTGCTTCTGTCTGCACATCTCTTTAATCTTTCTGCACCCCTCTTGCCTCTTTATGCATCTCCCTTGGCTCTTTCTGTACTTCTCTTGCTTTTTTCTGCACTTTTCTTGTTTCTTTCTGTACCCCTTTTGCCTCTTTCTGCTCCCCTCTTTCTTCTTTCTGCAACCCTCTTGCCTGTTTCTGCAGTTCTCTTTCCTCCTTCTGCACTTCTGTTACTTTTTTCTGCACTTCTCTTGCCTCTTTCTGTACCCCTCTTGTCTGTTTCTGTACCTCACCTGCCTCTTTCTGCACCTCTCGTGTCTGTTGCTGCACTTCTCTTGCCTCTTTCTGCACCTCTGTTGCTTTTTTTCTGTATTTCTTTTGCCTCTTTCTACACTTCTTTTGCTTTTTTGTGCTCCTCTCATTTCTTTCCACAACTCTCTTGTTTCTTTCATCACTTATCTTGCTTTTTTCTATACCTCTGTTGCTTCTTTCAACACTTCTGTTGCCTCTTTCTGCGCTTCTCTTACCTGTTTCTGCACGTCTCTTGCCTCTCTGCCAGTCTTTTTGTACCTCACTTGTGTCTTTATGCACCCCTCTTCCCTCTTTCTGTACCTCTCCTGCCTCTTTCTGCACCCCGTTTCATCTTTCTGCACCTCTCCTGCCTATTTATGTACTCCTCTTGCCTCTTTCTGCAACTCCATTGCTTATTTTGGCACTTCTTTTGCTTCTTTCTGTACCTCTCTTGCTTCATTCGGTACCTCTCTTGCTTCTTTCTGCACCCCTGTTGCCTCTTTTCCACTTTTCTTCCCTCTTTCTACACCCGTCTTGCCTCTTTCTGCACCCCTCTTGCCTCTTTCTGCATTTCTATTGCCTCTTGCTGCACATTTGTTACTCTCTCTGCACCTCTCTTTTTTCTGCACTTCCCTTTCTTCTTTCTGTACTTCACTTGCCTCTATCTGTACTCAAATGGGAAGTGCAAGCTGTCAAGTTTAAAGGTTTGCGTTCTCTTGTGACTGATGTATATGTCTACTTGTATATGTATTCCCACATGTTATGCATCTGAAGGTGGTAGCTTAAAAAATGGGTAGCTTCTCCTATAGGTGGTTAAATGCTCTCACTTCTGTTCTGTCATTCAGTTACACAGGTAGACATGTCTAATGTATATAAGTGTTATAGAGTCCCTCAAATATACTATTGAATACCCATGCGCCCTGTATTATGAGCCGAAAGAAATACATATACCTTTTTGTATACATGTATATCAAACACAGGTAGTCTAGTATTTGTATGTTTATTTTTATTTAACATGTTACTAGGTAAAAATGAAGACATGCATGCATACCTTCACAAAGTTGGTCCGACTTACAACAGTGATATGCTTAGGATTGCTGTTTTATATTTGGTAGGCCTAACATTCTGACAGTCAATTAATAGTGAAGCTTCAAGTGAAAAGTGAGGTTTAAGACATCGTGGGAGAAGGATTAGTGATTAAGCTACTTTGTATGAGTCTGTTGTAAGGTATAGTCAAAGTAGGCCTCTTTCTGCACCTTTGTTGGTTCTCTCTATACCCCTCTTGCCTCTTTCTGTACCTCTGTTGGTTCTTTCTACCCTTCTCTTTTCTTTTTCTGTATCCCTCTTGCCTCTTTCTGCACCTCCGTTGGTTCTTTCTGCACTTCTCCTGCTTTTTTTGCACTTCTCTTGTTTCATTCTGCTCCCCTCTTGTCTCTTTCTGCACCCCTGTTTCCTTTCAGAAACTCTCTTGCCTGTTTCCGTAGTTCTCTTGACTCCTTCTGCACATCTGTTGCTTCTTTCTATACTTCTCTTGCCTCTTTCTGCACCTCTGTTGCTTCTTTCTGCACTGCTCGTGCGTCTTTCTGTACCTCTCTTGCTTCTTTCTGTACCCGTCTTGCCTCTTTCTGTACCTTTATTTCCTCTGTCTGCACCTCTATTCCCTCTTTCTGCACCTCTATTGCCTATTTCTGCAACTCTCTTGCCTCTTTCTGCAGTTTTCTTGCCTCCTTCTTCACCTCTGTTTCTTATTTCTGCACCCCTCTAGCCTCTTTCTGTACCTCTCTTGCCTCTTTCTGTACTTTTCCTGCCTCTTTCTGCACCTCTGTTGCTTCTTATTGCATCTCTGTTGCTTCTTTCTCCACCTCTCTTGCTTCTTTCTGCACCCCTGTTGCCTCTTCTTCCACTCATCTTCCCTCTTTCTGCACTACTCTTGCCTCTCTCTGCACCTCTCTTGCCTCTGTCTGCATTGCTATCGCCTCTTTCTGCACATGTGTTACTTTTTCTGCACCTCTCTTTTTTCTGCACTTCTCTTGCTTCTTGCTTCTTTCTGTACTTCTCTAGCCTCTTTCTGTACTCATATGGGAAGTATAAGCTGTCAACTTTAAAGGTTTGTGTTTTCTTGCGACTGATGTATATATCTACTTGTATATGTATTCTCATATGTGGTATGCATCTGAAGATGGTAGCTAAAAAAGTGGGTAGCTTCTCCTATGGTTAAATGCTCCCAGTTCTGTTTTGTAATTCAGGTGCACAGGCAGACATGTCTTATGTATATAAGTGTTACAGAGTACCTCAAATATACTATTGAATACCCATGTGCCCTGTATTATAAGCAGAAAGAAATAAATACACCTTTTTGTATACATGTATATGAAACACAAGTATTCAAGTATTTTTTATTTTTTTTAATTTAACATGTCACTAGGTAAAAGCAAAGACACGCATGCATACCTTCACAAACTTGGTCAGACTTACAACAGTGATATCCTTTAGAATGCTGTTTTACATTTGGTAGGCCTAGCATTCTGAGCAGCCAATTAATAGTGAACCTTCCAGAGAAAAGAGAGGTTTAAGACATCTTGGGAGAAGGATTAGTGATTAAGCTACTTTGTATGAGTCTGTTGTAAGGTACAGTCAAGTAGGCCTCTTTCTGCACCTCTGTTGGAACTTTCTGCATCCCTCTTGCCTCTTTCTGCACCTCTATTGGTTCTTTCTGCCCTTCTCTTTCCTCTTTCTGTACCCCTCCTGCCTCTTTCTGCACCTCCATTGGTTTGTTCTGTACTTCTCTTGCTATTTCTGTACTTCTCTTGCCCCTTTCTGCACCCCTCTTGCCTCTTTCTGAACCCCTCTTCACTCTTTCTACACCTCTATCTCCTCTTTCTGTATCTCTCTTGCCTCTTTACCCACTTTTCTTGCCTCTTTCTGCACCTCTCTTGCTTCTTTATGCACCTCTTTTGCTTCTTTCGGCACCCCTGTTGCTTCTTTTTCTACTTGACTTCCCTCTTTCTGCACCACTTCTTCCTCTCTCTGCACCTCTCTTGCCTCTTTCTGCATTTCTGTTGCCTCTTTCTGCACATTTGTTACTGTTTTTGCACCTCTGGTTTTTCTGCACTTCTCTTGCTTCTCTCTGTACTTCTCTCTCCTCTTTCCTCTTTCTGTACTCAGATGGGAAGTGCAAGCTGTCAAGTTCAATCAATCAATCAATCAGTGGTTTATAAAGTGCTCTACTCACCTGTGAGGATCTCAAGGCGCTGGGGGGAGCAGCTCCGTGTCAGTCGAAGAGCCAGGTCTTGAGGTCCTTCCTGAACGTGTGTACAGTTGGGGAGCGTCTGATGTTGACCTGGGGCATGTTCCAGGTTTTTGCCCGCAATGTGGGAGAATGCTCTCCCTCCCGTTTTGCTTCTGCGGATGCAGGGGACGTTTAAAGGTCTGCGTGTTCTTTTGACTGAGGTATATGTTCACTTGTATATGTATTCACACATGTGTTATGCATCTGAAGATGGTAGCGTAAAAAGTGGGTGTTATGAGCAGAAAGAAATACATACACCTTTTTGTATACATGTATATGAACCACAGGTATTCAAGTATTTGTATGTTTATTTTTATTTAACAAAAAGCAAAGACATGCATGCATACCTTCACAAAGTTGGTCCGACTTACAACAGTGATATGCTTAGGATTGCTGTTTTAAATGCCGTTGGCCTAACATTCTGAGCAGTCGATTAATAGTGAACCTTCAAGAGAAGAGTAAGGTTTAAGACATCTTGGGAGAGGGATCAGTGATTAGGCTTCTTTGTATGAGTCTGTTGTAAGGTGCAGTCAAAGTAGGACTCTTTCTGCATTTTTCTTGCTTCTTTCTGCACTATTCTTCCTCTTTCTGTACCTCTCTTGTCTCTTTATGCACTTCTCTTGCTTCTTTCTGCGTCTTTCTTCCTCTTTCTGCACATGTCCTACCTATGTAGAAATTAGCATTTAAAAAACCGAAGAAATTCACTGAAAAAACAGAGGTTTCAGGGACGTTATAGTTAGGAATTACCATTTAAAAAGCCTTAGAAATTCACAGAAAAAAACCACAGGTTTCAGCGACGTTGTAGTTAGGCTCATATTTCACTCATTCAAAACCAGCGATATTCGGTCGTTATAGTTAGCTAAACTAACTATAACTCATGCCCCCGCAATGCACTGCTGATGACGTCACATATTACATCATTCATGACATGGTCAGTGACATCACATTTTGTACGAGTGAAATGTCAGCCTAACTATACCGTCCCTGAAACCTGTGGTTTTTTTCAGTGAATATATATATGTATGTATTACCTACTGGCGGTCGCCATTAGGTAGTTATAGTTAGGACCTATTTTCCGCAGGAAAAGTGTTTTTTTATTTGCCAATATTTTTGACACCGTTTGATGAATCTTCGCATAATTTTCAAAACTAATGGCCCGCTAGGGTGATTTGTCAAGCGAGGGCCGAGAAAAAAGGGGGATCCCAAAACACATTTTCCCCATGTTAACTTCCATAGGAAAAATTGGAACAGGCTACAGCCCAAACTGCTGAACGGAATAGCAACAAATTTGGCAAAAATGTAGCTCTTAGTTCAGAAAGCGACCTTTTTTTAAACGGTGTAAATCCCTTTGGTAGTTCCTGAGAAATTAAAAAAAGAAAACGTTTGATATCTGAGCACCGAGGAGAAGTCGCATACCCTCTCGGGCATGAGCTTCTCTCTGATTGGCTGCCAACACTCCAAACCAGGAAGGGTTGGCAGCCATCTTGTGACTCGGTAAACGAGTCATAAGAAAAAGGGTGAAAAAAAGATGAAAAACAAGAAAAGGGGGCAGGGTAAAAACACACTGACTTCCTAGGCCTGCTCAGACCCCCATATCCCCCCAAAATTTAAAAAAACAAAAAATTGGCAGAATTTGTGCTGGGTGCGCCAATCTTGCTGAGAAAATTTAAAAACTTAAGCCTGGGCATAGCCCGTTCTTCCTTTTAATGAGCCCCCGGGTGGGCCAGGTCCCGGGGGCAATGGCAAAATTAAGTAGCGGGGACCGCCACCTCCCCGGTGCTTCTTTAATTGGTTGTGGGAGGGCTCTCAGGACCCCCCAAACCCCCAGGGACCGCCACCACCCGGGGCTTTATGTGATTATGCGCGGGGGCATGTGGGCCCTCGCAGCCCTGGGGAACCCCACCTCCCCAGAGCTGAAATAAATGTAAATAGGTGTGGGGGGAGCTCCTACTCCCCCACACTGCCCCGGAGACCACCACCTCCCTGGGGCACTAATTATTCAAAATCAGGGGTCTATTATGGACCCCTGCCCTGGGGACCACCACCTCTGTGGGGCTTTACAAATGGAAGGAGGGTGGCTGCGTAACCTCCTTCATGGAGCCCTTGATGGCCCTGGGAACCCCCCCCCCCCCCAGGGCTGGCTCCTGCAATGTCCCCGGGAGCCCACCCCGGGACATTGCTGTTATGGCAAGGTGGGAGCACGGCTCCTGCTCTGCCTTAGCAAACTCTGCTTTGCTTCGTTGAAGCAAGAACAGGAAATCCTGCTCTCACTTCAACGAAGCAAAGCAGGATTGCTTTAGGGCAAGGGGAGCTGCATGTCAGCAGCTCAGCTTGCTTAAAAGCAATGCTGGCTCTAGCAGCAGGCGGGGAGCCGGCGGGACCGTAAGGGCATTGGGGCTCCCCCACGGTCCCCAATTCAAATGGCTGGCCCCGGGGGATGGGGGTCACCGGGGCCAAGAGTGGCCCGTGAGGGGGGCACATGGCCCCCCTCCTCTTTAATTTAAAAAAAGAATCGCCGGGCCCTGGGGTCACCGGGGCCAATAGTGGCCCAGGGACAGGGGGCCATGCGGACCCTCTTCCCTATAAATATTTAATAAACAAAGAGGCCTTGCCCTGGGGGGATGGTGTCCCTGGGGCCCAGGGAAGGGGGGCCACGTGTCCCCCTGCCCTATAAATATATTTTAAAAAGGAGGGCCATGCCCCTGGGGATCGGGTCCCCGGGACCGAAATAGGCCTTGGAAGGGGGCCATGTGGCCCCCTTCCACATAAATATATTTTAAAAAGGAGGCTATGCCCCTGGGGATAGGGTCCCCGGGGCCAAAATAGGCCTTAGGAGGGGGGCCGCGGGGCCCCTTCCAGTTTTTTTCTTTGAAAAAATTAAATAAAAGGGGTCAGGCACAGGGGACGGGTCCCAAGGGTCCAAAAATAGTAAAAGAAGGGGGCCAAATACACCCCCTGGTGCATTGTAAATGGGAAATTAAGTCCCCATGAATGCTGAGTGTCCCTGGGGGCCAACTAGCCCACTAGGTAGCTCCAGTAAACGCCACATAGCTGGTTTGCAAAGAGGTGGTCCGCGGCCACTCCCCATTTTACACCATTCTGCAAACGCTCCTCTTGGTGCACTGCTGGTAGGGCGATGAGGTCCTCTTGTGTCCTGAGGACCTCAGGAAACAAGTGGACTTCATCCCATAAGCAGCAGAGCGCCAGGAGCTACATTTGCGGAGTGGTTTAAAAAGGGTGTGTGGCCTCGGACCACTCTCAGCAATCCAGATGTGTGGTGCTTGCTGGAGGTACCTGGTGGGCTAGTTGGCCTCCAGGGATCCTCAAAGTCCTATGCAGCAGAATTCCTGAGCTCTGGTCGGAGGCCCAGCACCGCTTCTCTACCACTATGCAAACGTGACTGCTACTTAAAAAAGCATCTTTATGCACCTCTGACTTAGAGGTAGTTTTAATCCCCTACCCTATTATGTACTAGGGCCATACAGAGGAGGTCATGTCAATCACAGGGGTTCACCAAAGCATAGTGCTCCCTAGTGTATGTAGGTGTTTTCACTGTGTTCTAAGTGTCTTTTAGCATAGCACTGGCTCTAGGCCTGGTTAGTCAGAGTCAGTTACCACCAGTACCTGTCAGCAAAAAGTTGGGGGCACAGGATGACTTTGCAACAAGGCCTCTTTCTGCTCCTCTGTTGGTTCTTTGTGCATATCTCTTGCTTCTTTCTGCATCTTTTCTCATCTTCACTGATAAAGCCGGAGGTTTCAGGGACGTTATAGTTAGAAATTAGCATTTAAAAAACCTTTGAAATTCACTGAAAAAACCATAGGTTTCATGGACGTTACAGTTAGAAATTAGCATTTAAAAAACCTTTGAAATTCACTGAAAAAACCACAGGTTTCAGGGACGTTATAGTTAGTTGGACATTTCACCCGTACAAAACTAGAGAAATTCGGCCATTCTAACTATAACTCGCGCCCCGCCATGCACGGCTGATCACATCACATATTAAATCATTCATGACATAGTCAGTGACATCACTGAGTTATATGTCACAAACAGGGTGATTTCTTGTAAATATAGGTGAAACCTGAAAAAGCACATGCGGAAAACACACGAATAGTCTGTTTACCAGTTTCATCCCGAACGAGAGAGAAAGAAAAAATGCACTTGTCACTTTAAAAATGGAGAGAAAGAACGTAGTGTGTCATGTGATCAAGGACCCTGGTGGTTCGAAATGCGTCATGGCGGGTATGCACTGAAAAAATAAATTAAAGGGTTGCACTGATTAAGCGGAGTTGGTGCCTTTTTTAGTTCGGAGTATTGAACTGTTAAAAGAAAGGAGTACGGACAATGTATATATATATATATATATATATATATATATATATATATATATTCATATATATACATATATATATATTCACTGAAAAAACCATAGGTTATAGACCATATATAGTTAGGAATTAGCATTTAAAAAACCTTATTTTACTCACACAAAACCATTGAAATTCCATATATAGTTAGTTGCACTAACTATATATCGCGCACCCGCAATCCACTGCTGATCATGTCACATATTACATCATTCATGACATGGTCAGTGACATCACTGATGACATCACTGATGACATCTCAAATGACATCACTGATGACATCACTGATGACGTCATCCAGTGACTGTGTGTTTCTGTAAAGTTTAAATATGTTTTACATATTAAAGAATGAGTAGATGTATAAGTGTCTGGACGAAGGATTTAGTAGGTGCATGACTGAATGTATGAGTGAGTGATTAAATGTGTCTCACTGAGTGCATGGGTTAGTGACTAAACTGTCTTAATTTGTGCATCATTATGTCTGTTGTTCTGTAAACTGCTGCATGTGTTGATCATTAGCTATACGAGAGGCTATATGTGTTATTAATTGGTTGCCCAAGTATTTCTATGGCAGATTGAGTTTGTGTGGGGGTGGCTGGAAGGTGTGTGACTCTATGCATAGATGTGTGAGCAGTTTATTCACTAGGTGTATGAGTTCAAGAGTGCATGTGGAAACAGCTACATGGGCAGTTGACTGTGTGCATGAGTGTATTGATGAGTGAATGGATATCTCAATGCTACATGTCATAGTAAGTACATATGTAAAACACAGTACATGTGAGAGTTGGCATATATAAATAACTGTGCATGAGAGCCACTGAATGACTGAGTGGTTGTATCGATCATTGTGAACTTGTATCAGGGATTGTATAAGAGAGTAAATATGTGTTAGTATATGTTTCAATAAGTAAGGTGTGTTTAACTGTATAGTTGAAGAAATGGAGGTGAGATTGTTTCTTTGCATGACTGACTGGGTGTGTGAGTAACTCCATGGATGAGTGGCAGTGTGTGAGTGTCTGTATACACTGAGTGTATCTAAGGTTATATTAGAGTCTGAAGAGGTTTATCGTATTAGCAAAAGAATGATGTCAAATGAGATGTCATCAGTGATGTCATCAGTGATGTCATTTGAGATGTCATCAGTGATGTCATCAGTGATGTCACTGACCATGTCATGAATGATGTAATATGTGACATGATCAGCAGTGGATTGCGGGTGCGCGATATATAGTTAGTGCAACTAACTATATATGGAATTTCAATGGTTTTGTGTGAGTAAAATAAGGTTTTTTAAATGCTAATTCCTAACTATATATGGTCTATAACCTATGGTTTTTTCAGTGAATTTTCAAGGTTTTGTAAATGCTAATTCCTAACTATATATGGTCTATAACCTATGGTTTTTTCAGTGAATTTCAATGGTTTTTTAATAGCAAATATCATAAGCTGTCGAATGTCAAGTACGTGGTAAGTGAAAACATTTTCGTGTTTATGCACACTGATCTGCTTTGAATGGTGCCCCCCCCTCATTTCTATTAGGAGTACTCTCTCTTTGCAGATAGTGAAAGGTAGTTAACGCAGGCCTTTGCCCCCGTTGTAATCCGTCGTGCCTGCTTCTCTCTCCATTTGATTGATTGTTATCCAAGTATTTACTGTTTTAGAATTAGTTCTCTTTGGTTCATTCTCTATTTACAAACAAACACAGAGTCGCAATACTCTGTTTAGTCTTTGCAGATAACGAAAAATCGTGTAAAAAAAAAGAAAAGGAATCGAGCAAAATCAGTAGGCCACTAATGGGATCTCTTTTTGACCTCGCTAAAATAGAAACATTAGGAACAACCCCTCATGACAAATACGAAACTAGTGAGATGAACTAAACTCCACACCATGATGGCTGCAATACAGCTCGGCTCCGCCACCCACCCCGCCCAAAATAACGATAAAGAGCGGCTGCCATGATTGGTTGCGGAATGGCCACGACGGAGCTACGAAATGGTGGTGCTCTCATGCTAACCCCAGCTTCAGTCTGAAACATCCAGAAACACTGTAGACTACCAATTCGATCAGTTCCGGTAGCGCCCCAATGTAACCCGGTAGAGAAGAACTAGCCCTCCCCTCTTTGACTGATGGTTCTTGTTGCCTGTCCCTTCTGTTGTCATTTAACAGAACTATTTAGCCTGCTGAAAGGGGTTGTGTTTCGACCGCTGGTTGGTGGAGACATTTTGACTATATTCTGTACCTGCGTTGTCGCGTAATGCGTCATATGACGCGCCGCGTTAGCGCATCCGGAAGTCATCCGGGGCGCGCAGCGCGTAACGTAAGCATAACAAGTCATGTGACTTGTTAATAAAACTTTTCATTGGTTCATTTTACTTTTCTTATTCTAATGATGAAAGCCTTGGTCATATCACCTAAAAATTACGCTTTTAATTACTTCCGAACATTATTTTTTCTTAAATATATGTTATAATGTTCCAGGCTAATGTACTTTCCCGGAAATTTTACAACTGTCCTGCAAGTAAAATATATTCTTTTTTCGAGAAAAAGAGCGTTTCTTCGTCCCATGACGGAGCCGTTGAGCAAAAGAGGGTCGACCTGCTGTCTTAGTCGCCGATACGCCTGAATATGAGATTCTTATCGATCACTTTATGTTGCAGGAATAGAAAACACAACAGCCCTTGACCATTTATCTTTACTGCGTTCCTTCGTATTATACCTTTTACCCTTCATGTAATTGGTCTGCTTTATTTCACTTGCCTTTTAATGATTCTAAAACAGTGACTATTATTAAAAACGTTACCAATGTATATACTACTACCATGTTTTCTTTTAAAAACCTTTATTGTGAAAATTTCATTATACAAATACGAGCCTATAACCACGTGGGCCTGCCACGGAGCAAACTGTAATCGTATATGATGAATAGACATTTACACTGTAGAGGAACGTAACGGGCGGGCCATTAGGTTGCAAGAACTAAGGTGTCTAACAGTTACGGAATCGGTGGACGTACATTTTATAATTAAAATACGACAGGGCCAGTTACAATAAAATTATCTAGATATACATTTGCGGGCAAGTACCATGGGTGACGTTAATTCGAATTTTCAACAGTACAGTAATCAATAACACATCAGAACTTAATATCAATAGGGATGTCGAAATATTCAATCAATTCTCGTCCCCGCCCGCCATGTGCTTCAAAACTGCATACGTATCTCGTGATTTCAAGGTTCTGCAACCAGTACACAACAAGGAGTTACGAGTCCCATTTATTCCGGCGCCATTTTGGGCGAGGACGGGCAGGTCCAGGATATAGTCAAAATGTCTCTACCAACCATCGACTATGATGATGTTCATATGCTGTATTTATTAGAGTAACACTCATCTGTCCACATGAAATTAATTTACCACAATCTAAACATGTCATTTTAATCTTTCCAAAGTTCTTCTAAATATTTGGGACCGTTTCCCTTGCCTCTGAAGCTCTCAGTGCCACTTCTTTGATGAATCTACTAGCAGGTCAGGGGTTCTCCTCCAAATCTCTCTTTTATGCAGCACTATAATTAATTGGTGCCACCTCTCCATATGACGATGCATGGTATAGTTACCACAACTATATTTTTTTTCGGTTCCTCTGGAGAGTTTATCGTGGCAGATGAAGCGTGTAACGTACCGGGCATTTACCTTTTTTTGCATGTACAGGAAAGGAAAAAAAAATCGAGCGTCCGAGTTCTAAGGTGTCCCAGGGGCCATTTTAGTGGACCAGGCCCAAATCCAAAGAACAGGCCGCCATTTTGAGAGTCCTCTTGCAGCCGCGTGTCGCTGTAGCATCAAGAGCAGCCGAAACTCAGCTGAATGGCAACTGAAACGGTAAATGGGCGCCCCACTACATTTCAGCATTGTAGGATGACCACACCAGTACAGCAACTTGCTAGACATCACCTCGGTGCCATCCGGATCTCGGCGCCCCACTGCAGATGAAGTGCCTCTCAACTATGAAACCACCACGGTGACATCCGGATCTTGGCGCGTTGTGCTGCCTTCGGCCTATTCGCACATCGGTCCGCTACTGACGCCATCTCACAGGCTAATGGGGTGACCCACGTCGAGTTTCAGCATTGTAGGATGACCACACCAACTTGCTAGACATCACCTCGGTGCCATCCGAATCTTGGCATCTCAACGCCTAGTGGTATCTTCCATACAGAAAATATTGTTACGCTGCCTTTGGCCCCATTCGCACATCAGTCCGCAACTTAGACATCACCTCGGTGCCATCCGGATCTTGGCATCTCAGCGCCTTGTGGTGTCAGTCAGAAAATATTGTTGCGCTGCCTTTGGCCCCATTCGCACATCAGTCCGCTACTGACACCATCTCACAGGCCAATAGGGCGCCCCACGCCGACTTTTACCATTGTACGATGGCCACACCAGTGGCACAACTTGCTAGACATCACCTCGGTGCCATCCGAATCTTGGCATCTCAACACCTAGTGGTGTCTTCCATACAGAAAATCTTGTTACGCTACCTTTGGCCCCATTCGCACATCGGTCCGCAACTTAGACATCACCTCGGTGCCATCCGGATCTTGGCATCTCAGCGCCTTGTGGTGTCTTCTACTCCGAAAATATTGTAGAAAATATTGTTGCGCTGCCTTTGGCCCAATTCACACATCAGACCGCTACTGACACCATCTCACAGGCCAACAGGGCGCCCCACGCCGACTTTTACCATTGTACGATGGCCACACCAGTGCCACAACTTGCTAGACACCACCTCGGTGCCATCCGGATCTTGGCATCTCAGCACCTTGTAGTGTCTTCAAATCAGAAAATATTGTTGCGCTGCCTTTGGCCCCATTCGCACATCGGTCCGCTACTGACGCCATCTCACAGGCCAACGGGGCGCCCCACGCCGACTTTCAACATTGTAGGATGGCCACAGAAGTGCGACAACTTACTAGACACCACCTCGGTGCCATCCGGATCTTGGCGCGTTGTGCTGCCTTCGGCCTATTCGCACATCGGTCCGCTACTGACGCAAACTCACAGGCCAACGGGGCGCCCCACGCCGACTTTCAGCATTGTAGGATGGCCACACCAGTGCGGCAACTTGCTACACACCACCTCGGTGCCATCCGGATCTTGGCATCTCAGCGCCTAGTGGTGTCTTCTATTCCGAAAATATTGTTGCGCTGCCTTCGGCCCCATTCACACATCGGTCCGCTACTGACGCCATCTCACAGTCCAACGGGGCGCCCCACGCCGACTTTCAGCATTGTAGGATGGCCACACCAGTGCGGCAACTTACTAGACACCACCTCGGTGCCATCCGGATCTTGGCGCGTTGTGCTGCCTTCGGCCTATTCGCACATCGGTCCGCTACTGACGCAAACTCACAGGCCAACGGGGCGCCCCACGCCGACTTTCAGCATTGTTGGATGGCCACACCAGTGTGGCAACTTACTAGACACCACCTCGGTGCCATCCGGATCTTGGCGCGTTGTGCTGCCTTCGGCCTATTCGCACATCGGTCTGCTACTGACGCCGCCTCACGTGCCAACGTATTTTCTCCGCATTTTACACCCTATGCCGCATAACAGGTCATGTGACTTGTTTATAAAACTTTTCATTGGTTCATTTTACTTTTGGTTTCCTAATGATGGAAGGCTTGATCATCTGACCTAAAAACAACACTTTTCATTGGATGAAAACTTTTTTTTTTCCCAAACGATGAAAGCCCCACCTTGTTTCTGGATGTTTCAGACTGAAGCTGGCGTCAGCATGAGAGCACCACCATCTCGTAGCTCAGTCGTGGTCATTCCGCGAGCAATCATGGCAGCCGCTCCCCACCAGAAGCCTGCAGGAGTCGGAGCCCCCAAAACTTTTGATGAATTCTCAAGGCGGAGGGGACGCTTTCGAGAATGGGGTCCAAGACCTAGCAGACAAGCGTCCGATTTCCAAGGTGTCCCAGGGCCATTTCAGTGGACCAGGCCCAAAAAGGAAACAGCCTGCCGCCATTTTGAGAGTCCTGTGACAGCCGCCTATCGCTGCACCGCAAGACTGGGCGCAACTCAGCTGAATTGCGGCTTTTGACACAGTGGACCAAAAACGGACGGAATGGCAACTGAAACGGTAAAGGGGCGCCCCACTACAACAGATGACACTCCACCTGGAGAGGCCCGTTCACGCCGCCTCCCCCGGAGCGCCCCACGCCGTTATTCGGAGCAGCATTGTACGATACCAAAACCAGTGCGGCAACTTACTGGACATCACCTTGGTGCCATCGTTCTGCTGCCTTGGAACTATTCGCGCAACAGTTTGCTACTGATGACCCACCCCCCGCGACGCCCCATGCCGTTATTTGCTGGGTGGCAACTTACTAGACATCACTTTCGTGTCATCTAGATTTCAGCGCGTTCTGTTGCCTTGGAACTATTCGCACAACAGTTTGCTACTGATGACCCACCCCCCGCGACGCCCCACGCCGGAAATCTGGACGTTGTGCTGCGTTGGGACTATTCGCACAGCCGACCGCTACTTCGTTGTTTTTCCCTAAAAATGTTTATATGTTATTACTATTTTTGTTTTATTGTATATATTTATAAATTATTAAAGTTTTATAATCTTACTACTTTGTCGGAGTGCTATATATTTTTAATGTGACACATAATTGTAAAAACTTTGATGTACAAAAAGTCATCCCTGGAATCTTCCGCTTCAGGCTCGGTCCCCTCCCCAATCACAATACAGGATGGTTTTCAGATAATAGGAACGCTTCTGCTGTGACGAATCTCATCGAGTGTGGGCCTTGATCTACTATAACTCCTTTGAAGAGGGGTGATTCTTTACAGCTGGGGCCATAAACTACATCTGCAGGGCTAGCTGATAGCCTAGGACCGGCCTGGACAATCGGACACAGAGGAAGAGGAGTGTCAGAGGGTGCGGTAGTGAATAGGGCGAAAGGGAGGTGTCGGGCGGGCACAGGGTGTGATTCTCAGGGAAGAGCAGCGCAGATGGGGGGAGGTTTATTACCCATGCATAAGACAGAAAGCGGGGGTGACCCCTGCCTGGGGGAGATGCTTGCGAGGGTGGGGAGCCATGCTAAGGATCGACAGCGTGCAGAGAGTGGGTCTGGTCAAGGCATCTAAAATGGCTGCCGTGCACGACAAAAGTGTGGCATTTGAAAAAAGACAAGATGGCGCAGACAATGTTTTTCAACACTTCCTGATTTCCTTCGAATCGAACGTTAACAGACGTTGGGGCATATTACCAAAGTTAAGCGATATTTATCCCTAACGATGCTTAGCAACGATTTTTTTACCGTCAGAAATTATCGCAGATAAACCTTGCTATTATCAAGGTTTATCGGAAATACGATAAAAAACGACCGCAATGCATTAATATCGCTGAAAACTCAGCGATATTCATGCATTACCGAGCTAATGCTCTTAGCCATGTTATCCACCTCCCATTGGATAACATGGCTAAGAACTGCTCAGGGCAGGTGGTAGCTTTTGGAGATATTCGCGCTTATCTCGAATATTTCCAAAAGTTGATAATAGGAGATAGCGATGTTAGCGACTGTTTCCAGTCGCTAACATCTTGGCATGCCCACTTTGCATGTCATTAGTGATAAATATCACTCACATGCAAAGTGGGGCCCAAGATGGTCGCTATCTTCTACTAGCCGTCGCTAACTGGTGTTAGCAACAGCTAGGTAATACACATATAATTTTATCTCCGCGAAGCGGAGCGCTGTTACAGATATATATCTTGTTTCTGAACGTTAATTTCTCAAAATGCACTGAAGCACATATATTGAGACCTAGCAAAGGCACATCGGGCTACCAGTCCCTACAATTTTGCCAAGTTTCGTGCAAATCCATTCAGCTGTTCCATCCTACCGAGAGACAAGATGGCGGCCACTACGGACTGTTTGGAATGTTTACAGACACCGGAGAGCCAATCAGCTTCGCTTCGCAAAGCTCCGTAACGCGAAAAGTACGCGAAGCGGTGCGCTGTTACAGATATATATCTTTTTTTGAACGTTAATTTCTCAAAATCCACTGGAGCACATATATTGAGATCTAGCAAAGGCACATCGGGCTACCAGTCCCTACAATTTTGCCAACTTTCGTGCAAATCCATTCAGCTGTTCGATTATTATTATTTTTATTTTTTTTTGCCCCGCGGGGCCCTTTTAAAACCTCCACATCAAACCTAGGGGGTGAGCGACAATGTACTATGCCCCCTTATGGTCATTTGCCCCTTCGCTTTGGCCTCCTCTTGTCTCTCGATCCTACCGAGAGACAAGATGGCGGCCGCTACGGACTGTTTGGAATGTTGACAGACGCCGGAGAACCAATCAGCTTCGCTTCACAAAGCTCCGTTGCGCGACAAGTACGCGTCCTGGGCCGCTGCCCGGTCCGCTGTTACAGATATATATCTTTTTTTAAACGTTAATTTCTCAAAATCCACTGGAGCACATATATTGAGACCTACAAAAGGCACATCGGGCTACCAGTCCCTACAATTTTGCCAAGTTTCGTGCAAATTCATTCAGCCGTTCGGGCTAAAAGTGAGGCCAACCGCCCTATGGAAATTAACATGGGAAAAACGCGTTTTGGGACCCCCCTTTTTTCTCGGCCCCCCCTTGACGAACCCCCCCAAAATTTTCAGGGGCTGCTCAGAAACAAAATGTGCCATTTTCCTGAAAATTTCAGCCAATTCCGTCCACAAACGCCAAAGTTATTAGACATAGAATTTTCAAAAATCCCATAGAGAAAAAATCCTAACTATATATACCTACTGGCGACCGCCAGTAGGTAATATATATACATACAGATATATATATATATATATATATATGTGTATATATGTATGTATATATATATATATATATATATATATATATATATATATATACATATATGTATATAAATATATATATATATAGTGTATATCCATACTAATATTATAAAGAGAAAGCCCAAACCTTTGAGGCGGGTAATCTCAGTAACCACAGCACCAATCACAACACCCAATACAGCGTTGGAAAGGCAGTTGCAGCAGAAGGACATAGGCTATGCAGACGGATAAAAAAATGTATAAATAAAATTGCAAAAAACGTCATCATCCAGAAGACCGAGGGCCAAATTAACATCAAATAGGAAATTATGTAATAATGTGACTCACTATATTGAGACTGAGAGCCTGGAGCCAAATTGATCGTGAACAAGGGAAATGCTATCCCGAAACGCGTAGATTTGTGCCTGCCTGCTTGAGAAACTCCATGCTGTGAGGATTAAATAAAAAAGCACATAAGTGAAGACAAACGCGAGTTCGGCCCGTTTTTCTCCCAGCTGGGGGAATTGGTTGCGGATTTAAATGCGGCGTGGCTCTGCAGCGGGGAATTTTCCGAACCGGCGAGAGAGCGCTGCAAATTCTGGCAAAAAGGAACCGAGGGGTATCAATATATATATATATATATATATATATATATATATATATATATATATATATATATATTCAAGCTCCAAAATCCACAGGATATTAAATCCAAAAGAATGCAGCACACGCAGGGGTGGTTCCAACCAAGATTTTAATGTCGGAACACTCACAGCAACAAGACGCGTTTCGCCATCGGGCTTCGTCAAATTGTCAATTTGACGAAGCCCGATGGCGAAACGCGTCTTGTTGCTGTGAGTGTTCCGACATTAAAATCTTGGTTGGAACCACCCCTGCGTGTGCTGCATTCTTTTGGATTTAATATCCTGTGGATTTTGGAGCTTGAATACGTTCGCGGGCACACCCCCGCTTTGTGTGCACCCGCTCGAGAGTGCAGTTGGTTGGTGTTTTGGAGCTGTTATATATATATATATATATATATATATATATATATACTAGCTGCCCGTCCAGATGTTGTCCGGGTATAAAAAAGCTTTACCCGAAGGACAGCGAATGCTACCCCCCGCTTTACAATGCAGCAGGCTTTCTAGAATGCACACGCCCACACACAACAACGCTGAAGGGCACGCACACCTCACGACGTGCACGAACACTAATCTCATCACAGTGAGATTAGCGTTTGTGCACGTCGTGAGGTGTGCGTGCCCTTCAGCTTTGTTGTGTGTGGGCGTTTGCATTCTAAGACGCCTGCTGCATTGTAAAGCGGGGGGTGACAGGCAAAGCAGGGGGTAACAGAGCGCCAGAGCAGACACGCCGCCCCCAGCATTTGTCAAGCCCCAAGCACACGCCCACAGCACACGATGTTCCACATAGCATGAAGGGCGGAGCGTAGCACACATCCCCAGCGTTTGTCTCGCCCCCAGCATTTGTCACGCCCCAGCACACGCCCACAGCACACAATCTGATTATTTTGTATGTACAACCCACGTAGCACAAGCCCCCAGCATTTGTCACGCCCCCAGCACACGCCCACAGCACAACGCAGACACGCCCACAAGGGACTAATTTGCTGACACAGTTATTTTACCTTTTAAGGTAGGGAGGACGGTGACAGAGTCTCCCCGACCTGCTTGGCGCCAGTAAGCTGTTTGAGCACAAGATACTATACAGAGGTGGTTTTCGTTGCTTGGAGCCCGGAATAATTTAAAAAAATTGCTGCTATCTTAACTTCCTCGCCGATTACATTTTAAAGTGACGTCACATATTACATCACTCATGACATGGTCAGTGACATCACATTTTGTATGAGTGAAATGTCAGCCTAACTATACCGTCCCTGAAACCTGTGGTTTTTTTCAGTGAATATATATATGTATGTATTACCTACTGGCGGTCGCCATTAGGTAGTTATAGTTAGGACCTATTTTCCGCAGGAAAGTGTTTTTTTATTTGCCAATATCTTTGACACCGTTTGATGAATCTTCGCATAATTTTCAAAACTAATGGCCCGCTACGGCCAGCTCCAGTCTTGAAAGTTTCAGGGTGATTTGTAAAGCGAGGGCCGAGAAAAAAGGGGGATCCCAAAATGCGTTTTCCCCATGTTAACTTCCATAGGAAAAATTGGAACAGGCTACAACCCAAACTGCTGAACGGAATAGCAACAAATTTGGCAAAAAGGTAGTTCTTAGTTCAGAAAGCGACCTTTTTTTAAACGGTGTAAATCCCTTTGGTAGTTACTGAGAAATTAAAAAAAAAACTTTTGATATCTGAGCACCGAGGAGAAGTCGCAAACCCTCTCGGGCACGAGCTTCTCTCTGATTGGCTGCCAACACTGAAAACCAGGAAGGGTTGGCAGCCATCTTGTGACTCGGTAAATGAGTCATAAGAAAAAGGGTGAAAAAAATATGAAAAACAAGAAAAGGGGGCAGGGTAGAAACACACTGACTTCCTAGGCCTGCTCAGACCCCCATATCCCCCCAAAAATTAAAAAAACAAAAAATTGGCAGAATTTGTGCTGGGTGCGCCAATCTTGCTGAGAAAATTAAAAAAATTAAGCCTGGGCATAGCCCGTTCTTCCTTTTAATGAGCCCCCGGGTGGGCCAGGTCCCGGGGGCAATGGCAAAATTAAGTAGTGGGGACCGCCACCTCCCCGGTGCTTCTTTAATTGGTTGTGGGAGGTCTCTCAGGACCCCCCAAACCACCGGGGACCACCACCACCCGGGGCTTTATTTGATTATGCACGGGGGCATGTGGGCCCCTGCAGACCAGGGGACCTCCACCTCCCCAGGGCTAAAATGAATGTAAATAGGTGTGGGGGGGAGCTCCTACTCCCCCACACTGCCCCGGAGACCACCACCTCCCTGGGGCACTAATTATTCAAAATCAGGGGTCCAATATGGACTCCCGCCCTGTGGACCACCACCTCCGTGGGGCTTTACAAATGGAAGGAAGGTGGCTGCGTAACCTCCTTCATGGAGCCCTAGATGGCCCTGGGAACCGCCACCCCCAGGGCTGGCTCCTGCAATGTCCCCGGGAGCCCACCCCGGGACATTGCTGTTATGGCAAGGTGGGAACACGGCTCCTGCCCTGCCATAGCAAACTCTGCTTTGCTTCGTTGAAGCAAGAACAGGAAATCCTGCTCTCACTTCAACGAAGCAAAGCAGGATTGCTTTAGGGCAAGGGGAGCTGCATGTCAGCAGCTCAGCTTGCTAAAAAGCAATGCCGGCTCCAGCAGCAGGCGGGGAGCCGGCGGGTCCGTAGGGGCATTGGGGCTCCCCCACGGTCCCCAATGCAAAGGGCTGGCCCCGGGGGATGGGTTCACCGGGGCCAAGAGTGGCCCGTGAGGGGGGGACATGGCCCCCCTCCTCTTTAATTTAAAAAAAGAATCGCCGGGCCCTGGGGGATGGGGTCCCCGTGGCCAATAGTGGCCCAGGGACTGGGGGCCATACGGACCCTCTTCCCTATAAATATTTAATACAAAAAGAGGCCTTGCCCTGAGGAGATGGTGTCCCTGGGGCCCAGGGAAGGGGGGCCACGTGGCCCCCTTCCTTTAAATATATTTTAAAAAGGAGGGCCATGCCTCTGGGGATCGGGTCCCCGGGCCCGAAATAGGCCTTGGAAGGGGGCCATGTGGCCAAAAACAGTAAAAAATAGTAAAAGAAGGGGGGCAAATACACCCCCTGGTGCATTGTAAGATGGGAAATTAAGTCCCCATGAATGCTCAGTGTCCCTGAGGGCCAACTAGCCCACTAGGTAGCTCCAGTAAAAACCACATAGCTGGTTTGCAAAGAGGTGGTCCGCGGCCACTCCCCTTTTTACACTATTCTGCAAACGCTCCTCTTGGTGCACTGCTGGTAGGGCGATGAGGTCCTCTTGTGTCCTGAGGACCTCAGGACACAAGTGGACTTCATCCCATAAGCAGCAGAGCGCCAGGAGCTGCATTTGCAGAGTGGTGTAAAAAGGGGGTGTGGCCTCGGACCACTCTCAGCAATCCAGATGTGTGGTGCTTGCTGGAGGTACCTGGTGGGCTAGTTGGCCTCCAGGGACCCTCGAAGTCCTATGCAGCAGAATTCCTGAGCTGTGGTCGGAAGCCCAGCACCCTTTCTCCACCACTATGCAAACGTGACTACTACTTAAAAAGCATCTTTCTGCACCTCTGACTTAGAGGTAGTTTTAATCCACTACCCTATTATGTACTAGGGCCTTACAGAGGAGGTCATGCCAATCACAGGGGTACACCAAAGCATAGTGTTCCCTAGTGTATGTAGGTGTTTTTGCTGTGTTCTAAGTGTATTTTAGGATAGCACTGGATCTAGGCCTGGTTAGTCAGAGTCAGTTACCACCAGTACCTGTCAGCAAAAAGTTGGGGGCACAGGATGACTTTGCAACAAGGACTCTTTCTGCTCCTCTGTTAGTTCTTTGTGCATATCTCTTGCTTCTTTCTGAACCTTTTCTTATCTTCACTGACAAAGCCGCAGGTTTCAGGGACGTTATAGTTAGAAATTAGCATTTAAAAAACCTTTGAAATTCACTGAAAAAAACATAGGTTTCATGGACGTTACAGTTAGAAATTAGCATTTAAAAAACCTTTGAAATTCACTGAAAAAACCACAGGTTTAAGGGACGTTATAGTTAGTTGGACATTTCACCCGTACAAAACTAGAGAAATTCAGCCATTGTAGTTAGTTCAACTAACTATAACTCGCGCCCCGCCATGCACTGCTGATGACATCACATATTACATCATTCATGACATAGTCAGTGACATCACTGATTTATATGTCACAAACAGGGTGATTTCTTGTAAATATAGGTGAAACCTGAAAAAGCACATGCGGAAAACACACGAATAGTCTGTTTACCAGTTTCATCATGAACGAGAGAGAAAGAAAAAATGCACTTGTCACTTTAAAAATGGGGAGAAACAACGTAGTGTGTCATGTGATCAAGGACCCTGGTGGTTCGAAATGCGTCATGGTGGGTATGCACTGAAAAAATAAATTAAAGGGTTGCACTGATTAAGCAGAGTTGGTGCCTTTTTTAGTTCGGAGTATTGAACTGTTAAAAGAAAGGAGTACGGACAATATATATAATATATATGTAGTGTATATCCATACTAATATTATAAAGAGAAAGCCCAAACCTTTGAGGCGGGTAATCTCAGTAACCACAGCACCAATCACAACACCCAATACAGCGTTGGAATGGGCAGTTGCAGCAGAAGGACATAGGCTATGCAGACGGATAAAAAAATGTATAAATAGAAATTGCAAAAAACTTCATCATCCAGAAGACCGAGGGCCAAAATAACATAAAATAGGAAATGATGTAATAATGTGACTCACTATATTGAGACTGAGAGCCTGAAGCCAAATTGATCGTTAATAAGGGATATGCTATCCCGAAACGCGTAGATTTGTGCCTGCCTGATTGAGAAACTCCATGCTGTGAGGATTAAATAAACAAGCACATAAGTGAAGACAAACGCGAGCTCGGCCCGTTTTTCTCCCAGCTGGGGGAATTGGTTGCGGATTTAAATGCGGCGTGGTTCTGCCGCGGGGATTTACGAACAGGCGAGAGAGCGCTGCAAATTCTGGCGAAAAGGAACCGAGGGGTATCAATATATATATATTCTGTGACCAGCTGAACTGAGTTAATTAGTGCTATGGGCGGAGCGGACATTTGGTTGGGCTTACTTGAACTGCAGAGCGTGTAGCTCATTTACATCCACCGCATGCGCTGACGAAGGCCAAACTGGCCGAAATGCATTCGCCACTTTTGTGTAATAAACGGAGCTGCCTTTCAATCCCCGCTGAGGCTTCTGCTTCTTTCATTTGAGAGGAGGTTTGTTTTTTCATCAATTTCACGCGTGTTCCAGAAGCGCGTTTCAGAAGCCCCCTCATCGCAAGTGGTCTGGAGATTCTGGCTCATGCTACGGCATATGGTTTCTTTCTTGTTGGGAAATCTCCAGGCTCGCCAGCAGTCCGATGAAAATCTGGAGCGGCTCATCGAGGCATTGCCTCAACATGGACAGGATGCACTGTCCTCCTGCCCCCGCTTATCTCCTAAGCGGACTTATGGCTGATGTGGTAGGGGACCCGAGGCAGCACCACAATTTGCGGGGTTTTAGAACGCTTTGCTGAGTGCCCAACCCCCAGCTATTTTCTTGGAACTCACCGAGAACGACCCTGCGCACCACTCACCTGGGAGCCACTGCTGCATCTTGGGAAACTGAGTCCTGAAACTTTTCTGTGACCAGCTGAACTGAGTTAATTAGTGCTATGGGCGGAGCGGACATTTGGTTGGGCTTACTTGAACTGCAGAGCGTGTAGCTCATTTACATCCACCGCAGGCGCTGACGAAGGCCAAACTGGCCGAAATGCATTCGCCACTTTTGTGTAATAAACGGAGCTGCCTTTCAATCCCCGCTGAGGCTTCTGCTTCTTTCATTTGAGAGGAGGTTTGTTTTTTCATCAATTTCACGCGTGTTCCAGAAGCGCGTTTCAGAAGCCCCCTCATCGCAAGTGGTCTGGAGATTCAGGCTCATGCTACGGCATATTGTTTCTTTCTTGTTGGGAAATCTCCAGGCTCGCCAGCAGTCCGATGAAAATCTGGAGCGGCTCATCGAGGCATTGCCTCAACATGGACAGGATGCACTGTCCTCCTGCCCCCGCTTATCTCCTAATCGGACTTATGGCTGATGTAGTAGGGGACCCGAGGCAGCACCACAATTTGCGGGGTTTTAGAACACTTTGCTGAGTGCCCAACCCCCAGCTATTTTCTTGGAACTCACCGAGAACGACCCTGCGCACCACTCACCTGGGAGCCACTGCTGCATCTTGGGAAACTGAGTCCTGAAACTTTTCTGTGACCAGCTGAACTGAGTTAATTAGTGCTATGGGCGGAGCGGACATTTGGTTGGGCTTACTTGAACTGCAGAGCGTGTAGCTCATTTACATCCACCGCAGGCGCTGATGAAGGCCAAACTGGCCGAAATGCATTCGCCACTTTTGTGTAATAAACGGAGCTGCCTTTCAATCCCCGCTGAGGCTTCTGCTTCTTTCATTTGAGAGGAGGTTTGTTTTTTCATCAATTTCACGCGTGTTCCAGAAGCGCGTTTCAGAAGCCCCCTCATCGCAAGTGGTCTGGAGATTCAGGCTCATGCTACGGCATATTGTTTCTTTCTTGTTGGGAAATCTCCAGGCTCGCCAGCAGTCCGATGAAAATCTGGAGCGGCTCATCGAGGCATTGCCTCAACATGGACAGGATGCACTGTCCTCCTGCCCCCGCTTATCTCCTAATCGGACTTATGGCTGATGTAGTAGGGGACCCGAGGCAGCACCACAATTTGCGGGGTTTTAGAACACTTTGCTGAGTGCCCAACCCCCAGCTATTTTCTTGGAACTCACCGAGAACGACCCTGCGCACCACTCACCTGGGAGCCACTGCTGCATCTTGGGAAACTGAGTCCTGAAACTTTTCTGTGACCAGCTGAACTGAGTTAATTAGTGCTATGGGCGGAGCGGACATTTGGTTGGGCTTACTTGAACTGCAGAGCGTGTAGCTCATTTACATCCACCGCAGGCGCTGATGAAGGCCAAACTGGCCGAAATGCATTCGCCACTTTTGTGTAATAAACGGAGCTGCCTTTCAATCCCCGCTGAGGCTTCTGCTTCTTTCATTTGAGAGGAGGTTTGTTTTTTCATCAATTTCACGCGTGTTCCAGAAGCGCGTTTCAGAAGCCCCCTCATCGCAAGTGGTCTGGAGATTCAGGCTCATGCTACGGCATATTGTTTCTTTCTTGTTGGGAAATCTCCAGGCTCGCCAGCAGTCCGATGAAAATCTGGAGCGGCTCATCGAGGCATTGCCTCAACATGGACAGGATGCACTGTCCTCCTGCCCCCGCTTATCTCCTAATCGGACTTATGGCTGATGTGGTAGGGGACCCGAGGCAGCACCACAATTTGCGGGGTTTTAGAACACTTTGCTGAGTGCCCAACCCCCAGCTATTTTCTTGGAACTCACCGAGAACGACCCTGCGCACCACTCACCTGGGAGCCACTGCTGCATCTTGGGAAACTGAGTCCTGAAACTTTTCTGTGACCAGCTGAACTGAGTTAATTAGTGCTATGGGCGGAGCGGACATTTGGTTGGGCTTACTTGAACTGCAGAGCGTGTAGCTCATTTACATCCACCGCAGGCGCTGATGAAGGCCAAACTGGCCGAAATGCATTCGCCACTTTTGTGTAATAAACGGAGCTGCCTTTCAATCCCCGCTGAGGCTTCTGCTTCTTTCATTTGAGAGGAGGTTTGTTTTTTCATCAATTTCACGCGTGTTCCAGAAGCGCGTTTCAGAAGCCCCCTCATCGCAAGTGGTCTGGAGATTCAGGCTCATGCTACGGCATATTGTTTCTTTCTTGTTGGGAAATCTCCAGGCTCGCCAGCAGTCCGATGAAAATCTGGAGCGGCTCATCGAGGCATTGCCTCAACATGGACAGGATGCACTGTCCTCCTGCCCCCGCTTATCTCCTAATCGGACTTATGGCTGATGTAGTAGGGGACCCGAGGCAGCACCACAATTTGCGGGGTTTTAGAACACTTTGCTGAGTGCCCAACCCCCAGCTATTTTCTTGGAACTCACCGAGAACGACCCTGCGCACCACTCACCTGGGAGCCACTGCTGCATCTTGGGAAACTGAGTCCTGAAACTTTTCTGTGACCAGCTGAACTGAGTTAATTAGTGCTATGGGCGGAGCGGACATTTGGTTGGGCTTACTTGAACTGCAGAGCGTGTAGCTCATTTACATCCACCGCAGGCGCTGATGAAGGCCAAACTGGCCGAAATGCATTCGCCACTTTTGTGTAATAAACGGAGCTGCCTTTCAATCCCCGCTGAGGCTTCTGCTTCTTTCATTTGAGAGGAGGTTTGTTTTTTCATCAATTTCACGCGTGTTCCAGAAGCGCGTTTCAGAAGCCCCCTCATCGCAAGTGGTCTGGAGATTCAGGCTCATGCTACGGCATATTGTTTCTTTCTTGTTGGGAAATCTCCAGGCTCGCCAGCAGTCCGATGAAAATCTGGAGCGGCTCATCGAGGCATTGCCTCAACATGGACAGGATGCACTGTCCTCCTGCCCCCGCTTATCTCCTAATCGGACTTATGGCTGATGTGGTAGGGGACCCGAGGCAGCACCACAATTTGCGGGGTTTTAGAACGCTTTGCTGAGTGCCCAACCCCCAGCTATTTTCTTGGAACTCACCGAGAACGACCCTGCGCACCACTCACCTGGGAGCCACTGCTGCATCTTGGGAAACTGAGTCCTGAAACTTTTCTGTGACCAGCTGAACTGAGTTAATTAGTGCTATGGGCGGAGCGGACATTTGGTTGGGCTTACTTGAACTGCAGAGCGTGTAGCTCATTTACATCCACCGCAGGCGCTGACGAAGGCCAAACTGGCCGAAATGCATTCGCCACTTTTGTGTAATAAACGGAGCTGCCTTTCAATCCCCGCTGAGGCTTCTGCTTCTTTCATTTGAGAGGAGGTTTGTTTTTTCATCAATTTCACGCGTGTTCCAGAAGCGCGTTTCAGAAGCCCCCTCATCGCAAGTGGTCTGGAGATTCAGGCTCATGCTACGGCATATTGTTTCTTTCTTGTTGGGAAATCTCCAGGCTCGCCAGCAGTCCGATGAAAATCTGGAGCGGCTCATCGAGGCATTGCCTCAACATGGACAGGATGCACTGTCCTCCTGCCCCCGCTTATCTCCTAATCAGACTTATGGCTGATGTGGTAGGGGACCCGAGGCAGCACCACAATTTGCGGGGTTTTAGAACGCTTTGCTGAGTGCCCAACCCCCAGCTATTTTCTTGGAACTCACCGAGAACGACCCTGCGCACCACTCACCTGGGAGCCACTGCTGCATCTTGGGAAACTGAGTCCTGAAACTTTTCTGTGACCAGCTGAACTGAGTTAATTAGTGCTATGGGCGGAGCGGACATTTGGTTGGGCTTTCTTGAACTGCAGAGCGTGTAGCTCATTTACATCCACCGCAGGCGCTGACGAAGGCCAAACTGGCCGAAATGCATTCCCCACTTTTGTGTAATAAACGGAGCTGCCTTTCAATCCCCGCTGAGGCTTCTGCTTCTTTCATTTGAGAGGTTTGTTTTTTCATCAATTTCACGCGTGTTCCAGAAGCGCGTTTCAGAAGCCCCCTCATCGCAAGTGGTCTGGAGATTCTGGCTCATGCTACGGCATATTGTTTCTTTCTTGTTGGGAAATCCCCAGGCTCGCCAGCAGTCCGATGAAAATCTGGAGCGGCTCATCGAGGCATTGCCTCAACATGGACAGGATGCACTGTCCTCCTGCCCCCGCTTATCTCCTAATCGGACTTATGGCTGATGTGGTAGGGGACCCGAGGCAGCACCACAATTTGCGGGGTTTTAGAACGCTTTGCTGAGTGCCCAACCCCCAGCTATTTTCTTGGAACTCACCGAGAACGACCCTGCGCACCACTCACCTGGGAGCCACTGCTGCATCTTGGGAAACTGAGTCCTGAAACTTTTCTGTGACCAGCTGAACTGAGTTAATTAGTGCTATGGGCGGAGCGGACATTTGGTTGGGCTTACTTGAACTGCAGAGCGTGTAGCTCATTTACATCCACCGCAGGCGCTGACGAAGGCCAAACTGGCCGAAATGCATTCGCCACTTTTGTGTAATAAACGGAGCTGCCTTTCAATCCCCGCTGAGGCTTCTGCTTCTTTCATTTGAGAGGAGGTTTGTTTTTTCATCAATTTCACGCGTGTTCCAGAAGCGTGTTTCAGAAGCCCCCTCATCGCAAGTGGTCTGGAGATTCTGGCTCATGCTACGGCATATTGTTTCTTTCTTGTTGGGAAATCTCCAGGCTCGCCAGCAGTCCGATGAAAATCTGGAGCGGCTCATCGAGGCATTGCCTCAACATGGACAGGATGCACTGTCCTCCTGCCCCCGCTTATCTCCTAATCGGACTTATGGCTGATGTGGTAGGGGACCCGAGGCAGCACCACAATTTGCGGGGTTTTAGAACGCTTTGCTGAGTGCCCAACCCCCAGCTATTTTCTTGGAACTCACCGAGAACGACCCTGCGCACCACTCACCTGGGAGCCACTGCTGCATCTTGGGAAACTGAGTCCTGAAACTTTTCTGTGACCAGCTGAACTGAGTTAATTAGTGCTATGGGCGGAGCGGACATTTGGTTGGGCTTACTTGAACTGCAGAGCGTGTAGCTCATTTACATCCACCACAGGCGCTGACGAAGGCCAAACTGGCCGAAATGCATTCGCCACTTTTGTGTAATAAACGGAGCTGCCTTTCAATCCCCGCTGAGGCTTCTGCTTCTTTCATTTGAGAGGAGGTTTGTTTTTTCATCAATTTCACGCGTGTTCCAGAAGCGCGTTTCAGAAGCCCCCTCATCGCAAGTGGTCTGGAGATTCTGGCTCATGCTACGGCATATTGTTTCTTTCTTGTTGGGAAATCTCCAGGCTCGCCAGCAGTCCGATGAAAATCTGGAGCGGCTCATCGAGGCATTGCCTCAACATGGACAGGATGCACTGTCCTCCTGTCCCCGCTTATCTCCTAATCGGACTTATGGCTGATGTGGTAGGGGACCCGAGGCAGCACCACAATTTGCGGGGTTTTAGAACGCTTTGCTGAGTGCCCAACCCCCAGCTATTTTCTTGGAACTCACCGAGAACGACCCTGCGCACCACTCACCTGGGAGCCACTGCTGCATCTTGGGAAACTGAGTCCTGAAACTTTTCTGTGACCAGCTGAACTGAGTTAATTAGTGCTATGGGCGGAGCGGACATTTGGTTGGGCTTACTTGAACTGCAGAGCGTGTAGCTCATTTACATCCACCGCAGGCGCTGACGAAGGCCAAACTGGCCGAAATGCATTCGCCACTTTTGTGTAATAAACGGAGCTGCCTTTCAATCCCCGCTGAGGCTTCTGCTTCCTTCATTTGAGAGGAGGTTTGTTTTTTCATCAATTTCACGCGTGTTCCAGAAGCGCGTTTCAGAAGCCCCCTCATCGCAAGTGGTCTGGAAATTCTGGCTCATGCTACGGCATATTGTTTCTTTCTTGTTGGGAAATCTCCAGGCTCGCCAGCAGTCCGATGAAAATCTGGAGCGGCTCATCGAGGTATTGCCTCAACATGGACAGGATGCACTGTCCTCCTGCCCTGCTTATCTCCTAATTGGACTAATGGCTGATGTGGTAGGGGACCCGAGGCAGCACCACAATTTGCGGGGTTTTAGAACGCTTTGCTGAGTGCCCAACCCCCAGCTATTTTCTTGGAACTCACCGAGAACGACCCTGCGCACCACTCACCTGGGAGCCACTGCTGCATCTTGGGAAACTGAGTCCTGAAACTTTTCTGTGACCAGCTGAACTGAGTTAATTAGTGCTATGGGCGGAGCGGACATTTGGTTGGGCTTACTTGAACTGCAGAGCGTGTAGCTCATTTACATCCACCGCAGGCGCTGACGAAGGCCAAACTGGCCGAAATGCATTCGCCACTTTAGTGTAATAAACGGAGCTGCCTTTCAATCCCCGCTGAGGCTTCTGCTTCTTTCATTTGAGAGGAGGTTTTTTTTTATATATATATATATATATATATATATATATATATATATATATATATATATATATATATATATATATATATATATATATATATATATATATATATATATATATATATATATATTAGCTGCCCGTCCCGACGTTGTCCAGGTATAAAAAAGCTTTTCCCGAAGGACGGCGAACGCTACCCCCTCTTTACAATGCAGCAGGCGTCTTAGAATGCACACGCCCACACACAACAATGCTGAAGGGCACGCACACCTCACGATGTGCACGAATGCTAATCTCATCACAGTGAGATTAGCGTTTGTGCACGTCGTGAGGTGTGCGTGCCCCTCAGCGTTGTTGTGTGTGGGTGTTTGCATTCTAAGACGCCTGCTGCATTGTAAAGCGGGGGTGACAGGCAAGCAGGGGGTGACAGCGCGCCGGAGCAGACACGTCGCCCCCAGCATTTGTCACGCCCCAAGCACATGCCCACAGCACACGATGATCCACATAGCATGAAGGGCGGAACGTAGCACACGCCCCCGGCGTTTGTTTCTCCCCAGCGTTTGTCACGCCCCCAGCACACGCCCACAGCACACAATCTGATTATTTTGTATGTACAACCCACGTAGCACACGCCCCCAGCGTTTGTCACGCCCACAGCACAACGCAGACACGCCCACAATGGACTACTTTGCTGGCACGGTTCTTTTACCTTTTATGGTAGGGAGGACGGTGGCAGAGTCTCCCCGACCCGCTTGGCACCAGTAAGCTGTTTGAGCACTAGATACTATACAGAGGTGGTTTTGGTTGCTTGAAGCCCAGAATAATAATTTTAAAAAATTGCTGATATCTTAACTTTCTCGCCGATTACATTTTAAAGTGCACTCACTTCCTCATTGTTGACCACGCTGCATACCCGGTGCCACAAGGGGTATTTGGGGCTCACTTTGACACAGGGAAGTCTGCGCTCGATCTTTCAGCCTGCCCGCCCCGGTCGGATTCGGTAACCAGTACTGTTAGGCGGAGGGGGGGACAGGCAGAGCCAGACACTTCTGCCTACACAAGCGGTTAGCGCTCTAGCTCTCTGACTGGAAGGGCTATTTAGGCAGCGAGGAGCTGCGGCTGATTGCGGTAGGGAGGACGGTGGCAGAGTCTCCCCGACCCGCTGGGCGCCAGTAAGCTGTTTGAGCACAAGATACTATACAGAGGTGGTTTTGGTTGCTTGAAGACCAGAATAATAATTTTTTAATTGCTGATATCTTAACTTTCTCGCCGATTACATTTTAAAGTGCACTCACTTCCTCATTGTTGACCACGCTGCATTCCCGGTGCCACAAGGGGTATTTGGGGCTCACTTTGACACAGGGAAGTCTGCGCTCGATCTTTCAGTCTGCCCACCCCGTTCCGACTCGGTAACCAGTACCGTTGAGCGGAGGGCGGGACAGGCAGAGCCAGACACTTCCGCCTACACGAGCGGTTAGCGCTCTAGCTCTCAGACTGGAAGGGCTATTTAGCCCTCTCGTCGCTCTGAGCGTGCAGCGATCGCGCGCAGGGAAGCGCCTAAGGACACGCCTAAGACAAGCAAAAGAGAAGCCCGTCTGTGCCCGTCCGAGACTGGCTTTTACATCTGCTGACCCAGGCTGTCATCCCACTGCCCGGGTAAGTTACTCTTTACAAGCTCTTTTGGGTTTGCGGACTACTCTTCAGCCGGGTTGTATAAGGGAGGTAGATTCTCTCCCGGAGGGCCCGTTTTCTTGTCGTCATTGCCACTTTCAGGCACAACACAATGAGTATGCTTTAGATCATCAAGCATTAGCCAGGGGGGAGGCCCTAACATGCAACCAGGATGTAAGAACTTGCCTTGCAATATTATATCACTGCCTAAGCATTATGTAGAGGTTTGGGACCCTTTTTCTTCATCACAACCTGACTTATGTTTCTTAACAGAAACATGGCTGAAACCCCATTCGGTCCAGGCTATCACCTTAGGGATTCCTGATGGTTATAAAATAGTTAGAGCAGACCGTCCCATCAAGACAGGTGGCGGTATAGCTATAGTGTACAGGAGCAACATAGCTGTCTCCATATTAGATCAGTGCTGTACCCCAGATCTGGAACTGCTGATCTTTAAGATTAATATTTCGACTAAGGTCAGCCGAAGAGGGGCTCTAGTATACCGCCCCCTGGTTCTTGTGTAAATATCTCTATCTCTTTAGTGGGGGCGCTGGCCCCGCACGTTAACTCAGATAGCGACTTTATACTCCTTGGGGATTTTAATGTTCACAGCGAATTGCAGGACAGTGGGAGGCTCAGTCTTTTTTGACCGAAATCTCACTATTGGGTCTAAAACAGGTTAACATCGGCCCTACGCATCAGGCAGGGCATACCCTGGACTTAATTTTGTCTAATTCTCCCACAATTAACTGCCTTCCACCCAGGCAGGTAAACTGGACAGACCATTTTATTTTAGAATTTTACACATCTAATTTCTGTAAATTACCCCCACAATCATCGGTGCTGCCCATCAGGCGGAGGCAATGGCATAAAATAACCCATGAGGTTTTTAAGGAGAGGTTTGTAGAACCCCTCATTGCCCCCGGGGAGGGCATTGAGGTGGCCCTATCCAAATATAAACAGGCAATTTATACAGCGGTAGATACCACTGCTCCCCTGAAATTGTATAAACCACGTCCGGCACATAAACAGGAAGTATGGTTTTCTGAGCATCTACGGTCTCTAAAACAAGCCTCTAGGAAGCTTGAAAAGGTGTGGAGATCTTCCCACTCGGATGCTGATAAGAACTGCTACTGGAGGGCCCTAACTATCTACCATAAAGCTATTAGAGCAGCTCGCAAGAATTACATTGCTTCCCAACTTTCTGTAGTCGGTAATGCTCCAAAGGTCCTATAGCAAATCCTGCAGACTTTTATTAAACCAGTAGCCTGCGAGAGCTATGACCTATCATCACAGCAGCTATGTGACGAAATCTCCCATTTCTTCACAAATAAGATAGACAGGAACTATGAGAAAATTACAGACTCTAATTTATCTATAAGTTGGCCTGTAGCACTGCCCCAGGTTGTGGAAGAAGTTAATCTTGCGGCTCTCACCGTGTTCCCTCCAATCTCCTTATTAGAGGTAGAAAGCCTACTGAGCCAAATTAAGAGCGGCTGTCCATCTGATCTCATCCCAGCCAGAAAAATGCCGGTGGTTGGCAGAACGCTCGGCCCTGGGATCCAGCTTCTTGTCAATCTTTCGCTGGCCGAAGGCCGAGTTCCTCTGGAGTGGAAAAAGGCACTGGTGAGACCTATTCGGAAAAATTCCTCAATCCCTTGGACGGATCTGTCCAACCTCAGACCAATATCCTTGCTTCCTTTTTTTGGAAAACTCGCAGAGAAGCAGGTGAATAAACATCTTTCGAACTTTATCGAACAGTCAGGTAGCCTGGATTACTCCCAATCCGGCCCAAACCTTTGAGGCGGGTAATCTCAGTAACCACAGCACCAATCACAACACCCAATACAGCATTGGAAAGGGCAGTTGCAGCAGAAGGACATAGGCTATGCAGGGGGCCACCATATACATTTAAAAGGTAAAAGAACCGTGCCAGCAAAGTAGTCCCTTGTGGGTGTGTCTGTGTTCTGCTGTGGGCGTGTGCTGGGGGCGTGACAAACGCTGGGGGCGTATGGTACGTTCCGCCCTTCATGCCATGTGAGACGTAATTGCGCAGCATCCAGGGGCACGCTGGGGTTGTGACAAACGCTGGGGGCGTGTGCAACGTTCCGCACTTCATGCCATCTGGGTCGTACATTAATCAGATCGTCTGCTGTGGCCATGTGCTGGGGGCGTCACAAAGGCGTTCACCTCGAAGCATGGTAAGTAACCATTCGCAAGACTCCCTTGGGGTTTTGCCCGTTGTCTCACACATACTGGGGGTGCCGAATGCAGTGAGTGCCTTGGCCTGGGTGCGTCTGAAAGGGCTGAACGCAGTGTGTGGCTTGGCCTGGGTGCGTCTAAAAAGCACTCGGGCCGAAGAGCGTCGGTGTGGGTCATAAAAAAATAAGAACAGCGGGAAACAATCATTCAAGACTCACACAATTCTAATTGTTAGACGGTCGCCGCTGGCCCTCCAGTGGGGGCACACGCGACTGAGCGTGTCTGCGGGGACAATTACTGCAGCCTCTCATGTGCGCTGTTACTGAACTATCACATTAAACCAAATTACACGCGCCTGCTAACATCAGCCAGGGCTGTAGCCGGGCTCAGGCGGCGGATAACTACAGTAATTACATTCGCCAGCTAACATGAACCAGGGCTGCAGCTGGGCCTCAAGCGGGGGGACACGCGTCTGCTAACATCAACCAGGGCTGCAGCTAGGCCTCAAGCGGGGGAACACGCGAATGACCGTATCTGAATACACACATTCTATTTAATACCCGGACAACGTCGGGACAGGCTGCTAGTATATATATATATATATATCAAGCCCCCACGCTTCAGAGATGCACTCCACGAAAGAAAGTTCAACAGAACCTTTATTGTGCAAAAACTGCATTCCGAGCCCAGTCAATTGCTGTCCCTACGCGTTTCGGTGCTCCTGCACCTTAATCCTGGGGCGGGGCAGGTGTCATTAGCAATTCCTCCCACCACCCTAGTTTAACAGGATATGCAGGGCACACCTTGGGTCCCTTTGTGTGACTGTCTGTCTAGAGTCAATGCACAAACAGGCCCTTGTCAGTCTAAACTAAATGTTGATTCCACGGGTAAGAAGAGGCACAGGATGGTGAAACAAGAAAATGCCCACTTTCTAAATGTACTGCTTTTGGCCGCCATAAGTGTGGCAGGTATGCTCAGACGTGAGTCCCTTGCTCACTTTGCCACTGGATTCAAGCAAGCCGGGCTGAGGACGGCTGTAATGCCAGAAACCGGTCCTCGGAAGCTTGTTTCCGGTCCAGGGAAGGCATGGCTTGGCAGTTCGGGCTGGACTGTTCCCATGAGGCACAGGGTCAGACTGATTTGCATATAGCCGTGTCTGAACTGGAGTGGCAGAGTGGGCTAAAGAACGGTGATGGATTAAACCCAGATCTTTTGACTGGGTGTGAGTGTTTGATTGGTTCAGATGCCCCGTCCATCACCACCCCCTTTTGTACTGCTTTTGGCCGCCATAAGTGTGGCAGGGTATGCTCAGACGTGAGTCCCTTGCTCACTTTGCCACTGGATTCAAGCAAGCCGGGCTGAAGACGGCTGTAATGCCAGAAACCGGTCCTTGGAAGCTTGTTTCCGGTCCAGGGAAGGCATGGCTTGGCAGTTCGGGCTGGACTGTTCCCATGAGGCACAGGGTCAGACTGATTTGCATATAGCCGTGTCTGAACTGGGGTGGCAGAGTGGGCTAAAGAACGGTGATGGATTAAACCCAGATCTTTTGACTGGGTGTGAGTGTTTGATTGGTTCAGATGCTCCGTCCATCACCACCCCCTTTTGTACTGCTTTTGGCCGCCATAAGTGTGGCAGGGTATGCTCAGACGTGAGTCCCTTGCTCACTTTGCCACTGGATTCAAGCAAGCCGGGCTGAAGACGGCTGTAATGCCAGAAACCGGTCCTCGGAAGCTTGTTTCCGGTCCAGGGAAGGCATGGCTTGGCAGTTTGGGCTGGACTGTTCCCATGAGGCACAGGGTCAGACTGATTTGCATATAGCCGTGTCTGAACTGGGGTGGCAGAGTGGGCTAAAGAACGGTGATGGATTAAACCCAGATCTTTTGACTGGGTGTGAGTGTTTGATTGGTTCAGATGCTCCGTCCATCACCACCCCCTTTTGTACTGCTTTTGGCCGCCATAAGTGTGGCAGGATATGCTCAGACGTGAGTCCCTTGCTCACTTTGCCACTGGATTCAAGCAAGCCGGGCTGAAGACGGCTGTAATGCCAGAAACCGGTCCTTGGAAGCTTGTTTCCGGTCCAGGGAAGGCATGGCTTGGCAGTTCGGGCTGGACTGTTCCCATGAGGCACAGGGTCAGACTGATTTGCATATAGCTGTGTCTGAACTGGGGTGGCAGAGTGGGCTAAAGAACGGTGATGGATTAAACGCAGATCTTTTGACTGGATGTGAGTGTTTGATTGGTTCAGATGCTCCGTCCATCACCACCCCCTTTTGTACCACTTTCTAAATGTGGCATTTTCCAACACACAATTTAAAAATCAACTTTACTACAAGATGTGTTTTTTAATTCTGGGCACAGGGAGCCCAAAGTCCAAATTTCTATCTCTTCCCAATTAAAAGTTACACTTGTAAAATGTTACAACGCAGCTCCAATGATGATCTATGCGGGAGACAGGGCTTGCAATAGGGAAAAACGAAATTGACAGTATTTCACTATCAGGAAATGTAAAACACGCCAGTACATGTTCTACCTTTCACATACACTGCACCCTGCTCATTTGGCAACCTTGGGTCTACCTTAGGGGTGCCTTACATGTAGTAAAAGGGAAGGTTAGGGCCTGGCAAATGGGTGCACTTGCCAGGTCGACATGGCAGTTTAAAACTGCACTCATAGACACTACAATGGCAAATCCGGTGTATTTAATTTTGTTGTATATTTCTGTTTTGTTCTGGTTTTGCAATCGAAGGGCACTTTCAAATTTGTTTAATTATTTTTTTTATTTTTCAGTTGAATGTTTTCCTCTTGAACTTCTTGGAATTTTCCATCATTGAAGGCACCCTACCGTGAAAGAGAACAATGAATTGGATTTGTTTCTATTCTGTAAAATACACTGCCTTACGTAGTATAACTGCATTTTGTGCAGAACTCATTACCTTGGCATCCAGTCTCCCAGGAGCGTGACCACGTATCTTCCTAAGAAACATAACTCACAAAACACCACGCTGAAATTAAAAAATTTACTCGGTACACTAAACGTCTAGGTTTGCAGTACATTTATGACTTTCAAGGAGTTCTCAAATATTTCCAGGAATATTCCTGTGAAACTGTGAATGTCAGAGTACTCACTTGCTGTAGGAGGTCATTTCGACCTTGGCGGGTAGCCAAGTCCTGGCCACCGCTCCACTGACAGAGGACTACCCACAATGTTGTGACATCACCACCTGCCAGGTTGAGATCTTACTGCCCACAATGTATTAGCTGTTACGGTTGATGCATTGCAGGCAGAGCAGGTTGCTGAATGTGCGTTTTGTTCTTTGTCCCCCACGCGGCAAATGTTTTTGCTTTTCTAAAACTAACCAACAAAACATAAGTTTTGCTTAAAAAACACTGCAATGGGTACGATGCACAAAGAAATCTTTCCCAGCGCTTTAATTGATTTCTCTACTTGGGACTGATATACACAAAATGGTGGACACGGGCAGGGAAACCCACTGACAATAGCTCCACCTTAAATAGAACGGAGCAACCATCACTATAACCTTGTGGCCCTATCACAATAATGAAACTGTAATATTCTGTTAGTGTAATGTAAGGTTTTGCCATCCAGATGAACTGGTTTTATTCACACCTCCACCAGTGACTGCTTTGCCCCTGTATTACAACACCCTACCACAAATACCTCTTCTCCAGTTTTGCACATCCAAAAAATAGGTTAATTGTGCCTCAGCAAAGTGGCTAAGGATAACGAGGGCTGATAAAGGAAGTTCTCTTTTCTCCCTGCTGTACAGAAATCCAGGTGCAGCAAAGAAATGCTAGGCCATCTGCTCCTGCCACCACAATTTTTTACATAGTTCTATTGGTGGATACTAATATGTGTAATACCTCCCATGTGGTTCCTCTGCAGTGTACACACACAAAGCTTCCAAATCTGAAAAAGGAAAATCTGATAGTGAATTAAGCAAATCAATTCAATTCAAAATATCTTTATTCGAGTGTTGGATGCAATCATAAAAGTACAGATAAAATCAGCATAATTTCAATATTAAAAGAAGATACACATATAAAATACAAAAATTCATTAAATTGATGGAGGAAACAATTACAATTATAAAGTGCAGTTATATGATCATACGTTTCCTAATAATCATCACATTTCTTAAGTAAAAAATTGTTGTTGCTACAGATACATGATTGTCTAGTGCTTGGATGCTAATCATCGCCGCACGGCAATGACGAAGTCCTAATTCTCTTAAAAGTGGCAATAAAACATTTTTCCTCATTTCATCATAGAGTTTACAAAATAGGAATACATGAATAGTACTCTGAGGTGAGACATTATCGCAAGGGCAAGGAGGTAGATCGTGTGACCAATTATTAATCATCGGGAAACTAACCAATCTGTGGAAGATATCAAATCTAAAGCGTGAAAGTAGAAAACGCTCGTAGTTGTTAGTTACATAGATTAAGTAGGGCTGAATCTTAAAAGTTGATAAAATCAATTGATGCTGCTGGACAGAAGGTTTTAAGACCTCCGCAGCAGTCCAGTGAAAATCCAAGTCGGCTAGACACTCCTTCCTCAAATCTTTTCGTGAGATTTCTGAAATATCCATGGGATTCAGGAAATATTCTTCTCTCCCAATGTCTTTTAAGAAATTAAAAACATACTTCACCCAAGGTATTTTAGTAGCACCCTCCAGTTTCAAAATGTCTGTCAGGACATCTCTGTTTAGGTGTGTTGCTTCTTGAGTCCAGAGTCTGTGCCATAGCAGCACTGGCTCTATTTTAATCAGGTCTGTGATATAACAAAGGCCTAATTCTGAATGACAATTAAAATTGGAGGAGCTTTTGGGGAGTGCCAGAATATATTTTAAAAAGGAATTTTCAGCAACCTGGATGGGTGCGGAGTTGACAAAACCCCAAACCCCACTACCGTAGGTAGCACCCGCTACACATTTGGCTTTATATATTTGAATTAATTCTACGGGGGGTCTAGTCCCTAATTCACTTGAGAAGATTTTAAGAGCAGCGGTTGATCTCAAGAGCTCGAGCTTTTTAGCAGAAATAGCTTCGGTCCACATCTCATTTTGGGCAAAAAGTATCCCAAGATAAGAGAAATGCTTAGCAAATTCGAGCTTCTGTCCCGCTATAAAAATTGGCCTCTTAGATTTATTTTGCCTACCACAATACATAGTGAAAGTCTTTGATATATTGACTTTCAGGCCCAACTCATTCATAAAGCGGGAAAAGCTGTCAACCACCCGCTGTAAGCCCACTTGAGTACGTGACATAAGTACAGCGTTGTCAGCGTACAAAAGTGCTGGTATTGGGCGGCCACCTACAAATGGGGGGTCCAGACTATTTTTTCGCAAGACATCTTCCAATCCATTAATATACAAGTTAAAAAGGAAGGGGGCCAGGACACAGCCCTGCCTGACCCCGCTCCTGATTGGTATTTTGTTTGTGAGCTCTCCATTTATGCCAAAGCGAACGCGGGCCGACGCGTTGCTATAAAAACGTTTAAGATAATAAATAATGTTTGATTCAACCCCAAGTTGTTTCAATATCAACCACAGTTTAGAGTGTACCACACAATCAAAGGCGGCCGAGAGATCTACGAAGGCCAAAAACAAGTTGCCCTGTTTTGCCCTCGTATATTTCCCGACCAGCATCAACAAGTTCAAACCCTGTTCCATTGTCCCCAGACCGGAACGAAAGCCGTACTGAAGATCAGACAGAACAGAGTTTTCCTCCGCCCATTCCAGAAGCCGGTCCAGAACAACTCTGCCCGCTATCTTAGTGAAGGAGTCCAATAGGGAAATAGGCCTATAGCAGGCTGGGTCCTGTTTATTTCCTTTTTTGTAGATTGGGACAATGACAGATTCTACCCAGGTGGGCAGAAATTCAGCAACGCAACTAGCATTGAGCACCTGGACCAGAAGGGGCGCCCACAGAGAGGAAATGCTCTTAAATATATCTATGGGAACCCCGCCTGGTCCAGGCGCCTTAGCGTCCTTGCTTCTACTCAGGGCCTTTTTGACCTCCTCGAGAGTAAAATACAGATTGCTGCTCGGGGGATGGTCAAAAGTGGGGATCAAAGACCCCGCTTGTTCTTCTCCTTCAAGTTCTTCTTCCTCATATACTCTCGAAAAGTGTCTGACCTAATCTGATTCACATATTGCTATATCTATTTTTGGACTAACCTCCTCATTAAGAAAGGGGGTTCTCACAATCTTCCAGAAGCTCGCACTGTCATTTGTTTTGGAGGCTGAATGAAGAGCCTCTCAAGCTTCGGACCTCAGAGTATTTTTCCTATCTTTAATTGCCGTTTTATAATCTTTCCTAGATCTGCGGATTTCCTCAGCAGATCTAGGTTTGTTATGCAGCGCCTTTTTTAGGGCTGCATAGGCCCTAGTGCATCTGGAATCAAACCAGCCTCCCTCCTTCTTCTGTTTCTTAAATTGCCTAGTGAGGGAGTTCTTAATTTCATTCGATATAACAGAAAAGGATGCAAGACAAGTTTCAGGTGGTGTGTCTATCTCTAGACACGTAACTATTTCTGAAAAACATTTTTCAACCACTGTTTTAATTATCTCTGCCTCATTTATGATAGCCCATTTTAGTGTATATCCATTAATTTTACCAATTGCTAAGTAAGCGTCTAAACTGTTACATTCCCTATCATTGAACAATGATGATACAGTAGGCAGCAGAATAGACACGCAAAACGGGAAGTGGTCGCTCAATGCTATATCAGGAACATTAAAAGAATAAATTCTGTTCCCACAGTTATTAGAAATAGTGATATAGTCTATAGTTGTAGAGCATCCTCTACCATTAAATGTTGGGGCTACTGTAGGGGTAGAGATACACATTTCAATTGCAAATCCTAAATCGAAATTAGCTAGCAAGATATTAAATTGTTCCCCTAAGAAATTATGTTTAAAATGGAAACGTCCCTCACCATCATCTCGTGCTACACCGCACCTATTGTCCTTGGTTAATTCACACAAGTTACAATTGAAATCCCCCAACATGATCACCATCAATTTGTGCTTAAAAATGTTTTCCTGTGCAAACAAGGCTTTAGTCAATTTCCTTAGGACATTCATAACATCATCACAAGGAATATTATTATATATATTGGCAATAACAATTGGAGCATCACAAGCCAGGCCAAGAACCAACATTTGAAAATAAAGGTCTTTAACAGGTTCAGTGATTTTCTCAAGCACTAGTTTGTTTGACAAGTAGACACTCAAAGTCAAAGTCAAATGATCTTTATTCGGAATAAAAACATCCATAAAAGTGCATACAAGTGCAATTTTAAAAACAATACGATACAATGATAATATGACAGCTTGAAAGGAAAAGGCATAAACTAATCAATCTTATTTTACATAAACACACAAAATGTCCCTCCTATTCTTAAAAACGACATTTTACACAATTAAAACTGTTTTCTAACAAACAGGAATAAAAAGATGGATGAAAGAAATAGCAGCAACATACAACTAATCCTCATCAGTCATGTGCAAAGGTGCGAATAAAACCCAATGTGCAAAGAGCGCATTTATAAAGTGCATAAAAAGTACAGTTTGTGGATGTTATACATCAATATATAAAGTGGCTCGTGAACGAACGGCAGCTTTGAGAAAACAGCTCACTCTGAATATTACTTCATCAGATTCCAATAATAAAAAGGTTCTCAGTGCTTTTCTAAAGCAAGTCAACTTATGTTTTCTACAGTAGGACATCAAATAATGGGCAGAATTTTTTTTATAAAAACCGCAGAAGAACAAAAAGTGCAAAAGGCTCTGTTTCATATTTTGGTTACATGGACAATACAGTGTTTCTAGATGTTTATTGTAACCCAAAGGAAAATTTAACAGATTTACTATGCTCCCATCGCGAAACAGCAAACTTCTGTTCCATCTGCCAAAGTGTAAACATAGATATCTGTGAGGAGGGCCTGGATGTTTGATTTGCGAATCAAAATAGCCCATGTATTTTATAACAGTACACTTTGACAGGTTTTTCCTTTCCCGCTCTTCTCTATACACATGATACAGTGCCCTTTGAATAGTAGTCTTATGGGAACGATTTATCAAAGTAGGTGAGGTAAACAAATGACCATGTCCTACGCTGTCAAGGCAATCTTTTACAGCTTTTAACCAGGGTATATAGTGTGCCCTGTCACATTTTAGGCAGTCCAAAATTATATCACGGGTCAAGGTGGCAGCCGGGTTAATCCATAATTTTAGCCAGAAGAGTGCTGGTCTTGATTTTACAAAGTCTTCTATATATGGGATGTTTAATTCATTGTCACATATATATTGAGGGGAACAAAGGACCCCTCCCAACACCTTCCGACAAAACCTGTTTTCTTCGGTTTGGAGATGGATACAATTTGTGTAACCCCAAACCTCGGCGCCATAAGTACCAGTTGGGACGCATTGTGTTTGATAAATTTTTACTAGTGGTGTAATCACATCAGCGTGGGAGGGTTGTCGCAAAGAAGTGACACAATTTATAGCTTTACCCAACTTGGTCCTGGCATAAGAAACGTGTGGTTGCCACGAACCAGAACTTGAAAATAGCAACCCCAGATAGGGAAAAGTTCAAGTGCTTTTCAAAACGTTTGACCCTGATTTAATCTCAGTAATTTTATGTTTTTTAGGGCCACAGCTCATAATAAACGATTTTTTAAAATTAGTGGTCAAACCTAGGTCTGCCATGAAATGGACAAAGCCTGAGATTAAAATACGGAGTGCCTTTGGTGTGCGGCCCATTAGGACCGCATCATCAGCGTAAAGGAGGGTAGGTATAGGGACTCCATTCACATAGGGTACATCTTTTGTTAAGGTACTCAAAGAGGAGCTCAGATTATTGATGTAAAGAATAAAAAGGAGGGGGGCCAGCACACATCCCTGTCTGACCCCCCTGCCAATGCTGATGTCGTTCGAAACTTCGCCAGATTGATTAATACGCACACGAGCTCTTAGATCACTATGTAAGAAAGCTAAAAAGTTCACCAAATAATCATCCAAACCATAATTAAGAAGGGTGGACCATAGACGGGAACGATTAACGAAATCAAAAGCAGAACTTAAGTCCATAAAACCAAAATATAAAGGAGTTTTTTTAGCAGTATTATATTTTGCCATAATCAGACTCAAGTTCAAACATTGTTCCACCGTGCCAACATTACTACGAAAACCAAGCTGGCTGGGGTGTAGAATCTTACTCTCCTCCGCCCAGGATTTAATCCTTTTAAGGATAACCCTTCCCAAAACTTTCAAGGTATTATCGATTAACGATATAGGACGGTAACACCCCGGATCCAGCCTGTCACCTTTTTTAAAGATGGGCACGATGGTACTACAAGACCATGTTTCTGGTATTTGTTCATTCGTTAAATTATTAAAAACATTACATAGCAATGGTGCCCAAAAGTTAAGTTCACACTTTAACTGATCGATTGAGAGCCCATCGGGGCCAGGCGCTTTATTTCCTGCACTTTCAGCTATGGCATCCTCGACCTCAGACACGGAGATGTTAAGGGGGCTTAAAGGGAGGGAGGTTAAAGCAGGGTTGTCCGGTGCGGCGTAAATTTTAGCAAAATGTTCAACCCATATGGGTCCAGTGATGTTACAATTAATTGCCGTTAAATTCGACCCTATGGATCTTAAGTTCTTTACCTCCCTCCAGAACCCGGTAGTGTCTTTCAATTCGGCCGAGCGTGCCAAAGAATCCCAGTGAGTCTTAACCAGTTCATTAGTTCTATATCGTAGGATGGATTTATACTCTGTTCTGAGTAACCTTATTTGAGGAATATCTCTGGGTTCAGATTTTAAAGCGGCCCTTAACTTCCTATTTGCTTTAGAGCAAGAGGCATCGAACCATCTAGGTGTTTCCTCAGATGTCCTCAAAGCAGGTCTAGAGATCTCACTTTTTATTACAGAGCAGAGTTCACTAAATGAATTGATAATGTTACCCCCGTGGTCATCGCTGGTGAGGCAGATGTCAATCAGGGCTGGATGTTTTTGGATGACTTTTACCAGAATTTCCCTGTTATTCACGCCCCTCCAGGCTACCCTCAATTTGTCAGTTGAAACTTCCAAGTTCCTTGCGCCTATTTCTGTTTGTGGGCATTTGCCCCTTGGAAGTAGTATGTGAATTACAATAGGGAGATGGTCACTATATACTTTACACACAACCTCAGCATTCATTAAAACATTGGTGACAGTAGGTGAGACAAATACATAATCAATCGTGGTGCCACTACCATGACCAATAAAAGTGGGAAACGGGGCAGTGCTGATTTCCATACCGGCATGCTCCATGCAATTTACAAGTTCTCTGCCTGCAAGGAAATTCGATAGTTCTATACCTCTTCTGCAGGGGGGGTTTCTAAGGTGTAGATGTGCATTAAAATCCCCTCCTATACAAATACCATCGAATTTCCCATATTTCTGTCCATCCATAATTTCATCAATAAACTCAAATAAAAGAATAAAATTACAATTTGGTTGGGACAAGAAATCATTGTTATAAAAATTGATCAAACATAGCCTTATCCTATTGATGTATGCCAATGCCATGAAACTTGGGCTTTTAGTTTGAAGTAATTCGGTTTTTACTTCTGCAGATATTTTAACCCAGATGGAAAGGCCCCCACTGGGGCGACCTAAGGGGGGGGCCGAGATAATCCTGTTATGGCAACAGTACCCCTCGAGTAGCAAGTCATCCGTACACCAGGTTTTTTTGGAACATTAGTACGTCGTAAGAAGAGACCCAATCCATCCAAGCTGTAATTACCATCTTGGCCTTCAGGCCAGCAATGTTCCAGCTGAGTATTGACAGGTTATTATCGGGCCTCAAGCAAGGGACCTGGTCAGTTACTAGAGAGAGTACTGTTGAAATTTGCCCCTGTAGTTCACATGGTGTTTCAACTGGGAAAGTTTCAGATGTTAATGGGGGTGCCTCAGAAGATGTTTCCACTGTGTAATCAGAAGCCGAAGACATAGAAACCGGTACTTCAATAGTGGGAGGCAGTCAATCCAGTGTACCCAAATCGTGAAGTGGTGAAAACCTGTTATGTAAAGGAAACACAGGTGGAGGCTGCATCATTCTGTGTGGGGGACGATAGAAATAATTTAACGGTAAGGGGGTCACCAGAGTGGATGGGCCATGATGGAAAAAATTCTTGTTTAACAAAGACTTCACAGTACCAGGATTCCTAAAATTGACTATAATGCAGTCCCCATTAATGTTTTTAAAAAGAGGACCAATCCATGTTACTCGGCGTGTGGATATAATTTCTTTGGAGACATCATAGCCAACCCCCTTGTGCTTGGTTAGCCAGTCGATGCATTTATTGTGCAATTGCACCCACGACTCTCCTTGTCCTTCCCTGAGAGGTGGAATCCCAGCCAGAACTAAAACGTAAGGACACGCCTCAGGTGGTAGATGTAAGGCAGGGCCTTGATGTTTAAGAGGCCTGGTGTCTTCGTGTGAGGTCTTATTGTAGCGCTGGCTTGGGTTTGAAGGGGCATTCTGCATTGTTGTGCCTATAGCGGAATTACCATAGTGAAGTAGTGTGGCTCACTGGTTAGAGGCGGCAGACCCGAGAGCAGAGAACGGCCCGGGACCAGGGTTCGATTCCCGGCGCGGCAGGTTTCTGGACCAGGGTCAGCGGACTCGATAATTCTCTCGCCTCGGTGCCCACTCTGATCAGCGATCACACTCGGCAACTCTGGGCAATAGCTTGCCTCATCTTCACTAACGGCCCCACCAGACCGCCGGGGATGCCTGGTCTCACCCTAGAGATACCCATTAAGGGACCATCTCTCAGGGAAGCCAGGAAGGGTTTCGCAGCGGTCGAAGCGCCTTGGGACCCTACGGGTAAGTAGTGCGCTATATAAATGCCTATACATACATACATACATACATACATACCATTATGCTTATTCTTAGGTGCACTAGTAACAGTAGAGGGCAATGAAGGTTTGCCTGAAGGATCAGGGGGGTTACTTTCCCTTATGCTGGTGGTCGCCACGGATGGCACAGTTGTTGACAGACCATTCACAGCTTCTGATACCGTAGCCCTATTTTCTGTCGACAGATTGCCATTTGTTGTGTGATTACTGCTAGTGAGTGCACGGGTAGTAGATTCCAGGTCTTTTAGCAGACGTTCACCTCTTAATTTATCCAGTGACACTGTCCCCTTTCTTTTGGCATCATCATTTTTAATTAGATTTTCCAGTCTGTCAAGTCTCTTAAAAATATTATTAAATTGTTTGATCATTTGACCTTCGAGTTGCTTAAAAATTGTATCCGCAATGGTCTCGATGAGATTTCCCTCAGATTTAGAGTACAAACTATTTACATTGGAAAAATCCGTCTGGGTGGAAGTAGTCATTGAATTTAGACCATCATTATTTATGACAACGACGTCATCCAGATGGGGTAGAGCCTGCTCAGATACTGTATGTTGTTTTTGTTTCTTCCCCCTATTCCACATACTTTGCGGTGTTGGTTGATTAACAGTCCTAGGGGGCTGCTTCCTTTTATTATATGTTGATTTTACTGAGCCTCTTTAGCGCTTAGCTCCTGTGTTCTCAGTGAGTTCAGTGGTAGGGTCCGGGGCAGCAGTTGAAACTGTGTAGGTGATAGTGTTTTCATCCTCAAGAACAATTGGCACATTTACAGCAACAGATTTTTGTTTCTCCACAGTTACTTCGGGAAATATGTGCATGTTACCACTTAGATTTCCTGTTGCAGCTAGGAAGTTAGTGGTAGGCGAACCCATTGAGAACCTCCTCTCAGTTTGAACAATCTCATTAAAAGCAGTGTCTATTATTGCCTCAAAGGACGTAATAAGGGATGCAGAGTTTTCAACGTCCTGAGTGGCAGTGTTTATAGTTTTGCTAACAGCATTGCGTTTGGCCATGGTTATAGCCAACTAGCCAAGAAAAGACTCACCTTAAAAGAGGGGCGTTAGAGATGTGGCCCGCCCGACCACTGTTGACCTCTGAGGGCCTCAGAGGGCCCGCCCTTTGCCCGGGCTTCGCCTGGGCGCTCCCGCGCGCGACTCGTGAGGCGAGAGGCGTTCCTCTCTTTTCAGGCACCTCCGGGCGCAGAGATGGCGTCAGGGACGCGACTCAGCCGCCGGGGCACCTGGGAGGTGTAGTCTGGACCCCCGGGGGCTGCAGGCTCAATGGCGGTGCAAGCGCGACGGCCGTTCCCCTCACGGCGTCTCACTCGCGCTGCACAGCAAGATGAAGGTGAGGGCAGGAGAAAAGTACAGCAGCCGTTCCCCTCACGGCAGGTGAGCAATGATTCTGGCGTTTGTTTGACAAGTAGACACTCAAGCCACCCTTCGGTATCCCATGGGGAACGGCTACAGCTGATGTAAAAAAAGTTCTGTAGCCATTTAGGTGTACTGGTTCTAGGCTCCATGTTTCTTGAAGGCAAAGCAAGTCCTGGGATTGAACAAAGTCCCTCCAAATTGGATTTTCAATTTTGGATCTGATACCAGCTATGTTCCATGATGAAATTTTAAGCACCAATGGACTTTTCAGGGGGGTAGACAAGACTGCAAGGGACATCAAGGTAGGGTTAATGTGTAAAAGTGGGGCCAGTTGGTCGGCCCCCCCGCCCTGTATAATCTTCTGCTGTCAGAACACCCCCCCGAGCTCCGCAACCTCACACAAGGTTGACACTACTGATGGAATTTTCTCCCCGGATACATCTACATGTTCCCTTGTACAGGAATCAAGATGAAAGAGTTCATCTGAAACTGGTGCAGTGGGGTTAGTAGTAAACAACCGCAGTCAGTCTATATTTTCCAAACCACTAAGGGTGTCATAGTAGTTAAATGTAGGAATTCCATATCTTCTAAACCACGGTTCTTCCTTTCTCGAGTTGATCCTCTGATGTTCTATTTTGTTGAGATGGTACAGACGAGGACACATTCGGGGCTACCGTATGTGGGTTAACAGACCCCTTATCATGGGTTACAGTGTCTCCTCTTATGCCAATTTGATCAGACTGATCAGTAAGCTTTGGATTAAGATGTTTGGATTTAGCTGGTGCTTTGGATGGAGCAGGTGTTTTAACTGGGACTGTTGCTATAGCTGGAACTAACACTTTAGCAGGAGCTAATGAGCCAGTTTTAGAACATGTTGCACTAGTGTGAGGTAAAGACTTAACCTCGCTTGAAGTCGACTGCTTGTCAAGCTTACCCTCGATGTTAGTTAGCCTTAGTTCTATATTTGACCCTGCAGAAACAAGAGCTTCGCAGGTCAGAAAACATAAGAATATTGCAACAACTAGCTCAAAATCGTTTTTATTTTTTAGTATCAACTGTCGTTCATTACCCAAACATAAAACTGAAATTTTTAATTTACTTCTGGATGAGGCGCCTGACGCTGTGTTCTTAACTGAAACTTGGCTTCAGGATAGCTCTGGCCCAGACTTAGCCATGGCACTCCCTGACACATACGCTATTGTTAGACTGGACCGTGAAAAGAAATTAGGTGGAGGAATAGCAATTATTTTTAAAAATAGTTATAATTGTGAATTCAGCAAGCTCCCATGTGAAGGTTGCGAAGGCGCAATTTTCAAACTCTCACTTACACCTAACTTTACCTTTTCTGGAGCACTTATTTATAGGCCGCCAGTAGCCGCCTCTAAATGGCTACCAAACCTGTTAGAACTCATTGGTCCTCTAGTTATGAAAATGGCCAGCTTCACCATTTTGGGGGATACGAATTTACATTTGGAGAAAGAGGATTGCTTAATAGCCAATGATTTTATAGCGGATTTAGCATCCCTTAATCTGACCCTAAAGAATTCCGGCCCCACACATAGAGCCGGTCACTTGTTCGATCCCATCTTTTCCAACTTAAATGACATATTTACACACACTGCCTTACCAGTGCCCTGGTAAGACCATTTTCTGATTAAATTCACCCTTCTTGTAAAATTTTCTAACAAGGATAATGCACCGGTACCTACGCAACTAGTGAGGAAATGGAAAAAGCTTGACATGGAAAACCTCAACTCCTTTCTTGAAGGCCATCTCCCCTGTACAAAATCAACAGTACAAGAGTTTTCAACATCTGTCCAAAATTGGCTTACAAAAGCAATCGATTCCTCCCTACCCAAAACAAAATTAAAACAAAATTCCCACCGCCCTCCCGCCCCTTGGTTCACTGAGACCCTAAAGCAAGAAAAAAGCAGCTGCAAAAATGCAGAACGGCAATGGAGAAAAACCTACTGTCCAGATGCCAAATTAGCTTATAAAAATAAACTTTCAAATTACCAGAGGCTATGTGCTAAAGCTAAAGCTGAACATGCCTGCACAAAAATAACAGAAGCTCTTGGCCAGTCTAAAACACTTTTTAAAACCGTGAGAGAACTAGCTGGTTCCCTCACTATACAATTGCCGCCAGACCTTAATAAACTACAATGCGACTCCCTTGCGGTTTTTTTTGTCGATAAAGTGGACAAAATATATCAGGGTATAGAACAAGACACAATTGACCTGGTCAAGACTCATTTGACTCTGCCTCCTACCCCACCTACTGATACTAGTTTCGAAACTGATACTTCAGATTCCATCACCCCTGCTGAAGCAGTTCTGTCTTCCTGTCCACCCTTTTCTGACGTGACACCTCCCGCCATTCTTAACAACTGGCCAAAGCTTGACCTCGACCTGGTTCGTAAATTATTAAATACTATCAAATCAGGCTCACCCAATGATCCACTACCCTGCTCGGTCCTAAAAAAACTCAGTAACGGGGCCTTGGATATAATCACCAATCTTCTTAATAAATCCTTACAGGAAGAAACTGTACCGAATGAGTGGAAGCACGCGATGATTCATCCGTTGCTGAAAAAAATGGGAGCAGACCCCAATTTGCCATCCAACTTTAGACCTATCTCTCTGTTACCCACCTTTGCAAAAATATTAGAAAAACATGTTCATAGGGTTCTCACTGATTTTATTACCACTCATGATTTGCTACCCCTCCATCAATCAGGATTCCGCACAGGCTTCTCCACAGAGACGACCTTGTTAGGCGTCACTGAAAACATCCGTCTAATGCTGGACCGTGGAGAAACGGTAGCCTTGCTGTTACTCGACCTCAGTGCAGCATTTGATACTGTGTCACATTCTGTTCTTGAACAAACACTCCATTCCATAGGTATCAGGGGCGCAGCTTGTAACTGGATTAAATCCCTACTGGAACAGCGCACTTTCCAAGTCTTCTCTCAGTCCGCCTGCTCTGACACAATGACTCTTAAACATGGGGTACCTCAGGGCTCCATATTGAGCCCGTTACTTTTTAACATTTATATGAGCCCGCTGGCCAAAATGATAGAAGAGACTGGATTACTTATGTTCTCCTATGCTGACGATTCTCAGCTTATCTTCTCTCTATCATCTACAGAGTCTAATAACACCTCTTCACTTAAACTCGGCTTAACCAAGATCGCGGAGTGGATGAGAATTTTTTTTCTCAAACTCAATGGTGAGAAGACTGAGCTACTTGTCTTAGGTAAGAACAAAGAGCTCTGGGGACCCCAACACTGGCCAGACGAGATGGGTACCCCCCCGATCCCAGTCAAATCAGCCCGCAACCTTGGGGTCATCATTGATGAATCGCTTAATCTTAATCAACAAGCTGTGAAGACGTCAGCTACCTGTTTTGCGATATTAAAGTGGTTGAAAAAAAATTGTTGGATGCTGCCCAAAAATACTCAAAAAACTGTCATCAATGCTTTAATAACCTCCAGACTCGATTATGCTAATGTGCTATACTTGGGGGCCAATAAGGCTACAACCCGACGATTACAGACAGTGCAAAATGCAGCCGCGAGATTACTGTGGAAAATTCCCATCTCCACACCTACCACCAAGTATATCCGCGAACTGCACTGGCTGAAAATCGAGAATCGGGTGAAGTTTAAATCTTTATGCTTTATGCATAAGATCTCTACCAACAGTGCACCCAAGTACCTACAAAATCTAATACATCCCTACCGCCCATCTCGAACCCTTCGTTCAGCCACGGCCAATCACTTTGTGATTCCAAAAATCAGGCTGGCACGAATGGGCGGAAAATCCTTTTTATATCTTGGACCCTCAATTTGGAACACTCTCCCGGTGACACTTCGGCAGGAAATCAACTATATGAAATTCAGGAAGGCCTTAAAAACATGGCTGTTCAACATCTAAAGACCTGAATCAATCAAAACACTGGATCACTAGCGCCGGGAAACCCTTTGTTGGGTAGCTGTTGCGCTATATAAATGAAATAAATAAAAAAATAAAAAAATATATATATATATTTTTAACTTTTGAAGTGATAGGTTCTAAGAAAGTCATTAATAGAGTTTCCATTCTCTCCCACTAAGCAAATCATCTAATACACCATGATTTCCAAATTTGCCATGGATGCATGAATCTTCTGCAGCCCCCAGAACTAGTATGAGCCCCTTAAAATAATGGTGTGCCTAGTTTGTGCCATTAAGAAACTGCCTACGTTGTAACAGAAGTAATACCCATTTTAAATATTGTAACAGGAGACGTGTTGATCATCGCAAATATTGTGGAACGGTAAAATGCAAAAAATGACCCAATGTGCACGATAAGTACTACCATCAGAAATACTCTGTCCGGATGAAATAATATCCCATGAATGACGCATTTAAATGGAATGCTATTCCTCAGTGCTAACCCACATTACCGTGTGTCTCTAAATATGAGCTAAGATCAAACACATAAGATATTGTGTCAGAAGATGGTTCTAATGAAGCACATGCTACCTCACGCTTTTGATCATGGGTTGCCAGATTGCCCCTTGTTAACAGAACACCATCATCTGTATCATGTAAAAGTACACCAGCAAATGCTCATTGTACCTATTTTTCTGCCTGCTTTTGCACCAATCCATATTATGGATTATTGCTTCGACCTCTATGTTTTTGCTTTTCTATTACTGCATTTGGCTAGCAGATACACCATGAGCATATTTCGTGCTGCTCATTAATTATGCTATTGCAAAATGTATTTCAAGTGCACTCACCTCATTTCACTTCGTGCCTCACACAGTAATGTATCTGAAATGCACATGTGTATAAGCATAATCGTTCAAGCATATTTTTTTGTTTCCATAGTCTTCATTACTTTATCACTTATTACATTTAACCAAAAGAAGCAATCATAGGAATCATCATCATCAAAAACACCCCCCAAAACACACCCAAAGTCCCCAGCCCCCACACCAGACCACTCGAGTGTGGAATTAAAGAGTTTGTCACATTTTAGGATTCAAAAATCATAGTTGGCTCAAACCGACATACTACTGCATGATTGACTAGGCCTAAGGTTCTAAAGTATTGTGGACAGGCCAGGTCCATGAAGCCTTTGTTTAAGTAGTGTAGAACCAGATTTCTTTGTTGAGTGAAAAGCTGGGACTTGTCTGGAAGGCGTGCGCTAGTTTCTTATGTCCCAAAAGGCCCCAGAGTTTATGTAGACAAAGCTCATATGTTTGTGTGGTACAGTAGTGACCCATACCCAGCCAAGGTAGGGAGGCGTGCCAAAGGTGGGAGGTGGGGAGGGGAGGGGGGTGGTGTGGGATCGGGGACAGAAATAAAAATTAAAAATAACTTACCTCAATGCCACCGCCAACATCGGTGCTGCATTGCGCTCTTCCTTCTGGGCACAGGCTCCTAGAATGCACTGCGGCCAATCCTGACACTGCATGAAAGCAGTGCCAGGACTAGCCTGAGTGCTGGCTATTTGCGCTCTCAGGCAGACTGGGAGCCTGTGCCTGCTCTCCTCAGCCATAGCAACGCAGCTGGGGCTGGACAGAGCTTCCCTGCGCATGAGGGGTTTGGCTGGAGACGGCTGGCCAAACACCTCATGTGCAGTGAAGGGAGTGCGCACCACTCCCCCACCCAGCAGTGTCATCCCCTGGACCCACCCCCAAGACCAGGGGATTAAAATAAAGCGATCATAAAACGGGTTTAAAAACTGTTTTATTGTCATTTTATTTGCGGGGGTGGCTTTCCTCCGCTCTAATGGAGGGACTACCACTGCTGTGGTAGTCTTCCCTCAAAGGGATAGGGTGGTGTGTTTGCCTCCTATGGAGTGAAGTGGGTAGATTCTCTCCGCTAGCCTTCCCAGCAGGGAAAACTCTGGTAGTTTTTCCATAGCCTGACCATGAGTTTGGGAAATGGAAGAAAAATACTGCCCTTGAAATCTCCAAGTTGGAGGCAAGTCTGCAAAATGTGCAATAGAGAGCCTACATCAGTGCCTCTTTTTCAGAAGGTGCTTAGATATGTACAAATAGATAGTGTGAAGTCAAGCTTTACTTTAGAATAGGATTTTATAGAGGCCCTCTATACACTGGGCATGCAGAGAAAAGTTGTTAGCAAGAATGAATCATTTATGGCAGTTGTTGGCAATGAGTGCTATATTGTGGTCTTTTTCCCACTGTGCCTAGAAGGTGAATTTGGGCACAGGTGCTGGTGAGTTAAGGATGTTGTAAATTTTAGAAACTGAGTGGGAGAAGTGTTTTGGCAGACATAAGACAGTGTAGGAATTTTTCTAAGGGTGTTGGACTTTCTAATGGAGCTTTCCTTAATGCCACTCTGAACCCCCGCCAGTGGCAAATCAATCTGCAGCTAGTTGAAGCATTCAGGCTCATTAATCTCATATTCTTGCTTGATTTCCTCAAATGACTTCAAGGTCTGTCCAGAATACCAATATCCGATGCAAAAGCATCGCGTTAGCCTCGAAATCTAAAGTTGCAAGACACCATCCCCAGTGAGAAGTCTGAATGACTTATTATTGGTGTTTGGGGGAGAGGGGAATACAGAAAGGCCCTCTCTATGTGTAATAGAATCCGAGACTCTGAATGTATCTCTAGTTTCTGGAGAAGCATACCAAAGTCAACCTCTCATGTTTTAACGGACCCATGGTACCTCCACAGGGGAATGACCGTCAGGTTCTGGTCCACAAATCACAGATATTTTTCTGTTTCCCCTTCAGCCATTTAATTATATAGTGCAGCAAGGAAGCATGGTAATAGCGTAATGAATGGGAACCCCGAGTACTCCCTTCCTTGGGTGCCTTGTGCAGCCCTCCCAAATATGTTCTACAAGCTGCACTTGCAGGTTAACTGCCTTCCTCAGTGGGAGGAGCATGGCCTGGAAGACATATTGAATGTATAGCAAGGTCATCTTTATTACAGCTATGTGTCCCACCCAAGTGCATGGTTTTTCCAGGTGGCCAGGGTGTATTTGCTGTTTTGCAATAGGAGCTCAAAGTTTGTCAAATTAGGAGATTGTGTGTCAACTGACTTCCCAAGTGTTTAATGGTGTCTATTGACTAGCAAAATGGTGTCTCACATTGGGAAACATCCTTTACAACGCAACTTTTACCACGCAGTGCTTTTACATCGCAACTTTTACAACGCAAACCATTACAACGCATTGCGCTGGGGGGCGCTCTAGGATAGGGAATAGATTTAATTTACTATCCAACACCTTCCCTAGTGTCCACGGGGACTGGAGTTGGAATAGTAAATTAAATTATTCACTATCCAGCACCCCAAAGCGCTATGCGTTGTAATGGTATGCGATGTAAAAACCGCGTTGTAAAAGTATGCGTGGTAAAAGCATGCGTTGTAACGTCATACATCCCTCGCATTTCAGAGACTCTGTCAGGTTATTTTCCCTGCCCAGAACCAAATCTTTGGATTTGGTCTTTTTAATCTGAAAGCCTCCCACCATCTGAAAACTCCTTGAGTAGGGGAGCAAGAGCTTGGAGAGACTGGCAGTGAGTGTGAGGAGTATATTGTCTGCAAAGGCAGAGAGCGTAAAGGTGTCTTGACAGAATGAGACACTGTGGATTTGAGAATGGTTGTTAATTTAATGCAGGAGAGTCTCTAAGAAGAGGCCAAAGAGAAGCGGAAATAAAGGACATCCCTGGCGGGTGTCTCCATTTATAAGTATGACCCAGACCCTTGCCTGGGGTTACCGTAAAGAGTGGAGATCTAGCCGAGGAATCTACAACCAAAGCAAATTTCCCAGGAAAGAAACCACCATTCTCCAGTCCACCATGTCAAAAACTTTATCATGGTTGAGTTAAAGAAGGACGTACTCCTTACCCTTTTTCCTGGCGATTGCTATATGGTGTGAGGCCTGTTTAATTTTATCGCTTGTTACCTGATTATGGATAAAACCCCCTTCATCCCGGTAGACCAGGTCAGGTATCAATTTATCAAACCAGTTTGCTATTACTTTAGCAAAGATCTTAGGGTCCAGTTTAAGTAATGAGATGGGTCTTTAGGAGGGGCAATGTGCTGGGTATTTTCCTCTATTGGGTATTATTATAATACAGCCCTTTGTCACGCCCAGGGCTGCACACTTGTTTGTAGTCAGATTGTTAAATAGGGTGGTCAAGATGTGAATCAATCAATCAATCAAACAGCCCTGGTGTAGCGCAATATTGTCAGCCCTAGGGGTATCTGCGAACTGTATCTCTGTTGAAGAGCCATGTCTTGAGTCTCTTTCTGAAGACTGCCAGCGAGGGGGCTGTACAGAGCTAGAGGGGAAGGTCGTTCTAGGTCTTGGCAGCGATGTGGGAGAAGGATCAGCTACTACTGTGGCTGCGTCGGATGTGGGGGGTGAGTGATAGGGCAAATAAGAGGTTGTGGAGGGCTTTGTAGGCATGCATGAGGATCTTGAACTGGCATCTCTTCTGGATGGGGAATGAGCTGGAGTGCAAAGCATTTATAGAAAAGTGCAGTAAACCCATCTGAGTCTGGTCCTTGGGAGAGCTTGAATTGTCTAATGACCCCTAATATTTCTGCTGCAGTAATGGTTTGGTCTAACCGAGCGTAGGATTCCGGTGAAAGCTTAGAGATTCTGATGGAGTATAGATAGGCAGCCAGTGTTACCTAAGGACTGTACTTAGTTGCAATATTGGGCTTGGCTGAAAGTCTGAAAAGCTTGAAGTTTGTCCTCAGTTGTGCCAGTGTCATCTCTTACCTCTCCAATATGCCTGCATGTCTGATATGCTCGTAGTTTATATGCTAACATGGTGCCCGTTTTATTCCCTCCGTTGTGAAAACGGGCCCCAAATATAGTAAGTATATAGTTGGCTCTGTTTGACTCTAGGCTGAGGAGTTTTCTTCTGATAACCTGGATCTTTTGACAAATGTTATCAGAGGGAGTCTTTTGCTATTGCTGTTCGAGTTCAGTTCATTCTAAAGCTAGACGGGCCTTGGTCAGCTAACACATAAACTTAAGTAGATCAACCCCTTCGATAAGGGTTCCCTGAATGGCAGTCTTAAGAGCATCCCAGACAACCCCTTCCTCTATCTCTGCTGTGCCATTAAAGGACATATATTCTGTGAACTTCCACAACCTTTAGCTAGGACTACTGGGTCCCCAAGAAGGGAGTCATTTAGATGCCATGAACTCCAGGGTGTCCCCTTCTAACATAGGGTGAGGTTTACCGGAACATGGTCTGAGAAGACCTGGAGGATTTGTACGGCTTCTGCTACAGAGTGCTCTTGTCTCGTGGTACAAGGTCGATGCTGGCATATGTATGATGTGCTGCAGTGTAGTGGGAGTAATCTATTATTAGATGGTGTACAGTGCACCATGCATCTACACGTCCCATGTCAATGAGCCAAACCCGCCCCTCAAAGGAGATCTCCGGGCCCTTCTGCGATGCCATTGGGATCTATCATTTTGATATCTCCTCCCCTCAGGCCAAAGGTATGTCTCCTTGTGATAAGCGGTCTCCGTTGCTTGTTTTCCTCTCACCCTACTGAACCCAAAACAGTGAAGAATTAAAAACTGAAAACAAAAATATAGTGAGGCATAACATCAAGAAACTGTGCATAAGGACAACCGTAACTCTACAGGGGGTGGGGGGTGGTACACAATTGCCCACAGTAAAATAATTATAGGGGCAATTGGCTGTGCTCGTAGTTGGGTCTACAAGCCCCATTCCCATCCCAGCCTCATAACAGAAAAAAAGGCAGTGAAGCTATGGGCAATACTGCACCTGGGGTGAGTTTAACAGATTGAAGAAGGAAAGGTGTGGGTCGGGTCCACCACTCTAGTCATTAGTCTTTCTGCCATCCACTCGTTTGTCAGAGGTGTTCTAGTAGCTAGGCCTTGCTTGCTTCGATTTCTGAGGCACTTGGCCAGCATCCTCAAGGGCATCTGCCACTTGACTCCTTGGCGTGGGATGTTCCCTGAGTCCCCAGAGGCTGGTCATCAGTTTCCTCTGACTGCAGCCAAAAGATCCAATCACCAACCAGAGTGAGTCTGTGGTCCATGTGCGGCCATTTCTTCAGAAAATATTTCAGGGAGGGGCACCCATATCTCGTATCGTGGGATGCAAGGAAGTCTGTGATGAGCTTAATTGCTCGGCATTTTGCCACGCTCTTGCTGGGAGACATTGGAAGTGGAGGAGTTTTGTGCATTAAAGTAGAGGAGCACCCCTTACCATGCTATGGTCATAATTGCTTCTTTGTATGAGTAGTGGACATAACCTAGGACATCAGACATTTGCTTCGTGGCTCTGCGTAGTGCGAAGACTCTGTGGGCTCTGTCCATGGCTATGGGGTCGCCATCTGTTCTCTCAAGTATGGTGCTGAAGAGGTCTGCAAGATGTTTCAGCAGATCATTGTCAGGCATGCTGGTCCTCAAGGAGGAGGATTGTTTGTTGCAAAGTTTCACTTTCTTCTGCTTGTTTGTCGAGAGATGTCTCAATTTGGGCAACTCGCTCCCCTAAATCGTTGATGTCTCTCTGAATGGCTCATAGATCTTATTGGAGATCCGTTTTTACCTCCATAATGGCTTATTTGAGTTCCTGGAAGACTTGAACACGTAAATCTCTAGTGATGGACTGTGACTGGACCAAATGCGTAGTGCTAGGCTTTCCCTCCTCTGCCAATGGCGGAATGTTGAAGGAGGATTTTACTGTTGGAATCCTTCTTGTGATGGCCCGGTCATGTCCCCTTGTACACCAAGTCTCTTGCTTTTGACCCAGAAAGTTTGATGAATGTAAGGTGCCTCAGGATGTCAGGTATCGATAATTATATGAGGTATTCCAGTGTATATGAGGTATTCCTCACTGCCGGTGTAGCTGGTTGATTGACGTCACACGCCGACAGGAGAGAGCCCGCTGCAGCAGATCACATACCACGGAGCCGGGAAAAACGAGAAACTTTCACCGAATCGCGGCGGTTTTTTACCGGTTCTCATCACCATCCGAAGCCCAGTACCCGCCTGCACCCTCCCCTGCATTCACCCCCCCCCCGCTCCAGAACCAGCTTCAGCTTCAGCAGGGGGCTGCGGGGGGTGTCAGGGAGCCGCGGGCCCGAGCGGCAGCTCCAGGCTAATCACTCTGCTCCAGCCACCTCAGCCTCAGCTCAGCCCGCCTTCCCCAGCCCGTTCTGGTCCCGGCCCGCCCACCCTGGGAAAAGTGACTACAACGCCGAGGGCAATCAGGAGCTGTGGGCACAGGGGCTACAGGGCTGTTCTGACCAAAGCCCAGTTCCCAGCCTGCCCCCTACCTATGCCTCTCCCTATGCCTGTCACTATGCCAGGGGCAAAAAAAGGCTGGAAAAAAGGCTGAGAGCATCGGAAAGCTGAAAGAATCGGGAGACCGAGCAAGCAAGGAGTGAGTCCGGACGAGCGAGGAGCAAGGAGCAGAGAGGTGAGCAGGGGGTGCGGGGGCAGCAGTTGTTGTGCTGTCTTTGCTGGTGTCACCTGGTGTCACCTGGTGTCACCTGGGGGCTCTTCACCGCTCTTCTCTGCTCGCTACAAGCCCCGCAATTCAGGTCCCTTTGCTCATTTGCCCGGTAACCGAAGAGAAGAGGCGGAGCGGGGGTAAAAAGTGAGGCTGCACACCTGGAATCTTTTCTACCTATTATCCCCACTCACCTTAATCGATCATCGACCAAGCACAAGGTCTTCCGGGGGAAGGCGAACCTACAAGCGCGAGCGCGGCTGCCGGTAGAGGCGGCCGCTAAGTAAGAGCCCGGGGGGTCTGACAGGCAGTCCGACTAGGTCTGACTGACCTACGACCCCTTTGCGCGCTCCGCTCCGCTCAGCTTAAAACGCAGCCAGCTCACATCCAACTTACTTACGGACAGAAAACTAGCGAGCCAACCATCATCGCCACTAACGACATGAGGTCAGGCAAGGCCAGGGGGCCCCTGGTAGTCAAACCAAAGCCCTCAGCAAAAACGAACGAAAAACAGGGAAATGGGAAAGGGCATAAGAAAAAGAAAAGGAAAATGAGCGCAAACTCGACTACCAGCACGGAGCTGAACCTCTCCACATCAGAGCAGGCACTGGGGCTGAGCTATAATACAACAGAGCAAGGATCCGTAACGGTCCTGATACCAGAGACCGTAGCAAGCACATCACAAACTGTCAAAAAACTCTATCAACCCAAAATATTCACAAAGTTTGAATTCCTAAAGGACGCGGGCGCAGCAATATTCTCGAGTAACAGGCACCTGTCCGGTCTGCAAACACCACTGCTTCCCGCTGTCATGGGATTAGCATGCTCTTCACCACCACTGCTTGTACCCGAAGGCCCGTTGGTACAAGGCCCTTCGTCGGATCCTGCGCAGGGCAGCACCTCGGGGCACGGGAATGCTAGCACTCCTCTGGAGACCTCAAGCGAAAGAGGGAAGTCTTCTAACTCCGCTGCCTACAACCAGAAGATTCTGCACGCATACCCAGCGGGCCTGGTCCTTTGCAGCCGGGGAAACATCTCATCACCCCCACTAGATGACCTCAAAGTCAATCTGAATGAGAAACTAGACAGCTGCCCCACTGAAAGGGCTCCGTCTGCAGGCCTACAGACATCAGCATCGGTTCCAGCAAAAGAAACCGCACCATGTCCGGAGCTGGACTTGCAATCGAAGAGCCTTACTCATAGTACACCCATCAAGTCTCATCCAATGGCTGAACGCGCTCTATCAACCACAGATCAGGAAACCCAAAACTCAGCAAGAAGAGCCTCTGGTAGGGAGGCTGCAAGTTCTCACGACTCCATTAGCAAAGCCGAAGCAAGAGCACTAGCGTCCCATCTCAACACACAAGAATGGGAAGATATGCTAGCCACTCACACACCTGATCCCAAAGGGACTCATGCCCCTGACTCACCTTTTGCAGCCAAAAATCTAAACATGCCCGGCAATGACTCTAAAGAGAATGAGTGGAGAAAGGAACAAAACATCGGAACGTGGAATTCACTGCTAAATACAATCCAACTAGCAGTAGATACCCTGCAATACCAATCAGAGAAAATGGAGCTTCAACTTAATCTTCTCAATACACTGGAAGTCTTTACAGCTGGCATCGACGATAAACTAGGCAATCTAAACAACCTGATTCTGAGAGCACAATCCAACACCTATCTGAGCTGCAATTGTAGTCAGGCATTAGACAAAGTAGCCTCACTGCCCTCAATGCTAACTGACCTAATAGGAGATATAAAGTCTCTACATAGAGGATACGCAATTAAAGAAATGGGCACCACTAACCCTGAAGCAGGAGACATCAGGAGTGAAGCATCCAGAACCGCAGCAGAGCCAACCACCCACTCCGCACCCGCAAACGAAGAGACAACTCTAACGGGACAGGAGCCCTCGCAAAAACTCAACGCCAAACAGCGACGTCAACAAAAAAGAAAAGGGCGTAAGCAAAAAATTGAAACATCCACGTCTAAATATTTCCCCATCTTCTATGACACAAAGGAGAGATCTTGGGATAACGCAAACAATGCTAACCTCACAGATAGCGGATACCACTTGCCCCTAGGCACAAATCAGCAGCAGCACAAAACAAACAGCAGCCAGCCAAAACAAGAAGGGCAAGGGTCCCAAGGACCATGGGTAAGAGACCAGTTGGAACAAATAGTCGGAGTAAGAGAGGCGGCAGCAAAGATCAATGACCTTATACTTCCAAACTGTGCCAAGAACAAGACAGCAAGGGCCTCTGAGGATCAAGCGGGAGTCTCAACACTACAAATCAAGGCGCCTCCTCTCCAAATGGAAAGGGGAGCATCAGAACTAACTATTATTCAAGACTCGCCACCAATAAAAGCTAACAACCACCCCCACAGGCTAAATGTTGAGGTGGGGGATAGGAACGGAAAACTTGGACCATCGCTAAGCCAAATTTACGGAGCCCATGTCACAGACACATCGGACTTCACCAATCACCCTGCTTCTAATCAAACTGAGTGTTCCCAAGCAAAACGGCCATCCGAAACACGAATAATACCAAAGCAAATGAATTCATTCAAAGCATCAACCACCACCGCTAACATGCCAGGTGAAGGTTCAACCTCGGTACCTCGCGAAACTCATACAGGCCATGCATCACTAGCTCAAGTACATCGCTCACAATACAAGGAGGTAGGAAGCACCAAACAAACAACAGAGATGTTTTTCCGGAATATAAGTCACAAGGGCAGCATGACACGCTCAACCGTGGCAACATTCTTAAACTAATGGGACATATTCCCAGCCTGGAGGGGATAAGTACCAAGGACTTAATCTCGGTTGAATTCTTGCCCGCCGCCAATCCAAATAGCCCGGAGGGGACCAAGACCACCTGGTCTTCCAACAATGTTGCGGAGTCCATTGCAGCGGAAGCAGAGCAATTTAAGACCTGGGGCATCAAGCTAGTCCCCATATTAAAACCAGCTTACCCCTCACCCCTTCAGAAGAGGACAAGCTCAAAATTGGAGGCAAGACAGGAAAACACCCTTAGCGTCCTTAAAGGCGCCTTGGGAAGCTCGCCCAAAAAAAGAGAGAACATACACTGGCAGCGTCCGGAAGATAGGCCGAGGGCGGTAGTGGGCTCTGAACTAGCACTCACATCAAGCAGGAGAAGTCCAGTGCAAAAGCACCATCAGATCCGCACTTCCAACATGACTAAGCCCCTGAGAGGAAGTCCGCCAATCAAAAACACACGCAGCCCTCGGGGATGGACAGAAGCGAGCACAGGGGGGGCTCTACATCAAAACCGAGCACTAACAAGAGAAACTCTCTCTCGAACGATCTTCATACGCCCTGAAGAGGCCTGATGCCACCAACAAATGAGAGATGGCATAAAGGGTAGCGCACAATCCATAGGCATCTGTTCTTGGAATATAAACGGCCTAATCTCAAAAATGGATGACCCAGACTTCCAAAAGTACATCTCTCTATTTGATATAGTAATGCTGCAGGAAACCTGGCTCACATCTACACAACACACCACAGGCTTCACTGGCTTTTCAACAGCAGCAGTTAGAACCAACAGATTCGGCCACCAGTCAGGAGGCCTGGCTACATATATATCCAACACAACAATATCTTCGGCAGTTCTCATGAACTCGTCCACATCCACAACCTTAACAGTAAAAATAAAACTGAAGCTCTGTAACACAGAAGAAGAGATATGCCTTGTCAATGCATACGTCCACCCTAAACACAGAGGTAAAGACTCCAACACAATTTCCAATCAACTCACGGAGTATATCTCCCAGATGGAAAAGCCACTTTTTCTCCTGTCAGGGGACTTCAACCAAAACCTCCTTGGCTCATCAGCAGAGGAAGAAGTCCTGGCTCTGAATAATATTTACACCATACCACCACAAAGCTCCCCGCAAAATAGGAGAAAGCATCAATACAGTTCCTTCCTCAAAGACTTAGAACATTTAAATCTCCGGGCATTAAATGGTAGATTCATGACAGATCGTCCTCCAGTAGAAACATTCTACTCACAAACAGCCAGCTCCATCTTGGACTATACATTTGCCAGTCTGGCACTCTTCCCCTACATCTTGGAATTCAGAATGGGGGACAAGGGAGAAAGTGACCACCGTCCCCAGGAATGCCACCTGACATTAAAGTCGCCTACTACAATCAGGCCAGACAAAACGTTAGGGGCGATCTACACCATCAATCGAAAAAGGATCAAATGCACACCATCTAACCTAACAACTCTGGCCGATACTGGCCTACAACGATATAACACACTCAAATCAAATTCAGCTGGGCATATCCCACACTGGGAGCAATACACAGGATCTTTGCTAAAAGAACTGGCAACCAAGACCCCGGCAAAAACTAACTTGCACAATGTGAGCAGTAAAACCAACTCAAAAAAAGGACCAAGAGCAGAATTAAGGCAGCACAAAAGATTAGTAAATTCGACCTTACGAATGCTAAGATCAGCCCCCGACAACGCACAGCTTCGGACAGTGTTGAAGAAACAAAGAACTGAGCTCAAAAGCATAAAATGGAACATAAAGAAAGACGCTGAAAATGAGACATGGGCAAAATTATTACACGATAGCAAAAGTAGCAACAGCGCACGCTTTTGGCAATCAGCAAACAGGATCCTACGACCACAGCATAAAGAACTAGGCTCGTACATTCTGGAAGAGTCATGGATCACCTACCTCTCTAGCCACTTTAATGACCAGCCGGAACACGCAGGAGCGCAAAAAACGAACACCACAGAGCCTAACTCCACAATGTTCGCGCTGAAGGCCCTGACCAAGAGAGAGCAAAGCCCACCCAAAAACATCTCGGATACAACAGCCGGCCAGCAAATAGCAATCATAAAAAAACATATTCGCAAGGGCAGGAAGGAAGGTGCTCCGGGTCCAAACGGTATTCCGCCAGCCCTATTTAAGGAAAAGATCACAGAATGGGCTACCAACATGCAACCGCTATTCTCGGAAGTAAGACTCTTAAACAAAATCCCAGAATCTTGGAGAGGGTCGACGATTGTCCCCATATTAAAAAAAGGCGACAAAACGGACCCTAACAACTACCGACTAGTAGCCCTCCTCGATAATGAGGCAAAATATTTTGCGGGAACTCTCTTAGAGGAAATTGCGCGATGGGCGGACACAAATCAGATCATACCATTGAACCAGACTGGTTTCCGGAAAAATACTGGAACAGCTACCAATATTCTGTCCATCTCTCTAATGATCGATGCAGCAAAAACGAAAAACCTGCCGCTGCACATGTGCTACATCGATTTCAGTGCAGCGTTTGACAACATCGAGAGAGGCAGACTTTGGGGGAAACTGGCACAATGGGGAATACCGCAGCCGATCCTAAGCATGCTGAAGCTTCTACACTCTGATACCTGGGTGCAGGTCAAGCTAGGAGGCGGCACACACCTGTCATCTAAAGTTCATACCACCAAAGGCCTGAAGCAAGGGTGCGTGCTTGCCCCAATACTATTCAATCTGTTTATGGCAGATTTATCAGACACACTCAACACATGCAACTCCCATTCTCCGAGGCTGGGGGGGAAAACCTTGAGCAACCTGCTGTATGCGGACGACGTTGTGCTACTTAGCCATACTTACACCGGCCTCCAGCAGCTGTCATGGGCACTAGGCGGTCAAAAAATAGAGTCGGCACTTGTTTATAAATACCTGGGAGTTCTCTTTGACAGAGATGGCACCTTTGCACAACAAAAGCAGAAGCAATAAGGAGAGGGGCGTGCATCGCCGTTACACTCAAAAACATAGCCAATCAACTGATGGGGCCAATTTTAACCCCCTAGCTGAGAGTTATCCAGGCTAAGCTACTCCCCTCTATCTGCTATGGCAGCGAGGCGCTTCGTGGGAGAGACTCCAAGAACCTGGACACAATCCAGACAAAAGCCTATAGAACAATGTTTTCCCTTCCGTCCTACACATCGCCGGCCCAACTTAGGCTGGAATTTGGATTGCAAAAGCAAGCCCTTGCCAGACAGGGAGCGTACATCAACTGCTGTCACAAACTCCGCTCGGCCCCCACCAACACTCTAAACTCGCTGCTATGGCAAGACATCCAAAATAGGGATATATCTCAGGCAAGATCCTACCTGAAGACAGCTCTGGTGGCTACTAATCTAACTGCAATTTGGGACATGCAACTCGGGCACAACCCATTCAAAAAACTAGTCTGGAAAACTGTTAAAACACTATCCTTACTAGAGGACAAGGCCACATTCGCCAAAAGAAACCATGCCTGGATGTCATTAAACTCTTATAAAACGCTGACACCACAACCTTACTTCAGCCAGGGTTATCCTAAGACAACAAAACTGAAGTTCTTGAAATACAGACTAGGGCTTTTGCCCAGCAGAGAGTATCTTCCACCATGGCTCAGGAGTAATGGCCACGAGGTTTGTCCGTTTTGCAACACAGACAAGGGCGATATACTTCATCTGACCTGCCTTTGCGAAGAGCTACGTCCAGCCCGTCAACAGCTCTTAAAGGCCCAGCTTAACCAGCTAGGGACTCGCACGAGAAGGCAAGCGGTCCTCGCCTGCCTGAACCCTTCGAACACGAAACTGAATTGCAGATACGTTAAGTTCCTTGCAATGATCGAGCAAAAACTGTCAAAATAAAAAACTTCCGATCATTGACACAGACAACATGTAGGCGGCCTACAGGACTCACAGGAATATGCTGCCCCGCCATAAAGACAATTGCTCCTGGCTAATCAGACTGGTTTCTTCTGTGCATACTTTTTAATGACGATAACAATGTACAAATTTTAATGATATTTTAATGTCCATTTTTCTTACTGTTTGTACCACGCTTTGCACTGGTTTTAATTAACTATGCACAATAAACTTAAACTCATCATCATCAGTGTAGGTGTGGAAAATATTGATAATGGTACAGAGTGATAGGTAGTGGGTCACCTTTGGTCCATAAGTGAGATAGCACTCCTCCCATATAAGTCCAGCATGATGTGGACTTCCTAGGAAGATAATGGTGCACTGTTGGGTAGCTTAACAGGATCCAAGGGGTAGAAAAGGAAAGTGGATCTCTCCCCCGATTGGGCCTCCCAGTATGTTTAGACTGAATGTGAGGGTCCAGGGATCCCTCCACAGTCCCTGTAAATATAGATGAATGGCATCAAAGACCCTTCTCTTCAGGGAGACTACTCTCAGGATACCCCTGTGACTGTTATGTGGACACTGTAGCCTTAGGTGTGCCTGCCAAGACTGCACATTAATAGTGCCATCACTTTGGTCTATGCACTTCTAAATGTAGGCTACAGTCAAGGCTGCTGTTAGGGCTAGGGATTCGTCAGTAAAGTACCTCGGGGGTTCCAGATTGCAGCAATGACAAAAAACAAAACCAACCCGAGTCCCTCACTGATGTTTCTCCATTGTCCCACCCTGAGGGCCAGGTCCGGAGTCTCAGGCCCTCGTGGTGTGCAGATCCCAGCTTAAGGGCAAATCCTAACAGTTTCAAGATCTTATTTCAGGGAGCCCTGCCGGCGGTTTCCACCCTACCATTAATGCTGTGCCATCACAGGGTTAACTGTAGGGCACATGGAGTTCCTGCTTTGCCATGCAGCTCCCTGGGTCCTGGGGTTATGCACTCTAGGCAAATGGCGGTCATGTGGGAGGAGGCATTTTCACTGTGTCAGACTGTAAGGCTCCAGGAATATCAGAAGTTCTGCGAGAAAGTGGTTTCACACATGCCATCTTCACCCGTTTCAGATCAGGGATTACAGGGGGTGAGAGATGGGGATGGGTGCCTGCACACAAGGTTCCCAGCTGCACAGCCTCATGGGGCTCGGCCCATCCCTGTCACCAGAGCGCCGATTGGCTCATTTCATGAGCCAGCTACTGAGAGGCACATACATCTCACCATCATCCCCTGACGCCCAGGAGCAGGTTGTCTGTCACTCGGCCTGGACCAGCGGGCAAAAAAAGGCAGGTCTAACCAAGCCAAGCTGGTAACTCAGGAGTCACGCATCCTCCATCTTGCTGACAATAACCACACCCCCCTGTTCAAGCATATTTTATTACAAATTATCAGTGGTGAAACTCCTGTGTGCTATTTTGTGCTAGACGGAAGCAAATAAAACTGAAATAAAGTGTAAGTTGTCAATCTGGTTTTAGTGGAGCTTGGGTTCATTACGTTTTTCCACTTCGCTAGTTAGGATGTAAGAAGTTGCAATGGTAAATTTACCCTCTATGCTTTGTCCCACATGATGTGTTAATTCCCGAGTACGATGATTTACTATGCCCACTCACAGAATAGCCACACCTATAATTGTAAAACTTTCATTTTCACATGTGTATTGGTTGTTTGAGGAACAAGACAATGAGATTGCACATGTGTTAAACAACTGTACTGGAGTAAGCATTTATGAAAAAAGCATATTCCCATATAATTGCAAATGTGCAACAGTGCACTTGAAGTGTGCTCATCCTGCTGCATTATTATGAAATCAGAGCAAATACACACTTTCAAATTAGTACATGGTCACACACACACAGACAACATTCTCAAACTGGAAGTACACTAGCATTAATCCATGTGAAATTTCAAAGTCCCATGGTATCTCAACCCGGAAATAGAAAATAACATGGTTTAAAAAGTGACATAATACATACTTCATTGATGTCTGCAGTAGTCTCTGGGTTGCGGAGCTATGCACTATATGTGACCTGTGACAAATAAAATCTGTTTTAAAAAATATATATATAATAAGGGAGAGAAATAGCATCATATGCAAATATTGCAATGGCCCTGTCTGTTATGGTACAAAATAAGGTGATTTTTGGGTTTGCAATTGTATCACTTTTACATGAAAACAGACCATGTTTGAAAAAGAGAACTAAAATATCTAATTGGTGTTAAACCTTTCTTTGCATAAAACACATTAAACCTACGATGGAATCTACTAAAAAGTATTTTCTCATGACACTTCACCTCATTTATACGTTCCATGCTACTACTATTTAAAACATAAGTAACACTTATTTTAGAATGTGAGAAACTCTTTGTGTACTGGGCTTTATATACTGTAGCTTCCCTCTTTCATACTGCCCTATAACACAGCATGACTGACACTAAGTTTATCTACAAAACTGCTTTCAGATAAGGGTAAACGTACAGGAATCTCCAAGCTGAAAATGTAGCAACTTGTCTGAAGACATTGCCTGTCACTAGATAACCTTTCTTTTAACAAACAGCAAATACAAAGGAAATAAATAGCATCAAAGGGCTATTTAGTGACTATTTTCCAAATTAACTCCGTCACGTTTATCTGTTGGCACTGCAGCACGTAGGAAGGGTGCTGGACTAACAGGATGCAGACATCAATTCATAGATCCAATTAAATTCATGCACGTTTGAAGTCAATTCTCTGTCCGGCGTAACGAAACTTGAGGGGGCCCCCCTGCAAACTACAGGGAGGGGGACCTCCTCCCATCCTCCGTGCCTCCGTGCCAGTCTAGAGCTCTCAGGCCAGCGACCTGCCATACTGCAGGGGATGCGGGGCGATTGTTATGCCACTGTCACCAATACAGCCGTTATAAGTAACACTGGATGGTGGAGTTAAAGGTTGGGCTTAGTCTGCCAGCAGGCTTTCATAGGTGGTGGTTCTTTCATTACAGGGTCCCTGCCATCAGTACGCCGGGGAAGTTTGCCCAATTTTAGGTGGGTTTCCTGATGTAGACTCCTGTCATGATATACAACATCGGGTCCACTCATCGTTCATTTTTGACAAAAGTGCATCCACTGCTCCTTCTCGTTTCTGTTTTAAAACATTAGACAATGCGACAATGCAGTATTTCAAAAGTAGATGTTACTACAAAGAGCAAATTTTGATAATAAATATTTATTAGTAGACAATCGCAATCTCAAGAGGCATTGCATAGCTTCATACACACTGTGACCGCAATTCCATCACAGTCTCTCTCTCTCTCTCTCTCTCTCTCTCTCTCTCTCTCTCTCAGTGAGTCAGTCTCTCAGTCAGTCTCTCTCTCTCTGTCATTCAGTCTCTCTCAGTTAGTCAGTCTCTGTCAGTCAGTCAGTCTGTCAGTCAGTCAGTCTGTCAGTCTCTCTCTTTCTGTCAGTCTCTCTATCTCTCTCTTTCTGTCAGTCTCTCTCTCTCTCAGTCAGTCAGTCTCTCTCTTTCAGTCAGTTTCTCAGCCAGTCAGTCTCTCGGTCAGTAAGTATTCAGTCTCGGAGTCAGTCAGTCTCTACTCTCTCTCCTCTCTCTCTCTCTCTCTCTCTCTCTCTCTCTCTCTCTCTCTCTCTCTCTCTCTCTCTCTCTCTCTCTCTCTCTTCTCTCTCTATTCTCTCTCTCAACTCTGTCCACTCTATCTCCACTGTCTCTCTCTCCACTGTTTCTCCCTCCACTGTCTCCCTCCACTCTCTCTCTCCCTTCTCTCTCTCTACTCTCTCTCCACTCTCTCTACTCTCTCTTGCACCCTACTCCCCTCCACCTTGCACCCTTCTCCTCTCTACCATGCACCCTTCTCCCCTCTGCCTTGCACCCTTCTCCCCTCTGCCTTGCACCCTTCTCCTCTCTGCCTTGCACCCTTTTCCCCTCTGCCTTGTACCCTTCTCCCCTCCCCCTTGCACTCTTCTCCCCTCTGCCTTGCACCCTTCTCCCCTCCGCCTTGCACCCTTCTCCTCTCTACCTTGCACCCTTCTCCCATCTGCCTTGCACCCTTCTCCTCTCCCCCTTGCACTCTTCTCCCCTCTGCCTTGCACCCTTCGCCTCTCTACCTTGCACCCTTCTCTCCTTTGCCTTGCACTCTTCTCCCCTCCGCCTTGCACCCTTCTCCTCTTTGCCTTGCACCCTTCTCCCCTCTGCCTTGCACCCTTCTCCTCTCTACCTTGCACACTTCTCCCCTCCGCCTTGCACCCTTCTCCCCTCCACCTTGCACCCTTCTCCTCTCTACTTTGCACCCTTCTCCCCTCTGCCTTGCACCCTTCTTCCCTCCCCCTTGCAATCTTCTCCCCTCTGCCTTGCACCCTTCTCCTCTCCACCTTGCACCCTTCTCCCCTTCTCCCCTCCGCCTTGAACCCTTCTCCTCTCTACCTTGCACTCTTCTCCCCTCCCCCTTGCACCCTTCTCGCCTCCCCCTTGCTCTCTTCTCCCCTCCGCCTTGCACCCATCTCCCCTCCGCCTTGCACCCTTCTCCCCTCTGCCTTGCACCCTTCTCGGCCCCCCCTTGCCCCCCCCGTGGACGCCCACATGGTGCGTTCTAACAAGAGTGCTTACCTGAGGGCATCCTTTTGCTGCCTCATCCCTTCTCATATGAGCTTTGCCCTGGAGAATTCTCGACCTGCGGGCCCCCACTCACCCCCTTGTTGGGGTCCTGAGTAGTGCTCTGTTCTGCCTCCTGCTCTCTGGGGCCCCCACCCCATCCTCTTTTCTGAATGAAGAGAAACAATGTAAGTTGATACTTTGTTTCTCTTCAGTCAGCGGGAGGGTCTCAGAGCAGGCTGCAGACAGCCTGCACCTGTTTTGGAGGGAGAGTGGCTTGCTTTAGCGCAAGCCTCTCTCACAGCTCTCACTGAAGAGCTCAGGGAGGGGGCCAGGGCCCCCTTCATTTACTCTAGAGAGTAGGGCCCCCTCGCACCGCTGTGGCTGCGGTGGCGTTTGTTACGCCCCTGCTGCTGCTGGACTTTATTGTGGCCATAATAAATCAGCCAGAGGCTGTCTGGTCTTTATTTTATTTCTCATGGGTAACTCCTTATGCAGCAGTTTCTTTTTGTCCTCGGGCAACCTCTTATTGCTTTTCATGACAGATATGCAAGATAGTCACTGTACTAGAGCCCTCTGGCAATCAGTGAGTCCTTAACACTCTTTCATTCAACCACCTAATCATCTCATCATCTGAGCGAATACAATTTAGGCACAGCACTAATTATGAAGGGTGTTGATACATTGTATCAAAAGTTCATAATTCTTGCAACGAACTCAGAGGAAGGACATTTTCTTCACCTGATCAACCTTAACTAACCTCACAATTAGAATATTTTCTTTGTATCAGCTTTGAAACCTCTGCCACCTTCTATGTAGGACAATATTCTAGGATAATCAAGGCTTCTGACCTTAGTTTTTAGAACATGCTGGGATTCCACATATGAGAATATCTGTGAGGATGGGAAAATTGGCTCTTGAGAAGTGTTTCTGAGACACCTATGAATATTCCGTTACAAATCATTGTCTCAGTCAAAGCAACAATCAGCAATATGCCAATGGTTGTCACATATTTGATCACATGTATGTTTTCTGCTATATTGATACAAGTTACTACAGTTAACAGTACTTTGAAAGAATAAAGAACAGACAAGACAAGATGAAATTGGCTCAAACTGGCTATTAAAACACTTTGTATTCTTCACTCAGAAGATTACTGGGGCCCCTTAAAGCTTGGTGACCTTTTAGTTAAGGCTATTGTGGGGCCAATTCCCAGCCTATAGGAGAGGTAGGACTAGCTAAATATGTGTTCTGCAAACAGTCGAAAGACCTTAGGGTTTCTACTGTTAAACTATTTTTTATATTGAAATTTAAGGAAATTGTGGCTGGGATGTGATGATCAAACCTTAAATGGCATGATATACTCGATGGGCAGAAGGGTAGTGATACATCTGACTTCATGATGTCCTACCTTAAAATGTTTTTACTGAACTCACACCATGACATCACAACACATCACAATCCAAAACTTATTGAGCTGCATCCTATTGCCACCTTTATTGACTTATTAATCAGCCTTTGGGGGAACTTTTTATTAGCTTTCCATCTTGTAAAACTCAGGATTTATGAAAAGTGAAAGATTTTTTCATGCCCAGATATAAACTTTTTTTCCCAGTTTTTTGATTGGTTTAAATAACCGAGTGTGTAGGCCTGTTTGCAAGATCCATCAAAGTTACACTTTTTTGATAATGGCCAAACTTTTATCATTAGAAGATGTGCATGTACATCTGGATTTATTGACTTAACATTCAGAAAGTTACAAATATTAGTAAGCGTTCCCTACCAGAGAGAGCACTAACTTATCTGGTGTCTTGTCCTCTGTGGCATAGTGAATTTCAGATAAGAAGGATCTTTAAAGTGACACCTATGTAAATGAACTGTTTGATGATTATCTGTCTTTTCTTGCTCATGTTGCTCATGTTTTGAAGAGTGGCATAATGTAACAAGGTTGGGGGTGATAATGAGCACAGTTGTAAACTCGCTATTGCTTGTTCTTTTTCTTGGCCTTCTCTTTTTTCCTCCTGAAGAGTTTAAGGGGTTTCAAAACTGGGTGAAATGTTTGCTATTAACTATATGATCAGTAAGGAGGGCATAAGTGTAGGCGATCTTTAGCCATTGTGAAGAGGAATGCAAAAGAGCAAAAAAGTTGGGAGGGGTCAGGTACACATTTGGGTGAGACTGGTAAATAAGCAACGGGAAGAAATGGGGAGCATTAAGCTGGTTTTTAATATACAAATACAAATTAAGTTGTGACAACATGGATTAAAATGTCAATTTTATGGGTGAGACAATTGAAATGTTTAATCTCCCTTTCAGGTAGCAAGGGCAATTATGTAGCTGGCTTGGTCATGAATAATTCTGCTGATTCCACATGGTCAAGTCAAATTTACTCTCTGTTCCGTGTGTTAACTCAGCTGTGGAAATGGGCAATTCCTAAATTTAAATAAAAAGATACTGGGTAACCAGGTTAATTACAGTGCACATCTTCCCTCCCAATCACCTATTATTGTACAATTGTGTTGAACATCAAAGGCATATTTGCAACAGGTGCTAAGCCAAAGGAGAGCATGATATCTTAGAGTTCTCATATATAGATGTTTTTAAGCACTTACACAACACAAAAACTAGGTATGAAGGGAAATCCTTTTGGACTCATTACTAGTTCAGGACTAACATTTCTTTGGAGTTGACTCCCTTGGGATGTGCTCTCATTTTATTTGAAAATGTCCATATTCTGTTATGTTATTATGATTTGTATAGCGTACTAGTCACCCTAGGGGGTATCCAAATGCTTGGTCAAGGATTGTACGTGTGTGGTCCCAATGTGCTTATATGAAGAGCCAGGTCTTCAGCTTGTTGCGGAACTCAAGGAGTAAGGAGGAGGCTCTAATGTGTTGAGGGAGGTCAGTCCATGTCTTGGGTACAATATAGGAGAATGAGTGACCTCCAGTTTTGATTTTGTGGATGCGGGTAGTGTGTGCAAGTGAGGCAGAGCATAAATGTCTGATGGGTTGCTGAACATGTATGCAGCTGTTCAGGTATTCTGGTCCTCTGTTGTGTAAGTCTTTGTATGTGCGCGTGAGAAGTAGAAACCATTTTGCTTGTGAATGGGGAGTCAGTGAAGCTTCCTGAGGTGTGAGGTTGGTGCAGTGTGGGAGTTCGAGTACGGCCACCTTGTGGATGGTCAGGAGTCTGTAAGAGTTGCTTGGAGAGTCCGACATAGAGACGTTTGCAATAGTCCAGCCTGCTGGTGATGAGAGCTTGAGTGATGGTCCGTCTGGTGTTTTGAGGCAACCATTTGAAGATCTTTTGCAGCATCCATAGGATGTGGAAGCATTTGGTGCACACTGTATTGACTTGAGCTTGTCATTTAGGATAATCCCTAGATTTCTTGTGTGGTCTGTTATTGTTGGTCCTAGCTCCGACGGCCACCAGGTGAAATCCCATGGGGAGGTCTTGTTGCCGAAGACAAGTATTTCTATCTTGTCGGAGCTGAGCTTCAGATAGCTGGTTCACATCCAGTCTGCTACCATGGTCATGCAGTGGGTGAAGCTGGTTCTGGAGCTGTTTGCCATGTCCATCAGGGAGAGGATGAGTTGATTGTCATTGACGTAGGAGATGAAGGTGATGCCTATTGATCAGATGATGTTGGCATATTTCTAGATTGCTTATGGGTACTTAAATGTACAATGTGGCAGCGAAAGGGAGTAAATGATACCATTTTAAGATGGCCTAATATAATTTTAATTAATCAAATCTTTATCAAGGAAAGCTGGATATTTTTCTTGCAAAGATTATGACGTGTCCATGTGAGACTTCAGTAATAAGCATTCCTCTGTTCTCTGGTAATATGTAAGGAAAAGGTTGCACAGACTTTAGTTATCTTTTTAAATCAGCATATAGAGGACAATCTTCGTTGAATTTTATTGGCTTTAAGGTATGTGTCACTGCCTGATCAGGAGACTGAATCTTGCTTCTGACATAACTATTGTTGCCATTACTGGTGTACTCACATAGTTGAGGCTGGAGCAAATATGTACGATTTCCTTTAAGAAAATATTACTCCTAAGAAATAGGGCTACGCCATTGCCATAATATTTTCTTAAAGAAGGACATTACGTACTGTTCTTTATTGTGATTGCTTTCTTTCTTCATTTATTAGGTAGTATTTTTGCAAAAGTCTTTGCTAATTCTTTAAATACAAAAAACAGAATGTTCCCTTGACCCACTATATTATAATGTTGGCATGCAATAAACCATATACCGACTATCTTATAGTCTAATTAAAACATACATTTTATTATCACAAAAGCAATTATTTTAGAATTAAATCTAATCACAACAATACAAGTAGTTCATACAATTTCTTAATGCCCCAAGCAACCAATTATGACCAGCATAATAAAGACAACCCAACATGTAAGACCTAACTCTTGTCAAATACAGTAGTACATTGATTTTCCTTTCTAGATAGGTCAGTTAACACATTGTCTGCATCAGTATTTAACTATTTACATGTCAGTTCTTCAATTGTGCCTAAAGGAAAGCGTCAAATTCTTTAAATAAGCATAGTTCCTTGAAAGCAGTATGTTTTGCCTGAAAGGAATACTATGAACTACACCAATATAGTCATGATGATATTAGGGCATGCAAAACATGCAAACATTTCTCATTCTTTTCTTGACACTGAAAAGGAATTTGATAGGGCTAGGCAGTAGTTTCTGTGGTCAGGTATGACAAAACATAACCTCCTGACAATGATTAGAAACACAAAAAGGTATGTACAAATCACCCAGAATCAATAGACAAAAACTCAACCCAGAGCTTTCCTTCATGAACTGTGAATTCCTTATATGAATTTCCTATCTGCATTCCATTGGGCAGTGTGTGGACCGTTTTCAGATCAGAGTTAAATGGTGCTATCAATTCACCTTTCTGGGCAGCTATCTCTTCAATCAGATAGGGTCAGAGAAGACAACGGTTTCAACAATCAAGTTTGGTAATGGTCCATCAATCTACACCAGTCCTTTTACTGAATACCTAGGAATACTTAGGAGGTAACCTAATTACTAACACAGAGTGCTCAACTTGCAAATCCTTTGTTTGTATATAATTAGATATTTAAATATATCTGCCAATCCTATAACTGCTCCTGCGAGGATAACCATATTTGAAATTTCAGTTCACATTCTCAGTCTTGTCCTCACTAATGTCATTTCAAATTTTGCAGTGATGTAATCAATGATGTTATAGAAAATGTGGTGAGTAATGTAACATGTGTTTTTTTAGTTGTGCTTGGCTAGGGCGTGAGTTATAGTAAATTTAGGGCTTGAGTTATAGTTTCTTGAGATAACTATAACTAGTGAATTTCAGTGTTTTTTGTTTAAGGCTTTAGATTGTCACTGACATTTTCACCTAACCGTAACATCTCTTTAACCTTTGTTTATTTCTAGTTTTTGTTTTAACATGAAGTAATTTTTTATTACCATACATAAAGCCAACCTCCTTCCTTGTAGGCAAGCAACCCATGCCACAAACGGCCTTTGGCCATGAACAGAGTATTGTTGGCCACAGGGCCTGGTGTGTGGCAAGGCCCTACTTCCAACCCCCCCATGGGTAGACACCCCCATCCATTGGCAATTACCTTCTCCCTGCATCCAACCCCCTGTCCCCTCCACCCTAGAGCAGCCAAATGCGATACAGTGCGCGCTACAAAAATTTGTTTTATTAATTAAATTGTTTACTTACCTCCAATTATCCATATTCCGGTTTTTAGCACTCCCCACCCTGCCCCTCCCCCACCCTGCTTTTCTGCCCCACCGGAACTCCCTCCATGGGCCGCAGCTGCTCTGTTTGCTGTTAAATAAAGCAACGCTTTAAAAATAATGCAGCCCATTTTCTTTAAAGGAAAACAGAATGCGCTTCAAAAACAAAAATGAAAAGTTTTCTTTTCATTTTTTAAGAGCAGGGAGTGGTCTTTAGGACCACTACCTGCTCTTAAAAACATATTTTCAGACATTCACAAAGGAGACGTGGTCCCTTGGGGATCGTTACTGTTTTAGAATGGGTTGCCATGTACTTGAAGTAGGCTGTAAAATGAGAACGTGCAGTTTTAACGTTTAATGCACAGCTTACATATAAGTATGCCACTGGCGTAACGAAAAGTGAGGGGGCCTCCCTGCACTTTAGGGGCCCCCCTCCGGGCTCAATCAGGAGCTCTACAGGCCAGAGTTTAGTGCCGAGGGGGCCCCTTGGAGCTAGCCCCCCCCGCACCGCATGGGCTGCGGGGGCCTGTGTTACGCCCCTGAAGTATGCTCGACCGAACAGTGGAGCCTGGATAATTGCACTGTGGCTTGCTGCAGAGCATGCATGTCAACCCATGGAATCTTTAAGGTATGCATTCTATTATCACGTATCAATGCTGTGGCAGCTGACATATATTACTCTTTTAAATGCTCTATTGTAAACGTCATCTAATGGATGCATGTTAGCAAAAAAGAGAGTTAAACTGTGTAATGCCTTTTAGTGACCTATTTATTTTTTGAATGTTTTACTGATGAGGGTTAATTGAAGCAAGCCAATATAAATATTAATAATTCATGGGTTCATATAGATATATAGAAAGCTTCTCCTCACCTTGCTCCTTACAATGGACAAATGGATATCAATTTACTTTATATTGATCCCAAAACCTACAAGGCCACTTATTCATTATTATGTGTTACTATGTGTTACTAAATCTGAATAATTTTTAATCTAATGAAAAATTAAATTAACCTACATTATCATTTAGACTGGAACAGTTTTATCGGGTGTAAGATCAAACGGCAGAACGATTAACATTTGAGCAGGGTGTTTGCTGTCTTTTTGCACTTAAGGTAATGATTGATGCATAAACGGTGAGTAACTAATGTATGTGGTTTTTACACATTTTGCACGTTGTATAAATTTGCACTACCTATTGCCGACACACAATGTTGGTAAAATTACCATAAGTTGGAGGAACTTATAATAATGAAGGTAGACATTCATTTATTTATTTATTTATTTATTTATTTATTTATTTATTTATTTCGCATACTTTTAGAGCGCAGACCTGTCACCCAGAGGGCATCCTGGCGCTTTGATCAGAGAACCCCCGCACAAGACCAGAGCAAACGCACAGCCATTACTTGGGAAAAAGATGAGTCTTTAAGGCTTTCCTGAATGAAAGATAGTTCTTGCAGCTCCTGAGAGTGAGTGGGAGAGAATTCCACAATTTAGCTGCCGCCACTCTAAATGAGCGGCCGCCCATCCTCACTCTTTGAAACCTAGGCACCACCAGAAGGTGAGCCGATGACGACCGCAGAAGCCGTGGGGCAGAATACCATGCAAACATGTTTTGTAGTGGGATGGGGCCTAAGAGGTGAACCGCTCTAAATACCAAACAGGCCGCTTTGAATTGGACCCGTAATTCTACCGGGAGCCAGTGCAGGTCACGAAGCGCAAGAGTAGAAGAGCTAGATCTGGGTCGTGAAAGGGCCAGTTTAGCAGCCATATTCTGCACCCTCTGCAGTTTCCCAATCAGATTTTTTGGGGCCCCCAAAAGGAGACCATTACAGTAATCCAGCCGACTTAAAATCGTCCCACGGACTACCTCCGGCCTGGATTGAGCAGGAAGCAGAGGCAGAACTCTGCGGAGCATACGGAGCAGCATCATACATGTTCCCGTGGTTTTATTAACATGTAGGTCAAGTTGTAAGTTAGGGCCGAACATGACCCCTAAATTACGGGCTGACTCCGATGCCGACACCGGTTCGGAAAAAGTGCTGGGCCAAAAGTCGGTAGGTAGAGCCCGCGGGATCCGGTCAGTGGAGCAGTGGAGCACCTCCGTCTTAGAGCTATTAAATTGCAAAGAATTTGCTTGAAGCCAATCCGCTGTAGCTGCCATGCAGCGATGGAAGGTGTTCAGCGAGATTGCGTTGCTCCCTTCCAAGGAAAACACCAGCTGAGTGTCATCGGCATAATTAAATGCCCAGACCCCAAAAGATTTTATTAGCTGGACAAGCGGACGGAGGTACAGGTTAAACAATAGCGGGCTGATGGCCGAGCCCTGTGGCACCCCCTGTCCGATTTTCCTTGGCTCCGAGCTAAAAGGCGGAAGTGACACCAACTGTTGCCTGCCCTCGAGGTATGACATCAGCCAGTCTCTGGCCCCCTCGCAAATCCCGCACTCTTCCAGCCTCTGAACCAGGGTCCGATGGCAGACCGTGTCGAACGCGGCCGACATGTCGAGCAGCACCAAAAAGGCTGCCCGACCACTGTCGACACGCGAACGCAGATTATCCAACACGGTCACAAGTGCGGTCTCCGTCCCGTGACCAGGTCGGAAGCCAAACTGGGCCTCATCGAACCACCCAATATGTTCCAGGTAGCCGGAAAGAGAGCGAGTTACCCATTTCTCCAAGATCTTGATTGGAAAGGGAAGCAAGGAGATCGGCCTGTAGTTGGAAAGGACAGCTGGATCCAGGGTTGGCTTTTTTAGCAGAGGCGACACCACTGCTAGTTTCCAGCAGCCCGGGACAGAAGCCGATTCCAGAGATTGGCGACAGATTGAAAACAAAGGCGGGAACAGTTCTTCCTGAAAAGTTTTCCAAAATTTGGGGGGCAGTGGATCGAGCGGGGATCCAGATGACACCGAGCAAGCCGTTTTACAAAATTCTTCAAAGGACGGGAGGGGGAAGGAGTCCAACCGTGGTGGTTTGGGTGAGATGATCAAATCGCCCGCCCCAAAGGTCACAGCGGCCGGCTGGGGTCGACTGGGTGAACAACCCGGAGCTCCCACGCCGACTGGCTGGGGTCGACTGGGCTGCCCCACCGGAGCTCCCACACCGACTGGCTGGGGTCGACTGGGCAAGCTGCCCGGAGCTCCCAGATCAGCGACAATAGTGCTCCATTGGGGTCGACTGGGCTGCTCCACCGGAGCTCCCACGCCAACTGGCTGGGGTCGACTGGGTGAGCTGCCCGGAGCTCCCAAATCAGAGACCCTAGTGCTTCTCTGGGGTCGACTGGGCTGCTCCGCCGGAGCTTCCACGCCAACTGGCTGGAGACGACTGGGTAAGATACCCGGAGCTTCCAGATCAGAGACAGCAGTGCTTGTCAGGGGTCGACTGGGCTGCTCACCCGGAGCCCCCATATCCGTTGGTTGGGGTCGACTGGGTGAGCTGCCCGGAGCTCCCAGGGCAGAGACAGCAGTGCTTGTCTGGGGTCGACTGGGCTGGTCACCCGGAGCTCCCATACCCGTCGGTTGGGGTCGACTGGGTGAGCCGCTCGGAGCGCCCAGATCCAGAACCCCGGTGACCCTCTGGGGTTGGCTGCCCGGGGCTCCCCGCCCCCTGTCAGTAGGGCTCGCAAGGCAGGCCTCCTGAGTTGCAGGAAGTGTTAGGCCAGACAGAATCTTAGCGGTCTTCTCCTCGAAGGCCAACGCCAGCGAGTCGCATAAAGCCTGAGAGGCTCGCACGGAGTTAGCCGCGCAGACCGGGTGGGACAAGTCTTTAACAATCTTAAACAAGGCTTGAGATTTATTAGGCGCCTGTAATAAGGATGTTTGTATAAAAGACGTCTTAGCCTGCTTGATCTGCTCCTTGTAACCTCTCAGTGCAAGTCTAAACAGGACTTTGGCCGAGGGGGAATACTCCCTTCTCCATGCTCGCTCTGCCCGTTTACAGCTCAGCTTCAGGTGTTGTAGCTCCACCGTATACCAAGGAAAGGCCCGATTCGCCCTCGCTCTTGCTTTCCGAAGAGGCACGATGTTATCGAGTGACTCGGTAATGGACCGGCAGAAGGAGGAGTAGCTGTCTTCCACTGAGTTCCTCAGGCCAAAATTGGCAGATATCAAAGAGGGCAAAGGCGCTAGACTGAGCAGTCTAGACCACGGTCGACCCACTTGCGAGAGTCCCACCCCTGAAACCTCCGGGGGGTTATTCCCAAGGCATAGGGAGAAGACCACCAACGCGTGATCCGTCCAATATTGGACTAAGATGTCAATGATCACCGCCAAGTGGGCGCCCGCGAAGATGAGGTCGAGCATATGACCACCCCTATGAGTCGGGGAGCCAACCAGTTGTTGCAGGTGGATGTCGACCAAAGCCTGGCAGAGTGAGGTAAAAGCTCCATCTAAAGGGCCTCCCTGCCAGAGATTGAAATCTCCCAGGACAAGTAGATTAGAATGAGTGTTAGAAAGATCATACACTAGGTCCAGGAACTCCGGCAGCGAAGAGGCCGAACCCGGCGGTCTATAACATAACACGCCAGATAGCAGCGTTCTCTCTGGGTTACTGAATGAAAAGCCCATGAGCTCGAAACCCGAAACTTCGCCGATTTTAAGCTGAGAGACATCCAGCTGTTCGCGGAAAATAATGCCAATTCCGCCGCCACGATTCAGTGGGCGCGGAGTATGAATAATTTTGAAGCCCGGGGGACAGGCCAGGCCGAGTTCTACTAGGCAGTCCTCCCGAGTCCAGGTCTCCGTCATAAACAACACATCCAACCCGGAGGATTCAACCAGAAAGGCGATCTCCGTGTGGTGTTTGCAGAGTGACCGCACATTAAGCAGCCCACAAAGGAGTGGCTGGGGCGGCGAACGAGTGCTGGGACCATGTGTTGCAGGGTCACGCGGTGGTCTCAAAGCACACAGGTCTGAGTGGGAATAAACCCGAGGGGAAGGGAGCAGGTGGCCAGAGGCAGCGGCCCTTTGCGCGTCCGTTGCGCGAACGGGCACAAACAGGCTTACCTCTGGCGCACCTCCGGCGCGTCTGCGGCGCGTCCGCTGCGCGCCGTCGCTGCGCGCCAGTCCCTCCGCCATGTTAAGAAGCCTGACCAAAAGGTCACGTGGGTCCTGGCAGGGCGAGTGGCTCTCCCTCAGCAAGATGGCGCTCCCACAGAGAGAGCTTCCTCCAATCCAAAATGGCGCTCTCCGATCGGCGCGAGGAATAAACAGTGCCCCCGAGTCCCTTCTAACCCACAAGTGTGGGTATGCAGCGTGTTAAATGCGGGTAAGTGGCTCCCTCAGTTCCCACTAAGCGGAAGAACAGGAGGAAAAAAGATAGTTACAGCTAGCGCCCAGCGCGAACACAATAAAGTTAAAAAGATTAAAAACAAGCCTAGCTGTTCAGTCAGCAGCGCGAGTGCAGCGCGAGTGCAGGGTTTACATTCATAAGCAGGAAGTCATGTAGCCAGTAATGAAGAAAATATGAAGAAGATTTATTGTAAAGGATAAGTCTAGGTTGCAAGTAGATTAGATGATAAATGCATAGGCCCACCAGTATCAGCCTCCTGCTCTTCAGCCCACTCTCTCAAGCAGATCTCTCGAAGCACACATAAACATTCTATGATATCACACTCACACTCTGATCAGCAGGGAACTGGTTACCAAGGAAAGGATTCCTGGTAACAAGTTAAGATACCACAGAACTCTTCAAGGAAAATATGAGAGGCGTGGGCAGGGTCATAAAGGAAAAACTGCCCTGGGACTTTTTTCATCTGCCACAATAGGTGGACATTCTTTGTTTGGGTCCAGCAGTGTTTGCAAGAAGCACATGAGAGCTCTCCCTTCCGATCTTCATTACACATATATGGTTGTAGTGGTTTTAGTAATTGTTATCTCTGTATGACGATGATGTCATTAACTATGTAAGCATATTCTGTTGTTCTACTCGAGGGTGTAGTGTGCATCCTCGGAGGTTCGATCTCTTCTGGCAGTTGCTGACCGAGCTTCTGAGGGTACACCGCTCCTGGCCGTAACTGAAGCTTTTATTACAATAAACCTTGTTCTTCATCAACATAACGTCTTCCAAGACTTTATATCCGATCTTCACATTATTGGCGAAGTTTGGGATAATCTTCAGTCACATACTCTGAAGAGTTCACGCAAAGTCCGGTTCGGCTGAAAATTACTTACCCAGAAGAGTCCTTCCAGCAAGTTCAGATGAACGGATTCGAGGGAATGTAATCGCCAGCTGGTAGAAAAACATTTTTTTTTTAAATCTCAGCGCAGGATTATTTTGGCCTATTGGTGGGAATAATAGTGAAAAACAAGATTCTTCAAATAAACATATTCTTTTGCAATGCATTCCATCGACAGGTAATGATTTGGAATGTGACTAAGGTAGTTCACGGGGATGTCGGGTAAGTGTGGTAAAAGAAGTCCATTACTCGTTAGCTGGATTAAGTATTTATTTGAGGAGAAGCAGTAAAGAACAACCCAGACGCCTGCTGACCAGCTCCAACTGAATAGCAGAGAACATGGAGCGTGGAGCTAGAGCAAGCACATTCTGGAATGCAGGAGATACAGAAAGATTGAGGAATCAAACCAATCAAAGCATACAATAATATTTACAACAGTAAGAAAACTACCTTCCAGGTTCAAGGATTTTGTTCAATATTAATACTGAAGTTTGTTAAAGAAATTTTTGTTCATATGGTAGGAAGGTGTGGTATAAGGATTTTTAGTTATGTTTTATTTAAAGAGAAAACGTATTACCTATGTTACATTTTGTATATGTAAAAGTTTTTTTTTTTAAATTGCGGAAATTTTAATTTTGTTTAATTAAGGGGGGAGGTGATGTAGTGGTTTTAGTAATTGTCATCTCTGTATGACGATGATGCCATTAACTATGTAAGGATTGTACAAAACAAGGACCCCCTGAAAATTAGAGTAAACTATACTCCTAGGACAGGGATAAAAATGTGCGTGAGAAAATTCCTAGGCAGTAACACACTGGAAAACATAAGGCATGAAATGACAGCAAAAACAAACTAAAATAAAATGTAAATTTAATAAACACATTTAAAAACCAGATTATAATACAATATATACTCTGTGATAAGGGAAAATTAAAATCTGAATTCATGCAATTTTAATAAAAACAATATCATCAACATCTACACATTTTGACAGTTGCTATTCCGTGGGCTGAAGCTAAGTGACAGCAGCATGTCACTGAGCAGGGAAGAGGGTGGGCTGGTTTTTTAGTTTTCAAAGTGCGCATGTCTTTGAGGCCAGCCGTCTTTCGACTGTCAGCCACACATGCACACTTTGAAAGCTCTAACCCAGTTGTCTTTAGGACAGTTGGGTCCTAGTAAGTGCAGGGCTCCAGTGTCCTTAGGAGTAGCGAGTATTTTTGAAGCGGACCAGTGCATTCAGGTCGGAGGCAAGATGGCGTCCGGCTGACCTTGCCGTAGGGCTCTGCTGAGCCTCTCCGCATGAGGCACATGAAACGCATGAAACGCTGAAAACGCTGATCGTAATGGCTTACCTTGCAAAACTGTAGCGGCCCGTTGGCAGATGACAGCTGAAGAGTGCACGAGATGCCGCTGAGGTTTCTTTCTATCATCCTGGATGTTTCTCGGCTGAAAGAGCGTCGGAAGCCTTTGCCGCGAAGAGTTTCACGTCTCTGCATCTCTCTGGTTCCGCCGATCACCGCTGCCCTGCGCAACCCCTGCCCGGATCCAAAGTCAGCCCCGCGATCTAGGCGAGGCATGGAGAGCACACACAGATCGGGATTTCTTCACCGGCAGCCTCAGAAGAATGTCTGCATTGGGGTAGTGCTCCTGCTGTTTGGCGCTAAGAAGGTCGACAGGACGGGTAAGGGGGGGCGCGGAGGGAAGGTCAACTCGATCCCCAGCTCTCTGCAGGGAGCCTCTGCCCGTAATCTACAACGAGGGAAAAAGATCGACCCCTTAGGGGCAAAGGTGAAAAAAGATGATACTTTGGGCTCTGAAGACATTGTACTAGAACCCAAGAAACCGATGTCTTTCGAAAATGGTCAAGCACGCCTCATTAAGAACTCCGATGGCGCACAGTTACGAATAATTGCAAACTTCACCATATCTGATCAAATAGCGAGTGTAAGAACTGGAAATGATTCCCAGGCAGAGGAAATTCACAAGGAAGGGTCAACTGCAAGGGCATTAAATGAGGAAACTGGGAAAATAAAAGAAACCGCTACTACTACGCTCACTACTACTACTACTACGCTCACGCTCACAAATCAACAAGAAGGTTTGTCTGAGGGGGTGGCTGCAGGGTTAGAGCAAGGGGACACTGTGAATAATATTCTGAATGAAAACCCAATCCTTGTAATTGCTCCCCTCAACCCTTACGACTTTGTTCACTTGGGCTCTATCGGTGAGCCAAACCCACCAGAGGCTCTGGAAGAATTCTGCTCTATGATCAAGGACTCGGAGTCTTCTGACATTGGTGTCAGATGGCGTGACAGTTAAAATACCGATCCCTCTAAGAACAGGAGGCCTAACGGGAGAGCTAGGAGGGGGAACCATAGGAGAAGGCGCTGGTCTAAGGAAGACCATTCCTCCAACAGCGATGATGACACTGACTTGGGATGGGACTGTGAGGAGACAAGACTCACAGTCTTGTCTGGTTCTGGGTCACCTCATCCCAATTTGGGGGTTACTGCTGGTAGTGAGAGCCTACAACAGGAGCCCACCCAAGAACCTCCTTTAGCGGCCATCTTACAGTCCATCAAGAGCTTTCGAGCTGAGGTCCAAATTGAGAGCCGAGGATCGCTCCTAGCAGTTAACAAATTACAGGGGGGAGTCCAGAAGGTGGGAAAGACCTGTGCTGTAATTGCGGATTGCGTGGCTTCAGTTGAAGCAAGGATGGATCAACTCGAGGAAGATGCCAGAAAGCTCCAGAAATCCAGAAGGGAACAGGAATGCGCTGTTAATGATCTGCTTTGGAAGATGGAACAACAGGAAAACAGACAGAGACGAAACAATCTCAGATTTCTAGGGGTCCCCGAGGGAATCGAGAAGGATGACCCTAGGAAGTTCATGATTTCCCTTCTCAGGGAAACTTTTCCCGAGTTGAAGGACTGGGACTGGGACAGAGAAGTACAAAGGGCCCACCGATTTCCTCTGTTTCTCAACAAACGAGCACAGACCTCGCAACAACACCCTCGGGCTATGCTGGTGCTCCTCGGCAACTCTCTTCTCCGAGATGCCCTATTTGATCTGGCAAGACCTAACAGTAAAAAGTCATTTGAAGGCTTCACCTTCTTCACCAGGCCAGATCTTGCTCACGCCACTGTCAAGAGAAGGTGGAAATTAAGGCAGTTTTTTGACCCCCTACAGAAGCTGGGGGCTACTGTGTACCTGCAGAACCCAGCCAGACTGGAGGTCATCTTTCATGGGACCACCCGTAGCTTTGTCTCCGAGATACAAGCTAGAGCATATCTTGATGAAATTTCAGTTCAGGAAAAGCGATAATATTATTGTGTTCGAATAGGAGATTAAGGCAAATGAATTAGGAATTCTTCTATTTTATTCTCTTCTCCTTTTTCCTTCCCTTATTCTTTTTAGGTATAAGGGTCTTTGTCTCGGCTGAAGGTATTCTGTAAGAGATATGTTAATCTTTATGTGTTTAAAAAAATATGTTTTTTTTGTTTTTTTTTCCATGCCTTGTTCTTAACTTATTCCATTCTCTTCTTAACTTTAGTAGAAATAGTATTAGGCTGCTAAAGCCATTAAACTAGAATTTGAGAATATGAGATTGCTAGAACAGGGTATAGCCTGGCGTTTATGTTTTGTCTTTAATTACTCTTTTTGCAAAATTTTCTAGGCATGCGGGGAGGGCTCAGGGGGGTCGCGGTGGGGCTTTCTGGACGGACGCTACACCCCTGGCGACGCAGCCAGGTAACCTCCAAGGTTGGTGGGGGGTGGCGGGCGGGGGGGTGAGTCCTGGGGTGGGGGGGAGAATGGGAGAATGGGACTGACGGACAGGTTATCAAAATTTATGTCAAAAAAGAATTAGGAAACGCACGCAAGGTTTAGAGGAAATTTGAAGGAAGGGATCAACAGCTATGGCACTCTTACATTGATAGTATGGCCAGGATAAAAATAATATCTTTAAATATATGTGGTCTGAACGATCTTAAAAAGAGACAAACAGTGGCAGTTGGCCTACAAAATTGGGGAGCAAATATTGTATGCATGCAAGAGACTCATATCGAAGGAGCACAGAGCCATATTTTGAATACATTAGGGTATACATTGGTGTGTGCTACCTCACAAGGGCTAAGACACGGGGGTTGCCATCTTGGCTAAAGGGAGTGGTTATGTTTTTAGTAAATCCAAAACTGACAAATTTGGCCGCTGGGCTATCACCGAATGCAACTATCAAACAGGCCAAAAAATGACAATCTGTGCTATTTACGGGAGCAACCTAGACGATCCTGGGGTCATTGACGAGGTCTCTAACGAACTTTCACACTGGTCTCTTCCACTCCTGGTTTGTGGGGATCTCAACATAAATCTCCCGTCCGATTGGTCTCTGAAGGACGACTGGGTCTATAAAGGCCGAAAACCAAAGGTATTTCGTGCTATCAAGAATCTTTGTTTAGCACATGGGCTTGTGGACAGCTGGCAGACTTCTAATACTAATAGTAGTGATTTAGGCTACACTTTTTACTCTAATCCACGCCGTATACACGCCAGATTAGACTATATGTTTATATCAAACTCGCTTAGTCAGGAATGTCAAACTGTGAAATTGCCCCGTATATTATCAGATCATAATCCCCTATTTTGAACTTTAACTAATAGATCGGCTAAACTAGAACCAACACCTTGGACATTTGAAAAAGCCCTACTGAATGACTCCCAATATTGTCTCCATATGAAAGATTGGATCCCCAAATTTCTAGTAGAGAATATTAACAGCACTTCAATACAAATTGTATGGGACGCTTTAAAAGCCGGGATTCGGGGCGAGACCATGCTATTCTCACTCAGATCAAACAAGCAGGAGAAGGAGGAGATACGGAGGTTACAGGATAAGCTGACAACAGCAGAAGTAGGTCTTGTTAGAGCCACCAGCAGTGGTGATCCAACTGTGGATATCTCGTGTAGCTTAGCCCAAGTACCAGTTGCTAAAGCAGCAATTACTAATATCTTTACAGACAAAGCCTTTCGGAAAGCCACTGCACGAAAAGAACTAGTATATGAAGTAAATGAACAAGTGGGTCATCAACTAGCAGTGGGAATGCGGCAACAAACTAATGTTAACATAATTAGGGAGATTAAAGATCTAGTGGCAGGACAACTAAAAGACCCAGAATTAATTAGGGAAGCCTTTTGTCGGTTTTACACAGAACTATATTCAGAAGATGGCAGTGGGGACATAGCTGAAATGGAAAAGTACCTAAAGAACTGTGAAAGCGGCAGCCTTGAAGAAAACGTACAGCAGACTCTAGAGGAAACTCCTAGTATGGAGGAGATGCTAACGGCTGTCAAAAGTCTCCCGAAAGGGAAGGCAACAGGACTTGATAACATCCCCTCAGAGTTCTATAGTACATTTATAGAACAAATCAAGCATATACTGATTGACTTGATTATACATATTTTCTCTGGGGGTCAACCACCTAGTTCCTGGTCCAGGGCTAAAATTGTGATCTTTTCCAAAAAAGGGAAACCCCCTGAACTCTTGGGGTCGTACCGCCCCATAACTCTTATAAATTCCGATTCCAAAATATATTAAAAAATTTTGGCAAACCGGGTAGCACCAACTATACAAAAATTAGTAGCCAGTAGCCAACATGGTTTTGTCCCCGGGAGGTCAACAATAAATCATATTCAGAGGGTTATCACACTTTTTGATGGAACAAGAACTGCAGGAGACCCTATGGCCCTAATCCTTCTGGATGCAGAAAAGGCCTTTGATAGGGTCTCCTGGCAGTTTCTCTGGAAAGCAATGGCTATGATGGGATTCCGAACAGGGTTTATTCGGGCTACACAAAAAATGTATGTTAATCCAAAGGCTGTAGTGTCCGTTAATGGAAGCTTAACCAAGGAATTTCCTATATCTAGAGGTACTCGCCAAGGCTGCGCTTGCTCGCCATTGCTCTTTGCAATATATATAGGCGCTTTTATTCGCTACCTGGAAAAAAATGACAACATTGCACCTATCATATCTCAGGGACACGCTACAAAAACGCTAGCATATGCTGACGATATTGCTATAGTCACCCCAGATCCTGTAGGTGCAATGCTGAACATTGAGGCCGAGGCGGTGAAGTTTGGAGCTGTCTCTGGCTATGCACTCAATCAGGGGAAGACACAAATTGTTTTAAATCAAAAAATTGTGATGGACGACCCTAGAGTAGTAAAGGGAGCAACTTACCTGGGGGTTACCATCTCCTCAAACCCGGAGGAAGTTGGGGATATTAATGTCAAGCCAATGCTGAACTCAATGCATAAGGACTTACGACGCCTAGATAACCTTCATCTGTCCATCATTGGGAGAGCAAACGCAATCAAAATGGTGTTTTTCCAAAAAATATTATACTTATTCAGGGCAATTTGCTTGGAATTCTCTAACCAGTGGCTTACCTCAATGGAACGTACATTCTCAAAATTTATATGGGCATATGCACAACCCCGGCGGGCATATAAATATCTCACTCTTCCTAAAGATAGAGGTGGGCTAGCTCTTCCTAACCTGAGAAGATATTACTGGTCATGTGTACTACTTTACAGTAAGGAACTACTACAAGAGGTAGATAACACAGAAGATAGTACAGTATCAATTTTCCAGCTACTCGTTGGAAACCCTAGTAATGGTTATCTATGGAGGCATATTCATGACAGTTATCACAAGAAGGTTAAATTTAAGACTCTCTATAGCTGCTTTAAAGTTTGGAAGGCCGTAAGAGAAGCACTAGGAATAGGACAAATCTCACATTACACACCGATTTGGAACAATCCAATTCTCCCACCAATGGTTTTCAAGGATAATTGTGTGAGCAAATGGCATAGAATAGGAATTACACAATTAGGGGACATGTTTACAACACAGAGGATTAAATCTTTTGAAGCTTTGAAGGAAGAGTACAGCTTAGACTGGAGAGATTTCTTTAAATACCTCCAAATCAGGGATTTTATAACTCGCAAACCGGGGGCTAGGACATTGGGGGAAGAATCTACCCTAATAGAGATGATCTTACACTCTAAAAATCATTCTATAGGTGGAGTTTACGCGCTGCTGCTAGCCATATTCCCGGACGACCTAGATAAAACATCAATGAAGTGGCAAAGCAAACTTGAGATTTCAAACAAAGGCTTTCTATACACCTATCAGCTAGCTCAAACTATTCTGATCTCCACTAAACTTCAGGCACAATTCTCCAAAACCTGCTTTTTTCTTTATTATACACCTGACAAGATTGCAAGATGGGGAACCGGCAAAGGGACCTGTTGCCCGAGATGCAACTTATCTAAAGCCGATTCCATACATATCTTTGCCTCTTGCCCTGGGCTAATTCCTTTAAAGCAAGACATAGAGAGGTTCTTATCATCTGTTCTTCATAGAGAGGTGATTTTGTCAAAAGAGGTAATGGTACTTGGGGCAGACGAACCAGATAACATTGAAAGTAGCCAAGAGTTCATATTCGTAGCGATGGCTGTCCTGCGGTTATGTCTAGCTTCCGCTTGGCTCGACCCGTTAGCGCCCTCTTTCCAACAGTGGTTAGCTAGGCTATTGGCGGTACATAATATTGAGATAGCCATTTACCAACGAAAAGGTAAACAACGGCATAAAAGGGGTATGAAAATCTGGACCCCTCTTACACAATGGCGGGATTCACAAACATAATCAAATGTACAAATAAGGCTGTAATGTATATAGAATTTTGCTCTTAAGTTTGGTTTATGTAATGATTGGTTAAAACAAAAAGAAAAAACAATGTAATGCTCATGATGTTAATGTGCGTATGTTTACCTGTCTGTCATACGGGGGATCGGGGGGGGGGGAATAAATGTAATACCATGAATAAAAACATTTAAACAAAAAAAAAAAGGAGTAGCGAGTATTGCTGCTCCCTCCAATCAGGTTACTGCTTTTACAGTGTGAGAGCAGTGCCAGGATTGGAGCCCACAATACAGCATCTGGTTGCAGCTGAGGGAGGTCCAGAGATGAAGGCGGAAGACGTTGGTTCAGTCCTGCATCAGTTAAGGTAAGTTTTTATATTTTATTATTTAAAATGTTTGCGCACTCGCCTGCCCATGCCCTGTAGATACAAGCTGCTACTGCCCTAATAACACTTCACTCCTTAGTAGACCAACTCATAATTGGCCAGAATAACCCCACTCAAGTTACCATATCCCTGGCACCACTAACTTTAGGAATGGGAACATTATAGCCCATTTAGCAGACTACTCGTAATGAGGGCCTTTCAGACAATACAGATTATTTTATTTGCTTACGAAAACCGAATTCGCTAATTTACTAATTAGAGCAAATTAATCATTCACTGAGCCTGCCAATTCTAAATGGTCTCAATACTTACCTTAGATTCTCCTCTGGAGTCACCCTGTACAACATAGATTTTCTTCCACTCCTCAATATGTACATGCCATGATAGTTGTATGTCACTGCTCCAAAGAAAGGTTTAGAAAGGCCCATGTTTTGAGTGATATTTTTTTTCGGTGGAAAATGTTTCTAAAACATATGCGGGAAAATTTCCTCATCTGTGACTTCATGCGTAAAGAGTCAACAATTTCACAATGTTGCCAAGTTGTCGACTTAGAACAGGGCAGGATTGGGGAACCAGGGCCAGCCCTGGCAAAAATGTTGAAAGCTGCCCAACTCCCTTCCTCTCTGTAATGTTGTGGTGCCTTAGAGGTGTCACAAGGTCACAAGACCTAAAGGTATAAATAAACAGAGCAGAGCGACGTAACGGCAGTGCTGCACCCAACAAAGTAACAGTGTGTGTGTGTCCCATTAATGCACACTAGTGTACCATGTGGCCAATCTAGTGACGTCACATCAGTTGGTGACGAGAACAACTACTGTCACTCTCCACCTCGCCCATCATTTGAATGCTTATGTCGTGCTGTCGCCCCAAGCGTATCCTCTGCATTCATCCTCCCAGTGCTTGCCACTTCGGCTGTAACCTGGCCTCGAAGCAGCGGCCGGGTAGCTGTTGCGCTGCTTCCTGGCTGTCTCACCCAATGGATCCCTCAGCGATTTGCTTGTCGGAGCAGTGGACATTGTGGGCTGCTGCAGCTGATGTGGTGCCGTACTGCACAGGGGTGCTGTTCCTCTTGCTGGCCCAGGTCCAGCTGCAATTTTGGTGTTCCAATGTGCATCAAGGGCAGTAAATCACAGGAGCAGTGTGGGGCCCCATAGTGAGGGTGCCTAGGCCTCCGTCAGCCAGGGTGAGACAATGCATGAGAAGCAGCCCTCAGAAAGCCGCATTCCAGGTCTGTCTTTGTGGTGGACTAGGTCTGCCGGCACTGTGGACCACTAAACATTGAGTTTGGTCTGTGACTTGGCATCTCACCACACCTGCTGAAGTGCAGTGTGACCGCAGTCTCATCACGGCTGTCTCTATTGCAGGGACAGTGTTGACTGAGGAGGCACAATGTCATCTGTCCCAGCTATTGACCTGTTTGTCATCTCCGGTGCCCCTTCCTCACTAGCTGCAAAGTGGGCCATGTGAGTGGACACCCTAGTAATGTATTTCATGGCCCGGGGACTAGAGGCTGACAGGCATCACCCTATGCTTCTACATTGAGGAGGAGATCACATACATAAACTTTCATAGTTAGTGTCTGAAGCCAGTCATCTTTTTACTTATGCATTGACGACACACTTTGCTCCTTAGGCCAATGCGGATTATGAGTAACCCTGGGCAAAGCACTACACTACGCTTGCGTAGTTTGTGCAACTTCGCACTACTCGAACTGCATGTAGCACAGTGCAAACATGCGTAGTGCAGCGGTCATTATTTGCTTGCTCGCGGTCCTCAACGTCAAGTTGGCGAAAATAAACCTCCTGGCAAGATTCTCAACGTGGGGAGGTCAGGTTTCTCATTGCGAGTGGTCGTGCATGCTCGCGACCGCTCGCGATGAGAAACTACCAGTCCGCGTTGAGAAAGCTGCAGCTCGAGTAAAAATCCACTTGGCGGCAGAAAAGTACAGCTCGCACTGTGCAAGATGCCGTTTTCAATGATTGCACAGTGCCGGATGCTTGTTCACACTGTGCAATCATTGAAAACGACAACTTGCACAGTGCAAACATGTTACTATGTAGTTCGCGTAGTGCTACACGTAGCTCGCGTAGTGCGAAGTGCACTTTGCGTAGCTATGCATATCGCTACTTCGCGAACTACGGACACCTGAGGGATCAGTGGACAAATTCTATGCGAGACTCCAAGGACTGGCAAGCACTTGCACCCTAACTAATTAACTTGATGAGGTCCGAGCGCAGTTAATATGGGGTTGCTCCTCTGTTTGGTTGTGGGAGCAAATTCTATAGGCCTCGGTCATGAGCATGCCTGACATCCTCACTTTGGGTAGGTCAAAGGAACTCTCAAAAGCCTGCCTGGCTTATATGGAGGCTACACTCCAAAGCATTGTCAAGATGGAGCCGGTCAATATAGTGTCTAGCGACTCAAAGACAGACGCCAGCAGACATGAGCATCCAAAGTCATCCCAGCTCAGGAGGCCATGTCGGTGGTATGGGGGAGCCACCCCACATGCTGGTGAGGGTCCTGACAAGAGGAGAAAGTGCTCTTTATGCAGAAAGATGAATCATTATGCCAATGTCTTCCAGTCTGCTCCCATGGGGAAAAACCATAAAAGAAAGCAGCTAACTGTGTGGAGACAGATTCGGTGTGGACTAATGATGACGATGCCACGAAAGGCACCGTGCATGGGATATAAGTTGTGGGACTAACACAGGGATGAGGCTCTCATGGACTATGTTGCTGAATCTGACTGGAGGGCCAGCCCATCACAGTGCTAGTGGAAACAGGGGCCTCTCTTAACATGTTGACTTTATTGTTACTACAACCTATGCCCAGGCTGCCAGCTCTCCACTCCATGACTAACAGAGTGTATGCGTTTAGCACCACCACTTCGCTCCCGCTTGCCGGAGTTTTCACGTTGGTCATTGAGCATCGCGGCCGATCCACCAAAGCCAAGATCTACATCAACAAACGTGGTTCCAACATGCTCCTCAGCTGTTACACCACTAAAAGAGTCCAGTTGGTGCAGTTTTCTTTTGGTATCCATGTTAGTGCCATGGACTCTCTCCTCTGAGAATTTGAGCCTTCATTCAAAGGGACAAGACCTCATGCTACGCCTACATATTGTTCTGTCTGTGCAGCCAGTTGCCCCGCACCACAGATGGATAGCTTTCCACCTTAGTTCCAAAGTCGAGACTGAGCTTCAAAAGCTGGAAGCAGAAGACATCATTGAAAAGGTGAAAAGGCCGACAGCATGGGTCTCTCCCATTGTGGTTGCACGAAAGCCGAAACAACTAGGGGATGTGCGGATAAGTGTAGATCTGTGTCTCCCCAATATAGCCATAAAACGGGAGAGACACCTCACTGCAACTATCGGTGATATTGTGGTAGAGCTGTTGGGAGCCAAATGGTTCCCAAAGATGGAGTTGAGGTCAGGATAGCACCAGATCTTCCTGGCACCTGAGTCACATCACGTCACATAATAACAAGCTCAACCCACACTGGATTATGGCACTACAAACGCCTCAGCTTTGGCATTTCCAGAGCAGCTGAGATGTTTCAGGATATTAGCCAAGGAGTGCTGGCTGAGATTCAACGGGTGTTAAATGTCAGTGACGACATTTTGGTGCATGCCCCTACCATGGATGAATATCTCTGCATGCTACAGGCAGTGTTCAAGCATCTTCAGGAGAGTAGACTTACCCTCCACTGTGAAAATTGTGAGTGCCTTAAAGAGGATATCTATTTTTTTGGGTATCACTTTTCAGCGCATGGTGTCACCCCTGATCCAGCCAATGTCCAGCACATTCGGAAAGCACCTACCCCACTACTGTCACTGGAGTTCGAAGTTTTCTGGGAATGGTGATGTACTGTGGCCACTTCATGCGGAACCTTTCACAGCTCACAGAACCGCTCAGGGAATTCACCAAATGCTCTGTCCCCTGTCTGTCAAGTGGGGTGTGGAGCAGGACCAGGCGTTTTTGGCCACAAAACAGGCACTATCTTAGGACACTAAGTTATCATATTTTTATCAAGCTAAAGATACTGAACTTTCTGTGGATGCCAGCCCCACAGGCCTCTGAGCCATTCTGTCCCATAAATAACCATGTGTAAAGTAGGTTCCCATGGCTTATGCCAGCCTGGCGCTAACCCCGACCGAACAGAGGTATTCACACATAGAAAAAGAGGCAATCGCCATACATTGGGGGTGCCAACACTTTAATGAATACCTGTATGGACACCTGTTTAAAATAAACACTGACCACACGCTCATTCCACTATTCAAGGGGTTGGCAACAAAGCCTCCACTGAGGATTGAGAGTGGATTCTCCAAATGCAGGAATACAATTTCTCAGTTGATTACAAGCCAAGCTCCCTTAATCCAAAAGACTATTTGCTGTGACATTCACGGTCCGTCACTCCCCAGGAATCTCGGTAAGCAGTGAATATGGAGGAGTATATCAAGTGATAGTGGGGCACCCTTGACCAATTCCTGTCTCCTTAGCCAAAATCATGGAAGTGACGGGCACCAGTGACTGTCTTCAGTCTGCCTACACAATGTGCCGGCGAGTTATTAGTCACTAATGATGGGTGTCTCTTCTGGGGATCTCACCTCGTAAAACCATCTCGTTTGACACAGCGGATGGTTGAGCTTGCTTATTGGTCACACTAAGGAGGGAAAGGAGTGGTCAGAATCAAGAGTAGACTGCACAGTAAGGTGTGGTTCCCTGGCCTGGATGAGAAACTCATGGTCAGTCAGTGTGACCTGTGCCAAGCAATAGGAGGCCCAGATCCTCCACCGCCCATAGTTACCGATGTAAAACCCATATAGCCCATGGCACAGTACAAGTCTGGATTTTGGCAGCCTCTCTGATGGGAGTCACCTGCTTGTCATCATTGACAGTTGAAATACCCCAAAGTGGAGTTTGTACCATCCACATCAGTGAAGGAAGCTATCCCAAAGTTTGGAAAGGTCATGGCCACATGACTTCATAAAAGAATTATGCATGCACAATGTTTGTTGGGGAATTTCCCTGAAACATGATGCTTTATACATAAAGGAAATGCATTTTCCTCTGCATCGTTTTCCACTGTAGGTGACACTTATTATTGGGTTTGAATATTTGGCAGTATGGTACAACGTGGGTACCATCTAATCCTTCCTTCTCCACAGTCCCAAGTTACATTGGATATAAGGCTCCCCTTTCCTTGCATGTAATTATGTATAGGCACAGGTGTCTCACATAAGCCAATGGGGGCGCTGGAGTGTCTGGATAGCACTCTACAAATCCAGCAATTTTCAAGACCTAAAACTTAGACTACTTTCTCAGGTACTGCACTGAGGGGATGATCAACTGGTGGTCGAAATACAAATAGCACACACAAAATTAAGGGACTAACAAATATTGTTTGTACTAAGCACTGCATATTGACACAGTTTTGTTCTGTCAGTTTTTCTAAATGTCAGCATTGAAAAGGCCTGCAGTGTGCTGTCATCTGCTTCTCCTCATGGTTCCCAGTTATCTTGTTCAGTGGAGGTTTCATGGATCTGCCATCCGGTGTCCTCTTTAGTCTATTTGTCTGCAGGGCAGACCATCACCTTTTCTGAGACTTTGTTGTATAGTTCACTCAACAGTATCTGTTGATCTCACCTACCTTGTGACAGTTGATGGACCCTCAGCGTGGCTCTTGGGAATGGTCTGGTGTGTCTCCACCTTTCCTGATAGCTGTGCTGCTCCACAGGTGGCTGGGGTTCATTTGTTACAGGTTTCTCTGTCTAAGGCGTTCTTGGTGCAGCTCTGCATCTTAATAGTTAATATTGTTTTCATCCATCCACATCAGTGCTGCTTGGGATAGTGTGAGAGGCAACCTCAACCCCATTGACATATGCCTCCCCATCAGTACCTCATGGGGGGACAAAAGAGTTGTTCTAGATGGCTTTGACCTTATGGGCTGCAGCAATAAAGGCAGAGCATCAGGCCATTTCAGTCCTGTTGCATGAGCTGTCTTTGCTAATCTATTTTTTATTGTGTGGTCCATCCTCTCCACCTGGCCTGAACTTTGGGAGTGGTAAGGGGAATGCAGTTTCCACTCTATTTCCAAACAATCACACATATTTTGCACACTGCATCCACAATTTCCCCCTTCATTCAATATTTATGCCCTAGGGAATCTCAAACCCGGGTATGATTTATTTCATCAAGCATCGCACAGAAGTTACTGCATCATTCTTCCTTGTGGGAAACGCCTCCACCCATTTTGAAAATTGATCCACACATACTAGCAAATATTTGAATCCATTCACTTGGAGCATGTAAGCAAAATCAATTTGGATATTGGTGAAGGGACCCTGTGGTACTGGCAAGTGATCATGTATATCAGAGGATCAAACTTTAGCATGTTGGGCACAGATGTGACATTCAATCAATCAATCAATCAATCATTGGTAAAGCACACTACATACCCGCAAGGGGCTCAAGGCGCTGGGGGGGGCGCTACTGATCGAACAGCCAGTTCTTGAGTATCCTCCTGAAGGTCAGCAGGTCTGGGTCTGTCGTAGGCTCAGTGGGAGGGTGTTCCATGTCTTGGCGGCAAGGTGGTCTCCCACCGGTGGTTGTTCTTCGGATGCGCGGGATGGTGGTTAGTGAGAGGTCGGCGGAGCGTAGCTGGCGCTTGGGGATGTAGAAGGAGGGCCGTCTGTGGAGGTAGGGTGGGCCGGTCTTGTGGAGTGCCTTGTGTGCGTGGGTGAGGAGCTTGAAGGATATCCTCTTGTTTACGGGGACCCAGTGCAGGTTTCTCAGGTGGGGGTTGATGTGGCCGTGGCGTGGTTCGTCGAGTATCAGTCGTGCCGAGGCGTTTTGGATGCATTGTAGTCATTTGATGAGCTTGGTCGGGGCTCCCGCGTAGGGCATTTCCGTAGTCGAGTCTGCTGCTGACGACGAGGGCCTGGGTGACTGTCTTTCTTGTATCTGTCGGGATCCATCTGTAGATCTTGCGGAGCATGCGGAGGGTGTTGAAGCAGGAGGAGGAGATGGCGTTGACTAGCTTGGTCATTGAAAGCGTTGAGTTGAGGATGATTCCCAGGTTGCGTGCGTGGTTGGTGGGTGTCAGGGCTGCCCCAGTGCCATCGGCCACCAGGAGTCATCCCAGGCTGAAGGGTTGGAGCCGAGGATGAGGACCTCCGTCTTGTCTCGGAGGCTGGGTTCTGCCGGAGAGGAAGGAGGTGGTCCAATCCAGAGCCTTGTCACGGATCCCTGCGGCATGGAGGCAGGCTCGTAGTGTTCGGTGGCAGACGAGACGGTGTTGAAGGCAGTAGAGAGTTCTAGGAGGATGAGTGCTGCAGTCTCGCCGTTGTCCAGCAGGGTCCTGATGTCATCGGTGGCGGCTATGAGGGCAGTCTCGGTGCTGAGGTTGCTGCGGAACCCTGACTGTGAAGGGTCCAGGATTCTGTTTTCTTTGAGGTATCAGGTTAGCTGTCTGTTGACGGTTTTCCCGATGACCTTGGCCGTGAAGGGGAGCAGAGAGATGGGCCGGAAGTTCTTGAGGTCTCTTGGATCTGCCTTAGGTTTTTTGAGTATGGTGTTGATCTCGGCGTGTTTCCAGAGCTCTGGGAAGGTCGCGGTCTCGAGGGAGAGATTGATGACGTTGCGCAGGTGGAGTGCAATGGAGCTGCTTGCTCTGTTGAAGACGTGGTACGAGAATGGGTCTGCCGGAGAGCTGGAGTGGATTATGCGTATGGTCTTGATGGTGTCATCGATGCTCACATTGGCCAAGGCTAGAAGGGGGTCGTGCGCGATGGATGCGGAGGGTTTGTTGTGTTGCTGTCTGTTGGGGCTGTCTGGGTGTTGAAGCTGTCGTGGATGTCTGCTATCTTGTGATGGAAGAAGGTGGCGAGGGAGAGAAACAGGGCTTGTGACGGCGGGATGTCGTTGGTGTTGGAGCTGGGGTTGGAGAGTTCCTTCACGATGTTGAAGTGCTCCTTGCTATTGTGCGCGTTGTTGTCGAGGAGGTCTTTGAAGGAGGTCTTCGGCTCTGAGGCTGGTGTAGCTGCAGTTCCGGCAGGTGAAGGGGCCGTGTGTGCATTTCGGGACGGCCTTGAAGCAGGTGTGGCTCCGTCCGGAGTTGAGAGCGTGCAGAGTGCTGGCGTCGTAGTGGCGGCGGTCATCGTGGTGGGTGTGGGGGCCAGGGGTTCTGGCGCTGGGCGCGGTCCAGGCGCGGACGGGTGCAGACGGGTTTGCCGCTGGCGCGCCTTCAGCGCGCCAGCGGCGCGGCTGCACAGCGGCCGGCGTATATTATATGGGGAGGTGGGAGGGAGGAGCAGCTGGGAGGCGGGAGGCAGGTCAGCGAATGGGCAGTGGGTCGTCAGGGGGGCGGGGCCGCAGGGGACACAGCGGCGAGGGGGGTGAGGGACAACCAAGGTAACAGAAGGAAAAAGGGGCACAAAATCAAGGGAAAAACGAGTGGCACAGAAGGCAAAAGGGCACAAAAAACAAGTGGAACAGAAGGCAAAAGGGGCACAGAAACGAGGGAAAAATGATTGGCACAGAGGGCAGAAGGGTACAAAAACGAGTGGTACAGAGGGCAGAAGGGCACAAAAAGCGAGTGGAACAGAAGGCAAAAGAGGCACAAAAACGAGGGAAAAAACAAGTGGCACAGAAGGCAGACGGGCACAAAAAACAAGTGGAACAAAAGGAAAAAGGGGTACAAAAACGAGGGAAAAACAAGTGGCACAGAAGGCAAAAGGGCACAGAAATATCAGAAAACGAGTGGCACAGAGGCAAAATACAGAACACAGAAATACAGGGGCAGCTAAGAACAGAAGGCAGAATGGGCAGAGAGGCACGGGGGCAGTGAGTGGAACAGAAGGGAAAACCGGGCAGAGACACAGGGGCAGCGAGGGGAACAGAAGGGAAAACCGGGCAGAGACACGGGGGCAGGGAGGGGTACAGAAGGGCAAGACCAGGCAGAGAGAGCACAGGGACAGCGAGGGGAACAGAGAGAAGTAAAAGGGGCACAGACCACGTACAGGCTGCGGGGGAAGACAGACAACAGCAGTCACAGACACAACAATGAAAATAGAAGCAATACAATAAAAGCAATAAAGCGGGGGATGAACAAACCTACCTACGGCCTACCACTGGCCACCAGGGATGAGGCGCAGGTGGTAGCCTGCGGGTGGTGGAGGGCCTCGAACTTCCTCAGCAGTGGCAGCTGGGGCAGGGAGACACAGGCGGTGCTGTGCGTAGGGGGAGCGACCTACCTGGTGGGGTCAAGGGTCGCTACATTGGTAGCAACATTGAAAGTATTGAAACCTGTTAAACCTGGTGCAAACCATTCTTGTCTAATTAGCGCATCCATCCTCATGCCATGTGAGTGGGTTGATGAGCAAGCCTTTTAAGGGGAAGGAACATACTGTGTGAGGCCACAGGCCTCCCGTCCCAGTTGATCCATAATCCCTCATCATTCTGCTCATATCCAGCATCAATCCACACTCTCTCCTCATCTGGTTTTGCAGACCATTGTGCCTCTTTCACATCAGCTTGCAAAAATTGTCTATGAATGAGCTGAATTTTTGGAATGCTTTTTTTCATTAAAGGCACCATCTGTACTTGCTGTAACATGCTCTCTCTTGCTGTTATGTCAACCATGGTGTTACCTCTGGCTATCTAAGAATTGGCTCCAGTATGGGCTTCACATTGTATTACCGCTATCCTGTTGGGTAGTGGTATTGCTTTTAACAAATTCTTTACTAAAGGGCCATTTTCAATGGGGTGCCCTGCTGCTGTTAAGAAACCATGATACTGCCACAGCTGGCTAAAATCATGGTCAACTCTAAAGACATAACGTGAGTCAGTGTAAATGTTAACAGTTTTCCCCACAGCTAGGATGCATGCTCTTGTCACCACATACAGCTCGGCTTGCTGGGAAAGTGTGCCTGGTGGCAGAGCAGCGCTTTCAAATGTGGTGTCAACTGTTGTTAGAACATACCCTGTGCTGTAATAAATGTCTGTTAGTCTGTTGGAGGAACCATCAGTGTAACACTCACACTCTGCCTTTTCTAATGGTGTCTGATGTAAATCTGGTCTGAATGTGGTGCATGTCTCTACAGTCTCAACACAGTCTGAATCACCTGCTGCAGGTAATAATGTTGCCAAAATAATATATGGGAATCTTTTAATGGTGATATTAGTGTTAGGCAGAACAGTGACCTCATAACCTCTGCATCTGACTGCTGAAAATTTTTGTGTTGCTACAACTGTACCGAATGTGGCACATACACAATACAAGGGTAGTCCAACAAAATGGGAGCGGTCCTCTTTACCATCACAGCTGCTATGGCCACTGCTCTCAAACAAATCGAATGCCACGTCACTGCTGAAGGTAAAGTCACAGAGTAATACGCCACAGGTATTTTTCCAGAGCCATGCTGCTGTGTCACCACACCATTTGCAATGCCATTTTGCTCTGACACATAGAGATGAAAAGGCAGTTTGTCATCAGGCAGCTTCAATGCTGTTGCAGTACACAATGTCTCTTTTACTTTCGTGAAACAGTCTGCTAGTTCATTAGTCCATACAGTATATTTGGGTGCATCTTGGAGTGTACATTGTCTCAAGATGACATCATAGGATCTATACTCAGACATCCGCTGGCGACAGTAGTTCATCATCCCCAGGAAGGACATCATTCCTTTCTTGGTAGACAGGGACTACATGCTCTGCATCATTTTTATTCTGTCAGGTGATATGTGGTGTGTACCTTTGGAGACCACATAACTCGGGTAAGTCAACTCTTTTTGGCAGCACTGACATTTTGACAATGAGGCTTTGTGTCCTCTCCACTGGATGTGGTTCTGCAGAGGTACAGTGTCTTTTTCACTAGCCTCAAGTGAGGGAGATGCCACAAGGAGCTAATCAGCGTACTGCAAGACGGCTCTACCACCCTCCAAGTGTAGGCCGTCTATATCTCTCTTCACTGCCTGCGCATGGACCGTGTGACTGTCATGGAGGCCTTGGACAAGTCTTCTGAAAGCGTGCTGAGTATCTTTTATTGTGACGTCAAAGAGGTACTCACTCTCTAGATAGACTCTAATACTGAAAAAACAGAGGAGAGATCTGTGACTGAAACATACTCTGCATTTACAGGTATAGAAGATAATATATTATTGGTGTCAGACACAACAGGTGCTATGATACCCACCATGTTGTTTATCTGGCGAAAATCCTATATGAACCTATACTGTCCTGTATTGCCCTTGAGCAATGGATTGACAGGACTATTACAGAGGCAAGTAGTCCTTTTAATAATGCCCTGTTGTAAGAGTGACTCAATCACAGGTTGTATCCTCCTCCTCCACCTGAGGTGACAGTCTGTACTGACACAAACAAGGTAATTCTGCATTCTCCTTAAGTGCCACTTTAAGGGGAGGGCAAGTTTTGAACAAACCTGCCTCATTTTTGTGTTTTGCCCCAACCTCTGAGCTCACTTGTTCTGGAACCTTGTTTTTAGTCATGTGTAAGCCATATTTCCTTCAAGCTTAAAAACTGCAATCCTGTCATTTCTGAGCATACACAATGTCCAACATCCCCCTTCTCCATCTCCCGACACAGACACAATTACCAAAGGTAATGTAAAATCCTTAGTTCTTGGTAAGAACTGAAGGTTTTGATCATGTAGGCCCAAATCCTTAGGGTAGTAACCTGGGGCAAAAGCTATAGACCTGTGTGGGTCTGAAGCTGGCACTTGACATAACCTCTCTTCCTGTGGTACTAGCTCAATGCTCACTGCATTCCCTTATTTAACTATATACAATGTGTCCTCAAGCAACTCCATTATCCAGTAGAAATGTTTGCCTGGCATATAGGCATACCATTCAGGCACTGGCCACCTTTCCTATCGGAACCCATACCAATCTGCGGAGTCCCTCATACAGACTCAACATCATATCGTACGCAGACGACACCCAAACAAACCCGACATCTCCAAACACAGCTTTCAAGAAGGAAAGGAAGCAGTCACCAGATGGATGAAGAACAGCTGCCTACAACTCAACACAAACAAAACCGAAGTACTCATCATGGGTCCACACCCCGATGCCTGGAACACCTGGTGGCCCCCACTCTCGGGAACCCTGCCTCCCCCCGGACCACGCACGCAACGTCAGAATCATCCTGGACTACAAACTCAAAATGGACTGCAGGATCAATGCTGTCAGCTAATCCTGCTACCACACCCTCCACCTACTCCGTAAGACTTTTAGCTGGATCCCCCTCGAGCACAGGAAAACCGTCACCCACGCCCTCATCAGCAGCAGACTGGACTACAGCAACGCACTATATGCCGGGATCAACAAGAACCTAATTCGCAAAATCCAGAATGTCAAGCTTCCTTTACCTATGCACTAGCACTTCCTTCCAGCAGTTGCATTTCACACTACAGGGAGACCATTGTGTAATAAATAATGTATACATATATGTTCGAATTCAATATAATTGTAAATACATTTCAATTGGATTCTGTGTGTTTTTGTGTTGTTATGTCAGAACGCTCATCCTTTTGTTGAATAATGTTATGTTCCCGTGTCCTTTGGATTGGGGCTGTGTGACTACAGATTTGGAGTTTATTCTAGTATTTCTAATAATGCTGCCATATCTGAAGAAATTCCTATTGGACCATATCTCTCTGTATCATTTTGCACCCAGGTCCTACGGTATACCGGGTTAACCCCATTGTTGTGAAATGGCTCAAGAAGCACAAAGCATCGCAAAATCACTCCGCACTGGCTCTAGGCAAACGGAGATGCCGAGTTTTTTATGAGAACCATAAAGAAGGTAGTCAGGATTGCTCAAGCAGAACAGCATAGTGTGGAGACAGTCGTCTATACATTTCTGATAGACTACTGGCTCACACCTCACCCCACCACTGATTTAGCTCCCAGTATCCTTTCGGAAGGAAAGTGGAGATGTAATACCACACCATCCTTGATGGGAGGGAACCCCCATTGGTAACAGCTTGGCCATATCAAGGATAAAGTCCCAAACTCAAAAGATGTCCCAGCCAGATGAGCTGTGGGCCCTAATATCCAAGTCGAGGTTAGGGTGTCGGTACGTGATCTTCACCCTGGTACAAGTTCCACCTGCCTTTTGAGAGTTTACTTTGGTGAGTCACAAGCATAAAAGGGAACTTGGCGACGGCTACTAGGGGTCATGAAAGGATGATGAGAAATGTGTCATATTTCAAGAGGTTCCATGAGGATTTGGACATCACATCAGTGTGTGAGGTCATTGCCTCTAAGTGCCCAGAGAGAATACCACCACCTGATGCCGACGACAAAGACGTGGAGGTAATGGATCTACCTTTCCCCATTTCAGAAGTTCCACAGGTTTTATGACTGCGCCCCAGACCACAGATGCCAGGTTCCCCCACTGTTGAGGGCTCTGGGCATGGTCTACCCCGCTATAAGTTCAGACTAAGCCCCACTCCATCCCAGTAGGTTCAAGACTATGTGGTGGGCTGACTGTTTTTGTGTTGAAACAAGCACCACTCCCAGGTGTTTTAGTTTGGATTTGTTACGAGATGAAGACGTTTCCAGAAGCCAATGTTGTCTGCTTCGAGTACAGTTTGTTGTTATATTTGCTTGTTTATCTCAAGCTAAGGAGGAATGTAATGTTGTGGGCGCCATAGGGGTGTTTCCCCTGCGCACTCCTGGCACTGTGTGCCATTGTGGGTTGCCTGAGGTCACATGACCTAGAAGTCCGAATAAACAGGGCTGAGCCACGTAACGGCAGTGCCGCATCCATTGAAGTAACAGTATGTGTGTCCCATTAATGCACGCTAGCGTACCTTGTGGCCTATTGAATGACGACGCAACACTCTCCCCACTCTATCGGTCTCTTGCCATCCATCGAGTCTTTCTCTCCTCTCTCTTGTTGCTCTGTACTTTCTTCCCTTGCTCTCTCTCCAAGCCCCATGTGCCTGCTGTAATTAATGTTAGGAGCCTCGGAAAGTGCCAGAGGCATCAAGTGCGGCCCTGGGCTTTCAAAACAGGTCTCCAATGGCTCCAGCCCACCGGGGATATGCCTGATGAAATATACAGCCAGTATGAGCTGGCTTTACCCAAGTTTGCTGTTGGAAATTAAACTTCGCACAGGACTGCGGCAGGGATGAAGTGTAAAGTTTCGGTTAAAGAAAGATGAGCATGTTTAGGTGTGGGGACAGGGCCTTCTGGGAAATGGTTAACAGACTGCAAAAAAGCGTGGCAGAGGAAAATTAAAAAAGAGTGAGGAAAGAAGGACTAAACTCAATTTCCATGCTCTAGTGAGTAAACTAGAAGTATTCTTCTGCGCTCATTTCTATTGTGAATTCGAGAGCAAAAGTGAGTAGGATGCTTGCATATATATTAGACAGCAGAAACAATACGTATACAAGGCTGTCCTTAATGGCCCCATTAAAATAATGTACGTTGTCCAGAGATGTTTCAAAGTAATGGGTGGAACGTCCACTGTGTGAGAGGTTTCTGGTGCATTAATTAATTGCTATATCATTTTGTTGACAGAACCTCAGCAGAGATGCACATTTGTCAGCAATCAAAGCACTTTGCACAGGATGAGGTAATATTTGCCCTGTGTGGGCTGTATCTTGATATGCCAGTGTACCGCACAATGGTCTCATATATTATTTAAGTTGCTGTACTGAATGCTTGCTTGTCACCTTTTGATAAGTAGGACCATTGTAACGAGAGGCCACTCTTTCTGGGATCTACAGAAATATCGCAGATCTACATTGTTTTGCAGTTGCACATAGCTCAAACTCGGCCTTGGGGGTGTTGGAGTGCTTTACATGAGCACCAGATTACGTTACACTAGGTTAGACTCATTTCTGTTATTTACAAGCACAAGGACATTAGTTGATCTGCCCAGGATCACAAGGACATTGAGTGGACCGGGGTCTCAAACCTGGCTCCCCAGATGCAAAGTCGGCAGCTATGGCCATTAGGCCACATCTCCTCCCTATTTATTTTCACTCTGAGATTTCCAGGAGACAAAATCTCCTTGTGAAAATGTGGTGAGAAATGAGTAATTACTGGAGGACTCAGACCTTGAATTACTGATTTCCTCTTGTAATCCCTAATTTCTAAGGGGACCCTCAGGATCCCACCTGAAAGCATCCAATAACTCAGTCTCTCATGTGTCAAGTCAATAATACTTTTATTTGATTTCGTAAAAATCATAAAAGGGTGGAGCAAGCCACCATTGTACATGTTAAATTGGATAAACTTTGATAAAAAGCTAGAGATAAAAAAACACAACAAAGTCGTATCCTTTATCAATAGACAACTAGTTAAATAAAAACAAGAGTTTGTAAATGGTGTACATGGAAAAAGGCAGCATAAGTTCAATTTAAAAGTTTCCTAGTGATCCCTCTTTTTTGTCCAGTTCTTTTGCCACAGTGTTCCAGAATGTAATGGCCCTACATGACAATTGGCCTAAAATACAATTGGTCTTAAATACAGTGCATTCCTGCCCTTTCCCTGTCACGCAGGCCTCTAAGGAGACTTGCAACACTACATTGAGTGACTTCCCCAGAAAAAGGCAACTTTGTTTGGTAGGCCTTTTAATGATGCATAAGGTCCAGAATTGAATCCTACAACCCAATGTTAACAAATGGATATATTTCAGGTCAGATGGAATGTTGTAAATGTTGCTCCAGTTAAACCATAACCTGGTGGTCTAGCTTGTATCCTTTATAATATATATATGAATTTGGCTCATGGGTATCCTATATCAGTAACAAAGCGCTAATCCAGATGCGCTTTGACTCTAATCTTATGAGCTCCACTTAGAATTGTAATTGAATACGTGAGGGAAGGCACATTGAATGACATGTGTACTTTGATCCAGTTTACAAGATTTAGCTAGGTGATAATAGCATACTCTAATTTACTCTTGTTACACACTTGCTCAATATTTCCTCAGAGCAGCTGGTGAATGTATGTATTAAACCCACACATTATAATTCTCAATTAGGAGTATTTTTGCAAAAATGTTTGGAGATTGGAGCCAAATTAGTGTATCTGTACATTGTCACAAAAAACAAAAAAAACAATAAAAATATGAATAAAAAAAAAAAAAAAGAATTTTATTTGGAAAGCAGGAAATGTATCTTAGATGTTGGTTAATCACTGCTGTGATGAAGAACAAGTTTGGAATAATAGCATAGCATGTGGCAAGGTACATGAAGACGGCTCTTAGTGTGGCTGTGATCTCTGTTCACATTAGTAAATCAGTATCAGCCAAAGATACACATTGTCCTTTTTTAATCTATTTGTTGAAACTATTTTATAAGCTGAAGGGGAGAATTATTGGTGCAACAGATTTCAATGAAACAAGATGTATGAAGTTGATTTTCATTCACATACATTTTAACTTCTAGTGTGTGTTACATGGCCCAATCAACATTGGCCAGGATTAACATAATGGATGGTAACAGTATCTTGGCACTGGAGGTGCATTTATTGTTATGTTCTATGCCCCTGTAAAGAAGATCCTATGAAGCAGGGTAGGCCAGATGATTTCCGGACTCTCGATTTTGGTGGCCTAAAATAAATAGTGAGTTTCGGAGTGAAACAGACATCTTTCATTGTTTGTTGTATTAACCTGCTGTTTTATTCATTGTTTTAAGTAGTTTTTATTTCTCAGAGATAGTTTATCCCTGATTGTCATCCTTCGAATAAATTTTGATGCACAAATGAGTTCCTTTTCTCATCTCGAGTATGTGAACCTCCAGGTTTGAGCTTAAGTGCTCCGTTTCTATTTTGCTGATTTGAATTCACAGACGATAGGACCATTCTGCCTCTTTCCTATCAGGGGTGACTCCTCCATTGGAGCGGCAGAGTGTCACCCCACTTATGTGCCGCCCAAGGCCCTAGAGATAAAATTATTTTGGGTGGCCACCAGGACACAAGAGGACTTCATCCCCGAGCAGCAGTGCACCAGGAGGCGCGTTTGCAAAGTGGTGTAAAAAGGGGGCATGGCCTCGGACCACTCTCAGCAATCCAGCTGTGTGGGGCGTACTGGAGGTACCTGGTGGACTAGTTGGCCCCCACGGATCATCAGGAGGCAAGGGGACTTCTTCCCCCAACCAAGAGTGTGCCAAGAGACGGGTTTGCAGAGTGGTGAACAAAGGGGGGAGTGGCCTGTGTCCACCTATCAGCAATCCCACTATCTGGGGCATACTGGAGGTATCAATTTGTGTAGTTGGCCCCTAAGAACCCCCAGCAGCGAAGGGGATTTTAATTCCCATCCAAGAGAGCGCGTTTGCAGAGTGGCGGGGAAAGGAGGCATGGCCTGCTATGACAACTTTGAAATCCCTCTGTGTGGGACATACTGGAGGTAATAGAAGGGTTAGTTGGCCCCCAAGGTTGTCCTTGGGGCCCAACGACCTCTCCTCCACTAAGTCCCACACAGTGGGATTGCTAAGAGGTGTTCGTAGGCCACGCTCCCATTCTCCACCACTCTGCAACCATGCCTCTTGGCACAGTACTGGTTGGTGGATGAAGTCCACTTTACTACCGAGGGACTTTGAAGGCCAAGAAGCCCTCCTGGTATCTTATGTAAGTCCTATGCAGCGGAATTTCTGAGCTCTGGTTGGAGGCCCAGCTCCTTTTCTGCACCACTCTGCAAATGTGACTACCCGTTAAAGAAGCATTTGTAATGTAATAGGTCTTGCATTTGCGAGAGTCAGAGCTATTGGCATTGTAAATGTAAAAGATTTTTACTAAAGTTTATTGGTGTAGAGCGGATTTACGTTGTGCAGGTTTAGTCTTCCTCGTTTGCATAGTAGCTAAACTATAAACTCAATGAGACACAAAACAAAAAGGAACCACTGAGGAGCACTTCTGGACCTAGTCAGATGTATGAGCTGTGATGTATTCCTATAGGTTCTGAATCGATCCCCCTATTCCTGACCCTATTCTGGTTAACAAACCAAAAAGTTAACTAGCAGTCAGCCCATGAGGCAGCAAACCCCCATGATGCAGATACCGTTATCTGACGAAGCCACACTACGGCACAGGAACGTGTTATCTGATTAGGTCATAACGCTTGCGATCTAATTAGACAAGCGATATTCCTCCAGCCCCTGATAAGGCATACGGAGTTCTCATAACAAATCAAACCTATGACAACCTGGGAAAAACCCCTGCGGCCATTGTTTTGATTTCACCAAGAACTTCAGCAAAAGAATGTGCTAACGACCTGGTCGCATGACATCCTTATTGACGTATCTATGTCCATCCTTACGTCAATCTCGGCACCTTAAAGGTATAAATATTACCGATATTGCCCTATGCAAACACACGCGGTGGTGACGAGACGGAGCAGCCATACTTGCCGAAGCCCAGAGCAGAGCAGACCCCGCTGGCACAGCCCCGCCTTCCTGACGCGCTGAGAACGAGACGCGCTGCTTTCTCCTGCCGAGAAATCCAGCACCGGCGTTTCCGGGTAGCCCTCGCAGGCAGCCTGGAATATCGAGAGCAGAGAGAGAGATACCATCCCTCATTCATCCTAACTTCCAGGTACAGAACTGAATAACCCCTCACAGAGAATTCTTTAGTCAGTCACTTGGCAAAAACAAACTTAACTTAAACTGTAACTTTCTATTCCCGCCCACGTATTAGGCTCAGGCCAGGTACACGGGGTAGGCGTATCTAGAAACACCAGTTGAGTACGTTTAGTCAAATGTATATGTGTATGTAATATATTTTATTCATTTTAAACCTTCATATGGCTTAGAAACCATATCAATGTTTTTACAGTATTATTTTATACTTCTGCTTTTAATGTATGCACTTTACTTAACGATAAGTATTGCAATAATATCGATCCATTTCTCTTGTACGAGAAAAGAGACTGATCAATAAATAACATCTTTTATTGAACACGCCCGTCTCTTCCTTTTCTCTACAATCTGATGAGACTAAGAATGCACGTACTGACTGAGTAAAATAAATTGCCTTTTGTTCACACGACTCTCGAGATACACTCTTGATTAGGGGAGAGCAAAGTTGTCATGTTCTATGGTTGTCAGAAACTAAATCCCTTCTTGTCTAATCAGGGAAGTTAATTCCTTCCTGAACATTCGAGAAAGTTTCTAGTGAACTCTGAGCTAGCTGGCAAACCCAAAACTTTAAGTCTAATATCGACAGTAGTAGACCTAGTTAACGTCTGGTCTAGGCCTATACTATTGAAGGTATTATTCCAATGCGCAGAGCCTATTGGGATAATAGGAACTACACTACATGGCGCCCAACGCGTTTGGAAAGGGCGATAAAACTAACGTAAGACATTTAAAGTAACTCAGTCGTGCTTTCTCACTCAGACCCCTTTTTCCCATAATACTCCAAAGACGTCTGGAGTGGGTGAAAGGTAATATCCGCCAAACATCGCAGGAGGAAACTCCTATGTATGGTACTTGGTATAGTCAACGTTGAAGGATAAACCGTTCCAAAATATTGGGCATCTAATCTTTGTTTCCATAAGAAACCTGATCTGCAAACAAACAAAGTAACCATCCTGTCGGTAAAATGGTAGACAGTGATGATGAAAGAGAGGCAGTTAGATTAGCAACTGAACTCGCAGCAGCTGATACTGCACTGCAAGACGCAGACCCGGATATAATACTCATCCCGGTCATTAAAAGGAAATCTATAACTTTAAAACTTATAGAAAATGGACTGACACCTAGAGGTGGTACAGTCATATTCGTAATTGAGGCACACGAATATCGGCAGACAGAGGTATACTATTCATGGATAAATTTTCCTGCAGCAAATGCTGTAACAAAGTACTTCCACTATTACAAAATAGAGGAACCTCCTGAAACGTACACTCCTTTCGAGGAGGTGGAAGTACCACTCAAATTTCAAGAGCACCTGCTCTTATTTGATGGCGCCCTAAAACATAATAATCACATCACCAGGCTCGGTCCCTTAGGTAGACCAGGAGCAACGTGGACGGTCCTAGCCGGATACACACCACATCCAGACATCGACGGGATGTCTGCAGCAAACCTTTTAACACAGCTAAAACAATTAATAAAAATACATAGACAATTAGTCCAGTATGTGATGCGGACTTCTACAATTCAGCCAGCAATTAAAATTCCACAGCTGACCCCTCACCAGGGGAACACAAATAAAATTACACCACAGAACATACAGTCCTGCCTAGGTAAAGTACCAGCTAAACGGGAACAAATACCATTCTGGTTGGCACAGAAAATAACCCAAATAGAGGCGGTGTTTCCTGACACCACCCCGTTAGAAAAACACAGGATTCTGACTATCTGTCTTCCAATGGGAATCGCACCACACATTGAGGACTGTGACACTTGGGGTACAGTCTTTGCTTCCATTTACACAAAAACGCACGGTGTTCCATTCATTTCGGTAATACCAGATGTGCTAAAACAAATTCAAGACGAATATGGTCCAGAACCCGCTTTAACTCTTGGTATGAAATTACTAAAAGACTTCAAGCAGGTCTCAGCTATATTATTAGCCAACATAAAGGGAGAAGCAGCAAACGTGGCGATCCGCCAGAGGTTAAAGGAGACAGATATAGCAGACCAACCAGCTGAAATTGCCAGAATCATAGAAAAATCCTATGAGGAACCAGGTAGAGATAGTTTAGGTGGAATACCAGTAAAACCACAACTGATTGAAAGTCCTGAAAAAATATTTTTTAATAATAATTCAACATCACAGAAAAAGAGCTGGGATGGAAACAAACAATCCAATCCTAAAGAAAAGAAATTCCAGTCCAAAGGCAGGTCTCCAAGGCGAAGAGAAAAATCTCCGAACCAAAGACACAGGTCACCCCAGAGTGACCCCTCTGGGAAAAGATATAACCTTAGAAATAGGGATAATATAAAAAAGCCTGATAGATATCAAGACATTGATACACGTCCCTCTCAATCTTTTCAGACTTCCTCGCAGAAATCGGAAAGAAGAGGACGATCAGAACAAAGAGAAGAGCACGCCAAGTCCAAAGACAAGGAACCTGCTCAGCTAAAAAAGAAATTACAATTTCCAAAAAAGAAGGTAGCCAGTATCAAGGTAGTTAACAATGCCGAGAATACTGAGGACACAACTGAAAAACGGAGAATGGGCTCAGACAATGCTAGACAGCGCAGCAGAAGTGAGCATAGCTCGCAAAGTCCTTATGAATCATCTGGAGACAGTGGACACGAATGAATATCTTCAAGTGGAAACTGCAGACACCAGAGTTAGCAAACCTCACAAAATATACGAAATAACATTACGTATAGAGGGAGATAAGACTAGAAAAATAAGGGGACTATTTTGGGATAATCTCTCCAAGGGCTATGACATCCTTCTAGCTGAAAAAGACTGGCCACCAGAATTTGTCAGGGAGTGCCCTCATGGCGAAGAAGTAATTATGCCTGCCTTCTCAAACCACATCCCAATTCATAAAAAATACACACTTGCTAGAAAGTGGGCAGTAGCTCTAGCTCCTGCTTTATATAAAAATCACGTAGGATGGGATGAGGACTCTCCTCCTCACAAAATCCAGTTAAAATCACAACCTACTGCACAAAGGCAGTACCCAATTAAGCAAGAAGCAAAAAAAAGGTAAAAGAAATTCTAGATCAGCTAGAATACCAGGGGGTGATTGAAACTTGCACCTCACAAATGAACAACCCTTTGTTTCCGGTCTCCAAACCAGACAATTCATACCGTCTAGTTTTGGATTACAGACACCTTAACTCATGTTGCAAAACTTTTGCAGTGCAAAACTCACATAGTGCTGCACTAATGAATAACATAGTGCGCAAAAAATACAAAACAACCTTAGACATCTCTAATGGATTCTTTTGTCAAAATATAGCACCAGAGAGCAGATATTTGTCCGCGTTCTCAATAAATGGCACTCAAAAACAATTCTGTCGGTTAGCCCAGGGGTACAAGAACAGCCCGGGAGTATTCTCAGCGAGAGTAACAGAATTACTACAAATATATGACGACGAAGCATTATCATATGTCGACGACATATACTTAACAGATGATGACTTGGAGACTCACTTGAAGAGAGTGAACACCATAATACTTGGGTTCGCAGCAGAGGGTTACAAATTCAACTTTAAAAAATCCAGAATTGCCCATCTGACAGTCCTGTTCTTAGGATATGAATTATCAAGTGAAGGCAAAAGCCTGGCTGACAATTTTCTAGAAAAATGTGCCGTACTCCAAGCACCTAGAACACTGAAAAACCTACAGTCAATTCTAGGCTTCCTAAATTTCGGAAGAACATATATTGCAAATTACGCAGAAAGGGTCAAACCCCTTTATGATCTAATAAAACCAGATTTTAAAAGATCTAATTGGACTCAAATACACACAGAAATATTGAGATCCTTACAAACAGACATGCTAATTAAAACGAAATTAGAAACACGTGATAACACACGCAATCTTGTGATCCGAGTCATCCCAGGGAGATGCGGATTCACATACCTGACCTCTAATGAGGGAGAAAAGGTACCAATTGCATTCAAATCACACTTGTACACTAAGGCTGAAATGAAATTTAGCCCAACGGAAAAAATTCTTACCGCAACACAGACAGCTATAGCAAAAGAACGAGCCCTGGCACAAGGTAAACGAATAATAATCGTGACACCGATACCAGCCCCAGAGGCTGCAACAAAAGCAAGCATTCCAAATGCTAAAGCTCTCCATCCGAGATGGATACAATGGGCTAATTCTCTTGCTGCAACAGACGTGGCGTACGAATTTGATCCTTACTTAAAAACACAAGAATTTCTCCAATATGAATTTGAATGTCCTCAGCCGACCGAAATTCTGCCTCTAGAACACTACGGCTGTATAATATATACAGACGGATCAGCACAACCCGCAGTGGGGGGTAAGCAAGCTTACAGTGCTGCGTGTGCGATCGTTAAAGGTCGCTGGCACGAAGGAAAATTTAAACCAGCAATCACTAAAACACAATCTCTAGGAGATTGTACAGCTCAGCGAGCTGAACTACTGGCGTTCAAGATGGCGCTTGAAAATACCGATCGAGAATTCCCCACACTCATAGTGTGCGATTCGTATTATTGCGTTCAGTCTTACAATGAATACTTGCAGATCTGGCTTCAGAATGGTTTCAAGGATGCGAAAGGTGGCACAATCAAGCATAAAATGCTCTGGGAACAAGTAGTTCTTTTACAAAAAGAACTACCAAAGACTCACGTGATACATACGCTGAGTCATCAACGTGATGGCGTTCACGTTGCAGGGAATTCATTGGCTGATGAGGCCGCGAAGGCAGCTGTGCAAACGGCTTCCGTAGCTGCCATCACCCGGTCAAAAACAAAAATAGACAGCGAAATATTACAAGCTGTCAGCGCTTCAGAAAAGGATTCGATAGAAACACTCCCGAAAGGCTTTCCAGTAAAATATTCATACATAACTAATGCAAACAATGTTCCTTTTGCTCGAATCCCTGGAGTGGGGGATAGGGCAATTCCAAACATGGAACATAGGTTAGGACTAATATTAGCGGCACACGAAGGGCTTGCTTCTATACATGCTGGCGTCTCAGCCACAGTATCATTATTAAAACAGAGATACTGGTGGCCACAAATGAGAAAACAAACAAGGAACTATGTTCTAGAATGTGAAATATGTCAAAGAATGAAAGTATCAACGGTGAGACGTCCAGCGCAGACGCCCCTTCTAATCTCGGATAAACCATTAGCCTGTGTTTACCTAGACCACTGTGGTCCCTTACAAAGGGATGGTAACTATAAATATATCTTGGTTGCAGTGGACTCATGTACGAGATTCATATGGATGTGGCCCCAGCGAACGGCTGACGCCAGAACTGTTATAAAAGATTTGCAAGTCTTTATTGGCACATATGCGATTGGCATGCTGCATTCGGACCACGGTCCTGCTTTTAGCTCTAGAGCTTATTTATTTATTTATTTATTTATTTATTTGCGGGTTTATACCGCGCTAGGATCACCTCCCGGGGGAGTATCTCCGCGCCTTTGAAAACCTTTTTCAGCTTGTGACAGTAGATATGCAGATTTCACTAGTTAGGAAATAGGAAGGTTTTTAACTGTTTTTTAAACGGGAGATATTCCTGACAGAGTCTCAAAGAAAGAGGGAGGCTGTTCCACAACCTTGGTCCAGCGATAGATAGAGCTCTTCCGCCTTGACTGGTCTTTCTGGCTCTGGGGACCTGTAGTAGAGCTTGTTCACTGGATCTCAAGGATCGTACCGGTTTATAGAGGGAGAATCTGCTATTTAAATACTCTGGACCTTTATTCTGGAGACTTTTGTGTATAGTGCACCCTATCTTGTACTTCACCCTTTGTTTAATGGGCAACCAATGTAAGGTGTCCAAAAGAGGCTTTGATGGTGTACGGGGAGGTTTATTTAGGACAAGACGGGCTGCAGTGTTCTGGACTACTTGCAATCTCGCAATAACTCCCTCATTTGCTGATAGGAGCATCCCGTTGCAGTAGTCCAGACTACTCATTATTAGGGCCTGCACTAACGTTCTCCTAGTTGAGTCAGGGAGCATAGGGAAAACTTTCCTCAACATGGCGATCACATGAAAACATGAGCTCACCACTTGGTTGCTGTATTGTTTCAGAGAGAGCTCCTGGTCCAGGCGCACCCCGAGATTTTTTACCACCTGCTTTGGCTCTGGGACTGGGCCAAGATCTTACGGCCACCAGTCTGGGGACCATAGGAGCTTTGCCTCACCGAACAGCATCACTTCCATTTTTACAACATTACATTGCAGGAAGTTAGATGCCATCCAGTGGGCCACTGCCTTCATCCCCGTGGAGAAAGAGTTCCTGACCGTATCCGTAAGATGTTTAAACGGGAAGAGGAGTTGGGTGTCATCCGCGTATGGAGGATATAAGGAGGCCATGGTCAGCATGGGCGTGACATTGCGGTACTCTTGTCCATTTCACCCTGAGGGGAACGGAATTGTTGAAAGAAAAAACCGTGACATAAAGCAATCTATAACGGCAAAGGTATTAGGTTCGGGAGCTGGGTGGGTCAAACATCTAATAAGTGTCCAACGTAGTCTAAATAACTTGCCAAGAAATTCTCTGAAGGGATTCAGTCCGTACGAATTATTATTTGGAACTAGGATGTTGATCTCTGACCTTGATAGTCAGACTTCAGTGGTAAAAGAAAAAAGCTTTGATATTAAAGACCGTTTGGCTATTTTGCAGGACTTAAGCAAAACAAGAAAAGACCTGAGCAACATAAAGTTGAAACAACAGCCAACAACCACTGAAGAACCACCACCTGTCCCAGCAAGACCTGTCTGGATTCCAAAAGTCGGGGATCTGGTCAGAGAAAAGATCGCGGTAAAGAAGGAATTTGGGCCTTCTTACAGAAAAGCAGTTCCTGTCTTGTCTGTCAACGGGACAAGATCAGTTGTACTACCGCCGCTTGCTGGTAAAAAGGAGAACCGAGTTGTATCTATCGACCTGGTAAAACCACAATCATGTGGCCGATAACAAATAGTAGGCCAAGCGGACTCCCAATAAGTAGCAGAACACCAAGGTTTGCTACCAGTACAGAGGTCCTAACTAAGAGGCTTATTACATTCGAAACGCCAACAAAAGAACAACAAGGACTATGCAACAATGCAATGGAACTTAGACCTCTGAAAACCCAAATAAAAACATTTAGCAGAGACACACCAATCTATAATGAAGTACCAAGTGCAAATGCAAGAAACAGTAATCCTGAACCAATTGGAACAATTGACAGAACTGCATCCGGCTACTTCATAAACTTCGATGATTCCTCTGAAGGCTTCAGTGAATCAAAGACACAGCCATCATCAAATACCTTTAAAGATAAAGCTAAAGAACTTTTGAAACAACTGAAAGAAACATATCTGGTTTCTCCATGGCTTGAATTTTGGGTGGGTTTTGGTGCATTTATCCTCATACTTTGGCTCATCATGGTACTAACTTTGGGACGCTTCATTGAGGGAAAATATGCTAAAATGGACACAGCAAGTCAGAAAATCAACTTGATCCTCAAACCACACACATCTTCACACGTCGAGAAAAGAGAACTTTCTTCAGCCAACTTCACAGCCAATCCTATACCGGGTGGGGTAGCATGGGACAACACTGACTACGAAATCTATGGTCCGGTCGAAATCCTGAAATATCCACACCAAATTAAGATCTCATTGAGTGACTTTGTAAAACCAAGCTCATTTGCTGATGATTGGGACTTCGAAAGCATTAATAATATGATGTCTGACTTAGTAATGTCTGCTAAATTTACCAAACATGATTATTTGCAGGGTTCTACAAATTATGATAGTATGTACTGTTATAACCACTATGGTAATCATTTTCTACATAGATCTGCACAACCTAGAAATGTTTTAAATTATAATCAATGGGAACATTGTGCAACCCCTCCAAAAGGAAGCTCAAGAACCGTTTACGACAAATATTCATATTTTTCAGGTTTTAACATAAGTAATGCTGAAACATTTTATTTCAAATTGTCAAATAAGACAGGGATGAAGACCATGATAACCAACACGAAATTGATATATTCAGACTCATTCTTTGAACAAATGAATACTTTTGGTTTTGATTATTGGGACAAAAATGTTGAATTGAAAAGTGTTTGGGGTACAAAAGAATGGCAAGTACAGGGTATAGAATCTTTGTTTAGAGCCTGCATGATCCCAGAACAAATTATATTTTTAAATGACACTGTTCAACAAACCACCTGTCTTGGCCTAGCCAAAATCAAAGACTTAAATAAACCGGCTATTCCAAAACCAACAATGAACAACAATAGTTCTACAGAAGAAGAGATAGACGTAAATTATGTATTAAACCAAAACAGAACACATCCAGATTGGAAACAGTGGTTGATCTGGCCCACAGATACTAATAACTGTCAAGACAGATTCCTGAACAAAACACAGGGGTTCAAAATGACCAGGCCAGACCCTAGATATCCTCAAAGACATCACCCAGGGATAATAACCACCTACAGTGTGGGCAAATTATGCCTTCAATGGCTACAAACTTCCACACTGGCAGAAATTAAGCAACACCTAACTTTACTTACTGATGGTGCTGACTTGCGTGATTTCACTATGGGACCACGCAAACAGCGTCAAAAGCGTTTCATAGCAGCCTCTGTATATGCAGCATACAATGAGGCCTGGAAGGTTACTCAAATTGAAACAGCAGAGAGAATACGGGCAATTGACCGTATTAATTTGGAAAAATCACTTTCTGTAGTGGACAATGGGTTAATGACTCTGTCCTCCAGAATTTTTTCTTTGGACAGCATTGTGTCTTCAGCAATCGACATATTATCGCAAGACTTACTGTTATTACAACACGGTCAGTCCCAATTGCGTTCTATTGTACAGCTTGGCTGGACGTTACAAAATCTGCGTTCAGGCTATGTGCCTTGTGGTTTAATCAACACAACGTCACTATTCTATATCTTTAACCTTACTGATAGACAAATCAGTATGGCCCAAAAGGGAGCTGATTATACAATCCTGAGCATTGAGAAACTTGAGAGATTACCAGTGACAATGTCAGAACGACCTGTCAGTGAATGGATAATACATGGGATAATAAATATTCCAATTTCAACCTTCAGGTTTCAATACTGCCAAAAATATATACAGGCTGGCATGTACGAGAAATTGGGAAAGGGGTACATTAAAACAACATGGGACCTGCCCTATTCACATGCATGTGTCAGTAATAAAGGACAGAAAGTGTTTCTTAGTGGCAATAATTGTGCGATGTCACTAAGCGGTACACTTCTGTGTAACGGACTTAGTTTGCACAGAGACTGTGAAGGGAACTCAAATAACCTTTCATGTCACCAGCAAGGCGCACCTGCAACAGAGATAGAACCATTCTTTCAAAGACTCTATAATGGGAGTTACATTCTAATTGTAGATCGCAGATGTTGTAGTCTTATGCCCGGGACTCCTTATCTCGTAACTACGACTGCGAAGGTCAAGTGCTGTGGACACTCATTGTTCCCCAGCTCCTTTCCAGACAGGGAGGCAAGGGCATGGCCCAACTTGAAAATTACTTCTATTCGAAGAGATACTTTAAGCAGAATGAAAACAGTGCTTCTTCAGACGCCGACCAGGCTCACGTCATCAAAAGAAACGTATGATCTCCAAGTCGCAAGGACGACTGCAGAGATACATTCATTGTTATCAACTAATTCCCCCATACATTTCGCAGAAATCCTGAATTAAATCTTAAATATTTCTGATACCAGTGGGGTCTCACAAGTATTTAAGACAGTATTTTCGATGGCATTAACACCATTCAAAGCCATACTGGGTATTTTTCCAGACTTCGTCCATTCGATTTTTGGCGGACTTCCCCTCATTTTAGGACTGATTGCAGGAATCCTATTCCTAGTCCTTATTTTTCGTTATGGCAAACCATGTCACAGACAAAACACCAGCGACAAGGGAAGAAACAATCCTAGTCATTGGATACCGGGACCGGATATCAAAAATCCTGGGACTATCCCGGCTTAGAGACCTGAACATGACTTGGTTTCTATCATTTCGACCAATGTGGCAACGATGTGTTTTACCTGTATTAAGGTGCCTGCTATGCGGAGAAGAATGCGTGTTAGACACCTGTCTGACGCTACAATCGGATGCGCCAATGGATGCAGAAACATTGTTGAGTCCGATCAAGGCTCATGCTTTGTGCTGCCCTCAACGGCTACCAATCCTGATGACGGCATTCGTGGAAGCTTCACCACTACGATTAAGGGGTAGTGAAGTACAGAATGAAAGCAGCATCGATCAGGTACAACCTTCTGTCAGCAATCCAAATCAGAATGTCAATGGAGACAATCATGCACATGAATGCATGGTTACACCTATTTCCGAGTTAATGGAACTCTCCCAGGAAGCTGTTGACAACTTTTTCGAAAGCCTAAATGATATGATGTTCTCACCAGAACAGAAATAGGGACTTTCGAACAAACACGTACACGGCGTTCCCTGAATTTGGCCTTCAACTTTAATAACAAAGTCACATGAACAGCTTTCCCTCCAGTTCACGGACAGCAATTTTTTCAGCAGCCCCAAATTATTTTTTACAATTTTTCGGGTCACTTATCTTCTGCTTAAAGTAAGAGACTATTCCTAGAGAACTAAGATTTCTATTTTTAGACAGCTTATAGACATTAGCTGCCCGCTGGTATGTTCATTGTATTATATTCTGTGATGAAGTGGTCTCGAACTTTTTTCTGTATTAAGAGCCATTTCATGTGTAAATCTCATATACCAAATAGCATTAATGTATACAAATGCGTTATTACTATAGCATTATTCTACAGCTTGAGTGCATACTATACATATGACTGCATTTCTTCCGTATATTTGAAAATTTCAAAATGCATATATGTATTTTGGGGTGGTAAGGTATACACAATACTCTATAAATATATTGTACTATGTTTTACTATGCATAGATTAGTAAATATGACCATAGTTAGCGTGGAGTGGGTGTGATGTATTCCTATAGGTTCTGAATCGATCCCCCTATTCCTGACCCTATTCTGGTTAACAAACCAACAAGTTAACTAGCAGTCAGCCCATGAGGCAGCAAACCCCCCTGATGCAGATACCGTTATCTGACGAAGCCACACTACGGCACAGGAACGTGTTATCTGATTAGGTCATAACGCTTGCGATCTAATTAGACAAGCGATATTCCTCCAGCCCTTGATAAGGCATACGGAGTTCTCATAACAAATCAAACCTATGACAACCTGGGAAAAACCCCTGCGGCCATTGTTTTGATTTCACCAAGAACTTCAGCAAAAGAATGTGCTAACGACCTGGTCGTATGACATCCTTATTGACGTATCTATGTCCATCCTTACGTCAATCTCGGCACCTTAAAGGTATAAATATTACCGATATTGCCCTATGCAAACACACGCGGTGGTGACGAGACGGAGCAGCCATACTTGCCGAAGCCCAGAGCAGAGCAGACCCCGCTGGCACAGCCCCGCCTTCCTGACACGCTGAGAACGAGACGCGCTGCTTTCTCCTGCCGAGAAATCCAGCACCGGCGTTTCCGGGTAGCCCTCGCAGGCAGCCTGGAATATCGAGAGCAGAGAGAGAGATACCATCCCTCATTCATCCTAACTTCCAGGTACAGAACTGAATAACCCCTCACAGAGAATTCTTTAGTCAGTCACTTGGCAAAAACAAACTTAACTTAAACTGTAACTTTCTATTCCCGCCCACGTATTAGGCTCAGGTCAGGTACACGGGGTAGGCGTATCTAGAAACACCAGTTGAGTACGTTTAGTCAAATGTATATGTGTATGTAATATATTTTATTCATTTTAAACCTTCATATGGCTTAGAAACCATATCAATGTTTTTACAGTATTATTTTATACTTCTGCTTTTAATGTATGCACTTTACTTAACGATAAGTATTGCAATAATATCGATCCATTTCTCTTGTACGAGAAAAGAGACTGATCAATAAATAACATCTTTTATTGAACACGCCCGTCTCTTCCTTTTCTCTACAATCTGATGAGACTAAGAATGCACGTACTGACTGAGTAAAATAAATTGCCTTTTGTTCACACGACTCTCGAGATACACTCTTGATTAGGGGAGAGCAAAGTTGTCATGTTCTATGGTTGTCAGAAACTAAATCCCTTCTTGTCTAATCAGGGAAGTTAATTCCTTCCTGAACATTCGAGAAAGTTTCTAGTGAACTCTGAGCTAGCTGGCAAACCCAAAACTTTAAGTCTAATATCGACAGTAGTAGACCTAGTTAACGTCTGGTCTAGGCCTATACTATTGAAGGTATTATTCCAATGCGCAGAGCCTATTGGGATAATAGGAACTACACTACAGAGCTGGGCCACTGGAATTATGTGACTGTTCGGCTGCACCAATTTTCACATAATAACACAATTTCCGCATTTGCCAAATATTATGAAATCTGCTACATAATCTTCAGATTTGAACAAAAAAAAACTTTTACTAGCTAAACGGCTCAAATGTTCCCAAAAATGCAGCATCACGTGTTACAGCGTGGTGGAAGGCCCTTTGCAAAGCTGGAATGGTCATGTGTTACTTATTGCTAAATGTGGGTGTTAAATTGACACTAATGGTGCACAAACCTTTCTTCTTTCTGTGCCTCTCTTGCCTCTTTCTGCATTTCTCTTGCTTCTGTATGTACCTTTTTCCTCTTTCTGCACCTCAGTGTCTTCTTTATGCACTTCACTTGCCTCTTTCTGCACTTTTCTTGCCCCTTTCTGTACCTCACTTGCCTCTTTCAGCATCTCAGTTGCTTTTTTCTGCAGATCTCTTGCCTCTTTCTGCACCTCTTCTGCCTCTTTCTGCATTTCTCTTGCTTCTTTCTACACCTCTCTTGCCTCTTTCTGCTCCTCTCTCGCATCTTTGTGCATTTCTCTTGGCTGTTTCTGCACTTCCCTTGCCTCTTTCTGCACCTCACTTGCCTCTTTCTGCACGTCACTCTCCTCCTTCTGCACCTATCTTGCCTCTTTCTGCACTTCTTTTACCTCTTTCTATACTTATCTTGCCTCTTTCTACACTTCTCGTGCCTCTTTCTGCCCCTCAATTGCCACTTTCTGCTCTTCTCTTGCTTCTTTCTGAACCTTACTCTCTTCTTTCTGCATCTCTCCTGCCTCTTTCTGCACCTCTATTGCCTCTTTCTGCAACTCTGTTGCTTCTTTTTGCACTTCTCTCTTGCCTCTTTCTGCACCCTTCTTGTCTCTTTGAGCACCTCTGTTGCTTCTTTATGCACTTCTCTCCCTTCTTTCCCCTCTTGCCTCTTTCTGTATCCCTCTTCCCTATTTTTACACCTCTCCTGCCTCTTTCTGCACCACTCTTACCTCTTTCTGCACCTCCGTTGGTTCTTTCTGCACTGCTCTTGCAACTCTTTTGCAAATTTCTATTCCTCTTGCCTCTTTCTGTACCCCTGTTCGTCTTTCTGTACCTTTCCTGCCTGTTTCTGTACCTCTCTTGCCTCTTTCTGCCCCCTTTTGCCTCTTTCAGCACCTCTGTTGCTTCTTCCTGCACTTCTCTTGCTTCCTTCTGCACCCCTCTTGCCTCTTTCTGTACCCCTCTTCCCTCTTTATGCACCTCTCCTTCTACTTTCGGCACCACACTGTTCTTTCTGTACTTCACTTGCCTCTTTATGCACTTCTCTTGCCTCTTTCTGCACTTCACTTGCCTCTTTCTGCATTTCTCTTGCTTCTTTCTACACCTCTCTTGCCTTTGTGTATTTCAGCACCTCAGTTGCATTTTCTGCAGATCTCTCGCCTCTTTCTGCACCTCTATTGCCTCTTTCTGCACCTCTTTTGCCTCTTTCTGCACTTCACTTGTCTCTTTCTGCATTTCACTTGCTTCTTTCTACACCTCTCTTGTCTCTTTGTGCATTTCACTTGCCTGTTCTGCACTTCCCTTGCGTCTTTCTGCACCTCACTTGCCTCTTTCTGCACCTCACTCTCTTCCTTCTGCACCTCTCTTGCCCCTTTTTGTACCTCACTTGCTTCTTTCAGCACCTTGGTTGCATTTTTCTGTAGATCTCTTGCTGCTTTATGCACCTCTCTTGCCTCTTTATGCACCTCTCTTGCCTCTTTATGCACTTCACTTGACTCTTAATGCATTTCTCTTGCTTCTTTCTACACCTCTCTTGCCATTTTCTGCTCCTCTCTTGCCTCTTTGTGCATTTCACTTGTCTGGTTCTGCACTTCCCTTGCCTCTTTCTGCATCTCACGTGCCTCTTTCTGCACCTCACTCTCTTCCTTCTGTACCTCACTTGCCTCTATATGCACTTCTTTTGCTTTCTGCACTTCTCGAGCCTCTTTCTGCACCTCTCCTGCCTCTTTCTGTACCTCACTTGCTTCTTTCTGCATCTCTCTTGCCTCTTTATGCATCTCTATTGCCTCTTTCTGCAACTCTGTTGCTTCTTTCTGTACTTCTCCTGCCTCTTTCTGCACCCTTCTTGTCTCTTTCAGCACCTCTGTTGGTTCTTTCTGCACTACTGTTGCTTCTGCAACTCTTTTGCAAATTTCTGTATCCCTCTCGCCTCTTTCTGCACCCCTGTTACCCCTTTCTGAACCTTTCCTGCCTGTTTCTGTACCTCTCTTGCGTCTTCCGGAACTTCTGTTGTTTCTTTCTGCACTTCTCTTGCTTCCTTCTGTACCCCTCTTGCCTCTTTCTGTATCCCTCTTGCCTCTTTGTGCACCTCTCCTTCCTCTTTCTGCTCCTCTCTTGCCTGTTTCTGTAGTTCATTTGCCTCTTTCTGCACGTCTCCTGACTCTTTCTGCACCTCACTTGCTTCTTTCTGCATCTCTCTTGCCTCTTTATGCATCTCTATTGCCTCTTTCTTCAACTCTGTTGCTTCTTTCTGTACTTCTCCTGCCTCTTTCTGCACCCTTCTTGTCTCTTTCAGCACCTCTGTTGGTTCTTTCTGCACTACTGTTGCTTCTGCAACTCTTTTGCAAATTTCTGTATCCCTCTCGCCTCTTTCTGCACCCCTGTTACCCCTTTCTGAACCTTTCCTGCCTGTTTCTGTACCTCTCTTGCGTCTTCCGGAACTTCTGTTGTTTCTTTCTGCACTTCTCTTGCTTCCTTCTGTACCCCTCTTGCCTCTTTCTGTATCCCTCTTGCCTCTTTGTGCACCTCTCCTTCCTCTTTCTGCTCCTCTCTTGCCTGTTTCTGTAGTTCATTTGCCTCTTTCTGCACGTCTCCTGACTCTTTCTGCACCTCACTTCATTCTTTCTGCATCTCTCTTGCCTCTTTCTGCACCTCTATTGCATCTGTTGCTTCTTTCTGCATTTCTCTTGCCTCTTCTGCACCCTTCTTGTCTCTTTCAGTACCTCGGTTGTTTTTTTCTGCAGTGCTCTTGCTTCTGCAACTCTTTTGCAAAGTTCTGTATCCCTCTTGCCTGTTTCTGCACCCTGTTCCCTCTTTCTTTACCTTGCCTGCCTGTTTCTGTACCTCTCTTGCCTCTTTCTGCACTTCTGTTGCTTCTTTCTGTACTTCTCTTGCTCTTACTGCACCCCTCTTGCCTCTTTCAGCACCTCTGTTGCTTGTTTCTACACTTCTCTTGCTTCGTTCTGTACCCCTCTTGCCTCTTTATGTACCCCCTTGCCTCTTTCTGCACCTCTGTTGGTTCTTTCTGCACTGCTCTTGCTTCTTTCCGTACCTCTATTGCAAATGTCTGTATCACTCTTGTCTCTTTCTGCACCCTTGTTCCCTCTTTCTGCACCTTTCCTGCCTGTTTCTGCACTTTTGTTACCTCTTTCTCCAGTTCTGTTGGTTCTTTCGGCACTTCTCTTGCTTCTTTCTGCATATCACTTATCTCTTTTAGCACCCCTGCTGCTTCTTTCTGCACTTCTGTTGCTTCTTTCTGCATCCCTCTTGCCTCTGTGCAATTCTCTTGCCTTTTTATGCTGTTCTCTTGTTTCTTTCTGCACTTCTCTTTCCTCTTTCTGTACCCCTCTAGCCTCTTTCTGCACCTCTGTTGATTCATTCTGCACTGCTCCTGCTTCTTTCTGCACCTCTGTTGCAAATGTATGTATCCCTCTTGCCTCTTTCAGCACCCCTCTTCCGTCTTTCTGTACCTCTCTTGCCCCTGTCTGCACACCTGTTCCTTCTTTCTGCATCCTTTTTGCCTGTTTCTGTACCTTTCCTGCCTCTTTGTGCAGTTCGTTTGCCTCCTTTTGTACCTCTGTTGCTTCTTTCTTCACTGCTCTTGCTTTTTCTGTACCACTTTTGCATATTTCTGCATCCATCTTGCATCTTTTTATACCCCTTCTCCCTCTTTCTGAATCCCTCTTGCCTCTTTCTGCACGTCACTTGCCTCTTTCTGCACTTCTCTTGCTTCTTTCCACACCTCTGTTGCTTCTTTCAGAAATTCTCTTGTCTCTTTCTGCACTTCTCTTGCTTGTTTCTGCACCTCTCTTGCGTCTTTCTGCACCTGTGTTACCTCTTTCTGCACCTCTCTTGTTTCTTTCTTCACCCATCTTCCCTCTTTTTGCACCCTTCTTTTCTCTCTCTGCACCTCTTTTGCTTCTTTCTGTACCCCTATTCCCTCTTTCTGCAACTATCCTGCCTGTTTCTGCACCTCTCTTGCTTCTTTCAGTTGCTTCTCTCTGTACTTATCTTGCTCTTTCTGCACCCTTTATGCCTCTTTCAGCACCTCTGTTGCTTGTTTCTGAACTCCTCTTCCTTATTTATGCACTCCTCCTGCCTCTTTCTGTACCTGACTTGCCTCTTTGTGCACATCTCCTACCTTTTTCTGCACCCCTCTTGCCTCTTTTTGCATCTCTGTTGGTTCTTTCTGCACTGCTTTTGCTTCTTTCTGCAACTCACTTGCCTCTTTCTGCACTTCTCTTGTTTCTTTCTACATCTCTGTTGCTTCTTTCAGCAATTCTCTTGCCTTTTTCTGCACTTCTCTTCCTTCCTTCTGTACCCCTCTTGACTCTTTCTGTACCTTTCTTGCCCCTTTGTGCACCCCTCCTACCTCTTTCTGCATCACTCTTGCCTCTTTTTGCACTTCTGTTGGTTCTTTCTGCACCGTTCTTGCTTCATTCTGTACCTCCCTTGCCTATTTCTACACTTCTCTTGCTTCTTTCTACACCTCTGTTGCTTCTTTTAGCAGTTCTCTTGCCTCTTTCTGCACTTCTATTGCTTGTTTCTGTACTTCTCTGTGTCTGTTTGCACCTCTGTTGCCTCTTTCTGCACATCACTTGCTTCTTTCTGTACCCCTCTTGCCTCATTCTGCACCCCTCTTCCCATTTTTCTGTACCTCTCTTGCCCCTTTTTGTACCCCTGTACCCTCTTCTGCACCTTTCAGCCTGTTTATGCGCCCCTCGTGCCTCTTTCTGCACCTGTGTTGCTTCTTTCTGCACTTCTGTTGCCACTTTCTGTACCCTTCGCACCTCTTTCAGCACCTCTATTGCTTCTTTCTGCACTTTACTTCCTTTTTCTGTACCCCTCCTGCCTCTTTCTGTATCTCTCTTGCCAATTTGTACCTCCCTAACCTCTTTCTGCACCCCTCTTGCCTTTTTGTACCTCTGTTAGTTCTTTCTGCACTATTCATGCTTCTTTCTGTGCATCCTCATGCCTTTTTCTGCACCCCTCTTCCCTATTTCTCTACCTCTCTTGCTTCTTTCTGCACTTATCTTGCTTCTTACTGAACTGCTCTTGCTTCCTTCTGTACCTCTCTTGCAAATTTCGGTATCCCATTACCTCTTTCTACACCCCTGTTCCCTCTTTCTGTACTTTTCTTGCCTGTTTCTGCACCACTCTTGCCTCTCCAAGCACCTCTGTTGCTTCTTTCTGCACTTCTCTGGCTTCTTTCAGTACCACTCCTGCCTCCTTCTGTACTCTTTTTGCCTCTTTGTGCACTTCTGCTGCCTCTCCCTGCACCTCTTTTGCTTCTTTCTGCACTTTTCTTGCCTCTTTCTGTACCACTCTTGCCACTTTCTGCACCTCTGTTGGTTCTTTCTGCACTGCTCTTGCTTCTTTCTGCACCTTTGAATTAGAGGTAGTTTTACCCCCCTGCCCTAGTATGTACTATTGCCTTACAGGGGAGGTCATGTCAATCACAGGAGTACCCCAATCCTTAGTGTACCCTAGTGTATGTAGGTGTTTTCACTGCTTTCCAAATGTCGTTCAGCATAGCAGTGGCTCCTGGCCTGGTTAGTCAGATTCAGTTACTACCAGTACCAGTCAGCAAAAAGTTGGGGGCAGAGGATGACTTTGCAACAAGGCCTCTTTCTGCATCTCTGTTGGTTATTTCTGCATATCTACTTTTTCTTCTTTCTGCACCTTTCTTCCTCTTTCTGCACATGTCCTACCTCTGTAGGCATAGTTAGAAATTAGCATTTAAAAAACCTTTGAAATTCACTGGGAAAAAACAGAGGTTTCAGAGACGTTATAGTTAGGAATTTGCATTTAAAAAACCTTTGAAATTCACTGAAAAAACCATAGGTTTCAGGGATGTTATAGGTAGAAATTAGTATTTAAAAAAACCTTTGAAATTCACTGAAAAAAACACAGTTTTCACGGATGTTATAGTTAGTTGGACATTTCACTCATACAAAACCAGAGAAATTCAGCCGTTATAGTTAGTTAAGCTAACTATAACTCGTACACCCACAATGCACTACCAGTGACATCACATTTTACATCATTCATGACATGGTCAGTGACATCACTGATGACATTACCGATGACATCTCAAATGACATCACTGGTGACATCACTGAGGATATCAGTTACTACATACCCACGCACTGATTCCCAGGTCTACACAAACATTCACTTATTTACCCATAGAGTCACTCATACATGCAGTCACTCATCAATGCAGCACTATCATATGCACTCATATACCTATACAGACACTCACACATTGCGACTCACCCATAGAGTTAGTGATACACCTATTCAGTCATGCAAAAATCAATCACACTCCCATTTACTCACCTATACAGTTGTACACACACCACAGCACTTATTCATACAGATACTAATACATACCTATTCTCTTATACAATCACTGATACAAGCACACACTCATCCATACAGCCACTCTTACAATCACTCACTCTCACATATAGTTATTTATATACTCCAACACTCACATATACTGCCTTTCACATATGTAGTTACTCACACATGTACCACTGAGACATCCATTCAGTCACCAACACACCCATACACACACTCACCCACCCATACAGCCATTCACAGATGCACTCTTGAACCCATATACCCAGTTAATCACCTACTCATACATCTATGTACAAAGTCACACCCCCACCCACCCACAGAGACACTCAGGCACCCCTACAGATACTCAGAGTACAAATCAATAACCCATATAGACACTCATGTAGCTACTCTCCAACCCATGAAGCCACTTACACACCAACTGACAGACTGATACAGACATTCACAGTTTAGTCACTAACCCATGCATTCAGTAAGACACATTTATACTGTCAGTCACACACCTACTAAATCATCCATTCAGACACTTATACACCCACTCGTTTTTCAATACACCTTGGCATATATAATATATATATATATATATATATATATATATATATATATATATATATATATATATATATATATATATATATATATATATATATATATATATATATATATATATATATATATATTACCTACTGGCGGTCGCCAGTAGGTATATATAGTTAGGATTTTTTCTCTATGGGTTTTTTGAAAATTCTATGTCTAATAACTTTGGTGTTTGTGGACGGAATTGGCTGAAATTTTCAGGAAAATGGCACATTTTGTTTCTGAGCAGCCACTGAAAATTGGGGGGGGGGTTCGTCCAGGGGGGGTCGAGAAAAAAGGGGGGTCCCAAAACGTGTTTTTAACATTGAGTTTTCCATAGGGCGGTTGGCCTCACTTTTAGCCCGAACGGCTGAATGGATTTGCACGAAACTTGGCAAAATTGTAGGGACTGGTAGCCCGATGTGCCTTTTGTAGGTCTCAATATATGTGCTACAGTGGATTTTGAGAAATATAGTTTAAAAAAAGATATATATCTGTAACAGCGGACCGGGCAGCGCTCCAGGACGCGTACTTTTCGCGCAACGGAGCTTTGTGAAGCGAAGCTGATTGGTTCTCCGGCGTCTGTCAACATTCCAAACAGTCCGTAGCGGCCGCCATCTAGTCTCTCGGTAGGATCGAGAGACAAGAGGAGGCCAAAGCGAAGGGGCAAATGACCATAAGGGGGAATAGTAGATCCTCGCTGACCCCCTAGGTTTGATGTGGAGGTTTTAAAAGGGCCCCGCGGGGCAAAAAAAAATAATAATAATAATAATCGAACGGCTGAATGGATTTGCACGAAACTTGGCAAAATTGTAGGGACTGGTAGCCCGATGTGCCTTTGCTAGGTCTCAATATATGTGCTTCAGTGGATTTTGAGAAATTAACGTTAAAAAAAAGATATATATCTGTAACAGCGCACCGCTTCGCGTACTTTTCGCGTTACGGAGCTTTGCGAAGCGAAGCTGATTGGCTCTCCGGTGTCTGTAAACATTCCAAACAGTACGTAGCGGCCGCCATCTTGTCTCTCGGTAGGATCGAGAGACAAGAGGAGGCCAAAGCGAAGGGGCAAATGACCATAAGGGGGCATAGTAGATCCTCGCTGACCCCCTAGGTTTGATGTGGAGGTTTTAAAAGGGCCCCGCGGGGCAAAAAAAATAAATAATAATAATAATCGAACGGCTGAATGGATTTGCACGAAACTTGGTAAAATATTAGGGACTGGTAGCTCGATGTGCCTTTGCTAGGTCTCAATATATGTGCTTCAGTGCATTTTGAGAAATTAACGTTCAAAAACAAGATATATATCTGTAACAGCGCTCCGCTTCGCGGAGATAAAATTATATCTGTATTACCTAGCTGTTGCTAACACCAGTTAGCGACGGCTAGTAGGAGATAGCGACCATCTTGTGCCCCACTTTGCATGTGAGTGATATTTATCACTAATGACATGCAAAGTGGGCATGCCAAGATGTTAGGGACTGGAAACAGTCGCTAACATCGCTATCTCCTATTATCAACTTTTGGAAATATTCGAGATAAGCGCGAATATCTCCAAAAAGTAACAGCTGCCCTGAGCAGTTCTTAGCCATGTTATCCAATGGGAGGTGGATAACATGGCTAAGAGCATTAGCTCGGTAATGCATGAATATCGCTGAGTTTTCAGCGATATTAATGCATTGCGGTCGTTTTTTATTGTATTTGCGATAAACCTTGATAATAGCAAGGTTTATCTGCGATAATTTCTGACGGTAAAAAAATCTTTGCAATGCATCGTTAGGGATAAATATCGCTTAACTTTGGTAATATGCCCCAACGTCTGTTAATGTTCGATTCGAAGGAAATCAGGAAGTGTTGAAAAACATTGTCTGCGCCATCTTGTCTTTTTTCAAATGCCACACTTTTGTCGTGCACGGCAGCCATTTTAGATGCCTTGACCAGACCCACTCTGTGCACGCTGTCGATCCTTAGCATGGCTCCCCACCCTCGCAAGCATCTCACCCAGGCAGTGGTCACCCCCGCTCTCTGTCTTATGCATGGGTAATAAACCTCCCCCCATCTGCGCTGCTCTTCCCTGAGAATCACACCCTGTGCCCGCCCGACACCTCCCTTTCGCCCTATTCACTACCGCACCCTCTGACACTTCTTTTCCTCTGTGTCCGATTGTCCAGGCCGGTCCTAGGCTATCAGCTAGCCCTGCAGATGTAGTTTATGGCCACAGCTGTAAAGAATCACCCCTCTTCAAAGGAGTTATAGTAGATCAAGGCCCACACTCGATGAGATCCGTCACAGCAGAAGCGTTGCTATTATCTGAAAACCATCCTGTATTGTGATTGGGGAGGGGACCGAGCGTGAAGCGGAAGATTCCAGGGATGACTCTTTGTACATCAAAGTTTTTACAATTATGTGTCACATTAAAAATATATAGCACTCCGACAAAGTAGTAAGATTATAAAACTTTAATAATTTATAAATATATACAAGAAAACAAAAATAGTAATAACATATAAACATTTTTAGGGAAAAACAACGAAGTAGCGGTCGGCTGTGCGAATAGTCCCAACGCAGCACAACGTCCAGATTTCCGGCGTGGGGCGTCGCGGGGGGTGGGTCATCAGTAGCAAACTGTTGTGCGAATAGTTCCAAGGCAGCAGAACGCGCCGAAATCTAGATGACACGAAAGTGATGTCTAGTAAGTTGCCACCCAGCAAATAACGGCGTGGGCCGTCGCGGGGGGTGGGTCATCAGTAGCAAACTGTTGTGCGAATAGTTCCAAGGCAGCAGAACGATGGCACCAAGGTGATGTCCAGTAAGTTGCCGCACTGGTTTTGGTATCCTACAATGCTGCTCCGAATAACGGCGTGGGGCGCCCCGGGGGAGGCGGCGTGAACGGGCCTCTCCAGGTGGAGTGTCATCTGTTGTAGTGGGGCGCCCCTTTACCGTTTCAGTTGCCATTCCGTCCGTTTTTGGTCCACTGTGTCAAAAGCCGCAATTCAGCTGAGTTGCGCCCACTCTTGCGGTGCAGCGATAGGCGGCTGTCACAGGACTCTCAAAATGGCGGCAGGCTCTTTCCTTTTTGGGCCTGGTCCACTGAAATGGCCCTGGGACACCTTGGAAATCGGACGCTTGTCTGCTAGGTCTTGGACCCCATTCTCGAAAGCGTCCCCTCCGCCTTGAGAATTCATCAAAAGTTTTGGGGGCCCCGACTCCTGCAGGCTTCTGGTGGGGAGCGGCTGCCATGATTGCTCGCGGAATGACCACGACGGAGCTACGAGATGGTGGTGCTCTCATGCTGACGCCAGTTTAGTCTGAAACATCCAGAAACAAGGTGGGGCTTTCATCGTTTGGGAAAAAAAAAAAGTTTTCATCCAATGAAAAGTGTTGTTTTTAGGTCATATGATCAAGCCTTCCATCATTAGGAAACCAAAAGTAAAATGAACCAATGAAAAGTTTTATAAACAAGTCACATGACCTGTTATGCGGCATAGGGTATAAAATGCGTAGAAAATACGTTGGCACGTGAGGCGGCGTCAGTAGCGGACCGATGTGCGAATAGGCCGAAGGCAATACAACGCGCCAAGATCCGGATGGCACCGAGGTGGTGTCCAGCAAGTTGCAGCACTGGTGTGGCCATCCTACAATGCTGAAAGTCGGCGTGGGGCGCCCCGTTGGCCTGTGAGTTTGCGTCAGTAGCGGACCGATGTGCGAATAGGCCGAAGGCAGCACAACGCGCCAAGATCCGGATGGCACCGAGGTGGTGTCTAGTAAGTTGCCGCACTGGTGTGGCCATCCAACAATGCTGAAAGTCGGCGTGGGGCGCCCCGTTGGCCTGTGAGATGGCGTCAGTAGCGGACCGATGTGCGAATAGGCCGAAGGCAGCACAACGCGCCAAGATCCGGATGGCACCGAGGTGGTGTCTAGTAAGTTGTCGCACTTCTGTGGCCATCCTACAATGTTGAAAGTCGGCGTGGGGCGCCCCGTTGGCCTATGAGATGGCGTCAGTAGCGGACCGATGTGCGAATGGGGCCAAAGGCAGCGCAACAATATTTTCTGACTGACACCACAAGGCGCTGAGATGCCAAGATCCGGATGGCACCGAGGTGATGTCTAAGTTGCGGACTGATGTGCGAATGGGGCCAAAGGCAGCGTAACAATATTTTTTGTATGGAAGATACCACTAGGCGTTGAGATGCCAAGATTCGGATGGCACCGAGGTGATGTCTAGCAAGTTGCTGTACTGGTGTGGTCATCCTACAATGCTGAAACTCGGCGTGGGTCGCCCCATTAGCCTGTGAGATGGCGTCAGTAGCGGACCAATGTGCGAATAGGCCGAAGGCAGCACAACGCGCCAAGATCCGGATGTCACCGTGGTGGTTTCATAGTTGAGAGGCACTTCATCTGCAGTGGGGCGCCGAGATCCGGATGGCACCGAGGTGATGTCTAGCAAGTTGCTGTACTGGTGTGGTCATTCTACAATGCTGAAAGTCGGCGTGGGGCGCCCCATTAGCCTGTGAGATGGCGTCAGTAGCGGACTGATGTGCGAATGGGGCCAAAGGCAGCGCAACAATATTTTCTGAAGAGAAGACACCAAAAGGTGCTGACATTCCAAGATCCGGATGGCACCGAGGTGGTGTCTAGCAAGCTATGCAGTTGAGTTGTGTGCGCACTTGCGGCGAATAGGTCGAAGGCAGCATAACAATGTTTTTTGAATAGAAGACACCACAAGGCGTTGAGATTCGGTTACCACCGAGGTGATGTCTAGCAAGTTGCTGCACTGGTGTGGCCATCCTACAATACTGCTCCGAATAACGGCGTGGGGTGCCCGAAGGGGGGGGGAGCCGGCGTGAATGGGCCTTCCTAGGTGGAGGCTCGTCTGCTGTAGTGGGGCGCCCCTTTACCGTTTCAGTTGCCATTCAGCTGAGTTTCGGCTGCTCTTGATGCTACAGCGACAGGCGGCTGCAAGAGGACTCTCAAAATGGCGGCCTGTTCTTTGGATTTGGGCCTGGTCCACTAAAATGGCCCTGGGACACCTTAGAACTCGGACGCTCGATTTTTTTTTCCTTTCCTGTACATGCAAAAAAAGGTAAATGCCCGGTACGTTACACGCTTCATCTGCCACGATGAACTCTCCAGAGGAACCGAAAAAAAATATAGTTGTGGTAACTATACCATGCATCGTCATATGGAGAGGTGGCACCAATTAATTATAGTGCTGCATAAAAGAGAGATTTGGAGGAGAACCCCTGACCTGCTAGTACATTCATCAAAGAAGTGGCACTGAGAGCTTCAGAGGCAAGGGAAACGGTCCCAAATATTTAGAAGAACTTTGGAAAGATTAAAATGACATGTTTAGATTGTGGCAAATTAATTTCATGTGGACAGATGAGTGTTACTCTAATAAATACAGCATATGAACATCATCATAGTCGATGGTTGGTAGAGACATTTTGACTATATCCTGGACCTGCCCGTCCTCGCCCAAAATGGCGCCGGAATAAATGGGACTCGTAACTCCTTGTTGTGTACTGGTTGCAGAACCTTGAAATCACGAGATACGTATGCAGTTTTGAAGCACATGGCGGGCGGGGACGAGAATTGATTGACTATTTCGACATCCCTATTGATATTAAGTTCTGATGTGTTATTGATTACTGTACTGTTGAAAGTTCGAATTAACGTCACCCATGGTACTTGCCCGCAAATGTATATCTAGATAATTTTATTGTAACTGGCCCTGTCGTATTTTAATTATAAAATGTACGTCCACCGATTCCGTAACTGTTAGACACCTTAGTTCTTGCAACCTAATGGCCCGCCCGTTACGTTCCTCTACAGTGTAAATGTCTATTCATCATATACGATTACAGTTTGCTCTGTGGCAGGCCCACGTGGTTATAGGCTCGTATTTGTATAATGACATTTTCACAATAAAGGTTTTTAAAAGAAAACATGGTAGTAGTATATACATTGGTAAAGTTTTTAATAATAGTGACTGTTTTAGAATCATTAAAAGGCAAGTGAAATAAAGCAGACCAATTACATGAAGGGTAAAAGGTATAATACGAAGGAACGCAGTAAAGATAAATGGTCAAGGGCTGTTGTGTTTTCTATTCCTGTAACATAAAGTGATCGATAAGAATCTCATATTCAGGCGTATCGGCGACTAAGACAGCAGGTCGACCCTCTTTTGCTCAACGGCTCCGTCATGGGACGAAGAAACGCTCTTTTTTTCGAAAAAATAATATATTTTACTTGCAGGACAGTTGTAAAATTTCCGGGAAAGTACATTAGCCTGGAACATTATAACATATATTTAAGAAAAAATAATGTTCGGAAGTAATGAAAAGCGTAATTTTTAGGTCATATGACCAAGCCTTTCATCATTACAATAAGAAAAGTAAAATGAACCAATGAAAAGTTTTATTAACAAGTCACATGACTTGTTATGCTTACGTTACGCGCTGCGCGCCCCGGATGACTTCCGGATGCGCTAACGCGGCGCGTCATATGACGCATTACGCGACAACGCAGGTACAGAATATAGTCAAAATGTCTCCACCAACCAGCGGTCGGAACACAACCCCTTTCAGCAGGCTAAATAGTTCTGTTAAATGGCAACAGAAGGGACAGGCAACAAGAACCATCAGTCAAAGAGGGGAGGGCTAGTTCTTCTCTACCGGGTTACATTGGGGCGCTACCGGAACTGATCGAATTGGTAGTCTACAGTGTTTCTGGATGTTTCAGACTGAAGCTGGGGTTAGCATGAGAGCAGCACCATTTCGTAGCTCCGTCGTGGTCATTCCGCAACCAATCATGGCAGCCGTTCTTTATCGTTATTTTGGGCGGGGTGGGTGGCGGAGCCGAGCTGATTTGCAGCCATCATTGTGTGGAGTTCAGTTCATCTCACTAGTTTTGTATTTGTCATGAGGGGTTGTTCCTAATGTTTCTATTTTAGCGAGGTCAAAAAGAGATCCCATTAGTGGCCTACTGATTTTGCTCGATTCCTTTTCTTTTTTTTTACACGATTTTTCGTTATCTGGAAAGACTAAACAGAGTATTGCGACTCTGTGTTTGTTTGTAAATAGAGAATGAACCAAAGAGAACTAATTCTAAAACAGTAAATACTTGGATAACAATCAATCAAATGGAGAGAGAAGCAGGCACGACGGATTACAACGGGGGCAAACGCCTGCGTTAACTACCTTTCACTATCTGCAAAGAGAGAGTACTCCTAATAGAAATGAGGGGGGGGGGGCACCATTCAAAGCAGATCAGTGTGCATAAACACGAAAATGTTTTCACTTACCACGTACTTGACATTCGACAGCTTATGATATTTGCTATTAAAAAACCATTGAAATTCACTGAAAAAACCATAGGTTATAGACCATATATAGTTAGGAATTAGCATTTACAAAACCTTGAAAATTCACTGAAAAAACCATAGGTTATAGACCATATATAGTTAGGAATTAGCATTTAAAAAACCTTATTTTACTCACACAAAACCATTGAAATTCCATATATAGTTAGTTGCACTAACTATATATCGCGCACCCGCAATCCACTGCTGATCATGTCACATATTACATCATTCATGACATGGTCAGTGACATCACTGATGACATCACTGATGACATCTCAAATGACATCACTGATGACATCACTGATGACATCTCATTTGACATCATTCTTGTGCTAATACGATAAACCTCTTCAGACTCTAATATAACCTTAGATACACTCAGTGTATACAGACACTCACACACTGCCACTCATTCATGGAGTTACTCACACACCCAGTCAGTCATGCAAAGAAACAATCTCACCTCCATTTCTTCAACTATACAGTTAAACACACCTTACTTATTGAAACATATACTAACACATATTTACTCTCTTATACAATCCCTGATACAAGTTCACAATGATCGATACAACCACTCACTCATTCAGTGGCTCTCATGCAGTTATTTATATATGCCAACTCTCACATGTACTGTGTTTTACATATGTACTTACTATGACATGTAGCATTGAGATATCCATTCACTCATCAATACACTCATGCACACAGTCAACTGCCCATGTAGCTGTTTCCACATGCACTCTTGAACTCATACACCTAGTGAATAAACTGCTCACACATCTATGCATAGAGTCACACACCTTCCAGCCACCCCCACACAAACTCAATCTCCCATAGAAATACTTGGGCAACCAATTAATAACACATATAGCCTCTCGTATAGCTAATGATCAACACATGCAGCAGTTTACAGAACAACAGACATAATGATGCACAAATTAAGACAGTTTAGTCACTAACCCATGCATTCAGTGAGACACATTTAATCACTCACTCATACAGTCAGTCACGCACCTACTAAATCCTTCATCCAGACACTTATACATCCACTCATTCTTCAATATGTAAGACATATTTTAACTTTACAGAAACATACAGTCACTGGATGTTGTCATCAGTGATGTCATCAGTGATGTCATTTGAGATGTCATCAGTGATGTCATCAGTGATGTCACTGACCATGTCATGAATGATGTAATATGTGACATGATCAGCAGTGGATTGCGGGTGCGCGATATATAGTTAGTGCAACTAACTATATATGGAATTTCAATGGTTTTGTGTGAGTAAAATAAGGTTTTTTAAATGCTAATTCCTAACTATATATGGTCTATAACCTATGGTTTTTTCAGTGAATTTTCAAGGTTTTGTAAATGCTAATTCCTAACTATATATGGTCTATAACCTATGGTTTTTTCAGTGAATATATATATATTTAAAACATATTTAAACTTTACAGAAATACACAGTCACTGGATGATGTCATCAGTGATGTCTTTTGAGATGTCATCAGTGATGTCACTGACAATTTCATGAATGATGTAATATGTGATGTCATCAGCAGTGCATTGCGGGGGCGTGAGTTATAGTTAGCTCAACTAAATATGACGGCCGAATTTCTCTGGTTTTGTATGAGCAAACTGTCCAACTAACTATAACGTCCCTGAAACCTTTTTTTTCAGTGAATTTTTGAGGTTTTTTAGATGCCAATTTCTAACTATAACGTCCCTGAAACCTTTGGTTTTTTCAGTAAATTTCAAAGGCTTTTTAAATGTTAATTCCTAACTATAACGTCTCTGAGCTATGTTTTTTTCCAGTTAATATATATATAGTTAGGACCTAGTTTCATTAGGAAACTCATTATTTGACTTGGCTATAACTTTGGCATTGTTCGACCAAACTTCATGAAATTTAAAGTACGTTCTGGTTGTCATGGAAAGTTTGTGGGTGATCCGTGCAGTGGAGACAGAGAAATAGGAGCATGAAAAAAGGGTACGTTTGTAATGTTAATTCCAGTAGGAAGGCGTTGTCGAACCTACAGCCCAAACTGCTGGTCGGATTGACACCAAATTTGGCCGAAAGGTAGATGTTGTTAAACAGATTGTGCTTTTTGTTATTCGGTGTAAATCTGTCCAGTAGCTTTTGAGAAATTTAGGCCGAAAGGTATAGATGCATCTCTGGTCGTGGATATTTGGTGGTGGGGTCACGAATAATCACGGATGTGCGCACCATTGGGAATGCTCTGATTGGCTGAACACAAACTGAACAGAAAGTTGTGGCTGCCAATGTATCACCTGGGAATGGTTCCTGGGGCTGAAATTGTGTGTGAAAGCTAACATAAAGAGTCAAGGTGGATAGACTCTGACCTGATGTTTGAGAAATCAGTGTAATAGTGACACTAGATATGTGTAAAAAAAGATTTTTTTCATCGTGTGTTATATTTGCGATGATGCCGCGACTGCCAGCACGGACCCCATGTACCATCACAAACATTAATGAAAATAAAAAACATATATATATTTGTACACACTCGCCAGTTGATGTCACACACTCATGTACACACTCACAAACTCATTCAGACACATACATCTATTCATATATCCACTCACACACGTATACATCCAGCCACATACCCACTCAGATACTGATGCACTCACTCAGATAGCCACTCAGGTAGCTATGCACCCACTTACATACTCAATTGGAGAGTCACGCACCCATGTGCAGATCTAATCTGATACTCATGCACCTAGTTAGAGACTCAAGGTCCGATTCACAAAAGTAATCTGAGACAAAATTGTAACTTTACAACTTTCTGGTATTAACAAAAGGTATTTAGGAGTACTAAAGTTAGGATTCCTAACTTTACTACTCCTAAACTGAGACAAATCCTAACTTAACGACTTTCGGTATTCACAGATGGTATTTAGGAGAAGTAAAGTTAGGATTCCTAACTTTACTACTTCTAAACTGAGAAAAATCCTAACTTTACGACTTTCCGTATTCACTAAAGGCACTTAGGAGTAGTAAAGTTAGGAGACCCATTCAGAGACTTATGCACCCAGTTAGTTATACACTCATTGACTCATGTACCTATGCACAGTCATACTCAGACCCACACACCCACTAACAGAACCACTCAGATACTCATGCTGCCAGTCATAGACCCACTGAGAAATGTATGCACTCACTCCCAGATCCACTCAGACACTTATTCAACCACTCACTCACCCATTCAGTCACCCTCTTAGACACTCATTTAGTCACTCACAGATTCAGTCAGACAGTCATATACTTACTTACAAATGCACAAAGGCACTCATGCACCTACTCACAGATTGAGTGAGAGACTTACGCAACCAATCACAGACCCATTATGACACTGAAGCACCCACTCTTACATGCACTGAGGCAGTCACACATGTTGTTACAGATATATTGATAGACTGATGCATCATCTCACAGATCCCTTCAAATACTTATACAGTGAATGAGAGACTTAGTGATACAGTGATGCATGCAGTCAAAGATTACAGTGAAAAAGTTATGGACTATGTTATAGAGATAGTAAGGGAGCTGTACATTCAATTATACAGTCGTTTAGATAGCAATGTGTGTAGTGTGTTAGTTATGACCCATTTCACAGTTATAAGGTTTGAATGTGGTGGTGACTATAAAATGCCTGCATTTGTTTTGTCATTTCACAATGTATTCGCGGTGACTGCATCTACAAATATTATTGCGATGCCCGGCGTCACCGCAAAAACAGAAAATCGGGATAAATGGTTGTTTTTGTACAAACACCGTAAAAAAATATGCCTTTAAACAGTGCAGTAATAAAGCTCTAGTGTCTAAAATACTGTAAAATATGTGCATATAAGTGTTTTGCACGCCCTAAAAAAGGGGGCGATTGTCATGGTTACCGAAGCCATCATGACTTTCAGCGTGATCGCGAAAAAGGGAAGTAGGGTTCAAACACCGTTTTTTAAAACATTACTACAAATATATGTGCACAAACATGTTCTTTAAGTCAGTAATGTGTGTATTGTAATAGTTAGAATTAATTTTTAAGTTCAAATTTTGAATGTGGGTGTGGTCGTTGAATGTCTGCTTTTGTTTTGCGATTTTGGAATGTGATCGCGATCATCATGATGTCACCGTGAAGTTCAAAAAGTCTAACAAAAATTATTTGAGAAGAAAATGACCAAACTTTGGCCTTTTGGGTAGCTCTGAATTAAAACTTGTCTTTAAGTGTATTTTTCAGTATGTGAAATACATTTACTGATCACAGATTCTCCACGACAATGTTGTACCGACTCAAAAAATTCTTAAAAATGAAACCAGTTATTAATGTCCTTTCTCATAAAGACATACCAAATCAAACTATGAGTGGTATATAATATAAATATAATATACAACATCCAATTATAGACAGAAAAGGTGAAAATCTTAGAAATCCACTGAAAAAACCAAAGGTTACAAGGACGTTATAGTTAGGAATTAGCATTTAACAAACCTTAGCAATTTACGGGAAAAAAACAAAGGTTAGAGGGATGTTATGGTTAGGTTGACATTTCACTCATACAAAACCTGAGATATTCAGCAGTTATATTTAGCTGAGCTAACTATAACGTGCGCCCCGTAAAGCACTGCTTATGACCTCACATATTACATCACTCATGACATGGTCAGTGACATCACTGATGATATCTCAAATGACTATATATTTATATATACATATATATATATATATCCAATTCAAGCTCCCGCTACGTCTCGATAGAGGAAAAGCATTCCATGAAAAGAGAAAGCCACAGGTACAGACCACTCCACAGCGCTGCAAATGCAATATAAAGGTTGTTTATTGTCTACTTGTCGCCAGCATGACGCGTTTCGGCTACGTCACGGTAGCCTTGATCACATGCCCGACAGAACCAATAATAGAGTTTAAATAAGGTGCACAATTAACACAAAAAGGGGCGTACACATCCATAGATATCGAAGACACACAATGCTTACAAAATTATCCTGTTAGAAAACAGATCCAATTTTAACAAATATGATAAAACATATAACCATTATCACATATGCTATATTAAATGCAGCCGACAATATACCATCTTTAAATAAGATTGATAATCTATATTTACACTGGATCATAAAAAGGCAAACACTATTTACATCATAAACTTCATGATCATACCAGTGCCATGATCAGCATTAAAGGTCTACTACAGGATAAAAAATAATTGTAGTGGTGCCGGATAGGATTGTCATTTACATACTGCCCCTAGGTATTATTAAAGTGCAAGTGATAAGATGCATAATCAATTCGTGCAAACACGCGTGCAAAGTGCAAAGTCAGCCATGACAAAGAGACAGATCCCTGCCTCAATTGTAACTCATTGGTCACTGGCTGATTAATCAAAAAAAAGGGGGGGGGAGGCAAAAGCGAATTTAAAACATGTTAAGCCTATAAAGAGGTTTACATGTAATAATCAAATAATTAAACCAATCATCTCCCAACACCAAACTATAAAGTAGGAATTTTAGACTCATGAAATGATAACTCTAAATTAGAAATAAAAGGGAAAGACAGACTTATGGCATAGTGCCCATTTCATCCCAACATTTCAGTTCTAGAATAATATCATTCTTTAGTGCTCAAAACTTCAATATCTTCATAGTGAACGATCATACAAACACCTATGTTAAGAAGCAATTCTGTCCATATGAACAAACCTAAAACGGGGTGAAAATGTATATATATTCACTGAAAAAACCATAGGTTTCACACCAGTTATAGTTAGGAATTAGCATTTAAAAAACCTATTAAATTCACTGAAAAAACTATAGGTTTCACACCAGTTATAGTCAGCTGGAAATTTTACTCGCATAAAACCATTGAAATTCCCACGTTATAGTTAGTTGGACTCACTATAACTTGCGCGTGCAGTGCACTGCTGATGACGTCACATATTACATCACTCATGACATGGTCAGTGACATCACTCATGACATCACTGATGACACCATCCAGTGAAAGTGTGTCTTTTTAAAAAATAAATATGTGTTATATATGTATATGTAAAAGTTGAAGGAAGAATAAATGTTTAAATAAGGGTTTACATGGATGTTTTTAAAAAAAAAATTGACTGGTTTATTAAGTGTATCTTAGTGAATACATATATTAGAGAGTAATGTTTAAATATTCAAATATATGTATTAGTGTTTCACTTTGTGTATAAGTGCCTGCATGGGTTGGTGAGTTGCTACATGTGTATGTATATGGGTTATTAGATGTTTTTCTTAGTATCAGTATGAGTGTTTGTATGGTTTGGTGGGGGTATTACTTAGCACATAGATGCATGAATGACTGACTCTCTGTTTGTATGTGTTTTGAAGACAGCATATGTGCAGGACTGTATAGGTGGATGAGTGTGTGTGTTAGTGAGTGAATGTCTCACTAGTGTGTTTATCAGTAACTACATATATTTTAATCTAGTATATGTGAAGATTGATGTATATAAGTGAGTATATGTGAGAGTGAGGAATTGTAGGAGTTCCTGTTTAAATTAGTATGTGTTTCTATAAGTGATTGTTTAAGAGAGTAAGTATGTGTAAGTTTCCTTAGAAGTAAAGTGGTAATGTGTGTATAGCTGTATATGCAAATAAATGGATGTTCAATAGTTTATTTGCATGTGTGAGTATGTGTGAGAGTATCTTTAGGATGACTGTCGGTGTGTAAGAGGATGTATAGGTGTATCACTTCATATGAAGAGTGGGTATATGTATGAGTGACTATATAGAACTGTTGGTGAATTAGTGCATGAGTATATAGATGGTGGAATAATTGAATTGGTTGTTGTAACTGGTATGCTATCTCCATTTTTTTGAAAATGTTAGTTTTTATTTTTGAATATGTGTTTCAAGGGTTACATTTCAGTGAAAGGAGGTCTGTCACTCTGTCACAAGGATGGTGTCATCAGTGATGTCATGAGTGATGTCACTGACCATGTCATGAGTGATGTAATATGTGACGTTATCAGCAGTGCATTGCACGCGCAAGTTATAGTGAGTCCAACTAACTATAACGTGGGAATTTCAATGGTTTTATGCGAGTAAAATTTCCAGCTGACTATAACTGGTGTGAAACCTATAGTGTTTTCAGTGAATTTAATAGGTTTTTTAAATGCTAATTCCTAACTATAACTGGTGTGAAACCTATGGTTTTTTCAGTGAATTTCATAGGGTTTTTAAATGCTAATTCCTAACTATAACTGGTGTGAAACCTATGGTTTTTTCAGTGAATTTCAAAGGTTTTGTAAATGCTAATTCCTAACTATATATAGGGCCTCAAACCTATGAAATCTAATATGTATTATAATGAATCCTATATTGTATATTTATATAATACTATTTTTGAATTAAAACATAAAAAATTTTTTTTTTTGCCGGGGAGCGCTCCCGGGGCGCGAACCGGGGAGCGCCCCGGTCAGCGCAATTTTGCGTCATGCCCCGGGGTGCGTACCGGGGAGCGTCCCGTTACCGCTATTGCCGTGAACGAAAACATCCTTGTGACGTATCGCGTAGCCGCGTCCGCGTGATACGTACGGCGTAAGCGCGCCCGGAAGCACCCACGCGCATTTGAACGCACTACGTAAGCGCCCCGGGACGCGCCCCGGGGCGCGCCCAAACATCATCGTGACGTATCGCGAAGCCGCGTCCGCGTGATACGCATGGCGTAAGCGCACCCGGAAGCACTCGAGCGCATACGATCGCGCAACGTAAGCATCCGACGCGCTTACTCGATGCGCCCCGGGGGCGCATAGCATAAGCGCGTCGGGTCATGTGACCTGAAAATAACACTTTTTATTGGTGCAGAACAGTTTTGGTTTCCAAATGATGAAAGCCCGGGTCATGTGACCTGAAAATAACACTTTTCAGTGGTCCAGGACATTTTTTTTTCCAAATGATGAAAGCCCCCACCTTTTTTCCTTATTCAGACTTTGTCCTTTGACTGAGGAAGACCTGTTTGGAGATCTGTGACTAATATTTTGTACTTTAAGATGGCTACAGTAGCAGCAGCAGCTGGAGCATCTGCACCACCACCACCACCACCAAGAGGACCATCACAACATCACATTGGTGGTCAAGAAGAAGAAGAAGAGGAGGAGGAGGAGAAGGAGGAGGGGAGTAGGACATTCCTGCCAGAAGACAATACCCCATATAGGCCAAAGCAGCACATTGTATGGGAGTTTTTTTCCATCCCAGAGGGCAAGAAGAAAGTGAATGCGCCAAAGATGATTTGCCAAATCTATGGCTCTGAACTTTCAAGGGGGAACCCTAATAAGAAATATTCATTTGGCAATAACACCATGATTCGGCACACGCAGCGCAAGCATCCCAACAACTATGCTGCGGCAGAGGTGAGAGAACTGGCCAGTAACCCTCCCCAATCTTCACCCAGCACCTCCAAAAGAAAGCAACACACTCCATTGGGACCAGAGACAAGGGAGATGGTCCCAAACATACAACCACAGTTTGGTGAATTCAAGATCACTTGTATTTTTTGTGGTAAGACCATCACCTATGGTGAGCTGAGCATAAAGCATAAAGCTCATCAACCGTGCTGGTGACAACCACAATTGCCCCAAAAAAACATAATTTTTTCCTTATTTTTCTTTGCTCCAGCTGAGCCGTTTACAATTCCCTGTTTTTTGTTTCTCCCCATAAAAATAACCCCAAAAATATAAAATAGTTCATAAAAGCCAAAAAAAGTACAAAATGTTCAAAAAAACATTTAAAAAATATAAAACAACAAAAAGAAGAAAAAAAACAGTTCTTTTTAGAACTACCTCCAATTTATAAAAAAAGGCTACATTTAAAAAGAAAATCTGTCATTCTTTTTTCCCCATGGTACGCTCCACGGTACGCTCCCCGGTGCGCGTACCGGGCTATCCCCCCACGAAAATAAAAAAAAAAAAATATTTTTTTTTGCCCCACGAAGCCCTTTTATGGCCCCCACATCAAACCTATGGGGTCAGGGGGGTCTACCCTGCCCCCTTTTGGTCATTTCCCCCTTTGTTTTTGCCACCTCTTGTATCTCGATCCTACCGAGACACAAGATGGCTGCCACTCCGGACTGTTTGTAATGTTGACAGACACCCGAGAGCTAATCAGCTTTCAGGGAAGGAGCGGGGCGGAGCTGGCCATTTTCTTGGAGAAATTCAGCCAATTCCGTCAATCAACGCTAAAGTTATTCTCAATAGAATGTTGCAGATTTCCTATGGAAACTAGGTCCTAACTATAACTACCTACTGGCAACCGCCAGTAGGTAATATATATATATATTTTTTTGGTGCAATGTGGTCTTGTAACAGGATCGCTCTCCAGCGGGTGCCGGCGTTGGGCCAGACCAATGGCCAAAAAACAATTTTTGGTACAAAGGACGCCGCACACAGCAACTTCAGTTCACAGATTTATTCCAGTGCCCAGTCTAACACCAACGCGTTTCAGCCTGACGGCCTTGCTCAATAAATCTGTGAACTGAAGTTGCTGTGTGCGGCGTCCTTTGTACCAAAAAAAAAGAAAAAAAAAAAAGAAATATATATATATATATATATATATATATATTCCCACATTATAGTTAGTTGGACTCACTACAACTTGCACGTCTGCAATGCACTGCTGATGACGTCACATATTACATCACTCATGACAGTGGTTTTTAAAAAAAAATTGATTGGTTAACTGGCTTATTAAGTGTATCTTAGTGAATACATATATTAGCGAGTAATGTTTAAATATTTAAATATATGCATGAGTGATGTAATATGTGATGTCATCAGCAGTGCATTGCAGACGTGCAAGTTATAGTGAGTCCAACTAACTATAACGTGGGAATTTCAATGGTTTTATGCAAGTAAAATTTCCAGCTAACTATAACTGGTGTGAAACCTATGTTTTTTTCAGTGAATTTCAAAGGTTTTTTAAATGCTAATTCCTAACTATAACTGGTGTGTAACCTATGTTTTTTTCAGTGAATATATATATATATAAAATTTCTATGGCAAAATGAAACCCCTCATTTTGTTCCTTTTCAAATTAAATGTATTAAGTGTTACCACTTTATTCCAATCAAGATGACTTCATGTGTGCCATACTTTTGTCATAAGTAAGACTGTTAGCGTTCTAGTTGTTCTTTAGAACACTCTGGGACATTCTGTCATTGGGCTACAGTTGGGCTACATCTGGCTGATATTTGGGCTACATGTGGGCTCTTTTGTCTCTGGTGGCCATCTTGGGAGACTGCATATCAGAATTTATTTAATGAAATATAAGAGGATTTGAGAAGTCACTCAAAATGTGCCCTAATTTTTCTTTCTTCAGCACTAATCATAATTTCTATGGCAAAATGAACCCCCTCATTTTGTTCCTTTGCAAATTAAATGTTTTAAGTGTTAACACTTTATTCCAATCAAGATGACTTCAGGTGTGCCATACTTTTGTCATAAGTAAGACAGTTAGCGCTCTAGTTGTTCTTTAGAACACTCTGGGACATTCTGTCATTGGGCTATAGTTGGGCTACATCTGGCTGATATTTGGGCTACATTTGTTTTTTTTGTCTCTGGTGGCCATCTTTGGGCTACATTGGGCTACATTGGGCTACATTGGGCTACATTTGGGCTCTAACATATATATAGCCCAATGTAGCCCAATATATATTTTTTCAAAGTTAATTTTCGTAAAAACCACTGGAGCATATATCTTGAGACATAGCAAAGGCACATCGGGGTACCAGTCCCTACAATTTTGCCAAGTTTGGTGGAAATCCATTCAGCCGTTCGGGCTAAAAGTGAGTCCAACCGCCCTATGGAAATTAACATGGGGAAAACACGTTTTGGGAGCCCCGTTTTATCTCGGCCCCTGGTTGACGGATCCCCCCGCAACTTTCAGGGAAGGAGCGGAGCGCAGCGAGGCAAAGTTAAGGAACATTACAGGCAGATCCCTCATTCGACACCAAAGTTATTCCCAATAGAATGTTGCGGATTTCCTATGGAAAACGATCCTAACTATAACTACCTACTGGCGACGGCCAGTAGGTAATTAATATATATATATATATATATATATATATATATATATATATATATATATATGAAGTAAATCGTCAAACAACAAATGCTTCTCACTCGAACAAATTGACAAAGAGCAGACCCATAAATCAGTGCAGAATTAGAGTGCTTTAATTTCACCACGCCTGTCCGCCATAACGCGTTTCGCTTCCCCTGAAGCTTGATCACATGACATGTTGCATTACCACCTCGCCTTCAGGAAGCAGCTCAAGACCTGGCCGTTCGAGCAGTAGCGCCTTGAGACCCTCCGGGTGAGTAGTGCGCTATACAAATGCATTGATTGATTGATTGATTGATTAGGAAAGGACCAGTAATTAAAGTGCAAGTGCAAATCATACAGAGCTCAACAGGCAATAACATAGAAAACATACTATCCTGTAGCAAATGATAACCTCATATTTTTAAGATACATCGGGCTTGTACATACATATTAAATAAATATAAATATAATATCTAAAATGTATGCTTAAAACAGTGTTTCATAAAAATCACATTTTTGATTTTTAAAAAACCAAACCAATATGAATGAAAAATCTGTAAAAAGAGTATTTAAAGCATTACAGCTCTAAACAGTAAAAACATAACTGTATAATACAGTAATACTGTTTACATATGGCTACTTGTGTGGATAAATCAATATACATTGCCATGTTTGATAATAATGCCCAGGTGGGCTGAGACAACATCATCGTCTCTCAACTCTGTCGAAACGCCATTCTAAAGTAACTGGTCCTAAAGGATCAATATGTGCAATAAAGATCAAAAAAGTGCCAATGTGCAAGTGCCAATGTGCAAGTGCAAATGTGTGACAATCTAAAATACATAATCCAAAAAACACCACCCTTTTAAAATCCTGAATATGACCAAAGGCGAAAAATCTTATCATTATACGAATTTCATAATTAATCATCTTGATTGTATTTATACACAGTTACAAAACATAGCCCCTAGATAAAAACACAGTTTGTTACAAGTGAATCCTCAAATCTCTAGCATCTCACAGACAAGTATATAAGTCTTCACTGGCGTTCAGCCCATTTGGATTTTTACTGTCCAGTTCTAAGATATACCGTGTTTCGAGGAGGCGAAGCCTAGCTTCCCTATCCCCTCCTCGTCTTAAAGGCAACACTGTATCTATCACATAGTACTGGAGATGGACTGGATTGGCTTCGTGAGTTATTTTGAAGTGTCTGGCCACCGGATAAGCCTGATCCTTACTTGTTATCGCACTTATGTGCTGGAGTATCCGTTTGTGGGCGGGCAACCTGGTACTACCAACATACCTCAACCCACATGGACACTCAAGCACATAGACCGTGAACTCTGTTTTACACGTTAATCTCCTGGTGATTTCAAGCGGACATTGTTTAAAAGGGCAGTTGTAGCTGGTTTTATTGCACCCATAGCGACAGGCCTTACACTGGGAACACTTCTTAAACCCTTTACTCAGGGCCATCCATGTGCTAGAGATTTGGGGTACTATACTATTTTTGACCAAAGCCTTGGCCATTGAGGGGCACCTCCTAAACGTAAGCAAGGGTTTGTCTGAGACGCTCCGACCAATAACTGGATCTCCTTTAATAAGATTCCAATTGCGATAAAAAATTCTTCTTAGGTCTGAGTGTTGCCTACTGTAAGATAAAATCATGCGTGATTGTATGCTATCATCTTTAGGGATATTTAATTTGCCCTTTGTTTTAGATTTCAATGCTAATTCTCGGGCAAATTCTGGGTCCGAGTAATAGCAGACTCTATGATATCATTAGAATATCCCCTGACTAGAAATCTCAATCTGCTGGCCTCCTGTGCAGCCGCACATTCGGCCTCTGAGCTGCATATCCGCCTGATGCGCAGCATCTCCCCATAGGGAATGCTGTGAATGAGGTGGTGCGGGTGATGACTAGCCGCATGCAAAATCATGTTTCCAGCCGTTGGTTTTATATATAGTTTAGTGGCCAAGATATTATTTTCCACAGAAACCTCCATGTCTAGAAAACAGATTGAGGTAGCATGAATGTTGGATGTAAATTCTAAATTCAGGCTATTGTCGTTAAGTTCCCAGACAAACTCCCTAGCTCCCTCCTCCGTTCCTTTCCAAACAAAAAATAAATCATCAATGTAACGGAGGTATAAATGATATTCTGCTCCATGGTGCCTTTGAGTTGTTGCATGAGGACCTGTTCCTCCCACAGTCCCATGTGTAAACATGTGTAACTGGGGGAGAAACAGGCCCCCATTGCAACTCCCCTTGTTTGTTGGTAAATCTGGTTGTAAAAAAGATTTTTTGTTCCAAGCACATTTGCATCATGGACAGTAATATCTTATTGTGTGTAACAAAGTTCATTGGACGTTTGTCAAGGAAATGCTCAATAGCTCTAAACCCATCACAATGTCTGATAGAAGTATATAGGGCCGATACATCCAAAGTCATCAGGAACATCTCTGGGCTCCACTTCACATGTTCTATATTTTGAATAAAATCAGAAGTGTCCTGAACATATGACATATGACCTCAGACCTCTGACCCAGTCCTTCAAAAAGTAGTCACTGTATTTAGACACATTCTCGAATGAGCTATTTATAGCTGAGATAATGGGTCTCCCGGGGGGTTTGTTGGAATCTTTATGAATTTTGTGGATCAGATAAAAAGTAGGGCTAACCGGATATTCTATTTTTTTTAAACGAAACTCATCCTCCAATATCAATCCCCCACTTCTCCAAGCCTGGAGTTTTCCATGCTGATCCATCCACGTGGCCTTGACAATCTGAATATTGCTTTTCTTGTAGCATAATGTATTTGCCAATTGTGATTCAGCTTCAGCCAAGTAAAGATGATGCGGCCATAAAACTATATTTCCACCCTTGTCTGCTTGTCGGACAATGATGTTACAATCCAACTCTAGCTTGCCAACCAGCTGTGTATAGCACCGATTTTGGTTGCTGATTGCATATCTCTTTTTGTTGGTGGAAATATATAATTTTTAAGGTCCTGTATAACTAGGTTCTGGTACACATCTATATTGTTGTGTACCATCACTGGCTGAAAAAATGATTTTGGCTTGAATGGAGTTACACATTTGCTTGTTGCATCAAACATCATGCTTTCTGCCACGTTATCACCATTCCCCTGTTCATTTTGCAATGACCAAATCTCCTCAAATGCTTCTCGAGCCCCCACAGTTGAAATTTGCTCAGTTTCAATTTTCTAATGAATCTGAAAGTGTCCATTTGTGTGTCCGCATAATTGAAGTTACAGGGGGGACAATATGATAGTCCTAAGCCTGGGACTGTTTCCTCTCCTGGAGTTAACCTCAAATCTGTTAGATTAATTATTGCGGTGGGGTTAGTAACTGGGCCCCAGAGCGGTTTTGAAATCGGTTCCAGCGTCCCCTTGCAGGTTTCTTTCTCCTGATTCCACCTTCTTTTGCTCCTTCTGCGCCTTTGACTGCGCTTATTTTTCTTTGATTTGGTTTCCAGCCAGCACCCAGGGACGCAAGCTATCTCTCCGATCCTGGCAGAGGCAATTTACTTCTTCTGCCAGGGATAGTTTGATAAACCCCAACTGTTGAGGTGAAGCCGCATCTCCTTCAGGGTCACTTTCAGCTGCTGAGCTAAGATATGATGCTGACGTGGATATTGCCGTCCTTTCTCTTGTAGTTCTTTGATGTGGATTGTTAGTTCTTGCTTTAACCGCATCATAAAGGCGAGCGAAAGTAAAAACTTTCCCATTGAGGTAGTCAATACGGTCTCTCTCAAATTTGAAAGTCTTTCTTTTCTTAATGACTTCCTCAGCCTTTTTTAGTCTAGCAGTGCTCGACAAATACGACAACCAGGTGGCCGGGCTTCCCTGGAAGTCCCTATGAGGTGCCATTCGCCTCCCGGATCCCAGCGAGGGCTCCAGGAGGTCGGGTACTTTCGCGCTTTGGGTCTCCTCTGTCACCTCGCGTGCACAGTTTACAAGAAAGGGGGGTAATTTTCCTCCGGATTATTAGGGACAGGGTACGCCCGGACACCCCTCCAAGGCTGGTGGTTCTCTGCCAGGGGGAGCAGATGGGCTATGCCTGGGTAACAACTCCCTAGGCCACCCGGGGCTTCCTTCCTCGAGGCCGACGGCATGTCAAATTGCCCAGGACGGGCTCCATGGCTCTTGGGCAGTCGTCCCCCGGGCGCCCGGGGCTCCATCCAGGCCGACGGCATGGAAAAGTGCCCAGGACGGGCTCCATGCGTCCCGGGCATTCGTCCCCCGGGCGTCCGGGGCTCCATCCAGGCTGACGGCATGGCAGAGTGCCCGGGTCGGGCTCCATGATTTTCAGGGTGGTCCTCCCCTGGGTGTCGGGGCGCTCCAGGCCGACGGCATGGAAAAGTGCCCAGGACGGGCTCCATGCGTCCCGAGCATTCGTCCCCCGGGCGTCCGGGGCTCCATCCAGGCTGACGGCAAGGCAGAGTGCCCGGTTCGGGCTCCAAGGTTTTTAGGGTGGTCCTCCCCTGGGTGTCGGGGCGCTCCAGGCCGACGGGATGGAAAAGTGCCCAGAACGGGCTCCATGCGTCCCGGCCATTCGTTCCCCGGGCGTCCGGGGCTCCATCCAGGCTGATGGCATGGCAGAGTGCACGGGTCGGGCTCCATGGTTTTCAGGGTGGTCCTCCCCTGGGTGTCGGGGGGGCTCCAGGCCGACGGCATGGAAAAGTGCCCAGGACGGGCTCCATGCGTCCCGGGCATTCGTCCCCCGGGCGTCCGGGGCTCCATCCAGGCTGACGGCATGGCAGAGTGCCTGGGTCGGGCTCCATGGTTTTCAGGGTGGTCCTCCCCTGGGTGTCGGGGCGCTCCAGGCCAATGGCATGGAAAGTGCCCAGGACGGGCTCCATGCGTACCGGGCATTCGTCCCCCAGGCGTCCGGGGCTCCATCCAGGCTGACGGCATGGCAGAGTGCCCGGGTCGGGCTCCATGGTTTTCAGGGTGGTCCTCCCCTTGGTGTCGGGGGGCTCCAGGCCGATGGCTCCATGCGTCCCGGGCATTCGTCCCCCGGGCGTCCGGGCCTGAGAGCTCCAGTGGTCCTCACTGTGCCTGATGCCCAGCCGGGGTCCCCGAGCCCTGCCCGGCGTGACCAGGCAGAAGCCCTACCGCGAAGGCTCTGGGTGGGAAGCAGGGAGTCCTTTCGATTCCGGTCATCTGGTCGCCCGCAACACTTTCCTATGGGGCGACTAGATGGCCGGGCTTCCCTGGAAGTCCCGAAGAGGTGCCATTCACCTCCCGGATCCCAGCCAGGGCTCCAGGAGGTTGGGCACGTTCGCGCCCAGGGTCCCCTGAGCCTCGCGGTGCGCACTTGTTCCCAGAAAGAGTGTAGCCTTCCTCCGGATTACTAGGGACAAGGTACTCTGGGACCCCTCACGACCTAGCGGTCCTCAGCTGGCAGCTGGATGGGCCAGGATGCCGCTCCAGCCCCGAGTCCGTCCCTGGCCCTGCCGCGTGGTAGGAAGCCTCGGATGGGGTTCGGGAGGGCCCACGGAAGGCTTCCCTGCGCCTCCGTACCTGGGAGCCCCAGCTGGGTCCAGGGGCCCCGCTGTGCCCCGGGTGGGGTTCTCTGGCCCAGGGTCCTGTCCCCCGGCCTGCCGTGCTGCCAAAGGCCTGGGACGGGGTTCCGTGGTGCCCGGGGAGCTCCCCCGTGCTTGGCTGGGTTCAGGAGCTCCGTCAGGGGCCCCTAAGGGCCCCGGTGAGGTTGGCCTCCCCACCCGGGGCTCTGTCCTGGGTCCTGCCGTGCGGCAGGGTGCCCAGGACGGTGTCCGGCAGGCCCGGGGCAGGCTTCCCCTGCGCCTCCGTGCCTGGGAGCCCCGGCTGGGTCCAGGGGCCCCGCCGGGCCCCCGGTCGGGTGCTCGGGCCCTGGGCCCTGTCCCCCTGCCTGCTGCACTCCCCAGCATGGCTAGGATTCGGAAGGTGGGACCAGACCCGGGGCTTGAGCTCCGGCTGGCCTGCCCCGGGGTGCGCAAGCCCCCGTCCCGCAGGCCACCAGAGGGTCCGGGTGCTGGGGATGGGGCTCCACCAGTGCCCGGGGAGGCTCTCCCCAGACTGGCTAGGGTTCGGAAGGTGGGACCGGGCCCGGGGCTTGAGCTCCGGCCGGCCGGCCCCGGGGTGCGCAAGCCCCCCATCCCGCAGGCCACCAGAGGGTCCGGACGCTGGGGACGGGGCTCCACCCGTGCCCGGGGAGGCTCTCCCCAGCCTGGCTAGGGTTCGGAAGGTGGGACCGGACCCGGGGCTTGAGCTCCGGCCGGCCGGCCCCGGGTGCGCAAGCCCCCATCCCGCAGGCCACCAGAGGGTCCGGGTGCTGGGGATGGGGCTCCACCGGGGCCCGGGGAGGCTCTCCCCAGCCTGGCTAGGGTTTGGAAGCTGGGACCTGGCCCGGGGCTTGAACTCTGTCCGGCAGGTCCCGGGGTGCTGGAGCCCCCGTCCTGCAAGCCAGCCGAGGTTCCGGGCGCTGGGGTCCATCGGGGCCTGCAGAGGCTCTCCCTGGCCTGGGTAGGGTTTGGAAGCTAAGCCCCAAGCCCGCCAAGAGCAGGACGCCGTTTAGGCCCCGGTCGAGCGGGCGAGTGGATTTGTCGAGCCCTGTCTAGCCATCATGTCTTCCCTTAGTTTTCTTACTTTCTAATTTCCCAATTTCCACTTCAAGTGTCTCTATTTCAATTTCAATTTTCGCCCGATCACTTTCGGCATATTTAATCAATATAGCCATCAATGTACTGGAGGATTCAAGGTTTGATTCGGCCCATTCGGTCAACATTGCCGGGTCAGGTTTATCATAACTGGGAGCCAAGGTAATTCGTAGCCCCATAGGCACTCTCCCAACCTGAAGATATCGGGACAAGGACCGGTGCTCCCAACACTGGGACTGTTCAGAGCGCATTCAATTTTCCAACTTCTTGAACAAATCCCGAGTGGTGAGATTGCCAGTAACTGCGCTTGTATAGACTGCGGATGATGGTCCCCCCGCCGGGGAATCCAAGAACATAGTCTCTGCCGCCGCCTCACGGTCTCGCAACACGTTTGCTGACATTTCGGCAATTTCGGCTTTAAGCAGTAATGGCTCTGCACTCTAATAAACGGTCTCTAACATGCTGCAAGTTTCTACTGTCAGACTGCCGTGCACACTCCTTACCGACAACTCCGTGAGGATCCTGCCTCAGCCAGACTACCGGCGCTTCGTCCTGTCAGCCGACACAGAACACGCCGGCTTCGGCACACGGGCAGGTCAGTCAGCGGCGTCCGGAGGCTCCTGCGGCTTGCTCCTTGCTGGAGTCTGTATTTCCTGTTCCGGGTAACCAGAAAAGACGATGCTTCCTGCCGCGCTGCCCAAAACACCAGGAGGGGTTCTGCTCGTACCTTGGAAGCTCTTCGGTAAGCAAATCTGAAGTAAATCGTCAAACAACAAATGCTTCTCACTCGAATAAATTGACTAAGAGCAGACCCATAAATCAGTGTAGAATTACAGTGCTTTAATTTCACCAAGCCTGTCCGCCATAACGCATTTCGCTTTCCCTGGAGCTTGATCACATGACATGTTGCGTTAGGAAAGGACCAGTATTTAAATGACAAGTGCAAATCATACAGAGCTTAACAGGCAATAACATAGAAAACATACTATCCTGTAGCAAATGATGACCTCATATTTTTAAGATACATTGGGCTTGTACATACATATTAAATAAATAATAATATAATATCTAACATTTATGCTTAAAACAGCGTTTTATAAAAATCACATTTTTGATTTTTAAAAAACCAATATGAATGGAAAATCTGTAAAAAGAGTATTTAAAGCAGTACAGCCCTAAACAGTAACATATAACTGCATAATACAGTAATACTGTTTACATATGGCTACTTGTGTGGATAAATCAATATACATTGCCATATATATATATATATATATATATATATATATATATATATATATATATATATATATTACCTACTGGCGATAGCCAGTAGGTATATATAGTTAGGATTTTTTCTCTATGGGATTTCTGAAAATTCTATGTCTAATAACTTTGGCGTTTATGGGCGGAATTGGCTGAAATTTTCAGGAAAATGGCACATTTTGTTTCGGAGCAGCCGCTAAAAATTTGGGGGGGTTTCGTCAAGGGGGGCCGAGAAAAAAGGGGGGTCCCAAAACGCGTTTTTCCCATTCATTTTTCCATAGGGCGGTTGGACTCACTTTTAGCTCGAACGGCTGAATGGATTTACATGAAACTTGGCAAAATTGTAGATATGGTTTGCCCGACGTGCCTTTGCTATGTCTCAATATATGTGCTCCAGTGGATTTTGAGAAATTAACGTTTAAAAAAATATATATATCTGTGACAGCGCTCCGGTTAGCGCCCCGGTTCGCGTACCGGACGCGTCACGGAACTTCGCGAAGCGAAGCTGATTGGCTCTCCGGTGTCTGTCAACATTCTAAACAGTCCGGAGCGGCCGCCATCTTGTCTCTCGGTAGGATCGAGAGACAAGATGTGGTGAAAAACGAAGGGGGAAATGAAGGAAAGGGGGCAAGGTAGACCCCTCCTGACCCCCTAGGATTGATGAGGGGGATATTAAAGTGCCCCGCGGGGCAAAAAATAAAAAAAAATATTTGTTGGCGATTTTTTGCCGTAGAGGCGCGTCCCGGTACGCGAACCGGGCAGCTCACCGGGCAGCTAACCGGGCAGCTAACCGGCAGCGTAACGGGAGTCTGAGGAGAAGCTGATTGGCTGTCAACATTGTAAACAGTCCTGAGAGGCCACCATCTTGTCTCTCGGTAGGTTCGAGAGACAAGATGTGGTGAAAAACGAAGGGGGAAATGAAGGAAAGGGGGCAAGGTAAACCCCTCCTGACCCCCTAGGATTGATGAGGGGGATATTAAAGTCCCCCGCGGGGCAAAAAATAAAAAAAATAAAATTTGCCATTTTTCGCGGTAGAGGCGCTTCCCGGTACGCGAACCGGGCAGCTAACCGGCAGCGTAACGGGAGTCCGCCATCTTGTGTTTTTGGAGCGTCCGGTTCGCGTACCGGGTAGCGTCCCGGTAAGCGTAACAAGGGGAAAACCAAGAGAAACAGTAAAAAAAAATTTAAGGGAATAGATTTCCAGCAAACTTGGCAAAATTGTAGGGACTGTTTGTTTGATGTGCCTTTGCAAGGCCTCAAGATATGTGCAGGTGTGGATTTTGTCTAATTAAGGTTAAAAAAATATATATATCTGTAAGCGCGCTCCGGCGCGCTTACGTTACGGGTTTTGTTTGCGCTGCAGAGCCGATACGTCACGGTTATGCGACGCGTCATGAGGCGTCTCACGTGGCTACGTGATACGTCACGTAATAAAGAATATATTTTACAGCTATAGATATTAGCTTTTAAAAAACCAATGAAATTCACTGAAAAAAACATAGGTTATAGACCATATATAGTTAGGAATTGCATTTACAAAACCTTGAAAATTCACTGAAAAAACCATAGGTTAGAGACCACATATAGTTAGCTGGACATTTTATTGACATAAAACCAATGAAATTCCATATATAGTTAGTTGCACTAACTATATATCGCGCACCCGCAATCCACTGCTGATGATGTCACATATTACATCATTCACGACATGGTCAGTGACATCACTGATGACATCACTGATGACATCTCAAATGACATCACTGATGACATCTCAAATGACATCACTGATGACATCACTGATGACATCTCAAATGACATCACTGATGATATCACTGATCACATCTCATTTGACATCATTGATCACATCACTGATGACATCATTCATGTGCTCTAATATAACCTTAGATACACTCAGTGTATACAGACACTCACACACTGTCACTCATCCATGGAGTTACTCACACACCTAGTCAGTCATGCAAAGAATCAATCTCACCTCCATTTCCTCAACTATACAGTTATACACACCTTACTTATTCAAACATATACTAACACATATTTACTCTCTTATACAATCCCTGATACAAGTTCACAATGATCCATACAGCCACTCACACATTCACTGGCTCTCATGCACAGTTATTTATATATGCCAACTCTCACATGTACTGTGTTTTACATATGTACTTACTATGACATGTAGCATTGAGATATCCATTCACTCATCAATACACTCATGCACACAGTCAACCGCCCATGTAGCTGTTTCCACATGCTCTCTTGAACTCATACACCTAGTGAATCAACTGCTCACACATCTATGCACAGAGTCACACACCTCCCAGCCACCCCCACACACACTCAATCTCCCATACAAATACTTGGGCAACCAATCAATAACACATATAGCCTCTCGTATAGCTAATGATCAACACATGCAGCAGTTTACACCACAACAGACATACTGATGCACACATTCAGACAGTTTAGTCACTAACCCATGCATTTAGTACGACACATTTATTCACTCACTCATACAGTCAGTCACGCACCTACTAAATCCTTCATCCAGACACTTATACATCCACTCATTCTTCAATATGTAAAACATATTTAAACTTTACAGAAACACACAGTCACTGGATGATGTCATCAGTGATGTCATTTGAGATGTCATCAGTGATGTCATCAGTGATGTCATTTGAGATGTCATCAGTGATGTCATTTGAGATTTCATCAGTAATGTCATCAGTGATGTCACTGACCAAGTCATGAATGATGTAATATGTGACATCATCAGCAGTGGATTGCGGGTGCGCGATATATAGTTAGTGCAACTAACTATATATGGAATTTCATTGGTTTTATGTCAATAAAATGTCCAGCTAACTATATATGGTCTCTAACCTATGGTTTTTTCAGTGAATATATATATATATACATATATATTCACTGAAAAAACCATAGGTTTCACACCAGTTATAGTTAGCTGGAAATTTTACTTGCATAAAACCATTGAAATGCCCACGCTATAGTTAGTTGGACTCACTATAACTTGCGCGTGCAATGCACTGCTGATGACGTCACACATATTACATCACTCATGACATGGTCAGTGACATCACTCATGACATCACTGATGACACCATCCAGTGAATGTGTGTCTTTTTGAAAAATAAATATTAGTGAGTAATGTTTAAATATTTAAATATATTAATTAGTGTTTCACTTTGTGTATAAGTGGCTGCATGGGTTGGTGAGTAGGTACATGTGTATGTATATAGGTTATTAGATGTTTTTCTTAGTATCAGTATGAGTGTTTGTATGGTTTGGTGGAGGTATTACTTAGCACATAGATGCTTGAATGACTGACTCTCTCTTTGTATGTGTTTTGAAGACAGCATATGTGCAGGACTGTATATGTGGATGACTGTGTATATGTGTGTTACTGAGTGAATGAGTGTCTCACTAGTTTCTTTATCAGTAACTACATCTGTTTTAATCTAGTGTATGTGAATATTGATGTATATAAGTGAGTATATCTGAGAGTAAGTAATTGTAAGAGTTCCTATTTAAATTAGTATGTGTTTCTATAAGTGATTGTTTAAGAGAGTAAGTATGTGCAAGTTTCCTTAGAAGTAAAGTGGTAGTGTGTGTATAGCTGTATATGCAAATAAATGGATGTTCAATAGTTTATTTGCATGTGTGAGTAACTTTTGGATGACTGTCAGTGTGTAACAGGATGTATAGGTGTATCACTACATATGATGAGTGAGTATATGTATGAGTGACTATATGGAACTGTTGGTGAATGAGTGCATGTGTATATAGATGGTGGAATTATTGAATTGGTTGTTGTAACTGGTATCTCCATTTTTTTGAAAATTTTAGTTTCTATTTTTGAATATGTGTTTCAAGGGTTACATTACAGTGAAAGGAGCTCTGTCACTCTGTCACAAGGATGGTGTCATCAGTGATGTCATGAGTGATGTCATTGACCATGTCATGAGTGATGTAATATGTGACGTTATCAGCAGTGCATTGCACGCGCAAGTTATAGTGAGTCCAACTAACTATAACGTGGGAATTTCAATGGTTTTATGCGAGTAAAATTTCCAGCTAACTATAACTGGTGTGAAACCTATGGTTTTTTCAGTGAATTTAATAGGTTTTTTTAATGCTAATTCCTATCTATAACTGATGTGAAACCTATGGTTTTTTCAGTGAATTTCAATGGTTTTTTAATAGCAAATCTCTATAGGTATGAAAAGTAATATTTTTTATAACTAATTTTATATTGTATAAATATGTAATTTTTTTAATTAATTTTTTTATTTTTTTGCCCCGGGGCGCGTACCAGTGAACGCATGGGTAAGCCCAATGTGGGCCATAAGTGTGGAGAAGTGTGGCTCACTGGTTAGAGGCGGCAGACCTGTAAGCAGAGAACGGCCCGGGACCAGGGTTCGATTCCCGACGCGGCAGGGTCGTGGACCAGGGTCAGCGGACTCGATAATTCTCGCCTCGGTGCCTACTCTAGTCAGAGACCACACGCGGCAACTCTGGGCATCAGCTTGCCTCATCTTCACAACGGCCCCCCCAGATCGCCGGGGATGCTTGGTCGCACCTTAGAGATACCCATCTGGGACCATCTCTCAGGGTGAGCCAGGACGGGTTCCCCAGCGGTCAAAGCGTGGAGATACTCCTCCGGGAGTCGATTCCTAGCGCTATATAAACCCACAATTAAATTAAATTAAATGTTATGGCGCACCCCGGGGCGCATACCGGGGAGCGTCCCGTTAGCGCTATTCCCGCGAACGAAAACAACATCGTGACGTTTTGCGTAGCCGCGTGATGCGTCATATGACGCACTGCGTAAGCACACCCGGAAGCATGCGATCGCATACGATCGCGCAATGTCTCGAATCGCTTACGCCACGCGCCCCGCGGCGCGTAGCATAAGCGCGTCGGGTCATGTGATCTGAAAATAGCACTTTTCATTGGTGCAGATCAGTTTTGGTTTCCAAATGATGAAAACCTGGATCATGTGACTTGAAAATAACACTTTTCATTGGTCCAGAACAGTTTTGTTTTCCAAATGATGAAAGCCCCCACCTTTTTTCCTTATTCTGACTTTGTCCTTTGACTGAGGAAGACCTGTTTCGAGTTCTAGCTCTACTCTTTACTAGTATAAAATGGCTACAGTAGCAGCAACAGCTGGAGCATCTGCCCCACCACCACCACCACCACCACCATCTAAAAGACCACCAGAAGATTACATTGGTGGTCAAGAGGAAGAGGAGGAGGATGATGAAGATGAGGCACAGACAAGGCAGTTCCTGCCTGAAGATAAACAGCCCTACAAACCTAAAGAGCACTTTATATGGGAGTTCTACAAAATCCCAAGGGGTTTTAAAAAAGTCAACGCTGCAAAGGTGACTTGTTTAATTTGTGGTGCTGAGCTATCCAGGGGGAACCCTAACAAAAAGTATTCCTTCGGGAATCATACCATGATTCGCCACATGATGCGTTTGCATCCAAACAATTATTCTAATGCAGAGTTAATGGACCTCTGCAGTAAGCTACCCCCATCAACGTCTAGACCCTCAACATCAAAATAACCCACTCCATCGGGTCCGGGGGCAAGAGACACATTGGCTACTATTCAACCTAAGTTTGCCGATTACAAAATCGTGTGCAAATATTGTAACAAGACACTTTGCTATGGTGAGCAAAGTATCGAACTTATCATGGTTGCTGATGATAACCATAAGTGTCCAAGAAAACCCTAATTTTTCCTGATTTGTTTTTTTTGCTCCAGTTGAGCCATTTACTATTCCCTGTTTTTTGTTTCTCCCCATAAAAAATACGAAAAAAATATAAAAGTGTTCAGAAAAGCCAAAAAAAGTACAAAATGTTCAAAAAAACATTAAAAAAAATATAAAACAACAAAAAGAAGAGAAAAAACAGTTCTTTTTAGAACTACCTTTACTTTATAAAAATAAACCTATATTTTTAAAGAATCTCTGTCAATCTTTTTTCTGCAGGGTACGCGTACCGGTACGTGCACCGGGGCGCGCACCGAGGCGCACACCAAAAAAAAAGAAAAAAAAAATTTATGAAGGAGTTAGCATGAGGGAAGAACACAAAGAGAGTAATGTTAAGAGAAAGAGAGCTAGAGGGAGAAACACAGAGGGATTGTTTATTAAATAGTAAAAAACAGAGAAGGTGTAATAGGGTGAAAGTGAGAAAAGGAAAATGAACAAGGGAGCGAAAGAAGGGAAGAGAGAGGAAGAAGACTAAAGTAGAGATAGTGAGAGAATGTGAGTGGGTGTTGAAAGAAAAAGAAAGGACAGTAAAAAATGGGGAATGAAGGGTAGTGACGGATCCGGGATAAATGAACAACGGTGAGAGAGGGTAAGAAAAGAGCAGTGAGTATAAGTAAAGAGGGGTGAAAGAGGGTGAAAAATTGAATTAGGATAACACATGGGGAGTGATAAAGAGAAAGGACAGAGACAGTAAAGGAAACAGTGCCTGAATGGGTCTGAGTGACACAGCAAAGAAAGGTAAGTAATGCAGCATGTGTGACTTATAGGGAGTCAGTGGGTGTAGGTCGGGGTGTGGGTGTGTAAGGTGTGTCTGTGGGTGTGGGTGTGTGGGGTATTTCGGTGTGGGTGGAGGTGAGGGTGTGTGAGATATGTGTGAGGGGTGTATGGGTGTGGGGGGTATGTGTGTGGGATGTATGTGTTTGTATGGAATGTGTGTGTGTGTGAGAGTAGTGTGTGGGGGGGAGGTGTGTGTATGTATGAGGTGTGTGCGGGGTGTGTATGTGGGGTGCATGTCAGAGGTGTGTGTATGTGTTGGGAGGGGGATGAGGTGTGTGAGTAGGAGTGAAGTAAATAATTAAGAAAAACAGAATGAGTGAAGAAGCAAAGGAAGGGAACAGAGGGTAAGTGAAGTAAAGAATAGGGACTGAAAGAAGTTGAATATGAGAGGGGAAATCGGGAAAGGGGAGTAAACATGGAGAATAAGAATAAGTGAGGGAAGCAGAGTAAAGAAACAGGAGTGAGGTTGGTTGAGAAAATATTAGTGAGCTTAAAGCAAAGGGTGATGACAAACTACATTTTTTTAGTCACACTTACCATATAATAAATGTAACTGTAATTACATTTTTTTACTACACTTTGTATCTGTGAAAGAGAGAAGAAAAAATAAGTTATAATTAGTAAAATATGTATTTTAAATTAAAAGATACAAATGAAGAGGTTAAAAATCATAACAGTGTATTTAGAAATAAAGTAAGAGTGAAGGACATAGAAAGGGAAATAAAGTAAGGTAGAATGTGAAAAAGAGAGAAAAAGAAATAGAAGGAGAGCAAATTACTAAGAGTAAGGCAGATAGATTCACTGACAGAGAGGAAGAGAAGAACAGAGAAATGAACTGAAGGTAAGAAAGATACTAAAACATTGTGAGTTAGTAAAACTAAGTCAGGAAACAGTAGTAAGTACAAAAAATAAGGACAGAGATGGAAAAAAGTCTAATTAAGGATGCATTTAGAAGAATGAGGAATAGAAGATAACTGAGAGTAAGTGAAGAATAGTCATAGAGTGAAGGGATGAAGAGAGAGAGGATAATATACAATGATTGAGGGAAATGGAGTGAGGAAGTTAGTACACAGACACACTAAGAGAAAAACTGAGTGAGGTGGAGTACAATGAGTGAGCGAAGGAAATGAGTAAGGGAGCAAAAAAAGGAAACAGAGGAGAAGATGACTAAAACAGTGGTACTGAGAGAAAATAATTTGGTGATGAAAGTAAAGAGAAGGACATTGAAAGAAAGGAAATGAGGCATACTAATGGAACCAGAGTAAAAGAAATAGGATGAAGAACGATGACAGAGGAGCAGTGAAGTTGTTGTAAAAGAAATGATGGAAGGTAGATACACACAAGTGAACATAACACAAGGAGAGTGAGGCACTGAGGACATAGAAGTAGTGAACGAAAAATAGGGAGAAGAGGTCAAAAGAAAAGAGCAAACAAAGATAAGCGAGGGAGAGTGGGTGATTTATAGTGATAGAGTGCGACAATACTGCTGAGTGAGTAAAGAGGAATTACTAAAAGAGCAAAGTAGGAAAATACGGAAAAGGGAAGTAAAGCAGAGAGACTGAAAGCTGAAAAGTTATGCAAGGGAGAGAGGGGATGCAGACAGTTGAAATGAGAATGAGGGGTTGTGAAAGAAGTGGAGAAAAAGAACGGGGTTGAAAGAGAGTGAAAGAAAGACATTATAAGTGAGTAAAAAGAGCTGAAAGAGGGTGGAAAAAGAAAAGTGAGTGTGAGACAATGGGAATATAATTTAAATCACAGAATACAAACTATAGATTAACTTGTACAACATGTTACATAGTTTATTTTTGCTGTTCTCAGAATATATTGAATTTCACTTAAAAAGTGAGTACAAACTACTCATCATATTACAGCGGGGAAAAAAACCACAATCAAAAAGATTGTGTTTTAAAAAAAACCATCTAAAGTTATAAATAACAAGTGTACACTAATCTTTGATTCACTTACTTTTCCTTTAGGCCAAATAGTATATCATGAAGTTCCTTTTCGTTGGAAAATACTTTGCAGTTCTATAAAAATTCCATTTCATCGACTTTCTAGAAGACAACCTTGAAGAACATCTGAAATATTTTCATTATTTTCATATACTCCTTCTGTTCAGTCATAACTCTTTGCTCATTCCTTCACCATTCCTTAAGGCCAAATAGTGTCAGATGTATCATTAAATTTTCAAATTAATTAAAACAAACTCTAAAATTACCGTTTTTCCGACGTTCTGAAAGAAAGGCTCAAACAACATTTTCATAATATTTAAATTTATCTAATTCCATCTCTGACTTACTCATGTTCATCATTTCCAATAATACTGATATCACTTCCTATAAGATCCACTTACAGTACCTATATGACAAATCAATTATTTATATTATCTTGATCACTTTTACTCAGAATATAATTTTAAATAGCAAACTAACCTTTATTAACTGCTCCCGTCTTCATAGGCCAATTACCTTTACTTACATTTCGGTTCTAAAAACACTAGATATGAATTTTTTAAGTCAAAAGGCAAACGTTGTTTAAAAGTCAAATGAGTGTCATTACAAAGGGCCCAACCATTACAACTTTTTAAATAACATGTGTAATGCCCTGATGTTGTTGAAGGACCGTCATGATAAATAATAGCTTTAGTTCCAAACGTTCTTCCTGAAATTGATAACTGAGAAGCCACAACATTTTTAATAGAAGTTGTCAATTTCGTTCCATCAGCTCTACATCGTTGGAACATTAAAATGACATAGTGACCATAACTTTGTAGAAATAATGTGGACAGCATTGTAGACTTACATTGGGTACACACCATATTGTGATCAGCTGCTTTAACTAGATTATTGAAAGACACTGATTTGCAGTCTGGTAAAGTCAAATGTATAAATCTTTCAGTGTCTATTCTAGTAGTACTTGATAAAGTACAGTTATCACAGTCATGTTGCCATTGATAAGAAAGGTTAAAAAGATTTTTTATATCTACTCCTTCATCTTCCAATACATCAAACATATACATTAAAAATTCCTGACAATCCTGCTGAATTATCTGTGAAAATTGATTTTGACCAGAACATATGTCTAGAAGATTTCTAATTTCTGAAACACTTTCTATTTTTGCTCTATCAGTGCTACATTTCTCTAACACAGAATTCAATAAACAGCAGAATGTTTGATCCCGATTTTCAACAATCTGTTCTTGTAAATTTTGAAGAAAAAAAACAACATTAACTACTACATTAGCATAGCAGTTGACACCAGAACTGTTTTCAAACTGAAATCCAACAACATCTTCAACAGAATCCTTTTTCTTTCTGCTTACAATTACAGTTTTATCTACTTTTTGTCTTTTTGCTAGTACCTCACTGCAATTAATCTCATTTCTTCTTTTTCGGCCTACCACACATTTTTCAAACAGAGGATATTGAGGCAAATGTGGAGCATACTCTCTTCTTAACCTATTGTATTCTTTAACACAATCTAGATCAGCACAAATCTTTGTTTCATCACACTCAATCAAGTACAATCCTGATAAAGTTCTGACTCGTGATAATGCCACATATGCCATACCCTCTTTAAACACAGAACTTCCAATGTTCACCAAAGCACTATCTACACTTAAACCTTGAGATTTATGAATTGTCACTGCATATGCCAAACAAACAGGAAACTGTTTTCGGCGAACATATAAGTCTTTCAGAAGCAAAAATCTAGCTGAACAACGACAAATTTGTTCTATTTCGTCAATGCCATCAAATTTAATTTTTAAAATTTCAATTCCATCTCTATTTTTGTAATTCACAAAACCAACAACATGAGCCATTGCTCCATTTACCAGACCTCTTTCAACATTTAAATTCCTTCTCAAAATGATACGACAATTTAAACACACATTCAGAGTCTTTTTAAAACCAGCAGTTTTAGATATAGTCTTCTCTAATGAATCCAATTTTGATTTCAAATTTTCTGACAAAATAATTGTTGCTCCCATATGCTCTATTTTATCTATAGCTTCCAGTTTCACTATCTCTTCATTTTTTAACTTTAACATTTTGTTGTTGAACATGGAACATTCTTTCAGAGTAGGCATCAAACATATGCCAGATTTCTTCTCGTTAATTTTCTTAAAAATATTCTCTGGAAAATGTTTGCATTTGGGTACAAATTTGAAATTAACCGTCCATGTAAAGCTTCTTTCCCATGCTGACTTATTTTTCTGATTCTTACATCTTGTAGAATATTTTTATAATCTTCATCCTTTGCCTGCCGCATATTTTGGAGTAGTTCTGCATATTTGAAATGTAACCATATATTAACGTTTCCAATGCTTCCTATGCACTTCCTGGTATCTTCATGCGTGACCATTTTAAATACTGGTTGACCTTTCACTGGAGTCAACTGCAGTAGATCTCCAAAAACAATAATGTGTTTTCCTCCAAATAAGACATCATAGTCTGTTCTAAGAATTTCTTGCATTCTCAAATGCACAAAAGCAAGCATTAGATTTGAGACCATTCTTACTTCATCAATGATAAGAAGTTTCATTTTCTTCAAGACTCTGGAAACTTCAGAACACGCATCTCCAGATAGCTTATGGTATTGCAAATTGTTATCATGCTCCACTGGCAGCATCAGTAAACAATGTAAAGTAATCCCTTTAATATTATGTGCTGCCAGCCCAGTTGGAGCGGTAACAACACAAGACAGCGGTGATTCAGTCCTTTTCTGCAGATAAGTTGCAATTGCTTTAATCAGAAAACTTTTTCCAGTTCCCGCTTCTCCACTCACGTACAGTCGGATAGGCTTAAATGATGTACATGAGCACTCTTTCTTCTCATGACTCAATCCATGTTCAACCTGTTCTGTGACTTCGTCATATATCTGTTTCTGCTCAAGGTTTAATTGTTTCACCAAATCTTGTAAATTAATTACATCCTCTTGAGCTTGCTCCATAGCTCTTTCTACCTCATCCATGGCAGTGGCAGCTTCATTTTGGATAATTGGTCCTCCTAGTGGATCCTGACTCAATGAAGCAGAACTCTGACTGTCTCTCGCAATCTCTGCAGCAATTGTTGCTTCTTGCTCTATTTCTTCATTTAACATTTGCAGATAATTTGGAAAAACAGGACATTCTATGGTATCCTTGGTTGCATTAAAAGAGTCTTCATAACAGAGAAAATCTCCAAGTAGTTCCTCTTCTGTACGCCATGGTTTAAAGAGTTGCAAAAGAGCCAAATAGGAAATTTTTCTTTTGTCTGGATTTTCACAACTCACTTTTCGATGATTAATTAAATGACCTTTTCTCTGTTTCACTAAACATCCTTCACATCCAATGACAGCATATATTCCATTATTGATATCTTCTCTGATGTTCCTCTTATAAGTATATCTTTGCAGAACTTCATACAGACAAGCGTTCTCAAGGTGAGGACTTCTATTTGGATAGTATGTATCCAACATGTTTGTCTTCAAAATATCTGTACTTTCTGGTTCTTTCTCGGCCAAATACTCTATCTCTTGTACAGATTTCAAAACTCGGTTTCGTGTTGAAGCAAGACCTAGACTTATCCAAATGATGGTTCTAGATTTGGCATAGAGACTTGCTGATGACAATCGATCAGAACATTCGTATGCTCCAATTTCTCGATGCGACAACATCTTCAGACTGTAACTATATAATTTCTTGCTTAGACTCTTTTCATGTGAAATGTCCTCCCACATTTCCTTCAGTTCTGTCTTTTCTTTTTTTGTGATGTAAGACGTCACATATCGAGCCACAGCAATAGAGTTGTCAGCAATGAATTGAATATCCATGTTAGCATTCCACATGGACAAAATCACTGGGTTGTAGTCGTTGATATACTTGGACTCTTTGTTTTTTTTTAAATTGTATGTATTTTTTGGTGATTTCCTCGTCACAGTATGTCGCAGAGAAGACATCAAATTATTTACTCTTCCTTTAGAAATCACTGGTCGTGGAAAGCCGAAACGACATTTTGTGTAGAACTTGTCCTCGTTTCTGAATTTTCGACGACAGTACTTTCCACAACGATGGGATTGAAAGCGTAAAACTTGTTGCCTTAAACTGTTTTCTTCGGTAGTTTTCGGAACAGCACATGTTGAATACTCTTCAATGAAGCTCATCACTGTCTCATCCGAATCTGTTCCAAATTTGGGTGCATCTTTAATCCACAACAACATATGTATATGAGGAGCACCTCTCGCTTGATACTCCTTTCTCCAAAAGAAATCCAAAACCTCTCCAAGGGGAGGATTTTTTTTGTTGGTAATAAAAGACATCATAGCTCCAAATCTATGATTGAAATATCTGCATACATTCACTGGATCCAAAGAACACAGTTCTCCAGCAGTTTTGAATTCTATATTTTGAATATCTGCATTTGCCTCTCGTAGAAATTGAAGTAAGTCGTCCCATGCATACTCGGCACAGCTAAGAGTGAGGAACCATGTAGGAGTTCCTAAGTTTCTTAGCATACATTTCAATTCCCCATGACGACGGAACCAATACTCATTTGTACCACACTGACAAGCCATGAGATTGATTAAATGAGATTCCAAAATATTATCTTGCAGATTCACTTTCTCCACAAAGTCCCTCGCCGAAACATTTTGGAAATGTGCTCCACTTTTCAGTATATGGTTTACTGCATAAGAAAGCCCAGACAAGTCACTTTCATACAGTAGATGAAACAAATAGGGAATGCATTGACGAAACCTTGGATCTTCAGCATATAATCTTACAGTTCGGTATTCAGATGCAGGAATTTGAAGTGGTCGATCGTCATATCGTCCACCTCGACCTGTTGGAAATAAATGTGGAAAACAACGAGCTTCCAAACTTTCTTCCCATACACTAATGGGACTTCCTTTTGCTGCTTTCATTTGAAACAAGTCAATTGCATTCCCCATCACTTCTTTGGAATGCAAAGGATGAACAGTATAATGTTCATATATTTCTTCACTTCTTGATACATCAACTTTTTCAATTTGGCCACCTGAACGATCACTGTCTTCATCTGCAGCTGTTTCCTCTGCTTTAACACATACATGTTTGTAGTACTCATTGTTTTTGACCAAATACAACGTTGCCTTTTTGACTTTCCTAACATCCACTAAATCTTGCCAGATTTTCTTACTCTTTGTCGGAACCCCATTAACTAAAATAACCAGAGGTTCCTCTTCCACTTTCTCTACACCAATTGTATCAATATTTTTCTTGAAATCTAGAGGCAAATAAACAACTCTTCCCTTTAATCCTCTCTGTAAATCTGAAGGAGGCAATTTCCCTATCTTAGGCTCCATGCGAACAATAGCCTGAAAAGGATGGACACATTGAATCAAAATAGACTCATATGTATTTAAATCCATCAATTCAGAAGGAATGTCTACCAACTCCAGATTATTATGAACAGCTCTAGCAGGCATTCTGTTTTGATTTAATTTATCATAACAATATTTACAAATACGCTGATCAGAACTCAAATCAAAACAATTCTCCACCCACAAATAAGTAGCAAAATCCTTCCACTCATCATTATTTATCTTTTCACTTTTTACGTATAAATCAACTAATCTAGTTTGATGCTTATAATGAGTACGTCGACAACACACACAAGTAAAATTCGGCCTTTCACTTGATTTCACCTTAAACCTGGTAATTTCCTGGTCAAACTTTTCTGTACTTGAAATCTGTACATTGTCTTCCACAATACCTTGAATTTCTGTGCCAATTTCTACACTGTCCTCTTTTTCACCAAAATAAGAAATCTCAATTTCTTCACAAATCTTCTTCACATCTAATTCAGTTCCATGCAAAAGAGCATTGTTTAATTGTTTAAGCTTAAGTGCTGGACTTTTTGCATAATACAACATTCTCACTAATTTCCTCATTTTGGTATGATGCACTGCTAACATCCTAAAATGATGAAAAACACTTTGACAGACTTTTCTAGAAAGACAAACCAGTGAATGGCCTTGCAAACCTGTCTTTTCTCTCACTCTGCAAGGATCTAAATCTTGCAACAACTTCATTTTCTGCTTCAGACTTTTCTTACTATATGTACGTAAGAAATTACAAAACAAATCAATTGATTCCTGTTGCACACTACAAATACGACTACACTTCCAAGTGTACACTGGACCCTTAGTACGTCTCCCTAAAACTTCATCAGTTAACACCTCTTCTGGTTCTCTAGGCACAAGTTTCTCTTTTTCAATCGGACAACCGTCTTTCACCTCATATGGTCGACCACTAGTGTCAACTGCATGCACTAAATCATTCTCCTGAAAGTAACTCTCCTCATTAAAAAATGGCTCACAACTTGAACTGTGCATCCATTCTCCTGAAAAAACTTTACAAAAATTAGTCCGATTAATTACTCTTTTCCATCTACTGTTTGATTTGAAAAGATCTATTGTGTTGTTAAGTGTCCTAATTCTATTGATTATTAAAATAAATACATTTTTTTTAACTTCAAAAGCCTGATCAACAATTTTTTCTACATTTTTCTTTTTCTTATAAAAAGCAGCTCTCTGTTTTCCTTTCCTAATGTTTTTTAACAAATTTAAAACCACCTTATTGCGAAACATTCGTTTACGAATGTCTCTAAACTGATTCTGCCTTCTATTCCGATACATATTATTTTCTCCTGCTCCAGTAGTAAGATTATTTGAGGGTCTCTCCTTCCTTTTCAAACTTACTCTTTCCTTCTCTTTTTCTACATGCTGCCCAACATTTTTTTTGTTCTACATATGTTCCGTAAGAAAGACTTAGTTATCTTACCAGGAGCTTCTTTCCTGTTTTTTGAAGTCTTTGTTGTGGAGGACTGCTGTAATTCCGATGCTGTTTTTGTTTGTAACCGTATTTCATTTTTCCTTCTTCTTTGCCTTGAGGGCATCTTTCCTTACTCTTGAAATCTTGATTTCAATCTATGTTAAAGAAAAAAATAGCACATTATAGACCACTATTATCAAACAACAAAGCAATGACAAAAAGCAAACGGTCTATTCAGGGTTACAGATCAAGTGAGGATTCTCCAAGGGTGCAGAAGAGGTGAGACCTGTATTGAAGAGTGTAGTGGAAGAGGTATGTCCACAGGTGCAAAGAAAGTGAGACCTGTGTCTAAGAGTGCAGTAGGAGATAAGCTTCATGAAGTCTAGTCCACTGCACTCTTACACACAGGCTTCACCACCTATGTTCTCCAGGAAAGGCCTCTCTCCCACTACAGTCTTGAACACAGGCCTCACCTCGTCTGTCCCTCTGGAGATGCCTCTCCTCATCTACACAATCTACTTCCTACTCTAAGGTAACACAGGTGACATTATTGTGAAAAGATGAAATATATGTATTTAATCATGCAGACACTATTTATTCCTTCTCAAAAAACTAAAAGTCATTGTTTTTCACCAAAATCGTTTTTTAAATAACATTTTTGACACACAGTGCAGGTCCTATGTACAAGCATTCAGTGTCCTGACTACAGTGGAGAGGACTAACCTCCTCTCACCCTTGGACAAGCCTTACCTCATCTCTGTCCTCTGAACAGGCCTCAATGTATTGAGTATAATTGATAGTAAGTAGGTGCAGATGAGGTGACGCATGTCCAAGGGTGTAAATAAGCTGAGGCCTGTCTAAGCATGCCAATTAGTTGAAGTCTATTCAGGGTTGCAGATGAGGTAAGGATTGTCTAGGGGTGCACAAGAGGTATGGCCTCTATTGAAGAGTGTAGTAGAAGAGAGGTCTGTCCACGGGTGCAAAGAACTTGAGACCTGTGTCTAAGAGTGCAGTGGGGGATAGGCTTCATGAAGCCTAGTCCACTGCACTCTTAGACACAGGTCTCACCACGTACGCTCTCCAAGAAAAGCCTCTCTCCCACTACAGTCTTGAACACAGACCTCACCTCCTCTGTCCCTCTGGACATGCCTCGCCTCATCTGCACAATCTACTTCCTAATCTGAGGTAACACAGGTGACATGATTGTGAAAAGGTCAAATTTTTTTATGTAATTATGCACACACTATTTATTCTTTCTCAAAAATGTAAAAGACATTAATTTGCCCCAAAAATGTTTCAGTAGTGCAATGAAAAGCTTATACATATGACCTTTTCTCTGTTTTTCAAATTTTATTCTAAAAAAAGATTATGAGGCCTAAGCAGGAGTGCAGATGTGATGAAGCCTGTCCAGGGGAGCACAAAAGGTGAGGCTTGTGTCCAAGAGTGCAGTGGACAGGACTAAACTGGAGTAGTGTGCAAAAAAAAGATGAGCCTCATTTATAAAGCCCTGCATCAGTTTTCCACTGCTGATGCGTCACTTTTTGTGATGCATCGGCGGCATAAAACATGTGCCTTGTTGCACCATATTTAAAAAGTGACGCCTGTAGGTAGATGCGTCACTTTTTAAACCTCTGCGCCACATTATACCTCTGTCAGGTGTAATGTACACAGAGGGGTCATTTCTCCGCAGAAAGCCTCGTAATAGTGACGCAGTGAAATCTATGAGATTTCACTGCGTCACTTTTAAGACACTATTACGTCAAAATCTTGCGCCTGCCTCACAGCAGACATAAGACTGAGGCAAAAGCTTTCACATGGAGCTTTCCCCATGTGAAAGGATGCATTGCTGGAGTACAAGCATTCCATTTCAGTACTGAAAACTCACTATTTTACAAAATACATTTCCTCTCTCTTGCAAACAATCCTACCAAGCATTACCAAAAAAATGACACAAACCAACAGCAATGAAGCTCAGTGTGCTTCCTAATCTGAGGTAACACAGGTGACATGATAGTGAAAAGTTCAAATTTTGTTATGTAATCATGCACACACTATTTATTCTTTCTCAAAAATGTAAAACTCATTGATTTGCCCCAAAAATGTTTTAGTAGTGTAATGAAAAGCTTATAGATATGACCGTTTCTCTGTTTTTCAAATGTTATTCTAAAAAAAGATTATGAGGCCTAAGCAAGAGTGCAGATGTGATGAAGCCTGTCCAGGGGAGCACAAAAGGTGAGGCTTGTGTCCAAGAGTGCAGTGGACAGGACTAAACTGGAGTAGTGTGCAAAAAAATAGATGAGCCTCATTTATAAAGCCCTGCGTCAGTTTTGCGCTACTGATGCGTCACTTTTTGTGACGTATTGGCGGCATAAAACATGTGCCTTGTGGCGCCATATTTAAAAAGTGACGCATGTAGGTAGATGCGTCATTTTTTAAACCTCTGCGACACATTATACCTCTGTCAGGTGTAATGTACACAGAGGGGTCATTTCTCCGCAAAAAGCCTCGTAATAGTGACGCAGTGAAATCTATGAGATTTCACTGCGTCACTTTTAGGACACTGTTACGTCAAAATCTTGCACCTGCCTCACAGCAGGCGTAAGACTGAGGCAAACGCTTTCACATGGGGCTTTCCCCATGTGAAAGGATTCTGACACCTAAGCAGGAGTGCAGATGAGATGAAGCCCGTCCACGGGAGCACAAAAGGTGAGGCTTGTGTCCAAGAGTGCAGTGGACAGGAATAAACTGGAGTAGTGTGCAAAAAAAGATGAACCTCATTTATGAGGCCCTGCGTCAGTTTTGCACTGCTGATGCGTCACTTTATTTGACGCATCGGCGGCATAAAACATGTGTCTTTTTGCGCCATATTTAAAAAGTGACGCATGTAGGTAGATGCGTCACTTTTTAAACCTCTGCGCCACATTATACCTCTGTCAGGTGTAATGTACACAGAGGGGGCATTCCCCCGCAAAAAGCCTCGTAATAGTGACGCAGTGAAATCTATGAGATTTCACTGCGTCACTTTTAGGACACTGTTACGTCAAAATCTTGCACCTGCCTCACAGCAGGCGTAAGACTGAGGCAAACGCTTTCATATGGGGCTTTCCCCATGTGAAAGGATGCATTGCTGGAGTTGCGTCATTTTTGTGACACACTCCAGCAATTCGTCACTTTTGCGCTTACAGATACATCAGAAATACTGACTTAGCTGTAAGTCCTAGAAACATGATGCGTCATACATTAAATATAATGCATCATTGGTGTCACAAGGAGTGCACAGTTAAAAGTGACGCATCGCTGTTTTCATAAATAAGGCTCTCAGTGTGCTTCCTAATCTGAGGTAACACAGGTGACATGATTGTGAAAGCTTCAAATTATTTTATTTAATCATGCACACACTTTTTATTCTTTCTCAAAAATGTAAAAGCTATTAATTTGCCCCAAAATCGATTTTTCAATAACATTTTAGAAACACAGTGCAGGTCCTATGTACAATCATTCCATTTCAGTACTGAAAAGTCACTATTTTACAAAATACATTTCCTATCTCTTGCAAACATTCCTACCAAGCATTACCCAAAAAATTAAACAAACCAACAGCAAAGAAACTCAGTCTGCTTCCCAATCTGAGGTAAAACAGGTAACATGTTTGTAAAAGATTCAAATATTTTTATATAATTATGCACACACTATTTATTCCTTCTTAAAAATGTTAAAGCCATGGATTTGCACTAAAATCGTTTTTCAATTACCATTTTAGGAACAGAACACAGGTCCTATGTACAAGCATTCATTTTCACTACTGAAAGCCATTAATTTGCCCTAAAATCGTTTTTTATTTAATATTTTATGAACAGAGCACAGATCCTATTTACAAGCATTCATTTTCACTACTAAAACCCATTGTTTTGCACTAAAATCGTTTTTCAATTAACATTTTAGAAACACAGCACAGATCCTATATACAAGCATTCATTTTCACTACTGAAACCCATTGATTTGCACTAAAATCGTTTTTCGATTACCATTTTAGGAACAGAACACAGGTCCTATGTACAAGCATTCATTTTCACTACTGAAACCCATTCATTTACCCTAAAATTGATTTTTAAAATAACATTTTAGATACAGAGTGCAAGTCCTACGTACAACCATTCAACTTCACTACTGAAACATCACTATTTCACAAAATACAAATCCTCTATTTTACAAATATAGAAACCATGCATTTCCAAAAAGCATCACACAAACCAACAGCAAAGAAAATCAATGTGCTTCTTAATCTGAACTATCTATCTAAATGAATCATAACTCACCTTTACAAATGCTTTAGGAGATTCAGAACAGTGTCAGATACACACACCAATATTTCTTTAGCAGAGCAAAAGGTATGTTCTCCAGGCACTGCAACCATTAATGGCACAGAAAACCTCTAATTCTACACACATATTCCTCATGGTAACCAATCAAAACTCTTCCCTCTCTATTTTCAAATCAACACCCTTCCCCCCCTCAGCCCTTTCTACCTGTTACCATAGCAACTCCCTCCTCACTGAGCTCCCAGGGTTAAAAGTTTATTCTACAATGTTGCAAATCAAATCAGCAAGCATGTTTGACCTCTCAATACACCAGCTTATCCATTGCAATCTTTCGTTAAATGACTTTTTCTTAACCATTCAAATTACTTCTTTCACATAACAGAACCATGCACCCTAACTTTCAGTTTTCAACTATCTGAATCCACCAATCATTGCATTGATTCAAGAGCACTGAAACTCCACAGTTTTTTTTTGCAAACTCCTACTGTTCCAACTGCCATTTCATTCCTACACTTCATCTGACTGCACCAGAACCTCCTCTCACCATGTACTCTGTTTGGATTATTGGACATAGCTACATTCACTGGGCTCAAAGGTATGCAGCTACCAGAAATTTTCACAACCTTGATTTACCAAATGTGCACATAAAATGGATTGGCCAAAGAGGATTGAGATGTCATCAATTGATACCATTGGTGAAAACCTTTTACCATCTGCCACACCCTGACCTCATAATTTTGCACTGTGGTGGAAATGGCCTAGGCACTTTGACTGGGGTAGGTCTGGAGATGCTTTTAAAGGACACCTTTGGGCAATTGATGACAATTTTTCCACAAACTGCCATGGTATATTCCAATATATGCCAAAGGCAGAAATGGAACTGGTCCAACCAATTTTGTCCACAATTTGAGAAAGCACGGAAACATGTGAATAAATCTGTTTCTGCTTACATGAGAGACTATGGAATGGGTTCAATATACAACAACAACTTGCGTTACAACATGCAAGACATCTACAGAGCAGATGGTGTGCACTTCTCAGATGAGGGGAATAGAATATTCCTCCTGAATTTAAGACGGTGCATTGGTACCTACTTGTAGGTACCTAAATCAGCCACAGAACCCAAAAGCTCTTTTCAGGGCTACCCTACATCTGATCACTCCAAATGATTATCTATATATATTCCTATTTCACTGGGTTTTCCCCGTGGTACGCTCCCCGGTATGCTCCCCGGTGCGCGTTCCGGGCGCTCCCCCCGCGAAAATTGAAAAAAATATATATATTTTTTTCAAACCTAGGGAGTCAGGGGGGGTGTACCCTGCCCCTTTTTGGCCATTTGCCCCTTTGTTTTTTGCCGCCTCTTGTATCTCGATCCTACCGAGACACAAGATGGCGGCCCCTGCGGACTGTTTCGAATTATTACAGACACCCGAGAGCCAATCAGCTTTCCGTGCGCAATTCGCGTAGCGCGCCCGGTGCGCTCCCCGGTACGCGTACCGGGGCGCGCTTACAGATATATATTTTTTTTTAAACTCAAATTACTCAAAATCCTCTGGAGCACATATCTTGAGACATAGCAAAGGCACATCGGGCTACCAGTCCCTACAATTTTTCCAAGTTTGGTGAAAATCCATTCAGCCGTTCGAGCTGAAAGTGAGTTCGACCGCCCTATGGAAATTAACATGGGGAAAACACGTTTTGGGACCCCCCCTTTTATCTCAGCCCCCGATTGACGAATCCCCACCAAACTTTCAGGAAAGGAGCGGAGAACCGCAAGGCAAATTTGAGGACAACTGCAGGCAGATTCCTCAACCGGCGCCAAAGTTATTCCCAATAGAATGTTGCGATTTCCCTATGGAAAACAATCCTAACTATAACTACCTACTGGCGACCGCCAGTAGGTAATATATATATATATATATATATATATATATTACCTACTGGCGGTCGCCAGTAGGTATATATAGTTAGGATTTTTTCTCTATGGGTTTTTTGAAAATTCTATGTCTAATAACTTTGGCGTTTGTGGACGGAATTGGCTGAAATGTTCAGGAAAATGGCACATTTTGTTTCTGAGCAGCCCTTGAAAATTTGGGGGGGGTTCGTCAAGGGGGGGCCGAGAAAAAAGGGGGGTCCCAAAACGTGTTTTTAACATTGAGTTTTCCATAGGGCGGTTGGCCTCACTTTTAGCCCGAACGGCTGAATGGATTTGCACGAAACTTGGCAAAATTGTAGGGACTGGTAGCCCGATGTGCCTTTTGTAGGTCTCAATATATGTGCTCCAGTGGATTTTGAGAAATTAACGTTTAAAAAAAGATATATATCTGTAACAGCGGACCGGGCAGCGCTCTGGTTCGCGGACTTTTCGCGCAACGGAGCTTTGTGAAGCGAAGCTGATTGGTTCTCCGGCGTCTGTCAACATTCCAAACAGTCCGTAGCGGCCGCCATCTTGTCTCTCGGTAGGATCGAGAGACAAGAGGAGGTCAAAACAAAGGGGGAAATAACTATAAGGGGGCATAGTAGATCCTCGCTGACCCCCTAGGTTTGATGTGGAGGTTTTAAAAGGGCCCCGCGGGGCAAAAAAAAATAATAATAATAATAATCGAACGGCTGAATGGATTTGCACGAAACTTGGCAAAATTGTAGGGACTGGTAGCCCGATGTGCCTTTGCTAGGTCTCAATATATGTGCTTCAGTGGATTTTGAGAAATTAACGTTCAAAAAAAGATATATATCTGTAACAGCGCACCGCTTCGCGTACTTTTCGCGTTACGGAGCTTTGCGAAGCGAAGCTGATTGGCTCTCCGGTGTCTGTAAACATTCCAAACAGTACGTAGCGGCCGCCATCTTGTCTCTCGGTAGGATCGAGAGACAAGAGGAGGCCAAAGCGAAGGGGCAAATGACCATAAGGGGGCATAGTAGATCCTCGCTGACCCCCTAGGTTTGATGTGGAGGTTTTAAAAGGGCCCCGCGGGGCAAAAAAAAAAAATAATAATAATAATCGAACGGCTGAATGGATTTGCACGAAACTTGGTAAAATATTAGGGACTGGTAGCCCGATGTGCCTTTGCTATGTCTCAATATATGTGCTTCAGTGCATTTTGAGAAATTAACGTTCAAAAACAAGATATATATCTGTAACAGCGCTCCGCTTCGCGGAGATAAAATTATATCTGTATTACCTAGCTGTTGCTAACACCAGTTAGCGACGGCTAGTAGGAGATAGCGACCATCTTGGGTCCCACTTTGCATGTGAGTGATATTTATCACTAATGACATGCAAAGTGGGCATGCCAAGATGTTAGCGACTGGAAACAGTCGCTAACATCGCTATCTCCTATTATCAACTTTTGGAAATATTCGAGATAAGCGCGAATATCTCCAAAAAGTAACAGCTGCCCTGAGCAGTTCTTAGCCATGTTATCCAATGGGAGGTGGATAACATGGCTAAGAGCATTAGCTCAGTAATGCATGAATATCGCGGAGTTTTCAGCGATATTAATGCATTGCGCTCGTTTTTTATCGTATTTGCGATAAACCTTGATAATAGCAAGGTTTATCTGCGATAATTTCTGACGGTAAAAAAATCTTTGCAATGCATCGTTAGGGATAAATATCGCTTAACTTTGGTAATATGCCCCAACGTCTGTTAACGTTCGATTCGAAGGAAATCAGGAATTGTTGAAAAACATTGTGTGCGCCATCTTGTCTTTTTTCAAATGCCACACTTTTGTCGTGCACGGCAGCCATTTTAGATGCCTTGACCAGACCCACTCTGTGCACGCTGTCGATCCTTAGCATGGCTCCCCACCCTCGCAAGCATCTCACCCAGGCAGTGGTCACCCCCGCTCTCTGTCTTATGCATGGGTAATAAACCTCCCCCCATCTGCGCTGCTCTTCCCTGAGAATCACACCCTGTGCCCGCCCGACACCTCCCTTTCGCCCTATTCACTACCGCACCCTCTGACACTCCTTTTCCTCTGTGTCCGATTGTCCAGGCCGGTCCTAGGCTATCAGCTAGCCCTGCAGATGTAGTTTATGGCCACAGCTGTAAAGAATCACCCCTCTTCAAAGGAGTTATAGTAGATCAAGGCCCACACTCGATGAGATCCGTCACAGCAGAAGCCTTGCTATTATCTGAAAACCAAGCAAGTTGCCGCACTGGTGTGGCCATCCTACAATGCTGAAAGTCGGCGTGGGGCGCCCCGTTGGCCTGTGAGTTTGCGTCAGTAGCGGACCGATGTGCGAATAGGCCGAAGGCAGCACAACGCGCCAAGATCCGGATGGCACCGAGGTGGTGTCTAGTAAGTTGTCGCACTTCTGTGGCCATCCTACAATGTTGAAAGTCGGCGTGGGGCGCCCCGTTGGCCTGTGAGATGGCGTCAGTAGCGGACCGATGTGCGAATAGGCCGAAGGCAGCACAACAATATTTTCTGACTGACACCACAAGGCGCTGAGATGCCAAGATCCGGATGGCACCGAGGTGATGTCTAAGTTGCGGACTGATGTGCGAATGGGGCCAAAGGCAGCGTAACAATATTTTTTGTATGGAAGATACCACTAGGCGTTGAGATGCCAAGATTCGGATGGCACTGAGGTGATATCTAGCAAGTTGGTGTGGTCATCCTACAATGCTGAAACTCGGCGTGGGTCGCCCCATTAGCCTGTGAGATGGCGTCAGTAGCGGACCGATGTGCGAATAGGCCGAAGGCAGCACAACGCGCCAAGATCCGGATGTCACCGTGGTGGTTTCATAGTTGAGAGGCACTTCATCTGCAGTGGGGCGCCGAGATCCGGATGGCACCGAGGTGATGTCTAGCAAGTTGCTGTACTGGTGTGGTCATCCTACAATGCTGAAACTCGGCGTGGGTCGCCCCATTAGCCTGTGAGATGGCGTCAGTAGCGGACCGATGTGCGAATAGGCCGAAGGCAGCACAACGCGCCAAGATCCGGATGTCACCGTGGTGGTTTCATAGTTGAGAGGCACTTCATCTGCAGTGGGGCGCCGAGATCCGGATGGCACCGAGGTGATGTCTAGCAAGTTGCTGTACTGGTGTGGTCATCCTACAATGCTGAAACTCGGCGTGGGTCGCCCCATTAGCCTGTGAGATGGCGTCAGTAGCGGACCGATGTGCGAATAGGCCGAAGGCAGCACAGCGCGCCAAGATCCGGATGTCACCGTGGTGGTTTCATAGTTGAGAGGCACTTCATCTGCAGTGGGGCGCCGAGATCCGGATGGCACCGAGGTGATGTCTAGCAAGTTGCTGTACTTGTGTGGTCATCCTACAATGCTGAAACTCGGCGTGGGTCGCCCCATTAGCCTGTGAGATGGCTGTTCTTTGGATTTGGGCCTGGTCCACCAAAATGGCCCTGGGACACCTTAGAACTCGGACGCTCGATTTTTTTTTCCTTTCCTGTACATGCAAAAAAAGGTAAATGCCCGGTACGTTACACGCTTCATCTGCCACGATGAACTCTCCAGAGGAACCGAAAAAAAATATAGTTGTGGTAACTATACCATGCATCGTCATATGGAGAGGTGGCACCAATTAATTATAGTGCTGCATAAAAGAGAGATTTGGAGGAGAACCCCTGACCTGCTAGTACATTCATCAAAGAAGTGGCACTGAGAGCTTCAGAGGCAAGGGAAACGGTCCCAAATATTTAGAAGAACTTTGGAAAGATTAAAATGACATGTTTAGATTGTGGCAAATTAATTTCATGTGGACAGATGAGTGTTACTCTAATAAATACAGCATATGAACATCATCATAGTCGATGGTTGGTAGAGACATTTTGACTATATCCTGGACCTGCCCGTCCTCGCCCAAAATGGCGCCGGAATAAATGGGACTCGTAACTCCTTGTTGTGTACTGGTTGCAGAACCTTGAAATCACGAGATACGTATGCAGTTTTGAAGCACATGGCGGGCGGGGACGAGAATTGATTGAATATTTCGACATCCCTATTGATATTAAGTTCTGATGTGTTATTGATTACTGTACTGTTGAAAGTTCGAATTAACGTCACCCATGGTACTTGCCCGCAAATGTATATCTAGATAATTTTATTGTAACTGGCCCTGTCGTATTTTAATTATAAAATGTACGTCCACCGATTCCGTAACTGTTAGACACCTTAGTTCTTGCAACCTAATGGCCCGCCCGTTACGTTCCTCTACAGTGTAAATGTCTATTCATCATATACGATTACAGTTTGCTCTGTGGCAGGCCCACGTGGTTATAGGCTCGTATTTGTATAATGAAATTTTCACAATAAAGGTTTTTAAAAGAAAACATGGTAGTAGTATATACATTGGTAAAGTTTTTAATAATAGTGACTGTTTTAGAATCATTAAAAGGCAAGTGAAATAAAGCAGACCAATTACATGAAGGGTAAAAGGTATAATACGAAGGAACGCAGTAAAGATAAATGGTCAAGGGCTGTTGTGTTTTCTATTCCTGCAACATAAAGTGATCGATAAGAATCTCATATTCAGGCGTATCGGCGACTAAGACAGCAGGTCGACCCTCTTTTGCTCAACGGCTCCGTCATGGGACGAAGAAACGCTCTTTTTCTCGAAAAAAGAATATATTTTACTTGCAGGACAGTTGTAAAATTTCCGGGAAAGTACATTAGCCTGGAACATTATAACATATATTTAAGAAAAAATAATGTTTGGAAGTAATGAAAAGCGTAATTTTTAGGTCATATGACCAAGCCTTTCATCATTACAATAAGAAAAGTAAAATGAACCAATGAAAAGTTTTATTAACAAGTCACATGACTTGTTATGCTTACGTTACGCGCTGCGCGCCCCGGATGACTTCCGGATGCGCTAACGCGGCGCGTCATATGACGCATTACGCGACAACGCAGGTACAGAATATAGTCAAAATGTCTCCACCAACCAGCGGTCGGAACACAACCCCTTTCAGCAGGCTAAATAGTTCTGTTAAATGACAACAGAAGGGACAGGCAACAAGAACCATCAGTCAAAGAGGGGAGAGCTAGTTCTTCTCTACCGGGTTACATTGGGGCGCTACCGGAACTGATCGAATTGGTAGTCTACAGTGTTTCTGGATGTTTCAGACTGAAGCTGGGGTTAGCATGAGAGCAGCACCATTTCGTAGCTCCGTCGTGGTCATTCCGCAACCAATCATGGCAGCCGTTCTTTATCGTTATTTTGGGCGGGGTGGGTGGCGGAGCCGAGCTGTTTTGCAGCCATCATTGTGTGGAGTTCAGTTCATCTCACTAGTTTTGTATTTGTCATGAGGGGTTGTTCCTAATGTTTCTATTTTAGCGAGGTCAAAAAGAGATCCCATTAGTGGCCTACTGATTTTGCTCGATTCCTTTTCTTTTTTTTTTACACGATTTTTCGTTATCTGCAAAGACTAAACAGAGTATTGCGACTCTGTGTTTGTTTGTAAATAGAGAATGAACCAAAGAGAACTAATTCTAAAACAGTAAATACTTGGATAACAATCAATCAAATGGAGAGAGAAGCAGGCACGACGGATTACAATGGGGGCAAAGACCTGCGTTAACTACCTTTCACTATCTGCAAAGAGAGAGTACTCCTAATAGAAATGAGGGGGGGGGGGCACCATTCAAAGCAGATCAGTGTGCATAAACACGAAAATGTTTTCACTTACCACGTACTTGACATTCGACAGCTTATGATATTTGCTATTAAAAAACCATTGAAATTCACTGAAAAAACCATAGGTTATAGACCATATATAGTTAGGAATTAGCATTTACAAAACCTTGAAAATTCACTGAAAAAACCATAGGTTATAGACCATATATAGTTAGGAATTAGCATTTAAAAAACCTTATTTTACTCACACAAAACCATTGAAATTCCATATATAGTTAGTTGCACTAACTATATATCGCGCACCTGCAATCCACTGCTGATCATGTCACATATTACATCATTCATGACATGGTCAGTGACATCACTGATGACATCACTGATGACATCTCAAATGACATCACTGATGACATCACTGATGACATCTCAAATAACATCACTGATGAGATCACTGATGACATCTCATTTGACATCAATGACCACATCACTGATGATATCATTCATGTGACAATACAATGCATCTCCTCACATTTTAATATAACCTCTGTTTCACCCAGTGTTAAATACAGAGTATAATTTTTGAAACCATTGACACACCAATACTAGTTACTACATACGTACTCACTGATTCCTACGTCTACACACACATTCACTCATTCACCCATACAATCATTCATACATACAATCACTCATCTTTACAACACTATCATATGCACTCATACACCTATACAGACACTCACACTCTGCCACTCATCCATGGAGTTACTCACACACCTAGTCAGTCCTGTAAAGAATCAATCACACTTCCATTTTTTTTGTCTATACAGTTAAACATAGAGCACCTTACATTTTCAAACATATACTAACACATACTTACTTTCTTATACAATCATTGATACAAGTACACATTGATCTGCACAGAGTCACACACCTCCCAGCCAGCCACACACACACTCAGTCTCCCATACAAATACTTAGACAATCAATCAATAACCCATATAGTTAATCATATAGCTACTGATCAACACATGCAGCAGTTTACAGAACAACAGACATAATGATGCACAAATTAAGACAGTTTAGTCACTAACCCATGCACTCAGTGAGACACATTTAATCACTCACTCATACATTCAGTCATGCACCTACTAAATCCTTCGTCCATACACTTATACATCTACTCATTCTTCAATATGTAAAACATATTTAAACTTTACAGAAACACACAGTCACTGGATGATGTCATCAGTGATCTCATCAGTGATGTCATTTGAGATGTCATCAGTGATGTCATCAGTGATGTCACTGACCATGTCATGAATGATGTAATATGTGACATGATCAGCAGTGGATTGCAGGTGCGCGATATATAGTTAGTGCAACTAACTATATATGGAATTTCAATGGTTTTGTGTGAGTAAAATAAGGTTTTTTAAATGCTAATTCCTAACTATATATGGTCTATAACCTATGGTTTTTTCAGTGAATATATATATATATATACATATATATATATATATATATCCAACCAAAACTCCCCTTCAAAGAAAAGAAGTACGCCTGACCAGGTAAAAACTTGCACTTTTAATTTTTTAAGGACAGCTGAGTAAAAGTCCTGACGCGTTTCGGGGCTTTGCATAGCCCCTTCTTCATAGGAAAACTCACGAAATGCACTGTGATGCTTGTCATGGCGCCATTTGCTCTTCATTTAAATGTTCCAAGTGGGCGTCTCAAGTGAGCAGAAAACGTAGAGCATGCTGGTACCTGTAGTTAAGCGCTGTTTCTCCACCTGCGGACGAATGGAGGCTGGAATATATATATATATATATATATATATTACCTACTGGCGGTCGCCAGTAGGTATATATAGTTAGGATTTTTTCTCTATGGGATTTTTGAAAATTCTATGTCTAATAACTTTGGCGTTTGTGGACGGAATTGGCTGAAATTTTCAGGAAACTGGCACATTTTGTTTCTGAGCAGCCCTTGAAAATTTGGGGGGGTTCGTCAAGGGGGGGCCGAGAAAAAAGGGGGGTCCCAAAACGTGTTTTTAACATTGAGTTTTCCATAGGGCGGTTGGCCTCACTTTTAGCCCGAACGGCTGAATGGATTTGCATGAAACTTGGCAAAATTGTAGGGACTGGTAGCCCGATGTGCCTTTTGTAGGTCTCAATATATGTGCTACAGTGGATTTTGAGAAATTAACGTTTAAAAAAAGATATATATCTGTAACAGCGGACCGGGCAGCGCTCCAGGACGCGTACTTTTCGCGCAACGGAGCTTTGTGAAGCGAAGCTGATTGGTTCTCCGGCGTCTGTCAACATTCCAAACAGTCCGTAGCGGCCGCCATCTTGTCTCTCGGTAGGATCGAGAGACAAGAGGAGGCGAAAGCGAAGGGGCAAATGACCATAAGGGGGAATAGTAGATCCTCGCTGACCCCCTAGGTTTGATGTGGAGGTTTTAAAAGGGCCCCGCGGGGCAAAAAAAAAAAATAATAATAATAATCGAACGGCTGAATGGATTTGCACGAAACTTGGTAAAATATTAGGGACTGGTAGCCCGATGTGCCTTTGCTAGGTCTCAATATATGTGCTCCAGTGGATTTTGAGAAATTGACGTTCAAAAAAAGATATATATCTGTAACAGCGCTCCGCTTCGCGTAACGGAGGTTTGCGACGCTGATTGGTCATTCTGTCACTGGGCTATAGTTGGGCTACATCTGGCTGATATTTGGGCTACATTTGTTTTTTTTCGTCTCTGGCGGCCATCTTTGGGCTACATTGGGCTACATTGGGCTTCATTGGGCTTCATTGGGCTACATTGGGCTACATTTGGGTTCCAACATATATATAGGCCAATGTAGCCCAATATATATTTTTCAAAGTTAATTTTCGTAAAAACCACTGGAGCATATATATTGAGACATAGCAAAGGCACATCGGGCTACCAGTCCCTACAATTTTGCCAAGTTTCGTGCAAATCCATTCAGCCGTTCGAGCTAAAAGTGAGTCCAACCGCCCTATGGAAATGAAGGAAATGAATGGGTAATTTGTAATTAGCAAATAGCTCATCGCAAACTAGGAATGGTAAAGAATCGCTATTTATTCCTTAAAGTTCGCTATTTAGGAAATGCAAAAAACTTTGATGATACATATGGCGATTCATCTCTAACAAGATAAGAAGCATAGGGATAGATTTATGATGACTGGCGCATCACCAGGGATGTGTTAGTCATTCTGTGCCGCTGTTCCGTCACCTATGGTGTGCTGCATTTACAATGCGGCGCATCATGGGGCAAAAACAGCACAGATGCGTGATGTATCTGTGCCGTAAAGGTGGCGCATTGCTGGAGTTGTATCGCAAGTGTGATGAAGCTCCAGCAAGGGTCGGGGATGCCCCTGTCGCAGGGTTTCTGTTCTCACACAGACCTGTGGACAGAGGATTGGAACCTCGGCGAATTAGGGTGTCCCAAAACTCACCTTAGTAATCAAAAACCCCTTAGCAAGCTAGGTACAGTGTCACATTGGATATAACAAACTCTCAATGTTTAGACAATCCAGAATATGAACTTATAGTACCTCAGGATACGTGGAACTCATGAACAGTCGGTCGTTATATATTTCTTAGAAACCAGAACATGGAGTTAAGAAGAACACATGTGTATTTGAAATGTTTATTTACTAATGCCGTCTTCTCAGGCGTAGTATCTTAGATAATACAAGTACACATATTATCAGTAGCAAAATTACCAGCATAGTTACTAGTACATAAAAAGCGAATGGTGACAGTATGTTAACATGCTGTAAATGAATAAGAGTTAGCAACACTTATAAGCAGCCGCGGGCCGTGGAGGGAGTTACGGTGGGGCAGGGAGGCGGGGAGGGGGAGGGGCAGGGTGGAGAGGGCTCCACCCTGCTTCTCCCCCTCCCCGCCTCCCTGCCTCACCGTAACTCCCTCCACGGCCCGCGGCTGCTTATATCTCACCCTCCCTAATACACATATTATATTATTTGCTAAGAAGGTCTCTTTGTGTTGGTTTAGGGCGTGCCCATACTTTAGTGTCTTAGATTTAAAGGAATCACATCAGCATACACCAGCTCTCTCTTCATGTGAACCGCATCAAGTGTTGTGTATGTGTGTTCGGCAAAGCAATATAAAACCCGCCTCATGCCCAGAATTGGCAGAAGTTGCACTTATGTTATGAGTATGAAGTCGTGGAGATCAGACCTCATAACAATTCTGTATCGTGTTGTTCTTGAAACTTTAGCACTCGCTGTACAGATATAGTTTAACAAGCAAAGCAGATAGTAGAGCAATAACATATTATTCTCATGTAAACCACGATGAACTACTAGGTTGAAAGCTAAAGCAACAACTAAGTGTCGTGTGCAGAAGTTGCAAAAAAGGAAAAATGGCGTTTAAACCGGTAATGAGCCCATGCTAACTTAACACGGTGTAAAGATATCCAGGACGTAGATGACACCTCCCCATGATCCGGAAACAAACTGAATAAGATAATAGAAGTGCCATCTCATGAGAGCAGATTGCAAGTTTATATGTGGACAGTCCGCAAGGTAAAGCATTAAAAACTAGGAAAATTTAATGCTAAAGAAAAATAAAACAGCCAAGTACTTTATCGAGTCTTAAGCCAATAGGCAAGGTAAATAATAAAAACTTGACAAATAAGTCAATGAATTGTCAATGAAATGCTAGTACTCAGCATATCAAACATGAAAAAGGTCTATGACATAACTGTGTATGCAAAATAAGCTGCAACAGCCTCCAATAGGAAGTCACCGTCTTCATCCGAAAACAGTTCAGCCATCCAATTTAAAAGCGGAAAAGAACATACGTGCTCTCCCAGCACCGGATCCTCTATCACCATCAGAGGACAGCTCGGTGGGTTTTCAAGAAAGCTCTGTTCCAAGAAAGACTGTGTTGCCGCCAGTAAATTCCAGGGACCAATTAGTCCATGCATCAATGCCACAGCCATAATCCTTTCGCCAGGACAAACCAACTTGTGAGTAATGATAGGAGTCATCAGCTGATTAAAGTCGACGTCAGGAGAAACCGGTCCGCAGAGACACAAATCAATGGCCCAATCGAAATCACAGGTCAGGCAGTGAAATACAGGCTGGACACAGGTGAAGTAGGAGAATCGAAAAGATAATCCACATGCCGTGCTTAATATCGCCAACGGCATTGTGCCATAATATTCTAGCATGCGATTGCGGAACAGTGTCAGCAGCTGCAGGGCGGGAGGTTGCATAGGAGGGACATCCATATTTAAAAATGTAAAAAAGCACAAGAGCGTCCGCTGGTAATGCAAGTAAAAATGGCAATCCACGAAGCAGAGTGGAAAAAATCGAATGAAAGAAAGCAGGGATGACTCCAAAGATTTTCTCAAATGAAGTCACGAGACCACTGGTAACAACTTTAAAAAAGTGCGCCAGGGCCTTTGTGGAGGATGCGTTAGAGATAGTCCGAACCATCTTGCTGAAATGGAAAGGCAAATCTGAATTGAAAAGGGTCTGCACCTCTGTACGGGTGTTCGCTATGTGAAGCACGAAAGTTTCACGGGCCGAACTCAAGGCCACCTCTCTCTGAGACAAAAGAGCTCTTATTCTTGCCATGCCGTTGAAATCTGCTCCCAAGGTTGGTATTTGTGGCGAGATTGAAAACTCCCTATGTTCATGTGTGGGAGGAAATAGAACATTTCTGCAGCAAATAACCCGTTCACTTACTGTTACGATAAAAGGAATACTTTTAATTAACCCAGAACAATCTTCATTATTGAGCATCAAATAACTACCATTTTCCAACAACTTGAACGTGGGGATGATAGCAGGAACTGGCGTGCCTTGCAACACGCAAGCCATATTTGGTCGGTGTTTGTTGCATGAACCGTGTAACTGTATGTGCCTACACATTAGTGAATGATCTGGCGTCTCAGTGCATTCCTCTCCATTCAGATAAACTTCTTGATCATCTTTGAAACATCTGTATGTGTATGGAAGCGACCAGACCTCATGAAGAAAAGCACTACCTAAAGGTTCATAACGACCTATTGGTATATATTTCATACAATTTGAAAACTTATATAAAGCAAAAGGCAGCGTTATTAAACCGTGGATAAGGCACGTTGCCAAAAAACCCGCAATCCTCTGCTGATGATGTCACTGAGCATGTCATGAATGATGTAATATGTGACATCATCAGCAGTGGATTACGGGTAATAGTATCTCTAGTTTACTCCCCTATAGCTGTCTTTCTTTTAACATAAGTGTCTGTTTCCTTCCCTTATACTTACTGTTTTTGGTTCGCTTCCGGTTCGCGTACCGGCGAGCAAACTGGGTAGCGAACTAAGAGAAATAGAGGTTGGCACAGTTCCAAATATTGTACCAATTTTTTAATAACGGGGAGGTAGTTCTGAAAAGAACTTTTTTTTTATTGTTTTTGTTGTTTTATATATTTTTTATTATTTTTCGGAATTTTTTTTTACTTTTTTTGGATTTTTCTGAACAGTTTTATATTTTTTTGGGTTTTTCTTGGAGGGGGCAATGAAAACGATTCATTGTAAAGGGCTCAACAGGAGCAACAAAACAAAAAAAGAAGTATTTATTATTTTGGGCGTTTCGTACAAACTTGTATATGATAGTCAATAGCTCTGTTGATCAGAGTGATGCTTCTTTCTCCGTAGGAAATGAATCCATCGCAAAATACGCAGATGTGTTTTACTTCACCAAATTTCATTTGTATATTTGGCACCATCTCCCTGCCCTCTGGTCCCGTTACTTCCGGTACAACAGATCTTCTGGCCATAATAGGGAGATTATCTAGGTCGTTCCGAAACTGTGCAGCACTGTAGTTGTTAGGATGCCACCTAGTCATATGGCGATGCATTGTGTAGTTTCCGAAACTGTATTTTTTCTCGGTTCCTCTGGACAGTCTATCTTGACATATAAGGCAAGTTACGTATCATGCATTTACTTTTTTCTGACCTTTGGGAATTTTAAAAAATTGCCAAATGAAGTTTTCTTTCCGGTGAGACGTCCTGGGCTGCTCAGGCAAAAACTGCCTCTCTTCGTGCTCGTCGTCCTGTTCCTCTTCTTCCTCTTCTTGTTGAATTATAACTTGAGCAGGTGGTCCACTCTTCCTTGGATGTGGTGGAGGTGGTGGGGAAGCACCAGCTGAAGCTACTAAAGAAGCCATTGCTCAGTGATCACAAAGGGTCTTTCTCTCACAATGATGAAAGTCAGAGTGAGGAAAGAAGGAGGGATTTTCATCATTTGGGAAAAACAAGAGTTCTCAACCAATGAAAAGTGTTCATTTTAGATTATATGACCTAGTCTTACATCATTAGGAAACCAAAAGTGAAATGAACCAATGAAAAGTGTTATTACCAAGTCACATGACCTGCTGTGTTTACGTTAAGCGCTTTGCAGGGCCTCCCGGTTTGCTTCCAGAAACCTGCGCTTTGCGACTCGCTTCGCGTACCAGTTCGCTAACGTAGCACGTCATATGACGTATCACGCGACAACGCGAAACGTCATGCGGACGGGAGGCGTCACGATGTTGTTTTCTAACGCGGCAGTTGCGGTAAAGAAACGTTTACCGGCTCGCGGTCTATTTCGCGGCATCAAGGTCAGCTAACGGGAAGCTTCCCGATTCGCGAAGCGGGAACGAAGAAAAAAAAATATTTTAAAAAAAAATGATTCATAAACATATAAAATATATTTTTGGATTTAAAGAAGAATACATTTTACAGCTACAGATATTAGCTGTTAAAAAACCAATGAAATTCACTGAAAAAACCATAGGTTATAGACCATATATAGTTAGGAATTAGCATTTACAAAACCTTGAAAATTCACTGAAAAAACCATAGGTTATAGACCATATATAGTTAGGAATTAGCATTTACAAAACCTTATTTTACTCACACAAAACCATTGAAATTCCATATATAGTTAGTTGCACTAACTATATATCGCGTACCCGCAATCCACTGCTGATGATGTCACATATTACATCATTCATGACATGGTCAGTGACATCACTGATGACATCACTGATGACATCTCAAATGACATCACTGATGACATCACTGATGACATCTCATTTGACATCAATGACCACATCACTGATGATATCATTCATGTGACAATACAATGCATCTCCTCACATTTTAATATAACCTCTGTTTCACCCAGTGTTAAATACAGAGTATAATTTTTGAAACCATTGACACACCAATACTAGTTACTACATACGCACTCACTGATTCCTACGTCTACACACACCTTCACTCATTCACCCATACAATCATTCATACATACAATCACTCATCTTTACAACACTATCATATGCACTCATACACCTATACAGACAGTCACAGTCTGCCACTCATCCATGGAGTTACTCACTCACCTAGTCAGTCATGTAAAGAATCAATGACACTTCCATTTTCTTGTCTATACAGTTAAACATAGAGCACCTTACATTTTCAAACATATACTAACACATACTTACCTTCTTATACAATCATTGATACAAGTACACATTGATCTGCACAGAGTCACACACCTCCCAGCCAGCCACACACACACTCAGTCTCCCATACAAATACTTGGGCAATCAATCAATAACCCATATAGTTACTCATACAGCTACTGATCAACACATGCAGCAGTTTACAGAACAACAGACATAATGATGCACAAATTAAGACAGTTTAGTCACTAACCCATGCACTCAGTGAGACACATTTAATCACTCACTCATACAGTTAGTCATGCACCTACTAAATCCTTCGTCCAGACACTTACACATCCACTCAATCTTCAATATGTAAGACATATTTAAACTTTACAGAAACAAAAAATCACTGGATGTTGTTATCAGTCATGTCATCAGTGATGTCATTTGAGATGTCATCAGTGATGTCATCAGTGATGTCACTGACCATGTCATGAATGATGTAATATGTGACATCATCAGCAGTGGATTGCGGGTGCGCGATATATAGTTAGTGCAACTAACTATATATGGAATTTCAATGGTTTTGTGTGAGTAAAATAAGGTTTTGTAAATGCTAATTCCTAACTATATATGGTCTATAACCTATGGTTTTTTCAGTGAATATATATATATATAACCATTGACAGGCGAACTCTGCTGATTGACAAAAAGACAGGAACTCATAGAGGTGGGAGTGGTATCATCAGGCTGATAACGAACTATTCGGTGGCAGCGAATAGAGTTCGAGCCATCATGTCCAAAAATTGGGGCATTCTGAGATCCGACCCCGTAATAGGGAAGGACCTACAAAGACATCCCATGATCACCTTTAGAAGGATCAGGTCACTAAAAGACAGGCTGGTCACAAGTCACCTTGAGAAAGAGAAGCCCAAGGGAGATTTACGTGCCATGCATGGGTCATACCCGTGTGGGAAATGCAAGGCATGTCACAACAGCCAGAGAGTACTGTCGTACGAGGTTCCACACAGAAAGAGCAAGATTAAGATCAGCAAGTTTATTACTTGCTCGACTGCATTTGTAGTCTACTGTTTAACATGCCCCTGCGGACTCAGATACGTGGGGAGCACCACGAAAGCAGTTAAATTACGTGTTTTGGAACACCAACGGGCCATCGCTAACAGAGATGAAAGCTACCCGATGGCCCGGCATTTTGCCTTGTGTCACAACAGTGATAGGAACCTTCTCAGTTTTTTCAGCCTAGATTGTGTCCCACAAAACATAAGGGGCGGGGATCTGAAAATGAAATTAAGGCGACTCGAGTCTAGATATATTGTGGATCTTCAGACAAAATCACCTGGGGGCCTTAATGCAGGAGAAGAACTCCTATCACACCTTTGAGTTGCAGTATCTGTTATGATGGATCCGAATTGGACTGTGTCTTCCCTAAGAATTGTTTGTTTGTTTTAGGAATTAACTTGGAATTTCTTTTGGAGTAGGGGCTAGTATTGACACTTAGTGTCTAGTAAGAATAGGTACGAGGATGCATGTCATCATTGGTACACAGTATTTCTGTTGATTATAATAATTTTAGGCTATATGTGTTTTTTTCAGCCTAAATATGTCCCTTCCATTTTGAGAACCTATATTGATCGATTGCAATCAGGATGAGGTCGATATACACCGAAAGGATTATGTATATACAAGATGGACTAGCCCATCCAGGGCTTAATTGTGTATAATATTGTAAATATTGTATAATAATTGCTCTCTCTATTGAAGTTGAGCCGCTTTGATTAGGAGTATTATATTGACCACTCTAAACATTGCACTATTTGTTGTATAAAATTGTTGGGTTATTTGCCACTGTAAGATGGCGCCCACACATTTGAGTTTGCAGTCCATTGTTTGTTTCAATGGACGCTGCTTTAATTTGCTTCCGCTTTGCTGCCGCCAGCTGACACTGACGAAGGCAATAGCTGAAACGCGTTTGTTCTTTTTGCGCAATAAACTTTTAAACGGAGTTAACCTGCTGCGAGTGCTTCTTCTGGGGGTTTTGAACCACGGAGCTCGGGATATATATATATATATATATATACACACACAGCATGAGGCAATAAGTCCGCTTACTTCAGCAACATGCTTACTCCAGAGAGTGACAGCATTCTGCACTTTAACAAGGAGCACATCCATGCACAAAGTAGTTCACTTCAGTTCCATTACTATTATGACAATATGTGCTTTTTGAGACCCTAAAAATGTTTTGCTTTCAGCCAATGATTATTTTGTTTTTATATTGATGTCGGCCAAGGTGATGCCCCCAACAATAACATTTTACAAAAACCATAGCACAACCAAACAAGCACTACCAAATCCAAAAGGCTGGTAAACTTTGCCAATGCTTTTTATTTCTGTTATTCCATCAAGCCACCACCTTGCCAATTGTGCATTGTCAATTTGTAGATGTGTCCCTCCTACGTAGCTGTCTGTTTTGAATTTTTATATGTGATTCAAGGTTCAATTTACCAACACTGATTTTCAGTCACAGATCCCCCATATTTTAAAATTACAGACTTTGTGACAAGTTTCAGTATACAAAGGTGACACCGCACCAAGCAGGCACAGTGAGAAAACCCAACTCTGCTGCACAGAGCTCAGGTAAGGGTAATTCTTTCCCATATATTTTTTGACCACAATGAGGCCAAGTATTGCACCATTTCCCAAAAAGAAAGTGATTAGAATCTGTGTAATTGCAAGTCAATTCTAAAGGAGATTCACCAAGTCTTCTGGTTCTACTAAGTTAGCTTCAACCTCTGTTGTAAAGAGGGTTTAAATAGGCTTCTCTTTCACTAGTCACATTATGGGTTTCGATCCATGTGTTTGTTCACGTGTATTCACACTTTTAACTTTATCTTTCCGAAGATCTGGAAAAGCAAACAACCGCCAACTCAACAACCACCTAGAGAACAAGGACCTCCTGGCCCCATCCCAATCCGGGATCCACTCAAATCACAGCACAGAAACTGCCCTAATAACAGCCATGGACGACATCAGGTCTCTACTAGACTGCAGGGAAACTGCAGGTCTGATCCTCCTTGACCTCTTGGCAACCTTCAACACCGTTTCCCACTACACCCTACACCTAAGGACAAAAGGACATCATCTGCGGCGTCTCCCAAGGGTCATCATTAAGCACCACCCTATTCAACATCTATATGGCCCTTCTAGCCACTCTGGTCAAGACCTATGGTATGTACATGATATCAGAAGCTGACGACACTCAGCTTATCCTCTCCTTATCCACAGACCCCACAAACATCAAGGCCAACTTCCACCTGTGCATGACCAGCGTCACCAGCTGGATGCAAAACAACTGCCTCAAACTCAATATCTACAAAACAAAGGTACTTATCTTCAATAACAACACATCTCCGTGGGATGAGTACTGGTGGCCAACAGAACTGGGACCCTCACTCACACCCACAGAACACGCCAGGAACCAAGGCATCATACTAGACAGCAAACTCACCGTGAAAAACAGATAAACGCATGATCCACATCCTCTTTCCTTACTCTCCGCATGTTCTGTAAAATCTTAAAATTATCCCCCCCAGCACCAGCCACACCATCACCCAGGCCCTCATCACAAGCTACCTGGATTACTGCAAACCCTCACAGCTGCTAAACAAGCTTCAGACTGTTCCGGACGCAGCAGCCCGGCTTGTCCTCGAGGCAGACACACATCACCCCTCACCTCAGAGCACTTCACTGCCTCCCCGTCCACAAAAGGTGCCAGTCCAAATGCTAATCCACACCTACAGGGACCTGCACAACCAAGGGTTAGTCTACGTTAACCACAGGTTGAACTTCCACCAACCCCTCAAACAACTACGCTCCACCTCCCTCTCCCACCAAGACCTGGAATGGTCTCCCTCTCCACCTCTGGACCTTTCCCGCCCTGCAGGAATTAAGAAGAGGTCTGAAAACGTAGCTGTTCAACTAACTACATCCACCACCATCAATCCCTAGTGCAAGGATACCCTCACGGGTGATAATCAGCACTTTAAAAATCAAGTTTGATTGATTGATTGGTAGTTTTGTTCCTATTACTTCTACACTGTTGTTTGATTCACTTTGCCTGTGTTACAAGCCTCATCCACAAAAGAAATTTATGAGTAAGTTTGCATTGGAGACCCTTTCCTGTTTGTAAATACCTTACCACTATTTTTTAGTAGTCTGTAAAGTATTAATGTTTTGGACCGGATTTCAGTTGAAAAACATTAATACATATCAATCTAATTTGGTATTTGAAAACAATGCCCTAAACAGGTCGCTTCCAAATACCAAATAGGACTTTGGTTGCAGAACCAAATCACAATTTGGAAATGTGTTACTGAATCACAATTTATGGTTTGTACACACCAAAAGTACTGATTGTAGTCATTAAGAGCCTGATTCTGCGAATCAGGCCATTTGCAACCGTAAAAAACCTTTGTAAATCTGGCCCACAATTCTTTGTTTGATAATCCAAACGGATTGATGGTAGAGAGGATTTGCTAAATTTGTTATTTCTAAGGCTCATAATGTTAATTTGTTTCTTACCCTTTCACTAATGTTTGGCACATTTTTCAAGACTAAAAATAAAAAAACTTCAAATGGATAGATTGGTATTTTTTGTGTAAAATTAATATTGATATGCAGAGGAGAAAATTCCCACAATAATAGATTTTTATCCGAGTCTTCATGACTGCTGTGTAATCATAATGAACATCATCGTTCTTTAAAAGCTATTATTTTTTTGTACTTTTAATAAGTGCTAAAAAACTGAACTTATTTTAACTTAATTATACTAAGCTAGATCAGAATTTGTCACTTACTTTTTACTCAAACTTCATTCTAAAATAAATAAAAGATTTTTGTTGACTGTAAATAAAGTTTTTTTTGCCTACATTAGGTAGAAGAATTACCAATCAATTCAAGCTTTATTAGGTTTCTTTTTTTGATGATGATATTTTTTTATTTTTTCTTATTTTTATTCAAGAGCCAGGTAGGTAGGTACAAAAGAGAAATTGGGTAATTAGTTCATATATATAATACTTTCAATAGATTAAATAAAAAATTCATATTGGATATCTTGTTATAACAAAACTTGAAAAACATAAATATATATATATATATACATATATATATATATATATATATAATATATATATATATATATATATATATATATATATATATATATATATATATATATATATATATATATATATATATATATATATATATATATATATATATATATATATATATACACATTATTTCTTTGTGAGGTTTTCTTAATCCATTTTTGTCTATAGTTTACATTTAGGGTTCTCCTGGTTTAGGATTATAGTCCCTGAGCTTCTTTACTATTCCACCATTTCATCATTCCCATAGCTTTCTACCCTTCTCATTGGCTCATCTGTCCCTACTCTTGTACAGCCCAGTTTCCTGCAAATAGATATTTACTAGGCGATGAATAAGGGTGGGCGGCAAATTCTGTTCTGCTCGCAGAATTTGCAAAATGTAGGCATTTTTGTGTTCCGTGGAGAATGCAGAAATTTCAAAATTTACCAAGACTGGTGTGCCGCCCCAGGTGTTTTTTGGGAGAAAAAAAAAAATACGCCTGTAGCAGCTTTGTCTGGAGACCAATCTGGAAGCAGCACCTCCGCATCAGCGGGCCAGCCTCACCAACCTAGGCCCAAGCCCATGAGTGTCGCAGAGGTTGCCAGTCTACTAATGAGCAGCGATGTTGAAATGTCTTCGCAGTAACTCAGTAGGATCCAAGATGATTGATGGAATAACTCTAGGTGTTTCATGAGTGGCATGAAAGGTAAACAAGTCAACAACAGCCACTGCAGAACTACATGTCTGTATAGTGGTGGAGTCGAGTGTGGTGGTATGACTGAGAGCGGTGCATTGATTTAGTCACTTAATTTGTAACATGCTATGTTGCTGTATATGTGCTTTGTCTGCCTCTGTCCAAACAAAAAGTATGTGAAAGGAAGGGTGGGTCACGGCGGGTGTGGTGGGCCTGCTCTGTCCTGTTGTTGTTGGAGGTTAATGCTGGAAACAGACTAGAGTAGACATGATTTATCCATGCCACCTATGAAAGTGTTTTTGTTGCACTCCACCATCATTTATGCATTTTTCCCTACTTGATTTTTCAATATCCCTTTTGTTTTTCCATCTGCAATTACAGGCTGGCCCTTACCCTGTGCTATACTGGGAAAAACAACTCACACTTAACTTACCAAAGAACATATGCCAGACAGGCAGTGGCGTCACCCAATATTGATGGCCAGAGCATCCATGGAAGGGAGGACAAAGAGGAATGCCGAGATGCAACTCCCCATTTTGACCAGGATAACATACAGTAACAGTATCAACTTTCATCATCTTTTTAATAATTTGATTCATTTGTTGTCTTCAATTATTACTACTGTGTGTTGTTGTTATTAGTATGTTTGCTCTCTGCTTATAATTCAATTCATCCCTACAGCTATTTTTGAATTTTCTTTGCTATCTTTAATAGTAAGCCCGGGCCGGTACAACAGAACAGAAACTGTATGTAATTCAGGTCTCTCGGTGGGCAGACAGGCAAGGCAAATTGCATAATATACTGCTGCCCTGTACTGTCTAATTGTCTAGTAGTAGTTAGGAAGTACTTCATTAACCATCAAGTTATCATCATCATGCATGTATTTCCTTTTTCTCCCTTAACAGATTTATGGATATGGTCGTCTGCCAAGATTGTGTTTTCTTTTGTTGTTGTCCATGCTTACTGTTTTTCTTTGTCAAGCCTTTCCCCAAACCTCCCTTCCCAACCATTCATCAAACCCGGGCTGTGTGACTTATTGAGGTGTGACTAAATTAAGTAGACACCAATAATGTATCACACGCTTGCTGGGGCGGATGTGGCAAAAGCAACACTAATTCAATTTCAGGGCTTGTCGAGGACCTTCTTCTGCTTGCCCACCCATGAGCAGTATATTGCGAGGTAATTTTTTTACCAAAGGAACCGAATCCATCTGCATTAATTGCCGGCATCGATTGGATTTGTTGTCATCCTCCTACACAGCACTAATGTGTCGAGTGTACTGTAGGCCTAGTCGAGTGGCTCTACACAACTAGAGTTTGTAACTCTATGTACTAGGCTATCCCCTCCACTATTATGTTTTATTGTATTTTGGCACATTATTGTTTGGAAGTAAGTTCTGTACTGTACTTCATTCTACTACTCCTCCAACAGTCTCTCTCAGGCGACTGACGGTCTCATTTTCTTTTTTTGCAAATGCTACTGCCAGTGTCCACTATTACTACCACCACAACCATGGCATGTTGGGAAAGAAAACCATCATCACCATGCAGCCATCGCTGTGCCTCAGTTAAACATCAAGCACAGGTGAGAGAAGAAGTTTGTGAGAGGCATAATTAATAATGGTAATTCTTTCATTAATTCAATTTCACACACCCCTTTGAGTCCAGTTGCAGAATGCATAGACTAGGAGGAGAGACTGACAATACTAGTAGGACAAGTCACTCAGTGAGGGATACCGCATTCATCTGTTTGTGTCTTACAAAGTCAGCCAGTTATTTAAATCAAACACTGGCTGTGGCCCTGCACCAGCAAGGAAACAGTGTGACATAAAACAGTAACCCCATCAACAAAACATTAACAACATTGTATGTAAAGTATAAAAATATAATTTAATCCCCTAACAAAAATAAGCAGCGCTTCAATGCACGGCAATTGCATCCACGGGGCATCCACGGGGCAGCAGTGCTATTAAATGAAGGGTGGCGGCGAGCAGCTGCCAGATGGTGGCACCGTAACACTGGAGGGGGATGGCTGGGGCCTGGGGCATTGGAGGAGGCTGCAGCTGCTGCCACCTCCTCCTCCGCCAGAACCACCAGCCACCGTTATTCCGTTTGTATCGCCTCCAGCTTCGGGTGCCGGGCCTTGGCTGCCAACTGATTCCTGTCCGGTTTCCCTTTTCTAACATTTGTGGGAGTTTTAGGCATTCAACCACCCATGCATCTGATTCCTATCAGCCACCTATGCATTCATGCATCCCACGTATCCTTCTCTGCCAGTCATAAATATTAAACCTCGCCCATCCTTCTTCCTTCCACCCTTTTTTACCTTTTTGTTCAACCCATCCATCAAGGTCATCTGATCTGACTTTTAGTCTTCTCCATAGAACTTTCACACCTGAGTTGAAGTCAGATAGAAGAGGCCATTGGTTACTCAACACTCCCTCCGCTAATGCTTTTGCTAATGCTAAGTAAAAGGTGTCTTTTTCAACCATTCACAACAACTTCTTACTTAATAAGTCTCAACAGTACAGCAGGAGCGGCTGGTGACATTTGAAAGTGGTGAGGCGCAAACTGATTTGCATACTGCCCCGTAGCGAGCGAGCGCAGTGAGCGAGCCCAAACCCCATTAGGGCGGTTTGGGGAAGTTACCCCCCCTTGAAAATTTTGAAAAAAGAGAAGAAAAATCGTGCATTTTCAAGCAAATTTGAGAAAGCAGGAAGGTTAATAAAGCAATTGTGAAAGTGCAGTTATTACATTAATAGATGGCATAACATAGGTAGCTACTTATTCAGTATAACCACAGAGCTTCATACATTCCGTCCTATTACGCTCAGGTACATTTTCTTTGCAGCAGGCACATTAACCTTCTGTGCTGCCGCCTGCTGCTATTTCACTAATGGGACCCCAAACATAGGCTATCTCTGGCGGTCTATTCTTCAGATTCCACTAATGTTCTGTTTATGCAGAGTCTAAGTACAGGCTGCAGAGCTGTCCCTCAGATTACATACATTTTATATTACAGACTCCGATATTGGCATTAAAAGTACCCTCCAGCTTATCAGTTTCAGCAAGGTTTCCAACAGCATAGCACCCCTTTGCTACACACAGATTACAGGTTCAGCCACATGATGAAAATAGCCACTCATTCAGTGTGATAATTAAGGGAGCTGCACACTAAGGCTCTACCAGGTAACCAAAACTCAAGTGCCACCACAGCATCAATCTGTGCAACCATTCAACAACAACTGGTTCAAATATGTTCTCTCAATGTTTCAAGCTATATTACAAATGTCACAAAAAGATGTTAATATTTCACTTCTGTTCTTGGTTTTTCGTCACAATAAAATACACTGAACATAATCTTCACAAAAGTTATTTACAAAAGTTTAAGCTATTGCCATTATAAATTACACTAACTTTTATTAACGTATTAATTATAAAAAAATTAAAAGCCATTGCTATTTGTAATATCAATACATCTAAGTCACGTAAATACAACACATATTGCATTACAAATGCAATCGGTGTCACATTTGCGAAAGTTAAAACTATTGGCATTGTAAATGACAAAGCTATTATTTTCGCTATTTTCAAAACCAACACATAAATAAAAAAATTGTCATTTACAATACCAATAGCTCAAACTTTCCTAATGCGAGACCTATTGCATTGCAAATGCCTGTTTATCTATATACTCCGTCAGGCGTCTGTCCCCTAATGGGGAGGCCTCTGGGAGAGTCGTATCACGTGGAATGATCGCCACCAGTGCGTGTTTAATCTGTATAGAGTGAAACAGTTCAGTGGGCGCCAATTTTGTAATGTTCTTGTAAATGGGCGAGAGGAGTTGGCCTAAGGGGAGAGGAGTTGGCCTAACGGCTAGGGTGCTCGACCTCGGAACTGGGGATCTGGGTTCGAGTCTCGGTAACGACGCCAAAACCTCCTGTGATGCTGGGCAAATCACTTTATCTCCCCGTGCCTAAAATGAAAGTGTGTCATGTAACGTAACTGGAAAAATATGTAAAGCGCTCTGATACCTGATTCGATTCGGGTCTAGTTCGCGCTATATAAAACTCTGCAAAAAAAAAAAGTGACGATTTTACACCCTCTCCTGAGGTCACCTAGTCGCGAGATCCCTATTGTGTCCCACTGTTGAAAACCCTTGCTCTTACCCAATTTGCCTAGCTTTCTCGTGTTCCATAGTAGGTTGTGCTGTGTTAGTCTTACCTCCCAGCCCAAATGTCGCGTTACTGTGTGCCATATTTGAACAGTATGCGCAGTCGGCCCCATAAGGTCTGGTTTTCAAATGGTGGCCATTATTGAATGTATTGGCCCCTTATCTTATACAGATGGTTCAGGAGTTGGCCACCCTTAAGCCGTTTTCTAAGCAAATAGCTTTAAGTTGGATAGCTACTGTCCATCTTTTAATTGGAGGTATTTCCAAACATGGGACACCCCACTGAGCATCTTCCTCCCCGCCAGGTCATTTTCCTCACTATAAAGGGGCTCAAAGGTCCAGTTAAAGTGCCTCACTATAACAGCAGAGGCGGCCCAAGAGAGACTGTCAAAGAACTTGCCTAAAGCCAGTATGGTTTCGGACCTCTACCCCACCACTATGTCCTCCTGCATATTCATTATAAATGTCAATGTTACCATAGGGGCCAGACACTAACCGAACAGCAAGAATGTCATTACTTTCGGCCGGAGGTACCTATATCTTAAGGCCAATGTCCTGTCGCACCAACATTGTTAATCCCCCCGATGGACGACCCTTGCCACCATGAATGGCTAGGATATAATAATTTAAATATCCTGGGTGGAAAAGTGGCTCCACTGATCAAGTTCCCTGGAAAGCACATATATCGTATCTTCCAACAAAGATGTTCCAATCAGGAGAAGCACCCTTAGAACTCAGAACGGCAATGTTACATGAAATAAACGCTATTCTATGTGATGTTGAATTTAATTCAGGCATCGTCCTATCCCAAGAATCTAAAGTCCCTGATGTGCAACCCGCCTCACTCTCCTCACTATTGGAGCAGCTCTTCTCAGGGGAAGACTTATCTTCTGGGTGGGGATCAATAGCTTCGATGGCTGGTGTCTGAACACTTAATGCAGGCTCGCTTGCTGATGACAGACACCCTGGGCTGCAGACACCGTCGGCCTGGGCGCGGAGCTTCCTATTGTGTCACTGGCCTTAAGTACAGGATGGTCCCCCCCAATTTTAGGAGTCTGCAGCTACAGAAAAAGGTGGCCGACCGCTGGGGCGTCACTGGGAGCCTCCGGTGGTGAAGGGATGGAGGGAGACACGCACCTGATGAAGGTTATCAGGGACATGCACAGCCAGATCAACAAAAGAGGGAAAACCAGGCCCTGAAAGAGGAGCGGGGCTCCAGCTCCCCTCAGAGTGAGTGGCCGGATCCATTCCAGGGAGCGAGCTCACAGGTCCAGGGAGAAGACCGGCCTCGTGTGGGGATCTATCGATGAGCAGACTTTCGAGGGACGGAATACGGGAGTCAATGCACACACAGCTTTGAGATTGATACCGTGGGCCTCAGACTGAGTAGTGTATGTGACATCAGCTTTAATTGAGATTGATACCGTGGGCCTCAGAGTAGTGTGAAGACACAATCACAAACCTTTAGTTCCTGGTGTTCCAATTAAGGAATGATCCACAAGTGCACTCACAAAGTTGACGTCACGTCGGTGACGGTGAGGCGCCTCAGGGCCACTGCAGGGGAGTCAGTCACGGTGACACGGACGGGACACGGGGCCCGATTCACAGAATGAACTTAAGACAAAATCCTAAACTTACTACAATTTGGTATTCACAGAATGCACTTACTACTTTTGGAATTCACAGAATGCACTTACTACTTTCGGGATTCACAGAATAAACTTACTACTTTCGGTATTCACAGATTGGATTTAAGACAACTAACTTTACGTCCGCCGCCGGGGAGTAATTTACGGCTCAAAATCGTAATTTACGGCACTGTGCCGTAATGTACGATTACGGGGCGTATATTACGATTACGGGGCGTATATTACGATTACGGGGCGTATTCTACGATTGCGGGGCGTAAATTATGCTTTTGGCCCGTTGGGCATGTTAGCTAAGGGGAAACACCTGGCCAAGGTCCACCCATCCCCCAACATGGATCAGCTGACACACAGCAGCCAATACCAGCCCTGCAGCATGTATGAAAGCAGAGCAGACACAAAAAATCCCTTTTCAGGATGTCACTGAACGTGTTTGTAGCACTACCCCTTGCCAGGCGGCAAAACGACTTGCGGAGGAGGAGAAGAGCAGAGAGGATCTACAGGCAGAGGGTCAACATATTTGGAATGTCCAGCCACGATGTAAGGGCCAGGTACCGTTTCCCACCTGAAGTCATCTTGGAATTGATATGTGAGTGGGAGCAGGAACTTGACTCTGTGACCTGCTGCTCACATGCAATACCAGCATACCTCAAAATCCTTTCTGCCCTCCACTTCTTTGCTACTGGGTCCTTCCAAAGGGTCACCAGTGACCATGTGGGCATTTCCCAGGCGAGCCAGTCGCGGTGCCTGCATCAGGTACTGAGATGCATCACTAATAGAGCCCCCAACTACATCAAAATGCCATATACTTTGGCCATGAGACAAAGGCCAGCAAGAGATTTTTATCTCCGTGCACAATTCCCACGTGTGCTAGGTGCAATCGATTGCACCCATGTGGCCCTTCAGCCACCCCGCCACATTGCACACATCTTCTGCAACAGACACAGATGGTATTCCATCAATGTTCAAGCTGTCTGTGATGCCAGTGGAAGGTTCATCAATGTGCATGCAGTGTTCCCAGGCAGTACACATGACAGCTTCATATTCCGCATGTCACCTCTTGCTCGGCGTATGGCTGCTGGAGAATTTGGTAACATGTGGCTACTGGGTAAGTACCAAGCACTGAAAATGAGTGATATGCGTCATTGAAATGTCTGAATGCCCCCCAATAGTAATGATTGTACAATAAGAAACATGGCCCAACAGACACTGCATGTATGAACGTATAGATCATGTCCTGTGAAAGTCAAAGAGTGAAATGTTAACAACTGCCCTTTCTTCCCTCCTCAGGTGACGCTGGGTATGCACTCTCTCCACATCTCCTCACCCCTTACAGGCGTGCTAACACTGTACCTCAGCGTAGGTACAATAGGGCACACATACGTACTCGAGCCATCATCGAGCGCACTTTTGGACTGTTGAAGTCGCGATTCAGATGTCTCGACCGTACAGGGGGTGTGCTTCTGTACTCCCCAGTAGTCGTGTGCAAGATCATACTAGCCTGTTGTGTTTTGCACAACATTGCTCTAATGCATGGCTTAAACATGCCTCTCGAACCTCGACTAGCTCTGAATGTGGGAGACCGGGCTATTGCACATGACCGACGTCAGGGCATGCAAGTCCGTGATCAACTCATTGCCACGTATTTTGCATGAGCAACCTGTAGTGCCACGGCCAACATGTGGTTTGCTGTCTGTTGTCAATGATGAAATGTGGACAGACACAACAGTGTCCATAAATGCCACCCTGAGACGACTTTGCAAACCACACTAACTGCATGCAAGTCACAGCTGCTGACAGAAGTCAAAAGGTGGATTGTGCCTCAGGTCATGTGCCCATGTCAGCAAGCAGCGTAGTGGACAGCCCTAAAACAAACTATTCACGCTGATCACAAACAATACATGTCCTGAGAGACATACCTGGACCTCATAAGGATGGGTCACCAAATCACAAAAGGTTGCATACTCAGGCCTATGCCCACTACAGATTTGACTCACCCACAGATGATGGGCACAGAATGTGAGTGATGATGTCATGGGAGATTCATGCACCATGGGTCAGGTTCACAACAACAGTTGAACCTCTGCATATCAGCAGGGATGCCCCAGTAATTGTGCCTTACAGCAGACATCCCTTGCGCCATCATGGATGTGCCGCATTTACAAAGCTGTGCGCTGTGGGCCAAGTATAGACAGAAGCGTGAAGCATATGCTGTCATAAAGGTGAAGCACCACTGGAGTTGGGTCGCAAGTGCAATGCAGCTCCAGCAAGGCAAGCGGCGATCCGATGCCTAACATGCTGCATCAATTCTTAGGCCTCCTACAAGCAGGCGCAGGGTTGTGACGCAGCATGGCCATGAAAATGACTGAGTGTAAATTGGTAAATTTCACACTGCCACTGTTCGGAGGTGTTTGTGTGCTGGAAGGCCCCCCCTGTGCAGGAATGCACAACTGCGGTGCAGGGCCTTACAATATGACACATTTCACAGATGCGTCATGTTGAAGATACCCCACAGCATGGAAGTGGCGTAGCGCTGCTGCGCCACCAAAGTTACGCTACTGTGGCGCAATAGTTGCATACACGGCTCGTATAGCTGCCCCCATATGTATCTGACATATCCACACCAATGTTACATAACACTTCATTCAACTCTGATACTGAGTACTCAATATGAACTACATGTCCCATAATGCAAAGTATGAGATTAGGAAAGTGGGATGGATGTTGTCAGCCCCCTACCCCCTTCACTGCATAAATGACTTGAAATTACCTGTTCCCCCTTTTCATACATATTCATGATACACACCTGCATTGTCATTTCACCTTCCCCTACACAACAGGATGGCAGTGGATTTGTGTACAGAATGTGGATGGCCCAGGATTAATACAAAATGGCTGCAAAATACTTCCTGTGATGTATTTCCTGTCTCCCACTACCTGTATAACATTTCCTGTATGATATAATGTGTTCCGGGTCATTATCGTAATTTACGGCGCAAAATCGTAGTTTCCGGGGCCGCGTCGTAATGCGCGTGCGCGTGAACTACGATCCGGAACCGGAAACTACGATTTCGTGCCGTAAATTACGAAAATAAACTAGAACACATATTTTCATACAGGCAAGCAAATACATGAAGTGGGAGACAGGAAATACATCACAGGAAGTAGTTGGCAGCCATTCAGTGGTCATTCTGAGTCATCCTCTATCACTGATCAGATCCTCAGGCATCCTGCTGCTCTCATCTCACCTAATTTCCTATAATTGCTGAGGAATATGAGGAGAGAGCCCCTCCTTTCACAGACAGGGAATTGGACATCTTGCTGGAGGGGGTGCTGGAGAAATTCCCTCAGCTATATGGGGACCCTGAGCAGCAGCTGAGCACTGCAGCCCGGGGCAGGCTATGGGCCAACATCGCCGAGCGCTGCAGTGCAGTGGGAGTGGCCAGCAGGAGGCCTAGGGCGTGCCGCAAGCGCTGGGAGGACCTGAAGCGGTGGGCCCGTACCAAGGCTACCGAGCTGGCTGGCCTGTCCTCCCAGCACCATGTACATCGTCCTCGCCTGTCACCACTGTACAGGAGGGTCCTGAGAGCAGCTTGGCCGACCCTCCATGCTCAGCTGGAGGAGCACGAGCAGCATGGACCTAGTAAGTGCATCATATGCAATATGAGTCTGGGAGTATGATGTGAGTGAAACAGTGCTGTACCATTGTGTGTTCCATGCCTCCATTAGCCAATTGCATGTCGAAGCAGCAGTCACCAGGTTTCAAGAGGCACACTGTGGCATATGTACTATACAGGCCAGGGTGCATTTTGGGAGTTGTAGTTTTCTCATGACAACTGGGTAAATGCGCCACACTCATGCATCCATATTGAATACTGCTCTGCCAGCACCACTACAATTGAACCAAGTCAATCATAACAGATGTGTGCATTGGATGAGTGATGGTACAGAGACTGTCCAGTCTGCACATGGCAGGCCATAGGGGATTGGATGTTGTGATTAGCATTGCACCTGTAGCGTTGTGTTCCAATTGAGACAGATCATCATGTGCTTTGGAGTCATGACAGATTTTGAGATCCTTGCATCACTCACAAGTTTACATAGTTTGGCAAGGTGTGTCCACTGACAGACGTCTCACCCTCAGTGGCCTATATGACATTTCACATGTACAGGTAGCTGTCACAACCGCCCACCACTGTTCATGGGTGTACTGCACTACCTTGTAAGTCAAGTAAGGCACTATGTGGCACTGGATTGTTCGAAGATGTGTGGGGACATCAAAAGGCCAGACACACAATGCAGCTAGAGGAGTACTCCAGACCCCACGTGGATGTGTGACCCACATTTGTCTTGTCCCATACAATGCTACAAAGCAGATGACACTTGTCCAGACTTTCAATAGCTGCTAATCCATATCAATGGCCAATACCTATCATATCTGGACTCTTCATGTTCTCCTATGGTGGACTTGTAGTTGAACTGGCACATGCAGCAGTGACACGACACACAGATCACAACAATGCAAAGGTTGAGGTTTGGATAATGCAGTTGCGCAAGCCACAATAATACACATGAGATGTCCATGTGAAACTCAAATCAGTATATGACAGTGTGCATACATGTAATGTAAGTGCATGGACAGAATGGGGGTTGGGAGCACACTGCCTCACAGTCCCAGCACGGCTTGTCCCTTTGCATCCTGGTAAATGCTGTACACAGTTCAAACTTACTTAGGAATAATCTGGAGCCATACACCAATTTTGCAGCTGACTTTGCTGTATGTCTCTAGACACATGTTCCTGTAATGAGCGCTTCATCAGTAGAGAGCAGCAGTTTCAGAGAGCAAAGTAAATCATCTGGGTTTGCTGTGTGCCTGTGAGTGTTACTGTGATCTGAGAGGAACTTGGCAGCATTCCCTGCAAACACAGATGATTCAGGAGTAAGTTAGTACTGTAAACAGCATTTTCCCGGATGCAAAGGGGGCAAACTGTGCTGGGACTGTGAGGCAGTGTGCTCCCAACCACCATTGAGTCCATAAGGACTGATGGGCAGATCAACAAGGCACCTGCGCACCGCCATAGGGTCACTTTAGTGACGCAGCGGCGGAGCACACAAAGCGCCATGCAGCAGGATTATTACAACGTGACGCATACGGTGCAGGAGTGCATCCTAAAAGTGGCTGATTGTAACTACAAGATTTCACTCAGTTACTAATATGGCCAAACGGATTGAAATCTACGCACCCTCTTGAAGCAGGTGTAAGGATTGCCGCAGCATGTCAGCACTCCAGCAAAGCCCGGCTATTCCACCGGGGATTCATCACACATCTGCCACCCAAGCGCCACGCTGTGCCGCTTTGTACATGCGGGCCATCAGGGGTGACGCACGGGTGGGCTGATGCGTTGCAACTCATCAGACACACCTCTGCTGATTAGCGAGATGCGCCAGTAGTTGTAAATCGGCCCCTGATAACTATATAGTCTGATCAGAGGCAAACAAATTCGGACCTAGGCTATTCAATGTATGTGTAGCGTCATGCATGGAACAACCACCATATCAGGATTTTGCTTACACTTCTGCAGGCACGGCTGGTGAGACAGGAGATCCACAGGAACAAGTCCGGAGAAGGAGACCATCAGTTCGGCGGAGGCTAAACCCTCTTTCCACCAGCGATGAAGAGGAGGAGGAAGAGGAGGAGGAGGGGCCCTCAACATCTGCAGGCCAGGGGGTTTCACCCACCCGGGATGAAGAAGAACATGACACTGGTACTATGTCCCGGGTGGAGGCTGTGGACATTGAAGGGGGGGTTGAAGAACCAGACACCTCCGACCATGATGTGGGGGATGGCCACTCAGCCACACATACCTCACCAGTGGGTCAGGAAGAGGTGTCCCCGGGGCAGGGCAATGTTCAACCTGGGCCTGCCATCAGCCCCTCCCTACCTCTAGCGTCTCCCATGCCATCGGGGGCTCCAGCTCAATCCCCTGATACCTGTCCCCCTCCTCGTAGCCGCCAAGCCGTACCCATCCGCTCTGGACCTGAGGCACCACATCCCTTCTGGGTCCCCCCCCCGTGCCGGTGCTGTTCCTCCCGTGGCTGTGCCAGGGGACTTGAGTTGGATGGTCGAGGGTGAATTGGACATGTCCGCTCGCATCTTGCTACAGGTGTGTCTGGAGATACGCTCGATGCAAGCGCACATAGTCCGATCATTGGACAACCTCACCACCCATGTCCAGTCCATGAACACGGACATAGTAAGATCTATGGACAACCTCGGCACCCAAGTCCAGTCCCTGAACACAGCCATAACCTCTTTCATCTCCCAAGTGCCTTCCCATACCACTGTCAATGTGTGCCCCTGTCCGTTGCCCCACACTGTTTCCCCCCATACTCCTCGTGTGTCACGTTCCCGTGTGGTGCCTGGTCCTGCATCAGCCAGCCGTGTGGATGTGTCCGACCCAGAGGATCTAGACATTGTGGTCCTGGAGGATGACCAGAAAGACACTAGACTGTTGGACTGAGACATTGTTTCGGACGGAGATTTCTTTTTCCCCTTGTGAATAGACTGGTTCCCATGACGCTACCTGACGTATTATATTTGTTTTGCCCCACCCAAATCCAAGTTCCATTCTCCTTCTGCATTAAGATAATCATTTGTTTTGCTTTCTCCCTTCCAAACGGACGGTTTGTTTGTGTTCCTACATAAATAACTTGCATAATTAGACTTTGTCTGACTAGTTTGACTTCATTTTGAATGTTTATCCCCAAATATAGACACATATTTAGTAAGTCACATTCTATGCACATGACAACGTGTTGCTATGATGTGTTACACTTGTACCTGTCAAACACACACACACACACACACACACACATGCCTACATTGTCAGAAGGGACATGGTACACAACAGGATATTACTTTGGTAGATATTTATTGTCTAAATACTCCTAAGGAGCCCAAAACAAATTGGCCATGTCAATGGCGGTCATGTTTGCGTTTCCGCAATAGTGGGGGGGAGGAACGCGGTGAGGGGTGAGGTTGAGGTGGTCGCCTTCGTGTCTGTGGGTGTTGTCCAGGCTGATCAAGAGGTGCAGGTGCCAATGGTGTCTGCACATTAGGTGTCTGTGGCTGGAAAAGGGCTGGTTGTTCAGGTGGTTGAAGTGACTATGTAGAGGTTGGTGGTGTTTGCGCAGGTAGTGGCGGTGGTGGGTGTGACTGTGCAGAGGTTGGTGGTGTTTGCGCAGGTAGTGGGGGTGGTGGGAGTGACTGTGCAGAGGTTGGTGGTGTTTGGGCAGGTAGTGGGGGTGGTGGGAGTGACTGTGCAGAGGTTTGTGATTTTTTGGCAGGTAGTGGGAGTGTCTGTGCAGAGGTTTGTGGTTTTTTGGCAGGTAGTGGGAGTGTCTGTGCAGAGGTTTGTGGTTTTTTGGCAGGTAGTGGGAGTGTCTGTGCAGAGGTTTGTGGTGTTTTGGCAGGTAGTGGGGGTGTTGGGAGTGACTGTGCAGGGTGCAGGTGTGTTTGGGTACCTTGGCTGTGGTGCTGTGCAGTTGGTGTTACAGGTGTGGGGATGTGCTGTCCTACAGGCCGACATGATTGTTCCCCTCCCTGCGTTGGCCGTGAAGGTAGACTTTGGATCACTCTCACCATGCCCTCCATCATCTTCATGGCCAAGGCATGGTGTCTTGCACTCTCTTCCCTTTGGATGGATATCAGGTCTCTCATAGTTCTAGACATTTCCTGCCAAGTGCTATTCATCCCATCCAAAGCATGGGCCATCCTGTCCACCACCTGAGGGAATTGGGCCATGTCCTGCAGGGACCCAGAAATGTCGGACAGGGTAGCCCCTATGGCCCGAATGTCCTGCCTCACATCTGCCTGCTGTTGGAAGAAGTCCTGCTCCCACTGGCCACCATCGCCACGTGCAGACCCCCTCTGCTGGTGTCTGCCAGGGATGAGATGAGCAGGTCCAACAACAGGGGGGGGGGCAGGTAGAAGTCTGTGGGCAGGAGTAGGGCGCCCAGGGGATACCAGGTCCACAACAGGGCTGGTACTTCCACAGTTGTTGGAGAGAATGGCTGGGATAAACTGCGTAGGGAAGAGTGGGTAGGGGAACCACCATGTCGGTCACGGACGTGAGGGCTGTGAGTGAGTGATATCTGTGAGTGGATGTGTGGGAGCCGTGGATGGTTTGATGTATGCGGTGTTTTTGATGGTTTGAGAGGAGGCGGACGGGCGTGGCTTGTCAGAGGATGTGAGTCCAGGACATCAGTATTGTCATCCCCGGAGTCAATAGGAATGTACTCATCATCCTCTAAGTCAACGTCCTCTTGATCTTCATCATCCTCCTCTTGTGCATGAGTTGCAGCCGACATTGCTGCCTGTAGGATCAGAGGATTCTCCCCTTGGATTTCCCGTCGGCCACCACTGGTTGTCGGGCTGTCTGCCTCTCCCTCAGCATCACCTGAAAGTCAGAGGTTGCAACTGTATTAGTGATTGACCAGGTATTACATGTGCAGCAACACCAGGGTTGTATTTACTGCACTTTGCATCAGCAGATGAGGATCATATGATCATGTTAGGGTACCACCACAAATGGCCGCTCACACCATAGCACTGGAGATCTACATGATACTAGCAAACTCACCAGCTCCAGCCCCAACTCTCTGTCCCTTTGCGTTCCCTCCTGGTGTATCCTGCTGCACCTGTCTCATCATAGTTGTTGTAGAAATAGCTGTAGAGGGTAGAAACAACATTCTCAACGATCTGCCTCACCAAATGACAGACCTGCATATGTGTCACTCCTGGTCTGTATTTCACTTTCTAATCAACAACTGTTGATTCCATGTAAAAGGGGATCTCGATCTCTGTAAAGGCTTTGAAATCTAAGCTGTTGACACTCCTCATGCCCGATTTACCTGTGGGACAGGTGCGCGACGGTTTCACAGCTGCAGCCAGGATGTCATGCAAGCCCCGGGATGGTGTCCGCTGCAGTCGTCTCATCCTGTCAGCACCTGTGATGAGAAATACATGTCCATATTTTAGTACAACAGATTGTGGCTATGAGATCACATAAATTGTCTTTAGCCATTTGTGGATAATCAAGGACGATGTGCAGCATGTGTAGCTCATTGACTTAACATGTGGGCACCTGCTCACAAGCAGCATTTGCTAGCTTACAGCCATGCAGCACTGACATCAATAAGATGACACATCAACTGACGAACTTGTATGAGAAGGTTACTGATTTCACCCTTACCATTGTGACAGACTTTTTCCATGGGTGTAATGTTGTCTGTTGACAAATCAGAAAGGAGTACATGTGTAAGATTTGCAGTTGTCAGGGGCCTGATGTTGCCCATTTGTGCTTCCCTACCCATGAGGTCACACAGCTCATTTTTGAATGAGCGAACACAGATTACTAATGTCCATCCTTTGAGTGTTCTCTGTTCCCAAGCTCCATTTCCAACATCATGGTACTACTTACATGACAACAGATGGTGTCTTGTGCAGCAGACATCCAAACCTCATATTTCATACACTCACCTATACATTTGAATATGGTAGAAGGGAGGCAAGCTGAAGACAACATTTGGTTTAGATCACACATTGCAGATGAGGTGAGTAGCTTTGAATCTTCCCACCTGCACAGGATTATCCTGCTGCCCTTCAGCAAAAACATTTAGCAGGTGTAACTGCATGAAGATTCTCCTTAGCAGCCCCTACACCCATCTCACAGGTACACAACTGGCACCAGTGTGTGCCTCAGCCATACCAATTTCATGTTGATTTGACCATGTTAATGTTGCTAGGGATTTAGCATATCATTGAATTGCAAGCCTGTTGTGTTGTGGACGTTTCTTATGACACATTGTGCTATTGTATCTCCATTGTGCACACACTTGGCATACATTTTGTGTCAGCATCTCATTTGCCACCAGGGTCTGATCAGCCATGTGTTCAAATGCCCTATGTGAGCATATTGTGATGCAGGATAACAATGTTGTACAACACATACGGTGGAGGTGAAAGGCACAATTAATAAGCATTCAGCAAGCTTGACTTACCGTGGCCCTGAACCGGAGCAGTAGGTGGTCCCTGGACAGATGTCAAGTCCAACCTAGTAGCAGAAGTCAGTGGGCGTCTGGGGTTCTGGGAGGACAACATTGTACCTACAATGATAAGTTTGTTTAGCAACTTTACATTCCTGCTGCCACATGTGATGCATTCAATTTCTGGCACAGGACGGGCACAAGCAGTCATGGTCACCACCGTTGCAGAAGTGTGTCATACAATATGTAACGAGTGATCCCACATATAACTTAGATTGGGCCCACTACCTTGATGCTACCTACGTCACAATGACATGCCTACGAATCCATAGGTTAAGTCCACTATCGTGTTTTGTTGATGTCCGGAAATTATCCATCCAATGTACGCAGTACATGATCAGCTGTGTGGACTGTGCTGAATGAAGTATGTATGACAGATTAGCAGTTGGACAGTGTATGCATTGTCAATACTACAGAGACTGGTATCTCACTGTTTGGTCTTCATTTCCGTATCGGTGCAAATAGACTTTCTTGATTAGGTCTACAGACACTATTACAATATGGTGTGTACACCCTTTTTACTTGTTGTGGCCCTCGATTACAGGATTGCTTTCCCCGTTCTGGGTTTGTTGGTGTAATACATGTTGGGTACCACAATTACAAAGGTATGATGAGCCAAGACATTTTATGATTTGTCTTTTGCTGTTCACAAATGTCATATGTTAAAGGTGAATGTCCATTGACACCTCCAATTGTAATGCAGCAAATGTAGCATAAATGGTTGACTTACATAGCTGGCCACTATTTGTCCCTCTGTCGTCTTCTGACGATATCTACATTTTGACCATCTCCTGTCCACTTTGACTTACCAGTTAGTGTGGTTGACATGCCTTCCTCGGTACGTTGCCCATTCCTCCTATGCGATGCGGTGACCTCTGCTACTGCAGTTGTCTGTGATCTGGCTGGATGTGTCAATGGGTGAGAAGAGAGAAAAGTTGACAAATGGGAAAAGTGCTTTTGTAACGTTTCGGGGATTTGCCCATATCTTCTGTGTGATAACAGTACTGTGCGGAACTGCCGCAGACAGGGCAGGTAGGAACAGTGGTGTGTTGGGGATGGAATGGCGTGGCAGAGTGGGAATTGGACAACAGGATATGTGTTGGACATATTTACATCAGAGGATACTCTCACCATCTACTTTGTGATTTAGGCTGGCACAGGGTGAAGTACTTTTTGGAGATTTTGTGGCAGGTTTACGACCCCCTAGAAAAATGATTTACACTGTTGTTGCATCACTTCTGTGACACGACAGTGGTTTACAACAGACAACACATTTAGGATTATTTCCAACGTGACGCTACTAGGGTGAAACGTCATGTTGTGAGGCCCTGCGCAACGTCAGCTTGGAGGTAGGCAGGGTGTGCACTCCTTTGGGATATGCCGCGTCCAAGTGAGTCAGTGTAATCTACGTGATTTCACAGTATCACTTATCAGAGGCCGCTGCGACGCAACCTTACGCCTGCTTGAAGCAGACGTAAGGAGTGGCACAGCACGTTAGGTATGGGCAGTGCATGGACATTGTTGGAGTAGCAACGCTGTTGCGACACAACTTCAGCAAAGCCCCCCTAGACACCATCAGATTCAACACACATCTGTTTATCCCTGCACCACAGTGCACCACCATATGTACACGACACATCCGTGTTTGCGCAAGGCTTGAATTGCATGTCACATTGGTACTGGCGCTTCCCTGCTAATGTTTGTCTTTAGCTAATTTATTTATGTAACGTAATTTAAAATTTCCATTTGTCATTGCACATTTTCTGTCATTATGTACAGTTATTGAATTAGCTGGGTTGTGTATGTATGGCATCAGTACTGTGCACATGTTTTTAATAGGGTGGTGGGTATTAGCCTTTTCGGAAGCAAAGGTTTCTGGGACTTGTGGTGCTACGTAGTGGGTGACACACGAGTCTCTGACTAACCATATATATTTATGCATTTTGGACAATTTCCATGATCACTATGACAGTGTAACACAGACAACCTCTTCATGCACTTTTGCTTTTCATTCCACTTACCTGGTACCACGTAGTGGACGTCACTAACAGGCAGCCCATGGACCAAGTGGGGGTGTATAGTTGTTAGGATATCCTCTTCCAGTGGGGTGAGCTGGATGCGGGGTCCAGGGCATGCAGCAGGGAGGGCTCTCCTCAGTTCTATCCTGGAGAACTTTTCCTTTACTCTCTGCTTTTCGTCCTGCCACTTTTTTTTAATGTCCTGTACACTTCGCCTCTCCACCCCCAGGGCTGAGACAGCAGTGGCTATCTGCTGCCATAGTTGTTGCTTCTGTGCACCACTGGTGCAATATGGTGGTAGCCCATATAGGCGCTTGTGGTGCCTTACTATGTATTCCACGAGCATGGTGGTCTCCTCTGCTGAGAAATTTCTCTTTCTGCGCATCTCCATGGTCTCTGGCACTGGAAGCGTTGTCGTAACAGTCTCTCAGTGGCCAAACCTGTTCCTTCACTGTGTGCTGCTTTTATGTGTGTTGTGGTACTGGCCAATTAGTGTTAATTGGCTTTAGCTGGAGTGTGGTGGGGGATGGTAGGCAGTGGCAGCATACACCATGGCAAAATGGAGCTGTTGGCTGGTATTGGCTGCTGTGTGTCAGCTGATCCATGCTGGGGGATGGGTGGACCTTGGCCAGGTGTTTCCCCTTAGCTAACATGCCCAACGGCCCAAAAGCGTAATTTACGCCCCGCAATCGTAAAATACGCCCCGTAATCGTAATATACGCCCCGCAATCGTAAATTACGGCACAGTGCCGTAAATTACGATTTTGAGCCGTAAATTACTCCCCGGCGGCGGACGTAAAGTTAGTTGTCTTAAATCCAATCTGTGAATACCGAAAGTAGTAAGTTTATTCTGTGAATCCCGAAAGTAGTAAGTGCATTCTGTGAATTCCAAAAGTAGTAAGTGCATTCTGTGAATACCAAATTGTAGTAAGTTTAGGATTTTGTCTTAAGTTCATTCTGTGAATCGGGCCCACGGTCTCTGCTGCGCACGAGGTGTGGCGAGTGAGTCACCACGCTACACTCACAGCAGCCTGCGCACGCATTCTGGCGATAATGGCCAATCACTGCATGGCTTCACATGAAGTCACACAGTGATTGGCCATAACAGTGCGGCTGAGGCAGTGTGTGTCACCCCCACGCGCGGCATCCAATGATCGATGCTGCGCGGTGGACCAGCCAATCCTGGCGCTGCATGCAGCACCAGGATTGGCTAGGGGGGCATATTTGCTGCTCGCCCAGTCGCCCTATGTAAACCCCGGAGGCTGCGGCCAGGTAAACCAGCACCCCCCTGGTCACACTCTGTAAGGAACTTACAACTGTGCGCATGCTCGGGCAAGTTTTTACACCAACTTGCACTTGCGCACTACGGTCTGCTGCAGCCTGAGGGTGTGGTCATGGACTGACTGTCACTCAAGCTGCAGCAGGCTGAGGCCCCCACCCCCCTGCGCACTCCGAAATCGCCGCGTGTGTCCCGGATTCCGGAGGCGGTTAGGCGGATTGCAATTTAATTATTAGGGGGTTGCTGCTAATACGCGATGCAATGACAACACGACGCCGACGGTGGGTCCATGTGGCTGGTGGGGCTACGCCCCTACGCCCCAATGGACGCACCGCGGCTGCAGTACAGCATACAGTACACCCTTGCTGTGAGTGTAATGTCAATAAGTAAGGATTAGGAATATAACGTACTACCGCCCGCCACTGCTGCTGGCTCACCCCCTACAGCTCCTCCTGCAACTGCTGCATCTCCTCCCTCAGCAGCCGCGTCGCCTTCGCCGCTGGCCCCGGCACTGGTGGTCAGTAGTATGCCTTGAAAAAACATTACAAATTGTTTAGATGCCATATACACCTCACCCTATTTTTCACTAGCAAAATTGAAAAAAGGTTAATACATACATATAAAACTTACATTACTAGTACAAATCGGGTAGTAGAGTAGACACTAGTAGTGTTATAAGGTCCTTAGGGCCATTCTAGTCTTTGCTTAGTTAGCTCGAGCCATGCAACCATTTTAGCTTTGTGTCTTCTATTTTTGCGCGCGTTACCTCGCAGCTTGTTGTGTAAGACGCCTTTGAGCCCACATGAACTCATACTGCTACTGTCTGAGCACTGCTTACAAGGTTGAAAAACAAGCCACTTTGTTATGGAGTTCTGGTGTTCGTCCATATTGCTTATCCATAAAAATGCTATACTTTTTGGCACGACTGAGAAATGCTTGCAATATACTAACATGCACCATTTTTCTCATAACAGACAGAAGATTCCCGTCTACGAACCAGAGCTTTGCAGAGCTTATGATGTAACCAGTATTAAGTTCTTCTAAGGTGAGGGGTCCCCAGAACTTGCTCATAGATCTTCATTTATAATGTTATATAAACTATATTCCTACCAAGGGGAGGGTGGTTCTTCCACCACTGTTCAGTTATCATGATTTCGCCTTTTGTCTTCTATGTACTTGTAGTTGTAAGTGTAACTAAGTGTAATAATGTTTATTGTTTTAATCTTAGGCATTTTGCTGTTGGTGCTGCAGTAGAACAACGTACAGAGCTTGCCAGTTAAAAATAAACTTTTTGAACTTACATAGACTCAGTGGTATTTGGTGTGGGCTTACACGAGTGAGTGAGTGAAAGGGTGTGCATTGCTTCCGCGACTAAGAGATCAGGAGTGTTATGTACCGGATTGTCTACTCATTGGGTATGTTGGGGGGTTCAGAGAGCTAATAGTAATGAGACACTATAACTAGATAGTCACGTGGTTGTAGTGGGTTCTGATTGATGTGTGAGGAAGGTCCAACTTCCATCACCAACATCCTCTTTTCTTGTGCAAAGTTTTATTTGTGCAGAATCCCTACAACATCAAAAATAGTAAAATCTGGTTGGGCATTTTGTTGGTGGGATTTGTCGAAAAGCCTCAAGATTAAGAAGACTAGAAGTAGTAGAAGAGGACAACCCAAAGGACTGGACTCAATGGCTAGAGCTATTGGTGAATCTGAGTTTTATTTAAAACCTTTTCAATAAAGAGTGGCCAACTGGGCAAGCTTAGCTACACAGACTAATAGTAGTAGTACAGAGAGTCGTAGCAGAGGCAGTTAGAGGAAGGAATAACAAGAATTTAGAAACAGATGGTCTAGATCGAAGAAGAATTTGTAACAAATAGAATTAGGAAATCGAAATAATAGTTTGGAAAAAATAAGCTGCAGGAAAAGTTAGGGAAATATAATTATTAATATTAACCACTGGAGGACTTACTGGGGCCAGCAGCAGAGCCCTCATTAGAGGAGTGGTCCTTGCCCTGGCAGGCATGTTGGTCTGGTTCCACCGACTCTGACCCCGTCTTCTTACCCCTGGGTGCTGATAGTGTAAGATTTAATAAAGACAAAGACAAACATTAATGTTTGGTGTGAAACAAATAAAACATTTTAAAATACGTTCCAAAAACATTTTTGTGAACAACAATTGCAATAAAATTGACCTATCTAATCTGATCTAATCTGATCGACTAGTAGTGTTGCGAGATTCACAGACCGTCTAGTAAGCCTAAGTATCACCTGACCTAGTCCACCTATTCCAGATGGGCCAATTGTTCACCAAGTCTGCATTTCTATTTATTTTATTCCTCAATAATGCATAGATAGAGGACACATGCATACATTTTTGCATACACCAAATTGTTGGTTGGTTGCTGCTGATGTTCTTGTAGTGATGATAAGCCTATGAACACTAATTAAACAAACTGCAAAAGGCTCTACTAAGGACTGGGGTAAGCAGCACTCAGCAGCACGTGATGTGACAGAGGATGCGTCATGCAGACCACTTAAAAATTAACAACTAATACTAATAAGTAACTAAACCTATCAATCCACCACTATCTCTTCTTAGTGGCAGGAGGACAAAGGAAGGACTAGAGTCTCTCTAGCATTACTTAACTTAAGTTCTCTAAAGTAAGCTCTTACATAATCAGGCCAAGCGAGTGCAAAGTTGCAAATAAGTAAGATTAGTAGCGCTGAGCACCTGTATCATAACAGTGACAGAAGATTTTTAAACTTAATTTACCTGCAATATAAGCAGTAGCATTCTTGCTGGTCGGAAAAATATATATTTTTGCAATATATAACACAGAGCAGAAGAACACAAAGTAGTAATATTAAATAGCTACTCACCAAGCCCCGGGACCTCCACTCCTAGCAGGTCCAGCAGGTCCTGCTCCCGGTCCAGAATATCGGACCACCGATGCGTCAGCTGGTTATTGGTGCACCGGACAACAGAGCAGTGAAACATTGCCCGGCACACCTTTCCCCATCGCTGCCGACGCTCCTGGAGCCCGTACCCAAACCCAGGCCTGCCGCCTGCTGCCAGGGTTAAGGGGAGGTGCGCTGCAGAATAAAAACCAGCGCGGTCACCTCTGCCTCACAAAATAAGGCCCGTGGCTGCACCCTGTATTGGTGCCGCCTTCCGCAAGGAAGACGGTCACTTCTCTGGCTACGGCTATGAGCCCAGCCATAGTTCTGGGTAGTGAGGGGGCGGAAAAGAAAAGGTAGGAATGAAAAAAGTAAGTAAATGAAATGAAAAAGCAGGTAATAGAAAAAGAGTGAGAAAGTAGTGAAAATGACACAAAAAGTAGACAAAAACTCAAAATATAGAATCAGGAAAATAGAGAGGTAGATAATAAATAAAAAAAAATGAAAAAAAGTTTCCAGAAACAAAGGATTGAAAAGATAGAGGGACGATTGAAAAGCAGGCCCAGAACCATGGCAATAGAGTGAAAAACAAGATGGCCGCGCCCATTGCGACCGCATGGGCAAGTTCGCGCGATATTCCCCCCTAAGCACACAAAAAGCATCGCAAACACGTAATACGCGATCCCGAGCAGGAAATAACCATCGCGAGCGGGCAGGACAAGTGAAAAGCAAGATGGCGCACCCATTAGCAACCGCATGAGCACGTTAGCGAAATATTTTCCCGCAAGCACGCAAAAACACATCGTGAACGGGCGAGACAAGCAGTTCCGTGTCTTTGCTGAGTTTCTGTGTGCTCGGAAGATTTTTTACAATTTCGCTGAGATTTGCGTAACGCGACTATGCAAATGCTGCCCACCCCTAGCGATGAAGCCACAGCTGGAATTTGGGTGGATCCATATCCTTCCACGCAGTGGCAATCAACAGTTGGGCCATGGCTACTGTCATGAATGTAAAGTCTTTCTGGGATATATCAAGATTAGCCTGACAGTCATAGCCAAGTAGCATCTTGCTTGGGCTGATGGTAATTGCCTTATTGAATATTTGAAGCCAAAACTTCGCCATAGCTTTTTTATTAAAGCCATACGTTTTTTACAGGAGTAAAACCTGTGCAAAATGTCGGCAGGACCCGCTTGGCACCTAGGGCATTTATCCCTCTTCCCCCATATATAAAACTTGGCCGGCGTATAGGTAAGATTGAAGATGGTTTTTTAGTGCTGGGCCTAAAGATGAGCTGATAAAAAGATCTTTCTCCCTGGGCTGATTGACATGTCCAGGTCTAGTCGGAGACACTACCCACCAGTGCACCCATTAACTTACTCACCTTCAATTGAACTTATTCTATAATTGCTGTGCACCACCTATTACCTTTTCGCTTGACATGTCCAGGTCAACATCCCCATCTCCCAGCTTGGCTGCCCATTTTGCCTCAATTTTTTCCAAATTTTCGGGAAGGGTCTCAATGAGAGCTTGGTAATGGTCTCTAATCCTACCATCCCGGCGACTTGCAGTTTCCAAGATTGGGATTGTATTCAAGTTGGGGGTCCCGCTAGGGATGCGCTTAAGGCACTCCCGGATCTGTATGTACTGCTTTTAACACCAAATATTTGTATAAGACCTGAAAATTATATGTTCTCAGTTTTATCATACATAATTGCAATCCTGTCGATTCTAGCCTGCTCCCAATTTATAGCCATTGCATTGTAGAATGCAGCTGGGAATAGAGAGGAGAGCCATATAGGTGTATATCTGTTGTATCCAGGAATTTCAACAATCTGCAGACCTATTTCCAGATCTTCCAGGCCGCCTTAACACATTTGAACCGCGTCTTCTTATAGTAGCTTGGCTCTAATTGTAGGAGAAAGAGACCTTCCGCCTCTTTTCTGATGGATATATAGTATATTGAAGGAAGATCGAACTCATCATGGCTTACCCGACCAGATAGTAGTAGGGTGCTCATATGCTATAGAGCGGCAGCTCAGTAATAAAATAATAAATTTGGAACGCTCTACCCACGTCGTTCACGAGAGAGCTTCATGCTTTTCAGGGCACGTTGTGTTTTCTGGTTGCTCCATTTAAAGTTAAAAAACATAGTGTTAATTTATTAATAGTTACATCTGCAAGTTCCGGGGGATAAAGCAGAGCTAGTATAATATCTTAGGAAAGATTTACATTTTTAGTACGTTCGATCTTATCATTGTCAGCTGAAGTTTATCAAAACGTCTTAACTCCGTGCCTGTTTTAGCGACTATTGATTCAAGGTTGATTGTCCATATTTCAGCCATGTTAGATGTTATATTAACCTCCAAATATGTTGGCGATTCAACTTTACGAGGGTCTTGGGTATAGCACTGGGAAGAGCATATAATTTGTATCTTCTCCTTATTCAAAAGATACACTGATCTTCTTCCAAACTCCTCTACCATGCTTTCAACTTCTCTGATTGCCTTATCCGGTTCTGTGGTGATTATTGCAATAGACTGTTTGAAAAAACTGCTTCATAGGACCTGCTTGCAGTCTTGAGAAACCTCATTTTCTCACCAAGACATTACCCATCCTTTTTCATTTTAATCCTGGTGGGGGAACCTGGGAATAATAAAAAATGTTTTGGTTGGTATCCTTAAACCAGTTTCAAATCACTTCCTATTAACTGCACCCTTTTTTGTCGCACTACTATCTTTGAGCCACTTGGTGATTGGCACTGCTTTATCACACTACATGTTACGTGTTTTATATGTTGAGTTTCATGGTCGTACGTTGTGTTGTGTGGAATTTATTATTTTTTCCCCTCCCTTATGCTCCGCCCTGTGTGTGGCTACACCAGGGCCTATTGCAAGCAGGCCCTATGATGAAGCATGTCACATACTTCGGTATGTATGTGAGTGAGGGAAGTTTTTTCAAACAGATGAGTTTTTCTGTTCTGTTATAAGTTTTGTCTTTTGCTCTCCACCTCCTTTGTGTGTGTACTTGAGAACCTATGGGGGCTCGGGGTGGTAGAGTGTAATTATTTGGCCCTCTCCCCTCCTATGTGTTAAGTGATTATTGCAATATCATCTGCATATGCTAGGATCTTTGTGCTGTAGCCATTACAGGTTATGGGTTTGATCACACCATTGTGTACAATCTGGTTAATAAAGTGGTCCAGGTATAAGGCAAACGGAATTGGTGAGCAAGGGCAACCCTGTCTTGGCCCTCTGGCTATCTCAATTCTACCCCACTTTTTCCCCATCACCTGTAATTGTGCGTACGGTTTATAGTAAATGCCTGGATCGCGGTCAGCAGTCGTGGACCATGCCCCCTTCTAATAGAGCCCCCCAAAGAAATTGCCACGATACCCGATCAAATGCTTTTTCGAAGTCTAGGAGGACAACCACCACATCCTTACCTTCTGCTTCCGCTATATCTAATATTGAAGTGACCTGCCTCATGTGGTCGGTGGTCCCCCTACCTGGCACAAAGTCATGCTGCCACGGGGATACCAGAGTTGCTATTATTTTATGTAGCTGATTGGCTATAACTTTTGAGTAGATTTTGGCGTCAGAGTTCATCAGTGAGATTGGACGGTATGAAGCTGTAACTCAGGTGGTTTCTCCTCTTTGGCAGATATCACTACGTCCTTTCCCTGCCATGATGAGGGTGGGGTCCCGCTATGCTGCACATCTAGAAACAGGTCATGCATCATCGGGGTGATCTCATGTAGAAGTATTTTGTATAGCTCTAGAGGAATTTTGTCCAGGCTGGCCGCTTTCCCGAAGTGAGGGAGCCTATTGCATCCAGAATCTCTTCCATTGCAAACTCTTCCTCCAGCTCCAGGTAAATATTTTTGTCTATTCTTATAAGCGGGGCCGCTTATTGTCTAAAGTCGTTATATCAGCTGCTGAAGGGTCAGCTTGATACAGCCACGTGTAATACAGCTCAAACACAAAACAATCTCCACAGGTCTCGCCCATATTGACGCTGCTATACGTGATTTTGACAATGCTATTTCTAGCAGTTTTCTGCCTTTACGTAGAGCCAGTAGTCTTTCTGCTGACTCTCCATACTCATACACCTCAGCCCTCTGCGTCTGAAAGGCTTGGGCCACTTTTTCCTGAAAGTGGCTATTGATCTCTGCTATGACTATAGCTAACTTCGCTGCATACTCCTTTATTAGCTGTTCCTGCCCCCCATTCTTGATCAAGCTCACATTCTCTACCTCTAGTTTGGCCAGTCTGTGTATTAGTGAGTTCACTTCATCTTTTTGTTCTTTCCGAAGCTAACCCACATAACTTATGACCTCCCCGCTCAAAAAATCTTTGGCGGTATCCCACACTGCTCTACGTGAGGCGCTGTATTTGTTCGTATCTATGAACTTGGTGGTCCAGTGTTTAATATGAGCAAGAAACTCTTCATTTACTACCAGTTTCCTGTCAAATGTCGAACTGCTCTGCTTCAAGGCACCCGCCTGTCATTTTACCTCTAGCACTAATGGGTTGTGGTCCGAGAAGAGTTTCAGGAGTTCTTGATCTTAATCTCATCCATTATTTTAGTTGAGGGTAGAAAATAGTCCAAACTGACATATTTTTTATGTGGGTGGGAAAAGTAGGTGAACCCTGGGTTATTCGAAATTTTTCTCAGCCCAGACATCCACCAAGCCATGACTATCTCTGAAGGTAGCCAGTGCCCTAAATACTTGGGGCTTCCTCCCATTATATTTTTGGTTTGAATCCTTGGTACTCCATAGATGTGTGTTGAAGTCGCCACAGATTAGCAGAGTATCCGATCGGGAGGCTAGCTCTGTCTCCAGATCTTCCCAGATTTAAGATCGTCCAGATTTCACCTATATACAGTAGCTAATGTCAACCCTGTGGTTAGTGTAATTACCCCCCAGCACCCCCATTTATCAGCCAGTGCACGCTTCACTGTTCCAGCCTGATATTTAATGTGTATGTATACCCCTCTAGATCATGGAGGTCTGTGTGGAGCATATAGCCAAGTCATAGCCCCTTATACAGAGAGAGTCCTTGTTTACCCATGGAATGTGCGTTTCCTGCAAGCAGATTATGTCAGGGTTAATAGCCTTCAATATTTCATATACTTTGTTTCGCTTACTATCATTTAGCCGCCCCCCATTAACTGAGCAGATCCTTAATTTATCTATATTTATCTAAGGAGTCCATCGATCTGAACCTTACCATATTGCTATTTTCTACTTGCTCTTTTTTTTTTGCTTCCTATTCCTGGCCTTTTACCCCCTTTTTATTCTGCATCCACACCCCCATCCTGCCCAGCCCCACTCCCCCCCAACCCTCACTCCCAGACACTAGGTTTGATTTAGAGAAGCAAGATGGTGGTCGGCTGAGGTGACCGTTCGCAGCTCGAAATGCTTTGATCTAGTGAGACCCCCTGTGTACCACCCTGGTACCAAAAAAAAAAGGATGCTGTTGGAAATTCTGAAAAGCTTGCTGAAACTGTTGAATGAGGAGGCTAGCGGCTGCACTACTACTTGCAGGATCGTGCCTAGACAACACAAACTTCTACTAACCTGCGAGAAGCTCTACAGCATGCGGAGCTGCTCTGATTGCTGCCACTCGCAGATGCATTTCCCAGCCAGGAAGATGCTGAAGGATCAGCCACCACCTCGATGGAAAACGGGGGCGCTCCAGCCACAGGCAGTCTGATGCTAGGTGGGATTTTGACATCCGCCCGCTCCGGTACGGAGATAGGTGCTAAAGCAGAGATAGTGGTTTGACAGCCCAGGCGCCGAGGGCAGACCAGGACCCGGAAGGACATTGCTCCAAAGAGGAAGGGGAAGGCTCCAGAGTGTGGTCAGGACCAGGACTGGGAGCTGGAATGAGGATGAGAAGCATGGCGAAGCGGAGGATCTGGGTGAAGGGGCCCGAGAGACAGCATCAATGGCCAGCCTGCAGGTAAAGGACAATTCCAACAAAAGCTAAGTAGGCAATAACTAATCAAGCAATGCCCAGTTCAATAGCAGCTTGCTGCCTACAGATACAGGACAACAGTGAAGGGGGGGGGGGGTAGAGACAGGCAGCACAGGTGATCGGGACGGGGTATAAAAGTAAGGGAACAAGGAAGATCAAAATGATGGTACCTACATACACTCTTGCAATAATACTCAGCTCGAAAATGCAATTAAAGATATTGCATGTGGGGAGTAGGGAGGAGCACAGAAAGACCACACAAAAGATCCGTCTGAGAAATCTCAACAGAGCAGAAATAAGAAAACCCAGGACAAAACATCGGGGCAAATACGGCATCAGAACTCAAAGCATAACAGTGGAAGCAAGCGCAATGTGAAAGACACTGATGAAGAGGCACTAGATTGCTTCTACTCTCTGTCAGATGATACCTGGTCAATGGAGGACTCTGCTTCCTTGTCAAGTACGAGTGAGAGAGGAAGTCTACCTGATATTAGTGGAATGGACTCTGCGTAGAGCTAAAAGGAAGCTAGGGCTTTCAGGACAACTTAAAAAAAGGAAAAGACCTACACTGGGGCTACTCACCGCCAAATCAATTAGTGAGGAGGCTGGTGGCAAAGCACCGGATTCTGAAGGCAGCCCTACCACGACACTGGATGCTATCCTGCAATCCATCATGGCACAGCGGGAAGAAACAAGGCAGGACAACAGACGCTCCCAGACAGCTATCCGTAAGGTGCAGGGGTCAGTACAGAAAGTTGTTAAAGTATGTAATGATATCTATGACCGACTGACAGAGATGGAGACAAGAATTACAACTCTTGAGACAGATACCGTAGAAACCCAGAATCAGACTGAATCGCATGAAGCCAGGCTAGTAGATATCCAATGGAAGTTGGAGGATCAAGAAAGTCGCCAACGCCAGAACAACCTGTGGTTACTGGGTATTTCAGAGAACAAGGAAGGCACGGACATGCATCTTTATATCAGTGCTTAATTTGAGCCAGTGGTTTCCGGTGCTCAGTACCAGCACTTAACTGGCAGCACCGGCACTTATGAAAGTCTGCCACATGGTGGGCTGTTTGTCTGATTTAGAGTGAATGTATACGTTAAAAATTACTACTACCTGCCGCCCATGCTGATCGTATAGCTTTGGGGGCCTGGAATAGTCTGAATTGTCACAATTGTGATGATTAGTAGGTAGTTTGGAACTGTCATTGGCAGCGCTGGCAAGGGCAGTGGGTGGTACAGGCTGAAGTCGCATCCTGATGAGGGCCTTGGCACTTATTTTTTTACAAATTAGGGACTGCTTTATATGGTGGAGCTACTAAGAAAGGCATTTCCCGACATGAAAGGGTGGAACTGGACCAAAGAAATCTAACGTGCCCACCGGGTCGCCTTGACATTGAAACAGCCAGTCAGAGCAGATGCAAGGCCTAGAGCTGTATTAGTTTACTTCGGGAACTATCTTCTCAGACAGACTATCTATGAGAAATCCAGACCGGAAAGTAAACGCAGGGTGGATGATAATGAATTTTTCACCCGGCCTGACTTCTGTCATATCACTGTGGAGAAATGGTGGAGACTACAGCAGATGATTAGTCCATTCCAGCCAAAAGGTGCAAAGGCCTACCTAATGATCCCAGTAAAATTAAAAGTGGAAGTTGGAGATATAGCCATTTTTTTACTTCCGAGATTAAAGCACAAGAATTCCTGGGAGAACTCAATGGAAGGGTTCAGGAAAAGTAGGACTCAAAATATTGACGAACTGTTTTGATGATCAGGAGATATGATCTGGAATCGAATAGAGATAAATTAGGGACTACTAGGCACAACATTATTCTTCCTTTCCTCCTATCTAATATATCATCTTGAATATGCTTTTCATTTGGGAGGTCATGTGTTATGCTTTCAACCCTTGTTGAAAATGTAATGGATTTAAGGAGGGGGATCACTGATCATGGTGTACGGATGCTCCATCCCTAACTGACCAGCAATCTGGTAGCTTCCATGGGAAGGGAGTAGGAGGGAGGGAGGAGAGGGTTGAGTCGGGAAAGGGGATGGAGGGGTTTATTTAAGTTTCACAGTGGAAACAACTTCCACAATTAACATCTGCACATAGTTAAAACAATATTAAAATCTCAATGTATGAAATGACAGATTATCTTATCCCTATACAAACGCAATACACACATCAGCTGAGTCAAGTTGAAGTAAAAATAAATCTGCTGGTTTAAAATTCCTCACACATGCATTATTAAGCAACCGTCCAAAATGAAATCTCCTAGGAAGCTTATAAAACCTACAGAGCAATATAAAATGGAGCGTTGATTGAACTGTTACCACCACAAGGACATCTTTCGGCCAAATACACATACTTAAGAAGGCCAATAAAAAATGAGCCATGTGAAGACAGAAACTCGTCAACAAGAGTATGTGATGGCTATTGGTCACGAATTCTTAGTAGAATGGCATACCCTCCATGGATAGATTTTGTGCATCTGCAAGTATGCTTTTAACATCTATAATACAGCCCTGAACTCAGCAAAATGCGTTCAACACATACGTTTCTCCTCTATTTTTGACAACTTGCAAGGCGTGTATGGGTGGTTTATCAAATCCAGTCTTCCCACATTCGTACACATGGTCTTAATATATCGTACCCATGGAATATGATTAGCATATCTCGTAAAAGCACTCTATTAAATGATGCCTCTGGTTTAGTTCAGAATGCATGCCTTAAAAGGAAGGGACTAAGCCTTATCCTAACCTCCAGATACCCCAAACCCAGGTCCGTGTGGCATATAAAATTTGAGCAAATGAAAAGGACAGCCAATTATATCTTCATAAAAGTGTTTTCCAAGTTTTGTAGTGCTCCAAGTCAGTATATACCCAGAGGTCTGCCCCATAGCTTGTTGCAGATGCACATTAGGCACATTTCTTTAAGAGGCTTCTAGTTAAATTTAAAGACAAATAAGTGCTTGATAGTTCTCTCAAACTAACTTCTTTAAATGTTTCTCAGATGTGCCCTAGTGCCAGACTCGTCAAATTCTAACCCCAAGTAGAAAAAGTTTTCCACTTTGCCTACTTTTGTGCCCTGGGCTCCATATGTACAAAACTTAGTGGCTTTAGAGGCACAGACCATTGTAAAGGTCTCAACAAAATTAGCATTTAGATCTAATGGTTCATAAATGAGGTTATACCCCTAATGCTTTTGGAAGCTGTTGGCCGTTGATGAGATCAAGATTACATCGGTTGCGTACAGCAGAATGGGATTGGATGCTCCCCAACTTTTGGTAAATCCTGGCCAATCCCTAATATGGTTCGAATCCATTCACACGTAAATAAAACAAAAAGGGTGGTAATGCACAACCTTTCCTTACTCCACCACAGGTAATAAAGGATGTAGTACACTCTCCATTAGGCCCAAAACACACTTTAGCAGAAATATTTGAATGCAATTGGCGCTAAAAATGTACCATTCTTGGTCAGCCCCAATATTGGACATAATCAACCATTACTAAAATAGGCGAAAATCGTTCAGAAGTTTTATTTCACCTATTGTGTTTTGAAAGAACCCTGCTAAGAAATAAGTAGAGGCTGTTTTCAGTAACACATGGGACATGTCCTTAGTATGCATGAAGAAAAGAATGAGTTCCTTCCTTTAACCAAGATACAAAAAACATTTATTTTCTCAGCACATGTCACCATCCTCAGGCCAATGATTAATAATATGCGAGAATTCATTTCTTCCTTATGTTTCGTCTGCTATATTGGAAGACCAGCAATTTTAATAGATATTTTAAAGTGCTCTGTTCAGATAAAGACATTAGGGAATGATGTACTTTTTGGAAGGTCACAAACTGGTGTGTGCATATTGGCCAATGACTGTTGACGACCTGCCCAGCATTTTGCTATGCAATTGATTTGCTAATCAGCCACATCGCAAAATGTTTATCTGCTGGAGATTGCATAACCTCATGCTCCAATATGTGTTTTTTTAAGTATCCCGTGTTCCTTACAAGGTAAGGTGCTGCTTTAAAAACACTGTTTCAAGCAGGCAAGACACTTGGGTGCATGCGGTGGTTCCCTGTATCACTGCCAAACAATTACCGCCACAACTTAGGTGTTTGAAATTAATCAATCATTTGCAACTGCAACTGTGGTCTCAAACGATTGATACATACTGGTGCAACTTGCTAAGAAGTGTTTGCTCTCTTTTCACAACCCTTCTTATTTGCTATTCTGAACGAATTGAAAAACGTGTTTTACTAATTGGAAAAGCTTTCTGACTCTCATGGTTGCAAACATGGACGCCATTTAGGGATCGCCAGGAGTAACAGTTGTGTTCCCTGGATTACCCCTTGCGCCCCCTAGCACTGCCTTTGCAGCCCCTGGCCACAGGTGGCAAAATCAGTGCCAGGAACACAGCCAGCTTGTCCTTATGGACATTTTTATTTTTAAAATAAATAAATAAAATAAAAAAAATAAAAAACATTAAAACTTATGGGCTTGACTCTTTGTTTTCTATCATTTTTTTTATTACACTAATAGTGAATCATATTACATTTTTACCGTTAGTATAATAAAAAAAATAGAGTACAATTAGCTGGAATAGGAGCTTCTCTGGCAGCTGTTGTGAGAAAAATATGTTTTTAAATGAATACTGTGGGCATGCTTGCGGGTGAGAGTGTGTTTACATTAGCGAGAGAGTGTGAATGAGAGAGTGTGAATGTGTGTTTATGTGTAACCGTGTGTGTGTGATTGAAAGTGGAGGTCAGAGTGTGTGATGTCACTTCTGCTAGCCGGGGCATTTTGGTGAATTGACTCTATGGTTGCAAACCACGTGGTTTTGCAAAGCAGCGGCTTTACAACCACACAATGGGGTATATTATCAAGGGGTTTATCTCCGCTTTTTTGGCTTTAAAAGCCAAGAAAGCGGAGATAAAATTATCTCCCTATTACCAAGCTGTCGCTAACACCAGTTAGTGACAGCTAATAGGAGATAGCGACCATCTTGGGCCCCGCTTTGCATGTCAGTGATATTTATCACTAATGACATGCAAAGTGGGCGTGCCAAGATGTTAGCGACTGGAAACAGTCGCTAACATCGCTATCTCCTATTACCAACTTTTGGAGATATTCGCGCTAAGCGCGAATATCTCCAAAAGCTAACACCTGCCCTGAGCAGTTCTTCACCATGTTATCCAATGGGAGGTGGATAACATGGCTAAGAGCATTTGCTCGATAATGCATGAATATCGCTGACTTTTCAGCGATATTCATGCATTGCGGCCGATTTTTATCGCATTTGCGATAAACCTTGCTAATAGCAAGGTTTATCTGCGATAAAAATCGCCGATGTGCGGCGATAATTTTTGTCTCTAAACAAGTTAGAGACAAAAATTATCGCTAGTTGTTGGTAATATACCCCAATATCTTTCTGCATAAGGACCTTTGGGCCTGACATTTTATTGAGCAGGGCACAAACCAGTACGTAAAATTGCACACCGAACGTTCCAACATGTCCAGTATTTTTAAAGTGACTGATGTATCAATCAGCCATATTGCGAAATGATTATTGTCAGAAGGTCACTAAACCTCAAGCCTTATAAATATTAATGAGCAAGTAGCATTTTGTGACCTGAATTCCCTGCTTGAAACCGTTTGTTGCAAATGGAGGCAGTGTAAGAAAGAAATGTGCTAGATTAGAAAAACAAGTTTTCAGGCAGGGAAAGTATAAGGGAAGCATGCAGTTGCCACGTTGACCACAGTCTGCTCCACTTTAATCTGCCTGGCATCATTCTGAAAGGGAAAGGTGTCCTATGGAGAAAGCTTCTCCTTAGAGAAATAGGGGCAGATTTATGAGGCACTTGCGCCACGTTTACGCCGCTGTTGCGTCACGCAAGGCGGCGTAAACGTGGCGCATCCCTACGAACGATTTACAACGTGACGCATCTAGGCAGATGCGTCACGTTGTAAAGCCCTGCGCCGCTTGTGGGCGTTCCGGCGCAGGGTGGGCGTTCCGGGGCAGGTGCGCCTCGCAAAAGTGGCTGAGTGAAATCTATAAGATTTCACTCAGTCACTGTCAGGCCAATGCTGCGTCAAAAGCCTGCGCCTGCTTGAAGCAGGCGTAGGTCTTGACGCAGCATTGTGGAGATGGGGCACCCCCGAGCCTTGCTGGAGCTGCGTCGCGCTTGCGACGCAACTCCAGCAATGCGTCACCTTTACGGCACAGATGCGTCACGCATCTGTGCCGTTTTTGCCCCATGGTGCGCCGCATCATAAATGCGGCGCACCATGGGTGGCGCAGCTGTGGCGCACTGTGGCGCATGTTAACTGGCGCATCCCTGGGGATGCGCCAGTTAACATAAATCTGCCCCATAGTTCATATTACAACTTGGGTGTCAGTAACTAATCAATGGTTTACAACTGTAATTACAGTCTCAAATAACTAATAAATAACTTACTGACTTGCGAAGAATAGGAGATGCATTTTTGATTCACTCTCCTATTATAAATTTGAGAAAGGTTGCAAAAGCCCTATTACCTGGCTGAAAAGCTTTCCTGACTCGTAAAAGAGAAGAGCGTTTACTCTTTGTAAAAAAAAAAGGGTTTTGATATCGCAGACCCTGTGTTTTTTTTATTTCCTCCACTATTAAACTTTGGATTCTGGGGCAGCTAATAAAACTAACAGCCTTCCTACCGTAGCAGGATAACATTTGTGATGTATTCACTTAACAATCACGTCATCAGCAGACGAAGTACAGCAGTGCAGTGAACACATCAATCAATCGCCGCCGTTTCTGACACAAAGCAACCGAGATGCTGTACATAACACACCTGCTGCACAACCTCCTGCTTCAAGGCTTTCATTGTTTGCCGACCTAAGCTTGTGTGCTGCCTCTTTCCAAGCATTATTTATGTGATGACTTCGGCTGAGTTGAAAACTTGTCATCGCCGCCTCCATCCACATTCCTCAAGTCTGGGCTTCTGTCAGTGCCAGTGCATGGCAAAGATTGATTTTTGCTGGCGTCTTCCAGGAAAGCATGTGACTGCTTTTTAAGGTCTCAGCCCTGATAGGAATAGCTATGTTTCTGGGAAACATAAATATAAACCGACTTGCCAGAAATTACAGTATGGTGCCAAAACTGGAGACCAGAAAAGTCTTCAGGGGGCCATATCCTAATGGACTGCTCTGGCTCGGCGCCGAGCACTTGTTTTTGTGGCCTGCAGTGTGTAAATTTCTTTAACTCAAACAGAAAGACGAAAACCCTGTACGCAGTTTCCAAGCTGTACTGTCTGAAAAGCAAGCCTTAAGTCGGAGCATTAAATGAATTATCACTCCTTCCCCTGTAATATTAAGTTCTGTAGCTGGTGGGATTGACGTTGCTGCAGACAGCTGAATTGCATTCCACATTAAGTGGGAAGAGACTTATCAATTTCCACTTTATCCATTGTTAGGCTCTCCTCCCAGCTGGAGAAAAGATAGGAAGTCTGGAAGTAATATTTATATATTAAACCCTTTTCTGAAGCATTATTTAGGGGAGCAAGTCCCCCGTCATGCTTTCCCTAGGCTGACCTGACCGAGGTTGCCCTTTCTTTGCCTCTACTTCCTGTGCCCTGCTCACGCAGGAATTTGTCACTAGTTTCCAGTGCCTTCACCCTTCTGCAGGGTGCTAAGGCACAACTCCTTTCTAACACTCATGTAATACTGTGGTATCTTGAGTGGGGTAAGAATTTAGGATATTGAAATGTGTTCTAATCATCCTGGGTGCCACTTGTTGTTAGGTGAAACCCAGACCTGGAGCTGGTGGGTGGAGGAGGCGGTATGGATTATTTGACTTGAATAAACCCTTGAACTACTGATGGAGTCTGTATCTTTTCAACATTGGCATCGACCTGGTCATCGAAGCGCGTCATCTAATGCCTCACCACCCAGGTCTGACACCAGCGACAGCAAATACCGAAACCTTGTACAGCCTTAGATGGGAGTACCAGTGTGTGAGGATACAAGGAGCACAACTTGTGTATCTCTCTCATGTGGCACTTGCCATAAACAGCGGCATATAAATAAGTCAGTAACACGCTGTTCACCGCGCGAGCAATGGTGTACACATCAGGCTACAAGAGTGTGCCACTGCTGTTCAGAGTATGGGTGTGAGGCTCGAGGCTTGCAATCTACTATCGATAAAAGGCCTAGGGCTGAGCCGCTGCTTCTTACCGTGCAACTAGTAGGCTGGGCATATCCATGCTGCAGGCTTGTTGCACACTGATGCCAGTGGGTAAGTGTCCCCGAGGCTGCCGATGCTCTGACTCCACTTTCTGAGTATAGTTCAAATATTGCAGATTGTCTGTCTCCAGAACTCTCATGACCACATTGGCTCGGATGCTTTAGAGGAAAGTAGTGGGGTGCAGCAGATTAGCCATTAGTAATGCTTAGGAGGTGCACTAGAAGACGCTCAAGACTAAGTAAAGGAAAGACCCTTAGCAGCATCAGAGAGATAGGCCCTCAGTCGTTAACCTTTCAAGAGGGCTAAATTTAAGGAGCACAGGAAGCAGGAAATGCCTGGATAGGTCATCAGTGGAACTGCTGTGTTTGGCGGGTCAGCACAGCGAGTAAGGTGCTAAGCCAGGCACCACTGATTTTGTGCATTATCGTATGCCAAGCCGGGCACCAGTGATTTTGAGTACTATTGAACAATCCTCGGGTGCCAAGCCGGCACCGGTGATTTCTTGCAACACATGGCTCGGGTGCCAGTTTGGGTACTGGGGAATTGTCCATGTTAAATTAACTTTTTCAAAATAACATTTGTTTTTTGCATTATTTTACTTTTGATCTGGTTTTACATGGCTGGTTTATAGGTGTAACTAATAGGAGAGGACTTAAGGTAACAAGTGGCCCAGCATGCAGCACATTGCATCCCCACCCTTCTACTTATTATCCCCTGGAGAAACTATCCTAAAATGGGAAAAGTGGAAACAAGTGTTTATGCACTATTCAAGGGTAGGTGGGACGTTGTTGACCACTGAAAGGAGGACTTCTCTTCTTCTGCATTGTCTGGGTCCTGAAGGTCAGGAGGTGATTAAACAGCTTCCAAACTAAGATGATGCAGAAGCAGTAGGACTGAATGAGTTTGAGGTGTGTGTTAAAAAGCTGGACAAACATTGTTTACCTAAGATCAGTGCCATATTAGAGAAATACCACTTCAAGAGGAGAGTTCAAACACACAGGAGTCAATAGAGAACTATGTAACAAATTTACGAAAGTTGACCTCCTCTTGTAAGTTTACGGGTGCACTAGAGGAATGAATTGGGGATCAATTTATGTTAGTATGCAACATAGAAAACATAAGAGATGAACTCTGTCGAAAAGATGACCCGAAGCTAGATGAAGTGTTGCTAATAGCTAACAAAGTGAGCATTCTCTTGTGTGAGGATGTAATTAAGAAAGATAATGAGATTGCTTGGAAAGAGCAGGACCATAGCATGGTCAAAAAGAAGGGCAGTAACAGCCAGAAGTGGAAATTTACAAGAAAATGTTTCAGATGTGGAGCGGTAGGACATATGGCCAATGATATGAAATTTCCAGAGTTGGGTGCAGTCTGTAAGGCATGTGATAACAAGGGCCACTACGCACCAAACTGTAGATCACAAATGAATGCCAAGAGGTAGGGGTGGCTTATGAGCTAGAAGGTAATGATTATGATGACTTACAGTGTCGAGAAATAGTGCTGCAGCTACAGGAGCAAGGGAAGCATGGACCTTAGGATGATGCCTTTGTAAATGGCTGTAAAGTGAGAATGCTGTTCTACTCAGGAGCAAAAATCACCTTGGTATGATTTTATGAGGAATTCATAAGTAAGAAAGTAAAGCTATTTAAGCAAGAAATCAAACCGCCAGCTTATGGAGGACAACCCATAACGTTGGTGGATTATTTTGAAGGGAAGTTGGAGTACAAGGAACGCATTACAGCATGGAAAATGTACATCTCTAGCAAAGGGTATAGTATAGTGAGTTGGTACCACCAGGCAGACTTGGAGGTTAAGCTGGATCCCAATAGTTCACCCTTAATTGTCCTGAGGAGGAATGTTCAATTTATCAAGGTAGAGACATGTGGTTTGTTAGAAACGAGAATGGGTCAATATCAAGTGCAGTTGGAGCCAACCAGCACTTGGCATGCATAGTTTAACGTTGTATTCGATGGTGAATTAGTGTCTTTGATTGATTATACTCATGAGATTATTATAAAATAGAATGCTACACCGGTGGCCAGTAAAGTACAAAAATTACCTTTTTCGATGAGGCATGTTATGAACGAAAAATATGAGAGTTTGAAGAGGGAAGACATAATTGAGGAGGTGGAAGTGTCAGAATGAGTGTCACAAGTGATTTTGTCACCCAAGCCATCAGGGGATATTAGATTCTGTACAGATTTAAGAGGTTTGAATAAGGCAGTGGTGGTGGACAAGTATCATCTTCCGAACATTACGGACATGTTGACACAGTTGGAGGGGAGGGGACCAAGGTATTTTCCACATTACATCTGAGAACGGCTTATCATCAAATTGTGTTAGTGAGGCTTTCCAGGGAACTAACCACATTCATCACACCTTTTGGGGTGTAAACGTTCACCATAATGCCCTTTGGTGTGATCTCGGCCCACTAAGCATTTCTGGGGGCTATAGAAAATGTGGTAGGTGACCTGGTGGGAGTCAAGATATATCAGGACGATGTGTTGGTCTTTGGGAATACACAGGATGACTTTCATTTGAGGTTTGTAATTAAAAGATTTTGAATTAGAGGTCATACTTCAAAGGAAATGTAGATTAAACTGCACAGAGATCATGTACTTGGGACATAGGCTGTCTGAGGGAGGAGTGAAACCTAATGAGGAACTGGTAGACACCACAACTAAGTTGGCTGTCCCAGTGAACAAGGAGGATTTAGTTAAAGTTTTAGGAATGGCTGAATTCTATAATGAGTTCATTCCCCACTTTGGAGCACAATATAAGGAAGCTTATAAAAAACGGTGTGAAATTGCTTTGTCAACTCTGTGTGACAAGGAATTTATTGATCTCAAAGAGAAAGAGGAGTTGTCAAATGCACCCTCACTGAAAGCTTTAGGACGCAGAATAGGTCCATTTTGATCAGAGATGCTAGTGCAAAAGGACTGGGAGCAATATTGAAACAAGGGGGAGGAAGTGATAAAAAACAATCATGTTTATTTCAAGGAGTTTGAAGGGTCCAGAAAACAGATATTCGGTAATAGAGAGGGAGGCTCTCTGCACATACTGAGCCATAAGAAAGCAAACCATTTTTTGTGGGGCACCAAGTTTGTTGTAAGATCACATAAAAAGCCCCTTCGGGGGATTTTGGTAAAAAAGAATTAGATGCGGTGTCAAGCAGGATCAGTAAGTGGGTCATTTCTCTACAAGAATTTTACTTTGATGTTGAAAACATTCCTGGGGTAGAAATCAGGGTGGCAGACTGTCTTTCAAGGTTAGTTGTTCTGGAGGAGAAAGAAAATGAATGGTTGGATGTGCACCCATGGGAACAAGACAAATTAAATGTCTGTGAAGTCACGGAAGGCATAATAGGTGAAAGTGAATGGAAGGATCAAGTGCTAAACGATGACCAATTGAGATAACTAACAAGTTAGTTGAAGGTGTGTGGAATGACCGTAAGAAAACCAGTGCTGACTGTCTAGAGTTATGGGGGATGAGGAACAAATTGTCAAACTTCATGGGTTGTTGAGGAGGAGCACGAAGTTGATTCCCCCAGCAAGCGTGAGATGTAAGTTGGTAGACTTGTGTAGACTTGGCACATAAGGTTCATTTGGGGATCAGCAACATGAAAGAGAGAAGAAGGTTGAGCTTTTGGTGCCTGGGATTGGACAGACAGGTGGAAAGGATGGTAAGAGATTGTGTGGTGTGCAAGAATAGTGGTAAAGGATGCAGGGAAAGAAAACAACCAATAGCGTTAAGGGAATAACAGAAAGGGCCGTGGGAGCAGCTGGCATTAGATATTCTAGGGCCTTTAACTAATAAGTCTGGTCAATATTATGTGTTGGTCTTAATGGATATATTCTCAAGGTGGCCGGAGAATTGCATTAATCAAGGAATAGAGACAAAAAGATGTGGTGAGATCTTTAAAGAAGGTGTTTGCGAGAGGGCATTCTAAATTCCATTTTGACCGACAATGGGGTACAGCTAGTATCACAGAAAATGGAAGAGTTTTTGTCCCTGAGAGTTATACGACACAAAACATGTGCTCTCTACCACTCAGAAACTAGAGGGGTGGTTGAGAGATTTTATAAGGGACTGAAGGAGGCAATGCAGATAGCCAAACTGAAGGCAAGAGACTGGAGGTATGAAATTTGCTCATGGGTGGAGATTTATTGTCAATCACCGGGTGGGTCCCCTTGAACTGCTTAGAGGGAGGGTACCTAACTCACTGGTGTGCTCCCCGTGGATTAGTCATGTGTAGGAGAGGACAGCTGGTTATGAGGGGAAGTCCAAAGTGAATCAACAGGATAAAATGGATCGGAGAAAAGAGTGGTATGATTCTAGACATGCGGTAAAACAGATGGAAGTTGCTGTGGGGGATTGTGTCAGAATGAAATTACAAGTGGGTTTGATCAGATCCTCGAAATCTGGGAGACCCATGAAGGTGCTTAACCTATTTAAAACATGTCAAAACTGGAGGACCACTGCATTTGAAATCTTAATAGGGTGGTGGTTGTGAAGAGTGGAGTGAAACAGGATGAGAAGTGTGATGAGGAGGTGGTGAAGATTAGTCTCATATTAATAACAAAGGAGGGAGGGAGAGAAAAAGTGGATTCAGTCTCCCCAGGTATATTTCATAAACAAAATAGAATCCCCGTCGGGGCAGGAACAAGAAAGGGAACAATGTTACCTGGCAACCGGAAGACGAAACAGACCCCCGGGTGCACACCAGGAGCATAACAGGGGCCCTGGCGAACCAAGCCTCCACGAGCAAGAGGGGAACCTAGTGATCAACATCACACCATGGCCACTCACAGAGTTACAGAACTAAGTACTGAACAAAGGACTTGGCTATGTACCCACGAATAAATTAGACACCTTCTGTTTGCACACAGAGGTACAGGACTTCATCAGAAGCATAAAATTGAGAGCATACTTCAGCAATCGAGAAAACCACCCCTGACAGTTCAGACACAGGCTTGAAACCCAAGTCAACATTCACACCTCCTGACAATGTGCTCCCAGTAGAAGTTTTGGCATTCGAAAAAGCCCTGATGGTGGAACTAAGCAAGCTAGACACTGCCAATCACAATAACTTTCAAGACATGAACAGGAAGGAGAGTGAGGCGATAAAAGAACTTTCCCAAAATAAGGAACTGACAATCAAACCAGCAGACAAAGACGGAGCAGTGGTGATACAAACCACAGCTGCGTATGACCAGGAATGCAGGAGACTTTTGTCTGATAGGAGGAATTACCAAATTCTAACTAGTGACCCCACTGAACCCTTTCACATCACGATAGGAGCAATGGTGAAGGAGGCTTTAGCACATGATTGGCTCACCAAAAAAGAAGCCGAATTCCTAACACAAAAGAACCCCCGAACGCCTTACTTCTATAGCATCTCCAAAGTGCACAAGAGTCTAACAATTCCACCGGGCAGACCTATAGTGTCAGGAATCATGTCAATCCTGGGGCCGTTGTCAAAATTTGCTGACGCTTTCCTTAGACCACTGGTCCAGGCTACGGACACCTATTTGAAGGACACAAAAGCTGTCCTCCAGTTACTGAGGGATCACCCATTTGACCCAGACTCCCAGATGCTGCTAAGTTTAGATGTGGAGAGTCTTTACACCAGCCTGCCCCACGATGAGACTCTCCTCATCATAGAGGAAGTACTGCACTCAAACACCTGGAAATACCAGACTCCGCGAGGGGTAGTTATGGAATGTATCTCCACCGCATTAACTAAAAACTTTTTCAAATACGAAGGCACCCTGTACCTACAATGCCACGGGACCAGCATGGGCAGCACTTTCGCGCTGAGCCTGGCAGGACTATATGTGCACCATCTAGAGTCCACCAAGATTCTCCATCCGGACAACCCCTTCAAGAACAGAATCCAGACATGGAAACGATATATAGATGATGTTTTGGTCATCTGGAAGGGGGACAGCCAGTCAGTTACAGATTTTCTGACGTGGCTAAATAATCAAAATACATACCTAAAATCCACCCACTCCATGTCCAGTGAGTCCATGGTTTTCCTGGAGCTCAACATCTATCATGACTCAGGTTTCCTCAAAACGGAGACACACTTCAAACCAATGGCAAGGAACTGTCTGCTACGCTTCGACAGTTTCCACCCCCGCCATCTTAGAGAGAAACTGCCGTACGGGCAGTTTCTCCGCCGCAACTGCAGCGACATAGGCAAGTACAAAGCACAAACCCAAGACCTCAAAGAAAAATGGAGACAGAGACAATACCCGGATAGGGTAATAAACTCAGCAATGACGAGGGCACGGAACAACAATCGGGAGGCCCTCCTGGAAGACAGGGCACCTAGAGACAACATTCAGGCAAGACCAGTGTGTGTCACCACGTACAGCTCACACTCAAACCAAATATCTAAAATGATCAATAAACATTTGAGACTACTAACTAGTGGAGCTCTAGACCTAGAGAAACCACTATTTGCCCATAAGCGAGGTAAGAATTTAAAAGACATCCTAGTGCACACTAGACAACAGACTGTACCTAATCAACAGCCCAGGCTACAGGGGATAGAAGGACATCATCCCTGTGGCAACTGCAGCAGTTGCCACCTCACGAAAAAGAGCCAGAACCTCACCTTCAGGAATGGAAGCAAATGGGAACAACGCAAATTCACAAATTGCAACAGTAGGAACGTAGTGTACCTGATCACCTGTCCTTGCAGTTTGGAATATGTGGGCATGACCACAAGGGCTGTGAAAATATGGATGAAAGAAACACAAGAGCAATGCCAGATGTAAAAAATCTAAAACGAAGATGGCAGCCCACTATCTGGAGAAGCAGCATTGTGTTAATGACCTACATTGGACCATTATCGAACAGCTATCCTCGGAAGCAGGCCTCTTTGAAAAGGAGCAAAGATGGGTCTTCCGTCTAGGCACGAATAGAGAAGGCCTCAACGATGCCATACCAAGGGGCCAACTGCGATAAAATACAACCTGCACTAAACTCATGATCCTCAACAAGAGGGCACGACCCACTGATCAATATCGTTGGGGCTCTATCCAGATATCCGAGAATATTGATGAAAATTACATCGGAAAAAGACTGTTTTCAGGCACCTTTAATGCTTTATGATCTCCCCTTCTTTATGTCTACTTGATAGCCAATCAATCTTGAGCTCCAAAAACAGAACAAAACCATACCAGGAAAGACAAGAGCCCTCTCATCAACATCTAGGAAGTTTTCCCCTTTATTGTGCACTTTGTAAAGATAATTATGCCCATTGGTTATACTTGAGCTCTCAAAAACAACTGGAACCCTCTCAAACATCAGGGACAGGGCAGCCTCCATCTTCGTAATTACAAAAGGCCGGTCCCTTTTTCCCTATCGCGCATGCACGAGGGTGAGTCTCTAAACTCGGCACATGCGCGAATAACCTCCGGCTAAACCATAGCGAGTAAGCATGCGCAGGACCAGCACTATGATCACTCGCGCACTACCGGCAAAAGACAAGACAATTAGCCCATGTTTGGGCATATATCCGCCTTGAATTCACTCACTAATCAGCATTTAAGAGGGCACGCGTGAGTATTAAAGGGCCAACCCCTCCCCACATGGGCATAACCAGCAGAGCCGCGTTGAGGGGAAGAGGGCATATCGCATCCTGCAGTAATCGTGAGTTATCAGAAAATCCTTACAAGAGGAAGGGCTACAGGCGGACTCTGTAAGTAGAAGAACCTAAACAAGGTTTTCTCGTGTTTTTAGATCGCTGAACTAAGCATGATGAAAACCCCCAACAACACGCAAAAGGCTCATGAGGCATTTTACTCAAAATCATGAAGTAAGACTATTTCTGTCCTGTTTTTACCCTCATATTATAGGATCATAAGGAATCAACATATATCCAATACGTGTGTGATGTTTGTTATATATGTGTGTTTTTGTCCTACTTTTGTCACTTTATTTACAGGGTGCACGATCACTGGAGGCAATGGGCAACCCTTTACTTTTTGCCCTTAAGGTCACTGCTACCTGTATGAAAGCCAAGTAACACTGTGAGGAAATTTTTTATTATGCTTTTTTCTCCTTCCAGGTCTTAAATACACACCAATTGAGCGCAGAAAGACTACATTACTGAACTACAGACTAGGTACATAACACCTATAGTTCACGTTCCCTTTTTTGTATAATGCACTTTAACATTTACATTCATGTGAGTAAGGTGGGGACCTTTGTGCAATTCCCGTCCTGAAGAAGGAGTTTTTCACTCCATGTAGACGCACAAATGAGGTTGATGTACATAATTATACACTAGCAACCTCTCACTGCACCCCTTTTAATGATACCAGCCGGGGGCCTAATAAAAGTTTATTTTTTCACCCCACGAGCCAGGTATTTTTTAACTATCACCTTTCCCCACTCCACCACTCGCATTTATTACCCCACACACATTCACACATAGTCCACAGATAGTCCTCCCACGTAGTCATCGGTCGCAGCCCGCCGCATCCCGTAGAGAGGTGCGAAGACCCCGATGATGAAGCATGACACCAAGGGGCCTGTTGGTGTGTGAGGGGTATTTAAACAACACTGTGTGCTCCCCACCATAGTAGGGACCACCACCCCCACCGTCTTAGTGGATTCTATTTTGGTTATGGAAGATTAGTCTCAACATCAGACCAACACAATAGCTGGGAGGTGACATTGTTCGATGCAGCAGGAGGGTGGTGAGGTCACCACAGTGTTTGAGAGACTATGCGGCATAGACGTGAGTTGAATGTTTCTTCATTATGAAGTTATTTTGATGATCTTGAGTTTTTGATGTAAATTCTGATTTATCTACTATCTTGTCTTGTACACTTTAGACTTTTTGCTGTAAATGTATTTTAATTTATTTAGAGTTGGATAAGTTTATTAGAGTTGTAAATGTTGTTATAAAAGGGTGAAAATATGTGGCATCTTGAGTGAGGTTAGAACTTATGATGTTGTAATGTGGGGGTCAGCATGTTCTAATCATCCTGGATTATTTTACTTGCATAAACCATTAAACTACTGATGGAGTCTGTAAAAATACCTAACCCAAATATAACACTTCCTGACAATTTGTAGACTGTTTTGTCTATTTGTTTATGGGAACAGAAATGTATCTTCAATTATAGTCTAAGGGCCTGAGTCATAGTTTGGCGGACAGGGTTTTACTCCATCAAGGTGATGAAGTAGAGTACTCCGTCACCCTATTGCAGTCTCTATCTTCACAATTTGTAGATGTTCACCAGCCCAATGGCCTTCTCTAGCACTGACATGAACTGCCGTTGTGGTGGTTCCTAACAACTCATTGTAAGTTTGACGGATGGCTCCATTAACATGACGAAGCTGCACCGCAATGTACAATTAGTTTTTATTTTTCAAAACAAAAGTCCAATGTGGAATTGTTATTTGGAAATTTAAAAAAAGCACTGCTCCCTCACCATGGGAGTTTTCTCCCTTGGTGAGGGTGACACTTTTCAGTCCTCACTGCCCTTTGCTGCCAGGGACAGGTTTTACATGGTGGTGACAGACAGTGAAAACTGGCCAGGTCTTCACCCACTCTTAATTGAGTGTGCAGACAGATGGCTAAACATCTGACAACCCTTACTCTGCCGGTCCATTAGTCCATTGGTTCATTGGAGGGTTATGTGGGCAGTGGAGATGGAGTACTCACCACCAGTGACATATTAAAGGTCAGTCAAACCATAAATCAGGGCCTTAATTATTTTGCCCTTGTTTTCTAATAAAAAATGTGATCAAATTAACAATGTAAGCTTATATACATCAGCCTTTTAGCTGAATAGAAATCACCATCAAAGCCAATTATACCTGCAAAATATATATGTAGAACTAAGTAGGCCCTGTCATATAGTATCAGAATATTGCAAGTCATCAAGGAGTTCCATCACCATACGAAGGTCAAGTTAATTTATAAGTTCATGAAACACTGAGGTAACTTGCAACATCCTATAAATGTATGCTTTGAATACATTGTCACGCCCTCACCCTTTCCACAAACCATTTGAATCCTTCATGTCATGCTCTTTCATCTTCACTCTAAATATGAATAAATGTCAACATTTAGTGTGAAATTAAAAACACCAGAAAGCATTTAGAATCAGTTTAAAGCAAATCAGAATAAAATGCTGTATCTCAGACTGTATAGAGATATGCAGATATTCTATCCTGTCCTATAGTGTAGAAAAAAGGTACATTGCCATAATTAGCTCCTTACTGAAGTCACTTTTTCTTTTTAGAAAAACTAGTTCATGTTTTCTTTGTTGGAACGATATCTGTAAGGATGCTCCATGGTATACCATTCACCTTGGCTGCTGGTTGTGGCAGCAAGCATTGTTATGATTCAGAAAAGGGGGTGGTGATGAACAGAGTGTCTGAATTAAGCAGACCACTCTTACCCAGTCCAAAGATCAGGGCTTGATCCATCACCGTTATTTAGCTCACTGCCCCATCCCAGCTCAGAACCTGGCTATATGCAAATTAGTCTGTCCCTGGCCCAGTGCATCATGGGAACAGGGCAGACCAAACTACCAAGCCAATTCTTCACCAGAAAGGAGACAAGCTTCCGGGGACCGGTTTCTGGCATTTCAGCCGTCGTCGGCCCGGCTTGCTTGAATCCTGATGGAGCAGTGAGCAAGGGACTCATGTCTGAGTATACCGTGCCACACTTATAGTGGCCAAAAACGATTCAGAAAAGGGGGTGGTGATGAACAGAGTGTCTGAATTAAGCAGACCACTCTTACCCAGTCCAAAGATCAGGGCTTGATCCATCACCGTTATTTAGCTCACTGCCCCATCCCAGCTCAGAACCTGGCTATATGCAAATTAGTCTGTCCCTGGCCCAGTGCATCATGGGAACAGGGCAGACCAAACTACCAAGCCAATTCTTCACCAGAAAGGAGACAAGCTTCCGGGGACCGGTTTCTGGCATTTCAGCCGTCGTCGGCCCGGCTTGCTTGAATCCTGATGGAGCAGTGAGCAAGGGACTCATGTCTGAGTATACCCTGCCACACCTATAGTGGCCAAAAACGATTCAGAAAAGGGGGTGGTGATGAACAGAGTGTCTGAATTAAGCAGACCACTCTTACCCAGTCCAAAGATCAGGGCTTGATCCATCACCGTTATTTAGCTCACTGCCCCATCCCAGCTCAGAACCTGGCTATATGCAAATTAGTCTGTCCCTGGCCCAGTGCATCATGGGAACAGGGCAGACCAAACTACCAAGCCAATTCTTCACCAGAAAGGAGACAAGCTTCCGGGGACCGGTTTCTGGCATTTCAGCCGTCGTCGGCCCGGCTTGCTTGAATCCTGATGGAGCAGTGAGCAAGGGACTCATGTCTGAGTATACCCTGCCACACCTATAGTGGCCAAAAACGATTCAGAAAAGGGGGTGGTGATGAACAGAGTGTCTGAATTAAGCAGACCACTCTTACCCAGTCCAAAGATCAGGGCTTGATCCTTCACCGTTATTTAGCTCACTGCCCCATCCCAGCTCAGAACCTGGCTATATGCAAATTAGTCTGTCCCTGGCCCAGTGCATCATGGGAACAGGGCAGACCAAACTACCAAGCCAATTCTTCACCAGAAAGGAGACAAGCTTCCGGGGACCGGTTTCTGGCATTTCAGCCGTCGTCGGCCCGGCTTGCTTGAATCCTGATGGAGCAGTGAGCAAGGGACTCATGTCTGAGTATACCCTGCCACACCTATAGTGGCCAAAAACGATTCAGAAAAGGGGGTGGTGATGAACAGAGTGTCTGAATTAAGCAGACCACTCTTACCCAGTCCAAAGATCAGGGCTTGATCCATCACCATTCTTTAGCTCACTGCCCAATCCCAGCTCAGAACCTGGCTATATGCAAATTAGTCTGTCCCTGGCCCAGTGCATCATGGGAACAGGGCAGACCAAACTACCAAGCCAATTCTTCACCAGAAAGGAGACAAGCTTCAGGGGACCGGTTTCTGGCATTTCAGCCATCGTCGGCCCGGCTTGCTTGAATCCTGATGGAGCAGTGAGCAAGGGACTCATGTCTGAGTATACCCTGCCACACCTATAGTGGCCAAAAACGATTCAGAAAAGGGGGTGGTGATGAACAGAGTGTCTGAATTAAGCAGACCACTCTTACCCATTCCAAAGATCAGGGCTTGATCCATCACCGTTATTTAGCTCACTGCCCCATCCCAGCTCAGAACCTGGCTATATGCAAATTAGTCTGTCCCTGGCCCAGTGCATCATGGGAACAGGGCAGGCCAAACTACCAAGCCAATTCTTCACCAGAAAGGAGACAAGCTTCCGGGGACCGGTTTCTGGCATTTCAGCCGTCGTCGGCCCGGCTTGCTTGAATCCTGATGGAGCAGTGAGCAAGGGACTCATGTCTGAGTATACCCTGCCACACCTATAGTGGACAAAAACGATTCAGAAAAGGGGGTGGTGATGAACAGAGTGTCTGAATTAAGCAGACCACTCTTACCCAGTCCAAAGATCAGGGCTTGATCCATCACCGTTATTTAGCTCACTGCCCCATCCCAGCTCAGAACCTGGCTATATGCAAATTAGTCTGTCCCTGGCCCAGTGCATCATGGGAACAGGGCAGACCAAACTACCAAGCCAATTCTTCACCAGAAAGGAGACAAGCTTCCGGGGACTGGTTTCTGGCATTTCAGCCGTCGTCGGCCCGGCTTGCTTGAATCCTGATGGAGCAGTGAGCAAGGGACTCATGTCTGAGTATACCCTGCAACACCTATAGTGGCCAAAAACGATTCAGAAAAGGGGGTGGTGATGAACAGAGTGTCTGAATTAAGCAGACCACTCTTACCCAGTCCAAAGATCAGGGCTTGATCCATCACCGTTATTTAGCTCACTGCCCCATCCCAGCTCAGAACCTGGCTATATGCAAATTAGTCTGTCCCTGGCCCAGTGCATCATGGGAACAGGGCAGACCAAACTACCAAGCCAATTCTTCCCCAGATAGGAGACAAGCTTCCGGGGACCGGTTTCTGGCATTTCAGCCGTCGTCGGCCCGGCTTGCTTGAATCCTGATGGAGCAGTGAGCAAGGGACTCATGTCTGAGTATACCCTGCCACATCTATAGTGGCCAAAAACGATTCAGAAAAGGGGGTGGTGATGATCAGAGTGCCTGAATTAAGCAGACCACTCTTACCCAGTCCAAAGATCAGGGCTTGATCCATCACCGTTATTTAGCTCACTGCCCCATCCCAGCTCAGAACCTGGCTATATGCAAATTAGTCTGTCCCTGGCCCAGTGCATCATGGGAACAGGGCAGACCAAACTACCAAGCCAATTCTTCACCAGAAAGGAGACAAGCTTCCGGGGACCGGTTTCTGGCATTTCAGCCGTCGTCGGCCCGGCTTGCTTGAATCCTGATGGAGCAGTGAGCAAGGGACTCATGTCTGAGTATACCCTGCCACACCTATAGTGGCCAAAAACGATTCAGAAAAGGGGGTGGTGATGAACAGAGTGTCTGAATTAAGCAGGCCACTCTTACCCAGTCCAAAGATCAGGGCTAGATCCATCACCGTTATTTAGCTCACTGCCCCATCCCAGCTCAGAACCTGGCTATATGCAAATTAGTCTGTCCCTGGCCCAGTGCATCATGGGAACAGGGCAGACCAAACTACCAAGCCAATTCTTCACCAGAAAGGAGACAAGCTTCCGGGGACCGGTTTCTGGCATTTCAGCCGTCGTCGGCCCGGCTTGCTTGAATCCGGATGGAGCAGTGAACAAGGGACTCATGTCTGAGTATACCCTGCCACACCTATAGTGGCCAAAAACGATTCAGAAAAGGGGGTGGTGATGAACAGAGTGTCTGAATTAAGCAGACCACTCTTACCCAGTCCAAAGATCAGGCCTTGATCCATCACCGTTATTTAGCTCACTGCCCCATCCCAGCTCAGAACCTGGCTATATGCAAATTAGTCTGTCCCTGGCCCAGTGCATCATGGGAACAGGGCAGACCAAACTACAAAGCCAATTCTTCACCAGAAAGGAGACAAGCTTCCGGGGACCGGTTTCTGGCATTTCAGCCGTCGTCGGCCCGGCTTGCTTGAATCCTGATGGAGCAGTGAGCAAGGGACTCATGTCTGAGTATACCCTGCCACACCTATAGTGGACAAAAACGATTCAGAAAAGGGGGTGGTGATGAACAGAGTGTCTGAATTAAGCAGACCACTCTTACCCAGTCCAAAGATCAGGGCTTGATCCATCACCGTTATTTAGCTCACTGCCCCATCCCAGCTCAGAACCTGGCTATATGCAAATTAGTCTGTCCCTGGCCCAGTGCATCATGGGAACAGGGCAGACCAAACTACCAAGCCAATTCTTCACCAGAAAGGAGACAAGCTTCCGGGGACTGGTTTCTGGCATTTCAGCCGTCGTCGGCCCGGCTTGCTTGAATCCTGATGGAGCAGTGAGCAAGGGACTCATGTCTGAGTATACCCTGCCACACCTATAGTGGACAAAAACGATTCAGAAAAGGGGGTGGTGATGAACAGAGTGTCTGAATTAAGCAGACCACTCTTACCCAGTCCAAAGATCAGGGCTTGATCCATCACCGTTATTTAGCTCACTGCCCCATCCCAGCTCAGAACCTGGCTATATGCAAATTAGTCTGTCCCTGGCCCAGTGCATCATGGGAACAGGGCAGACCAAACTACCAAGCCAATTCTTCACCAGAAAGGAGACAAGCTTCCGGGGACATGTTTCTGGCATTTCAGCCGTCGTCGGCCCGGCTTGCTTGAATCCTGATGGAGCAGTGAGCAAGGGACTCATGTCTGAGTATACCCTGCAACATCTATAGTGGCCAAAAACGATTCAGAAAAGGGGGTGGTGATGAACAGAGTGTCTGAATTAAGCAGACCACTCTTACCCAGTCCAAAGATCAGGGCTTGATCCATCACCGTTATTTAGCTCACTGCCCCATCCCAGCTCAGAACCTGGCTATATGCAAATTAGTCTGTCCCTGGCCCAGTGCATCATGGGAACAGGGCAGACCAAACTACCAAGCCAATTCTTCCCCAGATAGGAGACAAGCTTCCGGGGACCGGTTTCTGGCATTTCAGCCGTCGTCGGCCCGGCTTGCTTGAATCCTGATGGAGCAGTGAGCAAGGGACTCATGTCTGAGTATACCCTGCCACATCTATAGTGGCCAAAAACGATTCAGAAAAGGGGGTGGTGATGATCAGAGTGCCTGAATTAAGCAGACCACTCTTACCCAGTCCAAAGATCAGGGCTTGATCCATCACCGTTATTTAGCTCACTGCCCCATCCCAGCTCAGAACCTGGCTATATGCAAATTAGTCTGTCCCTGGCCCAGTGCATCATGGGAACAGGGCAGACCAAACTACCAAGCCAATTCTTCACCAGAAAGGAGACAAGCTTCCGGGGACCGGTTTCTGGCATTTCAGCCGTCGTCGGCCCGGCTTGCTTGAATCCTGATGGAGCAGTGAGCAAGGGACTCATGTCTGAGTATACCCTGCCACACCTATAGTGGCCAAAAACGATTCAGAAAAGGGGGTGGTGATGAACAGAGTGTCTGAATTAAGCAGGCCACTCTTACCCAGTCCAAAGATCAGGGCTAGATCCATCACCGTTATTTAGCTCACTGCCCCATCCCAGCTCAGAACCTGGCTATATGCAAATTAGTCTGTCCCTGGCCCAGTGCATCATGGGAACAGGGCAGACCAAACTACCAAGCCAATTCTTCACCAGAAAGGAGACAAGCTTCCGGGGACCGGTTTCTGGCATTTCAGCCGTCGTCGGCCCGGCTTGCTTGAATCCGGATGGAGCAGTGAACAAGGGACTCATGTCTGAGTATACCCTGCCACACCTATAGTGGCCAAAAACGATTCAGAAAAGGGGGTGGTGATGAACAGAGTGTCTGAATTAAGCAGACCACTCTTACCCAGTCCAAAGATCAGGCCTTGATCCATCGCCGTTATTTAGCTCACTGCCCCATCCCAGCTCAGAACCTGGCTATATGCAAATTAGTCTGTCCCTGGCCCAGTGCATCATGGGAACAGGGCAGACCAAACTACAAAGCCAATTCTTCACCAGAAAGGAGACAAGCTTCCGGGGACCGGTTTCTGGCATTTCAGCCGTCGTCGGCCCGGCTTGCTTGAATCCTGATGGAGCAGTGAGCAAGGGACTCATGTCTGAGTATACCCTGCCACACCTATAGTGGACAAAAACGATTCAGAAAAGGGGGTGGTGATGAACAGAGTGTCTGAATTAAGCAGACCACTCTTACCCAGTCCAAAGATCAGGGCTTGATCCATCACCGTTATTTAGCTCACTGCCCCATCCCAGCTCAGAACCTGGCTATATGCAAATTAGTCTGTCCCTGGCCCAGTGCATCATGGGAACAGGGCAGACCAAACTACCAAGCCAATTCTTCACCAGAAAGGAGACAAGCTTCCGGGGACTGGTTTCTGGCATTTCAGCCGTCGTCGGCCCGGCTTGCTTGAATCCTGATGGAGCAGTGAGCAAGGGACTCATGTCTGAGTATACCCTGCCACACCTATAGTGGCCAAAAACGATTCAGAAAAGGGGGTGGTGATGAACAGAGTGTCTGAATTAAGCAGACCACTCTTACCCAGTCCAAAGATCAGGGCTTGATCGATCACCGTTATTTAGCTCACTGCCCCATCCCAGCTCAGAACCTGGCTATATGCAAATTAGTCTGTCCCTGGCCCAGTGCATCATGGGAACAGGGCAGACCAAACTACCAAGCCAATTCTTCACCAGATAGGAGACAAGCTTCCGGGGACCGGTTTCTGGCATTTCAGCCGTCGTCGGCCCGGCTTGCTTGAATCCTGATGGAGCAGTGAGCAAGGGACTCATGTCTGAGTATACCCTGCCACACCTATAGTGGCCAAAAACGATTCAGAAAAGGGGGTGGTGATGAACAGAGTGCCTGAATTAAGCAGACCACTCTTACCCAGTCCAAAGATCAGGGCTTGATCCATCACCGTTATTTAGCTCACTGCCCCATCCCAGCTCAGAACCTGGCTATATGCAAATTAGTCTGTCCCTGGCCCAGTGCATCATGGGAACAGGGCAGACCAAACTACCAAGCCAATTCTTCACCAGAAAGGAGACAAGCTTCCGGGGACCGGTTTCTGGCATTTCAGCCGTCGTCGGCCCGGCTTGCTTGAATCCTGATGGAGCAGTGAGCAAGGGACTCATGTCTGAGTATACCCTGCCACACCTATAGTGGCCAAAAACGATTCAGAAAAGGGGGTGGTGATGAACAGAGTGTCTGAATTAAGCAGGCCACTCTTACCCAGTCCAAAGATCAGGGCTAGATCCATCACCGTTATTTAGCTCACTGCCCCATCCCAGCTCAGAACCTGGCTATATGCAAATTAGTCTGTCCCTGGCCCAGTGCATCATGGGAACAGGGCAGACCAAACTACCAAGCCAATTCTTCACCAGAAAGGAGACAAGCTTCCGGGGACCGGTTTCTGGCATTTCAGCCGTCGTCGGCCCGGCTTGCTTGAATCCGGATGGAGCAGTGAACAAGGGACTCATGTCTGAGTATACCCTGCCACACCTATAGTGGCCAAAAACGATTCAGAAAAGGGGGTGGTGATGAACAGAGTGTCTGAATTAAGCAGACCACTCTTACCCAGTCCAAAGATCAGGCCTTGATCCATCGCCGTTATTTAGCTCACTGCCCCATCCCAGCTCAGAACCTGGCTATATGCAAATTAGTCTGTCCCTGGCCCAGTGCATCATGGGAACAGGGCAGACCAAACTACAAAGCCAATTCTTCACCAGAAAGGAGACAAGCTTCCGGGGACCGGTTTCTGGCATTTCAGCCGTCGTCGGCCCGGCTTGCTTGAATCCTGATGGAGCAGTGAGCAAGGGACTCATGTCTGAGTATACCCTGCCACACCTATAGTGGACAAAAACGATTCAGAAAAGGGGGTGGTGATGAACAGAGTGTCTGAATTAAGCAGACCACTCTTACCCAGTCCAAAGATCAGGGCTTGATCCATCACCGTTATTTAGCTCACTGCCCCATCCCAGCTCAGAACCTGGCTATATGCAAATTAGTCTGTCCCTGGCCCAGTGCATCATGGGAACAGGGCAGACCAAACTACCAAGCCAATTCTTCACCAGAAAGGAGACAAGCTTCCGGGGACTGGTTTCTGGCATTTCAGCCGTCGTCGGCCCGGCTTGCTTGAATCCTGATGGAGCAGTGAGCAAGGGACTCATGTCTGAGTATACCCTGCCACACCTATAGTGGCCAAAAACGATTCAGAAAAGGGGGTGGTGATGAACAGAGTGTCTGAATTAAGCAGACCACTCTTACCCAGTCCAAAGATCAGGGCTTGATCGATCACCGTTATTTAGCTCACTGCCCCATCCCAGCTCAGAACCTGGCTATATGCAAATTAGTCTGTCCCTGGCCCAGTGCATCATGGGAACAGGGCAGACCAAACTACCAAGCCAATTCTTCACCAGATAGGAGACAAGCTTCCGGGGACCGGTTTCTGGCATTTCAGCCGTCGTCGGCCCGGCTTGCTTGAATCCTGATGGAGCAGTGAGCAAGGGACTCATGTCTGAGTATACCCTGCCACACCTATAGTGGCCAAAAACGATTCAGAAAAGGGGGTGGTGATGAACAGAGTGCCTGAATTAAGCAGACCACTCTTACCCAGTCCAAAGATCAGGGCTTGATCCATCACCGTTATTTAGCTCACTGCCCCATCCCAGCTCAGAACCTGGCTATATGCAAATTAGTCTGTCCCTGGCCCAGTGCATCATGGGAACAGGGCAGACCAAACTACCAAGCCAATTCTTCACCAGAAAGGAGACAAGCTTCCGGGGACCGGTTTCTGGCATTTCAGCCGTCGTCGGCCCGGCTTGCTTGAATCCTGATGGAGCAGTGAGCAAGGGACTCATGTCTGAGTATACCCTGCCACACCTATAGTGGCCAAAAACGATTCAGAAAAAGGGGTGGTGATGAACAGAGTGTCTGAATTAAGCAGACCACTCTTACCCAGTCCAAAGATCAGGCCTTGATCCATCACCGTTATTTAGCTCACTGCCCCATCCCAGCTCAGAACCTGGCTATATGCAAATTAGTCTGTCCCTGGCCCAGTGCATCATGGGAACAGGGCAGACCAAACTACCAAGCCAATTCTTCACCAGAAAGGAGACAAGCTTCCGGGGACCGGTTTCTGGCATTTCAGCCGTCGTCGGCCCGGCTTGCTTGAATCCTGATGGAGCAGTGAGCAAGGGACTCATGTCTGAGTATACCCTGCCACACCTATAGTGGCCAAAAACGATTCAGAAAAGGGGGTGGTGATGAACAGAGTGTCTGAATTAAGCAGACCACTCTTACCCAGTCCAAAGATCAGGGCTTGATCCATCACCGTTATTTAGCTCACTGCCCCATCCCAGCTCAGAACCTGGCTATATGCCCTGGAAGCTTGTTTCCCCGGAAGCTTGTTTCCTGCCCAGTATAAGAATTGGCTTGGTAGTTTGGTTTGCCCTGTACCCATCATGCACTGGGACAGGAACAGACTAATTTGCATGTAGCCAGGTTCTGAGCTGGGATGGTGCAGTGAGCTAAAAAACGGTGATGGATCAAGCCCTGATCTTTGGACTGGGTAAGAGTGGTCTGCTTAATTCAGACACTCTGTTCATCACCACCCCCTTTTCTGAATCATTTTGTCCACCATAAGCGTGGAAGGGTATACTCAGATGTGAGTCCCTTGCTCATTGCACCATCAGGATTCAAGCAAGCCGGGCCGACGACGGCTGAAATGCCAGAAACCGGTCCCCGGAAGCTTGTTTCCTTCCCAGTATAAGAATTGGCTTGGTAGTTTGGTTTGCCCTGTTCCCATCATGCACTGGGACAGGAACAGACTAATTTGCATGTGGCCAGGTTCTGAGCTGGGATGTTGCAGTGAGCTAAAAAACGGTGATGGTTCAAGCCCTGATCTTTGGACTGGGTAAGAGTGGTCTGCTTAATTCAGACACTCTGTTCATCACCACCCCCTTTTCTGAATCATTTTGTCCACCGTAAGCGTGGAAGGGTATACTCACTGTGAATCCCTTGCTCATTGCACCATCAGGATTCAAGCAAGCCAGGCCGACGACGGCTGAAATGCCAGAAACCGGTCCCCGGAAGCTTGTTTCCTTCCCAGTATAAGAATTGGCTTGGTAGTTTGGTTTGCCCTGTTCCCATCATGCACTGGGACAGGAACAGACTAATTTGCATGTAGCCAGGTTCTGAGCTGGGATGGTGCAGTGAGCTAAAAAACGGTGATGGATCAAGCCCTGATCTTTGGACTGGGTAAGAATGGTCTGCTTAATTCAGACACTCTGTTCATCACCACCCCCTTTTCTGAATCATTTTGTCCACCATAAGCGTGGAAGGGTATACTCAGATGTGAGTCCCTTGCTCATTGCACCATCAGGATTCAAGCAAGCCGGGCCGACGACGGCTGAAATGCCAGAAACCGGTCCCCGGAAGCTTGTTTCCTTCCCAGTATAAGAATTGGCTTGGTAGTTTGGTTTGCCCTGTTCCCATCATGCACTGGGACAGGAACAGACTAATTTGCATGTAGCCAGGTTCTGAGCTGGGATGGTGCAGTGAGCTAAAAAACGGTGATGGATCAAGCCCTGATCTTTGGACTGGGTAAGAGTGGTCTGCTTAATTCAGACACTCTGTTCATCACCACCCCCTTTTCTGAATCAGCAAGCATTGTTATGTCAGTAGTAAACTGTGAAAAGGTTATTACAGTTGAGTAGCTACGTCAATTCTTTATGACAGACTAGCAGCCTGTCCCGACGTTGTCCGGGTAGGCTTTGCTAGAGTACTCACCAGCATCGCCGCTCCTCCCCCAGCAGCATCGCCGCTCCTCCACGCGTTGGGCACTCCAGCATGTCTGGTGTCGGTCCCGCGCCGCCGCTCCTCCCCGCCGTTCATCCCTGCGCTGGGCAGTACATTAGCTGGGCACTTGAGCATGTCGGATGTGGGTCCCTTGCTCCTTCCAGCGCTCCTGTCCGGACCCCGAACGGCGCGTTTCCGTAACACCCCGCCCACACGCCATCGCGCCGACGCATCTATACGCTGTAGCATGTCCTCGCATCGTGGACAATGTAAACGCCCACATCTTGCCCCTCTTAATGTTAACGCCCACATCTCCTCGCATACGCTCTAATACTGTTTTGTTTTGTACTGTTTTTTACCGTGAAGTGTGCACTGCGCTGTAATCCTGTTTGGTTTACCTGTGGTAATACAGTTTGGTTTACCAGCATCTCCTCGCATCGTGGACAATGTTAACGCCCACATCTTGCCCCTCTCAATGTTAACGCCCACATGTAACGCCCACATATCCTTGCATCATGGACAATGTTAACGCCCACATCTTGCCCCTCTCAATGTTAACGCCCACATGTAACGCCCACATATCCTTGCATCGTGGACAATGTTAATGCCCACATCTTGCCAGATTAACGCCCACATCTTTTCACACGCTCACAAGGGACTACTTTACCACTGAGGGCACCCCCCTTTTTAATGTATATGGTGTCCATATATATAGCCTATGTCCGTCTCCTGGACCTCCACTTTCCAACTCTGTATTGGGTGTTGTGATTGGTGGTGTACTTTTCGAGTTTACCCGCCTCAAAGGTTCCAAGTTCTCGCTTTATAATAGTAGTATAGATTACAAGAGGTGTCACAACTTGACTGTAATAAAGAAATTATAGACAGGCTTTTTCACATTGATTGAAGGCTCATATGTATTATTGTTAATATATTGTTACTTTTATTCTGAGATCAGATGGAATTAGGCTATATGTGATTGCAGAGAAATAGAGGATGCAAATTATGTTTGGACATTTTACATGATGTGGGGGGACAAACAATATTCACCGCTAAACTGTCTAAATGTGACATGTGTAGTGGTTTGTATCTATGTGGTGGTTCACAGTGGGGGTTCAGGTCTAACCTGTGGCAGCTGTTATTTTCTTCATATTGGTTGGATACTGTTGGACATTCTGTGTGGCAGGGTGTTGTGCTCCTCTCATGAGTATGTGTGACTACCGGGAGACTATACTCCAGTGAGCTGGCTAAATATTCTAGTTTGGGATGTTGTGTTAATAATATTGGGATCAGGGTCAATGGTTGTTATGAGGTACTAGTGCCTGAGTGATAGTTGTCTATGAATCTTTTCTCTGAGATCCTTATTGGGAGGGGGTACCCTGTAGTGTGGATTGATCTGGTGTGGGGAAACATGGAGTGTTAAATGTCAGTGTGGCCGATTGCTGCAAAAAGGTATGGTGTGTTCTGACAACAAAGTGTGTGGAAGGCAGTGGCATCTGCGTTACTGGGGTGTGTTGGAGGAGCTAAGGATTTGTGAGGGTTTTGTGACCCAGTATGTATGTTTGTGGATGTCTGAAGTATTTTTCTGTGTGTATGTGGAGTTGAGAAAACCTTGAATGGCATGGTATATAGGTGCACTTGTCCGATTGAGTGGGTGGTGTAGGGTTGCGTGAGATTGATTAGTGCTGTCATGTTTTGTAAAGAAATGTTGTTGGAAAGTTCTAGAGTTTCCAATAGGTTTGGAATATCCAGAGTATTCTGGTGTGTTGCTGAGTGGAAGAGTGTTGTGGTGTGTCTGGTGTGGGGGAGAGAGACATCATGTTGTGTGGTTACTGTTGGCTGTGTCAAATGAATGGAGTACAGCAAAATTAGAATATGTCCTAATGGCTTATTGCAAACATTGAGATGAAGAGGAGTTCATATCTCCATGTGTTGTTGGGAGTCTGGTCTGGTCTCTACTGGGATAGTAGAGCGTTACTATTTGTTGTGGTGAGGTGGGATGGTGTGTGGCATAGTGAGAATAAATCATATATATGTAAGGAAAGGATAGAGAGGAGTATGTGGGTATGTGTCCACTCTCTGTGAGGTGGATGGCTTTAAGGAATGTGAGCCGGTTGTGTGGATGTAAATCTTGAATTATGTGGTTTTGTGGAACATGGACGTATGTTAGAATGCTGTGGGTGTCATTTGTTTTTTTGTGTTCCAGAATGCATGGATAAAATGGGTTGTACTTCAAGACTGTTAATTTGTTTACATTTCAATGCATCAATGTATGGTTTCTGTATGTTGATTACTATTGAAATTGTGATGATTTCTATTATAATGGATACATTTAACTGAATGGCTGCCAATTATGTAATCTGGCAAATGTGTGTTGAATCGTAGGGCATTGTAGAAAAAAAGCTGATCTCTGAATCAGCCAACCCCAGACTTTTGCATTAAAACGTGTCAACAGAAATGATAACAGAGAAGAGCTGTATAAACAGTCTGATTCACAGGAGCTTTTATTCACTGTCTAGCCTTGTCTGGCAGCAACAGCTGCCTTGAGTTAATAGAAGGCCTGCTTTATTGAATGCTAATGTGGTTCTAAGTTCCTTATTTGTCATATACTCATATTCTAGAGTGAGGTATAATATATATGTGTAGTACGGAATTACATAGGCCTTTGATGGATTGTGTATATATACTTTTGTGCAGAATTTAGTTTCACACGATGACATATGTACACACTGATACAGTGCTGATGCATTTGAAATCTTGAAATGTTTCTTGTGTGCAGTAGTGCGTTTTTACCTTTGCTGACTAGGCCTCAATGTGGGCCTAGTGGTCATTTAATAAAAATGGAATACACCCATGTCTCCCCATGCATCTCACTGTTTATTTCTGCAGCACACTTCAAGCAGAGTCCATGTCAGTTTATTTCTATTGTCATTTTTCATGCTGTTTTCAATGAACTTTCACCGGCTTAGTCACAAACTGCAACGCCATTTCAAAGTACTTCAATTACCTCATTGCACCCTATTCATTCATAATAATATGTTTTTCATGAATGTAGTATGTTCTGCCATATCTGGATGGCATTAGTATAGAGGGGGCAGAGTAATTATTCATGTAGTGGGAAAGTGCTTAGGTGTTATGGATATATGACGTTTAATATTCCTTTGTTCTTATTTGCTAATGAGATAATCTCAGACCACAGTAATTCTGCAGTTTCGGTAATTTCATATGTGAAAATAATGTTTAAAAACCTTTGATTTTGGAAGTGACCCAGAACTTCCCTGATACTTTTCCTATGCTGGCATGGAAGGTGTGCTTTTCTCTTAAGTTATTGCTTCCATATTTTTGATTCTGCACTTCTCTTTAATGCCTATTTACTGAGTGCCTTCACTGAAGCACGTGCACTTTCAGAACATCTATGGCACATCACCCTCATCCTCTAACATCAGTAAGGGTGAGTAGGAGGATATTTAGGATTTTGTTTTAATTCCCCGATTCAGAAGAAGCCAGAAAGGTACTGGGTCTGCTAAAGTACAAATTAAGCATTTATGCACTAGATACGATTGCATTTATAGACATGAAAATGTTGGTTAGTCTTGTCAGCGGAGCTGAGGATTACAGAAGGTGGAATTCTGGACCACATATTCATTATATGTCAAACTATACATATGCATTCCCAAGGAACACACGTTAGTCCTGTTTGAGGCCCCAGTAAGTCACGGAGAGCTGAAACGACAGTAACATTTTAAGAACCGATGCTGATATCTTGTTCAGCTGTAGAACTTATCAGGCTTTGCTGTTAGTACAGTGTGCCCAAGTGTGAACTACAGCATGCTATAGAAAAATACAAGTGGTTCTTCAAAAGTATGGTCAGATGGGAGTTTTGCCAAAAAATAACCTGCTACTGTCAAACCAGTAAGGTGGCAAGTATGCTTGCTCTTTAGGCAGAACAAGTGACTCTGTTGACTAATGTATTCTCTCAAGAAGCCTGTGTTTGACCTCGTGCACAACCTTCAGAGAATTGTGGGTAATTCTTATCCTGTTAACAGGTAAAAGCCACAGCTCCCTCAAACACAGTAGAATCAAAGATTTGCAGGTGGGAGTATTGCCAAAAAATAACCTGCTACTGTCTAACCAGTAAGGTGGCAAGTATGCTTGCTCATTAGGCAGAACAAGTGGGTCTGTTGACTAATGTATTCTCCCAAGAAGCCTGTGTTTGACCTCGTGGCCACAAGTCTAACTCCCGGTGAATTCACTCAGTTTTTGATCCTTCCGAGTTAGATAAAATGAGTCCCAATGATTTTTGTCAAAATAAGTATTTATTTTTCAGGACTAATATCCTCAAGAACTGAATGTGAACGCTCAAAACTAACACGTTTTTCTAATGTGGTAGCTAGAGCATGAGTGCAGTGTTGGCAATAAATTGCATTTATATACCGCTTACTACCCCTGACGAGGCGTCAAAGCGCTTTTTTGGTGAGTAGCAGGCTACTCCGGAACCCATAAAGGATTAATGTTGAATCAGAATAGTGAAATATGAAAGTAATTTGAGGGGTCTATGTCAGTTTTGAAATAGCAATACTATCCAATTGACTGAATTTATTGCTAACATGAAATATGATGCTTCTAATGCAGGCTTCTCCATCAAGTATCTGTCCAGCTACTGGTAGCTCTCCGGCTACCTGTAAGTAGCTCTTCTATTTCTATCCCAACCTACTAAATTAGAAGCTTTTGCTTGACTGAATTATTATATGTATAGCAACATTGAAAAGTGTGCATTCAAGATGAAAATTTATTTTTAGGACCCATAAGATGATGTTTGGTGAAAAATGGTTTAATTTCAAAAATATATTTAAAGCATACAAATAGTATTACCTTGATGCCAGTGGCATTCAAGCTATAGCTATTATGTACTTATATAAAGGCATTCCAAAGCGACATAGCCTTTTTTACAATCCTGCTGGCTAGCCTGCTTGATACAGAGGTGACCAAGTAATCTTGAATGGGTGGCTACTAATGCGATAGTGTCTGGTGTGGTCACCTCCTACAACACTACAGAAATCAGTAGCTCAGCATGATTTTCATTTTTCATAAATAGCTCTTATTACAAATAGCTCTTACTTATTCTCAGGAGCAGCACCCAGAATCTGGAACTCTCTGCCACCTAATATTAGAAAAATAACAAACACAGCGACATTCAAGAAGGATTTGAAAATATTTCTAATGAGCAAATACCTCCCATAGTCAAACTGATCTTGTTAAACTCCTTGTATATACTGGAGATTCCTGTAATGTATCTTCGTTTTTGTACTTATCTATGTTATTTAACGAAGTATAATCATACTATACAAGTCTTTATCTATTCTACCTCATGCAATGTAAACTATACAAGACTATGTCTATGCTACTTCTTGCATGGTGAAGCGCTCTGATACCCAAGGGTCTTGTTCGCGCAATACAAAACTCTCTAAATAAATAAAATAAATAAATTACAGAAAAAGTTGGAGACACCTGTTCTAATGAAATGCACAATATACTTGGCATTAGTTAATATAGTTTCCCCTTTTATCTCCTTATCAAGTAACAAACAGTAAATATGTTTATGAGCAACATTTCACTATTAGTGTTAAAAAACAAGTACACATAAGAGGCTGTTAATCCGGCGGGCCCTGCTGAACATATTTGTGGTGTGCATGGAACTGCTATGACTCTCAATGAATCAGCAGCCTAATCTCAAACTGACAGGGAGGGGCCAAACCGTCTAGACCCATTGCATCACAGGGACCGGTCTATTTTCATGGAGTTCGAGGGGGAGAGGTATATTTTTTTCTAGCTGCATCACTGCTAGGGAGGAAGTAAGTTCACAGAGCGCTAATGCCATCGTTCTGTAACACACAACACATACGCCTATATAAGAGCATGGAACCTAACTGAAAAAGAACAGTTAGGGGCAGTCAGGTATTAACCCTTTTATGGCTGTTGAGGGAATAAATCGAGGCACGGCCTTTGGGCAGCTTAATTTTGGTGGTTGTAAGTACCTTCATGTTCAGCTAGAGATCGCTTTAGCGATTTGATAGACTTCATGTTATCAAGCCCTTGAGAATTGCAATCCGAAGTATTGAGAGAGTGGGGTTTTGGTTCAGCCCCTTTCATCAATTCACTTTCACGGTATGTTCATACTTTTCCATAACTTTAACATTTTGAGGATGGCAAGACTCTCCTTTCTGTGCTTCAATTCGATTTTGGTGAGGGGGCTCAAGTAATTTGTTTCTTAGACTGCAGATGCAGCATTATGTGTAGATTGTTAAAGAGGGACACCCTCCGTTCTTTGACTTATTTACTTGGTTGACCAGTGACACAACATAACACAACACACCATAAGATAACAGAGAATAGCACAGTGCAGCGCAATCTATTATACCTACACATAACATAGCAGAACAGAGCTAAACATAACATAACAACACCTTATATTGAACATAATGCCACAATATAACACACCATAATATAACACAGCATGACACAGCATAGCACACCACATTATATAGCACATTATAGCACAAAACACCAGAACATAACACACCCTAACATCACAAAGCATAGCACAGCTTAGCAAAACATAACGCACCCTATCCTTACACAGCATAGCACAGCATGACAAAGAATAAATCAACACCATAACTTAACACAGCATAGCGCAGGATGACAAACCATCATAGCACAGCAAAACCCAACACTGCAGCATGAAACCATAATAACACACCCTAGCATAATACAGCATATCACAACATGACACAGCATAACACAGCCTATCATAATACAGTATAACACATTGCAAGACAAAATAACACACCTCAACACAGCATAACAAAGCATGATACAACATAAGAATACACTGTAATCTAACAGCACACATGACACAGCATATTGCAACACACCAGCATTTCACACAACATAGAACTGCATGTCATAACACTGCACAACACATCATAACATAATGCAGAATAGTACAGTACATCATAAAATATCATAACACACATTAACATAATACAGCATAGCACTGCATGACACAACATAATACACCAGAGGACAACACAGCAAAAACACAGTATGATACAACAAAACACACCCTAATGTAACAGAGCATAGCACAGCATGACGCAGCATAGCACACTTCAACATCAACATATCACTGCAAGGCACAACATAATCCACCTTAACATAACACAACATAGCACAGCATGATGCACCATAACACAGTACACTATGAAATATAACAGCATAGCACAGAATGACACAACAAACCGAATCTCACCATAGCAAAAACATCATATCACTGCATGATACAACAAGGCATACCACTAAGATATTGAAAACAGCACAGCATAACACAACATAACACACACGAATATTATACAGCATAACAACACAACAAAACACATCCTGACATAACATAGCATAGCACTGCATGATATAACATAACACACTGCAACATGATAGAGCACAGCACATAATGACACAACATGACGCAGCACACCATGGAATAACACAGCAACGCTAATAGTGACAAAACATCACACCATAACATAAAATGCATAGTACTGCTTAACAAAACATAATTGGACAGACTATAACATACCCCACCATATCACTGGATCACACAACATAATGCAATAGTCTATTACATATTAAAGCATTGCACAGCATGAAACAATATAACATATCCCAACATACCACAGCCTAGCACACAACAACAAAAATACTCTAAAATAGCTCATCATAGCACTGCATGACACTGCATAACAACCCACCATACCATAACTCAGCATGGTGCACAGTGAAAATATTGATTCCTAATTATCGACTTACATTAATATCGAGTTTTAAATATCGAAGGTGAAGAATATCGAGGTCAAGAATATTGTTGGACAGAATATTGAGTAATATCGATTTTTTTTATATCGATGTAAGTAATATCGAAGTTAGTAATATCGATATCAATTATATCAATGTTACTAATTTCGATGTTACTAATATCGATATGTGTTTGTTGTTATGTATGTTGTTATATATTTTATTATGTATTTTATATGTTTGTGTTATATGTTTTTTTAAGTATTTTATTTGTTTTGAATTATATGTGTACTATTTTTTGTATATTAAAAATGTTATTTTTTAATTAATTTTTTCTTTTAGTATTGGAGCGGGTTGTGGGTTTATAGGGGAATAGGGTGGGAAGTAATTTTAATATAGTAAAATAATTACTAATTTTTAGTAATTGTAATTTAATTTTAATTAATTTTTACGTTTAAGTTCTGTAGTGGGTTGTGGGTTTATGAAGGAATAGGATGGGAAGTAATTTAATTGTAATTAAGTAAGTATTTATTTTTTATTAGTATTGATATTTTTTTATTTCAAATTAAATATTAATTGGCAAATAATTATTTTAATTGCTAATTAATTTTCTTAATTTGTAATTAAGGTTTGTAATTGGTAATTACATTTTGTAATTGGCAAATCATTTTTTTTAATTGTAATTAAGGTTTTTAATTGGAAATTACATTTTTTTATTTGCAATTATTTTTTTTTAATTGGTAATTACGGTTTTTAGTTGGAAATTACATTTTGTAATTGGCAATTAATTTTTTTAATTGGTAATTCATTTTTTACAATTGGTAATGTATATTTTTAATTGTTAATTACTTTTTATTAATTGGAAATTTATTTTATTAATTGGTAATTCATTTTTCATTAAAAACAATTTTTATTTTAAAATAAATTTATTGTTTACCATTTTTTAAGTGTTGATCAATTTTTAATGATCAATATGTTTTTGGTTTTTAAAAATATTTTAGTGTTCAATATTTATTATTTGGTAATTTATATTTATTAATTCATATTTATTGGTATTTAATGTTAATTTAGTGTTAATTATTTATTCAATTTTAAATATGTTTTTAGTAATTATAAATGGGTATTTGCAAATGATGTAGAGTTATTTAAAAATTAAATTTTAATATTTTATTTACAACAATTATTTATAAGTATGTTATATTTAACTTCTACGCTATCCAATGCTTTCCCTACTGTTGCACTCTCTGGAGTGGGAATAGTAATTTTTACCCCTACGGTATCCAACGCTTTCCCTACTGTTGCACTCTCTGGCGTTGGAATAGTAATTTTTACCCCTACGCTATCCAGCGCTTTCCCTACTGTTGCACTCTCTGGAGTTGGAATAGTAAATTTTACCCCTACGCTATCCAACGCTTTCTCTACTGTTGCACTCTCTGGAGTGGGAATAGTAATTTTTACCCCTACGCTATCCAACGCTTTCCCTACTGTTGCACTCTCTGGAGTTGGAATAGTAATTTTTACCCCTTCGCTATCCAACGCTTTCCCTACTGTTGCACTCTCTGGAGTTGGAATAGTAATTTTTACCCCTACGCGATCCAATCTTTTCCTACTGTTGCACTCTCTGGAGTGGGAATAGTAATTTTTACCCCTACGCTATCCAATGTATTCCCTACTGTTGCACTCTTTGGAGTTGGAATAGTAATATTTACCTCTACGCTATACAACGGTTTCTCTACTGTTGCGCTCTCTGGAGTGGGAATGGTAATTTTAAGTTCTATGTTATCCAACATTTTTATTACTGTATTTTTTTTACTTATGGATTTTGAGTAGTATTTTATTTATTTAGTTATTTAATTTTTTTGTATAAATTTAGATAGTGTAGTATATAATTAACTTAATTTTTTTTAAAGGTATATATTTTTTTATTTATTAATCGTAATTCTTTACTTTTTATTTATGTTTTTCTTTTATGTTTGTAAATGTATTTGTAATTTATAATATTTTTTTATTAATTTATAAATTATTAAAATAATAATGGCAACTTATTAAGTATGTATATATTATATATTTTATGTATATGTTTAGTTAATGTATTATTATTATATATGTATTATTTATTAATTTTAAACATTATTAGATATTTTTAATTATGTTTATTTTATTTATTAGTGTTATTTACTTTATTTTACATTTATATTTTTACAGAAAAAAACCCTATATTTTTCACATCGATATTTTAACATCTATATATTTTTCGATATTTTTGTACTTACCATGTTGAAGATAGGATGTCGATATTCTTGCCTACAATATTTCTGCATCGATATTCCTGTAGGTCGATATTTTGTAGGTCGATATTTTGACAGTGATTCAACTCAGCATAGCACTGCAATAGTCAGCATAATATATCATATCATAATTAACATGGCACAGCACAACACTACATGTTACACTGTACCATTACATCAAAACAGCATTGCACAGCACAACATAAAAAAATACCCTAGCATAAAAAGAATAGCGAAGAATAGCGTATCACTTGAAATCATAGTCTAACACAGGAGAACATAGCACTGCATAACACAAAAACATACTGTAAGTAGACCTCTATTTCACAAAAAGTCACCAGTGAGTTGCACAGTAACTTGTCATCAATGTCTAGAGACTGGCCCAGCACTATGTTTGTTAATCTTTTAGTTTATTTTGCATGGAATGACAACATAAAAATGGCAAAACATAGCAACGGAAGTACTGTTTCCCCAATCCCCCCACCTCCTCATCTTCACCCCCAACTCCGAGCAAAGGCATAGTAACCATGCATTATGCATAGTTTGTGGACACCGGCCTCACATCCAACCTGATTTCATCATCGAGGCCTGGATCAGTAAAATGTTCACCATCAAGTACTATATTCTTTTAGTCCACCCACTCCTTGCCATGTTTCTGAGGGCATCTCCATAGTCGCATGAACTGGCTGCTATTTGACCATGCACCAATCCATTCCCTCTTCCACTCAGTGACCAGCGGTAGATATTTCGCCTTCCAGAAGTGTGTAACATCCCTCTTGGCCAGGGTGAGACCTATCCAAAGAAGCACTGTACTATACCTAGGTTCAATGGGCGATATTTGAGCTGGAATAAGGTAGATCCTCATGCAAAGATGACTTTGTTACGTGCCTTAGTGAGGATGATAGGAATGAAGCTGTTTTAAATGCTTTCTGCAAAATCACGTCAGAGACTAGGAATCTCCTGACGGTAGAATTTATGTGGACTGACCGCAAGTCTAGGGGTTGGTTTGATAAGGCATGTATTAAGGCTCATTCGATATTGAAGAAAACCCTACATAAGAGGAACAGTTATCATGCCGATATAAAGCAGGCTAGATCCATATATAGGCAAGCCTTAAAATTATGTAAGGAGAAACTACGGGCAGATGGCTAGTTGATGATGCATGCCAACGGAGGGGTAATAATGGCTGTTGGAAAGCTGTTAGTGCTCCATTCTTCATCTCCAACAACACTCCATCGGTTGAAATTGCAATAAGTGAGGACAAATGGGTATAACACTACTCTGCCTTATATAATGACAATAGCCAAGTCCAGTCAGAAGGAGATTTGGAGATAGTTCCAACTGTCACCATTGCGAATGCTCCTACACAAACATTTCCTCTCGATATTAATTTCTCCCTAGATGTGGTATTATGCACTATTAATGCCAGCGCTGCTGGAAAAGCGTGGGGGCCGGACGGAGTTTCCGTAGATATGTATAAATCTAATCTTCTTTTATGGGCACCACTTCTAACTAATGTCCCACAATTTGTTGTCAGCAAAGCCTGATTCCCTCGTGGTCAGATTCAGTAGTGATCCCGATTTTTAAAAAGGGAGACCGAAATGACTCTTCATGTTACCGCCCAATTTCCCTTTTAGATTTCTTCCTTAAGGTGGTGGGATGGGTGGTGTTAAACAAGTTACAAACTTGAGCAGAGGATACTGCAGTTTTATTAAAATTACAATATGGGTTTCGGTCCGGTCTTGGGACCATAGAACAGAGACTAAACTTAAATCTTATAATTAGTACATATACACAGGCCAAGGATGAAAGACTTTTTTTTGGCATTCGTGGACCTTAGTTCCGCGTTTGACTGTGTGAAGCATGAAAGGTTGTGGTGCATTGTGGAGGAGATGGGTGTGGATTCCCCCCTTATACTTTTTATTTGAAAACTATATAAGAATGTCGGTGCAAGAGTTTGGTTTGGGAAGCAGGGTGCATGTGCACCCAAGTTCCGAATCAGAAAGGGAGTGAGATAGGACTGTGTGCTCGCCTCTTTCCTTTTTACTTTAAATATAAATGGCCTGGGCCAATTGGTAATAGATAATTGTCAGGATCTTCCAAATATTAATAATTGTCCAGTTCCTGTTTAATTTATGCCTATGATGCAGTTTTAATGGCACAAATTCCATTGGGGCTCCAACTAATTGTTACTAGTTTTGTCACTTTTATGAATTCCAAGGGTTTGAGTGTAAATATCACTAAAACCTATACTATGAGATATGGCAAGAAGTGTGCCAAATGTCGCGACATTGTTATCAATAAGAATAAAATTGAAAATACTAAAATGTTTTCGCGATAAAGGGACTTGGTATCCTGCAGTACAGGCTAGGAAATTGATGTTTTCAAGGGCCATAGGCGCAGTGATTAATTTTGCAAGAAAACTAGGCCGCAGACCAGTTCCAGAATTGTTACAAATTTACAAATCAAAGTGTCTTTTGGCGGCCTTGTATGGCTCAGAAATCTGGGGCTTTACGGGTGTACAGCAATTACAAGTGATTGAAAACGCCTTCTTTCGATATTTGTTAGCTGTTCCTAATACTACTGCTAATTTTACTTGCCATTCGGAGCTGGGTATGTCTTTTATTTCGGACCCGATTAAAATGGAATCCATACTGTTATGGCTTAAGGTCTGGGTAAAACACAAGGCTACTTTCAACCGTGGTATTATCGAGGATTACTTAAGGCTTGAGAAGGCCTCCCTCATTCCCTGGTTTAGGAATATTAAGCAATTATCGAGTAAGATGGGTCACCCGGAATGCTATGAGAGACCAGATAGTTTGGGAGCCATTTCGAGAAAGTTACTGAAAAAAGACTGTCATGCAATTTTACAATCTAAGAGATGGGACATGGAGAGTGCCAAGCCAACAGTTTTGGCTAATCAGTTGACACTGTTGTGTGATGGCATTCAACCATACTTGGTTCAAGTGCTGGGAAGTTATGATTGAATGCTATTGACACGCTTTCATTTGGGGATATTTCTCAAACTCACTAGCTTCCCAGTTCTGAATGACTGGAGCAGGAATCTTGAATCATGCCCCTGGGATGATGTATCAAGCCAGTCTACGTTGCATATACTTTTTTGTTGTTGGTTTCATTTTAACCCCAGAAAAAGGTTTATACTACCCATTTTAAAAATTCTGGGTCTAAGACAATGTCGCACAGCTTTTTTGATTCTACAAATCCTGGATAATGAAATGTTTATAAAGCCTGTTGTAAGTTTTTTGAAAAAATGTTATAAAGTTCAGGAAATCTATGTGTAACTAATATGCTGGTTTCTAATTTTAAGATCTGATGTATTTATTTTAAGGTCATGCTCAATTGATTGTTAATGTTTTTATGTAACTGTGTATCACATATGTGCTTTTATGGTTTACTTTTAAATTGAATAAAGCTACTTTTTAACTTTGACCTAGTCAGTTCAATGCCTTCAGCGATATGCAAAAGGATAAGCTTCAGTTCTGACGGTGCTGGCTGTCCTAAAACATGCCCAGAGCAGTTTAGGACCCCCTCACGATACAGGCAAAGTCGGGGTCACCCCCATGTGGTGTGTAGGAAGTCCCCAATATGTTTGTGGCACCAGAGGGATGAGGCGATCAGCCCCGTCCGGCAGAGCCTGTGGTGTGTAGGGTAGGTCCTATGCAAGTAATTTAGTTGAATAAGACGCAGTTGCATAGAAATCGCTGTGCTTCTCAGGATGGCCTGAGATTCCACCCAGTCCTAATCTGATAAGGCTCTAAGGTCCTGCTGCCAGGAAGGGTGAGGTCATGCAAACGAGTCCTGTGTATTTTGGACCAAGGAGCAGAAAGCCTGCGAGACCTTGTGGTCACCCAGTTCGCCGTACAGCATACAGTATACAGACATACAGACATTTACCCACCTGCTCATACACCCTTGCAGCCACTCACACACCCACTCAACGACCCATACAGAAACACAGCCACTCAGTCACCCATACAGGTACTCACAAACTCACACACTAACCCATACATCCACTCACACTGCCACTCACTCACTTGCCAACACAGCTACTAACACACCCAGTCACTTACCCATACAGTCACTCATTCACCCATACAACCACTCACTCACCCACTCACACACCCACAGAAGCACTTACATACCCATCCACACATCCATACAGCCACTCACTCATCCACTCACTCACCCTTACAGGCACTTGCACAGACATTCACTCGCCAATACAGTCACTCATACCCGCTCACCTATTCACACACTCAAACAGCTACTCACTCACCCATACAGACACTCACACATCTACTCTCTCACCCATACAGCCACTCACACAGCAACTAATTTACTCACAGAGCCACTCACATACCCACTTACTCTCCAATGTAGCCACTCACAGTCACTCACTCCCCATACAACTACTCACATACCCAGTAAAACTTCCATACAGCCATTCACATACCCACTCACATACCCATACAGCCACTCAGACATCCGCTCACACACTGATACAGACAGTCATATAGCCACTCAAATTAGTTGTTTTAGAAATAGTATGAGTTATTACTAGTACAGAAAGAATCGTATACATCTTTAAGTCTCACAATAGCGGTTAATCACAATGATTTTACAATTAATAGCTTATGTATGCACCAATCGGAATGCCATAATTGGCTGGCCACAAGCAGGTTTAGGGTGGGTATGGGCTTTTGGATGGCAAGGGAATGTTCTGTATTTAGGGTGGGTATGGGTTTTTGGGTGCTAAGGGATTTTTAGGGTTTAAGCTGGGTATGGATTTTGGGTAACAAGGACATTTTTAGGTTTTAGGGTGGGTATGGATTTTTGGGTGGTAAGGTCTTTGTTTAGGGTTTTGGGTGGCAAGAGGGAGAATTTCTTTGCACTTCAAGTTGTTGCTCTTAGTTTCAGTAATAGGTCACAAGGTGGGGTCCTGGACACATCTAATGATGGGTCGTGTGTCCAATAAGGGGATCATAAATAGTAGGGTGGGTGGAAGTCTGGGATTAACATTTTGATGCACATATCACTGTGGCTGACATCCAGGTGTGAGCTCTGATCCCTGCCATGAATTGGGTTGTCGGTCAATCAGCTTCAGAGTCATACCTGCTATGACAGACATCTTTCAGGAGGAAAAAAGAAAAAGAGAAGTGCCCACTTCAAAAGAAGCAGAACCGGAACATAAAACTGCAAAGACTCAGACCCTAAATCACATTAGGTATCTGGAAAAGGACAATAAGAGGGGAGCTTGAGCCCTAAAACGTTGTCATCTGACAAGCAGCAAGATGGGCTGTGTGAGAATAGGAGGCTCTGCAAGACTTCTACCTGTAACCAGGCTTGGGGCAAAGTTCTGCTATTCTCCCTGTTGGATGAGGGACATCACCCAAGGCATTAAGATCACCTGAGCCTGGAGCACCATCGTCTGCCTGACATTGTTAGTAGTTGTAGAAAGGATTTGATAAGGAGATAATGGTTTTAACCTCAGCAAAAGGGTTGTTTGAGTAGGAATTATGAAATTGAGGGTAGCAGCTCTGTCTGTTTTTGGATTATTGTTAGTGAAAGAGTAAAATATTTATTGCTCATTGACTTAATGTGACTATGGAGCACTCTAATAGTTTCTTGGTCTAAAATTCGCCCTGCTGAATATGACTGTGGTAGACTTTGTTTTGGTATGCGGTACTGACTACAACATATGTCTTGATATTGCTTTATTCTTTTAGGTCTCACTAGGGATACAGATATTCAGCATTCTCCCTTCTATGGTTTACACTTATCTGGGAAGAATCAATAAGGAATTTTTAATGTTAGTAAGAAGTGAGGAATTATTCATGCTATTTTAATAGGCTATACTTTCAGGTGGTACTTGTGGGTTTGCACTCTTCATTTCTCAAATGTGACTTGATGCCAGTTAGAGGATAAAGTATGCCTAAAACAGTGTTCTAGAATTAGTTATAAGATCTTTTATATATATTTTTAGGACCCTTGGGTGATACCACTATTCAGACCCCTACTTCCTCTGTGTGGCTTACACATTCCCACAAGGAAACACTACAAAAGTATGTGGAACTTAATATGAACAATTTTGAGAGTTTTGACTCTATATTTACAATGATAAATGCAGGATTGTCTTTTCTTTATACCACTATTAGTGGACAATACACACTATTATATATTTTCTTTGGTGACGCTATAGAGATCAATCTAAGAAAGGGTTATTATAAAGTTATATTTTTGTGTGGTATGTTTTTTTGATTTTTTTCTCTTGATGTAACAATATCTACATGTTTTATGGAATTTTTGTTGTATTAAGTGTGGACATGGGGAGCCGTTGTATGTTTTAGAATATAACTTGAATATGCACATGTTGGTTTAGTTTATACATTTGTATTTTATATATGCAAATGAATGTATGTATTGTTTGTTTACAGCCCTGATGAAGTGCTTTGTCAGGATGAAATGCATTTGCTAGGCTGCAGTTTGATGTTGTGAAGATTAGAATGTCATATCAGGGCTCCTGCGTTATTTTTGGATATATAAAAAGAACTAATATGTTTGAATAATCTGGTTTAATATGTGATTAAGTGAACTTTCAGTTAAAACATTGGCCTTAATAAGCACTCCCTTTTGTATATTGTTTTTCAAATTCTTTAGGTCTGATCAAGCACTAATGTAATGCATTTGCTGTTATTTTTTACATACAATGTTTGATTTCTCCTGTGGGATAACATTTACCTTTCCTATAGAACAAAGTATTATCACTTTACTTTCAGTCTCTAGCATATTTTTCTGTGAACATTACTACCACTCCTCCACTAGTTTTATTTTGATGTCATGGTTTTCTGATAGGTTCTTTAGGGTCACTAATTCTTCTTTTGTGAAACTGGGACCTGTATGTGTCTGTTAGGCAGTTTACCTAATTCTCGAAGGAGCACTTCCCCATATGTTATAATCTGAGGTAGAATTTTCATTGAGGGTGGACAGAACTATAATTTGTATATAGTTCTGTAGTATTGTTTTCAATCTCTTGCTGATTCCTTATAAAGTGTACTTTTAGTTTTACTTTTCTGGGAATTGCATGCCTTCAATCATTGTTTCAACTGGATATCTGGATTTAGTTGGGGAAAAAAGGAAAATGTAATGCTTATTATGCTTTTCTCGTTCACGCTGTATGTGCTTTGGAATATCGTAGAGAGGGTCTTGTTCTAATTCTCTCATCAGTTCACCTATCTGCATGTTCTTATTTCTCCAGCACTTCGTCCCTGTTTGCCCTGTCAAGGGTCACACTGATAGAGAAACACATAGTTGACTCCTTACTGTCCTGATAAGAACATTGCTGACGGTCACTTCCAAGTTTACAATAGGTATGTTTGCTTTGGAAAGACAGAGAAGTTTCAGTGGAGAAGTTGAATAGATCAAGGATATCCTGTTGGCTGTCCCAAAGATGTGGGGAGGGGACGGGGAAGTGGTGGGAGATAAAAGGGAATAGGGAAAACTAGGTAGCAAAAAATGCCACAGCAGCTAAGTCAGCTATTACTGTAAGTGAACATAATATATTTCATGAACGTACAAATATAATATTGTTATTTATTTATTAATGCTTGATTCATAAAAACAGATGCACATCAAAGAGTGGCAATATAATCGATTTAGAAAAGGGACATTTAACCATGATCTGTACTACAAAAAACTAAAGGGATATTACCATCTTCATGCTAGATCTAAGCAATTAATAATGCATAATGTAAAACAGTACTTAGAACCATTTGCTATTCAAGGAATGGTGTGTGCCTACTATCAATATTAGACAAGTTTATGTGAGGTATAGTACGTATATTATTTGATGTGTTTTAGGTTGGAACTAGTGCAAAATGTACCTCACTAAACTGATTAATGCAGTAATTAAAGTGTCCTTATGAGATTGCAAACATGCAAAATTATAAAAAAAGAACACAATCATGATTTAAAAAATATATATATACCATAAGAGCAGCAGATTAACACTGTTTAAACATGCACGAACTACTTCGACAAACTTCCAAATTCCTAATTAATTAAATATAAGCGTCAATAACTTCCTACGATCTTCTCAATCACTTTACAAGTATATAAAATTTGAGCTAATGACTCCACATTTGCTGAACAAAACAATTAATTTGGTTCCCCCCAAAGTCCTGCCATGTGGACCTCAATTTAAATATTGAAAAAAGGCAAAAACTCAGTCTAGTCAATTTAAGTTTTTTACTGGAAAGATAAGGGGAACAATAAATATATGTGTTTCTAAGAGTAGGAATTGTTACATTTGCAAATTTTGCCTTCCTTTAACTAGTAGGATATTCTTACATTTTAATTTATCTGGCTTGTGAGAACACTAATTTGTAATTTAAATGTTAGTAATTGGGTCGAGACGGCGATGAAGTGAGAAGCGTAGTGCTGACCTCCTGGACTGCCATTTGTCTGGGCCTCAAACAGCCCATAGTCCAATTGCACTGGCACGCCCCCCTCCCCCGGAAGCCCATGGGTAGTGTGCACCCTGGGATGTGCAGAGGAGCTGCCAGGTCACTGAGCGAGCCAAAAATCCTGTGTTCGAAAATGGCGGAGTAGCAGGCTGCCTGGTGATGGAGGAGGGGGGCCAAGTGTCAAAGTGGGCTCTTTCCCACCTGCTGCTGCGGTGCTGCTGCTGCAATAAGCCTACTACTTCCCCTGTTAGTGCAATCTGTGAATAGGAAGTGTGGACAGTGGAGGCAGAGGAGGCCCGGCTGTGGGTCTAATTGTCAGAGCAGCATTAGTAGCAGCTGACTCCTACTGCCCTTATATATACTCCAGTACTGCAAGTGCCTCACTGATGGTTGAGTCGCAGGCCTGGAAGAAGACCAGCAACTGTCCCTAGAGATTGAGCCTGAGGGACAAAGACCCATGGCTGCACTGCCCTTCTATTCGGATCACTGGGTGGGGCTGAATGAAGGATCACTGAGCGCCGCCTCCCCCGCTTTCTCTCATTGGCATCCCGAGTGGCGTGGTTGCCCCTGCTAATGTGAATTGCCTGCCTGGCAACTGCCTCTACCTTAGCAAGAGCATTCTTAACTGACTTTTACATCTACCGCAAATACTACTGTCGATCATGAAGAGAATCCACTGGGCTAGGATGGGACTCAAGGCACCCCCACCCAGCCTAAGGGAGGCCCCCCTAACGAAGGCCAACAAGAGGTGGCGGACAAAGTCTCACAACTTAAGTGAGAGGGAAATAACTTAGCACCAATGACAACTCTGATTCACCAGAAGCACACAGATGTGAATTCCTGAGTCAGGGCTCTAGAAATGCACATAGGGGGCACACAGGAGGGCATTATACGTGTGATAGGGCTGCCTAAAAACATTGAGGACCCATCCATGTTGTCATTCCTGGAGTACTGGTTGCATTAAGGTGGTGGCTCCGGTGGGGCTGACCAAAGTCCATGCACTGAAGAGGGCACACAGGTTGCTACCGCGACCTCCCCTACTGGTGGGTGCTCCACAACCAGTAGTATCCAACTTATTGCATTATAGGGAATGATTAGATCCTTAGGGTTGCCTGGGAAAAGGGGTCATTTTTGATTTATAACTCTAAAGTCCCTCTTTTCCCAGATTTCATGGCCAAAGTTAAAAAACAAAGAGCTTCCTGCATGTACAATATGTGCTGCTCTTTCCTGGCAAACTGTTGATCCAAGTAGCTGGCAAAACCTACCTTTTTAATATCCTCGAGGAAGTCTAGGACTGGCTGGACATTCAGCATTGTGCGGCAGGGACATAGGTGGTCCTGATGCCACAAAAGGGACACCAACAGAAAAAGAGACGAGAAGTCCCAAGAGGTCGGTCCCATAACATTGCAGGTATCTAAGGAATGAGTTCGCAGTATTGACAGTGGCCAGACTCTGCAACACCGAAGTTACATCCAGACAGCAGGACCATTCGGAGTCAGAGGCGGCAGTGTGACAGACTCTGAGAGCAGCTATTGACTGCCCAAACCCACCCCTACCACTGCAGATGTAATGATATAAAAAGGGAACTCATGGGCTTATTTTAAAATGGGGTAAAGTGGCATACCGTTGGCGCAGGGGCTTGTAAATAAGCCCATCACTATTTAAACCACAGAAAGGGCCTACAGATTATGAGAAATATAAGGACACAGTTGGTGGATCGGGCATTGCATGATATGTAACATTTACGTAATGGGGCCATGAAGGGCGGTTGCCCTGAAGGTGCTGGAAATCGAAATGAGCACAATGGAGACTCCCGTATTGGCTGCAGTCTGGATTCCCCCCTGGATGTGGCTGTGCTTACCTGGTTGGTGAGTGAGACTCAGCCGCGGGTGCACTGCTGTGAACTGTTCTATTGGTTCGGACAGGGTGTTTTGTCTCCTCAGTCCTGGGTGTGGATTGTTGTTGGGTATATTTTGATCACAATCATGTTCGGTTGTGTTTGATGGTGGCCCACTGACAGTGAGTCTGGTTGCTTCACGTGTGGACCCGTGATGTGTTCGTGGTTAGACGGATCAGCTACACGTACAAGTACACTAGTTGAAGAGTCATTTACGAATATTAACATGGAAAGTGCGTGGTCTCCGAATAAGCATCTGAAACATTGGGGGCTCAAGTGCCCTTCCTGCAAGAAACACATCAACTAGCACTGAGGGCCAGGCCTTGCAGAAACACTGGAGAGGCAAAGTGTATTGTATAACCTATCGTCATTTGTGAGGGGGTGTTTAATGTGGATCCACCCAGTAACATCTTTAAGCCCCAGATAGAACTGGTGGGCAAAGAAGTGTGTTACATATTATTAGTGGGATAACTGAATGGGAGGGATATAGCATTTCTTAAAATATATTCCCCGAATGTGAACCAGTGTGTCTTTCTGGAAAGTCTGACCCCAAGTGATGCATAACCCCCTGATCCTGGGAGGTAACGACAACTGTGTTGCAGACATGATGCTCAATAGATCCTACCCACCATTGCCCAACATAGCTCCACATAAGCCTGCAAAGGGGGGTCCAAGTGGGCCTCGAGGTGGGATCTGGTTGACACATGGAGACTGCTCTATCCCCACACACTGGAATATTCTGATTATGTTGGTGTGCATTCCCTACATGTGTGCCTCTGTAAGTTCTTTTGCAATACAGTCACAAGCAAAGGTATTAGTGGCAGAGTACCTAGCCAGGACACACTTGGATAACATCCTCTTCCTCTTAATCCTTATCTGGGATACACCCGGGCCTCTCATCACGAGCTGGAAACCTAATCTGATCTCCTAGAAAATACAACTTTCCGGGACACATTGGAGGAGGCTATGGAAGCATACTTTAAGGAAAATAGGGGTCTGTGACCACCCAGCACATATACTTATACAGAAAGACCTACTACATAGGTTAGAAAAATCTCTGGGGGGAACCCTACTGGCGAGGCTAGACTGAGGGAAGAGCACGAGTCAATGTTGGCCCTAATTGAGTGACTAAGAGCCCATGACTATCTCATGTATCTAACTAAGTGACCCCTGACCCTGCTTGCAGGCCAGGTCGCTCCCCCACTTCCGCACAGCTCCACCAGTGCGTCAGCCCGCTGCCGATGCCCCCCCAAACATGTGTTCGCTCCTGCTGTGACCTGGTTCGACCTTTCTGCCATTACGCCCTTTCGCTTTGGCAAGTTTGCGGTGCTTGCTGTTGTAATTTTTGTGCTTAATTCTCTTGTCTCTGTGTAATATTGTATTTTTCTTTTTATTACATTTCTGACCTCGTTTTCTAGCTCACTTCTCCCCCCCTTTTTTCCTTCTGTATCCCGCTACTTTTCCCGCCGCGGACCCCTGCAGCCACGCCCCCTCGCCACCACGCCTCCCAGCTGCTCGTCCCTCTCTCCCGGCTTTAAATGGCTCCCGCTGCGCCGCAGTGGGAGTGACCCAGGACCCTGCTTGCAGGCCTGGTCGCTTCCCCACTGCCGCACAGCTCCACCAGTGCGTCAGCCCGCTTCCATCACGCCCTTTCGCTTTGGCCAGTTTGCGGAGCTTACTGTTGTGATTTTTGTGCTTAATTCTCTTGTCTCTGTGTAATATTGTATTTTTCTAGCTCGCTCCCCGCCCCCCTTTTTTCCTTCTGTATCCCGCTACTTTTCCCGCCACAAACCCCTGCGGCCACGCCCCCTCGCTACCCCGCTCCCGCCTCCCAGCTGCTCCTCCCTCCCGCCTTAAATGGCGGCCGCATTGCTGGCGCGCCAAAGGCAAGCCTGTCTGCGCCCGTCCATGCCTGGACCGCGCCCAGCGCCCGAACCCCTGGACCCTGCGTACTCCACAACGCCAAACTCCAATACCGGGCCAACACCCTCCACGCTCCAAACACAGGCCGAGACCACCGCTGCTTACAAGCTGCCCCAAAATGCACCCACGGACCCTTCTCCTGCCACACCGGCAGCTTCACCTGCGACAAAACCACCAAACCTCCAAAGACCGGACCCAATCACCTTCGCTGCATTCTCCTCAACACCTGCTCCGCACGCAAACACGCCGTCAAGCTCTGGGACCTGCTCGACACCTCCGCCCCAGACGTGGCCTTCCTGACCGAGACCTGGTGGAATGACTCCTCGGCACCGGACATCGCCATAGCCATCCTGGACGGCTACAAGATCTCCCGCAGAGACCGCACCAATGGAATTGGAGGAGGAATAGCCATCGTCCACAAGTCCACCCTCCAGGTCCACACTCTCGCAGACGACTCCCTCAACTCCGCGGAACCCCTTCACTTCCGGATCCACACCAACCCCAACACCACCATCAGAGGACACTCGTCTACAGAGCCCCCGGACCCTGGGCCTCTTTCAGCGATTCCATCGCCGACCTCGCCAGCGCCAACGCACTCACCTCCACGGACTACATCCTCCTCGGGGACCTGAACTTTCACCTCGAGAACAACAACGACGCCAACTCCGCCACCATGATCGACAACCTCGCCAACTTCGGCCTACGACAACTCATCACCGAACACACCCACGCTGCCGGCCACAGGCTCGACACCGTCTTCTCCACAAGCACCCACGTCGCCTTCAACCACACCACCGAACTCCACTGGACCGACCACCGCTGCGTTCACTTCACCTTCAAGAAACCAACCACGCAACACTGCACCCAACAGCTGCCTCGCCGCTGCTGGAGCATCGAAGACCACCTGACCTCCACTCTCGCCCAGAACACAACCACCGAACCCACCAACCCAGACGCCGCTGCCCGTAACTTCAGACAGTGGATTGACAACTGCGCCAACACCCTCGCCCCGCTCAAGAAACCCTCCATCAACCACTCCAGCCTGAAAGCCACTTGGTTCACCGAGCACTCCAGACCTCCAAACGTACTTGCCAGAAGCTGGAGAAGAAATGGCTCCACGACCGCACAGATGACAGCCACGCAGCCCACAAGGATGCCATCCAAAGACATCACCACCTCATCAGAACAGCCAAGAGATCTTCCTTCAAAACCCGCCTGGACAACAACGCACACAACAGCAAAGAGCTTTTCAACATAGTGAAAGAACTCTCCAACCCCACCGCCAACACCAACGACATCCTGTCCTCGCAAGATCTGTGTGACTCACTGGCCACCTTCTTCCATCGCAAGATCACTGACATCCACGACAGCTTCAACACCCCGTCCGCCCCGGCCACAACAGACCCCACCCCGAAAGCCACCTGCACCAACCAGCTGACCTCCTGGTCCTACGTCAATGACGACGAGACACGCAAGGTCATGAACTCCATCCACTCAGGATCTCCGGCAGACCCCTGCCCACACCACATTTTCAACAAAGCAGACGCAACCATCGCACCCCAGCTGTGGAAGGTCATCAACATTTCCTTCGACACAGCGACATTTCCGGAAAGCTGGAAGCACCCCGAAATCAACGCCCTCCTTAAGAAGCCCAAGGCGGACCCCAAGGACCTCAAGAACTACGGGCCCATCTCCCTGCTCCCATTCCTGGCAAAGGTTATCAAGAAAATCACCAACATACAGCTGACCCACCACCTCGAGGACAACAACATCCTAGACCCATCCCAGTCCGAATTCAGAATAAACCACAGCACTGCGACAGCCCTCATCGCCGCCACAGACGACATCCGGCGCCAGCTAGACAACGGCAAAACTTCAGCCCTCATCCTCCTGGACCTATCAGCCGCCTTCGACACGGTCTGCCACTGCACACTAAGTACATGCCTCCAAGAAGCCGGAATCCAGAAGAAGGCCCTGGACTGGACCATGTCCTTCCTCTCCGGCAGAACCCAGAGAGTCCGCCTCCCACCCTTCCGATCTGAAGCCACTGACATCATCTGCGGCGTACCGCAGGGCTCATCCCTCAGCCCGACCCTGTTCAACGTCTACATGGCCCCCCTCGCACAAGGGGCCCGCCAGCACGACCACAACATCATCTCCTACGCCGACGACACCCAGCTCATCCTCTCCCTCACCAAGGACCCGCACTCCGCCAAAACCAACCTCCATGAGGGAATGAAGGCTGTCGCAGAGTGGATGAGGAGCAGCCGCCTGAAATCGAACTCAGACAAGACGGAAGTCCTCATCCTCGGCCCTACCCCCTCTGCCTGGGAGGACTCCTGGTGGCCGACCACACTGGGAACAGCCCAAACACCCAAGGACCATGCATGCAACCTAGGATTCATCCTCAACTCCTCCCTCTCCATGTCAAAACAGGTCAACACCATCTCCTCCTCCTGCTACAACACCCTCCGCATGCTTCGCAGGATCTACAAGTGGATCCCGACCGAAACCAGAAGAACCGTGACCCAAGCCCTCGTCAGCAGCAGGCTGGACTACGGCAACGCGCTCTACGCAGGAATCCCGGCATGACACCTACGACGACTGCAACGCATCCAGAACGCCTCCGCCCGCCTGATCCTCAACACACCTCGACACAGTCACATCACCTCCCACCTCAGAGACCTGCTCTGGCGCCCCGTCAACAAGAGGATCACCTTCAAGCTCCTCACCCATGCACACAAAGCACTCCACAACACCAGACCAGCCTACCTGAACAACAGACTCAACTTCTACACCCCCACCCGCCTTCTCCGCTCCGCCAGCCTCGCTGCCATTCCGCGCATCCAACGAACAACCTCCGGTGGCAGATCCTTCTTCTTCCTCGCCGCCAAGACCTGGAACACCCTCCCTACCCACGTGCGGCAGACCCAAGACCTGCTCACCTTCAGAAGGCTCCTCAAGACCTGGCTCTTCGAGCAGTATCAGCACCCCCTCCCTTCAGCGCCTTGAGACCCTCATGGGTATGGAGTGCGCTTTACAAATTCACTGATTGATTGATTGAATGAACGGGACAAAACTGTCAGGATACTTGCATGGCTTGCTAGCCCTGACAGAAGGGGTGACTTCTCCGTTAGAGTGGAGGAGTGTCACCCCACATAGAAATCCCCCCAAAGATTAAAAATAAAATGGTAATTAATTACCATTTTATTGTTCATCCCCCATCCCGAACAGAGCATCAGGACGGGGGCGGGGCCGCTGCTGAATGACAGAAACTTGTCACTCAGCAGGGAGGAGGGTGGGTTGGTATGGCACTTTTTAAAGTGCACATGTCTTTTTGGCAAGCTGTCTTGCAACGGCCAACCTCACATGCGCACTTTAAACCTCTCAACCCAGCTGTCCTAAGATAGCTGGGTTGAGACACAGTTCAGGCATCCAGGGGGATGTGAAGCACTGAGTGAGGTCATTCCACCAATCTTGGCACTCCTCACATGCTGCATGTGAGCAACACCAGTATTGGGCAAAGGAGTTCAAGCATCTGGTTCCAGTAAAGAAGCTAACTTAGCGTCTGTCATCCATCTTTAACGTAACAATGTACTACACCGCATGATTAACTTTGTGGTTTCATTCTCTGATAGAATAAATAATTACTAGGCTCCTCAGGAACAAGTTGAAGACTTTGCTGAATGTTCTGAATGCAATGTCATATTCTCAAAGCTGAGGTTAACTGTCTTAGATTGAATAATATACTATATAACAGTGGTATGCCCATGTGCCTGATGCTGTGAACACAGAATCCTGTGTCGTATAATACTGATAAAATTCTCTAATGCATTCGGTTGCAAATGTTTTCTATTGGATAGGCACTGGAGAACCATGTGCTAATCTAGTGAATGTATGAACCTTTTTATTAAAATCCTAAAAAAGTGTGTGATTTTATGATGCAAGGAGGAGTTCTGTCCCTCACTCTTAGAAGGCAAATCTCTGTCAGTTTTGTCTCTGAACTCTGCTGAGTTCAGGATCATCTGTATTTTGGGCTTATCACTTTGACTGAATTTCTTTTTGACTAAATGCAATTTGTGCCGTTGTACTTTGAGTATTTCGAAGTAAACCCTTAAACCTAAGACTTTCATGTCTGTTATTCCATTGTGATTGAAAGACAAGGCACTATTGAATTTTCATTATAGGAGAGTAGGGCCATTCAGGGAGCACCAAAGTCCGTACCGAGACTTCACTGCTCCCTCTCTAAGAAAAATAGCGCTCACAGAGGTAAAAAGAAATATTTGTGCGCTCTCACTTGTTTTATTAAAACTTTCTTGTGTGCTGTGAGGGATAAATATCTGCAAAGATCTTGTTCGCGCTATATAAAACTTTCAAAATAAATAAATAAATAAAACTATAAATTCCAAACTATAAAATATCAACTGAGGGGTCCAAATAACGTTTCCAGGCATTTGTTAGGTCATTACTTATATAGTATATAACAATCGGGTTTTGTACGTGCTTATAACTTTTCCCACTAAAGCAGTTGAGTAAAACAAATACACAATACAGGAAAAGAGCAAAAATAAATAAATAACAGTACTCACACTTTAGAATGGTAAATGTTCCCCCACTATATTCCCGATTATACTTACTCATATTAAACAAATCTACTTAATCGACTAGACCTTTGTTTAATTACCATACCAAATCATTAGGACAGACCGTATAACGTAGACGTATTTCGTTATATAAGGCACACATTTACTTTCAGATACAATAAGACTTCCAAAACATTTTTAGCCTCTCGCCGACTTTCAGCACAAGCCTGAAAAGGTGCATGTGTGTCATTTCCTTCCCCTGGGCCGCCAGCATAAACAAGGGCACTTCCTAATAGTTTCTAATTTGTTTTTGTTGGATAAGCAGTTCAATCCAAAGGAACCTCAGATATTTATAAAACAGAACAAACTGAAATAACACGCCTAGAGTTCTCAAAGGTTATATGACCACAAGGAATCACATTTAATGTAGAAATGGCACGACTCATGACGGGAGGCATAGGTGCCTTTTATACAAGTCACAGCACTGCTAGACCAGCACAAGGATATTAAGATGTTAGAACTATCTAACACTGTCTGAGACCCAAATTCCAAGCGCCCCAGCACTTCTTTTTTTAAATTTTTATTTCAAAGTATTTTAATAATTTTATAAACAAGTACATTAGTATTCTGCTGGGGCAATAATACTGGAGACAGAACTCCTAGAATGTGTGATGTAATAACGCAATCAAAATGATTGCGGTATGTTACATCGCAGTCTTTACAATGCAAGTCGTTACAACAACTTGCGCTGGACTAAGGAGTATTAAGATTTACTATTCCAACACCAGTCTACGTACAGTAGGGAAGGTGTTGGAGTAGTAAATCTTACTATTCCTTAAGTTATAGCGCCATCCGCGCAAGTCGATGTAACGCTTGTGTTGTAATGGCTGCGTTGCAACTGCATCGCGGTGTAATCAACGCGATGTAATGGATGTTTCCCGTTACGAACGATGCAGTGCAGTAATATCTGGGTGCTGTACTACAACATTAAGCCTAGTTGTACCCCGAGGAACTACAGCAAAAATCTGTTTCAGCGCCACGTTTCACACCAACATCCTGTTTATTGGGTCATTTTCCAGGTAGAAATTCCAACAGGTGTTACCAGCTGAACTGAAAACTCAGTGGGTACACTAAGCTCCTAGTGAGAAATCAACACTTACCTCTGAATTCCTAGTTCGTCGATAATCAGCTGACCTGCTAGTTCTGCCTCATTCTGGAAATCAAGCCAGCAAAAATTCAGACTCAGCTAACATAGGGCAGGTACCCTGTGTGATGTGTGATTTCAGAAACCAGCTAGCTGGATCCCCTGCTGACCATGAACCAACTTGTCTAGAGGAGTTGGGTGTGTTGACAGGGTAGTTGTTAGTGATAAAAAATCAGTGACGGCCATGAAACCTCTCCTGCAGCTTTTTGGTGAGCCTTCTACACCCTGATGAGACTGAGACTGAATTGTGGAAGGGCAATAGCAACAACCAAAATACCCCATTAAACCAGGTGGTGAATCAGAGTACCTCACTTTCTTTTACCTGTATCTCTTTATGGTTTTTCATATATTAACATTCCTTTTAAGTAAGGAGGTAAAATGAGTTTTCCTACATGTTTATACACATTATATATAATCTGCCAGAGTCCTCTTATCATAATCCTACATCCATTATTTACTTGAAGTCTACATATGCTTGGTTGAGATCAATCAGTAAATACAAAATGAGCATAAGCACAGAATAAAGAACAATTCCCAATTCTTCCCTAGTGGGATAGCATAACATTCCAACTGATGGATAGTTTTTGTTGCACAATTATTGCCTACACCTCCCTATTAGTACTGAACTCATTCTTCCTTAATAGCCATTTCATGGTGAGTGATAGTTGCTCAGGGCACTAATGCTTTACCCCAAGGGCACTCCCTTCAGTTGGCGTGTGTACTCTTTGTCTCCATGACAAGGGTTGACCTCTGGGTGTGGCATAGCTCGATCCTGTCCACAGGTATTGGAATATGCATGCAACGTATCCCTCACCATTCTTCACTTCAGTGTCCCACATGTCATCTGAAGGGACTCTAAGAACCTAAGTGTGTAATTTGGCCCCAATGTCAGTCTCTGCTGTCGCCCACTTGAGGAGGTCGTGTAGCCATCTTCACACTTGTGGTGCAGTAGGTGACTTCCATGCCATTGTGATTTGCCTTTTGGCTAAGACATAAGCCAGACCTATGAGTTTCATGACTTATTTAGGCTTTTTCGTGCATACTGAGAGTCCAGTATGCACTGCAGAGGACCCCTCATAAGAAATCTACTCATGAGCTCTGCCATGATTGCCTCTATCTCTTCCCAGTAGTCTGGGCAGAACCAGACCATGTGATGAAAGTATGCATCCTGTTAGTAACATCTGGGGCATTTTGGCTCCATATCCGGGAACATGCAACTAATTTGAGCGGGGCAAAGTATGTCTGATGCAGGTAGTTAAACTGGGAATACTTAAGTCTGTAATTTCAAGACACTTTTTTAACATGTCTCAAAGTGGCTTAACACTGTCTGTCTGTCAATTCATGTTCCATAATTATGTGCCATTTATCTCTCACTTCATGGTAGCCATTAATCCGTCCCACTAACAGTATATTTACAGGAGGGTGACCGTCTTCCCACTCACACCATTTTCTAATGAGGGCCTCGGTGTCTCAGAGGGATGTGTCTCATTCTGGTCCTGCCTTTGTCTCACCTTGATCGTATGTGTCAGTGCATTATATGTCAGGAAGTGCCCAAGCCCATATTCCATATTTATCGTTCACCTCTTGAAATGAGAGCAATATGGTATTTTCAAACATATCCCCCAATGTGACCAGTCCACTCGTCAACCAGTGTTTCGTGTTTTATATCATGAGGATAGTTATTTTATGGAAGTCTGGGAGTACCTACAGTGGCAGGTTTGGGGAGAATGGTATTGAAGATGTCCTGGGGGCACATACCTACACTAACTGTGTTTCGCCAACCTCACCAATTTGCTAGAGGCCCTGTGCTAGGCCCGTCTTCTATAGACTCAGAGTTACTGATAGCCATTTCAATGGGCACTACAGTTGATCAGACCTATAGTATAACTCATAATTGGGAGATCCCAAGCCTCCCCTGTCCAGTGGGTTATACAAGCCTTGGGGAGCCTCACTGGAAGCGCTGAAATGTGGTACAGAAACCTCGGTAGCACCAACATTTCGACAATTGCCACTCTACGCATTGGGGAGGGGTGGAAGGGTCTTCCACAATTGCACCAAATGACTAGTGTTGGTCACCACCTTAATCAAATTCCTCTGTATTAGATTAGATGGCTATCAGTATGGTATACATTGACTATCAGGTATTTAAATGTGTCATATCTCCATTCCAGCCTTCCGTCTAACATCCCCTCTTGCTCAGTGTCATTCAGGCTACTCAGTGGGGAAAAGCATGTGCTGGTCTTATTGAGCCTCAACCCTGACATGTCTCCAAGCTCCTCAGCATAATCACCATAGGGGTAAGAGTCTGCTGTGCATTGCTCAGGTAGGGAAACATGTCAACTGCGTACAAGGAGATGATGTCTCAAGTTACATTATTCAGTATTCCCCTTTCTGGGTCCTTGAGTCTGAGCAGGGCCATGAGTTGTTCCATGGTCAGCGTGAATATCAAGGGTGAGAGTGGGCACCCCTGCCTAGTGCCCTGGTCTATGAAGCATGAGTCAGAAATGTCTCTACATGTGTGAATGCTGGGTATAGAAATCCTATCCAACTTCTAATCTAGTGCCCAAATCCCATTCTTTCCAGCACCGCCATCAGGTACGGCCTCCCCACAGTGTCAAATACTTTCTTGATGTCTAGAAACATTGCCACTGGTGGTGTATCACCCTCTGCCATCCGCTACATTATGAAAAACAGCTGCATGAGGTTGAGGAATGTATTCCTTCCAGCATAAAACCATTTTAATCTTTGGTGTACTGTGTCAATTATTGGGGTCAACCTTATGGCTCCCACCGTCCCAAGTAACTTGCAGTCAGTGCTGAGTAATGAAAGGGGCTGGTAGAACTGCATGTCCAGGGGATCACAATCTGGTTTAGGAAAGACAACTATCCGTGCCTTTCTTAGCATTCAAGTCAATTTAGCTTCCTTGTATAGCTGGAAAAGCTTCAAGACCAGATTTGTTATGTAAGATGCATAAACTCCACTGGGAGTCCATCGGCCCATGGTTTTGTTGTGTGCCATCTGATCTATTGCTGCACGTATCTCTGCTATCGTGAGTGACTTATCTAGGGTGGATCTCTTTAAGGGATCTAGTTATGAGATAGACAGCCTGCCACATAGGAGTACAAGATTGATCCTTCTACTGTGTATGTAACTGCAGAGGGGGTGGCATAATAATCCACAAAACTCCATTAATTGCAGCTTGTTTTGTGACTATCTTGCCTGATGGTGATAGTATGGCCCCTGTTGGAGTTCTAAGAGTGTCTGTGTGGATGAACTTTGCAAATAATCAACATGCCCTGTCCCCCTCTGCATGTTGATAGGCATCATATTTCCTATTGTCTACATGCGCCCGATGCTCCACCAGACCTCTGCACTCCCTCAAGTGCAATGAGATTATGTGCGTCCCCTGGTTCCACCCCCAACCTCCCCTCTGCTTCTCTTATTCGGCATTCCAATGGGTTGATCTAATTGGTCAACATGTGTTTTACGCTGTATAAGGTCTTAATGCACAACCCACGGACCACCCCGTTAAATGCATCACATTCAATGCATCTACCAGTTGCAGTACCATCATTTTCAGTAAAAAAAGTGATCAATTTATTTCCTATATGTTGTGTCTAACAAGGCCTGGGAATTAGGTATCCATGTGGGTATACATTTGTGACTTCTGCCCCATCTCACTACCATTTCAAATGGGCTGTAGTCAGACAAGGTCCAACCCAAGTGTTCAGTGTCAAGGAAATTAGAGGATATTGCCTCATTGCACAAAGCAAGTCAATTCTAGTGTGTAGGTGGTGTACAGGAGAGTAGTAGGAATATTCTAAGCTATCAGGGTGCATGAATTGCTACATGTCGTGGAACTGTCTATCTACAATCCATGAAAATGGCAGGGTGTCATAAGGCTACTTGCACCTTGCAATGGAGGTGGCAATCAATTTAGCAGAACAGCATTTACACAGTTAAAATCTCCATTCCATATGCACGGGCCCCTAGGTAACCCTGGGTGTAGCAGGCGCAGTGCCTCTACACGTATTTCTATGGAGTTAAAAAAAACTCTGTGGAAATACGCTGCGCTCCTTCCCCCCTCCCAAAGTCTTTAAAAATGTAAAAAAAAGCCACTTACCTGTTGTCTGCCCTCTCCTCTGCCTGGTCACTCTCTGTCCTGCTCCTGGGTCCTCGCATCCCCTTATGTTATTAAAAAAACACTATGTTGTACGTCTGACGCATACGACGTAGTGTTTTGTTAAGTACAGAAGGGCGCGAGGAGCAGGACGGAGAGCGGCCAGGCAGGGGAGCGGCTGATAACAGGTAAGTGGCTTCTTTTACATTTTTAAAACCTTTGGGAGGAGGAAGGGAGCAGCTAAATCCGCTGCGCCAGGGAGGCAGAGTTTTTGCCTACTCCGTGTTCGCCATGGAGTAGGCAAATCTCCGCAAATGCCGCTAGAGGAGCGGAGTTACCTGCAGTGGTGAGCGGCACGTGTCTGTGTTACTGTGTAATTTAATCACCACACCACAATTGTGGCCACCTGAACATTTGAGGGCTTACCCTGTATGGTCTTGTTAGATCTGCACCTTACTTTCTGCCTGTCCCAACCATCCTTCTGGGCAGGACTGCTGTCCAACTTCACCCCTCTCATAGACTCCAGCCATTTGCGTGCCTCTGATAGTGATGTGAAGAAGACAACCTTCTCTGAGTCCAATATCCTGAGGTGAGCTGAAAACATAAGAGTGTAGTTAATGCCCATTTGTTGCAACTTCCGTTTGATGTCCAGGAAGGATCCACAACGTTTCTGAACTTCCATGGTTTAGTCCAGGAATATGCTGCCCTTCCCATTGTCCACCTGCCTTGGGTCCTTGCTCCTTGAGGCCTGCAAGACGCGTTCCTTATCTAGGTAATTGTATAGCTTAGACACCACTGTTCTAGGAGGTGCTCTGGGGTGGTATCCTGAGTACTTTATGCTCCCATTCCAAAGAGAAAAAGTGTGACTTCTTCCCCTCTAGCACCATATTTGACAGCCAGTCTTCGAAGAACAGCTCCATGCTGCTGGGGTCTTCCACCCCCTCCAGCCGGCCAGTGATGCACACATTGTTGTATCTTGAGTGGTGTCTGGAAAAATAGCTCCAGAAAAGTCACAGCTGTCTCCTGGTGTTTTAGTTGCATATGCATATCAGTCACCGATGGGCGCATGGTTGCTAATGTTGACTGTGATATGTTCGCAAGAATACCACCTCAGTAGTTAGGGTGTCGTGTTAAGGCTCCAGTCTCATTTAGAGGTTCATAATAACTTTCAGGAGTACATCAAACTCCACTACGCCCAGCAGGTGGTGGGCTATGAGCAGGTCCACTGAGAGAAGACTCTGGACTCGCTGGCACTGTAGACTTGGTAGAGTGGGTCATACTGTGTACCGGGGCCGGGTGGTGCCTCGCTTCCACGGCACACCACGTTGCTTCGGAATACTTTAGCTCCGCTCTCTGGCACAAACACCGTCTTGCATCCCTGCCAGATCCTGGGACTTGATTGTGCCATACAGGCAACAGGCACTGCTTCCCACTACAGTGTTTAAGCATTCCCGCCCGGTGTCCTACGGTCTGCCACAATCTTGGAGAAGAGAGGTGCCATGAAATTTTAGTCATTCCACAAGATGCATTTTTCTCAGGCACAGGGCAGGAGCTCGTTAGTGTGCAACCAGCATGGCCACCATCCTAGCCACACCACTTAATCAGAGTACTATACATGCTGCAAAACAAGAATTACTTGTTGAGGAACTTTGGCTGCCCAGCAGCACTGGTATTACTTGTCAGCCCACTGCCTTGTCACTATGCCGGCTGACAATGGCTTCTCATCAAGAGAGCTGTGTACTCATCGCAGTGTCCTTTGTTACTCTGTAGCAAAGCAGAGGTTTTACCTGAGCAGTGAAAAGTGGTTGTTACTTTGTCATGCATCAAGGCCACAATAATATAAGTGTCTTCAGGCGCTGTGAAATCTTACACTGATAACCCGTGCAGGCAGATTTTCTTGCTTTCACACATCTTTGTGGCACTAACCTGCCAAATCGCTATATTCTCTGCAGTGGGATCACATACTTCTGCGTGTCTTCATACTTCTAATCTGGCATAGTTAGGTATAGTTAATACATCATACCACAAAGGTGTGATCTGCTTCAAGCAACATTTCCATTTGTGTGTCTTCCGTTTGGCAGCATACAGTTCTGTGCAATTGTCAGAATCCCTCTGAGAATCCAATTGGGTGCTCACACAGCAAGTTTCCACCCAAAGAGCCTCCTCTCCGCCATCTTCCTCCTACAAACTGAGCCAATTTAAGTTTATTACCAATGGGATTTTATTTTAAGTCCTCACCTAATTGTACTAGTGCTCTATTTTCTATGATTACACTCAATAATCTGGCACACTTTCTAGATCTTTGTGCAGAAAATCTTACAACTGATCACTGATCTGATAGGAGGTTGTGAGATCCTGTAGGTGCAAGGTGAGGGAAAACAAGATTGTATACAAAGCCTCCAAGAGTCTCTTGCCATCTACACACGGTTAGATACTTTCGATCATCTCCAGGGGAACGACTAATTGGATTGCAAGAAAAAAAGAGAGAAATATCCTCAAGTCAGCATAGCTGCTTTTCGTCTTGTATCTTCTGTCGGAGTTTCCTCTATAGAGGTCGGGAAGTGCTTCATGGGTTCTTTTGGAATGTAATTGACTGGTTACAAACTGCTTCATGTTAAGCTGTGTTTACTTAATTTCTTCTCTCCTGATAAAATGTTACGAAAGGCCGTCCTTCGACGCACTCCCCCATTTAAGGTGGCTAACCTGCCTCCAATTGATTGGGATTGGTGGAACGGCCTGCCTTGAGGTGGCTGGCCTCCTTTTTGGAAGAGAGAGGTCAGGAAGTTTGAATGCCCCGTCTTCTGCAACACACAGTTTGTCAGTGGGTGTATCCCAGGGCTTCGCTCTCAACCCCACTTTATTTAATGTCTATCTCACTCCCTTGGCACTGCTATATGAGGCCTTAGGGGCTGAGGTGATTTCATACTCTGACGATACTCAGCTGTTATTTACCTACGAAAAGGGTTGAGGAGATTGCGGAGAGACCATTAAAAATACCTTTCTTCCTTGTTTCACTGGATGGCCACCAATCAATTGAAGTGCTACGCTATCAAGACAGAAGTACTATTTTTCAGTTCTAATGTGCCTGGTTCATGGCAGACCTTTTGGCAGAAAGACGCCCCACTGCCTGACCCTCAGGAAGGCATAGTTCAAAATCTGTGCATCAAATTTGATAAATCCCTATCCTTTCAATCACAAATCAAATCTGTGGTGGGGTAATGTTTTGGGATTTTACACACTTTAAAAAAGTTTCTTCCCTTACTCTCCTTTTCTGCAAAAAAGATGGTCAATCAGGCTCTTATAATGTCCAGATTAGACTATGGAAATGCCTTATACTTATTTCAACCCTCACTACCTTCTAAATAGGCTCCACGTGGTCTAAAACTCAGCAGCCCAAACTCTCCTGCTTAACCTCCTTCCAAGATCTCATGTATCCCCACATTTGAGGGCTCTCCATTGGCTTCCAATCAATAAAATAATTCTTCTTACAATTGTAGTCTTGGTCAATAAAGCGCTCCACTCCAACGGTGCAGGCTATCCCAGGGGCAGGATTACATTTTATGTTCCCTCCAGAAACTAATGATCAGCAAATGGTCTGGTGACAAAAACTCCTAAGATCTGCCGGGTGATAATGGGTGGCCAGTCCATTTTCTGACTCGGGCCAGTCGCCCGGAATAAACTCCCTTTGAAACTTCGCACAATGGCTCAGCTATCCATTTTTAAGAAAAAATTAAAAACTTGGCTGTTCCAACAAGATTAATCTACACTCATTTCCTGCAGTCAGCCTTGGACACAGTCCCGGGACACTCCTTTGAGTATCCGTGCGCTCTACAAATACTCAGTCAGTCAATCATTCAAGCAGTATCTAATTATTCCCTCTTTCCCATCAGGGAGGAAATTGTTGGCTTCAAGACTGAGATTTGTTAGGAAGTCTTTTTAATGAAGGGAGTAGAGTGATGCGGTTACTTCTTGAGCACTAAAGTGATCCAACCGACTCCCAACACGGCTTAATCGTACTGCCCTGGCATTGCCAGACATCACAATCACAATAACTGTATTGTTTATTTTATTCAGGGATTAATGGCAGTCCTTAGAAACCTTTCAGAGGATAAACCTCCATAAAACAATCCAATACATTTGAGCGTCACAAATAGGTCTGGTTTCCAGGAGATGAAATATCCTACAAATAAATCTTTGTTAGATAGCTTAAAAGTTTCTTAAATTTGTTCGTATAATAACTTGTTATGACTTTCCATAGATTGACCTATTTTTGTCTTTCTAGGGTTTGAGAAGACCTAGACGTCAAGATGCACAGAGGCCAAAAGGCGTTCATGCATCCCAGAGCCGTAAGTAGATGAACCGCTTAACAGCGCAACATGTATTACCATTTATATCCGGACGTAAGTTCTTTGATTTTTTCATACAGGTTTTGAAAGTTTGCAGCTTCCAGTGTGGAACCTCTGGGGTGTAACTGCAGTATAATGTAATTGTAAAATCAGCGGTCCTCCCTCTGAATCAGGAGTAATGGCATAGAAGCAGTACCAGTAGCAGACCACTTTATCAAGAAGGACAGGTAAGATGAGAAAATAACAGGCACTGTCATTCAGGCAGACGCTGCTTTTGTAAACAGCTCCATGCTCCAAAAAATGGCGTCCGTTTCTCAAGACAGTGGGAACAATTACAAGAATGTGGTCTCAAGGTTTAACGTCAAGATGCATTGGATGTGGCCTGACACATATGTATGGACCTGCCTCTCATGCGTCAAGATGTTCTACAAACAGCCAAGCCCATCAACAGCATCTGTGTGCAGCAAGGTGCCTGAATGAGTCTGAGAGTTTAGTTATTGCAATATGCAGTAATGGATCTGAACTATGAGTGATGTTCCTGTGGATTATTAAGAGAGGAAAATGCACAAGACAGTTCAAGATTTCTGGAAGAATGCCTTGGAACATCAACCTCTCGCAAGACCTTGGCAACAATCTCTCAGGATTTTCTGTTAAACCCCCTCCATATATGGCAACTTCGACCCTCAACTGGATCCCATCACCACCTTAACTCAACTTCCTATTTCTGCCAAAGAACAAATCCTGATCCTGTGGCATGCTGTCAACACCATCAACAGTTCTACAACCATGAAGACCATCCACTTGGGGCCCCATCTGACCCTTGACCCGATCAAGCCTGAACAAAAGGACTCCTACCAATCAGCGAAACCCTAACACTCATCCTCAACACCTCCATCAACTGGGCTATATTAACAGGTATCTAGAAACTGCCACCATCACACTCCTACTCAAGAAACCCTCCGATGACCTAACCATGCTTTACAACTACAGACCCATCTCCTTCCTATCATAGCCGGCATCCATCTTAGAGAAACTAATCAACTGATGCCTCACGACCACCGCAGCAACCATGAGCTCTTAAACACCATGCAATCTGGATTCAGGTCTAACTACAGTAAAGAAAAAGCACTCATCACAACCACAGACACCATCTGCAAGATCCTTGACAGAGGAGACATGTCCGCACTCATCCTCCTGGGTCTCTCTGCAGCATTTGGCACTGTCTCACATGTTATGTTATGTTATTTTATTTTATATAGCGCGCAGATGCCGCAGCCAAGTGGCGTCCCGGCGCTTTAGGAGATGGTAAAACACAACACAGCAGAAATGACCAGGTAGGAATGGGACTAGACTGTAGAAAATAGGAAGGTTTTTAATGCCTTCCTAAAAGGGAGCAGATCAGGGATGGAACGGAGAGGAGCAGGCAAAGAGTTCCAGAGAGCTGCCGCCAACACTGAAAAAGAACGTCCACCCATTCTAGCTCTTTTAAAGCGTGGCACGATGGCAAGATTTAACCCTGAGGATCGAAGGGCTCTGGAAGGGACATAGTGAAGGATTGTCTGCGAAAGGATAGGGGGGGAGGCTGACTTAAGAATTTTAAAAGCTAAGCAAAGAGCTTTAAATTTAATTCTTTGCCCAACAGGCAACCCAGTCTCATCAAGAATCTGCACAAGATTGGCATCCAAGGACACTCTCTTCACTGGATCTGCTTCTTCCTAACGGATCGAACACACACAATCAGCCTAGCACCTTCCTCCTCAGAACTCTGCATACGTATCTGCTGATCTGCTGAGTGCTTCAAGATTCATCACTCACGTCCACCCTCTTTAATGCATACATGAACCCTCTGCCCACAGTCATCCACATGCACAAGATCAACATCATATCATACTCTCCCTGTCAAACAAGACCCCCAGCACCAGAAACAAGTTCACTGCCTGCATGGCAGTAGTATCTAACTGGATGATAGCCAAATGTCTCAAGCTTAACACCGACAAGACACTAGTGATCTTTGGCAAGAATACCTAACCATGGGATTCCAACTGGGGGCTGACTGAACTTGTGCCCACACCCAGCACCCACATTAGGAACTTCAGAACCATCACAAACAGCAAACCTGACATGACTGCACAAGTCAATGCCGTCACTGTACCCTTCTTCTACTCCCTCAACATACTGCAGAAAATCTTCAAAGGGCTCCCAAGCGACACTGGGAAAAACATCACTCACATCCTAGTCAACATCAAATTGGACTACGGGAAGACCTTCTCGTCGCGCTCAGTAAGCAACTCACTAGAAGATAACAAACCCTCTAGAACTTGGCAGCAAGACTCAACCTCCCATACAGAACTCAAATCACACCACACTTTGGTGAGCTCCACTTGCTCCCCATACACAAATGCGCTCATTGCAAACTCCTCAAACGCATTCAAGGCACTACACAACTTAGGCCCCACCTACCTGAACAGTCACGTCCCCTTCCACCATCCACCCAGACACATCTACTTGCAGGATTACTGCTCACACATATCCCACTTATACACAGATCCAGATCAGGAGGACGGATGTACTCTTACATCGCTCCTAAAGTGAGGAATGACCCCCACTGTACATCAGAGCCACTCCTCTTACCTTGAAATCCACAAGAAGCTTAAGACCTAGCTTTTCAATTAACCAACCTACCATAGGTGGGGCTAGGCACGGATACCTCCTCAGGATACTGTGGGTGATACTCTGCTTTACAAATACCCATAGCATAACATGTAATGTAATGCAATATAATGTAATGTAATGTAACGTCACGTTTATATAGCGCTACTACCATTCCATAGAGCATCTTGGCGCTTGGGACCAACCCAGCTGGAATGGGTTGGTGGACTAAGGGCAGCTCCGTACATGCTACACACTTTACACCAGTGCCCTACAGGCAGCATCAGTAAGGGAAAACACCCAGGTCTTCAGGGACTTCCTGAAGTGGCTCTCATTGAACATTAGCCGAAGCTGAGGTGGCAGTTTATTCCAAGCCCTGGAACCCAGGACAAAGAGAGATTTCCCCCCTTTAGTGACAAGTCTGAATCTAGGGGTTACCAATAGATTTTGATTAGCGGACCTCAGGCAGCGAGCTGGCTGATAACGCTTGAAGCCATTCGACAAGTACCTGGGCCCTTGTAGCTGAAAGGCTCTAAAGGTGATGATAAGGATCTTAAATAAAATACGCTTGTGTATTGGTAACCAATGGAGAGTCTTGAGCGCGGCCAAGGCAGATGACTTTCTAGGCCAGCGAAGTACCAAACGGGCAGTAGCATGCTGGACCAACTGCAGCCTGTGGAGCACGGCTTTATTAGTACCCGCATACAGGCTATTGCAGTAGTCCAGTCTCGATGTTATCAACGCTACTGCTACCGTTTTCCTTGCTGCCAAAGGAAGAAGATCAAAAAACTTCCTAAGCGATCTAATAATATGGAAACACGTGCTGGCCACGCCTACCGCTTGCTGCTTAAATGACAATTGGTCATCAAACTTGATGCCCAGGTTACGAGCAGAGGAGATAGTGTTGAGAGGAGCTGCAGCATCCTCGGGCCACCATTGTTTGGGGGAAAACAAGTTTTGAGGACCGAAGGGCAAGATTTCCGTCTTCCCAGAATTACACTTGAGGTGATTGCTATTCATCCACTCAAATGTAGCCGTAAGGCAGTTTTTCAGGTTTTCCTCTGCTCCGGGCAGCTCCCTATCCAACACCAGGATCAGCTGCGTGTCATCAGCATATGATATTGTGCTAATCTGATAAGAGGCGATTAGCTCAATCAGGGGTACCATATAAAGATTGAAAAGTACAGGGCTCAAACTGGAGCCCTGAGGAACCCCTGAGCTGATGACTTTTGCTTCAGAATTAAAATCGCCCAGTACCGTGACTTGACGTCTTTGGTTAAGGAAATTTCTAAACCATGCCAACACCACTCCTCTTATTCCTGCGTTAAATAAACGGTCGAACAAGATTGTATGCGAGATCGTATCGAAGGCCGCCGATAGGTCGAGTAAAATCAAGACGGCCTTCTTCCCTTGGTCCATAGCTATTCGCAGGGTCTCTGCCGTAAACAAAAGGGCAGATTCAGTAGAATATTTAGATCTAAACCCTGATTGATTGGTGTGCAGGATGTTATTCTCCTCAAGAAAATTCGTAAGTTGGGTATTAATGAATTTTTTCGTCAACTTAAACACCACGGGGAGCAGGGAAATGGGACGCAGGTTGGAAAGAGTGGTTGGGTCAGGTAAAGCCTTTTTCTGAAGGGGCTTGACCGCTGCCAGCTTCCATTCGCAAGGGATTTCTGCCGTGGCTAGTGATGAATTAATAATGCTATTAATGGTTGGGTTTACCTCCTCGGCCAGCGCCTGTAAAACCAACGGCGGACAGGGGTCGAAGGGGGATCCAGATTTACTTGCTAAAATGGCCTGATGTGACTCCTCTAGAGAAATGGGGGCAAATGAGTCAAAGCAAGTAGTATTAGTTATTTCCTTACCCAACCCCATCCTTTCCAGGTTCAACGAGGTTGATGACACAGGGGGGAAATCCTTCACGATGTCTAAAATCTTCTTCTCAAAGTAATTGGAAATAGCATTACAGAGAGGTAGAGAGGGGGGAATTTCCTGCGAGAGTGCTGTAGGATTGGTGAAACTGTTAACAATCTTGAAGATCTCCTTCTGTCCATTTCCAGAGGTGGATATAGCCTCTAGATAATGGGCTTTTTTTGCCAACTTGATTGCGGCATGATACTTCCTTCGGGCAATTTTATAGGTGTCACGGGCAGCAGCCTCGTAGTTTCTTCGCCACCTCCGCTCCAATGATCTTACTTCACCTAATTCCATTTTCAAGGCTAATGAGAACTATGGGGCACTCTTTTTGTTTTTAATACCACTTGAATTTTTTGCATTCGTTGAATCCAGGGACGTACCAAATGTCGTAATCCACTCACAAAATTGCTGATTATCTATCGAGGTATGACCAGTTAATGCGGGTTTGCTCTCTCTAAATTTCTCCACGAGGTCTGGTCGAGTAAGTAAATTTTTCCAATCCGGTTTGCGACTGGCATCTGTTATTTTCGTACTTTTCAACGCGACATTATGTTTTAAAAAAAGGTCAAATGGAATAAGTTTGAGATCTGACCAGATTTGGGCACGAGGGGGTTTGACATTCAGACTGTCTAAGTAGGAGCAAATACAGTCTAGTACATGACCTGCTATATGCGTGGGTTCCAGCGTCAGCAGGGTAAGACCAAGAATATTGATGATGTCCATGAAACAGGTTGCCCCTGGCTCCTTAGGGGAGTCTAAGTGGAGATTAAAATCTCCTAACACCGTAAAGTGTGCAAACCTAAGTGTAAGATCACTCAATACGTCTCCAATGCTCTCTAAAAATTCGGTGGGTGGGCCTGGTGGACGGTAGATCAGGGCGCCAGAAAAAAGTAAAAGAGTCATGAATACCAAGACAAAAAGCCATGGCCTCTGCCCCCTTAATGTCTGGTAACTCGTACGTAGTACACTTCAATGTGTTACGGTGAATGATTGCAGAGCCTCCTCCCCGTCGCAGAGGCCTATCTAATCGCTGTATTGAAAAGCTTTGCGGGAGAGCCACTGCTATATCCGGATTACACCCGGCATTAAGCAAGGTTTCAGTAATAAAGAGCCAATCTAAGTTCATCTCTGTGATCAGGTCATTAATATGTTGTGCATTTTTGCACATCGACCTAGCGTTGATAAGCCCCCCTCGTAAAACAATAGGTAGTATGTCCAGTTTAGGAGATGGCTCTGAAATAAGCGTCGCCTTACAATGGGAGCAACAAGCTGGGCCGTGCCAAGTATCTGGTATTAAGACATCATGACAATGCGAAGAAAATTTATTAAGGGAGCATAACAACTCCCCAGACAAACCTGAGCCTCTATTACATTGTGCAGAGTCCCTTGCCTCTGACGCCTCCTTAGCGCTGACGGGCGCAGACGGGCAGGACTCTGGCTTGACTCCGGCATGAATACAGCGCGCCCGCTGCGCGTTACCGCTGCGCGTCTCCATGACAGGTTTAAATAGGGGACTCGCCTGCACGCCTGAGCACTAGAGCGCTCACCAAGATGGCGCCGCCAGATGTCCCTACCTACCCCCAAGATGGCTGCAAGACGTGTGGACCTACTAATAACTCGCTAAAACAGCGGTGGAATGACAATTATAGTGCAGGTGTGCGCTATACTTACAATTAAAATCAGGGGTTAAAAAAGTAAATTTTAAAGAAAGATTAGGCAAAAACAGGGAAACATTATATGACGTGGACGTATTTCCAGGTTGTTGGAAAAGTACTCTAGTGGCAAAGTTTAGTACTTTTTTTTAGAAGAGCAAAGCTGTGATGTGGAAAACCAACTTATAGACTATTGTAATAATCATTAATCAAGCTTGGAAGTAACCAGTGAGATGATAGTGCTTTGGCAATACAAAAGGGATATGAGGATAGATTTTTCATATATTTAAAATTTGATGTCTAGCCATATTGGTGGTGGTGATAATGAAACATTTCACCTGCATGAAATAGTTCAAAAGTACTGCTAGATAGTTCGGGAGCAAGAGAGAAAAAAATAGAAGCGCTGTGTTAAGAAATGTCAACATGAGAGAATGTAAATCTATCCAGTGAATAACAGCAGTAATAGAGTCTAGTATCCAAGATTACAGAAGGGGAGAAAGCTTGTGAAAGAGAAGAAAATCTGGGTTATGGCCAAATATAAATGGTAGGATTATCCAAACAAGCTAATGATGATACCAAATGAGGTGGTGTAGAGTGAAAAAAATGCAGGCCCAGTTCAGAGCCTTGGGCAGCACCGATTGAAAGCGGACTGGGAAAAGGATATGATTGCCAGTCCACAGTGAAAGACCAACTAAAGAGGTAATTAACCAACTGATTGCAGAGTTTATAATGCTAATTGCAAGTAAGGTAGGGTGGTCAAAGGTGTCAAAAGCTGCAAAAAGGTCCATGAGTATGGATGAGGTTTGCTCGTAGAGTTAGTTATTTGTGTGAAGGCTGTTTCGTGGAGTGAAGGGGTCAGAAGCCAGATCTGAAAGGGTTGAGCAGACTTTTGGCATTGATGTCAGGCAGATGAGAACGAGGTATTCAAGTATTTTGGAGAACAAATGAAGTAGAGAAATTGGACTGTGCTTAGAAGGTGAGGTAGGAGTGCTGCAATAGCATTTTTAAAGCAAGAGGCATGGGCACATGTAGGAAATGACACTGTTTTTGCATGTGTCACCCCGAGTGGGACGCGTATGCCCAGACGTGGGTCCCATGTTCTCCCTGCCACTGGCGCAAGCTAGTCTGGCTGATGAGGGGTGATATCCAAAAACCAGCCCCAGGATGCTTGTTTCCAGTCCAGAGAGGACCTGGCCTGGCAGTTCAGGCTTTACTGTTCCCAAGACAGATCTCCTAAAGCAAGCGTTATGATTGCCCCCAAGGCAGTTGTTTTTATATTCTTGTTTTAAAGCTATTTTATCATCTTGATGCACAGGGCTACATTGGCATTGAACATCAATGTTACACAATGCTGTACCTTTACTCCTGTATTGAGATCCTCGACATGATTGTTGTACGAGTAATGTACTAAAAACCCAAATAAAAATGGTTTAAAATGAGATGATTTTTGATGGGTCTGTTGTGTTATCGGTAGGCATGGTCAAAGTGTCGCTATGGATAAGAATTGAGGTTACCCTGTCAAGTATAGGTCATAGAGGAACCAATGGCTTTATTGCTGTCTTTTTTCCTTAATGGAAAGGCTTGCTGTTTCCTACTGACACACTACCACCTGAGCAGAAACAAAGCCAGGATAAGGAATATTTATTTGCAGTTTTAAATAGCACGAAGCAGGGCAGCACAGCACTTTATATGAGAGCACGAGTGAGTCTGTTTGATTGCCAAGGCAATGGGCATAGTACCTTACATAGTGAAAGGTATGGACATGGAAAAAAGAACAGTATAAAGCATACAAATTAGCAAAAAGGCATCTTCAGCCATCGTGTCAGCAATAAGTCTTGGATAGGAGATCAATAGTTAAGGAACATAATAGAGTGCTGAGTAGCTGCGAACCGTAAACATCCAGCAAGTATCCACATTAGTCTCAATTCATGGCTTTCATTCACATTCATCTTACAGTTGATCAAAACTAGAGGTCATGTTGGAAGGGTAGGACTTTCAGCCCATTCTTAAATGAATGATTATTCCTTATAGCTGGGACACGCAGCTCCGGTTTTTAGGGGCACTCCCAGAGATTGCCTGTTTCAGATTTTTGAAGGATGGAGTTTCCAGATGGAGAGTGTCTGTGCGTTTCATTGAGTTGGTATCTCAGTAGGTGATTAGCTTGTGCGCTAGGTTGCTTGCTGCTCCCCTGTATATAGCCTTATGAACATTTCTGGCCTCCATGTCGAACCAGATTAGGGTGCCCAGGATTAAGGCGATGTGGTCTGATCTTCTTGCGGTAGGTATCAATCCACATGCTGCATTTATGACTAGTTTTAAGGTGACTGTGTGGGTTCTGGGTATGCAGGTCAGCTGGGAGTTGTCATTGTCCAGTCTCAGTTCTAAAGATTGGATTTTGAAGTATTCTGCTATGACAAGGAACTTCATTCCCCAGAGAAGTCTCATTTCGTATTGGGCTTCTTTTGCTAAAGCACTGATGTGGGCATGGAGGTATAGGTTCTTGCTAAGAATAAAGCCCCATTTACGCTTTCAACTACGAATGGCTTGCAGGCAAATGTAGCGCATTAAGCCAATCTTGTGCCAGTGTAGAGTGGTCAGGAGGAGAGTCCAGATAGAACTCCAATTTCTGGAGATGCAGTTTAAGGCGAGGTTGGGACATCCATGACTGAAGGTCCCCTATTGTTTTTAAATGGTCAGGCAATTCCTTTGGCGTAGAGACTTTTATATAAAGCTCAGTGTCAACAGGGTAGAGGTCAAAAGAGATGTTAGTTTGTCCCCGAAAATAAAAATAAAAAGTCCATGTACATATTTAAAAGTGTCATGGAAAGGATGGAGAATAGATCCTTAAGGAACTTCTTGTTGGAGGTGTAATGGACCCAACAAAGTGTTTGACAATTTTACTTGACGTATAATTCAGACCAACTCAGATCTGTGCGAGTGACCCCCAACTATTCCTCCGTAATGTTTAGAAAGTCTCTTAGGATGACCATGTCAAATGCTTCTCACAGACCCAGAAGAATATGTAGACACAAATTGTCATGGTCCAAGATGTATAGTTTATCGGTCACTATCTGTAACATCTCAGTCTTTGTGCTACAACTCCATCAAAAGCCCTATTGGAAATCACTAATGAGGTATTCTTTAGGGTAGAGTTTTAACAGCTACTCAATTAAGAATTCAAAAATTTTAGATATGAAAAGAAGTTTGAATATGCAGTGGAATTTAATGAGGCCTTCGGGTCTGCACCTGGATTTTTGAGATTTGGGGTAAACTGTGGGATTTTCATGTAGTAAGGGACTACTCTTTGTTGTAAGAAGGTGTTGATTATGTTGGTGGAATAGAGGGTGAGGGAGGAACTAATGTCTTTCACAATGTTTGGCTGGGTTAAGTGAAATAAGATGATGTTCTCAGGTCTGTGAGAGTATTTACTAATTCAGCATGGGTTATCTCTTTGAATGATGATCATTCCTTTGCGGATTTGCACAGTAGAAATATTTGTGAAAAGCCTATATTAGAGGCTGAAAAAGAGAGCACAATCATTTTTAAATAATCAAAGAAATGGAAAAATCGCACGATTTTCCTTGATGTTAATGAAAAGAGGTGGCAGAGGGTCAATAGCCTTTCTTTGTACAACGTTGAAAAGTTTTCTTTAGGGATTTGTTGCCATGTTGATCTCTGAACTGAAAGAGTTGCTTGGCTTCAGAGAAACTTTTTGTATACTTTTATGTTTTTTTCGTAGACTCTTGTGGTTACGATGTGAGGGGTGTTGGTCACAATAACATTCCATTTCCCTCAAGTTTTATCACATTTCAAATAATTCTTTCAAGAACCATTGTGTAGACGTGCTGTTATGTTTTATCTTTTGTTTTAATGGGCCATTTCATCCACCTCCTCTGACTGTCATAGATCGAGTTCGGTTTAAACTCTGCAGGGGTGTTCTTTAGTTTCAACGAAATATTTGTTTCCAGGACCAACTTGTTTATGTCCTTGAACTCTCTGACCCAGCCTTTCTTTTTAAATTTGGCTCAAACAAGGGTTCTTGCTGCAAAGGCCAGTGTGTTCCTCATATGTTACACCATTTCAGCATGCACTGACTAATAGTGATGTTGCAAATCTTAAGTACTGAGGATTAGTTATTGATGAGTAGAAGTGATTAGTATACACAAATGATTACTGAGTGAAGGACAAATCCAAATTCAAGCTAGTATTACTGAGTAATGGTGCGTATATCATCATGCGCTTGCAATTAATGGTGCAACTGCCCTAGGCAGCCAAGGTGTCTAAAACCTCTGTGCTTCTCATTACAACAGCCAAAACCCAACACTCAAGACAATTCTGTTGAAATGCGAACATCCTCAGAAAATGAATGAGTGATAGAGCAAATCTGAACATGCATAGTGTTGTTATAATGGCGTTAATTATTGACATACCATTCATGCCACAATAACGGTTTCCACTAGTTAATGCTTGCCTTGCTTAATGGGGGTAACATTTTTTATATTCTTGGTATTCTTGTCACAATAGTACTGGGCCTTAATGTAATGATTTCACTGGCACCTGATTGGTAATTCTTGCCAATTTTTACCATTATCACTACTGCTGTCGGAGCCATCAAACAGTAAGATTGGCGTAACATGTCTACACCCATCCATGTGCTCATATTGTTATTCATGAACTCTCCACTTCATCCATTTTAGCTCTCAGTCGTGCAGCAATTCATTAATCAATTTAGTCACCTATTCATTATCCATACACTCAGTTGCCCATCCATATGGTCACTCAACCAATGGTTTAACCATTCTCAAATGTACCCACTCAGACATCAACACAACCACACTCACATACATTTTAAACAACAAGGAAGCCCTGTTACGTATAAACTAGTTAGACCTGCTTGCGTTGTCAATGCTTGTTTAAATGATTTTCTCACCCCTGCCAGTCATCCTCACGTTATACTTTAAGAGAAATATGGATCCGGGGACAAACTTCCCTCAGGTTCTGCCTACAATATGCCTGCGCTGTCAGCAAAAGCTATTGTTCAGAAAAAAAATAATTAAAAAACAACTTAGAGCCCGCCCATTACTTACCAATACTTACCATTGTTGCTGTGCAACATGTCTAAAACATTGACAAAGCCAAGAGATCTCGCATAGGCTAAACCTATTGGCTTGTCCAATGCTTGTTTTCTTAAATTCTTTGGGTAGGTGCTTATTTTCATTCCTTACAGTTATGTAAAGGGAAAGGCATGTACTTATCACGATCTGTCTGTCCTGCTATCTGGCATTTTGCGTTCTCTTCTTTTCCATAGCAAAGCTCTGCTCCTGGACCAAGACAGAGAAGTGTGCCTTCTACATTTGGAACTGACGTGAATCCCACCCACCGAGTGCTTGCCTTTGAGAAAGGGTCAGAAATGCAGTGGAATATTCTTAGTTGTCTCCTGTCTGCAAGATAGCTTGCCAGCAATTTCCAAAAGAGGTTGTACCAATACCGCAGCGAGCGTGAGGCAACATTTAACATGAAATGTCACATTTCCCATGAAATCTTATTGCAGCGAATGACTAGACATTTTCAATGAGCATTTCTTCTTATCTGTAAAATGTAAAAACCTTTGTTTATTCTTTTACCATTTTCGTTGATTTTCATCTTCACAAACCAAAATGTATCTGGCTGCCTTTTGTTCACCCCGAAGAACCAACGGCCCAAAGTATTGTGTATCAAAGAGCCAAAATGTGTGCCATGGCGATGACCATGCCTCTTGTACTTCTGTTTGTGGTTAAACTAATGTAGAAATGATTCAACACTTTATCTTGTGTGGACTGTAATCTGAGTGCTTCAACTGCAGCCAGTGTCCGCTTGATCTGAACTGAGTGGTGACCATTCTTAAGATACTCAAACAAAAGTTTGTTTATTACTACTGTCTAGAAAAATTGCCACCACAACTACTTCAGAAGGCCTAACTTGACATTTAGGACTTTTATTCTGAAATGTCATACACTTACTGGTACATTGACGTCCCCTTTTCTAGCATCAATGTTCAGAGACATAATGTGAAGTTTTCTGTGGTCACAGCTAAAATTAGCAGAAGTTTTTGTCTACGTTTGAAAAAGCAACAAGGACATCCATCATTTGCAGGAATAACCTTTTAAATTCCACTGGCTATTCTTCATGTTAGCCATATTTTCCATTTACTGTTTATTAAAAGCAATGCTTTAATTAGGCAGGTACTGTGTGGCACTTATTTAAATTGTAAGGGGCAGTGCCTGTTCTTCCTAACACTACTGCAATTTAATATATTGGGAAAGCACCAGTACTTCTTAGCAGCAAACAGGAGCTCTAAATAGTGAATACCTCAACTTTCATATTTCCACTTAAAGTCCTGATTAAGCGTAAAGTCAAGTTGCATCATATGTACTATTGTGCAGTTACAATTAGCATGATGACAACAAGTTGTATAAACAATTGATTTTATGCAGGGCCTATCTGGAAAATAAAAGCCAGTATTAGATTACGTTGCTGCAGCATTGTCGGGCACTTTCGAGATTAATTACCTAAAATCGTATAATTTATTTTGAAATTGGACTGACATATCTCTATGGGTGTCTGCATGCTCCTTCTGTAGTGTAGTTCTTTCATCCTGTATGCATGCCTAATCAAGACATTTTGTATTTCTTTTGTTTTGTTAATGACTTGCTAGGCCCACACATGACACAACAACTGTCACGTCACAAAATGAAAATAAATAAATAGCATCTTTAACAATGTAAATTGCTCATCCATTTTATTTTGCTCAGCAACCCAACTACTGATCTGAAATCTTGCTGGTGAGGGTGTAAAAGAAAAGAAGTCATAAAGTAAATGCAGTCACATATAGTCAGATTAAAGAAGTGTTGAATCTCAAGTTTAATCCAAGGCCAAATGTTCATTAGGAACGATACAACTTCAACCAAGAATGCCAGAAAGATGGTCATACCGTTGATAAATTTGTGAAGAGGCTCGACACACTCATCAGACGTTCAATGAATTCAGTGATGAAGGAGTGATGCATCTGAGAGTTATTGACAGATGTTTGCCAGATTCATTCAGAAGATGAATGCTGAGAGAAACTCTTAGTTTGGAGCGAGTGTTGATGGCTACCAGAGCTGAAGAGCGTCCTGATAGACAAGCTGCTGACATGGAGGCCAGAGGTACCCAGAATGAATCAAAAACAAAAGACTGAATGACACAAAGTGATGTTTACACATAAAAATCAATTGTGTTTTAAATGTGGGTTTTTGTTTGAATGCAAAGGTAAATGACCCTCTTTTGGACAGGTATGTGCAGGTTATGGAAAGGAGAACCATTTTGTGATGGTTTGCAAAGCCAAGGGCAAAGTAAGTGCGTCACAACGTTAAGACAAAATTGCGTCCAGAACTTTCCAGAACCAACATTTGACGCACACCCACAAGGCTAAGCCGCTACATTATTTAAGACAAGCCAACAATGAACAAAGTGATCATCATCTAAATCATCGTCAAACAGTTAATCTGTCTCAGTTTCGAGGGAAAGTGTAGAAAATAATTGTGCCATGTTGATGTTTGCCTCAAAAAAGCGTGCGCATGTTGGTTTGGCCACTTGTGAAGAAAAATGTCAATCAAAGAAATATCAACATGCCAAAGCACCAAACTCATTCAAATATTGTCCGAAGATTATACTGAAAGTAAATGGTTGTTTGATATCTTTCATTGTCGACAGTGGTGCATCAATAAACATTGTGCCTGAGGAGAAATACAATGAATTATCTCCATTTGCCGAATTTACGCCATCGAAAACTGAAATGTATACATGGTCTGCATCAATGCCTTTTAAAAGTCAAGTTTCATTTGTGGCGGCAATGAAACACAAGAAAACGAAGGTGCAACACCCATCCATGTGCTTCAAGGTACAGCGTCAACTCAGTTTCACCACAGCCACTGATATGGGACTGATTTCCGTGAATTACAACATGAATGATCACCACAAACAGTAAGTCAGTTCCCTTCATTATTTCATGATTTGGGAAAGATTTGGACTATGAAAGTAAAGTTACATATTAATGAGGACATCCCTTTTGTTGTTCAGAGACATAGACAATTTGCTTATCATCTGCAAGAAGCTGTTAAAAAAGAACTTAAATCGTTACTTAAGCATGATATTATTGAGTGTTCCTCTGGTCCAAAGCCATTGGTTTTTCCCATATTTTTAGTGACTAAAAAGAACAGTGAAGGAGCTGTACGCATAAGCGTTCACATGCAACAGACCAACAAGACAATTGAACAAGAACAACATCCAGGTCCGCACATTGCTGACATGATAACACAATTAAATGGTGCCAACTCCCTCCACGGGCAGCGGCTGTTCTCTTGCGTTGCTTTAAATAAAGGTTGTAGGAATACGAAGACAATTGCAGGTACATTAAAACTTTTTCTACACATATTGGTCTGTTTCAATACAAAAGACTAAGGGCCTGATTTAGATCTTGGCAGAAAGGTTACTCCGTCACAATAAAAAAAAATGTATTTATAAAGTTTTGTATAGCGCGAACATGACCCTTACGGGTATCATAGCGTTTCACAATTTTTGGTGAGAGGGATACATTATTGGGAAGCAAAAACATTTGTTCATTACATAATTATACAAGATGCGTGCAATAATCTAGTAGGTGTCCGAAACCTTCACAGAAGCTTAGGGTGGACACAGCATTGGGTGAGGAACATTCAAACATATATAAGGACAATGCATGCTAAATAATGGTATTCCCGGGTATATAATCATGTCCAAAGTCAATCAAGATGAGCAAATAGAGGGCAGAATTGTAGTCTACTAGTCAAGGCCTATTCAGGCAGGAACTTGAGCATTAGGATTTTTTTTACTTCTTTTTTTAAGGAAGCGGTCGAGCAGATTGTACGGATTTCTGGAGGAAGAGAGTTCCAAATCTTTGAGGCAATGCCAGAGAAGGCTCTGTTACTCGATCTCTTTTTGTGGACAGGAGCATTGTACTTGTACTTCGTGATGCTCTGCAGCCCCCTGATAGTTCTAGTTTTTGAGCCAGATAGATGGGAGTCTTGAAGTAGATGACTTTGTGCATCATGCAGGCAATTTTTAGGTGAATTCCGGCCTTGTGTGGTTACCAGTTTAGGGACTTTAGGGCTGGGGAAATGTGTTCTTTTCTTTTTGTCCTAGTAATCAGTTTCGCTGCAGCATTTAGCGAAGCCCTTAATGGGACCAAGCTCAGTTTGGGGAGACCACACAGTGTGAAACTGCTGTAGTCTAGCCTTGGCAAAACGAAAGCTTGTGCCGCCTATTTGAAATCTTTCTGTGGAAGGAATGGTTTGAGATTCCTTAGTATACTCAATTGATGTTTGACTCGCTTGGTTGCATTGCTGATATGGTACTTCATATTCAAGTGCAAGACTCGTGTGATTCCGAGCGATTTAGCTGACTCAATGATGTAGCGGGAACCGTTGAATGTTGTGAGGTGTTTCATCCAAAGGACAGTCTTGGAAATGTGATTAAGGGGAGCGATGAGAAGGAATTCCATTTTGGATGTGTTGAGCATGAGATAGTTGTCCGTGAGCCAGTTTTGAGTGTTCATCACGATTGAGTTGAAAGAGATGATGTCTTCTGTGGAGGTGATTTTCAGATAGAGTTGAGTGTCTTCCACATACATATGAAAAAGGATGTTCGCGTAGTTCATAGCATTTGCTAGCGGTTCCAAGAATAAATTGAAGAGTATGGGTGAAAGAGCGGACCCCTGTGGAACCCCCATAGATACTGTATGGGGCTGAGATGAAGAATGATTCAATTGTATTCTTTGTGATCTGTTTTGAAGGAAGGAAGTGAACCATTTCAATACCGACCCAGAAAGGCCCATCCTGTGTTCCAGAGTAGATAGTAGTTTGATGTGATTCACAGTGTCAAAGGCAGAAGATAAGTCTAGGAGGATCAATAAGCAGAATTCATTATGGTCTAGGAATTTTAAGATGTCATCCATGATGTCCGTGAGTGCCGATTCGGTGCTGTGTCCTTTCCTGAAGCCAGACTGATGATGATCCAACAGTTGGAATTTCTCTTTGTGTGAGCAGAGTTGGGTTAGCACGCATTTTTCAAGAAGTTTTGCCAGTGTGGGGATGTTGGAAATGGGGTGGAAGTTGTTTAGAAGTTGTTCAGATCGGAACTGTCTGCGTTAGGTTTTTTAGGATAGGGGAGACCTGTGCTGCTTTAAGACAGTCAGAGATCACGCCTTGCACTAGAGAAGCATTGACAATCTTGGACCAAAAGGGGAGAATGGAGGCTTTTATTGCCTTGAGGATAGGAGGGGAAAGAGGGTCGCTGAAGTGATTAGATGGCTTGATTGCAATGAGGGTGTTATAAATGTCATCTTCATTGAGATGAGTAAAGATGTGCCCGGATGCATCGTTTTTGAAGCTTAAACTAGGTGGGTTGAGTGGCTCTTGGTGGGTAGGAAGGGCTGTGGCTTTATATAGTGGGAGAAGGGCCCTCCTCGATTCAATGTCTAAATTGATGCTATTTGTTTCCTGAGAGAAGAAGGCGGCTAAGTCGTCACTGGAGGGAGAGCTGTCACCAAGGTCATGGTGGTTGGGTGCCTTGACTGATTGTTGTTTAATGATTGGTGATGGATATCTCGTCCGCCAAAATATAAATTTCAGAGGATATAATAAGATTTATATTTCACCAGATCCTGCTAAAGTACAAGCTCTGTCAAATGCTGATTCCCCCACAAGATGTTTCTATGGTGTATTCATTTCTTGACATGGCCAGGTACTGTTCCAGATACATACAAGACTTTGCCATTATAAGGGTTCTGTTGAGAGAATTGAGGAAAAATAATGTTTCATTTCATTGATCACATGAATGTGAGAAATGTTTTAAGAAAATCAAACAATCCATTGCGTATGCTACTGAAATAGCATACTTCAATCCAAAGCTTCATACAGAGGTTGTTGTTGATGTTAGCCCCATCGGGTTAGGCGCTCTCCTTGAACAGCCACAGTGGACACCTGAATGCTCGAAGGCATATTGAGGCATACACCAGTAAAAGTTTGTCCCAAACAGAACGTGCCTACTCATAATCTGAAAAATAAAGCTTAGCTGTGGTATGGGCTTATGAACATTTCCATGTATTCCTGTATGGAAACCTTTTACGCTGGTATCTGATCAGCAAGTTTTACTGACTATATATTTGGCAATCCAAAGGCCACTATGCCTACTTGCATTGAATGATTGGGACAATGGTTACAAGAGTACAATTATTAAATTGTGCATCATTCAGGGAAGGATGATCCCCTGGTAACTACTTTTCCTATGTGCCTATACAAGGCTATGGTGATCCATCCACGATGGCTGAGACCTATATTAATTTCATTGTAAAATCAAACACAGCAGCTGCTATTTTGTTAGCTCGGAATATCAATGCCATAATCCATGATAATGGCATGTTAAAATTGAAGGATATAATAACACATCCGTCATGGAACCAACACCCTTGACTGCTCCCCAGTGACAGTGTATATCAGAAATACAAAAATGTCAAGGATGAACGGGCCATAACTCAGGAAGGAGTTATGCTATGAGGGTCGAGAATTCAAATTCCGGAGAGTCTGGGACAGAAAATAATTGAAGTGGCCCTTGAAGTAAATCGTGGTATCGTTGTAAAAAAACGAGCTCTCCGAGACCGAGTTTGGTTTCCTTATCTTGATGACAGGGTTGAAAAGAAATTAAAGATCTGTCATCTATAAAAATGCCTTTCTACAAAAACTACTCACCATGAACATGTCAGAACTCCTGGAGCATGCATGGGAGATAGTAGCTATCGACTTTTTCGGTCCACTCGATAAAGCACATCACCTGATGGGGATTGTAGATGAATACTCATGATTTCCATTAACTGAAGATCTTTTATTTACCACTCAAGAACAAGTCATTGAAAGAATTGATGGCATCCTTGCAACATGGGTGTTCCAGCCATAGAGGAGTCTGACAATGTCCTGCCTTTCAATAGTAGAGAATACAAAGATTTCTTGGCGCATTTAAATATAAAGCACCAGCAGAGCACACATCAGTGACCACAGGCCAACTGACTTGTTGAGCGTTTTATGTGCATGCTAAAATAAGAAGTGCAGCGTGTTACTCTTGAGAAGCACGATTTGAAAACTGCATTGAATTTTACCTTGAGAGATTATCGTTCAAAACCTCACTCGACCAAAAGTCAAAGTCCTACAACATTGATGTTCGGGAGAGCAATGAACACCAAGTTACCTCAATGGACCAATCAGAGAAAGAAAGATGAGAACGCAACTCATGAGAAGAACTTGGATAACAAACAAATGTTATATGTGAAAAACATTGGGGCTCATTTATGAGCCCTTGCGTCACTTTTACACCGCTGGTGCGACACTTTTTGTGACGCACCAGTGGAGTAAAAAATGTGCCTTGTTGCACCATATTTACAAAGTGACGCATCTAGGTAGATGCGTCACTTTGTAAACCCCTGCACCACATTATACCTGCCCCAGATATAATGTATGCAAGGGGGGCGTTTTAACGCAAGAAAGCGTCATAGAAGTGACGCAGTGAAATCTATAAGATTTCACTGCGCCATTTCTTCGACGCTATTGTGTCAAAATCTTACTCCTGCCTCATGGCAGGCGTAAGACTGACGCAGGCACTAACAACATGGGATTTGCCCATGTGAAAGTACACATTGCTGAAGTTGCGTCACTTTTGTGACACACTCCAGCAATGCGTCACTTTTGCACCTACAGATACGTCAGAAATACTGACTTATCTGTAACTCCTTGCGACATGATGCGTCATACTGTAAATATGACGCATCATTAGTGTCGCAGGGAGAGCGCAGTGAAAAGTGACGCATCGCTGTTTTCACGCAGCGATGCGTCACTTTTCAGAAATGAGGCTCATTGTCTTTAAGAAAGGAGAACTAGTGCTCGCACAACAAATGCAGAGAAGAACATCTGATGCCCCATTTGCAATGAATGATTGGGACAATGGTTACAAGAGTACAATTATAAAATTGTGCATCATTCAGGGAAGGATGATCCCCTGGTAACTACTTTTCCTATGTGCCTATACAAGGCTATGGTGATCTATCCACGATGGCTAAGGCCTATATTAATTTCATTGTAAAATCAAACACAGCAGCTGCTATTTTGTTAGCTCGGAATATCAATGCCATAATCCATGATAATGGCATGTTAAAATTGAAGGATATAATAACACATCCGTCATGGAACCAACACCCTTGACTGCTCACCAGTGACAGTGAATATCAGAAATACAAAAATGTCAAGACACCCTTGACTGCTCACCAGTGACAGTGAATATCAGAAATACAAAAATGTCAAGGATGAACGGGCTATAACTCAGGAAGGAGTTATGCTATGAGGGTCGAGAATTCAAATTCCGGAGAGTCTGCGACAGAAAATAATTGAAGTGGCCCATGAAGTAAATCGTGGTATCGTTGTCAAAAAACGAGCTCTCCGAGACCGAGTTTGGTTTCCTTATCTTGATGACAGGGTTGAAAAGAAATTAAAGATCTTTCATCTATAAAAATGCCTTTCTACAAAAACTACTCACCATGAACATGTCAGAACTCCTGGAGCATGCATGGGAGATAGTAGCTATCGACTTTTTCGGTCCACTCGATAAAGCACATCACCTGATGGGGATTGTGGATGAATACTCATGATTTCCATTAACTGAAGATCTTTTATTTACCACTCAAGAACAAGCCATTGAAAGAATTGATGGCATCCTTGCAACATGGATGTTCCAGCCATAGAGGAGTCTGACAATGTCCTGCCTATCAATAGTCGAGAGTACAAATATTTCTAGGCGCATTTAAATATAAAGCACCAGCAGAGCACACATAAGTGACCACAGGCCAACTGACTTGTTGAGCGTTTTATGTGCATGCTAAAAAAAGAAGTGCAGCGTGTTACTCTTGAGAAGCTCGATTTGAAAACTGCATTGAATTTTACCCTGAGAGATTATCGTTCAAAACCTCACTCGACCAAAAGTCAAAGTCCTACAACATTGATGTTCGGGAGAGCAATGAACACCAAGTTACCTCAATGGACCAATCAGAGAAAGAAAGATGAGAACGCAACTCATGAGAAGAACTTGGATAACAAACAAATGTTATATGTGAAAAACATTGGGGCTCATTTATGAGCCTTGCGTCACTTTTACACCGTTGGTGCGTCACTTTTTGTGATGCACCAGTGGAGTAAAAAATGTGCCTTGCTGCACCATATTTACAAAGTGACGCATCTAGGTAGATGCGTCACTTTGTAAACCCCTGCACCACATTATACCTGCCCCAGATATAATGTATGCAAGGGGGGCGTTTTAATGCCAAAAAGCGTCATAGAAGTGACGCAGTGAAATCTATAAGATTTCACTGTGCCATTTCTTGGACGCTATTGTGTCAAAATCTTACTCCTGCCTCATGGCAGGCGTAAGACTGACGCAGGCACTAACAACATGGGATTTGCCCATGTGAAAGTATACATTGCTGAAGTTGCGTCACTTTTGTGACACACTCCAGCAATGCGTCACTTTTGCACCTACAGATACGTCAGAAATACTGAATTATCTGTAACTCCTTGCGACATGATGCGTCATACTGTAAATATGACGCATCATTAGTGTCGCAGGGAGAGCGCAGTGAAAAGTGACGCATCGCTGTTTTCACGCAGCGATGCGTCACTTTTCAGAAATGAGGCTCATTGTCTTTAAGAAAGGAGAACTAGTGCTCGCACAACAAATGCAGAGAAGAACATCTGATGCCCCATTTGCATTGAATGATTGGGACAATGGTTACAAGAGTACAATTATAAAATTGTGCATCATTCAGGGAAGGATGATCCCCTGGTAACTACTTTTCCTATGTGCCTATAAAAGGCTATGGTGATCCATCTACGATGGCTAAGGCCTATATTAATTTAATTGTAAAATCAAACACAGCAGCTGCTATTTTGTTAGCTCGGAATATCAGTGCCATAATCCATGATAATGGCATGTTAAAATTGAAGGATATAATAACACATCCGTCATGGAACCAACACCCTTGACTGCTCACCAGTGCCAGTGAATATCAGAAATACAAAAATGTCAAGACACCCTTGACTGCTCACCAGTGACAGTGAATATCAGAAATACAAAAATGTCAAGGATGAACGGGCCATAACTCAGGAAGGAGTTATGCTATGAGGGTCGTGAATTCAAATTCCGGAGAGTCTGCGACAGAAAATAATTGAAGTGGCCCATGAAGTAAATTGTGGTATCGTTGTCAAAAAACGAGCTCTCCGAGACCGAGTTTGGTTTCCTTATGTTGATGACAGGGTTGAAAAGAAATTAAAGATCTGTCATCTATAAAAATGTCTTTCTACAAAAACTACTCACCATGAACATGTCAGAACTCACCTGATGGTGCATTGTAGATGAATACTCATGATTTCCATTAACTGAAGATCTTTTATTTACCACTCAAGAACAAGTCATTGAAAGAATTGATGGCATCCTTGCAACATGGGTGTTCCAGCCATAGAGGAGTCTGACAATGTCCTGCCTTTCAATAGTCGAGAGTACAAAGATTTCTTGGCGCATTTAAATATAAAGCACCAGCAGAGCACACATCAGTGACCACAGGCCAACTGACTTGTTGGGCGTTTTATGTGCATGCTAAAAAAAGAAGTGCAGCGTGTTACTCTTGAGAAGCTCGATTTGAAAACTGCATTGAATTTTACCTTGAGAGATTATCGTTCAAAACCTCACTCGACCAAAAGTCAAAGTCCTACAACATTGATGTTCGGGAGAGCAATGAACACCAAGTTACCTCAATGGACCAATCAGAGAAAGAAAGATGAGAACGCAACTCATGAGAAGAACATGGATAACAAACAAATGTTATATGTGAAAAACATTGGGGCTCATTTATGAGCCCTTGCGCCACTTTTACACCGCTGGTGCGTCACTTTTTGTGACGCACCAGTGGAGTAAAAAATGTGCCTTGTTGCACCATATTTACAAAGTGACGCATCTTGGTAGATGCATCACTTTGTAACCCCCTGCACCACATTATACCTGCCCCAGATATAATGTATGCAAGGGGGGCGTTTTAACGCAAGAAAGCGTCATAGAAGTGACGCAGTGAAATCTATAAGATTTCACTGCGCCATTTCTTGGACGCTATTGTGTCAAAATCTTACTCCTGCCTCATGGCAGGTGTAAGACTGACGCAGGCACTAACAACATGGGAGTTGCCCATGTGAAAGTACACATTGCTGAAGTTGCGTCACTTTTGTGACACACTCCAGCAATGCGTCACTTTTGCACCTGCAGATACGTCAGAAATACTAACGTATCTGTAACTCCTTGCGACATGATGCGTCATACTGTAAATATGACGCATCATTAGTGTCGCAGAGAGAGCGCAGTGAAAAGTGACGCATCGCTGTTTTCATGCAGCGATGCGTCACTTTTCAGAAATGAGGCTCATTGTCTTTAAGAAAGGAGAACTAGTGCTCGCACAACAAATGCAGAGAAGAACATCTGATGCCCCATTTGATGCAAAACTTTTTCAAGAAGTTTCTACCAAGGGACACATGGTGACTGCCCAGAGACTCTTCTCATTTTTGGCATTTAGCAGATCTAACTGTTGAAGGAAAGACTGGTTCTGAAACCTCCATGACTGCTGTTGCCTCTACAACTTTGACGCAGTTCCTGGACATTGGTGGTAACAGCTCCCAGTTTCCAAGACCAAGATCCGGTCGAACAATGAAAGCACCTGTAGGATTGATTGAAGAGATTTAATTGAACATGCCTATATAAAAATATATGTTTTGTAAAAAAAACACGTTTTTTTTATTTAACAGGGGGGGAGATGTACTATCTTGCAAGATAGAAATGATGGAGCCCATTTGGCTCCTTATAGACTCCACAGAACTGTGACGTAAGCATTAGAGTGGAATAAAATGAATGCTGGTTTAGAATGAGAAGTGTGCAGTTATATACAGAGGAATAAAGCTGTGTAATAATAAGCTCTGTTTGTGGTGAAGTCATTGATATGTACCCAGGCTGGGAAGGATGCTACAATGACATGGAAGGTATAAACGACAAGAGGATCAAGTTTCTTGAAATGCAGATATCAGTACCTCCTATAGTAAGACAGCATACCCCAAAACCTGTGTCCAAGCGAAAGTATGACCAGCATTAAAACCAAGAATATGTATGTTGATCCTGTGGTGAGAATCCCATATAAAAAGTGCAGTCCTTTTACAGTGCCTCACGCCATACAGTCTTGCACCACAAATGACAGGATAAGAATTCCCAGAGAGAATTGCCAGTCAACAATTCAGAATGTGAGTAGAACCGGAGTCTACCAGGCTCACATCAAGGCTTCCCTGACTCCTAAGCCATAGATGCCTCTCAACTGTTGGATCTGCACAGCTGTGAGCCATAACAGAGGGAGATATTTGCTGCATCCAGAAAAAGAGGGGCCCCAAAATGAATCCTGGATAGGGCATCTGGTTTAATAAATAAAGGGGGACTTTTCAAAATTTTTAAATACACAGGTTTCTAACAATGCAGTCCATTATCAATTCGTATCCTAAAGAGTATTCTTGTTACTCAATGGCCCTGTCACTTCTTCTGTTATTACTTAATGTACAAAGATATGGTGCAATTTGCCAAATAATCACAGTACTAACAATATTCCAATGCCAGAGAAAGGGGACTAATGTTACTCGTGTTTTCTGGGAGGTACACAATCATTATTGCATTATTAAAGTACACAAATGTATAATGCCATTAACCAGTTCTTTATCGACAAAAATACAGAAGATCAGACAGTTCATCAGTAACAGCAATCCTGCTTTTGCTCTTGTATTCACCCATACATGTTCATCCCACAATTGTCATTCTTCAAAACCCTCTATCCTGCCATTTTCACCGAAAAATTCCACACCCTCAAAGCCACTTCTTATGTCTTACATTTGTCCTTCATTAAAGCTCTCTCTGGAGAAGCTCTCTTACCCCAATTCACCATCGCAACACTTCTATCACTAAAGGCATCATGCCAGGAGCTCTGAAGACAAGCCTGATCCTTCCACTCCTAAAGAAACATACGCTAGATCCTGAGGACTTTGCCAGCCATTGACCCATCACTCAGCTATCGTTCATCATCAAGATCATCAAGAGAGCGGTTAATGCTCAATGAGATCACATCATGACATCCTTCTCCTTCACCACTACAAATCATGCTTCAGTACAAGGACACCTACCTTACACAGCTTGGATGATGGCCTCCTGACCAGAGATAAAGTTGAACCAAGACCTGTGCCTCCTAAAATTGCTGGACCTGTCAGCTGCTTTTTACTCCATCAACCATCCAACCCTCATACACACTCCGAAGTCTTGAATTGCATTCACAGGTACTACACTGGTTCTCCTCCTACCTTTTCAATCGGAGCCAGTTGTTCAGATTGGAACCTCCAGGTCTCTGCTCACTGGTAATATCTAAATAATTCACAATGTTGCCAAAGATAGAGTACTTGTTGACTTGATACTAACTCTCTCTCCTAAAGAAAGTGAAAAATGTGATGTTTAAAAGAAATATTGTAGTGATTTGTAATGCACATTACATACCAAAGCAATATTATGAAATACGTGTGCATGAGGTAGAAACCACTTACGTGTTCTTGCATGAGTTGTAATCCTTAGTCAGCTGTTAACTACTGTTACCAACCGGGTCGTGATTACCTTATGACTCGGTATGAGGGCACAACAGCCTTCTTCAAAACACTCTTACACTATTAAGCTCAACCTAGGTGTCCAAAAAAAGCAGTCAGTGGTGTGTGGACCGAAATGGTAGATCTTGATTTAAAGGACCACTATCTATGCACATTTACTCTTTTACTTGGCACCAACATCCACAGAAGCTAGAGATGATTTGGGACAAAAGGGTTACATGGGAAAGGCAGCACATAGGTGGAAAACACCCACAAAATCGAAATGTTATCAGTAATCAGAATTTCAATGGTTTTCACACCGAATTCGCACACCTACACTGCAACTGCAAAAAATACGAGAGCAAACGTGCGAACTACATATGGAAAATTCCGTAAAATTGTCATGTTGTCAAGGGGCTTTGGTGGAGAGACTCTTCCCCATTGAAAAATATTTTCAATGTAGGAAAAAAAATTGAAAAACTGTACTGATGAAAATTCGTGTGAAGAACATACATATTCCTTGCTTTGCTAGATTAACAACAATCCTCAAGAGTAAAAAAACAAAACATGCGCCTTATGTTTCTTGTGACTGCACTAAAATGCTATTTTCCATAGATTTCTACCGTTTTCTCGATTTTTTTAGCAAGTGGCTTTTTGTTATCGTGAGTGATAGAAAGAAAATTCTACATAAAAAATACAATCAATTAAGTGCTACAAAGTCATGTTTAGTTCCCCAATCAATGCATAACAGTAAACTCATCCAAAAACAGCACAGTGGCAAGGTAAAAACTTTCAGCAAATAAGCAAGCTTGATCATTTCCGAATATTCATCTGCAGGTTTGCGTAAAAACTACCAATTAGACAAAGTCTCACAATATTTCCAGTAGGGCTGCAAAATACGGACCGATGCTGGAGTAAAATAAATGTGTAATATAGGCAAACGACAATGGTTAAAAGTCTAATTTAAAAAATCCGGAACCAAAACAGATGCCGCTGTGCTCCCTGTGGCATCTTTAGTACACACCCCTGCAACTTTTTTCAGGAAAGGGTCATACCAGAGCTAATTCCAGTGGTCTTTCCTTGGGTGCTGGATAAGAAGGCAGTGGAAGCAAGCAGAAAGAAACACTTAGGGGCATATTATCAAGGGGGTTTATCTCCGCTTTTTTGGTATTAAAAGCCAAGAAAGCGGAGATAAAATGATCTCTCTATTACCTAGCTGTCGCTAACACCAGTTAGCGACAGCTTGTAGGAGATAGCGACCATCTTGGGCTCCACTTTGCATGTCAGTGATATTTATCACTAATGACATGTAAAGTGGGCGTGTCAAGATGTTAGCGACTGGAAACAGTAGCTAACATCGCTATCTCCTATTAACAACTTTTGGAGATATTCGCGCTAAGCGCGAATATCTCCAAAAGCTAACACCTGCCCTGAGCAGTTCTTAGCCATGTTATCCAATGGGAGGTGGATAACATGGCTAAGAGCATTAGCTCGGTAATGCATGGATATCGCTGACTTTTCAGCGATATTCATGCATTGCGGCCGTTTTTTATCGCATTTGCGATAAACCTTGGTAATACCAAGGTTTATCTGCGATAAAAATCGCCGCAGCTCAGCGGTAAATTTTTGTCTCTAACCAAGCAATAGCGATAATTATCGCTATTGCTTGGTAATATGCCCCTTAGGGACTTATTACGATGTTGAGCGGTTCGCTGTTACGGGTCCGACTGACCTCCTGCCAGCAGTCCGACCACCTAATTCCACAATGCGACCACATATGGTGCGCTTGCATACCCACTTTTCCCTATGGGAGCATGTGCTACGGCCATAAACTGGCCCTGGCACAAGCTCTCATAGGGAAATGGGAGGTTTGCTCATCCCTGCACCATGTAGCAGCCACCTCACGCTGCCTGCCACATGGTGCAGGGATCAACAGGGGGGAACCATAGGTGCCCCTTTGGCCACCAACCGTAGGCCACTGGTTGAAGGGGCCCCTGCTAGGGCCCCCCAAATTCACTTTCTGACAGGCTTTCCATGTCAGAAAGCCTGGCATGGAAAGCCTGCCAGAAACCGAACATCGTAATTCGGACTGGTAAAATGCTGTCCATATGGATTATAGGCCAGTCTCCGACTGGCCGACGGGCTCCCTGAGCCCATCAGAATGAAGCCAGAATGACTGCCCTGTTTCACTTCCAACTACCTAAATTGTAATTAGGCGGTCGGAAGTGAAACCAATGATCTCGGTCGGAAAGCCTCCGGCCACAGGTCAGAGGCTTTCCAACCGAGTCTAATAAATTCAAGAAGCAATAGAAGAGTTCAAATGTCCTGAACATTTCATTTATGGGTTCTTTTCTGAGATGTGAAACAGTGGGACCAGCGTATGGAAATTTAGAATTTGTCTGGTGAAGGCGCCATCTGGCCACAATGGGTTCAATGTGTTCATTTTTGTAATGCAGTGAGGTTCTCATAAAACATTCTGTGTAAAGAAGATGATAATAATTGTTGAATGCTTAAATAGCTAGTCGCACAATTTGCACAATGTGACTGCACTAATAACATTTCCAAACTGCACAGAATTCAACTGGAAAACAAACAAATCGGTGTAAGAAAAACATGGAAAAGCCATTCCAAAGGGACAAAGAAGAACCTGCACTAGTGAGATTAAGGGGTCAGGGAGTGTCTGGCAGTGGATTAAAGAGGAATAAGGGGAATTTAAGACTACCAGCCTTGGTATTCGGTGCACTAACATTTAATTGCACGGGCTGTGGGTTTCTGAGCAGAGCTTCAGGCACTTGCACTCTTTCTTTGACAAATTAAATACTGCCTATATGTGACCCTTTAGTCTTAATATAGACGGAGTAGCATTGTAGTCTACTATATCCAACACAAAAGAGATTTTGTGCAGCGCCCACTCCAAATTCACATATTTGAAAGTGTTCTCATATGTGATCATGAGCAAAAACATGGCTCAGTGCAATAAAGCATTTGCCTTGGATCACAGAATTTGGTCATACGGGAAGCCAGAATTGATCCCAGATTCACACTGTGCAATTTAGCCACTAGATGGGCATTGCTCTCTGACATCAAAGGTTTATACATTTTCTGGAATTGTTGACGGATGAGGATAGAATGTAGGTAACTAATGGAATCAGCATCTATTTTGGCAGTTTTGCATAGCGCAAACCTCACGCAAGGATATAAGAGCGCATCAGGGACAGATTACGTGACACATTTTTTGTTGACACAGAGAGATTTGCCTAGATTCACAGGATCTTGAGCCTAAGCAGGATTCATACCTAGTTCACCATGTTACATGGTTAGCAGCTGTAGACACTAAGCCACATTGGCTCCAATGAAAGCTCAGCTCATTTTGAGCTCCTGCTTCCAAGAGGACCTCGAGCTGAGCCAAAGCCAGACATCTAGCTAGAATTGCATACAGAAAAATGCATACCTTGGTTCTAAAGGCCTTTTTCCATGGGTTTTAGGGAGAAAAACATGATAGGTGGTGCTACTGGGTGACAGTATTTTTTGGACTAATCAGCTAATTTAGTGCATAAAGGTTGAAAAGAGTCACCCCTGCACTACTTAGCACTTGAGCAAAGTAATGAAAGCAGCATCTGATTGTGACGCATTCTTTACATCTGACAAACGTTGAATGCTGGATATTTTCTGGAGCTCAATGAGTTTTCTTGTGGGTATCAGCTGCCACCCTACTCCTTGGAGAGCAAAGATAATTCATGGTATCAAGCAACATGCATTGGTAAAGAAATCGGTCTTAGCCGTGGAATATATTGTCTTTGCTAATGTTTAAATGTGCAAGATAACCACCACTGATGTGCACGCATCTGCAGCAGCCATCTTTGAATGGGTTTGTAAAAGCATTACATTTTAACAAACAGCAGCCATTCATGAAGGCATTTGTGATATTTACACAAAACCACTCAAAGCTGGCAGTGGTGGATGCACGCCCATCCATGGTGGTCATCTTTGAATGGGTATGTTCAAATAATATAAATCAATTTCTTGGTGCCCGCCACACGGTGCCAACTACACACGGGTGTGAATGTGCACTTGTGGGTGGCCATGTCGAAATGGGTAAAATCTAATTTTCAGATGTGGGGGTGTGCAGACAAATAGAGGAGTGGGCGCGTGATAGGCATATTTATACAAACATTAGTGGGTTAGGGAGGGGCACAGGAAACAACAGATGAGCTGTGAGGGGTCGGAGAAGGAACACAGAGAAAGTGAGGCATGCAGACAAATTAAGGGAGAGAGCAGCACATGTGGGAGATCAAAAACACATACACTTCCATGGAGTGCTTAAAGAAAAAGAAAAGAATAGTTCCCAGAAGGCAAGCAACATCAACGGTGGATGGATACAAGTCAGCTAATCAGAACTCTGTGAGACAAAAATGTTCCTCTGGAGGACAAACAGAAACATAGGGAGGAAAGAAAATGAATTAAGAGTAGACAGCTGAGATAGACTGAGTAAGACAACAAAGCACTCAATCAGGAGCAGGTGGCTTACCCAAAGCTTACTCTATAGGTATTGGAAACATAGGTCTGGTCAACAACCAGCTAAAGATGTCTATAGTTGAGTCCTTGAAGCTATACTGGGACTTCATAAATTATTCTCTAAATAGCTTCATTTGTGGAAATTAATCAAAATATTTCCAGAATTATAATTGTCCAGTCAACAAATTTGCAGATATGAGATTTGAAATACATTGACAAAATTATTTGTCACTGATGTGCATGTGCAACCGGCCAATGCCTATTAAGTCTGTTGTTTATTTCTACAGGATAGAAAAACAAACACGTTGCCATACATTAGGAAGTAGTGAGTGAGCACTGGCAGGCAGAAAGATAAGAGAGAGCAACATTGGTTTCATTGGTACACAGAGTGGTAGCGGTGGTTAGGGAGTAAAGAGCAACTGCTGATGGATAACAGGAAATTAAAAATGGTCAATGACCAAAAAAAGTGAGAATTTAAAGAAAATTAACACAGAAAAATAAATACAACCAATAATTTGTGACATGAAATAATGTATGAAACCCTGCACGGACCTGCCAACAAATGTGAAGTTCTTACTATGGGAAACATTATAGAGTTCAAATGAGGGATCCACTCAGACACCATATTTCAGATTTCCTGGATTTCTAAAATATGTTCTAAAGTGAAAACAAAAAGAAATTAGGATTTAGTGAAATCCATGTCCGGCTCAAAATGGTGTTAGTTTAATCTTGAATAAGAACCACTTGTGGGTACATCTGGATGTCCATTTCGACTCGCTCATTAATATGAGGAAAACATGAAGGACTTTAGGCGATTGAGCCATTCTGGGGCTTAAGAATGTGTGTTCTTAAAATTACTTTGAACTGAAATTAGTGGCAGCTTGATGACTCATAATGAAATAAAAGCTGAATTAATGAAGAACAGTGACATGGAGATTTCTGCATCCAAGAATTGGAATACTTGAATACTTAATAGCAAAGAGGCCAGAAACAGATATTTGTGCCATTTTTAGTGCTCAAGTGTCCATTTGTTGTTACAAAAGAGGCTGTTCATATTCTTACTACATCTTCTGTCATACCCATTAGAGAGAGCAAAGGTAGAACTCATATAAAGAAAATGATCATTTCCCAACTTGTAAGGGCACATGGGCCCATGCACATAAAGGAATTAATGTGCCCATCAATGCACTGTGCCAAATCGCATTCACTGTCAGAAGGTCTTCGAGAGATATGCTCCCTAGGACCTAGGACCTGTGGCACAGTCCATGCACACTCCAGGGTGCCTTTTTTGGGTAGGGTCTTACATGGAGGGTCTCTGCTATAATGCCTGGGTTCATAAAGAGACATCAAACCTAATTTGGGGATGAGAGGCTGAATCATGAATGAATATTGGTAGTGCGGCAAGAGCTGCAGTCAGGCTCTACTTTGGGAGTAGAGTCTCCCTTTGCTTGGATAGTGCCCTGGGCGAAACCACATTTTGTGCTCCCTGTCACTCGTCTTTAATTATCTGTGTATTAAAGATTTTGAAAGGGTAATAGGAGGCGGGGAAGGTGAAGTGGCTCCACGAGAAGCAAACCAAACCAAATGAGGGCACGGGTATACGCAGCCTTCCTAAAAAGTGCTTAAGCACATGTCTTTGGAGCTAGGTTGAAGGGAGAAAATGGCAGACAGCTCTGGCGTCCCTTAGAAGGGGATCGCCCTGGGCTTGGGCCCAGGTCGCCCATGCTAAAGGGTGGCCCTGTTTGGGAGTTTGCATTTCAGCTACAACAGGGTGGATCTGGCAGGCCCCTTGAGGGTGGGTATGGTGGTTGATTGCACTTATCTTCTTGGAGGCCTCCAGGCCCCATGTAGAACAGCATTCCAACACTGAAAAACATGGCAGCGAGTAAACTGCGGCCCCATGCTTCTGTCATGCATTGTCTGCAGTGGATCTGTTTTGCCCACGCTAAATTCCTTTGACCTGCTCTGTGGCTCTCAAAGAGGAGTGCACAGGAACAAACCAGACACATGACCCCACCTTACTAAAGATCCATATTTTAAATATGCATTCTCTAGCCACAGCTCTTATTTTGACCTGTGAGACTTAAACCAACATTAGCAGAGGTGAGAAAACCTATTACCCATACTGTGTCCTGCCTCACAGTGAACCTTTTATCAAGATATACCTGCATGGATGTGAGAAAATATGAAGGTTTTACAAAGCTAACCTTACTGTAGAAAGGGTAAGATTGCACACTTTGTTCCCACTTGCTGATAAAAGAATCCAGTTCTGTGTACCATCTTTTAGATGCTCTCAGTAATATTATGGAATTTAAACAAAAATACTTTGAAATATCATTGAGCAAAGCTCAGCAAACACGTTTAATTGGATACATTTTGAGAGGTTAATGGCTTCATTTGGTACATGAATGGGCAGTAATGCGATCTATATATGCTGTGTCAGGCATTTTGAACCATAATTTGAAGTCTAGCAGAACATATTTATTTCCTTTGGAACAGAGTTGCCTGGAGTTATGCACATCTTACCACTGATCCACATATAAGGAATGACTCACAACCTGGAAATGTAATTCGAGGAATCTTTCATTTAATGTGCATTACATCTTTCTTCAATCACGCACATTGGGAGATGTCTGCCCAATACAGCCCCACGCCTAACTTTCAATTGTGATTTCACTGGGATGTTTAATTTTGACTTGGTATAGGGACTGATTTCGCGTTTGGTAGGCGGTGCTCCTTCACAAATGTGACGAATGTCGATCCACCTTGTACAAGTGAATTAATGTTCTTGTAATAAGACAGACGTGATATCTGTCACTAAGGGAGTCATCTTTGCAGGCCTAGGTCTGCCTACTATTCTACCATATCTAATGTTTTCCAGTGAGTAGACGCTTTTTTCGCTCAACTAGTTTCTGCTTTCATGGAGTATGTTTCTCTAAAAAAAAAAAAGAAAAGAAGAGAAAGCGGGCAATAGGCTGTGGCGCATACAGTGACTTTTCATTCTGTAAAGACAGAACTACAAAGCAGAGTTGGTTGTGACCTCAAACACTAACATTAAATGTTACTGACGGTTTGCAGTTTTCTCCCTTCTCGTGACATACATTTTTGCACTTTTACTGTATAGGACTTACATGGAGAATATGGCATTTTTCTAATAGCAAATAGCACACAAAATTGTAGACAAGATAGGGGAAAGCCCACCCTAAAAAGAATTGGTTTCTGATACCAGGGTCATTAGTGGGTGCCCTATTGAATGCAGAGTCAGCGGGGGTCTACAATTGGCAAGACATAGCTTTGGGGTATGGGGGTGTTTGGGGGTGTGACACCCAGGGCTGGACTGGCCGTAGCAAGCACCGGGTGTTTCCCGGAGGGGTGGGGGCCGGTTTTGAAATAGTGGGAGTTGTTTTTGGTACAGGGGGCCGGTTTTGCAGCAGTGCTGCTATATCAGCCCTCGTACCAAAAGCCCCAGTGCTTCCCACCAGCACTGCAGTAATATAATCTGATGCACTAAGGAAAAACGCTTCCTCATATTAAAGAAATACATTGTTTTGAACTTTGAAGAGACTGTGTCATATTTTTACATTATATTTGCTGCAAGATATACATGCCAAACGTTTTCATCCCTGGGCTATGGCTCAAATCACCTTATTAATTAGGTGGTGTGCCCACCTCTATTTCAATCCCGGTTTAGTACATGGGGCCTTCAGTCACTTGCCAACATGATTTGTAAAAGGGGTGGATTGGAAACAAGACGCCTTGCATACATGCACCGATTTGACAACTGTACTATCAAGGTTTCTCCTAGCAGAGATGAAGAAGACTGTGTGCAATGAAAATACATTTTAAGTAAGTGAATCCAAGGCAGGGACTCGAGGTATTGTGTTGTAAGTGAACATAGTCAAGAGTTCCCAGGGAGAACTTCCAGGCCCAGGTGGGACGGGAAGGTGCGCAGCTTCAGGGTGGTGTTTGGGGTGTGACACCACCCAAATGCATTCTTTGTTGGTATTTGGGTCAGGAGGCTCTGATTCTGGTATTCTATGTCTGTGTCAGATTTTCTCATCATTCTCATTACACTAAGAGCTTTTAACATGTTAATGTTTTGGAGCAAAAATGTGAATATATATAGTTACTGAAATAGTAAATCCGGACCCATAGAAGTACTCTTTGAATGGGTGCAAATGCCCTACTTTTTGGAATTCACAAACATTGGCAGGAGTAGGCTTGGAAAGCTGTGGCAGTCTCAGATTTATTTATTCGTGTACTTTCCTCTGTGCGGCTGTATTCCACAGTTTACTACTCCCCACCCCGCCCCTCCCCCACCCCACATCAGCGCATTCTTCATTTCTTTAGCCATACAGCTAAATGGCAGAGGAACGTCGACCCACTGGCTCAGAGCCTGCAGCTGAAAAATGAAACAATGTTTTATCATTGTTTTATTTTTCACCTGCTGGCTGATCCAGGGTGTATAGGGAGGGTTGGGGCCAGGCCATTAGAGGGAGGAGTGGAGTGCACTTCTAAGTGTGCATGCCTGTTTGACTGGCCGTATTAGGCCGACCAAACAGACGTGCGCAGTTAGGTTTCTCCAATCCAGCTCTATTGCACAGCCAGGTTGCAGTAGCGGCCCGTGGTGGGAGTGCTGCCGGGCGCTGATGTGGGTTGAGGGAGGGGCAGGGTGGGGTGTAGTAAACTGTGGAATACAGCCGCACAGAGGTAAGTACACAAATAAATAAATAAAACGAATTTCCTTGCTCACGCTGCATCGCCAAATGCGATGCAGCGCGCGCAACAAAATATGTTTTTATTTGTTTATGTACTTACCTCTGTGTGGCCGGATTCGGCAGTTTTTCTACCCCCCACCCTGCCCCTCCCCCACCCCACATCAGCGCCCGGCAGCACTCCCACCACGGGCCGCTACTGCCAGGTTGGAGAAACAGTACAGACTCCCTGTGCCTGAGCAAGTGTTAGGCGAGCCCGCTCAGGCCAATCTCCGCGCTGCTCTTATAGCATGAGAGCAGCGCAGGGATTGCACATGGAGTCTCTGATGCTGTGCCAGCGTCTGCTCGGACCAGGAAAAAGAGGAACACTGAGGCTCGAGGAGCAAGGCGGCCAGCAGCTTCAGGTAAGTCATTTTTAAACGTATTATCCCCCTTAGCGCTCCCCCTCTCTAGCTCCCCCACACCTCTTCCACCCGCCTCACCACTTCTTGTTTGTGTCGGCGGCCAATGTAGCCATGCACTCATAAGACTGAGAAAGGTGAGATGATTTTATATAAAAGAAGCAAACAGATTAAAATTGTCTTTTGATGAAATTAATAAAATTCTGAGGAAACCTCTGGATTTACACTCTTTATGATTGCATACATATTTGTGTAGTGCGTGTCTGTGACTGCAATGTGTTAAAAGTGTTTGTGTGAATGTGGAGTATATATGGCGAATATGCGTTTTGTTATTGTTTGTGTATGTAGAAGTATACACAGATTTTGCCGAGAACGTATAAAGAACACCTTTAAAGATGATAACATTGCGAATTATAGAACCAGTAGTATTTCTCAAACATTTTTCCTACAACAATTAAAGAAAAAAACTTGCTGCTTGTAATAAAACATTTGTGTAAACAACTACATCACCCACTTTTAATTACTGAACTAAAAGGGCTTTCTTCAATGACATAGTTCATGTCTGGAATATATAGTTGCAATTTACAGCTGGGCCCGAATGGAATGTTAGATACATTTTGTAAAGTAAGAATGAAATAAGAATGACGTGTGCATGTCGTTGGACGGAAACCCTCGAATATTTACTCAGTATAATAAAAAAGGGGTTTAGAGTTTCCTTATTTATTGGCAGCACTGTGCAAACAGCAATGATCTTAAAAAGTAATAAAAGTAAGCAGATGGGAGCACGGAGAAGCCAAATTAAAAGTCACAATAGGAAATAAGGGAAAGGTATTAGTAGACAGAGGCAGAAAATGAGGCAGAGTTAGTTAAAGTGAAAGCCAGGGAGATAAAAGCAGGAAACAGAAGGAGATAGAAAAGTTGAGACCAAAGGAAGAGACACAAGGTAAGGACTAGGAAGAGCTATTCATTTTCATTCAGATACCCGATGCTTCACTAACGTGTGAAAACTGCACCATAGGCTAGTTAATGAGTTAACTAGTCTATGGGTCTATGAGTGCACTGTTTATTCAATCACCACTTCCTTGAGAAATGTCGACAAAACCATGTGCATCGTAGGCAAAGGAATTTGGTGTCCACCGGGAAATACTCTGTCTGCTTATTGTCACTGTCAGTGAGAGTCTTCAAGTGTGATTTAAAGCCTGATGTAGAGGCAGACAGGTTACTACTTCACAAGTAAGGTGGATTTCCCGTCTGCTGTATTACAAGAGCATTACATGCTATGGAATAAGGGGGACGGGACATCCGTCACGTTTGTACTCTAAATCAGGCCCTGAGTCATCTCCCAACCCACGCACAGAGGTGGGGATTATCACTGCTGACTGAAGGATGGTTTACATCAAACAACTGAAGCAAATGTCATGAACTGCTCACATCCTCACTCCTTCCGAAAGCAACCTTACTCTATGTTTAACATGTATATAAGTGGCAGGATAAATAAAAACATCTGTTATCATACATAACTCCTTATCTACAATTGCTTCACTATTGAATTACAAAATTAATTAATTCAATAATTTAAATCACAGGAACACTTGAAAGTCTGATTTATTAACCCCTTGGGCGCGGCCGGAATTTATCCAGGGTGGGGCAAAATTCCATGCGTGCCAGATCAGACGGCTCCCGGCCATCCGACACACACGCCCACTGCGGCATCTGACGGTCGGAGGCCGTCCAACACATGCAAGGGGTTAAATTTAACTTTAATCTATATATATTACCTTCCTTATGCATATACACCTTCCATGTACTTATGATATACCTTCCATGTACTTTATATGTATTACTTGGCTTCTAATTCAGCATATCCAATGCACTACCCTATATCTCACTCTATATGTCTCGTAATATATCTTCTACCTCCACTCTGACTCATCTCAAACCTCATTGCAATACTCTCTCCAATGCACTACCCTATTTCTCACCCTATAGCGTTCTCAATATATCCTCTGTTGCAGGGTTTCTGTACTCACACAGAACTGTGCACAGAGGAGTGGAACCTCGGCAAATTAGGATGTCCCAAAACTTACCTTAGCAACCAACTCACCCCTTACCGAGCTAGCTACAGTGTCTCATTGGACATATCAAACACCCAATGTTTAGACAAACCAGAACATGAACTTACAGTACCTCAGGGTACGTGGGACTCATGAACACTCTTTCGTTATATTATCATTACAAACCAGAACATGGAGTAAAGAAGACACATGTGCATTTGAAAGGTTTATTTACTAATGCCGTCTTCTCAGGCGCAGTATCTTTGATAATACAAGTATACTTATTATCAGTAGCAAAATTATCAGCATAGTTACTAAGACATAAAAAGCGAATGGTGACAGCATGTTAACATGCTGTAATGAATAAGAGTTAACAACACTTATATCTCACCCTCCCTAACACATATATTATATTATTATCTAAGAAGGTCTCTTTGGGTTGTTTTAGGGCGGGCCCATACCTTAGTGTCCTAGCATGAAGGAATCACATCAGCATACACCAGCTCTCTCTGCATGTGCACCGCATCAAGTGTGTTAACAATTCTCGTGCAAAGCAATATCAATCCCGCCTCAAGCCCAAGTTGGCAAAGGCTGCACTTGTGTTATGACTATGAAGGCGTGGAGATCAGACCTCATAACAATTCCATATCGTGTTGCTCCTGAAACTTCAGCACTCTCCGTGCAGACATGTTTTATTAAACAAAGCAGATATCAGAGCAATAACATATTATTCTCACATTCACCACGGCAAACTACTAGGTTGAAAGCTAAGTCAACAAATAAGGGTCGTGTGCAGAAGTTGCAAGAAAGGAAAAATGGCGTTTAAATCTCAAACGTACCTATGCTAACTTAACACGATATAGGGATATATAGGAGCTATACAACACCCCCCCATGATCCGATAACGGACTAAATAAGGTAACAGAAGTGCCATCACATGAGAGCAGAATCCATTTATAAACGAGCATGAATAAAGATTCAAATATAAAAATTAATGCTAAAAAAAATAGCCCACAAATATACTGTGGCTCAAGCCAATAGGCAAGCAAAAAATAAACTGTCTTGACCAAAAGTCAATAAAATCAAGGAAATGCTATCAATCAGCATGGCAATTTGAGGCAGTGTCTAAGATAAGACCGTATATGAAAAGTAAGCTGCAACAGCCTCCAGGAGAAAGTCACTGTCCTCATCAGAAAACAGTTCAGCCATCCAATTTAAAAGATGAAAGGAACATACGTGATCTTCCAGCACCGGATCCTCTATAACCATCAGAGGACAGCTCGGTGGGTTCTCAAGAAAACTTAGTTCCAAGAAATTTTGCGCTGCCGACAACACATCCCAGGGACCCATTAGTCCATGTGCCACCGCCAAGGCCATAACCCTTTCGTCAGAACAAACCAACTCGTGAGCAATGATAGGACTCATCAGTTGATCAAAATCGACGTCAGAAGATGCTGGTCCGCAGAGACACAAATCAATGGCCCAAAGGAAATCACAGGTCAGACAGCGAAATACAGGCTGGACACAGGTGAAATAGGAGAACCGAAAAGATAATCCAAACGCCGTGCTTAGAGTCGCTAACGGCAGTGTGCCATAGTAATCAAGCATGCGGTTGCGAAACCGCGTCAGTAGTAGCTGTGCGTGGTCTTGCACAGGAAGGGCATCAATATTTAAAGAGGCAGAAAACCACCAATGCGCCAGCCGCTAATGCAAGCAAAAACGGGAACCCTCCAAACAAGGATGAAAAAATAGAATGGAAGAAAGCAGGGATGACTCCAAAAATCTTCTCAAAGGAAGTCACGAGACCACCGCTAACAACTTTAAAAAAATGTGCTAGGCCCGTTGTGGAGGATGCGTTAAAGATTGAACGGACCATGGCTCCGAAATGCAAGGGCAAATCAGTGTTTAAAAGAGCCTGAACCTCCGTGCGGGTGTTAGCAATGTGAAGCACGAAAGTTTCACGGGCCGAGCTCAAGGCCACCTCTTTCTGGGACAATAGAGCTCTTATTCTAGCCATGCCGCTGAATTCTGCTCCCAAGGTCGGTATCTGTGGCCAAATGGAAGACTCCCTATGTTCACGTGTGGGAGGATAAAGAACATTTCTGCAGCAAATAACTCGCTCACTAACTGTTACTATGAAAGCTATACCTTTAATTAAACCACAACAGTTTTCATTATTGAGCATTAAATAACTACCATTCTCTAACAATTTAAACGTGGGGATGATAGCAGGAACTGGCGTGCCCTGTAAAACGCAAGCCATATTCGGTCGGTCCTTATTACATGAACCGTGTAACTGTATGTGTCTGCACATTAAAGAATGATCTGGCGTCTCAGTACACTCATCCCCTGTTAGATAAACCTCTTGTTCATCCTTGAAACATCTGTATGTGTATGGGAGTGACCAGACCTCATGAAGAAAACCGCTACCTAAGGGTTCAAAACGACCTATTGGCACATATTTCATACAATTTGAAAACTTATATAAAGCAAAAGGCAGCGTTATTAAACCGTGGATAAGCCACGTAGCAGCAGTGGTCTCTGCCACAGAAAAAGGTAAAGATTCCAATCTTTCAATATGGAGCATAGAAAAGGAAGCATCACGCATTGAAAGCAAGCGTTGTTTGTCAGTCAAATTAAATGGTGCAAATAAAGAGGAAACGTTCATGTATCCCCAGGGAACTTTACCCATTTTTAGAGTCTGTAGTGTCCATGCAAACTGCATGATTGAACGTAATTGATTTTGACCATGGTATAATACAGACACTTCATCATGCACAATATCAACAACAGACGACACAATATTATCTAATGTGTAAATTCTAGAGGAAAGCACATTAATGCTATTGTCAACCACTGCAAGCACTTTCTCAAGATTTGCCTGATCAATAGCCCTAAGGCGTGAAGCAGCCTCAATCTGTGAGAGTTTCCAAATTTCATTATAAACACCATATAACCACCTTTTAGACCTGCCACTAGCTGGGCCCTTAATGAAATCATTCAAATCCACGTCTGCATTCAGTTTGGAAAGGTGATACTTAACCGCAGGTAAAGTTGAATGTTTCAACCAAGCTTGACACAACTTGCCAACTGAGTAAGAGGTGACAGTATGACTCAAATCAAAACGGGGATCAGATCTAACAGTCTTAAAACCGTCAGTTATATTTAAAAATCTCTTTTGGCAAGAATCAGCACCACGGTGCCAAAGCAGCCAACCCTTGGGATTCATACTGGAAATGTTAAAGGAGGAATTCAGAAGCAGAGCCTGTATATCTCTAATGGACAATTTAGTAAAATTACTCCAATTCTCATATTCCTCCAACTCCGGGAAAGACGGGGTGTTTAACCTTTTAGATGTAGCCAATCCAAAGCACGTGGTCTGGGAAATGGTTTCATTTAAAAACCACATATGATTTGGGATGAGACATGCACGGTGCAAAGCCTCAGTGCCTTGTACCTGCCAGGCCCTTGAGCCCCAAACTGATTTAAGGTCTATGGTATCCTTCCATAACTCATACCCTCCAGTAACTAATTGATCCAGGAAGGCCTTTGAATATAACAATTTTGTATTTGTAAGTCGAACCTTGGACAGTGGCTGTTTGTGAAATTTAAAATAAAAGGACTCGGGATTGGACTGATTAAAGTCAGTGAAATAAGTATACTTTTTAAGAAACGTTTCTGAACTCCCTTGTGCTGGTGCTGGGCAATGTTCCCACTGAGTAAAATTAACCGCATCCCTTCGGGAAGATGTCTTGTGTAAGAAGTGATTGCCATAATGTTGGTAACAGAACAATTCACCATAATTAGCAGATTCTAAATATAAATCCTCAGCATCAAAAGCAGCATAATATTTCAAATCAGAAAACAAACTTTCCACAGCATTAACATCCCAATCATCAGAACGAATGTTTTGTTTCACCACATCCCCCATATTAACTCTTAGTACATTAGGGACATTAACGACTTCCGTTGGACCATGAATCTGAAAACGAACTGCATCCCACGCGATTCCATCCAGAACAGGCCACGCTGTGATGTTAACCAAAGTCAAGTCTCTTTTTAATCTGTGTGTAGAATGTGAAGAGGAAAGTGGGGCCAAAGTTCCATTCAAATGAGTAATGCAAGTTCTCTCCTCGACATAGTGTCCATTCATAATCCGAAAAAAATAAAACACAAAACCAATTGACATAAAAAGGTAAACTGAAAAAAGGACCAGCCAAATGTATATCCAAGGAGGTATCAAAAAATGTTTTTTAAACAGGCTAGCATATACTGCAATTTTAGAGGGTTTTTTCGAGGCAAGGGAAGCAGAGTCAAATGAAAATCTGGATTCCGTGGCTAAACGAGCTTGCATGTCAGGCATGGACAAATCAGTGGGGTATGTATAGTCTGTCTCATCAAGGTTAGTTCCTGGTAAATTATTCAATAATGGACTGGAAACAGCAGGTAATTCGATGACCACCTCAGGTTCATTATTAGAAGCAGTGGGCATAATTGAATTTCTCACAATGGAAGGACAGGAAACAGCCGGTGTCATGCTAAGAAGAATCGGCCACTCTGTGTATCTTGACATTGTCAATAGCAATAAACCTGTTTTCCTTACGACCTGGAAGTGGTGGTAAAATGACTGTTCTTGTGCCCTTCACTCCAAGCACTGGGACCGGAGCTCGATAGGAGGGACCAAACTCTTTCTTGTTGTCGATCTTCTCTCGAACCAGTTCTCCAACTTGGGGTAGCCAGCCAACTACCGGGATCTGCAACGCATCATCCGATGTGGAGGGCAAATGTTCCTTTGCAAGAGTGTCTCTCGTCTTTTGTAGATTCTGTAAAACATTGCAATGTTCATCTGCGTCAAAGGAAGTGGCGCGAACCACCGAGTCTAGACCGTCAAGGTCAGGGACGAACATCTTGATGCCAAAGAGCATTTCGTATGGGGTCCGCCCACCCAGAGACCTTCTAGGGAGATTATTAAGAGCACGCTGCACGCCATAGAGGTGAGCCAGCCAATTTCTGCCAGTGCCTAGAACCCTGGCTGTCAAAGATTGCTTTAAATCACGGTTCATTCGTTCAACTACACTATTACCCTCGGGTCTGTAGGGTGACGAAAACTTGACTTGGACCCCCATCGAAGTCATGGCATCCTTATACGCCTTAGAGGCGAAAGCCGGACCCTGATCCGAATGGAAGGTACCACAGGCAAAAATCCCTATAAAGATACGCAAATCTCTGATGACAGTCCGGGAATCAGCGCTGCGATGTGGCCATAACCACACAAAGCGTGTGCATGAGTCAACTGCTACTAAGATGTATTTATACGCAGTATCAGATGAAAATGGACCGCAGTGATCTAAATAAACACAGCCTAGTGGTTTATTAGAAATGTACAACTGAGTCTGAGGCGGACGCGTAGCAGTTGAAGGTTTAATCTGCTGGCATATGTCACAAAGAAGGACATAATCACGCGTCTGTTTGTACAGTCCCCGCCACCAGAAACGATGTTGTAGTTGCGTTACAGTGGCTGAGACGCCCGCATGCGCAGACGCCACACCTTCATGAGCCGCTGTAATCAAGTCTGTTCTGCGATCCGAGTTGGGAATCAGCCGTTCCCCAACATCAGGAATTGTCACAAAAGGAACCTTTTCGGGACTTAAGTGGTATTTATACTTCGAAGGGAACCCCGAAGGATGTTTACTTCCCTTCTCAGAGGCAGCAATCGCTGCCAAGATGTCGCTATCAATCTTGGTTTTAGACCTAGTAACTGCTGCAACTAAGTATGTAGATACTGCTGATTTCGCTGCTTCATCAGCAAGCGAGTTGCCAACAGCGTGAACTCCCACGCGCTGATGACCGAGAGTATGAATCACATAAACGAGTGGCAACATAGCCTTAAGCTCTGCCACTCGAACCCAGATCATTTTATGTTTTATTGTGCCACCCTTGGAATCATGAAAATCATTTTGAATCCAAAAGAACAAGTTTTCATTGTAAGACTGGACACAGTAGTAAGAATCACTTACAATTAGAGTAGTAACACTTGGATCTGCGTACTCCAAAGCTAGTAAGAGAGCACGAAGCTCTGCCAATTGTGCAGTGCAATCGCCCAGGGGCAACGTGTGTACCTCCCTGGAAATGAACTCATCATTCAACATAGCACCGACCACAATGGCGCATGCGGAAACGTAGGCATGTTTAGAGCCATGCGCAACCTGCGCCGATCCATCAGTGTAAATGATGCAATGGAAGTCCTCCAAAGGTCGCATCGCCAGAGGAGCAGGGTGAACGAATTCATACTGCAAGAACTCCTGCGACCGTAAGGAAGCGTCAAAAATAAACATGACATCCGAGGATGACAATGACGCAGCCCACTGAATCCACCGAGGGTGCAAAGCTTTTGAATTTGGTACACTGGCTTTCGTGACTGCCTCCAAATGAGGACAGGGTGTTACCACTAGCATGCGTTTCCCCTGTGACAGAGCTCGTTCCTTCAGAATAGCCATCTGTACTGCAGTTAAAACCTTTTCTATGGTGGGAAAGCGCATCTCAGCCGAGGTGTACAAGTGTGACTTGTAAGCAATAGGTACTGTGTCACCTTCATTAAAAGTGAGGTAAGTGAAACCCACCGTCCCAGGAATTATTCTTATGACCAGGTTGGTGTGGTTATCACGAGTCAGTAAATATTTAGAAGCGAGCAGATCAGCCTGCAAGGATTGCAAAATGGCTGAATGCTCAGGCAGCCAGCATGATTTTGAGAAAGTTGGTTGTATCAAAGCATACAAAGGCTTGATACGCTGGGCATATTCCGGAATGTATGTTCTGCCGAAATTCAAAAAGCCCAGTAAGGATTGTAATTTTTTCAGAGTTGTTGGTGCGCGCAATTGTGCGCACTTCTCCAAGAAGTGAGGAGCCAAACCTCTACCTTCATTGTTGAGCTCATAGCCCAAAAACAACACTGTGTGTTCAGCAATGTGCGATTTTGCAAAGTTGAATTTGTAACCCATGTCTGCGAAGTTGCAAACAAGAGAATTCACACGACACAGATGCTCCCAAATATCGTCGTCTGTGAGATATATGTCATCCACATACGAAAAAGCATCAGGGTCGAGTGCCTCCAGAATAGAGACAATTCGAGCGGTAAATACACCAGGACTATTCTTGTAGCCCATCGGAAGACGCCGGAATTGCTTTTGGACTCCAGCGCTTGTAAAACTGGTCCATTGGGAGCTAAAGCTGTCCAATCTGTGGGCATAAAAACCATTGGATATGTCAAGCGTTGTCTTGAAACGCTTACGCACGAGACTATCCACTAGGGCAGAGCCGTGGGTATTCTGTACTGCACAGTTACGGCAATGCGAGTTCAAATGCCGGTAATCCAAAACCAAACGATATGATCCGTCAGGTTTATTCACAGTAAAAAGGGGATTATTCATCGGTGACACACACGTTTCAATAACTCCCTGATATTCCAATTGTTCAAGGATTTCCGCGACGGAAGATTTTGCTTCACGCCGAATGGGATATTGAGGTTGAGGCTGCGGCTGAGAACGCAACGGAATTTCGTGGCAAGGCGACAATTTATCCCAACCACATTGGTTACGGTACAGAGCCGGCGCGAGAGCCCGAGCCCACTCTTCTGCAAAATGCTGCGCATGCTCTTTCGAGACAGTGTTCGCGAAACTGGGTAGGATTACCTCCTCCCCTCGCGGCGCCGCGAGCACAAAAGGTGGGGGCCAGTCAGCCTCCGAAAGTAAAATATCATATGTAGAAGACAGATTCTCCCAAAATACACCTTTAACGGTACGCTGTATGTCACCTTCAATTAACAGGACAATTTCATATAGTCTTTCAGGGGGAGCAAGTCTCGTATCCGCTGTTTCTATCACAACGTAGACATCAGTCGCTGTCACCCTCAGTAGTGGACGCAGCGCCTCTCTGACTATGGTTATCTCCGCCGCGCTGTCCAGCAAGGTCAGAGCCCACGTCAGATTCCGAAGCCGCGTTCTCACTATCTGTGGCATATCGATGCGCTGTTAAGGCTGCGACTTTCTTTTTCGCAAACTGCGGACGCCTAGGCGTAGAATCCTCCTGCTTCACCGCGCCGTCCGTCTGGCGGGACTGGCCACGTCCTTGTTGGCCACCACGTCCACGTCCACCCCCTCCTCCTCCACCGGTCTTCGGGGCCGATGTGTCCTGAAAGGAACGAGGAGAGCGTTGATCAGAACCCTGAAAACGATCAGGCGATTTAATCATCGCGCGATCGCGCAAATCATAAACTTTTTCGGGTGGCGCAGGAGCTTGTATAGCAGGAAAAGTAACCTGAGTCTGCGTTGTCTGCTTCCCCTGTGTCTGTTTTTTAGGCCAATTTTGTTTCTTGGACTTGGGCTGGGCATCTGTCACAGCAGATTGTCCCTGTGGTCGTTTTATCTGTTTCACTGGAAAATATTTCAGACCTCTACTTGTGCGGCCAATCGTTTTATAAGCGGCCACCACAATTTTTGCTAACTGGCGGGGTTTGTCGGCATCGGGCAGAGCAGCCAAAGCATTCGACACCTGAAAGTTAACTGCATCTCCTTTAACATTGGAGAGAATGAGATCACTTACAATCTCAAAAGAACCACACAGGCGCATACCCAATTCAACCGCTGCCTCTGGACCGTGATCATTCTGAACACGTCTAACGATTTCAGGCAGGGCAGTCATAGACGGGGTGCCGAAGCACCTTGTATAAACTGCCGCAAATGTTTTTTCCCAGCTGTCACAGTCAGCAAGTTCAGGAGTAATATCCTTCGGTAGAGTAATCGTCAACATTCTATGTTTATCAGCAGGAGTAGAATTCGGAAAAACCGCCTCCAGTTGATCAAACTTCTCTGCTAGCCAGAATGGGAAGTCATCGTTGTCAACCGGACGCGCACCAAAAACCGAATTTACCATCACTGGATTGAGACGCATTCCGCCTCGTTCCAGGGGAGCGGCCGCACCCCCCTGGGGACCACCAGGAAGATGTCGACCGATGTATTGCACTAAAGCACGAATCACGGAAATGGAAACTACATGCAGCCTGCGAATTTCTGCCAGGGTGCAAGCCCCGTGATTCGGGTGCGGGGTAAAGCCACCCAACGCAGGCCAATTAGTACCTGGAATTGAGAGTGGGCCTAACCTCGCAGGGGACATAGAGTGGGGGAGGGCGCCATCAAACCAAACTCGATGCTGCCAATGATCAATAGGTATTTCCAATGCCCTGTACGGCGTATATTCAGCCGGGACATCCGAGGCGGTGTAGGAGTGGAACAAACCAGAATTAGCGTCCACAGCCGGAAACGTAACCCAAGAGTAAAACAACTCGTAAGGAAACGCCGGATCTGCACATACCACGAAAATCACAGCCATCCCATCAACTGGGACTTGGTACGTCTGAAGATGGTTGCGTACCGCTACGCGACTATGCTGCGCAATAGCCACCGCTGCCGCCGTTACAGAATTGGAAATAAGAAAACACAAAGAATACTTTGTAGCACAACTGGGTAGTAATTCAAAGAAACCGTTTAAGAAAGAATCAAGCTTGAATAAAGACCTATTTCAAAAAATAGGTAGGTTTCACCGACACCCCGTTTTCCGGAAACGGACGTGAAGGGGTTAAGGCATGAACGATAAACTACTCGAGTGTCATGATATAAGACCACCGAAACCGTTGGGCGCCATGTTGCAGGGTTTCTGTACTCACACAGAACTGTGCACAGAGGAGTGGAACCTCGGCAAATTAGGATGTCCCAAAACTTACCTTAGCAACCAACTCACCCCTTACCGAGCTAGCTACAGTGTCTCATTGGACATATCAAACACCCAATGTTTAGACAAACCAGAACATGAACTTACAGTACCTCAGGGTACGTGGGACTCATGAACACTCTTTCGTTATATTATCATTACAAACCAGAACATGGAGTAAAGAAGACACATGTGCATTTGAAAGGTTTATTTACTAATGCCGTCTTCTCAGGCGCAGTATCTTTGATAATACAAGTATACTTATTATCAGTAGCAAAATTATCAGCATAGTTACTAAGACATAAAAAGCGAATGGTGACAGCATGTTAACATGCTGTAATGAATAAGAGTTAACAACACTTATATCTCACCCTCCCTAACACATATATTATATTATTATCTAAGAAGGTCTCTTTGGGTTGTTTTAGGGCGGGCCCATACCTTAGTGTCCTAGCATGAAGGAATCACATCAGCATACACCAGCTCTCTCTGCATGTGCACCGCATCAAGTGTGTTAACAATTCTCGTGCAAAGCAATATCAATCCCGCCTCAAGCCCAAGTTGGCAAAGGCTGCACTTGTGTTATGACTATGAAGGCGTGGAGATCAGACCTCATAACAATTCCATATCGTGTTGCTCCTGAAACTTCAGCACTCTCCGTGCAGACATGTTTTATTAAACAAAGCAGATATCAGAGCAATAACATATTATTCTCACATTCACCACGGCAAACTACTAGGTTGAAAGCTAAGTCAACAAATAAGGGTCGTGTGCAGAAGTTGCAAGAAAGGAAAAATGGCGTTTAAATCTCAAACGTACCTATGCTAACTTAACACGATATAGGGATATATAGGAGCTATACAACACCTCTACCTCCACTCTCCCAATCATCTCAAACCCCATTCTACTACTATGATCCCTAAAATAACCCTTTCTAGACTATTCCTTCCTCTAATGCTCCTTGCATCATTTCATACTTCGTTTACTATTCAGATCTCCCAAAACAAGCCTTACTAAACCCTTCCCTCTAAATCTTCCCCCTCCCCTTTACTCATCCCAAATCTCTTCCTACTGCTGTGAACTCCCCCCCAAAACTTTCTAGACCCTTCCTTTTTCTATCTCTCCACCATTCCTTTTACAATCCAAATGACGGACTAACATGTCCAACACTCAAATTAAATAAATTTCATATTTCCCTACACTAATTCACATTAATCCTTTTCTGGTTACGGAGTAGTGCGCTACTCGCCGAAAAGCACTTCAAAACCTCACCAGGGGTAGCTAGCACTATATAAATGCAAACCTTTTCCTCTTCTATCCCTCCACTCACCTTCTCAATCCAAATAACAGACTAACATATCAACAGCTCAAATTAATCTCATTTTTCACTATATTAATTCACCACTATATCCTTTTTGGGTTCTGGAGTAGCGTGCTACTTGCCAAGAAAGTGCTTTGATGCCTCGTCGGGGGTAGTAAGCCTACATAAATGCAATTACAATAACAATAACCTGACAAATAGATGATCGAGAGCACCCAGCTAATGGAGGAGGCCAGTTAAAACATCTGCGAGAAACTAGCCGACCACCCAGAGCAGACAAATGTGTATTATCTAAGCAATAATTATCACAACACTCTATCCCTATTTTCATGTGAATACCATCCCCTGCACCGTCAGGAATTCCAAAACACAAAAAATTCAAACTTGAGTTAGCAAATAACTGAGCACACAAAAGCAGGTACTTTGCTACTAAGCACTCAGTTGGAGAAAATACTCTAGGGTCCTGAATATGAACCTTGGGTTCAAATCCGATCCCTGTGCAAACAGGATTTTGAGGAACGAGAATTCCGAGTTGATATCTCATAAACACTCCCTATGTTTTCTCGACCAAAATGTAAGGGTAAGGAGAACTCAGTGTGAGTGTAGTGTATGTGGTTTATATCTCTTGTATTAGTAGGTCATTTTTCAAACTCTTCTTTAAAGGACGACGGCCCACTCCCACCCATTGGGTTTCATGTTTCTTCAAATCACCTCTCCTCACACGGGTTTGTAGGTGTGCCAGTATTGGGAACAATTCTTCTTATAGGGCATCGCTTTCTGTCAGAGTGATCACCTACGGGATAGCACAGGGAGTCATTAAAAGTAAAATGTCTACAAGTCCCATGATACCTAGTACGTAGACCGCAACGTCATTATGACGTTGACCTCTTTTTTCAACGTATAAAAATAAGGTGCTCGGCTCTATAAGTATTTCCACAGGAATATCAGCTAAACAGAGATGGTAGGACAGCTTATAAAATGAGAAGAGTGAAACAAAAATTATACCTTCATCTTTTTTCTTTAATTAAAACAACACTCCGAGGAGGGTGGTAGTAGTGGGGCTTAACACACACTCCTACAATGGCATACCATTATAGAAATATTGAGGTGGATGCGATGGAGGAATAATGTTTCTGTTGGCATTGAGTCCTGTTATGACATCACATTCAATAAAGGATAGGGATACTATTTACCTAAAAGACATTAATACAGAGAATACAAATTAATACGTCTTTTAGATAATACTACTAAGCTTGATAGTAGGAACATTCCATAGCAAGTATGTACACAAAACTTCTTTTTAAACATGGATCAGTTGACAACATGATAAAAAAAAGCATTATTTACAGACTTGGTAGTTACCCGACTCCTATGTTTAGAACAACACCAACCATAGATACGGTTCGTGCACACCATTAGCTCCTTGAGAGTGATATTGGAGCACGTTTGGCTTCACTTGCTACGTGATCCGTTTTCTCACTATGGGTAATTGACAGGGAGTTTGGAAGAAATGGAGGGTTGGTATCTCACCAAGGGTAATGCGTTTACAGGTTCCAAAAAGTACATGTGCTGATGGTTACTACAGTATATGTGTCTTGTTGCTACCTCTACATGTTTTGTTTAGGTGATAGAATGTCCACCCACTCTTGGATTTACTGAGAACAATATTTCTACTTTTTTCATAATTCCAGAGCTTTACAACAACTTTATTAGGGTCACAATTAGGTGGCAGGAGACTGATATGATCCTGAAAAGAGACCTTTGATGCTTATATAGGGCACAAACAGGGTTGAATTATTCCCCTGCACTTGGTATTAATCTTACACACTCGTAACACAAAGAGAATTGTCAACCAGTACGTAGTTTTATCTTTTTTCACTTGCATCCGCTGTGGTTTCTTTTGGACACTTCACTGGGGATGAACGTGCATTTGCTGTGGCGTAATTATGTAAAATTACATCAAATTAAATCATGATTAGGTGGAACTGTGCAAGGAGCATAGCCCAGTATTTAGCGCTATTTTCTTAACAAAAAATGCACCCTCGCGTCCAAAATGGCACAAGGATGCATTATGGGTTAAGAAAATAGCGTTAAATGCTACAGAACATAAACATCGGCAGCCGCTTGAGCTCGCTAAGTTGTTTGCTATTATTGAGCTCCTGCGGTAGGATTTTTGCGCCAAATGATTCATATCTCAACAAACAGACTAAATCACATAGGGGCATATTACCAACGTTAAGCGATATTTATCGCTAACGATGCTTAGCAACGAATTTGTTAACGCTAAGCATCGTCAGAAATTATCGCAGATAAACCTTGCTATTATCAAGGTTTATCGCAAATGCGATAAAAAACGGCCACAATGCATGAATATCGCTGAAAAGTCAGCGATATTCATGCATTACCGAGCTAATGCTCTTAGCCATGTTATCCACCTCCCATTGGATAACATGGCTAAGAACTGCTCAGGGAAGGTGTTAGTTTTTGGAGATATTCGCGCTTAGCGCGAATATCTCCAAAAGTTGGTAATAGGAGATAGCGATGTTAGCGACTGTTTCCAGTCGCTAACATCTTGGCACGCCCACTTTGCATGTCATTAGTGATAAATATCACTGACATGCAAAGTGGGGCCCAAGATGGTCTCTATCTCCTACTAGCTGTCGCTAACTGGTGTTAGCGACAGCTAGGTAATAGGGAGATAATTTTATCTCCGCTTTCTTGGCTTTTAAAGCCAAAAAAGCGGAGATAAACCCCCTTGATAATATGCCCCATATTTCTTTATACATTTGCATCAAAAGAGTAATGCGAGATTATCAAAATGACTCAGATGATAATTAAAACTTCACCCATTCCTACACCTCACAATTAGAAGACAAGCACAGTGTCATCTTGAAGAAGGGTTGTGGCCCACACAGGTATACAGCTTTTGGCCATTTTGAGGGGAGGCCCTATGATGAAGCAAGCCACTCAATGGTCGAGTGGGGGTGTTAATCTTTTGAACAAAAGTTTTTGAATGGTGATGCACCGAAGACAGAACCCAAATACTCTATATTTATGCTGAATTCTCCTTACCCTAGCCTAGAGAATTTATTGTATGAACCACTTGATATACCTTATTTCCAATTGAGATACTTTGAACCAGAGATATTTGCTCCACCTGTTAAATACCTCACCCGTGGTAATGTTATTTACTCTGTGTGGCAAACACCACACCCATTTCTGACTTAATAAAGCTTTGTTTAATGGACTTCAAAGTCAATACAAGGTGTTGGGATAGAAAGTCCCTTCCTCGATGTACAATTGTGATTCCCTGCTATGAGCCACTGACTGTGAGTATCTGGTTTCCTGGTTTTTGATTCAGACTCTAGCCTCACACTTATCTAATGTGTGCTCAGAGTCCTAGGCCCATCCCTTCCATGAATGAGGTCCTGGACCTGTCCTGTTACCTGGAAACGTGCACCAAGCATGATCTAATTTTATTGACAATGGACTACTCTACTTCTTGTGGGTTTAGAATGTAGAGCAGGAGTGGTAGCATACCGTGTTTTGTAAATTCCATAGCTTTGAAATATAATTTAATATGCATCACTGGAGTGCAGGCCTACTGGCCCACTTGTGTAAGCTTCCACTTCTATATGCTAACATGTGCATGCTTATACATGTAACCTGTGTGTTACATGTATTATCAATCAATCAAGCATTTATAAAGCGTGCTACATACCCGTGAAGGTCTCAAGGCGCTGGGGGGAGGGGGGTGGTGGCGGTTGGCTGCTACTGATCGAAGAGCCAGGTCTTGAGAAGTCTTCTGAAGGCCAGCAGGTCCTGGGTCTGTCGTAGGCTGACAGGGAGATCGTTCCAGGTCTTGGCGGCAAGGTAGGAGAAGGATCTGCCGCCTGATTTTCCGGATACGGGGAACTGTGGCGAGGGCGAGGGTGGCAGAGCGGAGGTTGCGGGTGGGGGTGTGGAAGCTGAGTCGGTTGTTGCGGTATGATGGTCCGGTGTTGTGTAGCGCTTTGTGTGCATGGATGAGGAGTTTGAAGGTGATCCTCTTGTTGACTGGGAGCCAGTGCAGGCCTGTCAGGTGGGGTGCGATGTGGCTGCGTCGGGGGATGTCGAGGATCAGTCGTGCAGAGGCGATCTGGATTTGTTGTAGCCGTCTCAGGAGCTTGGCTGTTGTTCCTGAGTAGAGGGCGTTTCCGTAGTCGAGTATTTTGGTGATGAGGGCTTGGGTGACGGTTTTTCTCGTGTCGGGAGGGATCCACATGAAAATCCTGCGGAGCATTCGGAGGGTGTTGAAGCAGGACGCGGAGACGGCGTTGACTTGCTTGGTCATGGAGAGGGAGGAGTCGAGGATGAAGCCCAGGTTGCGTGCGTGGTCGGTTGGTTCCGGGGGTGTGCCTAGTGATGTGGGCCACCAGGAGTCGTCCCAGGCTGAAGGGGTGGGTCCGAGGATGAGGACCTCCGTTTTGTCTGAATCAGCTTCAGTCTGCTGTCCTTCATCCAGTCGGCGATGGCCTTAATTTCTTTGTGGAGGTTGGCTTTGGCGGTGTTGGGGTCTTCGGTGAGGGGTATGATCAGCTGGGTGTCATCGGCGTAGGAGATGATATTGAGGCTGTGTTGTCGTGCGACGTGGGCGAGTGGAGCCATGTAGATATTGAACAGCGTCGGGCTGAGGGAGGATCTCTGTGGTACGCCGCAGATGATCTCGGTATTATGTGTATGAATGAGCCTGAGTAGGCATGTGGGTCACAAGATGGAGGTGAAGTTGTTTTCCCAGACAGTGTAAGTGTGTTATTAACATTTCTGAAACTTGAGGGAGGAGACCTAGACTCTGAAGTGGAAATAGAGGAGACAAGGCTCCTTTAGGAATTCAATTAGACCTTTTGCTTTTCTGTGGCATTTCCATTTGCTAGATGTTGGGGGCAAAGGGTTGGAGAGCAGTCTTGGCTGTTCAAGGTGAAATGAACTCTATAGCCTTTTGTCATTACCCCAATCACTATTCAGCATGGCAGTTGATAGCCCAGTACACAATGTTCACATTTCTTTTGTGATTCTGTTATGGCTGCTCCAGCAAGGGAGTAGCCAGAAAATGAAAGTACCCCCAACTTTGAGCCATACTTCCAATGCCATTGGGTGAGTGAAGCAAGAAAGTCCTTCCGACCTTCAATCCATCTATCTCTCCATCCTTTATGCCTTTCATGCATCTATTCATCTATACATCTCTTCATGCTTCCATCCATCCTTTATCATTCTGCCTATACACCCTTTCATCATTATTCTTTCATCCATCCTTCTATCCTTCCACTCACAGTCCCAGACATTCATCCAACCTTTTCCCATTCGTACAGTCTTTCATTACCCCAGCCATTCTTTCTTCCCCCCTCCAATTTAAAGTTGTTTTACATTTTATCCATCAATCATTTTCACCCTTACATTCATCTTTTCATGCTTTTGGCCCTTCCTTCTAGTCACAGTCTCTTTCTTCTTTTCATATGTTTTTAGTTTCACCCTTCCTTGCAACCCTCTCTCTCACACTCACAGCAGCCAGTGTAATGAGGACCCTGGGTCAAGGAATAAAGTGGACCCCCTTCTGTTATTTGAATGATAAAATACAGCAATAAACAGCGTTCAGTGGGCCTCTCAGGCCTATTGGCGCAGTGCCACTGCATCTGCTGCACAAATTGAAGCTACGTCCCTCTCCACTCTTTCTTTCTCTCACATTTTGGACCTCTTTTACTGAGATTGGCTTCGCATATGTTTTGATTTTCCCTTCCTTTATTTTTTTTAAACATTTGCCTGCATAGCTGCAGACAGAAGAGGCTTATAAACAATAACGTGTTCAAAAACCTCCCCTTAAGCTATGAAAGTGGTGGGTTAATGACACCTCTGTACTCCAGGCTGAAAGTACTCTACTGTGAGGAGCTTCACTCTACACAAGGCTATGTCTTGAAAGCAGCATAGAAAGGAAACTTTAAAGAAGAAACACTCCAAACTGTTTCTGACAGTGCAATGACTTACATATCCTGTTTGCCTTGATTGTAAAAAACTGAAAGTCCCTTATTCACTTGTTCCAGTTTCAAGTTCTCTTTGACCAAGGATTGAAGCGCTCCATAGAGCACTTAGAGGCCTGCTGTGTAACCCCAGCTTGTGTCCGCCTGACAGCCATATTCACAGAGGTAACATCACCGGAAGACTTGTCTTTTTAAAAAATATATATAATTGTATTGCTTTTTTAATGCAAGGTACATCATTTTACTATTGTCAATCATGTAACATGGATAATTTCCTTTTTCCAGTGAATTGTGTAGGTGCATCACTAGTAAAACAATAACAAAACAATGCATATTCCAACTTTTAATTTAAAAACATAAGCCTTGGACATGGGCAAATCATTAGTCTATGGTTGTATACACATGGTGCTAGGGAACATGGAAGCACAATAAAATACTGCTGTCGGGAGGAGTTTCACCATTCAGTACCACCCGGGCGTTTAATCGTCCTGTGCTTAGATCTTGCCCACTCACATCCCACCCAAGCCCCATTTATTAAGGGCGTTCATCAAGGGGGAATCGCAGTGCCTTTAGCAGCCGATGCCAGAGTTCCAGATCGCCCATCAGTTTAAGGTCCGGCTTGACTTGTTCGGCTGCACACCCCTCAGCCACAACTGTCCACCGTTGGGGCCCTATCACCTAGCCAGTGGATCTCCAGCCGCCGCCTGGCCAACAGTAGGATGAAATCAATAAACTTATTTTTCATTGGACATTTAACAGGAGGGACCCTTATAACCAGCAAGATGACTTATGGACTGTCCTGCAACTCCAGACATGACCTGTCTCTGTATATGCTCACCACCAGCTCGCAGTAACTCTGGATTTGTTTACAAGCCCACGTCAAGTGTGATACGTCCCTCCATCTTAACCACATTTAGGGCATAGAAGTGATTTTGTGTTGTCTAGTCTATGGATAATGGCCAGAAATATATATGCACAGTGTACACAATTGAATTGTATCATATGGAATCAGCTGTTTTAATGATTGGGAGTGCTTTCTGCAATTGCTTGTCCCAGAACTGCACATTGGAGTCCTCTCCCACTTTTTTGAGATATGGAGTAAGGGCTTGGTTGTGTCTGCTCGAATTGCCTGGTAAAAGCGTGTTATCACTCCCATACCCTCATCTCTTTGTAGGAGTAATGTTAGTGTTTCTGAACTAAGTAGTTTAGTAGTGTGTGCACCCCATGTTTTTGAGACACCCAGTGGAGTGCCCAATAGTGCAAACATTGACCTTCTTTCTCTTGAAAGAGGTCTTTTGCCTGGACCAATGTAAGCAAACATCCACCTACAAATAGGTTACCCACTTCGTTGCATCCTCCTGGCCTACAAAACCTCATATTGAGTTCTCTATCAATGTGCTGAAACTCAGGGAGGTCCCATAATAGTGCAATCTGAGAGGAGGGCAAACTGCGGCCACACCAAGCAGCAAATAGATCCAATGGTTGCAGTGAGCGTTGTAGGATTTTTTTTGTCAAGCAACCGCGTGACCTTTTTGCTGTATATAGTCTGTGTAAGTTCTGACTGTTTTTTCCTCCTTGCAGTAGGGTTCTGTCTATACCATTTTCCATACCATACCAGCCCAGCACAAATTGCAACTGGAAAGCCTGGTAGTATGCTTCCAGGTCTGGAACCAGGAGTCTTTTCGGCTCGTAGGTACCCTGCTGTATGTCCATTTCTATCCTGCTCCTCTTCTTCCCCATACCAAGCTGATTGGCGCTGATTTAAGTTTTATTAAGTATACCTCGGAGAATCGGATACATACTACACTGAAATAAACACAGACATCTGGAGACCACAAGCATTTTAGCAGTGATTATTCAGCCTGCCATAGATAGGGGAAGGAAAATCCATTAATCTAGTCTACTCTGTTTATCTGCTAGAATTTTTGCTGGGTTCAATGCTATCCACCTGTCATAATCATTGGTAGCTTGTAACCCCAGGTATCTAAATGAGGTAAGTTACCAGGGTATCTCCATCGAAAGGAGTTGATCTATGGCTGCCCTGCTCAGTCCTCCCAGGAGGTATATAAGTGATTATTGTTTGTTAATTTTTAGGCCTGACTGCTGTCCCAATGTATACAACTCCCTGAGTAGGACGTTCAGGGATAACCTTGGTAGCTTGTGTCCCCAGGTATCTAAATGAGGTAAATTACCAGAGTATGTCCATTGACAGGAGTTGATCTCCGTTTGCCCTGCTCAGTTCTCCCAGGAGGTATAATCACTGATTTGTATTTGTTAATTTGTAGGCATGACTGCTGTCCGAATGTATGCAACTCCCCGAGTAAGACGTTCAGGGATATCCTTGGGATAGTTAAGTGTACTAATAAATCGTCTGGATACAATGGCACTACATGCCTGCAATCTCATGTTCATATCGCCCAGTCACTTAGGACATGGCTTAGTTTGCACGTTACAGGTGCAATGGCAAGTGTGAACAATAGCGGCAACAGAGGGCAGCCCTTCCGGGTTCCCCTACCCAGGTTCTCACTCCCCTGAAAACATATAATTGGTTTGGTGTACAGCAAGGAGATCATTGCAATAAAGCATAGTCCAAAGTTAATTTCCCTAAATGTCTCAAACAGGTAATGCCATATTACTGTGTCAAGTGCTTTTTCAGTGTCGAGTCACACCGCTGCCATTTCTTGGTCTCCCCTCTCCACCACCTCAAAGACACTGGCCAGGTGCTTGATGTTTAAGGCCATTATCCTACCTGGTATGAAGCCATTCTAGTCCGAGATACGACAAATACACACCCAGGCAAACCAAGCTACGACAATGTAATGTAAACCAGCATATGAGAAATAACACTGAAATGAGATAAAGATTTATAAAAACAATCAAGATATTTAATAATGCCATCTAACATGGGCTTCGATTGGAATTCATAGAGCATATTATTAAGGCCATTATCGCCGCTTTATCGGCAGTTTCCTGCCGATAAAAGTGGCGATAATGTATCGCCTGTCCTTGATAATATGCCCCTCTGTTCTTTGGGGACAATGTAGCTGTGACCAAGAACTGAGCCTATGGCTGATGCCACCACCACTTTCCAGAAGTGGGTCTCACAGCTACCACTGTGGCACTGTGACCCCCGCCTATGTGACGGCCCACCTGTTAAGCATCGCTGTATGACTCAGAAGTGGTTCCAATGCCTAATGTGGGCATCACGGATGCATGTTTTTGCCATAGGACTTCAGCTGGTGGATCCTGTTGTAAAACCCTGCCGTTGCCTACCTAGATTGGGAACTGCTCCTGCAACTAGAACATCTCTTCACACAAGTTGAAGTGAGCAGTGACATCTGTTGCTGGTTCCCAGGCCTGCTACAGATAGAACACAGATACCCCGGTTGTGGTGAGTCTATTGAGTGGAACTATACTGAACTGAGCACTAATATTACTGATTTGGTGTAATCTGCACCTGAGACTTGGTTTATGCCACAAAGACACTCTCGCGCTTAGGGAACCTGCCGAGACTCATGACAGGGTGGACACCCGTGTAGAGGATAGGGATAGGCACAGTAGCCCAAGCACCAGTGCACTTTATTGTACCTGCTAATCCTATGTGTTCAAATTTGTTTTAAATGTGTCTAAAAATCACTGGGTTGGTCAACAAAATATTGAGCTGGTGGATGATTGTTGTGTTCTTAGTTTAGGCATCGCCACACAAACACCCTACAAAGCCTGTTTGCTTGCCATCGCCACCAGAAAAACTCAAGATCTGAAGGACCTTGGCCTAGTTTGCAAGGAAAATTAAAGTAATTTTAGTGGTGGATATGTTAGTCAATTATTTGGATTGAGAAGGGTTGGGGAGGGGTAGAAAAGGGAAAAAGGTTTGCATTTATATAGTGCTCGTAACCCTGATGGGGTCTTGAGACACTTTATTGGCGAGTAGCACGTTACTCTGGAACCCATAAAGGATTAGTGGTGAATTAGTATAGTTGAATATGGAATTTGAGAAGTGAACATCTTATTCTGTTAATTATGATTGAAAAGGATAGTTGAGGGATAAAAGAGTGATGGATTTTTTTTTTAGGTCTCAGCAGTAGGAGGAGGCTTTTGGATGAGTAAAAAGGAGTTTTGGAGGGGAGGAGTCAGAGGGAAGAATTTAGAAAGGTTTGTTTTAGGGGATCGGTATAGTGAAAGAGGTGTCAGATGATGCAAGGAGGGGCAGAGTAGGAGAGAGTCTAGAAAGGGTTATTTTTGGGATCATAGTAGTGGTATGGGGTTTGAGATAAATGAGAGAGTGGATGTAGAGGATATATTGATAAACGCTTAGGATGAGAGATAGGGTAGTGCATTGGAAAGAGTAGTAGAAATAAGTTTGAGATGAGTCAGAAGGTTGGGCTAGAAGATATATTGAGAGAAGTATAGGCTGAGAAATAGGGTTGTGCATTGGAAATGCTAAATTAGAAGAAAGTAATAAATATATAGATCCATAATTACATTGAACGTATATAGATACATAAAGGAGGTAAGTATATGTAGACTAAAGATATTGATAGAGGCACAGGATGAGAAATAGGGCAGTGCATTGAATATGCTTTTTCAGGAGAAAAGTAACAGACACACAGATCCAAGTACATGGTAGGTACATAGATGCACAATGGAAGTAAGTACATGTAGACCAAAGATGATTTTTATTTATTTATTATTATTGCTATTTTTTCTCTCAACAACATAATTATTCTACATGTTTATACAAAGCAATACCCAAAGATAGGCACATATCTATTGTGAAAACAAATGCTTATATACAGAGGGATATGCTGTAAGTTTCTGTTTGCCTAAGGTGCTTATGTGGGGAAGAGCCATAAACGATTCCTTCACTACTGGAATATTTCCAGAAGAACTAAAAAAAACACACATACGCCCTTTACTGAAGAAAACAAACTTGGGCCCGCTGAACCCTGACAACTACAGACCCATTACAATTGGACCTTCCCTGGGCAAACTGATAGAAAGAGCAGCGTTCGCCCAGATGTCACAATTCATTGAAGAGAATGACATACTTTCAGATTTCCAAACAGGATTCCGTCCGGGAAGAGGCACTAAATCTGTCCTCATTGCCACCTGAAGAATACAGTTGACCACAACGGGGTTGCTGCTCTACTCCTCTTGGACCTCTCAGCTGCCTTTGACATGGTTGACCATAACACTCTGAAACAAAGACTCTTTGAAGCCGGCATAGAGGGAACTGCTCTAGACTGGATCGCGTCCTACCTTCGAAACAGAACTAATGTCATCCATACCCCACCTTTCTCGTCCAAACCGTACTCCACAAAAGCAGGGGTCCCTCAAGGTTCTATCATCTCACCCTTGCTTTTTCAACATCTACATGAAGTCATTACCAGTGCTGATCAATAAATTTCACCTCACGTGCTATAACTATGCAGATGACACGCAAATACTCCTTCAACTGGAATGCTCCAAAGACATTGGAAAATCACCAATTTTCAGCTGTCTCATAGCCGTGGATCAGTGGATGACTTGGAGCCATCTCAAATTGAATGCTTCAAAAAAGGAAATACTCACGTGTGGCGATTGGAAACATTACAACCCGCTTGCTGCATGGCCTAATGAACTGGGATCACCGCCTAAAGTATCGAAGGAAGTAAGAAACCTTGGAATGACCATGGACTCCAAGCTGTCAATGAATGCCCAAGTGGACAAACTAGCAGGATTAAGCTTTGTCACTATAAAAACGCTGCAACGATTTTTCCCTCATTTGGAACTTCCACACAAGGTCCAAGCTACCATCTTCCTTGTTCTGTCCAAACTCGATTACGCCAATAGCCTCTACCACGGATCACCTTTAACGACCATGAAAAGACTATAGCTGATTCAGAACTCGCTGGCAGACTACTCTTGCATGTCAAACCGCGAGAACCACATCACCCCTGCCTTGAAAGCCCTGCATTGGTTACCGGTTGCCAGAAGATCCACGTTGAAGCTACTTTGTATCACCTACAAAGCAAAACATGGAATGGGACCGCTCTTCATCAGGAATAAAATCACCAAACACATTCAACAGAGAAACCTCCGCTCTAAAGGAGTATCTCGCCTCAAAAACCCCAGATACAAGAAAAAAAATATGGGTGGCACATCCTTCTCTGTTCAAGCAGCCAAACTATGGAACTCTTTACCCCCAACATAAGATCCACCGACAACCACCTTAACTTCAGAAAACTACTCAAGAATTGCCTCTTCCCCACATAAGCACCATAAGCAAACAGAGATTTACAGAATATCTCTCTGTATATAACCATTTGTTTACACTAGAGATATGTAAAAATACTAACTTCTCATTATGCTTTCATATTTAATTCTGTTCCTTTTGAGAATTTCTAATTTTAATAAAGACAAAGCTCTGCTATATACATTGTAGAGGTAGAAACACTACTTAGGTGTAGACTTTAGGTGTCTCCTACCAGTCGATCGTAAGCTACCAGTAGCTCGCAGACATCTTCAGAGTAGCTCACACCCTTGAGTTAATTTTTAAATAAGCACAGGGTCACAATTTTCTTTTAAAGTTAAGAAAAGGCTGTGTTTATTTTACATTAATATCTTCAGGCTGCAGATAGCAGGGCCTGATAATGAACAGAGCTGGAGACAAATGTATGACCCCAGACACACAAGTGAAGAACTGACGCACTGAGATACTTAAATCTTAAATGAAAGTCCTTTTCAACTCAACACTGGGGTGTGTGAACAAAATGATGTTTCTGAATGCTTTGAAATGTGTGCAAATTAAACTAGAGAGTTAATTTAATGATTAAGGTAACTCTTCCTTCTGATTTCCCCCCATTTAAAAGTGTAGCATCACCAAACAGCAGACCTCTTTCTCCCAATGGCCAGTAGACACTGGACCATATTTAAAAACTGAAAAATACGGTCATTGTTTTCAATGGGAGAAATTTAAAGTGAAGAAAAATATTTATATGGAACATTGAGTCAATGTTTTTCTCCACTTTCAACTAAGCCAAATGTGTCTTTTTATGTTATGAAGCATCTTTCTTCACGTTAACTTCCTCCCATTTAAGCAAATGGCTGTATTTATCTATTATAAATTTAGCACTGTGTTTACAGGCCAGTGGGAGTAATATGTCTACTGTTTGTAGATGTAAAACTTTGAAATGGGTGTCTGGTAACATAAAACGAGTGCCTTGGTCTTTAGTAGCTTACAAGGATTTTCACTGATCAAAAGTGGCTCTCGCTACAGAAAAGGTTGGAGACCCCCGATTCAGCAAAACAGCTAAAATAATTACACTAGTCCTATACTTAATACTCCAATTACATTCCTAAATCCCTGTACATATAGGTTACCAAAATACTTGGGGACATGCCCAATCAGCTATGATGTGCTCTTTCTGAACGTTCACATTTCATTTCTTTTATGGACCTCATTGCTAGTTGTACAAAGTGGTATTTCGACACTTTCTTGTGTAAATCCCACTTGCATGATTACAAGTTTTACTGTGCGGAGCCCACCTCATTTTGCTAGATAAGATTTTGCACCTGGTAATGAAGATTATCAGTAAGTAATACACATTAACTCATTGTACCAACAAAAGAAGGCAAGTAAGTACAGACTCCTCAGCTCACAGATTTACAAGAAGTCAAAGGGCCTGCGAGCCACTCAAGTCTCACCAGGGATGTCCAGTTTTACACATTACCTCAGATGCTTCCCATTCCACAAATAAGCTCTTTCTTCTAAACCCAGAGCTTCCGGTTCAGCAGTAACTGAACGCCTGGGAATATCCGGGAGCTAATCTCAGCATTCTGAGAGTCAGAGGTCCCAGGACAAGCAGGAAGCTCGCATTTCAGATCTCAGCAACAAACAAAGCACAGAGGGGCTTATTTACAAGACCCTTGCGTCACTTTTGCGTCACTTTTCCCATGTTAAAAATGACACATAAGTAGCGCAAGGGGCTTGTAAATCTGCCCTCGATTGTTTAGGTAGCATTATGAAGGTGGAAACGACATCTAAAAACCAGTTCAATAATGAACGCCTTCTCTCTTTAAAGGCATTCGTTGTTTAACTGAGCAACTATATTATGTGCAAGTCCTCGAATAGAAGAACAAGCATGAACCAGAAAGTGCAAAAGTGATCAAGTGAATTCATTTATTCTCCAACGCTCGCGCTCTTTTCAGGGAAGCTATCCCTCAGTGAATCACTGCAGTTCCTCTGCTTGGTATGGTCGGATGCAACAAATACCTCCGCGTCTGGTATTCGCGCCAAGAATCTGGGGCTCGTTAAGAGGGTCTTACAACATCCCAGCCATCTGCAGCAATTGCAGTTTTGTAATGAAGGTGGCGTGTGAACCAGCGCTTTCTGCTTAAAGTACACTCATGCAATGGCCTGGTGCAGAGCCAAAACATTACCACCAGCCCATGTTTCTGCTAGCGGCTGGATTCCACACACCTGCACCCTGTTTATTCCATCTATACATTCTGAACTAGCACGGTACGCTTTGTTTTAACCTCCTTCCTTCAACTCTCTCTTTTCAGAGATCCTTTGTAGTTTTTTTTGCAAATGCATGCCTCGTTTAGAACTAAATACAAGCACCTTTCAAAATGTTGAAGGCTGGGGTTGAAACAGGATAATGAAGGGGTGGGAACATGCTGTTGCCGAGGGGCTGAAGGGCAGGAGGGGCTCTTCATTTCTTCTTTAAAGGCTAAATTTTCAAAAATATTTATGCATCCCTAAGTTCAGCTTAGAAGCATAATAAATGATCTAAGGACGCAAAAGGTATATATTTATTAATGCACTCAGGGTTTGAGGACAATTACATCTGCAGATTTATTTAGGCCTCACCCTAATGGTCAACAGTTGCAAGGTAAGGAGGTAAAACATTCTGTGGTCACAGGAGGGGCAGAGTCTGGCCATTTGGAAGGTAGTAAATACCCTCCCACTCTTAACCTTGTGGCACTATTTTTTACAACCCATGTACACACACATACACATTCAAATTAAGATTGGAATTAATGTGTAAATATAGTTATTAATACTGCGTAAACACTAAGGGTGGGTGATAAATTCAGCGCTGCCGGAGGAGTTGGGGGAGTTATGGCCACTCCGCTTTACGCTTGTAACGTGGAGTTCTGGCTAAACACGCCAACTCCTCGTGACAAAACTTTTTCTTGCACGCATCTCGCCAACAGTAGGTTGGCGAGCGCTAGTGAGAATACGCATTCCGTGACATGATGTTTGGGCGCTTGGAGGGCACTGGTTCGATTTTCCCAATGCAGGTGAACATGGGAGGTCGCGAGAAAGCTGCCACTCGAGTAAAAAGTCTATTCGAGAGGCAGCAAAACCAACTTGAGAAGCAGCACCCTCTGCAAATTCCGCACAAGGGTGTTGTACAGGGGAGTCATGGGGGGGGATGAAAAAAATAAACTTACCTTGAGGCTGGGTCCTGCATCTCTGCTCTTGCTCTCCTGCCTCCGACTCCAGGAACAGGTAGCAGGCAGCCAGGCTCCCCCCATGCCAATCACAACGCTGCCATGTAGCGTTGTGAGTGGTCTGAGAGCCGTGACACACCAGAAGCGGGCATGTTCTCCATGCAGGCTGCAATGCAGCCTGCATGTAGGGGGAAAGTGTGCATGACTGTTTTTGGCGGCCCCAGAGGGCCAACCAAACAGTCATTGAGCACTTAGGAGTGGGCAAACCAGAGCAGAGCAGCCCTGGCTGCCCGCATAAAATGATATTATTATAAAAGCAGTGGGGTGACTACTCCTCCTCCATGGCGGAGGGGCCGCCACTGGATACACCAAATTTACTCAAAATCAGGCCCATAGTTTCTTATTCTGAAAACACTTGCAAATCTGCTCCATTCCTGAGTGGCAGAAAGAACTGTCTTGTGGCGGGAAAGTAGAGGAAGCACTGCCACAAAATGTGTGTGGGCATAAGTGCATAGAGAAATCTACTTCTCAAGGGAGAATAAAGACAAAATTGAAAAGTGAAAATGCCCTTTAAAGTTACATTTCCTCATGCTAAAATCACGCATTGAAATGTCTGATGCCAAGTGTTATCCATGGATGTATTCCTGGAAATCTGCGACTAGCAATTATTTGCTGCTACAAAGAAGAAGCATGCAACATTGTGAGTCAACACTTTTTTTTCTTACCGTCCTCTTTATGTCTGTGCTCCATTTGTTTTGGAACCAAAGTTGTGCAGCCTATCAACTCAGATCTGACTCTTCGCAAGGTCTTTTGCTTAGCCTAAGGCGAAAACCCATATAACATGAGGTCTGACAAGCACCAGGGAGGGATTCTTTTTAAATGGAAAACAGAGTGCAAACCAAGATAAAGAACTTTGGGAGTGAAAATGTAACTTGGAGTAAAAATGCCATTCAGATATGGATAAAATAAATCAAAATAAATCAAACATAGTATAAATGAAAAATAGGATCTGCCCAAATTGATTTTCAGAAATCCAGCATGCAAATCAACAACACACTTATTTATTTGCATTTTTATGTGCAAATAAAGGGCTTGCTCATCAGACCGTTCAATTTACCTAATATAAAATTAGGCATTTATTCGGACAAATACCTCTAATGTGTACATTTTCTTAACTCCAAATGCTTTATTTGTGCACCTAGGTGATATATAGTGCATATATAGCATTTCAAAGGAGAAAACCCCATTCCCATAATCATATTCCTGATTTGTAGAATCAAAATTGGAATTCCCCCATATAAATGCGATTTTTTAAGGGAGTTTACAACAGCCCAAGGTATCCAGCAAAACACTATTACTTCTTTCGAAATACTTTAAGCGTGGGAAATGTACTCAAAAAGTATGTATACACCTCTAATATACATTTCCAGTTTTGCTTCCCATTGTTTGGTGAATCAGGTCATTGGATGCTGGCCAATTTAGAAAGCTGCCCTTAACAAAGGTTAATCTTTTCCTGCTACACGATAGAAGATACAGAAGTCTATGCAAACTAGTACAACAAATATCCAAACTGAGAGATGCATGAAAGCAGCAGACCTCCATCACACCTAAACAGCAAAAATTAAATATCAAGAAACGGGAATTTACACACCACAATTGCTGAATGAGAACAACATTATGCGGATCCACTGCCAGTGAGACAGCTGAGGGCACCAAATACAATGAAAATCTTGAGGGCGTGGCCAACAATAGATGCAGTTAGCCTGCCTGACCCTTTCTGCAGATCTGCAACCAGACGGCTGTCCAGTGTTAGACTGGCCTTTTGGGCAATCTGGCACTTCCGGGTGGGCCAACTTGAAAGAAACCAGGTTGTGGTCCATATTTTTTGTTGGACCCATGAGCTGTGAATTGACTAAAAAATCAGGCCACACACTCGCCCATTCAACCTGGCACAAAGGCTAGTCCAACATTGCAGCAGTCCTGCTGCCCAGGTGCATTGACCCGCACTGTGATGAGAGGGTGTGAATCCTCACATGGTCGTGTTATCCTTCTTATCTGTTCCTGTGCACTGGTGTGCTGATTGGTTCAAAGGCTCAGTACCACCCACTGACAAAGTGCCACCCTGTCCAGCTGTGTCATAGTTGCTGGCACCTGTGTTGCAGCTCTGAGTGTGTTCTACTAAGGAGTGGTACACCAGTTGGCGCCAGTACTGCAGATGGCATACAATTCCATGCAATCCGACAATGCTGGTGTTGCCAAGTGATGGGGATATCCATGATGGCAAGCTTAATAAATGGCTATAGTTGTGGGCTCAAAGTATGATGATGCGCTACCGTCTTCATGTCTAGGAGCATGAATCGATCCTTTGGCCTGGATGTGCTGTCATATGCCGATGACACACAGATATTGGTATCCATCACCCAGCCAGCCTGCGAGATTGCATCCAAGTTTAGAGCTTGTATGGAGGCAGTCTCGCAGTGGATGGCGCGTAATTTTTTAAAACTAAATGGTGAAAAAACCGAGGTCATGGTTTTTGGAGGGAGTCAAGATCTCTGGTCTGGGGACTGGTGGCCCTCGTCCTTGGGGGACTGTCCTACCCCTACAGCTACCGCCAAAAATCTGGGCGTACAAATTGATTTGGCCCTTTCTTTCGATTGTCAGGTAAATAGGACAGTGTCAACTTGTTGTGGCATTATTAGAATTTTAAAGAAAATTTCTCCTTACCTATCTCTGGCAGCTCGTAAACAAGCAATAGCTGGCTTAGTACTATCGAGGCTGGACTATTGTAATGCCCTCTATGGTGGCATCAATAAAGGGGCTATCCATCGCCTCCAAATGGTGCAAAATGCGGCTGCCAGGGTGGTATTAAGTCTCCCTAGGAGAGCGTCTGCAACAATGGCCAGAAGAGATCTTCACTGGCTGCCGATTCCATCTAGAATTTCTTTTAAAATTCTATGTCTGGCCCATGGTGCCATCCATGGATCAGGATCTGAAGGCATTAGATCGCTTCTGTGGGCCTATACTCCCATCAGAACTCTTCGTTCATCTTCGAAGAATAGGCTTGTGGCCCCCAGGTTTGCAAAAGTAAAATGGGGAGGTAGAGCCTTTTCTGTCTTGGCTCCTAAACTGTGGAATTCCCTCCCCCTTGAACTCACCAGTCAATCTTCCTTGGTAATTTTTAAAAAACTTCTGAAAACCTGGTTATTCTCTCAATCATATTAGACTATGCATTTCCAATGGCGTTTTATTCTGGCTACTAGGTAGTTTGGACTTTTATGTCTGTCTGTATTGCGCCTTGATGCCCCTTGGGGCTAAGTTTTGCGCGGTATAAAAATGCCTTCATTCATTCATTCATGAAAGAGATTCAGTTGGGAGGCATGGCTCCATGACTCGAACATTTTGGTGTAGTAAAGGGCAGAGACTGGTAGTGCTTTGGTGAACAGCTTCTACAAATAGAATGTGTAGAGGCAAACTGGCTACAGCACGTGGCCCCACCTTTAGCTTCAGACACTGTTAAATCCATGACAAGAAAAAGCACCCTTGAGGGCAACCGCATTTAAAGGCTTTGTGCTCCGTAAGAACAGAATGAGCATGTGAATAGAGGACCAAGGCTGTGACCCAAAAATGATCTTCTCGGTGCCTCACTGACTTTGGAGACTCTTAGCTGCAACTCATCTGGGGCCGAGTGCCCTGCATATTCTGCATTTCCGTAGTTGAGAGGCCTGATAAGACCGGGCAGCTGTAGTTAGATGGAGAGGGCAAGAGCCGTGCTCTAGTGCACTATCGGCTGCTTAGAGTCATTATAATTTGGCCCAGAGGACACTGAGGAGTCCCACTGTGGGGCATTATCTCGACTGAGAATCCGGGTCCATAGTCCATAGTCCTGAATCCAAGCATACCTGGTGCAGCAACAGGTATGCTTGGATTCGGGACTAAGGAAGCCTGCCTGTGCTGAGGAGCCATGAAGCATGGAAGTGAAGTAGACTCACTTTGTGTACTCTGTCGTCATGAACTGTTGGATGAACTTACCATAGATATGTGGAAATCAAATATTTTACATCTGACCCCCACCTGCAGTGACACAATGCTCAGATGCTCAATGCTTGGGTGTGAATGGACGCTTGAGGTCTGCGCAGCTGGCTTCCGTTGACGCTGGTGCTGGGATCACGACTGCCTACGACAGGCTAGGGCAGATTCTGAGAGTTACATAGGAATTCGGAATGGCTCCTGAGAACTGAATGTATATGGTGGTGCTAGCTAGGGGACTGTTTCATGATGATCTCTTCAAAATGGTGACCAGGGTGTCTAATACAGATGTGTCTTTGGCATGGCTGCAACCTGAAGTCCAAAAACTAGGCACACAAGATGGAATTCCTGGAATACTGTTCTTAAGACGCTGATGGCTGCCTGAGACGCAACAACATTTGTGTACTTAGACTGCTTGGATAACTGGGGGTCCTAGTTTTGAACTTTTCCTAAATAAATATTCATTGTCAGTGGCGCCCATGGACCTCTATATAGGCATCTTTTCTTTTCTTTGTGGAATGCACTCATATGGCACTCCACTACTGAAGAACATCCATGATCAAAGCCAAAGAGATTATTTATTCGCCTGCGAGTGAGCCATAAAAGCACAATACATTAAAAACATATGTTAAACGCATTTAGAAATACTGAATTACGGATTTAACATCTTCTCATTAGTTACAAGCACAATTATTGCTTCCATGTCGTTTTCTGATTTTCAAAGCCGAGCGTATAAAATTACTTGCCGCTATCACAGATGGTTTCTGAAGAAAGCTGTTGTAGTAAGAGAATTGCTTCTTTATAACCACTAGTATTCAAAGTCTTCAATACTGGAAGGAGAAAACATTTCCGTGGGAAACCGTATAATGAGCAAAAAATCAATATATGTTTATGTAAGGTGCTTTGTGCCGACCTATTAATGAAATTAAATCTAAACTACGTTTTGGCGAACAATAAATAGAGTTCAATTCCTTCCGGTAAAGCGAAAGCAGAGTATTCTAGTACCATTGGACTAATAGAGATTTTCTCCATTTGTTTTGTCTAACTGTACTAATCAAACAGGTTTTTTGTTCTTGGCATTGCAGACCCATTGGGGTGCTCAAGCAACTCAGAGGTCAGGCCCCAAGAACGCGAAGGTTTGTTTAACATATCTGAACCAGGGTATGGCTAACGTTTTATCCATCACTTTACAATCCTTAACAATGGCTTTTGAAAAGGTTGTTTCCTCTTTAGCCCAAATTGAAACCCACAACATGATCGATCAACGTTTTATAAACTCACTGAAATAGGGTCTAACAGTCTCCAGGTGAGGATTAAATGTAGGGCTAGATTTCGGGGCAGTCAACATCTGCTGTAGAAATTCATTTTCAGTTTTCTTAAGGGATCCAGGATTGATATATCCCCCACATTTCGACCCCCATAAGAACCCACAAATGTATATTTAGATATGTATATCTCAAGTATGAGCTCAAATCCATGGCACGGGAAACATCACTTACAACGAAACTTTTACAACGCACTACCATTACAACGCGGTCATTACAACGCAAACCATTACAACGCATTGCGCTGGGGGGCGCTCTAGGATAGGGAATAGCTTAATTTACTATCCAATAACCTTCCCTAGTGTCCACGGGGACTGGAGTTGGAATAGTAAATTAAACTATTCACTATCCAGCACCCAAAAGCGCTATGCGTTGTAATGGTATGCGATGTAAAAACCGCGTTGTAAAGGCAGGCGTTGTAATAGCATGCGTTGTAACATCATACATCCCCATGGCACCCATCTGAGCCAGGATACTGAACCACATAGCCCATAATCAATCGTCCAGGAAGCACAACAGGGGAACCTCCTTGAATATGATAATTTGTGTGTAATTATGTTTAATGACTAAGCACTTGCATTACAGCAACAGAAACACTCCATCGCAGATGTTAAGAGGAGTCTCCGTGAGTTGCAGTGTGGCATGAGCACGAGGATGGCCATTGTCTTATGAGAAACCGGCTCCTGCACACCTGGAATTACATTTACAGGACACAGGTTATAGATGCCAATCCATGAGTGCCAAGAACTTACTAGAACTTGGACAGATGCTGAATGGAGTAGATCATCACCATAGTGACATACATTGGCCCCAGCCATTAAGACTGGCAGCTGCAGACCATGGTCGGTGCATCATCTGAGTGACTTGCTGGTGGTTTAGTACCAGTTGCCTGGCAGCTGTGGATTGAGAGTGTGGGGCTTAGCTGGGCCAATGGGGTGATTGTCTATATGTGTGGAGTGTCACATAATTTGGCATAGGGCCTGGCACTGAGCTACATTCGGCTACTGAATTGCCCTACCTGTTTCTCTATGATCTTATGTCTTCTTTTGCATTTCTCTACTTTTTGGTCCTCTGGCATGGGTCAATGTCATTTTACAGGGCAGCCAGTGGGAGTTGCCCACATGGGGACAGTGACTAAAATAGTGATGACCCTAAAAGGAGTGGACGATGATTGTGCCCAGAAAAGAGGGGAACTGCTTTCATCTGAGTTTAGTGTTCCCTTTTTTCTTCTTCAGTTTTTTTATGGTGGTTCGGTCTTCTATGGAATGTTTAGATTGGGTCCAGATGCATACTTTTGTTATGCTTTGCTCCTCTGGTAGTTAAACTCAGTGGTGCTAATGAGCGGGTCAATGCATATGGTGCTTCCTGCGCTATGCCACACATCTGGTCTCGAGCTTGTGGTGAGGGTAGTGGGAATCAGGCTCCTTGTAAACAGGGAACAGTTGATGTAGGTTGAATCAATATTTACACTATTGTGTTTTTGACTGTTTGAGGGATGACAAGTCAATCAAAGCTCCATATAGTTCATGCTTATTTGAAGCACTAACATAGCATTTTTGTAGGAAACACATCTTTCTGAGACACAGGGTACAAGAGTGCAAAGGAGGAGGAGGGGGTAACTATATCATACTTCATATTCTTTCTATGCCAGTAGAGTGCTTATATCGATCAGAACTGGAGTCCTTTTTGAGAAGACTGCTGAGGAAATTGATATTGAAGGGCTGATGGATGATGAGTCCCTTTTTTGATTTATGTGTACGCCTGTCAGATCCATATATTTACGCGGATCCAGAACATAGCCAATCGCCACCTACAACTTAGATCAGCAGACATTAAAGTGAGCCCACGGAGAACAGTTACATGTAGAGGGGAGGTGGTGAGGGAGGCGATGATGGGGTTACAACCTGCGTATGGGAAGGATCCGTCACAAAGTATTCCTTCTCAAAATACAACTATTGACTCAATCAATGAAAAAATTCGACCTGAGATATTAGATTTGTATCGATCAGCAACAGAAATCTGATTGAAAACAACTCACTCAGTGAAATGGGAGAAGGGATAATCAGAAGTAAATCTGTCTTGCAAAAACACCCGACAAAATTAGTCAAAATTACTCTCCTATTCCTTAATAATACTTATGCTATACAATTTTCCTGTTAACCACTCACTTTTCTGTCTCCTTGCAATAAGTCTCCCTATTGTATCCACTTGTGATTGTTCATTAAAGGACGAGGCATGTTCTTACCACCCTCATAAGAAATATGTTAAATGTCCAAGTATCCTTTAAGAAGGAAACTGTCTTGTGTTGTGGTAACGTGCGCCTATATCTTTAACTTGTTTCACTGTTGTTTGGTTCAGTCATCATACTTACAATTTCACTCATTGTGGCTTCACAAAAAATCGTTAGTCGAACACAACAGCGTTTAAATATGATCAAACTACTTCAAACAATGACGTGGGAGAGTCTCCTCGGTGCACATTAGTTAGGCACATATAGTCATTTTGTGCACATTGCATTAGTCTCACATAGTCAGCAGTTTCATCCCTTGTTTCTCACTGTAAGCATAGTTTCAGTAGTGATTATAGTGATCTCGCCCTCAGGGTCCTAGAGGGGAAAATAAGATTTTCTTTAGCAGGTGCACACTCATTTTATGCTCTTCAGTTCACCAGTCTTGGAAACCTTATGAAAAACAAGACTTCTTCTTCCCTAGGTAAGATCTGAGCTTACCTCCAATTGCATCCTTAATTTGTATCCAAAACAGGCCTCCTGAAACTCCTCTCTTGCTACTTCTTTTGGTTAAAAACTACTCTGCCGAGTGGTTGAGCTTGGACATGGCTCTTTTAAAGAGGATCTCTTCCCAGCTTGAACAAGATCTAACAGGAGTTCCCAAATATTCAAGATGGCCAGAAGGAGGCACCTTCTCTTGCTCCTGGCACCTTTGCTTTCAACCGAGGACTACTGAGGCTTGTGCGCCACATGTACTTACAGGCACATTCCAGGGGTGCACCAGGTGTCCTTTGGACACCCTGGCACCCTTGGAATTGCGATTCTCAAATTGCGATTTTCACATAGAAAATAGCAATTTGAGAATGTATCCCCATTCATTCCTACGGGCCTCTTGGCCCATAGGAATGAATGTGACACTCATTCCTTAATTGCGATTCGCAATCGCAATTTGCTAATCGCAATTAAGGAATTTTAGAGATTCGCAAAAAAATTGCAATTTATTACATACATTCCATTTTGCAATTCTCAAATAGCGATTCCTTAAAAATCGCTATTTGAGAATTGCAAAATGTAACTTACCTACATATGCCCCCATATCTGTTTGGTGGGTAAATGTCTTGTCAGATCTCCCCCTAGGTCTAAAGGCAAGTGAAAAGACTTTAAAGAATGGTTCAGATGCTGGGGATCTTGTGACATGTGGAGGGCTACCCACACCTTTGATCTCGAGTCCTTCCTTTACACTCCTGCCCATGGGTGGCAAAAGGTGCTCTGCATATTCCTGGCCACAGTGGAGTTGCTTAGTTTGGTGTTGAACACTCAGCACCTGATTGAGACCCTCTCCGACCACGATCCATTGCTTCTCTTACTTCCCTGGGGGGAGATTTACCATGCACATCACCTCTTGGGGACTTCAGGCAATAGCTCTGAAAGACATTTACAGATATCTGCTCTGCAAAATGTGCAGCATTTAGGGATAAACTGTAGGAGGCTAGAGTGACATTCAGAAAGTGGGTTTGACTGGTACTGCAAGCACAGAAGAAGTTAATGTGATGATCTGGGGACTTTGCATTTAGGACAGTATTCAGGGTCAGAAATGAGATGCCAAGTGATTGATCTAATTAGAGGATGACTTTCGGAATGCAGAGTTCAATAGGCTTCCTTGTTTGAGAGATTACATTGCGTCAATTACCAATCCTATGTGACCAGACAGTGTGTTAAGGGGGATAAGGAATGTCGTCTACTTGCATTGCTCCTATGACCAGATAAAACATATAGCACTGGTAAGACCCGATGGAGCTTTACATTAGGCACTGATAATGATAAATGCCATGTTTGTGGACTATTATGCTCACCTGTATTAACTGCCCACTGTTCTATGCACCTGTCATTCAAAAATTATTGCAGCCTTCAAACTGATGGGTAAACCTTGGACTCAGAAAAACTCCTGGTGGACTTCTATAACACTTTTAGAATCTGCACATCCTAAAGCTCTACGATTTATGCAATTCAATGAAATTTGAATAATAATAATAATAATAAGGCATTTATTGAGCGCACAGTTACCCCAACGGGGTGTCCCGGCGCCAAAGCAGATAGAGAGCGAGGCAGAAGCAGGAGCAGTGACAAGTCCTGGCAGCTAAATATCCAGGTTTTGAGAGACTTGCGAAACTCGGGTTCTGACTGATCAGGCACAGGTGAAGGGGTAGTTTGTTCCAACGTTGAGTGGCGCCCACCTCGAATGATTTACCTCCTGATCTGGCTTTTTGGATTCTGGGAGTGGCAAGCAAACGTTGAGTGTTAGACCATAGGGATCTGGACTGACAATATGGACGAAGTCTCCTCCTGAGATAGGCCTGCCCCAGACCTTTGCCTGCCCGAAAAGCTAGTGTCAGAACCTTAAATTAAATTCGCTTAGTGATAGGTAGCCAATGTAATTGTCGTAGATAGGGGGAGATGTGTTGTCTGAGCAAAAAGCCGCACACTAAATGGGCCGCAACGGTTTGTACCGTCTGAAGTCTGCGGAGCAAGCCTAAGGAGAGACCCAGGTATAATCCATTCGCGTAGTCCAGATGTGAAGTTATCAGAGCATGGACCACAGTTTTTCGAGTAGGGTTGGGCAGGGGAGTTAATGAATTTCCTAATAGTTTTGATTTTGCCAAAACAGGCGGCAGAGACTGCACAGTGAGGGATAGATGTTTGTCCCATCTAATTCCCAAATTCTTAATAATAATAATAATAATAATAATAATAATAATAATATCATATAATAATAATATAATAATAATAATAATAATAATAATAATAATAATAATAATAATAATAATAATAATCCACATTTGTATAGCGCACAATCACCCGTTAGGGTCTCTAGGCGCTGGGGGCCGTCGGGAAGATTAAGCAAGCTATTGCCCAGAGTCGCATGGTGCTGGGATAACCTGCCGCCGGAGCCGGGGATCGAACCCTGATCCCCAGATTCCAGCGTCAGTCGCCCTGGCCGCGGCGCCACACCCCTCCCTTAACCGATTCCTTGGGAAGTGGGGCCAATGCCTAGTTCCTCAGGCCACCACAAATTAGAGGAAAGAGGAGAGGGCTGATTAAAAGATAAGATCTCGGTCTTATCTGCATTGAGTTTCAAGAAATTGCGGTCCATCCAGGCCGCAATGATCTTAAGATACACTTTAAGGGGATCAAAGGTGGCGACAGATACAGCATTAAGGTGAACCGTAGCTGGGTATCATCGGCATATGATGTAATGTTCATCCCGGTTTTAGAGATCATCTCAGCCAGCGGGGTTCAGTAAACATGAAAAAGAAGTGGGCTCAGGGCAGAGCCCTGTGGCACACCCCATTTAAGATGTTTAGCAGGAGACATAAAACTGTGGATCTGGACCTGTTGTTTGCGGTCGAAGGAAGACTTACCCCAAAAACAAGGAAGGCAAAAGAGGTAGTGATCACCATGCCAGACTGTGATCCCTTTGACTGTGATCCCCTACATAGGATGGTATACCATACCCTTTCCATGTTGAACATTGATTATGAGATCCTTTCAGCTACTGACTTCAGTCAAAATTCTAGCTCATGACTAGGAGCCCGGTGGTCTGCTGGTTCCTCTGGAAAGATGTGCTAATTGTCCTTTTGTCCCAGTGACACTGGAAGCAGGCTAATGTCTACTTTGGGAAGAACTTGTAGTTCTTTGGGGAAAAGTGAAGAGCAGTCCTAGGCTCAACCATTTTCAGAGGAAGATTCAGATTCTTCTGGATCCAATCTTCACCAAGGCTGAGTATGTTATGAGATGCTCGTGTCACCCTAAATTAGCCACTTGCAAGTGATTAGACATCAACATATATTCAAAAGGTTCCCACAGTTAAATTAGTCTTCTTTTTTAATTCTTCATGTACTTTACTGTAAATTGATCCCAGAAAACCCCACTGCAAGGAGGCCCCATCAAAGATAAGGCTCCCAGCAGAACCCTATTTGTTGCACATATGTTCCTGAGTGTGTTTCTTTCTTTCCCTCTCTGTTGTCCATCTGTTGTCCATCCCCTTTCCTTCTGTTGACAGGCCAAGGTCATAGGTAATTCCCAGGAAAGTTTTCAAACCTAAATAACATGAGGGAAGAGATAATTACTGTGAGTGAAGAAAGACGAGCCTAGTAGGAAGTTTTGAAGCAATCCAATCTTCAGTCGCAGATTGACAGCTTTTATTCAATCGTCCCTGGGTCTCAAAAATACATTGTCACCACTGAGCTCGACAGTTGTATTACAACAGTATGTGGTTTATTTTTTTTCGCCCTTCCCAAAGTCAACCTAAACTATATGTGAGACGGTCAGACACACAGAGAGACAGATAGATAGTATTTTTTCTTCTCAGTTCATTTAAATAGGAAATGGAGGCCAGCAATCATGCATTGCATAAAAAAATCAAGCAAAAAGGTATACATTCTCAATTAAAGGTGACAAAAATATGTTTAAACTTGAATTCGGCCAACTAAAAAGAGAGGTGAATAGTAGTGTAAGTAGATTGTGCAAACCCCGCTCAGAGACCGTTAGAGCCACATACAGTGTTCACACAAGAGAATAGCATGGGATAGTGAAATGAGCAGACATTATATTAGCGGGATCAAACGTTTCTGTGCTGTCACAAATCCACAACTCCACTATACCAACCATCACAACCCTGAAGCAATGCAAAGAGTATATCTTTTTTTCAACACAAATATGGACAAAATCTTGAGGAATTAACCAACAGCAGCGTCAAAGTGGGTGCATTCGGGGCCAGTGGGAAGGAGGGCCACATAAACATTGCAAGATTAGGAATTTGGTAGTATTGTAGAAACAGCTCTCTAAGAATGCCAAGGGATCACTGGGTTTTTGGTATCTGTAATGAAATTGTCATTAAGAAATAGGTCTTCCATTTTATTTCATTCCCTGGCCTGCTAGTGCATGATGTCCATAGCATTAATTATTTTGCAGCAGTGAGGGAGCCCTGGTAGTGAGGTCTGCAGGCGTAGGCAGAACCAGCATTTGTCCCTCTGAAGATCTGAGTTCCTTGTTGGGAATCCAGCTTGATTAGATAAGGATCCAAATCTTTGATCAGAGATGGGGCAGACAATGCACCCTCAATATCTCAGTTCACCACCATGATTCGAAATAGCTCCCTGTCTGTTCCTGGTTCATCTCGGAACCTGATCCTAACACACTGTAAAGGAGCCAAGTGGGAGCTCTACATATCGGGCAGCTTGAGCCTGCCTTCATCATGCATCTATTTTACTGTGCCTAATTTGAAGGGGCTCCTTCAAAACTCTTACACAAGGAGGTACAAGGTGTTATTGAGTTCTTTAAATTTTCATCCAGTATACATCATCATGCATCAATGAAAAAGGCATGACATGGCAATGCCACCATTTTGAACAATGTACTTTGGTCAGAGGAGAGGTGCAATGCTGTCCAAGAAGTCATGGATTTCTGTAGACGAGTTAGCACTCTCTCCAGGATTAAGGAATATTTAATTTTTATTCATAGATGACCTACATTCCCAAATGATGAAATGTCCTTCTTTTCCCACTCTAAGTGTAGTTTTAGTAGTGATTCTAGTGATCTCGCCCTCAGGGTCCCTGTGGGGAAAATAAGAGATTGATCTATGTGTAGTACAGATGCCTGGCAAAAGCATTCAAGAGTAAATCTCAATGATTAGTTCTTTCCTGCGAGGTGACTTTTCAGGTCAGAGCCCACATGTGACCCGCGCAGCTACTGGTAATCACTCAGGGGTAACTATTCCGGTAGAGAGACAACATATCGAAATTAAAATATCGATATACAATAATATCGATGTTTTAATTTCGATGGTATAGAATATCGATGTGCAATAATATCGATAGCCAGAATATTGATATTAAGGTATGTATGTTACTAATATTGAAATTTTGTTCAGTGTTATGTATTTTATTATGTTGTTTATATGTTTGTTAAACATGTTTTTTAATGTATGTTTAGAAATTAGTAATTTTGTTTACATTTTGCGTTTTAGTATCAGTGCGGGTTGTGGGTTTATAGGGGAATAGGGTGGGAAGTAATTTAATTATAATTAATTAATTAATTAATTAAAAATATATATTTTTGAATAATAAATAATAATTATTTAATAATTAATGGGTAATTAATTAATATTAATTAGTTAATTAAATTAATTAGAGTTAACGTAGTAATATTTATAATTTTTTGTTATTGTTAATTAATAATTAATTGGTAATTAATTATTATTAAGTGATTAAACGACAATTAAAATTTGTATGTGATTGATTTATGTGTAATGGGTTGTGTGTTTATAGGGGAATAGGGTGTGGCATAATTAAATTAAATTAATTAAAGAGAATGTATTTATTTATTGGTATTTTATGTTAATGAATTGTTAATTAATTAATTGGTAATTCGTTTTTTAAATTATTTCATAATATTAATTATAAATAATTTATTAATAAATATTGTTTTTTCTTGTAAATAGCTTGTTAATTAATTATTAATTGGTAATTAATTGGTATTTAATATGTGCTAATTAGTTAATTTACAATTACATCAATGTAATAATATTAATTGTTATTAATTTATATTTATATTAATTGTGTTTTTTTGTATGTGTAGTTTGTTGTGTGTTAAAGGGGGAGTAGTGTGGGAAGTAATTTTTACCCCCATGCTATCCAACACTTTCCCTGCTGTTGCACCCTCTAGAGTGGGAGTAGTAATTTTTACTCCTATGCTATCCAACGCTTTCCTTACTGTTGCACCCTCTGGAGTGGGAATTGTAATTTTTACCCCTACGCTATCCAACGCTTTCCCTACTGTTGCACCCTCTGGAGTGGGAATAGTAATTTTTACCCCTACGCTATCCAACGCTTTCCCTACTGTTGCACTCTTTGGAGTGGGAATAGTAATTTTTACCCCCACGCTATCCGATTGAAAGCCTTAACATCTGTGCTCGCCCATCCAAGACACCTACCCTGGTCAGTAGAGGTTAAGAGTTCCTGCGACTTACAGGGGCTTAAGATGGGATGGCCCAACCCCGTCAATACCAATGTCAATAGGTTGTGGTGTCTAAAAGGACTATCCTCTATGTTACATAATCCGCTGTCACAAATATTAAATCCATAATGGTTGCAGCACCCCTGTCTTTATAGGATGGGAGCAATTGAGAAATAGGCCCAGGGTGCCAAAGGTCTAGGGTATTCACCAGGTTGTGGGTGAATAACAAGTTGTTTAAGACCTTCCCTTCCAGTGTGTGTTCCATGTGAAGATCCTCCGAAAGTGGGCATGGCTGGGCAGTCAGCTGGTTCTTTACAAGAGATGGACACAAATGGCAGTTGAAGTTGCCCACTAAAATAAAATTCATATGCCCACAACCATCCTCCTTTAGGTCATCTATTGCACAGTGTAAGGCATTAGATTGGAGGGTCCCCCCTCACCCCTCTTAGCATTATCAAAATTAATGATCACAAGAGTGAGTGCTCTCCCCATGTGCAATTCTATACCCTGGAATACCTGAGAATTCCATTTTAAAATCTTTAGGTCTTTACATAATACTAATGCCACAAATATAATAGGACATCCGTTTGCTCGTCCCATTGTTGAGTGTGACGCTGGGCAGAAGATGGTCTTATACCCATCCAAAAAGAAAATATTCTTTGTCTCCCAAGTCTCCTGTAAACATATAATGTTAAATGACCTAACATATAGTAACCAACTGGCATCAGTGAACTTGGAAGACAGTCCAGCCACATTCCAGGAAACAAGAATTAAATCTCTGCCGGTAATATGATTAAGAATAACCAGTGAGGGGGATATGGAGGATGGAAACTGGGGCCTCACTTGGGACGAATGGCTAATCACAGGGAGCACATGGGGTAATGGGGCTACCATGATCTCATTAGGGCTTGATATCAATAAGGAGCAAACATCCTCAACCCTCTGACTCGATGAGTCAGTCTGCCAAGGAAGGTGGACACACAACTCTTTATCCTCCTGGAGTCTATCCAGCTCGTTCAAATCGGCAAGGGGTAAAAGAGTCTGCAAAGGGCAACAGCCATTCCAAACCTCCCTCTACAATCCCCCCACTCCCCTGGCCTGCTCAGTGATGGTCTGTAAAAAAAAGCCCAGTGGGAGCAATTTAATACAGGAGGTTAGGGAAAAATATTTAGAAGCACCAAACAAGATTTTACGTGCTAACTCAGGATACCATACCGAGATTATAGTACAGTCTCCCTCAAAGCATTTCCTAGATGGACCTATCGACGCCAAACTCCGCACCATCAAAATATCCTTGTGATCCCTGATGGAATACCCGGAATGCATGTCCAACCAATAGGAGACTTTATTAATTAGTTGAGCCATAAATTTCTCATTATTAGCCGGTAGGCTGGGTACCCCTGACAAAACCACAGAATAGGGAGCACATGCTGGGGGAAGATCGATCAAAGTATACTGGCAAACCCTAGATAGTTGCATCCCTGTATGGGAGCGTCTTCAGTACCTTGGCCCCAGCGGACCCGCACAGCACAGGGTGTGCCCGCTCCCGGGATTCTAGAACCACCAGACCCTAGCATTGTAGGTTGAGCCATAACTCCCTTGGACTTTGGAGGAACATTAACAAACGGAGCACCGCTATTACACAAGGTTGGTAGAGGGCGCACAGGCGGATAGCAAGGTGGAAGTTTTTCTACAAATGAAAGAAGAGTATACATTTTGCTTGCCAAGTTCCTCGTTGCTACCTTCAGTTTATCCAGTCTATTCAAAAGTGGGGATAAAAGGTCTGCAAAAGTCTCTGTGATGTTATGTAGAACTGGGGCCAGGCCGGTCAACAGTACCTCCGCAAGCACCCCATTAGCCGCAATCCTCTGTCATTGGCGTGTAATCAAAGCAGTTACCATAGGAGTTCTGGCTAAACTCCGCCAACTCCCAGTGACGGAATCTTTTCTTGCACGCGGCTCGCCAACAGGAGGCTTACCTTGAGGCTGGGTCCCGCGTCTCTGCTCTTGCTCCCCCTGCTCTTGCTCCCCTGCCTCCGGATTCAGGAACAGGAAGCAGGCAGTCAGGCTCCCCCCCATCCCAATCACAACGCTGCAATACAGAATTGTGAGTGGTCTGAGTGCCGTGACACACAAGAGGCTGGCATGTTCTCCATGCAGGCTCCAATACAGCCTGCATGTAGAATGGGGAAAGTGCGCATGACTGGTTTTGGCGGGCCTAGAGGGCTAACCAAACAGTCATTGCGCACTTAGGAGTGGGCAAACCAGAGCAGAGCAGCCCCGCCTGCCCGCCTGCACGCAGAGCAGAATGACACGAAGCATAAGATGATAATATCTCCACGTTATTATCATTTTATGTTTCTACATGGCACTGCATCAAAGCAGTGGGGTGACACTCCTCCGCCGTGTCGGAGAAGCCGCCACTGGATTCACCTATTTTTTACATAGAACGGGAAAACAGTAGAAAATACACCGTTGCACTGCTACTCCTGAATCAGAGATTTTTTTCTAGATGTTGTTTGGACAGCACATGGAGCTTCATAGTCTCAATCTATTGCCACCTGTTCCCCGATTCACAAAGCTATTTAAACACTTATGTGCAGCCTAGATGCATAAATTAATGCAATTGGGTGGGTAAAATCGCATTCTTGATACTTTGAGTCAGGATGTAATTTTGTCTTAGCAGATGGGGTGTGCTCACATAGCAATTCCACCAGCATGGTAGAATTTCCCTGTGACTGAATGCAACTCCAGGGAATGTTTCGGGACATTGGTCCACCAGCATAACTTGGTAAACATAGTATACAACCATGTCGCATGTGATTATTAACATGACAATTATATCTCTTTCACTACATCATCTACCACTACATCATCATAATACTACATCACAAGGTAAGCATAGGTTAGTATTATAGATTAATACAATGGATAATAGGGTTAGGTAGACGGCATAACAGTAATAATTACCATGACCAGGTAGTAGTAACTGTACTAGATGCAATATTATTATAGGTCTTATTGATATCTGTTGGACCCGGTCCTTTGGGCAGGTTCACCCCGAGACTTTTTTTTTGTTGCTTTTTCCCAGCCTGTTTTTGGAACCTGGGTTGGTGATTTTTAGGCCTCTGCGCACTTTTTCACTATGGTACAGTGTAAAGTGCGTGTGCTCTCTGTGTATGTGTGGTGAGCGACCTGCCCTCCCATAGGAATGAATGGGGAATATGTATGCCCATGGTAGATTCCTGATGCGTGGGAAGTGCAGGGTCGAGTTTGATATGTGTGAACTCGTGAGAATGAATGCTGCATAATGGTATATGCGGCATGGCTGTGTCTAGTCTAGAAGCGCCACTTTTAGAAGTTGGCATATTTGTGTAGTGAGTCTGCTGGCACGTGATTGGCTGATGAGCCTGGCCCAGGAGTGCCTGGGCCTGCTGGTGGATGGACTGTCTGGTTTGAGTAGGACAGGGTCTGCAGGGCCCCGGAGGAGGGGGTCTGAGTCAGCTGTAGGTGAAAGGCCCCCATCTGCTGTCAGGGATGGGAGGAAAGAGCGTCTGGTGGTGCCGGGCTGTGCCTGTCGGCCCACCATGCTGGCTCTCCCTCCTGATGGCCCACTGTCACCTCTGGCCTGAGGCTGACAGGAGAGGGAAACCAGATACACCCCCGGGCTCAGGGCCCACTAGCACAAAGACTTCAAAGGACTTCAAAGCTTTTTCTGTGTATAAGAAGGGGCTGTGTCCCCTTCCATGTTGTTCTTGTTCTTGCTCTTGAGGCTGACTTGAATCTACCAGGGGTGGGCGCTGCCCAGCCCCTGGATCCCTGGATTCCTGGACTCCTGGGGGACCCCTCTGCCCTGCCTGGGCTGATGGGGGGACTTGGCTTTGCCCCCCTGGGAAGCTCTGGGACCGTTGCAGCATGGAGAGGCTGCATTTTCCTGTGAAGAGGGCTGGAGTGGTATTTCTAGCGCCTGGAGGCGTTGTGCTTCCCCCTGAGAGCCTGGAAGCGCTCTGCCTGCGGTTCTAGCGCTGGGGGCGCTGTGGATGGTGCTCTAGCGCTAAAGAGCGCTTTATGTTGGTTCTAGCGCTGTATTTGGATCCTGAGCGCTGATAGCGCTTTATTTGTACTTTTGGGCGCGTGGTTTTGCCCTTTAGCGCATGGGGCGCTTTAAATCTCCGTCGGCGCCGGGGAGCGCTCGAGCTGTGTTCGAAGCGATTTGGCGCGATTTGTTTCCCCCCTCTAATTATTGGCCGTAAGAGAAATCAGCCCCCGCCTGCCTGCCTAAGGAGAAGGGTCGCTGCACTGCCCGCAGCGACCCGGAAGCGGTTGGCCGGCCGGCCAATCTCAGCGCGGCCGGCCGGAAGTGCCCGCCCCCGCAGTTCGGGGAAGAAAGGAGAGGGCGCGGGAGATGGTGGCCGTTCGCGGGGCTCCTCTCGGCTGAGGGAGCCCCGAGGAGAAGAGGCGGCCGGTTGGCAGGGCTCCAGTGTGCCGAGGGAGCCCTGCAGAGAGGGAGAAGTCCGGCGCGGGAGTAGCGAGGCTCCCATGTGATCGGGAGAGCCCCGCCTTCACCCCCGCGAGAAGGGACTGCTGCCGGGAGCCTTGCTGGCTCCACCCTGAGTCCCGGTCCCGAGACGGGGGACCGGGCAAAGCGAGGAGAGACTGCGAGGAGCAGGAGCTCCGCAGATGCCGCCGAAGCCGCCCCCGCCGCACAGAAGCCCTGGTGAGTGAAGGGCTGCGGGGGGGGGGGAAGCTCCGTGTGGTGCCGGCCAAGGCACTGAGAAAGGGCGGCCCCGAATGGCAGTGGGTCGCCCCACCGTGGGTGCAGAGCCTGTGTGGCTCCAACGTTGGGCACGAGTAATGCCAGAGCCTGTGTGGCTCCAACGTGGACCTAGATGTTTGTAGAGCCTGAACATGGTGTCAGTAAGCTCAGTGACCTCTTGCAACATGTTATGGACAGAATGGTTATAAGAGGATAGGCATAGGCAGGATTACAACATATGCTGTAAATCAGCAGACGCCTCTCCCTGGTGTTACCCTTTTTATATCGCTGTTCTTAATCACCTTTGCTAGGGGTTCAAGGCAGAGTACATGCGAAAGCAGTCACAGGGGACACCCTTTTAAGGTGCCCTTACCAATATTCACCCCATTCGTTGGGAATCTATTGACCCTACTCCTTGCCTGTGGTGAGTGATACTCTGCCAACAACATCATTTTCTTTAAAGTGTTCGCGGCATTTTTACAAAAGTTTCTTACTCCTGATACTTAAATGGTCCGTTGAGTGCCAGACCACAGCGCAAGTCAATCCAAGTGCTTACAGATATGGCATCCTGGTGCTGAATAAATAAGATAAAACAACACTTCGGCTACCTGAACATCATTATTTCATATCCCACTGAAATTTGACAGGAAATGGGCCCGGACACGCTACGCTCGGCCCCTGACTCATTCACACAAGAGGGACTCGCACGTTTCAACAATGTGTGTATCCACGTGACACTGGAATGGGGATTATATTTTGCTTTTACAGCACTAATTGTTTCTATCCTTATTGTCTGGAAATAGAACGTAATGACCCTGAGGCCGGAGTTATATTTGGTATTGATGACACTGATGTGCAAAATCAATAAAATGTTATTTAAAATAAAGGGGGGGACAGCACAGACGACTGAATGCTTAAATATCCTTCTAGGTGAGTGGCTGCTTGTTTCCCACCCCTCCCACTTCTGACTGCCCACGCCAACATCTAGAAATTCAAACGTGTGAAGAGTAGTGCAGTCAAAAGTAAAAGGAATATGTAGTAGAGAGTTATCTTCATTTAACAACAAGCATTTACAATGCAATGGTTTCGCCTTTTGAAAAGTTTGAGCTATTGGCATTGTAAATTGGCACCATGTGGTATATGGCACCTTCAAACAGTCCTTATATTGTAGGCAATAGCATTGCTACTTCCCTTCACCCCTGTCAGCAGTATAGATTTACATATCCGAGCATGCAAAATGTTGCTGGCACATAAACCAGCGTATGTTCAAGAGGTCATATATGGGTACCATTTGAACTATGCTCATTAAAAGATGCCGTTTTGGAATGTGTGCACTCGTCTTGTAACAAAGATACACAAGAGGAAGATTGTATAGCCCTTACAACCGCCACCCACCATACCAGGTCCTCAATGGATAAGTCTTGCACTGTGCACGTAATGTAATTGTCAAGAAAACAGCCCCCCCCTTCCATGCCATGTCTGACACCATCACCCAGTAGATACCTGAGCCAAGCCTACTCCACATTCTGGGACTTCTTGTTAAATTTTTACTGACGTTTTCTGGAAAAAAACTGGATGAAGGAGTCCTACGTCACGCTGACCCTTTTAGAGTGGCTGGTCTTGTGGCCACTCCTGTCAATAGGCACCTGACAGTTTTCGAGTCTAGAGAATTCATTCAATACTCACTACATCCTACGAGTTTTGGTCTTGGCTCACTTTAAAAGAAACAATGTGCCAGAAATCGGTGTTTTTCAGAAGGAATGCCCAACCAACGAATACATTACAACTGCTCTTTCAACTCTCGGGTCAGAGGGGGTAGTTATAGTTTACTACGTAAACATACAGGCGCCCCAGTGCTCCTCCCAGTTGCACAGGTGTCTCTACAAGTACCTGCTAGCACTCACCGAGGTCCGCAGGTACCCACAAAGCTCGTTCTTGTCCAGACTCATGACTGCACCGGAGGGTTATTTCTGCCCCAGGTCCAAAAAACGCGCTACGATAAAAGCCTACTCAACCTGTCCCTCTGTACTTTCCGTAATGCCAGCTGTAAACCAACGAGATGGAGACTCTATGGACAGAACGCGCGAGTCAGGTTTATACGCGAGGACCGCAGACAGGTGTCTGTTTACTTGCCAGATCCGGCGCAGCCCAGCAAACTAGCGCTATAACAGTAATGAATGAACATAGAAAAGGGACGTATGGCGGTCATCTTGCGTTGGGATGGTTTTTATCATCTGTAAGAGTAAGTCCTGCCCACAGAGATGGTGGCGGAAGTATACGTAGCCGTAGTCTTGCATTGGGTTCTAAGAAGGCTGTCATGTTGATTTGAATTGAACTATTTGGACTTTCCTGACAGCAAAGTGCTATCCTTTTCACACACCCCTCGCACAATTTTGGTGGTCCTTTTATATTATTTGCAGTCAAGAAAGATGGTCAACTTCATCTTTAGATTTGGAAATCTTGACAGGGTTGCTCTAATGGTAATGGAGGTTGAGTGACTTGCAAAGCGAACTCTCATGCAGATCGTGCTCAGAGTGACTCATAAATCGAAGGACATAACTGTCATGTTACCAAGTCCACGTGTAATTAGCTGCCACAGTCACCGTTTTTTCTTTCCAACATGGAGCGTGTAGTCCTGATTTCACTGGGATAATAGGGCTACAAGTCGTTGAATGCAAAAACAAGTGAGGTCCCGGGCCGGCAGCCAATCTCAGCGCGGCCCGGGGAATGACGTCACGGGGCCCCGGGCCGGCAGCCAATCACAGCGCGGCCCGGGGAATGACATCACGGGGGTGTCCCGGGCCGGCAGCCAATCACAGCGCGGCCCAGGACAAAGGGGCGGGACTTAAAAAAAGCCCGAGAAACGCCCCCGAATCGCGTTTTCACAGGAAAGCGTGATTGACAGCCTCTGTCTCCCAATGGCTAGCCTCCATTCATGGAGCTAGCCACTGGGAGACTGAGGCGGAACCAAAGCCCCTATGTAGAATCATGAGATTTCGCCGTGGGCGGGGCAACTGCTACGCAGTTGCCAACGCCCAGGGCGAAACCTAAAAATGTTGCTAACACAAGTGTGGGTAAGGTGAAATGGGGCAAGAACTCAGCTAACTGTACACCCTGTAGCTGCAATACCGATGTGCGGTAGCCAGCGTACAGTACAACACCAATTCAGCAGGAGAAAGGAAGCGGTCATGATGACACGTTCAAGCGCACACACTGATAACACCATATTATTCTTGTCGGCTAAAACGTGGAGCTTCTGAGAGTAGATGCAGGCTGGTTAAACCGTGGAAGTCGAATGCCAAAAAAACCCACTGATTCCAAGGAAACCTGGAATAATGCGCTTACACACTGCAGAAGTGAATACAACAAATACTTGCAGTGTCATTGTCAATGACCCCATTTCCGACCTGTGGCCAAAGGCTAAAATTAAGAGATAAAGACGACGGTTTCCCATGTGTTCAGAATGTCAAAGGCCACAATTTCTCGTGCGCGTGCAAAAGCTTACACTTTCACCAAATCTTTTTTCCCAGGCACTTTTGTAAAAATTGCGGCATTTTTACAAAAGTGCCGATTTCGCGGGCACTTTTGTAAAAATCGCTGCATTTTTACAAAAGTGCCGATTTTGCGATAAACCGCGAAATCGCGAAATCCTGGAGGGTCTGATTGACCAACATTTGACACAAAGGACCTATGGTGACCAGAATTTTAAAACACTAAACTGACCATTTCACAAAAATTGAAGTAGGACAAAAGTATTACATTGACCAAGGGGTGCAGAATGACAACGCTCACCAACATAAAAAACACAACTTCTGTAGCACTAAGGGAAATAAGTTAAATATAACATTTACACAGATTACTGTACGTGCTAATTAAATTGTTTTTTGAAGAGGCTGTTACCTAATCCTGCACTAAAACATATGTACGAAAAGTTTAGTCAGTCACCCCTCTTTAAAAATAGGACAAAGTACTGGATATAGTAAAATCTGCCAAGACAGAGGATCGAAAACAGGGACTGTCCTGGTAAATCCGGGATGCCTGGTCTCTCCACTAGGACCTGATTGAGGGTTCAGCAGATGGGTTACTCCATCAAAAACCTTGGCGGATATCCCAGTCAACATATTATGAGTGCATTATACCCAATGACCCTTTCAGTGCCTGGATACCCTCACAGGTAACAAGTAGCACTCTGCAAATCTACTGATTGATTGTGATAATGGAAAATGGGATGTCTGTCGCATTTGTGACGGAGTAACCCACCCCCCGAACTATAAATCAGGCTCATAGTTTCCTATTTTGAAAACACTTGCAGATCTGCTCCATTCCTGAGCGGCAGAAATAACTTTCTTGTGGTGGGAATGTAGAGGAAGCACTGCCACAAAATGTGTGTGGGTGTAAGTGCATAGAAAAATCTACTTCTCAAGGGAGAACAAAGACAAAATTGAAGAGTGCAAATGCCCTTTAACGTCACATTTCCTCATGCTAAAAACCATGCATTGCAATGTCTGGTGCCAAGCGTTTTCCATGGGTGTATTCCTGGAAATCTGCGACTAGCAAATGTTTGCTGCTACAAAGAAGACGCATGTAACATTGTTAGTCAACACTTTTTTTCTTTCCGTCCTTGTTATATCTGTGCTCCATTTGTTTTGGAACCAAAGTTGTGCAACCTCTCAACTCAGATCTGGCTCTTCACAAGGACTTTTGCTTAGCCTAAGGTGAATTCCCATATAACAAGAGGTCTGATCAGGGGGATGATTCTTTTTAAATGGAAAACAGGGTGCAAATCCAGAAAAAGAATTTTGGGAGTGAAAATGTAACTTGGAGTAAATATGCCATTCAGATATGGATAAAAAAATCAAATATAGTATAAATGAAAAATAGAGTCTGCCCAAATTGGTTTTCAGAAATCCAGCATGCAAATCAACAACACACATATTTATTTGCATTTTTATGTGCAAATAAAGGGCTTGCTCATCAGACAGTTCAATCTACCTATTATAAAACTAGGCATTTATTCGGACAAATACCTCTAATGTGTACATTTTCTTAACTCTAAATGCTTTATTTATGCACCTAGGTGATATATAGTGCATATATAGCACTTCAAAAAAGAAAACCCCATCCCCATAATCCCACTCCTGATTTGTAGAATCAAAATTGGAATTCCCCCGTATAAATGCGATTTACTCAAGGGAGTTTACAACAGCCCAAGGTATCCGGGAAAACACTATTACTTCCTTCAGAATACTTTAAGCGTGGGAAATTTACTCAAAAAGTATGTATAAACCTATTATAGTACATTTCCAGTTTTGCTTCCCATTGTTTGGTGAATCAGGTCATTGGATGTTGGTCAATTTAGAAAGCTACCCTTAACAAAGGTTAATCTTTTCCTGCTACAAGATAGAATATACAGAAGTCTATGCAAACTAGTACATCAAATATCCAAACTGAGAGATGCATGAAAGCAGCAGACCTCCATCACATCTAAACAGCAAATATTAAATATCAAGAAACAGGAAACTACACACCACAATTGCTGAATGAGAACAACATTACGCGGCTCCACTGCCAGTGAGACAGCTGAGGGCAACAAATAGAATGAAAATCTTGAGGGCGTGGCCAACAATAGATGCAGTTAGCCTGCCTGACCCTTTCTGCAGATCTGCAACCAGACTGCTGTCCAGTGTTAGACTGGCCTTTTGGACAATCTGGCACTTCCGGGTGGCCCAACTTGAAAGAATTTGAATTGAATTTGAATTTACAGGAATTTATATAGCGCTCGTATACCAGGCGGTTTCATGGCGCTGGAGGATGCTTAACCCAGGGCAAGGGCGACGGAGTTACTGAGGTGGGAAGGCATGAGAAAATAAGAAAGTCTTGAGGGCCCTGCGAAATTCAAAATAAGAGGGGATAGATCTAATGTGAAGGGGGAGGGAGTTCCAAAAAGTGGGGGCAGGAACAGAGAATTTCAACCCCCCCGATTTGGTTTTTTTGAACCGGGGGACAGAGAGAAGAAATTTAGTGGAGGAGCGTAGTTCTCTGTTGGGACAGTAGGCACTAATGGCGGAAAAGATTAAATCTGGAGCAGTCCCCGCCCTGGCCTGAAAGGTGGTACAGCCCAATTTAAAGAGGGCCCGTTCTTTAATGGGCAACCAATGGAGTGATTTGAGTAGGGGGTGATGTGATGGAATCTGGGCACCCCATAAATCAGGCGGGCAGCCTGATTTTGGACTAACTGGAGGCGGCGGAAGGCATAAGCAGGGGCACCATTATACACCATATTCCCGTAGTCCAACCGGGACAGGACCATTGCCATCAGAATTAGTTTTAGGGTGGGAAAGGAGAAAAACGGGAAATTTTTCGTACAGTGCGAAGGGCAAAGAAACAGGAGGAAACAACAGAACTGATCTGGGAGTGGGGCGTGAGGTGTTTATTGAGTGAGATCCCTAGGGTTTTGACTGAGAAAGAGGGCATGGGGGAGGTGCCTAAGGAGGGGGGCCAAAAATTGGGGGACCAGGGGCTGGGGGTGCGGCCAATGATGACAAGTTCAGTCTTTTCCGGATTTAATTTCAAATGGTTGAGCTCATCCATTCGCTGATGAACAGCATGACAGACTGAAAGCTGGATATACTGGTCGGGGAGTGGGACAATTGGAAAATGAGTTGGAGGTTATCGGCATAGTTATACACGGTGACCTCCATTTGCTGGAGTGCAAGAATAAGTGGAAAAATATAGAGGTTAAATAATAAAGGGGAAAGAGAGGAACCCTGGGGGACACCACACTGAACCGAGTGAGGGGGGGCAGTGAATTCAGCAAGGTGAACGGCCTGGGAGCGATCTCTTAGGAAGGAGCTGATCCAGGTCAGAGCTGGCCCCCGATGCCCGCGCCATGACACGGTTGAGAAGGATGGAATGGTCAACCGTGTCAAAGGCGGCGGAAAGATCCAAGAGAACGAGGGCCTGGGAGTGTTGGTATATAGCCCCTCTCTGAGCTCGTCCATCACTGAGATGACAACCTTCTCAGTGGAGTGCCGGGTTGAAAGCCTGCCTGGCTGGAAGTAAATCCCCCACTCTCCTCCACAAAAACGCCAAGGACCTGGGTGACATAAGCCTCCAGGGCCTTGGCCAAAAAGGGAAGGAGGGAGATGGGACGATAGTTGGAGGGGAGGCGGGGTCAGCCCCAGGTTTTTTTAGGATAGGGATAACAATAGCAACTTTATGGGAGGCCGGTACAATCCCCTGTTCAAGAGAATCATTGAGGAAAGTGAGGGGGGGAAGGTAGCAATTAATGAAAATCTTGCGAAGGATGTGTGCCGGGGCAATGTCCACAGGGGATCCAGATTTAACACGGGTCACAAGGGCAAGGAATGTCTCTCTGGTCAAAAGGGGTAGATGAGTCAAGGTGGAGGAGGGGGGAGGGGGCTGAGGGTCACAGAAGGTAGGGGAAGGAGGCGGGATCTTGGCCTTAATGAGTGCAACTTTCTCGACAAAGAAATTGTTGAGGGAGTTGCACAGAAGCTGGGATGGGGGAATTTTAGAAGAGGCTCTATCAGAAGAGGCCAGTTCACGGACTATGGCAAATATTTCCTTAGCCTGGTTCTCTGCAACGAGAATCCTCCCTGAAAATAGGCTGTCATAGCGAGGAGGATATCCTTTTTATATTCATTGAGGATGGAGGTGTAACGGAGTTTCGAAAGAGGGCCGTAGGCACGCCTCCAAGCTCTCTCTGAATCCAGGTTGCGGTTTATTTTTTTGTTGGACCCATGAGCTAATTGACAAAAGAATCAGGCCACACACTCGCCCATTCAACCTGGCACAAAGGCTAGTCCAACATTGCAGCAGTCCTGCTGCCCAGGTTCATTGACCCGCACAGTGATGAAAGGGTGTGATTCCTCACCTGGTCGTGTTATCCTTTTTATCTGTTCCTGTGCACTGGTGTGCTGATTGGTTCAAAGGCTCAGCACCACCCACTGACAAAGTGCCACCCTGCCCAGCTGTGTCATAGTTGCTGGCACCTGTGTTGCAGCTCTGAGTGTGTTCTACTAAGGAGTGGTACACCAGTGGGCACCAGCACTGCGGATGTCATACAATTGCATGCAATCCGACAATGCTGGTGTTGACAAGTGATGGGGATATCCATGATGGCAAGCTTAATAAATGGCTGTAGGTGTGGGCTCAAAGTATGATGATGCGCTACCATCTTCATGTCTAAGAGCATGAAAGAGATTCAGCTGGGAGGCATAGCTCCATGACTCGAACATTTTGGTGCAGTGAAGGGCAGAGACTGGTGGGGCCTTGGTGAACAGCTTCTACAAATAGAATGCGTAGAGGCAAACTAGCTAAAGCACTTGGCCCCACCTTTACCTTCAGACACTGTTAAATCCATACAAAAGGGGGTGGCGATGGACAGAGCATCTGAACCAATCAAACACTCACACCCAGTCAACAGATCTGGGTTTAATCCATCACCGTTCTTTAGCCCACTCTGCCACCCCAGTTCAGACATCGGTTATTTTTGCAATTGTCACCCCGAGTGGGATGGGTATGCTCAGACGTGAGACCCATGCTCTCCACACCACTGGAGGCAAGCTATCCAGGCTGATGACGGCTGATAGCCAGAAACCAGTCCTTGGATGCTTGATTCCTGTCCAGGAAAGACATGGCTTGGCAGTTCGGGCTGGACTGTTCCCATGAGGCACAGGGTCAAGGCTGATTTGCATATGGCCATGTCTGACCTGGGGTGGTGTGGAGTGCAAAAAAACGATGGATTTAGGCCCAGATCTCTGTACTAGGGTGAATGTATGACATTGTTCTGCATTCTGTCCACCAATTGTTGTTTTTGCAACTGTTAAATCCATGACAAGAAAGAGCACACTTGAGGGCACCCGCATTTAAAGGCTTTGTGCTCCGTGAGAACAGAATGAACATGTGAATAGAGGACCAAGGCTGTGACCCAAGAATGATCTTCTCTGTGCCTCACTGACTTTGTAGACTCTTAACTGCAACTCATCTGGGGCAGTGCCCAGCATATTCTGCATTTTTATAGTTGAGAGGCCTGATAAGACCGGGCAGCTGTAGCTAGATGGAGAGGGCAAGAGCCCATGCTCTAGTGCACTATCGGTTGCTTGGAGTCATATTCATTTCCCTGATGGACCTCCAGAGGACACTGAGGAGTCCCACTATGGTCCATTATCTCGACTGAAAATCCAGGTCCATAGCCCATAGTCCTGAATCCAAGCATACCTGGTGCAGCAACAGGTGTGCTGGAATTCAGAACTATGGAAGCCTGCCTGTGCTGAGTAGCCATGAAGCATGGAAGTGAAGTGGACTCACTTTGTGTGCTCTGTCGTCATGAACTGTTGGATGAACTTACCATAGATATGTGGAAATCAAATATTTTACATCTGACCCCCACCTGCAGTGACACAATGCTCAGATGCTCAATGCTTGGGTGTGAATGGACGCTTGAGGTCTGCGCAGCTGGCTTCCGTTGACGCTGGTGCTGGGATCACGACTGCCTACGACAGGCTAGGGCAGATTCTGAGAGTTACATAGGAATTCAGAATGGCTCCTGAGAACTGAATGTATATGGTGGTGCTAGCTCGGGGACTGTTTCATGATGATCTCTGCAAAATGGTGACCAGGGTGTCTAATACAGAGGTTCCCTTGGCATGGCTGCAACCTGATGTACAAAAACTAAAAAAACAAATGACAGGCACACAAGATGGAATTCCTGGAATACTGTTCTTAAGACGCTAATGGCTGCCTGAGACGCAACAACATTTGTGTGCTTAGACTGCTTGGATAACTGGGGATCCTAGTGTTGAACTTTTCCTTAATAAATAGTGGTCATTGTCAGTGGCGACAATGGACCTCTCTATAGGTATCTTTTCTTTTCTTTGTGGAATGCACTCATATGGCACTCCACTCCTGAAGACCATCCATGATCAAAGCCAAAGAGATTCTTTATTCGCCTGCGAGTGAGCCATAAAAGCACAAGACATTAAAAACATATGTTAAACGCATTTAGAAATACTGAATTACGGATTTAACATCTTCTCATTAGTTACAAGCACAAATATTGCTTCCATGTCGTTTTCTGATTTTCAAAGCCGAGCGTATACAATTACTTGCAGCTATAGATGGTTTCTGGAGAAAGCTGCTGTATTAAAAGAATTGCTTCTTTATAACCACAAGTATTCAAAGTCTTCAATACTGGAATGAGAAAACATTTCCGTGGGAAACCGTATAATGAGCAAAATATCAATATATGTATATGTAAGGTGCTTTGTGCCGACCTATTAATTAAATTAAATCTAAACTACGTTTTGGCGAACAATAAATAGAGTTCAATTCCTTCCGGTAAAGCGAAAGCAGAGTATTTTAGTACCATTGGACTAATAGAGATTTTCTCCATTTGTCTTGTCTAACTGTACTAATCAAACCGTTTTTTTGTTCTGGGCATTGCAGACCCATTGCGGGTGCTCAAGCAACTCAGAGAACGCGAAGGTTTGTTTAACATATCTGACCCAGGGTATGGCTAACGTTTTATCCATCACTTTACAATCCTTAACAATGGCTTTTGAAAAGGTTGTTTCCTCTTTAGCCCAAATTGAAACCCACAACATGATCGATCAACTTTTTATAAACTCACTGAAATAGGGTCTAACAGTCTCCAGGTGAGGAATAAATGTAGGGCTAGATTTCGGGGCAGTCAACATCTGCTGTAGAAATTCATTTTCAGTTTTCTTCAGGGATCCAGGATTGATATATCCCCCACATTTCGACCCCCATAAGAACCCACAAATGTATATTTAGATATGTATATCTCAAGTACGATCTCAAATCCATGGCACCCCTCTGTGCCAGGATACTGAAACACATAACCCATAATCAATCGTCCAGGAAGCACAACAGGGGAACGTCCTTGAATATGATAATTTGTGTGTAATTATGTTTAATGACTAAGCACTTGCATTACAGCAACAAAAACCCTCCATCACAGATGTTAAGAGGAGTCTCTGTGAGTTGCAGAGTTGCAGTGTGGCACTGAGCTCAAGGATAGCCATTGTCTTATGAGAAACCGGCTCCTGAACACCTGGAATTACATTTACAGGACACAGGTTATAGATGCCATTCCTTGAAAGCCAAGAACTTACTAGAACTTGGACAGATGCTGAATGGAGTAGATCATCACCATAGTGACATACATGCGTCCCAGCCATTAAGACTGTGGCAGCTGCATACCATTGTCCGTGCATCATCCGAGTGACTTGCTGGTGGTTTAGTACCAGTTGCCTGGCAGCTGAGGGTTGAGAGAGTGGGGCTTAGCTGGGCCAATGGAGTGATTGTCTATATGTGTGGAGTGTCACATAATTTGGCAGAGGGCCTGGCACTGAGCTACATTCGGCTACTGAATTGCCCTACCTGTTTCTCTATGATCTTATGTCTTCTTTTGCATTTCTCTACTTTTTGGTCCTCTAGCATGGGTCAATGTCATTTTACAGGGCAGCTAGTGGGAGCTGCCCACCTGGGGATGGAAAGGCGGGATTTTCTCTCTAGAGTCTGCTTGCCATTCTCCAGAAACCCGTCACAGGTCGACTAGACCTTTTTACCTGTCATAGAGTGAATTAGGCAATCTCTCCCATGTGAACTCCCAATTTCTTTCCCCAAGAACCACTGACCAAGAACTAAGTTTGAAGGTTTATTACATAACCAAAAATAACTGCAGGTACAAGCACCTCAGCAAGAGGTTCAAAAGATAAACAGGCACTAATACAAACATAATACGACGGAAAAGTCTCAAGCGACTGCTGAATAATACAAGAATCAATTCCAGAACCATCAAACTAAACAGGATTGCTATAACCTGAGTTCTGGTACTCATCGGACTAATAGACATAAATTCAGGTTAATCTGTCCCTACACTATACTAAGTGACATTCCTACTCAACAATAGCCCAACCTAACCAAAAGTGTCAGCAGTGGTGACTTCCAAAGAAGTTCACTCACTTTCCCTCTAAGACAAGAGAATCCTCAGTCATAGCTAAGCTCTTCACCAAGACCAACCACTCTCTCTAGCTCCTCAGCCCATCTGCACTGCTTCCACTCTCGAGCACTATCCCTAATACGAAACCCCACAATGTGAACGACACGCCTTCAGGTACGCCCCTCTCAAAGGTGTTAACTTCCAAAAACTTTCCAGTATGGCTCCGGTCCATCTTTGTCCAGCCGACGTCCTTGGGTCCCAGACTCTTCCTCGCTTCTAGTTGCTTCTTCAAATTCCTGGTCTACTCCTCCATGTCTGGGTCTAGCATTTCTAACTCTCATGCACAATGGGCCCTTCTACTCTACAATCTATTGGGTGACACACCTGCAAAAGAACATAGGCAAATAGCTCACTGCCTAATAATGTTGCAACATTTTCTAAAGCCTCTTTCATAAGGATTTCTACCGTTTATATGTTTAGCAAGACATTTTTATACAGGCCTGCGCCATTTCCATGAACTAGGCCTCTGCTAGAGTTTTAGGCCTCACGTTTACATTAACAATTCTCTGGGTTCACTAGGCCTCCAACCTTAATGACAAATGCATTTTCTATTTTAACCTAAATATCGAGTACATAAAGCATGATTATATATTTCGATTAATCAATCTGGAAGTACATTAGTAAATCAATTAAACACTCTTATCATTAGTGAAAGATTTTATTTCAAAAGCATTTCTATATTGCAGTAAGTCTGAATTTGCACTTTGTAACGTTGGTTCTACACATTTTCTGATACCAATTCATTCTAGTGCTCTGTCATATATCGCATCTAAACATGATTAAAAGTCCTCTATATGTACGGGTGCTGACTACTTGTACATATGCTGCACCCCTACGAATTTCACTGTAAATGGCGCTCTCTCAGTTCCCCCCTTTGATGACCCGTGTCATCACCACCCACACATCTTCCTTAGGGTAAGAACCAACTAAACTGAGCTTGTGGCCATTTTCCCTCGCTTGAACGATTCCAACGCTCTCAGACTGCGGTATTGACTATCCTGCAGCCTCTCCATTCGCATCTCTTGCGCTCTCATTGATCTCGCCAATCTATTGGACTTGTACCATTTGTACAATCTCACTAAACCCCACAATCCAATCACACAAGCCACTGCTATGATAAGGGGTTTTAATACAAATCCAAGGAAACTCTTTCCTAAGTTGGCAAACCAGCTTCCAACTTTTCCAAATCCTTTGCCAACCGTCTCCCACGCATTCTCTTGTGTCAAATCCTCGATTTCATAATGGATTGCAGTAATATTGCTTATATATTTCTCCAGATCCTTAGAGTTGTCTGGAATGTAAGTACAACATTCCTGGACCTTCAAACGCTTACAGACCCCGCCCTCTTTTGCTAGGATGACGTCAAGAGCAAGACGGTTCTGTAAAACCATTGTCCTGATCGACAACATCTCACCCTCAACCAACACCAAAGACTTGGCAGTATTCATTGACAATTCACCCACTACAGTTGCCAACCGCCGTATCTTAATGTCATTTAAAATAACACCCAACATAGGTATCACTGCTCCAAACACATCTCCCACAATTGCTCCAGCACTTTCCCCTCGCTTTACCCTCCTTTGGGACCCTCCCTCTAAGAGTTCGAAATCCTCTGTATGATAAATCTTGGGAAAAATAATTGCTAGATAACATGTTCCATACCACTTCTCTGGCAATCTCACATACGCATTCCTTCCGCAGACAAAATACACAGTGGGGATCACCTGGACCACACTCTTCAGGAAGTCTTTTGTGTAGTACTCTAATGTGAAGGTATGTGCACATGTAGTATGACCCACATACACATTCTCATAATACGTCTGTGGTCGGTGAAGGCACAACTTCCCCTTCTGGACTTCATCTAAAGCTATTGGACCATAACTCCCTCGTGACTTATGCTGCTTCTCTTCTTCGGTCCAATCTACCTTGCCTTGCCCTGAATCTCGCAACTTTTTCTGTTTCGTGTACCTATCTTCTACTTGTTCAATGAACTTCTTCTCTGTCTCAGACAATAAACATGTCAAGTTGTGTCGGTGTGCATACGGAGTATCTAACTCTTGCGTGGGAATGAAAAAATATCCAAGTCTGTCCTCTGACTTATAATAATCCCACTTGTTCAAATGCTTGTAATTCGGGACTTCGGGTAACACAGCATCATAATTTGAAAAGAAATATTCAAAGTGATTTCGCCCATAAAGGATACTAATCAGCAAACTACAGGATATGCCATATGTCAATGGAAGGTGATGGTATCTAATACCCTCATCTACTGAAGCTGGGAATTGCATACACACATAACAGTCTTTCGCATCCATCGCCTCAATGTATTCGTACAACAACTTTGCATACGCATTCTGCCCAAAATTTCCTTTAGACAGATCAGTGTGTAGCCTTCGACTTTCTGCAGCCAGTAGGGCTTTCTCTCTTCGCTCTCTGTCTTCCTTATGGCGAGGGGTGGTAGGTGTCGGCGTCCCCACAGCCTTCTCTACCTGTTCGTGTGGTGCAAAATAAGAAACTAAAACTACTATAGCTATAAGGAGTATCACTCCTCCTAAAAGAGTGCCTACTATGCACTTGGCTCTACGATTCGGGTTTCCAGGCGCCATGGTCTCAGCACAAAGTAGTTCGTTCTCGGAAAGCACCCAAAGTCTCTTTCTGTGCTATTTGAGTCTCTTGAACCACCTTGGAAAGCGGAAATCCCCGTTTCAGTTCTTCTTTTAGTACAACATCAGACAACCTTAACCCTTCTCCGTCCTCTGTGGAAAGTCCCTAAATTTATTCTTCTTCCACTCGGCTCTAGGTTAAGTTCGACAGTTATTTACAAAGTCTTTTCAAAGCAATTTCAAAGTTCAAAGTTCTAAGTTCAAAGTTCTTAATAGTCTATGATTATACTTGGTCCAACTGCCTGCAACACATAATCTAAAAGTTCCATGCGGAGCACAACTTCATCATAAATTGTCATGTCGGGAACAAATGTAGGAAAAACCAGTCTATCCAGGAGTAAATCACGTATCTTGCTCAGGAGAGGGGGATTGGGAATGGTGAGTGTCAGTTTACCTTCTATTTCAAGTCCAGGCACCAACAGTATCACCTCCAGCTTAACATTTGGGATCACACTGGTCACCGCCACTGACCTCACCCTCCCGGATCTCAGTACACCTGGCATTTGAGAATAGGTAGGTCCACTCTGGAGAGGCGTATCTTCGGCAAGGTACTCTCACCCTCCTTGACCTTCTTGGACCCCCGTGTTCTGCTCTTTGTTCTCCCTCCTCCAGATCTGATTCTTCGGACAGGGGAGCAAGGTCTCTTTCGGAAGCCAATTGTACGTTCATTCGCCTCTGCCTCTCGGGCCAATGAGCCTCTGCACCTCTTGTTCTTCTGCTTCTCGTTTGCACACCCTGTTTGTCTCCGCTGTCAAAGTTTTCTGCGCTCAGATCACCTTCTTCGCCACTTCCTCCCTCTGAGGCAGACTCAGTGTCACTGTTGTCGTGGTCGTTTCCTGCCTGATCAGGGGAGTCCCCGACTTCCACTGGCACCCCCACAGCTTGACTTGTCCCCTCTGATGAATCCTCTTCTTCGTTGTTATTTACATCTACGAGAGGAGCTGTTCTCTCCACGGGTGCTGGGACTCGACGGGTGTGAGAAGCATGAATCCAATTGGGCAATCCACCACACTTCACAGCAGTCGTTGTCACCAAGATGACTTGGAAAGGTCCTCTCCAGCGCACATCCAGGCAGCTCTTCCTTACGTGCTTCCGCACCAGGACCCAGTCACCAGGTCACAGGTCGTGACAAAGGTCGCTAGAAGCCGGGATTTCAGCAGCCTGCACCTAAAGAGACACAGAACGCATGACATCAGAAAGTCCTCTGCAATAGTCAAGAATCACATCATCTGTGATATTCAGCAAGGCAGTTGTAGGAATAGATGGCAGTCTCATAGCCCTCCCCATCAGTACTTCGTGAGGTGAGAGCCCTGTTCTTCTGTCTGGGGTACTACGCATGCTCATTAGTACCAATGGCAAGGCATCGGGTCACTTCAGGGACGTGGATGAGCACACCTTAGCCATTCGAGCTTTCAGGGTCCCATTGATTTGCTCCACTATGCCAGAAGCCTCTGGTCGATAGCTACAATGCAATCTCTGGTCAATGTTCAGGGCAGAGCAAAGCATCTTCACAACTTCGCTATTAAAGTGTTTTCCTCTGTCCGATTCCAAAGAGGTCGGAACCCCGAATCGTGGTACTAATTCCCTCAACAACAGTTTTGCTACTGTGAGTGTATCGCACCTACGAGTGGGATATGCCTCAACCCATCTAGAGAACATACACAGGATCACCAAGACATATCTAAGGCGATTGCACCTCGGCATCTCAATGAAATCTATTTGCATCCTATAAAAGGGTCCGCCGGACCTTCCAATGTGACTCAATGTAACTGGTGTTCTTTTCCCAATATTCAGCTGTTGACAGGTTACACATCTCTGACAAACTGCTTCTGCAGCCTGTCGGAATTTTGGATTATACCTCGTTTGCCTGAACACACGTACCATTGCATCCCTTCCCAGATGCACAGGACCATGTATCTGTCGTGCCATTGCACTCACCAGTTCATTCGGCAACACAGCTCTTCCATCAGCCGAAACCCACATGTCCAAATCTCCTTTGACACATCCAGCTGATTGCCACACCCTTTTTTCATAATCAGATGTTTGTCCCTGCATGTCTCTCAACTCTTCCCATGTATCTGCCACCTCAAGCATCATGCTTAGTTCGGTTCTTTCCCTTGGTCCCTCAATTGTTTGTTCTGTAAAAGAGTATCCCTGCACTGCACAATAGCGTGCAACTTCATCAGCATAGCGGTTCCCCAATGTCACAAAATCCGTTCCTTTGGTGTGAGCTGTGCATTTTACCACAGCTATTTCTGCAGGTCCTTGCAAGGCCTCCAGCAATAACCTGATAAATTCACCATTTCTGATTGGGGAGCCCGATGATGTCATGTAACCCCTCTGAGACCACAACTGACCGAAGTCATGAACCACCCCAAATCCATATTGGCTATCAGTGTATATGGTGATCTTAATTCCGTTGGCTGCCAAACAGGCGCGTGTCAATGCAATTATCTCAGCCACCTGCGCGGAGTGTACTCCTTCCAGGCAGGCTGCTTCAATTATTCCAGAAATAGTGCAGACAGCAAAGGCCGCTCTCAACTGACCCGTATTGTCTCTTATACATGAGCCATCCACAAAGTAAATTTCATCAGGGTCTGTCAATGGCACATCAACAATATCCGGTCTGGGCTTGGTGCATAGTTCAGTTACATCAAGGCAATCATGGTCTTCCCAATCATCTTCTATATCATTTTGTAATGGCAACAAGGTAGCAGGATTCAAGACAGAGCACCTCCCGAGGGTCACATTCTCCGCAGCAAGTATAACCTGCTCGTAGCGTGTGAGCCTGTTGTTGGTCATGTGCTGCGTCTTGGTCCTGGTCATCAACAATTCCACAGAATGTGGTACATATACTGTTAATGGATATCCCATCACAATGCTTTCGCACCTTTCAATGCTGACACCTGTTGCAGCAACGGACTTGAGACATCCGGGCAACGCTGCGGCTACTGGATCTAAGGTAGCCGAGAAGTATGCAACTGGTCTACGGACTCCTCCATGATCTTGTACTAAGACTACCAATGCACACCCTTCTCTCTCACAACAGAACAATGCAAATGATTTGGCGTAATCTGGCATTCCCAGGGCTGGAGCGCGACACAGGTCCTCTCTCAGCTCAAGAAAAGCCATCATACAATCTGTGTCCCATGGTACCGGATCACTTACGTCCTTGTGCGTCAGTTTCTGCAATGGTTTTGCTTTCAGGGAAAAATTAGCAATCCACTGTCTGCAATAACCAACCATGCCCAGGAACATCCTAACCTCTCTTTGTGTCGAGGGCACAGTCATCCTCATGATCGTCTCAATCCTGTCAGGTGACACTTTCCTCTTTCCCTTCTCTATTCTGTGACCCAGATACTGCACTTCATATAGGCAGTACTGTAACTTGTTGGGGGACACCTTGTGTCCATTCTCTGCCAAATGGTTCAATAGGGCAATGGTGTCGATTCTACAAGCATCTTCGGTGTCTGACGCAACAAGGAGGTCGTCTATGTACTGTACAAGAACAGAGTTCAGCTGCAGTACCAGACTCTCAAGATTCCTTTTCAGCAACTGATTAAAGATCGATGGACTCTCTGTATACCCTTGAGGAATTCGACACCATGTTAAAACGCGACTCTCTATTTTGAACGCAAAAAGAAATTGGCTTTCCTCATGCAATGGGATGGAAAAGAAGGCCTGACACAAATCTATCACAGAAAACCATTCAGCTTGGAACGGTATCTGAAACAGTATCACTGATGGATTCGGTACCACTGGACAGCATGGAACAACTATGTTGTTAATCTTTCGTAAATCCTGCACAATCCTGTACTTCCCACTTGGCTTCTGCAATCCCATGATCGGAGAGTTACAGGGACTGCCCATAACCTCCTTCAGGATTCCCTGTCTAATCATGGACTCAATCACTGGTTTTATACCTTCAACTGTTTCTGGGGTCAGCTTGTACTGAGGTGTTCTCGGGAATTCAGCATTTGGTCTTACTTGTATTCTAACAGGTTCTACTCCCTTAATCAATCCAATCTCCTCCCCGGTAAAGTCCCAGACCTCTGGTGAGACCGAATCCCTCAAATCCCAAGGGAGTTCCTCCACTGTTATAGCCGGGTACAATTCAATGCACACATGCGTATTTGCAACCTTAAAATCAGCATCATCATCGTTAGTCTGTAACTCCACTCCCTTTGGGGTACAATAGATGGTGCAATTAAGTTTACACAAAAGATCTCTTCCTAACAGGCACACAGGACTGGAATCACACACCACGAACTGGTGTCGGTCACTAAAACTTCCAATCTTCACAGGGACTGGCTCAGTCAGGGGGTTTGTCATTCTTATGTTTGCTACTCCTACAACTTGTATGGTCTGTCCTGAAAGGGGTAAGTTGGGGACCACCCCTGACCGCACAGTGGAGCGAGAAGCACCAGTGTCAACCAGAAAGGTGGTGGGATGTCCATCCACATCTGCCTCCACAAACGGTCCTCTTTGATCTACCTCCAGTACTGCCCCAAGAGTACAACCCTCCTCCCCATCCAGGTACTGACCAGTCACTGGGTCAAAGTAATAGCACTCATCCCCTTCGACTATGAAAGGCATCTGCTGGTAAACCTTGTTTCCTGCTGAAACCTTCGGGGGCTGGGGAACCGGAGCCCTAGGGGCTGAAGTCCCCCCTTTTGTCGTCTGGGACTTGGTCACTGTCACCTTCCGTACCGGAGGAGCTTGAACTTCCTCCTCCTCCTCCTGTACCTGATTGTCAGGGTTATGGGGACACTCGCGTCTCCAATGCCCGACTTCGTGACATAAATGACACCTGGTCGTCTTCTTCAGGGCCTCTATATCTACTCTAGGTCTCGGACCTTCCTCTCCGTCTCTCTTCTGCCCCCCTGATCTCCTTCCCATGGTGCCATTGCCTGACTGACCCTGTCCTCCTGCTTGCATCTGTACTAACATCAGTTTGTCCTTAAGCTTCTTTGTCTTCGAGTCTATCTCATCACTGCAATACCTCGCATACCTCAAGATCTCATCCAAAGGTTTGTTTTGCCAACAGATTAAATGTTGTTGTATCATAAGACAAATATCAGGCCTTAGTCCTAGAACAAATTTGGATACGAACTGTCCCATATCCTTTGGGTCCATCACATCTAACCCACTGTACTGCTTAAAGATCTGCAATAGCCTCTCGTAATATTCATGCACTGTCTCTTTTGGTTCCTGTCTGGTCCGATCTATTTTCACCCAGTCAATGTCCTGTGGTGGTACCTTAGTCTTCAGCCACGTAATCGCCTGCTCATACTTTGCCATTACCCTGGGCGACGGCCCATTTGTGGCAGAATCTCGTTCTGGCTCCGCTGTGGGCCATTCAACACTAACCTTGCACGCTATCCACAAGTCACTTGGGACCACAATGTCAAATAGTGTGTTCAAATCAATCCACAGTACCTTTGAGATTTTAACAAACCTCTCCACCTGTTTGTACCATTCCACTGGACTCTCTCTCAACTTTGGAAATGTGTTCGTAAAGGCAGCTAGGTCTCCCCTACTCCAGGGTACATGCACATAACCTCCATGAGCCACCTCCCGCAAGGGGTATGCCTCTGTATGCATCAACCCTCCTCCCGGGGATGTCTCCAGAACACTCCTTCTAACACTCTTTCTCTTTGACCACCTTTCCTCCCATTTCTCCAGAGGGGTCCATGTTCGTATTCCCACAATCAGCTCCCTGATATGAGTTTTTAATCCGATCACCCTCTTTTCTTCTAAATCTTGATCTGAATACTGCAACCGGTGGCCACTCTGCAAGGCTTTTGTTTTTGTCAAATCTACACTGTATTCATTCGCCAATTCAGAGAGTTTTTCATGAGCTGTCCTAGCCCTCCGTGTAACATCCTTCGCTACAAACAATAGCTCGTCTGGTTCGTATAATTCAATTCTCTCTAGTGGCAATGTACCTTCCACTATCTCCTCCACTTCTGTTTTTAGTCTCAGCACATCTATTCTTCTCGCTTTAATCACCGCTCTCAAGGTACCCTGGCTAGTAGTTCCGTTAGAGCCCCTCCCGCCACTGTCCTGAATTTCTCGTCTGTTTTCTTCAGGTGTGTTAGGGGGAACCCTTCTGTTCTCCCAGCCGTCTCGAACCCACTCCTGTCTACTATCGCTAGAGGAGTGGTGGGACACCCCCCTATTCCCCACCCCTTCTCGTTCCCAGTCCTGTCTACTTTCACTAGGCACGCAGTGAGACACCATCCTATCTTCCTGGTTCTCAGACCCAAAGACATTCCTGGATCTATCACTCTGAGTGTCCACAATTGTTTCCCATGTTCTCAAATCTGGCCTTAATTCTCTCATCGACCTCGGCCTCGGTCCCCTCAGATCCATCGGTCCCCTCCAACCCATCTGCCCTTCCGAGGAGTCTGCCGATGCCACCAAAGGAGTGCTTCTTTCTACTGGCGTTGGCAACTGCCTCCACCCTTCTGTTCTATTACTCCTGTCCTCGCTGGCGCATCTCTCACTCCCCCTTTGCTGCGGACTCTCGTCTTGGTTCTGTTCTGGGTTGTACACAGATACTATGGGACCTATGGTAACAGGTACCGTGAGCACATCTGTCAATTTCTGTGAGTGGACACCCTCTTCCACCCGAACCTTCTGTACTGTGAATCTCCCACTACTCTCGTCACTGGGGAAGGTGGAGGTGCTTTTTCTCCCTTCACTGGACAAAACATGTCCTCTGAGGTGCTCAAATCACTCACCATTTTGACCCCACCATCCCCAACAGAAGCTTCCCCATTCTTGGCTGACATTGGCGTGCCCCCAACTCGGGATTGTAAAGAGGTGGTCTCTCTGACAACATCCTCTCTATCAGGCCATCGTCTGTCTCACTGTCCTCATCGTCTGTATTTCGCCTCTGTGCGTCCAGTAACGGGTACAACCTATCCCCTTCAATGGTCTGTACCCTCCACCTCTTCTCCATGGCGTCCCATCTCACATCTTGGACCGCCTTAACTGATCGTTTCACTCTTTCTTGTCGCCTATCTCTGCCCCTGTCATGGGCTGCCCTAATCCATGCATTTAGCGCTTCAAACTGTGTTGGTCTGGGCAAAGGTCGCAACGCAGCCATAATCGCTTTCAGCTGATACAACACTTCTAGTCGAAACGTCCCGTATTTAGGGAAGGTCAATTCTTCATTTCCATCTGTCATCTTACACCAGTTATCGAGCCACAATATGGTATGCAACCCAACATTCGTAGCCATGTAATGAGCTGGAGTATCCTCGGGTGGAGCCTCCTCCCCACCCCGAGGTTCTATTTTGTTTTCGCCTTTGAAACATTTCCGCAACACTTTAAAACATTTCATGATGAAACCCACAACGTTTCCTTGTTCCACAGCGCTTATATACTTCCTGATGACAATCCACCAATCTCAGCGCGGCTTCACACTAACCGCCCTATCTCAGCGCGGCTCCACGCCAACCGACCAATCCCAGCGCGGCTCTTTCTGACGTCACTCTCCTCCGTTTCGCAGCAGTTCCCCTCCTCTCTCTGTTTGTCTCACGGTCTCGCATGCGTCCCAATCATACACTGGAATTGATTACTTCCGACCAAGCAACCACTTCCTTGACTGTACGTCCACAGTCTAACTGTAATTGTCACCTCAACCGGCTAATGTCTGGCCACTAACGGCTAGACAATCGCCTCAATTGATAGGTTACAAACTCACGGCAACTTCCGACCAGTGTCCGTTACCCACGCACTCACACATTCGTTCCCCCTATCGCAGTCCTACGGGCGATCACTGGTACCTCATGACCCCCTTTACAATGGTCGACAATTAGTTTGGATGTTCGATACACCCGGACCACTTAAACTCTCCTTCAATCAATCAATCAATCATGCCATTTGTATAGCGCACTACTCACCTGGGAGGGTCTCAAGGTGCTTGGGGGGAGGGGTATGCTACTGCTCGAACAGCCAGGTCTTGAGTTGTTTCCTGAAGGCGAGATGGTCCTGGGTCAGCCAAGGTGGATGGGGAGGGAGTTCCAAGTCTTGGCAGCCAGGTAAGAGAAGGATCTTCCTCCGGCGGTGGCTCTCCGGATGCGTGGTACGGCTGCGAGGGCGAGGCTGGTGGACCGTAGCTGGTGGGTGGGCGTGTAGAAGGTCAGGCGGTCGTTGAGGTACTTGGGGCCCAGATCGTGGAGAGACTTGTGTGCGTGGGTGAGCTTAAGATTTTCACCGGTTGCGCGCGCTCACAACCTGTCCTCATTCACACTACAGGCATTCAACTCCGCAAGACAATACACATACAATACAACATAGCACCGCAATCTAACAACGCATGACCCTTTTCATACTCACTCTCCTTCGACCTGCTGCTTTCTGCCGCACTGTTACTCTCCGTCAGTTGCCGTGGAACGCCATCCTCCATCCGCGATTCTCTGGACACTCATCCTTGATTTCTATGGGCCTCGGGGAAATCTCAACCTACTTCTGGATTACCCTCACTCTAGAAGGTAAACCATCCTACTCTGCTACCAACTGGAAAGGCGGGATTTTCTCTCTAGAATCTGCTTGCCATTCTCCAGAATCCCGTCACAGGTCGACTAGACCTTTTTACCTGTCATAGAGTGAATTAGGCAATCTCTCCCATGTGAACTCCCAATTTCTTTCCCCAAGAACCACTGACCAAGAACTAAGTTTGAAGGTTTATTACATAACCAAAAATAACTGCAGGTACAAGCACCTCAGCAAGAGGTTCAAAAGATAAACAGGCACTAATACAAACATAATCCTACGGAAAAGTCTCAAGCGACTGATGAATAATACAAGAATCAATTCCAGAACCATCAAACTAAACAGGATTACTATAACCTGAGTTCTGGTACTCATCGGAGTAATAGACATAAATTCAGGTTACTCTGTCCCTACACTATACTAAGTGACATCCCTACTCAACAATAGCCCAACCTAACCAAAAGTGTCAGCAGTGGTGACTTCCAAAGAAGTTCACTCACTTTCCCTCTAAGACAAGAGAATCCTCAGTCATAGCTAAGCTCTTCACCAAGACCAACCACTCTCTCTAGCTCCTCAGCCCATCTGCACTGCTTCCACCCTCGGGGCACTGTCCCTAATAGGAAACCCCACAATGTGAACGACACGCCTTCAGGTACGCCCCTCTCAAAGGTGTTAACTTCCAAAAACTTTCCAGTATGGCTCCGGTCCATCTTTGTCCAGCCGACGTCCTTGGGTCCCAGACTCTTCCTCGCTTCTAGTTGTTTCTTCAAATTCCTGGTCTACTCCTCCATGTCTGGGTCTAGCATTTCTAACTCTCATACACAATGGGCCCTTCTACTCTACAATCTATTGGGTGACGCACCTGCAAAAGAACATACGCAAATAGCTCACTGCCTAATAATGTTGCAACATTTTCTAAAGCCTCTTTCATAAGCTTGTACATATGCTGCACCCCTATGAATTTCACTGTAAATGGCGCTCTCTCAGTTCCCCCCTTTGATGACCCGTGTCATCACCACCCACACATCTTCCTTAGGGTAAGAACCAACTAAACTGAGCTTGTGGCCATTTTCCCTCGCTTGAACGATTCCAACGCTCTCAGACTGCGGTATTGACTATCCTGCAGACTCTCCATTCGCATCTATTGCGCTCTCATTGATCTCGCCAATCTATTGGACTTGTACCATTTGTACAATCTCACTAAACCCCACAATCCAATCACACAAGCCACTGCTATGATAAGGGGTTTTAATACAAATCCAAGGATACTCTTTCCTAAGTTGGCAAACCAGCTTCCAACTTTTCCAAATCCTTTGCCAACCGTCTCCCACGCATTCTCTTGTGTCAAATCCTCGATTTCATAATGGATTGCAGTAATATTGCTTATATATTTCTCCAGATCCTTAGAGTTGTCTGGAATGTAAGTACAACATTCCTGGACCTTCAAACGCTTACAGACCCCGCCCTCTTTTGCTAGGATGACGTCAAGAGCAAGACGGTTCTGTAAAACCATTGTCCTGATCGACAACATCTCACCCTCAACCAACACCAAAGACTTGGCAGTATTCATTGACAATTCACCCACTACAGTTGCCGACCGCCGTATCTTAATGTCATTCAAAATAACACCCAACATAGGTATCGCTGCTCCAAACACATCTCCCACAATTGCTCCAGCACTTTCCCCTCACTTTACCCTCCTTTGGGACCCTCCCTCTAAGAGTTCGAAATCCTCTGTATGATAAATCTTGGGAAAAATAATTGCTAGATAACATGTTCCATACCACTTCTCTGGCAATCTCACATACGCATTCCTTCCGCAGACAAAATACACAGTGGGGATCACCTGGACCACACTCTTCAGGAAGTCTTTTGTGTAGTACTCTAATGTGAAGGTATGTTCACATGTAGAATGACCCACATACCCATTCTCATAATACGTCTGTGGTCGGTGAAGGCACAACTTCCCCTTCTGGACTTCATCTAAAGCTATTGGACCATAACTCCCTCGTGACTTATGCTGCTTCTCTTCTTCGGTCCAATCTACCTTGCCTTGCCCTGAATCTCGCAACTTTTTCTGTTTCGTGTACCTATCTTCTACTTGTTCAATTAACTTCTTCTCTGTCTCAGACAATAAACATGTCAAGTTGTGTCGGTGTGCATACGGAGTATCTAACTCTTGCGTGGGAATGAAAAAATATCCAAGTCTGTCCTCTGACTTATAATAATCCCACTTGTTCAAATGCTTGTAATTCGGGACTTCGGGTAACACAGCATCATAATTTGAAAAGAAATATTCAAAGTGATTTCGCCCATAAAGGATACTAATCAGCAAACTACAGGATATGCCATATGTCAATGGAAGGTGATGGTATCTAATACCCTCATCTACTGAAGCTGGTAATTGCATACACACATAACAGTCTTTCGCATCCATCGCCTCAATGTATTCGTACAACAACTTTGGATACGCATTCTGCCCAAAATTTCCTTTAGACAGATCAGTGTGTAGCCTACGACTTTCTGCAGCCAGTAGGGCTTTCTCTCTTCGCTCTCTGTCTTCCTTGTGGCGAGGGGTGGTAGGTGTCGGCGTCCCCACAGCCTTCTCTACCTGTTCGTGTGGTGCAAAATAAGAAACTAAAACTACTATAGCTATAAGGAGTATCACTCCTCCTAAAAGAGTGCCTACTATGCACTTGGCTCTACGATTCGGGTTTCCAGGCGCCATGGTCTCAGCACAAAGTAGTTCGTTCTCGGAAAGCACCCAAAGTCTCTTTCTGTGCTATTTGAGTCTCTCGAACCACCTTGGAAAGCGGAAATCCCCGTTTCAGTTCTTCTTTTAGTTCAACATCAGACAACCTTAACCCTTCTCCGTCCTCTGTGGAAAGTCCCTAAATTTATTCTTCTTCCACTCGGCTCTAGGTTAAGTTCGACAGTTATTTACAAAGTCTTTTCAAAGCAATTTCAAAGTTCAAAGTTCTAAGTTCAAAGTTCTTAATAGTCTATGATTATACTTGGTCCAACTGCCTGCAACACATAATCTAAAAGTTCCATGCGGAGCACAACTTCATCATAAATTGGCATGTCGGGAACAAATGTAGGAAAAATCAGTCTATCCAGGAGTAAATCACGTATCTTGCTCAGGAGAGGGGGATTGGGAATGGTGAGTGTCAGTTTACCTTCTATTTCAAGTCCAGGCACCAACAGTATCACCTCCAGCCTAACATTTGGGATCACACTGGTCACCGCCACTGACCTCACCCTCCCTGACCTCAGTACACCTGGCATTTGCGAATTGGTAGGTCCACTCTGGAGTGGCGTATCTTCGGCAAGGTACTCTCACCCTCCTTGACCTTCTTGGACCCCCATGTTCTGCTCCTTGTTCTCCCTCCTCCAGATCTGATTCTTCGGACAGGGGAGCAAGGTCTCTTTCGGAAGCCAATTTTACGTTCATTCACCTCCGCCTCTCGGGCCAATGAGCCTCTGCACCTCTTGTTCTTCTGCTTCTCATTTGCACACCCTGTTTGTCTCCGCTGTCAAAGTTTTCTGCGCTCAGATCACCTTCTTCGCCACTTCCTCCCTCTGAGGCAGACTCAGTGTCACTGTTGTCGTGGTCGTTTCCTGCCTGATCAGGGGAGTCCCCGACTTCCACTGGCACCCCCACAGCTTGACTTGTCCCCTCTGATGAATCCTCTTCTTCGTTGTTATTTACATCTACGAGAGGAGCTGTTCTCTCCACGGGTGCTGGGACTCGACGGGTGTGAGAAGCATGAATCCAATTGGGCAAACCACCACACTTCACAGCAGTCGTTGTCACCAAGATGACTTGGAAAGGTCCTCTCCAGCGCACATCCAGGCAGCTCTTCCTTACGTGCTTCCGCACCAGGACCCAGTCACCAGGGCACAGGTCGTGACAAAGGTCGCTAGAAGCCGGGATTTCAGCAGCCTGCACCTGAAGAGACACAGAACGCATGACATCAGAAAGTCCTCTGCAATAGTCAAGAATCACATCATCTGTGATATTCAGCAAGGCAGTTGTAGGAATAGATGGCAGTCTCATAGCCCTCCCCATCAGTACTTCGTGAGGTGAGAGCCCTGTTCTTCTGTCTGGGGTACTACGCATGCTCATTAGTACCAATGGCAAGGCATCGGGTCACTTCAGGGACGTGGATGAGCACACCTTAGCCATTCGAGCTTTCAGGGTCCCATTGATTTGCTCCACTATGCCAGAAGCCTCTGGTCGGTAGCTACAATGCAATCTCTGGTCAATGTTCAGGGCAGAGCAAAGCATCTTCACAACTTCGCTATTAAAGTGTTTTCCTCTGTCCGATTCCAAAGAGGTCGGAACCCCGAATCGTGGCACTAATTCCCTCAACAACAGTTTTGCTACTGTGAGTGTATCGCACCTACGAGTGGGATATGCCTCAACCCATCTAGAGAACACACACAGGATCACCAAGACATATCTAAGGCGATTGCACCTCGGCATCTCAATGAAATCTATTTGCATCCTATAAAAGGGTCCGCCGGACCTTCCAATGTGACTCAATGTAACTGGTGTTCTTTTCCCAACATTCAGCTGTTGACAGGTTACACATCTCTGACAAACTGCTTCTGCAGCCTGTCGGAATTTTGGATTATACCTCGTTTGCCTGAACACACGTACCATCGCATCCCTTCCCAGATGCACAGCACCATGTATCTGTCGTGCCATTGCACTCACCAGTTCATTCGGCAACACAGCTCTTCCATCAGCCGAAACCCACATGTCCAAATCTCCTTTGACACATCCAGCTGATTGCCACACCCTTTTTTCATAATCAGATGTTTGTCCCTGCATGTCTCTCAACTCTTCCCATGTATCTGCCACATGAAGCATCATGCTTAGTTCGGTTATTTCCCTTGGTCCCTCAATTGTTTGTTCTGTAAAAGAGTATCCCTGCACTGCACAATAGCGTGCAAGTTCATCAGCATAGCGGTTCCCCAATGTCACAAAATCCGTTCCTTTGGTGTGAGCTGTGCATTTTACCACAGCTATTTCTGCAGGTCCTTGCAAGGCCTCCAGCAATAACCTGATAAATTCGCCATTTCTGATTGGGGAGCCCGATGATGTCATGTAACCCCTCTGAGACCACAACTGACCGAAGTCATGAACCACCCCAAATCCATATTGGCTATCAGTGTATATGGTGATCTTAATTCCGTTGGCTGCCAAACAGGCGCGTGTCAATGCAATTATCTCAGCCACCTGCGCGGAGTGTACTCCTTCCAGGCAGGCTGCTTCAATTATTCCAGAAATAGTGCAGACAGCAAAGGCTGCTCTCAACTGACCCGTATTGTCTCTTATACATGAGCCATCCACAAAGTAAATTTCATCAGGGTCTGTCAATGGCACATCAACAATATCCGGTCTGGGCTTGGTGCATAGTTCAGTTACATCAAGGCAATCATGGTCTTCCCAATCATCTTCTATATCATTTGGTAATGGCAACAAGGTAGCAGGATTCAAGACAGAGCACCTCCTGAGGGTCACATTCTCCGCAGCAAGTATAACCTGCTCGTAGCGTGTGAGCCTGTTGTTGGTCATGTGCTGCGTCTTGGTCCTGGTCATCAACAATTCCACAGAATGTGGTACATATACTGTTAATGGATATCCCATCACAATGCTTTCGCACCTTTCAATGCTGACACCTGTTGCAGCAACGGACTTGAGACATCCGGGCAACGCTGCGGCTACTGGATCTAAGGTAGCCGAGAAGTATGCAACTGGTCTACAGACTCCTCCATGATCTTGTACTAAGAGTGCCAATGCACACCCTTCTCTCTCACAACAGAACAATGCAAATGATTTGGCGTAATCTGGCATTCCCAGGGCTGGAGCGCGACACAGGTCCTCTCTCAGCTCAAGAAAAGCCATCATACAATCTGTGTCCCATGGTACCGGATCACTTACGTCCTTGTGCGTCAGTTTCTGCAATGGTTTCGCTTTCAGGGAAAAATTAGCAATCCACTGTCTGCAATAACCAACCATGCCCAGGAACATCCTAACCTCTCTTTGTGTCGAGGGCACAGTCATCCTCATGATCGTCTCAATCCTGTCAGGTGACACTTTCCTCTTTCCCTTCTCTATTCTGTGACCCAGATACTGCACTTCAGATAGGCAGTACTGTAACTTGTTGGGGGACACCTTGTGTCCATTCTCTGCCAAATGGTTCAATAGGGCAATGGTGTCGATTCTACAAGCATCTTCGGTGTCTGACGCAACAAGGAGGTCCTCTATGTACTGTACAAGAACAGAGTTCTGCGGCAGTACCAGACTCTCAAGATTCCTTTTCAGCAACTGATTAAAGATCGATGGACTCTCTGTATACTCTTGAGGAATTCGACACCATGTTAAAACGCGACTCTCTATTTTGAACGCAAAAAGAAATTGGCTTTCCTCATGCAATGGGATGGAAAAGAAGGCCTGACACAAATCTATCACAGAAAACCATTCAGCTTGGAACGGTATCTGAAACAGTATCACTGATGGATTCGGTACCACTGGACAGCATGGAACAACTATGTTGTTAATCTTTCGTAAATCCTGCACAATCCTGTACTTCCCACTTGGCTTCTGCAATCCCATGATCGGAGAGTTACAGGGACTGCCGATAACCTCCTTCAGGATTCCCTGTCTAATCATGGACTCAATCACTGGTTTTATACCTTCAACTGTTTCTGGGGTCAGCTTGTACTGAGGTGTTTTCGGGAATTCAGCATTTGGTCTTACTTGTATTCTAACAGGTTCTACTCCCTTGATCAATCCAATCTCCTCCCCGGTAAAGTCCCAGACCTCTGGTGAGACCGAATCCCTCAAATCCCAAGGGAGTTCCTCCACTGTTATAGCCGGGTACAATTCAATGCACACATGCGTATTTGCAACCTTAAAATCAGCATCATCATCGTTAGTCTGTAACTCCACTCCCTTTGGGGTACAATAGATGGTGCAATTAAGTTTACACAAAAGATCTCTTCCTAACAGGCACACAGGACTGGAATCACACACCACGAACTGGTGTCGGTCACTAAAACTTCCAATCTTCACAGGGACTGGCTCAGTCAGGGGGTTTGTCATTCTTCTGTTTGCTACTCCTACAACTTGTATGGTCTGTCCTGAAAGGGGTAAGTTGGGGACCACCGCTGACCGCACAGTGGAGCGAGAAGCACCAGTGTCAACCAGAAAGGTGGTGGGATGTCCATCCACATCTGCCTCCACAAACGGTCCTCTTTGATCTACCTCCAGTACTGCCCCAAGAGTACAACCCTCCTCCCCATCCAGGTACCGACCCGTCACTGGGTCAAAGTAATAGCACTCATCCCCTTCGACTATGAAAGGCATCTGCTGGTAAACCTTGTTTCCTGCTGAAACCTTCGGGGGCTGGGGAACCGGAGCCCTAGGGGCTGAAGTCCCCCCTTTCGTCGTCTGGGACTTGGTCACTGTCACCTTCCGTACCGGAGGAGCTTGAACTTCCTCCTCCTCCTCCTGTACCTGATTGTCAGGGTTATGGGGACACTCACGTCTCCAATGCCCGACTTCGTGACATAAATGACACCTGGTCGTCTTCTTCAGGGCCTCTATATCTACTCTAGGTCTCGGACCTTCCTCTCCGTCTCTCTTCTGCCCCCCTGATCTCCTTCCCATGGTGCCATTGCCTGACTGACCCTGTCCTCCTGCTTGCATCTGTACTAACATCAGTTTGTCCTTAAGCTTCTTTGTCTTCGAGTCTATCTCATCACTGCAATACCTCGCATACCTCAAGATCTCATCCAAAGGTTTGTTTTGCCAACAGATTAAATGTTGTTGTATCATAAGACAAATATCAGGCCTAGTCCTAGAACAAATTTGGATACGAACTGTCCCATATCCTTTGGGTCCATCACATCTAACCCACTGTACTGCTTAAAGATCTGCAATAGCCTCTCGTAATATTCATGCACTGTCTCTTTTGGTTCCTGTCTGGTCCGATCTATTTTCACCCAGTCAATGTCCTGTGGTGGTACCTTAGTCTTCAGCCACGTAATCGCCTGCTCATACTTTGCCATTACCCTGGGCGACGGCCCATTTGTGGCAGAATCTCGTTCTGGCTCCGCTGTGGGCCATTCAACACTAACCTTGCACGCTATCCACAAGTCACTTGGGACCACAATGTCAAATAGTGTGTTCAAATCAATCCACAGTACCTTTGAGATTTTAACAAACCTCTCCACCTGTTTGTACCATTCCACTGGACTCTCTCTCAACTTTGGAAATGTGTTCGTAAAGGCAGCCAGGTCTCCCCTACTCCAGGGTACATGCACATAACCTCCATGAGCCACCTCCCGCAAGGGGTATGCCTCTGTATGCATCAACCCTCCTCCCGGGGATGTCTCCAGAACACTCCTTCTAACACTCTTTCTCTTTGACCACCTTTCCTCCCATTTCTCCAGAGGGGTCCATGTTTGTATTCCCACAATCAGCTCCCTGATGTGAGTTTTTAATCCGATCACCCTCTTTTCTTCTAAATCTTGATCTGAATACTGCAACCGGTGGCCACTCTGCAAGGCTTTTGTTTTTGTCAAATCTAAACTGTATTTATTCGCCAATTCAGAGAGTTTTTCATGAGCTGTCCTAGCCCTCCGTGTAACATCCTTCGCTACAAACAATAGCTCGTCTGGTTCGTATAATTCAATTCTCTCTAGTGGCAATGTACCTTCCACTATCTCCTCCACTTCTGTTTTTAGTCTCAGCACATCTATTCTTCTCGCTTTAATCACCGCTCTCAAGGTACCCTGGCTAGTAGTTCCGTTAGAGCCCCTCCCACCACTGTCCTGAATTTCTCGTCTGTTTTCTTCAGGTGTGTTAGGGGGAACCCTTCTGTTCTCCCAGCCGTCTCGAACCCACTCCTGTCTACTATCGCTAGAGGTATGGTGGGACACCCCCCTATTCCCCACCCCTTCTCGTTCCCAGTCCTGTCTACTTTCACTAGGCACGCAGTGAGACACCATCCTATCTTCCTGGTTCTCAGACCCAAAGACATTCCTGGATCTATCACTCTGAGTGTCCACAATTGTTTCCCACGTTCTCAAATCTGGCCTTAATTCTCTCATCGACCTCGGCCTCGGTCCCCTCAGATCCATCGGTCCCCTCCAACCCATCTGCCCTTCCGAGGAGTCTGCCGATGCCACCAAAGGAGTGCTTCTTTCTACTGGCGTTGGCAACTGCCTCCACCCTTCTGTTCTATTACTCCTGTCCTCGCTGGCGCATCTCTCACTCCCCCTTTGCTGCGGACTCTCGTCTTGGTTCTGTTCTGGGTTGTACACAGATACTATGGGACCTATGGTAACAGGTACCGTGAGCGCATCTGGCAATTTCTGTGAGTGGACACGCTCTTCCACCCGAACCTTCTGTACTGTGAATCGTCCCACTACTCTCGTCACTGGGGAAGGTGGAGGTGCTTTTTCTCCCTTCACTGGACAAAACATGTCCTCTGAGGTGCTCAAATCACTCACCATTTTGACCCCACCATCCCCAACAGAAGCTTCCCCATTCTTGGCTGACATTGGCGTGCCCCCAATTCGGGATTGTATGGAGGTGGTCTCTCTGACAACACCCTCTCTATCAGGCCATCGTCTGTCTCACTGTCCTCATCGTCTGTATTTCGCCTCTGTGCGTCCAGTAACGGGTACAACCTATCCCCTTCAATGGTCTGTACCCTCCACCTCTTCTCCATGGTGTCCCATCTCGCATCTTGGACCGCCTTAACTGATCGTTTCACTCTTTCTTGTCGCCTATCTCTGCCCCTGTCATGGGCTGCCCTAATCCATGCATTTAGCGCTTCAAACTGTGTTGGTCTGGGCAAATGTCGCAATGCAGCCATAATCGCTTTCAGCTGATACAACACTTCTAGTCTAAACGTCCCGTATTTAGGGAAGGTCAATTCTTCATTTCCATTTGTCATCTTACACCAGTGATCGAGCCACAATATGGTATGCAACCCAACATTCGTAGCCATGTAATGAGCTGGAGTATCCTCGGGTGGAGCCTCCTCCCCACCCCGAGGTTCTATTTTGTTTTCGCCTTTGAAACATTTCCGCAACACTTTAAAACATTTCATGATGAAACCCACAACGTTTCCTTGTTCCACAGCGCTTATTTACTTCCTGATGACAATCCACCAATCTCAGCGCGGCTTCACACTAACCGCCCTATCTCAGCGCGGCTCCACGGCAACCGACCAATCCCAGCGCGGCTCTTTCTGATGTCACTCTCCTCCGTTTCGCAGCAGTTCCCCTCCTCTCTCCGTTTGTCTCGCGGTCTCGCATGCGTCCCAATCATACACTGGAATTGATTACTTCCGACCAAGCAACCACTTCCTTGTCTGTACGTCCACAGTCTAACTGTAATTGTCACCTCAACCGGCTAATGTCTGGCCACTAACGGCTAGACAATCGCCTCAACTGATAGGTTACAAACTCACGGCAACTTCCGACCAGTGTCCGTTACCCACGCACTCACACATTCGTTCCCCCTATCGCAGTCCTACGGGCGATCACTGGTACCTCTGACCCACTTTACAATGGTCGACAATTACTTTGGATGTTCGATACACCCGGACCACTTAAACTCTCCTTCAATCAATCAATCAATCATGCCATTTGTATAGCGCACTACTCACCTGGGAGGGTCTCAAGGCGCTTGGGGGAGTGGTATGCTACTGCTCGAACAGCCAGGTCTTGAGTTGTTTCCTGAAGGCGAGATGGTCCTGGGTCAGCCGAAGGTGGATGGGGAGTGAGTTCCAAGTCTTGGCAGCCAGGTAAGAGAAGGATCTTCCTCCGGCGGTGGCTCTTCGGATGCGTGGTACGGCTGCGAGAGCGAGGCTGGTGGACCATAGCTGGCGGGTGGGCGTGTAGAAGGTCAGGCGGTCGTTGAGGTACTTGGGGCCCAGGTTGTGGAGAGACTTGTGTGCGTGGGTGAGCTTAAGATTTTCACCGGTTGCGCGCGCTCACAACCTGTCCTCATTCACACTACAGGCATTCAACTCCGCAAGACAATACACATACAATACAACATAGCACCGCAATCTAACAACGCATGACCCTTTTCATACTCACTCTCCTTCGACCTGCTGCTTTCTGCCGCACTGTTACTCTCCGTCAGTTGCCGTGGAACGCCATCCTCCATCCGCGATTCTCTGGACACTCATCCTTGATTTCTATGGGCCTCGGGGAAATCTCAACCTACTTCTGGATTACCCTCACTCTAGAAGGTAAACCATCCTACTCTGCTACCAACTGGAAAGGCGGGATTTTCTCTCTAGAGTCTGCTTGCCATTCTCCAGAATCCCGTCACAGGTCGACTAGACCTTTTTACCTGTCATAGAGTGAATTAGGCAATCTCTCCCATGTGAACTCCCAATTTCTTTCCCCAAGAACCACTGACCAAGAACTAAGTTTGAAGGTTTATTACATAACCAAAAATAACTGCAGGTACAAGCACCTCAGCAAGAGGTTCAAAAGATAAACAGGCACTAATACAAACATAATCCTACGGAAAAGTCTCAAGCGACTGATGAATAGTACAAGAATCAATTCCAGAAACATCAAACTAAACAGGATTGCTATAACCTGAGTTCTGGTACTCATCGGACTAATAGACATAAATTCAGGTTAATCTGTCCCTACACTATACTAAGTGACATCCCTACTCAACAATAGCCCAACCTAACCAAAAGTGTCAGCAGTGGTGACTTCCAAAGAAGTTCACTCACTTTCCCTCTAAGACAAGAGAATCCTCAGTCATAGCTAAGCTCTTCACCAAGACCAACCACTCTCTCTAGCTCCTCAGCCCATCTGCACTGCTTCCACCCTCGGGGCACTGTCCCTAATACGAAACCCCACAATGTGAACGACACGCCTTCAGGTACGCCCCTCTCAAAAGTGTTAACTTCCAAAAACTTTCCAGTATGGCTCCGGTCCATCTTTGTCCAGCTGACGTCCTTGGGTCCCAGACTCTTCCTCGCTTCTAGTTGCTTCTTCAAATTCCTGGTCTACTCCTCCATGTCTGGGTCCAGCGTTTCTCACTCTCATACACAATGGGCCCTTCTACTCTACAATCTATTGGGTGACGCACCTTCAAAAGAACATACGCAAATAGCTCACTGCCTAATAATGTTGCAACATTTTCTAAAGCCTCTTTCATAAGCTTGTACATATGCTGCACCCCTACGAATTTCACTGTAAATGGCGCTCTCTCAGTTCCTCCCTTTGATGACCCGTGTCATCACCACCCACACATCTTCCTTAGGGTAAGAACCAACTAAACTGAGCTTGTGGCCATTTTCCCTCGCTTGAACGATTCCAACGCTCTCAGACTGCGGTATTGACTATCCTGCAGCCTCTCCATTCGCATCTCTTGCGCTCTCATTGATCTCGCCAATCTATTGGACTTGTACCATTTGTACAATCTCACTAAACCCCACAATCCAATCACACAAGCCACTGCTATGATAAGGGGTTTTAATACAAATCCAAGGAAACTCTTTCCTAAGTTGGCAAACCAGCTTCCAACTTTTCCAAATCCTTTGCCAACCGTCTCCCACGCATTCTCTTGTGTCAAATCCTCGATTTCATAATGGATTGCAGTAATATTGCTTATATATTTCTCCAGATCCTTAGAGTTGTCTGGAATGTAAGTGCAACATTCCTGGACCTTCAAACGCTTACAGACCCCGCCCTCTTTTGCTAGGATGACGTCAAGAGCAAGACGGTTCTGTAAAACCATTGTCCTGATCGACAACATCTCACCCTCAACCAACACCAAAGACTTGGCAGTATTCATTGACAATTCACCCACTACAGTTGCCAACCGCCGTATCTTAATGTCATTCAAAATAACACCCAACATAGGTATCACTGCTTCAAACACATCTCCCACAATTGCTCCAGCACTTTCCCCTCGCTTTCCCCTCCTTTGGGACCCTCTCTCTAAGAGTTCGAAATCCTCTGTATGATAAATCTTGGGAAAAATAATTGCTAGATAACATGTTCCATACCACTTCTCTGGCAATCTCACATGCGCATTCCTTCCGCAGACAAAATACACAGTGGGGATCACCTGGACCACACTCTTCAGGAAGTCTTTTGTGTAGTACTCTAATGTGAAGGTATGTTCACATGTAGTATGACCCACATACACATTCTCATAATACGTCTGTGGTCGGTGAAGGCACAACTTCCCCTTCTGGACTTCATCTAAAGCTATTGGACCATAACTCCCTCGTGACTTATGCTGCTTCTCTTCTTCGGTCCAATCTACCTTGCCTTGCCCTGAATCTCGCAACTTTTTCTGTTTCGTGTACCTATCTTCTACTTGTTCAATGAACTTCTTCTCTGTCTCAGACAATAAACATGAAAAGTTGTGTCGGTGTGCATACGGAGTATCTAACTCTTGCGTGGGAATGAAAAAATATCCAAGTCTGTCCTCTGACTTATAATAATCCCACTTGTTCAAATGCTTGTAATTCGGGACTTCGGGTAACACAGCATCATAATTTGAAAAGAAATATTCAAAGTGATTTCGCCCATAAAGGATACTAATCAGCAAACTACAGGATATGCCATATGTCAATGGAAGGTGATGGTATCTAATACCCTCATCTACTGAAGCTGGTAATTGCATACACACATAACAGTCTTTCGCATCCATCGCCTCAATGTATTCGTACAACAACTTTGCATACGCATTCTGCCCAAAATTTCCTTTAGACAGATCAGTGTGTAGCCTACAACTTTCTGCAGCCAGTAGGGCTTTCTCTCTTCGCTCTCTGTCTTCCTTCTGACGAGGGGTGGTAGGTGTCGGCGTCCCCACAGCCTTCTCTACCTGTTCGTGTGGTGCAAAATAAGAAACTAAAACTACTATAGCTATAAGGAGTATCACTCCTCCTAAAAGAGTGCCTACTATGCACTTGGCTCTACGATTCGGGTTTCCAGGCGCCATGGTCTCAGCACAAAGTAGTTCGTTCTCGGAAAGCACCCAAAGTCTCTTTCTGTGCTATTTGAGTCTCTCGAACCACCTTGGAAAGCGGAAATCCCCGTTTCAGTTCTTCTTTTAGTTTAACATCAGACAACCTTAACCCTTCTCCGTCCTCTGTGGAAAGTCCCTAAATTTATTCTTCTTCCACTCGGCTCTAGGTTAAGTTCGACAGTTATTTACAAAGTCTTTTCAAAGCAATTTCAAAGTTCAAAGTTCTAAGTTCAAAGTTCTTAATAGTCTATGATTATACTTGGTCCAACTGCCTGCAACACATAATCTAAAAGTTCCATGCGGAGCACAACTTCATCATAAATTGGCATGTCGGGAACAAATGTAGGAAAAATCAGTCTATCCAGGAGTAAATCACGTATCTTGCTCAGGAGAGGGGGATTGGGAATGGTGAGTGTCAGTTTACCTTCTATTTCAAGTCCAGGCACCAACAGTATCACCTCCAGCTTAACATTTGGGATCACACTGGTCACCGCCACTGACCTCACCCTCCCGGACCTCAGTACTCCTGGCATTTGCGAATGGGTAGGTCCACTCTGGAGTGGCGTATCTTCGGCAAGGTACTCTCACCCTCCTTGACCTTCTTGGACCCCCGTGTTCTCCTCCTCCAGATCTGATTCTTCGGACAGGGGAGCAAGGTCTCTTTGGGAAGCCAATCGTACGTTCATTCGCCTCCGCCTCTCGGGCCAATGAGCCTCTGCACCTCTTGTTCTTCTGCTTCTCGTTTGCACACCCTGTTTGTCTCCGCTGTCAAAGTTTTCTGCGCTCAGATCACCTTCTTCGCCACTTCCTCCCTCTGAGGCAGACTCAGTGTCACTGTTGTCGTGGTCGTTTCCTGCCTGATATGGGGAGTCCCTGACTTCCACTGGCACCCCCACAGCTTGACTTGTCCCCTCTGATGAATCCTCTTATTCGTTGTTATTTACATCTACGAGAGGAGCTGTTCTCTCCACGGGTGCTGGGACTCGACGGGTGTGAGAAGCATGAATCCAATTGGGCAATCCACCACACTTCACAGCAGTCGTTGTCACCAAGATGACTTGGAAAGGTCCTCTTCAGCGCACATCCAGGCAGCTCTTACTTACGTGCTTCCGCACCAGGACCCAGTCACCAGGGCACAGGTCGTGACAAAGGCCGCTAGAAGCCGGGATTTCAGCAGCCTGCACCTGAAGAGACACAGAACGCTTGACATCAGAAAGTCCTCTGCAATAGTCAAGAATCACATCATCTGCGATATTCAGCAAGGCAGTTGGAGGAATAGATGGCAGTCTCATGGCCCTCCCCATCAGTACTTCGTGAGGTGAGAGCCCTGTTCTTCTGTCTGGGGTACTACGCATGCTCATTAGTACCAATGGCAAGGCATCGGGCCACTTCAGGGACGTGGATGAGCACACCTTAGCCATTCGAGCTTTCAGGGTCCCATTGATTTGCTCCACTATGCCAGAAGCCTCTGGTCGATAGCTACAATGCAATCTCTGGTCAATGTTCAGGGCAGAGCAAAGCATCTTCACAACTTCGCTATTAAAGTGTTTTCCTCTGTCCGATTCCAAAGAGGTCGGAACCCCGAATCGTGGCACTAATTCCCTCAACAACAGTTTTGCTACTGTGAGTGTATCGCACCTACGAGTGGGATATGCCTCAACCCATCTAGAGAACACACACACAATCACCAAGACATATCTAAGGCGATTGCACCTCGGCATCTCAATGAAATCTATTTGCATCCTATAAAAGGGTCTGCCGGACCTTCCAATGTGACTCAATATAACTGGTGTTCTTTTCCCAACATTCAGCTGTTGACAGGTTACACATCTCTGACAAACTGCTTCTGCAGCCTGTCGGAATTTTGGATTATACCTCGTTTGCCTGAACACACGTACCATCGCATCCCTTCCCAGATGCACAGGACCATGTATCTGTCGTGCCATTGCACTCACCAGTTCATTCGGCAACACAGCTCTTCCATCAGCCGAAACCCACATGTCCAAATCTCCTTTGACACATCCAGCTGATTGCCACACCCTTTTTTCATAATCAGATGTTTGTCCCTGCATGTCTCTCAACTCTTCCCATGTGTCTGCCACCTCAAGCATCATGCTTAGTTCGGTTATTTCCCTTGGTCCCTCAATTGTTTGTTCTGTAAAAGAGTATCCCTGCTCTGCACAATAGCGTGCAACTTCATCAGCATAGCGGTTCCCCAATGTCACAAAATCCGTTCCTTTGGTGTGAGCTGTGCATTTTACCACAGCTATTCCTGCAGGTCCTTGCAAGGCCTCCAGCAATAACCTGATAAATTCGCCATTTCTGATTGGGGAGCCCGATGATGTCATGTAACCCCTCTGAGACCACAACTGACCGAAGTCATGAACCACCCCAAATCCATATTGGCTATCAGTGTATATGGTGATCTTAATTCCGTTGGCTGCCAAACAGGCGCGTGTCAATGCAATTATCTCAGCCACCTGCGCGGAGTGTACTCCTTCCAGGCAGGCTACTTCAATTATTCCAGAAATAGTGCAGACAGCAAAGGCTGCTCTCAACTGACCCGTATTGTCTCTTATACATGAGCCATCCACAAAGTAAATTTCATCAGGGTCTGTCAATGGCACATCAACAATATCCGGTCTGGGCTTGGTGCCTAGTTCAGTTACATCAAGGCAATCATGGTCTTCCCAATCATCTTCTATATCATTTGGTAATGGCAACAAGGTAGCAGGATTCAAGACAGAGCACCTCCTGAGGGTCACATTCTCCGCAGCAAGTATAACCTGCTCGTAGCGTGTGAGCCTGTTGTTGGTCATGTGCTGCGTCTTGGTCCTGGTCATCAACAATTCCACAGAATGTGGTACATATACTGTTAATGGATATCCCATCACAATGCTTTCGCACCTTTCAATGCTGTCACCTGTTGCAGCAATGGACTTGAGACATCCAGGCAACGCTGCGGCTACTGGATCTAAGGTAGCCAAGAAGTATGCAACTGGTCTACGGACTCCTCCATGATCTTGTACTAAGACTGCCAATGCACACCCTTCTCTCTCACAACAGAACAATGCAAATGATTTGGCGTAATCTGGCATTCCCAGGGCCGGAGCGCGACACAGGTCCTCTCTCAGCTCAAGAAAAGCCATCATACAATCTGTGTCCCATGGTACCGGATCACTTACGTCCTTGTGCGTCAGTTTCTGCAATGGTTTCGCTTTCAGGGAAAAATTAGCAATCCACTGTCTGCAATAACCAACCATGCCCAGGAACATCCTAACCTCTCTTTGTGTCGAGGGCACAGTCATCCTCATGATCGTCTCAATCCTGTCAGGTGACACTTTCCTCTTTCCCTTCTCTATTCTGTGACCCAGATACTGCACTTCAGATAGGCAGTACTGTAACTTGTTGGGGGACACCTTGTGTCCATTCTCTGCCAAATGGTTCAATAGGGCAATGGTGTCGATTCTACAAGCATCTTCGGTGTCTGACGCAACAAGGAGGTCGTCTATGTACTGTACAAGAACATAGTTCTGCGGCAGTACCAGACTCTCAAGATTCCTTTTCAGCAACTGATTAAAGATCGATGGACTCTCTGTATACCCTTGAGGAATTTGACACCATGTTAAAACGCGACTCTCTATTTTGAACGCAAAAAGAAATTGGCTTTCCTCATGCAATGGGATGGAAAAGAAGGCCTGACACAAATCTATCACAGAAAACCATTCAGCTTGGAACGGTATCTGAAACAGTATCACTGATGGATTCGGTACCACTGGACAGCATGGAACAACTATGTTGTTAATCTTTCGTAAATCCTGCACAATCCTGTACTTCCCACTTGGCTTCTGCAATCCCATGATCGGAGAGTTACAGGGACTGCCGATAACCTCCTTCAGGATTCCCTGTCTAATCATGGACTCAATCACTGGTTTTATACCTTCAACTGTTTCTGGGGTCAGCTTGTACTGAGGTGTTCTCGGGAATTCAGCATTTGGTCCTACTTGTATTCTAACAGGTTCTACTCCCTTGATCAATCCAATCTCCTCCCCGGTAAAGTCCCAGACCTCTGGTGAGACCGAATCCCTCAAATCCCAAGGGAGTTCCTCCACTGTTATAGCCGGGTACAATTCAATGCACACATGCGTATTTGCAACCTTAAAATCAGCATCATCATCGTTAGTCTGTAACTCCACTCCCTTTGGGGTACAATAGATGGTGCAATTAAGTTTACACAAAAGATCTCTTCCTAACAGGCACACAGGACTGGAATCACACACCACGAACTGGTGTCGGTCACTAAAACTTCCAATCTTCACAGGGACTGGCTCAGTCAGGGGGTTTGTCATTCTTCTGTTTGCTACTCCTACAACTTGTATGGTCTGTCCTGAAAGGGGTAAGTTGGGGACCACCGCTGACCGCACAGTGGAGCGAGAAGCACCAGTGTCAACCAGAAAGGTGGTGGGATGTCCATCCACATCTGCCTCCACAAACGGTCCTCTTTGATCTACCTCCAGTACTGCCCCAAGAGTACAACCCTCCTCCCCATCCAGGTACCGACCCGTCACTGGGTCAAAGTAATAGCACTCATCCCCTTCGACTATGAAGGCATCTGCTGGTAAACCTTGTTTCCTGCTGAAACCTTCGGGGGCTGGGGAACCGGAGCTCTAGGGGCTGAAGTCCCCCCTTTCGTCGTCTGGGACTTGGTCACTGTCACCTTCCGTACCGGAGGAGCTTGAACTTCCTCCTCCTCCTCCTGTACCTGATTGTCAGGGTTATGGGGACACTCGCGTCTCCAATGCACGACTTCATGACATAAATGACACCTGGTCTTCTTCTTCAGGGCCTCTATATCTACTCTAGGTCTCGGACCTTCCTCTCCGTCTCTCTTCTGCCCCCCTGATCTCCTTCCCATGGTGCCATTGCCTGACTGACCCTGTCCTTCTGCTAGCATCTGTACTAACATCAGTTTGTCCTTAAGCTTCTTTGTCTTCGAGTCTATCTCATCACTGCAATACCTCGCATACCTCAATATCTCATCCAAAGGTTTGTTTTGCCAACAGATTAAATGTTGTTGTATCATAAGACAAATATCAGGCCTTAGTCCTAGAACAAATTTGGATACGAACTGTCCCATATCCTTTGGGTCCATCACATCTAACCCACTGTACTGCTTAAAGATCTGCAATAGCCTCTCGTAATATTCATGCACTGTCTCTTTTGGTTCCTGTCTGGTCCGATCTATTTTCACCCAGTCAATGTCCTGTGGTGGTACCTTAGTCTTCAGCCACGTAATCGCCTGCTCATACTTTGCCATTACCCTGGGCGACGGCCCATTTGTGGCAGAATCTCGTTCTGGCTCCGCTGTGGGCCATTCAACACTAACCTTGCACGCTATCCACAAGTCACTTGGGACCACAATGTCAAATAGTGTGTTCAAATCAATCCACAGTACCTTTGAGATTTTAACAAACCTCTCCACCTGTTTGTACCATTCCACTGGACTCTCTCTCAACTTTGGAAATGTGTTCGTAAAGGCAGCCAGGTCTCCTCTACTCCAGGGTACATGCACATAACCTCCATGAGCCACCTCCCGCAAGGGGTATGCCTCTGTATGCATCAACCCTCCTCCCGGGGATGTCTCCAGAACATACCTTCTAACACTCTTTCTCTTTGACCACCTTTCCTCCCATTTCTCCAGCGGGGTCCATGTTCGTATTCCCACAATCAGCTCCCTGATGTGAGTTTTTAATCTGATCACCCTCTTTTCTTCTAAATCTTGATCTGAATACTGCAACCGGTGGCCACTCTGCAAGGCTTTTGTTTTTGTCAAATCTACACTGTATTTATTCGCCAATTCACAGAGTTTTTCATGAGCTGTCCTAGCCCTCCGTGTAACATCCTTCGCTACAAACAATAGCTCGTCTGGTTCGTATAATTCAATTCTCTCTAGTGGCAATGTACCTTCCACTATCTCCTCCACTTCTGTTTTTAGTCTCAGCACATCTATTCTTCTCGCTTTAATCACCGCTCTCAAGGTACCCTGGCTAGTAGTTCCGTTAGAGCCCCTCCCACCACTGTCCTGAATTTCTCGTCTGTTTTCTTCAGGTGTGTTAGGGGGAACCCTTCTGTTCTCCCAGCCGTCTCGAACCCACTCCTGTCTACTATCGCTAGAGGTGTGGTGGGACGCCCCCCTATTCCCCACCCCTTCTCGTTCCCAGTCCTGTCTACTTTCACTAGGCACGCAGTGAGACACCATCCTATCTTCCTGGTTCTCAGACCCAAAGACATTCCTGGATCTATCACTCTGAGTGTCCACAATTGTTTCCCACGTTCTCAAATCAGGCCTTAATTCTCTCATCGACCTCGGCCTCGGTCCCCTCAGATCCATCGGTCCCCTTCAACCCATCTGCCCTTCCGAGGAGTCTGCCGATGCCATCAAAGGAGTGCTTCTTTCTACTGGCGTTGGCAACTGCCTCCACCCTTCTGTTCTATTACTCCTGTCCTCGCTGGCGCATCTCTCACTCCCCCTTTGCTGCGGACTCTCGTCTTGGTTCTGTTCTGGGTTGTACACAGATACTATGGGTCCTATGGTAACAGGTACCGTGAGCGCATCTGGCAATTTCTGTGAGTGGACACCCTCTTCCACCCGAACCTTCTGTACTGTGAATCGTCCCACTACTCTCGTCACTGGGGAAGGTGGAGGTGCTTTTTCTCCCTTCACTGGACAAAACATGTCCTCTGAGGTGCTCAAATCACTCACCATTTTGACCCCACCATCTCCAACAGAAGCTTCCCCATTCTTGGCTGACATTGGCGTGCCCCCCAACTCGGGATTGTATGGAGGTGGTCTCTCTGACAACATCCTCTCTATCAGGCCATCGTCTGTCTCACTGTCCTCATCGTCTGTATTTCGCCTCTGTGCGTCCAGTAACGGGTACAACCTATCCCCTTCAATGGTCTGTACCCTCCACCTCTTCTCCATGGCGTCCCATCTCGCATCTTGGACCGCCTTAACTGATCGTTTCACTCTTTCTTGTCGCCTATCTCTGCCCCTTTCATGGGCTGCCCTAATCCATGCATTTAGCGCTTCAAACTGTGTTGGTCTGGGCAAAGGTCGCAACGCAGCCATAATCGCTTTCAGCTGATACAACACTTCTAGTCTAAACGTCCCGTATTTAGGAAGGTCAATTCTTCATTTCCATCTGTCATCTTACACCAGTTATCGAGCCACAATATGGTATGCAACCCAACATTCGTAGCCATGTAATGAGCTGGAGTATCCTCGGGTGGAGCCTCCTCCCCACCCCGAGGTTCTATTTTGTTTTCGCCTTTGAAACATTTCCGCAACACTTTAAAACATTTCATGATGAAACCCACAACGTTTCCTTGTTCCACAGCGCTTATTTACTTCCTGATGACAATCCACCAATCTCAGCGCGGCTTCACACTAACCGCCCTATCTCAGCGCGGCTCCACGCCAACCGACCAATCCCAGCGCGGCTCTTTCTGACGTCACTCTCCTCCGTTTCGCAGCAGTCCCCCTCCTCTCTCCGTTTGTCTCGCGGTCTCGCATGCGTCCCATTCATACACTGGAATTGATTACTTCCGACCAAGCAACCACTTCCTTGTCTGTACGTCCACAGTCTAACTGTAATTGTCACCTCAACCGGCTAATGTCTGGCCACTAACGGCTAGACAATCGCCTCAACTGATAGGTTACAAACTCACGGCAACTTCCGACCAGCGTCCGTTACCCACGCACTCACACATTCGTTCCCCCTATCGCAGTCCTACGGGCGATCACTGGTACCTCATGACCCCCTTTACAATGGTCGACAATTACTTTGGATGTTCGATACACCCGGACCACTTAAACTCTCCTACAATCAATCAATCAATCATGCCATTTGTATAGCGCACTACTCACCCGGGAGGGTCTCAAGGCGCTTGGGGGGAGGGGTATGCTACTGCTCGAACAGCCAGGTATTGAGTTGTTTCCTGAAGGCGAGATGGTCCTGGATCAGCCGAAGGTGGATGGGGAGGGAGTTCCAAGTCTTGGCAGCCAGGTAAGAGAAGGATCTTCCTCCGGCGGTGGCTCTTCGGATGCGTGGTACGGCTGCGAGGGCGAGGCTGGTGGACCGTAGCTGGCGGCTGGGCGTGTAGAAGGTCAGGCGGTCGTTGAGGTACTTGGGGCCCAGGTCATGGAGAGACTTGTGTGCGTGGGTGAGCTTAAGATTTTCACCGGATGCGCGCGCTCACAACCTGTCCTCATTCACACTACAGGCATTCAACTCCGCAAGACAATACACATACAATACAACATAGCACCGCAATCTAACAACGCATGACCCTTTTCATACTCACTCTCCTTCGACCTGCTGCTTTCTGCCGCACTGTTACTCTCCGTCAGTTGCCGTGGAACGCCATCCTCCATCCGCGATTCTCTGGACACTCATCCTTGATTTCTATGGGCCTCGGGGAAATCTCAACCTACTTCTGGATTACCCTCACTCTAGAAGGTAAACCATCCTACTCTGCTACCAACTGGAAAGGCGGGATTTTCTCTCTAGAGTCTGCTTGCCGTTCTCCAGAATCCCGTCACAGGTCGTCACAGGTCACAGAGGTTCAAAAGATAAACAGGCACTAATACAAACATAATCCTACGGAAAAGTCTCAAGCGACTGATGAATAATACAAGAATCAATTCCAGAACCATCAAAATAAACAGGATTGCTATAACCTGAGTTCTGGTACTCATCGGACTAATAGACATAAATTCAGGTTAATCTGTCCCTACACTATACTAAGTGACATCCCTACTCAACAATAGCCCAACCTAACCAAAAGTGTCAGCAGTGGTGACTTCCAAAGAAGTTCACTCACTTTCCCTCTAAGACAAGAGGATCCTCAGTCATAGCTAAGCTCTTCACCAAGACCAACCACTCTCTCTAGCTCCTCAGCCCATCTGCACTGCTTCCACCCTCGGGGCACTGTCCCTAATACGAAACCCCACAATGTGAACGACACGCCTTCAGGTACGCCCCTCTCAAAGGTGTTAACTTCCAAAAACTTTCCAGTATGGCTCCGGTCCATCTTTGTCCAGCCGACGTCCTTGGGTCCCAGACTCTTCCTCGCTTCTAGTTGCTTCTTCAAATTCCTGGTCTACTCCTCCATGTCTGGGTCTAGCATTTCTAACTCTCATACACAATGGGCCCTTCTACTCTACAATCTATTGGGTGACGCACCTGCAAAAGAACATACGCAAATAGCTCACTGCCTAATAATGTTGCAACATTTTCTAAAGCCTCTTTCATAAGCATTTCTACCGTTTATATGTTTAGCAAGACATTTTTATACAGGCCTGCGCCATTTCCATGAACTAGGCCTCTGCTAGAGTTTTAGGCCTCACGTTTACATTTACAATTCTCTGGGTTCACTAGGCCTCCAACCTTAATGACAAATGCATTTTCTATTTTAACCTAAATATGGAGTACATAAAGCATGATTATATATTTTGATTAATCAATCTGGAAGTACATTAGTAAATCAATTAAACACTCTTATCATTAGTGAAAGATTTCATTTCAAAAGCATTTCTATATTGCAGTAAGTCTGAATTTGCACTTTGTAACGTTGGTTCTACACATTTTCTGATACCAATTCATTCTAGTGCTCTGTCATATATCGCATCTAAACATGATTAAAAGTCCTCTATATGTACGGGTGCTGACTACTTGTACACATGCTGCACCCCTACGAATTTCACTGTAAATGGCGCTCTCTCAGTTCCCCCCTTTGATGACCCGTGTCATCACCACCCACACATCTTCCTTAGGGTAAGAACCAACTAAACTGAGCTTGTGGCCATTTTCCCTCGCTTGAACGATTCCAGCGCTCTCAGACTGCGGTATTGACTATCCTGCAGCCTCTCCATTCGCATCTCTTGTGCTCTCATTGATCTCGCCAATCTATTGGACTTGTACCATTTGTACAATCTCACTAAACCCCACAATCCAATCACACAAGCCACTGCTATGATAAGGGGTTTTAATACAAATCCAAGGAAACTCTTTCCTAAGTTGGCAAACCAGCTTCCAACTTTTCCAAATCCTTTGCCAACCGTCTCCCACGCATTCTCTTGTGTCAAATCCTCGATTTCATAATGGATTGCAGTAATATTGCTTATATATTTCTCCAGATCCTTAGAGTTGTCTGGAATGTAAGTACAACATTCCTGGACCTTCAAACGCTTACAGACCCCGCCCTCTTTTGCTAGGATGACGTCAAGAGCAAGACGGTTCTGTAAAACCATTGTCCTGATCGACAACATCTCACCCTCAACCAACACCAAAGACTTGGCAGTATTCATTGACAATTCACCCACTACTGTTGCCAACCGCCGTATCTTAATGTCATTCAAAATAACACCCAACATAGGTATCGCTGCTCCAAACACATCTCCCACAATTGCTCCAGCACTTTCCCCTCGCTTTACCCTCCCTTGGGAACCTCCCTCTAAGAGTTCGAAATCCTCTGTATGATAAATCTTGGGAAAAATAATTGCTAGATAACATGTTCCATACCACTTCTCTGGCAATCTCACATACGCATTCCTTCCGCAGACAAAATACACAGTGGGGATCACCTGGACCACACTCTTCAGGAAGTCTTTTGTGTAGTACTCTAATGTGAAGGTATGTTCACATGTAGTATGACCCACATACACATTCTCATAATACGTCTGTGGTCGGTGAAGGCACAACTTCCCCTTCTGGACTTCATCTAAAGCTATTGGACCATAACTCCCTCGTGACTTATGCTGCTTCTCTTCTTCGGTCCAATCTACCTTGCCTTGCCCTGAATCTCGCAACTTTTTCTGTTTCGTGTATCTTCTACTTGTTCAATGAACTTCTTCTCTGTCTCAGACAATAAACATGTCAAGTTGTGTCGGTGTGCATACGGAGTATCTAACTCTTGCGTGGGAATGAAAAAATATCCAAGTCTGTCCTCTGACTTATAATAATCCCACTTGTTCAAATGCTTGTAATTCGGGACTTCGGGTAACACAGCATCATAATTTGAAAAGAAATATTCAAAGTGATTTCGCCCATAAAGGATACTAATCAGCAAACTACAGGATATGCCATATGTCAATGGAAGGTGATGGTATCTAATACCCTCATCTACTGAAGCTGGTAATTGCATACACACAAAACAGTCTTTCGCATCTATCGCCTCAATGTATTCGTACAACAACTTTGCATACGCATTCTGCCCAAAATTTCCTTTAGACAGATCAGTGTGTAGCCTACGACTTTCTGCAGCCAGTAGGGCTTTCTCTCTTCGCTCTCTGTCTTCCTTCTGGCTAGGGGTGGTAGGTGTTGGCGTCCCCACAGCCTTCTCTACCTGTTCGTGTGGTGCAAAATAAGAAACTAAAACTACTATAGCTATAAGGAGTATCACTCCTCCTAAAAGAGTGCCTATTATGCACTTGGCTCTACGATTCGGGTTTCCAGGCGCCATGGTCTCAGCACAAAGTAGTTCGTTCTCGGAAAGCACCCAAAGTCTCTTTCTGTGCTATTTGAGTCTCTCGAACCACCTTGGAAAGCGGAAATCCCCGTTTCAGTTCTTCTTTTAGTTCAACATCAGACAACCTTAACCCTTCTCCGTCCTCTGTGGAAAGTCCCTAAATTTATTCTTCTTCCACTCGGCTCTAGGTTAAGTTCGACAGTTATTTACAAAGTCTTTTCAAAGCAATTTCAAAGTTCTAAGTTCAAAGTTCTTAATAGTCTATGATTATACTTGGTCCAACTGCCTGCAACACATAATCTAAAAGTTCCATGCGGAGCACAACTTCATCATAAATTGGCATGTCGGGAACAAATGTAGGAAAAATCAGTCTATCCAGGAGTAAATCACGTATCTTGCTCAGGAGAGGGGGATTGGGAATGGTGAGTGTCAGTTTACCTTCTATTTCAAGTCCAGTCACCAACAGTATCACCTCCAGCTTAACATTTGGGATCACACTGGTCACCGCAACTGACCTCACCCTCCCGGACCTCAGTACACCTGGCATTTGCGAATGGGTAGGTCCACTCTGGAGTGGCGTATCTTCGGCAAGGTACTCTCACCCTCCTTGACCTTCTTGGACCCCCGTGTTCTGCTCCTTGTTCTCCCTCATCCAGATCTGATTCTTCGGACAGGGGAGCAAGGTCTCTTTCGGAAGCCAATCGTACGTTCATTCGCCTCCGCCTCTCGGGCCAATGAGCCTCTGCACCCCTTGTTCTTCTGCTTCTCGTTTGCACACCCTGTTTGTTTCCGCTGTCAAAGTTTTCTGCACTCAGATCACCTTCTTCGCCACTTCCTCCCTCTGAGGCAGACTCAGTGTCACTGTTGTCGTGGTCATTTCCTGCCTGATCAGGGGAGTCCCCGACTTCCACTGGCACACCCACAGCTTGACTTGTCCCCTCTGATGAATCCTCTTCTTCGTTGTTATTTACATCTACGAGAGGAGCTGTTCTCTCCACGGGTGCTGGGACTCGACGGGTGTGAGAAGCATGAATCCAATTGGGCAATACACCACACTTCACAGCAGTCGTTGTCACCAAGATGACTTGGAAAGGTCCTCTCCAGCGCACATCCAGGCAGCTCTTCCTTACGTGCTTCCGCACCAGGACCCAGTCACCAGGGCACAGGTCGTGACAAAGGTCACTAGAAGCCGGGATTTCAGCAGCCTGCACCTGAAGAGACACAGAACGCATGACATCAGAAAGTCCTCTGCAATAGTCAAGAATCACATCATCTGTGATATTCAGCAAGGCAGTTGTAGGAATAGATGGCAGTCTCATAGCCCTCCCCATCAGTACTTCGTGAGGTGAGAGCCCTGTTCTTCTGTCTGGGGTACTACTCATGCTCATTAGTACCAATGGCAAGGCATCGGGCCACTTCAGGGACGTGGATGAGCACACCTTAGCCATTCGAGCTTTCAGGGTCCCATTGATTTGCTCCACTATGCCAGAAGCCTCTGGTCGATAGCTACAATGCAATCTCTGGTCAATGTTCAAGGCAGAGCAAAGCATCTTCACAACTTCGCTATTAAAGTGTTTTCCTCTGTCCGGTTCCAAAGAGGTCGGAACCCCGAATCGTGGCACTAATTCCCTCAACAACAGTTTTGCTACTGTGAGTGTATCGCACCTACGAGTGGGATATGCCTCAACCCATCTAGAGAACACACACACGATCATCAAGACATATCTTAGGCGATTGCACCTCGGCATCTCAATGAAATCTATTTGCATCCTATAAAAGGGTCCGCCGGACCTTCCAATGTGACTCAATGTAACTGGTGTTCTTTTCCCAACATTCAGCTGTTGACAGGTTACACATCTCTGACAAACTGCTTCTGCAGCCTGTCGGAATTTTGGATTATACCTCGTTTGCCTGAACACATGTACCATCGCATCCCTTCCCAGATGCACAGGACCATGTATCTGTCGTGCCATTGCACTCACCAGTTCATTCGGCAACACAGCTCTTCCATCAGCCGAAACCCACATGTCCAAATCTCCTTTGACACATCCAGCTGATTGCCACACCCTTTTTTCATAATCAGATGTTTGTCCCTGCATGTCTCTCAACTCTTCCCATGTATCTGCCACCTCAAGCATCATGCTTAGTTCGGTTCTTTCCCTTGGTCCCTCAATTGTTTGTTCTGTAAAAGAGTATCCCTGCTCTGCACAATAGCGTGCAACTTCATCAGCATAGCGGTTCCCCAATGTCACAAAATCCGTTCCTTTGGTGTGAGCTGTGCATTTTACCACAGCTATTTCTGTAGGTCCTTGCAAGGCCTCCAGCAATAACCTGATGAATTCGCCATTTCTGATTGGGGAGCCCGATGATGTCATGTAACCCCTCTGAGACCACAACTGACCGAGGTCATGAACCACCCCAAATCCATATTGGCTATCAGTGTATATGGTGATCCTAATTCCGTTGGCTGCCAAACAGGCGCGTGTCAATGCAATTATCTCAGCCACCTGCGCGGAGTGAACTCCTTCCAGGCAGGCTGCTTCAATTATTCCAGAAATAGTGCAGACAGCAAAGGCTGCTCTCAACTGACCCGTATTGTCTCTTATACATGAGCCATCCACAAAGTAAATTTCATCAGGGTCTGTCAATGGCACATCAACAATATCCGGTCTGGGCTTGGTGCATAGTTCAGTTACATCAAGGCAATCATGGTCTTCCCAATCATCTTCTATATCATTTGGTAATGGCAACAAGGTAGCAGGATTCAAGACAGAGCACCTCCTGAGGGTCACATTCTCCGCAGCAAGTATAACCTGCTCGTAGCGTGTGAGCCTGTTGTTGGTCATGTGCTGCGTCTTGGTCCTGGTCATCAACAATTCCACAGAATGTGGTACATATACTGTTAATGGATATCCCATCACAATGCTTTCGCACCTTTCAATGCTGACACCTGTTGCAGCAACGGACTTGAGACATCCGGGCAACGCTGCGGCTACTGGATCTAAGGTAGCCGAGAAGTATGCAACTGGTCTACGGACTCCTCCATGATCTTGTACTAAGACTGCCAATGCACACCCTTCTCTCTCACAACAGAACAATACAAATGATTTGGCGTAATCTGGCATTCCCAGGGCCGGAGCGCGACACAGGTCCTCTCTCAGCTCAAGAAAAGCCATCATACAATCTGTGTCCCATGGTACCGGATCACTTACGTCCTTGTGCGTCAGTTTCTGCAATGGTTTTGCTTTCAGGGAAAAATTAGCAATCCACTGTCTGCAATAACCAACCATGCCCAGGAACATCCTAACCTCTCTTTGTGTTGAGGGCACAGTCATCCTCATGATCGTCTCAATCCTGTCAGGTGACACTTTCCTCTTTCCCTTCTCTATTCTGTGACCCAGATACTGCACTTCAGATAGGCAGTACTGTAACTTGTTGGGGGACACCTTGTGTCCATTCTCTGCCAAATGGTTCAATAGGGCAATGGTGTCGATTATACAAGCATCTTCGGTGTCTGACGCAACAAGGAGGTCGTCTATGTACTGTACAAGAACAGAGTTCTGCGGCAGTACCAGACTCTCAAGATTCCTTTTCAGCAACTGATTAAAGATCGATGGACTCTCTGTATACCCTTGAGGAATTTGACACCATGTTAAAACGCGACTCTCTATTTTGAACGCAAAAAGAAATTGGCTTTCCTCATGCAATGGGATGGAAAAGAAGGCCTGACACAAATCTATCACAGAAAACCATTCAGCTTGGAACGGTATCTGAAACAGTATCACTGATGGATTCGGTACCACTGGACAGCATGGAACAACTATGTTGTTAATCTTTCGTAAATCCTGCACAATCCTGTACTTCCCACTTGGCTGCTGCAATCCCATGATCGGAGAGTTACAGGGACTGCCCATAACCTCCTTCAGGATTCCCTGTCTAATCATGGACTCAATCACTGGTTTTATACCTTCAACTGTTTCTGGGGTCAGCTTGTACTGAGGTGTTCTCGGGAATTCAGCATTTGGTCTTACTTGTATTCTAACAGGTTCTACTCCCTTGATCAATCCAATCTCCTCCCCGGTAAAGTCCCAGACCTCTGGTGAGACCGAATCCCTCAAATCCCAAGGGAGTTCCTCCACTGTTATAGCCGGGTACAATTCAATGCACACATGCATATTTGCAACCTTAAAATCAGCATCATCATCGTTAGTCTGTAACTCCACTCCCTTTGGGGTACAATAGATGGTGCAATTAAGTTTACACAAAAGATCTCTTCCTAACAGGCACACAGGACTGGAATCACACACCACGAACTGGTGTCGGTCACTAAAACTTCCAATCTTCACAGGGACTGGCTCAGTCAGGGGGTTTGTCATTCTTCTGTTTGCTACTCCTACAACTTGTATGGTCTGTCCTGAAAGGGGTAAGTTGGGGACCACCGCTGACCGCACAGTGGAGCGAGAAGCACCAGTGTCAACCAGAAAGGTGGTGGGATGTCCATCCACATCTGCCTCCACAAACGGTCCTCTTTGATCTACCTCCAGTACTGCCCCAAGAGTACAACCCTCCTCCCCATCCAGGTACCGACCCGTCAATGGGTCAAAGTAATAGCACTCATCCCCTTCGACTATGAAAGGCATCTGCTGGTAAACCTTGTTTCCTGCTGAAACCTTCGGGGGCTGGGGAACCGGAGCCCTAGGGGCTGAAGTCCCCCCTTTCGTCGTCTGGGACTTGGTCACTGTCACCTTCCGTACCGGAGGAGCTTGAACTTCCTCCTCCTCCTCCTGTACCTGATTGTCAGGGTTATGGGGACACTCGCGTCTCCAATGCCCGACTTTGTGACATAAATGACACCTGGTCGTCTTCTTCAGGGCCTCTATATCTACTCTAGGTCTCGGACCTTCCTCTCCGTCTCTCTTCTGCCCCCCTGATCTCCTTCCCATGGTGCCATTGCCTGACTGACCCTATCCTCCTGCTTGCATCTGTACTAACATCAGTTTGTCCTTAAGCTTCTTTGTCTTCGAGTCTATCTCATCACTGCAATACCTCGCATACCTCAAGATCTCATCCAAAGGTTTGTTTTGCCAACAGATTAAATGTTGTTGTATCATAAGACAAATATCAGGCCTTAGTCCTAGAACAAATTTGGATACGAACTGTCCCATATCCTTTGGGTCCATCACATCTAACCCACTGTACTGCTTAAAGATCTGCAATAGCCTCTCGTAATATTCATGCACTGTCTCTTTTGGTTCCTGTCTGGTCCGATCTATTTTCACCCAGTCAATGTCCTGTGGTGGTACCTTAGTCTTTAGCCACGTAATCGCCTGCTCATACTTTGCCATTACCCTGGGCGACGGCCCATTTGTGGCAGAATCTCGTTCTGGCTCCGCTGTGGGCCATTCAACACTAACCTTGCACGCTATCCACAAGTCACTTGGGACCACAATGTCAAATAGTGTGTTCAAATCAATCCACAGTACCTTTGAGATTTTAACAAACCTCTCCACCTGTTTGTACCATTCCACTGGACTCTCTCTCAACTTTGGAAATGTGTTCGTAAAGGCAGCCAGGTCTCCCCTACTCCAGGGTACATGCACATAACCTCCATGAACCACCTCCCGCAAGGGGTATGCCTCTGTATGCATCAACCCTCCTCCCGGGGATGTCTCCAGAACACTCCTTCTAACACTCTTTCTCTTTGACCACCTTTCCTCCCATTTCTCCAGAGGGGTCCATGTTCGTATTCCCACAATCAGCTCCCTGATGTGAGTTTTTAATCCGATCACCCTCTTTTCTTCTAAATCTTGATCTGAATACTGCAACCGGTGGCCACTCTGCAAGGCTTTTGTTTTTGTCAAATCTACACTGTATTTATTCGCCAATTCAGAGAGTTTTTCATGAGCTGTCCTAGCCCTCCGTGTAACATCCTTCGCTACAAACAATAGCTCGTCTGGTTCGTATAATTCAATTCTCTCTAGTGGCAATGTACCTTCCACTATCTCCTCCACTTCTGTTTTTAGTCTCAGCACATCTATTCTTCTCGCTTTAATCACCGCTCTCAAGGTACCCTGGCTAGTAGTTCCATTAGAGCCCCTCCCGCCACTGTCCTGAATTTCTCGTCTGTTTTCTTCAGGTGTGTTAGGGGGAACCCTTCTGTTCTCCCAGCCGTCTCGAACCCACTCCTGTCTACTATCACTAGAGGTGTGGTGGGACGCCCCCCTATTCCCCACCCCTTCTCGTTCCCAGTCCGGTCTACTTTCACTAGGCACGCAGTGAGACACCATCCTATCTTCCTGGTTCTCAGACCCAAAGACATTCCTGGATCTATCACTCTGAGTGTCCACAATTGTTTCCCACGTTCTCAAATCTGGCCTTAATTCTCTCATCGACCTCGGCCTCGGTCCCCTCAGATCCATCGGTCCCCTCCAACCCATCTGCCCTTCCGAGGAGTCTGCCGATGCCACCAAAGGAGTGCTTCTTTCTACTGGCGTTGGCAACTGCCTCCACCCTTCTGTTCTATTACTCCTGTCCTCGCTGGCGCATCTCTCACTCCCCCTTTGCTGCGGACTCTCGTCTTGGTTCTGTTCTGGGTTGTACACAGATACTATGGGACCTATGGTAACAGGTACCGTGAGCGCATCTGGCAATTTCTGTGAGTGGACACCCTCTTCCACCCGAACCTTCTGTAATGTGAATCGTCCCACTACTCTCGTCACTGGGGAAGGTGGAGGTGCTTTTTCTCCCTTCACTGGACAAAACATGTCCTCTGAGGTGCTCAAATCACTCACCATTTTGACCCCACCATCCCCAACAGAAGCTTCCCCATTCTTGGCTGACATTGGCGTGCCCCCCAACTCGGGATTGTATGGAGGTGGTCTCTCTGACAACATCCTCTCTATCAGGCCATCGTCTGTCTCACTGTCCTCATCGTCTGTATTTCGCCTCTGTGCGTCCAGTAACGGGTACAACCTATCCCCTTCAATGGTCTGTACCCTCCACCTCTTCTCCATGGCGTCCCATCTCGCATCTTGGACCGCCTTAACTGATCATTTCACTCTTTCTTGTCGCCTATCTCTGCCCCTGTCATGGGCTGCCCTAATACATGCATTTAGCGCTTCAAACTGTGTTGGTCTGGGCAAAGGTCGCAACGCAGCCATAATCGCTTTCAGCTGATACAACACTTCTAGTCTAAACGTCCCGTATTTAGGGAAGGTCAATTCTTCATTTCCATCTGTCATCTTACACCAGTTATCGAGCCACAATATGGTATGCAACCCAACATTCGTGGCCATGTAATGAGCTGGAGTATCCTCGGGTGGAGCCTCCTCCCCACCCCGAGGTTCTTTTTTGTTTTCACCTTTGAAACATTTCCGCAACACTTTAAAACATTTCATGATGAAACCCACAACGTTTCCTTGTTCCACAGCGCTTATTTACTTCCTGATGACAATCCACCAATCTCAGCGCGGCTTCACACTAACCGCCCTATCTCAGCGTGGCTCCACGCCAACCGACCAATCCCAGCGCGGCTCTTTCTGACATCACTCTCCTCTGTTTCGCAGCAGTTCCCCTCCTCTCTCCGTTTGTCTCGCGGTCTCGCATGCGTCCCAATCATACACTGGAATTGATTACTTCCGACCAAGCAACCACTTCCTTGACTGTACGTCCACAGTCTAACTGTAATTGTCACCTCAACCGGCTAATGTCTGGCCACTAACGGCTAGACAATCGCCTCAACTGATAGGTTACAAACTCACGGCAACTTCCGACCAGCGTCCGTTACCCACGCACTCACACATTCGTTCCCCCTATCGCAGTCCTACGGGCGATCACTGGTACCTCATGACCCCCTTTACAATGGTCGACAATTACTTTGGATGTTCGATACACCCGGACCACTTAAACTCTCCTTCAATCAATCAATCAATCATGCCATTTGTATAGCGCACTACTCACCCGGGAGGGTCTCAAGGCGCTTGGGGGGAGGGGTATGCTACTGCTCGAACAGCCAGGTCTTGAGTTGTTTCCTGAAGGCGAGATGGTCCTGGGTCAGCCGAAGGTGGATGGGGAGGGAGTTCCAAGTCTTGGCAGCCAGGTAAGAGAAGGATCTTCCTCCGGCGGTGGATCTTCGGATGCGTGGTACGGCTGCGAGGGTGAGGCTGGTGGACCATAGCTGGCGGGTGGGCGTGTAGAAGGTCAGGCGGTCGTTGAGGTACTTGGGGCCCAGGTCGTGGAGAGACTTGTGTGCGTGGGTGAGCTTAAGATTTTCACAGGTTGCGCGCTCACAACCAGTCCTCATTCACACTACAGGCATTCAACTCCACAAGACAATACACATACAATACAACATAGCACCGCAATCTAACAACGCATGACCCTTTTCATACTCACTCTCCTTCGACCTGCTGCTTTCTGCCGCACTGTTACTCTCCGTCAGTTGCCGTGGAACGCCATCCTCCATTCGCGATTCTCTGGACACTCATCCTTGATTTCTATGGGCCTCGGGGAAATCTCAACCTACTTCTGGATTACCCTCACTCTAGAAGGTAAACCATCCTACTCTGCTACCAACTGGAAAGGCGGGATTTTCTCTCTAGAGTCTGCTTGCCATTCTCCAGAATCCCGTCACAGGTCGACTAGACCTTTTTACCTGTCATACAGTGAATTAGGCAATCTCTCCCATGTGAACTCCCAATTTCTTTCCCCAAGAACCACTGACCAAGAACTAAGTTGGAAGGTTTATTACATAACCAAAAATAACTGCAGGTACAAGCACCTCAGCAAGAGGTTCAAAAGATAAACAGGCACTAATACAAACATAATCCTACGGAAAAGTCTCAAGCGACTGATGAATAATACAAGAATCAGTTCCAGAACCATCAAAATAAACAGGATTGCTATAACCTGAGTTCTGGTACTCATCGGACTAATAGACATAAATTCAGGTTAATCTGTCCCTACACTATACTAAGTGACATCCCTACTCAACAATAGCCCAACCTAACCAAAAGTGTCAGCAGTGGTGACTTCCAAAGAAGTTCACTCACTTTCCCTCTAAGACAAGAGAATCCTCAGTCATAGCTAAGCTCTTCACCAAGACCAACCACACTCTCTAGCTCCTCAGCCCATCTGCACTGCTTCCACCCTCGGGGCACTGTCCCTAATACGAAACCCCACAATGTGAACGACACGCCTTCAGGTACGCCCCTCTCAAAGGTGTTAACTTCCAAAAACTTTCCAGTATGGCTCCGGTCCATCTTTGTCCAGCCGACGTCCTTGGGTCCCAGACTCTTCCTCGCTTCTAGTTGCTTCTTCAAATTCCTGGTCTACTCCTCCATGTCTGGGTCTAGCATTTCTAACTCTCATACACAATGGGCCCTTCTACTCTACAGTCTATTGGGTGACGCACCTGCAAAAGAACATACGCAAATAGCTCACTGCCTAATAATGTTGCAACATTTTCTAAAGCCTCTTTCATAAGCATTTCTACCGTTTATATGTTAAGCAAGACATTTTTATACAGGCCTGCGCCATTTCCATGAACTAGGCCTCTGCTAAGTTTTAGGCCTCACGTTTACATTTACAATTCTCAGGGTTCGCTAGGCCTCCAACCTTAATGACAAATGCATTTTCTATTTTAACCTAAATATCGAGTACATAAAGCATGATTATATAGTTTGATTAATCAATCTAGAAGTACATTAGTAAATCAATTAAACACTCTTATCATTAGTGAAAGATTTCATTTCAAAAGCATTTCTATATTGCAGTAAGTCTGAATTTGCACTTTGTAACGTTGGTTCTACACATTTTCTGATATCAATTCATTCTAGTGCTCTGTCATATATCGCATCTAAACATGATTAAAAGTCCTCTATATGTACGGGTGCTGACTACTTGTACATATGCTGCACCCCTACGAATTTCACTGTAAATGGCGCTCTCTCAGGGACAGTTACTAAAGTAGTGATGACCCTAATAGGAGTGGACGATGATTGTGCCCAGAAAAGAGGGGAACTGCTTTCATCTGAGTTTAGTGTTTCCTTTTTTCTTCTTCAGTTTTTTTTTATGGTGGTTCGGTGTACTATGGAAGTTTAGATTGGGTCCAGATGCATACTTTTGTTATGCTTTGCTCCTCTGGTAGTTAAACTCAGTGGTGCTAATGAGCGGGTCAATGCATATGGTGCTTCCTGTGCTATGCCACACATCTGTTCTCGAGCTTGTGGTGAGGGTAGTGGGAATCAGGCTCCTTGTAAACACAGGGAACAGTTGATGTAGGTTGAATCAATATTTACACTATTGTGTTTTTGACTGTTTGAGGGATGACACGCCAATCAAAGCTCCATATAGTCCATGCCTATTTGAAGCACTAAAATAGCATTTTTGCAGGAAAAGCATCTTTCTGAGACAGAGGGTACAAGAGTGCAAAGGAGGAGGAGAGGGTAACTGTATCATACTTCATACTCTTTCTATGCCAGTAGAGTGCTTATATCGACCAGAACTGGAGTCCTTTTTGAGAAGACTGCTAAGGAAATTAATATTGAAGGGCTGATGGATGATGAGTCCCTTTTTTTATTTATGTGTACGCCTGTCAGATCCATATATTTACGTGGATCCAGAACATAGCCAATCGCCACCTACAACTTCAAACAGCAGTCAATATAGTGAGCCCACGGAGAACAGTTACATGTAGAGGGGAGGTGGTGAGGGGGGCGATGATGGGATTGCAACCTGCGTATAGGAGGGAATTGTCACAAAGTATTCCTTCTCAAAATGCAACTATTGAGTCAATCAATTAAATGATTCGACCTGAGGTATTAGATTTGTATTGATGAGCAACAGAAATCTGATTGGAAACAACTCACTCAGTGAAATGGCAGAAGAGATAATCAAAAGTAAATCTGTGTTGCAAAAAAACCCCCTCAAAAATGAGTCCATAATAATACAGATGTGATACAATTTTCCTCTTAACCATTCACTTTTCTGGCTCCTTGCATAAATCTCCCTATTGTATCCACTTGTTAAAAGTCCAAGTATCCTTTAATAAATAAATCTTGTGTTGTGGTAACGTGCACCTATATCTTTAACTTGTTTCATTGTTGTTTGGTTCAGTCATCATACTTACAATTTCACTTGCTTTGACTTCACAAAAAATTGTTAGTCGAACACAACAGTGTCTAAATATGATCAAACTACTTCAAACAATGACCTGGGAGAGTCTCATCGGTGCACATTAGTTAAGGCACATATAGTCATTTTGTGCACATTGGGTTAGTCTCGCATAGTCAGCAGTTTCATCCCTTGTTTCTCACTGTAAGCATAGTTTCAGTAGTGATTATAGTGATCTCGCCCTCAGGGTCCTAGAGGGGAAAATAAGATATTTCTTTAGCAGGTGCACACTAATTTTATACTCTTCAGTTCACCAGTCTTGGAAACCTTATGAAAAACAAGACTTGTACCTCAAGTTGCATTCTTAATCTGAATTACCTCCAATTGCATCCTTTTTCTGCACCAGTTGAGTGGACATGTGCTGGGTGAGGTATTACCATTGGTTGGAAAGACTATATCTGTTTGGTGGGAAAAGGTCTTGACAGATCTCCTCCTAGGTCTAAAGGCAAATGAAAAGATTTTAAAGAATGGTTCAGATGCTGGGGATCTTGTGACATGTGGAGGTCTACCCACACCTTTGAACTCGAGTACTTAATTTGCACTCCTGTCCATGGGTGGCAAAAGGTGCTCTGCAAATTCCTGGCCACAGTGGAGTAGCTTAGTTTGGTGTTAAACACTCAGCACCTGATTGAGACCCTCTCCGACCACGATCCATTGCTTCTCTTACTTCCCTGGGGGGAGATTTACCATGCACATCACCTCTTGGTGACTTCGGGCAATAGCTCTGAAAGACATTTACAGATATATGCTCTGCAAAATGTGCAGCATTTAGGGATAAACTGTAGGAAGCTAGAGTGACAATCAGAAAGTGGGGTTGACTGGTACTGCAAGCAGAGAAGAAGTTAATGTGATGAACTGGGGACTTTGCATTTAGGACAGTATTCAGGGTCAGAAATGAGATGTCAAGTGATTGATCTAATTAGAGGATGACTTTCGGAATGCAGAGTTCAATAGGCTTCCTTGTTTGAGAGATTACATTACGTCAATTACCAATCCTATGTGACCAGACAGTGTGTTAAGGGGGATAAGGAAAGTCGTCTACTTGCATTGCTCCTATGACCAGATAAAACATATGGCACTGGTAAGATCAGATGGAGCTCTACATTAGGCACTGGCAATGATAAATGCCATGTTTGTGGACTATTATGCTCACCTGTATTAACTGCCCACTGTTCTATACACCTGTCATTCAGAAATGACTACAGCCTTCAAACTGATAGGCAGAACCTTGGACTCAGACAAACTCCTGGTGGACTTCTATAACACTTTAGAATCTGCACACCCTAAAGCTCTATGATGTATGCAATTCAACGAAGTTTGAAGGAAGACTTACCCAAAAAGCAAGGAAGGCAAAAGAGGTTGTGATCCCCATGCCAGACTGTGTTCCCTTGGACTGTGATCCCCTACATAGGACGGTATACCATACTCTTTCCATGTTGAACATTGATTATTAGATCCTTTCAGCTACTGACTTCAGTCAAAATTCTAGCTCATGACTAGTAGCCCAGTGATCTGCCGGTTCTTCTGGAAAGATGTGCTAATTATCCTTTTGTCCCAGTGACACTGGAAGCAGGCTAATCTCTTCTTTGGGAAGAACTTGTAGTTCTTTGGGGAACAGGGAAAAGCAGTCCAAAGCTCAACCATTTTCAGAGGAAGATTCAGGTTCTTCTGGATCCAATCTTCACCAAGGCTGAGTATGTTATGAGATGCTCCTGTCACCCTAAAGTAGCAACTTGCAAGTGATTAGACATCAACATATCTTCAAAAGGTTCCCACAGTTAAACTAGTCTTCTTTTTTAATTCTTCATGTACTTTACTGTAAATTGATCCCAGAAAACCCCAATGCAAGGAGGCCCCCATCAAAGGTAAGCCTCCCAGCAGAACGCTATTTGTTGCACATATGTTCCTGAGTATGTTTCTTTCTTTCCCTCTCTGTTGTCCATCCCCTTTCTTCTGTAGACAGGCCAAGGTCCTAGGTACTTCCCAGAAACGTTTTTAAACCTAAATAACATGAGGGAAGAGATAATCACTGTGAGTGAAGAAAGACGAGCCTAGTAGGATGGTTTTGAAGCAATCTAATCTTCAGTCACAGATTGACAGCTTTTATTCAATCGTCCCTGGGTCACAAAAAGACATTGTCACCACTGAGCTCGACAGTTGTATTACAACGGTATGTGGTTTATTTATTTGGCCTTCCCAAATTCAACCTAAACTATATGTGAGACAGTCAGACACACAGCGAGAGAGACAGATAGATAGTATTTTTTCTTCTCAGTTCATTTACTTAGGAAATGGAGGCCAGCAACCCTGCATTGCATAGAAAATCAAGCAAAAAGGTATACATTCACAATTAAAGCTGACAAAAATGTGTTTGAACCTGAATTCGGCCAACTAAAAAGAGAGGTGAATAGTAGTGTAAGTAAATTGTGCAAACCCAGCTCAGAGAATGATACGGCCAAATACAGTGTTCACACAAGAGAATAGCATGGGATAGTGAAATGAGCAGACATTATATTATCGGGACCAATGTTACGAAAACCACTCAAGCCAGTCAAAAGTTTCTGTGCTGTCACAAACACGCAAGTCCACTATAACAAACTATCACAACCCTGAAGCAATGCAAAGAGTATATCTTTTTTTTTCAACACAAATATGGACAAAATCTTGAGGAATTAACCAACAGCAGCGTCAAAGTGGGTGCATTCGGGGCCAGTGGGAAGGAGGGCCACATAAACATTGCAAGATTAAGAATTTGGTAGTATTGTAGAAACAGCTCTCTAAGAATGCCAAGGAAACACTCGGTACCCTGGCCTGCTAGTGCATGATGTCCTTAGCATTCTTTACTTTGCAGCAGTGAGGGAGCCCTGGTAGTGAGGTCTGCAGGCGTAGGCAGAACCAGCATGTGTCCCTCTGAGCATCTGAGTTCATTGTTGGGAATCCAGCCTGATTAGATAAGGATCCACATCCTTGATCAGAGATGGGGCCGACAATGCCTCCCCAATATCTCAGTTCACCACCATGATGAAAAATATCTCCCTGTCTGTTCCTGGTTCATCTCGGAACCAGCTCCTAACACACTGTAACTGTGCAGCCAAGTGGGAGCTCTGCATATCGGGCAGCTGGAGCCTGCCTACATCATGCGTCTATTTTAATGTGCCTAATTTGAAGTGGCTCCTTCAACACTCATACACAAGGAGGTTCAAGGTGTTATTGAGTTCTTTAATTTTTCATCTAGTATACATCATCATGCATCAATGAAAAAGTCATGACATGGCAATGCTACCATTTTGAACAATGTACCTTGGTCAGATGAGAGGTGCAATGCTGTCCAAGAAGTCATTCCCAAATGATGAAATGTCCTTGTTTCCCCACTCTAAGTGTAGTTTTAGTAGTGATTCTAGTGATCTCGCCCTCAGGGTCCCTGTGGGGAAAATAAGAGATTGATCTATGTGTAGTACAGATGCCTGGCAAAAGCATTCAAGAGTAAATCTCAATGATTAGTTCTTTCCTGCGAGGTGACTTTTCAGGTCAGAGCCCACATGTGACCCGCGCAGCTACTCGTAATCACTCTGGGGTAACTGTTCCTATGAAAAAGAAGGAAGCAACCTAATCTGGTAGCTTAGCTTAATGTGTTATGGGTGTATCATTCCGTTATGATGAAGGCTGGATATCCATGAAGGTGGGGGAATTCCTCCTTTTGGAAAAAGTCTGATCTTATTTTACAGACCCAGACCTCGGACCACATGCATCTTTGCTCTTGGTCTAATCTGGGGCCACTATACCCCGTTGAAATATCAGCACACATAAACTACAAAAGTGGTGCTTTTTAATATAAGAACTAGACTTGCTGAATTCTATTGGATGTGATTTTGTCCGTCACAATTGTGAATGAATTAAAAAAACACAAACAGCCTTGAAGAAGTCCTGTGGGGACGAAACACGTTGCGTCGGCCATGAATTTTCTATTGTGTTTTTAATGAACGAAATTTGATGAAGAAGCATCACATAAAGGAATAAAAGAAAAGTATTTTTCATAAGAATCTAAAGACTCAATCTATTCTTTGGGGAGATTATTTCATGTTTGACTATTATTCTGGATATTGTACTGTACTATTTTGTTATCCCCCATGACTTTTAGGTAGGCGCTGAGCTATTCTGTACCGGATGCTAAAAGATGGTCCAGCTGGTTAAGTCTAAAACACGTGATTAAAAATCTGTCGTAGGCGCTAGTTAGAGCCAAAAGGTATGGTTTAATGCCCGGTACAGATTTTAACAATGCATATGCCCTAACTGAGGGTTTACTGAGCTCAAGAATTTCACGGTTCACAGTTAAACACATGTGGTGTAGGTCTTTTATGGTTTCAACATCCACCTCACTTAAAGTGTCATGTGCAAAAAATATATCTGACTTGCCTATAGCCTGGAAGGACTCCTTTACGTAGTGAATCCAGGGTATTTTGTTACCATGCTCCAATTTCAAACAATCCGATACAACAATGTTCTTTAAATTCTTATAATCGGAAGTCCAAATCTTTATCCAACACTCTAAGGGTTTAATTGCCACTTGGTCCACCAGAAAACCAACCCCTAGCTCTTCGTGCATGGACCAAACTGGCGTACCTTGGGGGACTTGTAGGATCCGGCGTAGGAATTTGTTTTCTGCCACCTGTAACCTGTGTGGTGGCACATTCCTGCAGATTTCACTACCTTATACTACTCTTGAGATACATTTGGATTTGTACAGTTTTAAAATTACCTCCGGGGCCCATAAACCCATTCTACTCGCAAAACTGGTGATAGCTCCCAAGGATTTATTCAGCTCGTTCAGCTTCCCTTCCATGAGGGCTTCCTACTGAAGCTTGTCATTGAATAACACTTCCAAGTAGGGAAGGGCGGGACCTTTCCAAGAATATGATTGCCGGATTTAAAGCTTTTTGGCCGGAGCCCCCGTGGGTCCACCACTAATACATAAGACTTAGTATAATTCACCGACAGGTCCAACCTGTCCATAAATGCCACAAAACAGTCTATTAAAACCTGCAGGCCCTGGCCCGTACGGGCCATGAGCATCGCATCATCTGCATAGAGTAGGCATAGGAAAGCTCTCCTACCTACTCTAGGAGGGTCTGCCTGGAGGGCCAAGAGTGCCGCCTCGAGGCCATTAATATAGAAAAAGAGCTAAGATGCACCCTTGGCGCACCCCGTGTACAATTAAAATGATTAGACAAGTCTCCCTCGTGTGAGACTCTCACTGCCACGATGTGTGGGCATGGAGTGATATGAGTAGATGTACAATACGGGGATCCACTCCCAATGAGATTAATATGTCCCACAACTTAGACCGGTTTACCCGGTCAAATGCGGACGTAAGGTCCATGAAGGCCTAGTACAGGATGCCCGATTGGGCCACAGTATACTTAGAAATTAGAAGGTAAGGATTGAGGCATTGATCCGATGTTGACAAGCCGTCACGAAAACCATATTGGACCTCCGATAAGATATGTGTTGGACCTGGCCCTTTTGGCAGGTTCACCCCGAAACTTTTTGCTTTTTCCTAGCCTGTTTCTGGAACCTGGGTTGGTGATTTTAGGCCTCTGCGCACTTTTTCACTGTGGTACAGTGTAAAGTGCATGTGCTCTCTGTGTATGTGTGGTGAGTGACCTGCCCTCCCATAGGAATGAATGGGGAATATGTATGCCCATGGTAGTTCCTGATGTGTGGGGAGTGCAGGATCGAGTTTGATATGTGCAAACTCGTGAGATTGAATGCTGCGAAATGGTGTATGCGGCATGGTTGTGTCTAGTCTAGAAGTACCACTTTTAGAAGTTGGCATATTTGTGTTGTGAGTCTGCTGGCACGTGATTGGCTGGTGAGCCTGGCCCAGGAGTGCCTGGGCCTGCTTGTGGATTGACTGTCTGGTTTGAGTGTGACAGGGGCTGCAGAGCCCCCAGATGGTTGTCTGAGTCAGCCGTGGATGAAAGGCAGCATCTGCTGCCAGGGAAGTGGGAGGAGATTAGCACCTGATAGTGAAGGGCTGTGCCTGCCTGCCACAATGCTGGCTCCACCCCCCCGCTGGGCGACTGTCACCTCTGTCCCTGATACTGAAGGGACTTCCCTCTAAACCAGCCTAGCTGGTTCTCACACTGCCTACTCAAAGACTTCAAAGACTTTTCTGTGTATAAGAAGGGGCTGTGTCCCCTTCCAAAAGGTTCTTGTTTCTAACTTGAATCTGCCAGGGGCGTGCTGCTGCTGGAGCTCAGGGGAATCCCTGAGCCCTGCCCAGCCCCTGGACACTTGATAGACTTGCCCTGGGATCCTTTGGACCTTCTTATCCCCCCAGGACTTTGCTGCATCTCCTGAAAGACTCTACTGGACTTTTGGATGTCCTTATAGTGCTGGGGGCGCTGTAGTTTGATTCTTAGCGCTTTATTTGTACTCCTGGGCTTGAGGGCGCGTGTTCTTGCCCTTTAGCGCTGTGGAGCACTTTATCTTGCCCAAGCGCTTAGTAGCGCTTTTATTTGCATATTTAAGGGATGCCGGTGCCCACCCGGCATTGCCCCGTGGTCTCACCGCCGCGGCCTGAGGGCCTGAAATTGACCCAGAGCGCATTCCCAGAGCTGCGGAGAAAGCACCGGAGGGGCCGCGCATTGATTGGCTGCCACAGAGGGTTTGCCGGTAAGAGTCGCGCTCTGATTGGCCGCTGCTGTGGGCCTGTCCCGGAGAGTCGCGCTCTGGTTGGTCGAGACGCCCGCAGAGGCTCTGACATCACTTGGGGCTCGCCGCAAGAGCCGCGAGGGGATTGGCCCATCGCTCGTGACCTGCTCGAGAAGAGGCGGAGAGCGACAATGGCCGCCCGGGGGGGCTCCTGTGATCTGGAGGGAGCCCCGGGAAAAGAGGGAAGCATGGCGTACGTGGCCGGTCCTCTGGCAGAAGAGGGAGACCGGAGATGAGACCGAGGCAGGCGGGGCTCCGGTGGTTGAGGAGAGCCCCGCGCTGCCCTAAAGAGACCGGCTTGTGAGGACGCCGAGGAGGAGCTGAGCCCCAGTGAGGAGAGCAGCCGGCTGCCAAGTCCCGGTGAGTGTTGCAGTGAAGGAGGGGAGGGGCATCGGGGCACATTGCCGGTGCCCGCCCTCCCCTCCAGTGCGAGCGCCTGGGTGCTCAGAGGCCGTGGAGCTTCCCCGGCTGCGGGGGACTCCTCCTATTGTTTTGGAGCCTGAGAGGCTCGAGGGCCAGCGCCTAGTTGTTTGAGCCCAGCGAGGCTTGCGTGGCCGCATTTATTAAGAGCCCTGAGAGGCTCACGGCTCATGTCTGTTTTGCGAGCCCAGAGAGGCTCGTGGGGCCATCGAAGTTGTATTTGGAGCCCAGCGAGGCTCTGAGGGGCCATATCTGTTTTAAGAGCCAGAGAGGCTCATGGGCAGGTTTATTTACTGAGAACCTGCTAGGCTCAGGGGGCATATTTGTTCAGAGCCTGTGTGGCTCCAGCATTTGGCCGCAGTATGATGTCAGAGCCTGTGTGGCTCCAACGATTGAGCGCAGTTCTGTCCCTGAGGGCTAGTGAGAGCCCTGCCGCAGTTCGGCATCCCAGCTGCCCAGCAATTAGTGGGCAGCTGCACCGTTTAGGTTTTGTGTGATTCCCAGGTGCCCAGCAAGTAGTGGGCACCTGCACCGTTTAGGCCCCTGACATTGAGACTCAGGGCGTCTTAGCCCCAACAAGGCCAGTTGGCCTAAGGACTGCCACAGGTGGTGGCTTATGTAAGGTTTTGCGCAATTGTATGGTTTTTATTCCTGCACCTCTGAATGTTTTTAGACATCATGTGACTTTTGCGCTATTGTATTGTTCTGGTACCTCTGAATGTATTTTTATTGCATCATGTGCTTTATTCTTAACACCGCTGAATGTGTAGGTTTATGCATCATGTGTTTCCCTTTACTACTCCTCTGAATGTATATTTATGCATCATGGGTTATGTGTTCTTTCTTAGACCCCTAAATGCTGTGTGATACTTAGGTGGTTGTTCTTTTTAGTACAGGTGGTCCTAGTGAGGTCCTGGTCCCCTGCGTGACATTCTCCTAAGGTGTTTAGGGTTGCGTAGGTGGTACTTACCTGTCCCCAGTAGTTACTGGATGTGATTTACAACTGTTAATCTTTTTGCTATACTTATTCTAAGTTCTATAAGTGCTATTTCTATATCTACAAAGTGTTGATTCTGACAGTGGCCCATGTGGCCCTGTCCTGTACATAATCCCTTATGAATGTTGCCTGTGCCAGTTGGCACAATGTACATGTGTGATTTTTATCTGATATGTTTTGACAATACAAAAGTTATTTTAATATAACCTTGTGTAGAGTTCCTTTTGTGGTGTGCCTAGTATGTTGTGTGCTGGCGCAAATGCTTTACACATTGCCTCCGAGTTTAGCCTCACTGCTCGTGCCAAGCTACCAAGGGGGTGAGCAGGGGTTATCTTGGCGTGTGACTTCCTTGTCCTGACTAGAATGGTGGTTTCTGCCAGGCTTTGGCGTCAGCCTTAGCCTACCAGAAATAGCCAGTTCTAACAATATGGTTATCAGTGGCCCACAAAGACAGTCTAGATAGAAGTACCCGACCCTGGACCTTAACTACAGCATCGATAAGGGAGATTGGACGGTAAGTTAAGAGACCAGAAACTCTCTGGGTAGTGGAGGAGAATGAGCTTAGAATCTCCTCACTCGGGGTGCTAGGATTAAGACTTGCATCTATCTCGTTCTGGCATGCAGAGAAAAGGCTCCAATTGAAAGCCTTAACATCTGTGCTTGCCCATCTAAGGCGCCTACCCTGGCCAGTAGAGCTTAAGGGTACCTGTGACTTACAGGGGCCTAAAATGGGATGGCCCAACCCCATCAATACCAATGTCAATCGGTTGTGGTTGCTAAAAGCACTATCCTCTATGTTAAATAATCCGCTGTCACAAATATAAAATCTATAATGGTTGCAGCACCCCTTCCTTTATAGGATGGGGGGAATTGAGAAATAGGCCCGGGGTGCCAAAGGTCTAGAGGTATTCACCAGGTTGTGGGTGAATTACAAGTTGTTTAAGACCTTCCCTTCCAGTGTGTGTTCCATGTGAAGATCCTCCGAAAGTGGGCATGGCTGGGCAGACAGCTGGTTCTTTAAAAGAGATGGACACAATTGACAGTTGAAGTTGCCCCCTAAAATAACATTCATATGCCCACAACCATCCTCCTTTAGGTCATCTATTGCACAGTTTAAGGCATTAAGATTGGAGGCTCCCCCTCACCCCTCTTAGCATTATCAAAATTAATGGTCACAAGAGTGAGTGCTCCCCCAATGTGCAATTCTATGCCCTGGAATAGCTGAGAATTCCATTTTAAAATGTATAGGTCTTTACATAATACTAAAGCCACAAATATAAAAGGACCTCCGGTGGCTCGTCCCATTGTTGAGTGTGACGCTGGACAGAAGATGGTCTTATACCCATCCAAAAAGAAAACATTCTTAGTCTCCCAAGTCTCCTGTAAACATATAATGTTAAATGACCTAACATATAGTATCCACCTGGCATCAGTGAACTTGGAAGACAGCCCAGCCACATCCCAGGAAACAAGACTAAAATCTCTGCCGGTAATATGATTAACAATTACGGGTGAGGGGGATGTAGATGATGGAAACTGGGCCCTCACTTGGGACGAATGGCTAATCACAGAGAGCACATGGGGTGATGAGGCTACCATGATCTCATTAGGGCTTGATGTCAATAAGGAGCAAACATCCTCAACCCTCTGACTCGATGAATCAGTCTGCCGAGGAAGGTGGACACACAAATCTTTATCCTCCTGGAGTCAATCCAGCTTGTTCAAATTGGCAAGGGGGTAAAAGAGTTTGCAAGGAGCAACAGCCATCCCACACCTCCCTCTACAAGCCCACCCCTCGCGGGCAATCCTCCCCCAGGCTGCTAAGTGATGGTGCGGAAAAAAGCCCAGTGAGAGCAATTTAATACAGGAGGTTAGGGAGAAAGATTTAGAAGCACCAAACAAGAATTTACGTGCTAACTCAGGATACCGTACCAAGATTATAATACAGTTTTCCTCAACGTATTTCCCAGATGGACCTATCCACGCCACCCTCTGGGCCATCAAAATATCCTTGTGATCCCTGATCGAATACCCAGAATGCAGGTCCAACCAATTGGAGACTTTATTAATTAGTTGAGCCGTGGATTCCTCATTATTAGTCGGTAGGCTGGGTACCCCTGACAAAACCACAGAATAGGGAGCACATGCTGGGGGAAGATCGATTACAGTAGACTGGCAAACCCTAGGTAGTTGCATTCCTGTATGGGGGGTGTCTTCAGTACCTTGGCCCTGGCGGACCCACACAGCGCTGGGTGTGCCCACTCCCGGGATACTAGAACCACCAGACCCTAGCATTGTAGAGGGTGCACTGGTGGATAGCAAGGTGCAAGTTTTTCTACAAATGACAAAAGTATATCCATTTTGCTTGCCAAGTCCCTCGTTGCTACCTTCAGTTCATCCAGTCTATTCAAAAGTGGGGATAAAAGGTCTGTCAAAGTCTCTGTGATGTTATGTAGAACTGGGGCCAGGTTGGTAAACAGTTCCTCCGCAAGCATCCCATTAGCCGCAATCGCCTGTAATCTAAGCAATTACCATAGGTTTCTTTGCCCTCCGTTTTTGTTTGGAGTGGGGGAGTTTCCTAGATCAGGAGATAAAATAGGCGGGACGGTGAGGGAGGAGGCTCAGACCTCTAGACAAGAGGCTCCGGCGAAGGTGCCTCAATGGATGCCAGATTTAAGGCTGGGAAGGGGTAGGCTGGGATTAGTCTATTGGGGTCATTTGCAAAGTAGATGGCAAGCTTATGCCGCCCCTCCGCTATCTAGTGAAAGTCGCCTCTCAGCCCGGGCTATCTCCTTATATATAGCGCCCACAGCCTTTGCCAAAAAAGAGTCAATAGTGCGACATGGTTGTCCTGTGGGTGTCGCTGACTGTGTCTTCTTTTTCCCCATTTTGCTGGATTCGGCAGATCCCCACAACAAAGAAGCCAAAAAAAACAGGAAGACACAGAGAAGGCGGCAAAAGGACAGAGCGATCCGTAATCACGTTAGATTCAAAATTATATAAAGTTCCTCACGAACTCCTAAAATGAGTGAATTACTCACAGTGTGGTCCAAGTCCGAAAAACCTGCAGCACCCCCTTCAAGTAGCATGCAGTGATCACAAAGGCGGTAAGGTAAACTTTCACACTGTCCCAGAGTGTGCAGCCAAGACAATGGGCCCAGCCACGAACAAACGCGGACGGGTGCGTCCCGCTCTGCGGGAGTGCTGGCGGTGATTTATGCGCCTCCAGGAACAGGAGATGCACACAGGCGGCTGCAAGGAGAGCTGTAGCATGTGGTACCTGGCCCCCACCAAAACTGCCTCAGGAGTGCTCTGTGCTGTGGGAGTTCTGGCAGTGATTTATGCACCTTTAGGCGCAGGAGATGTATGCATCCCACGCTGCAGAAGTGTTGGCGGTGATTTATGCGCTTCCAGGCACAGGAGATGTACGCAGGCGGCAACGGCCGCAAGGAGAGCTGGAGCTTGTAGTTCCTGGCCCCCACCACAACTGCCTCAGGAGCGGTACAATAATAGTTTTGGCGGTATGTAGGTAATTCTTGGCATATTCTGCACATCCACTGCACAATCGTAGTAGTTCCTGACAGATTTTGGGATTCCATTAGCCCTGCATTATGGTGGTAATTCATGACATATGTGGACCTGCATGGTATTATATTACCCCGGCAGTCCTAGTGCTGGCTCTGCCTTAGTTGGGATACTTCCTGGCATATTGTGGGTATAATGGTGCCCAGGCACTACAGATTCAGAGAAGAAAGGAATGAATAGAAATGAACATACATTATTTAACATTTCCAAACATTTCTACAGAATCATGGCAGATATATCTTTGCCAGTTCCCAGGTTTTGAGGTGAGGGTTGGGCAATGTGAAACCTATTGTATTTGTTTCTGCTTGTTCTGTTTTGGCCTAGTGGTGTCTAGTTCTATTAAGCTAAAAGTATTGTAACAATATGTCAGGAAACTGGGATATGCAAGTATTAGATGCTTGATATTATGTTAGTTCATATAATGAGTGCAAACTTTTTCTCCAAATGCTCTGGCTTTCTACAGGTAATTGAGTGGCTAAACTTAAAATTAACTTTTTGTCCCATAATGTTGGTGAGCAAGGCCAGAGCTTTTGACGTGAATGAAATTGTATTTATTTAGTGCTTACTACCTCTAGCGAGGTGTTAAAGTGCGTCTTGGTTAGTAGCATGCTACTCCAGAACCCAAAAAGGATTAGTGGTGAATTAGTAAAGGGAAATATGAGTTAATTTAAGCAGTGGAAATGTGAGTCTGTTAGTTGGATTGAAAAGGATCGTGGAGGGATAGAAGATGGAAGAGTCTAGTAAGTGTTTTTGGGGGATTATAGTAGTAGGAGGATGTTTGGGATGAGTAAAGGAGAGATGGAGGAGGGACGAGTCTCTAGAAATGGTAGTGAAATTAGTTTTTGGATGAGTCTCAGGAGAGATACATGAGGAAAGACTTTAGAAAGGTTTGTTTGGCAGATTATATTAGTAAAATGAGGTTTGGGGTGATCCAAGGAGGGCTAGAGGATGGAAGAGTCTAGAAAGGGTTATTTTGGAGATCATAGTAGTAGAATGAGGTTTGGTATGAGTCACAGAGTGGAGGTAGAGGATATAGTGAGAGTGGTATAGGGTGAAACATAGGGTAGTGCATTGGAGAGACTCAATTTTTGATTGTTTTTACAGTAGGAGTAAAGTAATAAATATATAAATACATAAGTACATAGAGGGTATACACGTATATGGGAAGTAATATGTCAGGATTTAAGTTGTATTTAATAAACTCAGACTTTCAAGTGTTGCTGTACTTATTTAGTTTTTTAAAAACTTTAAAAAATATTTTTTTCAATATTTCAATAGTGAAGCAATTGTAAATAAATAGTTAGGATAATATTTACATATTGTGATAGTTCAATAAACAGAGAACCATAAGCATCTAATCAAGTAACTTATATGAAAACTATGCCGTGACCTAAATACATGTTAAGCATAGAGTAATATATCTAATAGTAATAGTAATTATATAACTATCCTGTGTAACCAGACTGAAATGCGTTGGGCATGGCAATTGCCTCTTTGCACAAATACATTTTCATAATTTGATTCTCGAGTGATGCGTTTTCTATTATCACTTTTTGCGGTTTCTGGATGGATTTGTGACCGGCCTAGCCCTGCCGGAGATACACGCACTGCCCCCAACAAGCAGCGCGGGCATCCAACTCTGGGCTGAATACAGAGAATCAGAGTAATATATGTATATATATGTTTTAACCATAAGTAATATTTACATTTGTTACGCAGACCTAAAGAATATCTAAAGAATATCTGTACATTTAGAAACATAAAACATACATATTATACATATTTATACAAACAAAATACACATATCAAGATACATACATATCATCAAATTTAAATATTTAGATACACAGGGATAAGATGTACATTTGTGTTTGAGTACAGTGATTATGTAGGGAGGAGACAACCCTTGACTAGCCTTCTGAAGATAAAATAGTGTCAGGATTCCTGCCACAGCTCACCTATCTTCACTATCACAATATATATCACTGTCTAGCTTTGAGGCAAATAATTCTAAAAATGAGAAGATTTTATATACTGGCATGGTAACGCATAGTCTCTCTACTATGCCCACCACCGGCAGCTGACAACAAAATCTGGTCCACAGCGAGCACGCCATACCAGGAAAAGCAGACGGAGCAAGAACAAGTGGTTACTCAGACTCCTCGAGGCATCTCCAATCACTAGAAGGCTTTTTCAAGATGAACAACTGCCTACATGGTTATTGTATCTTAATGACTCTTCCTTCCTTATTTGACAGTAAGTGAGGAGGCCCATGCTTGTTTCCTGAGGAAGCGCATTAGCGAAATCACAAGGTATTTGAAATATTCTCAAGTGCACACCCATTCTTTTAACACACGCTGCGCTACCACAACACTTCCGACCTGACTTGATATTTAGCGCACCAGCACTTTTTGTTAATTACCCACCTATGTGCCTTCACGTAACAGACATTTTCTCATCAAAACTGTAATAAACTGCGTCTTTCTAAGACCCTGATTACCGCATTTACCGATAATCTATGTGTACTTGACTTTAAGCACGCCCCAGCCGCTGATTCCTTCATAGACCAATCTGAATAGTCCAGTCCCGTTTTCTCCTATATCAGCATTTGTATCAGCCTCAATGAACCTTTTGCTGGTAAAGCGCTGTATCACATAATCCTGTTTTTTATACAAATGTGAGCCTGCATCCACCATTTTGTTGACGATCACATGCTAAAGCGGCTCCCTCTGAGCAACATAGACACACCGGTCTAAGCGGTTCATACGATATTGACCCCACCGATTAATTAGATACATTCTAGAGATTGTGACTTCTGCCAGCTCACCCATTTAACTGACCTGTGAAAATATATACCCATTGACTAGGCTGACAGTACTGGAAGTCTAGCACTATAGCAAGTTCACAAGCAAGCCATTTGTAACCATGACTGCCACAGCAACAGATACAGTGCACAATGTGTGTTTCCTCATCCTTCTCTAGTACTCTTGCCTAAATAATTACTATTGATAAGCACCGCCTAGACAGACTTTATAACAAAAGATTGTTTTCATGTTTAATTAACCTGTAACTCTGTCAATATGGTCTCTTTACTTCTTCCTCCTTCAGGTTATAGGTACAATAGACCCATTACAGCTGAGAAGAAGGGTAAGTGCAACAAACTTATGCACGCACGCTACCAATTGGGTAATGCGCACAACACTGGTCCTGAAGAGAGCCCCATGACCCGACAGGGCACCAAGTGGGTTGAAATATGTCGACCATCCACTCTTTGAAAATAGATACTATAGAACAGTAGCCCTTCTAGACACACACCGCCCTTTGATTTTATCTTTGCCCCATCTCTGAGAGAATAAAACCTGTTGCTGAGTGATGAAGGCAATTTTTACCTTACTCACACTTTCACGATCTCTGATCACTACTGCTAACACCAGCAGGTCTCCATCCAGGTGGAGGAAAACATATTTTAAGACCCAATGATGATGCTTTTCACATTGGCACACTAGCGGAAAATCAAGATGTATCGCCACGGTACTATACACTAGAATGAGGGTTTTTTAAAGACTTGCTAGCATCCCAGACCCTGGTTACTACACAGGACAAGTGATCCATTCTCCTATGATAACTTGACTATCACAATATACCATTGTGACTCATATTATTCCTCCCAACACTTAAAAATGAATGAACACAAGTCTTGTACACTGCCTTTTGAGCATATTACATGCTGTTGGTAATGGCTAGCTGCAGCTGGTGTTCCCCCGTTTGTTTGAAAATACTTGAAAGCTTTTATAAATGTTTTACCATGCATATGCACGGTCAGGTTTCAGGCACCAAGGAAACATCCCAAAAAATCCAACAGAATATTCATCAAACAACCAGCATAGATTACCTCATTGTGAGCCTTATGGAAGACAGCCCCCATCAAATTAATCCCCACCTGTTCCTTGCCATAAGCAATTAGAACGTGACATTTGTGAACATTCTAATGCACCTTCTAGAATGCAGCCTCATCAAGTTAATTATCTGCACCAGTCCTTGCTACAGACAATTAGAATGCTGCCTTTATGCATGTTCTAAATCAGTCTTATTTAAAGGCTGTCCACACTCCTCCCCTCCCCTTCGCTTAACCTCTTCACCTGCCACTTATCTGTCTCCTGGCTTTCAGGACTCTGTCTTGGTAGCTTCCTTGATCCTCCTGCTTCATCCTCACCACAAAGAAAGTCCTGCATTAGACATAAACCTGGATGGAAAAAAGAACAAGAAGAAAAGGAGAGATTCATTAACAGCTTAATTTTAGAATGCGCTGAGCTCAGTCGCAACATCGTGCTGCATACAAAGGTAACCGGTGTTTTTGTTCAACTTGTACATACTGTTGGCAGGGCTCTGCCAGAGAGGACTTGGGTGAAACTATTGATGGAGCAAGGTTTCATACGTACAGAAACTTGCTTGGACTCAACCTCTCGAAAGAACATGTAACTAATTAATCAACATGTTTTGTTTACTAATATTTGCATTTCACGACATTATTAGCAAAATGGGGAAGCTTACATATGTGCTTTTACTAACAGTAACCAGAGTGTCCTAAAATTGCCACAGAAAACGTGGGAACTCTTTTGCGCATGCGTCCGCCACATCTACATGGTGTGACGTCTTTCGCTTCTGGTGGGAATTTCTTGCATCTGCGCACTAGTGCCAAGATGGCCGCTTCATGTGTCACACATTAAAGAACCTGCTACTACTTCAACTAAACTTTGTCAGTTTAGCTTAACTATTAATGCTATAGTTAAAATAAAGTAGTGGGGTTAGAGTAGAGATAAGTGTTATACAGTGCATTCATTTATTTTTGTATTCTAATATGTTTTTCTTTGATTTTGTTATTAGCTCATATTTGGGCCTGAAGGGTGACATAAACTCCATATTGAAAAGCCTGCGTCTGCACAGATGATCCCCGAAATCCCTGAAGTCACTGTCATTGAATGGCTACCAATACTCATCTTACCCACGATGTTCCTGGGAAACTGACCATTTGACATCAGGAGAGGAAGAAATATGAACTATAACAAATACAATGAATACGATTTGAAACTAATATTGCTGGGTGGAATAAAAGTGCATGGGAAAATAAATTATGGGAGGGAACTTGATCAATATAAGTCAATGAACAATTACTTCATCTTAGTATGGTGTGATGACCTCTCCTCATCTTTCTGACCAATCAAATGAAGGGAATACATGAATTTGCAACACTGGGGGGGTGGTACATTGCCCAGAAAATGGTATAATTAAGGTAGGCTTAGTTAGATGAATTGTCTGACTAGTCACATATCTGTCACTGACCCAATGTATGCTGAAGAATAATCAAGAGAAGAGGTGCTGGCGGAGCACTCTGTCAGAAGAATAAGGGTGTGCTGAGGGAGAAGTATTGATTACCCAGTCAGGTACCTGATAGCTAGAGAGGGGTGTGACACTGCTGTTGCACTTAGCTGAGGTCACCTGTCCTGATCTGCACCTGTCCTGTCCCGTTGGCACCTGATTAGTCAGGAGCCCTTTTCTTTGCCCCACCCCGTGGCCAGGATTGGTCCTCGCACAATTCTAGGTAAATATAATCCATTTGGTATGTCCTTGTACTGTTTCCCTTTCTCACCCTTCCCAAGAACCAATGTCTAAAGGTGTTACTATAATTTCTTGCAAACTTTACGTCCTATTGATTATTTTCTTACATGTAAAATTTATGGTCACCGTATTGTGGCCGCTGACTCAACAAAACTTGCATAGATAAAGTGTTTAAAACTTCTCCCGAGTCTGTGATTATTTCAGGAAAGATAAATTATTAAATTGCTACCTATTATGCAAACTCCCTTTTCGATCCCTAGAACTTATAGCATAGGTGACAAAGGTTTGGTAAGTCATGGTGTACATGTATAAATCCTAAGAAATGAAATCCCGATAGGCAGTAAGTAGAAGCAGGATTACCGCTTCAAAGTGTGAATGTTCATGGGCCCAGGTGAGTATGATATATTGAGCTGGTAATCCCGCGCGCCATCACTATCACCATCCAAATTTGCTTATGGGTTTGAGGCTGAAATCATACTCACTACAGTTTTGACAATTTTGATAAAGGAGCCTCTTCAGACAATCTAACTGAAAACAAAATAACAACAAAACTTAAGGTTGGTTGAGATTTCAAAAGCTTTCATGATGTGATACCCTAAGAGATAGAGTTAATACTAGACTACAGCCTTATTATTTATTTGTTTATAGGTACCATATCTGCCGGTACCAATCATCAGACTGTTGTGAATGCCTGCTGCAGTGTTGCTGTTGAGTAGATGAGCCATAGCATATTTGACTCTACACGCTCTTTCTATCCCAACCCCCTCCCCCCTGGGATTTGCCACTGGAGTTGTGTCTCCTCCTGTAAACTGAGGGCAAGTCCAAGGAGGATTTACAACTAGTGTCGCCGCCCCATTGGTATCATCTGGGATCCAGGTAGGTGGATTATGATGGATAGTTATCCATGGATGGTTTGGGGGTAATGAGTTCCATAGTCAGGCTACTTGAACAGAGAAGAATGAGCCACCTATGTTTTTTCCTTGTATGGTGTGAATTTGAGGCGAGGTGCCAATCTGGAGCAGAGGTTTCTTTGTTGAATATATTTGATGATTTTATTCCTGATGAAAAGCTGTCCTGTCAGTGGTAGGGAAATGTGGTGATTGGATTGGGTGTATGAACTCTTCATGGGTATTTGTGAAAAGAAATGCCTGCTCGACAGAGACAACATGCTTAACTTGACCACTGCCTCTGCCTGCCCATCTCAGTGAGTGAGCAGTTCATCTGAGGCAGCTGAAAACCGCAGTTCCTAGTGTGAACAAGATCAGGTGGGCTAACAGCACCTTCTGTGGTACAACCACTTTTGATAAATACCTTACTGAACCTCGCCTCTCATCTTCCAGTCCTTGATGATTGTACTACTGAATATCGACATGAAGAATATTGACATCCGAGAATATCAAGGACAAAATATTGAAGGACATAATATATAAAGGTAAGTGAATATAAGGAAGTATAGATTTACTATTCCTAACTCCAGATCTAAGTACCTGGAACATATATGTAACACGTGGGTACATATATGTGGAGTTAGATACAGAGGGCTCGTTTCACAGAACTAACTTAAGACAAAATCATAAACTTACTACCATTTTGGTATTCACAGAAGGCACTTACTCATTTTGGTATTCACTGAAGGCACTTACTCATTTTGGTATTCACAGAAGGCACCTACTCATTTCGGTATTCACAGAAGGCACTTATTCATCAATGAGTAAGTGCCTTCTGTGAATACCAAAATGAGTAAGTGCCTTCTGTGAATACCAAAATGGTAGTAAGTTTAGGATTTTGTCTAAAGTTAGTTCTGTGAATCGTGCCCAGAAAATCTAGACTTACTTACCTGTTGATATATGTTTTTAATATTTGGCTGTGATATTTAATACCCATGACATTCTAACTTCGATATTTAGTGTGCACAGCGCCTATAGCCGCCACTGGTCTGGAGTACTGGGTGAAGCTTCTCCCTTTGTCTCCCCTGCTTGCTGCATATGCAAGGGAACTGTGCATCCTCTTGCGACCTGTGCACTCCCCTTTGAACTGGTCGGTGCTCCCCTTGTAACTAAAACCCCCTTCCACTCCAAGCTTCTCAATTGCACCACATATACTTCCCTCACATCCTGAACTCTCCCAGCAGCCTGCATACGTTCCTTCCTTTTCTTGCACGTCGCACTCACCTCAGCCTCTTGATACAGCCAATCGTTTCAGCTTCTGTATAGTTAAGAGGCGTTCCAAGCGTTACTAGGAGGCAATGCAGGTATAGGATGGACAGCAACAGAGATAGCATTCCCAACAAGCAAGTTAGTAGCACTGAACACACAATTCTTTTATGTTACATCTTGGCCAAAGAAATGATGGCAGTAGATACACAGACAGTTAACTATTCTAAAGGGTTAATGATTTCAAACGCTTCAGCCACCCACAGCCTCAAAGAAGAGGTTTAATGAATCTTTATTGAAATGTGTCCTGCACATGATCATGTGCAGTCACTAATCCAAGAAAACATTTTTAAAAGCTTTTGCTCCGAGGCAACACAACCATTTGGAACAGCTGCAAGCCTCTCTACACCGCGTCCTAAACTTAATAGCTCTCAGTGTGGTCTGCACTGCCGTGCCAATTGTACTGTGAGTGGCACTGACATTATAAACAAAATAAACAAAAAAGCATCTACATTGCAACACATCTCATCTATCGTATGTGCGGCTAAGGTCTGTGTAGTGCCATGAAAACCACATCCTAAAGCAAAAACCCTCAAACATATTTCTGACCTTTTGTTTCCATTCCGCACAAATTCAGATAATGAATTCGTTTGTTAGTTCTGTTTCTGGTTAGAAGGGGAAAAGCTAACATGCGGTCCCATGCCCCTCCATTTTCTTCCAACTCTCCTCATGTTTTACTTCAATTTATGGAAAGAAGCATGCCAGACATTTCATCGTTCACTCGGGCGCTTACTTGCCCAACGGCTGAATTGGAAACAGCAAAAGAGACTGAAAGAGAGAAAAGAAGGAAACGATACAATTGGAATCAGTAATAAAGTAGGAGAAAAGGGTGTGTGGCCAAGATGGCGGCGGAGTAGGACGTGTTGCGAGTCCCCTCCGGCGCCAGGCCCTGCATAGCTTTGTCCAGCGGCAGCACCCGGAGTCTCTTTGGGCGGTGAATTGCTTCAGACCCCCTTCGGGGTGAGGTCCGGCGCTGGAGCGACTTTCGAGGTCTTTCGAGCCGGGGGAAGTGAGCCCTGAGACGGCAACGCTGCCTGGGGCCTGCACGGCGCTTCCGGCTAGGGGATTGTCTGCGGCGGGAGGCGCTCCAGTGCTGCTCGGCGACCGGAGGCGGAGGGGAGAGCCCAAGCTTCCCTGAGGGTGCTGCGGAGATCCACCCGGTCGCGAGCGGACGTTTGCCTGGCGCCGGACCCTTGGACCTTGCGAGGGGGCGGGGCCTACGGCCCGCGGACTACTAGAGCGGAGACGCGGCCGCCGGACTAATCGAGGCCGGGGATCGAGGCCTGGTCCGGGAGGCGGTCGGCGCTACTCTTGGGCCCCGGCCTTTGCTCAGTAGCCCGGACCACTGTATGCAGTTGGGGCGAACTCGAGGAGGAAGGCCCGACCTCCGTGGGGGGTGTTGCGGCGGATAAGCGGCGGAGCGCGGCGCAACCCTTGCCTGGCTCCGGGGAACCTGGTCGGCCTATCCCAGGTGCTGAGAATTGTGGAGAGGAGCACATGTGCCGGTTGCCCCCGTAGGAGAGATACTTGCGCGCTGATCAGCCGGAGACCGACGTAGTGAAGCAGTGGCTGATTCGGGACACGGAGCGCCCCCCCGGCGGATAGGCTACCTGACGGCCGGGCCCCCGGAGGCGGGGCGGGACCAGTGGGAGGCTTGCGGGCCACGGCCGGGCCTGGAGACAGATCGGGGGGTCGTGGGGAGAGAGCGCTGTTCGGGCCCCGGGGCCAGTGGGCCTAACTGAACCACGCCATCGGGAGGTCCTGTTCTCTCTATGCTACCGCGCGTCTCTCCCCTGCGCCCGCCTTCGGGGTGTTGGGCCCCCCGGGGACTGAGGGACTGACTCATCTGGTTCCTCTTGGATATTGGAGCACCGTAGGGTGGCTGGTGGCCTTGTGCGTTGACCTGGCCTGAACTCCGCTCCACTGAGGGACGCTCTTTCGCTCTCCTAAAGGCGAGAGACTGAGACAGCGATGGCCTCTAATTCCCGCAAGTTGAAAGCTGGCAAGGAGGGGACTACTAAGAACTCTCAGGCTCCGGCCTCCCCAGGCCCGAGTGCGTCACCGGGGAGATCTGATGATGAGGCCCCGGCTACTAAGGCCTTCATGAAGGAACTCTTCGCTTCCATCAAGGACGATATATCTGAGCTCCGAACCCAGCTCACATCGGATCTCCGCGAGGTGCGAAGGGATGTCGACGGTATTGGGGAGAGAGTGGCCACCCTGGAAGATCATGACCTCAGTATGGCCAATGATGTCCATCTGCTGCAACAGGACGTGATCCGTCTCATGGAACAGAACATAGACCTGCAGGCCCATGCTGAAGACCTAGAGAACCGTTCCCGCCGGAACAACATCCGCATTCGGGCGGTCCCGTGGGACGGTGAAGCAGGAGATCTCCGGGAGTATGTGCAGGCGCTCTTCCTCCAGATTTTGGATGAGGAAGACTTGCAGGCGATTAGGATGGATCGGGTTCATAGAGTGGGATTGCCCAGGCGGAACGGAGGTCCTCCTCCTGACATACTGGTGTGTGTCCACGACTTCCAAGTCAAGGAAAGAATTCTGAGGAAGGCTCGTGACATCCCCTCCCTGCAATTCCGGGATCATCGCCCTCAGCTCTATCAGGACTTAGCCGCAACGACACTCCAGAAGAGGCGCGAGTTCCGTCCTGTCACTGCCTATCTCCGGGAGCACAACATCTCCTACTCCTGGGGCCACCCCTTCCGAATTATCTTTCGATGGCAGAATAGACTGGTACAGATTCCATCTCTTCGGGAGGGAAGGAACTTCTGGGGATTGAGGACGAGACTCCGGCACCCGAACGGCGCAGCCCTTCGCCGCGGAGACAACGCCGTTCCTCGTCTTGGCACAGGGTAGGCCCGGACATGAACCGCAGGAGGCCTGACCGCACAACTAGCCTTCAGGAGTGAGAGAATGCAGTGGCTTCTGTGGCCTCCGCCACGCTTCCGCCGTCGCAGCAGAGCTCTGGGGCAGCCTGATCTTCGAGTCGCTTGCCTTGGTGCCGGAGGGGCACGCACACTCAGGTAACGGGGATATGAATGTACTTTCCCAGAAGACACCCCGGTCTTTGGCCTTGGGAGATCCGTTCTTGGATCCCCATCTACGCCCCCTGAAAGACTTCTTATGGGGTATGTTTGCTTTGGGTCTCATTTTGTTTGTATTTTGGGTTGTTGGGGAGTTGGGGAGAGGGTGGGGGGCAGGGCGGGAGGGGGGTAGGGGGATGGGTGGGTGGGGATAGGTGTTTGGGGGGGGGTGGGGGGGGTGATGACGTATGAACGGTTGTGCACGTACAGGATTGTTTGCGGGCTCGCTGCTATTGGTTTTGGGTGGCGTTTGTCTTTCCGTGCTGGGCCCTGAGGACTGGTTATCGACTTGGGAGCGGGAGCGGGGAGTGGTCCGGGGGGTACCAGTCTTGTGGAGAGGTGGGGGGGTGCCTGGTGTGCGTGGGAACTGGAGGAGTGTGTTCTGGAGAGTTGGGGGACTGCTGGACTTAGCTGCTGGGGAGCTGGGGGGTTTGCTTTGCCTACATGCCTCTTAGCGTGGGTACTTGGAATGTGAAGGGCCTTAACTCCCCACAGAAACGCCTGAAGTTGTGGAAATATCTGCTGGATCATAATCTAGATGTCGTGGGACTCCAGGAGACCCATCTAGCCCGTAGGGATGAGCTCCGGCTCTGACATAAGCAGTACCCCCTCATATATAGGTCTTCCGCTTCTACTAAACGCAGGGGGGTGGCTCTTTTATTTAGATCTACCATTCAATTCCAGCCTCTGGGAGTGAGTAGTGATAAAGATGGCAGGTGGCTGATGGTTAGGGGGGTGCTTCATGGACGCCTGTGTACGTTTGTGGTAGTATATGTGCCCAATACCCAGCAAAATAACTTTCTTCAAGATCTGTTGGATAAGATGGGAAGCTTCGCGGAGGGTCACCTCGTTGTTATGGGGGACTTTAATATGGTATGGGATCAGGCCTTAGATAGCTCCCGTGCCCAGAGGACAGAATCTGGCGTTTTCTCCACCGTGACTAAGCACAGGATGGAGGAGCTGGGACTTATAGATGGCTGGCGTGCAGTAAACACACAGACCAGGGACTGCACTTTTTTTTTCCCATGTACACCACACCTACTCCCGCATAGATTATATTTTTTTGAGTCAAGCCCTCAGGGGAGATGTCCGGGATTCTACGATTTTTCCGCTCTTTCTTTCAGATCATGGCCTGTTAATACTCCAGCTTCAGTGGTCGGTGAGGGGGGACGGATATCGGAAGTGGTACTTTCCGGCAGCTCTAGTGCGGGATGATGCCTCGTGTAAGGAACTAAGGAAAGCCATTAGGGAGTTCTTGACGCTTAATCCGAGCTCGGACACCTCTGTGTTTAACACTTGGGATGCATGTAAGGCTTCTCTCAGGGGCACTTGCATAGGACTTAATGCGGCTCTTAACCGCTTGCGTAGGGTGGAACGGGAGACTTTGGAGGCTGAGCTGGAGAGGTTGGAGCGGGCCCACAAACTGAACCCCTCTCGCGCGACGCTTCGCCCACTGTCGGCTGTCAGGGGGAAGCTGAAGGCGCATTACAACAACCGTTCTGAGCTCACCCTCCTACGACTACGTCGAGGGTCGTACGCTCAGGGGAACAAAGTGGGCCGCCATCTGACTTGCCAGCTTCGTGAGAAGAGAGAAAGGGAATATATAGGGGGGATCCGGGACTCGGAAGGTTCGATTCAGCATCGGGACGGGGACAAGGCGGATGTATTTGGGCGATTCTACGAGAAGCTTTATAAGGGGGACCCGCTCGACTCGGGAGCCCAAGAGGCTTTTTTGTCGGGCCTCTCCCTCCCGCAGGTCTCTGTAGATAGCAATGAACAACTGTCGGCCCCCTTTACTAGGGAAGAGGTGCTTGAGGCGATCAAGGCCTTGAAACCCAATAAAGCCCCTGGTCCAGACGGGTATACGGCTTATTTCTACCATTCGTTTGCCTCTGAGCTTGTCGATTGCCTGGTCTCACTTTTCAATGGCATGGCTGCCGTTGGGGAGGCCTCTGGCACTATGGCGAGGCCTTGATCACTGTGATCCCCAAACAGGGAAAGGATCCCTCCAGTTGCACCTCATACCGTCCTATAGCCTTGTTGAATGTAGAAGCAAAGCTGTACTCCTCTATCATCGCACGCCGGTTGCAGGATCTGATGCCGGCCATTATACACCCGGACCAATCCGGTTTCATTAAGGGGCGGCAGACCCATGACAACTTGCGGAGGGTACTGCACCTGATAGAGAAAGCTTCCAGATTCCGCATCCCAGCGGTGCTGGTGGGTTTGGATGCGGAAAAGGCCTTCGATCGAGTCGATTGGGGATTCTTGTTTCGCACCCTATCCGCCTTTGGATTTTCACGCCAGTTCATCACGATGATCCAGGCGAATTTTAATCGACCAACCTCGAGGGTGTTGATTAACGGCCATCGGTCGGCTGAGTTTCCTCACTCTAGGGGTACGAGACAGGGGTGCCCCCTTTCCCCGCTCCTCTTTGCCTTGAGTATCGAACCCCTGGCGTTGGCGATCCGGGAGAATGTACGTATCAAGGGCATACCCTTCACAGGGGAACAGCACAAAATATCCCTATTCGCGGACGACATCCTGTTATCCTTAGGAGATCCCGCTCAATCCCTACCGCCTGTTCACGAGGAGCTCTCCCGGTTTGAGGCGGTGGCGGGCTTCCGGGTCAACTTCGACAAGTCGCATATCCTGAATCTGACCTTGTCCCCTGCAGACGTGGACCGGATGCGCGTGTTGACGACCCTGTCGTGGACATCCACCTCCCTAATGTACCTGGGGGTGCGCCTCACACCTACTGTGGGCTCCCTCTTTACGGCTAACTTTCCCCCCTTGCTGGCTTCGGTGTGAAGTGATCTGGACCGGTGGAAGCCGAAATTCCTCTCGTGGCTCGGCCGGGTACATGCTCTTAAAATGGTCCTCCTCCCTAAATTTCTCTATCTTTTCCAGGCCCTCCCTATTCCTGTAGACATGGATTTCTTCCGCCGCCTAAAGACGATGATGTTGAAGTTTGTTTGGCAGTGTGGCCGGGCTCGGATACCCTTTACGACACTTCGTCGACCAAGGGGGGAGGGAGGGGTCGGGCTTCCGGACATGCTCCTGTACTACAAAGCTGCACAGTTGCGGGTGATAGTGGAATGGTCCCAACAGCTCTCAGAGAAGCATTGGCTACATATGGACCGGGCAGTGGCGGGGAGGCCGATTTGGGATTTGATTTGGAAGCCCAAAGTAGACCGACCGAAGAATGCTTACATCAGCACTCCCACTAGCACGGTTCTGAAGGTATGGGATACGGTCACTTGTGACGATCGCTGGACCACTTTTCCGTCTCCCTTCACTCCCATCCACTTCAATCCGGCCTTTCCGCCTGCCATACAGGAGGGACCCTATCGCCAGTGGCGCGAGGGTGGATGCAGAGCACTTACGCACTTGTTTCATGGGACCGATCCCCTCACCTTCCACAATTGCATGCGCGATTATGGCCTTCCGACCACGGAGCGCTATCATCATTCCCAGCTCCTTCATTGGGCGACCTCGGCGGGAGTCCGCGAGGCAGCTACTCGTTCGCTTTCCCCCTTCGAGTCCTTCCTGCTTCGCACATCTGCGATGCGGGGGGCAATCTCCTTCTTATATGGACTGCTTCTGCACACCGCGATCGCCCCGCGCCCTCGATATATGGAGCGGTGGGAGGCTCTTCTGGATCGAGATATTTCTGATACGGAATGGAAGCACCTCTGGAAGGATATAGCGGCGCACAACCACTCCATGAGTCTTAGGAAAGCCCATCTGAAAACCATGTATGATTGGTATCTGTATCCGTCCAGACTCCATCGCATTTTCCCTACGTCTTCGGACAGATGCTGGAGGGGATGTGGCCTACTGGGCGACTTCCACCACATTTGGTGGGATTGCCCAATCATTCGCCCCTTCTGGGCGGAAATACTCTCCCACATCAAGGAGATATTGGGATACCCGATTTCGGGCTCAGTGGCTCAGGTACTACTAGGTCTCCGAGATCCTCTGTTGGAACATCAGACTAAGGCAGACAAGCGTATTCAATGGCTATGCCTGGGGGCGGCTAAGCTCACACTGGCGGCGGCATGGAAGAAACCACATGCCCCAGCTGTATCACTGTGGCACTCGAGGCTATGGGGTCTTTTGAGCATGGAGAGAATGTCGGACATCTTTTTGGGAGACTTTAAGAATTTCCTCTTTCGATGGGGACCACTAGTCCGCTTTTTGTCATCTGGCTTGCCGTCTGCGGTATGCCCGCCCACACTACGTTCACTACACTTGTTTCAAGTTTGAAAGGATTGTATGTCATCACGCCTGGATATGGAGGGAGAGTAGCTATGTTGTCACCATTGGGGGAGGGTGGGGGTAGGGGGGGAACTAGTTGGGGTTTGTTTCTGTCCACTGTTGCGACTCTGCTTAGCCTGGGGACTCAGGACTTCTATAGCTTCAGGCACCCTTCTTCTACCACTATCGGCAGTTTATTGCGAACATTGGAGAAGGCACTGGCATCAAGACTGACCCTTGTTTGATGGAGCCTATATTGTTACGGGTTGCTCACTGTACTTAATTTCACTGCATATTACACTCCCCTGTGTGGGATTTGTGGCGGAGCTGTCGCCTATTTCTTTTTCTTTGTCCCCTTTCTTCCCTACCTACTATACTTTGACTTAAAACAATGAAAACATGTTTTACAAAAAAAAAAGTAGGAGAAAAGAAGACAGGCCATGCAGTGAAAAAATGTCTGGAGGGCAGAAAACAAACTGTAGGTGACACACTGTTAGGAAGGCAGTGAATATAAACTGACAGAAGAACGGGAAGTTGAGAGAGCAGGGCGAAAGATCGACATTAAGAGACAAATGTGAATGGAGAGAGAGAGCGAAAACGTGCAGGAAGAGAAGAAAACAAGAAAGGAGTGCTTGCGACAAACATGTTTGTGAGAGGCAGCGAGAGACATTGATCAACGAGAAAGAAGTGGGAGGGGAATGAGTTGGAGAGAGAAGAATAGGAAATAGGAATAAAAGCCTGGCACACTATTTAATGGACAGAAATGTAAAACGTGTGTTGATTCACGCAGATTTATAAGTATATAGGTGCTTAATATTTGCGCTTGCCCTTATTTAAAGGGCTAATAGCCTGATTCATCAAGCCGAATTGCGCTCGCAAAGGGCCAGAATCTGAGAATCTGGCCCTTTGCGAGCGCAATTTTTGCATTTGGGATTCATCATCCCAAATGCAAAAATCGGTAATTGCTAATTCGCTAAATTGCGAGGAATTACATTTAAGGAATCTCTATTTGAGATTCCTTAAATGCAATTCATCAACCATTTTTAAATTGCGAAAATGCAATTTTGGGCCGCTATTTACCGAGAGGTCAGACCTCTCGGTAAATAGCAAAAACTTAGAAAAATGCTTTTAAAAGCATTTTTCTAAGTTGCATGTTGCACACACACATGTCCTTTGGACATGTGTGTGCGCAACACCTGTTTCAATTTGCATTTAAGGGGTGCTACAGGGTGTCCTTTGGACACCCCTGGCACCCTTTAAATCGCTATCTTATTTGCGATTAGCTAATTGCTAATCGCAAATAAGGAATACTCCCCATTCATTCCTATGGGCCATTAGGAATGAATGGGGAGTTTTTCCTTATTTGCGATTAGCAATTTGCTACTCGCAAATAAGGAATGTGTAGGAATCGCTATTTATTTAGCAATTCCTACATGAATACCGTTTTGCGCGTCCTTAATAGCGATTCGCTATGAATCGCTATTAGGGGCTCGCAAAACGGCCCGTTGATGAATAAGGCTGTTTGTGTATAATGTAGAATTGATCTTTAGTTCACCTAACACGCGCACACTGTATGGACAGCTTTCATTTAATTGGCAGCATCATTATTAGCAAGCTCAACTTTAATATTTTTTGTCATTTTATCAATCTCAGATGAATGATAGGCTAAGACGCCGCCACTGGACATAAGTCTGCAACATGAATGGGACACAGTAAAGAGGCACGCAACCAAATGAAGGATGTCACCATCCAACCATATATAAGGCCTACTCTATATGGGTAGTCACAAAACTTCAAGCTCACAGAGTTTTAAGGAAGGGGATAGTTTAATTCCAGTTCAAACATGAATATTGTTAATTATCAAAATACGAAATAGGACGAACAGGCATTGAGTAAAAAACTAGCAAATTCAAGGTAGTCTTCATCAATATCATTTGGTTGTAACGCAAACAAAAACAACACGAAAATGAAGCCAAACATAATAAGAGTAAGTATGATTGTCATGAAGAAATATGATTGGCAGTAAAATCCAGTAAATAATAAGATTAGGAAACGAAGTGTGCCAAATGGATAGAATGCTGTTATAGTCACCTTTAAGGCTTGGAGACAGATTTAGCGGTCTTGCCAGTCTCCCGTTTTCCAAAAGAGTCCTATTCAAAATGCATTCATATCTACACACATACACGGGTTTTCAATAGCCCTCTTCATCCATTGGTGTGTTCAAGTGACATTCACAGTTTACTTTGTTCGAGCAAGATTCAAACATCAATACACATGACACATTTACTGATTTAAGACACGAAATGCTGAAGGTACACTTTGAGCACAATAGGTTTGATATCAATTTAGAATTAATTTAATTAATTTTTTTAATTTAATTTAAAATCGTAATGCCAAATTAAAGGCTGCCTCAAATGTGCTTTCTCTTTAATGCTGACTTATTCTTTGACCTGGTCCGCAAGTAAAATGTTGCTTTATTTGTGCAGTACAAGTGTAACATTCGCCGTTACTAATGTTTCTTCAACGTTCACATTGAATTATTCCTGTGGGAACAGGATTTCAGCTGTTACTATAGATTTAAACATTGCACTTCCCTTTCACCATTGTTAGGCCTAATACTGTATTTCACTTTTAAAGGTCCGACATACTATTCCAACTTAGCTCATTGCTATAGAACACTTCTTGTATCCTATCTCAAATCTTTTGTTTCTATCCTCTATCTTTCTTTCATTTCTGTCCTTAACTTCCCAGGTTTGGCTGGTACCCCGTAACGGAAATGCGAATGTACTTGTTTATAAAAATTTTAATAAAACACTTTGAAAATTAAAAAAAGAAGAATCAGGTCCATATACCATCTCGTTTCCCTAATAGAAGAACACTCAATATCCAGTTTACTTGTGCATTTTATAGCCTTCAACCACAACATGGGAGGGGATGGGATAGAATTTAGCCAGTTTTGCAAACCTCCCTTCTGGCTAGTAGCATCAGGTAGAATAACAGACGCCTCTGAAAGGGGTCGAGGAGGTTATGTGAAGGAATATCGAAGCCGGATAAGATAAGGGTGGGGCTTAACTCTATTATAACAGACAGACAGAGAGAGAGAGAGAGAGAGAGAGAGAGAGAGAGAGAGAGAGAGAAAGGCAGGATACACACATATGCACTTCATAAGCTTTGAAGCAGCCACAACTTCTACAATGAGAAACCTGATTTTTTGCACACCTAGCAAACTGCTGAGGTGTCCAATAAATCCTGGGAAGGGTGTAGAAATGGGTTCTTTTTGGTATGGCACATTTAAGCGTACTATATAGAAGCTTCAAGGATACTTGCTATAAGTACTGTAACTCCGTCATTGATCCCTTCTAAATCTGGTGTATGGCATTCAGCTTTCCCTCCTCAGCATCGAGAAGCTCCCAGTACCAGATAGACACCTCTTTTTTATAGGCTGCAATCCTGTGTTCTCATCTCAAAGTCCTTAGATGCTCTGATGTCCAGCCTTTCAGCTACATGCCAAGAGGTCAGTGGTAGATATTTGAATTTGGAGAGATTCACCTCAGTTATCGTGACTAATACCTCACATGGTATTAAACCCTTGAACTGTCAAATGTTGCCCCCAAAGTGTAATACCAGCGTCTTACAATGAAGAACTGAAACGGTCTAATAGGCACTCTGAGGTACCTGGGGAATCCCAAATAGAGGCAAAATCTGAGAAATATTTAATTCCCACGGCCTGCTTAAATCTAAACCAAAGTTTGAGGACCGCCCTTAAGATCTTTAGTCAGACTTTTTAAAGACATTGTGGGGATTTAAACTTGTAAAGATGTTCCCAAGTTGCTAGTCAGGGCAGTCAACAACATGCCCCAGGTCGAGGTGTCTGGGGTAAAGTCAAAACCATCCTGCAGTTCTTAAATCGAAAAGCTTTGCAGTATGTCCTAAGATCAGGCAATGCTAAGCCCTTTTTTCCTAATCTCCACCTTAACTTTTTCCAAGAGCGTCTAATAACCTGAAGGCCCAAATAAAAGTTATCTTCCCTTGGATTTTTGATATAGGTTTTTAGGGAATGAAAGGGGGATACTGTTGAACAAATATGTAAACGTTGACAGAAAGGATTTTTTAAATAAATTGACACATACATACATTGTTAGAGGTTAATTCTTCCATTTAGCCAGTAGTTGATCGATATTTTTAGCCACCTTCCCCAGATTATGTTTTGGAATTTCATCCAAAGAGTGGACTACGGAGATACCCAGGTATTTAGGTTTCATCTTGACTTCCTTCCCAATGTATTAAACATTCCAACGCATGATCTCAGATTTGGCCTCATTCATGCTATACCCAGAAAAGGTCCCAAACTACTCAGTTATCTCCTTCCGTCTGGGGATGGTCTTGGCCTGGTCGACAGTATAAACAATGAGATCGTCTGCATACAGGGTGATCTTGTTCCTGAATCCCTGAGAAACTAAGGGTATAACTTGTGCGTTCATCCTAAGGGATTGGGCAAGCAGCTCTATGTATATATAGAAGAGAAGATTAGAGAGTGGACACCCTTGCCTAGTGCCTCTAGAGATGCTGAATTTCTTAGCTAAATGCACATTAAATAAAATTTGAGCAGAGGAGGATCCATACTGTTTTTTGAAGGATCCTAATAAAGTTGAGACTAAACTCCAATACAGTCAAAACCTCCCGAAGATATACCCAGCAGACTCTATCAAAAGCCTTGGCAGCATCAATTGTCACAACCACCAGAGAATCAGAATAATTGGATACGAGATCTATTGAGCCTATTAAAAGTTGAGTGAGCTCGTGTATCTGCATCCTTGGGAAAGCCTTTCTGGTTGGGATAAATGAGTTGTGGCGCTAGTGTAGCCAATCTACTAGCAAGAATGCTGATTATTAATACTAAGATGACTTCAATCCACATATCCAGAATCTGAGTATTACCAAGGTAGATTGAGTTAATCCAGCACCTCCATATAGGGATAACTGACTCTTTCAACAACTTATAGAGCTCTGGTGGGATGATGTCTGGGCCAGCCACTTTTGCATTTCTAGCTTTTTTTAGGTGATTTCTCCTTCTGTTATCTGTGCTACTAGGGATTGTTTTCCTTTATCTAATGGTGCAGAAAGATCCCTACCCCTCAACCAGCCCCTTATATTTGGTATATCTGGGTTTCCCGCTACAGTATAGAGAGTCAAAAAAAAGTTAGTTAATGTTTCTTGGTCAGAGAAAACATTGGGGCATCATACTAGTGAATCGTGAGCTCCTGCTGGAGGTACTTTAACCACGCTGCTGCCTAACTGATTCCCCACCTCACACCCCTTTCTCGTATTGTCCCAAATTAAAAATACACTTACCAGATTGTGAACATTCTTCGTTAATGTCTCAAACGCTCTCTTCAATTTCCACTCAGCATCTCTGCTGATAGGATGCCCCACGGGAGCTAAAGCCCTGAATCTCAGGACCCAAGAATGATCTCTAGAAGCTCAGGAATGATCTCTAGAAGCTCCCTCTAGTCTGATGTCACTGACTGCAGGGAAAGGAACTAGAACTCCTTCATTAAAGGGCAACATAACAATGTATCGAAGTCTAAAGTACAGTGACTGCCAGATGATAACCTGTACTATTCAGGGCCGTATGGATGAAATAAACGGGGAACCAGATCGATGCTCCAGGTATTTACTGTGTACACACTTTCTCAGACCTGCTATTGCCGCTAAAGTACCCCCAGATAACTTCAATTGTTCCAGAAGAGCCTCAGAAAGTTTATTTAAAAAAGAAAATTCGGGAAAGGGGGCAGAACAAGCTAAACCTAAATCCCCTATTGGGGGGAAAAACCCTGGTAAGGCAAAAATAACTACATTAATTTAGGGCAGAAATAAAAGAAACCCTCTCACACTTAAAGTCATTTCGTCTCTAAACTCCTTTTTTAAGGCATGGCCCTATCCTCTACTAGAATTCAGAAAAGGGCTTTTCTAATGGAAATCAGAGAGAACAAAGTGTGAACACCTTTGCAGCTGTGGGATCACCTTACGCTATGGATATTGATGTAGAAGGTCCATCAGTAAACTGCCAGACTGACCCTTCTCTGGAAGTCAATAACCAGACAACCACAGGTAATAGATATGAAATCATAGCATTGTTTCTGACGGAAGATAGTGGAAGTAAGCTTAGCTCATAAGGTACACAACAGTTTGGTCTAATACTCCAATCCAAAGATAGTAGACTTCGAAGCAGAAATGCAAAAAAGGTTTGAGGTTTCTGAAGCCAATCAGATGGGAATCCAAGCTTCCTACAAGCCAAAGCTAGAAGAGTTTACTGAGTACACTAAAGCATTGGAAGACGCAATCATCCAGATTAATAAAGCTATCGAAAACAACGTTACCGATATCACCCATTTGGAAATGCAAAATCAAACTCTAAGAGAGGATACAGAAAGACTTGAGAACTACTCAAGGATAAGTAAGCTCAGAATTTTGAATGTTCCAGAAGAGGAAGTAAAGGGGGATTTACAGAGTTTCATAATATCATCCCTTAAAGAAACTGTTCTAAAAGATTAGTCCGATATCAAGTTTGCGCTATATAAAACTTTATAAATAAATAAATCTCAAGCTAAGGATACAGAGAGCCCACAGGGATCCCTTTAAGAGGAATCCCAAACATCAAAGGCATAGAAAGATTCTGATAAACTTTTTGTTGTACACAGTATAAGAGCTGATCTTAGGACTAGTCATAAAAAATAACTCCTATTCCAGTAATGGGCTTACTTTTACCATAAAGTCAGACATCTGTAAGGCCACGGAGCAGAGCCAGTGGGAACTGAGCAGGAAAACGGATGAACTCCATGATTTGGAAGCTAAAGCACAACCATGATACCCTACTATGCTCCGTATTATGTGTAAGAATCAGATGTAGAATCATCAAAAAGTGAAGGATATGGATGCCTTAATTGAGTCTCTCAAAAAGACGTAATAGTGGTAGTCATCCTTTATAATTATGACCTACAGCTGAAGGAGGGGAGGAACACAACTAATCAGTTGATAGCTACCTGCTGATGGGACCTCTTGGCATTACTGTAATGCCAGTTAACATTGGGAGGGTTTCCCAGGTGTGGGCACTGGGTGGGGAGCATTTGCGAAAAAAGAAATAAAAAGTCCTTATGGTCGGTCTTTTAATTCATATGCAATCAGCTTAGTCCAACAATTGCCCCTTAGGCAATATCTAGAGCTAAATGGAGATGGGTCAGGTAATCAAGTTTCCACCTTGGAACGTAAATGGTCTTTGGTCTAAGGGGAGGCAGGGATGCAATTTTCAGTATCTAAAAGAGGGTGGTGTTCACATTTTGATTTTGCAAGAGACTCATCTGATGGCAATTGAGAGTAGGACTTATTTTCAAAACATAAGTGAATAGATCCTCCTTTTCAGGCAAGGCAGTGCATTCCAAGGATGTTGCTATTATTTTAAGGAGAGTTGCAGGGGTGGAACAGCTGGACTTTAAGACTAATTTCTCTGGAAGGTTGGTTATAGGGAGGATGAAATTCATAACCCTAATTTTTCTTGTGTGGGCTTTTATGGCTCTAACCTGGACGATCAATCTTATCTCTTGATCGTTGAGATGAAACTACTGGAATTTCCACTACAGATAATCATTGGGGCGATTTCAACACTTGATGGATATTAACCTGGATAGATCCTCTAAGAGACACTGTATTAGTATGCCTTATGCGAGGTAGGTTGTAAAAAATATGTTGCAAGATCTGGGGCTTACGGATGCTTGGTGCTACCAGCAGGGCAACAGAGGGGATACATTTCACTGCAAGAAATATGGGCATTATTCCAGACTGCATTGTTTCTCAGTATATAATAGCATTCTGGGGCAGGTTAGAGAGGTCAAGCATATGCCGGGGCACATCTCCAATCACTCAGGTGTTATTATGACGTTAAGTTCCCATCCAAGAGAGAAATTCCCAGGTGGACTGTAAATAGGGCACTATTTCAGGAAGTAGAAACAGGTCAGGCTTTGGACAAGGAGAGCCAAGAAATGATTGGGTAAGCTGCCTTAGCTATGGTTATAAACACTTACAAGGCCTTCCTCCAGTGGGGCCTATGTAAGCAAGCATCTATTAAGAACAAGAGAGCTCTGGAAGAGCTATGCTTCTTTGAGTGAGAAATTGGGACCCTTGAGATCACCTTACAAACTTACAACCCGCATGTAGATACTGAACAAGTCCTAAAGAGACTTGAAGAGTTACAAGCGAGACATTAAAATAGGGTTGAATTAAAATGTAAAGAGAAGTGGAAGGCCAATTGCTCAAGACTAATAGAATATGGGGAGAGGTATGGGGTATTGTTGGCCTGGAAGGCAAAATTTAACATATCAAGGAATAATATCAAAGAATTATTAGTAAATGACCAGGGGTTCATTTCTAATGAAGCGGGGGAAATGGAGAGTTAATGACTTTCTTTTCATTTGCAGAAACTGATTATATCAGACAGATGTAATGAACAGAGCAGGCAAATGTACCCTATAGATTCTGTGGTGGCAATGGAACAAATTATGCAGCACTTGTATACCTTGGTCACTGGTCACAGAATTACAATTCCGGGAGAAACTAGAACAATGTTTTATGGTAACAGCAGGAAACTTTCCATTTGATCACAAGGTGGCCCTACAGTGACTATGATGAACAGGTTTAGATACTTCACTCAATTCTTCCCCTGTTGACATTGACTGCCAAACGTACCTTAGTCCAATCCTTAGTTCTATCACAACTGGAGTATGGTAACTCCCTTTACCTAGGAGCTTCGAAAGCGACATTGAGGAAACTCCAGGTTGCTCAGAATTGTGCTGCCAGGATTCTTCTGGGCATCCCTAGGTCACCATCAGCCAAGCCAACTCTAAAAGCTTTATACTAGCAACCTATCTTGGAAAGAACAACATTTAAGGCCTTGTGTCTTGCCCATAAGACTGTATGGGAAATGGGCCCGGAAATCAACAAATTCCTCATCATTCCTTATCACCCTGCGAGGGAGCTTCGCTCTCTTAATCTTAATTTGTTAGCTGTCCCCAAAATCAGAAGGACAAGAGCAGGAGGCAGATCGTTAACGTATATTGTGGCAAAACGTTGGAACTCCGTGCCTTTACACATTCGTTCTGAAGCCAGTATCCTGCCTTTTCATAAACTCTTGAAAACCTGGCTCTTCACACAAACAGCCCCATAAATTCCTACTGGTTGTCTGTCTGATTGCTGGCACTGGGATGCCTGAGTGTAGCTATGCACTGTATAAATGCTTAATAATAATAATAATAATATTAACAATCAAAGAAAAAAAGTAATCGAGCAAAAGAAAATCTAGGTAATTAACTCCACCATGAAACCCAGAAACTATTGGTTTCACCATGGAAGTTTCTGGGATATCTTTGTGTGGGGAGTGTTTACAGGAAGTGTGGCAATTGTTAGCAAAAGGTATATGGCAGGGCCAGGGAATTATTGCAGAATGCTATTCTTAATGGAATCCAGATGCCTCGATAAGTATGTTGATGATCTAACTAAAATAATCAAAAGGTCTAGGCATAGGATCAGGACTATCTCAATCTTCGTATCGGAAGGCTGAGTCCAAAGTCAATAAAGAAAACCTTCAGAAAACAAATAAAAATAAACATAAGGTTTATTAAAAAATAAGATCATTATAGAAGGCAAAAAGTAATTAGTTAGAGAATTAGCAATAAACCTCTCAATATTAAATCGAAATAATGCAATAGAGTCAACATAAGACCTACATCTCAAGCAAACAAATAGCAAGAACCAGATATAGTCAAGTAAAAGGACTGACAGAGTCAGTTTCTAAAGTAGTAAGCTAAAACCTAATTCTTAATCAAATCACAAGCTATAGCAGAGTCTGCACAGTTAGAAGTCAGGAATAGTATAACATAAGTAAACAAACTAACTCAGAGTCTGCTCACTGAAGAAGCCTAGGAAATTATTGCACATCTTCCAAAAATGTCCTCTGGTATAGGAGTGAAAACATGGAAATCACACACATGTAGTGGTGAGAGATGATAAAAAATGGTTGTACAAGCAATGTAATATTCCCTATTTAAAATACATTTCTTTATTGGCATCTATTAGCATAAACATGGCGAGCTGCACTCTATGCGTTACACTTTCATCAACTACATATGTGTCTCCTGCTCAACTAACTTTCTCTATTGTCTGGCTCTTGTTTGTCACTTCCAGGTAGATTAATTGGGGCTATAGTAAGAAAAAAGTAACCAGAAAACATTGAACTTCAGCACATACTGGTGGCCCTTGCCAATACGGAGTGGTCCATCTCTTCTAGTTTGAACCACAAAAATGATAACAGTCCTCCTCTCCTCACTTCGAGGATTGCGCTAGTTCCCACTACCTATGGACTGGATCTTAAAATACAATCATCTGGAGAGCTGGCCGAAAGCACCTGTATTTAGGAATCAAGACAGTGGCTAAAGGAGCCCAGAGTCTTTCTCAACTTTAATAACTGGTCTTCAATTGTATATACTCGTCTCTCATATGTGGCTAGTCTTAAGAGTTCCACCATCCATTCATAGTGTGAAGGTGTATTGGGGAGCTTCAGTGTCAGTGTCCACATAATTTAGCCACCATAAGGGCAGATGAAATCCACCTTCTTTAATTGAAGGAGGCTTCAGATGTATCAGAATGTGTCTTGAAGAATAGCTAATTCAACTGATTACACAAAGTGACATAAGCTAATGTGATGTAGTGAGGGCCATATGTCTCTACTGTAGGGGTTGAGTCGTGCGCATGGCCATGGTATATGAACATGATCACATTCAGGTTCTTCACACCTCCAAAATCTGTTGGCGGGTGCTCATCGTCTTGCATAAACTACAAATCTGTCTTAGTTCTACAAGATTTGCTTTCCCACCCACGGTTGACACAGTTGAACTTGGTTTAATGCACCAGCGCCGAATGTGAAAGACTGTTTATTGTTGCCCGTAGAACCTTACCCAGTACATAATTGGAGTAAAGTTAGTGCTTTGGGTTAACAATTCCAGCAGCGAGATCAGGGGCACCTTGGTAACAGAAATACATCCATTTTGTTATTCACAATATCACACACACATTTCACTAAGAAGAATAGACACTTTTAACTAAAAGTATTTATTACAATTGGATGAACCGGTTTCTCAGCACATCAAAAATAGCTACACAGGATATCATATTAAAACAGCTAGAAGGCTCATTGGGAACAACAAGAAATAAATTAACATTTCTTGCATTATTAAATGTCATCTAAAACCTAACACCCTTGGAAGTGCGCGAGCAGTAGGCGAGACCACCTGTATGTTATGTTATGTTAAAATTATTTATACCGCGCTTGGTCACCAAACGGTTTCATGGCGCTCATAACAAATGCGGAGGGCAGGAACGGGGTTTACTCAAATGCTGACTGAAAAAGAAAGGTTTTCAACATCCTGCGAAAGCAATCATAAGTTAAACAGTGTCGAAAAGCAGTCGGGAAGGAATTCCAGATCTTAGGGGCCAAAAAAGAAAAACAAAAACCGCCATGCTTTTTACGTTTAATTTTAGGGATGACTAATAGATTGTGTGAAGTGGAGCAGAGATCTCTCAGGGGCACATATCGCTTCAAACAAGAAGAGATGAAGGCAGGAGCTTGGTCAGACAGAGCTTTAAAGATTGTACAACCAAGTTTAAAGGTGCAACGTTTGGCCACCGGGAGCCAATGCAGGCTCTGAAGCAGCGGCGAGACGTGCTGGTGTTTAGGCTGATGGTAGATTAAACGTGCTGCCTGATTTTGCACCAGTTGCAACCTGTAAAGATGGTAAGCAGGGATTCCCACGTATAGAGTATTGGCATAGTCAATTCTGGACATAATGAGAGCCATGATGACAAGTATAAGTGCGTCTCTGGTGAGGAACCTGCTGATCTTACGTATCCTACGCAGATGGAAGAAGCAGGATGACGTGACAGCATTTATATGAGGCCTCATAGATAGATCACCAGAAATTACTACGCCCAAGCTCTTTACTGAGTTGACGGGGCAAGGTGGAAACCCTAGTGAGGGAGGCCAAAAACTGGCATTCCATGGGTTGGTTGACCCGCCTACCAACATCAGTTCGGTCTTGGTAGGATTTAATTTGAGCTGACTATGGTACATCCATTCCGAGATATCAAGCATGGTAGTCTGAAAACAAGTGCGAGAGGATAAGGAGGAGTCAATAGGAAAAATTAACTGCAAGTCATCCGCATAGTTAAAAATTGTAGCCGAAGATTTGCGGAGAGAGGCGATTAGGGGCTGCATGTAAAGATTAAATAATAAGGGGGATTAAGCAGAGCCCTATGGGACTCCGCAAGATAAGGGGGAGAAAGAGGCGGAAAAGGTAGACAGATGCACTGCCTGAGATCGCTTATCCAAAAAAGATCTGACCCAGTCGAGAGCTACGCCCTGGAAACCAGCATTGTTGACACGGTCGATCAATATTACATGATCGACCGTGTCAAAGGCCGCCGACAGATCCAAGAGGACTAGTGCCTGGGAGATGTTATTGTCGGCGCCCCTTCTCAAGGCATCCATCACGGCCACAATGACCGCCTCGGTAGAGTGTAACGGCCGGAAGCCGGCCTGCTGGGCATCCAAAAAAGACGAGCTCTCAATGAAAGCACTCAGGCAGCGAGTGACGTACGTCTCCAGAATTTTACCAAGATAGGGGAGGAGGGAGATGGGCCTATAGTTGCTCAAAACCCTAGGGTCAGCATTGATCTTTTTTAATATCGGAATCACTACTGCCTGTTTAAAGGAGTCCGGGACCACCCCCGTTGCCAATAAATTGTTGAGTAATGCCAGTGGGGGGTCAGGGCAGGCAAGAAAGATTTCCTTAAGGATTTGAGGGGGGCAGCAATCGTGGGGGGAACCAGAACTCACTTTATGTAGTAGTGAATAAAACTCTGTAAGGGAAATAGGAGGAAAAGCGTCTAAACAGACAGGATTTTTGGGAGGTGAGGGAAGAGGGGAAGAGGAAGAGGGCAAAGGAATATTGTTCTTGATGGTGCTGATTTTGTCTAGGAAATAAAAGTTGAGAGAATCACACAGAGCTTGTGTCGGAAGGGGTTGGGGAGTGACACGGTCCGTCAGCGAGAGCTCATTTACTATGGAGAAGATATCCTTTGCCTTAGCGGCGGACTCCATAATTTTTTGGGAAAAGTAAGTTGTCTTAGCCAGCAAGATAGATTTTTTATAGGCTTTCAGGCAATCCACAAATTCGATTTTGAGTTGTTGGTCATAATTACGCCTCCAGCGGCGCTCCGCCTGGCGCAGGGCTAGTTTGTCCAGCTTTAGTTGGTCCGTAAACCACCGCTGGGCGTCATGAGGGCGCCTCATTTTTATAGTTTTCAGTGGAGCAACAGTATTACAGGCAGACTACAGCCATTGTTCAAGAAGAAGGGCCTGACAGGACACCGAGGCAGAAACCGGAGGAGCTGTGGTAGCTAGTATAGATTGAAGTTCCCCCAAGTTGGCTCTCTTCCAGTTCCTGGCTAAGAAATTGGTAGTAGGGATGGGGTGGCTAGGAATTATTAGGTTAAGGGAAAAAGAAATAAAACAGTGATCAGACCAGGAGCAAGGGGACACTATAGGGGGTGAAATTTCAAGATTAGTCGTCCACACTTGATCTAGAATGTGGCCCTTACAATGTGTGGGTGTTTTGACATATTGACAGCAGTTCAAGCCTGATAGGAGATCAGAAAATTCTTCCGAGAGGCTAATCTCACGAGAGTCGGAGGTCCAATAATTGAAATCGCCAATAATAATAACCTTAGCATGGTTGATAATCAATTGGGAAATCAGGTCACCAAACTGTTGAGGGAATAAGGGCATATAGTCAGGAGGTCTGTACACAAGGACACAAATGAGAGAGAACCTAGGAGAAGAGAATTTGAGAATAAGAATTTCGGTTTTGGGAATCGCCGCACTGGCTAAAGTAGTAAAATTATGTTGGGAACGAATGATAGCTGCCACCCCGCTGCCGGCCTTCCCAGTTGGCCGATTGGATTGTAAAATGTAGTAACCGGTGGGGATAGCTGCAAGAATACCAGGAACTGAGTCCTCAGTCAGCCACGTTTCAGATAGGAGAAGGATATCCACAACTCGATTGTCTAACAGCTGAAAAATCTCGAGCTGGTGTTTCACCAGTGACCGAGTATTAAGGTAAATCATGGTCAGTGGAGTAACCCCAGGAGTAACCAATTTGTGGCAAGGTGGTTTCAGCTCAGTAAATATCTCAGATCCCGAAGTATCGGAGGGAACGAAAATGCCTCAGTCCTGAGCTACCCTAGCAGCACGGGCATGAAGAGGCACCGAGCGACGGAGCATCAGGAGGTCGGCAGGGGAGTAGGTGATGAACTGGGCATTATAACTGGGCCCCGGTCGGCCGCAGACGGGCTTAACTTTGGCGCAACTTCGGCGCGAAGTCGACGCTCCAGCTGCGCTCGTCTGCTGCGCTTCCGCCAGGCTGCCATTTTATACGAACCAGGAAATTAGCCACTAGACCGCTAACCTGCAAGGTGGAGAGGCAGGGCGGAAGTGGTGTCAGGAACAGGAAGTGGCGCTTGGCTACACGACCCTCCGCACAAACTGCACAAAGCCGGGGCGGAACGGGGTCAAGAGCGATGGAAAAGCAGGTAAGAAAGTTTTGCCAAGATCAAGTTCCCACAAATACAGTACACAGTGCGAGTTTGCACGAACAAGATTAGTTCCACATGGCTTTAAAATCAGTTTGTTAAAATACACAGCGAGACAAGCACACACCCGCAGCCTAAATCACCGCGTTTGTCAAGGGAGAGCTCCAGCTGTCGCGCCTAAAATAAGAAAATTTCAGCAGCCACTAGACCGCTACCCTGCAAGGTGGAGAGGCAGGGCAGAAGTGGTGTCAGGAACAGGAAGTGGCGCTCGGCTTCACGACCCTCCGCACAAACGGCACAAAGCCGGGACGGAACGGGGTCAAGAGCGATGGAAAAGCAGGTAAGAAAGTTTTGCCAAGATCAAGTTCCCACAAATACAGTACACAGTGCGAGTTTGCACGAACAAGATTAGTTCCACATAGCTTTAAAATCAGCTTGTTAAAATACACAGCGAGACAAGCACACACCCGCGGCCTAAATCGCCGCGTTTGTCCTGTAGCAGAATGTTATGCAATAATCTGGGCCAAGGACCTCTCCTGACAAGTGGCTAAGGCAGCCTTTATATACTAAATCTTACCAGAGATTGAAATTTCTGACATAAGGTAAGCAATTTCTTACTTGATTTTGTGCATCAAGGTCCCAGGCGTATCCTTATGATCATATAAGGTGAAATGAAGTTAATTCAGACTACACTATTTTGGCTATATGTCTGTATTTCTTTTTCTTTGACCTTGACATGGTGATAAGTAGACTTTGTCACAGACTGATGTAACATCAGGTATTATATCTATATTATATCTATGTCATTGGCCGAATGACTTAACACTTTCTCAGTTCATAAAAAGATTGGGTCAGATGGCATCTGTGACAGTGGCAGACATGACATTTATTCTGCATAAAAGTGGGAATATGGTGGCTCCCGTTACCTAAGATGGTGTCAGTGCCTACTCAAAATGGAGTCGGACCTTATGAGCTTTACATCAGTCTGGATTTTTTAAGTAGAGGGGCCAATTACAATTATTAAGCACTTTGAAGTATAAGGACTTCAATCTGGCTTTTCTCAGGGTCATTGTGTCCAATCTTTATCTGTGTAGTCTACCCCATCTCATCTACCAATATGCCTTAATATGGACCTGATATGTGAGTGTATTGTGTCAAAAAGGACTGATAGATACTTTAAACTGTGTCCCTAGATTTTCCCCCAGTGAATTTGTGGATTGGTCAAACCTACCTCTTTTGTTTTTATATATATTTTTATAGAAAATTTTTTAAACACAAAACAGCAAGGCAAAAGGAGACATCATTTACAGTACTGATTCCAAGACGGGGTAGGAAAAACAACACATCACAGTCCATAATCAATGCAGTTAAGGAAAGGAGGGGGGGGAGAAGGGAGAAATCCATGACAGAACATATGTAAGACGATATTGGAAGGTAGGCTCAGGGAGACAACGGAACATCTGGGATATCTAGTACAGGTGGTGTACATATATGTCCGCGGTACTCATTCCAGGGTCCCCACACTCTACTCCATTTTCGGTGTTTACCACAGGCTAGGTAAACCGTCTTCTCCCTGAACATGCACCAGTCCATGTTTTCCTTCCATGCCGCAACCGTGGGCGTCCTCGGGGATCCCCACAGCTGGGCAATATCCCTTTTAGCAATCATGCCCGCCGGGGTTACCCATTGCGTCTGAGCTACATTATGATCAGTTGGTTCCCACACATTCAATAGACAGCGCCTGGCTTCCGGCCGAAGAGTAATCACCATAACTTCATCCATCACATCATGCACCTCACTCCAGTATGCAGAGACTTCACAACATTCCCAAATAATGTGGAGGAATGTCCCCACCTGCCCGCAACCATGTTTACACAGACCATCTTCAGAGAAACCCATGTGAATCAGACGAGGGCCCGTGACGTAAATCCTATGCAGAATCTTAAGCTGGATCAACTGGAGTCGAGCTGGGATCGCGACCTCCTTCGGGGAGGAGATCGCAGACTGCCAGTCTTCGTCATCCAGTTCAAGGCCGTCACGGGTCCATTGCTCTCGGAGACATGTGAGTAGGTCCGTTCTATCATTATTCAGTTTTTTATAAACGAGGGAGATGGTACTATCAGGCACATAACCATCTAACAACCTGTCCTCAAGCGGAGATGAGTCCGGAACCACCTCTCCAGCCTTGCAGACCGAGCGCAGGGCATGTCGAACCTGTACATAGCGGAAATATTCGGTACTATTCAATTCAAACTCCTCCTGTAATGACTCAAACGATTTTACCTGCCCCTTAACCCAGAGGTCGCCTACCTTGCTGATACCGATGAGGTCCCACTTGTCGAACCCCTTGGTATTCCAGAGTCTACCAAGCTTGTCCGAACAAAAGAGCGGGGTCGCCCGAGTCAGACGATCAGTCCACCCCGTTGCGTTGGTCGCATCTCGCCATAAACGCACTGCTATCCTAGTTGGGCCGGACAGCACCCCGATGGCAGACTTGGAATACAGCGCCCTATAATAATTGCCACCGGGCAGCAGCCATCTATCCATAGCGAAAGCAGGGTGTGGTGTGGGGCCATATATACCATGGTTAATAGCTCCCAGGTGGGACTCCCAGTAGTAACGCTTTATATCCGGGAGGGCAATACCCCCGTCGTACCACGGGAGCGTCAGCTTAGCTAGAGAAATATGCGGTCTGCCGTCCCAGATCAGCTGTCTTTGAAGGTCTTCGATCGCTCGGAAATAGCTAGCGGGATGATGTCATAGGCATTCTGAAGAGCATAAAGAAAACAAGGTAAAGACATCATTTTAAAGAGTGCGGCACGACCTAAAGGTGAAAGTGGGAGCCTTCGCCAGCTCGCGACATCTTGTTTCAGACACAACAAGGGCGGGAGAAGATTTTGCTGATAACGAGTTGCCGGGTCCAGGGAAATGTAAATACCCAGGTATTTGAACCCTGCGTGAGCTATCTGAATGGGACAGTTGCGCGGGAGAGAGGGCACCTCGCCCGAAAGGACATATAAATAAGATTTCGCCCAATTGATAATAAGGCCCGAGTTTCTACCGAACGAGGCCAAAACGTCACATAGTACCATCAGAGATTTTCGCGGCGATGTCAAATACAATAGAATGTCATCCGCGTAAAGCGAAATACGATCCTCAAAGGAAGGAGACCACCGAATGCCCTTCATCGAAGGCTCCCATCTGATCCACACAGCAAGGGGCTCGAGGGCCAGAGCGAACAAGAGTGGCGATAAAGGACAACCCTGACGAGTCCCCCTCTCAAGAGAAAAGGGAGCCGATACTCGACCATTGACAACAGTTTGCGCAAGGGGGTCCTCGTAGAGCAGCCTGACCCAACCAATAAAACCCGGTCCTAAACCAAACTTAACTAACACGGCCCACAAGTATGACCATTCAACAGTGTCAAAGGCCATCGTGGCATCCAGAGACGCCAAGATGGCCGGCTCACGCAACGTCGATGCCCTCGCGAGAACACCATGCAAACGCCGAAGATTAAGAGCGGTGTTCCAGTGCGGAATGAAACCGGACTGATCCGGATGGATCAAGTCTCCGATAACAGTAATTAGTCTGTTTGCCAGGATCTTCGCCAGGATGTTAGGCTCGGCGTTCAAGAGGGATATTGGACGGTACGATGCACACCTGTCTCTGGGCTTTCCCTCCTTGTGAATCACCACAATGGTCGCTAAACGCTGATCACGAGGGAGAGAGCCACACTCCCGGGACTCATTAAACATATCTCGCGGAAAGGGAGCAACTCTATCAGGCCTCAACTTGTAGAGTTCAATAGGTAGGCCATTAGGACCCATCGCCTTCCCTGAATGCAGCGAACGAATCGCAAGAGCCACCTCATCAGCCGCTATTGCAGAGTCAATCAGCTCTCTGTCCTCGTCAGGGAGACACGGCAAAGAGATATCTCGTAGTAAGAGATGCGAATCCTCCTCAGGTCTGTCAGACACTGACGAGTACACCATCTGGAAATGATCCGCAAACTGCTGAACAATCTCTATAGGATCAGAAACCCGAACACCACCAGCCGTCTCAATCACGGGTACCACTCTACTGGCTCTATCCCTTCTGTCCAGCCACGCGATTAATTTACCGGCCTTATCGCCAACATCATAAAGGCGTCCCTGCTGTTCCCTACTCATAGCTTTGGCTGCGTCAGTGACCAATGTCCTGTATTCAAGCTGTTTCAACCTCAGTATGTGCGTCACAGCACCGGTGACCCCGCACTCAAGCTCGAGTTCCAAATCAGATATCTCCGTCTCAATCTTAACTACCTCTTCGTCTCTCTGTTTCTTGACACTTGCTATTAATGACAGGGCTTGGCCCCTAAGAACCGTCTTAAAGGCCTCCCAGAGAGATATAGCCGAGGAGACCGACCCCTCGTTTTCCAGAAAATACTGATCAATAGATTTCACCAAAGCTTTACGAGTCTTGGGGTTCTGAAATTCCCAGGGGTTAATCGGAGCAACACGGCCCTCCATCTCAGAGCCCAGCTCCATCCTAAGCCGTAACGGGGAGTGATCGGAGATACCACGGGCCAGATGTTTAACCTCAGTGACAGAGAGGGCCTGTCCCACAGGTACTATGAAATAATCAATCCTGGAGAGGCTGCCGTGTGCACCAGAAAGAAAGGTATATTGGCGCTGCGTTGGGTGTAACAATCTCCAGCAGTCGACCAGACCCAGGGTGTACAGGAAATCAGACAACCAATTATTAACCCTGGGCGTAGTGAGCGTAGTGGGGCTTCGCGAAGCTACGCAAAGTGGGCGAGAAACTACGCCCACCTGCGCACTTCGCGTAGCCCCACTACGCACCACCCGCCTCCCTCCCGCCCTCAGTAAATACCCCCTTCAATGTTTAAATAAGTTTAAAACCACTTACCTGGTCCGCGCGCGTCCCGGGGCTCCCTCGTCTCTTTCAGTGCCCGCGTCTTGAACCCTAATGCGCATGCGTGGCCGCCCGCGCATGCGCATTTCTAGCGAGAAATGCGCATGCGCGGGCGGCCACGCATGCGCATTAGGGTTCAAGACGCGCACTGAAAAAGACGAGGGAGCCCCGGGACGCGCGCGGACCAGGTAAGTGGTTTTAAACTTATTTAAACATTGAAGGGGTATTTACTGAGGGCGGGAGGGAGGCGGGTGGCGGGCCAGCTACGCTCGTCCATGGAGCATGCGTAGTGCCGGCTACTACGCCCGCACCGCAAAATGCGTAGCAGACGGCACTACGCATGCTCCGTGGACGGAGCGTAGCTGCCCGCCCACCCCTACCAATTATGCGCATTCCCAAGGTCTCTGGGCGGGTGCCGATCTAGAAGACTGGAGACAACCGCATTGAAATCACCACCTATACTCAATGATCCCTCGGGAAGGGACAGAAGAACCGGCCCCAGGTCTGCAAAAGTAGATGACTGAAAGCCAGGCGGAACATATACAGAGACCAGGGAAATGGTCCGGCCCTCCCACCTACCCGTGATGGCAACATATCGCCCTCTGTCATCGAGTACAGTGGCGTCAATTTCAAGCGGGAGAGAAATCTTAAGCAGGATACCAACCCCCCTAGATCCAGAGGAAAACCCAGCATGCACAATCAGACGGTAGCCCCTCCTGTTCATAGCTCGGCAGGTGTTACCAATCAGGTGTGTCTCTTGAAGGAGAACTACATCTGGGGAGAGATGTTTCAACAGCTGTAACACAACACTACATTTTATCTGATCCCCCAAACCATTCACATTCCAACTCATCAATTTCAACTCCCTACCCCCATCCCGGAAAGAAAGGAAGATCCAACCCCTGGTAGAATGCAGCACTTCGTTCAAAAAGGATAGATATAAGTTGCCTTGCATAAAAAACACACTATACCCAACAAAACCCAACAACCCGTTACAATACCCCCCACCCAGCACCCCTGCGTAAAACCAGAAAAACCACCCAAACTTGCAGTGTGCCTGTCACCCCCCATCAAACTAAGCTACAAGAAGAAACACAAAGGAGGAAAAGGACCCTCTACTGACCCCGCAACCCCCATAATATAATAATCAGGTCAATTGTCAAAGTCATCGAACCACAGATCGAGGTCAGCACAAGACCTCAGGACTCCGTCCGCCGGCACCTATTCCTGTTCTGCTTGTCCTCCCTCCGCTCCACCAGGCTGGCTCTCCGGAGAAGACTGATTCGGTAGAGTATCAAGCCAGTCAGCAACAACGTCTGGACGGTCGAAAAAATAGGTCCGCTCCGCATACTCGATTCTTAACTTGGCCGCAAACAACATGGCGTACTTGAGACCCATGTCTCGCAGTCGTCGTTTTACACCCATGAAGCCAATTCTTTGTCTCTGGACTGATTGAGTGAAGTCTGGATAAAAGCTGACTGTGGTATTTTCAAACTGCGTAGGGCCATTAGTTTGTGAAGCCTGCAGCACAGCGTCCCTGTCTCGAAAGTTGAGGATTCTGGCTATTATAGGACGTGGAGGAGCTCCCTGTTTTGGACGGCCACCCTGGACTCTGTGGGCACGTTCAATAGTAAAGAACTTACTCAGTCCCTTGGGCGCAAGATGGCGAATGATTAAGTCCTCCACAAAGAGGTCCGCAGCCGGGTCCTCCGCTTTTTCAGGAACCCCTATGATGCGGACGTTATTTCGGCGAGCCCTCCCTTCATAATCTTCGAGACGGCGTATAATGAGATCGCTGCTGGTCTTCAAGCGATCGACGTCTGTCTGCAGTGCAGTGACATCACTCGTTAGACTGGAGGTCTTAATGTCCAAAGACTTGACTTTTTCATTCGTTTTGCCCAAATCCGCACGGATCAAATTCACATCAATCGCAACGGTATCGAGTTTATGTGCAAGGGCCTCAATTTGGTGTCCCAATGTGGATTTGACGCCATCTATGGCGGCCATGACGTCTTGTAGAGTCGGCTCGGTCGACGATGTAGATTGTTCCTTCGTGCCGGCTCCCCCGGGAGAACCCTTCATCTGGGTATAGCGGTCCATATTATTAGATTGCATGGAGCCACCTCGACGAGTAGTCTTAGCCTTCACCTTGTCTCCTTCAGGCTTCCCCGCCATTGATGGAGACAGGTCGCCGTGGCTACGTGGAGCCGGACAAGAGAATGGCAATCCCTGGACTCGTAGGGGCAACAGCAATCCAGGCCTGTGGGTACGGGACGAAAGATCTCAGTATCCGGTGAGAGCAAGCGGTACCTTTGCGGGTGGCCCAGTCGTTATCTGCGAACTCAGGGGTAATCCCTTCCACAGTTACTGGTCACTTTGAAACCAAAACCGAAAGTGAAACCAATCAGACCGGTCGCACCCGCCTCTCGTGAACCGCTGTTGTTCAATTACAGGTCGGGCAGCATGACAACTCCACAGCCGGGCATCATGGAGGGGTAGGCCGCAATCTTCAAGGCGCCATAACTCCGTATCCCGAGGTCCGATTCAGAGTCAGACTGCAGATTTCGCCTCACGCGTGGTTCATCTTCACAAAGACAGCAATGAGGAGCAGGATATAAGACAGGATAATTGCAGGAGGTTGCGAGGGTCTCGGGAGCCCTAAGCTCACGCGGCCATCTTGGGTGCGCGCGAAGCTCCTCCTCCCAAACCTACCTCTTCAGCTGTTGAGAGTATAGCCAGAAATGGGAACGTGGTATTTTATATTCAGCTCATAATGTGTCAAAGGACTTGAATGCACCTTTGCTGCAGAGATCGCATATGGAGCAAATTCCACAATTGTTCCACGTTATCCAGTTAACCCATTTTTTATCAATCGTAACACTTGTGTTGAGCCACATTGACCTAATATATATGGTCAGCCATGCCCAGTAGTAGTGATTCACACTCCCGGTCATCCATATGGCTTGAGTCACCTGGAATATCGGGAGAGGTCTGTGATTCTCTCCCCATAAAGTATCCTCTGATCAGGAAGGGCTATTGTAGTTGATCATTGCAAATGTACTCATTTGGGTTGTTCCAACCTGTCCACTAAATAGTACACCAGCTGTGACAATTGATGAGTATAAGCACATGGCAGGTAGTCTCAGCCCTGCATGTGTGTCAGCATGGAGCCTCGAGTTTTCGAGCCTAGACTTCCTTCCCACCCATACAAAGATTTAATGCTTATTTTTCATGGAGAGCAACCTGGCCATTTTTACATGGTTATTCCCAAACTTTTTGCCTGCTTCCTCCTATTTTTCTGGCCTTTCCTCCTATTTTTCTGGCCCTCTCTTTGGTAGTGACAAACAGCCTATTTGGTTTCTCACTGTTGTGAAGCCTACTCCTCTTATAGGCTAGCATTGGGAATTCCCTTATAGGTACTTAAGTAGTAATTCCTTATCTGGAAGGAGTAGCATTGCCATGTTAAGTATGTTTGGAATAGTGATGATAAAGCCTGCTTACTGGTGTAGTTGGAACTTTTATTACTGTTTTAGAAATGCCACTTTTAGAAAGTGGGCATTTCTCTGTGCTTATAACTGCTGTGCTTTGCAGCCTACCTCTAATCCTCATCTGGGCTTGGTTGAGAGCTACATTTTGTGGGCACTTTCTAGACAGCATCACACAGTAAGGGTTGGGAGTGACAGGATTACATCTGCATTCATCTGCATACCGGTCTTGCTGGGAGAGATGGAGGTGGGGCCCACTTACATTTATATATAGGCTGTGTCCTGTCCTCACACAAAGGGTTTATTTATCCCCTACTGTATGTCTGGAGCCAGGGCTGAGTTGAAAGGGGGTGTTGTGCATTTCTAAGGGTACTTTTGAAGTGCCCCCCAGGTCAAAGACATTTTGAGTATAAGTACAGGGGCCCTGACCCCATGATTTTAGACACTCTGTGGACTTATAACCAGATGCTACTGGCTTTACATACTGCACCAGAGGATTACGGTGATGCCAGAAAGATCATCACTTGGACTTATTTGCTAAGTTGTGCTGACCTGCCTGGCTGCTATAGAGGGTGCCACTTTACTGAGGAAACCAGGGTGCTGGCCTGTTGCTTGCCTGCATATTTTCATGCCCCCAGTGATCTTCAGGGATGCACAGTTTTGGGTCCCTACCGGAATCAAGGGCAGCGATGCATTTGATGAAAGAACAGCATGTGCTCTCAGCTTCTCCTGCATCAGTGTGCTGAGTGCTTCACTTTCCTGGCACCTTGGATTGTGAGTGATCCCTCTCTGGGGCTTTACTTCAGCACACGCTGAACACTCCATGCTCTCCCACTTTCTAGATGGAGCAGCATATGGGGAGAACTATTTGTGGGGAAATGCAGGAGGAGTCACGTCCCCTTGCAAAGAGGAGTCACCGGGATCAGCACATGTTGAAGTGCTCTCCTTTTCCCCTGCAGCCAGTGTGTGTTTTCTGCACACCACTCTTCAACCGAAATCTCGGTCCCCGAATCCCCAAGTCACATAGCAACGCCGACGTCACCCATGGGCGGGGCCCAGCCGTCTGAGGAGACATCAACGAGAAGAGCAGAGTTCAATGGAGATTTCACTCTGTGTACGTCAGGACCGGCTGCTGTGAGGGTTCCACCCTGTGCTGAAGCTTTGGGGGATACTGTGAAGTACAGGCTCCATGGTTAGCCCAACGCTGAGGAGGAAACTTTCAGTGAGGGAGCAGGCTGCCTGGCCTCAAATGTGTGTGTTCCTCCTGTGGGGCCCACACTTCAGCTCTGGACTGGCTGCTGGGTGACGTGCTGCATTGTCGTCCCGGCCCTTAGGGGCCTAAGCGGAGTAATTCGCTTTCCATTGGTTTCAGCAGCTGCACAGCAAATCTGTGGAGAGCTACAGCTCACTGTTTAGTACGTGGGGAGCCCTGCATGCTCTCACTGCCAAATGTAGCCATTTGTGTGCCCCCGTGTTTACCCATAACTTGCGGGCATTTGTCCTGCTTTTTGTTTGTGGTGAAACCTCTGGAGAGGACCCCAAGAAAGATGCTGGGCTGTATCTAAAAACAAGGTGCTCCAGATATTACTGTATAATGCCTAATAGGCCACAGGTTTTGCGGTGCCGTATGTTCTGCCATTACATACTGTATGACTGCTAAAACGTGCACAGGTGACCCTCATGTTTATAGTGATAGTGGTGATTTATGTGTTTTAGGCATTACATGCTGCACTACGTGCCCTAAATATTATTGTATGCCAATTTTTGCACTGGTTAGGATGACAAGTACTATATAACGTAATTGCATGGTATGCACAGTAATGGTGGATTTTATGAGCCATGACACACAAGAGCCTTTCTCTTATTGCACTCATTGTAATGTGTGACAATTGCCTAGTTGGCAGAGTAATTTCCATTTTAGTTGTTTTGGTCTTGTTTTATCACGATAAATATTGGCTGTTTTTCTAAACTGATGTGGAGGACGTTTGTGGTGTTTTCATTGTGTTACTGAGTGTATATGTACACATACTTTACACATTGCCTCTTTAGTTTAGCTATGTGCCAATCTACCAAAGGGTGACTACGGGTAAACCTATAGTGTGCACTACACTTACCCTGACTAGAGTGGTGGTTCCTGTGTGTACAGTGTGCATACTCTGATAACCAGGAACCCAATTTCTAACAGAAACCCTTTAGGTATATGGTAGCATGCCCAGAACATAGTTGTATCTAGGGGTTGTCACCATCTCCACTACTTGGATTCTGCCAAAGAGCAACAGTTGAAGGGAGGAGAACCTAAGAAAGTCATTGTTAGCTTTTGTTATCAGAAGCTGCAGATTGTCTTTTACCATATTCTCCACACCTCTGTTTACCAATATTCTTAGGAATTTAAGATGGCATGAAACCATATATATTATTAACTCGCCTTGATGGACACTAAGCTCTGGTAAAACTTCACTCTTTCTCCTGTTTATCCTGTAGCCAGAGAAGACAGCAGAACATGCATCAATGAATGAGATAAGTGGTGGTAGTGCGGTATCCGGAGTCACTAAGTCCTAAGATGATATCGTCAGCGCATAGCTTTATTTAGGTTTGACTGTGTGCTGTTTCGATGCCCTTGACTAGGTTATTTTGCTAAATATCCACCATTAACTGTTTCAAGGCTAGGAGGTACAAGAGTGGAGACAATGGACACCCTTAGCTTGCTCCTCTATGGATGGTAAAAGTCTGCAAAATGTAGCCTTCACAGTCAATTTGAGTGGTGGGGTTCGAGTGGAGCCATTTCACCTTGGCTAGAAAATTTGGGCCCATTCCTGCCTTTTCAATTGTACGAAACAAGTAACCCCTTTCAACCTGGTCAATCGCTTTTCAGCATTTAGAAACATTATGATTTTATCACGTAGGTCTGCCCTCACCTGGTAGATCACATTGGTCAGTGTCCTTAAATGGTTTCTGGAAGATCTATCAGGTACAAAGCCTAATTGCGAATTGTAGGTGAGGGTTGAGATTACCCATTTTGAGTCATGTAGCCAGTACTTTGGCTAACATTTTTATATCTGCATTAATAAGTTAAATGGGGCTCTAAATAGTGCATTAGATGGGGTCTTTATCAGTTTTCAAATGAGGCAAATTATTGCCTTATTATACTCAATGAGTATCCATCCTGTCTGCTAAGGTACCATTATCTGTTTATTCAACTTGTCAAATTTGGCAGGGTACCCATCGTCCCCTGGTGTCTTATTAGAGGACATAGCTGAAATGGCATCCAATATGTCTTATTCTGTTATTTCCCCCTTCCAGTAGTTATTTGTCTTCAGAGATAGGAGGAAGTGTATTCCCTCAAGGAATTCTGACTCAGTGAGAGGGTTCTCAGGTGACTCTGTAATATACAGTATGCTCAAGACGTGGACAAAGGTTTCTGTGATTTCCGTCGAATGGGTCACCAAAAGGTCATTTTGGTTCCTAATCACCAGAATAGATTGGTGAACTTCCCATTGATGGGGCTGAGCTACAAGCAGCTAGCCGGCCTTCTTTCCCTGCTGATGGTGCCACCATTTAATCGCTTCCATAATGAAGTAAGAGTTTAGGTCAAATTTAGCTTTTTGAACTTGTTGTAAACGTAGTGAGTTTGGATGATCATTATATTGTTTCTTCAGTGTGCTACTTTATAGCTCTAGCTGTCTCTGGCTTTCCTATGTTCTTTTTCTGCAGGGTGAAGCTCCGCATTAGCTCACCTTGTACTGCAGCCTTTCCTGCCGTGCCTAATAGTTGGAGGGATGAAACCGAGTCCTCATTGTTCCCCAACTAGTGGTGCAGATGGCCAGTGAGTTGTTCAAGTCAAGTCAAGTCAAAATGTATGTTTATTATGACCATAGTCTTTAAACAATGCAATGAACATAACACAGAATGGAGTATGCACAGTAAATTCATAAACCTTTTTTAAAAATGAATCCGTTAAAAAGATCCTATACACCATTATCAAATATACAAAATACCAATAAAAATTACATTTTATCTTAAAACTTATATTTACATTTTTAAAAGCCTATTCATTTTCTTACCACTACAAGTAAATTCATTCAACTAAAATTTCATACAGTACTACAGATTATTCCTGGATTCTTAATGCACTCAGGGCCACCTTTAAAAATGTACCGAGGGCAATTACAATATCAATGGAAGGGATTTCTGTTAAGAAGCTAGCTGCCTGCATCCTTGTTTTTATTTCATGTTTTAGAAATACAGGGCGCAGCCACAGTTTTCTCTGATCTAAGAGTGACAGACAGTCTAGCAAGATATGTAGCAGGTCACCTTTAGTTCCCAACTTACACCTACAGTGACCTTGCTGGTCTAACATTTTTGTTTTAAGGTCTCTGTTTATTAACCATGGGTTAATCTCAATCCGTAGCCTCAGGATCTCTTGCCAGTACCCGCGGTTGGGTAAAATGTCAAGGTAGGGGAACCAGTTTTCCTTTGCCCAAGCGTTTAGCATATGTGCTACTGATTTTTTCTTTGCTAAATATTCTATATCAATCAGTCTAGAAACTTCTTTCCCCCTTTGCTTCAGCTCACCTTTGGTACTTAGGACTTGGTACGTTTCCTGGTCCACATCGATCTTCAATAATTTACAAATTCCCATAAATTTTTCCCTACTCACCTTTGCCCATTTTAGCTCACTTTTCTGAATTTCTTTACAACACCAGTGTGCTACTTTTTGCCTTTCTGGATCTTCCAATCTCTTCCAAAATCTGATTACAGCCATCTGAGTTTGTATCACCCAGGACTTTGTGCCTATTTCTGTTCTTATGGCTTGTATCATAGAAGATTGAGGAAGAGATAGGAGCCTTTTTATGCATTTCCCCTCTATCACGTCCCAGGATCCCTTACCGCTCAAATAAAGGATCTCTGCTCCGTACAGGACTTGGAAGGGGATCATTGCCTCAAAAGCTCTGAGCATTGGTCGGTGTGACATCTCTCCATAATCCCCATTAAACCTTTTTAGACCACATATGGAAGAGAGTGCCTTTGCTTTTTGTGTTTCCAGGTGGGTATTCCAATTTAGAGCCCTATCGAACCATATACCTAGGTATCGATACTCATTGACTGTCTCCAATTTGAGATCACCTATGTACCAACTGTACCTGCTTATCTTTTTCCCGACAAGGGGTGGTGAGGGACAGAGTCTCTGAATTAAGCAGAATACTCTCACCCAGTCAAGAGATCAGGGCTAGATCCAACACCGTTTTTTAGCTCATTGCACCATCCCAGTTTCAGAACCTGGCTGTATGCAAATTAGTCTGTTCCTGTCCCAGTGCATGATGGGAACAGGGCAAACCAAACTACAAAAGCCAATTCTTACACTGGGAAGGAAACAAGCTTCCGGGGACCGGTTTCTGGCATTACAGCCGTCTTCGGCCCGGCTTGCTTGAATCCTGATGGTGCAATGAGCAAGGGACTCATGTCTGAGTATACCCTTCCACGCTTAGGGTGGACAAAATTATTTACAACAAGGGGTGGTGAGGGACAGAGTCTCTGAATTAAGCAGAATACTCTCACCCAGTCAAGAGATCAGGGCTAGATCCAACACCGTTTTTTAGCTCATTGCACCATCCCAGTTTCAGAACCTGGCTGTATGCAAATTAGTCTGTTCCTGTCCCAGTGCATGATGGGAACAGGGCAAACCAAACTACAAAAGCCAATTCTTACACTGGGAAGGAAACAAGCTTCCGGGGACCGGTTTCTGGCATTACAGCCGTCTTCGGCCCGGCTTGCTTGAATCCTGATGGTGCAATGAGCAAGGGACTCATGTCTGAGTATACCCTTCCACGCTTAGGGTGGACAAAATTATTTACAACAAGGGGTGGTGAGGGACAGAGTCTCTGAATTAAGCAGAATACTCTCACCCAGTCAAGAGATCAGGGCTAGATCCAACACCTGAAACTGGGATGGTGCAATGAGCTAAAAAACGGTGTTGGATCTAGCCCTGATCTCTTGACTGGGTGAGAGTATTCTGCTTAATTCAGAGACTCTGTCCATCACCACCCCTTGTTGTAAATAATTTTGTCCACCCTAAGCGTGGAAGGGTGTACTCAGATGTGAGTCCCTTGCTCATTGCACCATAAGGATTCAAGCAAGCCGGGCCGAAGACGGCTGTAATGCCAGAAACCGGTCCCCGGAAGCTTGTTTCCTTCCCAGTGTAAGAATTGGCTTTTGTAGTCTGGTCTGCCCTGTTCCCATCATGCACTGGGCCAGGGACAGACTAATTTGCATACAGCCAGGTTCTGAAACTGGGATGGTGCAATGAGCTAAAAAACGGTGTTGGATCTAGCCCTGATCTCTTGACTGGGTGAGAGTATTCTGCTTAATTCAGAGACTCTGTCCATCACCACCCCTTGTTGTAAATAATTGTGTCCACCCTAAGCGTGGAAGGGTATACTCAGATGTGAGTCCCTTGCTCATTGCACCATCAGGATTCAAGCAAGCCGGGCCGAAGACGGCTGAAATGCCAGAAACCGGTCCCCGGAAGCTTGTTTCCTTCCCAGTGTAAGAATTGGCTTTTGTAGTCTGGTCTGCCCTGTTCCCATGATGCACTGGGCCAGGGACAGACTAATTTGCATACAGCCAGGTTCTGAAACTGGGATGGTGCAATGAGCTAAAAAACGGTGTTGGATCTAGCCCTGATCTCTTGACTGGGTGAGAGTATTCTGCTTAATTCAGAGACTCTGTCCATCACCACCCCTTGTTGTAAATAATTTTGTCCACCCTAAGCGTGGAAGGGTATACTCAGATGTGAGTCCCTTGCTCATTGCACCATCAGGATTCAAGCAAGCTGGGCCGAAGACGGCTGTAATGCCAGAAACCGGTCCCCAGAAGCTTGTTTCCTTCCCAGTGTAAGAATTGGCTTTTGTAGTCTGGTCTGCCCTGTTCCCATCATGCACTGGGCCAAGGACAGACTAATTTGCATACAGCCAGGTTCTGAAACTGGGATGGTGCAATGAGCTAAAAAACGGTGTTGGATCTAGCCCTGATCTCTTGACTGGGTGAGAGTATTCTGCTTAATTCAGAGACTCTGTCCATCACCACCCCTTGTTGTAAATAATTGTGTCCACCCTAAGCGTGGAAGGGTCTACTCAGATGTGAGTCCCTTGCTCATTGCACCATCAGGATTCAAGCAAGCCGGGCCGAAGACGGCTGAAATGCCAGAAACCGGTCCCCGGAAGCTTGTTTCCTTCCCAGTGTAAGAATTGGCTTTTGTAGTCTGGTCTGCCCTGTTCCCATGATGCACTGGGCCAGGGACAGACTAATTTGCATACAGCTAGGTTCTGAAACTGGGATGGTGCAATGAGCTAAAAAACGGTGTTGGATCTAGCCCTGATCTCTTGACTGGGTGAGAGTATTCTGCTTAATACAGAGACTCTGTCCATCACCACCCCTTGTTGTAAATAAAATATCTTTTTCCCGAAGCATAAGGTTTTAGTTTTGTCTAGATTGATAGTTAGGAATTTACTAGCACAGTATGTATTAAAGGCATTAAGCTTTCTTTGGAGACCCCTCTCGGTCTGGTCTACTATTACCAGATCATCCGCATACAATAAGCAGGATACCTTGTTTCCATCCATTTTTGGGCTGGCACTACCCACCACCTCTAGATATGCCGGGAGATCAGACAGAAAAATAGAGAAAAGCTGGGGGGCCAACACACAGCCCTGTCTTAATCCATTGACAATGGGTATTTTTGGGGTCAGAGATCCCACGGTATCCTTAATAACTTGCCCCCAATTTTCTCTATGTAGTTCCTTTATTATTGTGAGGAGATCTTTGGGAATGGGAATATTTAACCTCTTTAGGGTATCCCATAAGCAAGCCCGATCTACTGAATCAAAGGCTGCTCTGAAGTCGACGAAACAACAGCATAACTTGCCATTTTGTTCCGTCGACTTCCTAGCCATAGCCCATAGAGCAAATCCATGATCTATTGTAGAGTGGCCCGCTCTAAATCCACCCTGTTCTGTGGGTACAATTTGGAACTCTTCAACCCATGCATTCAATTGTTTCAGTACAATTTTAGAGAATACTTTCTCTCCTATATCTAGGAGGTTGATCAGCCGGTAGTTTTGTGGCGCCTCTTTGCTCCCTTTCTTGTGGATTGGCCTAATTATGGCACCCTTCCAGGTAGGTGGCATTTCGCCTTCTTTTAGAACTACATGGAACATCTTGGCCAGAAATCTAGCCCACCACTTAACCTCCGACTTCAGTATTATTGCAGGGAGATTATCTGGACCTGCTGCACGAGTTAGCTTAAGTTCTTTTATAGTAAGCTCAACTTCTTCTTCGTTAAATTTAGATATTAGGTCTTCTGAGATTTCTTGCCATATTTTGGCCTCCACATCCTTTCTGGGAGTTCTTACCCCGTACAGTTCCCTTATGTACTCTTCCCATGCGGCCTCGCTCACCACGCAGTTTAATTCTCCATCTGTTGTTCCGGCTGCTGCCTTCACTAATTTCCAAAATTGCCTTACATTTTTTTCCTCTATGGCTTCTAATAGATCTAACCAGCATTTCTCTTTATATATCCTTTTTGCGTTATTTACCATTGATTTGAATTCTTTTTTCTGCTTGATTAACAGTTCCTGTCTCTCTTGTGTGAAGTTCTTTTTTTGTCTTCTTTGTACTGCTCGTATCTCCTTTTTCTTGGATTGGCACGCCACAGAAAACCCTTTACCTCGGTTTATCTGTTTTACCCTTATGAGTTTCTCCCTATTTAATTCTATTCTTAGGCACTGGACCACTTCTTCTAATTTACCTATAAACCATTCCAGGTTTTTATTCTCAAACTTCTCAGGTACCGTTTTTATTTGCATGGCCTTCAGTTTTTCCATATATTCATCAGTTAGTCGTGTCGTCACCCGTTTGGGGTACTCGACCTCCTGGATAATCACCGTTTCTCTCTGCGATTTCCTTCCCCCGATATTGTTAAGTGGAGAAGTTTGTGATCACTCACCTCTTATTGTTCTATCTTAAAACATCTAATCTGAGGGAAATTCCAGGCTTGCAAGAATATATAGTCGATAGGGCAGTTCTGTCGCCCTAGATTAAACGTCTTTCCTGCTGGGCAGTCTGTCTCAATGCTACCATTTACACAGTGAAGGCCCCTACCTCCTAGGGCGTGCACTAGTTCTGAGTCCTGTTTCGAGATCTCCCCAGCTGGGAACCTAGCAGGGTTTATTCCGTACACCTCCAACTGTTCCCTGTTCCACAGGTCTGCCTTTTTTGGATTTAATTTATGGTTGAAATCCCCCATTATTATTATTATATCAGCGGGATATTTTTCTAAAGTACTGTCTACATCCTCTTTAAAACACCTCATCTCCCTTACATACTCCTCCCCATTATCCCACTGCATATATACATTCATTAAAATCAACATTTTATAGTTCAATTCCACCGTCAGAAGTTCTATTCTACTTGATTGGACCCATTTGCATTTTGTTTTCAACAGTTTTACCTCCCTCATTACTTTTGTTGATACCAGTGTCAACAAACCCCCCGAGGGCCGTCCTAGGTTTTTCTTTGTGGCGGGATGATGTAACTGTAAGTATCCTTCCAAGAAAAAGGAGATACGAGCAGTACAAAGAAGACAAAAAAGAACTTCACACAAGAGAGACAGGAACTGTTAATCAAGCAGAAAAAAGAATTCAAATCAATGGTAAATAACGCAAAAAGGATATATAAAGAGAAATGCAGGTTAGATCTATTAGAAGCCTTAGAGGAAACAAATTTAAGGCAATTTTGGAAATTAGTGAAGGCAGCAGCCGGAACAACAGATGGAGAATTAAACTGCGTGGTGAGCGAGGCCGCATGGGAAGAGTACATAAGGGAACTGTACGGGGTAAGAACTCCCAGAAAGGATGTGGAGGCCAAAATATGGCAAGAAATCTCAGAAGACCTAATATCTAAATTTAACGAAGAACAAGTTGAGCTTACTATAAAAGAACTTAAGCTAACTCGTGCAGCAGGTCCAGATAATCTCCCTGCAATAATACTGAAGTCGGAGGTTAAGTGGTGGGCTAGATTTCTGGCCAAGATGTTCCATGTAGTTCTAAAAGAAGGTGAAATGCCACCTACCTGGAAGGGTGCCATAATTAGGCCAATCCACAAGAAAGGGAGCAAAGAGGCGCCACAAAACTACCGGCTGATCAACCTCCTAGATATAGGAGAGAAAGTATTCTCTAAAATTGTACTGAAACAATTGAATGCATGGGTTGAAGAGTTCCAAATTGTACCCACAGAACAGGGTGGATTTAGAGCGGGCCACTCTACAATAGATAATGGATTTGCTCTATGGGCTATGGCTAGGAAGTCGACGGAACAAAATGGCAAGTTATGCTGTTGTTTCGTCGACTTCAGAGCAGCCTTTGATTCAGTAGATCGGGCTTGCTTATGGGATACCCTAAAGAGGTTAAATATTCCCAAAGATCTCCTCACAATAATAAAGGAACTACATAGAGAAAATTGGGGGCAAGTTATTAAGGATACCGTGGGATCTCTGACCCCAAAAATACCCATTGCCAATGGATTAAGACAGGGCTGTGTGTTGGCCCCCCAGCTTTTCTCTATTTTTCTGTCTGATCTCCCGGCATATCTAGAGGTGGTGGGTAGTGCCAGCCCAAAAATGGATGGAAACAAGGTATCCTGCTTATTGTACGCGGATGATCTGGTAATAGTAGACCAAACCGAGAGGGGTCTCCAAAGAAAGCTTAATGCCTTTAATACATACTGTGCTAGTAAATTCCTAACTATCAATCTAGACAAAACTAAAACCTTATGCTTCGGGGAAAAGATAAGCAGGTACAGTTGGTACATAGGTGATCTCAAATTGGAGACAGTCAATGAGTATCGATACCTAGGTATATGGTTCGATAGGGCTCTAAATTGGAATACCCACCTGGAAACACAAAAAGCAAAGGTACACTCTTCCATATGTGGTCTAAAAAGGTTTAATGGGGATTATGGGGAGAGGTCACACCGACCAATGCTCAGAGCTTTTGAGGCAATGATCCCCTCCCAAGTCCTGTACGGAGCAGAGATCCTTTATTTGAGCGGTAAGGGATCCTGGGACGTGATAGAGGGGAAATGCATAAAAAGGCTCCTATCTCTTCCTCAATCTTCTATGATACAAGCCATAAGAACAGAAATAGGCACAAAGTCCTGGGTGATACAAACTCAGATGGCTGTAATCAGATTTTGGAAGAGATTGGAAGATCCAGAAAGGCAAAAAGTAGCACACTGGTGTTGTAAAGAAATTCAGAAAAGTGAGCTAAAATGGGCAAAGGTGAGTAGGGAAAAATTGATGTGAATTTGTAAATTATTGAAGATCGATGTGGACCAGGAAACGTACCAAGTCCTTAGTACCAAAGGTGAGCTGAAGCAAAGGGGGAAAGAAGTTTCTAGACTGATTGATATAGAATATTTAGCAAAGAAAAAATCAGTAGCACATATGCTAAACGCTTGGGCAAAGGAAAACTGGTTCCCCTACCTTGATATTTTACCCAACCGCGGGTACAGGCAAGAGATCCTGAGGCTACGGATTGGGATTAACCCATGGTTAATAAACAGAGACCTTAAAACAAAAATGTTAGACCAGCAAGGTCACTGTAGGTGTAAGTTGGGAACTAAAGGTGACCTGCTACATATCTTGCTAGACTGTCTGTCACTCTTAGATCAGAGAAAACTGTGGCTGCGCCCTGTATTTCTAAAACATGATATAAAAACCAGGACGCAGGCAGCTAGCTTCTTAACAGAAATCCCTTCCATTGATAATGTAATTGCCCTCGGTAAATTTTTAAAGGTGGCCCTGAGTGCATTAAGAATCCAGGAATAATCTGTAGTACTGTATGAAATTTTAGTTGAATGAATTTACTTGTAGTGGTAAGAAAATGAATAGGCTTTTAAAAATGTAAATATAAGTTTTAAGATAAAATGTAATTTTTATTGGTATTTTGTATATTTGATAATGGTGTATAGGATCTTTTTAACGGATTAATTTTTAAAAGAGGTTTATGAATTTACTGTGCATACTCCATTCTGTGTTATGTTCATTGCATTGTTTAAAGACTATGGTCATAATAAACATACATTTTGACATAAGGTACACTGTATGTGGACCGATCATGTCTAAGAGGGCCAGATGGTAACACCTTAGCTGCCTACGCCCTCACGACATTAGGGCAAGTAGTAGAAACAGCTCAGATTCCACAGTGCTCTGCTGAAGCAGCAGAATTAGTGGCCCTCACTAGAGCCTGTGAGTTAAGCAAAGGGATGACGGTAAATATTTATACTGATAGCCAATATTCCTTCGGGGTGGCCCACAACTTCGGGAGGTTATGGAAAGAAAGGAATTTCCTTACTTCCCTTGGGACCAAGATTCAACATGGCCCCCGAATTCACCAATTGTTAGACTCCCTGACACTCCCCAGAAAGGTGGGCATTATAAAATGTAAGGGCCATAAGAAAGTGACAGATGATGTTGGGAAAGGCAATGCCCTGGCTGACCAGACGGTCAGACAAACAGCTCTTAGGAAAAGGGAAGGAATGTATGTAGGAGGTCCCGCCAGGTGGGTGGCAGACGAGGGCATGGTTGAAAACACAGAACAGAGTGTTATCGATATTCAGTCCCATACTACTCCTGAGGAACTAAGGGTGTGGAAGGAGCAATTAGCAAAGGAGGGAATTGATGGTTGCTGGGTCCGTACTACTATGGAAAGACAATGGATGTTACCTGACAGTCATGTGCTAGCAGTAGTTACGATGGCCCATGGTCCTGCTCACGTTAGTGCAAAAGAGATATGTAAACTGTTGGAACCTACATGGTACAACTCTAAGATACCAGCATATGCTGAAAAGCTGGTTAAAACATGCATGATTTGCCCAATGTTTAACCCAGGAAATGGCACAGTTACTCCTAAGGGAGGATTCTCTCCTCCTACCTTCCCTTTTGAAGTACTCCAAATGGATTACATCCAGATGGACCGATGTAACAATTTGAAATATGTCCTAGTGGTGGTCTGTACCTTCAGCCGATGGGTGGAGGCCTACCCCGTCAAAGACTGCACCGCTATCACTACTGCCAAAATGCTATTAAAAGAATACCTCCTACGATTCAGTTTGCCCCGCTTGGTCTGGAGTGACAACGGGACACACTTTATGGCTCAAATTATGGAATATATCTGTACAGAATTGGGTATAAAACAAAAATGTCATGCAGCTAACCACCCCCAGTCAGCAGGTCTTGTGGAGGTGTACAATGGCATCGTAAAAACTAAAATGGCCAAAATAGTAGCCAAGTGCCTATAGGCCGTAGGGCTGTGATCTCCCGGCTGAGAGTAGTGCTAGTGTGTCAGACTAAGGTACGCCATAGGGCTCTTAGCACCTGCGCCCAGTGAAGCAACCACCAATCACAGACAGCCACTGGAGGTCCCTGGCTTAGCACAATGGCTGCTGCCCAAAACACCCGAATCCAGAAACAATATGTCAGTCTCCGACATAGTAAATGCTTCATGGCCACCGTGGTGACGTTGTTTGTCTCCCTCATCCTGTCTATCCTTGGTTGGCTGTTACTAATCTACCATCCTGTTACCTCACCAACTCCTACCCCGACTCCTGCAGAGCACCAGTATTACACGCTACCAGCTCACGAATTACCCCGCCGTGCAGAATTCTTCAATAACACCTTCATCCAAATGTGGCATCATCATCATCAGCTGATCATGAACACTTCCAACTGCTGGGTTTGTGGAGTGATGCCGCATACCATGATACACACTGTCCCATTCTTTCCCTACCCCTTTTCCATCTCTGGGTCTTGTCCTGCATGGTGGATGTTGATACAGGAGGCCTACACTGTCAATGGTACTGCCAAATCTGCGCTTGGAACATTTCGTGATGATTTCTGGCGGAACAGATCTGGCCATGCCAATGCTCCTTTTTGGCCGACCAGCTCATCCACATCGCTACTATCACCAGATGAACTCGGTGAGATGGTAGTACTCAACTCAACCACTCGACGAACATTTTCCAGATTCCGCACAAGAAGGATACTGCCCGATGAACGAGACACTGTGAATGTCATAAATGTGCAAGGCCGTGTCTGCATCCATGGCCTAGGGACTAAGAAAGTTGGTACCAGTACTTGTGATATCACAAAAGCTTTAAACTCTACATCTCCTCCAAAGCTGGTGGCATCCCCCAACACCTATTTCATCTGTGGCACTGCTGCCTACACTTGGCTCCCCCGTAACTGGTCTGGTACCTGCTATCTGGCCTTCCCCCTTTCACCAACGTATTCTACCCATGGGGGTTACCACCTGTTGATGAAGGGCGCTCTGCGTCGCTCACGTAGGGGCGTCATATCAGCCAAGGATACAGCAGGTCAGGAAACCGGGAACTTCTTTAAATGTAAATGTAAATGTGTTGGACTTGTAAAGCGCACAGCTGCCCGTAAGCGTCCCGGCGCTTGCTTAGGGAACCCGTCCTGGTATTCCCCTGTGAGAAACCCCGGCAGGGTGTCCACAAGGTGAAAGCCAGGCATCCCGCCACGAGGGGCCGTAGTGGAGATTAAGCAAGCTATTGCCCAGACTCGCAGAGTGTGACCCCGTGAGTTGAGTAGGCACCAGAGCGAGAATTGTCGAGTCCGTGGAATTTTGAGCCCGAGACCCGCCGAGGTGGGGAATCGAACCCTGGTCTACGGTCGATCTCAGCTTCCGGGTCTGCCGCCTCTAACCACTGAGCCACGCTTCCCCAAAGGTTTCCTTTCATTCTGGGGCCCCATGGCAAACAGTCGGGCTGTACAAGTACTGACCAAGGTCCTTGAAGCCACCATCACAGTAACAGCTGGTGCCCTCTCCAACATCACTGCAGAGCTACAGGCGGCCTATAACGCTTCAGAACCACATGGTCCTAGACGTCATCCTTGCTGATCGTGGTGGTGTGTGTAAATTGAACAGTTCCAGCTGCTGCGTGTACATCCCAGACAACGCACCTACAGTGTACGGTGCCATCCAATGCCTGCATCACCTTTCTTCCAAAATTCATCTGGATTAAGGCAACTGGTCTCTCACAGGCTGGATCTGGGGCCTCCTTTCCCAGTGGGGGTGGAGGGTCCTCATCTTCATTGCCTTGGGAGTAACTGTCCTGGTCTCCTGCTGTTTGTGCTTTCAGTGCCTGCCAGTGCAATGTGTGTCTAGACCATCAAGCCTCCACCCTCTAACATTCACAACACCAATATGATGATGATGCTCCAACATGAAACCGATGGCCTTATGAACATTGACATTTCTTAAAGTATTTGCCACTCAAAGGCAAAAGGAGGGGCTGATGAAAGGTGTTCTTCTGATCGGCATCATTAGTACCGGTACTCCCTTGTTTTTCATTGCCATTTTGTGTCAAACACTTCCACACGACCCACCTGGTCGTTTCTGCTGATGCCTGAGGAAATTCTAACTGACACGACAAAAACCATCTTGCAGCCTGCATTTCTGCCCAGGAACTGTCGCACACCCAACCCCCCCTGTTCTTTGCAGTTTGACAGAAAGCCATGAGAAACTCGTGCCCTGTGTAAATGATTTGTTTTCCATCTCCTGCTCCCTGCCTGGTAAACATCCTTGACACCGTGATCAGGTTATCTGGCCAATGGTCTGACTGCTGGGCCTTGATCAGGGTGATTGGACAATGGTTTGAATGACCGAGCTTTGATCAAACTGATCGAACAATGACCTGAATGACAGTGCTTTGATCAAGCTGAGTGAAAAATGATTTGAGAACCAAGCCTTGACCAGGTCACCAACTGCAAACCTTGTCTGGATCTGGTTATCAACAGCAAACACTGCCCTGATTGAAAAATGGACTAACAGCCAAAAGACTGGAATGAAAAAGTATAAAAGGCTGGTAAGCTGTGGAGTAAAGCCGCAGCCTCCTCTGTCTTGTTTCTAACGAGCTTGGGACTCTGTTCCATAGTGTGGGCTATTTGAATAAATCTGGGTTCCTCCTGCAGACGAAGGCTCCTGTGTCTCCTTTTACTACGTATGTAGGTTATGGAAGACTTGGGAGGTTCCCCCGCCGCCGAGACTCAGTAAGTGGGTTATTCCGGTTCTTCAAGGGTATCGGAACGCTTTACATTTAGGATTGTTGCGTTAGAAGTTACATCCGTTACAAGAACATAGTAAGGTACAGTACACATAAACAATGTTGCAAGAATTCATAGGAGGGAGGGGAGGAAGGAGTAATAACGGGGAGACGAGGAGGAACTGTGCCCAATGTCCGGCTGGATAGGTGATGGTCAAGGGGGAAACCAGGGCCAATCTCCTCATTAGCTGTCTAACAGCTCCACCTGACATCAGCCATGTTGCTCAGGTCTCAGTGTTCAGGAAAGCCAGTTTTGAATTTATTTGATTTAAGTAGTTTATATAGCGCTGGCTAGACCTGGAGGTATCAGAGCGCTTAACCAGAGGATCGTTGCAATACAATGTACATCTAAAAAGGTTTATATAGCGCTGGCTAGACCCGGAGGTATCAGAGCTCTAAACCAGAGGAACACTGCGTTACAAGTTACATCAATTACAATAGCGTAGTAAGGTGCAGTAAACAAACAACGAGGTTGAGAGAATTTGTGGGAAAGGAGGGGAGGAAGGAGCCATAGCTGGGAGACGAGGAAGAACTGTGTCCAATGTCTGGCTGGGTAGGTGACGGTTGAGGGGGAAACCAGGGCCAATCTCCTCATTAGCTGTCTAGCAGCTCCACCGGGCATCAGCCATGTTGCTCTGATCTCAACGTTAGGGAAAAAACATTCTGAATAGATACATAGGCTACATAACAGAGTCAAGTAGTGGAAGAGCATGTCCCCACTAGAGGATAGAGGTAATGAAGGAGGTGGAGGGGTGGGAGTACAAATAAACCGGAGAAGGAGCTGGGGCTGCCAATTAGGCCGATGAAGGATGTGATCAAGGTCTGGTCGGGGTCCGGTGGTAGGGAAACTGTGGCAGCCATCTTTGGGTCAGGCAAGGGATTGCTATTGCAGCATCTGACATCAAAACTGCTTCCTTGTTTCTCAGGCCGCCCACCATTCTTGGGCTCTTCTGCTGCTGCTTTGTGCTGCCACCATTAGGTCCCACCCTACGTCTCATTCCCTCTGAGTCCTACAGTTATGGTCGCTCTGAGATGGGATTTCCGTGCGTTGGGATTAAGTCTCAATTTACTGCTCTGTGTCCTTCATGCCACAGTCAGGCTCGCCAAACTTTACAGTCTTCATGCCACAATCCGCTTCTGCAATATTCATTATATTCACAGCTACTGGTTTTGTAGTAATACTTAGTAACCACTACTACCGAGGTACTCTTACGACTTAACTTATAGCACCTACAACTTGTAGCAACCCCAACCATACGGCGCTGCACCAACTCCTACTGCCTCCAGGCACATCAGCAGTCACACACGTTGTCGGCGATGGGAGATGTAAACAGCCCTACAGTGCGGTGGCAGGAGGCAGCGTCGGAGGGGCAGATCAAACCATTCAGACCAGTCCCACATCCATTTGAATCATTACTGCTATATGAGGGAGTGTTATAGTCCAGATTACGAAAGAAAAACTGACCTAGCTTCGAATGTGCAGACGCTGAGGTATATAGGACGACGTCCGACAGGAATTATTAACAGGATGAGCACTTTTCCAGAGGAGCACATACACTGTAGGGTGATCAACACAGCAAAGCCCTGTTACAGGAACTCCAAAGGTGAAAGATTACACACACTCGCCATGCCCTGCCCGCCTCGATGTGTCCAGTCAGTTTCGGTGTTGCTCAGGGCGTCTCCGGCGTCACCATGGCTGGAGCCCCGATGATATTCTCAGGCTTCGGCAGCGCAGTCAGGAGCAGATTGCCTCAGAAGCTCAGCGGGGATTGCACTGTCCGGTCACTTTGGCGGCTGGCATCGGGCTAATTATCTGCCAGCGCCGTTTTGCTCATTTTGCACATCAGGTCCCGGGGTTTACAGGGGCCGAAATCAGGTTTAAATGTCCACTTTACCCAGCGGTTTTCGGCGCTATCGCTGCCGCTGGTTTTCTGGTTGCATAATTTTAGTATTTAAAGCAGTTTGTTTTGATGAAGTTGCTGTATTGCGCTGCAGTGCGCAGAGTTTTCACGAAGCTTAGCTCCAAGTGGCCATTTCGGCTGCCGGCTCCTCCTCCTATGTTGGTTTATGATCTTTCTGCAAGTAATGATGTGGATGTCTGCACCGCCTACAGTGCACCAGGGGTTAATCAACCTACACAGCGTGTACAGGGACTCAAAAGCAAAGGAGTCATTCCATTATAGACTCTGGCAACAATGACATGCAAACTAGGAGGTTACAGTTCTGGTATGCAGAAGTAATCATATGGCAAACAGCGTTGTGCAGCCAAAATATTTGGCAATAAAGACCCTCAGAGAATCTTGGTTATCTGAAGGTTAAGTACTGTTCCCAAAGGCTGGAGACTGACCTATGTGCCATTAAATTGCAAAGGACAACAGAGCAAAGCAGAGCAGGTTGAAATCACGAAGTAGCATGGGCGCCATCTTGGGGTCAGGCCACACGCAGCAAGAAAGCATCATGACGATAAAAAAAGTTGTGCTTGAGTCGCTCCATGCACCAGTGACCACCACATTATTGGGGAATATCTGTATACTTAAACAATGCAGCAAGGGCCCCTAGGCGAAGGATGAGGCGATCGCCGTAACACACAAACTTTCGCCATCTTAAGGTCAGGCCACACACAGTGAGATTTCATCGTGACGATCAAAACAATTGTGCATGAGTCGCTTCGTCTTCTTTTGCTTTGCTTGATTTTGTTATTTACAATGTCTTTTTATGTTCTGTTTTCCATTCGATTGTTGCGATTTTCAGTCCAACGATACTAAACCTGTCGTAGAGACGTAATCTGCCCTAACCCTCAGTTTTTCTTCTGATGAAAGTCCCTACTTTTAAATATTCTTCCACTTTGGCCTAGGTTATCTTCTTTCTAAGGCTAATAAGTTTTTCTTCACAGTTCAAGCTTCATTTATGATGTTAGATCCAAGAATAGCAAGAACAAGCTGCAGAATCTCTGCGCAATTCTCTCCCATTTCTTGTGCGGTAGGCTGTCGACCAAATGTAAATGTAAATGTATTTGAGCTTGTAAAGCGCACTGCTACCCTTCTGTAGGTTTCCTGGCGCTGTATAACTCTGGGGAACCCGTCCTGGCTTTCCCTGTGGGATGGTCCCTGCTGGGAGTCCCCAAGGTGGAGCCAGGCATCCCCGGAATTGATGGGGCCGTTGTGGAGATTAGGCAAGCTAATGCCCAGAGTTGCCGAGTGGAACCCCTGATTAGATTAAGCACCGAAGCGAGAATTATCGAGTCCGCTGACCCAAGTCCACGACCCTGCCGTGTCGGGAATTGAACCCTGGTCCCGGGCCGACTTCTGCTCCCGGGTCTGCCGCCTCTAACCAGTGAGCCACACTACTCCAAAGGTAGGGGAAAGCAACTTGGTTAAGGATCAGAAATAGCAAACCACTCAACCTTAGTGGATCAGGAACTGTCAGAGTCAGAATTCCAAAAGCATCAACTCCAGGGACTATTAACTGAATATCAATTGTCAGAGTGCTCTCTCCATGACTCACTGTGCCAGTCCCCAACCTCCCGGATCTCTCCAGTCTCTGCATCGGCAGTCAGTTGCGTTCAAGATGCGTAATTTTGAGACGGTACTCTCTCTCTTCTGGATGGTCTTAGACCATCCGGTCTCTCTTCGGTTTCACTTTGATCTGATTCAGATGTTTCAGGAATGGGAACGAGACTCTTCTCAGATGCAAGCCTTATGTTCAACCTTTCTTTCCTTGTCAGCCACTTTGCTGTTGCAGCATCTGCTCTCCTCTCTTCCCCTTGATCTAATCCTTCTGCACCAGGCTATTCACTCTGCTATGGTTCAAAGTTCACTTCTGCAATATTGTCTATCTCAGAATCTGAGTTCAGCTCCGGAGAAGTTTGAGCTATTCTTTCTTGCTCTGTTGCTTGTTCAGCCGCATCAAGAGTTCTGACGATCTGACCCGTTCCTTCAGTTTCCATTGCAATTTCAGTGGTACTTCTTGAAACCAGGGGAGTCGTTTCATCAACAAGCTCAGGCACTCTACGAGTATGTGAAGCGTGGATCCTGTTTGGCAGACCTCCACACTTTACAGCTGTACTCGTGACCAAAATCACTTGGTATGGTCCTCACCAACGAGCATCAAGCAGCTCTTCCTCACGTGTTTACGTACAAGCACCCAGTCACCATGGTTAAGATCATGCAGCAGGTCTCTCGAGGTGGATTCAGTCACAGCCACGACCTGGTGGGACACAGAATTAACCACATCAGCCAGTCCCCTACAATAATCCGTAACCAAATCATCTGTGATGTTTATTACTGCTGTAGCTGGCACCATAGGTAATCGCATAGCTCTTCCCATCAATATCTTGTGGGGAGAGAGCCCTGTCATCCTATCAGGAGTACTACGCAGACTCATCAATACAAATGGTAACGCATCAGGCCATTTCAATGAAGTCGATGTACATTCCTTTGATACCCTCATCTTGATTGTGCCATTTATTTGCTCCACAAGACCAGAAGCCTCAGGCCTGTTACAATGCAGTCACTGATCAATTTTAAAGGCTGTACACAACAATTTCATGATTTCACTATGGAAATGCGTTCCTCTATCTGTCTCCAATGAGGTCGGAAATCCAAAGTGCTGTATCAGTTCCCTTACGAGCAGTTTTGCCACTGTGAGACTGTCACATCGTCTTGTTGGATATGCCTCAACCTAGCGTGAAAAGATACACACCACCACCAAAACATATCTCTGCCTATTTCACCTCGGCATCTCGATAAAATCCAATTGTGTCCTATTAAAATGACCCTCTGATCTGCAAATGTGGCTCATTGCAACCACAGTTCTCTTTCCAATATTCATTTATTGACACTTAGCACACCTTTGACAGACTGCTTCAGCATGTACACTAAATCGAGGGTTGAAAAAAGTTTGCCTAAACACTTGTACCATGGAGTCTCTCCCAAGATGAACTGCTCCGTGAATCTGCCTTGCCATTGGGCTCAATAAACAGTTAGGTAACACTTCCCTTTCATCTGTTGACACCCAAATACCATCTTCTCTCTTTTCACAGCCTGCTCTAACCCATGATGCAGCTTCCTCCTCTGGGACCTCATCATGCAGCCACTTCACCTCATCCCAAGTATCAGATGCAACTAACATCATGCTGAGCTCAGTCTCTTCTGTGCTCTCTCCTACATATTCGCGATTGAAAACACAAGCATGTATAGCACAAAAACGAGCTACTTCATCAGCATAGTTATTACCTTTGGTGACAAAGTCTTCTCCCTTCCTATGGGATGCACATTTGACTACAACTATCTCTTTAGGTTTCTGTAAAGCCTCCAACAATTGACGTACATTTTCTCAGTTACGGATGAGGGATCCTGACGACGTTAAAAATCCCCTCTGAGACCATAACTGTCCAAAATCATGAACCACTCCAAACCCATATTGGCTGTCCTTATAGATAGTCACTCGGACTCCATCCGCGAAGGTACAGGCATGTATCAGAGCAATAATCTCAGCCACCTGAGCAGAGTATACTCTTTTCAACCAGGCAGCTTCAACCCCTCCCAAGATGGTACACACATCAAAAGCTGCTCTCAAACACCCTTCATTGTCTCTTAAGCATGAATCGTCAACAAAAAGGATCAAATCAGATTCAGGCAGAGGTTTATCAACAATGTCAGGTCTGGGTTTGGTAGATAGCTCAGTAACATCCAGACAGTCATGGTCTTCACAATCCTCTCCTTCCTCTTGCGGAAGAGGTAACAATGTTGCAGGATATAAGGTAGTACAGCATTTCAGAGTAACATTTTCAGAAGCCAATATAACTTGCTCATACTTTGTAAGTCTATTATTCGTTAAATACTGTGCCTTTATTCTTGTCATTAAAAGTTCTACTGAATGTGGCACATAAACAATAAGTGGATGACCCATCATTATGCTTTCACATCTCTCAATGCTGACACCTTTTGCAGCAATGGATATGAGACATCGGTGCAACGCAGAAACTACGGGACATAACGTAGCGGAAAGATTACCCACTGGTCTACGGGCACCTCCATGTGTCTGTACATGGAACGCTAATGCACATCCTTCCCTCTCATAGCAGAAGAGCAAAAACGCTTTATTGTAATCTGGGATTCCCAGAGCTGGAGCGCGACATAGGCTCTCTCTCAGCTCATGGAAGGCTCATGGAAGGATTCAAGCTAACCTGGCTGAAGAAGGTTAATACCCAGAATCCGGTCCCAGGATGCTTGTTTCCGGTCCAGGGAGGACCTGGCTTGGCAGTTCGGTTTGGACTGTTCCCATGAAGCACAGGGCCAATACTGATTTGCGTATGACTGGGTCTAAACTGGGGTGGTATGCTGAGCAGAAGAACGATGGATTTAACCCAGATCTCTTGACAGGGGGGTGAATGTATGATTTATTCAGCATTCCATCCATCATTTGTTTGCGGAGCACTTTTCACCCTAAGTGGGATAGGTATGCCCAGACGTGGGTCCCTCGCTCACTGTGCCACTGGATTCAAGCTAGCCTGGCTGATGAAGGGAAATACCCAGAAACCGGTTCCAGGATGCTTGTTTCCGGTCCAAGGATGACCTGGCTTGGCAGTTCGGTCTGGACTGTTCCCATGAGGCACAGTGTCAAGACTGATTTGCATATGGCTGGGTCTAAACTGGGGTGGTATGGTGAGCAAAAGAACGATGGATTTAACCCAGATCTCTTGACTGGGGGATGAATGTATGATTTATTCAGCATTCCGTCCATCATTTTTTGCGTAGAAAGGAAGGCTCTCAAGCAGTCGTTATCCCATGGTACCAGATCACTAATGTCTTTTCGAGTCAACCTCAAGAGTGGCTTTGCTTGCAAAGAAAAATTCGGGATCACTGTCGTCAATAGCCGACCATTCCCAAAAACATGCAGACTTCTTTCTGTGTTTTCGGAGTTCCCATTTGCAGAATCCTCTCTATGGGATCTGGAGACACCCTTCGTTTTCCCTTCTCAATCCAGTGACCTAAATACTGCACTTCTGTATGACAATACTGATGCTTGTTTGGGAACACCTTGTGTCCGTTCTCTGTCAAATGGTTCAATAAAGCCACTGTGTTGATCATGCAGGCATCCTCAGTCTCTGAAGCGACCAAAAGGTCGTCGATATACTGAACCAGGACTGAACTTTGGGGCATTACCAGCCCTTCATGATTCTTTTTCAGACTTTGCCTGAAGATAGAGGGACTTTCTGTATACCCTACAGCGATCCGACACCATGTTAATACACGGTCGTCCATCCTAAATGCAAAAATATATTGGCTATCTTCGTGCAATGGTATGGAGAAAAATGCCTGGCAGAGGTCTATGACTGTAAACCATTCTGCCTCACATGGTATCTGAAATAATATAACAGCTGGATTCAGTAACACAGGACAACATGGGTTCACGATTTCATTGGCTTTGCGCAAATCCTGCACTATTCTATACTTGCCACAAGGGTTCTGCAGACCCATAATAGGTTAGTTACAAGGACTTCCTCTTATCTCCTTCAGAATGCCTTGTTCAATCATAGACTCGATTACAGGTCTTATTCCAGTCACAGTTTCTGGAGTCAACGTATACTGCGGAGTTCATGGGAATTCAGCATTCGGTTTGACCTGTATCTTAACAGGTTCGCCCCCTCAAATCAATCCTATCTCCTCACCTGTGAAATCCCACACTTTCAGAGAGACAGAATCTCTCAAGTCATGTGGTAGGTCCTTTATTGTAAGAACCACGAACAGCTCTGCACACAAGCTCATATTGGCCACCTTAAAATCGTCATCGTCATCATAGGTTTGCAACTCCACACCCTTCGGAGTGCAAGATATAGTACAATTTAGCTTACACAGAAGATCTCATCTCAATAGAGAGACTGGGCTTGAATCGCACACCAAAAATTGATGTTTCTCTCGGAATAGTCCTATTCTCACAGGAAAATCGTTTGTCAATGGGTTAGTCATTCTCAGATTGGTAACTCCCACCTCTTGAATCGATTGTCCTGAAAGGGATAAATCTGGTACCACTCCTGTCCTTACTGTGGAGCATGCAGTTCCGGTATCTAGCAAAAAGGTAACAGGATGTCCATTCACCTCTGCATCTACAAATGGTCCTCTTTGATCCACTTCTAGTGCAGCACCCAAAGTGCACTCTCCCTGCACCCCCCTCTGATACTCATGAGGACCTTGAATTTGATCTAATCTGTCTTGTATTTCAAAATAAGGCATTTGTTGATACACATGATTATTTGTGGGTATCCTCGGAGGTTGAGGAATCTGCATTTGCGACTCACAACCTCCCACATATATGGACCTTGGTCTTGTTACAGTGTTCAAACTTTCTGTTATCTGTCCCTCTCCCTCATATTGCATTTGATTTGCTGGATTCAATCGACATTCGCGCTTCCAATGCCCGATTTTGTGACAGTAATGGCACACTGTGACCCTTTTTAGATTTGCCACCCAATCACCTCCCATACCGGCATCCATGCCCCTTCCTCTTCCTTGTCCAGGTTGAGACACCTTCTGTTGATTCATTCCTCTACCATTTCCTCTTCCTCGACCCATCGCTCCTCCAACATCTTGCATCCAATCAGGCCTTTCCGCATTCCTCAACTGTACCAACATTAATTTCTCCTTTGTTTTCTTTTGTGCTGCCTCTACCTGTTCACTGTAATATTTTGCATAACGCAAGATTTTGTCTAAAGATTTGTTCTGCCAACATTTCAAGTGATGCTGTATCAAACTGATATCAGATCTCAATCCCTAACAAAAACTTCGAAACAAACTGTCCCATATCTTTTGGGTCAACAGTTTCCAATTCACTATGTTGTTTAAAGGCCACTAAAAGTCTCTCATGATAGTCATATACCGATTCTTCAGGATCTTGAGTACTACGATCGAATTTAAGCCATTCAATGGTCTGAGGAGCCACTTTATATTGTAACCACGTAATCACTTGTTCATATTTCTTCATTACCTCAGCCGAAGGACCATGAGTCACTGCATCTCTAGCTGGTTCTGCAGCAGGCCAATCAACGGCAACCTTATATGCCATCCATAAATCACCCGGGACCACTATATCAAACAAGGTATTCAAATCAATCCATAACACCCTAGAAATCTTGACAAACCGATCAATTTGTTTATACCAGTCGGCAGGTTTCTCCCTCAGCCAAGGAAAATCATTAGTGAAAGCTGCCAAATCACCCCTGCTCCATGGCACATGTACATACCCTGTTAGACCCGGCTTCCTGAGCACCAGGGCACTCAGGGGTAACTGCGCTCCAATCCCATCAACTGGAGTGTTCCCTCACTGATGTCCTGGGGCCTCAGTACTAAAGGACCCAAAACTGGATAACCAAGTACTCCTCTCCAGCACTTGACTCTCTCAGGGTAGCGAGACAGAGCAGTCCAAGGCTTACTCAAGGAGGTGAGGTGGGGTTAGACATTCAGATTACAGTGTAAACCGTACCACCAGCTGATAAACTTAATGTCCAGTCAGTGCTTTACTTTTTATAAAAGAAAAGTACTTTAATACACATAAGATAATTATTCTACACATAAAACTAGGATAAACAGTGAAAACCAGAAGTCTCTACAACCCTCTGGGGCAGAGTTCTGACCCCGAACAGTATTATAGCGCCTAGACGCCAAGCACTATAAAAACACAGTTAACATGAAAACACACAGTAAGCATTGCATATTACAGATCATGTTACACAGGGCTGTTCTCATTCACTAAAGCCTTGATACGAAACTTTGTATTGAAAGGATATAGTTTCAGCATATGATGCAAAGTCAAATGGTCGTGATCAGGCCCATAACCCCCCACCCAAAGCAACAGAAGTGCCCTCCCATTGTGAGTGAGGACACTGCTCTAGAGGTGTCAGGGATCTGATCAGAGGTGCCGGATGTCTTGGCACAGTTTACTGGAGTCCCACTAGTCCAGTAGCCACTGGCTAGCTGAAGAAGGGTAGTGGCTGGGCAGAGTGCCAGTTCACCCTGATACCCTCAGAGTTCACAAAAAGAAAGGTGGGGTCTGCTTCACTGGCCTCTCTTCCCAGTTACTGCTTGTCCAGGCTCCCACAGCGCAAGGGAGGAGCCTAGAGGGGATTTGATCTCACCTTCAAGGACTAGAATCAAGCATCCTCCTCTCTGGCTCTCGTCATGTGCTGCAAGCTTCTTTCCACCAGCCTCTGTGATGTGCTGTAAGCTTCCTCTCCACACTGGGTGATGTGCTGCAAGCTTCCTTCCCACACCTTGGCAGCTGTCTGTAATTTCCTTGGTCCAAAGCGAACGCTCATCCAAGCCTCACAAACAGCTGGTCCTTAATGACCTTCCTTCCAGACCGCAGTGAACAGAGTCTTATCATCTGTCTTCACACCAGCGGGGTCCGTGCCTGGCTATCTTCTCTCTCATAGCCCAGTCTTTGAACAACAGCTGACCACTCAGGCCAGACTTTTATCACCTCTGATTGATAGGCTCATCCAATCAGAGGGTCTGCTACTTTTTACACCTCCAATCACAGACCATTCACCGCGTGTTCAATGCATGGGTAAAGCATGTAGCAGGTCGTGTTCTGGTATCAGGCTGCGCAACCCTCTAGAGAGGAATTTTAATTAACTCCAGCCCAGGAGGCCCTGACAAGTGAGGGAGGGTCCTATCCACACAGTTAGTGCAGCTAAACCCAGATAAGAGCTGAGGGTCTCCCCCAGCCCACCAGGCCTTTCCAAGGAAATAGGGAGGGGGACGGGGGAGCTGGGATGTCCAGCAGGACAGCTCGCATTCCTCACACTGGCTCAAATCACCATTCTTCCCCTGTACACCCACGGGCTCTCAAACACACATCAGCCAGACAACGGCAACAGGCCCACAGGCATGGCAAACTGCACAGACTTGGTCAGGAGGGTGCCTAGGGACTCACCCCTCCTGACTATAGATTTATTGCTGCCACCACAGTCAGTCTACCACAGCCATAATAGAGAGGGCAGTAGCCACTCTCTGAAAAATAGGGGTGCACTAGGCATGCCCCCTCGATCTCAGAGCCAAGCTCTAGGGGCCTCAATCCATGTAAACAGGGAGACCCTCAGTGGACATGTATGATTGTCATGTTCACTGAGGTAGGGATCTAGAAACTATACAGTAGCTTTTGAGTGACTTGCCTGGAGATTAGCATAAGGCAGGGGAAGCACTCTCTCCAGAGACATGCAGGAGACTTCCCGTCCCAACATATGCCCTGGCCGGTACTTACTTCCCAGTGGGAGAAGACCGATCATCTGATTGGACAAACCGGCGGGAAAGTCCATCTGCATTACCATGCTGTAAGCCTGCTTTATGTTCCGCTGTAAAATCTAGTCCCTGCAGAGATATGGACCACCTGAGCAACTTTGGGTTGTCCACTTTCATTGCCATAAGCCACTTGAGGGGCTTGTGATCTGTTTGAACCACAAACTTTGCACCAAACAAGTAAGGCCTGAATCTTCGAAGGGCCCACACTATGGCAAAGCATTCTTTTTCAACTGCAGACCAGTTCTGCTCCCTGGGGAGTAGTCGGCGGCTGATAAAGGCCACCGGATGCTCCCTTCCCTTTTCATTGAGCTTGGCAAGAACTGCCCCAACTCCCGTGTCTGAAGCATCCGTCTGCACAATGAAGGTCTGACTGTAATCAGGGGCCTTCAGTACAGGTGCATTGCATAGTGCTGCCTTCAATCCATCAAATGCCTTCTGACACTCTTCAGTCCAGATCACCTTCCTGGGCTGCTTCTTAGCAGGCAGGGTGTCCCCTGTGTCTGTGTCAAGCGCACAGACAGGCGTCAGCCCAGGGGTAAGTGAAAAGAGACGGGACAATCGCCCCAGCAGCTCTTTACACTCCACTGGCTGTTCAGGTGTCAGTTCAAAGGCAAGCTTAACTCCCTCAAATGAACCATCCTTCTCATCACCTTGCAATAAGTCAGGGAGGACTCAGTCTCCTCTTCTAACTCTTCAGCCATTGCAAGTAAAGAAACCATGTCATTCCTGGGAAGACACACCACCCTCTCTAAGTGTACCTCCACGACTGGTAGGGGAACCAAGGGTGCCTTCTTCGGGCCACCAGACATGCTGCTGGCCTGACAGACAAGACAGGTATGGCAAAACCTCTCCACATCCTGACCTACTCCTGGCCAGTAAAACAGAGGTGCTAACCTGTCCTTTGTCTTTTTGATGCCCAAGTGCCCAGCTAGGGGTACATCATGGGCTAGATGCAGCAGGAAATTCCTGTGCACCTGGGGAACCACCAACCTTTTGCTGGTTCCTGGCTCTGGGTCAGGAGGCTCACTGTAAAGGAGTCCATCTTCCCAAGCCACCTTGTGCTTTCCGACTACTCCAGTGGAGACCTGCTCCTGAGCAGTCGTCCGCAGGCCAACAAGTGTAGGACACTCAGCCTGTGCCTTACAAAACTCCTCACGGGACGGTCCTCCTGCCACAAGCAGCTCCTGCAGCTCTGGCAGGGACCCAGACTCCAACACCTTATCCGCCTCTGGATGCACACCCTCCTCTCCCACTGGAGCAGGAGGTGCCGACACCAGGACAGGTGCCTTCTCAGAATCTGCCCTTAGTTCTTGTTCTGGCCTGTTCCCCTCTAGTGTCTCTTCCACTAGAGCGGTCCCCACTTCACTAGGAAGCAGTTTTTCAGTCTGTGCCCTAGTGAGCACAGCTGATGAAATCCAGGCCATATAGGCCTCAGGGCCTGGTACTAACCCGGGTTCAACAAGATCATTCCCCAGAAAGCACCCAGCACCCTGCTTCTCTCGCACCCCGACATTGACCATGGCATTCTTGCCATTCACCCCTACCTGCACTCTAGCAAGAGGGTACTCCATGTCATCACCACTAGCTACAAGTCCATACCCCTTGGAACCAGGAATGATCTCTTCGGGTTTGAGATATTTGCGTTCAACCATAGTCCTGTGGGCACCAGTATCCCTCATGGCAGGAACCTTCCTTCCATTGATACTTGCCACACTCATATACCCCGTTGAGTTAGGGTGAATATGCTTAAGGGCTTCTGGGTCAAGTTCCCAGATGTCCCTGGTGACTAAGTTAAACTCACTTGGGCCTCCCTTCATGTCTGCCCCCACTGAAAGCACACTTGCTATCACGGGTGCCACTGGCACCATGTCCTTCACTGGGCAGTCTGGCTTTAAGTGTCCCTCTCGGTGGCACTTATAGCATGTAATCACCTTTGGAGTGAAAGGAGCCTTACCTCCTTTCCCCTCCTGGTACTGACTAGAGGCCCCATTCCCCTTAGACTCTTGTCCTGACTGAGAGCCTTGGGAACCGTTCTGGCCCTTCCCCTCTGGTTTAGGGCCAGCCTGCTGGGAGTTCTTCTCCCACTTGGGCTTGGAAAGGGGTTGCCCCTGCCCCCTGTTCACTCTGTTGGCAAGCCACTTATCTGCCATCACTGCAAGTTTCTCAGGATCCCTCTCAGGAAGGTCAGACAAATACTGTCTGAGTGGGACAGAGCACTCCTCCCGGAGACGCTCTGCAATCATCACCTGATTTAGGGACTGGTAATCATTTGCTTCCATCCCTCTCACCCACTCATTCCTGTCTCTCACTATGTCATGGATCCAATTCTCAAAAGGAACCCCCTCTGCCTTCTTGTTCTCACGGAACCTCTGCAAGTACGGGGCTGGTTTCAACCCAAACCGCCTAATCAAAGCATCCTTCATGCACTCCTATGTCAGACTGTCTTTCTCAGGCATCCTTTCAATCACTTCAGTCCCTTCCCGAGGGAGGCGACTCAGTAAAGTCGCTGCTTTGGACTGACCATTAAGACCTTGAGCCTTACATGCTAAATGAAAGGCACGCATCCAACTGAGAATATCAGTGCCAGGGACATACATGTGTATCAATTCTTTTGGTACCTTGGTGGTATTTTCCTTTCCCTGGGACTTTGAAGTGGATGCACCATCCACAGAGCTAAGCCCTCTATCAGCTGCTAACTTGAGCTTCTCTTTCTCTAGGGCTATCCGCTCTTTCTCCAATTCCCTATCCTTCTCTTTCTCCTGTCTCTCCCTTTCTTTCTCCAGCATCTCCCTTTCCCTCTCCTTCTCTTTCTCCTGTCTCTCCCTTTCTTTCTCCAGCCTCTCCCTTTCCCTCTCCTTCTCCTTCCAAGCCCACTCTTCCTGTCTTACCCTTCGCTGCTCCTCTTCTGCCTGGCGGGCCATCCTTAGCTTCTCCCTTTCAAACTCCCTTGCTTTCTCCTCTGCTAAATCCTTAGCTTCCTGGAGTTTCAGCTGAAGTTTAAGGGTCTCTGCTAGCTCAGTCCCTCCTAAGGAGGCGAATCCTGGGACAGGGGAAAAGGTAGCCCTGGAGATAGGGGGAGGTGAAAGTCTAGGGGCAGGTCTAGGGGAATACCTAGGGGAAAGCATGGGGGAAAGCCTTGGGGAATGCCTTGGGGCTGGTAAAGGAGAAGCCTGCCCTGATTGACTTGGCAGGCTTGTGGTATCAGTGCTCTCCAACTCTTGCACAACAGTGACTTCTTCTTCAAAGCATTTTCTCATGTGGCTAATCAGGTGTTCCCTGTCCTTAGACCTTGGGACCTTCCACCCCCTTTCAGCACACATTTGCTTTAATTGCTCCACAGTCAAGTTCTGCAATTCCAATTCCTCTCCAATGTTATCTGCCATTTTACATATAGCTTATGGATATCTACTGGAATTATCAACTGGCCTCAGTGTCCACTGAGTCTGAAGTCTAGTGATCCGTCACCGCTTGCCACCAATGTTAGACCCGGCTTCCTGGGCACCAGGGCACTCAGGGGTAACTGCGCTCCAATCGCATCAACTGGAGTGTTCCCTCACTGATGTCCTGGGGCCTCAGTACTAAAGGACCCAAAACTGGATAACCAAGTACTCCTCTCCAGCACTTGACTCTCTCAGGGTAGCGAGACAGAGCAGTCCAAGGCTTACTCAAGGAGGTGAGGTGGGGTTAGACATTCAGATTACAGTGTAAACCGTACCACCAGCTGATAAACTCAATGTCCAGTCAGTGCTTTACTTTTTATAAAAGAAAAGTACTTTAACCACTTGGCTGCTATGACATGAACTCCATTTTCAATGTAATTTCCATTGAAATGAATGGGCACTCCATGACGAGTTACCCTTGTCATTAGCACTGAAGGGGCTAATACACATAAGATAATTATTCTACACATAAAACTAGGATAAACAGTGAAAACCAGAAGTCTCTACAACCCTCTGGGGCAGAGTTCTGACCCCGAACAGTATTATAGCACCTAGACGCCAAGCACTATAAAAACACAGTTAACATGAAAACACACAGTAAGCATTGCATATTACAGATCATGTTACACAGGGCTGTTCTCATTCACTAGAGCCTTGATACCAAACTTTGTATTGAAAGGATATAGTTTCAGCATATGATGCAAAGTCAAATGGTCGTGATCAGGCCCATAACCCCCCACCCAAAGCAACAGAAGTGCCCTCCCATTGTGAGTGAGGACACTGCTCTAGAGGTGTCAGGGATCTGATCAGAGGTGCCGGATGTCTTAGCACAGTTTACTGGAGTCCCACTAGTCCAGTAGCCACTGGCTAGCTGAAGAAGGGTAGTGGCTGGGCAGAGTGCCAGTTCACACTGATACCCTCAGAGTTCACAAAAAGAAAGGTGGGGTCTGCTTCACTGGCCTCTCTTCCCAGTTACTACTTGTACAGGCTCCCACAGCGCAAGGGAGGAGCCTAGAGGGGATTTGATCTCACCTTCAAGGACTAGAATCAAGCATCCTCCTCTCTGGCTCTCGTCATGTGCTGCAAGCTTCTTTCCACCAGCCTCTGTGATGTGCTGTAAGCTTCCTCTCCACACTGGGTGATGTGCCGCAAGCTTCCTTCCCACACCTTGGGCAGCTGTCTGTAATTTCCTTGGTCCAAAGCGAACGCTCATCCAAGCCTCACAAACATCTGGTCCTTAATGACCTTCCTTCCAGACCGCAGTGAAGTGAACAGAGTCTTATCATCTGTCTTCACACCAGCGGGGTCCGTGCCTGGCTATCTTCTCTCTCATAGCCCAGTCTTTGAACAACAGCTGACCACTCAGGCCAGACTTTTATCACCTCTGATTGATAGGCTCATCCAATCAGAGGGTCTGCTACTTTTTACACCTCCAATCACAGACCATTCACCGCGTGTTCAATGCATGGGTAAAGCATGTAGCAGGTCGTGTTCTGGTATCAGGCTGCGCAACCCTCTAGAGAGGAATTTTAATTAACTCCAGCCCAGGAGGCCCTGACAAGTGAGGGAGGGTCCTATCCACACAGTTAGTGCAGCTAAACCCAGATAAGAGCTGAGGGTTTCCCCCAGCCCACCAGGCCTTTCCAAGGAAATAGGGAGGGGGGCGGGGGAGCTGGGATGTCCAGCAGGACAGCTCGCATTCCTCACACTGGCTCAAATCACCATTCTTCCCCTGTACACCCACGGGCTCTCAAACACACATCAGCCAGACAACGGCAACAGGCCCACAGGCATGGCAAACTGCACAGACTTGGTCAGGAGGGTGCCTAGGGACTCACCTCTCCTGACTATAGATTTATTGCTGCCACCACTGTCAGTCTACCACAGCCATAATAGAGAGGGCAGTAGCCACTCTCTGAAAAATAGGGGTGCACTAGGCATGCCCCGTCGACCTCAGAGCCAAGCTCTAGGGGCCTCAATCCATGTAAACAGGGAGACCCTCAGTGGACATGTATGATTGTCGTGCTCACTGAGGTAGGGATCTAGAAACTATACAGTAGCTTTTGAGTGACTTGCCTGGAGATTAGCATAAGGCAGGGGAAGCACTCTCTCCAGAGACATGCAGGAGACTTCCCGTCCCAACATTCCCCCATTCTGTACTACTCTCAGAGGGAAATTTCCTGCTGTTTCCACCCATCCACCTGGAGGCGGAGTATCTCCTATCACTTTCTTGGCACTTTCCTTTTTAGACCATCTTTCTTCCCATTTATCTAGTTCTCTCCATGATCACATCGCTATTATCAAGTCTCTAATTTGTGCCTTTAATCCTGTTGTTCACTTTTTTTCCAAATCTTGATCAGTATAATTCAATCTACAGCTTCCCTGGATGAGTTTCGTCTTGGTCAAATCCACCTCATACCTTTGTGCCAATTGTACCAATGCTTCATGAGCTCGCTTTCCCTTTTTAGTAACATCTTTAGCTACAAATAGTAACTCGCTTGGGTCATATGCTTCAATTCTGTCCAACGGCAAATTCCCTTCAATCACCTCATCTATTTCTGCTTTTAGTCTTACAACGTCTATCAATGATGCCTTCATTATTGCCACTTGTATGATTCTCTGACCTCTCTCACTTCCTGATTCTTCCCTGCCACAACTTTGTACCCTCCTTGGACCTACATTCTCCTCCATTCTCAACACTGGGTGACTTTCTCTCTCACAAGTTTGACTTCTCCAATGGTTACCTTCACACAAACCCCATGGCTCGAACAGTACTCTAGGTGCTTCTCGTCTCATCTCCAGTACCTCTCTATCATTGACTCCCTCACTGGCGCAACCCACATTCTGATGTCTGACCTAGAATTTCCCAAAGCTCCTGTTCCTCTTAGCTCCGACCCACTGTTCATTTTTGATGGATCAGCAGTAGCTGGCAAAGGAGAACTAGCTTCCACTGGCAACTGAGCCATACCTGTTCCACTCATTGTAAGACTCCCTCCAGAGATAGTCTCTTCCCGTCCTCGTGTCTGCTGTTGACTTTCACCTCCTCTCTCTTAAAGGTTATAGATCGAAACGACAGATCCAATGGTAACTGGTACCGTAAGAGAGTCTGGTAACTGCATAGAACATGCACTCCCGTCTTGCTCAGAGTCTGCATATCCTGCCCCTCCAGATCCCCCTGGAATTCTTATTCCCACTGACATTCTGACTCTTACTTCTGCTGTTTGCTCCTCTGAACCCAGTTTTCCCACTCCTAAAGCTTCCCCCGTTTGCTGCATTTTCTCCGGCTCCGACCTGGAGTCATAAGGCGCAGGATGTTCTGCTAGCAGTCTTTCTAGAAATCTATCTTCTGTATCACTGTCCTCCTCTGTCTTACTCTTTCCATCAGGCCCTCCTTCTAGCAACCTGAATGGATATAATCGTTCTCTCTCTAAGCTATCTACTCTCCATCTTTTCAGCTGTGCATCCCACCTGGCATCCTGATATGCCTTCATTGCTTTCTTCATTCTTCCTTGTGAAGCTTCTCTTCTTTTTGCCATTGCTGCTCTCATCCATGCATGTAATGCCTCAAATTGTGTTGGTCTAGGAGGAGGTTTCAGAGAAAACATCACTCCTCTCAGCTGGTACAGTACCTCCATTCAAAAAGACCCATAATGAGGGAAAGCCAATTCATCCTCTTTCTCTGTGATTTTATGCCAATTTTGCAGCCACACTATAGTATGGAGTCTCACTTTTTTTGTCATGTAATGTGCCGGGGTATCCTCTGGTGGAGCTTCTTATCCCACCTGAGTTACCACTCCGTGTTGCCTCTACACAAATCACGCAACACCTTAAACAACTCATTGTAAAATCGATTATTTTCATGCCAAGTATCACTTTTTACCTTCGGATGAACTTCCACCAATCCTAGTGTGGCGGTACACCAACCGACCTATCCCAGCGCGGCGCGCACTGACGTCACAACTCCCTCTTTGTAAGGGCTCACCCTCCTTTACAATTTCACTTCGTACACTCGCTCACACATTCGTACACAAGTAACTGTATATCCAAAAGCTATTAACCAAGTAACTGCTTCCTAACACAGCCACAATAACTTACAGTTACATAATACAAGTAATTGTCCATCCGCTAAAAGATCGATAGAACACTCTTACAAGAACATTTGTCAGCTGTGACCTACGACCTGCGTTGGTCACCCAATCACCGTAGTCTACCCCCGGTACCTGATGTTTTCCACCGCAACGTTACTCCTGCGTTCAAAAAAATTTCCCTATCACAAGTGAATCGTCGATAGCACTTCACGACACCCACAATTTTGATCAGACAAAGACATATAAAAAACTATTCCGGGATCTTGGACTTCTCTTGAGTTCGCTCACCAAACATCCTGATCTGCACGTGTCCGGACCAGTAAACCGATTAACCCACAATCACTCAACTTGCATCCAAACTTCGCAAGACATCACACAATTAGTGCACCACCATAATCAAAGACACCACACAATTTCATACTCACGTTACCACTGTTGCCGCCACACCATCAACATCCACGACCTCCATCAATCTTCGTTTTCGCCGTCGTCCACTCCAAGTCCAGACCCCTATTTTCCTCCGGTTTTACTCTAAATTCCTCACTCTCCCCTCACTTTAGAGGCAAATCACCCTCTGCTACCATTAGATTATGCTAAATTCAGTCCTTGCTTTCCCAACTAAATTCAGCACAGATGATCTTTTATTTGCCTACTGAAAGTGGTTGAGGGGAGTGAACGATTCAAGATTATACTTAGTCATGCTTAAAAGACCACAGATTCTGAATTCCAGTTTATGGATTTTATTATAAGGCCAACAATAATTGAATATAAACACACCGTAAAATCAAAGAATATAGGTACATACAAATCAACACAGAGCTGAGTCTACGAATGTAATTCATTCGGCATAAAAGGCATAATGTGATGAAATCCAAAATCAAAATGCAACTCAGAATTGAAGCAGAGTCCAAATCCTTTTTCATGAGGAAGGAAAACAAAATGTATCTTTCCCTACACTGCTCTCGCTTAGGGTGCTACCTATTTCCCTTATATCATACCCCAAAGGTGTCAGCACGTGTTAACTTCCTAAGAAGCACTCACCTAAAATGGGTCTAATAGCTTAAGGTCATGGAGCTTGCTCTAAGATGCTCCTTCTCTTCCGAAAACATGCAGAAGTCCCCTTACTTTGTCCCTGCACATCATACAAAAAGACAAAGTTCAGCCCCCCAATGCGTCACATGATGAACTGTCTCACTTGCAATATTTTTCAGTAGATTTCCATAGAAGCTTTAATTAAGTTCTTCTTGTCTTTCAGTAGCCTTGGGTTTCAGATAGGCCAGGCACGGAATGCATCCTCCCTTCTCGCCTTTCAGTCTTCTTCAAAGACATTCAGGGTATCTCCTTAAATCTAATAACATGAACAAGGGGACCCCCTCTTCGAATACTTAAAGCCAGGGAAAAGAGAGGAGAGTATAAACACAACAAAAGTAAATTCCCTCATGGCTTATATACTTTGCAAGTTTTAACATGGTTTCAAATGATTTACTATCTCCTTCAAGATTTAACAGTAACACCTTCTTTATTTATATTTTCAAAAGTTTATTTCTTTTTTGTATATATATTCTAAACTTTTTTCTACTTCTTTTAGATTTTTTTCTTTTAAATTCATTGTATTCTTTTGATCAGTTTAAACAGACATAAAAACATGATTCATCATTTCAATACATATAAAATGTTTCTACACAAAGAGAAAGAACCCTGATACCACACCACTAACCACACTCACATGCCACTCATACATACATTTGCATACAATTCACTTCATATCCAAACAATCTATTTTTCTGTATATACTGTATATTGTCAGCAGAGATTGACTTTGTCTGAGTGAGCACCACAGAGTATTTTGTGGGAATCCAATCCAGGTCGACGCGCGTTTCGGTGGGTTTGTACCACCTTCCTCAGGACCTCAACAGAAAAACTTTTCTTCTTTTTTGTGTGGATACAGGGTATCTGTAATTACAAATAAAGTTCATTGCACATATCCTAAAATATAAACTTGAAGGACAATTTGCTACATATCACAATAATTTAATATACATGATTTCATTGGAGTTAATGTACACATAAATGTCACATAAAACTAGGAGTTCCACATGTACTATAGTAACTAACTAATGTTCACAATGTCTATAACTTATTGTATATGAGACTTTCATCCAAGAGTGATTCCTTCAATGCTAATGCTCACAACATAAAGAGCTGTCACATTTACATCACATTGTGAACCCAGAAGAGGAGGATCCAGAGAAGGTAAGAACCACACCTTTAACCAAAAAATTCAGAGAACAGGAAATACCGAAAAATAGATGGGCAAGTAAAGAGAGAAGTCCTTTTCAACTAAACATGTCTTTGGTTTACTTACACACTAAGTTGGACAATTTTTTCCTTCTGGGGACTGTAATTCTAGGCCAAAGAGCCTATCGATGTCAAAAGAGGAACTTGTTCAGATGTCACTCATATAATGGTAATAAACACTTGCTCAGAAGTGAATCCCAGATGTTAATATATTGGAAGGACAGACAATTCCAAGAATTGACCTCACCCAATGAAGTGGTGGTTTCTTAAGAACTTGTTTTTGAAAGGTTCCTGCTTCCTTGATAATTCACAAATATTGTCTTTTCGGGGATTTCTAAAAGTAAATGTAGATATATAAACCTCAAAGGTTCTACAGTTATACATAGAGCCTAAGATCTCTTAAAAGAAGGACCCAAAACTAACGTTGTCTTGCTCAATAAACTCGATTGTCTTTATATTCTTCTACTTGTCCCAATCATGAAGTAATTTCGTCGGCCATACACGGAGTTAAAGATGCTTTTTAAAGTACCTAAAGAGGTGTACAAAACATTGGGAGATTCATTCAATGATGTAATCCTATAGAACCACTTGCTGATATAGAGCTTATTATCAAAAGAATTCCCATTTGGAACAATACTAACATTCGGGCTATTACTAAATTCTTAGCGCAGAACGTTGATCTAATCGGTGTGTTTTTCGTTTTTATCGACATTATGTCAAAAAAGCACTGTAAATCTGTACTAACATGCGGGCTATCTCTTAATTCTTAACACCAGCATTGGTCTTATCGGTATATCCTTCGATTTATGTCCACCCTCCAGCTAGGGCATACCATTTCATATGCACTATTAAACAGCCGGTGCTTAATCAGGTGTAGACTTAGCCTACCCCAGAAGTAGTTTTAATAGATGATGCTTATATTAGGAGGTTTACATTTATGTTTACATTTACCGTAGTGCGATAGTGCGATAATTTTGTACTTAGGTCAGCTACGTTTTAAAGATTAGAGTTAACGTAGTGCCCTGATAACTGCTCCAGCCAAAGGGATGCAGTCCCATAATCCACAGCTCTGTTCACGTTAAGTGTGTGTCCCAATAAACTGTGCAGGGATTACGATTTACCAAAGAGAGAGTTCAACTGACAGTCATCCCTACAAGGAAGTCACAGCGTGCCTAGCTCCCGCATGTTGCAGTACTTACTGTTTGCTTCAACAGAGTCACTGATATCCATCCGCCCGTCAGACAACGTGGGTGTGGATAAGGCGTAACCCAGAATTTAAATAGCTCACATGGCGTGAATTGGTGGTCACGTGAGACTAGCGGGGAAGAGATCACTGAACCTCGTATATTATTGGAAGCCTTCCCTGCTTGTATAATCCACAATAAGCGCCATATTTAAATGGTTTAATCTCAATGTGTGGGTCTCTGTAGGTCGGTACACTGGCAAAGTACGATCCACAAGAACCAGTAACATGTCTGTTATCGTCGTGTATACATCGAAAAACGTGCGTACGCTACACTTCAGTATTCGTTATTGTTGGACTTCTTTTGAATGGTAATCGTCCCAATAGTCATGAAAATTTGTTATAAATATCACTTTCTCGTATGGCCCATCCAGTGTTGAATATAGAACATCAAAAAGAATATCACCACTCGTTTGGTGTATCGAGTACTTTTACGTGCAGACATTGCGGAGATCCTAGATATCAAGGTAGGACTAGCGCTACAAGATTTTGACAGGCGCCATGTTCGAATTTCAACAACACAATGGGGTGGATGTCATATATATTGTTCCAAATGATAAATCATTAAATTGGAACCTTAATAACATTTTCATTTCACCATATTGCCCATCCAGTGTTGTATATAGAGCATCAAAAAGAATATCACCACTCGTTTGGTGTATCGAGTACTTTTACGTGCAGGCATTGCGGAGGTCCTAGATATCAAAGTAGGACAAGCGCTACAAGGTTTTGACATGCGCCATCTTCAAATTTCAACAACACAATGGGGTAGATGTCATATATGTTGTTCCAAACGATAAAACATTAAATTGGAACCTTTATAGAATTTTCATTTCACCATATTGCTCATGTTGATAACATCTTTCAACATCAATATCCTTTATACACCTGAACATATATTCCATATTGATATCATTTCAGCCAAATGTTCTTCAAGATAATTACATACCCAATACATTCTCGGGTTCATATAGTATGACAAAAAATAATTCTATATGGTATTTTTCACAGATTTATATCACTACTACAGAGTGGCACCAAAATGGTACCTAACTCGAAGTAAGGATAATATTGATAAATAGTATTGATATGATGAGCTATAGGTACTGAAGTAAACTACTTAGATTATTAGGAATTCTTGGTTACATACAAGGCTATATCTTCATTTAGTCCTTTACGGATGCAATCCAAGTGAAAAATCCAGAAGCTCTCTCGTTTTTTGCGAGTAATCTCCACTAATTGACCCATCTTATTTTGAACCTTTTCCAGTATACACCACTTCAAATCAGATTCTTTGTGGTTAGTATCTAGGCAGTGTTGTACTAATGGGGCTGTAATTTTTTTAGTTCTTATGGCAGATTTGTGTTCGCTGGAGCGAGTCCGAAACTCACAGCCTGTCTCCCCTATATAAGCCAGGCCACACAGGCATAGGAGAACATAGAAGATATTACTGCTTCTGCAATTAGTAAGTGATTTAAGCTTCACAGTAGTAGTGTTATACTAGTAGTGTTATAGTAGAAAGAATCTGTTACCATAGCTACATCGCACGCATGGCATGAATCACATTTATGGTTTCCCAATATAATAGGGAGGCCAGTCATAGATGTTTGAATTTCCTGTAGCTTCGGTTTATTTCTAGCATGAACCAACAGATCCCTAAGGTTCCTATTCCTTCTGTATGCTATCAATGGTTTTGGGAATTGTGTTTTGTCATCCTCAACATCTAAAATTCTCCAATTTTTATTGATCACATTTTTGATCTTATAGTTTAATGATGAATGATTGATAACATAGGTAATTTTGCCATGGGGTTCACGTTTAGTCCCAATGAGTAGGGCGCCCCTGTCATACAATTTGGCTCTCTTAAAGGCCTGGCGTACTAGGCGATGTGGATAGCCTCGACTTGTAAGTCTCTCCTTCAGTGCATCGCCATGTATTTGATAGTCGGCCAAATTTGTGCAATTTCGTCTGATGCGGAGGAATTCCCCAAAGGGGATAGAATCTTTTTGGCAATGGGGGTGAAAACTTCCAAATTGTAATACTGTGTTCTTTGCAGTTGGTTTTCTTAACAGGCTTACCTGCAAGATTCCACTGCTTCCATCAACTGTAATATCAAGGAATTCCACTTTATTTGTATTATAATTTGAGGTGAACTTAAGGTTCTTATCACTTGCGTTCAACCACATAATGTAATCCTCTAACTGTATCACATCACCTCGCCAAACAAAGAAAATATCATCAATAAATCTCCTCCACAAAAAAACATTTTCAAAAAATGGGGCAGCCTCGTTAAAAACGTTCTTCAATTCCCATTCGCCCATATATGTGTTTGCCACACTTGGGCCACAGGAAGCCCCCATGTTCGTACCCTTTATCTGTTTAAATAGGGACCCATTATAATCAAAGAAATTATTGAGGAGGACGACTTCCAAACACTGAAGTATAAAACCATCAGGTATTTTCCTGTTCTCTGAATTTTTTGGTTAAAGGTGTGGTTCTTACCTTCTCTTGTTCCTCCTCTTCTGGGTTCACAATGTGATGTAAATGTGACAGCTCTTTATGTTGTGAACATTAGCATTGAAGGAATCACTCTTGGATGAAAGTCTCATATACAATAAGTTAGAGACATTGTGAACATTAGTTAGTTACTATAGTACATGTGTAACTCCTAGTTTTATGTGACATTTATGTGTACATTAACTCCAATAAAATCATGTATATTAAATTATTGTGATATGTAGCAAATTGTCCTTCAAGTTTATATTTTAGGATAAGTGCAATGAACGTTATTTGTAATTACAGATACCCTGTATCCACACAAAAAAGAAGAAACGTTTTTCTGTTGAGGTCCCGAGGAAGGTGGTACAAACCCACCGAAACGCCCGTTGACCTGGCGTGGATTCCCACAAAACACTCTGTGGTTCTCACTCAGACAAAGTCATTCTCTGCTGACAATATACAGTATATACAGAAAAATAGGTTGTTTGGATGAGAAGTGAATTGTATGCAAGTGTATGTATGAGTAGCATGTGAATGTGCTTAGTGTTGTGGTATCAGGGTTCTTTCTCTTTGTGTAGAAAAATGTTATAGGTATTGAAATGATGAATCATGTTTTTATGTCTGTTTAAACTGATCAAAAGAATACAATGAATTTAAAAGAAAAAAATCTAAAAGAAGTAGAAAAAAGTTTTTGATATATATACAAAAAAGAAATAAACTTTTGAAAATATAAATAAAGAAGGTGTTACTGTTATATCTTGAAGGACATAGTAAATGATTTGAAACCATGTTAAAACTTACAAAGTATATAAGCCACGAGGGAATTTACTTTTGTTATCTCCTTAAATCTAAGAATAACGAGGTTGAATTCCTGCACCTGCAGTAGGATGAGAACATACTGTCTTCGCGTACAAAAATGATTCATTTAATTATTTCTTGAGCAACCAAGGAGATTCGAAACCAATGACAACCTGCAGTTCTGAGCCTACAGTGCAGGCAAGTTACATTATATGGGTATAATGTCATCCTGCACATTATGCATACAGGAATTATAATTGTCTCTAATACATGTAAAATCCTGCTTGAATGTGTACACTACATTTCAATTCACATATAGCGTGAATAAATGCATCTTAATAAACATAAAACACTGCAAACGCTAAAAATATCTGTGAGTGCTTTTAAACCCTGAGTATAATGCACCCATAAAATTTAGAGTGCTGTAAGCGCTCTATCATTCTTATGGTGGGATCATTCAAGTTCTGTCAAGGCTTCCCATTTTTAACTAATTCCTGCTCTTGCCTATCTGCAATTTGATTGCTATATGAAGGTCTTTGCATTGTTTACTCCGTTGCTACCGTGGAATGTAAGTTGCTCTAGCAATGAAGCATAAAGAGCTAGCTGTCCCTCACAATGCTGGTGTTGGGTACCTGGGTCTATTTATCTTTCTACATTTCTGAGGAAGAAACCCATGTGTTATAGTCAGACTTTATTTACTTGTGTAACACAGGTATGCAGTACTTTTATTTATTTCATAGCACTTCATATAGTATTGTTAAAAGGGACAACATGTCCAATGGAATTGTGATGCAGACCTGTCAAACTATGTAAAGTAGAAGAGGAAAAAAAGAGATATGGAAACATTTGATTGGAAAGTTCACAAAGCAATAAAATAAGGTTACTGAGCCGCCATTTCTAGTGGTGGTAATTCTGGGGTGGGGAAATAACAAGGATTACAATATTTTGGGGAATAACATTTTGTGAATGCCAGACTTTCCTAGTTTCCTAGTAATTCATGCATGTTACATACAAGTCAGTGCTGCTTACATGTCAACACACAAGCACTACTAGGGGCTTATTTACAAGCCGCTTGCACCACCGGTACGTCACTTTGACCTATATTTAAAAAAAGGCACCAGCGGCGTAAGGGGCTTGTAAATAAGCCCCTAGTACTTGTAATGGACTTGGTTTCTAGAACTCTAACTAATTGTTTGAATAGCAATACTAATTAATGTGGGCTTGATTGCTATATTTTATTCAGTACCGCATTTCAATATCTGTTGGGTCAACAAATCAGAGAACTGTAAACTGTGTCGTCTCTGAAAGCTGCAGGATTATGTGTAGTGATTACAGGCACAAGGCATCCTACCTTGCACAGATCTGACTTGGAAGGGAGCAGCAATATATACATTTGGTTCCCTTTCGTACACTTCAGCAAAAAAGACATTGTTAGTGTTGTGAAGCAGAAACATAAATACTGTTAAGGAGTGCCCACTCTTCTCTCCATGGGGAAACGTTGGAGACAAAGATTAACAAGCACTGGCAATGCCAGTAGGTCTGGTTTATGAATGCACTGTCAAGCCAGACCTAGCAATCCATGCAGGTTAATGACTGCCCTCCTTCAATCTATGCTGCTGCTAGAGAAACGCACCACAAATGATCTAGTTATCTAAGACACTTTAAAAACATAATTGTGCATTTGTGTGCCCCTGAAAATCCAACTCCAGGCAGCTGGGAAAATAAACAAAATGATAATAGATGTGTGGAGGGCAAGCACTGTTTTGGAGGCACACAACGTCTGCCCAAGCGAAACATTAACAGAGTAAATAGTAATCCTGGGCCCGATTTCCCTGGTAATATCTCATTTTGCCCCAGCTCCATTGGAATATAATTGGAGCTCATTATAAGGCCCCTAGAGGAGGATGAAATTGCTACAAAAAGCCCCTAAAATATTTTTGTAAATGTGTGGCAGGCACACCTGTAGGTAAATTAGAATCTATTTGGAGCTCTGAGCAGCATTGCACCTTTCCTGCTTATGATGACGTCCTTGGATCTGGATTCCATGAAATAATAAATAGGCACTTATTAAGCCCGCAGCTACCCCAACGGGGTGTCCTAGCGCTATCGCAGACAGTGAGGAGGGCAGGAAGGACAGGCTGAACTAGTCCGGATGGCTAAATAACGAGGTTTTAAGTGCTTTACGAAACAGAGGTCCGCCTAAATGTGCCGTAAGTGCATGGGAAGTTTGTTCCAGCATTTAGTGGCACCCACCTTGAATGATTTTCCACCAGATCTGGCTTTTTTAAATCTGGGTATAGTCAGCTGGCATAGGGTGTTGGACCGTAGCGTTCTGAATAATAATAAATAGTATAATGAAAGGCCTGTAAACATGCTTATTTTAATTTGTTTTCGTCTTTTGATGTCTTTTAAGCTGTATTTTTTATTACTGTGGTTAGCATTTTCTGATGATGTTATTTTACAGTAGATATTTTTAAAAAGCTGAGGGCGAGTTTCATATTTCAATAAAACAAGGATTAAATACATGTATTAATGAATCATCCTCAGCATGAATGCTGTATTATTTGTGTTCCTTTGATCCTGAACTGAACTGGGAGGTAAAGTCAGCCAAGAATATACATCACTTTCATTCTGCACTGAGGATACGAGCTCGGCCTCCTCTAAGAGATGTTATTTTGGGAAATTAGGGAGGAAAGTTTAGGAAGCAAGCAGCACTTTAAATACATAGCAATCTTTAGTAGAACATCAATAGTATATGATAGAAGACTAAGGGCCAGATTCATCAAGCCGAAAACGGCTCGCAAAGGGCCAGATTCTGAGAATATGGCCCTTTGCGAGCGCTATTTTTGCATTTGGGATTCATCATCCCAAATGCAAAAATCGCATTTGTAGAAATCGCATATTTGCGAATAATTGCATTTAAGGAATCTCAATTAGAGATTTCTTAAATGCAATTCATGAACCATTTAAAAATTGCGAATTCGCAATCTGGGGCCGCTATTTACCGCGAAGTCTGACTTCGTGGTAAATAGCGAAAACTTAGAAAAATGCACTTTAGTGCATTTTTCTAAGTTGTATGTTACACACACACATGTCCTTTGGACATGTGTGTGCGCAACACCAGTGTACATGAGCATTTCAGGGGTGCTACAGGGTGTCCTTTGGACACCCTGGCACCCTTGAAATCGCTTCTTATTTGCGATTCGCTAATTGCTAATCGCAAATAAGGAATGACTCCCCATTCATTCCTATGGGCCTTGAGGCCCATAGGAATGAATGGGAAAGCCATTCCTTATTTGCGATTAGCAATTAGCGAATCGCAAATAAGGAGGTAGTAGAAATTGCTATAATTATTGCGATTTCTACATGAATCCCGTTTTGCGAGTCTTTAATAGCGATTCCTTAATAATCGCTATTAGGGACTCGCAAAACGGGACTTTGAGGAATCTGGGGGTTACTGTGATGCAAATGTCTAAATCTATTTGCTTCATTTTTCTGCTGGTGTCTCTCGGAATTTGCCTGAAACAGAGTTCATAGTATTGTTACAGTTTGAATACTCTGGCCCATATTTATCATTGTGTTGCCTCGCCCTTGCACCACGCAAAGGGGCACAAGGGTGGCGCGACACTAAAGTCAGCTTTATCAAGCCACGCAAGGTAGCTCTGCATGGCTTGATAAATCTGGAGTAATGCAAAGCTGTGCAAATTGCTCCCTTACGTTACTCTGCCCCAGCAAGGCATTCCATGGGTGAAGCATGGGTGTTTCCACATATCCAACCATGGAATTGAGCACATTCCCATTAGTGGTAGATCTGAGAATGCGTCAAAATGCTATGCCTCCCCAGGAGAGGCGGAATGAGGAGAAATATCTTTATTTCTCTTAGTATTATACTCTTTTTATGTGTGCTGCATTCTGCAGCACATATAAAATGAGGAGCACGCCTCACAAGATTGTTTTTGTGCAGGAAGGTGCCCATTTCTGCACAAAACAATCCTGCTTGCAATGGAGGCACCCTTGCACCCAGCAGCCAAAAGTTCATCAGCTCAAGGAAAGGACAGGAATGCGCCGTGTGATGTTAGATACAGGGCATTCCTGCCCTTTCACTCAACACAGCGGTAAAGTGGCTAGATGCATTGCGCTGTTTGAAAGAATGATAAATATGCCCCCAAGGCCCTAATTTCAAGTGATATGGAAAGGGGATATTATTGGTAGTAACTTGTAAATACCCACATCACAGATTTCAGTATATACCGGTTCCATTAAATACTTCCTATTCTGAGATTTCCTCTGGAAAGTGAGGAAGCAAATGTGGTGCTTTCTTCATCTAATTCTGCACGTGTCAGGAAGTTTTGACAGATTTAACCTGCCTGAATTCAGTGAAGGAAAATTGAGTGTGGTAATTACTTAAAATTACAAAATTCTGATCCCTTTGCAAACAGAGGTTTGTGCAGGAATCCGAATCTTTGGGCCCTTTTGAAATCTGCGGCTGAGAAGTGGACTTTTGAAATGTGAATTAGGCTACTGTGTTTATGGCAGAATCAATTGGTCATGCTTTTCTATTCTACCAGGAGTAATATTTACTCTGCTTTTTAAAAAAAAACATGTATTCATGGATAAAGATTTCTTTGGGAAAATGCATATTGCTAATTTAGGCAAACAACAGGAGATAATGGACGGAGCGCTGAAACTTTTCAGACACTCACCCCCAGTCACAGAGCTGGGTTGAATCCACCATCGTTCTTTAGCTCACTTTGCCATCCCAGTTCAGACCCAGCTTTATGCAAATCAGTCTTGAACCTATGCCTCATGTGAACAGTACAGCTCAAACTGCTAAGCCAAGTTCTCCCTTGACCAGAACCAAACATCCTGGGACCAGTTTTACGGTCACACCCCTCATCCGCCAGGCTAGCTTGAATCCAGTGGCAAAGTGATCAAGGGACCCACGTCTGGGCATACCCTGACAAAATGCATATTGCTAATTTAAATGATGAGTAGTGTGTGTTTTGCATATGGTTTTACAAACTGTTCATAGACGTCAATTTGTAGTAGCCAGAGGTGTTACCTACTGGCTTGCCTTTCAGCACAACTAGCACTGGCATTCGTATAATAGGGAATACAAATATTTTAAACACCTTGGTTACCTTTTTCAGTTTTCACCCCTTTCTCTACCATTAACTCATTAGGTGCAAAAGGAAGGCTGCTGAGGGGCAAAGTCCCAGATTGACTAAAAGGCAGGTAGAATAACCTTTTATGAAAATCTGCAGTGAACTGTAAATTATTGCGCAGCATCGCAATTATGAAGAGTTGTACACTAATGATGTTGTCAGCCACAAAACTGTATTTTCCATGCTGTGCTCTACAAAATCCAGTACTTATTTCAATGCAATGCAATGGCAGCCCCCAAAGGGTGAGCCATATAACACAATGGACATCACATATCATTTGCCCATTTTTGCTTCTGGTTTCAATTGGTTCTCACAACATTAGGAATGGGCTTTTTTCTGAAGAACACAATGACAAAGGCCCTGGTGTTCAATGAGGGCCATTGTTTGTTTTGCCTGTCCAGGTCTCCATTGGCCCTACATGGCATGTCAGGCACAGAAAGTATGCATCGAGGACTGCCCGATTGCTTCCACCAGAGCCACATACCACAGGTGCCCAGTGGCTTAACCGGTGCTCATTATGAGCCGGTGGATTCCGGTGCTCGGCACTGGCACTTAATTGTCAACATTGGCACATATGACAGCTGTGGTGGCCTTCCGAAGAGGGCCCTAGCACTTATTTAATTTACAAATGAAGTACATGGCTTAACCCACCATTAGGCGCATACCTGATCACCAACTACACCCCTTTAGCATGTGACTCTCATTATAGCAAAGTTGAGCAGTCCAAGAGCGCTGGCATGAGGATAGAGACCCAAAACTCAATAAACATTATGTCAACCAATGAACTACTGTCCAGTCAATACTTAAGGTAAGTTAACAAGAACATTTAATCCTGCTCACACTGAAAAATATACTGTGCGCTTGACAAAAAAATGGACTAATTACGGAGAACCAAATGGAAACAGCATCTGTAGTGTTTTGGAGACAGTCTCTTGAGGCAATGGCATTGGTCTTGACCCAATGGGAGAAAAGAACAGTAGGACTTACTGGAGTACATCCTGTGTAATTGCTTTTTCCCTTTGTTACAGTCCCTCACATTTAAGGACAACGTTCTCACTCTTAACAGATGCAATGCAACAGTGCCTCTTTGTCTGGTGTGGAATAATTTGTGAGGTCTTCCTCTGAGGGTGGCTTCTTAACTCGATGCTGTCAGCTAGAGTGATATATCTGTCAGTGTGTGCTTTGGGGCTCATCGTGTTCAGGCAGTGTGGCCCAATTCAAATCCAGCCTATGGGATCTCTCTATGCAATTATCTCTGGCATCCACAGCCTCAGGTATGTGATGGTACCAGTCAGTCGGATGGGTGCTGGTGTCACAGAGCTTGCTGGACACAGATTTTGCCACTTGGGCCCCTCCCAAGCAAGCAGGTGAACACACAGGTGACAACAGGGACAAAGCTGACCTACACTCTTCTATGCCCGTAAAGTTTTTCTTGAAAGTTTGATCAGATCCAATGGGCGAGTTCCTATAAGTGATTTACCACTTTTTGGTGTGAGGTTACAAATGAGAATAACTCTCCTGGTGGAGTCCCGGATAACTTCAGCACAGGAGTTGAGTCGGCCTCTACAGGGAAGACGCATCCGGTTTGCTGGACCTTCTTGCATCTTCTCCATTGAGATTGCTCTCCTTGTCACAGTAGTGGTATTGCTATGTTGTGCCAACCCCGTCAAAGTCTTGGCTTCTTCTGAGCATACTCTTCTTCATACACATGCACCTCCAATATCCCCTCCTGCAGAACCAGTCAGCTTCCTCCTTTGAAGTCAGCTGCAGTCAGCCCCTCTTGGCTAGTTAATTGACTCTTCTTCAGGTTACTGATTTCAACCCCTGCAAGGGAGTTGGCAGCCAGCTGCCAGCCCTGGAGCTCAAATGAAAGTCCAATTCAAAGCTGGCGTGGGACCCCAAGCTTATGGCCAGGAAATCTAAACACAGTGACTGGAAGTTTCTGACCCATCTTAATAATCAAGTTGCACCCAGTCCCTGTGTATTCCAGAAGTTCAGTTCTTTAACTGATTCTGAGCAGTTCTGAACTTTTGTGAATTTCACACAGCCATGTATTGTCTTTGTGACAAGAGAGGCATCTTCCCTACGTTCACTACCTGTTAACCTATGGCATTAGCATCTCGAAGTGAAAATGGGCAGGAAGGGGCTGGGAGAACTCCCTAGCTTCAAAGTTGACCTCTGTCTCCTTTCTTAATTTCATTATCACAGTCTGAACCCCCACGGAAATCCCTGAAATGTTCTGAGGGAGTGAGAGAAACTGCAGTATAATTCTGCTACGTGGACTCTCCCTACAAGCTCTCACCTTAGGTATCCCCTGGATAGGTCTGATGCTAAATGGAATCTGTGGTGGCTGTAGCCATATTCACTCTTTGCTCTCCACACTCATCTTTCACCTATGAGCAATGTGCTCACACATAACACATACACACCCGTAGTGCACTGACACACAACATCCATAACCTCATGAATGGGCAAGGAACCTGGTCTTAAGGGGCTGTAAAAACTATTTAGAAATACAGGAAAGGCTGATAAGCTGCTCACCAGGCAGACAATAGGGTAAAAGGCATTTCTTATATATAATCACTACACTGCTACCATGGTCAGTTTACAAGGGAAGCAACCTTTCCAACGAGGTAAATACATCGCATGCCTTTGCCTCGCATTTTTTAGCACATATATTTTTACAGCGAATATGCATTTACAACACGTGCCAATACCAAGCATTTAAAGTAAGTGTCTTCCCCGACAAATACATTGTTTTGAAATCTAAAAACAAAGCATGGTATTGGCATTTGATGCAAATGCATATTCGCGGTAAAAACATGCGTGCTAAAAAATTCGAGGAAAAAGGCATGCAATGTATTTACCAGCGTTGTACCGTCGTACAAACAATCGTTTACAACAGCCTATAGAGATGACAGTAATCACTCTTCTAAGAAAGAGAGGTGCACTTGGTGTGTGTTCAGATCCCTAATGTTGGTTTTACGTCAGATTATGGAAAGTTCGTAGCACCTATGCGTGATCATCATGTGCACCAAGGTGGATGCCAAAAACACTACAGCTTGTTATTGGGACTTCGAGCAAGGACACACACACTCCAAAGCCTTGTAGGAGGACATTCTCTGTTCAATCTGCCTTTAACTTTGCAATACAACCTATATACTAGTAGAATGCGTCACAAAACTTCCAGTTTCAGATGGTCGCAGAATGAACATCATAGTGAATACTAATTAGGCAGGACATTATATTTTACTTCCTATGTTTGGGTACATATATATATATATACCACCAAACCTTCCTCTAAACAGATGAAGCAGGAGCCCGGAGGGGAACATGTCAAACGGGTTTATTGAGCTGCAAACAGATCCAGTGGCGGCGAATGCATTTCGGCATTTCCGCCTTCTTCAGCGCCCAACACCGGATACAGTCATCAATGTAAGTTCTTTCCTGTTTGTTGAAATAACTGGCATCGGTCCGCTCCTCCCCTTAGCAATTTGGCTCACCTGTTGTAAGTCCTCGCAATATTCAGCACTACAACTCCCAAGATGCTTTATGTTGAAACACCTCGGGTCGGTGGAAGTATGGGGAGTGTAAATGGCAAAATTTTGCTGCGGAGCTCGATGTTAGCAGGACATGATGACCACCTTTACTGTCCTCTGCTCAAACTGCCCGTTATCGAGTCCCCTCCAAACTGCAACAGCCACTGCCCACGTATATGCATTCCCAAAGAGGAAACTTCAGTTTAGTTTTTTGGAGAAGCCATCAAAGACATTCGGGAAGGGGGAGCAGGCAGTAGGAGTCTGGAACACACTGCCTGCTACCCTCGAGGCCACCTGACACGTTTTCGAAAGAAGGACAAGGCGATCCAATTTGGACAACTGTTACCAACCCCTTTGAGGAGAAAATGACAGTTGAATGGTTTGCAAAAATCACTGCAGTTGCAAACCATTAATACATATCACTGCAAATAGGGAGAGGGCACCTATTTCATGTCCCCTCCAAGTTGGGATTCCAAATGAGTTGTTAAGCTTATTTTGCATTTCAGAAAGGCTTCAAAGAATCACAAAATTGGGTCAACACCAGCGATTTTGTGAATTGCAGGGTTTTCGACTGCAAGCTGGTTATGCACCCCTGTGAGTTTGGCAGGGCAGGAGAACTGCTGATATAAGGAACTTTTTCCTTTCCGCTAAAAACGACCCAAAGAATTGAAACCAGAAACATGTACAGTGTCGGTGTGATCCAAAACAGATGCGTTGCTCGTATGCTGGTGAAAAGAGATAAATATAGAGTTCAACCCTAGCTAATTAATCTCATAGGATCATTAATGCAAAATGTGGGGCGCACTCCAACGAATGCAGCTTTTCCAAAGCTTGAACAGGCTCTCCTTCAAACAGCTATAAGAATGCGTGTGCTTAAGGGGAAGCAGGCCTTACTGTTAAGAAGGACTTCATTAATTACAGATGTGCAATTATGGATGACTCAACTGCATGTGGGAAAGGTAAACAAGAGAGGCTGATTGCTGGCTTGCTGCGGACATTGAAACCATGCCTGGACAAGATGCATTCGGCATACGAGAGGTTGTTGAAACTTAAACCCAATAACTTCCTGTAAAACGAGCAGGGAACCCTGGAGGGGATCGAGCAGAGATTTGCAAAGGAGCCAGTGACCTTTAACCTCAAGATCACAACACGAAGTCTGACCCTGGCCATCAGTGAGCCATGACCCTGGCCATCTGGTAACAGTTGGGTTGTGACTTGTGGAAAACGTTGTAAACTCCAAATTCACTAACACAGATGTGGACGCATTGAAAACACAACGTAGTGTAGAGAACTAGATGCATTCAATATTCTCGGATCCCTTTTGCTCAAGGCCTCCCTCTATCACCTGTGTCCAGCCTTCCACACGTCCACTGCCATGGCTCTTGGGGATATACAGAGCTCCTCACAGGGACACGCTCCATCAGTCTGAGGCTGATGTAGGCAAAGAGACACATTGACAGATGCAGAAAGACCGGTAGGCCTGAGCCAGGGATAAATCACTAGAATAAGGCATAGTCTGGCACATGAGGTATATATGAAACAGATCTCTGAGCAAGCACACATATATAAACATGAATGAGAGTCATCCAGTCATCCTTCGAGCCTCAAAGTATTTTCTTTAATAAGATATTGGTTCTTCTGCCAGCCAGAATGTGTTTCGTCAGGGGGAGGTCACCCTAAGACTTCCTTAGGGCTGTTATCTGCAAATTTATCTCTTAATGGCGAAAAGGTTCCCCACTTTTTTTTTTAAATGTCTTATTTTGGGCATTTATATATATAGTTAGAATTATACTCATTATTACAGAGCCATGATAAGAAGTATATGGTGCACAGTAGACATATTTTTAAAGCATCTTTTTACAATAATAATCTATGCAGGTTATTCACCCCTCCCACCCAATCAGTCTCCCGCTCTCCACAGATGTTGACTGAGGGTGATCCCTTTCCCAGTGCGATGCACCTGTCAATGAACCCCTTAGGGTGGTATGTTCTCCAATAGGAAGTATTCATTTCGGGTAATAGTATCCTTTATAGTTGTATATACTGCCAAACAAAGAGCACATTTTGTCACCAATCTGAATAAACGGTCATAATGCCGAAGAAAATCAGTGCCAAATATAAGAAGAAAAAAAATAAATCACAAAAGATTCAACTCCGTGCCTCAGCCCAAGTAACATACAACTTCGCCTTTATGGGCGTCAAATAGTCTGTCAAATTCCAGTAGGAGTGTATTTTCTTCAAATAGAAACTTGTCACCCGTGTACGGGCCGGTCTCTTCGTGTCTCCCTTCCTGACCAGTGCGTTCGCTACCCCATGTGCTCAGAGATCTGTTTCATTGATTCACATTTATTTGGGGATGCAGGGATAACATCCCTTCTCTGTAAAGCACCACACTCATTTTATCAGACACTAGCTTACCTGTCGCGCGTTGCTGCGATCTCCGAAGAAAGGAAATTCAAGGAAACTTGTTATGATAACATTCAATTTACATTGTGTCATTTTTATTGAAACTTATTTATTTTAATATGGAAAACATTTTAAAGTGTCGTTTTAATTCTATTTATTTATTCGAGTGCTTGTGGATACACAATTTTTTGTTTTTCCGTCTGGTCTGTACATCAGTATTCGAAAGATTATGAGGGCCCTGGGGGACCGATATTTCCCAAAAAATTATGCCAGAAACCTTTGCGAGAGTGTACTTAACAACTTCCCAAAGTTTCCTGGCGATCGGATGAATGCTGTTTTAATTCTATTTATTTATTCGAGTGCTTGTGGATACACAATTTTTTGTTTTTCCGTCTTGTGCGTACATCAGTATTTGAAAGATTATGAGGGCCCTGGGGGGCCGATATTTAAAACAATTTTATGCCAGAAATCTTTGCGGGAGTGTACTCAACAACTTCCCAAAGTTTCCTGGCATTCGGATGAATATAACTTTTTTAATTCTATGTATTTATTCGAGTGCTTGTGGATACACATTTTTTTGTTTTTCCGTCTTGTGCGTACATCAGTATTCGAAAGATTATGAGGGCGCTGGTGTGCCCATATTTAAACACATTTCATGCCAGAAACCTTCGCGGGATTGTACTCAACAACTTCCCAAAGTTTCATGGCGATCGGATGAATGGAGTTTTAATTCTATTTATTTATTCGAGTGCTTGTGGATACATGATTTGTTGTTTTTCCGTCTGGTGCGTACACCAGTATTCGAAAGATTATGAGGGCCCTGGGGGGGCGAATATTTAAAAAAAATTATGCTAGAAACCTTTGCGGGATTGTACTCAACAACTCCCCAGTTTCATGGTGATCGGATGAATGGTGTAGTAATGCATAAAGGACAAACAGACAGACATACGTTCGTTTTTATATATATAAATTAACAACTGTATACTATGGATTGTGCACCTATTCCCTTATTCTCCCCCCAAAGTGCAACACATGAGGGATACGTCCAGGGCTCGAGGTCGGGGGTACACGCGGGTGGACGGCGTCCCCCACTCTTTCCACAGGGTGGACAACGTCCCCCCTGCTAAGAAGCTGGGCCCCACAGAAAGAAGCTGAACGTGTCCCGGTGTCATTTTCCGACACTGGAACACGTTCAGCATTTGACGTCATTAGGTAATTTGCATATTGTCAGTCCCCCCACTTCTTTTTATAGGACTTGAGCCCTGGATTGGTCTGCTGTCTGTAAAATGTGAGAGGTAACTATGCTCTATGTGGAATGAGAGTGGTACTTCTGCATTCTGCATCAAGTATATAATTGATCTGTGCAATAAATTATGGACAGGACAGAGCATAGTTCTGCTGTCTGTAAAGTGAGAAATATTCTGCTGTCTGCGGAAAATGGGGGAAAATTACGCTGTCTGTAGCAAGTGAGGAATAGCTCTGTCATCTGTAAGAATCAAGGGATCAGTCAACTATGTAGGAGATAGCTCTGCTGCCTGTCAGAAGTGAAGGATAGTTCTGCTGTTTGTGGCAAGTGAGGACTAGCCCGGCTTTCATTAACAAGTCGGGTTAGCTTAGCCACGTTGAAAAAAGTCAATTGTGGAAAAACCCGGATTTCGGCAGGGTGTATGGTACTGCCATGGCTACTGGGTTTTAGAGCATCAGAGGGCCATTCAAAGCAAGGATGTAGGCTACCCTGTAGCAAGACCTTCTCAGTCGCACCACAACAGTAATAGGAAACTAGTGAAATATTTTTGCATTGACCACGTGGCCCATGACCTGAGGGGTGGAGATAGAGAAAAACGCTCGCGGAGACTGGAATCATGCTATATCTTAGATATGGCAACGAAAGTACTGTTAGGACTGAGCATTGGGGAGGATCTTGGGGTACACTTGTAAATATGTATAGAACTTGAAGGACCACAGGCAGAATAGGTGTTGTTAGGAGAAAGAGTGACAAAGATTATATTTGCCGTGCAGGTGCAATCATCAGAAAAATAATATAGAATTAGGAAACCACCAGGCGCGCAGAGTAGGCACACTGGCTCAGGGCCCATACAGGGCACAATTATGGGATAATGTGACAGTGCTGGCCCATACAGGGCATAAACGTGTGTTTTGCTAAATGTCTTGGTAAAATGTCAAAATGTCTAATTGTTGAGCGCTAGAATAAGCGAGCCGATATATACAATTTAAGTACCTCAAGAGATTGTGTGCAAGCGTTTCATGTCTAATGTTTTAAGTTTCAAAGTTGAATTCATGGCGTTTTAAATATCATTGAGTTTAATGCCACCTCGCATTGGAGATCTCCATGGTTACAGGACGCAATGTGAGCCGGACGGCCTGGTGTGGTAATGACACACCTTGCCTGAACTTCAATTAGCCATTTGTGATGACGTGTATATATGATGAGGTTTATACGCGGCGGCCCCAAACACTGAGGAAGGCATACCGCTGAAACGTGTTTGTTGGTTTGTAAATTTGTGCCATTAAAATCTGGACGAGGATTTACCCCCTGCGAGTGCTGGTAATTATTTGAGGGAGCGTGGAGATTGGCATGAGTCTCTCCTTACGCACCGAGCACCCGCTAGTGAGTGCGAGAGCGCTTTTGGCAGAGAGTGGAGCATCAAGATATTTTTATATTATATTTATATTGGAGGACAATTAATGAGCACTACGGAGACCAAGAAGCTCTGCGAGGAGCTTACGCCCACATGGGCGGGACTCATGCTTTGAAATAAATAGTGCACACACTGCCTTGCGCTGTTTGACCAGCATGCCTGTGATGAAGTGCTTGAATGCACGAAACGCGTCGGCGAACTGCACAAACTTAATGCAATGTGTCATGCCTGCTGTGCTGCAAATCTTCCTGCAATAAACGGATAGAAACCTACCTTTTTTGTGGCTTTTCCGAGGGGGCAACTCTCTTGTGTGTTTATGGATTACGGCTGGCCCGGCCGTGGAAAAGCCCTGCTGCATGAAAGCGGTTTGAGGGTGTCTTCACTTGATGAGCACCGTGTTTGGAAAGGAGGTTGTTTTGGGAAGTTACTACAAGCGGCGCTGCATGAGTGTGAGACTTTGCATACCCACATGGGTTTTAATCATGGTTTAATTTGGCAACGCAATGAGCTACTCACTGGAGGACAATTAATGAGCACTACGGAGACCAAGAAGCTCTGCGAGGAGCTTACGCCCACATGGGCGGGACTCATGCTTTGAAATAAATAGTGCACACACTGCCTTGCGCTGTTTGACCAGCATGCCTGTGATGAAGTGCTTGAATGCACGAAACGCGTCGGCGAACTGCACAAACTTAATGCAATGTGTCATGCCTGCTGTGCTGCAAATCTTCCTGCAATAAACGGATAGAAACCTACCTTTTTTGTGGCTTTTCCGAGGGGGCAACTCTCTTGTGTGTTTATGGATTACGGCTGGCCCGGCCGTGGAAAAGCCCTGCTGCATGAAAGCGGTTTGAGGGTGTCTTCACTTGATGAGCACCGTGTTTGGAAAGGAGGTTGTTTTGGGAAGTTACTACAAGCGGCGCTGCATGAGTGTGAGACTTTGTATACCCACATGGGTTTTAATCATGGTTTAATTTGGCAACGCAATGAGCTACTCACTGGAGGACAATTAATGAGCACTACGGAGACCAAGAAGCTCTGCGAGGAGCTTACGCCCACATGGGCGGGACTCATGCTTTGAAATAAATAGTGCACACACTGCCTTGCGCTGTTTGACCAGCATGCCTGTGATGAAGTGCTTGAATGCACGAAACGCGTCGGCGAACTGCACAAACTTAATGCAATGTGTCATGCCTGCTGTGCTGCAAATCTTCCTGCAATAAACGGATAGAAACCTACCTTTTTTGTGGCTTTTCCGAGGGGGCAACTCTCTTGGGTGTTTATATATATATATATATATATATATGTATATATATATATATTACCTACTGGCGATAGCCAGTAGGTATATACAGTTAGGATTGTTTTGCATAGGGAAATCGCAACATTCTATTGGGAATAACTTTGGCGCCGGTTGAGGAATCTCCCTGAAATTTTCCTTAACTTTGCCTCGCAGCGCTCCGCTCCTTCCCTGAAAGTTTGGGGGACCGAGATAAAAGGGGGGTCCCAAAACGTGTTTTCCCCATGTTAATTTCCATAGGGCGGTTGGACTCACTTTTAGCCCGAACGGCTGAAAGGTTTTCCACCAAACTTGGCAAAATTGTAGGGACTGGTAGCCCAATGTGCCTTTGCTATGTCTCAAGATATGTGCTCCAGTGGTTTTTACGAAAATTAACTTTGAAAAAATATATATTGGGCTGCATTGGGCTATATATATGTTAGAGCCCAAATGTAGCCCAATGTAGCCCAAAGATGGCCACCAGAGACAAAAAAAAACAAATGTAGCCCAAATATCAGCCAGATGTAGCCCAACTATAGCCCAATGACAGAATGTCCCAGAGTGTTCTAAAGAACAACTAGAGCGCTAACAGTCTTACTTATGACAAAAGTATGGCACACCTGAAGTCATCTTGATTGGAATAAAGTGTTAACACTTAAAACATTTAATTTGCAAAGGAACAAAATGAGGGGGTTCATTTTGCCATAGAAATTATGATTAGTGCTGAAGAAAGAAAAATTAGGGCACATTTTGAGTGACTTCTCAAATCCTCTTATATTTCATTAAAAAAATTCTGATATGCAGTCTCCCAAGATGGCCACCAGAGACAAAAGAGCCCAAATTTAGCCCAAATATCAGCCAGATGTAGCCCAACTATAGCCCAATGACAGAATGTCCCAGAGTGTTCTAAAGAACAACTAGAACACTAACAGTCTTACTTATGACAAAAGAATGGCACACCTGAAGTCATCTTGATTGGAATAAAGTGGTAACACTTAATACATTTAACCCCTTCCACACTCATGACGAGCTGGGCTCGTCATGAAGTAGCCTCCTCGCACGCTCATGACGAGCCCAGCTCGTCATGAATAATGGGATTTACAAATTCTCAGCACAGGAGGGGAATATGCTGAGCAGCGAAGTGGTTAATTTGAAAAGGAACAAAATGAGGGGTTTCATTTTGCCATAGAAATGTTATATATATATATATTCACTGAAAAAACCATAGGTTATAGACCATATATAGTTAGGAATTAGCATTTAAAAAACCTTATTTTACTCACACAAAACCATTGAAATTCCATATATAGTTAGTTGCACTAACTATATATCGCGCACCCGCAATCCACTGCTGATCATGTCACATATTACATCATTCATGACATGGTCAGTGACATCACTGATGACATCACTGATGACATCTCAAATGACATCACTGATGACATCACTGATGACATCTCAAATGACATCACTGATGACATCACTGATGACATCTCAAATGACATCACTGATGACTACATCCAGTGACTGTATAATTCTGTAAAGTTAAAATATGTCTTACATATTGAAGAATGAGTGGATGTATAAGTGTCTTGATGAAGGATTTAGTAGGGGCATGGCTGACTGTATGAGTGACTGATTACATGTGTCTCACTGAGTGCATGGGTTAGTGACTAAACTGTCTTAATTTGTGCATCATTATGTCTGTTGTTCTGTAAACTGCTGCATGTGTTGATCATTAGCTATATGATTAACTGTATGGGTTATTGATTGGTTGCCCAAGCATTTGTATGGGAGACTGAGTGTGTGTCTGGGTGGCTGGGAGGTGTATGACTCTCTGCATAGATGTGTGAGCAGTTGATTGACTAGATGTATGGGTTCAAAAGTGCATGTGGAAACAGCTGTATGGGCGGTTGACTGTGTGCATGAGTGTATTGGTGAGTGAATGGATATCTCAGTGCTACATGTCAAAGTAAGTACATATGTAAAACACAGTACATGTGAGAGTTGACATATATAAATAACTGTGCATAAGAGCCAGTGAATGTGTGAGTGGCTGTATGGATCATTGTGAACTTGTATCCAGGATTGTATAAGTGAGTAAATATGTTTTAGTATATGTTGGAATAAGTAAGGTGTGTATAACTGTATAGTTGAGGAAATGGAGGTGTGATTGATTCTTTGCATGACTGACTAAGTGTCTGAGTAACTCCATGGATGAGTGACAGTCTATGAGTGTCTGTTTACACTGAGTGTATCTAAGGTTATATTAGAGTCTGAAGAGGTTCATCGTATTATCACATGAATGATGTCATCAGTGATGTGATCAGTAATGTCAAATGAGATGTCATCAGTGATGTCATTTGAGATGTCATCAGTGATGTCATCAGTGATGTCATTTGAGATGTCATCAGTGATGTCATCAGTGATGTCATTTGAGATGTCATCAGTGATGTCACTGACCATGTCATGAATGATGTAATATGTGACATGATCAGCAGTGGATTGCGGGTGCGCGATATATAGTTAGTGCAACTAACTATATATGGAATTTCAATGGTTTTGTGTGAGTAAAATAAGGTTTTTTAAATGCTAATTCCTAACTATATATGGTCTATAACCTATGGTTTTTTCAGTGAATTTTCAAGGTTTTGTAAATGCTAATTCCTAACTATATATGGTCTATAACCTATGGTTTTTTCAGTGAATTTCAATGGTTTTTTAATAGCAAATATCATAAGCTGTCGAATGTCAAGTACGTGGTAAGTGAAAACATTTTCGTGTTTATGCACACTGATCTGCTTTGAATGGTGCCCCCCCCCCTCATTTCTATTAGGAGTACTCTCTCTTTGCAGATAGTGAAAGGTAGTTAACGCAGGCCTTTGCCCCCGTTGTAATCCGTCGTGCCTGCTTCTCTCTCCATTTGATTGATTGTTATCCAAGTATTTACTGTTTTAGAATTAGTTCTCTTTGGTTCATTCTCTATTTACAAACAAACACAGAGTCGCAATACTCTGTTTAGTCTTTGCAGATAACGAAAAATCGTGTAAAAAAAAAGAAAAGGAATCGAGCAAAATCAGTAGGCCACTAATGGGATCTCTTTTTGACCTCGCTAAAATAGAAACATTAGGAACAACCCCTCATGACAAATACAAAACTAGTGAGATGAACTGAACTCCACACAATGATGGCTGCAAAACAGCTCGGCTCCGCCACCCACCCCGCCCAAAATAACGATAAAGAGCGGCTGCCATGATTGGTTGCGGAATGGCCACGACGGAGCTACGAAATGGTGCTGCTCTCATGCTAACCCCAGCTTCAGTCTGAAACATCCAGAAACACTGTAGACTACCAATTCGATCAGTTCCGGTAGCGCCCCAATGTAACCCGGTAGAGAAGAACTAGCCCTCCCCTCTTTGACTGATGGTTCTTGTTGCCTGTCCCTTCTGTTGTCATTTAACAGAACTATTTAGCCTGCTGAAAGGGGTTGTGTTCCGACCGCTGGTTGGTGGAGACATTTTGACTATATTCTGGACCTGCGTTGTCGCGTAATGCGTCATATGACGCGCCGCGTTAGCGCATCCGGAAGTCATCCGGGGCGCGCAGCGCGTAACGTAAGCATAACAAGTCATGTGACTTGTTAATAAAACTTTTCATTGGTTCATTTTACTTTTCTTATTGTAATGATGAAAGGCTTGGTCATATGACCTAAAAATTACGCTTTTCATTACTTCCGAACATTATTTTTTCTTAAATATATGTTATAATGTTCCAGGCTAATGTACTTTCCCGGAAATTTTACAACTGTCCTGCAAGTAAAATATATTCTTTTTTCGAGAAAAAGAGCGTTTCTTCGTCCCATGACGGAGCCGTTGAGCAAAAGAGGGTCGACCTGCTGTCTTAGTCGCCGATACGCCTGAATATGAGATTCTTTTCGATCACTTTATGTTGCAGGAATAGAAAACACAACAGCCCTTGACCATTTATCTTTACTGCGTTCCTTCGTATTATACCTTTTACCCTTCATGTAATTGGTCTGCTTTATTTCACTTGCCTTTTAATGATTCTAAAACAGTGACTATTATTAAAAACTTTACCAATGTATATACTACTACCATGTTTTCTTTTAAAAACCTTTATTGTGAAAATGTCATTATACAAATACGAGCCTATAACCACGTGGGCCTGCCACGGAGCAAACTGTAATCGTATATGATGAATAGACATTTACACTGTAGAGGAACGTAACGGGCGGGCCATTAGGTTGCAAGAACTAAGGTGTCTAACAGTTACGGAATCGGTGGACGTACATTTTATAATTAAAATACGACAGGGCCAGTTACAATAAAATTATCTAGATATACATTTGCGGGCAAGTACCATGGGTGACGTTAATTCGAACTTTCGACAGTACAGTAATCAATAACACATCAGAACTTAATATCAATAGGGATGTCGAAATATTCAATCAATTCTCGTCCCCGCCCGCCATGTGCTTCAAAACTGCATACGTATCTCGTGATTTCAAGGTTCTGCAACCAGTACACAACAAGGAGTTACGAGTCCCATTTATTCCGGCGCCATTTTGGGCGAGGACGGGCAGGTCCAGGATATAGTCAAAATGTCTCTACCAACCATCGACTATGATGATGTTCATATGCTGTATTTATTAGAGTAACACTCATCTGTCCACATGAAATTAATTTGCCACAATCTAAACATGTCATTTTAATCTTTCCAAAGTTCTTCTAAATATTTGGGACCGTTTCCCTTGCCTCTGAAGCTCTCAGTGCCACTTCTTTGATGAATGTACTAGCAGGTCAGGGGTTCTCCTCCAAATCTCTCTTTTATGCAGCACTATAATTAATTGGTGTCACCTCTCCATATGACGATGCATGGTATAGTTACCACAACTATATTTTTTTTCGGTTCCTCTGGAGAGTTCATCGTGGCAGATGAAGCGTGTAACGTACCGGGCATTTACCTTTTTTTGCATGTACAGGAAAGGAAAAAAAAATCGAGCGTCCGAGTTCTAAGGTGTCCCAGGGCCATTTTAGTGGACCAGGCCCAAATCCAAAGAACAGGCCGCCATTTTGAGAGTCCTCTTGCAGCCGCCTGTCGCTGTAGCATCAAGAGCAGCCGAAACTCAGCTGAATGGCAACTGAAACGGTAAAGGGGCGCCCCACTACAGCAGACGAGCCTCCACCTAGGAAGGCCCATTCACGCCGACTCCCCCCCCCCCTTCGGGCACCCCACGCCGTTATTCGGAGCAGTATTGTAGGATGGCCACACCAGTGCGGCAACTTGCTAGACATCACCTCGGTGGTAACCGAATCTCAACGCCTTGTGGTGTCTTCTATTCAGAAAACATTGTTATGCTGCCTTCGACCTATTCGCCGCAAGTGCGCACACAACTCAACTGCATAGCTTGCTAGACACCACCTCGGTGCCATCCGGATCTTGGAATGTCAGCGCCTTTTGGTGTCTTCTCTTCAGAAAATATTGTTGCGCTGCCTTTGGCCCCATTCGCACATCAGTCCGCTACTGACGCCATCTCACAGGCTAATGGGGCGCCCCACGCCGACTTTCAGCATTGTAGGATGACCACACCAGTACAGCAACTTGCTAGACATCACCTCGGTGCCATCCGGATCTCGGCGCCCCACTGCAGATGAAGTGCCTCTCAACTATGAAACCACCACGGTGACATCCGGATCTTGGCGCATTGTGCTGCCTTCGGCCTATTCGCACATCGGTCCGCTACTGACGCCATCTCACAGGCTAATGGGGCGACCCACGCCGAGTTTCAGCATTGTAGGATGACCACACCAGTACAGCAACTTGCTAGACATCACCTCGGTGCCATCCGAAACTTGGCATCTCAACGCCTAGTGGTATCTTCCATACAGAAAATATTGTTACGCTGCCTTTGGCCCCATTCGCACATCAGTCCGCAACTTAGACATCACCTCGGTGCCATCCGGATCTTGGCATCTCAGCGCCTTGTGGTGTCAGTCAGAAAATATTGTTGCGCTGCCTTTGGCCCCATTCGCACTCAGTCCACTACTGACACCATCTCACAGGCCAACAGGGCGCCCCACGCCGACTTTTACCATTGTACGATGGCCACACCAGTGCCACAACTTGCTAGACACCACCTCGGTGCCATCCGGATCTTGGCATCTCAGCGCCTTGTGGTGTCTTCAAATCAGAAAATATTGTTGCGCTGCCTTTGGCCCCATTCGCACATCGGTCCGCTACTGACGCCATCTCACAGGCCAACGGGGCGCCCCACGCCGACTTTCAACATTGTAGGATGGCCACAGAAGTGCGACAACTTACTAGACACCACCTCGGTGCCATCCGGATCTTGGCACGTTGTGCTGCCTTCGGCCTATTCGCACATCGGTCCGCTACTGACGCAAACTCACAGGCCAACGGGGCGCCCCACGCCGACTTTCAGCATTGTAGGATGGCCACACCAGTGCACCTTACTAGACACCACCTCGGTGCCATCCGGATCTTGACGCGTAGTGAAGCTGCAGCAGCTGCAAATAAGCTTCAGACAGTGTTACAACCGCTGCTCAGAACTCTCAACTATGACACCACCTCGGTGCCATCCGGATCTTGGCATCTCAGCGCCTTGTGGTGTCAGTCAGAAACTATTGTTGCGCTGCCTTTGGCCCCATTCGCACATCGGTCCGCTACTGACGCAAACTCACAGGCCAACGGGGCGCCCCACGCCGACTTTCAGCATTGTAGGATGGCCACACCAGTGCGGCAACTTGCTACACACCACCTCGGTGCCATCCGGATCTTGGCATCTCAGCGCCTAGTGGTGTCTTCTATTCCGAAAATATTGTTGCGCTGCCTTCGGCCCCATTCACACATCGGTCCGCTACTGACGCCATCTCACAGGCCAACGGGGCGCCCCACGCCGACTTTCAGCATTGTAGGATGGCCACACCAGTGCGGCAACTTACTAGACACCACCTCGGTGCCATCCGGATCTTGGCGCGTTGTGCTGCCTTCGGCCTATTCGCACATCGGTCCGCTACTGACGCAAACTCACAGGCCAACGGGGCGCCCCACGCCGACTTTCAGCATTGTTGGATGGCCACACCAGTGCGGCAACTTACTAGACACCACCTCGGTGCCATCCGGATCTTGGCGCGTTGTGCTGCCTTCGGCCTATTCGCACATCGGTCCGCTACTGACGCAAACTCACAGGCCAACGGGGCGCCCCACGCCGACTTTCAGCATTGTAGGATGGCCACACCAGTGCTGCAACTTGCTGGACACCACCTCGGTGCCATCCGGATCTTGGTGCGTTGTATTGCCTTCGGCCTATTCGCACATCGGTCCGCTACTGACGCCGCCTCACGTGCCAACGTATTTTCTCCGCATTTTATACCCTATGCCGCATAACAGGTCATGTGACTTGTTTATAAAACTTTTCATTGGTTCATTTTACTTTTGGTTTCCTAATGATGGAAGGCTTGATCATATGACCTAAAAACAACACTTTTCATTGGATGAAAACTTTTTTTTTTTCCCAAACGATGAAAGCCCCACCTTGTTTCTGGATGTTTCAGACTGAAGCTGGCGTCAGCATGAGAGCACCACCATCTCGTAGCTCCGTCGTGGTCATTCCGCGAGCAATCATGGCAGCCGCTCCCCACCAGAAGCCTGCAGGAGTCGGGGCTCCCAAAACTTTTGATGAATTCTCAAGGCGGAGGGGACGCTTTCGAGAATGGGGTCCAAGACCTAGCAGACAAGCGTCCGATTTCCAAGGTGTCCCAGGGCCATTTCAGTGGACCAGGCCCAAAAAGGAAACAGCCTGCCGCCATGTTGAGAGTCCTGTGACAGCCGCCTATCGCTGCACCGCAAGAGTGGGCGCAACTCAGCTGAATTGCGGCTTTTGACACAGTGGACCAAAAACGGACGGAATGGCAACTGAAACGGTAAAGGGGCGCCCCACTACAACAGATGACACTCCACCTGGAGAGGCCCGTTCACGCCGCCTCCCCCGGGGCGCCCCACGCCGTTATTCGGAGCAGCATTGTAGGATACCAAAACCAGTGCGGCAACTTACTGGACATCACCTTGGTGCCATCGTTCTGCTGCCTTGGAACTATTCGCACAACAGTTTGCTACTGATGACCCACCCCCCGCGACGTCCCACGCCGTTATTTGCTGGGTGGCAACTTACTAGACATCACTTTCGTGTCATCTAGATTTCAACGCGTTCTGCTGCCTTGGAACTATTCGCACAACAGTTTGCTACTGATGACCCACCCCCCGCAACGCCCCACGCCGGAAATCTGGACGTTGTGCTGCGTTGGGACTATTCACACAGCCGACCGATACTTCGTTGTTTTTCCCTAAAAATGTTTATATGTTATTACTATTTTTGTTTTCTTGTATATATTTATAAATTATTAAAGTTTTATAATCTTACTACTTTGTCGGAGTGCTATATATTTTTAATGTGACACATAATTGTAAAAACTTTGATGTACAAAGAGTCATCCCTGGAATCTTCCGCTTCAGGCTCGGTCCCCTCCCCAATCACAATACAGGATGGTTTTCAGATAATAGCAACGCTTCTGCTGTGACGGATCTCATCGAGTGTGGGCCTTGATCTACTATAACTCCTTTGAAGAGGGGTGATTCTTTACAGCTGTGGCCATAAACTACATCTGCAGGGCTAGCTGATACCCTAGGACCAGCCTGGACAATCGGACACAGAGGAAAAGGAGTGTCAGAGGGTGCGGTAGTGAATAGGGCGAAAGGGAGGTGTCGGGCGGGCACAGGGTGTGATTCTCAGGGAAGAGCAGCGCAGATGGGGGGAGGTTTATTACCCATGCATAAGACAGAGAGCGAGGGTGACCACTGCCTGGGGGAGATGGCTTGCGAGGGTGGGGAGCCATGCTAAGGATCGACAGCGTGCACAGAGTGGGTCTGGTCAAGGCATCTAAAATGGCTGCCGTGCACGACAAAAGTGTGGCATTTGAAAAAAGACAAGATGGCGCAGACAATGTTTTTCAACACTTCCTGATTTCCTTCGAATCGAACGTTAACAGACGTTGGGGCATATTACCAAAGTTAAGCGATATTTATCCCTAACGATGCTTAGCAACGATTTTTTTACCGTCAGAAATTATCGCAGATAAACCTTGCTATTATCAAGGTTTATCGCAAATACGATAAAAAACGACCGCAATGCATTAATATCGCTGAAAACTCAGCGATATTCATGCATTACCGAGCTAATGCTCTTAGCCATGTTATCCACCTCCCATTGGATAACATGGCTAAGAACTGCTCAGGGCAGGTGCTAGCTTTTGGAGATATTCGCGCTTATCTCGAATATTTCCAAAAGTTGATAATAGGAGATAGTGATGTTAGCGACTGTTTCCAGTCGCTAACATCTTGGCATGCCCACTTTGCATGTCATTAGTGATAAATATCACTCACATGCAAAGTGGGGCCCAAGATGGTCGCTATCTCCTACTAGCCGTCGCTAACTGGTGTTAGCAACAGCTAGGTAATACAGATATAATTTTATCTCCGCGAAGCGGAGCGCTGTTACAGATATATATCTTGTTTTTGAACGTTAATTTCTCAAAATGCACTGAAGCACATATATTGAGACCTAGCAAAGGCACATCGGGCTACCAGTCCCTAATATTTTACCAAGTTTCGTGCAAATCCATTCAGCCGTTCGATTATTATTATTATTATTTTTTTTTGCCCCGCGGGGCCCTTTTAAAACCTCCACATCAAACCTAGGGGGTCAGCGAGGATCTACTATGCCCCCTTATGGTCATTTGCCCCTTCGCTTTGGCCTCCTCTTGTCTCTCGATCCTACCGAGAGACAAAATGGCGGCCGCTACGGACTGTTTGGAATGTTTACAGACACCGGAGAGCCAATCAGCTTCGCAAAGCTCCGTAACGCGAAAAGTACGCGAAGCGGTGCGCTGTTACAGATATATATCTTTTTTTGAACGTTAATTTCTCAAAATCCACTGGAGCACATATATTGAGATCTAGCAAAGGCACATCGGGCTACCAGTCCCTACAATTTTGCCAAGTTTCGTGCAAATCCATTCAGCTGTTCGATTATTATTATTTTTTTTTTTTTTTGCCCCGCGGGGCCCTTTTAAAACCTCCACATCAAACCTAGGGGGTCAGCGAGGATCTACTATGCCCCCTTATGGTCATTTGCCCCTTCGGTTTGGCCTCCGCTTGTCTCTCGATCCTACCGAGAGACAAGATGGCGGCCGCTACGGACTGTTTGGAATGTTTACAGACGCCGGAGAACCAATCAGCTTCGCTTCACAAAGCTCCGTTGCGCGAAAAGTACGCGTACTGGAGCGCTGCCCGGTCCGCTGTTACAGATATATATCTTTTTTTAAACGTTAATTTCTCAAAATCCACTGGAGCACATATATTGAGACCTACAAAAGGCACATCGGGCTACCAGTCCCTACAATTTTGCCAAGTTTCGTGCAAATCCATTCAGCCGTTCGGGCTAAAAGTGAGGCCAACCGCCCTATGGAAAACTCAATGTTAAAAACACGTTTTGGGACCCCCCTTTTTTCTCGGCCCCCCCTTGACGAACCCCCCCCAAATTTTCAAGGGCTGCTCAGAAACAAAATGTGCCATTTTCCTGAAAATTTCAGCCTATTCCGTCCACAAACGCCAAAGTTATTAGACATAGAATTTTCAAAAATCCCATAGAGAAAAAATCCTAACTATATATACCTACTGGCGACCGCCAGTAGGTAATATTCACTGAAAAAACCATAGGTTACACACCAGTTATGGTTAGGAATTAGCATTTAAAAAACCTTTGAAATTCACTGAAAAAACCATAGGTTTCAGGCCTTAAATAGTTAGGAATTAGCATTTAAAAAACCTTTGAAATTCACTGAAAAAAACATAGGTTTCAGGCCTTATATAGTTAGGAATTAGCATTTAAAAAAACCTTTGAAATTCACTGAAAAAACCATAGGTTTCAGTAGTTATATAGTTAGGAATTAGTTTTTGAAAAACCTTTGAAATTCACTCAAAAAACTATAAGTTTTAGTGGTGTTATAGTTAGCTGGACATTTTACTCATACAAAACCAATGAAATTGCTCCTATATAGTTAGTTGTACTAACTATATTTCGCGCACCCGCAATCCACTGCTGATGATGTCACATATTAGATCATTCATGACATGGTCAGTGACATCACTGATGACATCTCAAATGACATCACTGATGACATCATCCACGTGACAATCACATACACCTTTTCATACACTATTACACTTTTTCATCACTGTTTGTAAAATACAGAGTATCCTATTTAAATCCATTGTCACAGCAATACAAGTATCTAAAAATCCACTCAGTGATTAATAGATGTATACACACATCTAATCACTTACCTATGGATTCACTCATACATGCTGTCAATGAACAATAGAACACTATCAAAAATACTTATACATCTATATCGACATTAAACAACAGCACGCATCCTATTCACATATGAAGTCATCCTACTCACTTATGCAAACAATGGATCATACTTACATATTTACTTAGCAAAACACTTATACAAACACCACTTCTTCTATTCATTTAGATAGTAAGTCATACTTAGTGAATTATAAAATCATTATTTCAAGTATACAGTTATCCATACAGTCACTCACACAATCATTGTGTCTTATGTATACTTATTTATATACAACAACTGACACATACACTGCCTTTTATTTTTCTAGTTTGTTGGACCTGTACCTTTGAGAAATATATTTGCTCATCACCACACCCATAAAGAGATTCCCTCACCCAAACTGTTAGAACATGTAGTTTTAACTTCATATATCTACTGAATCAACTATTCACACATCTTTGGACAGTCACACCCCCCCCCACCGAACCACACACACTTTCACACTCCCATACAAATACTCAGTTAACTAATCAATAACTAATATAGACTTTCGCATAGCTAGTAACCAACTGTAGAATCAGTTTACACAACAACTGACAAAGTGATACAGATATTCACACAGTTTAGTCACTATCCACTATAATTAGTGAGACATTATAAATTGGTCAAGTAAACAGTCAATTACACTGTTACTAAATCCTCCATCCAAATATTTATTTATATATATCCACTCATTCTTCAATGTAAATTGCTATATATATAATGCATATTTAAATAACGAAGCAAACCACATTCACTGGATGATGTCATCAGTGATGTCATTTGAGATGTCATCAGTGATGTCACTGACCATATCATGAATGATCTAATATGTGACATCATCAGCAGTGGATTGCGGGTGCGCGAAATATAGTTAGTACAACTAACTATATAGGAGCAATTTCATTGGTTTTGTATGAGTAAAATGTCCAGCTAACTATAACACCACTAAAACTTATAGTTTTTTGAGTGAATTTCAAAGGTTTTTTTAAAAATAATTCATAACTATATAACTCCTGAAACCTATGGTTTTTTCAGTGAATATATATATATATATATATATATATAAATATATGTATATATATATATATATATATATATATATATATATATATATATATATATATATATATATATATATATATATACACTCCACCTTTGCCAGTCAGAGCGATGCCGCTGTCATGAGCGGTCCAGGTAAGGTTACTGGCCAGCCTTCAAATTGTCTCCAAACACCTCTCGCATTAAGAAGTCAACCTGGACACCCAGCGTATGCAGTAAATCCTTTATTCTTTGACAGGAAAAGAGTCGACGCGTTTCACCTTTGTGAACAAGCCGTAAAGGTGAAACGCGTCGACTCTTTTCCTGTCAAAGAATAAAGGATTTACTGCATACGCTGGGTGTCCAGGTTGACTTCTTAATGCGAGAGGTGTTTGGAGACAATATATATATATATATATATATATATATATATATATATATATATATATATATATATATATATATATATATTCACTGAAAAAACCATAGGTTATAGACCATATATAGTTAGGAATTAGCATTTACAAAACCTTATTTTACTCACACAAAACCATTGAAATTCCATATATAGTTAGTTGCACTAACTATATATCGCGCACCGCAATCCACTGCTGATGATGTCACATATTACATCATTCATGACATGGTCAGTGACATCACTGATGACATCACTGATGACATCTCAAATGACATCACAGATGACATCACTGATGACAACATCCAATGACTGTATGTTTCTGTAAAGTTGAAATATGTCTTACATATTGAAGAATGAGTGGATTTATAAGTGTCTGGATGAAGGATTTAGTAGGTGCATGACTGACTGTATGAGTGAGTGATTAAATGTGTCTCACTGAGTGCATGGGTTAGTGACTAAACTGTCTTAATTTCTGCATCATTATATCTTTTGTTCTGTAAACTGATGCATGTGTTGATCAGTAGCTATATGAGTAACTATATGGGTTATTGATTGGTTGCCCATGTATTTGTATGGGAGACTGAGTGTGTGTGTGGGTGTCTGGTAGGTGTATGACTCTGTGCATAGATGTGTGAGCAGTTGATTCACTAGATGTATGGGTTCAAAAGTGCATGTGGAAACAGCTGTATGGGGGGTTGACTGTGTGCATGAGTGTATTGGTGAGTGAATGGATATCTCAGTGCTACATGTCAAAGTAAGTACATATGTAAAACACAGTACATGTGAGAGTTGACATATATAAATAACTGTGCATAAGAGCCAGTGAATGTGTGAGTGGCTGTATGGATCATTGTGAACTTGTATCCGGGATTGTATAAGAGAGTAAATATGTGTTAGTATGTGTTTGAATAAGTAAGGTGTGTATAACTGTATAGTTGAGAAAATGGAGGTGTGATTGATTCTTTGCATGACTGACTAGGTGTGTGTGTAACTTCATGGATGAGTGACAGTCTGTGAGTGTCTGTTTACACTGAGTGTATCTAAGTTTTTATATTAGAGTCTGAAGAAGTTCATCGTATTATCACATGAATGATGTCATCAGTGATGTGATCAGTAATGTCAAACCAGTGATGTCATCAGTGATGTCATTTGAGATGTCATCAGGGATGTCATCAATGATGTCATTTGAGATGTCATCAGTGATGTCATCAGTGATGTCACTGACCATGTCATGAATGATGTAATATGTGACATCATCAGCAGTGGATTGCGGGTGCGCGATATATAGTTAGTGCAACTAACTATATATGGAATTTCAATGGTTTTGTGTGAGTAAAATAAGGTTTTGTAAATGCTAATTCCTAACTATATATGGTCTATAACCTATGGTTTTTTCAGTGAATTTTCAAGGTTTTGTAAATGCTAATTCCTAACTATATATGGTGTATAACCTATGGTTTTTTCAGTGAATTTCAATGGTTTTTTAATAGCAAATATCAAAAGCTTTAAAATGTATTCTTCTTTAAATCGAAAAATATATTTTATATGTTTTTAATACAATTTTTTAATGTATTTTTTTTAATATATTTTTTTGTTTCGCTTCCGGTCCGCGAACCGGGTAGCTTCCCGTTAGCTCAATTTCTTGCCGCGACCTGGTCCGCGAACCGGTAAACGTTCCGTTTGCGCAACTGCCACGTTAGAAAACAACATCGTGACGCATCGCGTAATCGCGAAGTATCGCGTTGTCGCGTAATGCGTCATATGACGCGCCGCGTCAGCGCACCCGGAAGCGCAACCACCACCACCACCACCACCACCAAAAGGACCACCTCCAACACTGGACTTTGGTAGAGAGGAAGATAATGAGGATGAAGAGGAGGAGGAGGAGGAAGAGCAAGTAACGCAGTTCCTGCCAGAAACACCAAGGCAGAGCCATATTAAAGAGCACTACATATGGCAATTTTTTAAAATTCCACCTGGACAAAATAAGGTCAATGCACCCCAGGTGTCTTGTTTGATATGTAAAAATATACTTTCTCGTGGCAACCCCAACAAGAAATACAGCTTTGGCAATCATACAATGATTCGCCACATGGAGCGATGGCACCCTAATAATCTTTCCCAAGCACAAGTAAGGGATCTTGCTGCCAATCCCCCAAATGTCATCCCCAGCACCTCCAGTGGACAAAGCTCATTCGCCGGACCTGACAATATTCAAGCTCCTTTTGAACACTACAAAATAGTTTGTATATATTGTGGAGGAACTATTTGTTATAGAGAGAAGAGTATTACTTTGATTAACCGAGCTGGAGAAAATCATAAATGCAACAAGATGAGAAAACAATTAATCCTTTTTATTTTTTTTTGCTCCTGTTGAGACATGTTCAAACCCTGCTTTTTTGTTATTTCCTCTAAAAAAACACAAAAAAACACAAAATAGTTTTCAAAAATCAAAAAAAAATCAAAAAATTGTTCAGAAAATTAATAAAAAAAATAAAAAAAATAAAAAGAATAAAAAAACTACCTTCCATTTATAACAAAATTGCCCAAATTTTTATACCCTGTCTTTCTTTTTTCCTCATAGTACGCTCCTCGGACCGCTTCCCGGTGCGCGTACCGGGCGATCCCCACGCAAAAACAAAGAAAAAAAATAATTTTTTTTTTGCCCCGTGGGGCCCTTTTAAAGCCTCCACATCAAACCTAGGGGGTCAGGGAGGATCTACTATGCCCCCTTATGGTAATTTCTCCCTTTGTTTTGGCCTCCTCTTGTCTCTCGATCCTACCGAGAGACAAGATGGCGGCCGCTCCGGACTGTTTAGAATGTTAACAGACACCGGAGAGCCAATCAGCTTCGCTTCGCGAAGTTCCGTTACGCGTCAAGTACGCGAACCGGAGCGCTAACCGGAGCGCGCTTACAGATATATATCTTTTTTTGAACGTTAATTTCTCAAAATCCACTGGAGCACATATCTTGAGACCTAGCAAAGGCACATCAGGCTAACAGTCCCTACAATTTTGCCAAGTTTCGTGCAAATCCATTCAGCCGTTCGGGCTAAAAGTGAGGCCAACCGCCCTATGGAAATTAACATGGGAAAAACGTGTTTTGGGACCCCCTTTTTTCTCGGCCCCCCCTTGACGAAACCCCCCCAAATTTTCAGTGGCTGCTCAGGAACAAAATGTTCAATTTTCCTGAAAATTTCAGCCAATTCCGTCCACAAACGCCAAAGTTATTAGACATAGAATTTTCAAAAATCCCATAGAGAAAAAATCCTAACTATATATACCTACTGGCGACCGCCAGTAGGTAATATCTATATATATCTATATATATATATATATATATTACCTACTGGCGGTCGCCAGTAGGTAGTTATAGTTAGGACCTAGTTTCCATAGGAAATCCGCAACATTCTATTGGGAATAACTTTGGCGCCGGATGTTGAATCTTCGCGAATTTATCAAAGAAGATGGCCCGCTCCGCTCCGCACCTTCCCTGAAAGTCTTGGGAAGATTCGTCAAGCGGGGGCCGAGAAAAAAGGGGGGTCCCAAAACATGTTTTCCCATGTTAATTTCCATAGGACAATTAGACACGGCTACAGCACGAACGGCTGAACAGAATTACAAGATATTTGGCAAAATGGTAGAGTCTGATTCGCAGATCGGCCTTTTGTTTAAATGGTGTAAATCCCTCCAGTAGTTGTTGAGAAAATCAAATGTGAAAAAATGTATATATCTGGGCGGAGCCTAACCACACATCTCATCGTGAGATCTGATTGACTGTCAGCACTTCATCCAAGAAGTGTTGGCAGCCATCTTGGGACCAATATACATGGTAGCACCTCATTAAAAAGCATTGCAGTTAATAGAAGGTTTTAGGACTTTAGTTACATTATAAATCATTTGTTGATGGTACCATACTCATTTTAGGAATTGTGGTGTGTTCTAAGGTGATTTTACCATGTGAAAAATCTTTCTGCTGGGATATCATGAATCATGTTTGAAAGAAAACTATTATCTCATGCTTTTCCCACAGTGGTTTGGAAGGGGATCTATAAGCTAAACTGAAAGCATATTTTCTGTAAATTCACATTATTTTTCTCAGTCATGTGAGAATGAAGTCTGACATTCTCAGTAAAACATGTGCATCCAACAAGGACAGAGACTGTCAGTTGATTCCTTTGTGTTCTACTGCAGCTTCCCAGAGTGTTCTAAATAACAACTAGAGCGCTAACAGTCCTACTTATTACAAAGGTATGGCACACCTGAAGCCATCTTGATTGGAATAAAGTGGTAACTCTTAAAACATCTAATTTAAAAAGGAACAACATGAGGGGGTATATTTTGCCATAGAAAGTATGATTAGTGCTGCAGAAAGAAAAATTAGGGCACATTTTGAGTGACTTCTCAAATCCTCTTTTATTTCATTAAAGAATTCTGACATGCAGTCTCCCAAGATGGCCACCAGAGACAAAAGAGCCCAAATGTAGCCCAAATATCACCCAGATGTAGCCCAAGTATAGCCCAATGACAAAATGTCCCAGAGTGTTCTAAAGAACAACTAGAGCGCTAACAGTCTTACTTATGACAAAAGTATGGCACACCAGAAGCCATCTTGCTTGGAATGAAGTGGTAAGTCTGAAAACATTTAATTTAAAAAGTGAGGAAAATGAAATTTTGCCTGACCAAGATGCCCCCTACGTGTACCCTATGTTACATGTATGTGCATGTCACCCATGCATATTTCTCTCAGTGGCCTGAATCACAAGGCCTCTGCAATCACGTCCTACATTAAGGTGCCTGTCATCAAGTTTCCCAAACGTTAAGCTAACATGAAGGCTCATGTATTTGCATTGTGCACTTTTAAATAAATATCGTAATGAACCCTTTTTTTGTGGTTCAGTCTGAGCCACTTTCTGAATTAGGGTTTTCATGACTCCTGACACACTGAAAGCTGCAGTTACGTATCTCTGACCTCGCATACTTCTAGCTCAGCCGAAAGAGACCCAGCAAGGGTTGCCAAGATAGTGTTATGAATAACAGTTATCTGCCTGCTGTACAGAGTCACATTCCTGCCCAGTGAGGAAGGTAAACAGAACCCGTCCGCGGAAGATAGGGCCTAGCCTCTCTGTCTCCATTGAAGTAAATCACAGTGCTTGCATCCATAGAAAGCTCACAATGAACAAAGAAATATATGCTTTTTCTGATTCTTAGGGATGAGCAACCTTTGCTTCAGATAATACATCCCCTGACTTAAGATATCAGTTAGTACCAGACGTGCTGGTCGCCTTGACACAAAAGATCTCTCTACTAGACTGAAAGTCAGCTCTCCTCCCAGTTACACGTCAATTGCACGTCATGCTCAAATTACGTGCACAAGGAGGGCAAAGTTCCAGCCTGCCATGTAACCCCTCCTCTATGTAGCCACCCACCTATCACCCACCTGTGACTCATCAAGTGTACACCCTCATGCACGCCCACATGCTCTTATCTCTTTCTTTCATGCTCTGCCTGGGGCGCTCCTCCCTATGTACAAGGAAAAATGTATATATGTGTTGTTCTCTGTAAATAATGTAGAAGACCCTTCCTGAACCTTAGAGGTGATGGAACAGATTCTCTCTTAACTCGAGTTATTGGAATAAAGCCCTTTTAACTTGGACACCACGGACTCTCTGCCTCTCATTTGATACATGCTAATTGTTAATGCCTAGAAATTATGCCAGGGTAATATTTTATTTACCACATTAATTTGGCGCCCTTACAGGGACATATCCCTTTCCCCACGCGCCAGAGTTGTAGGTCCAGCTTTGCCCCCTTCTACAGCCGTGACGGACTTTAAAGTGTACACGCCATCGGGATTTCCCGCTACTCCCTCAGGCCCAGGAGGAGGACGGACTGTGACCAGGCATCCATACGAGGCGGTGAGGATTGCGGATCGTCTCAACCAGAGCCCGACTTGTGAGAGAGCAAGGTCCGAGGTTTCCAGAGGTCCACCCGTTCCGAGGCGCATGCGTAGACGTAGACGTAGATGCGTAGAAGTCCGAGGCCTTCAAGTTTCAAGTTTTGCTTCCCGGTGAGTACCACTGTGGGGAATGCATAAAGTTTCAAGACGGGTTCATTTTATATGAACACGGTCAAGACGGGTCCATGGTAAACGTGGGCACGGTAAAGACGGGTTCACGTAATTCGTGAAAACGGTAAAGACGGGTTCGTTCACACGAGCACGGTCAAGACGGGTCCATGGTAAACGTGGGCACGGTAAAGACGTGTCTCATTTTTGAGACCGGTATGGTTGTACTGTATTCCAGTGCATATAGTTTTTCAAGTACATGTTTAGTTCTCTGTATTGGTTTAGATCATGTTTGTTTTAATGTTATGATGTTTTAGTGTGAATGATTGTTGATTGTTTCAGTCTATTTTTGTGTATTGTATTTCCATTGTGTTGGTTTCAACATGCCACTGTTTTCAAAATTGCGTCAGATAGGGACCAGAAAAGGTATACTAGAAGAGTCAGTTAACATCCCGCCTAGAGACACACCTGGTCATTATATGTATAATAAGCATGGATTAGACGCCATCTTGTTTTTAGATTTATGGGTAGACTATACAAAGGACCTGGAGGAAAGGTATAGATGGCCTATCTCAGGAACATGGGATTCAGAATGCATTATGAGAGTAGAGGAAGCGCTATGGAAAAGGAAGTCAAGACCCTCTCAGAAAGATGCCATCGAGTTGTGGCGCAAAGAGTCACATAGGAGAACAGAGAAAGAATTCAATAAAGCAGAGAGAACTAAACAAGCAGAGGAAAAAGCCAAAGAAAAAGAACTACGGGAGGAGGGGGAACGGGTCAAAACAGAACAGACTGATAGAGAAAGAAACGCCGTCGTTACTGGTATTTATCCCGTCCTGGCTGAAGAACTAGCTAGAGTGACCACCTCAGAAACACCCCGTAGGTCGCGAACGCCACCACCTGTACCCTTTAGAGTATGTAGAAAGAAGCCAACAGCATCAGAGGCTTTTATTTCCTCCTATCTAGAAGAGCCCGCACCGGACTACGTAAACACAGATTGGATAGATTTCCCCCATCGGCCATATAAGTTTACTGTGTAGTTCCTTGTAAATAGCTCCTTGTCAATATGGTTTATGAAGAGCATGTCATTATTATAACTTGTTGAGTTTCTTGTGAATATGGCTTGTGAATAGCGCCATGTGGTTATGGTTTGTGCAGAGCATGTTATCATTACGTTAGGCAGGAGAGAGCTGGATCTCTTTCAAGTGCTTGGAGAAAACGTTTTGAAGATGTGCATACGTGTTATGTGATAACGTGGAGAGATGAGTTCATGACTTTCCCATGTACTGCAGTCATTGGGGAAAGATTGTGCTTCAGCTGCCGAAGAGTTAATATCTTGTATTGAGAAGGCAGTATTTGTTTTAACATGCTGTTTAACATGCATGGTTATGTGAGCTGACACTAAAAGTCAGTGAGTGTTCAGACGAATGATGGTTTGATTTAACTTTTTTCATTTGTTACTGGGTCTGCCTATGTGCTTTGTCAGTTTGCTGACTGAATGGTAACGTCTTGCATGGAGAGTAAAGAAGTGTTCATTTAACATTCTATTTCAAATGCGTCCGTGTATTTGTGTGAGTTTGCCTTGGAACACTTGATTTAATGTGTTTGACTCAGAGGTCGGTAAGCTGTAAATAAACCAGTCGGATTGAGTTAAGGGTTTGCACGGAGGGTGCTTTAATGTTTTCACGGTTGAGAAGGAAATATAAAACAGACCCATCATAGAATGTGCTTTTAATTAGTGTAATGCAACCGTGTGTTTTTTTAAATTAAAATTTGTTCTACAAAATATACATTATTATTTCCCAAATGCAAGCTGCCCTTTAGAATAGCGTGTGACAGTTAATCCACTTCAATTAGAAAACATGGTTCTTTGAAAAATGATGAATCTGGCCCTTTTAATAGGTAGAATAGAAGAGCTTGCACACTTAATTATGAAAATCTTGGTTCTGCAATGCAAAACTTATGGTGTTTCACATGTTATTTTCAAAAAGTAAAATGTGATGTGTTTCCATGTCATGTTGTTCTGTTTCCTTTTTTCCTTTACAGCTAGTAACAATATTTTATGATATAATTATTTTAAAATGCTAGCATGTGTCTAGGTTACGAAATAAAATATGTCCTTATTAATTACTGATTTTAGGTTGCTTTTTATCACGTTTTAAATTTGCTTCAGTTAAGTTAGAGAATGTTGGTTAGCTCTCTGGCCTGGGTACAGATATGTTTTGAATTACAGAGAATGTGTTTTTCGACCTTGAGGTGGCCTGGCTCCCCAGGGAGAGATATTTTGTAAAGGGAGGGCTTTTCCCTCTTGGAGCACCGAGCAGTGCCTGTCTTGTTATGATTGGCCATACTCCAATTCTTTTCCGCGGACATTTGTTGATATAAACTGAGCCACCAAGCTTCCTTCGCATGCAGATAAAGAATGCTTGCAATTGAATAGTTTTTCCCTCGTAGTGTAAACAGAATAATTGGCAGGAGTTTCGCTCTTGCAATGAGTCCTAGCATTTACAGTCAGGCATTAAAGAGACAGCTGGACAGTATTTATATGCCTCCCAACACTGCTCTACAAGGGGCACAAGGTGTCCCCTTCAAAGTTACAATTCTGTGAAAAGCAAGTGGTGTACCTTGGACACTTACTTTCCAAGGAGGGTAGACAACTAACACCAGAACGTATACAGCTCATTTCTAACCTTTCACAGCCCAAGACACAGAAAGAAGTACGTGCATTTATTGGCCTCACTTCATACTGTAGACAATGGATTCCCCAGTATGCCTATCTAGCCAAACCACTCATACAGTTAACTACACAGGAGGCAGCCACTCCGACTGTCCTCCCTTGGACACAAGAACATACCTTGGCATTTGAGGAATTAAAAAGAGCATTATGTCAAGCACCAGTTTTAGCGACTCCATGTTACAGCAAACATTTTATGCTTTTCGTAACTGAACGAGATGGAACAGCGTTATCTGTCCTCACACAAGATCAAGCAGGAAAACACAAGCCTTGCGCTTCTTTTTCTAGTACACTAGATCCAGTGGCCCAGGCTCTGCCTGCGTGCCTGAAATCAGTTGCAGCAACAGCCCTAGCCATAAGACAAAGTGACTCGATAGTGTTGGGTCACCCTCTGACAGTACAGGTTCCACATGCAGTGGAGGTTCTCTTAAACAGGACACAGACACAACATTTGACTGTAGCAAGACTGACAGGATATGAACTGACATTATTTCAACCACACATAGAGATCAGATGTTGTAATATTCTGAATCCTGCAACACTTTTGCCCTCAAGTACAGTAAATGCACCGCCACACGACTGTGTGGAAGTAATGAATATAGTGACGAAACCAAGACAAGACCTGACAGATATTGCACTTCCAGACCCAGACTTAACGCTCTATGTAGATGGATCATGCATGAGAACGAGTGCAGGAGAATTAGTAGCAGCATATGCTGTGACCACTGCTACTAAAGTCATAGAGACACAGAAAATAGACACACTATCAGCACAAGCAGCAGAGCTCATCGCCCTGACACAAGCCTGCATAAGAGCTAAGCACTTGAAAGTAAACATTTATACTGACTCACAATATGCTTTTGGCGTTGTTCATGATTTCGGGGTACTTTGGATGGAGAGAGGTTTCTTGACCTCCCATGGGACCAAGATCCAGCACGGCCAGCTCATTCAAGCCCTGTTGGAAGCAATACATTTACCTACAGCCATTTCTATCCTGAAGTGCAAAGCTCACACCAAAGTTACAGACACCATTTCCCAGGGTAATGACCTGGCAGACCGAACAGCTAAACTTACAGCCCAGACAGCCCAGACACCAACAGACACGACAAAGACAGAGGTACCATTACTGACAACATGTATGACAGTCAGGGATCCCACTCAAGATGTACTCGACATACAGACACATGCCACTGCAGATGAGATAAAGAAATGGACTGAACAAGGAGGGGTCCAGACTGAACAAGGTTGGATGACTAAGGGAAAAGGTACATGGTTTCTTCCAGATTCTATGGTACAAGTAATCATAAACACAGCACATAGTCCAGCACACTTGGGAGAAAAGGCAATGATAGACAGCTTACAGAATATCTGGTTTAACAAGCACATGCGTGCAGCAGCGAAACAGAAAGTACGAACATGTATGATCTGTTGCCAGTTCAATCCAGGTAAAGGCATTCCGGTGGAACAAGGCGGATTTCATCCTCCTGACCACCCTTTTGAGGTCCTCCAGATGGATTATATCCAAATGAACAGATGTAGAGGTTACAAGTATGTCCTGGTAGTTGTGTGTGCACTATCTAGATGGACAGAAGCATATCCAGTTCCAGATTATACTGCTGTGACAACAGCCAGGCAATTAGTGCGCGAGTACTTCCCCAGGTATGGATTGCCTCGGGTCGTATATTCCGATAACGGTCAGCCATTCTCCTCTGAATTAATGAAACAAGTGTCTCTTCTGTTAGGATATACTTGGAAATTCCATTGTGTAAGACACCCTGAAGCAGCAGGCCTTGTAGAAAGACATAATCAGACAATCAAAACAAAACTTGCTAAGATATGTGCAGAAAAAGGCGTGGATTGGATGGTAGCTTTACCGGTTGCCCTCTTTTACATGCGTATGGTAGCTCATTCCAGAACAGGCCTATCCCCGTATGAAGTAGTCTTCGGTAGACCGCCAAATATGTGGGGTACGCCTATGCCTAAAAGAATAACTGATGTTGACAGTAACATGCTGACAGATTACCTGGCTTCCTTGATGTCTGCACTACTTTCTTGTCGTTCACAGGTTGCTGCCGCCTTCCCTGACAACACCCAGGTCAAGGAACACGCCATTGTCCCTGGGGATTACATTTGTGTTCGGAATTTTGATCGTTCAAGCCCCCTCGAGCCTCGCTGGAAGACCCCGAAATTAGTGCTTCTTACAACAAGGACCGCGCTGAAGGTGGAGGGACGCAAAGGATGGATCCATGCTCAGCACTGTAAAAGACACTTTGGACAATCTGGTACTTTAGCAAAAGACAATACAGACTTTGCGCCGCTTGCGCCGCCTGCGCCGCCTTTACTAGAAAAGACTCCACAGCAGGAGTATAAATCTAAGTTAAGATCTAGTAAGTCAGACGTAGTTTAATTGTCTAAGTCCACTCGCTGGTGAATCGGTTAGACTAGATTTCTGACATGTATAAGATCACATACGAGAATAGTAAGAAAAAAACACATGAAAGCAAAATACTGCAAGCTATTACGCAGTAGATGTATAGTTACTTTGATCATTCTTTTTATTTTGTGCATTGTTATAATCTGTGTCAGTTTATTACTACATGTTTTCTTTCCTATTTCCTCACATATACACTCTTCCAGTAACAGCACCATAGAGCATATATTTAGTGAACTACCACCTCATGAATTGTCATATCGACTTGCATTGCGTAACAATACTTTTATTCGAATGTTACACCATTCTCATCAGACCAGCAATGCGACTGATTGCTGGGTATGTGGCCAACTGCCACCTTATCAAAAGGCGAAGGGAGTTCTGCCCTTCTATCCTCTGCCGTTCTCACACAATGGTTCATGTGGAGCATGGTTTGCCTTAATGACCTCAATAGATAGAAAGTACATAGCTTATCCAGGTGGCTGGATATATGGAAACCTGAATAAAGTAATGAATGAAGCATGTTTTCCAGACAAAGACGGATTTCCCCAAAGGAAGGGAACCGATCTAGAGAATGAAGAGTACGAGCAGGGAAATGCATCCGTTAATTTTATAATGTTAAATGTTCAGCCCAAGCAAAATACAGGTCCACCGTTTATTTCAGTTCTACCAGCAAAAGGTGATTTATGTGTTAATAAGAAAGGCTCAGTACATATGGGACACAGCGAGTGTAAAGTTGTAGTAGAGTTTAATGATAAAGGACTTTCTTCTTTCAAAACATCACGCCATACCTATTTCATTTGCGGTCAGACAGCCTATGTACATCTGCCCTTAGACTGGGGTGGGACTTGTTATATAGCATTCTTATTGCCACCTGTATTCTTGGCCCCATCCCATTATCATAGAGATTCACGACTAGAACATGTTAGAGTAAAGAGAGAGACAGATGCCTCAGGGATTGATCAGACTGAAACAGCTTGGGAGCAATATACAGATTTCAACAAAGGATTCTTCTTCTTCATAGGTCCCGTCCAAAACAGTAAACTGATACGCAAGTTAACAAGGACTCTTGAGGCAGTAGTGAATGTGACTGCATCTGCCCTGGCGAACTTGACCCAGGAACAGTCTGCTATGAGACTTGTTGTTCTTCAAAATCGCCTCGTTCTAGACGTCATCTTGGCGGATAGGGGCGGAGCTTGTAGCGTGATCCGATCTAGTTGTTGCGTTTTCATCCCAAATAACGCGCCATCTGTGTATGCAGCGATAACAAGGCTCCACAAGATTGCTCATGTCATACATCAAGACCCAGGCACATGGACTTGGTCCAGTTGGCTCTGGGGTGTGATATCTGCTTGGGGATGGAAAGTGTTGTCCTTCCTAGGAATGATCCTACTTATGATATTTGGTTGCTGTCTCTGTCTGCAGTGTGGCCCGGCCATTTGCGGCCTGTGTGCAACTGCATGTGTTCCACATCCAAGTATACAAAGGGTTAAGGACGAACAAATGATGCTGTATGATCAACTATACGGTCTTATGAATATAGATGTATCCTGAAGGGTTACGTAGGGGACAAGGAGGGAATGAGGAAAATGAAATTTTGCCTGACCAAGATGCCCCCTACGTGTACCCTATGTTACATGTATGTGCATGTCACCCATGCATATTTCTCTCAGTGGCCTGAATCACAAGGCCTCTGCAATCACGTCCTGCATTAAGGTGCCTGTCATCAAGTTTCCCAAACGTTAAGCTAACATGAAGGCCCATGTATTTGCATTGTGCACTTTTAAATAAATATCGTAATGAACCCTTTTTTTGTGGTTCAGTCTGAGCCACTTTCTGAATTAGGGTTTTCATGACTCCTGACACACTGAAAGCTGCAGTTACGTATCTCTGACCTCGCATACTTCTAGCTCAGCCGAAAGAGACCCAGCAAGGGTTGCCAAGATAGTATTATGAATAACAGTTATCTGCCTGCTGTACAGAGTCACATTCCTGCCCAGTGAGGAAGGTAAACAGAACCCGTCCGCGGAAGATAGGGCCTAGCCTCTCTGTCTCCATTGAAGTAAATCACAGTGCTTGCATCCATAGAAAGCTCACAATGAACGAAGAAATATATGCTTTTTCTGATTCTTAGCGATGAGCAACCTTTGCTTCAGATAATACATCCCCTGACTTAAGATATCAGTTAGTACCAGACGTGCTGGTCGCCTTGACACAAAAGATCTCTCTACTAGACTGAAAGTCAGCTCTCCTCCCAGTTACACGTCAATTGCACGTCATGCTCAAATTGCGTGCACAAGGAGGGCAAAGTTCCAGCCTGCCATGTAACCCCTCCTCTATGTAGCCACCCACCTATCACCCACCTGTGACTCATCAAGTGTACACCCTCATGCACGCCCACATGCTCTTATCTCTTTCTTTCATGCTCTGCCTGGGGCGCTCCTCCCTATGTACAAGGAAAAATGTATATATGTGTTGTTCTCTGTAAATAATGTAGAAGACCCTTCCTGAACCTTAGAGGTGATGGAACAGATTCTCCCTTAACTCGAGTTATTGGAATAAAGCCCTTTTAACTTGGACACCACGGACTCTCTGCCTCTCATTTGATACATGCTAATTGTTAATGCCTAGAAATTATGCCAGGGTAATATTTTATTTACCACAAAAGGAACAAAATGAGGGGGTTCATTTTGCCATAGAAAGTATGATTAGTGCTTCAGAAAGAAAAACTTGGGCACATTTTGAGTGACTTCTCAAATCCTCTTCTATTTCATTAAAAAATTCTGACATGCAGACTGAAACATGCACTTTCAATACCAGCAGCAGACTTCCCTGGTGAGCAGTAGCTTTACTACAGTGATCTAATAAGCAACTCGCGTGCTAACATTCTGAATTTATGGCAAATGTGTGTCACATCTGAATGCCTACTTGATGGAATCAAAGTAGAAAACTGAAAGTATTTCCTACTGAGGAGACTGTAGTAAATGAGGAAATTAGGAAACTTCATAACAAATAAGTCTCCCAAGATGGCCACCAGAGACAAAAGAGCCCAAATGTAGCACAAATATCCCCCAGATGTAGCCCAAGTATAGCCCAATGACAGAATGTCCCAGAGTGTTCTAAAGAACAACTAGAGCGCTAACAGTCTTACTTACAAAAGTATGGCCCACCTGAAGTCATCTTGATTGGAATAAAGTGGTAACACTTAAAACATTTAATTTGCAAAGGAACAAAAAAAAAAAGAATTATGACATGCATACTGAAACATGCAATTTGAATACCAGCAGCAGACTTCCCTGGTGAGCAGTAGCTTTACTACAGTGATCTAATGAGCAACTAGAGTGCTAACATTCAGAATTTATGGCAAATGTGTGACACATCTGAATGCCTTCTTGATGGAACCAAAGTAAACAAGCTTTGAAAATTCAATAGATCTCGCCCTCGTTTTTCATCCCGACCTTGAAACAAATGAGCATCCGGCGGGGGGGATTGGACTCCCTCGAGAAAGGCGCTGCAGTTAGTAAAAAGTATGGTATGCATAAATCTCTCCTGGGGCCCACTGGAGGGCTTGGAAAATAACTTTATCCTGGAATTGTCATGCAGTTAGAAACCCAATGTAGGGATGAAAAACGACTAAAATATACTACATCACCCAGCCTGCATCTTGTAAAACAGATGACATCACGAGCACACCGAAGGCTCATTACAATTATTCAAATCAAGCGGCAGTGTGTGTAGCGTCATGAAATCACTTTCTGCATGTGGGGCCTCTGATGAAAAGGACAAAACCTTCGAAACGCGTAAGGCCTGAGGATTTATAAACTGGGAGAGAAACGGCATACCAAAGAAATCAATAGGCTGCTCACCGAACTGCAATGGAGTGCGGCCTTAAACCCGAGCTCTTTTGGAATATTTAAATCACGGCGGCTCCGGCCGTGGAGGCGACGCACCGACCTTGAAACAAATGAGGATCCGGCGGGGGGGATAGGACTCCCTCGAGAAAGGCGCTGCTGTTAGTAAAAAGTATGGTATGCATAAATCTCTCCTGGGGCCCACTGGAGGGCTTGGAAAATAACTTTATCCTGGAAATGTCATGCAGTTAGAAACCCAATGTAGGGATGAAAAACGACTAAAATATACTACATCACCCAGCCTGCATCTTGTAAAACAGATGACATCACGAGCACACCGAAGGCTCATTACAATTATTCAAATCAAGCGGCAGTGTGTGTAGCGTCATGAAATCACTTTCTGCATGTGGGGCCTCTGATGAGAAGGACAAAACCTTCGAAACGCGTAAGGCCTGAGGATTTATAAACTGGGAGAGAAACGGCATACCAAAGAAATCAATAGGCTGCTCACCGAACTGCAATGGAGTGCGGCCTTAAACCCGAGCACTTTTGGAATATTTAAATCATGGCGGCTCCGGCCGTGGAGGCGACGCACCGACCTTGAAACAAATGAGGATCCGGCGGGGGGGATTGGACTCCCTCGAGAAAGGCACTGGAGTTAGTAAAAAGTATGGTATGCATAAATCTCTCCTGGGGCCCACTGGAGGGCTTGGAAAATAACTTTATCCTGGAATTGTCATGCAGTTAGAAACCCAATGTAGGGATGAAAAACGACTAAAATATACTACATCACCCAGCCTGCATCTTGTAAAACAGATGACATCACGAGCACACCGAAGGCTCATTACAATTATTCAAATCAAGCGGCAGTGTGTGTAGCGTCATGAAATCACTTTCTGCATGTGGGGCCTCTGATGAGAAGGACAAAACCTTCGAAACGCATAAGGCCTGAGGATTTATAAACTGGGAGAGAAAGGGCATACCAAAGAAATCAATTGGCTGCTCACTGAACTGCAATGGAGTGCGGCCTTAAACCCGAGCACTTTTGGAATATTTAAATCACGGCAGCTCCGGCCGTGGAGGCGACGCACCGACCTTGAAACAAATGAGGATCCGGCGGGGGGGATTGGACTCCCTCGAGAAAGGCGCTGCAGTTAGTAAAAAGTATGGTATGCATAAATCTCTCCTGGGGCCCACTGGAGGGCTTGGAAAATAACTTTATCCTGGAATTGTCATGCAGTTAGAAACCCAATGTAGGGATGAAAAACGACTAAAATATACTACATCACCCAGCCTGCATCTTGTAAAACAGATGACATCACGAGCACACCGAAGGCTCATTACAATTATTCAAATCAAGCGGCAGTGTGTGTAGCGTCATGAAATCATTTTCTGCATGTGGGGCCTCTGATGAAAAGGACAAAACCTTCGAAACGCGTAAGGCCTGAGGATTTATAAACTGGGAGAGAAACGGCATACCAAAGAAATCAATAGGCTGCTCACCGAACTGCAATGGAGTGCGGCCTTAAACCCGAGCACTTTTGGAATATTTAAATCACGGCGGCTCCGGCCGTGGAGGCGACGCACCGACCTTGAAACAAATGAGGATCCGGCGGGGGGGATAGGACTCCCTCGAGAAAGGCGCTGCTGTTAGTAAAAAGTATGGTATGCATAAATCTCTCCTGGGGCCCACTGGAGGGCTTGGAAAATAACTTTATCCTGGAATTGTCATGCAGTTAGAAACCCAATGTAGGGATGAAAAACGACTAAAATATACTACATCACCCAGCCTGCATCTTGTAAAACAGATGACATCACGAGCACACCGAAGGCTCATTACAATTATTCAAATCAAGCGGCAGTGTGTGTAGCGTCATGAAATCACTTTCTGCATGTGGGGCCTCTGATGAGAAGGACAAAACCTTCGAAACGCGTAAGGCCTGAGGATTTATAAACTGGGAGAGAAACGGCATACCAAAGAAATCAATAGGCTGCTCACCGAACTGCAATGGAGTGCGGCCTTAAACCCGAGCACTTTTGGAATATTTAAATCACGGCGGCTCCGGCTGTGGAGGCGACGCACCGACCTTGAAACAAATGAGGATCCGGCGGGGGGGATTGGACTCCCTCGAGAAAGGCGCTGCAGTTAGTAAAAAGTATGGTATGCATAAATCTCTCCTGGGGCCCACTGGAGGGCTTGGAAAATAACTTTATCCTGGAATTGTCATGCAGTTAGAAACCCAATGTAGGGATGAAAAACGACTAAAATATACTACATCACCCAGCCTGCATCTTGTAAAACAGATGACATCACGAGCACACCGAAGGCTCATTACAATTATTCAAATCAAGCGGCAGTGTGTGTAGCATCATGAAATCACTTTCTGCATGTGGGGCCTCTGATGAGAAGGACAAAACCTTCGAAACGCGTAAGGCCTGAGGATTTATAAACTGGGAGAGAAACGGCATACCAAAGAAATCAATAGGCTGCTCACCGAACTGCAATGGAGTGCGGCCTTAAACCCGAGCACTTTTGGAATATTTAAATCACGGCGGCTCCGGCCGTGGAGGCGACGCACCGACCTTGAAACAAATGAGGATCCGGCGGGGGGGATTGGACTCCCTCGAGAAAGGCGCTGCAGTTAGTAAAAAGTATGGTATGCATAAATCTCTCCTGGGGCCCACTGGAGGGCTTGGAAAACAACTTTATCCTGGAATTGTCATGCAGTTAGAAACCCAATGTAGGGATGAAAAACGACTAAAATATACTACATCACCCAGCCTGCATCTTGTAAAACAGATGACATCACGAGCACACCGAAGGCTCATTACAATTATTCAAATCAAGCGGCAGTGTGTGTAGTGTCATGAAATCACTTTCTGCATGTGGGGCCTCTGATGAGAAGGACAAAACCTTCGAAACGCGTAAGGCCTGAGGATTTATAAACTGGGAGAGAAATGGCATACCAAAGAAATCAATAGGCTGCTCACCGAACTGCAATGGAGTGCGGCCTTAAACCCGAGCACTTTTGGAATATTTAAATCACGGCGGCTCCGGCGGTGGAGGCGACGCACCGACCTTGAAACAAATGAGGATCCGGCGGGGGGGTTTGGACTCCCTCGAGAAAGGCGCTGCAGTTAGTAAAAAGTATGGTATGCATAAATCTCTCCTGGGGCCCACTGGAGGGCTTGGAAAATAACTTTATCCTGGAATTGTCGTGCAGTTAGAAACCCAATGTAGGGATGAAAAACGACTAAAATATACTACATCACCCAGCCTGCATCTTGTAAAACAGATGACATCACGAGCACACCGAAGGCTCATTACAATTATTCAAATCAAGCGGCAGTGTGTGTAGCGTCATGAAATCACTTTCTGCATGTGGGGCCTCTGATGAGAAGGACAAATCTTCGAAACGCGTAAGGCCTGAGGATTTATAAACTGGGAGAGAAACGGCATACCAAAGAAATCAATAGACTGCTCACCGAACTGCAATGGAGTGCTGCCTTAAACCTGAGCACTTTTGGAATATTTAAATCACGGCGGCTCCGGCCGTGGAGGCGACGCACCGACCTTGAAACAAATGAGGATCCGGCGGGGGGGATTGGACTCCCTCGAGAAAGGCGCTGCAGTTAGTAAAAAGTATGGTATGCATAAATCTCTCCTGGGGCCCACTGGAGGGCTTGGAAAATAACTTTATCCTGGAATTGTCATGCAGTTAGAAACCCAATGTAGGGATGAAAAACGACTAAAATATACTACATCACCCAGCCTGCATCTTGTAAAACAGATGACATCACGAGCACACCGAAGGCTCATTACAATTATTCAAATCAAGCGGCAGTGTGTGTAGCGTCATGAAATCACTTTCTGCATGTGGGGCCTCTGATGAGAAGGACAAAACCTTTGAAACGCGTAAGGCCTGAGGATTTATAAACTGGGAGAGAAACGGCATACCAAAGAAATCAATAGGCTGCTCACCGAACTGCAATGGAGTGCGGCCTTAAACCCGAGCACTTTTGGAATATTTAAATCACGGCGGCTCCGGCCGTGGAGGCGACGCACCGACCTTGAAACAAATGAGGATCCGGCGGGGGGGATTGGACTCCCTCGAGAAAGGCGCTGCAGTTAGTAAAAAGTATGGTATGCATAAATCTCTCCTGGGGCCCACTGGAGGGCTTGGAAAATAACTTTATCCTGGAATTGTCATGCAGTTAGAAACCCAATGTAGGGATGAAAAATGACTAAAATATACTACATCACCCAGCCTGCATCTTGTAAAACAGATGACATTACGAACACACCGAAGGCTCATTACAATTATTCGAATCAAGCGGCAGTGTGTGTAGCGTCATGAAATCACTTTCTGCATGTGGGGCCTCTGATGAGAAGGACAAAACCTTCGAAACGTGTAAGGCCTGAGGATTTATAAACTGGGAGAGAAACGGCATACCAAAGAAATCAATAGGCTGCTCACCGAACTGCAATGGAGTGCGGCCTTAAACCCGAGCACTTTTGGAATATTTAAATCACGGCGGCTCCGGCCGTGGAGGCGACGCACCGACCTTGAAACAAATGAGGATCCGGCGGGGGGGATTGGACTCCCTCGAGAAAGGCGCTGCAGTTAGTAAAAAGTATGGTATGCATAAATCTCTCCTGGGGCCCACTGGAGGGCTTGGAAAATAACTTTATCCTGGAATTGTCATGCAGTTAGAAACCCAATGTAGGGATGAAAAACGACTAAAATATACTACATCACCCAGCCTGCATCTTGTAAAACAGATGACATCACGAGCACACCGAAGGCTCATTACAATTATTCAAATCAAGCGGCAGTGTGTGTAGCGTCATGAAATCACTTTCTGCATGTGGGGCCTCTGATGAGAAGGACAAAACCTTCGAAACGCGTAAGGCCTGAGGATTTATAAACTGGGAGAGAAACGGCATACCAAAGAAATCAATAGGCTGCTCACCGAACTGCAAGGGAGTGCGGCCTTAAACCCGAGCACTTTTGGAATATTTAAATCACGGCGGCTCCGGCCGTGGAGGGGACGCACCGACCTTGAAACAAATGAGGATCCGACGGGGGGGATTGGACTCCCTCGAGAAAGGCGCTGCAGTTAGTAAAAAGTATGGTATGCATAAATCTCTCCTGGGGCCCACTGGAGGGCTTGGAAAATAACTTTATCCTGGAATTGTCATGCAGTTAGAAACCCAATGTAGGGATGAAAAACGACTAAAATATACTACATCACCCAGCCTGCATCTTGTAAAACAGATGACATCACGAGCACACCGAAGGCTCATTACAATTATTCAAATCAAGCGGCAGTGTGTGTAGCGTCATGAAATCACTTTCTGCATGTGGGGCCTCTGATGAGAAGGACAAAACCTTTGAAATGCGTAAGGCCTGAGGATTTATAAACTGGGAGAGAAACGGCATACCAAAGAAATCAATAGGCTGCTCACCGAACTGCAATGGAGTGCGGCCTTAAACCCGAGCACTTTTGGAATATTTAAATCACGGCGGCTCCGGCCGTGGAGGCGACGCACCGACCTTGAAACAAATGAGGATCCGGCGGGGGGGATTGGACTCCCTCGAGAAAGGCGCTGCCGTTAGTAAAAAGTATGGTATGCATAAATCTCTCCTGGGGCCCACTGGAGGGCTTGGAAAATAACTTTATCCTGGAATTGTCATGCAGTTAGAAACCCAATGTAGGGATGAAAAACGACTAAAATATACTACATCACCCAGTCTGCATCTTGTAAAACAGATGACATCACGAGCACACCGAAGGCTCATTACAATTATTCAAATCAAGCGGCAGTGTGTGTAGCGTCATGAAATCACTTTCTGCATGTGGGGCCTCTGATGAGAAGGACAAAACCTTCGAAACGCGTAAGGCCTGAGGATTTATAAACTGGGAGAGAAACGGCATACCAAAGAAATCAATAGGCTGCTCACCGAACTGCAATGGAGTGCGGCCTTAAACCCGAGCACTTTTGGAATATATATATATATATATATATATATATATATATATATATATATATATATATATATATATATATATATATATATATATATATATATATGCAGAAAACTCCTTTAGAAAAGAAGCAGAGGCCACGTCGGGGGAGACAGGAAACACCTTTATTGAAGCTGTTGACTCATATGTGGCGAATGCATTTCGGCATTATTTAGCCTTCATCAGCGCCCAGAGTCTATGAGCAGGGTGTGGCAAAATTGAAAGTTTATAGAATATCCTGCTGCACACCGATTGGTTCGCCTCCGACCTCACCTCCCAAGTGGTCAAACTACTACACCTGAAGCTAGGTAACTGCAGCACTACTACAGGTCCCAAAATGCAGCGCTTCAATGAGGTGAGTGATGCGGGGGGATCAGAAGCGTGTTGCAGCGAGGATTAAACAATTTTTGCTGCCGCTAGTGTCCTGTTTATCGCTCCTGGCAAAGTGTCCCCTCTTATCCCCTGAACCACACAACCTCCGAAGAAAGGGCAGGAAAATGACGGGGGCTCGTCCGGAAATCCAACTTGCCCGTCGTGGTGCACAAGTGCCTCCAACACCGCTAAGTCCTTGCGTCTTGCTTCGAGGGTGAGCCTGGCAAATTTCAGTAACCTGAAGAGAGATGGCGCCAAAGCGGTTACCAGTAGAGTCCAGGCCAACTTGAAGTGCGGGGGCCCCTGAAACGCGATACTGGCAATCGCGTATAGTATGCAGAAAACTTCTTTAGAAAAGAAGCAGAGGCCACGTCGGGGGAGACAGGAGACACCTTTATTGAAGCTGTTGACTCATATGTGGCGAATGCATTTCGGCATTATTTAGCCTTCATCAGCGCCCAGAGTCTATGAGCAGGGTGTGGCAAAATTGAAAGTTTATAGAATATCCTGCTGCCCACCGATTGGTTCGCCTCCGACCCCACCTCCCAAGTGGTCAAACTACTACACCTGAAGCTAGGTAACTGCAGCACAACTACAGGTCCCAAAATGCAGCGCTTCAATGAGGTGAGTGATGCGGGGGGATCAGAAGCGTGTTGCAGCGAGGATTAAACTATTTTTGCTGCCACTAGTGTCCTGTTAATCGCTCCTGGCAAAGTGTCCCCTCTGGTCCCCTGAACCGCACAACCTCCGAAGAAAGGGCAGGAAAACTGACGGGGGCTCGTCCGGAAATCCAACTTGCTCGATTCTCCATGCAATTCCACAGGCACAAAGAAAAGCACTCTCGGGGGCAAGTCCAACCGATTTATTTAAGGACTCACGGTGAACAAACCAGACGCGTTTCGGCAACCGCCTTTGTCGATGGTGATGCAGTATGCATGAAACGGCCCTCTTTAGTGTCTATTACATTTCATTGAAGTCGAAAACGGCATTTGTAAACAACATGGCAGACATATTGGAATGTGTTATTTCATTGTCAACAATACTTTTTATCATAAACCCAATACATAAATTGCATTGTACTTGTTTGCTAATATTCCACATCCATGCCTTTACCATTTGTACCTAGTTGTATAAATTACATGGTCCATTGCATTACGAACATTTCTAACGCAAGGGTCTTTAAGGAACTACAATTCCCAATATTCCCCCGATCAGGCGTCACAGCCCATTATCATACATCAAGCCCACTGATGGGCCTAGTTTTGTAGCGCCAGTTGATATAGCCCTGTATGGGCTAATGCAAATCTTGAACACATGTATTCAAATAAAATGCCTACTTCAAACAACAAAATCCACTACCAATTTCATTAAAGTTCTACAGAAACCCACCAAAATAAGACCAAACTGTTATCAAATATCATTATGGTTAAAAATATATATCAGATCTAGAATTATTCATCAGAGCTCTCAGATTAAAGTTTGCTTACACATACCTTCAGCTTAATAAATCATGATTGCGAAAAAGTTCATTCTTACTACCGTAACAGTTACTCTCCCAAATGTACAGCTAATTCCTCGTGAGAATTTAGACCTCCGGGGGCTTTCGTCTGCAAATCAATAATAAATCTTGATTCTAATCTCCTCAGACTACTCACCCTACAACCACGTCATGGATTTATTGGGACATGGTCTAATGCGAAAAATCTTAACTGTGTTCTCTCCCCTTTGTGTTCTGTCTTAAAATGGCGAGCTACCGGGTAAGTCATATCACCATTCATGATCGCTCTAGAGTGTTCTAACACTCGTACCTTGGTTTGGTGAATCCTGCTCCCGATATACTTAAGCCCACACGGGCAGACAAGACAATAAACTGTGTACGGTGTACTGCAGGTTAGAAATTTGTTGATATTTTTCGGCTTCTTCAACCCTGGTACTTGATATGTCAGGACCCTTTTACTTCCCGTGCAGGCCTTACATTTCCCACAGGGGTAAAATCCCTTCAAACCACTATGTAATGCCTTAGGCGTCTCTTTCCGCATAAAGCTGCTGATTAGGGAGTCTCTGAAAGATCTGGCTTTCCGAAATGTCAACAATGGTTGATTGGGGATATCTGTCCCAATCACTGGATCCATTTTAAGAAGGTCCCAATGCCTTCTAAAAATGCTCCTAAGTTTTCCAGCATCCTGTGAAAAGGTAGTGATCATGCGAAAACCACTAACCTTATCAATCTTTTTCCCCTTTTCCTCCAGACGATCCCTTCTGGCTATAAGGTTCACTCTCCTCAGGGCTTCATCCAAAACCCGTCCACCATAACCTCTTGCCTCAAATCTCTCTATACACTCCCCTGCAAATTTCTGGAAATCCTCCTCCCTACTGTTATTCTTCCGTATTCGTAATAGTTCCCCATAGGGGATACTATTATGAGTTTAGGGGGATGTCCACTGCGGGCTTGCAAGATCGAATTGCCCGCAGTGGGTTTCCTGTATAGTCTGGTGCAGAGTTTCTCCTCGATGATCCTCGCTTCCAAATCCAGGAAGTTTACCACTTCATCACTAATTTACGCACAAAATTCCAAGTTTAAATCATTGTCATTAAGAACCTGCACATATTCTCTAGCTGTTTCTGAGGTTCCCCTCCATACTAGGAAAAGATCATCGATATACCTGTATCAGGCTACCACCCTTTGGGTCCAGATCACATTGCCCCCCGACCGGGCCACCTGCTCCTCCCACCAGCCTACGAATAAATTCACATAACTGGGGGCAAAGCAGGTGCCCATGGCCGTCCCAGACATTTGTTTGAAGTATTGGTCCTGGTACAGGAAAATGTTGTTATCCAAACAGAACTCTAAAAGTTCCATTATCATAGTGCTGTGTTCAGTGAATTTCATTGCGTGCTTCTTGAGAAAGAACTGAACTGCCTCCAGACCATGTTTGTGCACAATATTCGTGTATAAGCTGGTAATGTCCATCGCTATCATTTGGTCACCTTCCTGCCACTCTATGTCAGATAGAGGCTTCAAAAAATCTTTCGTGTCCTTAATGTACGATTTAAGACTCACTATAAAGCTCGCTAGGAAGTGATCTATATAAATTGAAATGTGTTCAAGGAGACTTCCCTGCGAGGAAACAATAGGTCTCCCAGGGGGTGATAATGCGTTCTTATATACCTTGGGCAAGTGATAAAAACATTGGGTAATAGGGTTGAGGCGTCTTAAAAACAGATATTCCTCTGTCTGAATCTTCCCTTTCTCATACCATTTTTTCAATAGCAAATGGCACTCCCCTATGCTTTTATTATACGTATCTTTGCCCACTCTTTTATAAAATGCAACATCACTCAATTGGTGTAGGGCCTGATTGATACCTTCACAGAAAAGGTCACACAAGAACTTATGAGCCTACGAACTAATGTGCAGAGTGGTAAGGAGAAATGCAACCTCACGAATGAAAAATTTGTGGCAATGAAGGGACTGAAGGAGGATGCATCTATTGTCTGCAAACCGTCAGATAAAGGCGGCAATGTGGTGTTACAGACTGCAGATGCCTACAATAAAGAGGCCAATTGAGTATGTTGCTCGAAAATTCCACTGTACTGCACATAATGTGATGCTCATTGTGCCATCATGCCAAAAGAGTGCTCATGGTGCCAGGGGCAGTGGAGCATATGGATTACTTTCAGGTTGTGAATCTGTCTGGGACCGGAGTCTCACATAGGTCACAGATGTTGTCACCATGCAAGTTTTTGTATTGCGCCAATGCAGTACTCCTTGACGTGCCTCCTTCTACATGCCACAGCTAAGGGACACTCTTTGCTGTGTCAGTTTCTATATAGCCCACTTATTGTGCTGTGACTGTTTCCACTCTGACCCAGAGACAAACATCTATTCTACTGGAACAACCATGATCCCTGCAAATCGCGGTCAATGAGGAATAAAGTCCTTTTACAGTCTGACTGCATGGACCGCGAGGGCAGACTACAAAAAAATAGAGTAGTTACCACAAAGCTTTCAAGTGAGTTTAAAGGGCCTGCTTTGAAAACACAACGGCAAGGCTCCAAACCATACATGGGAGATCTCGAGGTCTTCAATCTCTTCCAGGAGCCGAGCTGAGGAACCCACTCACCCAGGGGACATTCCATGTTGGATGTGTCAGCACTGTGAAGACCTCATGTTGTTTTTGAGTCCACATCACCAGCTCCTGTAACTTATTATCCTTGCTTTTGTCCTATTTCACTTTCCCTCTTATACAGTCTTCTTTCACTACCTTTCACTCAATGTCTTAGGAGGGCTTCCAATTTAGTTTAAAGTATTAAAGCATGTTCCGTGCTTGCATGGCCACGCTTAGTCACATGTATTGAACCAGTTCTCACTTATTATGAGGGGGACATTATGTTTACCATCTACCCTTCCTATCACGTCCGAGTAATTCTAAGCTCATTGACTTAAACCAGCATCACACTTATGCTTATGAAGGCACAGGCAAGCTGGTCAGTCCCAACTACTTTTATTATTTTTAATTTTAATTTTACTTTATTTGATATCTTTGGGAAATAAACATTTGAAAAAAGAAATGCTTTACATGATAGCAGGAACAGAATGCATAGGATGAAAATTCAGTCCGAATATGATGATAGAGAAACTTTAGAAACAAGATGCACAGTGCCCCAGTCCATGGTATGACCTTTCTCTTGCCTACACTGCCTCTTCTCCTGCGGCACTGGAGCTTCCGCCACCGTGACTACTCACCTCCCCATGACCAAACAGCACAGCACTCCCACACCGGGACAACTTGATTGCCTCCTCCTCAACATGCAATCACTCTGCAAGCACGCCATCGAAATCCACAACATCATCTCCAGCCTTATGCCCGACACCATCTTCCTCACCCCTACATTTACTCCTGACATCACCTCAGCAACACCCACCAGCTACAACGTAGAGCACCGGGATCGGGTCAACAAGCACAGAGGCGTAATCATCATCCAAAGAGAGAACATCCACTGTGCCCCCACAGATGACGCTACCCCAATCATGGAACATTTCAATTTCAAACTCCAAACAGAGGGACTTCATAGCCATGATCGCGTAGACTCCAAAGACTCTAGGAATTCAGGAAGGCACTCAAGACCTGGCTGTACAACTGATCTCTCCTGCAACGGCCACTTACTCAGTGCCTGGATCCCCTCCCAGGTGATTACTCGTGTTTTACAAATCCACTGATTAATTGTTTAATTGATTGATTGCACAGTACCAGCATTTTTCCTTTATGACAGCTAAGGAGAAACAAAGAGTTGGGAAGCTTTTAGATGAAGAGATTATTTGACTTTAATCTCAAAGCTGAATATTTGAAACTTCAATACAATTTTAAAATCAGAGAGAGCAGAGATTGAGTTTTGTGTAACTGGAGCTGGTCGCAGTGATGGTGTTCAAATAGATTAAAAGAGCCAAACCAGCAGGTGGCATATTGAGGTTGAAAATTGAGAGTAAGGTGTAGATATGTGGCTGAGGTTAGCAGTGATTTCTTAAAGATCACCATGTTTCCATCTCTGATCTTACTCTTGATGAGCATTGCTTATATTATGAGAAATTAATATCATTATCAACTACATTTAATATGTTCTCTTGTATTTCGAAATACAATGAAGTTAAGACGTGCTAGTTAATGTCTTACTATTATCAACAAGGTGTTGGTGTGGAAGCAGTTACAACACTATCACATTATTCTAAGTGCCATTAGTCCTTTGGTATACTGTTAGATCCAAGACTTCGACCTTTCCAAGTATGAACATGTTTGTGGTAAGAAAACACCTTTGCTTCAGCCGCGGCCCGTGGAGGGAGTTGCAGGGCACGCTACGAAATTCGTTTTATTAATTTAATTGTTTACTTACCTGCAATCATCCATATTCCAGTGTTTATTACCCCCCAATCTGCCCCTTCCCCGCCCCGCCTGCCTGCTCCACCGCAACTCCCTTCACGGGCCGCGGCTGCTTTGCTTTATTAATATCTTTTCGTGTTGTTAGCTTAAAATAGTTAGAAAAGGTATCTGCTAAGTGTTGTGTTTACTGATCATTTTCTCTCAATTTCCACAGAGTGTGATATAAAACACATGGTCATTTTGTTTTCTGCGTCCATATATTGCAATAAATGCAGTAGAAGTAATCAACTTCATGCACACGTCAGCTGTGATACTTTGTTAGCCTCACAGTGTTGTGTCTATTCATATTGCAATGAAAACACTATAGATATCGCACCTCTTTTTGTTCATCCCGGCTCTGACCTTATGCTAGCGTTTCAGTGTTTCACATCATATGAAAACTATTAAATAATATAAAAGGCATGAACAAAATGACAGCACGTACTGCATTTGCATCATATTTTACCACAAGACTATAATACTTCCTTAAAAGTAGGGGTGGGTGATAAATTCTGCTCCACCAGCGGAGTTCACAAAGATTTTCTCAGTCAGCTTTATGCTTGGAGTTTTTTCTCACATGCGTCTCAGCAACATGAAGTGGACGAGCGAGAATTGCCATCCCCTATTGCGATTTTTGGATACTATGACGGCACCCGGCAGATATTTTCAACGCGGGTGTTTGTGGGTAGTCGCAACCATTCATGGTGAGAAAGCTGCCACTCATGGTAAGAAAGCTGCCTCTGGATTAGAAAACCTACTTGAGCAGCAGTAAAGAAGCAGTGCCCTCTGGCACGGCGTATGTTGCTATGCGTGCTGATTTTGCGGCATGGAACAAGCACCTGGCACTAAAAATTAGTGCGAATTACAGATTCCACCTGCCTGTGGAACTCCATGACATCTAGCAGAGTTTTTGAATAACTGAGTGAAACTATGTGAGTTCTGCCCACCCCTACTTACAGCACTGTGAAGTTACCTAAAGGTGCCACACCTGGCCTTACAACACTTCTCAATAATCAATAAGTAACAAGCAATATGCACATATTACATCAGTTTTTCTAATATGTCCCTTAAAGGCATGTATTAACAATGGAGCCATGTACATAGTGGCCATTTTTGGACAATGGCCTACGCCAAACACAAACAATAAACGCACAATGAAAGACTCACAGAATTATAGAAACAAGTATATACAGAAAAATACCAACACAGACGGATAACACCACGGGCTCGCAAACATGTTTGCACGTGGAAATTTCAAAGAAGAAGGCAACACAAGGCACATGGACAAATACACAGACCACGAATGTTAGCGTGTCAGCTTGGGGAAACGTATTTTAATTTTGTTTGCCAGCTTTTTTCTACCCATAACTTTGCTGCTAGCATTTTGCATATATAGCATTTGATTTTTAGATTGCTACTTTTGCATTTTAAATTCGAACTCACCCCCGCACTTGCACTTTTTTTAACTTCACGCCGGTCCCTGGTCTGCCTGGTCCTCCGAGCCGATTGTAGCGGAGGGACGTGGCTCCTCCCCTCTGCTCTTTACTTCCGGGGGTGGAAATCATACTTAAGTGCCATGTACGAGCGTGCTCAGACTGACGTGCAAAAGGCAAGCCCGTCTGCGCCTGTCCGCGCCCAGCCGTCGCCAGGAGCCAGAACCCCTGCTCCTTTCACTGCAGAAACTAAGAAAAGTCAGAAATGTATTTACACTAGTACCAAGCTTACTCCACTTAGGGGGGCTTGCTCCTTTAACTGCTGCAACAAGGCTCCTCTGGTGCTGGAGGAGCCTTTTGCTTGTAGCAGTTGCCATTTCTGTAGTCTCATTCCGCCACGGATTAATGGTGAGCCAGACATCTGGAATAGAGAGGCTAAAAATGTCCAGGCCCTTGGCACATCTCATTCTGACCGGGACTGACATTACCTCTTGGTGAACATCAGATCTCTTCCTAAACATGCCATTGAGATCTGGGTCTTGCTTTCAGCCGAAGGTACTGATATCTACTTTTTAACAGAAACATGGTTGAAGCCTAGTTTTATCCCCGCCAATACGGCGGCAATTCCTGAAGGTTATTTAATTCATAAATGCGACAAACCAGTTAAGATAGGTGGGGGATAGCAATAGTGCACAAGGAATCAATTAAGGTCTCCATCATAGAACACAGCAGTGATTCTAAATTATAAATGTTGATATTTAGGATGGATTCGCAAATACACCACTGCTGGGAAGGTGCTTTAGTCTATTGCCTCCCAGGTTCCCTAATGAACTTTCACTCCAGCTCACGAAGCAGATTGCCCCTCATAATATTACATCTAAAAATGTTCTCCTATTGTGAGATTTTAATGTTAATAGCGAAGTCCCGTCCAATTCAGATGCTTCTACGCTCCTGACAGACTTAGCATCCCTTGGTCTAAAACAGATCATCACTTGACCTACTCATTCTGCGGGCGTACCCTTGATTTAGTCCTGACAAATGCCTCTAATATTCATTGCAAGGCCCCTTGTCCCCTTACTTGGACCGACCATTTTATTTACTTCACTTTTGCTGGAGAATAGGGTCTGCTATCCTATGGTCACCCCAATTTTTGCTTTTTGCTTCACTAGTTTTCGACTTAATGTGGCTGTGGGCCTGCTAATCAGACCCACAGCCTGCTGTTCTCTCTCTAAATTCACAGACATGTACTATAGGTACATAACCAATTTGTTACTGGACACTTTGTCAGTCCCTATACAGTGCACTAGAGGTGCCAAGGGCATAGGTGCATCCAAGGCCTACCAGGGGCTGCAGCATATCTTTTGCCACCCCTGGCTGGTACTTAAATCGACACAACTGGCTGTTCACACAGCTGGGGCAAGGTGGTGTAATCACCCCTTGCTTAGATGTAGTATACCTATGTCTAAACCTATATCTGGACACATATATACCTATAAGTCACTCCTATGGCAGGCCTTAACAATCCTGGAGGCAGAGTGCTTGGTTTTATGTGAGATGGTGCTCTAGCATGAGCTGAGCCTGTCTGCAGCTTTCGGAACCATTTCCTTATAGATGTTCTAGCGATACTGCCATACCATATACTCTTAAGTGCATTATAATCCTCGCGGTTAATGCTAACTTTGGTTTGGCTTTATCAAAACATGTTGTGTTTGGTGTCATACATTTTGGAATACTACCCCCTTGCCAATTCTGGCGACGGAGGTAGCATTCCACCCTTCTAGAGGGAGAAGACATGTTACTTACTGCAAATGCGGTTAATCCTAACCAGAGCCCCAGCATCACAAAATGGATGCTGCTGCCACAGACACATGTCTGACCTCCTGCTGCTGACCGAAACTTGTCAGAGGACGCCTGGACAAAGGGTTTCCTGTCACAGGGAGGTGTCACACCACCCCAGACAGGAGATAGTGGATTGTAGCAGGGAGGGTTGAAAGAAACTAGACACTGCCTGGGGCGCACAAGGTGTCCCTGGGCAGATTCCAGTCAAACCGGTTCTGGAGCCCTCCAGCCCCAGTCCTGGCGGCAAACTGGACAAAGGAAAGGGGTGTAACCACCCCCTTCCTGGGTCCCACCCATAGGAGGGACCTAGCAGGTAATCCAGCCCCCAGATTTGGACTATAGGTGGGAGCAGTGCCAATGCACATCAGATTATCCTGACTGAAACTTATGAGACGAAACTCTGGACCCTTCGACATCCCACTCGACGTGGAAGACTGAAGAATCTCCCTTGTGGTCAAGGAGTGACCACCCTGTGCAAACAGGCACCATCCAGCACCTTGACGTTTGCTTTGTTGCAGTTCCCGCCAGAACTCGAGCAACAGAGACTGACAAGAGCCAGCTATCCTGCCTTCCAACAGCCCGATCCACAGTCCATGCAGAGCTGGGACCCGTGGAGGCAACCTGAAGCGTGGGAGCGGCCATCTTGGATAAACCACGAAGCGCTGACCGTGCAGCACCCAAGGCTTCCTTGAAGCTGTGCATTGGAGTTTGAGAAGATCCAGCCCCGAGCAGCTTTTGCACCGAAGCTCACCCCTCCACACTTGACAAGTGCTGCGTGGGGCCCTTTTGCATTTTCCTGCTTGACACGTTGGTCCGGTCGCTTGCCCGTTGGCTAGTGGCCCCAGAACCGATGAATCTTCAAACTTGAACAGCTGGTCTGGTTGCTCCAGACTGGCACTCGCTCCTCTGAAAACGAGGACCCGCTCAGACCTTGCTGGTCCGAGTATTAAGCCATCTTCGAATTCTGCATGGGTTGCCTTTGCCAAGGCTTGCTGACTCTGATCATGAAGCCGACACCGCCAACAGCGAGAGCCTTTGTGGGACAGTTTATGATTTACTCCAGGACATCCTCGGTGCCCCAGAGTCCACGTGGCAGCGGAGACAAGGCACCCAACATCGTACTGATTGCGCCCGACATTGCCTGGTTCCTTCCTGGTTCCTTCCTGGTCACTGCCCAGTGACCCAGACTCTGTCCCCTCTGCTTTCAGGTACCCTTCAGCTTCGATCCACCCTTGGATCACCCCGGACACTTCTCTTCTGGACGCCTGCAGCATCTTCATCTTCAGGCACCATCGAACTGCGTGACGAAACCCGACACACTTTGGCACCTATGCACCCGCTTCCTGTGGGTGAGGTAACTTACTAGCGCCAGTGTTCTTACACTGGTACTCACCTCTAGTGCCTAACTCTAAAGTTTGGTAGTCCTAGTCCAGTCGGAACACTCTTTAATCTGTAAAACGATAACTTTTACGCACCATTGATTTTACATTGGTGCATGCGTGTGCTTTCTGAACTGCACCCGAATCCCGCGGGCTACTCCCGTCCTAACTGTGGTTAGTCCAGTGTAGTCCCAGCGATTCCCAAGGCCCTAGGCCTTACCCATGATCGATTAGTGATTGTTATACCACTTTTTTGATATATGGTGTGAGTGGCCACCGGCCTCATCCAAAAACGTGCAACTTGTATATGGTATATTGTGTTTTTGTTTAAACGCTTGTGCTTCATTGCTCATAAAGAGTAGTGGGGATTATTCTGAGAATAAATACATATATTTTTATAATATATAACTTGTGTGGTGTCCTTTCATTTGGTATTACAGGATTGCATATGGTAAAACAGCTGGCTTCACATGCGCTCTTGAGTTAAGCCTTTAAGGCTGCTTAGTCCATGCTACCCCTAGGATAGCTTGTCTATAAGGTTGACTTACAACCATCACCATAAGGGATTGTTTGGACTGATACAAGGTGCCCACAGAACTGTGGACATCATACATCAGGCCAAATTCTCACAACTTTCATATAAAAGACAGCAGAGTTTTCTCTGCTACCACGTCACCTTCCCGCAGATGGAGAAGACAACGACATAAAATCACGCCGGACCATTTCTCGAACACCCTCTCTAATCAAACTTATTCAACATCTGAAAATATTGAAGAGAACCTGACTAATTATTGTAATTCTGAAGCACATAGTTACACTTACTAGTGTGTCCCCGCGCTGAATAAACCGCTGAGGAACCCGTCCTGGCCTGTTCCTGTGAGGCGCCCAACTCCTGGACACCCCCCTGGTGAAGCCAGGCATCCTTAGAGATTAGGGCCGGTGTGGAGACTAAGCAAGCTATTGCCCAGAGTTGCAGCGTGGGACCCAATGATTAGAGTAGGCACCGTGCTGAGAATTATCGGGTCCGCAGACATTTGAGCTCAAGACCCTGCCGCGACGGGAATTGAACCCTGGTCCCGGGCCAGACCTCTGCATCAGGGTCTGCCGCTTTAATCAGTGAGCCACACTCCTCCAATTATAATGCCCTTGTCACTGCCACATTAAATCATTAGCCCCTTTAAAACATCGCTCCACCAAATTGAACAGAACACAAGTGACATGGTTTTCTCCTTCTTAAGGGAAGAGAAAAGCCACTCTAGAAAGACGATGGAGGCTATCTCATAACTCAACTGATAAAGATGCCTAAAAGAACTGTTTAACACTGTACCCTAAAAACATAAAGAAAGCTTGCAAAACCCATATTGAATTTCAGTTGTGTCAGGCAGGAAACTCTTCTAAGGCGCTTTACCGCATTCTCAACTCTTTTACTAATCCCAAGGCTTGCCTTCTCAAGACTTCTGTGATAAACTAGCTACGCATTTTTCTCAGAAGATTGAGAACATTTATGCTAGTATTTCTAAAGACAATGACCCTCAACAAACTAATAGTGCTTCTCACCCATCGCTTTCTCATTCTATAAACTCTTTGGATTATTTTCCTTCTCTTACAATAGACACAGTGGAGTCCCTCATGAAAACTATAAAATCTGGTTCAACTCAGGATGTTCTACCCGTTAAGGTCTCTTCACTACTTCATAAGCAGTTGGCTCCCCTGATCTGCCCTATTTTTGACTCCTCCTTGACCTCGGGCAGACTACCTTTGGAATGGAAAGCTGCTCAAATAATTCCAATCAGGAAAAAAACAATGCTTCCCCGGAAGACCTATCCAATTATCGTCCTATTTCCTTGCTGTCCTATTTGATTAAACATTTGGAGAAATACGTGAACAAACATCTTTCAAATTTTATGGAAGCAGTAGGAGGTTTCGACCCCTCCCAGTCTGGTTTCCGTCCCAGGTTCAGTACGGAGACCGCATTAATTGCTGTTAAGGATAATCTCTGACATTTCCTAGATAATGGCCAGGCTGTACTGTTAGTGCTGCTGGATTTGTCAGCAGCATTTGACACAATATCACATTCTATTCTCTTATCTAGAGTAAGAAATGTTGGTATCCAAAAACAAGCATACCAGTGGCTGTCTGACGTTTTAAATAACCGCACTCAAACTGTTAATCTGGGCACCATTTCTTCTCCCGCTTCTAAATTGACTAAATGCATACCCCAGGGATCTTTCTTGAGTCCCACATTGTTTAATATCTAGGTGTCTCCTCTTGCAGATCTTCTTAGGAATCTGGGCTTCATCCCAATCTCCTATGGGGATACCCAGCTGCTTATGGCAATTTGACAAAAATTCTGCTAACACTCAGCAGGCATTTGCCGAAGGTATGAATGCAATTTCAGCATGGATGAGAAGCAACTTTCTCTAGTTAAATGCCAGCAAAACGGAATTTATGCTCTTTGGAGTGATGCCGCTACTCTGGACCCCAGATTGGTGGCCTAACAATCTAGGCCCGCCTGTGCTCCTAAAGCTGTAGCGAAACTTCTAGGCATGCATCTGGACCAGAAACTCCCTATGAAAGAGCAAGTTACAGCTACTGTGAATTCTTGTTTCTTTACATTGAGTCTCCTGAGGAAGGTTATTCCTTTCCTCCCGCTGACCATCAGGAAAACTTTACTACAGGCTCTGGTAGTATGTTGTTTGGACTACTGTAATTCTCTTACAATCTCAGCTACAGACGCTTCACTCAATAGACTCCAGGTGGTTCAAAACACTGCCGCCCGATTGGTCTCTAATTCCCCAGCCAGAACTGCATCCTTGCCCCTACTTCAGAGATTACACTGGGTGCCTGTGTGGAAGCTAATTAGCTTTAAGAGATTTAGGGCCAGATGTAGGTAATTCGTATTTACCGATTCATAAATACCGAATTTTACCGATTCGATATTTATGAATCGGTAAATATGAAGGTGTGACATGTAGGAAAAATCGGTAATTGAATTACCGATTCTGTAAAAATCGGTATTTACCGAATCGCCAAATACCGATTCGGTAATGACCATTGATTCCTATGGGCATTGAAGCCCATAGGAATCAATGGGCATTACCGAATCGGTATTTACCGATTCGGTAAATACCGATTCCAGCAAGGGTGCAGGGGGTGTCACTTTGACACCCTCTAGCACCCCAAATACTGGCATGTATGCCATGTGGCAGACAGACATGCCCTAAAGGCATGTCTGTCTGTCACATGGCATAGGTGTGCATGCACACATGTGCATGCACACCTGGATTCGGTATTTTACCACCCAATTGGATTGGGTGGTAAAATACCGATTCTGTAAGGCCTTAGGGACTCTGAAGAGTCCCACCTACATCCCGAAGTTACCGAATCGGTAAAATTACCGATTCGGTAAATTTACCGAATCGGTAAATTTAGCCCCCAACATACCAAAAACCCATTTACCGGTCGGTAACGGCCGAAATCGGCCGTTACCAGTCGGTAAATGGCCTCCTACATCTGGCCCTGACTGTTTAGGGCACAAGGTGCTGTATGGTGATGCTCCCAGCTACCTTAGCGAAAGACTCACACGGTACCAACCTTCATGAACACCTCGTCCTGGTTCCAAATCGCTCATTGTGGTCCTTGGATAAAGAAATCACGCACTGGAGGGAAGGCCTTCTACCACCTGGCCCCCTCCTATTGGAATCAAATTCCTCTTTACCTCTGCGAGTGCACTAACTATATGCAATTCCGCTGATTTCTTCAAACCGAACTTTTTAGATCCTCTCTTTGACTTTGTAATATCTCTTCAGTTCACCTAAGCTGACTAAATAGCACTTCCATAGCGCAGAGATACTCCTTTGGGGGTGATTCGGGCGCTCCAAAAGACACATAAATAAACAGACACAGGCCCGTATCCGCACAGGCACCTTTCCACACAGACACAGGCCCATCTAGGCAAACACAGACACTCAGTCTCACAGGTACAAAAAAGCAAATTTCTAATGAGACACAAAATAGTACACATTACCAGACCCATCGGAATTTTGATTTTTCACGTAATGCTTTCCAGTCGAAATCTCCATTTGAAGCTTCAGAGGTAAACATGCAGGGATAAGAGCAGAAACCCCAATTCCTGCTTATTATTGCCCAAAAACTTGTAAACCCCGTTATGTAACTCCCTCTGGTGATTCTGGGACAAACAGCTAACGAGGATTTTTAACAGGCCACTCATAAAGAGCACTTAGATTTTAGCTTTGGTGGTACAATTTATTTTTATATGCTTTGATTTACCAGTGACTTTGGCATTAGTGAAGCCTCCTGGTGACATCTCAGATTTAGCTTACTTTAGGTTGCCTTTATTAGTTTCAATGACGTTCTCATTTTGCATTACTGTGGTAAATTCCAGAAGAACCTTGATTAGAAACTCTCCTCTTGGGCTCCTCATTTAATTATTTTCATTGCGCGTTGAAATGTGCTAATTACAAGCAGGCCTTGGTTCCTGGCCATGAAATCCAGGTTTATCTCTAAGTTCATCTATGAGTGCTTCCTGAACAATGCCTCAACTGAGAGACTCGACGTTATCAGGATTAACTCCTTAGACCTTGTCCTCCACGTGGCTGATTGTTATTTGTTCCCTAGAAACCACCATCAGGGCATCCAGAATGCCCTGCATTGAGTACTGCATCAGCAAATGAAGTCTGCAGCTTGCAAGATCCCCCTGAGATCTAATACAACAAGCAATGACTGCCGCATACCATAACAATCTATTAATCATCCCAGAAAGGCACTTGCTATTCCACCATTCTAGGAGTACAACCATTGCTCAAGTTGCCTGAAAGATGTCTGTTTTTTAAAGGTGTAATTAGGGCCAGACTGGGGAACCAGAAGAAGCCCTGATAAAAATGCTCAAACCAGCCCCGCTCCCTTCATCTCCTTGCAAAATCTCCCTCTCTCTTTCCATCCATCCATTCTTTCTCTCTCTCTCTCCTATAATTAAGAGGCATTGATGGAAGGTGGAAAGATTATCAGACTCTGTAAGGAACTCCATTGCATTCTTATAGCTTCTCGGTGAGCTAGCTACTTTAGAGGAGGTAGCAATGACGAAAGCAAAAGGCACCAGGAAATAACCGAAGGCCCTGATTCGCAGTGAACAGCCAGGCAAAGCAGCTGTAGCAATGGAATCAGATCGACCAATGGCATGCATGATTGTAATAGAGGAAAATAAGTAAGGCCACAACGGAACAGGGGAAACATGAACTTAGGAAGGATTTAAAACAACAAATGTGGAAGCAATGCAATGAAATTATGAACTGTTGTGAACTGAGCTCTTATAAAACTCAGTTGGCATTTCTTTTTGTTGCGTTGAAACTCATGCTTTTTCAGAGAAGATCCTATTCATTTCAGCTCTGTCATTGTTTCCTAGACTCATGGTACATGCAGAACCCAGTGGCTCAGATATGGGTCCACTGCCCGACCTTGAAGATGTAGTGATGCTACTAGCGATTCAACCACCTTTGTTTATTCTCTGGAAACTGTTTTCAATCACAAATGGCAGAACCTGAGTTTGTCAATGCTTGTCCTTTACGCAGAACTTTACAAACCTTTCATGATGCTTCACTGTTGGGATAAGAATTTAGGCATCCTGTCATTATCATGTTGCCTTCCCCTTGACTCAAAGTAATTATTCTTTGTCAAGTTTCCATTTTGATTTTCTTGGGCATAATCCTTTGATTCACAATTTTGAGTACTATCACTGTTCTGAAAAATGTTGAAACATTCATCACTAAGGAGATGTTATAGTAAAATCCTTCACCCCCTTCTCCTTCTCTGGTACTGGAAAGATGGCCTCCTTCTGAGGCATTGTCTAAATGTCCTATCACAATGCCTGTCTCTTCTGATAACCTCTTGGCCATTTGGTCAGCCTGAGTCCTGAATTCAGAGGACGGTTCTTGGATACTGTCACATAAAATTGGTCTGCCAGTCCTGGGATGGTTGTGTTCTGGTTCAGGGAGAACCTGGCCTGATGGTTAGGTCTGGACTGTTCCCCTCAAGCAGGGTCAAGAATGATTTGCATATGGCTGGATCCAAACTGAGGTGGCATGGTGTGCAAAATGATGATGGACTGGGATGTGACTCAGAGTAATTACCATTGGTTGAGATTAATTGAGTATGCCCAGACCTGGGTACCGCGCACACTGTGCCACTGGAACCAAGCTATACCTGACTAATGAGCCCTAACTAGGGCAAATCAAGCACTGGGTTGCTTGTGTTCTGGTTCAGGGAGGACCTGGTCTGGCATTTCAGTCTTGACTGTTTCCATTGTAGCAGGGTCAAGACTGATTTGAATATGGCTCTGTCCAAATTGAGATGGCATGGTGTGCAAAAAACCAATGGACTGGGATGTGGCCCCAGTAATTTCCAGTGGCTGAGATTAGTTCAAGCATTTCATCCATCACTGTTCTGTATATTTGAGTGTCACCTTAAGTGGAATGGGTCCTGTGTACACTGTACCATTGGAACCAAGCTATACCTGGTTCATGAGCCCTTACTAGGGTATATCAGGAACTGGGTTACTTGTATTTCAGTTCAAGGAGGACCTAGCTTGGCATTTCGGTCATACCTCAATACCACACCAAATCCGGATTCAGTTGGATGGAAAGGCCAAAGATTTGTACCAAAAAGTTGTGACATGGACTAGATATGCAATGAATTTGATGTAAAAATCATGGACCCATTTGGATATTTTTTAATTGTTATTGATCAATGTTCCTAATAAATGTAGTATTGAGGTAAGTGTGTGAATGCAGGAATAAATGCTGGTTGGCGGTAACAAGAAGAATCTACATGATACGAGTTGTTTTTATGTACAGATAAAAGATACCGTTCTAATATGTTTAACCCAATTGACATATTAAATTTTAAAAAATCATGATGTGTCTCACATTTCATGTGTATTGTTGTAAGAAATATTTTAACAACTAATAAGTTAAATTAATTTTCAGTGCATTACATGAATAGATATATCATGATAAACAAATAATAAAGGAAAACAAAAAAAGTGGATCTAATTTTGGTGTACAGGCCGCATACATACGTGAGTGAGTGATTGATGAATTGTTGTATGAATAGATAGTTTGCCAGGGGACTCTTTTCTAATTATAAATTTTGTCTCCTGACATATTTCCCAAGTAGTCTTCAAGTAGATTGTGGTTTTGCAGGAAGAGTCTTAATGCATCATTGTTGTAGAAGATCATATGATTTTCTGCAAACGCTGCACCACTTGACAGTCATTCTTATGGGAAAGCGGTTACAGTATCGACAAGAAGAAATTACAATGGAGGTAGGAGGCAAGATGGCGGCTGTGTATGTGGCCGAGTGAGAGGTCGTGCCAGTGAGGTCCCGCCTGAAGCCCATTTGAAGCCCGTTTGTGCCTACAGATGCCTGCGGTCGGCTGTTGACTGAATGAAGCGGTGAGGACAAGGTGTACAGAACGGCGTAAGGCGGACGGCAGGCATGTCAAAGGAGGATACGCGCCGGGGGCGGCGTGGAGCAGCAGGGAGTGATTACACGCCTGGAGGTGGCCCGAGCTGGAGCGTCCGCGGCTGCACGTCAGAACGGAGTGTAATTGGAGCTCACGGAGTTTGTGGAGCTCCGTGTTTTTTGTGGAACGGAGCAGTCGGTCGAGAGGCAACCTGAGCTGGGGGAAGAGGCAGCTCGAGTCCAGCGCTGTCTACAGAGTGGAGCAGCCGGTGGAGAGGGGCGGTGAATTCGAGCGGGGGAGAACTGGCAGCGTGAGCCCAGTGCTCTATGAGGAGCGCAGTAGCCAGCCGGTGGAGAGGGGCACATTCGTAGCAGAGCAGGAGCAGGGGGTAGAGGCAGCTGGAGCTCAGCGCAGTCTGTGGAGCACGTTAGAACAGAATTGAAGTTCACGGACTCTGGTGCAGTTGAAGAGTAGGAGAATCCAGTGGAATCGAGTGGAGCTGATTGGAGCCCGAGAAAGGCACAGTGAGTTATACGTTAACTGCTTCATTTAGGAGACTTTGTTTCCAAGTTATTGATTACGCTTATCTTGGACTGTATAAAGACCGCTTGTGCACTTCCTGCTCCTTGTCTGCTCTTGGGTGGCAATGGCTCCAAAGGGAAGGGGGGAAAGGATAAAAGCTACAGGCAATGCTGTTTCCGTGGCAGCGACAATGGCATCTACTACCGTGTCTGATACTGTGAGTGGAACAGCATTAACCGTGACAATGGGAGAAGGGGCAGGTCGACCCGGCAGCCCATCTGTTTGGAATGCCGTGAATTGTCCAAGACGCTCCCAGCTACTTAGTAATGAAAGTGGTGAAGATGGGCTTAACGGCCATACTGGAGATAACCGGGACAATGCTCCTCAATCAGAAACTACGACGAAAGAGCGCACAGTAGCCAATATATTCAGAAAGAAGACTATATCGTCCACCAAACAAACAGCTCCTACATCTTCATCTGTAGATAGCAAAGCAGTCGTGGGGACATCACCTAAATCTATACCTATGTCCATGCCTGGATGTGTGGGGGAAGACGTTATGGCCGAACTGTGTTAGGCCGTGGGCAAAGTCAGAGTTTCTCCTAAGACTGCTGCAGACAGTACTGACAATTCTAATGATACAGGAATGGTAGCTGTGAATGATGGAGAGTCTGATGGTTCTGAAGGGCAATTTTACTCTTTGTCTGATGTATCTATCACTTCGGAAAATGAGAATGATAGGCAGAGTTTTTCGGGCGATTGGGCTGACAATGGTAGTCTATCACTAGAAGATGACATCTTATGCTCAGACTCTCCAACTAACCAAAATGGCCAAGAGACAGTTTGCAGAGTGTTTGAGGGAGCAAAATCGTTGGTAACCGCCGGACCCAGTATGGTGAACCCAATTCAATGGGATATCTCCCCCTGTATAAAGAGTTGCCGACAAAGCAAGTGAAGAAGCTGAACCAGAAGGCGAGATCACTCTTATAACTATTTATAAAATCATTATGGGGCATTGAGAGGAGACCAAATCTGAAGGGTTGAGGACTCACGGGGCAGTACGCAAGCTACAAAATACCGTCCGGCGTATTGCCAAGTCATGCACAGAGGTAACCACATGGGTACATGAAGCAGAGGAACGGATTTCGTCAGTTGAGGATCAACTTTCTTTGCAAAAATCCTCAATTACAACTCTACAGAAAAGCGGGCTGGATGTGGATTGGAAACTTACTGACTTGGAGAATCGTGCACGCAGAAATAACTTACATGTTCTAGGCGTGCCGGAAGGTAGTGAGGGAAAGGATACGCGGCGGTTTGTGATGGAACTATTTTCAACAGCCTTTCCAGACCTAAAGGATTGGAATTGGGACACGGAAATTATAAGGGCTCATAGATTCCCTTTGGTGCAGAAACGAAACTCAGGGGATGGGGTGGAGAAACCCAGAGCAATCCTTATATGCCTGCATAATTATTTACTTTGTGAAATTCTCTATGATTTGGCCAGGCCGGTGCACTTGAGGAAAGGCTTCAGGTAAGGCTGTTGGCCCCGATGCTATACCCCTCGAGTTCTTCAGGATTTTCCGAAATATTCTTAAAAAAGAAATGACTATAATTTTTACGGAGGCCCAAAGAGGTAAGGCTGCATCCTCCTAGCTAGGCTCAGTAATCACTGTCTTCCTCAAAAAAGATAAACCTCCATTACTCCTGTCTTCATTTTGCCCTATCTCATTGATTAATGCGGATAGCAAGGTTTACTCCAAGATCTTAGCCTCACGCATTTCTAGAATTACTACACTACTTGTCTCAAAATTTCAACACAGGTTTATCCCCGCACGTGATACAGCTGATCATATTCGCCGTCTGATTACATTTTTGGATTGGGCTCAGGCAACTGGCTCCTCTATTGGTGTTACCCTGTTGGATGCTGAGAAAGCATTCAACAGGGTTGCCTGGGCCTATATGTGGGACATCTTAACTAAAAAGGGATTTGGTCCAGGTATTCTAACAGCCTTAAAAACTATGTATCGTTCCCCTTTTGCTTCTATTCGTCTGAATGGTCAAATATCCTCCCCATTTTCAATCACTCGTGGCACGCAGCAAGGATGTCCGTGCTCACCTTTACTTTTTGCTATCTATATCAATCCTTTTGTAAACCGTTTAAATCATGCGGAGAACATAAAACAAATTCATTTAGCCCATATAGATTATCGAGCCCTAGCCTATACAGACGATATTGTGGTAGCCACAACAGATATCGAAACTGCGCTTCCAGCTATTAATGATTTAGCAGCACAGTTCGGGTCTTTTTCAGGGTATAAGCTGAATCTATTCCAAACTCAGATTTTGTTTGTTGGAGGTACCCCTCCCATTAATATATCAACTGTGCCAGAAGTTACATATTTGGGAATCAAGATCTCACTCCCAGTCTCTAATATCCCAGAGTTAAATATAAATCCGGCAGTGGCTAAAGTCAATGCAACACTAGAAAGAATAGATCAACATCATTTGTCGTTATATGGCAGAGCGAACGTATTAAAGATGTTGATTTTAAGTAAATTTTTATATATGTTGTACAGTACCCATTGAATTTCCTCTTGCTTGTTTAAAAAAATTAGAGAGGGTAAACTCCAGATTTTTGTGGGGTTATAAAAGGCAACGTAGAGCCCATAAAAAGATGATTCTCCCTAAAGAGTATGGTGGGTGAAACATTCCGTATTTTCTATTCTACTATATTGCCGCGTCTTTACAACCCATTAGTCAACTCATAATTGGGGATAAAGCCCGAATTCCTTTTTGTAATACTCCATCAATCTACGAGCTAGCTATGGGAGAACAGATGAAAGGATGTCTTGTGAAGGTAGTCGAACCTAGCTACTTCAAGAAGACCACATTTAAGATTCTAAAAGCTGCGTTTGTAGTGTGGAAAGTAGTTAGGCGACACATGGGCATATCAAAATTTAATGTATATACGCCATTTACCGCACCTGATTTATTACCCTATATTTTTCGGGATCAAGTTGCTATTAGGTGGGGAGCCAAAGGAATTAGCAGTTTAGGGGATTTGTTTAAAGAGGGTCACTTAGTTTCGTTTAATGATTTACAAATTAATTTTTCTCTATCTGCAAATTCGTAGTTTTCTACAGAGTGTTCGACCATCAATAGAGCATCAAATGAATAAAATCCCTCTTATCGAACATATGGCTAAAAATACATCTATTGGCCTATTCTACTCTTGTTTGATTCAGGAATTTCCGGATGATCTGGGAAATTGCCAATTAAAGTGGGTTAATAAGCTTGGGATACCTGAAATCAATATTCTTGAATCTATCATGTTGGCCAACCGAGTTCTTATAACGGGGATGATGAGGTCACAATATTTTATGTCCATACATGATTTATACTATACCCTTTGGAAGATTTCTAAATGGAGTAGGACAACAGGGACTAAATGTAACAGGTGTGGCCAATTTGCCGCTGATGGGGTTCATATGTTTTTTCAATGCCCTAAACTTTCTGAATTCTTTTTGCACATTGAACATTTTTTGGGTGTCATTTTGGGACGTTCGATTAGTTTAACCGCTGAGATGGTATTGATTGGTTGTAGCTCGGGAACTGTGGGTCAACCAAGACCAAAAGCTACAACATGCTTTCTTTTTATTTGTATGGCCGTGGTACGAGCTTGTATCACAAGAGACTGGATTAATCCAGAGCCCCCCTCTTTTTTTAGTTGGCGCGAAAGACTTTTGTCAATGTATAATTTTGAAACAGCCATTTATAAAACTAAAGGGATAAAGAGGAGGGTTATGGGAGTAAAGATATGGGCACCCATTACGTAATGGATTTAGGAAATTGCAATGTGTGAGGTTCAAGATGTATTTTTATTACTAATTGTTTTTGATGAATTTATTTAACTATTTTGCACTACGTTGAAATACTTGATTTGTATCTGCTGTCTTTTTCCTTGCATCAAATTAAAATTTTTTAAAAAAGAAGAAATTACAATGTAAGATTTGTCTAAGTGCTTTGTTTGTCTGAGACAATTGTTAAACCCAGTCAAACTTTAACTGCAACCATTTTATTTCTACTCTCTAACAGAATTTTAGTGTTTATATAGTTGGTCTCTTCACTTGTATTATTGTGCTTTTCAGTCATGAGTTATTTTATATATGATGTTGTCCCACCTGGAGTTGGATGAGGCTCTGCTACTGTGCTGAAATATGTGATACCTGTTAATTCCCTTAACAGAGGGACACCTCTGTAAGATATTTACATGCCCCTGCCCCAAAAGCACTATCACCCACCAACTTAAAGGAAAGTTATTCAGCCTACGGAGAATGAGAGCCAGTGAGACCCTAAGAGGCGGGCAGGGCTGGACTGGGAACACAAACCAGCCCTGGCAATTCTGCCGGCCCAGGAGTGGGGGTAGGGCATTGGGTGCTAGCAAGAAGCAGCACTGCTTCCGCTTTAGCACTGCTGCCAGTTTTTTTCATAGGGGGCCGATATTGCAGCACTGCTGCAAAATCGGCCCCCAGTAATAAAACCGTCCCCCACCACTTGAAAACCAGCTCACACCCTAACGGCCCAGCGGAACATGACCGGTGCCCGCTACAGTCAGTGGTGGTGGGCTATATCTCTGCAGTTGACTCGAGTTATGTGTCAAAAACACTTAACCCAAGACAAAGTCCTAGCAGCAGTGAATCATCATATGATCCTAGCACTGCTATAGCCACCAACTATAAAGTGGTTACAATGAGGCATTACTAAGGCAAATCTTGTGGAAATCCTTCCACCAATTATTTCCTTGTGGCGATTTAGAGCAAAGTGTATGGAGATGCAATAGTCGCCACAGAGTAAGCAAGAGCTTACAGGGCAGTGAAGCACCTCTAAAAACCCCACTACCCACATGTTGAAAGTTAGAATTGCTCTTATCTTACCAGTGGACCTGCTCTCTTTTCACTTTGCAGTAATCAAGGATCTCCTACAAATGAGTTTGAATGGGTGCTTTGGTCAGGGCATTTTCACGGTTATTCCATGATGGGATGAAGCTCTCGATCTGTGGACAAACCCAAAACTACAGAGAAAAATAATTTACAACAAGGGGTGGTGATGGACAGAGTCTCTGAATTAAGCAGAGTACTCTCACCCAGTCAAGAGATCAGGGCTAGATCCAACACCGTTTTTTAGCTCATTGCACCATCCCAGTTTCAGAACCTGGCTGTATGCAAATTAGTCTGTCCCTGGCCCAGTGCATCATGGGAACAGGGCAGACCAGACTACAAAAGCCAATTCTTACACTGGGAAGGAAACAAGCTTCCGGGGACCGGTTTCTGCCATTTCAGGCGTCTTCGGCCCGGCTTGCTTGAATCCTGATGGTGCAATGAGCAAGGGACTCACATCTGAGTATACCCTTCCACGCTTAGGGTGGACAAAATTATTTACAACAAGGGGTGGTGATGGACAGAGTCTCTGAATTAAGCAGAGTACTCTCACCCAGTCAAGAGATCAGGGCTAGATCCAACACCGTTTTTTAGCTCATTGCACCATCCCAGTTTCAGAACCTGACTGTATGCAAATTAGTCTGTCCCTGGCCCAGTGCATCATGGGAACAGGGCAGACCAGACTACAAAAGCCAATTCTTACACTGGGAAGGAAACAAGCTTCCGGGGACCGGTTTCTGCCATTTCAGGCGTCTTCGGCCCGGCTTGCTTGAATCCTGATGGTGCAATGAGCAAGGGACTCACATCTGAGTATACCCTTCCACGCTTAGGGTGGACAAAATTATTTACAACAAGGGGTGGTGATGGACAGAGTCTCTGAATTAAGCAGAGTACTCTCACCCAGTCAAGAGATCAGGGCTAGATCCAACACCGTTTTTTAGCTCATTGCACCATCCCAGTTTCAGAACCTGGCTGTATGCAAATTAGTCTGTCCCTGGCCCAGTGCATCATGGGAACAGGGCAGACCAGACTACAAAAGCCAATTCTTACACTGGGAAGGAAACAAGCTTCCGGGGACCGGTTTCTGCCATTTCAGGCGTCTTCGGCCCGGCTTGCTTGAATCCTGATGGTGCAATGAGCAAGGGACTCACATCTGAGTATACCCTTCCACGCTTAGGGTGGACAAAATTATTTACAACAAGGGGTGGTGATGGACAGAGTCTCTGAATTAAGCAGAGTACTCTCACCCAGTCAAGAGATCAGGGCTAGATCCAACACCGTTTTTTAGCTCATTGCACCATCCCAGTTTCAGAACCTGGCTGTATGCAAATTAGTCTGTCCCTGGCCCAGTGCATCATGGGAACAGGGCAGACCAGACTACAAAAGCCAATTCTTACACTGGGAAGAAAACAAGCTTCCGGGGACCGGTTTCTGCCATTTCAGGCGTCTTCGGCCCGGCTTGCTTGAATCCTGATGGTGCAATGAGCAAGGGACTCACATCTGAGTATACCCTTCCACGCTTAGGGTGGACAAAATTATTTACAACAAGGGGTGGTGATGGACAGAGTCTCTGAATTAAGCAGAGTACTCTCACCCAGTCAAGAGATCAGGGCTAGATCCAACACCGTTTTTTAGCTCATTGCACCATCCCAGTTTCAGAACCTGGCTGTATGCAAATTAGTCTGTCCCTGGCCCAGTGCATCATGGGAACAGGGCAGACCAGACTACAAAAGCCAATTCTTACACTGGGAAGGAAACAAGCTTCCGGGGACCGGTTTCTGCCATTTCAGGCGTCTTCGGCCCGGCTTGCTTGAATCCTGATGGTGCAATGAGCAAGGGACTCACATCTGAGTATACCCTTCCACGCTTAGGGTGGACAAAATTATTTACAACAAGGGGTGGTGATGGACAGAGTCTCTGAATTAAGCAGAGTACTCTCACCCAGTCAAGAGATCAGGGCTAGATCCAACACCGTTTTTAGCTCATTGCACCATCCCAGTTTCAGAACCTGGCTGTATGCAAATTAGTCTGTCCCTGGCCCAGTGCATCATGGGAACAGGGCAGACCAGACTACAAAAGCCAATTCTTACACTGGGAAGAAAACAAGCTTCCGGGGACCGGTTTCTGCCATTTCAGGCGTCTTCGGCCCGGCTTGCTTGAATCCTGATGGTGCAATGAGCAAGGGACTCACATCTGAGTATACCCTTCCACGCTTAGGGTGGACAAAATTATTTACAACAAGGGGTGGTGATGGACAGAGTCTCTGAATTAAGGAGAGTACTCTCACCCAGTCAAGAGATCAGGGCTAGATCCAACACCGTTTTTTAGCTCATTGCACCATCCCAGTTTCAGAACCTGGCTGTATGCAAATTAGTCTGTCCCTGGCCCAGTGCATCATGGGAACAGGGCAGACCAGACTACAAAAGCCAATTCTTACACTGGGAAGGAAACAAGCTTCCGGGGACCGGTTTCTGCCATTTCAGGCGTCTTCGGCCCGGCTTGCTTGAATCCTGATGGTGCAATGAGCAAGGGACTCACATCTGAGTATACCCTTCCACGCTTAGGGTGGACAAAATAATTTACAACAAGGGGTGGTGATGGACAGAGTCTCTGAATTAAGCAGAGTACTCTCACCCAGTCAAGAGATCAGGGCTAGATCCAACACCGTTTTTTAGCTCATTGCACCATCCCAGTTTCAGAACCTGGCTGTATGCAAATTAGTCTGTCCCTGGCCCAGTGCATCATGGGAACAGGGCAGACCAGACTACAAAAGCCAATTCTTACACTGGGAAGGAAACAAGCTTCCGGGGACCGGTTTCTGCCATTTCAGGCGTCTTCGGCCCGGCTTGCTTGAATCCTGATGGTGCAATGAGCAAGGGACTCACATCTGAGTATACCCTTCCACGCTTAGGGTGGACAAAATTATTTACAACAAGGGGTGGTGATGGACAGAGTCTCTGAAATTAAGCAGAGTACTCTCACCCAGTCAAGAGATCAGGGCTAGATCCAACACCGTTTTTTAGCTCATTGCACCATCCCAGTTTCAGAACCTGGCTGTATGCAAATTAGTCTGTCCCTGGCCCAGTGCATCATGGGAACAGGGCAGACCAGACTACAAAAGCCAATTCTTACACTGGGAAGGAAACAAGCTTCCGGGGACCGGTTTCTGCCATTTCAGGCGTCTTCGGCCCGGCTTGCTTGAATCCTGATGGTGCAATGAGCAAGGGACTCACATCTGAGTATACCCTTCCACGCTTAGGGTGGACAAAATTATTTACAACAAGGGGTGGTGATGGACAGAGTCTCTGAATTAAGCAGAGTACTCTCACCCAGTCAAGAGATCAGGGCTAGATCCAACACCGTTTTTTAGCTCATTGCACCATCCCAGTTTCAGAACCTGGCTGTATGCAAATTAGTCTGTCCCTGGCCCAGTGCATCATGGGAACAGGGCAGACCAGACTACAAAAGCCAATTCTTACACTGGGAAGGAAACAAGCTTCCGGGGACCGGTTTCTGCCATTTCAGGCGTCTTCGGCCCGGCTTGCTTGAATCCTGATGGTGCAATGAGCAAGGGACTCACATCTGAGTATACCCTTCCACGCTTAGGGTGGACAAAATTATTTACAACAAGGGGTGGTGATGGACAGAGTCTCTGAATTAAGCAGAGTACTCTCACCCAGTCAAGAGATCAGGGCTAGATCCAACACCGTTTTTAGCTCATTGCACCATCCCAGTTTCAGAACCTGGCTGTATGCAAATTAGTCTGTCCCTGGCCCAGTGCATCATGGGAACAGGGCAGACCAGACTACAAAAGCCTATTCTTACACTGGGAAGAAAACAAGCTTCCGGGGACCGGTTTCTGCCATTTCAGGCGTCTTCGGCCCGGCTTGCTTGAATCCTGATGGTGCAATGAGCAAGGGACTCACATCTGATTATACCCTTCCACGCTTAGGGTGGACAAAATTATTTACAACAAGGGGTGGTGATGGACAGAGTCTCTGAATTAAGGAGAGTACTCTCACCCAGTCAAGAGATCAGGGCTAGATCCAACACCGTTTTTTAGCTCATTGCACCATCCCAGTTTCAGAACCTGGCTGTATGCAAATTAGTCTGTCCCTGGCCCAGTGCATCATGGGAACAGGGCAGACCAGACTACAAAAGCCAATTCTTACACTGGGAAGGAAACAAGCTTCCGGGGACCGGTTTCTGCCATTTCAGGCGTCTTCGGCCCGGCTTGCTTGAATCCTGATGGTGCAATGAGCAAGGAACTCACATCTGAGTATACCCTTCCACGCTTAGGGTGGACAAAATTATTTACAACAAGGGGTGGTGATGGACAGAGTCTCTGAATTAAGCAGAGTACTCTCACCCAGTCAAGAGATCAGGGCTAGATCCAACACCGTTTTTTAGCTCATTGCACCATCCCAGTTTCAGAACCTGGCTGTATGCAAATTAGTCTGTCCCTGGCCCAGTGCATCATGGGAACAGGGCAGACCAGACTACAAAAGCCAATTCTTACACTGGGAAGGAAACAAGCTTCCGGGGACCGGTTTCTGCCATTTCAGGCGTCTTCGGCCCGGCTTGCTTGAATCCTGATGGTGCAATGAGCAAGGGACTCACATCTGAGTATACCCTTCCACGCTTAGGGTGGACAAAATTATTTACAACAAGGGGTGGTGATGGACAGAGTCTCTGAAATTAAGCAGAGTACTCTCACCCAGTCAAGAGATCAGGGCTAGATCCAACACCGTTTTTTAGCTCATTGCACCATCCCAGTTTCAGAACCTGGCTGTATGCAAATTAGTCTGTCCCTGGCCCAGTGCATCATGGGAACAGGGCAGACCAGACTATAAAAGCCAATTCTTACACTGGGAAGGAAACAAGCTTCCGGGGACCGGTTTCTGCCATTTCAGGCGTCTTCGGCCCGGCTTGCTTGAATCCTGATGGTGCAATGAGCAAGGGACTCACATCTGAGTATACCCTTCCACGCTTAGGGTGGACAAAATTATTTACAACAAGGGGTGGTGATGGACAGAGTCTCTGAATTAAGCAGAGTACTCTCACCCAGTCAAGAGATCAGGGCTAGATCCAACACCGTTTTTTAGCTCATTGCACCATCCCAGTTTCAGAACCTGGCTGTATGCAAATTAGTCTGTCCCTGGCCCAGTGCATCATGGGAACAGGGCAGACCAGACTACAAAAGCCAATTCTTACACTGGGAAGGAAACAAGCTTCCGGGGACCGGTTTCTGCCATTTCAGGCGTCTTCGGCCCGGCTTGCTTGAATCCTGATGGTGCAATGAGCAAGGGGCTCACATCTGAGTATACCCTTCCACGGTTAGGGTGGACAAAATTATTTACAACAAGGGGTGGTGATGGACAGAGTCTCTGAATTAAGCAGAGTACTCTCACCCAGTCAAGAGATCAGGGCTAGATCCAACACCGTTTTTTAGCTCATTGCACCATCCCAGTTTCAGAACCTGGCTGTATGCAAATTAGTCTGTCCCTGGCCCAGTGCATCATGGGAACAGGGCAGACCAGACTACAAAAGCCAATTCTTACACTGGGAAGGAAACAAGCTTCCGGGGACCGGTTTCTGCCATTTCAGGCGTCTTCGGCCCGGCTTGCTTGAATCCTGATGGTGCAATGAGCAAGGGACTCACATCTGAGTATACCCTTCCACGCTTAGGGTGGACAAAATTATTTACAACAAGGGGTGGTGATGGACAGAGTCTCTGAATTAAGCAGAGTACTCTCACCCAGTCAAGAGATCAGGGCTAGATCCAACACCGTTTTTTAGCTCATTGCACCATCCCAGTTTCAGAACCTGGCTGTATGCAAATTAGTCTGTCCCTGGCCCAGTGCATCATGGGAACAGGGCAGACCAGACTACAAAAGCCAATTCTTACACTGGGAAGGAAACAAGCTTCCGGGGACCGGTTTCTGCCATTTCAGGCGTCTTCGGCCCGGCTTGCTTGAATCCTGATGGTGCAATGAGCAAGGGACTCACATCTGAGTATACCCTTCCACGCTATACTCAGACATGAGTCCCTTTCTCACTGCTCCATCAGGATTCAAGCAAGCCGGGCCGAAGAGGCTGAAATGCCAGAAACCGGTCCCCGGTAGCTTGTCTCCTTTCTGGTGAAGAATTGGCTTTGTAGTTTGGTCTGCCCTGTTCCCATGATGCACTGGGCCAGGGACAGACTAATTTGCATACAGCCAGGTTCTGAGCTGGGATGGGGCAGTGAGATAAATAACGGTGATGGATCAAGCCCTGATCTTTGGACTGGGTAAGAGTGGTCTGCTTAATTCAGACACTCTGTTCATCACCACCCCCTTTTCTGTATCGTTTTTGGCCACTATAGGTGTGGCAGGGTATACTCAGACATGAGTCCCTTTCTCACTGCTCCATCAGGATTCAAGCAAGCCGGGCCGAAGAGGCTGAAATGCCAGAAACCGGTCCCCGGTAGCTTGTCTCCTTTCTGGTGAAGAATTGGCTTTGTAGTTTGGTCTGCCCTGTTCCCATGATGCACTGGGCCAGGGACAGACTAATTTGCATACAGCCAGGTTCTGAGCTGGGATGGGGCAGTGAGATAAATAACGGTGATGGATCAAGCCCTGATCTTTGGACTGGGTAAGAGTGGTCTGCTTAATTCAGACACTCTGTTCATCACCACCCCCTTTTCTGTATCGTTTTTGGCCACTATAGGTGTGGCAGGGTATACTCAGACATGAGTCCCTTTCTCACTGCTCCATCAGGATTCAAGCAAGCCGGGCCGAAGAGGCTGAAATGCCAGAAACCGGTCCCCGGTAGCTTGTCTCCTTTCTGGTGAAGAATTGGCTTTGTAGTTTGGTCTGCCCTGTTCCCATGATGCACTGGGCCAGGGACAGACTAATTTGCATACAGCCAGGTTCTGAGCTGGGATGGGGCAGTGAGATAAATAACGGTGATGGATCAAGCCCTGATCTTTGGACTGGGTAAGAGTGGTCTGCTTAATTCAGACACTCTGTTCATCACCACCCCCTTTTCTGTATCGTTTTTGGCCACTATAGGTGTGGCAGGGTATACTCAGACATGAGTCCCTTTCTCACTGCTCCATCAGGATTCAAGCAAGCCGGGCCGAAGAGGCTGAAATGCCAGAAACCGGTCCCCGGTAGCTTGTCTCCTTTCTGGTGAAGAATTGGCTTTGTAGTTTGGTCTGCCCTGTTCCCATGATGCACTGGGCCAGGGACAGACTAATTTGCATACAGCCAGGTTCTGAGCTGGGATGGGGCAGTGAGATAAATAACGGTGATGGATCAAGCCCTGATCTTTGGACTGGGTAAGAGTGGTCTGCTTAATTCAGACACTCTGTTCATCACCACCCCCTTTTCTGTATCGTTTTTGGCCACTATAGGTGTGGCAGGGTATACTCAGACATGAGTCCCTTTCTCACTGCTCCATCAGGATTCAAGCAAGCCGGGCCGAAGAGGCTGAAATGCCAGAAACCGGTCCCCGGTAGCTTGTCTCCTTTCTGGTGAAGAATTGGCTTTGTAGTTTGGTCTGCCCTGTTCCCATGATGCACTGGGCCAGGGACAGACTAATTTGCATACAGCCAGGTTCTGAGCTGGGATGGGGCAGTGAGATAAATAACGGTGATGGATCAAGCCCTGATCTTTGGACTGGGTAAGAGTGGTCTGCTTAATTCAGACACTCTGTTCATCACCACCCCCTTTTCTGTATCGTTTTTGGCCACTATAGGTGTGGCAGGGTATACTCAGACATGAGTCCCTTTCTCACTGCTCCATCAGGATTCAAGCAAGCCGGGCCGAAGAGGCTGAAATGCCAGAAACCGGTCCCCGGTAGCTTGTCTCCTTTCTGGTGAAGAATTGGCTTTGTAGTTTGGTCTGCCCTGTTCCCATGATGCACTGGGCCAGGGACAGACTAATTTGCATACAGCCAGGTTCTGAGCTGGGATGGGGCAGTGAGATAAATAACGGTGATGGATCAAGCCCTGATCTTTGGACTGGGTAAGAGTGGTCTGCTTAATTCAGACACTCTGTTCATCACCACCCCCTTTTCTGTATCGTTTTTGGCCACTATAGGTGTGGCAGGGTATACTCAGACATGAGTCCCTTTCTCACTGCTCCATCAGGATTCAAGCAAGCCGGGCCGAAGAGGCTGAAATGCCAGAAACCGGTCCCCGGTAGCTTGTCTCCTTTCTGGTGAAGAATTGGCTTTGTAGTTTGGTCTGCCCTGTTCCCATGATGCACTGGGCCAGGGACAGACTAATTTGCATACAGCCAGGTTCTGAGCTGGGATGGGGCAGTGAGATAAATAACGGTGATGGATCAAGCCCTGATCTTTGGACTGGGTAAGAGTGGTCTGCTTAATTCAGACACTCTGTTCATCACCACCCCCTTTTCTGTATCGTTTTTGGCCACTATAGGTGTGGCAGGGTATACTCAGACATGAGTCCCTTTCTCACTGCTCCATCAGGATTCAAGCAAGCCGGGCCGAAGAGGCTGAAATGCCAGAAACCGGTCCCCGGTAGCTTGTCTCCTTTCTGGTGAAGAATTGGCTTTGTAGTTTGGTCTGCCCTGTTCCCATGATGCACTGGGCCAGGGACAGACTAATTTGCATACAGCCAGGTTGTGAGCTGGGATGGGGCAGTGAGATAAATAACGGTGATGGATCAAGCCCTGATCTTTGGACTGGGTAAGAGTGGTCTGCTTAATTCAGACACTCTGTTCATCACCACCCCCTTTTCTGTATCGTTTTTGGCCACTATAGGTGTGGCAGGGTATACTCAGACATGAGTCCCTTTCTCACTGCTCCATCAGGATTCAAGCAAGCCGGGCCGAAGAGGCTGAAATGCCAGAAACCGGTCCCCGGTAGCTTGTCTCCTTTCTGGTGAAGAATTGGCTTTGTAGTTTGGTCTGCCCTGTTCCCATGATGCACTGGGCCAGGGACAGACTAATTTGCATACAGCCAGGTTCTGAGCTGGGATGGGGCAGTGAGATAAATAACGGTGATGGATCAAGCCCTGATCTTTGGACTGGGTAAGAGTGGTCTGCTTAATTCAGACACTCTGTTCATCACCACCCCCTTTTCTGTATCGTTTTTGGCCACTATAGGTGTGGCAGGGTATACTCAGACATGAGTCCCTTTCTCACTGCTCCATCAGGATTCAAGCAAGCCGGGCCGAAGAGGCTGAAATGCCAGAAACCGGTCCCCGGTAGCTTGTCTCCTTTCTGGTGAAGAATTGGCTTTGTAGTTTGGTCTGCCCTGTTCCCATGATGCACTGGGCCAGGGACAGACTAATTTGCATACAGCCAGGTTCTGAGCTGGGATGGGGCAGTGAGATAAATAACGGTGATGGATCAAGCCCTGATCTTTGGACTGGGTAAGAGTGGTCTGCTTAATTCAGACACTCTGTTCATCACCACCCCCTTTTCTGTATCGTTTTTGGCCACTATAGGTGTGGCAGGGTATACTCAGACATGAGTCCCTTTCTCACTGCTCCATCAGGATTCAAGCAAGCCGGGCCGAAGAGGCTGAAATGCCAGAAACCGGTCCCCGGTAGCTTGTCTCCTTTCTGGTGAAGAATTGGCTTTGTAGTTTGGTCTGCCCTGTTCCCATGATGCACTGGGCCAGGGACAGACTAATTTGCATACAGCCAGGTTCTGAGCTGGGATGGGGCAGTGAGATAAATAACGGTGATGGATCAAGCCCTGATCTTTGGACTGGGTAAGAGTGGTCTGCTTAATTCAGACACTCTGTTCATCACCACCCCCTTTTCTGTATCGTTTTTGGCCACTATAGGTGTGGCAGGGTATACTCAGACATGAGTCCCTTTCTCACTGCTCCATCAGGATTCAAGCAAGCCGGGCCGAAGAGGCTGAAATGCCAGAAACCGGTCCCCGGTAGCTTGTCTCCTTTCTGGTGAAGAATTGGCTTTGTAGTTTGGTCTGCCCTGTTCCCATGATGCACTGGGCCAGGGACAGACTAATTTGCATACAGCCAGGTTCTGAGCTGGGATGGGGCAGTGAGATAAATAACGGTGATGGATCAAGCCCTGATCTTTGGACTGGGTAAGAGTGGTCTGCTTAATTCAGACACTCTGTTCATCACCACCCCCTTTTCTGTATCGTTTTTGGCCACTATAGGTGTGGCAGGGTATACTCAGACATGAGTCCCTTTCTCACTGCTCCATCAGGATTCAAGCAAGCCGGGCCGAAGAGGCTGAAATGCCAGAAACCGGTCCCCGGTAGCTTGTCTCCTTTCTGGTGAAGAATTGGCTTTGTAGTTTGGTCTGCCCTGTTCCCATGATGCACTGGGCCAGGGACAGACTAATTTGCATACAGCCAGGTTCTGAGCTGGGATGGGGCAGTGAGATAAATAACGGTGATGGATCAAGCCCTGATCTTTGGACTGGGTAAGAGTGGTCTGCTTAATTCAGACACTCTGTTCATCACCACCCCCTTTTCTGTATCGTTTTTGGCCACTATAGGTGTGGCAGGGTATACTCAGACATGAGTCCCTTTCTCACTGCTCCATCAGGATTCAAGCAAGCCGGGCCGAAGAGGCTGAAATGCCAGAAACCGGTCCCCGGTAGCTTGTCTCCTTTCTGGTGAAGAATTGGCTTTGTAGTTTGGTCTGCCCTGTTCCCATGATGCACTGGGCCAGGGACAGACTAATTTGCATACAGCCAGGTTCTGAGCTGGGATGGGGCAGTGAGATAAATAACGGTGATGGATCAAGCCCTGATCTTTGGACTGGGTAAGAGTGGTCTGCTTAATTCAGACACTCTGTTCATCACCACCCCCTTTTCTGTATCGTTTTTGGCCACTATAGGTGTGGCAGGGTATACTCAGACATGAGTCCCTTTCTCACTGCTCCATCAGGATTCAAGCAAGCCGGGCCGAAGAGGCTGAAATGCCAGAAACCGGTCCCCGGTAGCTTGTCTCCTTTCTGGTGAAGAATTGGCTTTGTAGTTTGGTCTGCCCTGTTCCCATGATGCACTGGGCCAGGGACAGACTAATTTGCATACAGCCAGGTTCTGAGCTGGGATGGGGCAGTGAGATAAATAACGGTGATGGATCAAGCCCTGATCTTTGGACTGGGTAAGAGTGGTCTGCTTAATTCAGACACTCTGTTCATCACCACCCCCTTTTCTGTATCGCAAAACTACAGAGAAGCTCTGCACCAAAGCTGTACGTGACCACTGCAAAAGACACATGGCAAAACATGACATGGAATGGCATGACATAACATACAGAAATGCTATAAGATGCAAAACACAGTACAATGCAATACTGCACATTCTTTGCAAAGATACTAAGCAATACAAGACTATTAAATGCAGTTCAGTACAATATTGCAAAAAGCAATGCAGTAAGTACAATGTAATGCAATGTGGTACATTTCGCAAGCCCTAGTGGAATGATTGCACTGGTAAGGTTTTGGTAACTCTTGTAATTTTTTAAACATGAAAACTGCTGTCTAAAGCATCAGTTGATAAAATTGGTTTAACCTGTCTGAATCTACCCTCCTATTTATCCACTTCCACAAGAATTCTATCTGAGTAAACACTGAGTAAACACTGACAATTTCTCATATTCACACACTCACCTGCACATCCGCACACCCACACACTTGACATGACAGCCAATGAAGAATCACTTTAACTTACAAAAAGGCAGACTGTAAGTAGACTTGTGCATTGTAGCATGTTACACGTAGCACATGTTTTTGAAGACTATAAGCCCCGTGAGTCAAATCAAATCAAATCAAATCATCTTTATTCGGTTTCAAGTTTTTAGAAAAACCATAAAAGAGCAAAATACAATAAACATTTAAAGAAAAACATTAAGTTCGGTCCATTACTAAAATCTTAGTTAAAAGTAAAACGTTTTGCAGAAAGAATGCATTTTACACTGCAAAATCGTTATTATTTAAGTTCGAACAATGTCTAAGACATTGTTTTAAATACTGTGCCACTGATTTTGTCATTAGATTATTTTCCAGGAGTTGTAATGCCAAATAGGCAGGGCGGCATCTACGAACTTTCAGGACTTTCAATACAGGTAGTATCCACCTCCTGCGTAGTGAGTCATAAAATTTGCAGAAAAAAAGAACATGCAGTGTGGACTGTGACGAAGTTGAGTCGCAGGGACATACTGGTACAGTGTGTGACCAGACATTCTGGGTGGGAAATAAAACCATATAGTGATAGATGTTGAACCTGCGGCGAGTAAGGAGTAGTTTTTCAAATTGTGACAAGTCGTATTGCAGATACGGTTGAATAGTTGGAACCAGCTGTATTAATAGACAGTGTTGGACTGTTGGCTTTCCGATCTCATTCAGCATCCGCAGTTGGGAAAGATGTGACAGACAAAGAGTTTTTAGTTCTTTTTTAGTTATATCTGTCACTGACAGTGGTTCATCGAAAAATCTTTGGAGACCAATATCTGAAAGGAAAGATTTTACGTATCCCAGCCATCGTATCTTTAACATATTCTCTAGTTTCATGCAGTTCTGGATTATTGCTCTTGTGAGCTGGCATTCGTCCGTAACCCATATTCTGCGCCATAGCATGATAGGCTGGATCTTGATGATATCAGCAATGTGGTCCAGCCCAAGTTCTAGATGGCATCCGAATGTTGTTGTACTCTTTGGAACTGCCAACAGGAATTTTAGAAAAGCGTTTTCAACTATCTGCAATTGATCGACGTTTGTTGTTCCCCATACTCCCGCTCCGAAGGTGGCTGTGCTAATGCATTTTGCATTATAGATTTTAATCATCTCCATGGGGGTTTTTTTGCCAAGCCGGAGCGAGAATGCTTTTAGAGCACCAACTGTTCTTAACAGAGATAACTTTCGGGATGTGAGTGCATCATTCCATTTAAAAGCCTCGTCGATGGTAATCCCTAGATAGGGATACGTTTTAGTTCTTTCGAGGGGTAGGTTGTCCACATAAATTTTCTTCACTTTACTTCCCTTACAGCCAGCATGCATCACAAAGGTTTTTTTTATGTTCACTTTTAGGTTTAAATTTGTCATAAAGGTACAGTAATTATTTAACGCCCGCTGAAGCTGGACCGGGGTTCGTGCGAGAATTACCGCATCGTCAGCGTATAATAATGCTGGGATCTGACGGCGGCCAACTTCTGGGAGATCTTTTAAGCCCTGTAACATTGCGGCTTCAAGGCCATTAGTGTAAAGCGTGAATAAAAAAGGGGCCAGCACACACCCTTGTCTGACCCCCTTCTGTATTGGGAAGCTGTTTGTTAATTGTCCGGCTGTCCCGAATCGCACTTTCCCCTTAGCTCCGGTGTATAATTCTCGCAGAAAGTCGATTATTGGGGTTTCGATCCCCATTTGCAGCATTATTGCCCAGAGTTTCGAGTGGTCCACACAGTCGAATGCTGCAGAGAGGTCGACGTAAACCATATGTAGGCCAGTTTTTAGGTTTTGCCTAGCGAAAGCTGCGCTCTGCGCAGCTTTTCGCGCAGGCGAAATCCTGTTGAGAACTGTAGGGTGCTTTGGGTCGGCCCTCGTCATTGATTGGCTGGCTCCGTAAACGGAGCCTTGCCATTGGACGAGGGGCCTGTCCGTCAATGCCGGACCAGACACGGGGGCGTTCCTGACATTCTTTGCCTTTTGCCGACGTCACGCGACGCCGGGAACGCCCCCGAGTCTGGTCCGGCATTGCCGGCACCTCCCTTGCTCTACTGTCATCACCACAACACTGCGCCCATTTTATCCCAAGCTAAACACTCGGAGAGGCGCAGTGACCGGGTCTTTGAAGGCCGCTCTCCCAATGAAAACAAGTTTTCTCTCCGAGTCAGCACGAGCAGGAAGACGAGCAGCGCGCCTCCCAGCTGGCCTCTCGCATCAGCATCCAGAGCTGCCCTGCGCGGTGTGTAGCTTCAGTGGAGCTTCAGAGTGCAGAGTGGAGCTTCAGAGTGGAGCTTCAGAGTGGAGCTTCAGAGTGGAGCTTCAGAGTGGAGCTTCAGAGTGGAGCTTCAGAGTGCAGAGTGGAGCTTCAGAGTGCAGATTCAGAGTGGAGCTTCAGAGTGCAGAGTGGAGCTTCAGAGTGGAGCTTCAGAGTGCAGAGTGGAGCTTCAGAGTGGAGCTTCAGAGTGCAGAGTGGAGCTTCAGAGTGGAGCTTCAGAGTGGAGCTTCAGAGTGGAGCTTCAGAGTGGAGCTTCAGAGTGGAGCTTCAGAGTGGAGCTTCAGAGTGGAGCTTCAGAGTGCAGATTCAGAGTGGAGCTTCAGAGTGGAGCTTCAGAGTGCAGAGTGGAGCTTCAGAGTGCAGAGTGGAGCTTCAGAGTGCAGAGTGGAGCTTCAGAGTGGAGCTTCAGAGTGGAGCTTCAGAGTGGAGCTTCAGAGTGGAGCTTCAGAGTGCAGAATGGAGCTTCAGAGTGGAGCTTCAGAGTGCAGAGTGGAGCTTCAGAGTGGAGCTTCAGAGTGCAGAGTGGAGCTTCAGAGTGGAGCTTCAGAGTGCAGAGTGGAGCTTCAGAGTGGAGCTTCAGAGTGCAGAGTGGAGCTTCAGAGTGGAGCTTCAGAGTGCAGAGTGGAGCTTCAGAGTGGAGCTTCAGAGTGCAGCTTCAGAGTGGAGCTTCAGAGTGGAGCTTCAGAGTGGAGCTTCAGAGTGGAGCTTCAGAGTGCAGCTTCAGAGTGCAGAGTGGAGCTTCAGAGTGCAGAGTGGAGCTTCAGAGTTCAGAGTGGAGCTTCAGAGTGCAGAGTGGAGCTTCAGAGTTCAGAGTGGAGCTTCAGAGTGGAGCTTCAGAGTGGAGCTTCAGAGTGGAGCTTCAGAGTGGAGCTTCAGAGTGGAGCTTCAGAGTGCAGAGTGGAGCTTCAGAGTGGAGCTTCTCTTTCGCGCAGGCGAAATCCTGTTGAGAACTGTAGGGTGCTTTGGGTCGGCCCTCGTCATTGATTGGCTGGCTCCGTAAACGGAGCCTTGCCATTGGACGAGGGGCCTGTCCGTCAATGCCGGACCAGACACGGGGGCGTTCCTGACATTCTTTGCCTTTTGCCGACGTCACGCGACGCCGGGAACGCCCCCGAGTCTGGTCCGGCATTGCCGGCACCTCCCTTGCTCTACTGTCATCACCACAACACTGCGCCCATTTTATCCCAAGCTAAACACTCGGAGAGGCGCAGTGACCGGGTCTTTGAAGGCCGCTCTCCCAATGAAAACAAGTTTTCTCTCCGAGTCAGCACGAGCAGGAAGACGAGCAGCGCGCCTCCCAGCTGGCCTCTCGCATCAGCATCCAGAGCTGTCCTGCGCGGTGTGTAGCTTCAGTGGAGCTTCAGAGTGCAGAGTGGAGCTTCAGAGTGGAGCTTCAGAGTGGAGCTTCAGAGTGGAGCTTCAGAGTGGAGCTTCAGAGTGGAGCTTCAGAGTGGAGCTTCAGAGTGGAGCTTCAGAGTGCAGAGTGGAGCTTCAGAGTGCAGATTCAGAGTGGAGCTTCAGAGTGCAGAGTGGAGCTTCAGAGTGGAGCTTCAGAGTGCAGAGTGGAGCTTCAGAGTGGAGCTTCAGAGTGCAGAGTGGAGCTTCAGAGTGGAGCTTCAGAGTGGAGCTTCAGAGTGGAGCTTCAGAGTGGAGCTTCAGAGTGGAGCTTCAGAGTGGAGCTTCAGAGTGGAGCTTCAGAGTGCAGATTCAGAGTGGAGCTTCAGAGTGGAGCTTCAGAGTGCAGAGTGGAGCTTCAGAGTGCAGAGTGGAGCTTCAGAGTGCAGAGTGGAGCTTCAGAGTGCAGAGTGGAGCTTCAGAGTGGAGCTTCAGAGTGGAGCTTCAGAGTGGAGCTTCAGAGTGGAGCTTCAGAGTGGAGCTTCAGAGTGCAGAGTGGAGCTTCAGAGTGGAGCTTCAGAGTGCAGAGTGGAGCTTCAGAGTGGAGCTTCAGAGTGCAGAGTGGAGCTTCAGAGTGGAGCTTCAGAGTGCAGAGTGGAGCTTCAGAGTGGAGCTTCAGAGTGCAGAGTGGAGCTTCAGAGTGGAGCTTCAGAGTGCAGAGTGGAGCTTCAGAGTGGAGCTTCAGAGTGCAGAGTGGAGCTTCAGAGTGGAGCTTCAGAGTGGAGCTTCAGAGTGGAGCTTCAGAGTGGAGCTTCAGAGTGGAGCTTCAGAGTGGAGCTTCAGAGTGGAGCTTCAGAGTGGAGCTTCAGAGTGGAGCTTCAGAGTGGAGCTTCAGAGTGCAGCTTCAGAGTGCAGAGTGGAGCTTCAGAGTGCAGAGTGGAGCTTCAGAGTTCAGAGTGGAGCTTCAGAGTGCAGAGTGGAGCTTCAGAGTTCAGAGTGGAGCTTCAGAGTGGAGCTTCAGAGTGGAGCTTCAGAGTGGAGCTTCAGAGTGGAGCTTCAGAGTGGAGCTTCAGAGTGGAGCTTCAGAGTGGAGCTTCAGAGTGCAGAGTGGAGCTTCAGAGTGGAGCTTCAGAGTGGAGCTTCAGAGTGGAGCTTCAGAGTGCAGAGTGGAGCTTCAGAGTGGAGCTTCAGAGTGCAGAGTGGAGCTTCAGAGTGGAGCTTCAGAGTGCAGAGTGGAGCGGGTGCTTTGGGTCGGCCCTCGTCATTGATTGGCTGGCTCCGTAAACGGAGCCTTGCCATTGGACGAGGGGCCTGTCCGTCAATGCCGGACCAGACACGGGGGCGTTCCTGACATTCTTTGCCTTTTGCCGACGTCACGCGACGCCGGGAACGCCCCCGAGTCTGGTCCGGCATTGCCGGCACCTCCCTTGCTCTACTGTCATCACCACAACACTGCGCCCATTTTATCCCAAGCTAAACACTCGGAGAGGCGCAGTGACCGGGTCTTTGAAGGCCGCTCTCCCAATGAAAACAAGTTTTCTCTCCGAGTCAGCACGAGCAGGAAGACGAGCAGCGCGCCTCCCAGCTGGCCTCTCGCATCAGCATCCAGAGCTGCCCTGCGCGGTGTGTAGCTTCAGTGGAGCTTCAGAGTGCAGAGTGGAGCTTCAGAGTGGAGCTTCAGAGTGGAGCTTCAGAGTGGAGCTTCAGAGTGGAGCTTCAGAGTGGAGCTTCAGAGTGGAGCTTCAGAGTGGAGCTTCAGAGTGCAGAGTGGAGCTTCAGAGTGCAGATTCAGAGTGGAGCTTCAGAGTGCAGAGTGGAGCTTCAGAGTGGAGCTTCAGAGTGCAGAGTGGAGCTTCAGAGTGGAGCTTCAGAGTGCAGAGTGGAGCTTCAGAGTGGAGCTTCAGAGTGGAGCTTCAGAGTGGAGCTTCAGAGTGGAGCTTCAGAGTGGAGCTTCAGAGTGGAGCTGCAGAGTGCAGATTCAGAGTGGAGCTTCAGAGTGGAGCTTCAGAGTGCAGAGTGGAGCTTCAGAGTGCAGAGTGGAGCTTCAGAGTGCAGAGTGGAGCTTCAGAGTGCAGAGTGGAGCTTCAGAGTGGAGCTTCAGAGTGGAGCTTCAGAGTGGAGCTTCAGAGTGGAGCTTCAGAGTGGAGCTTCAGAGTGGAGCTTCAGAGTGGAGCTTCAGAGTGCAGAGTGGAGCTTCAGAGTGGAGCTTCAGAGTGCAGAGTGGAGCTTCAGAGTGGAGCTTCAGAGTGCAGAGTGGAGCTTCAGAGTGGAGCTTCAGAGTGCAGAGTGGAGCTTCAGAGTGGAGCTTCAGAGTGCAGAGTGGAGCTTCAGAGTGGAGCTTCAGAGTGCAGAGTGGAGCTTCAGAGTGGAGCTTCAGAGTGGAGCTTCAGAGTGGAGCTTCAGAGTGGAGCTTCAGAGTGGAGCTTCAGAGTGGAGCTTCAGAGTGGAGCTTCAGAGTGGAGCTTCAGAGTGGAGCTTCAGAGTGGAGCTTCAGAGTGCAGCTTTAGAGTGCAGAGTGGAGCTTCAGAGTGCAGAGTGGAGCTTCAGAGTTCAGAGTGGAGCTTCAGAGTGCAGAGTGGAGCTTCAGAGTTCAGAGTGGAGCTTCAGAGTGGAGCTTCAGAGTGGAGCTTCAGAGTGGAGCTTCAGAGTGGAGCTTCAGAGTGGAGCTTCAGAGTGGAGCTTCAGAGTGGAGCTTCAGAGTGGAGCTTCAGAGTGCAGAGTGGAGCTTCAGAGTGGAGCTTCAGAGTGCAGAGTGGAGCTTCAGAGTGGAGCTTCAGAGTGCAGAGTGGAGCTTCAGAGTGGAGCTTCAGAGTGCAGCTTCAGAGTGGAGCTTCAGAGTGGAGCTTCAGAGTGGAGCTTCAGAGTGGAGCTTCAGAGTGGAGCTTCAGAGTGGAGCTTCAGAGTGGAGCTTCAGAGTGCAGAGTGGAGCATCAGAGTGGAGCTTCAGAGTGGAGCTTCAGAGTGGAGCTTCAGAGTGGAGCTTCAGAGTGGAGCTTCAGAGTGGAGCTTCAGAGTGGAGCTTCAGAGTGGAGCTTCAGAGTGGAGGTGCAGAGTGGAGCTTCAGAGTGCAGAGTGGAGCTTCAGAGTGCAGAGTGGAGCTTCAGAGTGCAGAGTGGAGCTTCAGAGTGGAGCTTCAGAGTGGAGCTTCAGAGTGGAGCTTCAGAGTGGAGCTTCAGAGTGGAGCTTCAGAGTGGAGCTTCAGAGTGGAGCTTCAGAGTGGAGCTTCAGAGTGCAGAGTGGAGCTTCAGAGTGCAGAGTGGAGCTTCAGAGTGCAGAGTGGAGCTTCAGAGTGCAGAGTGGAGCTTCAGAGTGGAGCTTCAGAGTGGAGCTTCAGAGTGGAGCTTCAGAGTGGAGCTTCAGAGTGGAGCTTCAGAGTGCAGAGTGGAGCTTCAGAGTGCAGAGTGGAGCTTCAGAGTGCAGAGTGGAGCTTCAGAGTGGAGCTTCAGAGTGGAGCTTCAGAGTGGAGCTTCAGAGTGGAGCTTCAGAGTGGAGCTTCAGAGTGGAGCTTCAGAGTGGAGCTTCAGAGTGGAGCTTCAGAGTGGAGCTTCAGAGTGCAGAGTGGAGCTTCAGAGTGCAGAGTGGAGCTTCAGAGTGCAGAGTGGAGCTTCAGAGTGGAGCTTCAGAGTGGAGCTTCAGAGTGGAGCTTCAGAGTGGAGCTTCAGAGTGGAGCTTCAGAGTGCAGAGTGGAGCTTCAGAGTGGAGCTTCAGAGTGGAGCTTCAGAGTGGAGCTTCAGAGTGCAGAGTGGAGCTTCAGAGTGGAGCTTCAGAGTGCAGAGTGGAGCTTCAGAGTGGAGCTTCAGAGTGCAGAGTGGAGCTTCAGAGTGGAGCTTCAGAGTGGAGCTTCAGAGTGGAGCTTCAGAGTGGAGCTTCAGAGTGGAGCTTCAGAGTGCAGAGTGGAGCTTCAGAGTGGAGCTTCAGAGTGCAGAGTGGAGCTTCAGAGTGCAGATTCAGAGTGGAGCTTCAGAGTGCAGAGTGGAGCTTCAGAGTGCAGAGTGGAGCTTCAGAGTGGAGCTTCAGAGTGGAGCATCAGAGTGGAGCTTCAGAGTGGAGCTTCAGAGTGGAGCTTCAGAGTGGAGCTTCAGAGTGGAGCTTCAGAGTGGAGCTTCAGAGTGGAGCTTCAGAGTGGAGCTTCAGAGTGGAGCTTCAGAGTGGAGCTTCAGAGTGCAGAGTGGAGCTTCAGAGTGCAGAGTGGAGCTTCAGAGTGCAGAGTGGAGCTTCAGAGTGGAGCTTCAGAGTGGAGCTTCAGAGTGGAGCTTCAGAGTGGAGCTTCAGAGTGGAGCTTCAGAGTGGAGCTTCAGAGTGCAGAGTGGAGCTTCAGAGTGGAGCTTCAGAGTGGAGCTTCAGAGTGGAGCTTCAGAGTGCAGAGTGGAGCTTCAGAGTGGAGCTTCAGAGTGGAGCTTCAGAGTGGAGCTTCAGAGTGCAGAGTGGAGCTTCAGAGTGGAGCTTCAGAGTGGAGCTTCAGAGTGCAGAGTGGAGCTTCAGAGTGGAGCTTCAGAGTGCAGAGTGGAGCTTCAGAGTGCAGATTCAGAGTGGAGCTTCAGAGTGCAGAGTGGAGCTTCAGAGTGGAGCTTTAGAGTGCAGAGTGGAGCTTCAGAGTGGAGCTTTAGAGTGCAGAGTGGAGCTTCAGAGTGCAGAGTGGAGCTTCAGAGTGGAGCTTCAGATTCAGAGTGGAGCTTCAGAGTGCAGAGTGGAGCTTCAGATTCAGAGTGGAGCTTCAGAGTGCAGAGTGGAGCTTCAGAGTGCAGATTCAGAGTGGATTTTCAGAGTGCAGAGTGGAGCTTCAGAGTGGAGCTTCAGAGTGCAGAGTGGAGCTTCAGAGTGCAGAGTGGAGCTTCAGAGTGGAGCTTCAGAGTGGAGCTTCAGAGTGGAGCTTCAGAGTGGAGCTTCAGAGTGGAGCTTCAGAGTGGAGCTTCAGAGTGGAGCTTCAGAGTGGAGCTTCAAAGTGGAGCTTCAGAGTGCAGAGTGGAGCTTCAGAGTGCAGCTTCAGAGTGCAGAGTGGAGCTTCAGAGTGCAGCTTCAGAGTGCAGAGTGGAGCTTCAGAGTGCAGAGTGGAGCTTCAGAGTGCAGAGTGGAGCTTCAGAGTGCAGAGTGGAGCTTCAGAGTGCAGAGTGGAGCTTCAGAGTGCAGAGTGGAGCTTCAGAGTGCAGAGTGGAGCTTCAGAGTGGAGCTTCAGAGTGTCAAGAGCAATGCCAATAGCTCTAACTTTAACAAAGGCAAAACCATTGCATTGTAAATGCTTGTTTTTACTGTAACATATTTACCAGACAGTAATGTTAAATTTAAGACTTGATCTACGGTGCTCAGGCCTTCCCTGAACCCGTATTGTAGGTCTGATAATACTCCGTGTTCCTTTGACCATTCCTGGAGTCGATCAAGTAATATCCTCCCTGCCATCTTTCCGACTGAGTCCAGAAGGGAGATAGGACGATAGCAGGAGGGATTGTCTCTACAGCCCTTTTTAAAAATGGGCACTAGGATCGATGTTGACCAGGAATTAGGAAGTTCGGTCTCCTTTGCTGCGTTTAGTACGTTTGTTAAAAGAGGGGACCATAAGTCTGGTAAGTATTTGTAAAAGTTCATAGGGACTGAGTCTGGTCCAGGTGCTTTGCCGTTTTTTGCGATTTTTATTGCTTTCTCTGTTTCTTTGATGGTAAACTGGATTTCTATAGGATATTTCACCAATGGAAGGGGGATAGGTGAAGTTGATGTCCCTGATTCAAGGTCTGCAAAGACCCCTAAAAAATGTTGCACCCAATCCTCCGCATTTATGGCTACATCCAGAGAAGGTCCATCGTTGTTTTCTGTTAGAAAGGGACTCTTGACTGTTTTCCAAAAGGCAGTGCTGTCTCTTAGGGTGCTGCTATTTAACAATTGGGTCCAAAGGTTAGCTCGTAACTCCGTTTTTCTTTGTTTAATTGCCAACGTGTAGGATTTTCTACGTTTAGTTACCTCTTCTCTGTTTCTTTCTTTTTGTGCTAAGGCTTTCTTGAGTTCAGAGCATGCCTTTGTGCAGTTAGTGTCAAACCATCCCTTTTGTCGTACATTGTTTCGTTTACTAAATTTAGTTAGTTTGTTACTTATGGCTTTCACTATTGCCTGATAACTTTTCATTACCTCTGTAGGAGTTGATAGAGAGTCCAAACATTTATCGATTTCAGTTCTACATTTTTTAATTATTGTTGCCGTGGTTGCTTCTTGATCTACGTTGCCCCATCTAAGAGTATAACCATTTAATCTGTCTAATGTTAAGGCTTCCTGTTGGAGCAGACCAGGATAAGCCTTAGCTGTATCGTTGCGGTGGTCGGGTTCTAGATACGTCAGTCTTAGTGGGAAGTGGTCGCTGAGTGGATTATCGTCCACTTCAAAGGACTTTATGCGTGAGGCTTTGTTATTGGAGACTAAAATATAGTCTATTAATGTTTCAGCACCTCTTCCATGGAAGGTAGGAGTAAATTGAGTTATGGGCATCTTTATCAGGTTCGCGAACCCAATGTCTAACTCAATCATTACAGCCTGCATGTTAATGCCTTCCACCGTGTGAACAAAGTGGGTAAGTGGATTTTCCTGCTCATCTGTAATCCCGCAGATAGAAGTGTTACTACTGTTACATATATGAAGATTGAAATCTCCTCCCCAAATTAATGAATGTGTAACTTTGGCATGTTTTGTTTTTAAGTCGTTTACTGCTACGGAGATTTCACTTAAAACTTTATTTAGTTCCGTTGACGTAAAGTTATTGTAAAAATTGATAATAGTGTAAACCTCTTGATTTATTCCTTTAATGCTGATAATCTGATAATTATGATGGAGTGATGCGGACGTTATTTCACGGCACGGCCACAGATTAGAGATGTACGTAGTTAGGCCGCCTTTGCTCCTCCCAGAGTTTGATTTTGTTGCTTGTGAAAAGTATGTTCTAAATCCCATAAAATGGATTGGAGCGTTGAGCCATGTGTCTTGAAGACAGATTAGGTCGTTTGAATTGACCAAATCTAAGAAACTTTTTTCGAGGTATTTGGTAGCTAGTCCCGCCACGTTCCAGAATAACATATTCCTGTTGTGTGTTTTACTGGTGTTAACAGGCAATGATGACTGGGCGATGATGACTTCTTCCGATGGTATGAGGGGCAGATCAGGATTCACGAGTGAAGTATTTATTTGCTTATTTGAAAAAGAATGTGTCTGAGTCTTAGGTCTAATATGTTCCTCAGAACAGCATTGTGGCTCTTGTTCCTGGATTACCGTGGATAGAATTTTTGTTTTTTCTATAAAGTCAAGTGAGCTATGTTTAGACTTGCTTGGAGCTTTGCTGGAAAACTTGCTCTTTGGGTAGTTTGCTGGAGAGATTGAGTGGTGTCTAATGTTTGGCCATAGAGACGGGTAGTGATTCTGTGATGGTGGTCAATCTACCATGTCTAGGCAGCTATAACTGTTGAAAGTTGGTATTCCGACCCAAGGTTCCCTGTGGGAGGGTAGGGGTGCCCTCCTACCATAATTCTTCCAGTCGCCTTGGGGTCTATAGTGTTGCCTCCATTCACCTTGGTGCCATTTTCTTTGATTGTATTCATGTCCCCAATCTTCCTGGTTCCAGTTATTTATATCATGATCGGGTCGGTCCCAAGACCAATTTGGGTGCCTAGTAGGATCCTCGAAACGTTGGACTTGTCGAGGATAAAAAAAGGATAGGGGTTTTACATCCATCCCTACGTTAGTTCCCGACGACTCCCATGAGCATATATAGTCCACTGCGCGGGGTTTTCAAGGTTAACTATTATAAAATCCCCGGGGATTGACTTCGGTTGGGGGCCTATCCAAGAAACCCTTCTCACTGTGGTAATTCTGGTGATGTTATTTAATTGGTTGGGTCTGTTAATGTTCAACCAGTGGCGGGTTTTATTTAACAAAGACCAGGTTGGTTCATCTGTTTGGTTGTTTAGTTCAGGAACTCCTGTTATTATGGCTACAAAAGGTGCTGCTTCTAATGGGAGATTTACTGAAGTGGGTCGTCGTTTGTTTGGTCGTTCTACGTTATTAGTTTGTCTGTGTAATTGATCGTGTCGTGAATTGCTTTGTACAGGTGGTGTGGGTGGGATATTTGTAGTTGACGCTTTTGCTAGAGGTGCATTTCCTGATGTAGGTTTTTGCGGTGCGGGAACAGTTTTAGTAGTTTCTTGGGGAATATTCACCTTAGGTGGAGGAGCTGATTTATTTGCATTAGTTACTGGAACTCCAATGTTTGGGGTGATGGTATTTGTGGTGGCTACTTTACGACATGGTTGTTGCTGGTTACTCGTGGTCTTGACGTTCCCTAATGTGGCCGTTGGTCCAGGCAAAGTTACAAGATCCTTGTTTAATGAATTAGAAGCTATTTTTGAGGAGGCAATTAATGTTGCTACTTGCTTTTCTATGATTTCTAAGCTTTTCTGAATGGGTTGTAAATGGTATTTCACGATTTCCGCTATTTCTTTTAACCATGGTGGCTTTATTTTGTCGTTGTTGACGTTTCTTATTGGATAGGAGGCCGCAATTTCTTGGTGGAACTGGTTAGAATTAACTGTATCGTTGCGGTCTTCGACTACAAGAACGTCTGGGTTAGTATTACTGCTGGGTTCTGTTGTTGTGATAGATTTCGTGTTACAGTGGATGTGATGATTGTTTGGGTCATACGGCATGAATAGTGGATCAGGATCTGTATGTGATTCAACTGTATGAAAATACTTTTTCGGGATTGCTCCTTCCCTGGTTCCTCTTAATTCAACCTGGATTGACTCATTTGATATTAACTGAGGAGTACGAAAAATAACCGGTGTCTGCTCAAGACCCTGGGTTAATTGGGAGTCTGATAGTTGGGAAGACACCGATAAATCGACAGTATTTGGAATAGCATGTATGTCGACGTTCGTTTCCAGGTTAATGTTGTTTAATGAATGAGCTTTTGGTGTTTGTGCCTGTGCAATCATTCCCATTGATGAACGTCTACCTTGGTCCAGTTCGTAAGAGACTCGTCGTTCAATCAGTTGCACGGTTTGATCAATAGTTTGGTTGACTTTTGTAATAAATTGGTCGATGGGACCTACTGCGCTCGTCATATTTTTTTTAGTATTACTTCTAGTGCTTCTTGGGGACATTTTGCTGTTAAGCTGATTAAAAGGAGCGAGTCAGTTTTGCTACTAGTGTTGAATGATTTAAATGTTTGGTGAGTCCTATCGTTGGGCTGCTAGCGAGTTCTTGTAAGGGGCTTTACCTTGTAATAGATGTTAGAGGGGTGGGCCCAGCCCAGTCTTCTCCGGTCTGTGACGGGCTAAGACGGGCCCACCCTTGGCCCAGGCTTCGCCCCGGGCTCCGACCCGCGCGCGTCCCGCGTTGCGCGTTGCTGTAGTTGTTTATATTCTGATGTAGCGGAGGGGGGGCGTGGCACTGGGAGGGGGCGCTGCACACGCGGGAAGAGGACCAGCTGCTGTTGGTGAATGCTGGTCCTCGCAGTCCCGGGGCCGGCGCCTCTCACCTCCTCTGCGGCCACAGCGTAGGTCCTTTCCTGTTGGGCAAGTCGCACAGCTACTCCTGTAGCAAGGGCAGCAGAGACACGGCAAAAATCCTCTCGGCGAGCGGCACCCGCGGAGCGGGGGCCGCGAGAGGTTAAGAAGTCACAGGTGGGGGCGTGGCACTGGGAGGGGGCGCGGCACACGCGGGAAGAGGACCAGCTGTTGTTGGTGAATGCTGGTCCTCGCAGTCCCGGGGCCGGCGCCTCTCACCTCCTCTGCGGCCACAGCGTAGGTCCTTTCCTGTTGGGCAAGTCGCACAGCTACTCCTGCCCCGTGAGTCATAATGACAGAGGGCAGTTAACCGTAATGAAAGAGTGGTATAATTCAATGAAAGTTAACTTTATTATGGAAAGAATCCGTGCTAAAAACTCTTACACACGAAAGAATGTGAATATGGGTATAAAACGCTTGAGAATATGTATAATCGCGAATTTGGTCCATTTGTTGGTTAACCGTGAGGCCCATAGCTGTATAAACAGGAAAGGCACTGCATTCGAAGAGGTTGCAGGAAGGTGCGACAATATGATATGGTGATATGTACAAGTCAAATAGTAAACTTGTACTTCATAAATTATAAACCAGCGTGTTTCACTTCCACCTAAAGTGCTTATCTGCCACCATTCATTATGTAGCTTGGCTTTCGACCCAGGAAGCAGAACTGCCTAAGGGTGATTTTTGGCTCAAAAAGAGGCATTACAAATGCATTCTTCAGACCTAATGATAAACCTGTGCTGACGAAGGCCTACTTCTTCAATCTAGCAGCAAAACATCTATTATTGCTAAATGATGGAAAAGTAAGGAACCTTAGCTTAATTTCAAACCAATAAATTAGCAATTGTTCAGAAAAGCAGTTTGGCAATTGCTTTAATAACCTCTGAGTGACCATGGAATCTGTTTGTTCATTTTCTGTGAGTGTCACAAAATATGGCACAACGGTCACTAAATATTAGCAAGGTGGGTTGATTCTTTAGCTCCACATTTAAATAAGTTGTAAAGTTGTGGTATATTCAGCTGCTTATGGCTCTTTCAAATGTCAAAACACGCAGCCAGGCTTTCGGAATTAATTAGTGTCCGTGAATTGCTTTGCATTCTTTCTTTCTTCTCATTTAATTACGTAACTTTACAGGTATGACAAAACTTCCAAAATGTTTGAACCATCATGTGTAAAATGCCTCTAATGTTGGTTTAAAGACAGAGCAGAAACCCCATGAATAAACCCTGTAATACATGACTACAGGGCGCTGTAAAAATGAACCGTACTGTCCATATCAAGATCAGTTATGACAATCGGACAATGGTTGAGGGGGTGTTTAGGGTTGTGTTTGAATGGGAGGGAAAGGATAAAAAGTGAGGGCGGAGGGAGGGTTTGGGACGGGAGCAAAGGGAAATGGTATGATGAGGAAGAGTGATGGCCCTGGAAATCTTAGGACATTGGAGTTGGTTCCTGGGAGGGTCTTCTGCAACAGTCAACAAGGCGTTAGCTACATCACATATATTCAGAGGCGCAACTAGAGCCAAATTGGGGGGGGGGGCGGGTACTAAAAGTTTTGGTTGGGCTGATTCTTCCCACAATAAGCAGAGTGGAGATGCAGGGGCTCTAAGAAGGGTAAAAAACGACAAAGCCTTGTTAACAAGTAAATGGCCTTTTAAAGACCTGTGTAGTACTCGGGCGGCTGCGATAAGCTCAAAAACTGTCTGTGTGTAGCCCAGGAAGCTGTCTCAGCCCGGGCTGACACACACGACGGGCGGTGGGGCACTGAAGCCCTTTCAGCCCAATGTGCATTGCGTTCCTGCATATATTCAAGTGTCCCTCAGACATTGAAATCCTGACTCTGGTCCCAGCCAGCTGTTAGAGTTCAGACAGAGTCCAAGATCGGGGAATTGGTGCATGGAGTTTGTACATAAGCCAATTGTGGGCTGCTCTTACCCCATGGCCTTGGACCACTCCATCACAGTGGAACCGAAGGCACGCTTCTATTTTCTTATGATACAAATCTTGGCAGTTGATAGCGAGGTGCGAGACATCATTTGTTATGAGTGTTAAGAGCCACAATGTCCATGGAGGGCAGTATGACCAGGTTACCGTTCCACGTTATTTCAGATCTTACATGAGACTAGAAAGATTGAATAACCAGGAAGGTCCAAAGGATTTGGGGTATGTCCCTACCGGGTTGTCCGCATCTCCAGCAAGTTGGAGAGTGATTCAGATTTGCATTGTATAGCTTTAAGGGACACCAATTCCAAACATAAAAAGTTTTGAAGAAGCAGCATTTTAGTCTGACCTCTCTTAGGTATTTTTCGTGCATTTATAGGAGCTCTGTCCATTCTTTATCCATATATTCCTCATGAAGATTCTGATCACATTTTGCATTCTTAGGGCTGGGGCCAATGGTTTAGGGAAGAGTTCTCCAATGAGAGTGTCTTGCAGACCTGTTTTTAGCTTTTTGTAGCTACTCCTTCCTGATAAGTAGCCGTGCAGCACAGTAGTGGTGATGGTAAAAGATTGCTCATCGCAGACATGTGAGATACAGTGTTTTAGATGGTGATGTCGCCAATATAGGTTTTTGTGGAGATTGAAATCCTGGTGCAGTTGGGTGAATGTTTTAAGTTAACCCTCTGTAAGTATATAGCCTAACACTTGGATGTCCATCGATAACCATTGGGGCCAATGAATAGGGCTTTGGGTGATGAGTATATTAGAGTTATCCTAAATAGGGACCTGTAGGTGTAGATGACCATTGAAATCCAATCTCTAGATGTGCATCGAGCTGAGGAGCATGGGGTCTTCCTTGACTTTGGGACTTCTGTAGAGGATGTGTGTTCCATTGGCTTTATTTTGTCCAAGTGTTTCTATTAAGAGCAAGTCAGTGGTTTCCACTTTTTTGAAGAAGTAGGTTGCCATTGGTGTGCCACATATTATAGCTCTATGTATAGTAGACAGAGTCCTCCTGATGTGTTGCAGCATGCAATTTAGGTTGGGCAATCTCGGGGCGTGTCCCTCCTCAGACATAGGGCATCATTACGATGTCCGCCCGCCACCACAACGGCAAAAGGGACCGCCCGCCATAGGTGAGGCAATCCCGCCATGCCAATCAGGATGCGAATGCCACCATGGTGGTCGCATCCCGCATTTTTCACATTGAGGCGGGCGGTGCTGTAGGCAGCACCTGCCGCAATGTAAACAATGCATGTTGTGCATTTGTATGCACAACATGACAGGCACCTGCCACCTTGTGCATGCAAATGTAGGGGGGTACCATGGGAACCACCCAAGTGCATCCCACACCCCCAACACCCCGAGGCCCGCAACGGCCCCAACACAAAATACTTAATGCCTTTCCATGGCGGCAACGCCGCCATTGAAAGGCCAATCTCCACCTGCATCATAATATGGATGGCGATGTCTTGCAGACACCGTCACCATATTATGACCCTTTTCCGCCCGGTCGACGAGTCGACCGGCGTAAAAGCGGCAGATGGTCTTTCCGTCCGCCCCGGACCCCCCAGCCATACTAATATGGCGGGCAGATCGCCCCTGCCGGGCCAGTGGTGGCTACCGCCGGCCCGGCGGGGCTGATCCGCCTGCCATCCTAATGGGCCCCATAGTGTTTCATTGAATTACTAGTGCTCTGTAGCTGTGACACAGGGATTTTCAAAGAGGTCATGCGAAGACACAATTGAACCTATTATGCAAGAAAGATTTCTGCTATTAGTATGCCTGAGTATTTTAGTTTGTGGGGTGTCCATTTGAAAGGGAGGTCATGTATGGATTTGTTGGTGGTCTTTTCTCTCATGAGCACTGTGTCACCTTTTGACCAGAATATTTTATTGCCTGAAAAGCTGGAGAAAGAGGTAATAGTAGCAATTAAGATGGCTACTGATGTTTCTGTTACAGAGAGGGTAATAAGGATGTCCCTAGTATCAAAGCATAACTTTCAATTCTCCTTTAGCAGTAGAAACCCCTTGGATTCATGGTTCTTTATGATCGCTATTGCAGAAGATTCATGTGCCAGCAAGAACAGCAGCGGAGATATACTAGTCTAGTGTCTCTTAGGATGGTGAGCCATTTTCAGAAGAAACCAATGCAGTTCACAAAAGCTGTGGGTTTGTTATAGAGGCATCTAACCATGTAGATATAGGTTGTACCAATACCCATCTGTTTGATAATGTGAAAGAGAGTTCCATTCCACTCTATCAAAGGACTCTTGTGTATCTAGAGAGTAAACCAGCCTCTCCCCCATGTGAAATCAAGATAGTTGGCTGACGTTCTACAGGGAACAAAGCCCACTTGGATTTTGTGAATTAGGCATTTCATGATCATTTGGAGCCTCGGGGCTAAGACCGTTGCAAGGAGTTTAACAACACAGAAGAGCAGCGAAACAGGCCAGTTGCTGCCCCATAGGAGTGGATACCTTCTGGGTTTAGGGGTGAGAGTTAGTAAGAGTCTTCTAAATTTTGGTTCGATATTCTTGGAGGTTTTCATTTCTTCGAAAACCTTCCTGAGGAGAGAGAGCATGTGAGGGCAGGCAATCTTGAAAAATGCCATGGGAAACCGTCATCACCAGGTGCTTTCCAAGATGGTATGAGTTTTAGAGACTCTACTATCTCAGTATCTGTGATCTCACTTTCGATGATAGCTCATAGTTCTGTGGAAAGTCAAGGGATTGGGAGAACTTATAGGAATGTTGCTTCAATAGGCATTTCTGGCGGGGCTCTACTTGCATAGAGAGTAGTGTAGAAGGATGCACATTCTTTGTTTCTCCCCTGTGAGCTGGTATTAAGAATCCATCCATCCATGGTACAGATCCCTGGGATTGCAGATCACACTTCACTTTGCTTAAGCTGTAAAACTCATATCCTGACAGCCTTTTCCCTATGCTCGTAATGTCAGCTTTTTATGCCTGCAAGGGCTTTTTACACCTTAAAGGAATAGAACATATTTAGCTCAAATTTAGTATTGACCAGAATCCTGACATGGTAGTTCGAGAAATGTTGTCAGTATGATTCATAGAGTGTAGTCACCTCCTTTTCTAGGGAATTTTATTTCATGTTATTATCTTTAAGTCTCATTGTTACAACTCTGATCATTAAACTTTGAATGTACAATCTCCAGGCAGCTGAGAGGAGTTGCAGTGATTCCAAAGAATGTTCATTGAGTCTCAGTATTCTTGGAACTGTTCCAAAAATTAATTTTTCTCCTCCAGTTGGTTATAATTGGATGTGTTCATGGTCCATGGTTTGTCTGTAGCAAAGTTATGTTCAAATCTAACTGTAGTGAGATAGGTGCATGGTCTGATATTGCTCCCCTTTCAATATCACTGCAGAGGATTTTTGTCACCATAGAATTGGAGGCAGAGAAGTAGTGTATTATTGGTTTAATTCCATGGACACAGGTAAGAAAAGTATATTCCATGGACATGGGATGTAGCAAACCGACGGGTCTAGTATGTGGTGGTCTACTATCATGTCTCTCAGAAAGCCTCTATCTTTTGTGTTTCTCAGGTCAGGGCAGACCGATCGGTCCAGGTCTATAAGGCTAGAGCAGTCAAAATTCAGTAAATAATTGGTGGAATTTCAGGAAGAAGTCTTGATGTTATCTTTGGGAGCATAGATTCACCCTACAACTGATGTGTCTCATTGCACTGTGCATTTAGAGAACACATATCATCTGTTGGGGTCTGTCAAAGTTTTAACAATTTAAATGGGCAGGCATTTGTGAATCAGGATAGCAGCTCTACATTTTTTGCGAATAGTGGGGTTGGATGCCAGTTGGTTCAGTGTATATGAAGTACCTGCAGCATATATCACCCTCCCTAACAGTCTCTGTAGCTTTTCTGATTGCAATTGGGTCAGGTGGGTTTCCTGGAGGAGAACTGTATATGTTTCTTTGTTAAAAAAGAATGTCAATATCTTTTTCCCTGTAATAAACTGGTGACACTAGGGAGATGTTCTGCTTCCAGTCATCTTGATGGTATTGGTGACCTGCTCTGGCATCCATTTGTTAGAAGTATAGAGTGATGGTATAGGAAAGGTGCTTGTATTAGTGGCGTTGAGGTGTGTCTAGCACTGTCTTGTATGGAAAATGTACAGGTGGGGGTAGTGAGCTGAATGGACTGGGTCTTCATCAGGGTAGGGTTGAGAAACAAACTTTGAACTAGTGAGCTAATAGAGTTTGCTGTGAATGACTCCCTATAAGAAAGCAACATGGTCTATTTGAATATATATAAATGGATGTGGTTCTGACGGGCGTGTCTTGTTAGTAAAAGTAAAGAGGCCCTGTGTCATGAACGGAATTGAAAGTGGTGTCAGTCTGTGGCCTTAAGAGTAGACCTTGATTTGTCTTGTGTCCTGATGGAGGGTCTTTGGGATTGTGGAATCTATCTAAGTCTTTGTGTTTACCCTGGGATCTGAATGTGGTACCACTGGTCATAAATATTGTGACACTGGATGTTTGGGGAGGAGATCATATATCTTCCTCCCTCAAGGGTCTTGTCTCCATCCTGTTATCTGAGCAGTTGTCTAGGTATTGCTGCAAGTCATCTGGATCAGAAAATACTTTGGTGATACTGTCTATATTTTTAATCATAGTTGTAGGGTCTAGCAGACTGTATCTGATGCCTCTGTCCTTAGGCAAGGGAAGGAGAGGCTAGAACGTCCTTCTGATAACACTAATCAGAGAGCAGTCAGCAGGAAATTAGATTTTATGTTTATTGAATATCTAGGGGCCATGATTGCTCAATGTTTGGAGTATTGTGGTGGTATGTTGTGCCTCAGTAAGCAAGTGATAATTGGGCTGGAAGTATTATGAGGGAGCTGATGTGCTGGCGCAGTCTTTGAAATTCTAATGGTGATTGAAAGTCAATTGAAAGGCGGTTCGGTATCCATTGCATAAAGAATTTTATCATAACACTCCCTTGTTCTGCCTCTGGAATACCAAAAATTCCTATATTGTCCCTCTGTAAATGGTCTTCTATTTCGTTTAACTTTAGTTTCATATGCCATATTTAGTTCCCCACGTCCGGTGGTATGTTGAATTTAGTATCCAGGTTGTCCAGTTTGCTTTCCATATGCCTTGTCCATTGTGTCTTCAAAGTGGTCAGTTATCTATGGAGTGATTTAAGTTATTTAATAATGTCTGGCAGACTGTTCAACTGTGGACAGGTAAGTTTTTCAGCCTTTAACTTACGACATTAGTGAATCCAGGTTCATTGACAGGACCACTGGAGAGATGAGGTACTTTTTGTTCTTGGAATTTTCATTTAGGGCGTCAGAGAAGGATAATTGTCTTGCTGCGTTATGTTTAGACATTGATTTTAGGTCAGAAATTGGTGTATGCTGCTTGCAGCAGCCTGGACTATAGAGCAACTATCTCTGATGGGAAAAGCAGGAAAAGAGAATATTGCCAGTTTTCGCCCCTAAGTGGCGCACTGCTGTTGGAGTTGGGCTCTGGTGGCATTTATAACTCCTTCGTTATTTGAAGACGGCTGCATCCAAAAGGGACTTTACATCATGAGGATGAGCCCATACAATTAAAAGATGTCAGCTTTCATTGCTTGCTGTTGGGGCTCAGGAGCTGGATATGTGACATTGCGGCCCCCATCTGCACCTTTACCAGGAGGTAGCGGTAAGATGCTTCTCTGCTGGGACTCCCATGCCTTTGGGTGAGGAATGGCACAGCATCGTCCAGTGACTGGGGCAATCCATTGGTGCATTTCATACAGTATCAGTGTTGTTAACCCCAGCCGCTGGCCGGTTCAGGGAAAGCTGTTAATCAGCAAAGATCAGCTGCATCTATGAAGGCAGCTGTGGGATGGTCCCGGAGGTCGTCCGATCCTTCTTGCTGAGGCCATGAAAGGGAAAATTGGAGTGGGGCCCGCTAAGCTGTCAGGTTCTCATGGCTATGATAACAATGTGTCTCAGTGAAGGTGGCCACAAGATGGTTCTGGAGGTCATGCGATCTTGAACACCACAGTCATGAAGGAAATATTGCAGTGTGGCCTTCTTGTGGCTACAATCCAAATGTGTCTTGATTGAGGTCCGTGGTCACAAGCAGTCATGCATAGTTTAGTGGTGGTGCATTATGATGCTCCAACAAACACTCTTTTACTGCTGTTAGACACTGATAGCAGGGGTGAGAGCATGAAGAGGGAGACATAGTGATGGAGATCACCGAAAGTCAACCACCTTCTTTGAGGTCAGGCTCGACTCCTGGTTTTGTTCTTTTAATGTATCTGCAGTAGTTTATAGCAAGGAAGTGTGTGTTACTTTATTTATCAAGGTTGCCTTCTTCATGCCCAAATAACACAAACTTGTATTCACCAGGTTAGTTCAGCTACAAAATCATCTTTCATTCATTTCTACCATTTTTTGCATTTTAAGATATCATAATGCACTGTATTCTCTTAAAAAGTTCTATTAATTATTGGGGTTTGGTGCTGAGTGCATTTATACTGCACAGCATTATGAAAAGAATGTCCTAAAGGAAAATTGGGTGCAAAACAGAGCCTTTATTTAGTGGATACCTTATAGAAAGAAAAAAGCTGGCATAGTGTCATAGCAGAAGTTCACCAGGAGAAATATTCTGATTTGTGGTCAATTAGGTTGATTTCCAGGCTGTTGAAGTAGGGTCTTCTAAGAATATCTGGAAAATCCCACTCCCAACCTTACCATTAGCTGTTTTCTGAGCATGCTGCCTTTCATATTAGGAAGAGTTTTGACATTTTAGTTGATATTCTCATAGGATTTGGAGAGTTTGGATTGGAAAGGTATTTTGCTTACCCCTGCTGACTAATACTTGGATTCTCTAAACTACTTCACTCTGCATTTGACATTAATATATATATATATACTTATTATGAACAATTAGTCTTCAGAATTAACTTGAGAGCAAAAAACAGCCTGTAGCAGTGTGAAGAGATTTGACTGAAGTACTATCTCTAATACTGCCACCACTTCTTTGACAGTGATAGTACCAAGTGCTGCTTCAACTGAAAGCACAAACCCTAGCAGTACCACAGACAGGAACACCAACAGCACCACCAGCCATAGAGGTTCACAAACAGATGATTCCTTGAAGCCAGCAAATGCCCTCAGCCTGCTAATGCATCAGTCTACCGTGTCCTGCCATTCACAGCTGAGAACTTCATGCTTCTAGCAGAGTAGAAGCTGCTAACCAGCTAAGCCTCATTCTTCACTCTTGCTTTCCTTCCCATAAAGAAGAAGTGGTGGAGATCTTTGGAGCTGGGCACACACTTATTTCATTCTCAGAATGGCAAGAACAGATGCCCACAGAAGCCAGAAGCCCTACACGTTGCCTTCCATGTGGCTTTTCACATGGCATGGAAAGGGCTAGCAGAAAGGCATAGAGCTGGACTGATTTGTTCCATCCTAGATTTCAATCCCATCAGAGGTGAAAATGGTACAGGAACATTTTGGTGTAACAACTTTATGACAGAATATTAATCTTGAAAATACTGCAATATAAAAATTCTATGTAAAAAATTTGAAGACCAAAATATCAGCTTTATTTTCTTGTAATGTCAAGTATCAACTCCAAAAATATTGTGGGCCAAAATATTGACATTGCAATGGTACGCATATATATTCGGCTCCATGGGGAGTCACAACACGTCTGTCCTGCTTTGCCAATAAAATAATTTTGCATGCATACTAACACCTTGGCGAGCATGTTCTTGCTATAGAGTTATAGCTATGAAAATATTGAATGGGAGAGCCGACTCACAGGACGTGTATGTCTTGTGAGGAAAGGAAGCCACTCCGATAATGGATATCCTTAAATTAATTTATTTCACGAACAGCAGTGGTCGAGAATATATCAAATGGATGTAAAGAAGCTGTTGGTTAAATATTTGATAATGATGCCGGGCTTTCAACTGGTGATCAACAAGGTATAGATTGGCAAAAACACCAGTGAGTGTGAAACAGAAGCTTTCCTGTTGGAAAATATCTCCGCAATGAGCTAAGTAAATGGTGGGAAGGGGCATCATTGAATCAGTATTTGGATGTTGGGCACATAACAAAAAGTTTAAGAGTATTTAACATACCATTATTATTTAATCCCAACCATCGACTCTCAGAAGGATGGTTTGAGAACTCTCGACATTGCTCTCACGGAATTTGCATGATCTTGATTAAGTAGACCTGGGAAGACTACAGTGCAACACTTGAAAAATTAAAAACCTGGCCTTGGAGTTAAGCAAAGAACCAGACCAGCAAATGATAACATTGGCCCTTAAAGCAATGGGGACCACATTCACAGCTTTGAAAAAAGACTTGAAGGTACAAAACAGAGGAGAATGCAAAGGTGCAAGATTGATTATGAAACCAGGGAGATATTAACTTCTGCTAGGAAATTCAATAGCTCAGTTTTACTGGCAGCTAAGGATAAGACACGTCAGTGCATGGATAGACTAGGGTGACGATCTCCACACTGACACCAGTACAGTAGTAGGCATTGTGGATGGTGGAAAGGCTGTCCACTCTAAAAAACAAAACATTTTAGAGTAGTACAGACTGCTATGGCAGGGCAGGCACAACCCACATTAGACACATCTGACAAAGGAAGAGAAGAAAGAAACAACAGTACCACCACGGGAAGGAGAGGGCGAGGAAAAAGGAAACAATAATGGATGAAAGTGACAAGTTGCCGGTAATAAACCTACCTTTCTTTCCATATTTTGAATGATACTGAAATGCGACTGTTAAGCCTAGGATTGTCCTTTTGTCTGGCATGACTCTGAATTTCTCACTGACTAAGACTGACCTGTTCAAATTTACACGCAATCTCAAATTTTATAAGATCCATGTGAGACAAAAAACATGGGTGACTCTAAGGTGTTACCATCTATTGACAGATCCAAACTGTTGATAGCTGACATAGAAATACTTGATACATTTTATAAACTTAATTGTGATTGTGTTGTTGATGATGGAACTATGACCCATTTGATCCTTTGATGTACAAAAGCAGAGAATGCCTTGAGTATGGTATCAGAACTGATCTTACTGTTCCAACAAACCTATTCAATGACATGAGAACTACAACTTGGAGCCCTATGTAATAGGGCACACACACACATGACCCAATATGGAGACAATGTGAAGCCCTAAGAAGGCTACTGAATAATGGGAGTATAATTATCAAACCCTTGGACAAGGTAGCTAAAGTTTTGGTCATGCCAAGAGAAGGTATATACAAGAGGCAGAGAAACAGTTGTCAGTTACTGAATCTTATATGGCAACTGATAAACAAAGTTATCTAGATAATAGGATGAAATTCAGATTTTAAAAAATGAGAAACAAATTACCCCAGGCCTCTACCTGTTGCCAAAAAGACATAAATATAGGCATTATCCCCCTGGATGAAGCATTATTTCTTTTTTTTGTTTTTCAATTGCCTACTTGAAAATACATCAGTATATGTAGACCACTTTCAATGCCTTTTATATAGAATGTGCCATCCTATGTGAGAGTCAAACGATTTTGTTACAAAACTTCAAAATAACACTTGGGAGCCCTCATTCTTGCTAGTCAGTTTAGATGTAAACGCAATGCACACTACTATTTGGAATAGGGATGAAATTTGTGCATGCAAGTACTTTTTAAGGGCATGAGGCATCAATTACCTGAAACGCTCACGCATGATCCTTAAGATGATAAATATATACTCGAATGAGAACATTTCTCTATTTAAACAGTCCATGGTATTGTGATGGGTGCCTGCTTTGCCCCCTGCTATGCTAATTTGGTCAAGGGTTGGTGGGAGGAGCAGGTGAATTTGGACATCAGAAATACAACCCTACACAGACTGTATTGTATTATGACTCTGTTGCCTCGATGATGTCTTCATGATTTAGAATGAGAGAGCTCTAAAGATGTTCTTTTCCATTATTAATGACATTGAATGTATCCTCCAATTGACCATAGATTATAGCTGAGAAACACTAGAATTCTTGACCTCAGACTGACAGTGACTAATTCAACCATTGAAACTACCTTTTTAGAAAGACCACCGTGGGCAATGCTGTATTACAACTACTTAGCAACCCCCCACCCAATTTCAGATGGGGAATGCCTTACAGTGTGCTTTTAAGACTGAAATGGAATTGTACCTCCAATGAAACATACACCATGGTCCATGAAGAAATTATACTCAGGTTCAAACAAAGTTGTTAACCTAGGAAGACTCTGCTAAAAGCATCTATAAATGGAGAAACCATGAGTAGGGATATCCTCCTTCATAGTATACAAACTAAAGGGAGTGAGTAAATGACAAGACTTGGGGATTCCTTCGGATTTATTGCAGCATTAACAAATCAGGCTAGGAGTGTCAAAGAGATTCTTCATTACCATTGGGGAATCCCACAACAAGAGAATACCTTGAAAGGTGTGATGGATGTCTACGCCTGTATCATATACTGGAAAGGAGCCTCTCTGAAGGATGGATTGGTACACAGTTACCTTAGTTCTATACAAACATCATGGCTTAATTCAACACCTGGAGTTTACAAATGTGGAAACTGCAAAGCTTGTAAATATAACTCAGAAGTGAAGGAATACAATTTATCCCAAATTCAGAAAGTTTGGATCATCAACAAATACATTACTTCTCAGATGGAATATATGGTGAATGTGATATTGTCCATGTAACAAATTGTGTATGTGGAGCACTGCATTTCAAGTTTAAAAAAAACTATACTAGAACCTGTGCAAGCAATATCTAATAAAGATCGTTCTTACAGTACTGCATGACATTTCAATAAATTCCATTAAAGCAATTGGAAAGCTGTGACATATTTGGGGAACAACTGTATCGCTAAAAATCTTAGAGGGGGTGATAGGATTCAGCCTCTTAGAAGAATGGAGTCAAGGTATATTATTGAGGCCTGATGCATAGAACCCAAAGGAATCAACATGGATGAAGGACTCTTTGTACATCTTTAATGACCTAGTACAGTACCTGTTAACTAAACAGCAGCTGTTACGATCTTATATGTATGGATGTGTATATTGATATTATTTTTTATATTATTTTTCTTTATCTAGTTGTGCACATTCAATACATCACAACGTATTGAGTGCCTTGCATATCTCTTTTTCTTGTGGAGTGATTTTGGCTCATCATGAACAAAAGACATGGATAATATTTTGGTATACATTACATCTGAGCCTAAGCTGATCTTCACATTTGCTTTAAAGACAATGACAATCATGTGGTAACAATTTCCAATAGAACTGGATGAAATGTTGTAGGAGTTTGAATTAACTACTGTTGCAGGTTACTATAGCCAATATTATTGGTGATGAAATTTAAAAATAACTGCTGTTGCAGGCAACTATAGCTTTAAGAGTTTTTGAAGTGGCAGTCAAGTTATCTGAATGTTATGACAATTACTCATGACCATGGCTGGCAGAGAGATTGACAATATTTCCTAAATTTCTATTGGTTACTTAATCACTTAATCAATTTATAAAATACAGAGTGCGAACAACAGAAGAATTGTTTATGACAAAAATGAAAATGTGTTTATTAATGTTTGTGTCCTTCATCACTGTTTGCATATCATGGAGGTGATTTCTCTTTTATGTAAATTCCAGGCATAATTTGTATACCGCCACTTCATGTTTGAACTGGATATTCACACCTAATTTTGCTTAGATATCTCAAACTTCTCATCCATAGTTAAATTAATCTGAATAATATAACATCTGACACAAATGGATCACAATGAACATAACACATGTGTAGCCATTCCATATTATTTTTCACTTTGGGTGGCTTTATTTTAAGGATAATTTTGAACAGTCCTTTACTTATTTTCATTGTAAATAAATAATGCACTTCCTGTTATAATAATCATGTGATCAAGACCTCACTGGCCAAAACACTTTGTGTCCTTGGCTGTTGGTGAAATAAATTGATTTAAGGATTCAATGTAAGAACTAAACCACACCACTCTACAATGGACTGTGTTCTCGCAAACGATGTAAATTGGCGATGTCATAAGTGTTGTTGTAAATGCTATGATTTTAGATCATATAAGGTATATAATGTAAAAGGGTATAAGCAGTGCATGTAGAAGGTGCAAGGTATAGTTAATGTTGTGTGGCTACCAAGTTCAATACACTGTGTATGGAGGTTCGCGAGCTATATTCATTTGAAGATGTTGCGTAAATTATAAATTTAAGGTATAAGTATAACTTTAAATGGCTAATCTTTCTGTAGTTTAAGTTTGGTTCGCATATAAATAATAAATAACTTTTTCCTAACTTTAACTAAGGTTTAATGTTTTTTTTTTCATTTAATTTTTTAATTTTTTAAATAAAGATGTGTTTAAAATTGTACAGTTTGCTGTCTTTGAGAGGAGTGTTATTACGTGGAGTGTGGTAGAGTAGAGTGGAGGAGAGTGTGGTACAGTGTACTGTCGTAGAGCATAGTGTTATTGAGTGGAGTAGAGTGAAGAAGAATGGAATATGGCACAGTGGAGTGGCGTATAGTGGAATAGCATACTGTGGAGTGCTGTAAACTGGAGTGGCGTAGAGTGTAGGTTTGTATGGTGGAGTGGCATAGTGTACAGTGGAGTACATTGTTATATGTTGTAATGGCATGTTGTATAGTATAGTGGCATGGAGTGCATTAAAGTGGCATAGGTATATTGTAGAGTTTAGTAAATTGTTATAAATTGAAGAGGTGTTTTGTATAGTATAGCGGAGTGGTATGTCTTAGAGTGTTGGAAAGTGTCATAGAGTGGAGTAGAATATGGTACACTGGGGTGTAGGGGTATACAGTGGAATGCAGGAGCATAGAGTACAGTACATTTTTCTATAGTGGCACAGAGTGTAGTAGAGATTTGTAGAGGGAGTAGAGTGTGGTACAGTTGGTAGTGTAGATTGGAGTGTTGTGCAGTGTATATAGTGGGATAGAGTGTTGTGCAGTGGAGTAGAGTGTAATGGATTCCAGTGGAGCGGCATAGCATACAGTTAAGTAGCGCGTTCCAGAATACAGTAGTGTGGAGTCCAGTAGAGTGGAGTGGAGCAGTATACAGAGGAGTAAAGTGTTGTACAGTGGAGTGGTGTGTGGTACAGTGGAGTGGACTGGTGTGTTGTAGAGTGTTGGAATGTGTCATAGAGTGGAGTACATTAAAGTGCTACAGAGTGGATTGAAAGTGTTGCACAGTGGAGTGGCATGGAGTAGTGTAGAGCACGGTACAGTATGATAGAGTGGAGTGGGACAGACTGTCGTAGAGTTGAGTGGCATAGAGCAGCATACAGTAGAATGGCGTAGAAAGCAGTAGTGGAGTAGAGCAGAGTAAAGTTGAGTAGTGGGGTTTAGCGGCATGTGTAAAGTGTTGTACAGTGGAGCAGAGTGTTGTAAAGTTCTATAGAGTAAAGTTGAGGGCTCTACAGTGGCAGTGAGACAAGTACATTGTTGCACAGTGTAGTGCTATACAGTGGAGTATAGTGTGGTTCAGTGGGAGGGCTTAAATTGATGTTGAGTAGAATACAGTGTTGTTGAGTGGAGCATAGTGGAGTAGCATGGAGTGGAGTTGGGTAGAGTGGAGTGGTGTAGACTGGAGTAGGGTAGAGTGGTGTGGCGTAGAGTGGAGTGGCATACAGTCCAATAGCGTACAGTGAAGTGGCATATAGTGAAGTGGCCTAGAGTGTAGTGGTATATAGTGGGGCAGAATGGAGTTACATACAGAGGAATAGCGTATAGTGTTCTGGAGTGTAGTGGTGTAAAATAATATTCTGTTGATTTTTGATTGGGCTTAATGCCCAAATAGCTTCAGACATCTTATCAACGCCTCCCTTGAGACTCCTACTTGTACTAAAAGGTAAATGCTGGACTGGTACCAAATCCTTAATGACTTCACAGACTAGGTTGATATTTATTTAAGCTGTGTTCTGTGAAAATTAAACAAGCTACATTGCACAATTTTATTATGAACACCTTCGCGTATGACTTAATGAAATTGACCCCATTTACTCTCGCAACAACATTGCATGTACATGGAAATTGAGGTATTTTCTGTCTGCTGGCATTGTGCCAGTAACAGCATAATTAAAAAAATAATTTGGGCCAGCACACACCATGACCTAAGTTCTACCTGAAGGGTTATCAATACCAGAATTATTAATTTAAAGAATCACAATCATCAACCTCTTGTGTGCAGCTCATATTTGATTCCCTACTTGCATCCCAGCGATATTGAGAACCAATAACTGGCAATTAAAATCCCTCTTCTAAGATCTCGCTGATGAATTAAATAGACCTTATTGCTATATAACTGACCAGCTCATTATTTATTTGAATTTTATAGTACCTTACTCAAAAGTGAAGGGAGAAAAATGCATTAAGCACAATCGAACGGGAGTGGGAAATGCATTCATATAAGGGAAGCTGTCATGAGAAGGTGAATATTGTGACAGGAGGATAGAAACCTTACTGCTATGAGATTTCATCAGGTGGCCCACGTGAAGGGAATCGCAATGAATGTCATTTACAGCGTAAGTAGGAAGTTTGATGTAGTTTTGAAGCATTTGATAGAAGGCAGCGGAGGCCATCATGGATCAGAGGTAGGGGGATGGGAGGGCGGAGTGGGTATAAGAAAATAATAAAATAAAAACGTACATTATTGCCGCTTCCTCGCCGCGTCTCTCCTCCGTAGTCCTCCCTCACTCGGCCACAGGAAAAACATCCAGGCTCCCAGTGAGCCAATCACAACACTGCCTTAGCAGCATTGTGATTGGTCTGAGCACCATGTTTCGGCATTCGGACACTGACTGGAGGCATGGGCATGTTCTCCATGTAGGCTGTGATGCAGCCTGCATGGAGAACATGTAAAGTAAGCAAGACTGTTTTGTGCCGCCCAGAGGGCCGGCCTAGCAGTCATTGCGCACTTAGGAGGGTGCTGCCTACCACTCCTCCCCTGCCCCTGGCCCCTCACGCAAAGCTGCGTAAGTAGGAGAAATTAAAATGATTATAACGCAAGTTATTATCATTTTATTTTCCCTCTGCGTCACTGCAAAAAAGCAGCGGGGTGATGCTCCTCTGGCTTAGCTCGGGAGAAGGTTATGCCAAAAACGATAGCAAACCAAAATTCTAAGCCAGCCAAACATATTCAGGTTTAATGTATGGAAGATTGACATCATCATCAAACCTTACTAACACCCCAACTTCACAATTAAAATTTTTGTTGTTGCAATGTTGCAATGTGGAATAGCACGCAGTGTGTACATCTGCAGCATATGACAATCAGACGTTTTTAGTAGTCACAAAACCTCATTAGGAAATGTACCCGTAATAACAGCCAGACTGTGTGTCTCCGCAGGATTTGGTGCACTTTTTATTTTTTTGCCCTTTTTATGATATTCCTTGGAGGGTTTACCTTAAGCCTCTTCTTAAAAGACTGAATTTTACCCAGATTAAACCTGCACTCTGTTGCTTACAGCTGCTAAATAACGAATGCACTTTATTTGTAATCATCTTTTTAAAATTAGCCCTAAAATTTAGAATCAGCATGGAGGGATAATGCTTGACATTTTTGTATATATTGTTGTATATATTCACCTACAGTTCAATTGTGTTTTATTCCTGAGGACAATGTGGTTTCTTTTATCAATTTGTTTTTATGATGATGTATATTAAATTGTGCTTTTATGGTTGTTTTTTGCAAATAACCGAATAAAGATTTAAAAAACAGCCTGACTTCTGGTGGCATAATTGTTTGCCATAGCAGCGCAAAATTATACTGGGTTGAAAAATGGGGAATATTTCCTTACAAATGTAAGTGGCAAATGAAAAGCGTCTCTGGGAGGGCTAGTACATCCAGTGAAATTACAAACTTGTGGCTCGAGTTGCAGAAAGGACAATGTACAAAAGGAAACACCCATGCGCACACAGTGGCGTGCAGACACAGTGTCACTACAATACCAACACATCCTCAGAAGAGGGCCAAGATATCAATTGCGTTACAAACATCTACTAGGCCTTATTTTGACTTTGGAGATCTTGGATTGGGCCGCCACGCTGCCGCCCCGCTCTGAGACCACCAATAAACACCGTCCACCAGACTACGGCATTTAAAATCTCTGGAGGGCAGTTCTTTGGCAATCCCATGAGGAGCATCAAAGGTAGTTCCTGCTGGGTCTGGACTGTTAAGTCATGCCCTGCAGGAACTGGGGGTGCCTGGAGACAGGGGGGCTCCTTTGTTTCCTCGCCCCCACGCTTTTCATGGCAGTCGCACCACCATGAAAACAGTGGCGTTGAGCGAACTAGTAATACGCTTGGTAGTGCGGCAATGGCACCACCTGCATATTACCAGCCTCACACCCCTGTAAGATAACCAGGGATCGTGGATCCCTGGGGGTAGGAGTGGATCTGTGGCTGTCTGACTGCCAATATTGAAATATGGCGGGTGAACCGCCAGTGTGGCGGTCCACTGACTGCCACCACAACTACGGAGGTCTGCCGTAGTTGTATTAAGGCCTATAGGCAGAGTAACACAGTAATTGAAAAATATGACATATAATATTAATCATAATAAAAAACATGCAGGGGGCGGAGCTTGCCAGCAACCGCGATGGCTGCCTGAACCCGAAGCTCCGCCACGCCGTTAAGCTAATCCTGCAATATCCTTCACGTGAATGCACTGGAACAGGCCCCCCGACCACCTGCCACACCCGAGAACCATAGCCGCGAGCAGCGGAGCCTTTTTTCCCCGGGATCCTGAGGCGCCTGGACCGGTAACCGCACATCGACGGACAGCAGCTGAGTGGGCCCAGAAGCCGCGGCCTCTATTATAACGGGAGGCCGGAGTACGTCACTCGACGTGCAGGGAGAGTACGCGGCGCGGCCGGGAGAGTGAAAGTGCAGTGGAGAAGCCTTCTGAGGACACAGACAAAGCTGAGGTGTCGAGAGTGACAGAGGGTTACGGCGTGGGGTCCAATACAGCACCGCTGGCCCCCCTTTCTCTTGGACCCGGCGGCTAACCTCCCGATCGTAGCGAGGCCGCTCCAGGGTGAACCGATCGTGGAGCGGGGAACGCCGGGAGCTACAGCAGCCTTTCGTGTACGGATAGGCCCTGGGCACTAGTTGCCCAAACAGCAGGAGCTCCGGACACGCGACGGAGAGAGGAGGGGACCGCCTGGCCCCTGCGACTTTGGCCCATTGGACTCTCACGTAGGTGGCAATACGTGAAGGAAAGAGCCCGGGGGGCGAGGGGGTCCCGGGGAACAGGCGGCTGGAAAGAGCCCGCAGGGCACGACGGAGGCCCCCCCCAGTACTGATGGCGCAGGGTGCCGGTCGGCTGTGCAGACCCACGGGGATGGCTGGCACACAGTGAGGAATGGTGGAGAGACGGTGGGACACACGTGGGTAGTGGAGACGTATGGCTCGTGTCCCCCCCCCGACAGCAATGAGAGTGCTGGCGACCACGTGGAGATAAGAGACGCACAGGCCAACAGGGGACACAGTAAGGAGCACGCACTGGTTGGGAGTTCTGGTGTTGGCTAGTGATACGTGGAGGCTCTGATAGTGGTGTGTGGGGCGCGCTGCCACGATGCAGTAGCTGGGAGGAGCAGTGACAGAGCCCTGAGAAAGGCGTTTGGCCCACCTGACGCGGCTGAGCTGTGAATTGAGGTGCCGCGGCCACGGGCGGCCGGGTGTCTCCGCTAGGTCGTAGCTGGTGGAGCAACCACCCATTTGCACTGAGTTCGAAGTGCCACCATGGTGAAGGGCGATAAAACGCAAAGCAAGTTGCCCTTTGCGCAGAGGCGCTCTTTGCAGCAGGGAGCTCCTGCGGCTGACAGCGCACAAGAGCAGTCAGAGGGGGACCAGTCAGTTGGAATGGACATAAAGAACATGCTAGTATCTATGGAAAAGGGCCTGCAAACTAGCATATCGTCGCTGGGCTCGAAGATAGATGCATTGACTTACCGGATGGATCGCATGGCAGAGAGCCTCGATAAGCACGCTGAGAGACTTGACATGTCGGAGAGGAGAATTACAGAGGTAGAGGAGGCTCAGACGGAGCTTGACACAGGACATAAGAAGCTGGATAAGATCATGCAAGCTCTACAGGACAAGACGGAGGACTTGGAAGCCCGCTCGCGACGCTGCAACCTTCGCATTACGGGTCTGCCAGAAACCACGCAAACGGGTAAAATGGAAACGTTCGTGGAAAAGCTCCTCACCACACTTTTGGGTGAGGGAGTGTTCTCTGCAATATTTGTTGTTGAACGGGCGCAACGCTCGTTGGGCCCGATACCCCGCCCCGGGGCCCCTCCTCGCCCGATAATCGCCAAATTACTTAATTACCGCGACAGAGACACGGCCCTCAGACTGGCTAGGACTGAAGAACCATTGCAATACGAAGGATCGGTGATCTGGCTATACCCTGACTTCACAGCGAGAGTCCAGGAGGCGCGTAAGCACTTTGCTTCCCACAAGAAACAAGTCAGAGAGCTTGGCCTGGACTATGCGATGCTGTACCCGGCTAAACTGCAGGTGAATCGGCAGGGTCACTCGCACCTCTTCACCGATCCACGAACGCTGCAACAGGCGCTAAAAAACTGGTCAAGGGAACAGAAAGTCGGTGCCAACAGACCACTGGAAGAAGGCGGAGGGAGCAGTCAACTAGATGAGCAGGACTGATCATGTGCGACGGAGAGTATGGTAGGACTCGCCGATGGCGAATGGACTCATATATATATATATATATTGTCACCCTAGAGGGAAGGTTCCTGATCGGTGCAGGTGGAGATTTTCGTTATGATGTTCAAGCTTATTAGGAATAAAAGTTTAGTTCGCTGACCCTAGGGAATGGAGCTTGACTCCGGCTGAAATGTGGGTCCTATATGCTACCCTGACAAATGCTTGCCTGGTTCCATTCGGGACCACGGGGGGAGGTGTGTCTGGGGGCGGGGGAGGGAACGGAGAGGGGAAACTATGAGAGTGATGTATAGTGTAATTCCAGAGTTCTAGTGATGCATACCACAGGGCATGGTGGTAGCGGGGGTGGGGCTTAACAAACGCAATGACCGACAACAGAGTGCTCAGGCTGCTTAGCGACTATGGCCCCCGCGTGCAATGCACCCCGGAGCTATATAGGACACAGTTGGCGGTTGGGAAAACGGGGAGGGATGGGCGGGCACAGGTCCGGCTAGGCCAGGTTGGGGGTGGTCTACGGTGGGTTGGAGGGGGGGGGAAGTTTCATTGTTCACAGTTTAGCAAAGAGAGAGGGGGGAACGTTCAGGATTCAGTCTGCTCGCACTGCTTACACCGGACTAACACTGGGCACTGCTGAAACAGTGGCGCACACTAAGGTACGATGGCGAACACCAATGAAGTGATTACCAGTGATAAACCAGCTGCGCTTCGGGCCCTCACGTGGAATGTTAGGGGACTTAATGATTACCGCAAACTCAGGAAGGTACAGAGCTATTTACAGAGACAGAAGGTAGACTTGGCCCTCCTACAGGAGACGCACCTACCGCTAGCAAGTAGAATGCTACACAGCAAAGGGTTGGCGAACAATTTAGCAGTGGCTGGATTCACGACACATTCCAGGGGGGTGCTGACGTGGGTGAACCCTAGATCAAAGTTGAATTTGATTCAACTGCAGGCACACCCAGAGGGCCGCTATGTCATAGCGCGATGCACAGGGCTAGGGTTTGACCTAATAGTAATTAATATTTATGGTCCGAATTATGACTCCCCTGAATTTTATAATAGACTAGCGCAAACTGCCCACACATACCCTACATCACAGATGCTATGGGGAGGACTTTAATCTGATATTGTATTGTATTGTATTGTATGGCGTTTTTGTAAAGCGCGTGGTTACCAGAAGGCATCCCAGCGCTGAGATAGAGTAAGACTCTGTGGGGGGGTGGGGAGGGGGGGGGGAATTATTTAGGAAAGAGGAGAGTTTTCAGTGATTTCCGAAAGCGGAGATGGCCGGATTCCGCGCGTAATTGCAGTGGGAGAGAATTCCAGTGTGAGGCCACATTCACCGAGAAGCGGCGGCCTCCGGTGCGAGCTTTGTTGATTCTAGGCACCGTGGCCAGAAACCCGTTGTCAGAACGCAGGGGCTTGACAGATCAGCTGGCCCGTCACGCGGATCCTTGGCTGCTGCGCAAATACTAAAAACAGGGCTAGCCACCTTAGAGATAGAGGATGTATGGAGTTACAGAAACACAGCACAGGGAGGTTACACGCACTATTCCGCCTACCACGACATTCACACCAGAATTGACTACTGGTTGGCGTTTTCCACCCTTATCGGACGTATCAAGGCATGCACAGTCCTAGCTAGGACACTCTCAGACCATTCGCTGATCCTTTTGGTATTAGCTTCACCTACGAAAGTGATCCCGCCATTTACATGGAGATTTCCCCCATATTCACTGTTAGATGAACAATTTCGTGGAGAGCTGGCAGAAGAGATTGAGGGCTTTTTTGAGACCAACGTAGGTTCAGTAGACAGTTTTCAAACTGTATGGGAGGCTTTCAATCTATACATAAGAGGCGTCGCTATGTCTAAGCATTCGAGTGTGCTCAAATCTATTCGACAGCGACTATTACTATTAGAACAGCAACTGACGGCCCTGGAGAAGCGACAGCAGAGTAGCGATGACCCGGCACTAGCGGAAGAAATAAAAATGCTGATAACAGAGTACAATGAGGAGGCGGATAGGGAAGTGAAGCATATGGGGAAATAGGCGATTGCCCGGACATATAGTGAGGGGGAGCGCCCGAGCTTGCTACTTGCCAAAGTGCTGAAAGGCACAAGAGGCAAAACGCAGATCTCGGAGTTGAAAACAGCAGACGGCGGTGTGACCACTGATGAGGCCGAGAAAACAAACGAGTTTAGAAACTACTACTCGGACCTGTACTCCTCTAAAAGTGGAGATCCCTCTGACGATATAGCAGATTACCTGGAACATATAGACCTACCCACGCTCACGAATGCGCAACGCGAATTCCTTATGATGCCAATTGACAAAGATGAGATCTCAGAAGCGTTGGCAAGTATGCGCTCCGGTAGCGCACCTGGCACTGATGGTCTTACGGTAGGCTTCTATAAAGCCTTCCAAGAGAAGTTGCTCCCGCACTTGTCCACTTTATATGACGATATATGTGTAGAAGGCAGCATGCCGCATTCCATGAGGGAGGTGCTGATAGTCACGATACTCAAACCTGGTAAACCTCACAATGAGTGCAGCTCATACTGACCATTGTCTTTACTCAACGTGGACGCTAAGATATACGCGAAAGTGCTAGCGACGAGATTAGCGTTGCTCGCTCCCCAGTTAATTGCACCTGAACAGGCGGTATTTATCACTAGTCGTCGCCTAAACTATACCATCCGTACGGTGTTGGGTACTATGCAACACGTTAGACAGGATGCCAAGGCCATGGCAGTCTTCCTAGATATGGAGAAGGCCTTCCATTCCGTTGAGTGGCCATTCATGGCCCAAGTGTTACGGCGCTTTGGTTTGGGCGAGCCGTTTCTCCAAATGCTTGGTGCTTTATATAAGGGCCCAACGGCGAGGCTACATATACGGGACTTAGTGTCGACCGCTTTTCCGATTGGCAGAGGGACTAGGCAGGGCAGCCCATTGTCACCACTACTTTATGCGCTCGTGGCAGAGCCCTTAGCCTGTGCGCTGTGTGAGTACCACGGCCATGAAGGTATCAGTTTTCCAACATACAAAATTGTGGTGTCGACGTACGCGGATGACACACTCCTATATGTCAGGGATCCACAGAACAATCTGTCCTCAATGCTCAGGGAAGTGGTGCGTTTTGGAGCACTTTCTGGTTTAAGAGTTAACTGGTCGAAATCTGTGGCCTTCCCCTTGACCCCAGCGACCAGCAAGTTCGAAATGGAATTCCCACTACAATGGACACAGGAGTCTGTTAGATATTTGGGCGTTCAACTTCACTCAGATTCAGAAGTGCTCCTAAGGGAAAACTATGGAGTGGCTTATAGCAAGTTGGAGGACGATGTGGAGAAGTTGTGCAGGCTGCCGCTGTCCCTAATGGGGCGAATAGCCATCATGAAAATGGTGGTGTTGCCCAGATTCCTGTTTCTGTTCAGCGCTATACCGATGGTCTTATCGAAAGTTTTCTTTAGATCTCTGACGCAGCTCATGATTAAACTGGCGTGGGGCGGCAAACAACCCAGAGCGAAGTGGTCTCTCCTTACATTGCCGTATGATATGGGAGGCCTGGGTGCCCCAGACCTGGAGCTGTACTACAGGGTGGCACAAGCTGCGCATTTACACACTTGGGTGCATGGAGAAGAACACATCCCACATGTCCGCATGGAGCAAGTCTTCGCGGCCCCTCTCCCACTGCCGGCTACGGTATTCAGGCCAATTGATCGTAGAGTGGGTATATTAGATTCAATAACGGCCACGAATCATGCTTGGCACTCCTTACTACAAGCGCAGCACTGCATACTCCTATATTCCCCCATAATGCCGCTGGAGTGGGCCATATGGTTGACACCGGTTGCGGAAAAAGGTGTGCTGCAAGCACTACGCACACTGGGAATCGACAAGGCGGGTGACTTATTCAAGGACGGGCAAGTGAAGTCGTGGGACCAGGTGTCGGAAGGGCGTGGTGTAACACCGCTACTACTCCGATTCCAATATCACAGAATGCGCGGTGCCCTGAGGGACCTTTTGGGCCCGGATCTGGCCGAACCGCCAAAAGTACCGGAACTCACGTACGTTGTCAAAACAGAAACCCCGCGCAGCTTGATCACAAACTTATATAAGACTGCCATGGCGCATAGAGAGCACCAGCTAGTGAAAGCCAGACTAGCATGGCAGAGAGACCTACAGATCACGATAGACGACGGGATGTGGAGATACTGTTGCGCTAGCACTAAAAAGATTTCACTGAACGGGAGGCACAGGCTGGTACACTACAAGTTTCTCCACAGAGTATACTACACGCCAGAGAGACTACACAGGTATGGCCTCAGACAGTCGGCAGAATGTGAGAGGTGTCACGCGTCAACAGCGGACTTCATGCATCTGGCCTGGTGGTGCCCGGGGGTCCAGAAATACTGGGGCGGCATATTTGAAGAGCTAGACAGGATTCTAGAGTTGGAGATGGCTCCGGATCCGGCGCTGGCACTAATTGGCTACTCCAGAGGGTTGCCGGCTGCGGTCAGGCGACTAGCTGACATGGGATTGCTACTGGCTAGGCGCGTTATAGCCCATTGTTGGATGAGAGGCCCATTGCCTTCGGTCAAGAGATGATCACGAGATATGCTTTACTGCTGCACGCAATCCGAAAATTATAGCAAGCTGCTCCCGCCCAAAGGCCGACCAAAGAATTTCTGGGGCTTATACCAAACACACCTTAGATCTAGTGACACAGACAATGCAGATAGAGAGGAGGTGGAACTGGATGCGCCCGAGGAGGGGAGCGCGATGGCGGAGGAGTAGAGAGGCAACCGAGTGGGTAGTTAAAGAGGCGAGCTGGGGTCTTCAATAGGAAGTGGCAGACTGAGGCACACTGAGGAAGGGAATCAGCAAACTGCCACAGGCAGCAGATGCGGACTCTGGGAATCACAGAAGAAGCAGGAGGGCCCAACGAGCGTCACTAATTGCTAGGTGGGAGTTCGGGGAGGATAGGTGAGCACAGAGACTGTAGGGAGGGGCGGGTTGGGTTTGTTCTTTAGTTAGGTGTTTTAGAAGTAGGAGACAATGGCTACAGCTAGGAGGAGCTTGTTAGCAAAGAGCCGTAGTTTGAGGGTAAGGATAAGGCTGCCTACCACTGGGAGGGGTAATAGATCGCAATGTGTACTGGTCAATCCGGCTCGGAGGAATAAATGATTGAGATAATTCGCCGCCGGACCCCAGGGTTGTCGGCCACAAGGCTGTGTACATCATACAATGTATATGATCCAGACTCGCAATTTCACTGCTGCCGGCCCCCGGGTTGTAGGCTACGAGCTGTGTATGCAATTAATAATGTACAATAAATGTTTTTGAAACTTTAAAAAAAAAAAAAAAAAAAAAACATGCATGCAGCTACCCACATCAATACGGAAGACTGAAATTAAACACCAGCACAGATATCAACACTGCAAAACCCATACACAGAAATTGGAAACGCTGCAAAAATGCACATTGAAAAAACATCCAGAGACACAGTGATAAATCCCAGAGAAGGGCAGGAGGGGCCACGGCTAGACTGGGAACTGAAACCAGCCCTAGCATTTCACTCGATCTGCACAGAGGAAGGGGGTGGTACGATCGGGCAAAATGCCAGGGCTAGTTTCGGTTTCAAGTCCGGCCATCCTGCCCACAGCAGCATCACAAACATAGCTGGGCAGGCTTCAATGTAAAGAATGTGTAGAATAACCCAACGTTCACACCACAGACTTAGGGGCACAATGTGACAATTTATTTATTTAAAAAGTTTTATATAGCGCTGGCTAGACCCGAAGGTATTAGAGCGCTTTACATAGGGTTCCACAGAAATGATAAAATTACTTCAGTTACACGTTACATCAGTTACTAGGAAAACATTTCAAGAGTGTTGAGGATGAAATAAATGGAGTTTAGAAGGGTAAGGGGGTGGGGTAAAGGGGCAGGAGTTAGATAGAATGGAGAGACGAAGTCCAAAGTCCGGTGGCTTCACCGGGAATCAGCCAAACAGCTGGGTCTCAATGGGAAAACAATTAAAGAGCTAAAGGAGCGCCAGGGAAGAAACGAGACAAATGTCAGAAGTCCGGCTGGGTAGGTGACGGCCATGGCTTTGTGCCGGAGCCAAACTCCCCTACAGCTGTTGGTGCAGCTCTACCGGGAATCGGCCATGTATGCATTTTGGGTTCCACCAGAATAGAGAGAGGAACAGGAGGTGATCCAAAGTCAAGACTCGTGAGGGGTAGGGGATAGGGAGGAGGGGGGGAGAGGAGGGAAATAAGGTTAGGAGAGACATCGGTCCTGGTGTTACTGGGGAGAGCCTTCCGCAACGATCTCCAGTTGGCCACTAGGACAAAGATGGTGAGAAGAGAGGTGAGGAAGGGACAGACTCCAGGTTCAAAGCGACTTGTGGTGAAAAGTCTCCCCTAGCGGCCATTTTAAGGTCAGGCAAGGAGTGAAAACCCCTGTGGGTCCCCACATCCGGTCATTTTCAAGGATTTCATTGTGTAGCTCGAATGGCCACTTCATTAAGATACTATTTATAACATTTCTCTGGGTTTCATGATGAAAATAGGGAATAGAGACATCTCTATGGTCTACGAGCCCGTATAAATCCACAGGACCTTGTGTGCATGTTTTGTGTTAAAATCTCCCAGCCAGATAACTTGTATAGGTTTAGGGTGGCACTCTGCTAGGTCCACTATTAAGTTGTCTAAATGCTGGGGTACCACCTCAGGGTTTTGAAAGTTGTTATTGTAATAGTTCACTAATAATAGATCCCACATATCGTTCCCTTTAATAACCAAAATGTAAAAGTAAGGAGATGTATGTATAAAACTTAAAGCGTTAAATGCTGCACATTAGATATCAATGTGGGTAAACCTCCCACAGGCCTACACCTTGGAGAGGGCAAGGCTGCAGTTTGAATCTACTGATACCCATTAATAAAAATTGATGCGATCTCCCAGGTTTCTTGTATACTAATAATCTGAAAATTGGCCAAGGCAGTGAGCCACTTCTCGTCATTCCGCTTGCTATTGTAGCCTGCTATATTCCAGGACAAACGAGAGTAAACTAGATCATCTACTCCCAAAGTGTGAACCTTGGTATCCTCAAGGGAAGGATCTAAGAGATGTAAATCAGTACAACTCCGCTGTTCTGTTCCCCCTCTGAGGACGGTGTAACACCATTTACCTCAACCCATTTACTCTATTCGGGATAACATCTGGGGTTTGTGGTCATTAACCACTTGTCAATTACAAGAATCCATGCCTGATAATGAAGCGAACCTCTTAGCTGTGCAAAGGCTTATGTGATCATTCAACGAAGGCCTATTGGCATGTATGAAGCGATCCAGGGCTGTGATTGAGACCTTTTCAAAGTGAGAATTCTGTGCTTTGTAGAAAAAACCCAGGGGTGCAGAAAAACTCTTGGTCACTATTTGGGGGCTAATAGGGGTTGAGAAAGTAAGTGGCCCATGGGCCAAAAACTGGCCCCCTCCCTTCCGGCCCACTGGGAAAATGCCCGGTGCAAGCTGCAGCCATTTCGGCCCTGGGAACATCTGTACCTCCCCAATCCCAGATGCAATTAATAAACCCAGCACCTAATCACACACAAATCAGAACCCTAAGTTAATGAGTCACAGGCCCCACACGTTTCCATGATGAGGGCATCAGTGCTTGTTGCACAGTCCCTGATTCTGATAAACTTGAGGAGGTGAGAGAGAGACTATGCAGATACACTGGCACTTTCTTTGCTGTTTCTGAGGAACATTTATTGGAGAGATACCACTTCCTTCTAAGACTGATCATAGACATGTTTGCAGAATGAAGGAAGGAGCTCACTTCCCCATATCTACTCCTACACACACATACTTGCTGCACTCGACTACTGGCCATTGGATCATTTAAGTGGGCATCATGGCTGGTATTTCATATTTAAGTTAAACCATATTCTTGCACCAGGTATTGCGATGCATTGCTAATTGACTACAGCTGGACATCATGTTGCTATCACTGCAGGACAGGCAGCAGTTGGTAAGGCAGTTCCATGTTTTTGCCTATTTTCTCCTAGCTCTTAGAGCTATTGTCTGCATACATGTGGTACTTTAGCCATTTAAGCAGAGCACACACCTTTATCGCAATCAACGTGGCTGGCATTCCATCAATGTGTTCGCAAGCTGAGAGGCCAGAGGTATCTTCACTCATGTAAAAGCCAGTTTTCCTGGAGCGACACATGACGGATTCCAATACAAAAGGTGCTGAAGAGGGATTCTATATCAAGGGTGTCCTCCACTCAAAAATCCATACTAAAAGCAAAGCCCTTGATACTTATCACACAAAAGAAATATATATATGCCTCAAAACACAGTCCCTAGCACCTGAGTTTTTTTGTTAGCGGAGGGTCACGCTCCAATACCATTCAGAGACTAACCCTGTGCTTGTGTGTGATGCTTTTGCCAAGCCCGATGACAAAGGACATATACATCATTATAGTGCATAAAGATTGTATGAAAAATTATATATAAGAAGTACCTCACATAAGCAAGCACCATGAGCTCCTTGGCTGTTACTCACCAACTTCCTCGCTTTATCATCATTGATAACTTTCCTATAAAACCGGAGGAACCAACACCACGATTATATCTAATCATGCTTCTTTTGTGTACTTCTCTACTGTCAAATACACACATCAGCCTCCTTGTGTCTTCCTATGTCTTTTATCCAATGCCCATACTCATGATTAAAACCAAGTGGTTTGTTTAGGCCATTTTAATGTGAATGGGATACATGTTTAATTGCCACACAAAATTTTACTGGCAAATTCATTAGGCCTTGAGGACCAGCAGTCACCCAATTATGCACCGGACCTGCATTAAAAAAGAGAATAAGTGGACAGATAACAGGAAATGAAATATGTACAACACATATCCCAATGGGTTTCAAAAACACACCTCAATCCCCAATCATTTCTACTGCACCGTGGACTTGTGATATTTAGCATATGACCCCCAGGTGAATGCCTACCAGTAGGTCACAGGAAGAACGCGCTTCTGGATTCAAAGTTGTGGTTGCCTAAAAAGGAGGAACATTACCAATATGTTTTTCAAAAGAGATATATAATCTATTTTTACAATTCTGACATTAAATGTTACGTGTAAATCATTCCCAGCAAGCTACACATGGATTTTCACTGTCTTTACTTTACTTAGTTGGCCATTAGCAAAACACTTTCTGCCCCAGCCAGTGCTTCATAAAGCAATCATTACGATTGTATACACCACCCATTCGTAAAACATCTTTGCTACATAGTAGGTAAAAAACATCCAAGTTTGTAATAGGGTGTAATAGGGTGTCAACAGCGCACTCATCTGAGTGCGAGATATCAAATCTGGTTGGCTGTGAGATCTCTGCTGGATAACCAGAGCATAGAAATAAAGCCAGTGGACATAGTGGGGTAAAACACAGGGGGTATGTCTTTTGTCATTGGGCTTGGTAAAAACCTCACACACAGGCACAGGGTTAGTCTTTGAATGGCATTGGAGAGCGGCCCTCCCCTAACCCTAAAAGAAAACTCAGGTGCTAGGGGCTGCCTTTTGAGAAATATATATATATTTCTTTTGTGTGATACATTTCAAGGGCTGTGCTATTAGTATGGTAACACATGGAGGCCCGGATTTAGAAAGGTTTTGCATAAGGTTTGTGTTACTTTTTGAACACAGACCTGACATGAAGTCCTTTTTAGGATTTACAAATCAACGCAAATTGTTGTTTTTAAGAAAAAGTAATACAAACCAGCGTGAAGCGCTGCTTTACGTTACTTTAAGTCAATGAGGCGTCTTGCATGTCGTACATGGGGGTTCCTGTGCAACCACTCATGGTTTTTGACGTGAAACTCTATCTACTAACAATAGCAGACAGGGCTTTGCTCCAAAATACAATGCCACTTGAAAGCAGGCATTAAAAGGAGAAATACTTGTATTTCTTATTTATTTTCCAACTTTGGGGCCGAATACAATGTCGTCAGGAAAGCATTCCCTTGAATTGGGTTAGGAATGCTTTCCGAAAGATTTGTATTCAGGGAGTTTTACCAACCGATTACGATGTGTCCGGATGCTTACGGACTCGGTGCGGTCAGACTCCCAATGTCTTCAATGGGAGCCTCTGTCCCGAATGAGAACACAGGCTCCCACTGAAAAAATAGGTGGATGGGGAATACCTTGCACCCTGTGGCGGGCACCCCTTGGTGCCTGCCACACTGTACATGGTTGGGAAGGGGGTCCCTTGGGTACCCCCACAGGCCCAATCTGGAGGCCTATGGGTGATGGGGGGCCTGCTACGCACTCCCGAAGCCCGATTCCCACAGCCGTTCTGTCTTGGCCAAACCGAATTGGAACAGCTGTCCGAATCAGCCATTGTACTCGTTTGTTCAGAAACAGTCTCCATTGGGCTGTACGACTCGGCTCTGAACGACTCGTGCTGTCTGAATCCCGTTTTGAACCGATTCGGACCGCCCGGATGGCTTCCTTGCATCGTACTCAGTCGTCCGGAAAGGTGACCGATTCGGTCGGGAACATAGGTCCCAAATCAGATTCGCAGAATCCGAATCCCGTTTGAAGCCTCTCCTGACGACATTGTAATTGGCCCTTTTTTATTTGTGCTGCACTGTACAGCACACACACAAACTGGGAAAAGGTTTACAGCTTGTCTAGGCATACTATTTCGTACTGGAAGTGTATCCTACCAGTACAAAACCTATGCTAGACTCACTCAAACACCCTTGCACCAAGGTGCAAAGGTGTGTGCTTGGCGCTTGGCAGCCTGACTTTGCACTGGTGCTAGGGAGAGGGGAGGAGATCTACAGAGATATAACACTTTCCTGCTCTCTCTCTGCAACTTTGAGTACTGCACTGCGTTCTGTGACTCTTTTGTAAATCTGGGTCTACATCTTACTCTATGGTCAGTCAGCAAATGCATGTCACTTGAATGCTAGGGAATATGGAAACATGTGGCTACTTGATGAGTACAGGAAACACATACAAGATGCGTGTGCTCACTTGGGGCACACTGTCAACGGCATTGGCAAATATCACAACTGTTAGGTCTGTAAGCCTTAGAGTGGTCTTCCTCCAAATGTTTAGCCTTCTTCCCTTTTGTTTTGCTGCGATCATTTTGTTGGCCATAGGACTCTGTGCACTTTACCACTGCTAACCAGTGCTAAAGTGATTTGCTCACTTGCTAAAACATGGCAACATCGGCTTGCACCTAATTGGCATATTTAGTTTATTTTGTTGTTTTTATATAAACTTTTATTTTTTGCAATGGATTACAAAATACAAATCGAATTAGGCTGTAAGTGTCGTAAAATTTATGCATGTCACTGGTACAAAGATAGGGGTCGGTAAAGATGATACAAATGGCATATCTCAGGGCACAGTCCCCCCAGTAAGGCATCAGCCTCCAACAAGAGCACCATGATAGTACACGAATTAGCCGGACAGTGCAGGGAGAAAAAAAAGCCAGAATTAGAACATTTACCATTCTCAAGTATTTAGTACACAAGAAGCAAAGTCAAACCTCTGATGTCACCTCCTGTTCCCCCTTCGCCTCTCCTGTCTCCTTTCCCACCAGATAAGTTTGATACAGACCCCAAATATCCCTAGGCAGGCTCTGTGGGGGAAGAAGAGCACTATAGACATCTGACTGTGTGTTGCAAAGTATCATATCTTTGTGCCAGGCTTCCAGAGATGGAGGCTGGCCGTGGGCCCATCACAGAGCTACCCTGCGTTTAGCCAAAAGAAGCCCAAGTGGCACTAATTTCCTCACACCCTCGTTCACCTCCCTGTCTAAGGCCAGTAGAGCCAGTAATAAGTTATGTTCTAACGTATGGCCAGTTATGACCGTCAATTCCTGTAAAATCTTTGCCCAAAACTCCATCATATCAGGACAGAGACATGCTGTATGCAGGAAGCCAGCGCCTGGTGCAGGGCATCGTAGACATTCTGCTGAGTCACGAAAACTGTATCAATGCAGTCTCAGAGGTGTGTAGTACATGCGGTTAACGTATTTAAAGTGTATGAATCGGTGCCTGCCAATTAGTGAAATCTCCCCCGTCCTGGCACAGCAGTATTGCCATGATTTGTCATCAATGATCACCTCAAGATCTCTCTGCCAGTTAACAAGTGCTTAAGCATTGCCGGTCACCTGGCCTCCTGTGCAAGAGTATAAAGTTTTGTGACCAGCTTTGCAGGAATACTATTTTGTGTGAGTGGAGACAGTGTTGGCATCTCTAAAGGCTCCTGCATATCATCCCCTGGAGATCACACAGGGCCTGACGAGCTCTAAAGTACTGGAAACCGGTGAGAACAGTCTGGCCAGTCACACCTTGGGCAACTGACTCCCAACTGTTAACAACTTAATTGCTGAAGAAGTCTCCCATCTTGCGTATGTCTAGTGAGTGTAGTGCTTTAGTGACTGCCTTCTCCCTCCCCACTGGGAAACATAAGCACCAGTATAGCAAGATTTGAGGTGAGTATAAGAGGGAGCGCGATTGCTTTGCCTACAGCCCTCACCAGGCCTGCACCGTGGAGTTCAATGAGTCAAATGGGCTGTACCGTCTGACCGGTTCCCAAAAGAGAGACTGAGGTAAGGTATGAGGAAGGGCAGCATCCGTTTCTACTTGTAGATGCGGTAGATCTTGCAGACCATGTAGTCGATAATGAGCATGTGCACACTGTGCCGTGTTGTAATATTGTTCTAATTCTGGCAACTCCATATTGTATGGTAATGTGAGGACTTCCCATTTAACCCTTGGTTGCTTACCAGCCCAAGCTAATTTGATCATCAATGAGTGCAAACTGGCGAAAAACTTTTGTGACAAGGTCATAGGAATGTTCTGAAGTAGGAACAACAATCTAGGTAGGACTACCATTTTCTTCAATGCAATGCCCCCAATTAAAGACAGTGGTAATTTAATCTTGCGACGTATGTCATCTTCCAGTTTATGCATTGCTTTCCCGTAATTATCTAACATTACTATAGCCGGGTCAGTATGGATCATTAACCCCAGGTACAGTACAGAGTCTATTCTCCATTATAGGGGGAAATCCATTATTGGCAGCAGGGTAGAGAGAGGCAGTGGGAAAAGGGTGGACTTACCCCAGTTTACCTGTAGTCCCGAGAGGGCACCAAACCCGACCTCTCCCCTGAGTATGAGGGAGAGATTGCTTTCAGGATCAGGTACATACAAAAGCGTATCGTCCGTGTATGGCAATATTATGAACCAGTCTCCCGGGAATCCCAGGCTCCTGTGGCCATGGTATTCTCTTAGAGCACAGGCCAGTGGTTTGGCCACTAATGCCTGCAATAAGAGCTACAAGGGGCATCCCTGACAGTACCTATGGTGAACTCAAAGGGTACTGTGATATGGTTGTTCACTCAACCTCTGGCAGTTGGAGCATTGTAGAGCAGCGAAAATAAGCACAAAAACACGTCTCCAACTTCAATTCTGTGCAGTACAGCCTTCATAAATGCTCAGTCTATTGAATGAACTGCCTTTTCGGCATCTAAAAAACAGCCGCAGCCTTAACTTCAGGGTCTATCTGTTGCATCAGGCCAAACAAAGTGCAAAGACTCCAGGTGATACTTTGCCCTGGGACGAAGCCCGCCTGGTCAGGAAGAACGACTCCTGGTACCAGCTGGACCAGTATTTTGGCATAAATCTTGGTGTCCACGTTTAGTAACAACATGGGTCTATACAAGGTACCATTATTGGGTGGTTTATACGGTTTTAAGAGGGCCACAATGAGCGCCTCCATCATTCTGGGTGGCATCATGTCCGTCTCAACGATCTCCTCAAAAAGGCTGACTAGATGTGGGATCAACAGGCCTTGGTAGGCCTAGTATAAGGCCACCGTATGGCCATCAGTAATGGGGGCACTGGTTGCATGCATTCCTTTAAGTGTTGCACCTATTTCTGAGGGATCCAGGGGAGCCATGAGGTGTCCTCTATGCTCCACCGTGAGCCACGTCACATTTATGTGCTCCAGGTAATCTGCCTCGGCCTCTGCATCAGGAACCACAGGGTGCTGTAGAGCTTAGAGAAGAATCTACGGAACTTGTCAGCTATATGTTACACATCACGTATCGGCTGGCCAGTTTCATCGAATATTTCCATTATCACCCCTGCCTCTCTTCTAGGGTGCATTTAGGCTGCCAAGGTGCCACCTGGGTGTTCTCCCTTCCTGTAAACCCTAGCCGTGGCATATTTTCCTAGGTGCTTTACTTCAGTATCAGCTGCCTCATGATATTCCTCAAGCTTTTGTCTAATGTCCTTAAACAATAGCTCATTACCTGTACGCTGATGCTCTAGCTCCAATTGAGCAATCTCCCTCTCTAATGTTTCTAGTCTAGTTCTCAGGGACTTGAGTATCCCCACCTGTTTTGTGCAGGTGGCACCTCTAATGTAAACTTTGAAGGCTTCCCAAACTGTGCTAAAGCTAGAGACAGTACCAATGTTATTCTGGCAAAACTCCTCAATTGCCTGCGCCATTTTCGCCTTAAATGCTGAATCTAGTAAAGAGTATGGGGGAAGTGCCAAGAGAATGCAGTGAATTTCTGAGTCCTGAGATATAGGTTCAATACCACGGGCACGGGCGAGTGGTCAGAGTAAGTTCTCGGAGAGGTTCAACTTTAGCAATACGGGATGCCAAGCCTCTGGATACCAACCAGAAATCAATTTGAGTATGGATGTCATGCGCTGCTCAGTAGTGTGTGAATCCTGCTCTCTCCGATGTTCGGTGTCTCCATATATCATCAAGGCCTACGTGTTCCACCATGCTTATGATCACTCTGGCGGCAGCAAAGGGGCAACATAGAGGAACCCTTGAAAGGTCTCTGATTGGGTCTAATACACAGTTAAAATCACTACACATATCTGCTGCAAGACTCCCCGTTGAAGCAGATAGATGGGCCCTGAGTGTATTGTAAAACTGTGGCTCATCGTGGTTGGGTCCACAGACCCCAACTAATAAGAACACATCCCAGTCCCTGTGGCAGTGGACAATGACATACCTGCCCTCTTGGTCTATACAGAGCTCCTGTTATGTACTTCCAGACCTGTTGTTGGCCCATATAAGTACACCTCAGACATGGAAGGTGAATCCTGCCACAATGAAGGATCCCTGTAGTCTGAGTTGTTTTAATAGCTCACTATTCGTAGGGAAGTGTATCTCTTGCAAAATCGCTACATCAACGTTATGTCTTCGAAGATATGCTAGTATCTTCCTGAGTTTCCTATGATCACTTGGACCCCTCACATTCCACGTGAAGAATGTGATAGAGGAGAGGCATGTTGGGTTGGGGCAGTTTTATCCCTGCCTGACTTTGTCTGGGCCTCTTAGCACTTAGCCATCGATTGTTTCAAAACATTGTCAATAATAACAAGAAAAACAATTACCCCAAAGTCAAACCCACCCACTCTGTGCACACCCCAACCCTGCATAGCAGATTGTATTCCTGCCCCAAACCTACCGGATTTAGACCCAGAAGAGAAAAACAAAAAAAAATCCTTCTTAATGTGGGACACACACGAGGGTGGTTGTTACCAGCTAACGGGGCCCGTGTAAGGCCCGGTATAGATGATGTCCCATGTGACAGATCCAGCATCCCCCTTATCGACTGCAGAGGCCCCAGCATTTAATAATTAAATACCAACCTGCTCGAGTCTTTAAAGAAGAAGAGGAGCACCACGAGCAGAATACAGCTACTAACAGTAAGGGGGCAGGCCACCTCAGCCTCTCAGTATGCCGCAGGTAGCCCTCATGCCTCTTTAGGAAAAGCAGAGTAGGAACAGTCTTACCTAGTTCATGAGTTGTGCTGATAAGGAATAGGGAGTGTTGACACAGCTCTACACATTGCTGAGGCAGCCGGAGACAACTAGGTGATAAGAGGCTGAGGCACAGAGATTTCCCCTGGCAATCGCCACTCAGGAGGCATACACATATCCCACCTATCTCCAAAACAATCGCCCCACACCCACTGCAGTTAAAGATGACAGTCTTACTTAATGTTTGCTCTATTTAGCAAACTGTATATCTTGTTTCGGATCAGTGGAAAAGTGCAGTTTCCCCTCAGAAAGGATTTGTAGCTTTGCAGGATAGACCATGCTGTATTCAAAATTCAGTTCACAAAGTTTTCTCTTTACTTGAGTAAATTGACGGCGGGCCTCTTGTACCTGCTGTGTAAAGTTCAGATAGAGAGATAGATTCATACCCTCGTGCTGTACTGTCTTCAGCTCTCTTGTCTTTTGGAGGGCAGCATCACGGTCCCTGTAGTTCAGAAGTCGTGCTATGATTGGGCGCGGATTAGCTCCTGGCATTGGTTTGGGCATCAGGGCATTATGGGCACACTTGACAGAGAAAAACTCTGAGAAGGTTTCTCTACCCAATAGCGCAACAAGCAGTTGTTCTACGTATCGCTCCATATTTTCAATGTTCGTTGATTCCTGCAGTCCTACTATCTGCACATTGTTCCATCTCGAGCGCGTTTCTAAATCTTCAACCTTGGCTTGTAGAGCACCCAGCTTTCTAGCTACTTTAATGTGAGCAGATGCTTCCGCAGTAATTATATCCTCAACATCTGACACTCTGTTTACCACAGTGTGCAGGTTCTCCATATGTTTGTCCAGCCTCTCCGTCATGCGGTTCATTCTTTAGGAGAGAGCATCAGTTTTCCCATCAATCTTTGCACGCTGTGCTGCATTGCGGCCAGAATCAGTTTTAAGTATAGTTCTGTGGGAGACTCATTGTTCTCCTAACCAGACTCTGCAGCACCCAATTCAGCCTCTATGTGTCTGGGTGTCTTGCGTGGTTCAAACTGGAGCTTGGGCTGCGATTTATCTGTTTTTTCCATGGTGATCAGTTCCTCCACTACACAGTGCTTGCAACAAACCGGCACTATACGTGCGATCTAGTCTGTAGGCACCCTAATTGCTCGCCGCCTTGTGTGTGGGTCACTGCCAGGGGCAGGCAGGCCAAACTCCCCCCTCAGACAAATGTGGAGATTGTGTATTATTTTCCCTCAAGAAGTATGCAGTCTGGGCCACCCAGTCACCATGTACTCCTCGTTTCACTCTTCCTACCTGAGTGATGCATCAGGGTAAGCTTGCAGCCCGCAATCTAGAGCAGGCATGGGCAGATATGGCTCCACAGCCCCCGATTGAGTACGTTGTCACCTTTTGGGCCTTGGGGAGAGCCGGCAACGTAGGGTGGCCGCATGTTCACGGCACCTCTCTGTGAGACAGGACTGCCGGTCAGCAAACTGCCACACCTCCGCAGTGCCGAACTCCGCCTCCGTCATCTCAGCTCTCCAAGCCCACTCACAGTGTGTCACTATCAGCAGGACAACATAGCAAGGTGCAGAATGAGGGGGACCTGCTCACTGCTATCGGGGCAAGGCACAAAAAGGACCGAGGGGCGGCTCGAGCACCCAGTGAAAGCACAGGCCTAGCCCTACCCACTGCGCCGCTATCTTCGTTCTCCACCGCAAGAGCTCATACAAGGGCTGGAAACTCGGCAGTGAATGGCTGGCTGCGTGGTTAGGGATGCCTTCACAGCCAGCGGGCTGACTGATTGTCAATGGGCAGCAAGATGTTGAAGGATATTTAGTTGGGCTCACGGAGCTCCTCTAATACGTGGCCATCTTGGAGCCAGGCAAGCTCCGCCTCCTCAATTGGCATACTTAGTTTACTAGTAAGACCCATGTAAAGTGGTATAGCATATACTCAGGGATGGTAAGTTAAATGCTACTAGTGGGCCATGCAGCACTTATTGTGCCACCCAATTAGGTAACCCCATAACACATCTCCCAGGCATGCCATTGCGGCCTGCAAGCAGTTTTAAACTGCAGATTCGACTTGACAAAATAAATCCCTTGCCAGACCTAAAACTCCCTTTTTAAGACATATAAATCACTCCTAAGACAGGCGTATTGTTTTTAAAAAGCCGGACATGTACTTTTGGGTTTTACATGTTCTGGTAGTGAATTTTTTTAAATAAATGATAACATTTGTTTGCCTGAAGTTAGAAATGTCATGTTTGGTGTATAAGGAATTGTAATTTAAAATCCTCTTTAATGGTGGAATCAGATTTTAAGTCACAATTCTGAAAATGCCACTTTTAGAAAGCCATTTTCTTGTTCTAACCATTTGGTTCCTGCAGCCAGTTTCCTAGGTCGCCTGACTAGGTATAATTGGCAGTTGGCCTTTGTGTATTGCTTACAGACAGTTAGACAAAGGGGAATAGGTTCTGGCAGGGCGGGACATCTCTGAATTGATGAGAGGGAGGATCTGTTATCTACCACACTTGCAGATCTCGAAGGTTCTACCCAGCACACTCACAAAAGATTTTGAACCTAGTTCTTTGTGACCCTAGGCAAACTGGGGCCAGGACAAGGAGGCAGAAAATTCCAAAGGCATCTGGGGTGGAAACCTCCAGGACCTTTTCCTATTTCAAAGTGGGCACCAAAAATAAATAACCGACTCTTAGACTCAGCACTTCAGTACACCTCTTGACCTGTGAAAGACTCAGAATACTACTGCTCTGCCAGAAGGACTTCTACTCTGCTGCCTGAGTGAAAGGACTGAACCTGCATCTTGAACCCAGGACCACCAAAGTGACTCCAAGGGCAAATTGGCTGGCCTCCTGATCAGAGCCTCAGAGACAGAAAAAGCAGGACTCTGCATCCCAGCCCCATATCTTCTTCGGAACCACCACTGCACGACACATCCTCGACGCCGGACTTGGTATCATAAGCCCCTAATTAACTTCATACTTGATGGCGATGCAGGACTCTGCATTGCAGCCCTGCAGCTCCTTGGAACCACAGCTGCACAACACGTTTTTGACTTAGGATCTCACAACACTCCGCGAACCAAGGTACTTGGTTCAGCAGGTCCAACTTGATCCCTGTATCAAGCCTGCGCTCCATTGCAGTCAGACTGAACTTGTGACTTTGTCTCTGTCCGGCATGACCAGATAACCACAGTTGGCGCTTTGTGCTTCTAGGCATTATTTTCACCTAATTCTTTAAGATTGCATATCTCCGGTTCTACTGATTGGATTTTTGTTGCTTTAGTCTCAAATAACTTATTACATTTTCCTCTATTTTTTTTAATTGGTGTGGGCTTTTTCTTGTGTTGTGCCATTTATTACTGTTTGAAGTGCTGTATAAATACTTTACACAGTGCCTCTAAGCTAAGCCTGACAGCTGATACAGCACTTTCAGGCCCACTTGCTTACCAGTGTTCCTCTGGTGGACCCTTCTGTCCAACTAAGAGGTGTTGGGAGGTAGCATGGGCATCAAACACATTCAATTAATAGTGCAACCCATTTGGCTACACAATGAGGACCAGGAATCGGGAGCTTTAACAAATTCAAAATCGAGTTAAGATACACAACTCCTAACACCATGCCATAAAAGTTCAAAATAGCAACAGGAAGGCCCAACCTACAAAAAATGTGTCTAGCCCAATATAAGGCAAGCAAGCAATTCAGTCACAGCAATACAAAAGATAAAAGGAAGTATTTTTTGCGTAGAGAAGAGTTGCAAGTTTTTTGCGTAGAGAAGAGTTGCAAGTTTTATTGTCGATACATGAAAAAATCTGAGTCACCTAAAGTAGAGTTCCAACTAAAGAGATGGTTCTAAAAATCTAAAGAATCTCAAGGATCAGGCATCTCCATAAAGGAAATCATTTCAGAAGCTCGGTGAAGAGTCTTCTGTGTTTCAGGAAATATGTGTTAGCCTAAGCCACACTCAGCAAAGAGGAAAAAGTAAGAATAGAGGCCTAAACCTCTCAGAGTGTTCTAAGCATTCAGGGGAAAGTCTCTGAAGAGATGTCGAAAAGGGTCTGAATTCCAACGTTGTGAACACTAAATTATAGCACAACAGAGTCTTCTCCGTAACACCGCTTTGTGCGTATCATCAGGACTCCATGGTTCTCGTCAATTTCTCATGTTGCAGACTGCAACATCATGGGAAAATCCACACTGGACATAGGAACATCTCCTTCTCACACACAGGTTAGATCACAACATTGCTGGATAGGCCTTTTCAGTTAATGCTCTGGCTCCTCATGTTCTTTTGTCAAGGTCTTCTCCCCTGGCACTATGAGCACATCGTAATAAACAAACATAGGAACAGCCAGAGCCTTTCTGCATTTGTCTTTAAACCAAGTACTAAGTTTATGATCTATTTGTTTGTGTGCTATGTCAAGGATCTCTGTTTTAAATCAAACCTTTTCGCCTTGCTTTTATTTTGACACAACATTAACTACCAACTAATACCTTTTCCTTTCAACATGCTAAAACAGCACACTAGAGTGTTAAATGTTTAATAGCATGAGCATTAGTTCTTCAGAATTACATTAGAAACTTCCATTACCCCATTCCCACATCCATGTGCATTATTTCTGTCTCTGAACCGCAGCCTCAAAGCCAAGATTTAAAGTTTCTGGACCGCTTCAGCAGGCCGCATGAAGCTCTACTGATTAGTGCACTTCCTAATCGGAAGCAGGCAGTATATTGAGTTACTCTGCCCTGTGACCTACCTCGGCTGGAAGTGAAAACCACATGGAAATTAAGCTTGAATTAAGAGCACAGCCTGCCTTTTCCGTACTAATTTATTCAAAAGAAGGTGGCTTCGGGCATGATCTACCAAGACATCAATCTGTTAGACCTATAGATGGATGCTGGAGTTTGCAGCGGATATGTTTGCCACTTGTTTAACAAGAGAAACCGTACTCCATTATTTTGGTCTCTTGTGCATGTAGTTCTAGTTCTCTTTCATCAAGCCTTTGTAGTGGAAAATAGACAGTAGCCTGTGAGAGAATATATGAATTTGCAACCGCCTATACATGTCTGTTAATAACATGTGCTTTATAGGGAAAGTTGATTACTAAACGGGTTATTCATTTCTATAATTTTACTTATTAAATTACAGTAGAAGGCAGTTCAGGGGATTCCTAAGGTACGATTTGTGAGGTGTATCTGTGTAAAGTGGAAGCCGATTGCGGCACATCTCCACGTGCAATATCCATGATGGGGAACTGTGACAAGTGCAGGACAGACCTGGATGTTGTGCAAACTAGAGTAGGGAAGACCACAGTGCCTGATACCAATGCTGCTTAGTCTTGATTCAACCTCCTGCCTATTTCTTCCCCCCTACACTTCCTGCCTCTTCGGTCATTATTACACGTTCATTTCATTCTAACGTTCTCCCTTTTTCACTGTTTACCTATCTTTCACTTTTTAGTTCTTTCTATGTTTTCAACTTTTGCCTCTCTTGTACAAAGTGGGATGATACACAATAAGCTCTGGTGTCCAAAATGGAGCGCCGGTGCACATCTCATGCAACCACCTGTCCAAATTAATAAAATGGAAGATCAGAGGCCTACAGCACAGACCCCTCAAAACATGAGAAAACGACCACAAATTGGCAGCCACCATGGAAGGGAATATATTGTTTTTTGCCAGCCCGACATTTCATGATACAAAAAGAAATTTCATATTTTTGGGGGCTTTTTGCATAATTTTCACAAAGGGAACTACGTGAGTTTTGCTCTGGCATAGTATTTAATGCATCTGTGAATGCCCTCAGAGGATGTTGATATTTACTGGGTGTTGTAAATAACCTAATTGGAATCAGGTCCTTAATCGTCTTTATGCTGCACTCTCAATTATGTTTGTCCCCAACTCAAATGTATTTCAGATGCATGGCCTGAGGGACATAGAAAACTGGTTCAGTGTTTCTGGTATCACCCACATTTAATCTCATTACAGTGTGCATACCTGGAGCCGTATTATGGTAAATGTGCATTTTCATTGTTTGCGCCAGGAGCATCTTTAAAAAGGTGCGCGCCGGGCGCAAACAGTGAAAATGCACCCTATCCCCATGAATGCACTGCCCCCATGGCAGGCGCGAACTCATGCTGCCCTGGGGCAGCGCATTCGTGTGAAAAATGAAGCGGCTGCTTTACAGCCGTTCCATGTTTTCGCAGTGCAGGCAGCAACCCTCCTGCACTTTTGAAGGGGATTAGAGATCCCTTTGCAGGCGGGTGCAGTCAGTGACTGCACCCACCTCCAAGGGGATGTCTGGGGTGTCCATGGGACCCCTTTTCCCTGCCTTCAGAGGGGCGCACTGACAGGTCACCAGTGCCTCCTGAGGGCTTCTTTGCCTCTGGGCCCGCGTCTGTAATAGGGCACGGGCACAGAGACAAAGGGATTCCCTCATTTGCATGGAGCACACCATCTAGCAAATGAGGGAACATCCCTGCAGATCACACTGGCGTTTTATGTGCGAGAGCGCTATCAGTATTAGAGAAGGGTTCGCACAAGCATCTGCGGACACTTCTGTAATACCAAAGTGCCCTGAGGACGTGCAAAGCAAGTGCAAACGCCTGTTTCACCCCTGGGGCACTTTATGTAATGTGGCCCCTGGATGCAATTGTTTATCTTGAGTCTCAACTGTATGCTTGAGAGATGAAATTGTATTTATTGGTTTATTTGCTATTTGCTTCCAACAGAGAAACTAAAAAACCTGCAAAGATTGTTTTAAGATTTTAGGCATATTGGTGCCGATTCACTAAAGAGTACGGGAAGTGTTAGTTCGGAAGTGCAATTAGAGGAACTGTTACGTGCGTTTGTGAATGCCCTGACACGTCTAAATCCCTTCTCTCCAAAGTACAAAATAGACACCGCCTTTTCTATTCTTTCTAAACGAATATGAGCGCGGTCCTAATATTCTCGTTTGATTCCTATTTTAGACTGGGCCAATTCACAGACGCTCGCAAGAGTACCCCTGCGCTTCTACTCATAAATGCTTTTGTGAGTCGCCCCCATAGATTAATTGCTGATTTTAAAATGCTGGTGAAATTGCTCTGAGGTGTATCTAGTCGGCAAAAACCTCAGCATTGAAGAAAGTAACTAGTCATCTCTGATCAAGGATATAAATATCACATAAACAAAAGCTGTCCTGAAAACGGGCCTTGCACTGTCTTAACTGTCCTCCACCCTTTCCTTTCACGTCATTAACGCCCTGTTTCCTGCCTGCCATTAAACAATGTTTAGGGCTGGCAGGAAAGCACAGGCAACGTTTACGTAATACCCTCAGCGGAAACGTGTGACCTCTGCATGTCTACAGGAATGTATACACTGCTCATTGGGACCTCATCAAAATCATTTTAGAGTTGGTACACCATCACCTCTCACATCTTTTACATGGATAACAGTGAATTTTCCTTTACTCCTCTTTTCCACCTGCTCGTCAGACTCTTGGTTGCTTCTGCTCTGTGGCTCACAGATTCCCATTTCACAGAAAAGCATAGCCATTCTTTTAATATGGAGGTGGGTGCAAAGAGAAGGAACGGGCCTGGACCAAAAAAAACATTTTTCTAAACGTTTTGTATCTTTATGTAAATATTAGCAAATAAAAGTGAAAACAAGCATTCCAATGGGAGAATCGCGTATGTGCGCAAAAAGAAATACATGGACAGTTGACTACTTCTCAAAGCGCATTGTCACAAGTGAAACACTTTCTAGAAGCGGCAGCGGAGGGGCCAGGGATTGAATGAGAGTGTAATCAGTAGCTTCCTTTCCAGCGCAACACAGTCCCTCCTCTAGAAGAACTATGCTCTGCAGCCTTCATTATAAATAAATTGTGACTGATTCGTGGAGCACAGAGGTACGGGGTGTCAGATACTATTCACAGTCGCAAATTCACCCTCCCAAAAACCCGTAATTGTCCCTCAGTGTCACAACTGACAGCAATCACTGAATAAGATTCACATATATGATGGGAGCTATTCAAAGTAATGTAAAGTGTTGTGTAATTGATGTACAACATAGGAATTAGAGATAAACAAAACCTTGCCATACTGGGAAAATGGGCCCTATTACTTTATATTTGACTTTATGTAATGTTTTTTGATCTAAAACTCCATATACATATTAAAATTAAGTACAAAACATGTATGTTACACTCAAATCTATGGCCCCTTTGGTAGTCGATTCCCACTGATGCCAGCCAGCTTGCAGGCACATATGTATACCCACATCCACACACATGCATACATACACACAGGCATCCATGGAAAGCAGAGTAGCACAATGGACTCTAGTCTCTATTTAGAGACATCATGTTGAGTCACCATTTCACTGTTGGTGTGGGCACGGTGGTGGGCTCACACTCCATGTATTCAGGGGCCGCAGGACACACTCACTGTATCAGGTGCAAATGGTGAGGATGCCCTGGTTAAGTCCATATATAGCATATCAGGAGGAAAATGCTAGATGACACCAAGGTAATATTTGTATGGTAGTGTGGTCGGTCTGCTGCATCTGTCTAAGAATGATGTATGCAAAATCTATAATTCCCTGATGAACACCGATGACTTAGTCACAGAAGATGGTGAAGACAGTGCATTTTGGCCTGCATGTCAACTGAGATGCAGTGGTGAATGTTTTCCAGAAGAGCTGCAGAGTTGGAAATGGGGTGCGCATTGGTGGATGTCAATAATGAGGATATGCTATAAATTATTCAAAGCAGCAGCTCTGGCAAGCTGAAGCAGATGCTCCAGGAGCCAGAATAAACAAGCATTTGCAATGCAATAGGACTCGCATTTACCCAAGACCTATTGCATTGACTACGGGAGTCCAGGCGGAGGGCAGGGAGCGAGAAGGAACGAACAATGAGAGTGGGGTTGGGGGATGAGAACACACGGACTGCGGGAGGGAGGAGTGGAAAAGAAGGCACAGGAAGAAAATAGTTACTGTGCAACACTCTAAGTAAAGGGGCCAGTAGCCTTGGAAGAATACAAACGGATACAAATGACAACATGGTCATAATAAGGAGGGACCAACAAGCCTAAAACGGTGAACAGCCATTACAACGCAGCTGTTTCACCACAAGTCATTACATCGCATGCGTTACAACGCATTCGATGTAACAACGTGCACCATTACTACGCATACCATGACATCGCATGTGTTTTTACAAAGCATGCAATGCAATAGCTATCAACGTCGTTGTGAGGAAACTGAGGCTCTTCCTTTTCCTCACAACAACGTTGTGACATGCACTGCCCCTCAGACGACGCTGAAACCAGGAGAGAGGAACCACGAGGAATGAGAGGTAAGTGGGATATGGGGTAGGGGGAGGGTCGTGCTGGATGTAGTGTTTTAGGGTTTAGGGTAATGTTTTGGTGTTTGTGTAGTGTAGGTAGGGGAGTGTTGTGCTAGGTGTAGTGTTTCAGTATTGGGAGCGGACTGAGGTGGCGGGGAGGTTCATGCTGGGGGTAGTATTTTAGGGTTTAGGGTAGTGTTGTGGTGTTTGTGTAGAGTAGGGCAGTGTTTTAGGGTTCAGTGTAGTGTTGGGGGTAGTGCAGGGTAGTGTTTGAGTGTAAGGACCGGACTGGGGGTAGGGGAAGTGATGGAGCAAGGATTCGCACATTACGCAACTTGCTTGTACTCATGAACCTCGAATAACTCTAATAAAATAACTCCACATGTTTGTCTTACTAATTTCCCCGTTATTCTGACATTTTGGGTGTCCCAGAGACGCTTGCTTATATGTGTATTAACCTTAACAACGTTTGTCATTAAAAATGGCCGCTGCTTGGCGGGATTTTCTTCTGCGCATGCGTTAGTCACACTCACGTGACGTGACGTACTCGCAGTTCTGGTGGGAAATGTTTGCTCATGCGCAATACAGCTAATATGGCTGCTTTGTCTTCTCATATACTCTGTGCTTGCCAAGCTGCTTTTGCAAAATTTGTTTGTTATGCATTTACCCTAACGCTATAGATATTATAAAGTAAGGGGTATAGAGTAGATATTCATGGTATACAGTGTATTCATTTTTTCTGTATTTCTAAATTGTTTTCGCTTACTTTTCATGTATCGCATGCTTGGGGGTCTGAGGAGCTCTCGTGATTCCATATTGAACAGCCCTTCTGCGCATGACAGTCTTCTGCCGGTGACATTGAAAAATTGCCAACCCGAAGTCCCAGCCAAGATGTGCCTGGGAAGATGCACCTTCGCCTAGCAGAAGAAGCTGAATTGCTTTCAATGTATCATAATTCATAGATGTACTATTGTAATAAGAATGTTAGGTCATGGGAACCACAAATTCAAGAGGCGGTCCCAGATCATGTAAATGCAGGCTTGTAGAAATGAAATATGATTGGTGTGTTGACCTATCCTACTTGGGGACCAATCGAAACTGAGGGTTCTTACACTTGCAACATTTGGGGGGTGGTACAATGACCTGAAAACAGTATAAACAGCCTAGGTTTAGCTAGAGAATTTGTCCGACTTGTCTGAATAGCTGACCTGTCACTGACCCAACGCACTCAATAGGTCACTTGATACAGAGGGCTGCAGAGCACTCTGTCCGAACTTTCCATAGACTGAGAAGGATAAAACCTTAAGTGATGGCGGAGCACTTTGCTGGGGAATTCGAAAACCCAATCGGGGTGCTGACTGATAGCTGCAGAGAGGGTGGAGCGCAGGCGTTGCTTCCGAACTGCGGGTGCTGGTCGTGCCTTGGTGGTCCTGTCCTGATCCTAATCTGGGTTTCCTGTCCTGTCCTGGGGTGTCCTTTCCGCCCTTGCTGTCCTACTGGTGACTGTCCATCCTTGGGGTTTCTCCCGTCCTTAACTGACCCGTGGCCAGGGTTGGTCTTCACACCACTTTTAGGTAAATATAGTGCTGAAAGTCTACTCTGTACCTTCTATTTTTCCTTTCTTTTTGCTTTATTCAAGTCATACTCTTGCGAAATTTATTTTCCATGCTTTTCGCATCTCTGAATGAACAAGTCATACATAAAATTGTCGTTATTCTAGCATGTTCCATTTTCTTACCCATCCTTTAAGTTCATTCCTTTTCAGTTCATGATACATAGATGTTCCTTGTCTTTACCAATTATTTAGTCGATTCAAGTAATTGTACCGGTTTATTAGTATGGTCTATTTGCATTTTATCTATAGTTCCTCTTTATGGGGAAATATTTCACTGTGAAATTCTAGTATGCTCTTTATTCTTCCCCGTCCTTTAGTCTCTACTTACTAAGTCAAAATTCTGAAACTGCTGCCTAGCATGTTCCTTGTTCTTACATTACTGTAGACTTATAAATGGTTGGCTTGATCTATTTCCTTTATGGATATGTGCTCTTTATGATTTTGGTTATCGACTGTTTGTTCATTGTGAACCTCATGCTTTCTGAGATTGACGAATTTTAGATAAAGGTTTTCAAAACTTCTTGAGTTTGTGGTTATTATAAAGGTACACATAGAATATATAAAGTATAAGTATTTTGGTGTCTGCCTTTCTTTTACAGCTAGCTCCCTGATCCATTGTGATCTTAGGTACCCGTAACGGTGGGATGGTAAGTCGGGTACACTGGAAATAAATAGGAAGGAACAAGGGATACTGGTAGTAGAGTGTATGGTCACCCGATTAATAATATGGTAAATTGAACTTTATGGGCCCGATACGTATGTGGGAAAAATTGTTGGCCGGGTGACATGCGTGCTCTATCAGTATTTTTCTGTTAGCAGAGCTATGGTTAGGGACTAGTTAAAGTTAGGTAGGACTAGTTAAGATAGGTAGGTTGGATGCTGCTAAAAAGATTATTTGCTGCTAAACTGTGAACAATTTATTTCTGCTAGATTGATCAATTACGTGAAATGTTTTTGCTTTAAAATTATGAAATGTTTTAAATTGGTTTTCTTGCTGCTATATTGATATATGTTTTAACAAAACTCGTTAGTGACTGTTATATGTTTTGTCTGGAATCCCCGGGGAATTGAATAGCGAATGGTGAGGAGAATCCACTTCGCTCTGAGGTCATTGGCTCAAGGAAAATTGGTGCAGGTTAGGCAGAACTGGAAGCACTGATTAGGGTTTTTCTGAATGTATGTTTGAATAAATGGTAGCAAAGAGTTCGCTGGCAAAACTTCTATTGTGATATAACCTAGTAAGGGTCACACGGAAGGAGTAGCAGGTTCGTTAAAGCTTGATTGTAAGCAAAGGAGTTCACTAGTGAAACTTTAGACTTAGTACATATCCCGGAAAGAAGGGGATGAGTCAAAAAGTAGCAGGTTCTCTGATGCTTGAGTGAAGGGTAGGCAAAAGAGATCTACTCGTAGTATTTGAAAAGTAGACAGAAGAGGTTTACTTGCAGTGAAACAAACTCTTTCTTTCTAAACACTCGAGTACAGTGGCAAATGTTTTTACGTTGTAAATTAAATAACGCACTTGCACTTTAAGAAAGAAAATAAAAGTTTCCGTTACCTTGTGAAGGAGGGAGTCAGTTGCGGAGCTGCTCTGACGTCACTCTGTGCCGCGCTGGGATTGGTAGAGACAGCGGGTGTGTAGCGGAGCTAGTATTGTAAAGGAGGGGTGAGTGCCGAAGCGTGAGAACTTGTTTCGCGAAAAGGCCGCGCACCCATTGGTCGAGACTATTTGAAATCGCGCATTTGATTGGTTGTTGAAAAATAAAAGACGCAATTGGATTGGAAGTGCCTTGTAAACAAAGTCGCTTGCGGGAAAGTATATGTGGCATATAACTAACCCGGAGACTAGACCTGATCCAAAGTATTTAGGGTTTGGAAAAGAGAAGTGGAAAGGTCGGAGATACGACATTATGTACGGAAACAAGAGGAAGATGACCTTAGTAAGCAGAGTGAAAAATTATTTCAAGAGAGACAAGCCTATCAAAACTAGAGAAGGAGTTGTCATTCCTCCACCTAATACCCCCGCATCTTTCATGATGTTTGATAAAGGGTACCACTCTTGTGTGTGGTTGGAGAATTGGGTGGAATACACTAAAAATGACGGAGTTTTGGCATTTCCGTTAGAAGGTACATTTAATGGCAGGATTCTGTTCAACTTGAGAACCCGAATGAACGTTTTACATCCCAGACCCAGATTAACGCAGTACGAAGCCCTAGAGGAATGGGAGATAGAGGCATTTGAGAGGGACAAACCCCGAATGGATAAAGGGTTAACCAAATGGTATCCTAAAGTAAAACCCGAAACCCGAGAGAAAAGAATGAAAGAATGGAGACAGAATATGATAGTAGAAGGATTATACCCTATGATGTCACTAGGAGACCCGGTGGGGGGGAAAAAGACAGAGAAGACCAAACATTGGGTGACCAGTGGGGATTCAGATGACGATTTGTTGGATGATTTGTTCATGAAAAATCCACCTCCTTATAATGAAGGACCCCGATCCTCTAGTGTAAGGGATGCTTGCCTGAAACCTCCTTACCAAGAGGGGTCTAGACCTGTAAATGTAAGAGACTGCTGTCAAACACCTCCTTATCAGGAGATGCCGAGACCTTTTAGCACAGGAAATCCATTCATGAAACCTAATTATGGTGAGGGACCAAGTATGACGCATCCCAAGGCCCCAACCCTGACCCCGCAAATGGTACCCGAAATCAGCCTGGAAAGAATACTAGAGGAGAGAGAGCAAGAGGCATTAATTAAACAAAGAACAGAGTTAATTCAGAAAATCTCCCAGCTGAATACCAGTCCTGAAGCCCTGACCATCCCAGTAACTATTGGACCAGTCGTTCCTTTGTATGGGGATAAACAGGGGTGTCCCAAGACACCGATTATTACCCCGGCTATAGTACAGCCAAGAAAAGAGCCCTTAATTGTAGATGATCAGGCAAGCGAATGCGAATCTGTAATTTCCTTGATGGATTTGCCAGTAAGAGAGCTGGAAAGGGGTTCACAGAGAAGGAACACTCCCTTCAGTTCAGGAGAAGTGCAGATTGAATCACCTTCTGGCACTAAACGTGCCACTGTAGTAACTCCTGAAGAGATTGAAAGATGGAGTCGAGAACTAGAGAAACTTAATTCCCCGTCAAAACCACTAGATATTTACAAATTAAGAATAGAATTAGAAGAACTAATGGCTGGAAATGTGGGGTTGGACAGACTAAATACCTTTTCTGAAGAAGAACTGCTTTTTATTTGTAAGAGCATCACTCGTAATACTAGGGTGTTCCATGAGAAGTTAGTGGACACCGCAGCTAGTATGGGGATTGATATTGGAAAATCTAAATCATTACAAAACCCCTACAGAGCAGAGTTCTCAGACAAAGATCTGGAAAATATGAATGTATCAGGGAAAAAGGTACAGATCAAAGAATTAGTGAATCTGTTGCAAAAATGGGGAGAATTAGAAAAGTGGAAAGCCAGGTGGGCAAAGAAAAAGGAGGAGATTAGATACAAACAGATGACTTCTGAGTATGTCCTAAAAGAGACAGACAAAGCAGAAAAATTATATCCGATGCGAGAAGTGCCAGGTGGAAAGTATGTACATGTTCCATGGTCCCGACAGGATATTGTGTCCTTTACAAATGATTTCCCTAAATTGCGAGAGAAGCCTGTAGATTGGTAACGACAGGTTGAGAGGTTTGTGAAGGTTCAAAAATGCCTGTGGAAAGATCTGGATGGGTTTTTCGATATCGTAGTTCCCATAGATTTGTGGACAGAATGTAAAATTGCTGTTGATTGGCCTAGTAAAGAATCCCCGAGGGACCCTCTCACAGGGGCTCCCTCTGATGATGTAATGAACAAATACAATCAGGTGATGTTACATCTGAAAGGAAAGGTGCCTGCAAAGGAAACTGATTGGACCAGAATAGATAGAACTACCCAGGATAGGGATGAAACGGTGCATTCCTATTACGAAAGACTGTTGCAGGTGTTCAAAACATACAGCGGTATAGATAACATTGAGATGAAGGACATGACCCATTTCATTTACAGGTTTGTAAACGATTTAAGACCTGAAATTTACTATGGATCAAAGACAACAAAATTTGTTGGCAGTCTAAGAAAATAGATGAGGTTTTAAGGTACGCCAAGTACTGCGAGGATGAGATGGCGGACAAACGAAAGGCCTTAAAGGAAAAAGTCATGTGGGCACAAGTAAAATTAGCTGAGCAACAAGAAAAGCAGTTAAATAAAATGAATACTAATACCCAAAACCAAGGTTCTGCGGGTGGAGGGAAGCCCAAAGTAAAAATGAGCCGTTAGGAAGCCAAAAAGAAGTTCCCCTGTCACGGGGGCGGACAGATAGGGCACTGGAGAGACGAGTGTCCATACGCACAAAATAGTAACCCCCAAACTAATGATTTAAATCCACAGACGCAGAATGAAAAGCCAAGAAAGACCCAACAACAGGTAAACAAATCAGTTGCCCCGAGCACCTAGACCGAATTTTAAGGGAAAAGCACAGCAGGGTGAAGATATAGAAATTTGGGGAGGAAAGGAGGATAGAAATGCAGCAACTTCGCAATTTCTGTTGAATGACACTTTCCTCTGTGATGAACCTTACTGACGGTGCCTGAGGGGGGAGGACAGGGAGTGTGTACTTGGCGCCTCCTTGTCGGTAGACCAGTCGGGGCCATACATTGAAGGAAAGGTTGAAGGCAATGATGTCACTTTTCTGTTGGACACTGGAGCTACCCGTTCTACTGTAAGAACAGCAGATGTTCCAAACCTACCCCTCTCGGGAGAAGCAATCCAAGTAGTGGGAGTATCTAATCAATTGATTAGTACCCCAGTTACTGAGCCCATGGAGATTACAATAGGGAATTTCAAAGAAATGCATAGATTTGTTGTCTGTGATACCAGTCCTGTAAACTTATTGGGACTTGATTTGTTGTGTAAAATGAACTGCACCATCTTTTGCACACCAAAGGGCGTCGAGATTCAAACCCCAGACGAAGATGGAATATACAAATTAATGCTAATAAGACCTGACTCAGAAATTAAAAGACTGACGATACAAGACTTACCTGAAGAACTCCAACAGACAGTGAAGCCAGAAGTATGGGATTTTACTGGAAAAGATGTAGGACTAATGGCAAATGTTGACCCAATTAAAATAGCCATAAAGGATGATGCAGTTTACCCAAATACTTAACCATACAAAATGAGTGCAGAAGTGAAAGCAGGAGTTGCAATTGAAATAAAAAGATTGCTAGATGCAAACATCATACAAGAAGTGTTGAGTAGTCCTTGTAACTCCCCGATAATTGGCATCAAGAAACCTAGTGGTAAGTACAGAGTAGTGCAGGACCTGCGAAAGGTAAACAAAATTGTTGTTCCTTGCTGTCCTATTGTTCCGAACCCAGCAGTGATTTTATATCAGATTCCATGGGATGCTGAATGGTTCACCGTTATTGATTTATGTCACGCATTCTTTTCAATCCCATTGCATCCAGATAGCAAATTTCTTTTCTCCTTTGAATTCGACAGTCACGTGTTCGTTTGGAATCGCGTCCCTCAGGGGTATACAGAAAGCCCCTCAATATTTAATCAGATTTTGAAAAAGTGCCTTGAATCCTTAGTTTTACCTGGAGACTCAGTCTTGGTGCAATATATAGACGACCTCTTGGTGGCGTCTAAAAGTCAGAAAGATTGTGTTGTTGACACTATTGCCTTACTGAACCACTTAGGTGAAGGAGGACACAAGGTATCACCTGACAAACTACAGTTCTGTACTAATTCAGTAAAATATCTGGGGCACCAGATAGAGAAAGGTATCAGGAGTGGTCACCTGAACTAAATCGCCTGCTAGTTCCTCCTTGAGTTTCAGATGAGCGCCAATTACTCGCGACAGGATTGGAACGCGGCTGACGCCGCTGATGCACAACGAGAACCGCCGCTAAGGTATTGACTGCGGCACCCGCCGCCAGGATTCTAACGCGGCTGAAGCCGCCTGTGCAACGATTGAAACGCGGCTGAAGCCGCTTGTGCAACGATTGAAACGCGGCTGAAGCCGCTTGTGCATCGTGGCTCCCGCCGCCAGGTTTCTAACGCGGCTGAAGCTGCTTGTGCATCGCGGCATCGCGGCACACGCCGCAAGATCTGAGACGCGGTTGAAGCCGTTTGTGCATCGCGGCTCCCGCCGCAAGAACTGAGAACTGAGACGCGGCTGAAACCGCTAGTGTATCGCGGCACACGCCGCAAGAACTGAGACACGGCTGAAGCCGCTTGTGTATCACAGCTCCTGCCACAAGAACCTGAAGGCAGTTGATGCCGTTTAGGATACACGACAACCGCCGTTAGGAATTCCGCGGCCAATACCACTAGGGAAACACTCATCCAGGCCACCGCTGATGGTGGAAGAAAACGGCCCGCGCTGCCGATTATTTTCAGTAAGACACGCGGAATGAGACGTGATGGATCACAGTGAAGGAACCGTAACTGCTGGATGAACTTGGCCTGGGAACAGTTACTCGAAGACTTCTTCACACAAACTTGCAGCGCATGAATCCTACACCAGAGAGCGCCAGAGAGCGCCAGAGAGCACCGAGCTGTGCGAGCAGTGAGATCAAGGGCGGTGTGCAAGGCGGCAATCGAGTCCCCGGCACCCCGTGTCTCACTGGAATTGCTCATCAAGAAGCACCTGGAGCAGCACAGCGCGTGGAGGTAAGCTGTGGAGGCAAGCGTGGCCGCTGATAGAGGCGGCTGCGAAGTAAGAGCCCGGGGTGCGGACCGAGGGGTTGCCCGACTAGGTCTCTCAGCCTGCGGTTCCCCCGTGCGCCCCGCTTGCCCGCCCCCCCCCCCCACCCCCCAAGACGCGCAAACATCCACATAAAAACTATCAAACCACAGTCCCACAGTGAAACTCTTTGCTATTCTGGTGGCCCACCAGCATTGTCAAACGGAGCCTCTGCCGCCCATGCAGACATCCCTTTCAGGTCTGGTTACTGCTGTCCTTAAAAGTGACCCCTGAAGTCTCCTGAAGCATCCGAACTTCCTCTGCCAAGTGAATAGTTGGGTGTTCACATTGAGCAAAGCACAAAGCCTGTGCAACCACCCCAGCCTCTAGAGACAGGCGACGAGGTGCCGTTAGAAAGATATAAAGACCCAGCGCTGTAGCCCCCCCCCCCGCTATTCGTGTGTGCGTGTAGACTTAGACACATTCACATACACAAGTCACACAAGTCAAGTACAGGTGACATAATCAAATAAAGAGGCTCACTGGGTCGAACTACATCGCGCCGACCCCCAGTTAATGGCACCCAAGGATGTCGCTCAAAAAGACTCAGTCTAGCACGGAGGAGGCGGTGGTGAACCTTGAATGCCCAGCACAAAGAAGGATAACAAGGAGCATAAGCTCTCAAAAAACCCAGGAAACAGTTAATGGCAACTCCCTTCCCCAAGGACTCATTACACATTTCTTTCAGGCTTCTAATGGTTTAACCGCCTGGGACGAGAGACAACGAGAGAGCGCCTCCACACCGGGGCCACTAAAGACCTATCAGGACCAGAGGGGCCATAATTCTTGCGAGTTTGCCATCACGGAGAAAATCGTGAGCCCCGAAGCATGTCTTCAGCCCGCCGTCAGGGCGAAGAGCCAGATCAGGATTACAGCCGATATTCACGTGAGACCCACAGTGGGGGCAAACGAGGAGGAAGACACCGAGGAACAAAACGAGGCACTTGCAGCCACTTCTCCAAAGAGCATAGGCAAGCAATTGCACACATTGGAGATACCTCGGGTAAAACAGAAGACCACCTCACCTGAAACGGCCACACTAACAACATCATTTCTGCATAAATTAGAACAGTCCATTGAACGAACACTTGAAGCAACACCAATAAATCCAGGAAAAATTGACGTCCTGAGAACACCACAATCCGAGGGATGGAGTCCGTTGGGCCGAACACCTCAGCAAAATGTAACCGAAGAAGCCATCCTCAAAGAATTAAACCTGTCTGCCATAAGAGAAGTTCAGGATACAATGGCCAGAGCGCTGTTATGGCAGTCCACGAAGATGGAAGTACAAATCAATCTGCTGTACTCAATTGCCCAGCATCTGGCACGCCAAGACGACAAGTTGGCAAAACTAGAGGCCCTATTTGACGCCCACAACACCAACGCGGCTAACACCAACTCCTGTGCTGCCATAATAGAAAAATGGGCAAGCTTACCTGACGTTCTAAAGGATATGCTGGCTTTAGTCAAGGGACAAGGAGAGATGACTCCTCAAGTACACGACCGACATGCACTGAAGACAGTGCATGTCGAAATGACCAACCATTGCATTGCGGCTAGTAGCCCAACAAAAGAGCGACTGGCAGAGCCTTGCAACAACACCACACCGGCAGATCAAGGGAATGGGGACCGTGAGGCCTTGGACCTTGATACTACAAGTGACAACTCATTCGTCGTTGTTCCTCTGGTGACAAGGGCCGAAGGTGCTTCGGTAAGCAAAAAAGCTCCGCTGTCAAGGAGGGCCAAAAAAAGACTAAAGAAACAACTGAAGAAAGCCAAGAAATCCAAAGCCAAAAGCAGACATATACCACCAGTAACACAAACCTCCAGAGCCACAGACACCAAACGCAGCCCTAAACCACTCTTTCCCATCTTCCTTCCCAAACAGAACACCAAGGCCAGGAAGCCCAGAGAGGCACCCCCCGTCCTAGGTGAGGCCCAAAGACACCAGTTCTTCCTCCTGGAGGGTCAAACCAATGAGGAGGCCCAACTGAGGACATCACAGAAGGAAGCCGGTGCACAACCTAGCGCCTCAGGCCCGGTGCGATAACAAAGGACAGAAACAAACCCTAATTTAAACCAGGGCGAACAGCAAGGACTGCCAAAAGCGGAAGGAACACCAAATGAGGTGTCAGGCAGACAGCAGCTAGGAGATACATACAACAATCTTCTAAATTTAAACTCAACCCAGGGCGAGCAGCAAGAACTACAAACTGAGGAAGGATCACCGAAAGAGGCACCAGCTAGACAGCAGCAGAGAGCCAACCGCATAAACCCTCTAAACTCAAATTATCAGAGGCACATCTTCTTGGGAGAAGAGCAGACTCAACGTTCCGCTCAATATAAAAAACAACTAGAAACTTACGAGGTGCTGCTTACTCCCAGATACTTAGCAAAAGGCTCCTACGACATTCTAAATAGGTCTAACATTGTCCGCCTTTTCGGTCACATTGACTCCCTGGCACAAATTACGTCTGAGAAGATCGAGTGGGTGATGTTCAAGAGCCTGGAGACAGACACCCACGGTGACTCCACTTTAGTTGGGTTTGTAAAACAGCAAGTCCAACAGACTGTCCTCAAGGAAGCGACACAACTCGCAGAATGGGGTATTGAAGTCACCGCCCTCAGGGCACCAAAATATCCACACGTCCTGACGCCCACTCACTGTCCTCAAGAACCTAAATCTGTCCTCAAAGGCACAAGATCCACCAGCCCAGATGAGGGGACGAAAGCAGGGAGACGAAGAACCCCGCTAAAAATTAACATCCTGCTAAAAGATAGGCAGCGGAGAGTGCAATGGTCTCAGCAAGGACTGGACCACAGGATGGACACATGGAGACAGGGTCCCTAACCAAACAGATATACATGGAAACAGAGCACGCCTAAACCCACCTAGGGGTCAAGATCGCAACTTAACCATCATTTCATGGAATATAGCTGGGCTAAGTAACATTTTTAGGGACATGGCCACCCGCGACTACCTCGCACAGGGGGAGGGGACATATTGTGCATTCAAGAGACCTGGGCGAGGACTACCACCCCAATTGGCGGCTTTTATGAACATTTTAAATCAGCAACCAAAAGGACGATCTTTGGGCGCCCGTCAGGGGGCCTTTCGATCTTCGTAAGCCAAGCCTGCAAATTTAAGACCACTGAACTAAACTTGGTGACTCCTGACCTCCAGGCCATCACTATAGAGGGGTTGAAATCGGGTCAAAAGCCCCGCCCTCTTTTATTAATCAATTGCTACATCAACCCAACTAAATATCAAACACCCCAGGCTATGGAACCATTCACTACCATTCTGGAAGATCTACTCATAAATCATGTGTATCACGATGTAATAATTGCGGGCGACTTCAACATAAGAGGCCTGGGTCTGACCACCATTACACCTCTCAGCAAGAAGTTAGCCCCCCTGATTGAATTTCTCTCAAACTTCAATTTGCAATCAACACACGGAACACAAAAAATGAGCAATCCCGCATGGACTGCTAAACCCACTTTCAGGAATGTTTCCACCATAGACTATATCTTCACGAATGAAGGGGTGGCCCACAAACTTTGTGACTTCGCTGTAGATAACAGAGATGAAAGCGACCACAGGCCCCTCCGAGCCACATTTAACCTGGCACAGGAACAGGTGGACTCTCAGGTAACAATCGGAGTAACCACAGGCGAAGAACATCATCTAGTTCTCAAAAGAATCAAATGGATGTCCAATCTTGGCCACAGACTGACTGATTTTGTAGCCAGTAGGGAGGCTGAATTCAGGTCACAAGATATAGAGAACATCACGCACTTCTGGGAAACACTGACCAATGATTTAATGAAGTGCTTGGGTAACACCAACCAACTAAGACACCGCCAAAATAACACCAGGCCAAGACAATTAAAATTGCGGAGTTTAACACAGAGCAAGCGCTCACTTAACATGGCAATCAGGGCAACAAAAAAGAAGGGCGAATATCTGCAAGGGAGGGTTTCCACCTCCGCCCTACGAGCCAACTATAAAAAGAAAGTCTGGGAGTTGAAAAGGCAGCGCGCAGAACAAAACTGGCTCACAGTGTACTCTTTAATTAAAGAAAAAGATAACCGCAAGCTATGGCGCTTCATCAACAGCCTGACTTCTAGCGGAGTGCATAAGGAAAACAGTGTCGCTGGGAATGTGTGGGAACAGTATGCCAAGCGGCTCTACACCTGTGAGCCAAACCGGGCTAACCCTGGAAGCCTAGAGTGGTCCAAGGCGGCTGCCGCAACCATCAAAACTCAAAGCTTGCCGTCTGTAGCCCCAAGATCGAGTCGACATGCAAAGTACACAGAGGAGGAGGTTTTAAAGTACATTAAGGCAACAAGAACCGATGGAGCTCCTGGCCCAAATGGAATCCCTGCCTCAGCCTTTTTGATGATCACAAGAAGGAAAGCAGCGGACATTACGATACCGCACTTAAAATCCAATTTCGAAATCGTCTCTATGTTTTTGTGCTGCCAACCCCAACGTCAGCTGCTATTTGACGTTGCTGTGCTTTCCAGATCAGAATGATGTTTTACTCAGTTTAAATGGGGGCGCACCAGTAAGAAGTCCAATAAGATAATTTCTTGTATATATAGAAAAGTTCTTTATTTGTTTTTATCCATTCCTTTAAAATACAAGTACAAAAGATCAGCCAACGCGTTTCACTCCCTTCCAAGGAGTTTCTTCAGGGCAGAATAAATTCAGTACACCGGAAGCGTAGTGTGGATCCTTCAAATGTGGGTTCAGTAAAAGTATTTTCTCTTTTTTATATATATGGGTAAAACGGATCCCCAAATAATCTGGTATGGGGTGCAGTGTAGTGTCACCCACTTGTGTCCGGCGATTCCTATATTTATCCAGGTTTTTTGCCAGGGAAGTCGTGTCGCTTCCTCCTCCTGACCGTGTATAAAGGATCAGTCGGCTAAAACCTTTACAATATTCAAAGGTCGATTCCCCGTCGCGGCATGGATCAGCCTTCTTTGCAACAACACTTACTCCTCTATTTAATCATTCATTTGCTACTGCGACCCTGCCAACTTCCTGGAAAGGCTCAGTCCTATTTCCCATTTACAAGAAGGGTGATCACTCGAACCCGGCCAACTACAGGCTTATAGCCCTTTTAGATATAGAAGCCAAGGTTTACGCCCGTCTTCTTTTAAGGGACCTTGAGGCCTGGGTGGACAAAAATGGCATTCTCCCGCCCACACAGACTGGCTTCAGGGCCAACAGTTCCACTCGAGACAACATCATAGCGCTCTCATACCTGGCGAAGAAGGCCAACACGAGGGATAAGCTGCCACTGTTTTGTTGTTTTATAGACTATTCTACGGCCTTCGATCGAGTGATCAGAAGCCGACTATGGGCAAAACTTGAGACCTGGGGGCTCCCACAAGTCCTGCTAAAAGCTATAAAAACACTATGTGAGGGGACATGGGTCCAGGTGAAATTAAGTCCAAGAATTATAACAGCAAGAATTGAGACCAACTCTGGACTTAAGCAGGGGTGCGTTCTGGCCCCCCTACTTTTTAACCTGAATACAGCTGACATGGGGCAAGCCCTGAAAGATGCCAACTTAGTACCGCCAAGATTGGGGAAGCTGGTCCTGGGATCGCTCCAGTACGCTGATGACACGGTGGTCATGGACCACACCAGGGTGGGACTTCAAAGAGCTTCAAATAGCCTGGCGACGTACAACAAAGAAAATGACCTACAGATAAACGTTAGTAAGACCAAGATAGTAATCTTTGGCAAATATCGGCGAAAAAAAGAAGCAACATGGATCCTGGGGCAGAACTTAATCGCTACTGCCCCATCCTATAACTATCTGGGAGTTTGGGTGTCAGAGAGGGCCACTGCAGCTAAACATCTAAAGGAGCTAAAACCAAGAATAGATAAAACAATTCTGTTTTTAAGACGCCTAAGCTATCGCTTGGTCAGCCCCTCAGCAGAACCAATGTTGACAGTACTCAGGGCAAAACTGATTCCCTTCATTACGTATGGCCACATTGCCTACCCAGGTGCATTCGAGAAAGTGGTCAATGCGGCCCAGGCGAAAGCGTACACGTTGGTGCTACAGGCCCCTAGACAGGCTAGGAACAACAGGCTAAGGCTAGAAATAGGCCTGAATCGACCGGAGTTGGCATTACTGGGGGACCTGATAAAGTACTACATCAGAGTACTGAAAGCGCCCGAAAACACACTAAAGCATTTCTTAAAATCCACATTTGGTGAAGTGGGCTCTCCATGGCACTCTAAGCTGGCACAAGGTATTGATCTATTGAAAATTGAGGGTAAGAGCTTGCACCTCAATGAAATACCATACTCAGCCTGGGCACAAGCCGTAAAGCGTCAAGTCCAGTCCATCTCGTTCGAGCTTGATCTTCTATCGCTACGGCACAACCCACTAACGTTGGCCCTGGATAAGTCTTATACACTCGGGAAACCCCAACCAAACCTGCGAGACTCACTAACAACTCATGCGAGAAAGAAAATCCTGTATCTGCGCCCCTGGCTCTCATGATCGCGGACTTTAATCCAAAATGGGCACGAACGGACGGTGCCACCGCCTGTCGATTATGCAACTACCGCAGAGAGTCATGGTTACACCTGCTATGTTGCTGTCCAAAGTTGGCCAGCGATCGTCATCGTTTGCTGCGCCCGGCCTTACGGAATCTAGGCCATAGAACCTGCAGAGAGGCCTCGGACTGGTGCTTCTCAGAAACTACGACCTGCCTATTAGCCAGGGTCGGTAAGTTCATCCACCAAGTCAAAATGGCACTCGACCTCCATCAAAAGGCCATAGATCCTTAGAGTCTCGACACTGTGCAAGGAGCAACATCTGGAGCACAAACGAGTGTCAGTCTACAGCTAACTTAGAGAACTCCCGCTAAGTAACTGGAACAACTGGACCCAGAAACTATACCAGGGTCGGAAAAGGGTCCAACGAAAAACCCATCCTTGGTGATGCGCAGTGAAAACGTTCATGTCAAACCTCCACACTATCCCAAGACTCTAATTGGCGTAAAGCTAAGGAACAGACAAAAACTTTCCTTCTTCTAATAGAACTTTGATTGGACAAAAAAGGGGCAAAATTAGCCATTGTTCTATTTTAAAGTTGTAGATATGGTTTTACTGGGCGACGGGTACATGGGGGGGGGGGTGATGATCTTTGTGTTTTATACTGTAAAGATTTTAAGTAATCGCACATTTTAATAAATAAATAAATGTATCAGGAGGGTTACTTCAGAAAGGATTAGGATAATTCGAAACATGCAGTTACCCAACACTCAAAAAGAGATCAGAATGTTCCTTGGGGTTGTAGGATACTGCAGACAGTGGATTGTGGGATTTGCAGTCCTAGCAAAGCCATTGATAAAAATGACAAGGAAAGGAGCAAAGGACCCAGTGGAATGGAATGAGGAAGGCATGACAGCGTTTACAAAATTACGAGAATGTCTGTGTACCGCTCCTGCATTGGGAATGCCTGATTATTCAAAAGAATTTGCACTGTTTTGTGATACACGAGACAATTGTGCACTGTTGGTCCTAACTCAAGAGCCTGGTCTGACTAGACGTCCAGTAGCATACTTCTCTGCTACTTTGGATCCAGTGGCCGCTGGATTACCTGGATGTCTGAAAGCAGTAGCTGCGACTTGCATGAGTCTTGAACAGAGTGAATCCATTGTTATGGGACATCCTGTAACTGTGTATGTTCCACATGCAGTTGTAATCTTACTGACCAGAACTAAAACCCAGTATCTCACACCTAGTCGGCTGACTAAATATGAGAGGATTCTTGTGGGTGCTGCAAATGTAACAATTACTTGGTGTAACATATTGAATCCAGCTACCCTATTGCCAGAGACATTGATTGCAGAAGCAAAGGGAGAGGTCGAGCATGACTGCATTGACCTGACTGAGTTTAGTACCAAACCACGCCCAGATATCAAGGAAATGCCCCTACCTGTGGAAGATTACGAGCTGTTTGTAGATGGCTCATGTCTGAGACACGAGAATGGAGGCCTAAGTGCTGCCTATTCTGTAGTCACAGTATCACGTGCTATAGAAGCATCCTATCTCTTTGGAGTAAAGTCTGCACAAGTAGCTGAATTGATTGCATTGGCAAGAGCCTCTAAAGTTGGGAAAAATAAAAGAGTAACCATATACACTGACAGTCAGTATGGTTATGGGGTTGTGCATGACTTTGGCCAATTGTGGCTGCAAAGAGAGTTCCTGACTTCTTCAGGTACTCCTATCAGAAATGGAAAAGTGGTACAGGAATTACTGGAAGCATTCCAGTTACCAAAATAATTGGCAGTGGTCAAATGTGCTGCTCACAAATCTGGCGAGGACAATGTGACAGTAGTAAATAATTATGCTGACCAACTAGCCCAACATTGTGCAAGCCATCAAATGTCAGTCAATATCAAATTGGGAGGGAGCGGAAACAGCTGCCAACTTATGGTGTTTGAAAGTGTACATACATGGGAGGAATTGAGAGAATTACAGGATGCAGCAGCACCCAAGGAAAGGAGAAGATGGAGAAAGTTTGGGTGTCAGCAGAGGAGTGAGGATGGTGTCATTGTATGCCCTGATGGTATGCCTGTATTGCCTGACAGCTTGCTTGTTCCAATGGCCCGGCTAATACATGGAAATACACACATTGGTAGGGATGCCATGGTTCGTGTCTTTCAACAGACATGGTTCAATTCGAGGTTCAGGAAGATAGCAGAGAGACTCTGCCAGAGGTGCTTGACATGTCAGCAGTACAATGCTGGGAAGAGAACAGCAGTTGCCCTGGGAAAAATTGGAAAAGCAGAAGGCCCTTTTATAAGATTGCCAATTGATTTTATTCAGTTACCCCCTTGTAGAGGAATGAGATACGTCCTTGTCATTGTTTGCCTGTTTTCCAAATGGGTAGAGGCTTACCCGGCCAAGAAGAATGATGCCATCACTGTAGCTAAACTACGGGAACTGATACCTAGGTTCGGGGTTCCAGTCACCATTGAATCAGACAGAGGTGGGCATTTTCAGAATGAGATAATCGATCAGATCTGTGGAGCATTCAAAATTACTCAAAAACTGCACTGTGCATATCGCCCAGAGGCTTCTGGAGTGGTGGAACAACTGAATGGCACTATCAAGTCGAGATTAGGAAAAATGTGTGAATCTACTGGCATGAACTGGATAGAGGCTTTACCTCTCGTTCTAATGGGCATCCGAAGTATTCCAGACCGAAATACAGGCCTGAGTCCCCATGAGATCCTGATGGGAAGAGTAATGCGACAAGCATGGGTACCAGGACACAAACTGATAAGCATTTCTGATGATTTGGTACTTGAGTACTGCAAGCAACTGGGTGACCAAGTGCGTTCTATCTCTCACCAGATTGGGGAAGACACCGTCGCCAGTCCAGCAACCCCAGTCCACAAACTGAATCCAGGGGACTGGGTGGTACTTAAGAAGCACACCCGATCGAGTTGCCTTGCACCGAAGTGGGGAAAGCCAAGACAGGTGATCCTGGTGACCACGACAGCGGTGAAGTGTGCAGGAGTACCAAAGTGGATCCATGCCAGTCATACGAAGAAGGTAACCGAAGACAAAAAAACTGACGCTGACTGTTGTCCAGCTGAGGGGTCTCCGGATGTTGGTCCTGAAGTAGCTGATGATGAACAACCAAGCACCAGTCAAAATGAATGGATCCCAGTGATCAACCTGACTGTTGATCCGATAAGAACCAGAAGCCAGACATATTCAGACAGAGAGTGGGATAGTGAGGAAGACAGGAATAGAAGGAGAAAATCAGATCATCGAAATCCATGTTAAATCTGATGAGGAGGAAGGTCAGATAGGGACAGAACAGGTTATCGACACACCTCCAAGAACTCCTGAGATTGAAAAGGGACAGATAGAAACTAGGGCGAAAGTTCAAGCGGAAGAAAATCAAGGGTTCGAAGTGCTTGAACAGGATCAGCTAGAAATAGACGAATGTGTTCAGGATACAGGAAACGAAACATCAAAAAGTCAAATTCAGTATACACCTGAACAAGGCCAGTTTAGCAACCAGGCAGAAGAAACTGGAACTAGCCAGATAGAAAGGGAGGAAACAGGAGCAGAAGCGCTACAACAGAACGAAAATAAAAGAGCATTGGAGGAAAGCCCAACAACAGTGCCAGTTAAAAGACTCAAGAAAAAGAATAAAGAACCAAGGTACATCAAAAGACTGAGACTAAGACTGAAAACCGTAGAAGAGAAGCTTGAGCAGAGGAAACAAGCTTCCAATAAAACAGAGCCACCTGGAGAAAGCACTAAGCGAAGAAGTGCCCGAATAAAAAGACTGAACGAAAAGTATAAGGATCCTGAATGGACTTACCTGGTGTTGGAGGAATTTGAGGATCTTGAGATAAGTGACGAAAGTGACGAAGAACAGACTACTGACCAGTCTGCCAAAGAAGACGAACAACCTGAAATTTCCCAGTGTAAGCTACCTGTGCAAAGTTACAAAGAGGGGTTGGAAAGCTTCTTTTGAGCGAAAATGTCTGATTCAAATGTGAATGGAAGACCGAGACGAAGTTGTTGTAAAACGTGCTGTCAAGTATGTTTATGTAGTGTAGCAATAGTACTGATCCTTTGGATAGGATTAACTGTAACACTTCCTTCTATGATGAGCAAGAACCCAAGTCTGTACCCAAATAATAATTTACCTGACGACACTGTAGAAACACATACTAGAAAGACACCACGAAGAGTAGACTTGTTGGACAAACCACTTAGTCTAAAACGAAGACAATTAAACTTAGAAGCACCAGATGAGGAAGGATTACACTTTAACAAGATTAAGAACAAGACACATTTAAATGTTTTCGCAAACCTGTTATTGCATTATGTAGAAACTATGGAAATAGACGACTGTTATGTCTGCATGAAGCTACCTACTTCAGTAGCTGAAGGGGTGACTTACCATCACCTGCCCTTAACTTATGGAATTTCCTGTAGTATACTAACTAGTTTATTTTATAAAAGAGGACCTTTACAGTATTACTATTCAAACTCTGACGTGACATTTTCTGAACTTCCTGTTCGAAGAAACCTGAACCCTGTACAGACGACTAGAGATGTAGTTAAGTTCATGAGTGATTATTTTCTAACTGTAGGAAAAATTAATATAGATGATGCACATAAAAATAACCTGACCTGTTCTTTACATGAGAAGGAAAAGGAGTTTCTGGATATGGTAGAGAAAAGAAGAGAGAGTTTCCAAAAGAAAGCCAAAGACAGGAATCACAAAGTTCCTCAATGGGCAGAAAATATAGGGAGCACCTCAAATGGTGGAACAAATGCTGCTATGCTCCTTGATTTCGAAAAGAAGGGGAAGCTCTGTCTTAAAAGGGAAAAGACTAGTTATTATAACAATGTTTTCATTGGTTCCAGTGAATGCGAGCATAATTACAAAGTAATTGGAGGGTGGGGTTTCAAAGATGGGACAGAGCCAGTGTTTCCTGGAATTTATTTTATTTGTGGGAACAAGGCTTACTTCAAATTACCCGACCATTGGTACGGGTGTTGCTATTTTGGTATTGTCTTCCCAAAGATATACCATGTGGGGACAATCACTGGAAGCGCTGAAGAAACTAACAAATTAGTACGCATTAAAAGAGAAACTGCTGGTGAGATTGTAGGAGATATTTTTAGTGCAATAATACCTGCAGTGGGAGTGGTTCTGAACTCAAACAAAATTTGCAAACTATCAACAGTAGTAGATCGGTTATCTACCGACACTGCTGGAGGTTTCCTGATGGTCAATACCGAAATGGTTGCGATCAGATCAATGGTTTTACAGAACCGACTTGCCCTTGACACCTTATTAGCGAAAGAGGGCGGAGTCTGCAGAATGTTGAAAACGCAACATTGTTGCACTTACATACCTGATAAAAGCGTGGGAATCCAAAGGTATGTGAGGAACATTACTAATTTGGAAAAGGAACTTAAACCACTGGAGGTTGACAGTGCCTGGAAAAGACTTACTGATGGTCCCTCCGCTGTAGGTCATTGGTTTGCAAATTTAGGTAGAGGTTTGTTGTTTAAGGTACTGATGCCAATTGCTGGAATAGGTTTTGTTGTATTCCTCATATTTGTCTGTTGCAAATGTCGCAAACACCAAAAGAAATATACTGTGAATAAGAGAGGCGTGAAACGGAATGTGGATGAACTTGAATTAGAGGAACTGAATAATCAGATTTATAAAAGGGTGAAAAATTCTCACCCTAACAAAGAAACGAAAGAAAAATTGAATCGAATGTTGGAAGAGATTGAATTGGGAGAACTATAAGTTGCCATCTGGTTCTATTGTTTTGTGATGATAGTAAATATCATCAAAGAGGGGATTGATGGAGCAAGGATTCGCACGTTACGCGACTTGCTTGTACTCATGAACCTCGAATAACCATAATAAAATAACTCAACATGTTTGTCTTACTAATTTCCCCGTTATTCTGACATTTTGGGTGTCCCAGAGACGCTTGCTTATGTGTGTATTAACCTTAACAACGCTTGTCATTAAAAATGGCCGCTGCTTGGCGGGGTTTTCTTCTGCGCATGCTTTAGTCACACTCACGTGACGTGACGTACTCGCAGTTCTGGTGGGAAATGTTTGCTCATGCGCAATACAGCTAATATGGCTGCTTTGTCTTCTCATATGCTCCCTGCTTGCCAAGCTGCTTTTGCAAAATTTGTTTGTTATGCATTTACCCTAACGCTATAGATATTATAAAGTAAGGGGTATAGAGTAGATATTCATGATATACAGTGTATTCATTTTTTCTGTATTTCTAAATTATTTTCGCTTACTTTTCATGTATCGCATGCTTGGGGGTCTGAGGAGCTCTCGTGATTCCATATTGAACAGCCCTTCTGCGCATGACAGTCTTCTGCCGGTGACATTGAAAAATTGCCAACCCGAAGTCCCAGCCAAGATGTGCCTGGAAGATGCACCTTCGCCTAGCAGAAGAAGCTGAATTGCTTTCAATGTATCATAATTCATAGATGTACTATTGTAATAAGAATTTTAGGTCATGGGAACCCCAAATTCAAGAGACGGTCCCAGATCATGTAAATGCAGGCTTGTAGAAATGAAATATGATTGGTGTGTTGACCTATCCTACTTGGGGACCAATCGAAACTGGGGATTCTTACACTTGCAACATTTGGGGGGTGGTACACTGACCTGAAAACAGTATAACTAGCCTAGGTTTAGCTAGAGAATTTGTCCGACTTGTCTGAATAGCTGACCTATCACTGACCCAACGCACTCAATAGGTGACTTGATACAGAGGGCTGCGGAGCACTCTGTCCGAACTTTCCATAGACTCGAGAAGGTTAAAACCTTAAGTGCTGGCGGAGCACTTTGCTGGGGAGTTCGAAAACCCAATCGGGGTTCTGACTGATAGCTGCAGAGATGGTGGAGCTCAGGCATTGCTTCCGAACTGCGGGTGCTGGTCGTGCCTTGGTGGTCCTGTCCTGATCCAAATCTGTGTTTCCTGTCCTGTCCTGGGGTGTCCTTTCCACCCTTGCTGTCCTACTGGTGACTGTCCATCCTTGGAGTTTCTCCCGTCCTTAACTGACCCGTGGCCAGGGTTGGTCTTCACACCACTTTTAGGTAAATATAGTGCTGAAAGTCTACTCTGCACCTTCTATTTTTCCTTTCTTTTTGCTTTAATAAAGTCATACTCTTGCGAAATTTATTTTCCATGCTTTTCGCATCTCTGAATAAACAAGTCATATATAAAATTGTCGTTATTCTAGCATGTTCCATTTTCTTACCCATCCTTTAAGTTCATTCCTTTTCAGTTCATGATACATAGATGTTCCTTGTCTTTACCCATTATTTAGTCGATTCAAGTAATTGTACCGGTTTATTAGTATGGTCTATTTGCATTTTACCTATAGTTCCTCTTTATGGGGAAATATTTCACTGTGAAATTCTAGTATGCTCTTTATTCTTCCCCGTCCTTTAGTCTCTCCTTACTAAGTTAAAATTCTGAAACTGCTGCCTAGCATGTTCCTTGTTCTTACCTTACTGTAGACTCATAAATGGTTGGCTTGATCTATTTCCTTTATGGATATGTGCTCTTTATGATTTTGGTTATCGACTGTTTGTTCCTTGTGAACCTCATGCTTTCTGAGATTGACGAATTTTAGGTAAAGGTTTTCAAAACTTCTTGAGTTTGTGGTTATTATAAAGGTACAAATAGAATATGTAAAGTATAAGTATTTTGGTGTCTGCCTTTCTTTTACGGCTAGCTCCCTGATCCATTGTGATCTTAGGTACCCGTAACGGTGGGATGGTAAGTCGGGTACACTGGAAATAAATAGGAAGGAACAAGGGATACTGGTAGTAGAGTGTATGGTCACCCGATTATTAATATGGTAAATTGAAGTTTATGGGCCGATAAGTATGTGGGAAAAATTGTTGGCCGGGTGACCTGCGCGCTCTATCAGAAGGGTTGTGCAGGGGGTAGTGTTTTAGGGTTTAGGGTAGTGTTGTGGTGTTTGTGTAGGGTAGTGTTTTAGGGTTTAGTGTAATTTTGGGGGAACGCAGGGTAGTGTTTGAGTGTAGGAATCGGACTGTGGTATGGGGAGGTCGTGCTGGAGGTAGTTTTTTAGGGTTTAGGGTAGTGTTGTGGTGTTTGTGTAGGTGTAGGGTAGAGGTTTAGGGTAGTGTCGGAGGGTCATGCAGGATAGTGTTTGAGTGAAGGGACCGGACTGGGAGTAGGGGGAGGGTCATGCTGGGGGTAGTGTTTTAGGGTTTAGGATAATGTTGTGGTGTTTGTGTAGTGTAGGGCAGTGTTTTAGGGTTTAGTGTAGTGTCAGGGAATCATGCAGGGTAGTGTTTGAGTGTAGGGAACGGACTGCGGGCAGGGGGTAGTGTTGTGGGGTTTGTGTAGTGGTGGGTAGTGTTTTAGGGTTTAGGGTAGTGTCGGGGGAGGTAGTGCAGTGTAGTGTTTGAGTGTAGGGACAGGACAGGGGGCAGGGGGACGGTCGTGCTGGGGGTAGTGTTTTAAGGTTTAGAGTAGTGTTGTGGTGTTTGTGTAGTGTAGGGTAGTGTTTTAGGGTTTAAGGTAGTGTCTGAGGTCGTGCAGGGTAGTTTAAATGTAAGGAGAGGACTGGGGGTCGGGGAGGGTCGTGCAGGTGAACTAAATTTGGGTTTAGGATAGGGCAGGGTAGAGTTACCTACCTTTCAAACTTTTACCATGAGTATACCTTTACCACGCATGCCTTTGAGTGTTAATGGCATGCGTAGTAAAGGTATAGTTGTGGTAAAAGTTTGCGATGTAATGGTATGTCGTTGTCATTGACATCACGTAGTAATACCCGCGTTGTAATGGCACGCGTTGTAGTAATATGCAACGTAATGAGTCATATTCCCTAAAACCAATCGGAAGGCAGCATTTGGGACTCAAGCCAAAATAAAACAAGCATTAGAAATGCAATCGGGCTCGGATTTATTTGATTTTGAGCTAATGTAATTGTAAATGCCAATGTCTTTTCACCATGTGTGATGGAGTGTGTGCATGTGGTGTGTAGTGGTATTATGTGAGTTGGATTGTAATTTTACCAATGGTGTCATGATGTGGTTTAGATGAATATGTTTAAAAGTAAAGTGTACCATACTGCGATTCCTACAAAAGTTAATTGTGGATGCAGGGATTGCTTGAATCCTGATGGTGCAATGAGCAAGGGACTCACATCTGAGTATACCCTTCCACGCTTAGGGTGGACAAAATAATTTACAACAAGGGGTGGTGATGGACAGAGTCTCTGAATTAAGCAGGGTACTCTCACCCAGTCAAGAGATCAGGGCTAGATCCAACACCGTTTTTTAGCTCATTGCACCATCCCAGTTTCAGAACCTGGCTGTATGCAAATTAGTCTGTCCCTGGCCCAGTGCATCATGGGAACAGGGCAGACCAGACTACAAAAGCCAATTCTTACACTGGGAAGGAAACAAGCTTCCGGGGACCGGTTTCTGCCATTTCAGGCGTCTTCGGCCCGGCTTGCTTGAATCCTGATGGTGCAATGAGCAAGGGACTCACATCTGAGTATACCCTTCCACGCTTAGGGTGGACAAAATAATTTACAACAAGGGGTGGTGATGGACAGAGTCTCTGAATTAAGCAGAGTACTCTCACCCAGTCAAGAGATCAGGGCTAGATCCAACACCGTTTTTTAGCTCATTGCACCATCCCAGTTTCAGAACCTGGCTGTATGCAAATTAGTCTGTCCCTGGCCCAGTGCATCATGGGAACAGGGCAGACCAGACTACAAAAGCCAATTCTTACACTGGGAAGGAAACAAGCTTCCGGGGACCGGTTTCTGCCATTTCAGGCGTCTTCGGCCCGGCTTGCTTGAATCCTGATGGTGCAATGAGCAAGGGACTCACATCTGAGTATACCCTTCCACGCTTAGGGTGGACAAAATAATTTACAACAAGGGGTGGTGATGGACAGAGTCTCTGAATTAAGCAGAGTACTCTCACCCAGTCAAGAGATCAGGGCTAAATCCAACACCGTTTTTTAGCTCATTGCACCATCCCAGTTTCAGAACCTGGCTGTATGCAAATTAGTCTGTCCCTGGCCCAGTGCATCATGGGAACAGGGCAGACCAGACTACAAAAGCCAATTCTTACACTGGGAAGGAAACAAGCTTCCGGGGACCGGTTTCTGCCATTTCAGGCGTCTTCGGCCCGGCTTGCTTGAATCCTGATGGTGCAATGAGCAAGGGACTCACATCTGAGTATACCCTTCCACGCTTAGGGTGGACAAAATAATTTACAACAAGGGGTGGTGATGGACAGAGTCTCTGAATTAAGCAGAGTACTCTCACCCAGTCAAGAGATCAGAGCTAGATCCAACACTGTTTTTTTAGCTCATTGCACCATCCCAGTTTCAGAACCTGGCTGTATGCAAATTAGTCTGTCCCTGGCCCAGTGCATCATGGGAACAGGGCAGACCAGACTACAAAAGCCAATTCTTACACTGGGAAGGAAACAAGCTTCCGGGGACCGGTTTCTGCCATTTCAGGCGTCTTCGGCGCGGCTTGCTTGAATCCTGATGGTGCAATGAGCAAGGGACTCACATCTGAGTATACCCTTTCACGCTTAGGGTGGACAAAATAATTTACAACAAGGGGTGGTGATGGACAGAGTCTCTGAATTAAGCAGAGTACTCTCACCCAGTCAAGAGATCAGGGCTAGATCCAACACCGTTTTTAAGCTCATTGCACCATCCCAGTTTCAGAACCTGGCTGTATGCAAATTAGTCTGTCCCTGGCCCAGTGCATCATGGGAACAGGGCAGACCAGACTACAAAAGCCAATTCTTACACTGGGAAGGAAACAAGCTTCCGGGGACCGGTTTCTGCCATTTCAGGCATCTTCGGCCCGGCTTGCTTGAATCCTGATGGTGCAATGAGCAAGGGACTCACATCTGAGTATACCCTTCCACGCTTAGGGTGGACAAAATAATTTACAACAAGGGGTGGTGATGGACAGAGTCTCTGAATTAAGCAGAGTACTCTCACCCAGTCAAGAGATCAGGGCTAGATCCAACACCGTTTTTTAGCTCATTGCACCATCCCAGTTTCAGAACCTGGCTGTATGCAAATTAGTCTGTCCCTGGCCCAGTGCATCATGGGAACAGGGCAGACCAGACTACAAAAGCCAATTCTTACACTGGGAAGGAAACAAGCTTCCGGGGACCGGTTTCTGCCATTTCAGGTGTCTTCGGCCCGGCTTGCTTGAATCCTGATGGTGCAATGAGCAAGGGACTCACATCTGAGTATACCCTTCCACGCTTAGGGTGGACAAAATAATTTACAACAAGGGGTGGTGATGGACAGAGTCTCTGAATTAAGCAGAGTACTCTCACCCAGTCAAGAGATCAGGGCTAGATCCAACACCGTTTTTTAGCTCATTGCACCATCCCAGTTTCAGAACCTGGCTGTATGCAAATTAGTCTGTCCCTGGCCCAGTGCATCATGGGAACAGGGCAGACCAGACTACAAAAGCCAATTCTTACACTGGGAAGGAAACAAGCTTCCGGGGACCGGTTTCTGCCATTTCAGGCGTCTTCGGCCCGGCTTGCTTGAATCCTGATGGTGCAATGAGCAAGGGACTCACATCTGAGTATACCCTTCCACGCTTAGGGTGGACAAAATAATTTACAACAAGGGGTGGTGATGGACAGAGTCTCTGAATTAAGCAGAGTACTCTCACCCAGTCAAGAGATCAGGGCTAGATCCAACACCGTTTTTTAGCTCATTGCACCATCCCAGTTTCAGAACCTGGCTGTATGCAAATTAGTCTGTCCCTGGCCCAGTGCATCATGGGAACAGGGCAGACCAGACTACAAAAGCCAATTCTTACACTGGGAAGGAAATAAGCTTCCGGGGACCGGTTTCTGCCATTTCAGGCGTCTTCGGCCCGGCTTGCTTGAATCCTGATGGTGCAATGAGCAAGGGACTCACATCTGAGTATACCCTTCCACGCTTAGGGTGGACAAAATAATTTACAACAAGGGGTGGTGATGGACAGAGTCTCTGAATTAAGCAGAGTACTCTCACCCAGTCAAGAGATCAGGGCTAGATCCAACACCGTTTTTTAGCTCATTGCACCATCCCAGTTTCAGAACCTGGCTGTATGCAAATTAGTCTGTCCCTGGCCCAGTGCATCATAGGAACAGGGCAGACCAGACTACAAAAGCCAATTCTTACACTGGGAAGGAAACAAGCTTCTGGGGACCGGTTTCTGCCATTTCAGGCGTCTTCGGCCCGGCTTGCTTGAATCCTGATGGTGCAATGAGCAAGGGACTCACATCTGAGTATACCCTTCCACGCTTAGGGTGGACAAAATAATTTACAACAAGGGGTGGTGATGGACAGAGTCTCTGAATTAAGCAGAGTACTCTCACCCAGTCAAGAGATCAGGGCTAGATCCAACACCGTTTTTTAGCTCATTGTACCATCCCAGTTTCAGAACCTGGCTGTATGCAAATTAGTCTGTCCCTGGCCCAGTGCATCATGGGAACAGGGCAGACCAGACTACAAAAGCCAATTCTTACACTGGGAAGGAAACAAGCTTCCGGGGACCGGTTTCTGCCATTTCAGGCGTCTTCGGCCCGGCTTGCTTGAATCCTGATGGTGCAATGAGCAAGGGACTCACATCTGAGTATACCCTTCCACGCTTAGGGTGGACAAAATAATTTACAACAAGGGGTGGTGATGGACAGAGTCTCTGAATTAAGCAGAGTACTCTCACCCAGTCAAGAGATCAGAGCTAGATCCAACACTGTTTTTTAGCTCATTGCACCATCCCAGTTTCAGAACCTGGCTGTATGCAAATTAGTCTGTCCCTGGCCCAGTGCATCATGGGAACAGGGCAGACCAGACTACAAAAGCCAATTCTTACACTGGGAAGGAAACAAGCTTCCGGGGACGGGTTTCTGCCATTTCAGGCGTCTTCGGCCCGGCTTGCTTGAATCCTGATGGTGCAATGAGCAAGGGACTCACATCTGAGTATACCCTTCCACGCTTAGGGTGGACAAAATAATTTACAGCAAGGGGTGGTGATGGACAGAGTCTCTGAATTAAGCAGAGTACTCTCACCCAGTCAAGAGATCAGGGCTAGATCCAACACCGTTTTTTAGCTCATTGCACCATCCCAGTTTCAGAACCTGGCTGTATGCAAATTAGTCTGTCCCTGGCCCAGTGCATCATGGGAACAGGGCAGACCAGACTACAAAAGCCAATTCTTACACTGGGAAGGAAACAAGTTTCCGGGGACCGGTTTCTGCCATTTCAGGCGTCTTCGGCCCGGCTTGCTTGAATCCTGATGGTGCAATGAGCAAGGGACGCACATCTGAGTATACCCTTCCACGCTTAGGGTGGACAAAATAATTTACAACAAGGGGTGGTGATGGACAGAGTCTCTGAATTAAGCAGAGTACTCTCACCCAGTCAAGAGATCAGAGCTAGATCCAACACTGTTTTTTTAGCTCATTGCACCATCCCAGTTTCAGAACCTGGCTGTATGCAAATTAGTCTGTCCCTGGCCCAGTGCATCATGGGAACAGGGCAGACCAGACTACAAAAGCCAATTCTTACACTGGGAAGGAAACAAGCTTCCGGGGACCGGTTTCTGCCATTTCAGGCGTCTTCGGCGCGGCTTGCTTGAATCCTGATGGTGCAATGAGCAAGGGACTCACATCTGAGTATACCCTTTCACGCTTAGGGTGGACAAAATAATTTACAACAAGGGGTGGTGATGGACAGAGTCTCTGAATTAAGCAGAGTACTCTCACCCAGTCAAGAGATCAGGGCTAGATCCAACACCGTTTTTTAGCTCATTGCACCATCCCAGTTTCAGAACCTGGCTGTATGCAAATTAGTCTGTCCCTGGCCCAGTGCATCATGGGAACAGGGCAGACCAGACTACAAAAGCCAATTCACTGGGTAGGAGTGTTCTGATTAACTCAGATACTCTGTCCATCACCACCCCCTTTTTGTAATTATTTTGGCCACCATGAGTGTGGAAGGGTATGCTCAGACATGAGTCCCTTGCTCATTGCACCATCAGGATTCAAGCAAGCCGGGCCGAAGACGGCTGTAATGCCAGAAACCGGTCTCCCGGAAGCTTGTTTCCTTTCCAGTGAAGAATTGGCTTGGTAGTTTGGTCTGCCCTGTTCCCATGATGCACTGGGCCAGGGACAGACTAATTTGCATATAGCCAGGTTCTGAACTGGGATGGTGCAGTGAGCTAAAAAACGGTGATGGATCAAGCCCTGATCTGTTGACTGGGTAGGAGTGTTCTGATTAACTCAGATACTCTGTCCATCACCACCCCCTTTTTGTAATTATTTTGGCCACCATGAGTGTGGAAGGGTATGCTCAGACATGAGTCCCTTGCTCATTGCACCATCAGGATTCAAGCAAGCCGGGCCGAAGACGGCTGTAATGCCAGAAACCGGTCCCTGGAAGCTTGTTTCCTTTCCAGTGAAGAATTGGCTTGGTAGTTTGGTCTGCCCTGTTCCCATGATGCACTGGGCCAGGGACAGACTAATTTGCATATAGCCAGGTTCTGAACTGGGATGGTGCAGTGAGCTAAAAAACGGTGATGGATCAAGCCCTGATCTGTTGACTGGGTAGGAGTGTTCTGATTAACTCAGATACTCTGTCCATCACCACCCCCTTTTTCTAATTATTTTGGCCACCATGAGTGTGGAAGGGTATGCTCAGACATGAGTCCCTTGCTCCTTGCACCATCAGGATTCAAGCAAGCCGGGCCGAAGACGGCTGTAATGCCAGAAACCGGTCCCCGGAAGCTTGTTTCCTTTCCAGTGAAGAATTGGCTTGGTAGTTTGGTCTGCCCTGTTCCCATGATGCACTGGGCCAGGGACAGACTAATTTGCATATAGCCAGGTTCTGAACTGGGATGGTGCAGTGAGCTAAAAAACGGTGATGGATCAAGCCCTGATCTGTTGACTGGGTAGGAGTGTTCTGATTAACTCAGATACTCTGTCCATCACCACCCCCTTTTTGTAATTATTTTGGCCACCATGAGTGTGGAAGGGTATGCTCAGACATGAGTCCCTTGCTCATTGCACCATCAGGATTCAAGCAAGCCGGGCTGAAGACGGCTGTAATGCCAGAAACCGGTCCCCGGAAGCTTGTTTCCTTTCCAGTGAAGAATTAGCTTGGTAGTTTGGTCTGCCCTGTTCCCATGATGCACTGGGCCAGGGACAGACTAATTTGCATATAGCCAGGTTCTGAACTGGGATGGTGCAGTGAGCTAAAAAACGGTGTTGGATCTAGCCCTGATCTCTTGACTGGGTAGGAGTGTTCTGATTAACTCAGATACTCTGTCCATCACCACCCCCTTTTTGTAATTTTTTTTTTTTTATCTAATCTGCAGGGCTGCTCTGTGTCTTCATCCTTCTTGGGTCTGCAAGCAGCCGCTGCCTGGCACTGAAGCCTGATATGTGCTGATCTAATCTGCAGGGCTGCTCTGTATCTTCATCCTTCTTGGGTCTGCAAGCAGCCGCTGCCTGGCACTGAAGCCTGATCTGTGCTGATCTAATCTGCAGGGCTGCTCCGTGTCTTCATCCTTCTTGGGTCTGCAAGCAGCCGCTGCCTGGCACTGAAGCCTGATCTGTGCTGATCTAATCTGCAGGGCTGCTCTGTGTCTTCATCCTTCTTGGGTCTGCCAGCAGCCGCTGCCTGGCACTGAAGCGTGATCTGTGCTGATCTAATCTGCAGGGCTGCTCTGTGTCTTCATCCTTCTTGGGTCTGCAAGCAGCCGCTGCCTACCACTGAAGCCTGATCTGTGCTGATCTAATCTGCAGGGCTGCTCTGTGTCTTCATCCTTCTTGGGTCTGCAAGCAGCCGCTGCCTGGCACTGAAGCCTGATCTGTGCTGATCTAATCTGCATGGCTGCTCTGTGTCTTCATCCTTCTCGGGTCTGGAAGCAGCCAATGCCTACCACTGAAGCCTGATCTGTGCTGATCTAATATGCAGGGCTGCTCTGTGTCTTCATCCTTCTTGGGTCTGCAAGCAGCCGCTGCCTACCACTAAAGCCTAGTTCCCTTCACAACAGCACGGCAGACACGCACATGCCGCACTGCCGATCTGTGCTGATCTAATGTGCAGAGCTGCTCTGTATCTTCATCCTTCTTGGGTCTGCGAGCAGCCGCTGCCTGGCACTGAAGCCTGATCTGTGCTGATCTAATCTGCAGGGCTGCTCTGTGTCTTCATCCTTCTTGGGTCTGCAAGCAGCCAATGCCTACCACTGAAGCCTGATCTGTGCTGATCTAATCTGCAGGGCTGCTCTGTGTCTTCATCCTTCTTGGGTCTGCAAGCAGCCGCTGCCTACTACTGAAGCCTAGTTCCCTTCACAACAGCACGGCAGACACGCACATGCCGCACTGCCGATCTGTGCTGATCTAATGTGCAGGGCTGCTCTGTATCTTCATCCTTCTTGGGTCTGCAAGCAGCCGCTGCCTGGCACTGAAGCCTGATCTGTGCTGATCTAATGTGCAGGGCTGCTCTGTATCTTCATCCTTCTTGGGTCTGCAAGCAGCCGCTGCCTGGCACTGAAGCCTGATCTGTGCTGATCTAATCTGCAGGGCTGCTCTGTGTCTTCATCCTTCTTGGGTCTGCAAGCATCCGCTGCCTGGCACTGAAGCCTGATCTGTGCTGATCTAATCTGCAGGGCTGCTCTGTGTCTTCATCCTTCTTGGGTCTGCAAGCAGCCGCTGCCTGGCACTGAATCCTGATCTGTGCTGATCTAATCTGCAGGGCTGCTCTGTGTCTTCATCCTTCTTGGGTCTGCAAGCAGACGCTGCCTGGCACTGAAGCCTGATCTGTGCTGATCTAATCTGCAGGGCTGCTCTGTGTCTTCATCCTTCTTGGGTCTGCAAGCAGCCGTTGCCTGGCACTGAAGCCTGATCTGTGCTGATCTAATCTGCAGGGCTGCTCTGTGTCTTCATCCTTCTTGGGTCTGCAAGCAGCCGCTGCCTGGCACTGAAGCCTGATCTGTGCTGATCTAATCTGCAGGGCTGCTCTGTGTCTTCATCCTTCTTGGGTCTGCAAGCAGCCGCTGCCTGGCACTGAAGCCTGATCTGTGCTGATCTAATCTGCAGGGCTGCTCTGTGTCTTCATCCTTCTTGGGTCTGCAAGCAGCCGCTGCCTGGCACTGAAGCCTGATCTGTGCTGATCTAATCTGCAGGGCTGCTCTGTGTCTTCATCCTTCTTGGGTCTGCAAGCAGCCGCTTCCTGGCACTGAAGCCTGATCTGTGCTGATCTAATCTGCAGGGCTGCTCTGTGTCTTCATCCTTCTTGGGTCTGCAAGCAGCCGCTGCCTGGCACTGAAGCCTGATCTGTGCTGATCTAATCTGCAGGGCTGCTCTGTATCATCATCCTTATTGGGTCTGCAGGCAGCCGCTACCTGCCACTGAAGCCAAGTTCCCTTCACAGCAGCACGGCAGACACGCACACACCGCACTGCCGATCTGTGCTGATCTAATATGCAGGGCTGCTCTGTGTATTCATCCTTCTTGGGTCTGCAAGCAGCCGCTGCCTGGCACTGAAGCCTGATCTGTTCTGATCTAATCTGCAGGGCTGATCTGTCTCATCATCCTTCTTGGGTCTGCAAGCAGCCGCTGCCTGCCACTGAAGCCTAGTTCCCTTCACAGCAGCACGGCAGACAAGCACACGCCGCACTGCCGATCTGTGCTGATATAATATGCAGGGCTGCTCTGTGTCTTCATCCTTCTTGGGTCTGCAAGCAGCCGCTGCCTGGCACTGAAGCCTAGTTCCCTTTATGGCAGACACGCACACGCGGCATTGCCGATCTGTGCTGATCTAATCTGCAGGGCTGCTCTGTTTCTTCATCCTTCTTGGGTCTGCAAGCAGCCGCTGCCTGGCACTGAAGCCTGATCTGTGCTGATCTAATCTGCAGGGTTGCTCTGTGTCTTCATCCTTCTTGGGTCTGCAAGCAGCCGCTGCCTGGCACTGAAGCCTGATCTGTGCTGATCTAATCTACAGGGCTGCTCTGTGTCTTCATCCTTCTTGGGTCTGCAAGCAGCCGCTGCCTGGCACTGAAGCCTGATCTGTGCTGATCTAATCTGCAGGGCTGCTCTGTCTCATCATCCTTCTTGGGTCTGCAGGCAGCCGCTACCTGCCACTGAAGCCTAGTTCCCTTCACAGCAGCACGGCAGACACGCACACGCCACACTGCCGATCTGTGCTGATCTAATATGCAGGGCTGCTCTGTGTCTTCATCCTTCTTGGGTCTGCAAGCAGCCGCTGCCTGGCACTGATGCCTGATCTGTGCTGATCTAATCTGCAGGGCTGATCTGTCTCATCATCCTTCTTGGGTCTGCAAGCAGCCGCTGCCTGCCACTGAAGCCTAGTTCCCTTTACAGCAGCACGGCAGACACGCACACGCCGCACTGCTGATCTGTGCTGATCTAATATGGAGGGCTGCTCTGTGTCTTCATCCTTCTTGGGTCTGCAAGCAGCCGCTGCCTGGCACTGAAGCCTAGTTCCCTTCACGGCAGACATGCACACGCGGCACTGCCGATCTGTGCTGATCTAATCTGCAGGGCTGCTCTGTTTCTTCATCCTTCTTGGGTCTGCAACCTGCCGCTGCCTGGCACTGAAGCCTGATCTGTGCTGATCTAATCTGCAGGGCTGCTCTGTGTCTTCATCCTTCTTGGGTCTGCAAGCAGCCGCTGCCTGGCACTGAAGCCTGATCTGTGCTGATCTAATCTGCAGGGCTGCTCTGTGTCTTCATCCCTCTTGGGTCTGCAAGCAGCCGCTGCCTGCCACTGAAGCCTAGTTCCCTTCACAGCAGCACGGCAGACACGCACACGCCGCACTGCTGATCTAATATGCAGCAAGGGGTGGTGATGGACAGAGTCTCTGAATTAAGCAGAGTACTCTCACCCAGTCAAGAGATCAGGGCTAGATCCAACACCGTTTTTTAGCTCATTGCACCATCCCAGTTTCAGAACCTGGCTGTATGCAAATTAGTCTGTCCCTGGCCCAGTGCATCATGGGAACAGGGCAGACCAGACTACAAAAGCCAATTCTTACACTGGGAAGGAAACAAGCTTCCGGGGACCGGTTTCTGCCATTTCAGGCGTCTTCGGCCCGGCTTGCTTGAATCCTGATGGTGCAATGAGCAAGGGACTCACATCTGAGTATACCCTTCCACGCTTAGGGTGGACAAAATTATTTACAACAAGGGGTGGTGATGGACAGAGTCTCTGAATTAAGCAGAGTACTCTCACCCAGTCAAGAGATCAGGGCTAGATCAACACCGTTTTTTAGCTCATTGCACCATCCCAGTTTCAGAACCTGGCTGTATGCAAATTAGTCTGTCCCTGGCCCAGTGCATCATGGGAACAGGGCAGACCAGACTACAAAAGCCAATTCTTACACTGGGAAGGAAACAAGCTTCCGGGGACCGGTTTCTGCCATTTCAGGCGTCTTCGGCCCGGCTTGCTTGAATCCTGATGGTGCAATGAGCAAGGGACTCACATCTGAGTATACCCTTCCACGCTTAGGGTGGACAAAATTATTTACAACAAGGGGTGGTGATGGACAGAGTCTCTGAATTAAGCAGAGTACTCTCACCCAGTCAAGAGATCAGGGCTAGATCCAACACCGTTTTTTAGCTCATTGCACCATCCCAGTTTCAGAACCTGGCTGTATGCAAATTAGTCTGTCCCTGGCCCAGTGCATCATGGGAACAGGGCAGACCAGACTACAAAAGCCAATTCTTACACTGGGAAGGAAACAAGCTTCCGGGGACCGGTTTCTGCCATTTCAGGCGTCTTCGGCCCGGCTTGCTTGAATCCTGATGGTGCAATGAGCAAGGGACTCACATCTGAGTATACCCTTCCACGCTTAGGGTGGACAAAATTATTTACAACAAGGGGTGGTGATGGACAGAGTCTCTGAATTAAGCAGAGTACTCTCACCCAGTCAAGAGATCAGGGCTAGATCCAACACCGTTTTTTAGCTCATTGCACCATCCCAGTTTCAGAACCTGGCTGTATGCAAATTAGTCTGTCCCTGGCCCAGTGCATCATGGGAACAGGGCAGACCAGACTACAAAAGCCAATTCTTACACTGGGAAGGAAACAAGCTTCCGGGGACCGGTTTCTGCCATTTCAGGCGTCTTCGGCCCGGCTTGCTTGAATCCTGATGGTGCAATGAGCAAGGGACTCACATCTGAGTATACCCTTCCACGCTTAGGGTGGACAAAATTATTTACAACAAGAGTTTTCTGCTTAATTCAGAGACTCTGTCCATCACCACCCCTTGTTGTTAATTATTTTGTCCACCCTAAGCGTGGAAGGGTATGCTCAGACATGAGTCCCTTGCTCACTGCACCATCAGGATTCAAGCAAGCCGGGCATGCAGGGCTGCTCTGTGTCTTCATCCTTCTTGAGTCTGCAAGCAGCCGCTGCCTGGCACTGAAGCCTGATCTCTGCTGATCTAATCTGCAGGTCTGATCTGTCTCATCATCCTTCTTGGGTCTGCAAGCAGCCGCTGCCTGCCACTGAAGCCTACTCTCAAACACTCTTGGCCTCATAAAAGTGAAGAGGACATCTGTTTTCTGTTAATTACTTCTTATCTCATCTTGTCAGAGTAGTGTCACATTCCTGCCCTCTTCCCTGGCCTCATGCTTCATGGACACGGGAAAAACAGATTCGAAGCTTTGTTTTCCCACTAAGGCAAGGATCCATTAAAAAAAATCGGCAGCATATTGTCCCAAACATAAGTCCCTTCAAAGTTTTTGTTTAATAGCAAATGTAAGAGGACCTGCAACATATTCGCTATATTTATTTCTTCCAATTATGTGATATTCGTACCTTTTGTGCTGCTACCTTTGGTAATCTGTATTTAAATACTGCCTCTTTTTCAGCCACAAAAAGGCTGCAGACGAACGCGCGCCCTATACATGCAATGCAGAATGGTGAACGCGCTCCCACCAACTGGATTGCATTAAAAGGGCACCCTGACAGCTCCTAATTAAAATTAATGGTCTGCCGTGCGCGAAACCGCACAGAAAATGCCCAAAATGGCGGATGAACATTATATATGCCCTATCGCATCAAGACTACTAAAAAAACACCACCGCGAGGACCAATCACCATTCAGATTACAAAATTAAGCACTGCAAATGCACGAGCAAAAAAGAATTTATCCAGCATGAGCAAGAAACTCGCTACAATACGGCTCGCAGCTCCTCCCCACTTCGTGGTGACGTCGCCGAGCCCGTAAAAAGTAGCATGCTGATGTAGTTAGAAATCAATGTAATGAGGACTCAGGTTGGCTAAGAAGATGCTTTAGCTGGCTAACCAGACCAATGGCATGGAAGGTGCCTATTATGAGGAACCTCTCATGAAAAAACATTCTCAGCCTAAGGCAGCCGTGGCTCCTTTCGTTGAATGCAAAATTACTTTGCAATGGTATATACTCTCCCCTTATTTTGGAAGAACTCCATAAGCATCGAATCAATAATCAGACACATGTGAAAAGTAGCAGAAACCTAGAAAGATTCAATCCCTGCAGACTCAGAAGATGGGAACTAGGAGGATCTAACCATCTTCTTCATGGTGTGTCATGAAAAGATAAAGAGTCAATGGAATCCCAGGCAGAAAGTGCAAATACCAGGACTTAAGTAAGTAAGTAAGTAATTTTATTTAGCATAGTTACTTAAAACCATTGCAATACAAAAACAGAGTAAAAAAGTTTTTTTTAAAACTGCATGCTTGATAAAACCAGTAAAACACAATCACAGTTCCACGATTCATTTAGGCACAACATTTCATCCTGTTAGATTAGTCTTTTAAAAATTTGATTCAGTTTTGTTTTATAAAGTATTGTTGCTTTCCTGGTATCCTCATTTTTCTCTTTAAGTCAACCATGACGATGGGTGTTGTTATATATTGTCAAACTATATCGAAACCTTTAGAGATTAGTTTTTGGTATCTTCTTTTCAACTGCCTTAGTAAATTTCACAAAACTGCAGTTCAGCTGGGGGTCATGGGATGCAAAACAGGCAAGAACTGCATTCCTTCATGTGCGTATCCCTCGTCGATTGAAGTGATGTTTCAACAGATATTTCCGTTCATCCAGCAGTTTCTCGCAGGAACATAGCAAGTGCAGCATGTCCTCTTGCGCTAGGCCGCATAACCAACAGAGGGAGCCTGCTTTGATTTTTAGCCAGCGTGGAAAGTTTTGAGTGCAGGCGGGCTATGATGGGGAGCAGGCGGGCTATGATGGAGCAGAATTGGCAGCACTGACACTTCCTCGCTTCCTGGCTCCTCCCCCTCGCCTTGAGGTCAATGGCGACTGCTGCAGTTTGGCGTTTGGCGTGCTGAGCCGGGCGTCTGTGCTCACGTCGATAGAATTCCTGGGAGCCTGCCGAGTTTGCTGTTCGGCCTTTCTGAAGGGATTTCGGAGAAGGGTTACTGCAGTCCACTGTGGGGGCTCACGGACACGGGGCTCATGGATAACGATAACGGAGCCTCTTTCTTATTGCGAGGTGAGCGGAAACCACATCAGCTGCCAGGACACTTGGGCGGGTGATTTTCGGACCTCCTACCTGCTTCGTGGGGAGTTTCTACAGCCTGTTGGTGCCTGCCCTCCGTTCCCCTCCTGCCGCCGCAGAACTCCAGCTTGCGGCCGCAGTGGGGAGGGGGACTACATCCCTCAGACTCCTTTGCCGGCAGCACCATGCCCGGAGGCGCTTCATAAGGGAGGGCACCCCTAGCGTCGCGGGCTGAGAGAGAGGCCAGAAAGGCCGGGACGGGGCATGATCTTGGATTACCGAAGAACCAAGGTAGGATCTTCACAGTGTATTGCCCAGAGCCCACCAAGCCTATCCCCGGACATAAAAAGGAAGTAGTTTAATAAACTGTCTGTTCACTGGCATGGGTGAGTGAATTTAGCTGCCTCATGATGACTAAAGTACTCTACAATCAAACTCCTGCTCAGGGTGGATCCTTGAAAGGGACACTGGACCTGTATCTAACCAGGGTGACATCGGCCATTACTACTATCAAACACAGCCTTCCCAAAGATGTCACATGTTGTGAAGGACCCCCCTCAACTCCACTCGATTCGCCTAACACTGTATTGTTGAAAGAGCTAAATGGGATTTGTAACACTAAGTATAACGTTATAACGCAGGAGGATGAACAGACTGGCCCCTATTCACGCCCTGTGGGTTCTGGAAGTCCTAAGCCCAGAAAACCACGGCAAGGCATTAACAGTTCGCCGGTAAACTCGGATGTTGCTTTAGTAGAAATTCCCACCGTCCAATTGATAGATTGACCACAGGTTCCTGTCCAAGGTATTGAACGTAAAAGTGTAGCTTACAATGGGAGACCCTCGAAACACCCAAAAATCACCTTAAAACCACTTATGGTTACAGTTGCCACCACCCCTGAGAGCCCCAACCAATTTCTGGAAAAACCTGTATCCCTCCTTCCAGCCACCCTGCTAGCTAGCCTAGAAGAACTGCTTAAAAACCTGCTTGTCCCGATAATCGACAGGATAGAGAGAATTGGGGTAAAGCTCGCAGAACTAGAGGTAAACAACCTGACAAACAACCAATCTCAGAGCATAGCTGCTTTGAATACCTATGACCCCGTTGTCAATCACAAAACCCCCCTGGGTCAACTATCGGAACCTGAATCCCGAGCACCTAAAAGTAAGGAGCCTTCTAATAAATGCATTACAGCCAACTACTCTATCTCTAGAGCACGGCCGACCCAACTAGGTAAGCTTCCCGAGGGTCCAGTAAAAACCAACAACTGCATACACTTACCACCAGAGGCAGGACCCTATGTGTGCGTCCTATCGGGAGTGCCGGAGCTCACTGTTGGGAAAACTGAAGGCCATCAGGGCCTTAAAAACAAAGTTCAGTATTGGCTGACGAAAAACAGACCCCTCCCAACTAGTATCAATGGTAGAATTTTGAGTGTGAGAAGGGTGGGATGGATAGGGCCTCGGCCTAAGAACATGGTAGGTGATTTGGTAATTGTCAATTTTAAGGATAGGCAGGTCGTTCCATATTTGCGTAGCTGGGAGCCACAAAGAGGAGATGGGCAAATAAAAACACGAGAATTGTATTACTTCTACCCCCGTACCGCATATACGTTGCACTCTGTTTAACATCATTAACTAAGGACAGAACGCTATAGCCATGATGCAGTCCATCTGCCCCACTTCTCCTGTTCATAACTGGTTAATGTTCTTTTGTTCTTGTTTTTTAATTGTAAAAACCTTTTTTAATGTAATATCTTTTGCGCAATCTTGTGTATATTTTAATGAAATGAATTTTGTATTTTGTATGCTTTTATGGTTATTTGATTGTAACCGAATAAAGTACTATTTGACTTTGACTTTGAGTACAGGGTAGGAAACCAAACCTATACTTTAAGAAACACATTTTAACGGATTTGGCATAACCCACACCAAAGTAGCTCTGTGGTGCTTTTGTTGAGTAAGAGTTCAGGGCCATCCAGCCATGCGTTCTTTTTGAAAGGGCTGCCTTGTCTTGGACCCACGATAGTTGTTTGATGGATTTCTTGACCAGATTTTTAAATGTTGTATGATTTGCTGGGGTGTCCCAAAGCTGCTTTAATCCCGTGTTTGCCAGGTTGCTCGTAAGGTACTTGGCTGCTGGTGAGGATGGGTGTTGCTCTAGCTCCGTCCATAGGTGCCCTTCTTGACACTGGACTGTGTGCATGCATGAATGTTCTAATTGAGGAGAAATTGAAAAACTGAACCTTGGCCAAGGCTCAACCTGCTTTTAACAAAATTATTTATATACAGTGGACAGGGCCTATTTCAATGCAAACCTTAACTATCCGGGGTCCAGAGTAAACCATATCTGTGCCCCCATTGTCCAACATATACACTACTGTGTTATTAAAGATAGTTCCAAAGTTTGGATTGCAGTTCACATATGCTGACGAAATAAGTTTTTCCATGCATAGTACACCAAGTCCACCAGCAGCTACTGCTACATTAAAGCCATGTATGTCAGAAGTACATTAGTGGATGAAGAATAACTTTTGTAAAGTAAATTGTAGCAAGACTAATAGACTTTGATATGACTTTTGACAAGCTACTTATGGTTAAAGACTTTTTGAGGAATCTAAACATCCGCCTGGATGAAGATCTAGATTTAATTAATTGCTAAATACTACCATTATTAACGGTGCATTTTCAGAGGAGTACTTTCTTCACTAGCCAAAACAAGAACACATGATAGTTGTACACAGAGTCAACTCCTCAACACTTTAGTACTGTAATTATTCACTAATAGCTATCACAAAATGTGGTATTTCGAGTTACGAACATTGCACAAATTAAGAAGGGCATATAAGCGAACATTTTGATCTGACTTCTTTGACTCCCTACAGCACAACCTTTAGGGCTCTTTGTGTGGTGCTCAGTTCATAGCTGAGGTTGGGCCCTCCACCCTTGTTAATCTCTTTGAGGAGACCTTCCGTTCACCCCATTTCTCAAAGGGATAACTGTCGAAAGTAATGAGATTTTAGAAATGGGAAGAGAGGATGTGCACGTCTGAGGTATTTGATTCCAATTGCTTTATGAAACCAAACAGGTTTTTTAAACACTTACAGACTTTAGGGCCTAATTTTTAAATAGGTTTGTGGCCCATTTCTGTGTCAGGGAGAAGGAGTAAAGTACTCTATCTCCTTGATGAAGGTGCCACCCGGCTAATGTAGAAATGACTGCCAAGCTGGTGGTAATTTCTAAAGCACTGGCAGGATCTGCTGTCATTAAGGTCTTGTCAATGCTGGTTAGAGTTTGGTACAGGGTTCATTCATCATGACAAAGCCCTGCACCAATCCTTTGTTTTTATTTTAGAAAAGAAAATCCTTAAGTAGGATTTTCTTTTTTTTTAAATCAAGAAAAAAACACTCCCCTTGCCATGTGAGATGTCTCCCATGCATAGGGAAGCATTTAGCAGTTTTCACTTCCCCTTACCACCAGGATTTACCTGGTGGTGATAGGCAGTGAAAATTAAATTTTAGTTCCACCCATCTAAGTTAGGTGCGTGACATTAGAGGTGTGCCTCTGATAGCCCTTACTCTGTGGGGCTGTCACAGGGTTTAATCACTGTGGAGATGGAGTAGTCTGTACTGTGGTTAAAACTAAGGTCTGCTCACTGTTAAATTTGACATGTGGACCTTTATCTTGGTGGTAAGTATACTCTGTCGATGTGACAAAGTATACATACTGCCAAGATATAAATCGTGCTCTTAGTTATTTATGTTATAGACAATTGACCCTCTTTAGCAGGAAGTAGCAGGTCACTTAATGGGTAGTTGAAATGCTGCTTGCATTTGATCAGGAAACCTTTGAAAAACGACGGCCTGGTTAATAGTAGGCCAACAGCTAAAGTATCTCAGACCGTCTACCCTGTTTAGCGCAGGCATTTCTATGTAACTGGTTTCCATTTGGGACTACCTGGCGATTCCTGAATAGCAAACGTCCCTGCATGTCAGGGGCATTTATCCTTAGTTTTTCAAAAATAAACTCCTGAATTGTTTTGAAATGTACCAAACCCATTTTTAGAAACGGGGTCTCTAGTTGGCAGAGCTATGCACCCTGTCAAAGTAGGGACCACAATCCTAGGGAGTACTCACAGAGGACAGAGTCCAGCAGCAGCAGCCACGTTTGTAGGAAGTCTTTGAGGGTCCTGAGACTTCAGAAACAGGAGGTAAGCCAGCAAGCCCTTGGAGTCACTCTGGGTCCAAGTGAAATTGGTCCAGTCTTTGTCCTCAGCAGGGCAGATATCAGCAGGTAGCATGGCAGCTCAGCAAAGCAGAGAAGTAGTTCAGTCAGAACAGTCAGTCAAGCAAAGTGGCAATTCTTGTTGCACACCAGTCTTTCCTCCTTGCAGAGGTCTTCACATGTCCTGTAGTGTACTGTCTTGCTAGGGTCAGAGCCCCATTACTTATACACAAATGTGCCTTTGAAGTGGGGGTGACGTCAAAGAAGCTTTCTGAAGTGCACAATGATCCCTTTCAACTGAGTCCTGTCTGCCTGGCAATCTGTGAGGGGTAAATCAGTGCCTTGTGTGTGGACAGGACACTGTCTAATAATATGTGTCAGCTTCCTCTCCCCATTCCTGCCCAGGAAGGTTATCAGAATGCAGATGAGTCCACTGTCACACCTACCCTTCCTGTGTGTGTGGTTGTCTAAAGTGAATGCACAAAGTGTAGCTGTTACCCACCCCAGACATGTATTGGAGATAGGCGGCAAGGCACACGGAGCAGTAAGAGCTGAGAAATGTTCACTTTTTAAAAGTTTGAAAAGCAACGGAGTCTGGTCCTGGGTCTAAGGGGCAGCTGGACCTAATATAACTAATAAACAACAAGATTGCTGACCCTTACAATAGTTTATCTCTCAAATTAGTGAGAATACAAACAAAGAAAAATCTTCTGTTTGTTGGGGTTATTTTATTTCAACCCATTTGAATTTTTAAAAATTCAAATGGGTTGAAATAAAATAACCCCAACAAAAGAAGATTTTTCTTTGTTTGTATTCTCACTAATTTGAGAGATAAACTATTGTAAGCAATCTTGTTGTTTATCACTTTTTAAAAGTGGCATCTCTAAAACGGTAATGTTAAATCAAATCTTACCACTAAAGAGGATTTATTATTACCATTCCAAAGATATGAAACATGTAGCGACTCCTTTCTAATCAGGAATTATAGCTTTAAAGAGTTTTAAGGAATTCCAAATGCTAGCCTATGAGAGGAATAGGTCTAACAGTAGTGACAAATGAATGTAACTGTTCATCACCAATCGGACATGAACATTTTTAAAGTACATATCCTACCTTTTAGTTACATAGCACCCTGCCTTTAGTTCTACCTACGGCCTACTTTAGGGGTAACTTATGTGTGATAAGAGGGTGGTTATAAGGCTTGGCAAGTGGTTTTATGTGTTAAGTCAATGTGGCAGTAAACTGCACACACAGGCCTTACAAAGGCAGGCCTGAGACAGGTTTGAAAGGCATCTTGTGTGGGTAGCACAACCAATGCTGCAGGCCCACTAGCAGCTTTTAGATAACAGGCCCTGGGTATATGGTATACCCCTTTACAACAAACTTATAAGTAAACTAAATATGTCATTCATGCCTACCCCAACGTGACTATGGTTGTGACCATGTTTAGGGGAGAAGCACACGCACTTTAGCACTGGTAAGCAGTGGAAGGTGTTCAGAGACCTAAGGCCAACAAAAAGCTACAGCAAAAATTTGAGGTAAGCAGGCAAAAAAGTAGGGGGAAGACCACCCTAAGGATGACAGGTCTGACACCTATTTTGTGATTTGGTGAAGCCTTTTCAACTTTCAAAATGGGTTTATTCCGTAGGAGGAGGTATGAACAAGGGGGTCCCCTTCTTAATTGCGATTTGCAATGGGGGGCGTGGCCAACAGCCGAACATGGTGGACGTGAGTTAGAAGAGCTCCGTCCTAGCTTCCCCTATAATCCTGGCAATTATCCTATGATAGTGGGATCTGGCCCCTAACCCCCTCGCCTGATACTCGCCGAACCTGATCTGCGCTGCCGGGGCCTGGCTGACGGCGCCGGGAACCCTGGTAGAGAGCTGCTGACTAAGGACGTCGCACACAGGAAGAGAGGCCTACTGCTGCCCAGGAGACCGCGGCCCACAGTGGACTGGCGGGCGGACCGGAAGTGCGGCGCGCACGGCTGTGTGGAATCGCCGAGCACGGCGGAGTGGACCCTGGGGCTCTGACCACACCGGAGCAACACCAACGATCACACTGCTACAGCGACACCCGCGGATTGACCGGAGGAGGTCGGACGTGCTGGGAAGCCGCCGGCGGCTAGGGGAGTCTGAACCCGGAGCACGATGGGGCGCGCGGAGCTTGAATTACGGCCGGCGCCTGACCCACGGAGCTATCCGCTGCAGAGGGCCATGACCAGGAGATAGACAGGCCTGTACGAGGTGAGCGGGGATGGTGATAGCCGGATCGGGCGGGACGGCGGACCACGGCACAGGCAGTGTCTGACGCCCGGAGGAGCACAACGAGCCCCCACGAGTAGGGAGACAGCCGGAGCCACTGGCGGGGGTCACGCGCCTGCTGCTGCGGCGGGTCAGTCCTTGCTAGGCGGGCCTGCATGTCGGCCTAATGGATATTGGGGTGCGCAGTCTGCCACGCACCGGAGGGACAGCTTCCTGCACGGCCGGCTCCAGTGATAGCGCCGTTTGGGCTGCAGCGATGGTGGCCTATCCCTGAGGGTACCGGGAATCCCATTCAGGCATCAATAACGCCGGAACAGTTACACCTCATCCCAGGGCTGAAGGGGGCTAATCGCCAGTCAGTTACTGGAGCCACGCAATAGATTTGCGGACTGGCTCGGACCTGCAGAAACCTGGACACCCTTGACTCGGAGGGCTTATCACCTTGCGCACCACGCCACTCAGAACACGACACTACACCTGGCTTGGCTGAGAGGTGGGCCAGAGATCCTGGACTGACCACTGGCGTGCCTGGCGCCGCTGGTCGCGCGGTGGGCCGAGGCGTCAGACTACCCCCTGAGGTGCACAATTACACGGCACTACCCACACCTGGCCCGGCCCGGCGGTGAGAGACCGGAAATAGTAGGGGAAGGAAGACAGGGCGACGACATACCGCCCGCGGTGTACGTGGTGGAGGTGCAAGATGGGGCGGCACAGAATCCCTCGTGGTGGCGCGCAGGCGTCTGGATCGGAGGATCCGCTGGCATCCTCAAATGACGACGCGATTCCGCCCACGGGTACTACCTCCCAAGAGGCTAAGTTGGACCTCATACTGTCGGAGATCCGGGCATCCAGAGAGGCTCTCGAAATTCGTATGGATACGATGTCAACCGGCCTGTCGCTTCTTAAAGACGATCATAAGAAGCTGGCGGAGAAAGTGTCGGAGCAGAAACTCGCACTTGCCGATTTGATACCCCAGCAAACGGAACACTCCACGAGATTGGAAAATCTGGAGAAGCAAATGCAACACCTGAGGGAAAGAGTTGACGATGCGGAAGGGCGCTCGAGACGCAACAATGTACGCATCTTGGGCGTGCCGGAACGGAGTGAGGGGAAAAATCCGACCCGCTTTGTGGAGGAATGGCTAAAGACCGTAGCAGACCCGGCGGACCTCACCCAGATGTACAGCGTGGAAAGGGCACACAGAGTCCCTCCCAGACCACCGAAGCCGGGGGCTCCCCCTCGCCCCTTGATAGCACGCCTGCTCCACTTTAAGGACAGAGACGCCATCCTGCAGGCCGCAAGGGAAAAAGGCCCCATAAAATTTGAGAACCACTCAGTATCCATATACCCAGACTTCACGCAAGCAGTGCAAAGGGCCAGAGCTTCTTTCTGGGGAGTGAAGAAATCATTGCGGGAGCGAAATATAAAATATGCCCTGTTCTACCCGGCACGCCTCAGAGTCATTCACGACCACAGAACTTACTTTTTCGACAATCCGGAGGAGGCTTCGGAGTGGCTGGAGGTTACGCTCACCCCGGTGCACCCCTCACATGGAGAACAGGAGGTGCCGGAAACACAGAGGACGGACAGCCGGACAGAGCCCCAAGGTCGCCCTAGTCACCCGGACACGGAGGGGGCCGACGTGGGACATCCAGGCCAGGAGGAGGGAGAAGACGGCTCGGCAGCGGTAGCACGACTAACCACCAACGCACTGGCGGAACATGACGAGCACAACGGATCTCCATCGGAGAGTCGGACGAGTTCCCACACAGCGGCCTCGGACACGGATGGAAGAATTCAGCTGTTTCCACAAATTACTGCACAGATGGCGGCAGACATGTGATCGTAACCCCTGCAGCGACGGACTGGTAAAGTAGCGGATGCTCTCATTTGACAAAGGGGGGGGGGGAACCAGGAACCTGGGACACCTTTGAACCTAGGGGACAATGGTTACGAGACTTTTGAACGTACTTTGTTGTGAATGTTTGACTGGGCTCACACCTCCAAGCCTATGCACGGTTCCAAGATTTCTATACCCATGTTGGGTGTTACGGTTTGGTCCTCTGAGGTTGTAGCGGGGGACCTAAGAGTTGGGGTGATGTTTGCAAACGTGGCACTAAAAACTTCCATTTTGTGGTCAATGATGATATGGACAATGGTTTTGGAACATTTTGAGGATATCCAGGGTAATGTCGTCCCCTAATGATTATGTGGTCTGCACTTGGAATGTACGGGGACTGGGCTCAGTACACAAAAGGCACAGAGTTCTGGCACAACTGCGTAGGAGGAGGGTACACATAGCATTCCTGCAGGAGACGCACCTGAATGAATCAGAGGGGGCCAAAATGTTGCGGAAATGGAGGGGCCAGCTCCTCGCCACTAAGTACTCTGCATTTTCCCGGGGGGGCGGCCATTTGGATTAACAACTCGGTCCCGTTTAAGCTCATTGACTCTAAGATAGACAGGGAAGGCCGCTACGTGCTTGCTAAGGGATTGCTGAATGGTGTGTGTGTGGTGCTTGGCTGCTTGTATGCCCCGAACGTGGGGCAATCGCAGTTCTTTGTGGAACTGGGTAGAGCACTAACGGATTGGGTGGAGTATGATTGGATTATAGGTGGAGACTGCAACGCGGTACTGGACCTCACGCTCGACAGATCTCACCCCCCTCTGCACGCAGCTGAGAGTAGAAAACAGGCAGAGGCATTGGCACATTGGGCTGAGGGATGGGACCTAGTTGACTCATGGCGGGCACTACATACAGCACACAGGGAATACACATTCTACTCCCCACCACACAACCTCCACACCAGGATAGATCGCATCTTTTGCTCCAAGACACTTACGCCGTCAATTGTGCAGGTAGGACATATGGGGAAGACGCTCTCGGACCACAATCCGGTGGAATTGTCCCTGTCATGGGGAAGAATACCTACCCCGATACCGACATGGCGGCTGTCCCCAGGCCTCCTCGAAGACTCGATTTTTAAGTCCACCCTATCAGATGCTACCACACACTACTTCACCGAAAACATGGGTTCAGCAAGCTCCAGGAAGGTCGAGTGGGACGCTTTCAAGGCGACCATTCGCGGGGTGGCCATGGGCACCAAGGTAGGCATCAAACACCAGGTACTGAGGAGACTGCGAGAGATAGAAAGCGGTTTAACGGCACTGGAAATCGAGGCCGCAGGCACGGGCGGCACCCTCACACAACTACAGGAGGCTAATATACGGTATGCAGAACTTCTAGAGGACTTGGGGGTTCTCGACTATAGGGAATACACCACACGACAACACGCACAGGCGGACAGGGCGGGTGCGCTGCTGGCGCGCCTGACCAGGGACGCACCGGCAGCTGCCCCTACCATGGAGATCCAGGGGCCCTCAGGGGACTTAGTGCAAGGGCAGCGGGAAATCAACGCGACGTTCCGGCGTTACTACGCTGCACTGTACGGCCCGCACCCTCCACTCTCGGAACCGGCGTTAGAGGACTTCCTCTCCGATGTATGCGTTCCTCAACTGAGCGTGGCGCATGGCGCGGAGCTGGCGAAACCCATTACGGTAGAGGAAATTAGAATGGCGATTAGGGCTCTGCCTAGAAACAAGGCACCCGGGTCAGATGGACTCCCGGCGGAGTTTTACTTAACATACATAGACCTACTGGCCCCCCGCCTGCATGAGGTGTATAACGAGGCACTGAAAAGCGATGGCCTACCCGACACGACACTGCAAGCCCTAATTGTCTCCCTTCAGAAACCGGGTAGGGATGCTTTGAGACCTGACAACTACAGACCACTATCACTTTTGAACACTGACTCCAAAATACTCAGTAAGATACTGGCGGTGCGCCTGTCTCAACACATCCAAGAATTGGTACACCCCGATCAATGCGGGTTCGTCCCGAACAGGAGCACAGCACTAAATCTGCGAAGGCTCCACCAACTAATGTCTCCCACCGCAGGGGGAAGTGTCACCGAGGGTTGTATCTCGCTGGACCTACGGCAGGCGTTTGATACACTCAGATGGGACTACATGTTCGCGGCCATGACCAAATTTGGGTTGCCCGCCGGATTTATAGACTGGGTATCTCTGTTGTACCGGAAGCCTACGGCACGGGTTCGGACCAACAACTGCATCTCTGATCGGATAGACATAGCGAGAGGCACAAGGCAGGGGTGCCCTCTCTCGCCACTGCTGTTTATAATCGCCCTGGAGCCCCTAATGCTGAAAGTCCGAACTATGGCGGCTGCGGTGGGGATTACTAGGCTCAATACCCATCATGTCATATCGGCGTATGCCGACGACATACTGCTCTTCCTCAGAGACATAAATAACCCAGTGACACCGCTGCCGCGGGTCTTTGAGGCTTTCCGCGAGTTATCGGGCCTCGCCATTAATGAGACAAAGTCGTATGGGTTTGGCTTTCGGAGCCCGGTGGCGGGAACACATGTTCAGTTTCCGCCGCACTGTTTCCAGGTGGCGCCTGTAACATTCAAGTACCTGGGTCTCCAGATATACCGGCAACCACAGGACCTGCTGGACGGGAACCTGGGGCGAGCACTGACCAACCTTACTGATCGGGTACAGTTCTGGACTACTTTACCGCTATCGGTGGCAGGGAGGGTGGCTATATCAAAAATGGTGGTACTGCCGCGTCTCCTATACTTCTTCACGAATCTACCAGTCTCTATCCCTATGCCTTATTTTAAGAAACTTAACACTCTATTGCTCGACCTAATATGGGGGAAGGGCAGGAGACGCATAAGTATGACCCGGCTGCAGCTACCCACGGATAGGGGCGGCTTGGGAGTGCCTGATTTATTCGCTTACAGCTGTGCGTGCCAACTGCAATGGCTAGCTTATTGGTTGGCTGGCCGCAATTTACACGAACTGAACATGACAGAGGACGACAGACTCCGGGGGGTCATACATCGGCTGTTACTGCCAGGGGCCAAGGCACCGGCGTCGACTCCACCCCTACTCATACTGGCCCTCGTGTACTGAAAGAGGGCGGTCAGGTATACAAATGGGCGGTCGAATTATGCACCCTCGATACCACTGCTGGGCATACCGCTGGGGACGGGTCCGATGACGGAAAGAAGACTACGGGTGTGGCAGGAGGCGGGGATAACACAAATCGGGGATTTCTTCTCGGATAACAGGCTATTGCCATATGAGGAATTCGCCAGGCTTCACCAGGCGCCAAGGGCGCTCTTTCTGCAGCATGCACAATTGGCACACTACATAGGCACCTATTGGGCGGGGGACGGGGTGGAGCCCACCATCAACACGCCGATCACTATGCAGTACCTCATGGGGGCGGGCGGACACTTGACCAAATGGTTGACTGCTGGGATACGGGAGGGCAGGGCTGACCCCCTACAACCCCTGAAATTGAGATGGGAGGAGGACCTGGAAGTGGCGTTGAGCGTCAAAGAATGGGACCTGGTATTGAAATTGCCGAAGAAAGTGTCTCGGAACCCCAGGTTTAAATTTATACAATTGATGATTATACACAGGGCATACTTGACTCCTCGAAGAATTCACATAATGTTCCCGACTGCGCCCGATACTTGCCCCAGATGCCGGCAGGAAGACGCAGGCATGTTACACATGTTCTGGGAATGCCCTAAGCTGGGACACTACTGGGCCACGATACATCACATACTGAATGATATAGTACCGGATAGACCCTACACATCTGCCTCTTATTGCATGCTGGGGATAGGACACAAAGAGAAAAAGAGAAGTGTGGAGTCCAGATTTGTGGATCTGGCATTGCTAATAGCGAAGAGGTGAGTGGCGATGAGATGGAAGTCGGCAAGGCCGCCAGACATAGAGACCTGGGGCGGGGAGGTGGTCAGGTGGGGCAAGGCCGAGGGACAGGAACTAGGCAGGGAAGAGCGTAGAGGCCTTAGGAAACATCCCATCTCAATGGAATGGAACGCCCTACTTATAGCATTCGAGCAAGGTGTGCAGGACCAAGAGGACTAGTCTGAGTCTGTCATCCCTCACAGGGGGATACTACGCCCGTGACCGAATGTACACGGGAGCCGAGTTGCAGACACACTGGGAATGATCTGATACGCATATATGATGCAAACGGGGATCGGTACCCTACTGGATACAGATTGTATTGTACACATTGATGCAAAACCAATACATTGATGTTATGTGGAATGTTGAGTGCCGGGGGGGGGGGGGAGGGCACGGGGAGGCTTTAAGGGAGTTGGGACGTTAGTGAACGCAGAAAACGGAAAATGTAAATGCTTGCAATGTATACTGAAATATATGTCACAACGTGGAGAACTACTGTACGAATGTCTATACACTATACAGTGACCTAACTTGCAAATAAAGAAATTTTCACAAAAAAAATTGCGATTTGCAATGAGATGTATCACTGAAATCTTACCAACTCCTCAAATGAGGTGGTAACAGTATTATAACAGGGAAGCATTCATATTGCTCCCCTTTGGGAATTGTGCTAGGTGGCCTGGGGGCATGCAGGCTGTGGTCAAGAAGACCATTGTCTGCTACCCTAATGTCTTCGTAAATGGGATTTTTCTCTAAAGAAACCTTGGTTCCTTGAAGGCACGCAGACTGCCCTAGAAAAACGTTTCCCTTTGGAAAAGCAAACACAGAGCTTGTGGTCTGCAGTTCCCTGCAGATTACCAGCCATGTGTTTGGAGCCAATCACAGGGAGATGTATAAGGTGATCTGACAAATTATTGTCAGGAAGGTCACTCTTTGATTACCTTCTACTGGAGAATTTGTAAAGCGACCTATCCCTGGCCCCTAAAGATAATGATTAATCCCATGTGCTGAACATGATCCTGGGTTCAAGAAGATGAAGTGTGTTTAAGAATGTTGATGTTTGCTTTTATTAGTGGGAGGGGAGGTTTATCATACAGAGAAGACACAAACTAGATATCTTAGAAGCACGGCCTCTATGCCTTACCCAGCTGTCTAGGATTACTTTCTGCCCACGATTTAAGAGCTTGGCCTATGTTGTATTAGGCAAGTGTGTCAATGGTGACATTATTGCAAGGGATGCATTTTCCCCTTTCCATATGTCCTAAGGGGACTCCGGGGAGAGCAAAATGACAACAAAATTTACAGCTCACTCAGTGTATGTCAGATAAATATGCCATAGAGCACATTCCCACATTTAACCAGACCCACGTGTTTATGCAAGCTAGCTACAGTTCAGCGATTGATGGCTGCTGATTCCTCTTGCAGCAGTGTAGTGAACCAATGAAGCTATCGATACTGAAGATTATTCACAAATTGGGAGCGCAAATGACACCATCCATAAGGTTTCTTGTCTGCTGGTTTACCAACATGATTGTTAGACAGATGGGTCATGTCCTGAGGAGACCTGCATTTTGAACACACAAGGTTGAAGCGTTGACAAGTCTTCAGGTTCTTGATATGAAACATAATTTGGAGTTGACTTTTATATGGGACAATTGATGTGACTGCTGGTTGTATACGTGTGTCTAAGCAGGTCAATTATATTTAGCTCTTTTCAGCACTGCACCATCTGTACTAATATTGAATGATTATTACATTACGACAATACAATGATACAGTGGTTGGTCTGTTGAGTGGCCCTTAAGTGCATTTGTTGTAGGTAGTGAAAGAGATTAAGTCAGACAGGTTAGTTGTATAATATGCCAGTTGGTGAAAAGAATCCTATGGAACCATTGCTTTCTTTTATAGCCGTGGAGCATGCCATGATGTCATGGTATTGTGATGTATTGTGTGGTGGAAACTGGGATCAGGTGGGTTTTCTCTGTCTCAGAATGATGAGGGGTATGGTACATTGGTGTCTTAATTCCCTAGAACCGAAGGATAGTGATGTACATTTGCCAACAGCGGTGCTTAATTTGTAAAAGAATAAGTGCAAGGACTCACATGTTTCTAAAAACTTTGCCAGCACCACTTGACAAATGTTGGGTTGCTGAATAGCAAGGATGTCTAGTTTTTATTTTACCTCATTCATCTACCAATATACAATTTCTGCCGACATATCATACCGTCCTAGGTTGCTTTTGATCTTTGCTTTCTCACTTTGACAAAGGTTTTGCGCCTTTCTCTTCCTCATTCTGTCCCCCTTTGTTGCTTTTCTCCCTCCAGTTCTGGGTCAAAGACTGATGATTAAATATAAGTCCAGATCCCCAAAAAACATGACGGCCGGCCCACCCCTCAGCTACCCACCCAAATAAAAGACTGGCTGTTAGTAACACTTGGGTAAATACCTGGATAAGTGTTAGACCTGTCAGCCTTAGAGTGGTCTTCCCCCAAACAATTTTCCTTACTTTTCCATATTTTTCTGATCTTGCTTTTGTTGGCCTTATGACTCTGAGCACTTTACCACAGCTAACCAGTGCTAAAGTGCGTGTGCTCACTCCTTAAAACATGACAACATCGGCTTCCCCCAATTGGCATAATTAATTTACATATACCTTCCTGGTAAAGTGGTACTACATGTATCTGGTGCCTGTAAATGTAATGCTGCAAGGAGGCTTGCAGCATGTGTTGTGCCACACACTTAAGAAGCCTTTTTGGGTATCGCCCTGCGAAAGCGCGCGAAGCGCATTCTCGCTTCGAGAACTATAGTCATCGGCTCTGCTGCCAACGAGTGGAGACAAGAGATGGCCACGTGCACCACGCGCAACATTGTACAATGGGATTTGGTCGCGCGCGTGAGCTTCTACGGTAGACAGTATGGCAGAACAGATCACAACGCGTGCCTCGTGAACAGTGCACGTGACTTTGTTCGCCTTTAGGTTTCGGTTTTGTTTTTTGTACTCGTGCATGGTGAGGCGCCCTCGGGGGAGGAGGAGGTCGTTGGAGAGGAGGAAGGAGCGACAGACATCCCCTACTCGGAGACCCGGGGTGAAGAGGATCAGGGCAGCGGGGAGTTGTGGCCGAGCGTTGGCGCCCGCGGAGGCCCCACGACAAGCAGCAACGGAGGCGGCGGAAGCGCTGGAGGAAGAGAAGCGGGGAGCAGGGGGAGTCTGCAGAGGAGCAGCCACCGCCCCACAAGCCCAAAAGACTGGTGCAGTGCAGCGTTTACTGCGAAGAGAATGACCTCCCCAGGCACCAGGCTGGCCCAGAGCCACTGTCGTCCACCGACCCCTTCTTTCCTGGTCTGCTGGAGTCGGGGACTCCCCTCTACCCGGAGCCGGGATGGCTGGTGCTCGCCTGCTGCCGGGCCTGCCTGGAGTAGCGGCTGCTGAAGCCCCTGCCCTGCTGCAAGAAGGCAGTGTGCGAAGAGTGCCTCAAGCGCTACCTGGGCTCGCAGGTAAGTTCTGCTGGGGTGAGAGGCTGCCTTCTCGCTGGTGTAACAAGTTATTGTTGTTCGTCCTGCTGCTACTTTACACTGTTCATGTTGTGCTGTTTGGGTGACATTGCATTGCATGTGTTCCCTGTTCTACCCACTTCTGACCCCTTAGCTGGGAGTTACTATTGTGGATTTATCCACTGTCCTGGCAGATACATCTGAAAGTTGTAAACCCATTTACACCTGTCTTTATTCCTTTTGTGAATTCCTGGCAAGGGTAAATGATGGCATTTTGAGCCTTAAATGTAAGTATACTCACGAAAATGACTTGGTGAATTGCCCCCGGAGTATGTAACGTTGGGCTGGAGCACAGGTGTCACACAGGAGTGTATTGAGGTGCCAGTTTAAGCAATTAATTTGCCCCGTTCTCTGAAGGAATAGCGATAGGTGGAAAATAGTTTGTTGGGTGTGGAAATTGTAATTTCTGATTAGAGAACACTGATAGGTGATGTGGAGTAAAGTCTCAAAGATTGGGGGGGCTAGGGAACTATTGACGATATTAAGTGCTCAGTTGGAGGTGGTCCTAGAAAGTGTAGTGGTGGTGCATGTAGTGTCATACCGGGTGCAGATATTGTTACGGCTGGATAAGGGAATGGTGGCAGATCGATGGGATTACGGTGTTGGAACAGATGCTGATAAACAGGAAGTGTGAGGGCATGTCTGACATACAGGAGCTGAGTCGATGAAAGAGCAAAGGCTGTTTTCAGAGCAGGTGACAAAGGGTTAGATAGAGCGATGCAGGTGCAAAGTACAGGGCACGTAGTAGGTGATTTTGATGGAAATGTATTCTGAGTATGTGTTCTGTAGAATAGACCTTTGGGTCAATATGAACAGTCTGTATAAATGTATGACGTCTGTTAGTGAGCATGCAGAGTCAGTAGGTGAGTTTGTGGTTAAGCATGTGGAGTCTCGGTGGGGCACTTAGAGCATGAGTGTATGGAGTTGATTGATGAGCATGTGAAGACGGGGCAAATGTGAGAGTCAATGGGTAAGCATGTGGAGTCAATGGGTGAGCACGTGGTGTCGGGTGAGCATGGGGAGACTAGGTGAGCTTATCGAGTCTAGGTGAAAATGTGAAGTTTGAACATGTGGAGTCTGGTGAGCGAGTGGAGACTTGGTGAGTATGTGAGGCATTTAAGAAGTGTTTAAGTGAGCATGTGGAGTTGGTGTATTATCATGTGGAACCGGTGGGTTAGCATGGGGAGTCATTGGTTGAGCGTGTGAAGTCCGTAGGTGAGTGTGTTGAGCTTCTGGGTGAGTGAGTGGAGTCAGTGGGGCAGTGTGTGAATTCAGTGGGTCAGTGTGTGGAGTCTTTATGTGAGTATGTGTAGTCTGTACATGAGCATGTGGGTTCTGTGAGTGACCATGTGGCGCCAGTGTTTGAATGTGTAGAGTCTGTGGGTGAGCGTATGGCATTGGTGAGTGAGCATGTTCACTCTGTGGGTGAATATGTGCCCTCAGTGGGTGATTTTTTTCGAGCTGGTAGGTAGGTGGTAAGGGCAACAAGGCCAAGGGTTAAGACTTTGTGAGAGCCAAAACATTTTGGGTAAGTGTATGGAGACTCTGAAAAGATGTAGCACATTTATACCCTTACCTGATACAGCTGCTCTGACATTGTATATATACATGGCTGGATTTCACCAGAACTGCGCTTTCTCCTAAAAAAAAAACCTGCCTCGTACAGTTTCTGTACCCCTTTACCAATTTCTACAGTTTGTCATCAAGAAACTTACATTTCTTTTTCTCTTTTTGTTTAAGACATAGTTTTGTAAACAGTGACTATGAAGTCCATTGTATTGTTTTCATAGTATTTTTAGATGAATTTGCAACAGTTACTTAGTGTGCAAATGTTTGTGCAGTGAGTTTATCGGGGATAATGGAGTTTAGGGAGGACCTGGAGATGTGTGGAGAATTTCTAGACCACTTTGAGACTGGCTGTATGTGATTATGCACAGTTATGAGTGAGAATGAGGAGGATGTGGGTAAGTGTGAACAGTCTGTAAGGGAGAGTGCAAGGATTGTGTGGGGAGCATGTAAAATCTTGGAAAGTGTGAGGAGACTGTTCTGAGAGTGAGGTTAAATGAGTTATTGTCGGCATAGGGCATTAGGTTATAATGCAGTTGTAATAAGTTGAGCGGGCAATCTGTCACGTTTGTGATGGAGTACCCATCCAACAAACTCTAAATGCACTTGTAAGGAAGGTGGATGGGATATCAGTCAAATTTGTGATAAGTATGCTTCTTCTAAACTCTAAATCAGGTCTTTAGTTTGCAGAGTACATAGGGAAGGCAAACAGGAAGTTGTATGTGAGATAGGCATACGTGAGTGTGGGGAAATCAAGAGTGGAGATTGCAAGTGTGTGGAGTCTTAGGGAGTGGGTGAGGAGGTTATGTGTACATATGAGGAGGCTGTGGGTGAATGTAATGGTGTGCTTAGTCCCTATAAAAGGGTAATGAGGAGGTTGAGTGTGAGTGGGCTACACAGGAAAATGTAGAATCTGGAAGAGAGTGCAAAGAAGCTGTGAAGAGTATGCTCAATCTGTAAAAGTGTGTGAGAGTGCTTTAGGTGAGTGTGAGGATACTGATTGCAGGGAGAATGAGTTCAAGTATATGGGTAGTGGAGTCAGGAGGCTGTGGGTGAGTGAGGAATCAGATAGTGTTTGGAGACAGCGAATGAGGGGAGACTTTGAGAAGCAATGTGTAGACGCTGCTTGTTAGGAGGCTCTGGGTGAGCGTGTGGTGACTAAATGTGTAGGAGACTGCACCAAATTCTTCGGAAAAAGTGGTGAGTGTGAGGAGGCTGAGCATACAGACTCTTTGGGGACAGTGTGAGAGGGCTGTGTGTGAGTGTGAAGAAGAGAAGGGGCACCTCACACCATTTGTGCAAAGTTTTGTTTTTTTCATTTGACCATTTAACTTGGATCCAAACATAGAAAAAAAGCACTCATGTGAATTTTAAGGCACATGTTTTATTGGTGTGTGCACCTACAAAATGACACAGGTCGCTCAAGGTTTTTTTTGTTTTTAAAAGCCATGCTGCACAGTATTGGTGACTGCGCACTCACACATTGCTCACTCACACTAATGTAGTCCACACATACTACACCCTCACACACACTGCCCCGCACACATTGCGCACTCACACTACTTTAGGCCACACACACTGCACCATCACACCCCGCACTCTCACACACCTCGCACCCTCACACACTCTCATTACACTGTGCCCTCACACACTGCCCCCTCACTCACTGACCCCACACACACTGCGCACTCACAGATTGCTCACTCCCACTACTTTAGGTCACACACACTGCACAATCACACCCCTCACCCACTGTCCCCTCACACACTAACCCCTCACACATTTCTCGCTCACACTACTTTAGGGCCCACAAACACTGCACAATCACACCCCGCACCCTCACACACCCCACACCCTCACACACTCATTACGCTGCCCCCTCTCACACTGCCCTCTCTCACATTCCCCCTCACACACTGCACCCTCACACACTGCCTCCTCACACATTAGCCCCCACTCGTCGCCACCACAACATCACTCAGCGCCACCACAGCATCAATCTGTGCAACCATTCAACAACAACTGGTTCAAATATGTTCTATCAATGTTTTAAGCTTTATTACAAATGTCACAAACATTTTTAATATTTCACTTCTGTTCTTGGATTTTCGGCACAATAAAATACACTGAACCTAATCTTCACAAAAGTTATTTACAAAAGTTTAAGCTATTGCCATTATAAATTACAATAAGTATTAATTAGTAAAAAAAAAACACATTGATATTTGTAATATCAATACATCTAACTCACGTAAATACAACACATTTTGCATTACAAATGCTATAGGTGTCACATTTGCTAAAGTTATAACTATTGGCATTGTAAATGACAAAGCTATTAATTTCGCTATTTTCAAAACCAATACATAATATATAAATGCAATTACAATACAATACAATACAATAAATAAAAAAAATGTAATTTACAATACCAATAGCTTAATCTTTCCTAATGCGAGACCTATTGCATTGCAAATGCTTGTTAAACATGTCTTAGGCCTACCATTGCAGCCTTTGTGTGCAGTTTTAAACTGCGGCTTCCACCTGGAATCTTAAACCTCATGTCAGGCTCAAACCTGCCTTTTGCTTACATATCTCACCCATAGGGTACCCCCCAAACAACCCACATGGCAGAATTTGTTGTATTTAAAAAGTAGGATATGGACTTTTACGTTTTATATGTACTGGAAGTCAAAAACTCTTACATTTGTTCATCACTACTGGCAAGCCTGCTTCTCCCACAGGATAACATTGGAGTTACCTTAGTACATTTAATAAGCAGTCACTTCCAAATGGGAACATGTGAACAGTTCTTGTTTTGGTGTCTTTGGAATTGTAATGAAAAATGCTATTCTTGGTCGAAGTCCGATTTTCTAATTACAATTTTGAAAATAGCACTTTTAGAAAGTTGGCATTTTCCTGCCATATCCATTTAGTGCATCCAGCCTGTTTCTCGGTCACATGACTGGGTGTATCTATCAGTTTGTCTTTGTGTATTGCTCAATAGAGAGCCTAGGTGTGCCTAGATGGGCAATCACTGGCAGGATGGGAAGGCGGAGTTAGGCAGAGCCCTACTCACACCTGAATACGCTGTGTCCAACCTTCACATAAAGGACCCTCTGTAGTTAGTCTGGAGGGAGGATAAGGGAGGCAAGAAACCAGGGCACTTTAAAGGGAATCCTTAAAATTTTTCTCCTACTTCAAAGAAGGCACCAGTTATAAATATTGGACCTCAGGCACCAACTATTCAGTGCTCTTCTGAACCTGTGCAAGACTCTGCCAGGAAGGAGGATTGCTGTGCTGCTGAAAAGACTGCCACTCTGCTGGAATGTTGCCCTGAAGGACTGCTGAACTGCTCGCTGCCCTGCTGCCCTGCTGCCCTGCTGCCCTGCTGCCCCTTTGCCTGGGTGAGAAGGACCAGACCCGCAACTTGTACCCAGGGCCACCTGGTGTACTCCAAGGGCTAGTCTCTAGTAACCAACATGTGCTCTCTGCCACTGTGAGTTGCAGAGTGCACGTGCTGGTCAAGTGGTGTTACCCCAGTCCAGGATTGTTGAAAGTGGGCCTGAAAGTGCTCTGCCAGCCCATCTGTGGACTCAGCAGAACCGACGCATCCCCTCTACTGCATGGACTTTCCTGGTGAAAGAACTTTGCCCACGTCGTCCTCGACAACGTTGCAGGATCTGGCATCTCAGCCTCACATCTCTCCAGAACTGATGCTGAATGACACAACTCCAACCAGGACCTCACATTGCCTCGACTGTGTGATGTATCCTTAGTGTGTACCATGCCACGCTCTGCAACCACAATTTAAAGCAATCTTGTTCAGCAGGCCTAACTGGGTCCCTGTAGCCCGCCGCACTCCATCGCAGTGAGCTTGAACTTGTGACTTTGTCCCGGTCAGGGACAACCAGATAATCACAGTTGGTGCTTTGTGCTTTTTGACGCACTATTCACTGAAATATTTAAAATTGAAAATCTCCGCTTCACTTTTTACCGTTTGAAGTGCTGTATGAATACTTTACATGTTGCCTCTAAGTTAAGCCTGACTGCTCTGTGCCAAGCTACCAGATGGTGGAGCACAAGTTAATTTGGGGTTTGCTTGTGACTTCACTCTAACAAAGAATTGTGGTTGCTGCTTGAGTAGGGTTTCACCTCTCCCAACCAGTAACCCAATTTCTTACACCAACTATGTTTATAAGTTCGTTTTTAGAGTGCCGGTTGTCCCCTTGACACCGCCTCATATTCATGCTAATAGGGTAGGAAGTGGACCTGACAATAGACTTGCGCCAGGACATTGGGCGATTGCATGAAGGAGAATCTGAACAAATTCAATGCATAAGTTATAGAGACATGTTTTTTTAAGAGTTTACAACCCAGACATTCACAGTAGAATGAGTTTTCTGCAGCAAGCTGTCCATGACACATTCATCACCTCAATTATATACTGAATGCCGCTTCGTCAAGGAACATAGACAAATAATTATACTAAACATTTCTATAGCACACACCATCAAATATTTGTACGTTTCCACTTAAAGAAAGTTGACACTCACATAAACTTAATTGTAATATACTTATCATGCTGAAACAAAATACTATACCAGCTACCTACCACGTTAGACTTGCAGAAAATCTATTGCCCTTTGCAGATAAATCTCGAACTTCGACAGTCTCACTGAAATGCAATGAAAATAAGGTGAACACATGCATGGTCTTATCTTCTATGAATTCACACAGAAATCATGCATTTCCCACAGCTAACTGCCACATTATTTACACTATATTTCCACCTAAATGGTCCAGGCCGAAATAATGTAGAAATTGCGTTAAAGTGCATCACAGTGGGTTATTTTTAGCAGCAGGTGATATGGAATAAGTAATACACAAAAAGACCAGAGTATAAGGAGGGTTATGTAGAAAACTACAAACTTCTAAATAAGACTGCATTGCGGGGATACGACAGAGTATGATCTCCTTAGTCTTAGGACCCTGGTCTTTTTGTGTATTACTGAATTGAGTGGAGGGCCACCAGGGTTCTTTTCCCTCTTTGCTCCAGAGTGTATGTGTGATATGTAATAAGTGTAAATTTCAAGACAGTTAAAAGTATTCTAAATAGGGTTGGGAATTCGTCTCCATGAAAATGTTTATTGTTCTCGTGTACTATATTCACGAGCGACACCTGCTTAATAACATATTGCTCAAATAGTGTTTAAAAGCAGAGTATGGTCGTTGCTGAAGCAGTTCATCTGCGCAGTCAGTTTCACAATACTCGTGAGACATATTCTGCTCCAACCAGTCTTCTGAGAGTGAAAATGCAAAAAGCACAAGTGGAATAAAACAAAAATTATGCGAAACACAGGAACCCAAGTATCCGTGATTTACGCAAGATTACATTGGCTAAAAAAAATGCCCCCTGATTTTTACAGGCTGAACGTAGGATGGGGACATATTGACTAGAAAAAGAAAATTAAAAAATCATAGTAAGAAGTTTCACAGATTTCTTAACCATGCGCACACATGGTTTGCGCCAAGCAGATGGTTAGCTACATACTGTAAGATACAGCCTGATTCATCAATCTCCCGTTTTGCGAGCCCCTAATAGCGATTCATAACGAATCGCTATTAAGGACTTGCAAAACGGGATTCATGTAGGAATTGCATTAAGAAATGCGATTCCTACACATTCCTTATTTGCAATTAGCAAATTGCTAATCGCAAATAAGGAATAACTCCCCATTCATTCCTATGGGCCAAAAGGCCCATAGGAATGAATGGGGAGTATTCCTTATTTGCGATTAGCAATTAGCTAATCGCAAATAAGATAGCGATTTAAAGGGTGCCAGGGGTGTCCAAAGGACACCCTGTAGCACCCCTTAAATGCAAATTGAAACAGGTGTTGCCCACACACATGTCCAAAGGACATGTGTGTGTGCAACATGCAACTTAGAAAAATGCTTTTAAAAGCATTTTTCTAAGTTTTCGCTATTTACCACGAGGTTTGACCTCGCGGTAAATAGCGGGCCGAAATTGCGAATTCGCAATTTTTAAATGGATGATGAATTGCATTTAAGGAATCTCAAATAGAGATTCCTTAAATGTAATTCCTCGCAAAATAGCGAAATCGCTATTACCGATTTTTGCATTTGGGATGATGAATCCCAAATGCAAAAATAGCGCTCGCAAAGGGCCAGATTCTCAGAATCTGGCCCTTTGCGAGCCGATTTCGGCTTGATGAATCAGGCTGATAGTTTACACATGTATAGGACAGATGATTTGTGTCACAAGCTGGGGTTGCGTAGGTCTTGATTCGTGGCCTTCACATAGTTTGAAGGGTTGCCTGCTTTTCCATCCACTGCCCTCCAAAATAGTTCTGCGCAAATCTTGAACTCATACATGCAATCGAACATACCCCACATAGCAAAAATACCTTTGTTTTCACTCTACTATTATTCTCAGAATATGTGGATGTCAAAGTGGTGACCGGTGCTTTGTTCGGAAGTTATGCTTTCCCTCTGGAGTCCATATTGTGTGTAGTTTTTGTGAGGACTAAACTAGGGAGGCAAGGAAAAAAATGTCACAACTTCACACACCAATAATTTACATGGGCTCTCTCCAAACTTTGCTGATATCGATTTTGAGTGTATTTTAGGGGTTCAAGAAAGCTAATGGAACACGCTTGCTGCATTCTGTCGATCTTGATTGCATATTAGCGCATAGGCCTCTTAACAGAAAATAGCTCAGGCTAATGAAAGGCTGTACGATGTTAAGCTATCTAGCACTCAGCTTAAGTGCACTGCACTGGATGGGAGCAGAACTATATAAAGCCATGCTTTGCAGAGCAATGGGCGTCGTACTTATCACGGTTTAAACATGTATCTGTCTTGCCTGGAAATGCAAGATGACATTAGGCAGGAGCACTTTGGCACTGAGCTACATTTGGAATGAAATGTGCCAGCTGGCAAGGAGGAAAGCTTTCAGTTTCAACACAACTAAAACAAAGAGCTGTTCGACCTATTGGGCTTGAAGAAGATCCCGTTTGTAAGATTTTTCAACGGTAATAATGTAAAGTTTGTTGATGAGCGAGAGAATGCACCATTTGGTGTTTTTTGAACATTTGCACTTTGTCTGCTGTGCTCTATGTGCCTAGGGCTAAGATTTAGCAGAAGGTAGAGAGGAAGTCTGAACTCCCTGCCATGTTGTGATTATTTTTTGTCAAAGACCTATTGTACTGCTGCACAATAAGCTGCCAGACTGCAAGCACCAAACACAAAAAAAAAACAAAAAATCAACCATTTATTCTATGGCATCATTTCAAGTTGACACATTTGAAACATAATCTTTACACTTTCTTCTAGAAAACATTAACTAAGGGAATTCTGCAGCCTATACATCATGGTCCTGAATCTCAAAAGTAATGTACATTTTTAACTGATTTAACACCTTTGAATAAGTTTACGGCTTTTGGTTATTCACAAACTACACTGGTACTGCAAAACTCTCCAATAGAAAATAATGGAGGTAGGGACTTAATACAAAAGTGGAAGATACTACAAAAGTGGAAACTTCTACAAAAGTGTTGTTTGTGAATATCAAAAAATGTGTACACTTACTCAGAAGTATAAGTTCCTTCAAAAGTGGAGTTTGTGAAAAGCACTTTGTAGTAAGTTTTGTAGGACAACTGAAATACTACAAAACTTACTACAAAGTGCAGTTTGTGAATCAGACTCTTAGCCCGTTTAGGCACTCACTGCATCGTGATGGTCTTAAAATGTGCCTTTTTCTTGTAGCTCTCTGCATACTTATTTTTATTGGTCTACGTCTCAAAAACAGATTTAAATATGCAAGTCATGATTTATACTAAAATGTTTACTTATTTTCTTGTTCCAAGATTGGTATTCTTTTCTGCATGTGTAACTTAGGAATGTTAGAGTTAGAAGATATGATTCACTGGCATTTACAAAAACACTGTACTTGGGGCTATTTTCCAAACACCAAGGGTCTGAGTCGTACCGAAAGATATAAACCAGCACCTGCAGATCTACGACCATACATATTTCCATGTTTACTGCTTTCAAGAACTCACAAAAGTTTGCATCAGTATGCCTGAAAAAACTGAGACAGTCACAGGTGTCCATGTGCATTCCTATACATGGAAAATCTGCTGAGCAAGTTCTAACAGGTTTTAGCAATTTTCCGTTTGCTTCTTGGGAATTTTTTTTGACCAGGTAAGAAACTCCTTCAGCTACATTTCCAACTATTGTGGAGGCCTTTCAAATCTCTTCCCATCCTGAAACGAATTCACTTCTGTCTTTGCCAGGAGTAAATCTCCTATCTGGTCAAGGGTGGGAGGCAGTTGGTGAGAAGTTTATGAATACCAACTCACAGGGTATTCCAGCCCCTAAGTGCCCTCTCCCCACATCAGTTAGCAGATTTACTCCCCTAGAAATCTTTTTGTGAGTAAATTATTGAACAAGTGAACTCAGGGAGCAATTTGTACACATGCAAGCCATTTTATTAATCAGGCCGTTTGAGTTCTGAATAGATCTTTACTTTCCTCATCATATTATCGAAGTTGAGATAATTGGTGCAGTTTCTATAATTTCAGCAGTACATTTAGATCACCTCTAATGGCAGGCATTCAGTTAAATGTCCAGGTCTTTACAATATTCTCAATTTATTCGTTCCTGTGTAACTTGTAAGAAATTGGATTGCTGGTTGACTCGGGTGTGAGCCCTGGTCAAGCAGTAACCACTATCTTAGTCAGGGTCAGGCACAAGCAACCCCCAAATTAACCTGTCTCACCCTCTGGTGGCTTGGCACAGAGCAGGCAGGCGTAACTTGAAGGCAATTTGTAAAGTACTTGTGCAACACTTCAAACAGTAAAACTGTGAAAACACCACACAAAAAGATTCTAAACCAGGTTTAAATATATGTAGTACTTTTTTATAATTAAAACAAGACTAAAATACCAACATTCCAATCAGGGAAACTGGAGATATTGAATTTCAAAGTTTTACTGTAAAATAGCACCAAAAAGCACAGAATGCCAACAAGGGATATCTGGTTAGGTTTAAGAGGGAGGACATGGAGACAATATACTAAACAGCAAGCCATTTTTCATAAGTTTCTTTTGGATTCAAAACAAAGAAAATCCAGCCCTCTGCACACATAAGGACATGTTCACAGAAATGTCAGCAAGCAGACAAACGGGCAGGGTGCTCACTGTGTATCCATCTGCTGTCACATCCATTGTCAGAAGAGAATATGTTGTTTTCTACCTTTCTTTCCACAGTTCCACTATTTCCATTGTTTTTCAAAACAACACAGACAATTGTAACTTGTCAATTGGAGATTCTGTCCAAAAATGAAAGTGTAAAACCTTGCTGCATTTCAAAATTCTGTTGCACTTTCACATTTCAGGCTCTGATTCAAAGACAGCAATTTGCAAACATAGATATTCACACATGAAGACATGCACCTATGTCTAGGTAGTGATCTCTGCCTGGATGGTAATCTTCAGTTCTGGGAAGAAATGTCCACAGAGACACCTATGACTGAAACTACAACTGTGTAGGCCATCTATGTTCGGATTTTCACTTTATGCCAGAGGTGGTAAATTCCCTCTCTCTCTCCCTTCCCGGCAGTACAGATCACCACTAATAGATGGAGGTCTCCACCACCAGAGCACAGAACTCTGAATGGAAGAAAAAAGGTAAACACCATACACACGTCTAAATCACAAATACTAACACTTCACACTTGCCTCATCAAAACTAAAGGCCAAAACAACAAAGATATTCACCAACATGATGAAACTAATGTAATTTTGGTGTGTGACTTGCTTTATTATGTGGGCAGGCTGCATGTGAATGGTTGATGTGGAAATTAATTAATCAATCATTTGTAAAGCACACTACATACCCGCGAGGGTCTCAAGGCGCTGCGGGGGGTGCTACTGATCGAACAGCCAGGTCTTGAGTATCCTCCTGAAGGTCAGCAGGTCTTGGGTCTGTCGTAGGCTCAGTGGGAGGGTGTTCCATGTCTTGGCGGCGAGGTGGGAGAAGGATCTCCCACTGGTGGTTGTTCTTCGGATGCACGGGACAATGGCGAGTAAGAGGTCGGCAGAGCATAGCTGGCATTTGGGGATGTAGAAAGAGAGCCGTCTGTTGAGGTAGGCTGGGCCGGTCTTGTGGAGTGCCTTGTGTGTGTAGGTGAGGAGCTTGAAGGATATCCTCTTGTTGACGGGGAGCGGGTGCAGGTTTCTCAGGTGGGGGGTGATGTGGACGTGGCGTGGTATGTCGAGGATCAGTCGTGCCGAGGTTTTTTGGATGCGTTGAAGTCGTTTAATGAGCTTGGTCGGGGCTCCCACATGGAGGGCGTTTCTGTAGTCGAGTCTGCTGCTGACGAGGGTCTGGGTGACTGTCTTTCTTGTATCTGTCGGGATCCATCTGTAGATCTTGCGGAGCATGCGGAGAGTGTTGAAGCAGGAGGAGGAGACAGCGTTGACTTGCTTGGTCATTGAGAGCGTTGAGTCGAGAATGATTCCCAGGTTGTTTGCGTGGTCGGTGGGTGTCGGGGCTGCCCTCAGTGCTGTCGGCCACCAGGAGTCTTCTCAGGCTGAAGGGTTGGAGCCGAGGATGAGGACCTCCGTCTTGTCCGATATCAGCTTCAGACGGCTGGCCTTCATCCAGTCGGCAACGGCTTCATTCCTACGTGGAGGTTGGCTTTGGCGGTGATGGGGTCCTTGGTGAGGGAGAGGATCAGCTAAGTGTCATTGGTGTAGGAGATTATGTTGAGGTTGTGCTGTCGGGCTACGTGCGTGAGCGAGGCCATGTAAATATTGAACAGCGTCGGGCTGAGGGAGGATCTCTGTGGTACGCCACAGATGATCTCGGAGGCTTTGGAACGGAATGGGGGAGGCGGACGCTCTGGGTTCTGCCGGAGAGGAAGGAGGTGGCCCAATCCAGAGCCTTGTCTCGGATCACTGCGTCGTGGAGTCGTGCGCGTAGTGTGCGGTGGCAGACGGTGTCGAAGAGAGGTCTAGGAGGATGAATGCTGCGGTCTCGCCGTTGTCCAGCAGGGACCTGATGTCATTGGTGGCGGCGATGAGGGCAGTCTCCGTGCTGTGGTTGCTGCGGAACCGTGACAGGGAAGGGTCCAGGATTTTGTTTTCTTCGAGGTATCGGGTTAACTGTCTGTTGACGGTTTTCTCGATGACCTTGGCCGGGAAGGGGAGCTGAAGAACCGGATTAACCCACTTACTGGGTCTCGGCGGCGGGGGAACCGCCCAAGCCTTCCATGCCCTTCATACATAGTAAAAGGAGACACAGGAGCCTTCGTCTGCAGGAGGAACCCAGATTTATTCAAATAGCCCGGGCTATGGAACAGAGTCCCAAGCTTGTCAGAAACAAGACAGAGGAGGCTGCTGCTTTACTCTGCAGATTACAAGCCTTTTATACTTTTTCATTCTGATCTTTTGGCTGTGAGTTCATTGTTCAATCAGGGCAGTGTTTGCTGTTGATAACCAGATCCAGACGATGTTTGTAGATGGTGACCTGGTCAAGGCTTGGAACACAAATCATTGTTCACTCAGCTTGATCAAAGCCTGGTCTTTCAGGTCATCGTTTAATCACCCTGGTCAAGGCCCAGCAGTCAGACCATTGTCCAGATAACCTGATCACGGTGTCAAGGATGTTTACCAGGCTGGGAGCAGGAGATGGAAAACAAATCATTTACACAGGGTGTGAGTGTCTCGTGGCTTTCAGGTGAACTGCAAAGAACAGGGGCGGGGGGGTTGGGTGTGCGACAGTTCCTGGGCAGAAATGCAGTCTGCAAGATGGTTGTTGTCGTGTTAGTTATATTTTCCTCAGGCATCAGCAGAAACGACCCGGTGTGTTGTGTGGAAGTGTTTGACACGAGATGGCAATGAAAAAGCAATGGAGTCCCGGTACAAATGATGCCGATCAGAAGAACACTTTTCCTCAGACCCTCCTTTTGCCATTGAGTGGCAAATACTTTAAGAAATGTCAATGTTCATAAGGCCATCGGTTTCTTGTTGGAGCATCATCATCATATTGGTGTTGTGAATGTTAGAGGGTGGAGGCTCGATGGTCTGGACACTCATTATACAGAGCACTGGCAGACACTGAAAGCACAAACAGCAGGAGACCAGGACAGTTACTCCCAAGGCAAGGAAGATGAGGATCCTTAACCCCCACTGGGAAAGGAGGCCCCAGATCCAGACTGTGAGGGACCAGTTGCCTTCATCCAGATGAATTTCAGAAGGAAGCCGATGCAGATGTTGGATGGCATTGTACACTGTAGGTGCATTGTCTGGGATGTATACGCAGCAGCTGGAGCTGATCAATTTACACACACCACCACGATCAGCAAGGATGACATCTAGGGCCATTCTGTTCTGGAGCGTTATAAGGAGGTCCGCCTGAAGCTCTGCAGTGATGTTGGAGAGGGCACAAGCTGTTACTGTGATGGTGGCTTCAAAGACCCTGGTCAGTGTTTGTACAGCCCGACTGTTGGCCATGGGGCCCCAGAAAGGAAGGAAACCTTTAAAGAAGTCCCGGGTTTCCTGGTCTGCTGTATCCTCGGCTGGTATGACGCCCCTACGTGAGCGGCGCAGAGTGCCCTTCATTGACAGTTGATAAGCTCCATGGGTAGAATACGTTGGTGGAAGGAGGAAGGCCAGATAGCAGGTACTAGACCAGTTACGGGGGAGTCAAGGGTAGGCGGCAGTGCCACGGATGAAATAGGTGTTGGGGGATGCCACCAGCTTCGGAGGAGATGTGGAGTTTAAAGCTTTTGTAATATCACACATACTGAAACCAACTTTCTTAGTCCCTAGGCCATGAATCCAGACACGGCCTTGCACATTTATGACATTCACAGTGTCTCGTTCAGCAGGCAGAATCCTTCTTGTGCGGAATCTGGAAAATGTTCGTCGATTAGTTGAGTTGAATACTACCATCTCACCTAGTTCATCTGGGGATAGTAGTGTTGCGTATGAGCTGGTCGGGCAAAAAGGAGCTTTGACATGGCCAGATCTGTTCCGCCAGAAGTCTTCCCGAAATGTTCCAAGGGCAGAATTGGCAGTACCATTGACAGTGTAGGTATGAACAGCAAGGCAAGACCCGGAGATGGAAAAGTGGTAGGGAAAGAATGGGACAGGGTGTATCATGGAATGCGGCATCAGTCCACAAACCCAGCAGTTGGAAGTGTTCATGATCAGCTGGTGATGATGCAACATTTGGATGAAGGTGTTATTGAAGAATTCTGCACGGCGGGGTGATTCGTGGGCTGGTAGCTTTAAATACTGGTGTTCTGCAGGAGTCGGGGAGGAGTTGGTGAGGTAACAGGGTGGTAGATCAGTAACAGCCAACCAAGGATAGACAGGATGAGGGAGACAAACAGTGTTACCACGGTGGCAATGAAGCATTTACTATGTCGGAGACTAACATATTGTTTCTGGATTCTGGTGTTTTGGACGGCAGCCATTGTGCTAAGCCAGGGACCTTTAGTGGCTGTCTGTGATTGGTGGTTGCTTCACTGGGCGCATGTGCCAAGGGCCCTATGGCGTACCTTAGTCTGACACACCAGCACTACTCTCAGCCGGGGAAGATCACAGCCGTACAGCCTATAGGCACTTGGCGAAGTCAAGGGCAAGCCTACCCTCGGGGGCACAAGTTATATCGGTCGGAAGTAGGGACAGTATGGTCGGGAAACAATTGTTCTTGGTGTTGAGCAGAGTTAAGGGAGGGTTCCACCCTTCCTTTCAGTATGCTGTCACTCTCTACTTTCGTGGATGCAGAATGCAGTCTGGCATCGCTGAATGGGACAAACGTTAGGACTGTTTCTGTATCTGAGTCTCCTTGTCCTTCTCTCACCCACTGATCATAGGGGAGGGGCAGAGGCACACGCCTGCAGTTAGACGAATACACCCAATTCTTCCGACCTTATACTTTCACGGAGGTGCGGGTTGGCAGCAACACCTGTCGGGGCTGTGTCCAATGTGGCTCGAGGATCTTAGTCCGTTGAAAGTTCCGGATCAGGACCCAGTCACCAGGTTGGATAACGTGTCCTGGGCCCTCGCTTTTGTCAGGTATGGCCTCATGCACCTGGTGATAAAGAGTGCGAAAGGTATTGGTCAGACTGTACAGATAATCAGTTAATACAGGGTATTCAACATCAGATAGTTGCTTAGGCCGCGGGACACCCCATACATTGGCAGGCCTCCCGAACACAATTTCCTGGGGGGATAGCCCTATCTTGGTGTGGGCCGTTGTTCTTGTGGACAGTAGGGCTAAGGGCAGAGCATCAACCGAAGTGACACCTGTCTCGGCTACTATTTTGGCCATTTTAGTTTTTAGGATGCCATTGTACACCTCCGCTAGACCTGCTGACTGGGCGTGGTTAGCTGCATGAAAATGTTGTTTTATACCCAATGCTGTGCAGACGAATTCCATAATTTGAGCCATAAAGTGTGTCCTGTTGTCACTCTAGACCAAACGGGGCAAACCGAATCGTGGGAGGTACTCTTTTAATAGCACTTGGCGGTAGTGATAGCGGTGCAGTCTTTGACGGGATAGGCCTCCACCCATCGGCTGAAGCTACAGACCACCACTAGAACATATTTCAAATTGTTACATCGGTCCATATGGATGTAATCCATTTGGAGGACTTCAAAAGGGAAGGTAGGAGGAGAGAATCCTCCCTTAGGAGTAACTGTGCCTTTTCCTGGTTTATACATTCGGCAAATCATGCATGTTTTAACCAGCTTTTCAGCCTATGCTGGTATCTTACAGTTGTACCATGTAGGTTCCAACAGTTTACATATCCCTTTTGCACTAATGTGAGCAGGACCATGGGCCATTGTAACTACTGGTAGCACGTGACTGTCAGGTAACACCCATTGTCTTTCCATAGTCGTACGGACCCAACAACCATCTATTCCCTCCTTTGCTAATTGCTCCTTCCACACCATTAGTTCCTCAGGAGTAGTATGGGACTGAACATCAATCACACTCTGTACTGTGTTTTCAAACATGCCCTCGTCTGCCACCCACCTCGCGGGACCTCCTACATACATTCCTCCCCTTTTCCTAAGAGCTGTTTGTCTGGCCATCTGGTCAGCCAGGGCATTGCCTTTCTCAACATCATCTGTCACTTTCTTATGGGCCTTACATTTTATAATGTGTGTAAACAAACAGTATCCCAACAGGTATCATTCATTTAGACAGTTACAAAGATATGTACAAACATTATCATTGGCAGACAAAAGAGACTCAATATATCCGTTTTTATGTGCCGATGGCATCAAAGTAACACAAACAAATTAGAATGGACAGTACTATCAGCACTGAAAGTTAAAATTACACAACCCAAGTTGTACTTGGTGCAAACAAGGTGCAAGTGATGTGCACGACAGCGACGCAAGTGACAAACGTGCTCAGCGTGAACGGCGCAAAAGATACAAGTGTACAATATTTACAGTGATACAGTGTGACTAGATCCTAAATAGGAACATATTATTTAAGATGTTCAAGGGTGGTCACAATGTAGGTAGCGCCTTTTGAATGGGCTGGGGAATCGACGACGTTTCGATCCAGTCAAGTATGGATCATCCTCAGGACAGGGTTGTAGGAGCCGATTCCTGGTCCTTGCCGTCTAAATTAATTGCCGGACTACAGACACCCTACAGGTCACAGCCTCCTTCCTGGTTTCTAACGAGTGTACATCCCGGAACATTCCGTCACAGCAGACAGCACTGCTCCATTCTACAACCCAGTCCTGAGGATGATCCATACTTGACTGGATTGAAACGTCGTCGACTCCCCAGCCCATTCAAAAACCACTACCTACATTGTGACCACCCTTGAACATCTTAAATAATTTGTTCCTATTTAGGATCTAGTCACACTGTATCACTGTAAATATTGTACACTTGTATCTTTTGCGCCATTCACGCTGAGCACGTTTGTCACTTGCGTCGCTGTCGTGCACATCACTTGCACCTTGTTTGCATCAAGTACAACTTGGGTTGTGTAATTTTAACTTTCAGTGCTGATAGTACTGTCCATTCTAATTTGTTTGTGTTACTTTGATGCCATTGGCACATAAAAACGGATATATTGAGTCTCTTTTGTCTGTCAATGATAATGTTTGTACATATCTTTGTAACTGTCTAAATGAATGATACCTGTTGGAATACTGTTTGTTTACACACATATTCTTACCCCCAATCCCAACATGGTTGATGGGTCATACTCCTGTTCTTTTCCATTACATTTTATAATGGCTACCTTTCTGGGGAGTGTCAGGGAGTCTAACAATCAGTGAACCAGGGGGCCATGTTGAATCTTGGTCCCATGGGAAGTAAGGACATTTCTTTCTTTCCATAACCTCCCGATGTTGTGGGCCACCCCGAAGGAATATTGGCTGTCAGTATAAATATTTACCGTCATCCCTTTGCTTAACTCACAAGCTCTAGTGAGGGCCACTAATTCTACTGCTTGAGCAGAGCACTGCGGAATCTGAGCTGTTTCTACTACTCGCCCTATTGTCATCAGGGCGTAGGCAGTTGAGGTGTTACCATCTGGCCCTCTGAGACATGATCCGTCCACATACAGTATACCTTCTGGTTCTGCTATCGGGGTGTCCTGTAAGTCAACCCATCCCTTTGTCTCCTCCTCGGTCCTTAATATGCAGTCATGTGGGTCTAAGCGGGCATCCTGAGTATCCAGTGGGAGTAATGTGGCGGGGTTTAGTACAGTGCATCTTTTGCTGTTAATGTGGATGGCAAAGAGTGTCAGTTCATATCCTGTGAGTCGTGCGCTAGTGAGGTACTGTGTCTTGGTGTTATTAAGGAGGGTATCTACAGAATGGGGGACCATCAGAGTCAGGGGGGAGTTCTTGACGATCCCCGCACCCTGGCGGACCATGAGGGCGGCCGCAGCGGTCGCCCGTAGGCATCCTGGGAGAGCCCTTGCAACAGGATCTAAGGTGGCTGAAAAATAGGCACATGGCCAATGGTGACCTCCGAACATCTGGGTCAAGACAGCACATGCACAGCCATCTGTCTCATGTACAAAAAATTGTTTGTTATAATCAGGAGTACCAAGGACTGGAGCAGTACTCAGAGCCTTTTTTAAATCTTGGAAGGCCTGTGCATGCTCTCTAGTCCATGGAAAGGAACTGTCTGATATGTCTTTAGTGGTGAGGGCAAGAAGAGGTTTGACCATGGCCGAAAAATTGGAAATCCACTGTCTACAGTATGAGGTTAGGCCTATGAAGGCTTGCACCTGCTTTTGTGTTCGTGGGGCCATCATAGCATTTATAATGGCTACACGATCAGCGGTGAGCTGCCTTCCCTCCTTCGAGAGGAGATGACCTAAGTAGGTCACCTTCTCTTGACATAACTGAAGCTTTTTCAAAGAGAGAGTAGTTTCTTTACATGCTGGGGCAGAATTTGCAGCAATGAGGAGGTCATCTACATATTGTAATAGTGTGGAATTATCAGGGAGTTCCAAAGAATCTAGTTGACTTTTTAGGGCTTGACTATAGATACTGGGGCTCTCGGTGAAACCTTGAGGGGCGCGGCAGAATCTAAAGCTCCGCCCACCAAGGGAGAAACCCCCAAAAAGTCTGCTGTCAGGATGTATAGGAATGCTGAAAAAAGCATTCTTCAGGTCTATGACAGAGAAGTGCGTTGCGTCAGAAGGGACCATCGTTAAGAGGGCTGTAATGTCGGGGACAACAGGATATTGAGATATTGTTATTTTGTTAAGGGCTCCCAGGTCAATCAAAAATCAGTATATTTTAGCGGAGAGAGCATCTCCATTTGTCTTTTTAAGAACGGGAATAATGGGACTGTTACAGATATTGCCACGTGTTTCCTCCACTACGCCCTTGTCCATTAATTCAGATATTATTGTTAAAAGGGCCATTTCTCCTTCCGCGGGCAGTCGATACTGCCTGAGGCGGGGGAGAAGTGCACCTGGCTGGATGCGTACCACATGAGGGGATATGTTGAGACACCCTACATCAGTGTCTGATGATGCACAGAGGGAGGATGGTAAAGACTGCAACTCTGGTGGGAGGGGACCGGAAAGATACATATAGGAGGCTGCGGTGGGAGAAATTGTTAGGGATACACTTGGGGACTACATGATATGGCCGCATACAGAGCTTTCAGTAAATCCATGCCGAACAAGTTTTCACTGCAACCTGTAGTAAGGACCAAGGGAGCGTCAACATGTGCAGGGCCAATATCGAAAAGAAGGGGTTCAGAGACAGGGCTGGTCACAGGTGTTCCTGCAAAACCCACGGAGACATTCATATTGCCAGAAAGGGGTGCTCCGGGACTGACAGACGTGCAATAGAAGACCTGGTGGCCCCAGTATCCAAAAGAAAATTCTGATTGTTCCCCACAACTGACATTTGAACATATGGGCCCTTTTGATCCACTGGAATTTGCACTCTGGTAATACCCTTTTCCTGGATGTCCTATGCTTGGTAGGACCCTGTGTCATCAACTTCATCATAATCATTATTGTAATAAGTGCATGTTGCTTCGTACCCATCAAACCTATTGGCCGGGCGCTGCCGGATGGGAGCGCCATCCCTGGGCCTGCGTTCTTTATCCTGTGGATGGGGCGGGCCATGGTCCCTAGTCGGCCTCCCCTCCCTGGGAGCGCGAGGCTGAGTCTTTCCTGATCGGATGCTTTCAGCTAACACAGGACACTCATCTATCCAATGGCCGTACCCTTTAAAATAAGCACACTGATCTGTTTGGAGGGCTCCCGTACGTTGAAGGCTGGAGGGGGTAGGCTAGCGAGCCCTCGGAGGGGGTTGGGGTTGAGGTCTGAAATTCCTGCGGGCAAAGGGACCTCGGGGAGGGTAAGCCTGCTGCAGAAGTGCCTTAGTCTTAAGATACCTAACCTTCTTACTTTCCTTGTCTCTATCTTCATTCTCCCTATTCTCGTGATATTGTGACATAGCCAAGATACCAGTCATAGTTTGAGCAGACCACGTACTTTCAACTTTCTTAAGCCTGGCGGAGATCTCAGGAAGCAAGTTGCTGACAGACTTATCGACAAATACTGGGCCAGAACCTGGGGTCCGGGGATCCAAACCACCATGTCCCTTGTATTCTGTCTCAAAACGGGTAAAGAAGTCAGCCACATTCTCATCTTTTCGCTGCCTACAGGCGTTTATTTTATCCCAGTTAATGACAGTTTCCGGCAAAAGTGTTTTCATAAACGTTATTATTTTACTGGGCAAAATCAGGATAGCAGCTTCTGGTTTAGTCCCTCCTACCCTTGCTTCTTCCATAGCCTCTAGGTCAGCCCATTTACCTCCCAACGCTACTTCATGGTTAGTATGTAGAATTTTGTCCCACATTTCAGTGGAGACAACTGTACCAAAAAGTAAATCGATATCCTCAAGAACGAGAGTACCTGCAGATATAATCTGACCTAATTCTCTGTAAAAGGCAGCCGTATTCTTCCGTGGATCTGGTAATTGTCCTTTTAACTGCATTACTTCTGACCTTTTTCAAGGAACATGAACCCAAAGCCTGCGCCAGTGTGCCTCAACAGCCCCTTGGACATTATTTTGGGCATTGGTAAGTGCGTTAACAAAGAGAGATCCCGCCTCTCTCATTGGCATAGCTGTTTCGAGAGGGGTGTTGGGAAAAGCGGTCATATCACAGTAAGCCATTAAAGCAGACATAGTGCCAAACATCCCCTCTCTCTGAACATCGGCTCTTTTTATTTGCGACCTAAAGTCCATTAATCCGGTGGGCATCTGCATAAGCGCATTCTCAAATCTTTGCATGACCTGGGTACACATGTATTCAGCCCAGGTGGTCTGTTCCATAATCGTCTACTGGGAAAAGGTGGACCAAATTTCTTTAAAGGCATAAATATTACCGTTACTTATCCAACATTCACACTGTTGCCTCTGTAGGTAATTTTCTCGAAGGGACGAAAAACTCACTGCAGAGCGCAAGGAGGCCAGTCGGGGGATTTCAATAATTTATATAAATCCTGCTTAACTGTAAACCACGGGGAAGTAGGAAAAGGGCGTGTAGGGGTAAAGCCGCAGGGGTTGGGCGGATTGAGACTTGTTGTCATTCCCGCAGCAAGGACAGGGTTAGCGGGCGTGGTCGGTGTCATAGGAAAAATCGGGAGGGTTGGTGTGACAGGGAGAACAGTAAGAGGGGCAGTGGGGGCAGGAGTGGGCTGTGGCGGGGGGACATGCGGGGTGTGAGGCGCCAGGGCAGTTTACATTGGGGCATATGCAAGAGGGCCTTCTAGCATGGGATCAAGCAAGGAATCACCTTCTTCTCCCCCTTCCATATGGCCCTTTCCTTTCTCCTCACGAGCTGGATAACACTTTTGTACCCGAGCCCCATGCTCCCTATCGGCTATTTCTACCGATTTTGTCATTTGATTTTGTAAATTTTCACTGGCGTGGTCGGCCATTGACATATGTTCCAGTTTTCTTTTTGAGCCTTCTGCTTTCTAGCTCTCTGCTCTATCTCTTTCCTCCAAAATCGAACAGATTCAAACATAGACGGGCGCGTTTTTCTTTTCCTTAATTGTTCCTCTAAGTTGGGGAGAACTTGGGAATTAAAGGAGCCATAAAGTGGCCACCGTAATTCCGCGTTACTTTGTTTCGTATATTTTACCCAGAATGAGGAAAACATTATGGCAGAAGGGCCATGTTTACCATACATCGTATGGCCAGGGGTCCCTTCTGGAGGAAGCGGACAAGCCGCCTCCAGCTGGGAGTCCTGCGTACACATACAACAGCATAATCTCTTGAACTTACTACTGACTGGCATGCTTGAAAACAGATAACAGACACCAGCGGGTTTTAAAACTCACCTCGCTTGCTGGCTCTTGCAAAAGTCAATAACAGCAGAATCATAAAGAACAGACACCAGCAGGTTTTAAAAAAACTCACCTCGCTTGCTTGGCTTTTACAAAATTCAATAGCAGCTTGGCTTTTGCAGAAGTCAATAACAGAATCATACAGACTTGGTGGGTGATCAGTCCAACCTTACCTTACAGGGGTAGTTCTCTTCTGCAGACGTAGGGCTGTGTCCTGCTCCAGAAATTATATGCTAGGGGACTCCAGCGAGAACGCGGTCATGTGGCCCATACCGGGTGGGGAGGAACAGCGGGTGAGTCATTTGGCTTACCGGATTGCAAGAATCCCTCGGGTAGGGTACCTCCGTCAGAGTCTCTCTGTGCACCTCCTCACATCCACCGGGCCTGACCTTTGTGCTCGTGGAGTCCCTGTTCAGGCGCCATTTGAAGAACCAGATTAACCCACTTAATGGGTCTCGGCGGTGGGGGAACCGCCCAAGCCTTCCATTCCCTTCATACGTAGTAAAAGGAGAAACAGGAGCCTTTGTCTGCAGGAGTAACCCAGATTTATTCAAATAGTCTGGGCTGTGGAAAAGAGTTCCAAGCTCGCCAGAAACAAGATAGAGGAGGCTGCTGCTTTACTCCACAGCTTACAAGCCTTTTATACTTTTTCATTCTGATCTTTTGGTTGTTAGTTCATTGTTTAATCTGGGCAGTGTTTGCAGTTGATAACCAGATCCAGACGATGTTTGTAGATGGTGACCTGGTCAAGGCTTGGTACACAAATCATTGTTCACTCAGTTTGATTAAAGCTCAGTCTTTCAGGTCATTGTCCACTCAGCTTGATCAAAGCCCAGTCTTTCAGGTCATTGTTTAATCACCCTGATCAAGGCCCAGCAGTCAGACCATTGTCCAGATAACCTGATCACGGTGTCAAGGATGTTTACCAGGCTAGGAGCAGGAGATGGAAAACAATTCATTTACAGAGGGTGTGAGTGTCTCGTGGCTTTCTGGTGAACTGCAAAGAACAGGGGGGGGTTGGGTGTGCGACAGTTCCTGGGCAGAAATGTAGGCTGCAAGATGGTTGTTGTCATGTTAATTAGATTTTCCTCAGGCATCAGCAGAAACGACCAGGTGGGTCGTGTGGAAGTGTTTGACACGAGATGGCAATGAAAAAGCAATGGAGTCCCGGTACAAATGATGCCGATCAGAAGAACACTTTTCCTCAGAGCAGAGAGATGGGCTGGAAGTTCTTGAGGTCTCTTGGGTCTGCTTTAGGTTTTTTGAGTGGGGCATTGATCTCGCCGTGTTTTCAGATCTCTGGGAAGGTCGCGGTTTCAAGGGAGAGATTGATGATGTTGCGCAGGTGGGGTGCGATGGAGCTTCTTGCTCTGATGAAGACGTGGTGCGGAAATGGGTCTGACGGAGAGCCGGAGTGGATTGTGAGCATGGTCTTGATGGTGTCATCGATGCTCACGCTGGCCCAGGCTAGCAGGGGGTCGTGGTCGATGGTGTGGGGAGGGTCTGTTGTGTTGCTGTCTGTTGGGGCTGTCTGGGTGTTGAAGCTGTCGTGGAAGTCTGCTATCTTGCGGTGGAAAAAGATAACGAGGGAGTCGCATAGGGCTTGCGACGGCGGGATGTAGTTGGTGTTGGAGCTGGGGTTGGAGAGTTCCTTCACGATGTTGAAGAGCTCCTTGCTATTGTGTGCGTTGTTGTTGAGGCGGTCTTCGAAGGAGGTCCTCTTGGCCACCCTGATGAGGTGGTGGTGGTTGCGGATGGCGTCCTTGTGTGCTGTGTGGCTGTCCGGAGTTTGTTCACTGTGCCATTTCTTCTCTAGTATCCAGCAGGCTTGCTTGGAGTTCTGAGGTGAACCAGCTGGCCCTCTTGCTGGTGTCTCTGTGGGGGGGTTTCTTCAACGGGGCGAGGGTGTTGTCGCAGTCCTCGATCCAGCGTCTGAGGCTGTGGGCAGTGTCATCAGTGTTGGAGGGTTTGGTGGGTGTGCTGAGAGCGAGGTTTGCGTGTAGTTGGTCTTCACTGATTTTGCTCCAGTAGCGGCGGGGGATCTGTTGGGTGCAGTGCTGTGTGGTGGGTTTCTGGAAGGCGAAGTGGATACAGCGGTGGTCGGTCCAGAAGAGTTCGGTAGTGTGGCTGACAGAGACGTGCAGGCTTGAGGAGAAGACGGGGTGGAGTGTGTGGCCGGCGGAGTGGGTGGGTGTTGTGACGAGTTGCTTCAGTCCGAGGTTGGTGAGGTTATCGATCAGGGTTGTGGAGTTGTTGTCGTTGTTGTTCTCAAGGTGAAAGTTCAGGTCTCCGAGGAGGATGTAGTTGGTGGAGGTCAGGGCATGCATGCTGATCAAGTCGGCGATAGAGTCGCTGACCTGGGGGCGGGGTCCGGGGAGTCGGTAGACGAGGATGCCTCTGAGGGTAGAGTTAGGGTCTGTGTGGATCTGGAAATGCATGTGTTCAGCAGTGCTGAGCGCGTCGTTGGTGCTAGTCGAGACCCTGATGCTATTCTTGAGGACTATGGCGATTCCTCCTCCGACTCTGTTGGTGCGGTCTCTGTGGGTGATCTTGTAGCCGTCTGGGATGGCTATGGCGATGTCGGGTGTGGAGGAGTCGTTAAACCAGGTCTCTGTCAGGAAGGCGATGTCCGGGGATGTTGTATCGAGCAGGTATCAGAGCTCAACGGCATGCTTGCGTGCGGAGTGGCTGTTCAGTAGTATGCATTGGAGGTGGTTGGGGTCTTTCTTGGTGGGTGGTTCATCGGCTCTGAGGCTGGTGTAGCTGCAGTTCCGGTAGGTGAAGGGGCCATGTGTACGTTTCGGGTCAACCTTGCAGCAGGTGTGGCTCCGTCCGGAGTTGAGAGCGTGCAGAGTGCTGGCGTCATAGTGGCGGCGGTCTTTGTGGAGGGTGCGGGGGCCAGGAGTTCTGGCGCTGGGCACTTTCCAGGCACGGACGGGTTCAGATGGGCTTGCCTTAGGCGGGCCTGCAGCCGGCTTATATGGGGAGGTGGGAGGGTGGAGCAGGCGGGAGGCGGGGGCACGAATGGACAGTGGGCATTCAGGGGGACAGGGCTGCAGGGGAAGCAGCGGCGAGGGCGGTGAGGGACAATGAAGGTAACAGAAGGAAAAAGGGGCACAGAAACGAGGGAAAAACGAGTGGCACAGAGGGCAGAAGGGTACAAAAAAACGAGTGGAACAGAGGGCAGAAGGGCACAAAAAACAAGTGGCACAGAAGGCAGAAGGGCACAAAAAATGAGGGAAAAACGAGCGGCACAGAGGGCAGAAGGGCACAAAAAACGAGTGGAACAGAGGGCACAAAAAAGGAGTGGAACAGAAGGCAAAGGGGCACAAAACAAGGGAAAACGAGTGGCACAGAGGGCAGAAGGGCACAACAAAATGAGTGGAACAGAGGGCAGAAGGGCACAAGAAACGAGTGGAACAGAAGGCAGAAGGGCACAAAAACAAGGGGAAAATGAGTGGCACAGAAGGGCACAAAAACGAGTGCAACAGAGGGCAGAAGGGCACACAAACGAGTGGAACAGAAGGCAAAAGAGGCACAAAAATGAGAGAAAAACGAGTGGCACAGAGGGCAGAAGTTACACCAGTTAATCGGTGTGGTACAGTCCTGACTATTCACTCTCATCCCCCTTGAAGAAGCAGGTGTTTTTCATGAGTTTGAATCCTTGTTGGAAAATGTGATTTATATTACTTGTAGCTAGAAAATGTTAGTTACATTTTTAGAGCTATGGAAACAAAGTCAACAAATATAATATTAATATATATAACATGTAATTAAGACATTTTGGGCATCCATATTTGTTTCATTCAATATTTTCATATTTTATCTCTATGACGTCTTAGTGTTATTCCTTGTCTCCAATGATTTCTATGAGACTGTGTTACAGAATAAATAATTTGGCTACCTGTGTTACTTGACATACTCCAAGGCTTGGCTGCAGTTAGTATGAGTCTCTTTCCTCAGTAATTCTAGTGTATAGATATGGGGTAATCGTTTGTGATCATCAATGTATTTTCGTACTCTTTTGTGGGTGTGGTTCATTATTTACATGTCCCTCCCTAAACTCCTCCTTAAATTTCCGTAAACCGCAGTCAATTAGTAGTAAATATTCTCATTTTATGTCCTTTCCCCTTGTCCCTTCCATATTTACTAAAATAAGCTTTATCTCCTTGTGCAGAGATCTCTGTACATTAGAGATAGGTCAGGCAGAGGAGGAGATCTCCAACAGGAGAGTCATGAATAGCATTTATGAGTGTGGGAAGCAGTACTACTTGGGTACTGCTTTATATACTCTAAAAAGCCTTTTTGACTACTAACTTTAAAATAATATTTGCTTCAGGAATATGAATTGGTGGTCTGGAATTGCTCCCTGCTTAACACAACAACAAAATGAATAGGGAATGACTTATAAACAAAATGTACCTATTCTAACCAATATTGTACATTTACAAATTGTTCCCGAACAGTGCAGTGAGTGTAAATGTTGAACTACAACTTGGGAGGGCCGCTTGAGGGCAAAAAACTGAGTCTAGATGTGTCCCATTAAAAGCGTTGGAAACTTAGAAAGCACTGTATTTAATTTCTTAGTTTCTGTATGCGTAGTTTTGTTTTTCTGCAGGACTACAGATACCAGAATTAAAAAATAAATCCAGGACTGGATTAACTACTTACACTTTGCATGGGAAAACTTGAGATCTTAATCCATTTAGTTCTACAGGACAGCGGAAATATCCATCTTGCTCACAGCCGCCGCTGTTGCACGTGCACTGTCAAATCTGTGAGCTACCAGGTCCACGTCCCAACCTTCATTGCACCAGTAGGCAGGTACCTGCGGCCGGTGGGGGGGTGGTCAACCTACCACTTTAAGCGCCCCCCAAACTCCTGCACGGCGGACTGCCTGGTTGCTACCAGGGGCCTCCACATCCCAACCTTCATCGCGCAATGGGACACGCACCTATACCTGCAGGCCAGGCAGAGGAATCAACTTAGCTCTCCACAAACTCCTGTAGCTCGGGCTGGCTTGATGTTGCTAGGCAACTCCAAGTCCCAATCTTCACTGTACCACAAGGCACAAACCTGTACCTACGGGCAGGAGGAGGAGTCAACCTAGAGCTTTTAGCACTCCTTGAGCTCCAGAAATACAGTCTGCCTGATTGTTACCCAGGGACTTAATGTACCGACCTTCATCGCACCAGGAGGCTTGTACCTGAACCTGCGGCCAGGGGGAGGAGTCAACCTAGCGCTTTTAGCGCTGCCCAAACTCTGGCAGTGTGGGCTGCCTAATTGTTGCCAGGGGATTCCACATCTGTGGTCAAGGCCTTCCAGCATAAATAGGCTGAAGAAGGTATATCCTTTTGTAAAATGTACTAAATCAACTTCCAGCTTAAAGTTGGTAATCTTACCAGGGAGTGAATGGTTTCTGGCAACCACTAAACATGACAACCTTGATCCCTCAGGGACTGTGGAAAAAGTACAGAACCTTTCATTCAGTCACTCGTGCTCACTTATTCTCAGAGAAGTATACAGAGAATATACGATGGGAAGTTTAAAATAATTTTCTTGGACCAATATTAATCTTGTTTAAAATACGTGTGCTGAAAATGATTAATAGAGTGAAGCATATGAACGTAATCACAAGCACCAAAAACGTAAATAGTAGATATAATTCTATCAAGGTGCTAAAGATGTAGGCATATAAAACAAGGCAGTAATTGAGCGTACTCCCACTATGCGAACTCTACTCTAAATGTACCTAGAGTGTGTGTAGGTGCAGAGCCAAGAATACCCCCAATGGACGATCCAACCCCATTACCTGATGTGAGAGAATGAAGGACCTTGTCTTGGTCACGAACTGGACACCCCTCACGAGAAGTCAGACCGCTGCGTGGTGAAGTCTCAGCATGCAGAGACCTTCGATGTCAGCTGAATTGCCTCCTCTACCAATTTATCTGGATGCTCATCTTTTATAATAGAAAGCAGCCTTGTGATATGCATATAGATCAGTGATGTTATGGATATGTAGATATCTCTGTCGCCCCATCTTTAAGATAGAGATTACATTTGTACATAGTACAAAAAGAGACCTTGTACGTGATGTTAAGGACATTGTGATAATGTTGTGCGAAGCTAGATGTGTAAACAAGTTTAGTTTCAAGGAAACTAATCCAACCTTGTCGTGCATGCAAGTATTTGCAAACGTTCACAGCTGAAATATTATTTCTGAGGACAATGTGAGAAATAAGGTGTTTCGCATCATGGGCCTAACTGGGGAATATATCACCAACTCCTCATACTAAGGGTTAATATCTAAAAGCTATCTAAAAAAGCCAGCAGGCTATTTTAACAAAGTTAAAAAACTACTCTTAAAATAATCTGAAAGTGGGCCTCCATTTAAAAAAATTATTTAAAACCCTTTAAGTCATAATACCACTTGAGATCTCAAGCACTCAGAAAGTCAAGGTGCCTAGAAAAAAAACTCAAAAAGCTATTTTGGTTCATTTTGTTTAAAAAAAATAGGCCAATTTGTTCCCAAACGGTAAAGCCAATTATTTATGTGTACTGGGTGGAAGATACAATATTACTGTTGCCCACAGCCACAGACGACGTTCTCGGAGGCGCACCTCAAAGCAGGTTTACGTAACAAAGGTGATTCCATCCAATACCCACAGCAGCCGTTAAGGGAGCGGTTGTTACCCTTAAGTTTTCCGCAGAGCCATTCTTCACATCACTAGGAGCTGAAGCATCCCAAGGTGTCTCTAATAATGCATTCATCACCAATGGAATATGCTGGGGACAACAAAACACATGGGCCTTTGAGGGGTCCATCAGTACTTCAATGTCCGGCGGCGCAACCAATTCTGATCCGAAACATATATCCAGGATGCATTTGTGGATGCAAAGCTTACACCGGAAGACAGGTTGTATGCAGTCAAGGCAGACAGGCCTGAAGGATAAGAACCAATGCTCGCTCAGTTCTTGAAACCGAGGTGTGCTAAAGCAGTGTACCATGTGTTCGCGACAACGCAGCACAAGCAGTGCTGTCTCCATTCTGGGTTGCTGGAGTAGAAAGATTAAAATCAGGATTCCCGCCACAAGTAGAAGGACAAACGGGAGCCCTCCAAAAATGCTTCCCAATACGGAGTGTATGAAAGCCGGTATAACTCCGAAAATCATCTGAAGGGTGCTAACCACACCAGACCAAACCCAGAACTTTTTCAAAAGTGCACTATTCCTTTCTTACCAGACATGTTAAAGATATGATGAGCCAGCTCCCCAAAATGCAGTGGGAAGTTAGTGTAGATTAGTGTCTGTATGTCAGACGAGGACCTTGCAACCTGGAGATTAAAAATCACTCTGGCTGAAGTAAAGGCCACATCCTTTTGAAAAATCAATGCTTTAAGTTTGCCCAGAGAATCAAACTGTATTTATTTATTTGATTTATTTATTTGAAAGGTTTTATATAGAGCTGGCTAGACCCAGGGGTATCAGAGCGCTTTACATGAGTATCAGACCATAGTTGCAGGTTACATCGCTACAAAGGTTATACAGTTATTAGAGCATGGATACATAGTTACATGTTCGGTTGATATCAACAATAAGGGCATATGCGTAAGGGAAAAAGTAGGCAAGGGGAGCAATTCAGGGGGAAGGGGGTAGGAGCAGGGCAAGTAGACAGCGAATGAAGGAGGAAAAGCCTAGCTTGAGGACGACAATCTGAATGTTCTTGTAAAAAAAAAAATAACATGAAACAAGAGGGGGAGGGTGATGGGGACACAAACCGGTAGACGAGTAAAAACTGCATCCAAAGTCCAGTAAGCTGTGATCCCAGGGGAAGTGATATCATTCCCCCAACTCAGATACGAGAGGCTCCCTTTACACAGTGGACTCTCTCAGAGGGATCTCTGAGACTCCAAGGCCTACCTACTGGATCCTTCTCCAGCAAAGGGAGAGGGAGTGCTTTGGCAAGGGGCGCCATACCATGCCTCAAATCTGGTGGATCTGGTACCGACGGGCCAGGGCAAGTTGGTGGGTGGCCACACAATTTCTTTATATTTGTTCAGTGATTCACCGGGGTATTTTCCAGGAGTTTGCACTGGGCTGCCAAATTTAGGGACAGGCCTTGAGGGTGTGCCGAGTGGTGAGGTGGCGGTCACGGTGATGATGGGATCCTCTGTGACCAGTGGGTCCGGGCATAGGTGAGACGGTGGTGAGTTTCCAAAGGGAATTAACAGAGACCGGAGCAGCTAGAACTTTATTGGGAGCTTAGTGCAGAGGGCGGCCATCTTATGGTCAGGCAGTGGAGACTTCACAGCAGAGCCTGTCATTTGCTCATAATTAGTACTGCTCTCCTCACCGATCTTGGGTCCGGGATAGTCGGGACTCCCACCGGCTGTCTCTCGTGGAAAGTCAGTGGTTTACCTAAATAGATCGATTGTTGGGGGTAGTTTGGTGCAGGGAGCAGCCATCACAAGGTCAGGCACTGGTGAGTAACGGAGCTCGCTGTAGCTTTATACCTTAAGTCCTGCACCCAACCCTTTGTTGCAGTCCTACTTCTTGTTGTTTTTGGTCACGATCCTGGGTCCTGTACAGTGGGGACTCTCGCAGGTCACCGGTGTAGTTCGTTCGTATGAGAAACTTCAGAGCCGGGGGCCATCACAAGGTCAGGCACTGGTGAGTAACAGAGCTCGCTGTAGCTTTATGCCTAAAATACTTCACCACACCCTTTTTGCAGTCCTGCTTCCTGTTGTTTCAGTCACAATCCTTGATCCCGGAGAGTGGGGACTCTCGCAGGTCACTGGTGTAGATAGTTAGCATGAGAAAGTTCAGAGCCAAGGGCGGCCATCTTGGGGTCAGGCACTGGCAAGTAGTGGAGTTTACCGTAGATAAATGCCAGTTCCTCACCTAGCTTGAGCTGCGGTTATGCTCTTTGTTATTTCGGTCTTGGTCCTGGGTCATAGGGACTCTTGCGGGTCCAAACACTGGGTGTCTGTGCATCGCGTGAAGTCCGCAGAGCAGATTACCTCCAAGGCATCCGTTGCAGTCCTGGAGGTGTGGGGATTAGGATCATTGTTACCGCGATCCTGGTGTTGGACTTGGAGGAAGTGCGATTCAGGCTTGCCCTCTTTGGGGTAGGTTCCGGTTAGTCCTCGATCTCCTGGGGGTGTCTGGGGGGGAAGCAGTGATCTTCACGACAAGGGAGATCCCAGTGCCCGGGAGCTCCCTTGTCCTGTAAGCATTTATTGAAGGCCATAGTACTTCTTCCTTAACTGTGCAGGCATGTGGAAACAATACGTACAACAAGTCACTGTGGAATTAACCATCACTAGTTAAGCGATGCCCAGTCCATTCTGCAGCAACCTTGATCATTCAGTATAAAAAAAGCTCCCATTTGAGAGCAGCCTGAACACAGGATGAATCACGGCGGCTGGAGAACCCTTCAGATAACAAGACAGGTTTGCTACCAAAGCATTGCATGCCTCGTGGAGAGAAATGTCCTTGCAAACCAAGAATCCAATTAAAGCATCTTCACAGTCGGAGCCACTAAGAAAAACTTCTGTTTCCCCATTCCTGCAACTAACCCTGAGCGGTAATTCCCAATAATCATGCACATAACCTCCCCTAGTGCTTCATATCTGCCTACCTGTTGGTAATGGAGACAATATTGGAATAGGAAAGTTGTGACCGGTCGGGTTATGTAATCATGGATTATCCAGTCAGTGGGTGGTGTCTCAGCCTTGGTGAAAGTTAATTGGTCTAATTTTTCAATGCACAACATGGTATATTTCGCATCTCTGCTTGCCATTACTATTCGTCTTTCCATTAGATCCTAATGCTAGAAAAAGACTTGTACTGTTGATGTAACGCCACAGAAAGTGGCCAGAATGTACCGTTTGCAACGTCCAGCTCATTATTACGATTGACCGTAATTATGACTGTCCATGGTGTAAGATAGACATGTCTTGCTGTATTAAGTCAATTGCGGAAGACACTATACTGCCCAGTAAATACATTCTGGATGATATTGTGGTCATACCATTGTCAACCACAGCCAAAACCTTTTCTAAATTAACCCTGTCAATCTCGCGCAATCACTCAGCAGCTTCCTGTTGTGAAATTTTCCACAGCTCATTGTAAATTCTGTTGAAAAAGGTCTTTTGACGTGGTGTCCAGGGACCTGATAAAAAATCCCTGAGATCCATGTCATCAGAAAGAAGGGACAATTGGAGGGCACGACACCAACACACTAGGGAAGGCACGTGCATATCGAGCCATCATGCATCCTGGTCCAGGCTGGACTTTTGGCTGGTGTCCCAGGATGTTGCTGCATGGACTGTTTATGTGTGTAATCAGGCCAGATCCATATCAGACCACGCCCCGTGCCTTTTAGAAATCCAGATCCCGGTAATACCCAATCGCGCCTTTACCTGGCGACTACCACCACATGCACTACTGGATGCGGCCTTTACCGAAGAGATTCGAACCGATATCACACATTACTTTGAAAACAACGAGGGCTCTGTATCCACGACGGCGTTCCTATGGGGTGCATTCAAAGTTGTAATTAGGGGACAATGTATAGCGAGACAGGCGGGCATCCTTAAGGCAATCCGGCACACCCTAAACAGGTTGGAAAGAGAACTAAAAGAGATGGAGTCACGCTTTTGTGAATGCCCTACCTCCGAACTTGCTTCACAAATAAAGGCCAAGCTTTTAGATTACACAGAGGAAGCGCAGCGAGAATTGAAGTTCCTAGGCAAACACGCTGAGGCTCGGAGATATGGAGAGGGAGACAGACCCAGCAGAACTCTGGCCCGATTGATCTCATCTACTGCACCAACCACATACATACACTCTATCATTAATCCTGTAGGTGACGTAGTTCTAGGTCAAGAAGAGGTCGCTAAAACATTCACCTCCTTTTATTCCAACCTCTATCGATCCAAGCACATGATGACATCAGACTCTCTTAACACATAATCAGACTTCATAGCCCTAGTGTGGTTCAATAATGCACATCGCCAGTATATGGACCTTCCAGTCACAATCCATTGCTAAGGTCATAAAAGGACTCCCCTTGAATAAAGAGCCGGGGCCCGACGGGCTCACTACGGCATTTTACAAAACCTACGCTGACGAGCTTGCTCCGCGTCTACATGCCGCTTTCACGGAGGCACTAGAGGTGGAGATCCTGCCAGAGTCAATGCGCGAGGCCCTAATAATTACGCTTTTATAACCAGATAAAGACAGCCAGTCGCTAGATTCCTACAGGCCTCTATCCCTCATTAATGTTGACGTGAAGATTTATGCCAAGATAATAGCAGACAGATTACAACCGCTTCTCACAATGATAGCGCTACCAGACCAATCTGGTTTCATACCAGGACGAGCGACTTCACACAACTTGAGAACCATTTTTTCGGTATTACACTACCTCCACCCGGATGAGCAGGCTGCCGTGGTATTTTTGGACGCCACAAAAGCCTTCGATTCACTCGAATGGCCTTACCTCTTTCGAATACTGGAGCGGATGCGATTCAGCCCTTTATTTATAAATTTAATAAGACTCTTGTATACTAAGCCCAAAGCTAGAGTTAGGGTGAATGGTCTGCTTTCTGAGCCCTTTGACATATCACGTGGCACACGACTGGGTTGCCCCCTGTCCCCTTTGCTATTCGCTATCGCAATGGAACCCCTTGCGGCTAGGATTAGACAGCATCATACCGCAAGAGGCATACGATTTAGCACTCGGAGCCTACTTATTTCCTTATATGCAGATGACGTCACTCTTTATGTCCGAAATCCAGTAGACAATTTAAACCCCCTCCTTCGAGAATTTGTGAAATTCGGAGGACTGGCTGGTGTGTCCATTAACTGGGCCAAATCGGTTATATTCCCCTTAACAGACAATACTCCTGAGATGACCTCTGATTACCCTCTGCACTGGGAAGCTGATGCAGGTAAATATCTGGGCATCTGGATAAGCCGTGATCTCCAGGATGTATGGTCATTGAACTTTGGGAGAGCGGTGAGCTGGCTCGAAAGCAAGGTGGCTATTTGGTCAAAACTCCCTCTATCTCTGGCAGGGAGAATTGCACTTGCTAAAATGGTGGTGCTGCCAAAATTTCTTTATCTTTTTGTAAACATCCCGATCCCTCTAACTAAACACTTCTTCACCTGCCTAAGATCTCAATTGCTGTCCTTGGTCCGGGCTGGGAGTCAAGCTAGACTCTCTTGGTCACTCTTAACGCTGCCGCTGCGACAGGGTGGGCTGGGCGCGCCCGATATGCAACTCTATGTGTTATGCGCACAGGCCCAGTTCGTACAATTCTGGGCGTATCCTACACCCTATCAACCGCATGTTGCAGTGGAATTGGACTTGGTAGCTCCACTGCCGTTGAGTGTTGCTCTCTATCAGGTGGCTCCGAGACCTTCACTAGACATAGACACGGCGAATATGCTCCGATGGGTGTGGCGCGAGCTCCAGAGAAGAGCTAAACTTCCTCTCCTCTATGCGCCGGCAATACCCTTGAGAGGTAACCCCATGTTGCCTTGCTTGGCGGACAGTGGGGGTGAGATTTCTCTGAATGGAGTACACTTACGCACCTTTGCTGATTTGTATCCGAATGGCACATTTCAGGAACCCAGGGCGGGAGATGGGGAGCCACCTATGACATTCAAGGACCTATTTACCCGCCATAAGCTGAAATCATCTTGCAAAGCATTCTGGGACAAGTTCCCAGAGGAACCGCCACAATTGCTTGCCCTACAGAATGTGCTAGCTAGAGCCTCTCCCAAAAAACTGGTATCTCGACTGTATAACTCTATGCAGGAGCAAGCCCCTATTATAGTACCAACCTCTATGCACGCGTGGAATACTGAACTAGCTGTACCCCTGACAGAGGATCAGTGGTCTTTCTGTTGCAAGCAACTGTTGGAACTCTCCCCCAACTATAAACTCAGATTAATACACTTCAAGTTCTTACACAGGTTCTATCGCACGCCAGTTGCTTTGCACCGCATGGGTATAAAAGACGATACTAGATGTTGGAAATGCGGGGCGGAAGATGCCTCCTTCCTACATGTGGCCTGGAGCTGTCCTTCTCTCGCCGGCTATTGGACTGCAATTTTCGATGCAATAAACCAAATCCTTACGAGAACAGATTCTCCCTCCCCGGTACTTGGGTTACTGGGCGGTGTGATGGACACGGAACCTTCAAACTGTAAATTACATGCTCTACTGCTCTTATATGCGAGACGACAGGTGGCCATACGTTGGGGACGCAAGACCTTGCCTACCTTTACTGCATGGCTGGAGGATGTGATGTATGGCCACACGCAACTTGGTCTTTACTGGGAACTTATGCCCACTGCATCCCGCCCTAGAGATATCTGGGAACCATTTTTGCGTTGGAACAGGGAGAAAGCGCATACCCCCGATTCTGGGACAGCTACCCCTGAACCACAGGTGGGAGATACTGGGCAAACAGGGGATATTCGAAGGTCTCCATCTACACTATGAGACATCCCTTATTGAATGCACTCTTACCTGGCACTCCTAGATTAAAATTGATACTCGATTTTACTCGGTTTCCACCGCCCACTGCTCAATGTTACTTGACTATGGTTGTATTTCAAAGTGTATCTTTATACAATGCCCCTCCCGTGTTGCACTGACCTTAAATGCCTTGATTAAGTGTAAATGTCGACTGATACTCCTACGATTCTGAGCCAATAGTTGAAAATATGCCTTTTGATTGTACTGACTGTTGCCTACTTTGTTGGTTTTTTCAACTGTACAATGCAGTGGTAATTTCTGACTTCATGATTTATAATGAAAATGCATGATTACTTTTGTAACTGCTGTGTGATTATCCTGCAACTTCAATAAACACACTTAAAAAAAAAAAAGAAAGAAGGGACAATTGATGCTTCACCTGGGAAAGTGTTGAGGTTTTTAGCCAATCTAGGCACATTGGGCCCGATTCACAGAACTAACTTAAGACAAAATCCTAAACTTACTACCTTTTTGGTATTCACAGAAGGCACTTACTCATTTTGGTATTCACAGAAGGCACTTACTCATTTCGGTATTCACAGAAGTTAGGAGTCCTAACTTTAGGACTCCTAAATGCCTTCTGTGAATACCGAAAGTCTTAAAGTTAGGATTTTTCTCAATTTAATAGTAGTAAAGTTAGGACTCCTAACTTTCGGACTCCTAAATGCCTTCTGTGAATACCGAAAGTCTTCAAATTAGGATTTTTCTCAACTTTACTACTACTACTAAACTGAGAAAAATCATAATTTTAAGACTTTAGGTGTCCTAACTTTACTACTCCTAAACTGAGAAAAATCCGAACTTTAGAACTTTCGGTATTCACAGAAGGCATTTAGGAGTCCTAAAGTTTACTGTCTGTACATATTGCTGATCCTAAACCCTTCCGTGTTATCCAGGAATCTAGATTGACACCCGTTCCTGTCCATAGGCCAAACCAACCACCCCTTCAAATTGGGATCTGAAGAATTAAAGAGAAGAATTTAGTATCATGGTGTCTAATGTACCCTAACTAAAGTGTGTTAGATGCACCCAGTTCTCAAAGCGTGAGAAGCTGGAAATATAAGGCATGTTCCAATCCTTCATCTTGGCTATTCCAAAACAGGAAGTTTGTAGTTCTGTTTTATTAAGGAAACTTATTCGATGTGGTATGAGGCATGCTCTAAATAAGGCCTCAGTTCCCTGAACCTGCCAATTGTTTGTTCCCCAGACAGATTTTATGCCTATGGTGTCTTTCCAAAAGTCGAAAACCTGTATAGACAGTTGGGAAATAAAGAAAGCAGAGTATATCAGTTTGGTGTTTGTTAGCATATTTTTCTTTGCAGGTGTAGGTGCAAGCCTATAATTATAGAAGGCTGGGTCTGATGTATTGAATCCAGAAAAATAAGCAAACTTTTGTGCAAGTGTCTTTTAACTACCTTTGCCAGGTGTTGGGAAGTGTTCCCATTGAGTGTACTTATAAACAGTGTGCGGGACACTAGCTTTGTGTAAAAAATGGTGACCAAAGAGCATGTCTCCATAATTAGATGTACCATCATACAATTCATCAATAGACAATGCAGCTGATTGTTCTAGATCTGCAAGGAAATTATGCACAATTGTAATGGCCCAATCATCAGAGAAAGTACTAGGGGTGATGATATTATTTAAGGAAATTTTAAACAAGTAAGGAATTTGCAATAGTTCAGTAGGACCATACACATCATACGATACCCTATCCCAGACAATTCCTTCAGGAACTGGAACTGCTGTAATGTTCACCAGGGAGAGGTCCCTTAGTTCACGGTGTGATGATGCATGTGGTTTAAGACCCAAGTTAACAAGATATACTGGAGAGCGTTCTGGGAGGTAAGACCATTCAGAAGTAAGTAAAAAACAGTTACTAAACCAATCCTGAGGACCAGGAAAAGTAATCCAATTACAATCCAGAGATGTATCCAAGGAACAATAAAGTATGTCTTTTTCAGTCAATTGTAATGAGCATATATTCGAAGCTTGAAAGGGAGAGGTGGTGTGGAAATTCACTTGAATCCAATCATAATGCATGAGGTAGCCGGACGCCGTCCGGTCTATTCTTGGCAGCTCAGCAGGTTTTGTAGAAATGAGAGAGGACTCGATCTATGGCATATTCACATAGACGTCGTCAATTTTCCGAATTGATATTTCTGTACTAGTTGATAGTACAGTTGTAGTTTTTTCAACAGGGACGAGTATTATTTTATTGTTGTTTACTGCTTCTCTTTGAAGGGTGTAATCTTCTGTCAACATTAAAGCTTCCATCTGAACTTCCTGTACAGTAGCAAGAGGAGTGCAGCGGCTACTCAGGAGGCCAAATGGCATACTGTGGAGAATCGGCCAAATAGTGTGGTTTGATCAGATCAATAGAGACACACCTTTTGTCTCAGTGACCGGCAAGAGGTGGAAGAAGTACAGTTCTGGCACCTTCAACAGCCAGGACAGGTACAGGCGCTCTGAGCAGCAGAGGGCAGGTAACAGCTTGCTTCTCGAGAGGTCAATGTTCACTTCCCTAAATCGCGCTACTAGCCGAAGAAGCCTTCCCTTTCAACTCCTAGGGTTGGATTTTAAAAGTGAAGTGGTCATATTCGTTTGGGTACAAAGTCACCCCGACCACACCTGAATCTAGGTATCATTATAGGGTTACTGGGTATCGCCGTCCCAGACCCTTATATTTTTTCTTTACGTTATACACTTTTGCACGGTCCTGAAGAAACGCCACTGGATCCACTAGGGACCACGAGAGGCGTGAAACATGTCAACCTGATACCACTATTTTATATCACCACGAGCACTACAAATACACAGAATGAGAATACTCCCTATCCTGCCCACCCTGTCAAGAGTATTCCCCTTGACACCAGTTTTTAACCATATTACACGACCCCAGAATAAAATCTCTCCAGGGAACTAGTGTGATATTTTTAACCCACATAGCACTACACCCCACAGACCCGAACTCACCACTGTGGCGTTCCTTTAAAAGATCTGAGACAAAGAGCCCTCTTGCGGGCCAGTGGGGGACTGCAGCGCAGAACAATGCCCGATGATGAAGCATAAGACTCACTTGGGTGCATGATGGCACTTCATTAACAAGTAGGAATTCCCCCCTTTAAGAGTTCTCCAACTTACACTCCTCAACAGAGTTCCTGTCACAAGGCCCTCTTGCGAATGGACTGGTCCACTCTTTGAGGAATAGCTACCCTCTAGTGATTGATATGTTGACCTCCTTTTTCAATTTGTTCACAGTCCCCCCTCGTCTGTGTGTTTGATCTCTGTATGATGGCCTAAATTCATTTTTGCCCACTATTCTTTCTCTAACCAGGTCCCCAATCTTCGGGACCCAGGTAGGTTTTGCTGGTACACCCTTCACTTCCCAGTCGCGGTGCGTTTTACTTGGACGTTGCTTTGCAAAGCCCGGAAATCATTGAGTTCCTGTAAATAGCCAAACGTTCATTGATGTCAAATGGTGTTTCAGATGCCACTGTGCTACCACTGTCGAGGTCTAGTGCCCACATTCTCACACTAAACAGCAGCTCATAAGGTGTATGACCCCCTAGAGATTTTCTTGGTAAGTTGTTAAGTGCCCTCTGGACCCCATATAGGTGATTGACTGGACTACCACCCAAGCCTAATACCCTTGCTGTTATGAACTGCTTTAAGTCACGGTTTTTCCTCTCAACTTCAGAATTTCCCACAGGATGTGAGGGGGAGGAGTACCGCAAGGCCACACCCATACTTCCCATGGCTTCTTTGTAAGCCTGAGAGCAAAACGCTGGGCCCTGGTTGGAATGTAGTGTACCAATTGCGTATGTCCAGATGAAGACTCTCAAATCCTTTAATACAGATCTAGCATCAGCTGAGCGCTGTGACAAAACCCGAAGGAGTCTGGGGCATGAATCCACTGCCACCAAGATATACTTGTAAGCCCAATCTGATCCAAATACACACATGCCAAAGGCTTGTCGGAATTCAATAGTGGTGTCTATGCTGGACGTGCTACGGTGGAACCTTTCATCTGCTGGCAGATGTTGCATTTAAGGACACAGTCCTTCATCTGTTTTGATAGACCTGGCCACCAATTGCAGTGCATCAGTAAAGGAACTGTAGCAGTAATCCCTGTGTGAGCAGAACCTAGACCCACATGTTCAGCTAGTATCATTCCAAATCTTCAATCAATGTTTGGTATTACTCAGATAAATCAAGATTGAAGGGAGACAGAGGTCAGGAAACAGAGCACTAGGCCACCTGTGCTTACTGTAACAAACAAATAGAGTCTGTCTGGGCTGTTTGGACTATTTTTCCATTCTTCTTTATAGTTGGAAAACAGAAAGTTTTCTTAAAATAAACCTCACCTACCAAGATTTGCTTGGTGGCATGCTTCATCATCGGGTTCTTCCCAACCCACTGCGGAACGGGGCGTGCTGTGACCAACAGAGACGTGGGAACACTTGTAGTCAAATACTGTTAATAGTTGGGTGTGATAAGAGTGGGAGAGTCTTATCTAGAGTTAAAAATACCTAGCTAAGTAGGAACAATAAGTTTTATTCTGACTTGCTGGTATAGTTAAAAAAAGGGGAAATTGAGAGGCATACATTTAGGTGTGTGTGTATCTCAAGGTCTATATGTTTCAAGCCATTACCCCAAGGCTTTTTGTCAAGACCACAACAATGATCCCTGGTATCACTCCTAATTGTGAGCGCCTCAAAACTTGGTCTCCTTAAAAAACTCAAGGCAAAATGTATACAAAATATAATACCCAATCAGTAGTATTTTTTCTTTAGATCTGGAAAGACAGTAGAGAAAGGTTATTCTGGTCAGAACCAATATTTTGAACTCTTAAACACATCACCATTTGTGGAAACACCTTATATATTTTTCTCTTGCAATCGTGCTATATTTATTTAGCTTTATTGTATTAGAAGAGACTCTTTCTGTACTACCCATAATTAGGTCAGTGAAGATAAGGTGAGCCAAACGGGACAATACAAAACATTGAACATAAAACACACTTAGTCGCAACCAATTTCAGTATGCCAGTAGTAATGTACAATTGTACAGATTCTAGTTTTTCTTGTCTGTGGTTATATTGAGCTCGAAAAAGATCTTACACTATTGGCTGCAGATCTGCTCAGTGCTGGACTTTGCATTCACGGCATTGTTAACTAGTGACAGTACCATTCTTCGCTACTGATTCTTATAAAGTTAACTACTGATAAAAATGTAGGTAAAATCAGCGAAGTATAGTGAAAATATAAAACATACATGTGTTATGCCATATTATGGTCTCATGAGCTCAACGGGGGAATGGACACTTGTAGTCAGACTCTGGAAAGTAAGAGAGAGACAGACATCAGTGGTGAATCACAGCTGCTGGTGTAACTTACGTTTTACCCTTGATTCAAGGGTTTTATTCTTAGTAGGGATATGTCGCAAGAATGCCTTTTATGAGTAACAATTTTATCCTATATGTGATGTCTGCTACACAATAGCACAGTCATCATTTAAAAAGAGTGTACATAATCTCAATAATCTCTAATGCAAAAGGACATTTTAGGGGTGAAGCAAAATGGTTGCCTTAAAGGTGATTTTTGATTGCCACTTTTTTTTAGTTAGTTTGGCAGAATTAGCTTTAACCAGTAGAATAAGCAAATGAATGTTACTAAGTAAGGTGAATTATGTCCTACCAAGCATGAGGATCTCTATTTTTACTCCACGCAAAGAAAGCTCTATTTGATCCAGTGAAACATATTTTCCTAACAGGTTATGAAGTTAGCCTGATTCGTTGACATATTTTCCAACCAGCAATTAATTTGATTATCAGCATACATTTTAGAAATAAAACTGATACTACTAAAGGAGCTGCTCATTAGGGTGCAATTAGACATTGAAGAGCTTGCAGGAGAAGAGGATGCCCACAGTGCTTTACACCCCATACAAAAGGAGCATTCCATTGACTCACCCAAAATGAGTTGACTGCTGCCTGAATGTAAAGACCAGATCCATTCCAACAACTCCAGTCCATTCACCAAGAATACTCAGCAGCAGGGTGTGGTTCACATTCGCATAGGATGCTTAGTGCCCAAGCAATAAGAGGTAGATTTTGGTGTTGTCTTAGGGCAACAGCAGTTCAGCCACCAAGTAGCGCTGGCGCCAAGAGACATTTTAGAAGGTTCTGTGTACCTTGAAAATGTTATGATTCATCCATTCATTCATTCATTTGGTACCCTAGGCTTCTCTGACCTTGATCCCCTAGATATGTGAGAGCATGTTTAGTTCCAAGTGCTCGTGGAGCTGTCATGTGGCCTCTCTTTATTTTATCATGGGGCAACCAAATGTTTCTTCAAGAGAGTTAAGATAATCATAATGATTTTCAGAACTAGGGATAAGTACACATAGAAGTGTTTATTATGGGACATAAAATTGAGGAGTCAGTTTCGAAGGTATAAAATGTGTAGGAAGGTAAAAAGTAGACAACCATGCAGGAGGCAGAAGACAGTATGAGTTGGCTGACCTCTGCCTATCGTTCTATGTGAATGTAGTTTATTGCCGGGACACCTCCTTGACGGTAGCTGTGTGCTCTATAAATGCCATGAATTGAAAAATGTAATTGAATTTCAGACACTGTCTGTCGAGCCACCTGAAGGGCGGAAAACACATCAGTAGTGACTGGTACAGACAGTGGATTGGTCAGTTATTACAAAAGAAAGGGTTTGGGGATGATAAACAAAACAAAAGAGAATACACATTGGAAGGTAATATGGATTATGTGCACACTTGACAACTGAAAGGAAAACCTTTCAATTGTTTTGAGGAGTGAAGAGTGGTTATGGTCATCTTCTACTGATTAAAAAATAGTCTTAGACAGAACCACGGAACAACAGACTAAAAACTGAGTAGGGTCACCTTTACCTTACCACTATTCACCATTGTCATTGCCTCCCTCGCTCAAGGCATCTTCCCATAAGCCTTAAGACAAGCAAAATCAGTCAATTCTGAAGAAACTCACACTAGATCCTGATGACATCGACAATGGACAGCCCAATTCACACATGCCTTGCATCAAATGAAGATCACTTAAAAAGTAATCTACCAAGAACTCTAAGATCATATCTACACCAATCATCATCTGCATAACTACCAATACGGCTTCAGATCATGCCGCAGCATGGAGGGAGTTGTCTTACAAATCATTGATAAAGCTTTCCTGGACACAGATAAAAAATGACCGCTGCCCTTCGGATATTCCTGGATTTCTTAACTGCCTTGAACAGTCAACCATCCACACCCTGAAGGTTTCACTGGGATTTACTCACAAATCCTTTCACTGGTTCTCCTCTTACCAATCTAATCAACAGTAGTTTTTTTTACAAGTGTAACTCCGTATCCGAAAAGATACATATCATGTTTGAAGGCCCATTTGGTTTGTCACCCATCTCTTCGTCCTCTTCATCTAGCCCCTTAGGACTTGACTTACCAATAGCAGCATCAGAATTTACCAATACACTGACAGACAACACTACTTGATAGTTTCCTCCACTCCAGGATTTCAAAACTTAAAGCACAGCCTTCACCTCACCTAGACCTAGCTGAAATTCAATCCCTCCAAAACAGATGATGAAAGAAATGAAGAAGGAGATAAGAGAAAAGGAATATCAGAAATTGAGCTGGGAAGTGGATAGAAAGGGGAAAGTACAGGTAGGGAGGTTGAGGGGAACAGACAGAAAAGACCATTGGATAATTTTGCAAAAGTTGAATGCAGATCAGACGAGTTGAAGAACAAAGACGGTGAGGATGAGGGGAAGAAAATGAAGAAAATTGGTAGGGAGGACATAGAAAAAGAGGAAAAGGTAAATAGGAAGGAAATTGAAGGAGTAGTTCAGAAGGGTAAGGTGAAGCCACAAGGAAGAGAAAAAGAGAGAAAGAAATGCAAAGAAAAGTAAGAGAAAGAGGGTTACAAGTGGCCTTGAATACATATTTAAATTTCATGGACATCAGGGGCCTTAAACTAAATGTATCCAAAACCTTTGTAATGATGTGTGGAAGATCTAGGAACAAAGAGTGTCGTCTGTTTGCCGGAAATGAAAAAATCGTTAACACCAAATCTTTTTCCTATTTGGGTATTGTGCTTGCAGAATTTGGGTTCTGGGGTTCAGCCATCAGAAACAGAATTCTGATGTTTAAGAGAGCTACAGCGGCACTTATGTCGTTCTCTAAAAAGAGGGGGAAGAGACCTCCAGAAATTTTGTTAAAAATTTACCAAGCCAAGTGCATCAGCACAGCCATTTATGGAGCAGGTATCTGGGGTATCGACAAGTGTCATGAAATACAAGGTTGAGAATGTCTTTTTAAGATTTATCCTGGCAATCCCAGTAAGCTCCCCTGTTTTTAATTGTCATGCAGAGGTGGGGATTCGATATATCATCGACCTGATTAGCATACAACCTGTCTTGCTTTGGCACCGAATTTGGACTACTCCTGAGCTTCTGTTAAATAGAAACATTATAAAGGATTGCATGGGGCTGGACAAGGCCAGTAAGATACCCTGGCTGATGTATATTCTTAAATTTACCAGGGACTTAGGAAGACCAGAGTATTACCATCAACCAGACTCACTGCTTAAGATTTCAAGAAAGGACTTGAAGCAGTTGTGCTGGTATCATGCTGAATCCCTGAGACTAGGTGTGGAAATGAATAAAAAAACTCGTAACACAGCATCATCTCACCCTAGTCACATACACAATTCAGCCTTATTTAATTTGGTGCCTGGAGGCTTATGATCGCTATCTTTTAACAAGGTTCAGGTTTGATGTTTTCTTTCATTTAATTTCATTCCCTAAAGTAAATGAGTGGGGTAGAAATTTGTGTAAATGCCCATGTGACAATTTGTCTACCCAATCTACGCTGCATGCAATATGTTTTTGTAAATTTTATACACTGGAAAGGTCTAGATGGATCAAACCTTTTTTTTTAAAAACACGGTACTTGGAGGCAATGCCGCCCAGCTTTACTATTTTTATTGTCTTTAAATGATGTAACTTGTGTAGCTGTTATGCTGGGTTTTTTAAAAAGTATTTTAAAGAAAAGGAAAAGCTTAATCACCTGTTAAAATATATGTACTTTTTAAACTGTAATGTTACTGTAATGAACTTGTTGCTTTTATGATTTTATGTATTTTAAAATCGAATAAAGCTTTTTCAATCAATCAAGAGAAAGAGGAGTAGTAGAGACCTTATGGAGAGGAGAATGTGAAGATAAACAAGGAGAAGAAGGGAGAAGAGGTGGAGAACAAAACATAGAAGAGTGGATGGAAAAGGAATGCTAAGAGTAGTTGAGAAAAAACAGTTGAAGGAAAAGTGTACAAGATGGCTTGAAGATGAAAGATTTAAAATATGATAATAGGAATATAAGAAATTGAGGAGTGGTAAGAAGAGTAGAAATAGAGATGGAGGAAGAAGAAGAAGATATTGCAATGAAAAATAAAGAGCAAGTAGTTATGAAAAATAACAGGAGACTTTAAGCGGAGTGGGAGTAGAGGAATATAGACCAGAAGAGGGTTATGAAGAAGCGAAGAACGCAGGAAGAGGTGTAGAAAAAGATAACAACAAAAGGAGAATACGAAGGGAGGAGCACACTGTATAGGGTGATGGCATGAGTAAAAGGGGACAAAGTAAAGAAAACAAGAAGAGGTGAGAAAAGAAGAGATGGTGATAAAAGAAGAGGGTTAGAAGTAGGCAAAAGAGAAAAAAGAGACAAAGAAGTAAAAACGGTCACCGGGAGACAAAAGATAATAAGAATAGAAGCAGATGAGGGAGGAAGAGAGAATAGAAAAAGAGAAAAAAGGAATTGAGAATAGTGAAAAAAGATAGAAATGAGCAAAGACAACAACCTAAATGGAGGGAAGGCAGAGGAAAAAGAGAACAGGTGTAGGGAAGAGAATATGAACATTTTCAAAATGAAATGATGTGATAGGAAAATAGAGTGAGACGAGAATTTGAAAAGGAGAAGTATAAAAGTGAGGACAACAAGAAGTGTACAAAATAAAAAGGGATTTAAAATATGAAATGTTAAGAAGAAGAAGTGAAGAAGAAGAGAAGAGCAGAAAAAAATAGAGGAGGGTAAAAGACGGGGTTTGGAGCATGGGGACAGAAGAACAAAAGCGAAGAAATAAAAGATGACTACAGGCAGATTGAAGGAGGAAGAGTAGAAAAGTAAAGAGGAATGAGAGACTGTATGGAAAATACTTGCTGAGCAAAACAGATGTTGGCTAATTCATTAAGGCTGTGATACACGTATGTAAGGGGTTTTATCGGTTCTCTATTAAGGAGACGATTCATTAATAAAGATCTGAACCAAGGTGTGGAATTACTTTTTTATTTAAACCTTCAACAATGATTTATCTGAATAACTGTGAACAATGATATTGTGTAATGCAGATAAAAGCAAACTCTTGTATCATATTAACCTATTAACAGTTTTGAAATAATAAGTGATCTGTATGACATATTTTATTATCTAATGAGTTCCTTAGCTTCAAATCACTAACTAAGAATTTTACTAATACTGATTTTATAAAATATGAAGTGCAGCTGGGCTGCTTAAGCCCGGGTGGAGGAATATTCCCATGCTGCGGCTGTAGGGGAAAAAATATGCATTGATAATGGAAAATGGACATATATTGAAAGTAAAATTGGAATTAAAAAGCAAATGAAATTGGTACCTTTCAGAAACAGAAAACACCGAACAAAGAAGCAGTTTGATTATCCTACTATGCGCCACTGCTGCTAAGCAGCCGATTGAAGCTGGTTTTACTTTTGCTCTTCGGGCACTTGAAGTGCAGTGCTCAGCTGAAGTGTGTGACATTCTCCCGTAAACATTGCCATCTCCTCACAAACAAAGGAACACTCATCTCGGCTTTTGTGAGGCTTCTTTGACTGCAGATCATATCAATAGCAAGGACTCCCCGAATCCCACTCCCTGTCCTCGCGCATTCCTGAGAGACAGGCCGGCCGCCGAGGCTTTCAAGGGCTCCTAATGGGTTTTGGTGAGGAGGGGCCGGTGCAGACTCGACGGGGTGATGGCCGCCCTCAGACATGCCTCAGGGTCACTGCTATCAGGAAGGGCACGGGAGCTTGTCTCCAACACTTAACATGCAGTAGTGATTAGGCGGCAATTCATACTCACTTTGCAGATGGCTATCTCTCGCCCTTCCATGCTTTCACACGTGACCCCTCTATTGACAAATGACAAGGGCAACCTGCATTCTGAGCCAGAAGCTTTGAAGATCCGTCTTGAGGAATCCACTCAATAACTTAGTCATTTACGATGGAAACATCTACATGAATTCGTGTTTCATAATAGTGTCTACAGAGTTTGAAGTAGGGATGACGGACTCTATTGTTGCAAAAACGTAAACATGAAAATCTATGAATGAAGATGTTGGACGCTAAATACAAAAAATACTCATACACAGCACTAGATATACAAGTACTGCTTGGTAATATTTTATTTATTGGTTTTCAGCTGGAAATAAAACATACACAACATGCCAGCAGCAGTTTCCATTAGGTTCAGTATACACATTGCAACCCAACTGTTGATCATTATCACATTTCTGCATGAGTGCAATTCACCTCCCCTCCAGGCTGTAACATTGTGTTACATATTGCAATGATCTTCTATAGGGTTCTTCCTCAAATGTGCAATTAGGGGTCCTATAAGACTTTTGGACTTTTGGACGTGAGGACTTTGGAAGTTCTTCTGCATTGATGTCCAAGTTAGTTTTACAATAGACGATGTCCCGCAGCCATTGTTCTTGTTTGGGTACCAAGCTTTTTCCCCAATATAAGACCACCGTACGTTTGGTGGACTGTAGCGCCACTAATACAAATTATTGCACTCCTGGCTTCCGCTTTTGTACCATTCCCAGCAAGCAAACTTGTAGGGTGCAAAGCACTGCTTCCGACATCATGGACCTCAAGTCTCTTACTACATTCATCCAGAATCTCTGTACCTGCTCGCAATCCCACGCCAGATTAATACATTCTGTGCCACCCCTCCCATATCGCTTACAATTATGCTCACCCTTAAGCCCATATTTGAACAGCCTAGTAGGTGTGTAGTAAATGTGTGGCATATACTTGAAGTGACTGATACGTTGATTGCAATTCCATGTTAACAGCCCTGTTAAATTATAGCAGAATCCCCATTCCTTCAGTGTTAATTGTGGGTCTAATGTGGTGTTCCAACTTTCAAACGCTTCGTTCACGCGCTTGAATAGGTGTCTGCAGCCTTGAGCCCCAATATATAATTTATTGACCAGGTGGTTGCGTGTAGGACTAGTTAGCAGTGTTTGTAATGCACAAAGCATGGGGGGTTCATCTGGGTACGTAGGATATAGTTCCTGTATGGCTGAATGGAGACGGTAATATATAAATGTGAAGAGTGGTGTTATATTTTGAATGTAGGTTGTCTTCTAGGTTCAGGAATTTACCCGCAGGGTACATATCGCTGTTTGTGCACCGATAGCACCCGACTCCTGTGTCACCCAGATGTCCTATTGGGAGTGGTAGGGCATATAATGGGAGCTTCTTGGCTCAAGCGCCTAAGGCCTGCCAGGCAGATGTTGTGCAATCTATTGTGTATATTTTGGTGCATGGTATACCTGCACGCCTATGTGGTAAAATATTGCGGAGCAGGATGGGGTGTGTGTCGCCCTCTTCCTCTGCTAGGTGGGGTATGAATTCATGGGGGTGGTACCAGTAATGCATGAATTGCGCCTGGGTGCAGAGATAGTATAAGTGTATGTCCGGTGCACTGAATCCACCTTACTTATATGGCATTGTCATTACACTCCAACTGATGCAAGGTTGTCTTCCTCACAATGCCAACTTTACTAGGAGTGTGCGAAGTATATGGAAGAGGTAGCACTATTGATAAATTAGTGAAGAGATATAGGAATTACAGCATTATCATCATTTACATAATGACTACTCTATCAGCCAAGGAGAGTGGGTTGTATGGCATTACAACGTGGGCTTTTACCCCGCATGCCATTACAACGCGGGGATTACAACGAAAGTCGTTACAACGACTTTCGCTGGAGGGTGCTGGATAGTGGAATAGTTTAACTTTCTATTCCAACTCCAGCCCACGTTGACAGTAGGGAAGGTGTTGGATAGAAAATTAAACTATTCCCTATCCAACAGCGCCCTCCAGCGAAAGTCGTTGTAACGATTTTCGTTGTAATCCCTGCGTTGTAATGGCAGTGCGGGGTAATCCCCGCGTTGTAATGGCTGTTCACCAGGAGAGTGGCATCCTGATCCATCTCGTCACTTGATCATTGTCCTGTCATCATTTTCCTGGATCACAAGGTCTGGATTCCTATGGATTCATATCCCTAGGTATTTTATTGGTTCCGTGCTCCACTCCATGCGATATTCCAACATATGTGGTGATGTACATTGTGTCAGCGGGATCATCACCAACTTTGTTCAAATAATGCTGAGTCCCAAGTGTAGTTCAATGGAAATGTATTCCCAAAGGAGTGCAGCAAGCTGCGCTTCAGGCTCTCATACATATAGGACCATGTCATCTGCATATAGGGAGATGCTTATTGGTCTTTGTTGGAAGCACAATGCTGCTGCCACATGTCTCTGTCTGATGAAACACGCCAGCGATTCTAGAGCCAATGTGATAAATGTCTAGGCGACCAAGCACTTTCTTACCGTCTGTTGTGCGTGGGTTGATTTCACAGAGACACCATGGACCAACTTCCCAGTACCCTACCTTATAACCAGCGCATATATGAATATTCACTAAGGCTACTTAATACGATTCATGGAGGAGGGCCGGAATACTGGATGCTGGTGAAGGCTTTTTTTGTCGACCTGCGAGGCAACAAGATCCTGATTAATCAGCTATAATACTTGTTTTATACTATATCTCAGTGTGTTCTTTTAAACAGCTTTAATGACTTTCTTAACTTTTCCCTACCTGCGATCTTGAGCTGGCTAGTATTGTTGTATAGCGTTTTAGGACCCTAGTGTAATTTTCCCGATGCATGCCCTTATATAGGTATAAAATACCGTATCCTTATATAGGCATAGAAATCATAACCATATTAAGACATAGCTCAAGTAGTCCTAATACGGCTTGGCTACTTCCACCAGTTCCGAAAATCTACAACGATTTCTTGGAAAAACCCGCCTTCAGCAGTCAGGGACTTCCCCCTGCATGAATATTGTTATCCAAGAAATCATGGAGTTTTCAGAGAATTAAGTCTCTGATGACGTTCTTATGTCCAATCTTAGGTCAAACTTAGCACCTTCAAGGTATAAATATGCCCACACTTGTCCAAACAAACACACGGTGGTTTGGAGCAGTTCGACTATCTACTTGCCCAGCGCCCTGCTGCAGCAAGTGCCGAAGGAAGCCGACCCTCCAGCTGACGCACTGAGAGACGCTGTCTTTTCTCTTGTCGAGAAATTCAGCTCCGGTGTTTCTAGGCTACCCTTGCGGGTTGCTGGGAAATCAAGTCCTGAGAGAGAGATATAAGACCTCCTACATTATAAAACCAAGGTACGGAGCTGATTAGACCCTAAGAGAATTCTTGGAATAGAATCTTGGCAACTAATACTAAAACTAGGCTACACCTCACTTACTTCTTCCCTTCTACTAGACCTAGGTTAGGTACACCGGGGAAGGCATATTTTAGAAGCACCAGTTGAGTACTTTTAGTCATTATTTATCTCTGTATGTATTTTATGCATTTTAGGTATCTTATGGCTTAGAAACCATATCATGCTCTTACAGTACTATTTTATAATACTCATCGTATTATATGCTCTGTACTTTACCGCAAGTATTACAATTGCAGCAGTTCATTTCTTATACTTGAGAAAGAAGACTGTTCAATAAATACCCTTTTATTGAAAACGCCGTCTCTCTATTTCTCTGCACCTCTGGTGAAACGAAGCATGCACGATTGACTGAGTGAAATAACTATCTATTGTTTCCGCGAATCTAGAGATATATTTCTTATTCTTGGGAAACAAAGTTGTCCTGTTTTAAGCGGTTGTCAGAAACTATTCCCTTCATGTTTATTCGAGAAAGTTTCTAGTGACCTCTGAGCTAGCTGGCACACACACAATTAAGTTTAGTATATTCGGTAGAGACCTAGTTGACTTTAGTCCTACGTCTTAGCTACAGGATACACTATTCCAATGTGCAGAGCCTATTGGGAATATAGGAACTACACTATTTGGCGCCCAACATTTGGTAAGGCGATAATTTAACGCTAGATACTAGAGTAACTCAGTCGTGCTTTTCACAAGAGACCCCTTTTCCCGTAAAACACTCCAATAGACGTCTGGAGTGGGTTAAAGGATATAATATCTGCTTTAAACTGAGTAGGACGGAAAAATCCTGTGTATTAGTTTTTAGTTTGTTCAGAGTTGAAGGATACAGTGTTCCAAAATATTGTGCACCCTATCTTTGTTTCCTTGAAACTTGCTCTGCAAACTTTCGGTCAACACAATGAGTGACGAAGAGTTAGAGAGAGTTGCAGCTGCCGCTCAGGCAGTTTTGGATGACACAAGTCTCCAACAAAACGACCCGGATGCTATACTCATCCCGGCAAATATAAGGAAAACCATTACTATAAAACGTATAGAAAATGGAATATCACCAAGAGGTGGTAAAGTAATATTTGTTATAGAGGCACATGAATATCGGCAGACAGAGGTATTCTATTCATGGATTCTGTTTCTTGTAGCAAATGCAGCAACACATGAGTTCCACTACTACAAAATAGAGGAACCACCAGCGGAATACATTCCTTACGAGGATATTGAAATTCCATTAACATACCAAGAGCATCAGCTCTGGTTTAAAGGCGCCCTGGAACATCAAAATCACATTACCAGGCTCGATTCACTAGGTAGACCAGGAGCAACATGGCCGGTACTAGCCAGCTATACACCACATCCTGACATTGAAACAATGACAGGTCCTGAACTATTAGCTCAGTTAAAACAGCTGATTAAAATACACTGGCAGTTGGTTCAATATGTCATGCGAACTTTAACAGTCCAACCAGCTGTAAGAATTCCACAGCACACCTGTTAGAATTGGGGGTCCATACTTGGTAGGGCCACGCCCTCTGACCAACTAGGGACCCTCTCCTCTAGTCAAGGCAAGGTGGATGTACGGCAAAAGACAATCCCTGCTCACCCCCTTGGTAGCTTGGCAGAGCAGACAGGCTTATCTCCAGGGTAATGTGTAAAGTATTTGCGCCAACACTCACAATAATTAGAGGGAACACCACAAACTGACACCACACTGGTATAATATAAAAACCATCTTTTTATATGTTCTTAGGCAGACTTAAAACGGACATATACCAACATAAAATAGGCTTCTTGAGTCAGGAATATCCCTCTTGTATAAAGGGTTCTTCCACGGTAAAAAGAGTCTGTTGCCAAAAACTTGGGCACCTCAATTTCCCCCACGACCAGTCTTTTATGGCCAGAGGACTGCCCCTCTCTTCAGGGGGATCCGGTAGTTGGATACACAGAAGAAGGCACTGCCCCGTGACCGGCCATTCCCGGGGGCTACGGAGCTGCTGGAGTTGACAACTGTAGAGTCCTCCCCTCCGGTACCGCCCTTCACTCTGGTGCCAGTACGAGAGGGCAGGGAGGAGTTTGGCAGTTGGAGATTCCTTCGCCGGCTGACGCGGGCGAGGCACACACGCTGGGTCTCCCTATCCCCCCAGGTGGACGCGCTCGCACTCGTCCCACACTCGAGCGTTACCTGGGGGGAGGAAAGCTGCAGGCTGCTCGGCTCCCGGGTCTCGGGGGGGGGGGCGATATTCCTCCTCGCTCGCTGGGCAATCCACACTCCTTCTCCGTGTGTAGCAGGAGCCGCGCGGCTTGCCGGTGACGTGGCGGGCCGCCAGCCAATCCCTACGCGGCTTGCCGGTGACGCGGCGGGCCGCCAGCCAACCGCAGCGCGGCTCCAGGAAATCCCAGCGGTGATGTCAGAGCCCGCCGCCCAATCCCAGCGCGGCGATTTGGGCGAGCCTCCCCTCTTCTTCGCGGCTCCCGGTGCCTCGCAGATCTCGATGGTGGGGGCACCGGGGGAAGCCGGATTTTCTCGGGTAGAGTCAGGGGCCCACGGCGCTCCTATTTAATGGCAGGAGGGCGGCCTCCGAAACTTTGGCGATGCTTTCTGAAGTTTGGCTTGGGGAGAGAGGATACGAGCCCACGAGCTCCCGCAGCACCCTCTCTCTCGGCAAATGCAGGTCACCAACACAGCATTCCCCCCACACAACCAGGAGGGGGGAAAAGGCGATAACCACGGCAGAATTTCTTTGTCCCTGGATTCTGGGGCCAGGAGGCTAGCTCTTCTTCTAGCCCTTGGAGAGTTCTTCTCAGCAGGAGGGGACCAAGCACACAGCACAGTCCCAACGGTCCCTCTCAGGCAGGACAAGACAAGACAGCAGGTCAGCTTCCAGACACACAGCAATGGCAGCACTCTTCCTGGGGTCTTCCTACGGTGTCCCCTTCAGCAGGGATTCTCCTCCTCAGTCAGAAGTAGTCTGATTCTAATCTACACGGCTCTTTCCTTTATACAGAAAATAGTCTTTGATGCCTTTGAGGTTTGGTGATTTAAGCACGGATTGCCCTTGTCCAGACTCTGGCGGCAGGAGTCTCTCGGTCCTGGGGAATCTTCCTCTTTGAAGAAGGGAGGCAGGGACATCCGTCATCCAGCAGACAGGGGAGCCGGAATCGTAAAGGCAGGGCACATCCCAGCACCACTCCTCCCCCTAACCTTCAGGGGCAGCCAGCTATCACCCCACTGCTGGAGCTTTCCCAGACCCTGTCACACTCCCTCTAACTCGAACACCCAGGCAGGCCCACAGACAGACTGGACAAGAAATCAGCCACTTGCTAAAAGTGCTATTTTCAGACACAACATTTAAAAACCACCCATGCTAACAGATGTATTATGGATTTCTGAATGCAGAGAAACCAGGTTTGTATTTTCTATCTTGTTCCTGGGGGAAGATAGGCAGGCACCCATGGGCCCCCACACCCCCTCATTCTGTCCTATGGCCAAGGTAGCCTTGCTACAGTGAAAAACGAATTTGGCAGTAATCCACTACTGCAGCATGTCCCTTACATCTGTACAGGCCCTACTAGGAGCACTGGCCCTTTGGCACTGATCAGCAGTGGCAAAGTGCCCAAAGCATCTAAACCAGCAAAACGTAATCCAGCATAGAGTCAAAAACATAGGGGGTAGAGATTAAAAAGTATGGGGAAACCACGCCAAGGATGCCAGGTCTAACAACACCCCTCACCAGGGGAATACAAACAAAATTACACCACAGACAATACAGTCAGTCAATGGTAAATTGCCTGCAAAACAAGAACAAATTCCGTTCTGGTTAGCACAAAAAATTACTCAATTAGAGGCAGTATTCCCTGATAGAACACCTCATGAGAAACACAGGATTCTGACAATCTGTTTACCAATGGGGATTGCACCACACGTAGAGGACTGCGACACTTGGGGTACAGTCTTTGCTTCAATCTACACCATAACACATGGTGTCCCGTCTATGGCGGTAATACCAGACGTTCTAAGACAAATTCAAAATGAATACGGTCCAGAACTGACCTTAAATCTGGGTATGAAATTACTGAAGGATTTCAAACAGGTCTCGGCTATACTATTTGCCAACATAAAAGGTGAAGCAGCATCAGTGGCGATCCGCCAAAAACTAAAAGAAACAGATATTACTGAGCAACCATTTGAGGTTGCCAGAATTATTGAAAAATCCTATGAAGAACTAGGTAGAGATAGTTTGGGTGGGAAACCATTAAAACCCCAACTAACTGAAAATCCTGAAAAAGTTTTTATCAAAAACACTCTCACTACTCCTAAGAAGAAGTGAGAAAACACTAAACAGACGCTTCCTAGAGAGAAGTGTTCACAATCCAGAGGAAGGTCTCCTCAACAGGAGCCCTCTGAAAAAAGATATAACCTTAGAAATAGGGATCATTTGAGAAAACCTAATAGATATCGAGATAATGATACACGTTCCTCTCGTACCTTTCAGACTTCCACGCAGAAATCCGAAAGAAGAGGACGTTCAGAACAAAAAGAAGAACGGGTGAAGTCCAAAGACATACAGCACATTCCAAAAACATAAGAAAAGCCAATTTCAAAAAAAGAAGGTAGCAAGTCTAAAGATCAGACATGCCGAGGATCTTGAGGACACAACTCAAGAACGGGGAGTGGGCCCAAACAATGCTAGACAGCGCAGAAGAGGTAACCATAGCTCGCAAGATCCTGAAGGATCATCTGGAGACAGTGGACTTGAATGAAAGCAGCCAAGTTGAAACTGCAGATACCAGGGTTAGTGTACCCCATAAGTTATATGAAGTAACACTCCGGATGGAGGGGGACAAAGCAAGAAAAATCAGAGCACTCTTTTGGGAGAAGCTCTCTAAGGGTTATGACATCCTAATAGCTGAACAAGACTGGCCACCTGAATTTGTCAGGGAGTGCCCACATGGCAAAGAGATAATTATGCCAGCCTTCTCTAATCACATTCCAATTCATTAAAAAAACAGATATGTCAGGAAATGGGTAGTAGCCCAGACTCCAGCATTATATAAAAATCATGTAGGATGGGATGAGGATTCTCCTCACCACAAAATCCAGTTAAAAAATCAACCTACTGCACAAAGGCAGTGTCCAGTTAAGCAAGAAGCTAAAAAACTGGTCAGGGAGATTTTAAATCAACTTGAATACCAAGGGGTAATTGAAACATGCACCTCATCAATGAATAATCCTTTGTTTCCTGTCTCCAAACCAGACAATTCATATCGTATAGTTTTGGATTACAGACATCTAAACTCTTGTTGCAAAACTTTTGAAGTACAAAATGCACATAGTGCAGCACTGATGAATAACATTGTGCGCAAAAAATATAAAACTACATTAGATATCTCAAATGATTTCTTTTAACAAAACATAGCACCTGAAAGCAGGTATTTGACCGCTTTCTCCATAATGGGGGCACAGCGACAATTTTGCAGTCTCCCCCAAGGATTCAAGAATAGTCCAGGGTTATTTTCAGCCAGAGTTACGGAGTTACTACAAATGTACGATGATGAGGCATTATCCTATGTCAATGACATCTATCTTACAGACGATGATTTGAACGTGCACTTGAAAAGAGTGAACACCATAATACTTTTTTTTTTTTTTTTGTAAGACCTTTATTTTGATAAAAGGAGGGTTACACAGCTTGTGTGCCTACAACCTGATTCAAAACAGGCCGGCAGCGCTATCAATGAGTATCATATCCAAGCAGCAACATCCTATCAGAGGGGATCCTAGGTAACACAGCATGTCGCCTACAACCCATCAGGGCCGGCCGCTTGGTGGTACATCATAAGCTGGTAGGGAGTTCGGTATCTGCTATTTCATTAATATAGAGAGAGTAAACAGTGAACCTGTGAGGTCTAATTTTACGGTAAATCTTAAACCTTGAAGAACAAATTAGGGATCAGAGTAGACTTCCCAACCTCCAGTAGTCCCACCATACGCAGTATGTGGTAAAGAGGACCAGTCAGCGCAGAGTGCCCATGTGCTGCATTCCTTGCATGTATTCAATATAATGTAGGTGTGTGCCCACTGTCGCTGGATGAAGATATGAAGATGATGGAGGGGGAAGAGTCGAGTGTGGTCTGCGATCTGGCCTGTGAAAATGGCCAATGTGAAGTGTCACATATCAGCCAACTGGCTAGTGGGTAGTGGTTGACGAGCGGGGGGGGGTGATATAAAGGAATCGGCAGATCTCGCCGATTAGGGTCAGTGCTGGTGTAACAGAGTGTAGCTATGCTGTGTTGTGTAAGGCAGTCATGCCAAGGATCAACTGCCGGTGCAAGAGTGCAGCTAATGCGCTGGGTGTTGAAGAGAGGGAATGAGTGCTCGGAGATGGGGGTAGGGCGAGCAGTGGTTCACGACCCGGTGTCAGGTATTTCTTGTGGTGCGGCAGCAGCCGTTACGTGGTCAGGTAACGCGCGCGGGGTCGAGTCTGGATCATCTATGGACTGGTGTCTGAGTAAGTATGCAGCGAACGGACCCCAAAGATCTTTAGGACGCGACTTGTGTGGTAAAAGATCTGCATAATTATGTAATTGGTCCTGCCAGGTGGACATAGAAGTTAACCAAGCCTTAAACTTGGGAGCGCGACCCCGACCCCATCTACAGGCAACTTGTCGTTTCGCTAAGAGGAACCCCAATGCAAACAATTTCCGATTGTTCTTGAGCCCGGGGGGGGAGAGTCCCAGCAAGGCAATTCTCGGACAGGGTGAGATTGCAATCTCCATTATGTCCGACATGGCTTCAAACACCTCCACCCAGTAGGAAGCGACTGAAAAGCAAGTCCACGCTAGATGCATGAAGTGGGCACCTGGGCGGTTGCAGCGGAGGCACCGATCATTATCACGTAAGCCAAAACGGTGTAGTTTGGCAGGAGTGTGGTAAAGGCGATGCAGAAATTTAAAATGCAGTAGTCTGAGGCGGGCATTACCTGTCACTGAGTTAGTATGGGAGCAGCTCAATTCCCACTGGTCATCAGTGAGTGGGGCATCCAGGTCCCCATCCCAGTCTGAGCGCGCTCGAAGGGCAGGAGGTGTTGTGGCAGAGTATGCATACTTATATAGCATGGAGACGACATGTTTCGGGGCTGTAGCCTGGAGTAGTGCATGTAAAGGCGCCATGATTTCCGGCTCGTTCGGGAAGTCGGGAGTGACTGCCTTAACGCTGTGCCGCAATCGTGTGTAGAGAAATGTGTCCATGGTCGAGGGAACTTGATCTCCAAAGAATTGGGCAGATGAGCGAAATTTCCCCTGCACGTACAGGTCCCCCCACGTATGAAGTGCCAATCTAGTAAGCATTTTGCGGCCTAGTTGCTCGCAGGAGACACTCAGTCTAGGGTCGTGTGCGAGGGTCATAAGTGGGGAGTAGAGAAGGGCAACGTCCACCCGATTCGCGATCCTGCGCCAGGCTTGCACCGTACAGTCAACGGTGGAGGGATCTCGATCAGTCACTCGGGATTCCGAGTAAAGATATCCCGATGGCCTAGCAGGCCTCATATAACCATCCTCCACGGCAAGGTGTGCCATGAAGGGCGGAGGTTGGAGCCAGTAAGCCGCGAAGTGGGCCTGTGCACAGTCGAAGTAGAGGCGGAAGTTAGGGACATCGAACCCGCCTTGGTGGTAGGTAGCATTAGCGTCGTTAGCCCTAATCTGGCCTGTTTGCCTCCCCAAATCAACCTGGACAGCTGGGATCCAGGGAGCGGAAAAAATGTGACCCAGGGCTGTAAGGGATGTTCGTGAACAGATACAATAGTTTAGGGAGTACGACCATTTTGATCAGGGAGATACGCCCCGCCATGGAGAGTGGGAGATGAATCCACTTAGTGACAGTGTCCGTTAGTTTGTCCAGGACAGTGCCATAATTCGCCCTGATAAGGGTCTCACGGTTTCTGGTGATGGTAATGCCCAGGTATTTAACCTCGTCCCCCTCCCATACCAGTGGGTAATCGAGAGGGAACTGCTTAGTTTTATCCGTAAGGGGAAATAAGGCTGACTTTGACCAGTTGATTTGCACCCCAGCAATGGCTCCGAATTTAGTGACCTCTCGCAGCAGAGGGTTCAGATTTTCCTTCGGCTTCTGGACATATAAGGTCATGTCGTCCGCATATAGCGAGACGAGTATTTGCCTTTCAGGGTAATTCAAAGAGCGCTGGTTGTGGTGTTGTCGGAGTTTGGCGGCGAGGGGTTCGATAGCAATTGCAAAGAGGACCGGGGATAAAGGGCAGCCTTGCCGGGTACCCCTCTGTATCTCAAAGTTGTCGGACCTAGACCCATTCAGTAGGACCGCCGCCTGTGGCTTATTATAAAGAAGTTTAATCCAGTCTATAAAACTGTAGGGTGTTCCCATGCGTTCCAGCAATGAAAACAGATAATCCCATTCCAGGGAGTCAAAAGCTTTGGTAGCATCAAGGAAAACTACCGCGGCTTCGCACCTGGGAGTGATGTCCTGCAAGATTGCCTGCAGAGTGCGTAAATTATGAGAGGTAGCCCGATTCGGGACAAAGCCTGCCTGGTCCGGGAGGACCAATCGTTCCATAAGGAGGTTGAGGCGAGAAGCCAAAACCTTAGCTAATATTTTAACATCCGTATTTAGCAGGGAGAGGGGTCTATACGAATCGCAACGCTCAGGGGGTTTGCCTGGTTTCAGTAGGGATGTGATGAGGGCCTCTCTCATGCTAAACGGCAACGTGCCCTTCTCGAAGGCGGTGTAGTAGACTCGTTTCAGAATGGGAGCTAAAACGTGGATGTAAGTCTTATAAAAATCTATAGGTAGGCCGTCCGAGCCAGGGGCTTTGCCCGATTTCATACCCATAATGGCGTCCTTAATTTCATCCAGTTCTAGCTCATGATGGAGAAATTTTTGTTGGGTCGGGCCCAACCAGGCTATGGCTGTGTCCGCGAGGTAGGAACCCAGATCAAGTTCCTCTCGTCAGTGGGAGGAGTACAGTGTTTTGTAGTGGTTGGTGAGGACACCGAGTTGGCTGGGGAGATCTCTATGCGGAACGTCATCATCGTCCATCAAGGTGGTAATGTAGTTGTGGTGCCTAAGTGGCCGCACAGCCGAAGCGAGCGCTCTGCCCGGCCTGTCACCTTCACCGTATATGCGCGCAGTGTATGGTTTCCCCAGAAATTTGCATTCCCTCTCCGCTTCGACGGTGTATTCATCAATTTTGTCTCTAAGTCTCGCCCTAGCTGCATGACCCTGTCTGCCTTGAGCCACCTCCCGTTCCAATGTCCTGATCTCAGTTTCAAGCTGTCGTAATGAGCCTCTAAGGGCTTTGAGGACACCACCACCCTTTGATATGCACCACCCCCGGACTGTGACTTTAAATGCCTCCCAGACCGTGGCCATGCTAGAGACGGAGTTAATATTGCGATCAAAGAAGTCTGTAATGTCCTGCTCCAATTCCGCCTTGAAAGCAGTGTCAGTGAGGTGTGCAGGGTTCAATCGCCAGGATAAGTATGGGGAGGTGTCAAGGGGGATGCGCAGCGAAAGGAGGACCGGAGAATGGTCAGATAGAGTGCGCGCTAGGTGTAGGGATTTAACAATCCAGGGAGCCATGCCAGTAGTCAGGAAAATGTAGTCCAACCTGGCCCACGTGGAGTGTACTGCTGAGAAGTGTGTGCCATGTTTCATGGAGGGGTTCAGGTGCCGCCAAGCATCTAATAGCTGATGGTCGTCCACTATGCCCTGTAGGGTGCGCTGGGTATGGGTGTAATGCAATGGTTGTGGGTGCGACCTATCCAACCCCGGTTGTAGAGCAGTGTTAAAGTCTCCCCCCAACACTACGTGAGTGATGTCTAGCGCTTGGATCCTACCCCACATAGTGAGAAGTGTCTCTGGGTCGTCAACGTTGGGGCCATAGTAACAGGCGAAGAGTATGCGATGAGTATACAGTGTACCCCAGACCATGCAGTACCTCCCGCCAGAGTAAATCCCAATCCTTTCTTCACAAGTATAGATACGCCTCTGGAATAGTTGGAATAGGACGCAAACACCCTGCAGGAAGCCCATCTCGAAGCGAAGAGGGGGAGCCCACCAGGAAGGAGGTGTGTTTCTTGTAACATGGCAACGGAGATTCCGTGTCTGTCTAGGTAGCCTAGTATCTGCCTTTTCTTTCTCGGATCGTTCAACCCTCTAACATTCCACGATACCAGCTGAAAGTTAAGTGCAGGGAGTCTAGCATTCACGTCTTCCATCTAACCCACAATAAGAGAACATGGCAGGTATATGCAATAAACAAGATCAAACATTCAGAATTACGATCCCAGACCAGAGCGGTTCGTAAACTCGTCCTATCTACCCTTCCCAACCTATGGGACAGTGCAACATCTATAGCATCAGTGCATGGGTAAGTCATAACCAATCCCAAACAAAAAAAAACCCTTACGCCGAGAGTCAGTGCGACCTGTCATGTACGAAAGTTCAGATACAATGCAGGTGACAGGATCTTCAGATATCCCGCGTGACGCCCCCATCCTCCCCCACCCACTACGGCATCCCCAACCAGCCGAGAAAGAGCACCTCACCCCCCCCCAACATCCCAAGAAAATCACAACGAAGAACAGAAACATACCACCTCCCACCCTCAGAAGGGGAGAGGCTCGCAGGGGATCACCCATTGGGGGTTCAAACTAGGGGCACCAGACCTGCTTCCCACCTCCCTACTTTCACCCGCCCAAAGGTGCGGGACGGAGGTGGGTGATCGAGCACATATGTATATATCAGACCAACATGTAGAAGCCATAGAGCTGGTACCTCACCGGAGAAAGTATCAGTTGGGTCCCCTACAGCAAACCCCTGGCTGCAAAAGGGGTATGGTAGTCCAAGATGCAATGTAGGAAGTAGTTCAGGAGCCCGGAGGCAACAGACGACCCAATGTGACCTCCGGCTAAGAAAGTCAAGAAGCAAGCGAATGCAGTAACTGTGAATCACACACCCGTGGATCGAGTTAGTCTTGTTGGGACAATGGAGATTGCGATCTGGAGCGTCGTCTTTCCGCCTCTTCCCAGGATTGTTCCTTCCTCTGCTGCTTCAGAAAGTCCTCCACTTGCTGAGGGTTTTAAAAGAGGTGTTGTTTACCGTGAAGAGACACTTTTAGTTTGGCGGGGTAAAGCATGGCGTAAGGGATCTCCAGAGTTTGAAGTTTCTTTTTGACTCCAGCAAATTTACGTCTGGCGTCTTGGACTGACGGGGTAAAGTCGGGGAAGAAGGACAGGGTAGTATTGCCATATTTTACTGGGCCCTGTTCTCTGGCACATCGCAGCACAGCGTCACGGTCTCTGTAATTGAGGAAACGTGCTATAATCGGTCTCGGTTGGGCTCCCGGGGGAGGCCGCGCGGCGAGAGACCTGTGCGCGCGCTCGACGATGAGATGTGGGGAGAAGGCCTCCTTACCAAAAAGTTCGACAACCAGGTTTTCCATGAAGACCTCCATCTTCCCCGTGTTTGTGGATTCTGCAAGGCCCACGACGCGGACGTTGTTGCGGCGGGACCTCGCCTCCAAATCCTCATTTTTATCGGCGATTATTTTGAGGAGTCTATCCATCTGGGTTGCCTGTCTGGAGCTGGTGGTGGCCCCGTCTTCCAATGAAGAGATTCTGTCCTCAGCCTCCTGGATACGCGTGTCGTGGCGCTCTAGCTTGGCGACTACGCTGTCAATGCGAGAGTTAATTGCGTCCATTTTGGAGTCGATGGACGTGAGGCTTTGCTTCATGCCTAATAGGAGGGTTTTCCAGTCCTCCTCCTGAGGTTCCGGTGATGGGGGACTCCTCTCCGCACCAGCCGTAGATTTGGGCGTTTTCTTGGCCTCGAAGGGGATCTTTGACTGCCTGGCGTCGGTGCGGCCCATGACTCCCTTCGGCGGCAGCGGCGCTAGAGGGAATGTGGTAGCCAGAGCGTGGGGCAGCACTGGCCCGAGGCCAGAGAGTCTTGGGAGGTTGTCCGGCTCCAAAACCAAAGGGCGCAGTAGCGTCGGAGATATCCGCGCCCGGCAGCGTCAGCACCCGGTCACCACCTGTACCGGCACCGCCAGGCCCGGGGTCCCTCCTCCGCGGTCTGGATCCAGGCCCCACGGCCACGTGGGCTGGGGGGGGAAGAGTCAAGGCAGGTGGGTAGGTAGTCCGCTCCGCAATGAGTCCGTGCAACCAGGGGGACGGAACAGTATAAAAGTAAATGATCCGAAGGAGGGGAGTTGGCAGACCAAGCCTCAGCAGACAAAATGGCGATTTGGTGCCAAGTAGTAATGGGATACTGTGGGTCCCAGCGTCTCAGAGTGGGGGGACAGGCATTACCAGCAGGCGGAGGGGTGTTTTCCAACTTAGCACGGGCTGATGGTCGATCCTCGAGCCCCCCCACCAGCAGAGTTGAGAATAGGCAAGAGGCCGTCCCAATCAGGCAGTATGGGGACAGCGTCTATCATGGCCTGATTAACGGCCATTCAGCCCGCCCAGCAAGTCGTTGTCTCTGTGCGTGTCTTCTTTTTTTTTTGTTTCCCCCCCCCACCTCGAAGCCTACCTCTGCCAGGCTACGGGGGGTAACTTGCAGCGAGGTCGGAGTTGCTGGTGATTGCGGGCCCTCGGCTCTCCACTCCCGTGGCGGGAGGAGCAGCGCCGCGCAGGCCTCCAAGCAGCGGCCTTTCCTGGTGGGCTGTCCCGGCAGACTCCGAACCAGCACGGCAGTTCGAGGGGTCGTGGATGCACGTAGTGCGTCGCTGGGCAGATCAGAGCAGAGGCCGTGGAGCCGCGGGATACAGTGGGTCCCAAAGTTTCAGAGCGGGGGGACAGGCATCAACAGCAGGCCGAGGGGTGTTTCCCGACCAACTGCCGAGCCCACCCACCCGCGGAGTTGCAGCAGGGAGCGGGCGAGAATAGGCAAGTCAATATTCCCAATCCGGCAGCATGGAGGACAGCCAAGTCCTGATTAACGGCTATTCTGCTCGTCTAGCAAGTTGTGTTCTCTGTGCGTGTCTTTCCCCCCTCCCTCGAAGCTCACCGTACCGGGCCGCGGGGGTTGCTTGCAGCAAGGTTGAAGATGCTGGCGACTGCGGACCCTCAGCTCTCCACTCCTGTGGCGGGAGGAGCCGCTCCGCATAGGCCTCAAGGCAGCGGTCTTTCCTGGTAGGTTGACCCGACCGGGCAGCAGACAACGAGCCAGCACGGCAGTCCGCCCTCAGGTTTGCCGGCAGATATCTCGGCTGTAGGCTGGGCTAGCGCGACAATCCTGGTACCGCTGTGTGCGGGGGAATATCACGGACACTATGGTGCACCTTCCGGGCAGTTTTCACCGGTCAGGATGGTCTTAAGGATGAGTAGGGTGCTCAATCAGGCGAGAGCCTCACGACAGTGCGGCCATCTTGGTTTGGCGCCACCTAGCGCCCCTAACACCATAATACTTGGGTTTGCTTCTGAAGGGTATAAATTCAATTTCAAGAAATCACGAATTGCCCACCTCAACGTCCTATTCTTAGGCTATGAGTTATCAAGTGAAGGCAAAAGCCTGGCAGCTGAGTTTCTAGAGAAATGTGCGCTGCTCCAACCTCAAAAACGTTGAAAACCTTACAGTCAATTCTAGGTTTCCTGAATTTCGGAAGAACTTATGTTCTAAATTACGCAGAAAGGGTTAAACCTCTCTATGAACTAATCAACCCTGATTTCAAACCTACTAATTGGACACAAAAACACACAGAAATTTTGCGTTCAGTGCAAACAGACATGTTAGCAAAAACACAGTTACAAACACTCGAAAACGTGCGTAACTAAGTGATCCGAATCATCCCACAGAGATGCGAATTCAAATACCTAACCTTTAATGAAGGTGAGACGGTACCAATAGCATACAAGTCACACTTGTACAAACAAGCTGAAATGAAATTCACTTCAACAGAAAAGATACTGACAGCGGTTCAGGCTGCTGTAGCAAAAGAAAGAGCCCTCGCGCTGGGTAAACGCATAAAAATCGTTTCACCTGTACCTGCCTTAGAGGCAGTGACAAAGGCAAGCATTCCAAATGCTAAAGCTTTACATCCGAGATGGATACAATGGGTTAATTCTCTTGCTGCAACAGATGTTGAATACGTATTTGACCCGTATTTAAAAATACAAGAATTCCTACAATACGAATTAGAATGCCCTCTACCGACTGAAATTCTGCCACTCGAACATTATGGCTGTATAATATATACAGATGGCTCAGCACAACCCGCAATTGGGGGTAAACAAGCTTACAGTGCTGCGTGCGCGATTGTTAAAGGTCGCTGGCGCGAAGGTAAATTCAGACCTATGGTCACTAAATCTCAATCATTCGGAGACTGTACAGCTCAGTGAGCTGAACTACATGCATTCAAAATGGCGCTTGAAAATACCGATCGCGAATTTCCCACACTCATAGAATGCGATTCGTATTACTGCGTCCAATCTTACAATGAATACTTGCAGAACTGGGTTCAGAACGGCTTCAAAGACGCTAAAGGTGGCATAATTAAGCATAAACTACTATGGGAACAAGTAGTTCTTTTGCAAAGAGAACTACAAAAGACTCACATGATTCATACACTGAGTCATCAGTGTGATGGCGTTCACGTTGAAGGGAATTCATTGGCTGACGAAGCCGCAAAGGCAGCTGTACAAACGGCTTCCGTAGCTGCAATCACTCGTTCAAAAACTAAAATAGACAGCTAAATAATGCAAGCTGTCACTGCTTCAGTGAAAGACAGTGGTAAAACACTCCCGAAAGGCTTTCCAGTGAAGTACTCATATATAACTGATGCAAACAATGTTCCTTTTGCTCAAATCCCTGGAGTGGGGGATAGGGCAATCCCAAACATGGAACATAGGTTAGGACTAATCTTAGCAGCACATGAAGGGCTCGCCTCTGCACACGCAGGAGTTTTCGCCACAGTATCATTGTTAAAACAAAGATACTGGTGGCCACGCATGAGGAAACAAATTAGAAACTATGTTCTAGAATGTGAAATCTGCCAAAAAATTAACGTTTCTACAGTGAAACGACCTGCGCAGACGCCCCTTCTAATTTCAGATAAACCATTAGCTTGTGTTTACCTGGACCACTGTGGTCCCTTACAGACGGATGGTAACTATAAATATATCATGATCGCAGTGGACTCCTGCACAAGATTCACTTGGATGTGGCCCCAGCGCTCGACTGACGCCAGAACTGTTATAAAAGATTTGCGAGTCTTTATCGGCACATACGCAATCGGCATGCTACATTCTGACCAGGGATCTGCGTTTAGCTCTCGAGCTTACAAGGAGGCCATGGCCAGCTTGGGCGTTGCATTGCGGTTTTCGAGTCCCTTCCATCCTGAGGGAAATGTGGTAGTGGAAAGAAAAAAAGTGACATAAAGCAATCTATAACAGCTAGGGTATTAGGTTCGGGTGACGGGTGGGTCAAACATCTAAATAGTGTCCAAAGAAGTCTTAATAATCTGCCAAGAAATTCTCTGGGGGGAATCGCTCCATATGAATTATTATTTGGTACTAGAATGCTTATCCAGGACCTTGATTGTCGCACTTCAGTGGTGGAACAGAAACCCTTTGATATCAAAGACCGTTTGGCTGTTTTACAGGACTTAAATGAAACAAGAAGAAGTCTGAGTAACACAACACAAAAGCTGACGACCACTGAAGAAAAACCACCTGTCCCAGCAAGACCTGTCTGGATTCCAAAGATTGGGGATCTAGTTAGTCAGGGAAAAGATCGTGGTGAAGAAGGAATTTGGGCCTTCTTATAGAAAAGCAGTACCTGGCTTAGCAATTCTTGGAACAAGATCAGTGTTACTACCGCCGCTTGATGGTAAAAGGGAGAACAGAACAGTATCAATTGACCTGGTAAAACCACATCATGTGGCCAATAATAAGTAGTAGGCCCAGTGGACTCCCAAGATGACCAAATCTGGCTACTATTCAAGAGGTTCAAACTGAAAGACTTATCATCTTTGATAAACCTACAGCGAGAAATGAAGGACTAAGCAACAAAGCTATGGAACTCGTCCCTCTTGATTCCCAAATATCAGTTTGTCAAGAAACTCCTGTGTACAATGATGTAGCATCTGACTATACAAACATGTCAAAGGAGGAAGCAACTCCAGTGATTTCAAAGAATCCGGATACAATACCAACTATTGACAGAACTGCCTCTGGCAGTTTTATCAACTTTGATAACTTTTCTGAGAATCCCAGTGAACCTGAAATAATACCAGTTAATAAAACTTTAAAAAAACAAAATGACAGAACTCTTTCATCAACTTGAGAAAACATATCTGGTTTCACCATGGGTTGAATGTTGGATAGGATTGGGTGTACTTTTTTTACTACTATGGCTCATTCTGGTTTTAAGTTTGGGACGAATGATAGATGGAAAATATAGTACAATGGACACAGCAAGTAAGAACATCAACTTACTCCTGCAACCTTACAAATCATCTCATCATGAGCAAAGAGACCTGTCATCAGTAAACATCACAGCCGTTCCTATACCTGGGGGTATTGCATGGGACACAACTGATTATGACATTTTGGACCCGGTAGAACTGTTGAAAATTCTACACCAGTTCGAGGTTTCTTTAAGTGATTTTGTTTCATCAAGCACCTTTTCAGATGATTAGGACTTTGAAACTGTTAATAATATGATGCCAGACTTAGAAATGTCAGCAACATTTCAAAAACATGAACACTTAGAAGGTTCAACAAGTTATGAAGAACTGTATTGTTATACTCATTTTGGTTACCATTATTTGCACAAATCTGTAAATCCTAGAAATGTTTTTCTTTATAATCAATGGGAACATTGTCCAACACCACCAAAAGGGAGCTCTAAAACATTTTATGGGAAATTTCCATACTTAACAGGTTTTAATGTCACAAACCCAGAAACGTTTTATTTAAAAAAAAATGCGAATAAGACAGGGAGGAAAACCATGTTGACCAATACTAAACAAATTCATTCTGCAAACTTTAATGCTCAGCTGTCTACCTTAGGTTTTAACTTTTGGAAAGACAACATTGAGACAAAAACTGTCTGGGGCACAAAAGAATGGCAGGTGCAGGGTTTAGAAGCCTTGTTCAGAGCCTGCATTATACCAGAACAAATTATATTTTTGAATGACATCGTTCAACAAACATCATGTCTTGGCTTAGTTAAGATAAAAGATTTAAACAAACCGTCCATACCTAAGGCCACATCTGACAGTAATGGCACTGCAGATGAGGAGGTAGACGTAAAACAGATTTTAAAACACAACAGAACCAATCCTGATTGGAAACAATGGTTAATCTGGCCCATAGACACGAATAACTGTCAAGATAGATTCATGAACAAAAGAGAAGGGTTCAAAATGAATAGGCCAGATCCAAGGTACTCCCAGAGACAACATCCAGGGATAGTCACCACATACAGTGTAGGAAAACTATGCCTTGATTGGCTACAGACATGCACACTCCCAGAATTAAACAACACTTGACTTTACTTAAAGAAGATGTTGACTTGCGAGACTTCTTACTCGGGCCTCGCAAACGACAAAAATGTTTCATACATGCCGGTATATACGCTGCGTACAACAAAGCTTGGAAAATAACGCAAATGGACACTGCAGAAAAAATACGAGAAATTGATCGTATTCATTTAGAGAAAGCACTCTCTGTAGTGGACAATGGGTTAGTGACTCTGTCCTCCAGAATATATTCTTTGGACAGCATTGTATCATCTGCCATTAACATAATAGAACAGGATTTGCTAATGTTACAACATGGCCAATCTCAATTGCGTTCTATAATGCTACTAGGCTGGACGTTGCAAAATCTCCATTCAGGCTATGTGCCATGGCGTCTAATCAATACTACGTCATTGTTTACTGTCCTTAACCTTACAGATAAACAAATCTCTTTGGCACGAAGAGGAGCAGATTATACGGTGCTGAGAATTGAAAAACTGGAAAGATTACCATTGACAATTTCTGAGAAACCTGTCATTGAATGAATAATACATGGCACCCAGTGATAGAAGTGGGCGGGGACGGAAGGGCACGGCGTGCCCCTACTTCTAAAAAATTGTTCAGTCCGTTCCCCTACTTCTTGCTTTCAAAAAAGCGTCCCGGGACGGCAAGAATAGTCCAACTTTAAAATGATAACTTTTTTCTTTCCGCTTCCAGGGGCTGCTCGCACTTCTCTGTTGAACTCAGGAGGCTGCAGCAGCCCCTCCCTGAGCTCGCACAGACCGAGGGCAGGCCATTGTCATTCCGATTGAGGCAGATTAGCCCCTTTAGAATGACAATGCGCCCGCCGTCTGCCTTTAACATATCAAGTGCCCCTGAGATCTGAGTTGGTGATTAGAGAGGAGCTTTCCCCAAGCAGAGTACTGTGGGGAACTTGACACCTTTGTCAATGTTGTACACGGAGTGAAGTGAACTGGGCAGGAGCAGTGACCACAGTGACCGGACTGAAGAGGCGACAGGAGAGGAGAGGTACTAGGGCAGGAGAGGTGTCGGGGCAGGAGAAGTGACAGGGCAGGAGAGGTGACGGGGCAGGAGAGGTGACGGGGCAGGAGAGGTGACGGGGCAGGGGAGGTGACGGGGCAGGGGAGGTGATGGGCAGGAGAGGTGACGGGGCAGGGGAGGTGACGAGGCAGGAGAGGTGACGGGGCAGGGGAGGTAACGGGCACGAGAGGTGATGGGGCAGGAGAGGTGACGGGGCAGGAGAGGTGACGGGGCAGGGGAGGTGACGGGGCAGGATAGGTGACGGGGCAGGGGAGGTGACGTCACGAGAGGTGACGGGGCAGGGGCGGTGATGGGGCAGGGGAGGTGACGGGCAGGAGAGGTGACGGGCAGGGGAGGTGACGGGGCAGGAGAGGTGACGGGGCAGGGGAGGTGACAGGCACGAGAGGTGACGGGGCAGGAGAGGTGACGGGGCAGGAGAGGTGACGGGGCTGGAGAGGTGACGGGGCAGGGGAGGTGACGGGGCATGAGCTAGAGCAGTAACCGGGCGTGAGCGGTGAAAGGACAGGAGCGGTGAAAGGACCAGGAGCGGTGAAAGGACCAGGAGCGGTGAAAGGACCAGGAGCGGTGAAAGGACCAGGAGCGGTGAACAGGACAGAAGCGGTGAACGGGGCAGGAGCAGTGAACAGGACAGGAGCAGAGAACAGGACTGGAGCAGGGAACAGGACAGGAGCAGGGAACAGGACAGGAGCAGGGAATGGGACAGGAGCAGGGAGCGGGGCAGGAGCAGGGAACGGGGCAGGAGCAGGGAACGGGGTAGGAGCAGTGAACGGGGCAGGAGCAGTGAACGGGGCAGGAGCAGTGAACGGGGCAGGAGCAGTGAACGGGGCAGGAGCAGTGAACGGGGCAGGAGCAGTGAACGGGGCAGGAGCAGTGACTGGGCAGGAGCAGTGACTGGGCAGGAGAAGCGATGGGGCAGGAGAGGAGACGGGGCAGGAGAGGAGACGTGATAGGAGAGGCGACGGGGCAGGAGAGGCGACAGGGCAGGAGAGGGGACGGCTCAGGAGAGGTGACGGCGCAGGAGAGGTGACGGGGCATGGGAGGTGACGGGGCAGGGAAGGTGACGGGGCAGGGAAGGTGACAGGGCAGGGGAGGTGACGGGGCAGGAGAAGTGATGGGGCATGAGCTAGAGCAGTAACAGGGCGTGAGCGGTGAAAGGACAGGAGTGGTGAAAGGACAGAAGCGGTGAAAGGACAGAAGCGGTGAACGGGGCAGAAGCAGTGAACGGGGCAGGAGCAGTGAACGGGGCAGGAGCAGTGAACGGGGCAGGAGCGGTGAACAGGGCAGGAGCGGTGAACAGGGCAGAAGAAGGGAACAGGGCAGGAGAAGGGAACAGGCCAGGAGAAGTGACGGGCCAGGAGAAGTGACGGGCCAGGAGAAGGGAGGGGCCAGGAGAAGGGAGGGGGCAGGGGAATTGACAAAGCAGGAGTGTTGATCGAGCATGAGCAGGAGCACTGACTGGACTGGAGCAGTGAAAGGGCAGGAGCAGGAGTTTCCCAGGGTGACTGGAAGGGTAGGGGGCCAGTTTAGTTTGGGGGGACCGGTTTTGTACAAGTGCAGGAGTTTTAAAAACACTGCAAAGTTCTTTGTATATTCAGCAGGTTTCGGTCAACAATACAAGTGCCAAGATAACTTTGGTGATCAATGTACCTGCTGGAGAGAGATGGGAGCATGTTTTGTCTAGTGGCTGTTTTACTCATCTAAGGTAGTGCAGAGTGGTAATATGCCTGCTGCAAAGAACATGTACCATGCATATCAAAGAGCAATATGTTATGTGCATAGTTCAGTGGGTACTGCTTTGTGTTCACTTCCCGAATGAAAGGACACTTGAATACATATGGCCTGGCAGTTCGGGCTGGACTGTTCACATTGGGCGCATGATCAAGACTGATTTGCATATGGCTCGGTCCAAACTGGAATGGCATGGTGAGCAAAAAACGATGGATTTAAGCCCAGATCGCTGAACTGGGGTGAATGTATGACATTGTTCTGCCTTCTGTCCATCAATTGTTCTTTTTGCATTTGTCACCCCGAGTGGGACAGGTATGCTCAGACAATAGTCCCGTGCTCTTCATGCCACTGGAATCAAGCTATCCTGGTTGATGAGGGCTGAAAGCCCGAAACCGGTCCTAGGATGCTTGATTCCGGTCCAGGGAGGACCTGGCCTGGCAGTTCGGGCTGGACTGTTCTCATTGGGTGCAGTATCAAGACTGATTTGCATATGGCTGGGTCCAAACTGGAATGGCATGGTGAGCAAAGAAACAATGGATTTAGGCCCAGATCTCTGTACTGGGGTGAATGTATGATATTGTTCTGGATTCTGTCCACCAGTTGTTCTTTTTGCTATATTATGATTGATCAGCTAGCTGGCTGACATGAATATGAAGGAGCCTTTGTGGGTTTCCTTGAGTCTAGATTCTCCTGAAGAGTCCCTTTCTCTTCTGAGCCTTGCTTAACACATGTGTACATAAGGAGCCCTGTATTCATGACCTCAATGTTTGAGACAAAAAATAATCATGGATTTCTGAACAATGAGAATAAAAGCTTTAAGATAACATGTTGTTCCTGCTTATATTTCACATGCTTTACATAAACCTGTATTCCCTATGCGTGTTTGCTTTTTCCTGAATTAAACCTCAAATAAACATATCCATTCTTTTAATTAAATAATGTTATAAGCTGTAACTGGTCAGTGAAATGCTAAACGTACTAAAAATTGGTATGTTTTGCTATTTCTAGCCACACCCCTGACTCCGCCCACTGATTCAATCTTCGGTTATTCCCGCCCCCTGATTCTCCACCCACAGTTCCCCTACTTTTGTTTTCCCACTTCGACCACTGATGGCACCATCTCAATACCAGTGATGATTTTCCAATTTCAGTATTGTCTACAGCACATACCAGCAGGCCTGTATAAAAGGTTGGGTAAAGGATACATTAAGTCAACCTGGAATTTACCACATACACACAAATGTTGGAGTGGGGGAAAGGAGGTATTTCTTAGTACAAAAAATTGTAAAAACTCACTAAGCGGTACACTTTTATGTAAAGGTATTAATTTACATGGAGCCTGCAAAGGTTCTTTAAATAACCTTTCTTGCCACATGCACGGTACTCCAGCGGCCGTGATAGAACCAATTTTTAGGCAGCTTTCCAACGGAGCTACGTTATGCTCAATGATCACAGCTGTTGTGGCATGTTGCCAGGAAGAGCCTATCTGGTTAGTGTGTCAGCCAGGGTCAATTGTTGTATGCAAGTATTGTATCCAAAGACTACTATAGACAGGGAGACGGTGTTATGGCCTTCACTGAATATCTCTTCTATACGAATTGATACTTTAAGCAGAATGAAAGTCATTCTTTTACAAAAAACTGTGCCACTGACCTCGTCTAGAGAAACGTATGATCTGCAAGTTGCAAGGACTTCTGCAGAGATACATGCCTTATTATCAACAAACTGCCCAGTACATTTCGAAGAAATGTTAGGTCAAATCTTAAACATGTCTGATACCAGTGGCATCGCACATGTATTTAAGACAATCTTTTTTGGGACTGTTAACACCATTTGAAGCAGTCCTCTGCATTTTTCCAAATTTCGTGCACTCTGTGTTCGGCGGTCTGCCTCTCATTTTGGGACTCGCAGCAGGAATTCTATTTTTATTTCTCCTGCTCTGTTATGGCAAGTCCAGTCACCAACGATACCCAGACTACCATGGAACAAGCACTCCTAGCCATATGGTATCGTGAAAGGATCACACAGATTCTTGGCTTGGCTCGTTTAAGAGATCTGAATATCACTTGGTTCCTTTCATTCAAACCAATCTGGCAAGATTGCATCTTACCTGTTCTATGATGCCTGCTTTTGTGGAGAAGAATGCATGTTAAACATCTGTCTTACACTTCCATCAGCACTGCCAACGGATGTTGACGCCTTGCTAGGTCCGGTAACAACTCATGCATTGTGTTGCCCCCAACGGCTGCCAATCCTGATGACGGCATTCATTGAGATCTCACCAGCAAATCTAGCTTTTGGTGAGGTACGTGGAACAACAGGCACACAGGTACCATCTACATCGAACATTGCTAATGCGACTAACGCTGACGGCGATGCTTCACATCTTTGCACATTTGATCTATTTGATGAAGTAGTTCCACTTTCACCAACTATGGTAGACAGTTTTTTGCCAGCTTAGATGATTTGATGTTTTCTCCCGAAACCGAGAATAACTTTTGAAAGTGCACACAGCGTTCCATGAACTCTGAAATTCGGCCTTCGGCTTTTCAAAACAAACCCTCAAACTTGGGAACTCTATGTTTCTACAATCTACATTTGAAAACTTTTCTCTTAATCCCAGAATAGACTTTTTTTTCCCTCACTTGGCGCAAAGTAATCTGCTTAAAGTAGAACTATTCTTAGAGAACAAGAGATTCATTTGTAACTTCCTATAGACAAATATTTGGCATTATCTTATAAAAATGATAACAGTTTATATATTATGCTATGGAATGGTCTCGACTTTTTTCTTCTGTAAATTAAGAGCCATTCTCATAACTGTCATTTTATGTTTCATTTAGATAACATCTTTTAATGATAGCTATTGCTTGTAAAATGCATACAAGACAAATGCTCATGTATGTGTATAAACCATGTTTAATGCATTTCATGTATTTTGGGTGGGATTATGAACACATGCTTTAGTTATGTTTCTTATGCTTATAGATTTAGTAATATTAGACATAATGCGTGGAGTGGATGTTGTATAGCGTTTTAGGACCCTAGTGTAGTTCTCCCGATTCACGCTCTTATAAAGGTATAAAATACTGTATCCTTATATAGGCATAGAAATCATAACCATATTAAGACATAGCTCAAGTAGTCCTAATACGGCTTGGCTACTTCCACCAGTTTGAAAATCTACAACGATTTCTTGGAAAATCCCACCTTCAGCAGTCAGGGACTTCCCCCTGCATGAATATTAAGTTATCCAAGAAATCAAGGAGTTTTCAGAGAATTAAGTCTCTGATGACGTTCTTATATCTTACGTAAAAATCTGCACCTTCAAGGTATAAATATCCCCACACTTGTCCAAACAAACACCCTGTGGTTTGGAGCAGTTCGACTATCTAGTTGCCCGACGCGCCCTGCTGCATCAAGTGCCGAAGGAAGCCAACCATCCAGCTGATGCACTGAGAGACGCTGTCTTTTCTCTTCTCGAGAAATCCAGCTCCGGTGTTTCCAGGCTACCCTTGCGGGTTGCTGGGAAATCGAGTCCTGAGAGAGAGATACAAGACCTCCTATATTCTAAAACCAAGGTACGGAGCTGATTAGACCCTAAGAGAATTCTTGGAATAGATTCTTGGCAACTAATACTAAAACTAGGCTACACCTCACTTACTTCTTCCCTTGTACTAGACATATGTTAGGTACACCGGGGTAGGCGTATTTTAGAAGCACCAGTTGAGTACTTTTAGTCATTATTTATCACTGTATGTATTTTATGCATTTTAGGTATCTTATATCTTAGAAACCATATCATGCTTTTACAGTACTATTTTATAATACGTATCGTATTATATGCTCTGTACTTTACCTCAAGTATTACAATTGCAGCAGTTCATTTCTTATGCTTGAGAAAGAAGACTGTTCAATAAATACCCTTTTATTGAAAACGCCCGTCTCTCTATTTCTCTGCACCTCTGGTGAAACGAAGCATGCATGATTGACTGTGTGAAATAACTATCGATTGTTTCCGCGACTCTAGAGATATATTTCTTATTCTTGGGAAACAAAGTTGTCATGTTTTAAGCAGTTGTCAGAAACTAATCCCTTCATGTTTATTCGAGAAAGTTTCTAGTGACCTCTTAGCTAGCTGGCACACACACAATTAAGTTCAGTATATTCAGTAGAGACTTAGTTGACTTCAGTACTACGTCTAAACTACAGTATACACTATTCCAATGCGCAGAGCCTATTGGGAATTTAGGAACTACACTACAGTATTGCGTCCTAGTAGACTTGTGATGTTCCTGTTGTGGAGAATCTTGTATTGAGAGAAAGGGCGTGTAGCTGAAGAATATTGCTTCTACAAGTGTCGTTTTTTTGTCTCTTTTAGGTTCCCCTCAAAGTACTCATCACTGGAAGAAAAAATAATTCATAAAACAAGACTACCAAACATTCACCAAAATTGTACAACAGAATACTCTGTTAAGGCAAGTGTTCTTTTCCTATATATAAAGTTGAATGTTCAAAACGTCTCTGAGTTTTCTTCTTTAGATTCTTGTCATTTCTTTGCCGTAGAAAAAACATTCCAAAAATTGAACTTAATTAAGCAAATATTCCTAAAACAATTGTCTTGCGATAGGCGCCTTAATTAAAGATTTTACTTAGCTTTCTCATGTTCTTTCTTTTCTTTAAGGACCCTCTAGACTGTGGAGCACTCTGGAGTCGCTCCAATCCGGAAGAAGAAACAGGATCCAGTTTTCGATAGGTGTCCTTGGAAGCAGGTACTTCCAGAGGAACTGGCAGAAGGCAAAGTGCTTTCCAGAAGTTGGGTGTGGCTTTAACAGCAAAGGCACACCCAAGATGGCCGTCACTCTACACGCATTTGATGTAGCGCATCACGTCATTGTGTAGGGCTCGTTAGGGCTCGTTGCTTCCATTCCAATTGCCACGGAGTAGGTAAGCTGAGCAGGTCTCCTCTTTAAACACTGCCAATCCTTTCTCAGTGGTCACAGCGCACAAATAGCATGAATGATAGACCAACCAGGTCCGAGTGCTAGTTCCCTCAACACCGCCCAGATGACAAAATCTAATCATAACTATGCACGGATGTCAAAGTCTAATCATAACATAAAAATATTACTGTACCTAAAACAACATTATAACACATAGGGTGAAACACTTTTGATATATAGCACCCATGACATTGCATGTTACGGTAGCGCATGGAAGCATGGAACAGGGGTGGGTTTTTTAATACTGAACTCTGTGCATTTTAGCAGAGGAATTATGACAGTACCCCCCTCAAGATCCTCCCTAACACCAGATTTAGGTTTATCTGAATATCATGAATGAAAAGCTTTTGCTACCTTTGGGGCGTTCTTTAAATGAGTAAGAGGCTCCCAAGATCCCTCTGCCGGACCATAACCTTTGCACTCCACTAAAAAATACAACTTTCCTTGCACTCTTTTTGAATCAAGCACTGTTTTTACTTCGAACTCGGGAACTCCTTCTATTTCAATGGAAGGAGGAAGTTTGTTTATGCGAGTCTTGGGATGGAAAGGTTTTAACAGAGAGACATGAAAAACAGGATGAAATTGATATTTTGTTGGTAGGGTCAATTTCAAACTTACTGGTTCAATAATTTTTTCTATGGGAAATGGTCCGATAAACCGAGGACCACATTTTTTTTACCTTTTAATCAAAGATGTTTCGTAGATAACCATACCTTGTCTCCTAAAACATATGTGGGCTGTAAAGAGAGATGAACGTTTGCTGAGTTATTTTGGCTTTCTATAGCTTTAGCTAAATGAAACTGGGCTTGTTAAACAGTTATCAAATTAAAGACATAATCACATATTGATGGGTTCATCAAGTGAGAAAAGACCTTTCCTGGAACACTTTTTGGATGATGACCATAAGCACAAAAGAATGGTGACATGTTGTTATCAGCAAATTCTAAAGACCACAAAATGGCTGAACACTCTTGATCACTATCTACTAACATACAGCGTAGATACTGTTCAATGGTTTAGTTTGTGCGCTCGGTTAAACCATCCGTTTGAGGATGATAGCTGAAGGAGGTTCTCACTTCCATGTTTAATGCTTTACGTAGATTATTCCAACAATGGGAAATTCATTGAGGGCCTATCTCTGAAATGATAGCGGATGGAATTCCATGTAGGCAAATAATTTCTTTTGCAAATATTTGAGCTGTCTCCACCGCTGAAAGGAGTTTCCTTAAAGGTATAAAATGGCCCATACGTGTGAACTGGTCAACTATACTTAAAATGGTTATATAATCAGTCTTGGTTGCAGGCAATTCAATGATGAAGTCTAAGGAGACTGTGTGCCAAGGTTGTGGAGGAATGGGTAAGGGCTGCAACAAACTACTAGGGGCTTGATATTTTACCTTATTTTGAAGATATATGACACAAGTGTTTAAATAAACCAGTATGTCATTAAACATTGAAGGCCACCAGAATTTTCTTTTCATTGATTGGTAAGTTGTTGTAGTTCCAGGATGAGCGTACAGAAGAATATCATGATGCAATTGTATAACTTGGGTCTGTAATGCTTTTGATGGCACAAATAATTGTTCATTCATGAATAAGACATCATCCTTCCATTGTAATTAAGGGTATAATTTCTGCCACTCCACCGAAGGTTGGTTTTTAAATTCTTTTTGAATTTTTAGTATTACATCAGAATAAACAATGCATGGCTAGAAAGCACCTTGTAGGCTAAATCTTTTGTGGTTCTTCAGGTTGAATACTAGAGTAATCACTAATGGCAATACGTGATAAAGCATCAGCTTTATTTTTTTCTTTCCCCGGACGATATGTGATTACAAAATTATAATCGTTAAACAACATTGTCCAACGCAGTTGGCGAGCTGAAAGACTTTAACCGAATGTAAGGTTTGTAGATTTCGATGTTCTGTATAACTTGTGATTGCATGTCTTGCCCCTAATAAGTAGTGACGCCATTCCTCAAAAACGGCTTTAATGGCCAATAGTTCTCTGTCAGCTATGGCATAATTTTGTTCAGCAGGAGATAATTTTCTAGAATAATAGGCTATCGGGTGCATTTGTCCTGTGTCGTTATGTCTTTGAGACAAAATACCTCCTAAAACAAATTGTGAAGCAACAGCTTCAACTATGAACGGGTGTGAAGGGTCTGGATACATTAGTATTGGTGCGGAAGTAAACTATTTCTTTAAGTCTTGAAAGGTTTTTTCAGCTAAATCGTTCCTCTCAAACTTAGCTCCTTCATGAAGAAGCTTAGTTATTGGGGTTATTGTTTGGGAAAAATTACGAATGAAACGTCTGTAAAAATTGGTGAATCCAAGAAAACTTTGGACTTGTTTCACAGATGAGTGACAAACCAGGTAAGTACTGATTCAATTTTTTAGGATCTATTTCGATCCCTGCAGGGGAGATGGTGTAGCCCAAAAAATCTACTTTTGAGGTGTGGAACATGCTTTTTTACAACTTTACATATAAAGAATTTTGTAACAATTGTTGAAGAACGGTTCGCACATGTTCTTGTTCTGATTTTGAATAAATGAGTATGTCATCAATATAAACTATACAACAGATGTCTACGAAATCTCTAAGAACCTCATTTATAAAAAATTGAAAAGCTGCTGGAGCGTTGCAGAGTCCTAAGGGCATGACTTGATATTCGAAAAGGCCAAATTTAGTGCAAAACACAGTTATCCATTCATCGCCCTCTCGGACTCGCACAAGATGGTAAGCTCAGCACAAATCAAGTTTCATATAAATGGTAGCATCTTTTATCTGATCTAGTAAGGTTGGGCTCATTGGAAGGGGATAACGATTATTTACAGTTACATTATTAAAGGCGCTGTAGTCGATACACAGGTGCAGTTCACCCTCCTTTTTTGGTATAAAAATAGAGGGGAGGAAACAGATGATTTTGAATGTCTGATAGCCAGGTATTCATGTAGGTAAGTTCTTAAATACTCATTTTCTTTTTCAGTGAGGGCATAAATACGGCTACAAGGTAAAGTTGCACCGGGTACTAGGTCAATACGGCAATCGTTAATCTCTATGGGGAGGTGAGGTATTTGCTTGTTGTTTATCGAAAACATCCATGAGATCCGAATATTCTTTTGGAATGCCGTTGAGAAGTAAAATACTTTTATATTCTTTGGGAATATCATAACCTTGTATGATATGTTCCATTGTGCTATGTTAAAAACAGACCTTTTGACAATGTTCAGAATTAAACAAGATGGTTTTCTTCAACAAATCAATTTTAGGGTTATGATGAACCAACCATGGAATGCCTAGTATCAACCGGAACTGTGGTGCATCTATTACGTCAAAAGTGATATGTTCGCAATGAGTGGCGGAAAACATCATTAGTAAACCTTCTGAATGATGTTGTATTAATCCAGAAGTTAATTCTTTTCCATCAACTGTTCTTACTACTGCTGGTCTGGATATAGACAATGTTTTTATCCCTAGTTCCAATGAAAATTGTGTGTCAATGAAATTACCTGTGGCACCTGAATCAATTAAGGCATCTACTGACCATTAATGTGTTTCGGAACTTGTTGGTTGTATAGTGACTTTAACAAAAAGGTGACCAAAGGAGGCATAAGGAGTGGTTGTGGCCAAACTAGAAAGAGTACTCGACAAATTGACCTCGTCTTTCGTCAAGCTAATTAGTTTTCCGAGTGTTGGACTGCTACTACATCTGACATCTTAGTCTTGGGTTTAGTTGGACGAGTAAGGCATTCTGTTACAAAATGTCCAGTCTTTCCACAATAAAGATATTGGTTTAACTTATGACATCTTTCTTTCTCTTCCTTTGAGAGGGGTCCTCTAATAGTACCGATTTGCATGGGTTCACCCATATCAATTTTACCAGTGGGTTGGATTTTAGTATTAGCTTTGTCCTTGAATATCAGTACTTTATGATCAGTTCTTCCTCGTTCGCCTTTGCGTTCCGATGGATGATGGTTTAATTTGACTACGAGATCGATACCCTTGCTGCAATTCTCTGGTGGACCAAAGATTTGAGTCATCATATCTTTAAGCTCGTCCCTCAAACCTCTATAAAAGAGGGATACTCTTTTTTTCTTCTGGCCATTCAGATTCAATTACTAATCTATTGAACACTGAAATATGATGGAGTAAATCTGAAGACCCTTGTTTAAGATTAAGTAACTCATTGTCCGCTGATTGTACAAACACATGTTTGGCAAACAGTTTTTTAATAGAATTTTTAAACCGTCTAAGATCATAGAGCAAGGGGTCATCTCGCTTGACTAAAGGGACTAACTATAATGCTGCGTCTCCACCTAAATAGGACAAAATAAAAGCTATCTTGGAGGAAACATCTGGAAAAGCTGTGGGTTTAGCTATAAAATGTAAATGACATTGATTTAAAAAGATGGTGAAGTTATTACTGTCCCCATGAAACATTTCTGGAGGTGCTAAGGGAACTGAAACTGGGGTGATTACCTGAATTTATGTAGGTGTGGTAACAGTGGAACTATGCACTGTTTGATTGGGTGGTTGAAACTTGATGGTTTAAGGAGAGGTTTTTGCGTAGATGGGAAACTCCAAACGGATCGTTCTTGCATATTGCTTTGCAAAGCAGAAATATCTCTACGTAAGGCTGCATTTTCAGATTTGATATCTGTGAGGATTGCGGCTATATCTTGCAAAGATATTTGTTGAGTTTGGTCCTTTGCATTTAGGTGTAAAGTTACACATGGGCATTGCCTTCTGTCAAACCGCCCATGCACTTTCTTACCTTCTCTTGTGCATGGGTTGATTTCACAGAAACGCCATGGACCAATTTCCCAGTACCGTACCTTACAACCAGTGCATATATAAATATTCACTAATGCTATTTAATATGATTCAAGGAGGAGGGCCGGATTACTGGATGCTGGTGAAGGCTCTTGTTGTCGACCTGCGAGGCAACAAGATCTTGATTAATCAGCTATACTACTTGTTTTGTACTATATCTCAGTGTGTTCTTTTAAACAGCTTTAATGACTTTCTTAACTTTTCCCTACCTGCGATCTTGAGCTGGCAAAGAATTGCGACCTAGTAGACTTGTGATGTTCCTGTTGTGAAGAACCTTCTATTGAGAGCGAGGACGTATAGTTGAAGAATATTGCTTCTTTAAGTGTCGTTTTTTTGTCTCTTTTAGGTTCCCGTCGAAGTACTCATCACTGGAAGAAAAAAGAATTCATAAAACAAAACTCCCAAACTTTCACCAAAATTGTACAACAGAATACTCTGTTAAGGTAAGTGTTCTTTTCCTGTATATAAAGTTGAATGTTCAAAACGTCTCTGAGTTTTCTTCTTTAGATTCTCGTCATTTCTTTGCCGTAGAAAAAACGTTCCAAAAATTTAACTTAATTAAGCAAATATTCTTAAAACAACCGTCTTGCGATGGGCGCCTTAATTAAAGATTTTACTTACCTTTCTCATGTTCTTTCTTTTCTTTAAGGATCCTCTAGACTGCGGAGCACTCTGGAGTCGCGCCGATCGGGAAGAAAAAACAGGATCCAGTTTTCGGTAAGTGTCCTTGGAAACAGGTCCTTCGAGAGGGACTGGCGGAAGGCAAAGCGCTTTCCTGAAGTTGGATGTGGCTTTAGTAGCAAAGACACACCCAGATGGCCATCATGCTGCTCACGTTTGACGTAGCGTGTTGCGTCATTGTCTAGGGCTCGTTGCTTCCATTCGAATTGCCACGGAGTCGGTAAGCTGAGCAGGTCTCCTCTTTAAACACTGCCAATCCTTTCTCAGTGGTCACAGCGCACAAATGGCATAAATGAACGACCAACCAGGTCGGAGTGCTAGATCCCTCAACAACGCCCAGATGACAAAGTCTAATCATAAATAAGCACGGATGTCAAAGTCTAATCATAACATATAAATATTACTGAACCTAAAACACCATTATAACACAAAAAAGTGAAACACTTTTGACATATAACACCCATGACATTGCATGTTACGGTAGCGCATGGAAGCACGGAACAGGTGTGGGTTTTTTAATACTGAACTCTGTGCATTTTAGCAGAGGAATTATGACAGTACCCCCTCAAGATCCTCCCTAACACCAGAGTAATTGATTTAGGTTTATCTGGATATCATGAATGAAAAGCTTTTACTACCTTTGAAAAGGCGTTCGATAGGGTTTCTATGGAGGGTTCTTCAATGGAAAGGTTTTTGCCCAAGCTTCATTCATGCTATGCAGTCATTGTATATCTCTCCCCGTGCAATGCTATCTATATCAGGGTGTTTCTCAAGTACTTTTGGTATTGGCAGGGGCACTAGACAGGAGTGCCCTTGTTCACCCCTACTTTTTGCTTTATACATCGATCTGTTTATCAATAAAATAGAGTCTTCTCTAGGCATGGGCGGATTTTGCGGATCCACGATCCGCGGATTTGCGGATCGCGGATCCGCAAAATCGGCGGATTTTGCGGATTTGCAAAACTATTTTAGGATGGCGCCGGCAGCTTGCCGGCGCCATCGTAAAATAGTTACAACAGGCCAGGCTTCAACTTTTGCCCCTCGGAGGGTGGAAAAGTGAACGCATCTACCATTGAATGGGGGGGTCAGTCCCCGATCTGTTTCTGTATAATGTGTCAGCCCTATTGCAACACTTGGCGGTTCCTTTGTTTGGGGCAAGAGCCCCAACTTTACCAGCCTGCTCCCTTTCTATTTTTGAGATAGGGTTGGGTGATGACGCCAAAGGGATTCTCCTTTCGGTGCTGGAACCCAGCTACTACAAGAAAACCAAGTTCAAGGTAATTCAAACAATGTTCTCAGTTTGGAGAAAAGTACGACAAAAATGGGCAATTTTAATCATAATTTCTATACACCTTTGGCTGCTGCTAGGTTATTACCCTCCATCTTTCAAGATTTTGTCACTATTAGGTGAAGGGCACATGGTATTTGTACTTTGGGTGATTTAGCGGAGGATGGTAATATGGCCTCTTTTTCTTTTTTAAAAGAAAAATACGGAATAGGCACATATGAATTTTTTTAATATCATCAGTTACGCAGCTATATTGACAAACTCCTGTTGAGCATCCCCACTCTGTTAAAAATTCACTTATGGAACTTATTTTGAGAAAAGTGCGTATTGGGGTCCTGTATTAGAACTTACTAATGGGTTTACCAGATGATCTCTCTTCTCAAAACAGGATCTTAAGTTTGGCAAGAGCGGTATTGATATTCCATCGGTACTGGACTTGGCGAACTCAGTACTAATCTCTGGGAGCCTACGTTCTCAAAGTTATATGGCCCTCTTTGATCTCTATTTTACTCCGGCTAAGATATCAAAATGGGGGGGTTCCAGGGGACATGGATGCCCTAGATGTAGTCAATTAGCTGCTAATGACGTTCATATGTTTTTTTTACTTGCCCTAAATTGGGTTTGTTTTTTCATAATATTCAATCTTTTATCATTAGTGCTCTTAAGATTCCTGTGCTCATTTCAGCTGAGTTAGTTATAACAGGGTGCGAATATGATTGTCCACTTACTAGATCAGCTCATGAAAATGCCTTTCTTTATATTGCTATGTCTGTAATTCGTCTAACTATAACTACTGAATGGATTAATCCTGTTCCCCCAACGTTTATCAACTGGAGAGCAAGGATTCTTTCTCTCCATAATTTGGAATCAGCAGTCTTTCACAGAGGGGGGAAGAGGAGGCGAGAGAGGGGGGTGAAAATATGGGCTCCCTTTACATACTGGCTGCATAATTGAAAGCCGCGACATTGTTGCTTTTTTCTTTTGCTTCCTTTTATATGTGTATATTCTTTATTGTAAATAACTGTATTCTTTGCCTCGGTTGAGGCTTGCCATAATATACTATCTACTGTATGTTATGTTAACAAATTTCGTTGTCAAGCTGAACAATAAAAAAAATAAAAAAATAAAAATGGAAGCACGGATCAGGGGTGGGTTTTTTAATACTGAACTCTCTGCATTTTAGCAGAGGAATTATGACAATTAGTATAGGTAAAAGGGGGCAACCGTGTCTAGTGCCTCAATATGTAGACAGCGGTGCCAGTGTGTGCTCATTTCTGCGCAGGCATGCTTTTGGAGCTGGGTACAAAAGATCTATCCAGCTCAGTACAGACTCAGGTATCCCCATTTGTTTCAGCATTGTGAACAAGTAGTTCCATTATACAGAGTGAAATCCTTTGGCGGAATCTAATAATACCACCACAGCTCTCTGGTACGGGTTTAATTACAAAGGGTTAATTGCAAAGATTTTGTGCACGTTATGAATGGAGCAAGCCGGTAGAAATCCTGACTGGTCTGGCAGGACGATATTAGTCAGTAGGGGTTGCAGACTAGTGGCAAAGATTTTCATCAGAATCTTTGGATCTATATTAGTGAGGGACAAGGGGCAGTATGACTCACACCAGTTTGGCTGTTTGTCAGGTTTTAATAGGGTGATAATAAGAACCTACCGGAGTGTGTGGGGTGGTTTACCTAGTGTATGCCTCTGCATACATGCCTGCGTACAGGTTTGCGATTTCCTCGTAAAACTCTCTAGTTAGCCCATCCTGTCCTGGTGCTTTTCCATTCGGCAAAGAGCTAAAAGCTTCTCTCACCTCCTCCTCCTCTATCGATTGCATTAGATGTTCCCTCTGTTTCCCAGACAACCACAGTAATGCTGCATCGGACAGATAGGCATCTGTCTATGCTCCTGTGGATGTACCATGGGAGGCATTAATTTCTCATAAAATTGTGAGAATGTCGACAAAATCCCATAGCGGTCATAGTGATCTGATCCGCTGTTATCTGTAGTCATTATCATGGGCGTTTGCCCTCTAGCAGGTGTCAATGTAGTTGCCAGTGTGTGGCCCAGTTGCCCTCCCTCTACCATATGTTCTCGTAACATAGTGGCGAGAGATGTAACGCAGTTCTCTCATTGCCATGTCGTTGTTTTCCGTGACATGTTCTGTTATGTTAGCCAAGATGGCGCCATATGGTCTGTGCTCATAATAACTTCTAACTGTTGTATGGTGCTTTTGAAGCTTGTTAGCTGTATACATATATCCTTAAGTATGCCCACACTTGTGAGGCTAGAAACCACATGGTATCTAGAACAAGGTGTGCACTACAATAGAGTGATATGCATCCGTTCTTACATATTAAACACAATATTTTTCGCTTGTAGTCCATGTTTTATTTCAATTTCACATAAACATAAGCAGTTAAGCTTCTCAAAAGGTTTTTGGGGTATACAACAAATATATATTCCAACAATATTCAATGATATTGTCTTAAAAACAGAATTGATAATTTAAATGCTTCATAGCATGAAATGTTGTAAACATAAGCCCAATGCATTTCGGGACCTTGGTCCCTTCATCAGGGGCATCACTGTAAAAAAATACACAACAAGAAAAATGGTTATCAGTGCAACAGCAGTTGATTAATAAACAACAGTTGTATACTAGATTCCTCAGTAACCCAATTAGATTGGTGGTAATAGTAATTGTTAATTGCCCACACTTGTGCTAATATGTGTGTGAGGCTAGAAACCACATGGTATCTAGAACATGGTGTGCACTACAATAGAAGGATATACATCCGTTCTTACATATTAAACACAATATTTTTAGCTTGTAGTCTATGTTTTATTTCAATTTCACATAAACATAAGCAGTTAAGCTTCTCAAAAAGTTTTTGGGTTATACAACAAATATATATATTCCAACAATATTCAATGATATTGTCTTAAAAACAAAATTGATCATTTAAATGCTTCCTAGCATGAGCCCAATGCATTTCGGGACCTTGGTCCTTCATCAGGGGCATCAGTGTAAAACAATACACATCAAGAAAAATGGTTATCAGTGCAACAGCAGTTGATTAATAAACAACAGTTGTATACTAGATTTCTCAGTAACCCAATTAGATTGGTGGTAATAGTAATTGTTAATTGATAGAGTGGGTTGTCTAAATCACCCTGTGCGACATGCTTTAGTCATAGTCAAACGACTAAAAAGATGTGTCATCACCAGAGTCAGTGCAAACTTTATCTAATGCATCCCCACCATTTCTTAATGACCCTATTTACACACAAAGAAGACATGAAGATCTAGGAGCACGGATGCCTTGATTGCCACAAAATAGTCGTAAAATGCTGAACAGAATAATAATCTTAGACACCAGATATGGGAAAACCACCAGATCAAGAGTCCAACAAGGGAAGTGCTTTAGAAAAAAAGACCAGGAGAAGAAAAAGAAAAATTTAGGAAAGGACTGAGGAGTCACAGCAAGATTTAGTGATAAACATTTCATCATTAACATTAACATTAACATTACCAGCAATCCAGAAAAAAGTTCTCAACAAAGGTACTTAATTTTTGCCCACTTATATAGGTTCACCTCCTGAAAATAAATAGCCTTTTTAAGATTTTTGAGGGTGCTTAGATTAAAGAATTTCTTTGAGAATGTGATGACCCCGCCAGAACCAAAAGAAGTGATCATCCCTCTATTCAAACCAAAAAGCACGTTTGAGGCACCTATATCCGATAAAACGCTGGACATATTTGAATCCCTTGAGACAAAAAGATTTTGGTAAATTGGAACAAACACAAAGAAAAAATTCAAAACAAAATTTCAGTCGGGCTGACAAGAGAATTCGTTTGGAATTGGCAAGAAACCCACAGATCAAATTCCAGAAAGCTGATAGGGGTGGAGGTTTAGTCCTGATGGATACAACATTTTATGAGTACAAAGTCTCAGAACATATACAGGATACCTCTACATATATGCCACTTGACACATACCCCACCTTGTAGTTCATCAATCTTTTGCAGAATATCTTGGAAAAATCTTTAAATATGGAATGGATAGATGAATACACCAAACAATGTTTGACTACTCAACATCCAAGGAGACCAAAGCTATACATGCTTCCCAAAATCCACAAGAGAAAACACAATCCCCTGTTTCGACCAATAGTGTCTGGGTGTGGGTCATTATTTGAGCCAATTGGGAGGGTTCCTGCAACCTTTTGTACAATCTTGGCAGACTTACATCAAAGATACTACTGATTTGTTGAAAAAACTAGAAATGATTCCATGACAAGAGACCAACAATTGGCTACTCTGCACGATTGATATAGTCTCATTATATACATCCATTGCCCATTCGAAAGGGTTGGAAGCTATTGAATGGCTTTGTTGAAACAGGAATCAATTAGAACTAACAAAATTCTTCTATTGGAGTTACTCAATTTTTGTCTCCACCACAGTTATTTTGAATGGAAAATTTAATTCTACTTACAACTAAGAGGGACTTCAATAGGGTTTGTGGGGGCACCCACTTACACTAACACCTTTATGGCAAGATTTGAGGATGAGCTCATAGTGAACCAATCACAATGGACTGACAACTTTTAGTTGTTCTGTCGTTACATAGACAATATTGTTTTGGTTTGGACCAACTCTGAGACAACACTATTGGACAACATCAATCAGCTCAACACTAAGAATCCCAGAATCCAGTTCACTCATTACATTACCATAACAGCGATATCGTTTTTGGATGTATGGATCACAGTGCATGAGGATGGTCTTACAACTAGCATGTATAAAAAATCTACAGACAAGAAAAATTTGTTGTTGTTTCAAAGCTTTCATTCTCCAACTCTGATTAGAAACTTACCATATTCAAAGTGTTTGAGGGTAAGAAGGATTTCATCTCATATATCTGAATGCAGAATAACATTGACAGATCTCAAGGAAAACTATAAACACAGAGGCTATCCAAATGATTTACTGACTCACAAGGAACAAAAAGCATTGTCGGTAGAATGCAAGGATTTACTCCAGAGTAAACCAAAGGACTTCACCAACAGAATGGTGTTCACCTCAAAATTTCTATCAACTCTCAAAAAATCAAGAAGATCATTTTACACTGGTGAGAACTTCCACAACAGGAAGCCGACTTCAGAAACTGATTCATGCAGAAACCATTGTTTGCATACACCAGAGCAAATAATATAAAAGAATTACTCTCCAAACGGCCGAAAGACCGAGACACAACACTCAGAGGGATTCACAAATATATAAATTGCATTCATTGTAATAACGTTATGGTAGGAAACACACTTAACCATCCACGTTCAGGGAAAAAAAATTCCATTATATCACAATTCAGACTGCAACTCGAGCAACGTCGTGTATGTTATCAAATGTCCATGTGGGATGCTTTATATAGGCAAAACTGAAGAAAAGTCAAGGTAAGACTGACCGAACATAAGAGCAGAATCCCCATTAATATTGCAACGTCAAGCCTTGCACTTTATTGAACAGAGTACAGACATACCATTGCCCAGATAAAATTGCAGGTAGTGGAGGTGATAAAAACGTTATTGGACTCAACAATAAACGTTTACTACAAAGAGAAACATACTAGATAAAGCGACTCCTGCACACAGAACATTTCCGCAGCAGCTCTGAACAATTGTTCTGTGATGTGGTCTTTGCTGTCCTGGTCGGAACACAGCACTGCTGTGTCCTACTCAGGCTGCGCCTCTAAAGTCTGTTGTTGTGGAGTGTGTCCATGTAACTTCCCTGTCCCCCCAGGACCCTCAGGCAAGCAGGGGCTCCCAAGGATGGCTCCGAAGCAGTGTGAAGGTAGGTCTAGGACGGGAACACAGCTCCTCCTCCCATCCAGCAGGTGCGGCTATCTGGCTGATCTTGCCCAAAGCATATTCTTTTCTCAAAGAATAAGTTGTGCATTTTTAAGTCACATGGCCGGTAGAGTAAAACTGTGAATGGCTCATTAAATAATTTATTGTTTCTTTGATCACTCCATCTGTTACTTTGATAATTGTGGTATTTCTACAGTTAATGAATGCTGACGGGCGCAGCCTTTATCAGACCAAGACCTAGCCAAGCTCGCCGGGCCACTTTGGTGACTTTAGATAACCTCAGGCTGATTGCACGTCTAGTGACAGCAACGATACATACAGATGTCTGCACTATCAGCTTTGGAATTTTCCCTACCTACCATGTTGACAACAGGTAGTGGGGAATTGGGGTTCAATTCTGGAAAGGTGGTTGAGACATGACTATCACATACAAGGAAGGCAGCAGGAGCGCAAATTGACCATTCTTTACTGGGGAGTTAGTGATGAAAAATAATAATACAAGACTCTTTAGAGGCCCTGTAATTTAAATTAGTACACTTTAAAGGCTTTTGCGAAGATCCAATGGAGTGCAAGTCTGGTGCCAGCAGCCACGGTAATACAAGCCATGGTAAAGCAGCATAGATTAAAGTTATTGCAGTTAAAAAGACCTTAGTTGGATCTTGGGATCAAGCTGGCAGTCCGCTACAAGGTGAGAAACTGCCTCTCACTGCCTCTACCTCTCGATTCACCCATGATGCTCTTGACTTAGTGTCCTGGGGGTCCGAACCTTTTACTTTGACTTTGCAAATGTGTTTACAGCAGGACGGTTGCCTGAATACTTTAGCTGTGAATAATGGAATAGGACTCTAGTTCTATTTTGTTGGTTTTTGGGATTGCGACCATGATTAAGAAACACAGCCGGGTGCATCAACATTGTGCCTCTATAGTTGAAATTCTTGGACTGGCACAAGACAAACCAAAGTAAAAGTATTTGCCAAGAATGTTTTCATTAATCAAGAATGAAAGTCAGGGGTTCGAAGGTGATCAGATACTGTTATAGTATTAACCATAGACAATGCTAACTAACGATCCAGCAGACATGTTCCCATGAACTTCTGAGCTTCTTCCGGGAAGCCAAAGTGTTTTTGTTTCAGGGGGAGTATGCTTGCAAATCTGGAATTGCTGTAAGGGCATAACCAGGTGTGGAGCCTGTGGATTAATTTGACGTGACACTGGAAACCTCACTTGGTCCGGACATGGAAAGGATGCTCAGATGGATAGCTCTTCTCAATTCTGTAAGCAGTGGTGCATGGCCATTCTTAGTTGGTGGGGCAATTTGTCTGGGTAATTCCAATACCAAACATAACTCCTCCATGCTAACTAGTTATGTGACCCCTAGTGGTTGGCTTTCATCATCTTAGAGGGGCAAGTAGTGTTCAGACACACAAGATCAAGCAATAACAGGTCTATAAAGCCTTTAGATTTCCGTGGCTGCACACATGCTACACTGAACGGATCAGCATGTGTCTACCCTTCGCTGACAGGTGAAGGTATCCTACTGAGCCCTGTTTCTGGTAGGGTTATGGATTGCAAATATTTACCCTGAACATGGAATTCTCAGTAAGTGAGGGTCATAAACTTGAGTTGATTTAGCCCCTGCCCCTTGTACACACTGCCCTTTGCTACTACCGATTGCATGGTTTAGCATGGTTCATGGCTCTGCCCGCTGGGGTCAGAAACGGCTCTGGAGGAGCCCTGAGGAGATGAACAAACTTGACTACCTAGACAGAGTAAAAGTTGCAACAAGGCTTCCGTAAGTGAACCTGCAGAAGGACTATTAACTGTGGAACAGTTCTGGGGACTGACAGTGGCAGTCTGACCCCTCAAGTGTCTCCCAGATGCAACCCAAGGCACAGGGCTAGACCTCCTCTTACGAGTCCTGGCAGGTGGAGCGGTCAGTGGTTGCTGGGCACTTCGATGAGGACCAGGCATGGCGCAAGCTCCTCCACCCAGGAAGATCCAACCAACACATGAGGGACCACAGTGGATGATGTCCTGGACCCTCTGAGGACACCATAGGAGAGATAGCACTCCAGGGAGGGAACATATTCTCACCTAGCACACCCCTGGGGGTAGCTGTAATCTAGTGGCTCCTAGGGCTGGGACGACCTGAAGGCCCTGCCACCTAGGCCCTCTCAAGCCTGATCCAAGCCTGCCTGGTTTCAAGTGACTGAAGAGTGGCCTGTCATGGGTGGCAGGGCAACCTGGGTGAGAAGGAGCCACGGCCATGAGGGTACACTGGCTTCTCTTGGTGGAGATGTTGTGCTCCTCAAAGCCTTTTTGAACTGCTTTGATGGGTGGGAGGAGATACTGCCCCTGCAGGCTTTAGCTTCTATGTATGTATCGTAATCGGGTGAGTTGATTTGATGGCATTGGGGAACCTGGATCTTCTCCCCTTGGTGCCTCCCATCATGGCAAGGGGAACCCCAGCCCACTGGCATGGCTGAGTCTTCTTTCTAAGCTGTAGACTCTTGACATGCAGGGGTCGAGTTCTGACTCCCACCACCAGTCTTGCAAGGTGAATGGCTGAAGTGCAAGTGGGGCAACCCTCCCTCTTTGAAAGGTACTAGTCCTGCGTGATCAGGCTGGGGTTTAAAGACTTGTCAGGCCCTGCCCAGGAGGGCAGGTGGTGGAGCTTCCTGCCTCTGCTGCTGTGGAAACCTCTCACTTGCCTGCCTGCTGGCAGTGGGGTAGGGCCCCAGGACCGAGCACCTGGAAACACTTTTTGAAATTGTCGAGGCTGACTTCAAGAGGGCAAGTGTGATAGGGTGCTGCGCTATCTGATTGCTCGGGCGGATGGCTGGTTCCGACTTTTTCCCCCTTCTCCTGCACCAGCAGGTGGGAGAATGTTGCAAAAGCTGCCTGTGGTGGTGGATCACTTGACTCGTTCGTCAATGAAGAACACAGCCAGCTGCGAGAATTGGTGGAATTTTAGGACACATTGTTCAACAATACTTTAAACACAGCTTGCGGACCTAGGTTCCTTCTGGAGCTATGCCTGTCTAAGGCTTACTTGAACATTATTTGCACTGGGGCTCTTTCAAGGCACCATTGTGGCTGTCGCAAGTGTCTCGGCTCTCTTCATACTCCCACGGTCAGACGCCTGATTGCCCATTGCAAGGCCTCACCCAGGCCCACTGCAGATGTACACTGCTGATGAGCCCGGCCTTCCCTGCCTTGCTGGGGTGGATGTGTGCCCAGTCTGCCCTGGGACTGAAAAACATGGGGTGCCTGTCTGTGTGCTGCGTGTGGCAGTCAGTGGTGTTCCACGGCCGACCGTGTGCACAACCTTGGGCAACCATTTCTGTGCCTCAGACAATCCCCTGCTGGCAGGTAATGGTTGCCATGCTTGCCCCCAAGAGCTTTGGTCTCTGACCTGGGAAAGGTGTGCTATTGTAACAACCCCTGTGTGAAACAGGGTCCCCATCTTCAGGTTCCCATGGAATTGATATGGCTCCCCCATGCTTTTCCATCCAACTACAACAACAGATCAGGCATAGCAACTGGCTGAATTTAAGCATACTACTAAGTGGAGGAAAATGAACTAACCAGGGTTCCCTCAGTAATGGCGAGTGTAGAGAAAAGAGCCCAGCACCAAATCCCTACCCAGTGATGAGCACAGGAGATGAGACGTACAGAAGACCAACTTCTCTGCATTGCTTAGGAGGCCCAAGTCTGTCTGCTGGAGGCTTATACCCAGGACGATGTTAGTGCTGTAGTGGCCCCTGGCAGTCCGGGATTGGGTCTTCTCAGAGACATGTTGCTTGGGAACCCAGCCCAAAGCGGGAGGTAAATTCCATCTAGGTCTAATACAGATGCAAGACTAATTGCAACAAGTACTGTCAGGGAAAGTTGAAAAGAACTTTGAAGAGAGAGTTTAACAGGGTTTAAAACCATTAAGATAATGGTTGGTGTACCACTTCAATCTTCCTTCCCAAAGATTCTCTCTGACTAGTTATTTCATGCACTTGTTCTTCCTGTTTTCTTTCTCTGTTAACTAGTTTGATTTTCAACTCATCATTTTTCTTAGGCCAATTATCTCCTTTACAGAATCTTTTTGTCTTAGGCTCTGGCCTCTGTGGTGTTGTGTTCCACTCTTCAGGCCCTTTTTCTTGGACTCTTTCTCACAGAAGTCTCATCTGCACTGTTGTCAGTTTTGCTTTCAGTGTCTTCGACAGTTTCATTTATGATAAACTTCACAACGTCTTTGTCTTTTCCAGAGTCAATTTTCTCTTCTGACAGTTCTTTCACTCTGTAAGGAACATTTCCATGACTGGTACTTGGAATCTCATCCTTGTCGTGAGTTACTTCCGCTTTTCCAGTATCAGGATGTTCGTTCCTGTCTTCCGAGTTTGCAGACTGTTCTTCAGAGTTTTTCTGATCACCAGTTTTCTCTTTGTTCTGCTCAGTGTTCTCACTGATGTTTTCTTCTACCAATTCTTGATCTTCAGAATTTGGTACTTGAACAATCTCCTCTTCTCCTTCAGACGCTGAACTAGCCTCTGAAACCTCCAGATGTCGACGTTCTTGTCGAGCTTCAGAATCTGGGCTTTCCTCTGGTTCACCTTCAGAGTCTGAATCAGTGGTACTTTCACCTTCGTCGGGAATTTCAGGTTCAGGCACAGGGATTGTATGGCTTGCATGAACCCACCTCTTCACTCCAGCACATTTAACTGCAGTTATGTTAACCAAGGTAACCTGTTGTGGTTTCTGCCAACGAGGCACCAAGCAATTTCTCCTACGGTGCACCTTGATTCAGACCCAGTCTTTAGGCACTAAATCATGAGCTGGCTTTTTCTCTTTCGTGTCTGGATCAGTTCCCACCTGATGGAACACAGAAGTCACTACATCAGACAGATTGTTGCAGTAATCCAGTATGATGTCATCACTAATAGTTAATAACTTATCAACTGGAACATATGCCTGTCTCATTACTCTACCCATCAAATTCTCATGTGGACTCAGTCCAGTCTTCCTGTCTGGAATGCTTCTCAAAGTCATCAGAACAAGGGGCAAGGCGTCTGGCCACTTCAATCCTTTTGCCAAACACATTTTTGCAATCCTGTTTTTAATTGTCCCATTTACCTGATCAACCACTCCTGAAGCCTCAGGCCTGCATGCACAGGGTAGCCTTTGGCGTGTATCCAGTGCTTCACATACCATTTGTATGAGCTCATTTTGGAAATGGGGACCACGGTCCGTTTCAATGGTCACCAGAAAGCTAAATCTAGGTATAATCTCTCGTAGAAGTAACTTTGCAACAGTTATTCCATCATTCCTTCTTGTGGGGAAAGCCTCCACCCACCTTGAGAACAAACAGACGATCACCAGAACATATCTGAGTCGATTACACAGTGGTAACTCAATAAAGTCCAACTGCATTCGTGTAAATGGACCTCCCTCCCGTCCTATGGTTCCCAGACTCACAATTGTTTTCCTGTTTGGATTGAACTGTTGACACACCAAACACCACTGGCACAAACTCTCTGCAATCATCCTAAATTTGGGATTGTACCATGTCTGTCTAAACAGACGTAACATAGCATCTCTTCCAATGTGAGCTTTACCATGGTATGCTCGGACCATATTTGAGATCATACTATCAGGCATTACTGGTCTTTCGTCTTTGTAAACCCAGATTTCATCTTCTTCTCTTTGTCTGTACCCTGCTTTTAACCAAGTATTTTTCTCTTCCTCATCTGCCTCTTCCTGCATTTGCCTTACTTCCTGCCAAGTTTCTACTACTGTGGTTAGCATTAAAGGACTTGGAACATGTTCTTTCTCTCTGTCTTTATTAATTGAAGCCAAATTCTTTGCACAGTATTTTGCAATTGCATCAACATAACGGTTACCTCGGGTGATGTAATCATCCCCCTTTTTGTGTGCTGCACACTTGACCATAGCAATTTTGTCTTGTAGCTGAATCGCATCGATTAGCATTTTTACAAACTCAGCATTCCGTATGGGTGATCCTGCAGAAGTCAAATAACCTCTTTTGCCCATAATCACGGACAACTCCAAAGCCATACTGACTGTCAGTCACTATGGTGACTTTGATCTCTTTTCCCAACTCACATACTCGAATCAAAGTAATCAATTCCACTATTTGTGCAGAACGGATCCCTTTCGGACAGGATGCTTCCAGTACTTTCGCTACAGTGCACACGGCATAGGCTGCACTTAAAGCACCTTCATCCATTCTCAGACATGATCCATCCACAAACATCACATAATCATTCTCAGGTAACAGCTCATCTCTGATATCTGGTCTTGGTTTGGTACAGTATTCAAGAACATCCAAACATTTGTGATGAACCTCACCTCTTACCTCAACTTCCGGGACATCAGATAATAGTGTAGAAGGGTTTACATTTACACATCTAGAAATCGTCACATTTTCTGCTCCTAGAATTGTCTTTTCATATTTGGTGATCCTGCTGTTAGTCAGGAATTGGGTCTTTGTTCTAGTGAGGAGAATCTTCACTGAGTGAGGTACACACACTCTCACAGGAAATCCCATCACTATCCCTTCACGTTGTTCTATACTGACACTTGTAGCTGCCACTGCTTTCAGACAACCTGGCAATGCCTTTGCAACAGGGTCTAAAACAGCTGAGATTGGTTTTCTCAGTTTTCCGTGTCTCTGAATTAGTATTGACAATGCACATCCCTCTCGTTCACTACAATACAGTTCAAACTCTTTTTCATAATTTGGAATCCCTAAAGCTGGTGCTTCGCAGAGACTCGTTTTTAAATTCTCAAATGCTTCCATTTCAGTTTTAGCCAGAACAATAGGGTCTCGGATATCTGTTCTGGTTAACCTCTGCAATGGCTTTGCAATCAGTGAAAATACACTAATCCACTGCCAACAGTAACCTACCATTCCCAGAAACATTCTCACTTGCCTTTGAGTTTTCGGTGGCTTCATTCCCTGTATCATTTTATTTCTTTCCGCAGTAACTTGTCTGACTCCCTTGGCAAACTCATGACCTAAGTATTGCACTTCTTTCTGACAAAATTGTAATTTTGATGGAGACACTTTATGCCCCTCTTCAGCCAAATGATTCAGCAATGCAACAGTATCAGTTATGCATGCATCTTTTGTCTTTGATGCCACCAGAAGGTCATCAGTATATTGAACCAATACGGACTCTAAAGGCATGCTTAAACTCTCTAATGATTTCTTCAGCAATTGATTAAAGATTGATGGACTTTCAGTATACCCTTGAGGAGATCGGGACCATGCCAAAATACGATCTCCGAACCGGAACGTAAATATTGGCTGGCTTTCTGGATGCAATGGAACTGTGAAGAACGCATTACAAAGAACTATGACTGTGTACCATTCTGCATCATAGGGAATCTGATATAAAATCACTGCTGAATTTGGTACAATTGGACAACATGGGACAACTATCTTATTAACCTTTCTCAAATCTTGCACAATTCTAAAAATTCCATTTGGCTTTTTCAATCCCATTATTGGTGAATTACAAGGTCTACTCTCCATTTCTCTCAGTATTCCCTGCTCAATCATATTGTCAATCACTGGGGTTATTCCTTCAATTATTTCTGCAGTCATTTTGTAGTGGGAAATATTCGGGTAATTCGCACCTTCTTTTACTGAGATTTTTACAGGGTCTACATCTTTCATTAACCCAATATCTTCTCCTGTGAAATCCCACAATTTCTCTTTCACTGTCTCTTTCAATGCATCGGGTATCTTTTCTCGGTCAAACACAGGAAACAATTTATTCTGCTCAGCCTCAACCATGAGCATAGCCATTTTATACAGGCTGTCTTCATCTGGGGTTTGCAATTCTATGCCATCTGGTGAACAGTATATGGCACAGTTCATCTTACACAAGATATTTCGTCCTAACAGATTCACAGGACTACTATCACACGCCACAAATCGATGCATGTCCTTGAAATTTCCAATCTCTATTTCAACTGGTTGAGTCAAAGGGGTTTTTATTTGTCTGTTAGCTACACCTACAACTTGGATGCTATCTCCTGAGAGAGGAAGATTCTTGACTTCCACTGATCTAACAGTAGAACGGGTAGCACTAGTGTCCACTAGGAAAGTTATTACTACATCATTCACCTTTTCATTCACAAATTGACCGGACTGATCTACCTCAAGAGTGGCTCCAAGCACACACTCTTCTCCCTCTCTCAGGCACCGTCAGAAACTTTCATCCGACTCACTTCCACCCTCCTCCTGTAACCAATACTGGGGACACGCATTCACTCTGTTCGGTCTTGTTACCTGTTCACCTCCGCTGAATCCTGTCTCTGCACTGTATCTCTGTTGGTTTACACTGTGTGAAAGTGGCGGTTGTGGCACCTGACTTTGCTGATTTACTATCTGCTGATGTTGCGGATGCTGCTGGTTTACCTCATATTGCACCTGTGGATTCAATTATGTGTTTTCTGGATTAACTCTTGGTGGATACTTACACTCTTTTCTCCAATGCCCTATTCTGCCACAATTATGAAAGGGATATTTCTTTTTCAGTTCTTCTATATTTCCTACTAATTTTGGTTTACCAAAACTACCTTTCGGTTTTCCCTGATTTGCATCAGCGCCTTTATTATCCAATTGCACTCCCTGCTCTGCCACTTTCACCTGTGCCCACATGGCTTTTTCTTTTAATTTCTTTTGATTCGCCTCAATTTCTTCACTGCAATATTTGGCCTTTCTCAATACCTCATCCACTGTGCTCGACTGCCACCCTATTAGAGTGTGTTGGATCATATCTCCGATTTCTGGGCTCAATCCATACACAAATCTATATACAAAATGACTCATGTCTTTCTCACTCAATTCTTCATATCCACTGTACTGTTTGAACACCAACAATAGTCTCTCATAGAATGCATGCACAGATTCTTTCGGCTCTTGGGTTGTCCTATCGATTTTAACCCAGTCTGTCTCTTTTGGTGGAATTTTATTCTTCAAAAACACAATCACTTGTTCATATTTTCACATTACATCTGGTGATGGGGCACCTGTCACTTTATCTCAGGGGTATTCTTCTCTTTGCCAATCTACAGATATTTTACATTCAATCCATAGGTCTGCTGGCACAACTATGTCGAATAATCCATCCAAATCAACCCATAGTACTTTTGAAACTTTCACAAATCGATCCACCTGTCGATACCATTCCAATGGTTTTTCTCTCAATCTAGGAAAATCATTTGTAAAGGACAATATATCCTGTCTACTCCAAGGAACATGTCATATCCTCCTCCAGGTATTTCTCTCATGGGGAATTCCTTTGCGACTACCTCTTTTTCCCTGACTGGATACGCTAGGGTAGATTTATCACTAATCTCCTCTTTCTTCTTTGCCCATTTAACTCTCCATTTATTCACATCTCCCCATTTTCGCAACATCACAATTAACTCTTTTATCTGTGTCAGTCTTCTAGCAGTATTCATGTTTTCAATGTCTTTTTCTGAAAAATCTACTCTGTAGGATTTTTGCAATGTTTTATTCTTGGAAAACTCCACTCCAAATTCATTTGCAGATCCCTCCAATTGATCATGCACAGTCTTTGCTTTCCACGTTATACTTTTACACATGAACAGAAGTTCATCATCCTGGAACGTTTTCAATCTATCTGTTCCGATTGTTCCAATAATTAATTCTTCCATGTCTACTTTTAACCTGGCTACATCCAGTACTTTAGAATCAAGGTCTTTTAATTTTAAAGTTTTAATCCAGTTACTTAATTCCTGATCTGATGGTCCTACAGGGGTTTGCGTTAAATCTATTTTCTCTAGGTTCTTTTCAGGTGTAGCAGAATCAGATTCTGCTCCAGTTGCATATTTATAAGGTAAACTCTGATTAAAAGTTAAGTCAGGCGGATTTACATTATTTACTCGTTTAACTGCTGACAAGTCTGGATAAATGTTCCTGTTCAGCTTTAACGGGATTGTTAAACTTGGTTCTTTTACTCTATGGTTTTCAAACACTGGAATTACAGGTCCTATCGTTACTGGGACTGTCACTGCTTCTATATTTTTCATAAGCTCTTGTATCTTTTCAGTTAATTAATTTGTAGTTCGTATTTACTCTGCAGTACTTGATTGTTCCTCAACTTGTTTTTCTGCTCTTTTTACTCTCTCATCACTCTGTTTAGGGGTACCGAAAAGTCTTGACTCTACTATTGAGGTATTTGGGTTGTATCTCACTTCTGCTCTTTCTGGTACATCTTTAAAATTTGAAAATTGCTTTGGGGTTTCATTGTTTCTCTCATCTGCCGATGGAGCATTGGGTGTAATCCATAAAGAACCTGGTTGATATGGTGGCGGTCTCTTATTTAATATTTCTTCTAATACAGCATCGTCTGATTCACTGTCACCATAACCTTGTTTCCCTGTCTCTATGTTTTTCCTCTTTTCTGTGCATTTTCACCCTTCATAATCATCCACCAATCTAACAGGATACATTCCATCACACATGTCAGCATTTCTCCATCTACGCATTCTACTCTCATGTGTCTCTCCCCATAAATTTCAAAATCTACCTCTTGGTCTGACATGTCCTTTCAATCTTTCGCTTTCTAATTCATGCATCTCATCCTCCCATTCAACTAAAGCTTCGAACTGAGTTGGTCTCGGTCTTGGATCAAGATTCATCATCTTTTCTCTCAAATATCTCAAAACTGCCACATCACAAGATCTTCCTTCCAGGAAAGCTAGCACACCATCATTTCTGGTATATCTCACTCAATTCTCTAACCAAACACACGTATGGTAACTATATTTTGACAACATATAAGAAGCAGGCGTTTTCAGTGGAGGAAGCACTTTTCCCCCTCTTGAGACTAACGCCTTATCCTTCGCAAACAAATTTTTCAATTTCTTAAACCTTGAAGGTTTCTTTCTTTCTTGTCCGTAATAGTAATCCATTTTTCTGTAAATGCCCTGTCTTTCAAAAGATCGCGTACTTCCCTGTTGTTGTTCCGTAACACCAACCTATCACAGCGCGGTTTACACTAACACACCAATTAGAACAAGATACGTCTATGTAGTGCTTAATCAATAGCTTTCGCTGCTTTCCATGATGTACCAATCAGCCTTTTCTCTGTCTTGGTCACGCGGACCAATCCTAGCGCAACACTTTTGACGTCACCAGCGCTCCGGCTTCTGCAGCGCCGACTGACCCCTCCCTTACAGGATTTTTTCAAGAAGCCGTATTTACAAGATATTTTACAAAATCGGTTAGTAACACAAAACAACTCCATTTGTCTGTTTCGCTAAACAAAGTGATACAATTTTCCCAATCACACAAGTATTCTGTATTTCCAGTAGACAGCGCTTACCTCTTTTCTACCACAGAATTTTTACACTCGCCAATAAAGTAGCACCACCTCCTCTACTTTACCCTTCTCTCAAGCTCGGGTTAAGCTCTATTACTCTCCCAGCAGTAAGTTTTAAACCAGGATACGCAATGATCCCTATACTTGAAGGCTAAGATTTTATAGACTGTTCTCACTATACATTTATCCTTTCACACGTAGTGTCCCTAAACAGTGATATACAATGATACCACCGCAGTATACGACGATACTACTTCTTTGAAACAGACTATGCGATGTGCGACTTCATTGCCACACTTCCTCTGCCTGCAGAGTGACCAGTTTCACGCAATACTCGGAAGCCTTTTCAGAACTACATATAATGTAATACAAACTCAACAGATATTAGTCATAATTCTGTATACCAAAACCCTTATATAGCACTTTATACATAATCCTAGCTAATTTCTATAGCAACCACTACTCTGCTACCAAGCTTAATACTGATGCAGCCATACTCCAAAAATAATCTAAGAAACCATATCACTTATCCCTGAAATACCAAAACATACATTCACTCACCAGTGGGGCCCATATCACTGTGAGTTTTCGTACAAACAATCTCTACCTTACTCTAGGGATCAGTGAATCTGAATGGAGAGCTGCTGTATCATAGCCAAATGTCTAAATCAATTAAACGTTTATATTATATACATCTGCAGTTTTTGCGAGGTTACCATGGTTTTTTCATCAGAAAATATACATTTAGACATATCGCCATAAGGGTCGATGGGTCTGCTAGTAAAAAAATAGGAGTAGGAAAACTCAAGACCAGCTTTAATTTCCCAGTTTTCTAATTTTATTAAAGCAATTTTAACATGTCTAAAGGTTTCTTTTCTTTATTTATTTATTTCATCATCAAATGACATTTAAACGAAAGCTTAATTCAAAACAGTTAATTTAATTTATTTTAGAAAATTTCAGAAATACGTTAACATTTTAAGTTTAGAACGCAAGTATTAGCAGAAGACAGATAGTTCCCAAAGTCCATTCTCCTAACCCCCTAACTAAAATCCCTCACTAAAGTGCCATTCCTGTAAAGAAAAATCATAAGTCAAGAAAAAGAATCTTACATCACAGGAACATCAGCAATCTGACAGCATCTCTGGTAGAAAATCAGAAGAAGTTTTTTACTCGGTAAAATCAGCACTTTTATACCTTTTTCACTAGCTCTATCTATCTAAAAGAGTAACTTTTAAAGAAAAGTAGAGTCCTCATTGGTCAATTCGGGGGTGGATGAGCATAACCTCATCTCCACATTATACATTTTCTTCCTGTCAGGGTTTTTTTTAATGCCCCCATTGTCTTTCATAGTCCGGCCTAGTCGAGTTTCCTTAATTCGCAACTTCAAGTAAAATTCTCACGTTCAGAGCCATTGCTCTCATCATTTGGCAGCCATCTAGACTTCCAGGCCACAGCGACCTTGAACTGCCTTCCGCACAGGCCCAAGCAGCTCGCATTCATTCTCATCTCTTCAGCTGCGCATGCTCTCTGCCTTTGGCTGTCACAGTAAACCAGTGACTCCATTTTGTCACAGGCCTCTCAAGTCAGAATGGGAACTATCATAGAAACAAACACAAATAAAAGTTAATTTTAGAAAACTAGCTTTTCTGTTTACCTCCCCCCTTACTGAGGTATTCCCTATTAGTAATTACCTAGCAAATAAGTGACACTTATGCGTAATATACTCACTTAGGTCCAATCTTCTGGCCACAAATACATAGACAAAGGCACATTTATGCTTCATTCCGTTATATCAATGCAGCATATTAGTACAGGACACGACAAAATTACATAATTAGTTAGTTATAATTGCAACATAAGCAGAGATTAGTTCCCACGTGTGTGTGTATGTCCAAGTTTTTATTCTAGGTTGATTAGTCTCATGCACCACTCCATTAGTTCTGATTGCATGTTATCGAAGTGTGACTTCACAAGGAGTATACAAAATTTTGTTTCTCCACTTTGCTCCATCACCCTCACCCCTCCCCCACCATAGGAGTTTCCTCCTATGGGAAGGGGGGCATTGAACACTTTTCAGTACCCCTTAACAGAGTTGTCTCCACGGACGTTAAACTATTGTCTGCCCACCAACTTAAATGCATAGTCTTGGCGGGGAGAGAACTCGTCTCTATCAAGATATAAAACCGTTCCACAGGCACATCTGCCCCACATGACCCATATGAATGCAGCAACAGACATAAGGACACTCGATTTGGATGAATCATACGCTTTTGAGGCTATGCTCTCATCCAGGCCAAAGCCTCTGCAGTGCGTTTTTAACCTCCAGCTATTGTTAAAAGTATATTAAAAAAAAAAAAGCAAAAAGTCATTTGGTATTCTTTTGTGCTTCTTTGTCACAAGATGAACAAACCAAGGCGCAGTGAAAGGGGGTAGAACTAGGAACCAAGAAAGTGTTCTTTTGCATATAGCAACATGCCAAGTGGATTATTCCAAGCTGGGGAAGCGTTGTCGTCCGGCACAAACATAGGAAAGCCCCTTAATGTTTTCAATATTTTTTAGGTTAAACGTCTCAAAAGCCCTGAGACGTTTTATTCTACTTCTCATGATATTTTCTTCAACTCACCTATTTTGTATTACAAATGGTTCATTAATTAATTTATTTTTGTCAGTAAACCTTTTGGCTGCTTAGCTTGTTTTAGAATGGTTCCACTGTGAACCCCCCCTTTTTCTAAAATTAAAAATCAAATGCAACTATGCAGCACAACCAACCACCCAGATAAAAAGGCAAAAACATTTATCACATATGTCTCTGTAGAGAATACATAGCTGCTAATTTCATGCTTTGAGTTTCACATCAAAATTAAGACCTCGATTTTTCAACACACTGTTGTCTAGAGTTCTCGTGGCATTATTCATACTATCAGCGATTCCTAGTTCAAATCACATAGCCATTTATGGCCCTAAACATACGTTTACTGGCGTGCTGGCTCTATTTATTGCGTGACAGTTACCCACATAAGGATACCTGCCGTGCATAAATGGTTTTATGACTGATTCACTACCAAGAATTTTTAGAATTACGCAGTAAGAGACCTAATGCACCGTGTAGGTAATGTATTCACATAGCGCTTACGACCCCTGACGAAATGGAAGCAGATGTGTTTTGACTGTTAGTTTGTGAATGCTGAAAATAACTAGGGGGCTTATTGATAAGATGTATTCCTGTCCTTTCAGTCAGTGCTGGCACACAATTTACAACCGTGCACCATCACAGGCACCCTTACACCATGGTGCAAGGGTTTCTGTATTGTTGGTACAAATGTGTTTGACCAGGAAGGGACACCTTCTTACACAAAAACAATCAGGCGAGGCTTTTCCTCTTTCTATGTTTTTTGTGTGTGCTGCAGAATGCAGCACACGTAGAAAGTGGAAAAGACGAGGAGAAATGTAAGAATTACTCCTCGTTACACCTGCTCTAGGGAGGCACAATGTTTTTGCACTGCCCCAGGTTTACCAGATGGTGTAAATCTGTGGCAACATCAAATGCCTTGTGTGTTGAGTGGGAACACCTACAGCAACACCCATGGAACGCCTCTTTCACACAGAGTAAGGCAAGGCAGCTACTTGTGCTGCTTTGCTTTACTCCATATCTACAAGGCCATGAAAAGCCACGCAGGGTTGTTTTACGTGGTCTTGTACATATGGTTAAGCCCTGTGTGCCACCGAAACATCAAAAAAGTGATGTTCCTGTGACGCACAGGGCTTGTAAATAAGCCCCAAGATATGTAATGCAGTTGTAATTAGAATTGTAATTCAATTTAAAAATCATAAAAATATTATATAAAATTGCCAGGAATATGCCTGGAAAGCTGTATCTTGTGTCAATCTCTGCACGCAATTTTACGCTTTTTGTGAATTGGGCCGTCTGTCATAGCGTGTGAGAGCAGCAATGTTTAGTGTAAGTCACACTCAAAAGCCATATCTGTTTTCAAGGTTCACATTTTGCTCATACATTATGTGTGTCTCATGGTAATATGCTGGACACAGTTGTGGTAGCTTTTTGACAGAGGTGTATATTGCAGGAATCGCTGGCATTTGAGGTCATAATCTAAAACTATCATTCCAGGTGCTTCTCTAAAGCTGATAGGAAATTGTGTTCCCAAATTTACCAGTACCATGGGTATAAGTAACTTCAAGATATAGAATTAGCGTAGACATTTTAGTCGTCCACAACTGAATGGTAAATTATTGGGGACCTGGTGTTCTTATACCAATTTTCAGAGGCAATTTCTGTTAGTGGTCTGCTTCCTGTGGACAGCTTTTGCCAGGTTTGGCCCAACAAATACATTTTAAGGACACAACAGAGAGTATTCTGCATGGTATCAGCACATGCAAAATAAGTGCATTACTCAAAACACTCGATTCAGGTAGAACCACTCTTTCCTCCCAAATCTGAAATTCTCAGTAACTCAGAATGAAGTTCTCAATGTCTTGTAATCTTCATCATTTAAACACATAGATGCTTGAAGTAGGGGTGTGGAAAGTGCTGCAGAACCCCTAAAATAAATTTGCTGAGCTTCAGAAGGTAAACACGTCATAAATATGCTTTTTTTTATTTTGACTCATTTCCTCTTCATTTAAAGACAGAGGTCAAATGTCAGGTTATGCTTTCTGCTATATTGTGTCTTATTCTTTTAACATGTAAATTGGCATTTCATTTTCCTCCTTTCAATGAAAATTGAGAGGCTTTTGTAAACTGAACTATGTAACAATCCTTTTGGGGCACAGGGAGTGTAAAATGATATTTCTAATACACTATAAAATTAAAATATCTGTAAATGAAATGTACAAATATATGGTTTTTTTTTTAATAGCAGTTAGGAAAGCACAAATGAAGCATATTTGTTGCACTTCTGATGTGTGAAGGAAACAAACGGATCAAAACATATTAAAGCACTTGTTAGACCTGGTACCATTGGCGTGGGTCTCCCTTCCTTTTTTTGACGGATTGCCTCCTCCGACTTTGTTGATGTTGGCTGGTTTAGACGCTTTGGGCACTGCGCCACTACCTTCCAGGTTGCAGTGCAAGTGCTCCCTGAGTAAAGTAATGTTTAATTCGTGATTCCATGATTTGATTTACTGTCAGACCCTCATATCGTGCACAAGGTGTGCTTGTAATTCAAAAGCTACTGGTGGGCTTGGTGCTTCCCCAGCTTTATATTACTTTGTAAATCTGAGGCAGCATCAAATTCATGGGTGTTGCATGGGTGTTGCAAGGGAAAGCCTACAACAATGCCCATGAAACACCTCCCTTTGTGCAGAGTAAGGTAATGCAGCATTTTGGGTTGCGTCGTGTTGCGTTACCTTACTCATAATTTATGTGGCCACTCAAAGCAACGCTGGGTGGCTTTGCGTGGCTTCATAAATCTTTATGAGAACCCTGCATTATGCATGTAGCACTTTACATGGTGGAAAAGTGACGCAGGATTCTCATAAATAAGACCCTTGATCCTTCGCGCGCTATATAGTTTTATCAAGGCAGCAGCAAGCTTCTGCAATTTTAGGGGCCTTTTCAATGGAAAATGTGCTGTCTGTAAATGAGTGTGCTATCACACCATGCTTTAGCAATACATTTGCAACAGTGTGCTCTAATATGCCTCACCAGCTAATTACTACACCCTTACCACTCTCCTGATGAATGGGTGTGCCTCATTTGCTACACCAGCTCTTTGTGTGACGCTTGAATTTTTAACAATCCCTTTTGTGGAAATGTGCCTTTTTAGGGTTACACTGGTGCAGGGGTCACCCTTATCTTTGTCCACGGGTCCTTAGACCAACAAAATAGAGATTTACACTGAAGCTGAAATTCAAAATGACAAGTTTATTCACTCCTGAGTGAAACCACATCCATGCAACACTCTCAAGTGTTCCAGGAGGTAGTGACTTGAATACACAGACCGTGGGCCTTTTATACTGAGTTTGTTGCAGAGTAAGCATGTAAACTCAAATAGAGGTACAAGCATTCACAGGAATAGCTACCGACAAACATGGACAGATGGATATCACGTAGTCAGCAGAGTGGGAGGAGAAACAGGACTGCTTACATCAGTAGGAAATGCTAGACAGTTACATTCTCAAACAGGTGCATTCTAGCACCTACAGGCCTTTCTGAGCTCATACATTGCTCTGGCTCAGTACTGAAGGAGTTAACTAATACTGATGACACAAGCAGAATTGAAAGGTAAGCAGCAGGAAGACAGAAGAATTACATAGCTAACAAAATGGATGCCACAGACAAGATGGCTTCAACAGAAATTATTTTCGATTTCCACACTTTGACTGCAGTATTACAACATCGAAGGCTGCACCTCCACTCTGAAATGTGTTCCACACCTCTGCTAAAACAAATTCTTCCTAAAAATTGATGAATAGTCCACCCAAAATAAAATTACCTTTGAGCTGTCTCAAAATGGCCCCAGCACATGACTGATTTCTTCGGAGTGAAGCCTCAGTTATGTTTGGTGATGGAACAACTTGGGCTATGAGGGCATTGTCCTGCAGATAGGCATGCAACGTCATAGGTCTAAAAGGGCTTTAGCACTCCCTGTCGTGTGTCTCAGCCTGGGCTGCTGCAGCTTGAGCTGCTGTGGACTCGTAGTGTTTGGAATCTTATCTCTGACACACATCGAGTTTACAGATCTTTAAAAGAACATTTTTTATATTTACATGCCTTTGTGAACAGGTTAACAAGGCTTTGTATTTTTCACTGTTTTCCAGTACCTCCTGGGTCCGCATTCTGACTATTCCTTACAATTGTATTTTATTTTTACTGCCACAGTGGGAGAATGCATTTCATGGAAAAGGCATCTCAGTAGTAGGGATGCCACCTTTCCAAGAGAAAAATACCGGCCATTTGTTGTTGTTTAAAGAGTCTGCCAAGGCCTCACCTTGACACTAAATAGGGCTGTAAATAAGATGGTATGTATATATTTGTAACATTACTTTTTTGTCTTTGTTTCCTTTAATTATTAGTCATGGATCATTAATGCAGCCCTAGAACACATTTAAAAGTGCTATTTAAATGTGCTGTTTCAAGTATGCACAAAAAACTGCTAAGAAAAACTGGCTTTAGATGATTTCGCTTTTTTTGTTCTGGCTGGGACATCAAAATACTTCTGGTGCTGGTAGAAATCCGATCAGCTGGCAACTCCAATCAAGAGACTTAAAGTTTGATGCAGGGTCAGCACATTATTTATTTCCTCCTCCCTCCATCCCTGATTGATGCCATATTAGCAATAGTTTAGCTTATATCTGAAACCCTATGCCAGCCATCAATGCAATGCTGAGTTACTCCAGGTGTCTGGGAATACATCCTGCATTCAGACAACTCCCTCCTCATTCTCACCACTCACCTTTCACTTACATGTTCACCCTGCACTCTCAGTGATCACACTGCACTCACACTGCTCACACCATTCACCCTCCTCTGACCCTGCACTCACATGAACACACCGCTCAGCCTGCACACACATGATCCTCCAGTTACTGATCACTTTCATTGTGCACTCTACACTTACAGTGATCACAATGTACTCACGCTGCTACCCTGTACTCACACATCCATCGTCCTCTTACCCTGCACTCACACGAGCACACCACTCACCCTGATCTCATAGCGGTCACACTGCACTTATGCCCCTTGCCATGAACTCACATTGTTCTCCCTCCACTTACCACTCACATTGTTCTCCCTCCAATTACCCTGCAGTCACATGAGCACACTGCTCACCCTGCGCTCATAGTGGTCACACTGCACTCATACCACTCACCAAGCACTCACGCCTTTCACCCTGCACTTACACAAGCACACTACTTACCCTGCATGTGTGATACTTCACTCACCTGTCTCTCTCACTGCTCACTGTGCAATCTCACTCAGACAAGCACATCACTCGCCATGCATTCATTCCTCCCAGTTTGCACTTTCACCAACACCAAAACTCATATGTCACATCACTCACCCTGCAGTCACTCCTCTCATCCTACTCTTAAACTGTCGCATCGCTCACTGTTCACTTACATAGGCACTTCTGTCACTCACACAGCTCACCCTTCTATCACATGGGCACTGCACTCACCCTGCACTCACACTATGCAAACTAACACAGCACTCATCCTGGAGTTACACCACTCACCCTGCACTTCCTCCTCTCACCCTGCGCTCACATGGACAAACCTCTCAGCCTGCATTCATACAGGCACTCTGCTCATCCTGCCTGCACATAGGGAGAATTAGTCTGTCAGAACTCATAGGGACACACCACTCACCCTGCATTTACACTGCTCCCACCAGCCTGCACTCACTCCTCCCACTCTGCACACACTCCTCTCACCCTACACCCTCATGGGTCCTCCTCTCACATTGCATTCATGCAGCTCACCTGACACATCAGCACATTTTTCACCCTACACTCACACCATGCACGTTGCACTCACTCACACTATTCGCCATCACCCAGCACTAACATGACAACATCTTTTACTCTGCACATATAAAAATTACACAACTCTCATGAATATGCACATATATTTCTAAAAGGCAACTACAGAGTACCTGCTCTTTCTGTAGTACTAGATGCCTGCTTAATTCCATCTGCAACAACCGGGTTGGTGCAAGAGGGGAGAGTGTACTGATAATGTGGGATGGTGAGAGGAGGGAGAGTAGGGCTTAGGCTTTAGGGTATGCTGATGGATTGAGGATCCTGTAACACCTTCAGCCATTCCCATGCTTTCCCTTCACCACAGTTCATGATTCAGGGCCTTGTAGTTTTTTTAACATTATAAGTTGGGTCTCAAAAACCCCAAAATGCTAATTGTTACTGGATAAAATCCATGGTTGCAGAAAAAGTCAATCATTTCATAAGATCAGTTGGATGCTGTGATATTACATGTTAGAACATGGATTAGTTCATTTCCAACACTGTAACTGCTTGGTTCACACATGAAACCAAATATAATCCCCTTCCAGCTATTTTAAGGAAGTGTACCTTTCATTCACATCATACTTGTAACAAACATTGATAAGGCAGTATATATATTTTTTTTAATAGCGTATAGAGAATATATTTTTATTAAGCTTCACTAAAAGGCAAGGCAGGTATAATAGTAGTAGCAGGGCAAGCTTTTCCAACACAAGAAAAGCAGATGAACTAATGGAAGTGTGAGTGGCAGTGTATTTGTGTGTTACAGAATTCAAATGTTCGAGAGTGCAAGAGATATAGTGACAATGTGTGTGTTAGTATGTGTTTGTGTCTGTGTATGTGTGCTATGTCGGCAAGTATGCTGTTGGTCTGGCATACTGGAGGTTATTTTATGGAAAGACAGGAGGCTAGCATTGTGCATAAACATTTTATTGGCACTACCAAGCAGCAAGCCTTTAAAAAATTCCAAAAAGAACTTTAACAACCAAACAATAAAATAGAACTTTGCAGTCCAACAAATGCTCCCTGCCAGCCATCTTCCTCTTTTGTTTGCTGCTTCTGAGCAGAGAAGCATATGTGTTTAGCAATCCTTTTAAGATTATATTGTTTAATGTAAATGGTATTGGTGATTTAATAGGGAAGTTAATAAGAGTAAGTGTGGTTGATGTATGAATGAAAATCCAGTTCATGGATTTAAACTGTATTTATTTACTAAATCAAAATAAAGTGTAGAAGGTAAATATTTTTTATTAAGACCAGTGATTTTAATTTGAAGCTTTTTACTGTGAAGAGTGTGAGAAGTTAGCCTCGCATATGATGTCCACTAGTTCTAGTGGGCACCTTGCACCAGTCTAATCGACCCTTATTGATGGTAGTTGTAAAGTCAACCTTATAGAAAGCTATCCTAGTGGTAGCATGAACCAGCAGTCTTCAGGCTAAGACTTCAGTAGGCGAGTTAAGCAAGTTGTTTTACCATATATAATCCCTTGAATACCAAATGAAAGGAGACCACACAAGGTATATATCAAATATATATGTATTTAATCTAAACACAACCCCTCTGCACTCTTTATGAGGTCAGAGGTAAAAACTACAATACACGTCACACAGTTAATACACAATAAGTTGCACAGTATGCATTATGCCCTAGGGGCCTCACTAACCATATACTAAGAAAGTGGTATAAGTACCACGTGAGAGTTAGAAAGTAGGCCTAGGGCCTGTAGAATCGCTGGGGCTACACTAAACAACCAAAGGTTAGGAATTAGGAGACCCACAGGAGCCGCGTTCAGTGTCTAAACACATGCACGGGTTCCCATTGACTTTCTATGGAGTTTGTAAAAGTTACAAAGTTACAAGTTAAGGACACTTCCGGATGGACTAGGACGGAACCCTTTTAGACTTAGACACTAGGAGGGCCAATACCCCCAGACTACCAGAGTACTCGTGTTACCACACCCACGGAAGCCCATGGAAGCCAGGTGCATAGGTGTTTTTTTATGTCGGGTTTTGTCGTCGTTTTCTATGGAGAGCTGCAAAGAAGTGCTGCAGGCAACCAGAGGAAAAGTGTCCGGGTGGATCCAAGGGTGGATCGGAGATGTGAAGAACCTGAAAGCAGAGGGGGCAGAGTCTGGGTCACTAGCCAGTGACCAGGAAGGAACCAGGAAGGAACCAGGCGATGTTTGGTGCTTTAAGGTGAAGAAGGTGAGTTTGTCTCTTCAGCCACGAGGTCCAGGAGGCATTGATGATTACCAGGATCTAGATTCGAGCTGTCCCATGATGAATCTAGATGACTGCAGCATTGGTATCCGGATTGGACCCAACAAGCCTTGGCAACCGCAAGCCAAGCAGAGAAACGCTGCTAAGTTTGGGTAAGAGGGACAATGGGGGACGCGAGCTTCTGCCAACCTACGAGACAAACGAGGGAAAGCACCTTTTATGCGGACTAATCAATAGTCGTTCCCTAGTTAAACATCATACAGAGATATCAATGGTGATTGAAGATCTGAAATTGGACACCTTGTTTCTCGCGGAAACATGGACAAAGGCAGAGTCTATGATGGAATTGGCTCTGGCTTGTCCAGCCGGTTATAAAATTCTACATAAACGTAGTGGGCAGAGGGGGAGGGGTAGGGATGATATTTCGGGAAGAGATGAATTTTGTGGAACTAAAGGTAGAGATGATTGAAGGCATCGAACTTAGGGAGTTTAAACTGCAAGAAACAAGTGGAAGCTCACTGACAGGACTGATATGCTACAGACCCCCAGGAGATAGTACTCAATTTCAGGCTCTATTCTTACGCTCTCTCATTCTAAGATGATAATCTTGGGTGATTTTAATCTGAGAGACGACGGGAGACTGTGTAACCATTTTAGAGATTTGAAAAATATGTGTGTGAATCTTAACCTACAGCAACTGATAAATCATCCCACCCATCAGGGAGGCCATAAGCTTGACCTTTTATTTGCTAATCAAGATGAGGCTGAAGCCCTCAATATAACCCCTCAAAATTGGACCGATCACTTTTTAATTCTCTTTAAGATTACACAATTTTGCTGTGAAGACAAAGCCAACCGACCAGCTACCTACCGGAGAGGGAGAGAATGGTCCAAACTTGAGAAAACTAAGAATGTTGAAGTTCCCTTGGGTGTAACCTACTTTTATCCCACTGATACAGTTGCGGAAAATTAAAATACCTACTGTACCTATATAACTAATATTTTGGACCAGGCAGTTCCTATAAAGAAACTAAAGATTAGGAAGAGAGTTTCAGCCCCATGGTACAATGAAGGTTTGAAACAGCTACGCCTGTCCTGTAAACAGGCGGAGAGGAAATGGAGGAAGAAGTATTTGCCATCAGACAAAAATGAGTTGAAAATAATACAACTGAAATATAAGGAACTCATTACTAAGACTAAAGCAGACTTCTATGCCAACTCTATAATCCAGGCGTCAAATGGGACGAAAGCCCTATTTAAGATAGTGAAGGAGCTTTCTTCACCAACTTGGACAGAGACCAATTTGGGTTTTGCCCAGGGCATGGGACCGAAAAGGCCTTGGCCACTATGATAGACACCCTGTGCATGCGGGCCGACAAAGGGGATGGCATCTGTTCTAGTGCTTCTCGATATGTCGGCAGCATTCGAAACAGTAAGCCACCCTATCCTAGTAAAGAGATTGGAAAGGATAGGGGTGAAAGGGCAGGCCTTGCAGTGGTTGCGGTCCTATCTAATTGGGGGACATCAGATGGTGTTCATGGTACCGTTCACTCAGATGGTGTTCATGGTACCGTTCACTTCCAATAAAACCTCGGTAGTGTATGGAGTACCACAGGGCTCAGCGATCAGCCCCATACTATTCAATGTATACCTTCAGCCGCTGTTTCCTATCAACAAATCCATTGGAGTTGATTTATTAAACTACACCGACGATACTCAGTTGGCCTTCTCTTTGGAAGGCAAACACGCAGTATCTATGGACACTTCCCAACAATGTATGCGTAGTTCCGCTAGTTGGCTCCGAGAAAACTCTTTACAGTTTAACAGTAGTAAAACTGAGGTAGTATACTGCTCATCTGCCATGTTGTCCAACCGTATCCCTTTCGAGTTGAGACTAACTCCGGAGGAGGAACCATTGATACCAGTTAGTACAGTACGCAATCTGGGGTTACTAATTGATGGCGACCTCCAAATGGAAACACACGCCAACCAGACTGCCAGGGTGTGTTTTTTGGTGCTGCGTGTGCTTCGTCAGCTGCTTCCACTACTACCAGAGGAACTGCGTCCAGTGGTGGTGAGAAGCAATGGTGCTTAGCAGACTGGACTGCTGCAACTCCCTATATTTGGGAGCCCCACAATATATCTTTCAGGGGTTGCAGAGAGTCCAGTCTGCAGCAGCAAAAATATCACTAAATAGGCAGCGCAGCGCCTCATCTACACAAGCCTTGAGAGAACTACACTGGCTGCCTATCAAGGAAAGGGTCCAGTTTAAGATGCTATGCCTGGTTCACAGAGCGGTACATGACATGGGCCCCATCCCCTTGCAAGAAAAATTCTCTTTGTACCATCCCAAAAGACAACTCCGCTCTTCAAGCACCAGTCTGCTGGTTACTCCCAGGTTTAAACGATCCAGGATGGGAGGAAGGTCATTTAGTGTGACCGCCGCTCTTCACTGGAACAAGCTTCCTCAGAATATCAGACAAATGGACTCTTTACCTGAGTTTAGGAAGAACATTAAAACATGGCTCTTCCCTAGGGTTTGATCCTTCGTCTTCTCTTTAAATGCCGGAAGTTAGCTGCCGATTGGTCGACCTCTCGATCAAAGTGCCAGGATACCCGCAGGGTGACAGTTTGCGCTATACAAGTATACATTCCATTCCATTCCTACCATGTCAAGATTGGCTCTGTTGCAGACCAGCAAGGTCTGTGGCGCTTCTCCTTTTCAGGGAAGCTGGAGCAAGCCTGGAGCAACCAGGATTGTGAGTCATATTCAAGATGGCGACTTCCGGGGGCTCACTAGCTAATGGGCAAGGAGCCGGGAAGAAGCATCAAGCACAAATGTGAAGGTGGGGCCCACGGGACACTCGCGATGTGTGGGGGCCTGGACTTCAGGTTAAATGATGCTCAGGGCTAGGGCTTCTTGTACCCCAATGCACAACTTACCGAGGCTTCAGAAAAGGAGTGCAGGTAGCAAAATACAGGATGTCCAAGATGCCCTGTCCCACGTCTCTCGTGTCCGTCATGGTTCTCAGCTTTGAAGTGGATGTGGGTCAGGGTCAGTGAAGTCTGGAAGTCTATTTTTTGAGTCACAGAGTCTTCGGGTTCCGGCGGGAGCCTTGAAACTGCAGACTGGCAAAGTTGCTGTTGGTGCCTGTTTGAACAGGGTGGTCACTCCTTGACCACAAGGGAGATGTCTTCCATCTTCTAGTCAGAATAGAATGTCGAAGGTCCAAGAGTTCTGTATCAAAGTTTAGTTCCAGGATAATCTAAAATCCTGGGGACAAAGCTTTTATGCTTATACTAAAGATGGGGGCTGGATTACCTGACTAGGTCCCTCCTATGGGTGGACCTGAGAAGGGGGTGGTTACACCCCTGTCCCTTTGTCCAGTTTCACGCCAGAGCTGGGGCTGGAGTGCCCCAACAACTGGTTTGAACCGGGCTATGCATGGAGCACCTTGTGTGCCCCAGGCAGAGTCTAGAAGCATTCACTGAATGCAGCCCTCCCTGCCCCAATACACAAAACCCCTCTCTGGGGAGGTGCTGGCACCTCCCTGGACAGGAAATCTATTGTCCAGGCAGCCCTTGCTGGAGTTTCCCCCAGCAACAGGAGGTCAGACTCGTGTTTGTGGCAGCAGCATCCATTTCGTGATGCTGAGGCTCTGTTTAACTTTAACCGGGTAAAGCAGTAACATACATGTCTTTTCCCTCTAGAAGGACCAGAATTGGAGGGAGGTAGTATTCCAAAGTCTATGACACCTTACACGACATATTTTGATAAAGCCAAACCAAAGTTAGCATTAACCGTGAGGATTATAATGCACTTAAGAGTATATGGCATGGCTATATCATATAACAGCTATAAGGAGATGGTTCCGAAAGCTGCAGAGGGGCTCAGCTCTCACATAAAACCAAGCACTCTGCCTCCAGAATTGTCGAGGCCTACCATAGGAGTGGCTTGTATGTGTATATGTGTCTATACTTAAAGGTAGATATAGGTATACTATATTTAAGTAAGGGTTGATTACACCACCTTACCCAGGCTGTGTGAACAGACCTGTGGTGTCAGTTTGGAAGGCAAACCAGGGGTGGCACAATACATGTGGCAGCCCCTGGTAGGCCCTGGGTACCTATGGTACACTATACAGGGGCTCACAAAAGTGACCTAGTAACCAATCTGGTATGCACCTAAAGTGCATGGTATCAATTTAGAGAGAGAACAGCTGGGCTGTGGGTCTGATTAGCAGGCCCACAGCCACATTAAAGTCAAAAAACCAGAGAATCACAGCAAAAAGTGGGGGTGACCATAGGAAGCTGACCCTACTCTCCTACACAACCCCCCCCCCCACACCAAATGCAGGGACATTAAAATAACCGTGACCAGTTGAGTCTTCATGTTCTAAGTGGAAATATCTGGAGAGTCCATCTGCATTGGAATGTTCAGTCCCAGGTCTATGTTCCACTGTAAAGTTCATCCCCTGTAGGGAAATGGACCACCTAAGCATTTTGGGATTTTCACCCTTCATCTGATTTAGCCACAAGAGGGGCTTATGGTCTGTCTGAATCCTGACGTGAGTACCAAACAAGTATGGCCTCAGCTTCTTCAGTGCCCAAACCATAGCAAAGGCCTCCCTCTCAATAGCTGACCAACGTTTCTCTCTAGGGGTCAGCCTTCTGCTAATAAAAGCTACTGGCTGGTCTTGACATCTTTATTCAGTTGTGAAAGAACAGCACCTACCCCCAACTCAGAAGCATCTGTTTGAACAATGAATTTGTTGGAGTAGTCTGGACTTTGCAGAATAGGAGCAGTGCACATGGCCTGCTTCAGGTCATCAAATGTCTTTTGACAGCTTACTGTCCACTGAACTTTCTTTGGCATTTTCTTGGACGTTAAGTCATTAAGGGGTATCACTATGGAACCATACCCCTTGACAAATTTCCTGTAGTACCCAGTCAGGCCCAAGAAATCTCTGACCTGTGTCTGGGTGGTGGGAGCAGCCCAGTCCTTTTGGTCTGGATCTTGCTCTCCAATGGTTGAACCTGACCTCCGCCTACAAGGTGGCCCAGGTATACAACCTGACTCTGCCCTATCTGGCACTTGGTAGCCTTGATAGTTAGGCCTGCCTTTTGCAGGGCCTCCAAAACATTCTTCAGGTGGATCAGGTGATCTTCCCAAGTGGAGATAAAGACAGCAATATCATCAAGATAAGCTGCATAGTAGTCATCCACACCTGAGAGGACTTGGTTCACCAACCTTTGGAATGTGGCAGGTGCATTCTTCAAACCAAAGGGCATTACCACAAACTGATAATGTCCTCCTGGGGTTGCAAATGCTGTTTTGGCTTTTGCATCATCAGCTAGTCTGATCTGCCAGTAGGCAGCTGTCAAGTCAAATGTACTCAAAACTTGGCAGATGCCAATCTGTCAATGAGTTCATCTGCCCTTGGTATTGGATGCAACAAACAACAACTACGGGAGGGCCCTAATCAGCAAGGCTGGGCCAAAGTAGCAATAAACAAAAGAAGGTGCCAGTGCTGATATCAATAATTTAAGTAAAACGAATCACCACAGCAAAACTTGAAAGAATCAAGAACTGGAGTAACTACTTAATAGTTTTTTTATTTTAACATCTTTTTAGAAAAAGAAAAATTTGTATATTTTTCATTTTTTTACAAAGGGGGAAACATTTACAAAAGAAACACCAAAAGACTAAAGGATGTAATTATCATTCATCAGTCATACTAAATACCAAACATATCACAGGCATTCAAAACACATTCATACCACTCGGGGATAAAAAGATAAGTTGGACAACAAAGCATATACGATCTAAAAACTGTACACTATTTTATACAAGGGAAACAAGTGATATACTGCAGAGTAAAAAATAGCAACAGGCCACAGTCTGCAATTACAATTTTGCCAAAAAAATGATGAGAAAACAGTTTTTTATATATGTACAATCCTACAACAATTTGCAAAAATAAACCTTTGTAACTAAGCAACCTAGGTATTGTACTGGCGACTAAGCGAGGACAACTCTACACTCTTGCCGCCCTCACAGACATCATGTGGCAAGGGCCTACGCGTTTCGAATCCCGCCGATTTTTCTGGGATTCTCTTCAGGGCCTTGTGTGGTATCTAAACAACAAAGGGGAAACAATAAGGCAAAGAAAAAAAGACATATTAAGAACCCAAAAAGTTATGAGGACACATTAATTTAAGACCAAACATCAGCCGACTTGGCAAAGTGAGCACCCATACCTCCACTGCCTTCCCTGGTAAGGGGGTCCAACTTGGAGGGGGGGTGTGGTGGGGGAGACTTTCAACTGGCTTTTATCTATAGGTAAAAGAGATTACATTGAAGTACAGTTTCAAGGGAGGGGGTTTCTTTGAAAGAAAACGATTTCGGCAACCTACTTGTTTCGTGCGAAAGCTGTATGGGTCTGGAGCATAGTTGTAATGCCAGTACGTGGTCAAGTGCACGAATTTGACCTATTTGGGAGAATAAAATCCGTTAAACTGGATTCTAGCTCGGTCCCTTATGCACTGTAGCAATACTTGAAGGCGTGCTTACCGGTAGTTTGTAGCCGTGGGGCCAGGCAGCGAACTAAATAAGTTGTATTATAGTGTATTTTACTGGCTGATTTAAAGAAGTCGAGCAAGCCGATTTTCAACCTCCTTCGCTGGAGCAGGGAATCTACATTTAGAAGAAATAACATGATTGACAGGTGTTCATACTATAGAATACACAGTTACTGAGTGCAGTTCTCAAAAAGAGATGCTTACCGCTGCTCAGAAAAAGTGCGCCCGAACAACCAAACTTCGGTACTGAATTATCCCTGCCTGTAAAGACAGAAAGAGGCATGAGGACGGGCATAAAGGTTAGCCATGCGTTACAGCGGAAGAATCACTGACTACGCTTACCGCCTTGTATAATCGTTTAGCGTTATCCAAACTTCGGAGCCGGCAAATTTCAGGGCTTGGTTTCACAATACGCTGGAAAACATAACATGACAGCGTGTGAAGAATTAAGGTGGCGGGGGCGGCTGATGGTGATGGGAACAGAGGTTCTGCACGACTTACTTCTTTCCGGTCGGCGGCCGTCAGTCAACTGGCGTGTTAGTCAGCACTAGTCACTAACGCATGCGTCTGGCAGACCGGAGGTTTCAGCTTTCCGGTTTAAATACCGAAGAAAGGCGCGTTGCACCAGCTGTAGCAAAAACCCGGGGTGGAATCAGGGAGAAATGCGTGAGGCGGCCCGCACATCCCAAGGGGACGGGCCTATAGCTTAGGATTTTTGAAATAAAATGTCCAGATATGAGGTGGCGGTTTTCGCAACTGGACCCCGCTGGGCTGAAAAATAATGAGTAAAAGCGCAGCTTTCTGTTCGTGGAATCTGGGTGCTCTACCCCTGTTACCCAACATAATGGGTTGCCAGGGTGGCCTTTACATGTATATTGTCAGACCAGGTGGTAACAGCTTATAGAGACTATACAGCAAGTAAATCTGCACTTGGTGGTAAAACTTTTTATAGTTTGAAGATTTCGCTTAATTCATTGAGACCAGATGTAGTTGTGTCAAATTTGACAATAAGATGGGCCTCCCTTTTAGACAATTGTACATTCATATCACCCCCACGGGGATTCATTTCAATCCGCGATATCACCGTCCATTTGAGATCACTGATCTTGTGTTGCATTTGTGTCCAATGCAGTACCAGTGGAGCATTTTCAACCTTATGTCTCAATCTTGATTTATGTTGAGAGATGCGTTGCCGCACCTCTTGACTGGTTTTTCCTATATACAACAGTAGACAGGGGCATGTAATGCCGTAAACGACGTATTTGCTTTTGCAGTTGCTAAAAGAGTTGTGTTTCCACGATATTCCATTGTGTTGGAAAAGGGAACCTTCCACTGTGGATTCACAACAAAGGCAGCTTCCACATTTGTGGTGACCTGTCACTGGAGGCATTCCCATCATTTGACGCAGTGTAGGGGGCTTGAGAGAAGGCAATGACGCACGGACGATATGATTTGCAATGTTATTCTCCTTCTTGAATGCGAACAAAGGTAAGTCCCGTAGATTTTCATCTAGGTTATTGACAAGATGCCAGTTTTGCTTTATGATTTTTTTGAGCTGGTTAGCATTGGGGCAAAAGGTTGTCACACATACCTGTCGCTTCGTGCTTGGTTTTTCCTTGCGTTCCAAAAGAGTTTCTCGTGGGGTCCACTGGGCCCGTTTCTTACAATTCCTCACTAGCTTCTTGGGGTAACCTCTGTCACACAATTTCGATATTAATTTCTCTGAATGGAACTGGAAATCATCGTTATATGTGCAATTACGGCGGACCCGCAGAAACTGCCCATAAGGGAGATTTTCCTTAAGGCTGCGGGGGTGGTTACTGGTGAACATCAGGGATTTGTTACGGTCAGTTGGTTTCGTGAACAACGTGGTAGCCAGTTTGCCATCTCTAGGAAAAACCTCAACGTCAAGAAATGAAATTTTACTTGCAGATTGTGTTAAGCTGAACTTAATGTCCGCAGTTCTGGAATCAAGCCATTGATGGAATACGGACAAGGTATTGCTGTCTCCCGTCCATATCATGAACACATCATCAATAAATCGGAACCATGTTCCGATATATTGATGAAAGGGATTATTGTTGTATATAAAGGTGTTCTCGTACAAGGACATAAAGAGCACTGCTAATTCAGGCGCAAAGGGACAGCCCATAGCTACCCCTTTCACTTGAAAGAAGAACTCGTTGTTAAAACAAAAGTAATTCTTCTTCAAAGCAAAAGATGCGAGGTCGAGTAAGAATTTAGTTGGTACTCGCATAGGACGAGGCCTCGAGTCTAGAAAATGAGACAACACAGCGATGGCTTCGTCTTGGGGAATCTGTGTGTATAAGGATGTCACGTCTAAGGTGACCAAAATATCCTTATGTTCACGGAAGTTAATTGTGGATAATTTGTTGATAAAATCCGTGGTGTCTTGCAGGTAAGAAGTTACCTGACACATAAATTCCTTCAAGAAACAATCTACGTATTTAGAAATTGGCTCGAGTAATGAACCACACCCTGCCACGATGGGTCTACCCGGCGGATGGTTTTCATTTTTATGAATTTTAGGCAATACGTAGAACACCGGGGTCTTCGGGTGTTTGATCTTGAGGTATTCTGCTTCTTTTGGGCCTACAAAACCTTGATCGAACCCCTCTTGTATTATCAAAAAATCCTAAGCTATAGGCCCGTCCCCTTGGGATGTGCGGGCCGCCTCACGCATTTCTCCCTGATTCCACCCCGGGTTTTTGCTACAGCTGGTGCAACGCGCCTTTCTTCGGTATTTAAACCGGAAAGCTGAAACCTCCGGTCTGCCAGACGCATGCGTTAGTGACTAGTGCTGACTAACACGCCAGTTGACTGACGGCCGCCGACCGGAAAGAAGTAAGTCGTGCAGAACCTCTGTTCCCATCACCATCAGCCGCCCCCGCCACCTTAATTCTTCACACGCTGTCATGTTATGTTTTCCAGCGTATTGTGAAACCAAGCCCTGAAATTTGCCGGCTCCGAAGTTTGGATAACGCTAAACGATTATACAAGGCGGTAAGCGTAGTCAGTGATTCTTCCGCTGTAACGCATGGCTAACCTTTATGCCCGTCCTCATGCCTCTTTCTGTCTTTACAGGCAGGGATAATTCAGTACCGAAGTTTGGTTGTTCGGGCGCACTTTTTCTGAGCAGCGGTAAGCATCTCTTTTTGAGAACTGCACTCAGTAACTGTGTATTCTATAGTATGAACACCTGTCAATCATGTTATTTCTTCTAAATGTAGATTCCCTGCTCCAGCGAAGGAGGTTGAAAATCGGCTTGCTCGACTTCTTTAAATCAGCCAGTAAAATACACTATAATACAACTTATTTAGTTCGCTGCCTGGCCCCACGGCTACAAACTACCGGTAAGCACGCCTTCAAGTATTGCTACAGTGCATAAGGGACCGAGCTAGAATCCAGTTTAACGGATTTTATTCTCCCAAATAGGTCAAATTCGTGCACTTGACCACGTACTGGCATTACAACTATGCTCCAGACCCATACAGCTTTCGCACGAAACAAGTAGGTTGCCGAAATCGTTTTCTTTCAAAGAAACCCCCTCCCTTGAAACTGTACTTCAATGTAATCTCTTTTACCTATAGATAAAAGCCAGTTGAAAGTCTCCCCCACCACACCCCCCCTCCAAGTTGGACCCCCTTACCAGGGAAGGCAGTGGAGGTATGGGTGCTCACTTTGCCAAGTCGGCTGATGTTTGGTCTTAAATTAATGTGTCCTCATAACTTTTTGGGTTCTTAATATGTCTTTTTTTCTTTGCCTTATTGTTTCCCCTTTGTTGTTTAGATACCACACAAGGCCCTGAAGAGAATCCCAGAAAAATCGGCGGGATTCGAAACGCGTAGGCCCTTGCCACATGATGTCTGTGAGGGCGGCAAGAGTGTAGAGTTGTCCTCGCTTAGTCGCCAGTACAATACCTAGGTTGCTTAGTTACAAAGGTTTATTTTTGCAAATTGTTGTAGGATTGTACATATATAAAAAACTGTTTTCTCATCCTTTTTTTTGGCAAAATTGTAATTGCAGACTGTGGCCTGTTGCTATTTTTTACTCTGCAGTATATCACTTGTTTCCCTTGTATAAAATAGTGTACAGTTTTTAGATCGTATATGCTTTGTTGTCCAACTTATCTTTTTATCCCCGAGTGGTATGAATGTGTTTTGAATGCCTGTGATATGTTTGGTATTTAGTATGACTGATGAATGATAATTACATCCTTTAGTCTTTTGGTGTTTCTTTTGTAAATGTTTCCCCCTTTGTAAAAAAATGAAAAATATACAAATTTTTCTTTTTCTAAAAAGATGTTAAAATAAAAAAGCTATTAAGTAGTTACTCCAGTTCTTGATTCTTTCAAGTTTTGCTGTGGTGATTCGTTTTACTTAAATTATTGATATCAGCACTGGCACCTTCTTTTGTTTATTGCTGCTTGGTATTGGATGGGCATCTGTCCTAGTGACAGCATCGAGGCCTCTGAAATCCACGCAAAACCTAATCTCTCTCTTACCATCTTGGGTGTGAGGTTTAGGCACCAGGACTACTGGACATGCCCAAGGGCCCTCTGAGGGCTCAATGACTCCCAATTCCAACATCTTTTGGACCTCTGTCCTGATACAGTCCCTGACATGATCAGGTTGCCTGTAAATCTTACTTTTAACAGGCAGACTGTCCCCCATGTCTACTTCATGAGTGCACCAGGTGGGCTGACTTAGAATCAGAGAAAACACATGTCTGTAGGACTGTAGAACTTGTCTGCAGTCCTGTTGGTGTTGGTCAGTGAGGCTGCCTGCCAATGCTACACCATCAACTGAACCATCATCAGGGTTCTGAGAAAGCAGGTCTGGGAGAGGGTCACTCTCCTCCTCCTGTCCCTCATCTGTAGCCATGAGCAAGCCCATGTCTGCCCCGCGACCATATACAGTTTCAGTCTGTTGTCATGAAGCACCCTGTGGGGGCTCCTGGGAGTTCAAAGGTCAGCCAAATAGGTGACTTCTCCATTCTGCTCAACAATAGTGTGGGGTCCACTCCACTCGTCTTGGAGAGCTGCTGTGGCCACAGGCTCCAACACCCACACTTTCTGTCCTGGCTGGTAAACAGTCAGCTCAACATTTTGGTCATGCTAGGCCTTTTGCAATTCCTGGCTAGCCTCAAGGTTTTTGGATGCCTTTTTCATGTACTCGGCCATCCTGGAGTGGAGACCAAGTACATAATCCACAATGTCCTGTTTGGGAGGTTTGAGAGGTAACTCCCATCCCTCCTTCACCAGACACAGGGGTCCCCTTACAGGATGCCCAAACAGAAGTTCAAAAGGGCTGTAGCCTACCCCCTTCTGTGGGATCTCTCTGTAGGCAAACAAAAGGCAGGGCAGTAGGATTCCCCATCTTCGCCTAAGCTTTTCAGGTAACCCCTTAATCATGCCCTTTAAGGTCTTGTTGAATCTCTCAACTAGACCATTGCACTGTGGATGGTAGGGTGTGGTGAACTTGTAGTTCACTCCACACTCTTTCCACATAGCAGTCAAATATCCAGACATAAAGTTTGCACCTCTGTCTGAGACAACCTCCTTCGTAAAACCCACTCTTGAGAAAGCTCCCAGGAGGGCTCTTGCCACAACAGGTGCTGTTGTGGTCCTTAGGGGAATAGCTTCTGGGTATCTAGTGGCATGATGGACTACCACCATTATAAACCTGTGCCCAGAGGCTGTTTGGGGATCCATTGGTCTAACAATGTCAATCCTTACACGTTCAAAGGGAACCCCCACCACAGGTAGTGGTGTTAGGGGGGCCTTTGTGGTGCCACCTGATTTGCCACTGGCTTGGCAGGTGACACAGGAGCGACAAAACTCCTTGGTATCCTCTGACATATGGGGCCAGTGAAAGTGAGGGACAAGCCTGTCCCAAGTCTTGTTCTGGCCAAGATGTCCTGCAAGCGGAATATCATGGGCTAGTGTGAGAAGGAAACCCCTGAATGCCAAAGGTATGACCAACCTCCTGGAAGCACCAGGCTTGGGGTCTCTAGCCTCTGAATACAGGAGCCCATCATTCCAATAGACTTTGTGGGTCCCACTAGCATTCCCTGCAGCATCAGCAGCAGCTTGGTGTCTGAGGGGTTCAAGAGAGGTGCAGTCTAACTGCACCTGCCTCAGGTCTGCCCTGGAGGGCCCCCCATGTCCCAAGAAACTCAACCTGATCAGGCTCAAGCTCTTCTAGGACAGTTTCCTCCTGGGTCTCACAATCAGCTTCCTGTGAAGCCTGACTCTCTTCCTGAGGCAAGGGGGAAGGCCCTGCCTTAACCCTACTGCTTCTCCTCCTGGTAGGCAACTGGTCCATTGTTCCAGAATCCAGTGCCAGTTCAGTGTTGCTATTTCTGACCTGTGGCCTAGTCACAGCAAGGACATGTGCTGATATTCCTAACATCTCTGCATGGATCCTATAATCCACTTCAGCCCAAGCTGAAGTCTCCAGGTCATTGCCAAGCAATCATTCTACAGGGAGGTCTGAGCTAACCACAACCTTTTTGAGGCCAGTTATCCCACCCCAAGAGAAATTAACAATTGCCATACTGTGAGTGGTAGTGACATTGCTAGCATTGGTCACTAAGTAATTTTCACCTAGTATGATTTGTCCAGGGTTCACAAAGCCAGGCGTCACAATTGTGACACTAGCACATGTGTCCCTGTAGGCCTGGGCCATTTTGTCATTAATAAAGGAGTCTGTCTGTACTTGCCCAAGTTACTGGGACTCACAGTAGAGGACATAGCCATGTCCACATCACAGATAAGAACAGCTTGAGTTGGTATTCTGGCTAGGCCAGAACCCATCTCAGTTCCCAGAGTTAACCCTACTGCACCCTTCTGTTGAGAACCACCACTATTAGCTGTATTAGGGGTAACAGTTGCCTTAGGGGCAATGGTGGGTGGAGCTGCCTCCTTCTTGGTGCAATCACTGGTCCAGTGGGTATTTACCTTACATACTTTGCACCATGGTTTCTTAGGACCTTCTTTCTTTTTGGATTGTTGGGGACCCCCACCATTAGAAGCTTTTTGGGGGCCTTGAGAAGACTTCTGGTCTTTTCCTTTCACCCCACCCTTATGGTCTTGCTTCTTCTGATCACCACCTTGGTTCTGTACCTTCTGCTTCACCCTGGTTCTGACCTATTTGTCTGCCTTCTTTCCCAATTCTTGGGGAGAGGACAGATTAGAGTCAACCAGGTGCTGATGCAATAACTGGTTCTGACAGTTGTTAAGAATTTGTTCTCTCATGATCAAATTATACAATCCTGTACAGTAATTAACCTTACTGCCCCGTAACCAGCCTTCCAGAGCCTTAGTGCCACAATCTACAAAGTCAGGTCAGTCCTGAGTCTGTGTCTTCTGGGTATCTCTGAACAGCAACCTGTACTGATCAGTGGTTAAGCCAAACCCATCTATCAGAGCACTCTTCAGGACATTGTAGTTGTCAGCATCCTGTTCACTAACTGTCAGAAGCTTATCTCTGCCTTTGTCTGCAAAGGAGAGCCACAATATTGCTGCCCACTGCTCCTTGGGGACCTTTTGCACTTTGCAGGCCCTTTCCAAAACAGTAATCCACTTGTGGATGTCATCCCCAACCTGATAGGGAGGGACAATCTTGTTCAAGTTTCTATGGTCATTAGACCTTTCCCTATCTCTAGGAATTATGCTGCCACCAGTGGGTTCTAACCACCTCAACTTTTTCTCTCTTTCAAGAGCAAAGGTCCCTTTTGCAAGGGCAACTTCTTGCCTCTTGATCCTAAGCTTGGCCTCTCTCATCCTAGCTTCATGCTCCCTTCTCTGAGGTGAAGGCATTCTCCTCAGAGCAGAGGCATTGGACCCTACTGATGAATCAGAATGGCCAGATGTACTGGAAAGTGATCTGGGTCTTCTGGACTCGCCATTAGGACTACTTGGGGGTCTGGATTGGATCCTTCCTTATCCAGCCCCATCTAGTCCTAGATTAACCTGGCTCAGTTCCCTGACTTCTACCTGGTTAGCATCCACATCATCATCAGAATCCTCTTGGTTCTCACCAGTGGGATCTTCTGTTGAGGGATGGCCCCCCTCTGTACTATCTGGGTGATCTGGGTCAGATGCCCTTTCTGCATCATACTCCACTAAAATATCTACCAGGTGGTTAAAGGTTGGACTATGTCCTTGTCTCAGTCTTCTGACTGCACACAGACTTCTCAGCTCATGAAAAGTAAATGTGTCATACTTAGAAGGTACCCTCTGGTTTTCTTCTTGAAGAGGTCCACTAGGGCCTGCTTCCAAGGACATTTTCTAGTGAGGTGTGGTGTGTGCACCTACCTACACTAAATGGTTTCCTACTAGAAACTCTCTAGCAGTTGTAGTCAGGGTGTGCTAGGCCCTTACCACCTACAACTACTAAGTTCAGTAGAACTTATGTATATCTAAGACTTGATGTATATGTACCTACAGGTACCTTGATATGATCTTTCAGATGATATTGCAAGATTATTTGGTAAAACAAATTGCAAGCTCTTATTCCACCGCTGCCACCAATGTAAGAAGTTAGCCTGGCAGGTGATGTCCACTAATTCTAGTGGGCACCTTGCGCCAGTCTAATCGCACTCTTTATGAGGTCAGAGGTTTTTATTTTTGCATTTTTATATAGCGCGGACATTACTCGAAGATGTCAGAGCGCTTCACAATAGGAACAGAACTGATACATGAGAACATTACAAGTTAACTAATTACAAAAGCAAACGTTATATCACACGAGGCAAAGGTGACAATCGTGAGCAATCAAAATACAAGAGGTAGCAAACGGTGCATTACAGGAGGAAAAAGTGACATGTGTGCAGGTTACAAAAGCGTACAAAGTACAAGTAGAGGTATAATACTGCAATAAATGGAGGACACTCAAACACAAGAACAAACGTTACGTAGGCAATGGTGGACACTTGTGCAAGTATCGAGAGCAAACAAAATGTAAGAGGTAGCAAACAGTGTGTTACAAGAGAAAAGTGACGTGTGCATGTTACAAAAGAGTACCAAACACAGGTAAAAGGGTAATACTGCAATAAATGGCAGACTCTCAAACCACAAGAACACACTGGGAAGGCACTTCCATAGTCATGGAGAATAGAAATTTTCTATACTAAAAGGTCTTCCTTCAGATAATAGAAAGGGCATGAATTAACTTTGGAAGTGTCTTTGAAGGAGGAGAACTTTGCGGTCAGTTTTGAAGGCCTGGGAGGAGGTGGTGGTCCGGAGCCGAGGTGGAAGTGAGTTCCAGATTCTCACTGTGTTGCCTCACTAACCACATACTAAGAAAGTGGTATAAGTACCACGTGAGAGTTAGAAATCAGGCCTAGGGCATGTAGAATCCCTGAGGCTACACTAAACAACCAAAGGTTAGGAAGTAGGAGACCCACCGGAGCCGCGTGCAGTGTCTAAACACAAGGGTGGGTTCCCATTGACTTTCTATGGCGTTCGTAAAAGTTACAAAGTTACAAGTTAAGGACACTTCCGGATGGACTAGGACGGAACCCTTTTAGACTTAGACACTAGGAGGGCCAATACCCTCGAGACTACCAGAGTATTCGTGTTACCTCACCCACGGAAGCCGGGTGCATAGGTGTCTTTTGATGTCGGGTTTCGTCGTCGTTTTCTATGGAGAGCTGCAAAGAAGTGATGCAGGCGACCAGAGGAAAAGTGTCCAGGTGGATCCAAGGGTGGATCAGAGATGTGAAGAACCTGAAAGCAGAGGGGACAGAGTCTGGGTCACTAGCCAGTGACCAGGAAGGAACCAGGTGATGTTGGGTGCTTTAAGGTGAAGAAGGTGAGTTTGTCTCTTCAGCCACAAGGTCCAGGAGGCATCGATCATAACCAGGATCTGGATTCAAGCTGTTCCACAATGGATCTAGATGACAGCAGTGTCGGTATCTGGATTGGAGCCAACAAGCCTTGGCAACCGCAACCCACGCAGGACGTCAAGATTGGCTCTGTTGCAGACCAGCAAGGTCTGTGGTGCTTCTCCTTTTCAGGGAAACTGGAGCAAGTCTGGAGCAACCAGGATTGGGAGTCAGATTTAAGATGGCGACTTCAGGGGGCTCACTAGCCAATGGGCAAGGAGCCCGGAAGACACATCAAGCACAAATGTAAAGGTGGGGCCCACGGGACACTGGCAGAGTGTGGGGGCCTGGGCTTCAGGTCAAATGATGCTTGGTGCTGGGGCTTCTTGTACTCCAATGCACAACTTACTGAGGCTTCAGAAAAGGAGTGCAGGTAGCAAAATGCAGGATGTCCAAGATGTCCAGTCCCACGTCTCTCGTGTCCACCACGAGTCTCAGCTTTGCTGTGAATATGGGTCGGGGTCAACGAAGTTTGGAAGTCCAGTTTTTGAGTTACAGATTCTTCGGGTTCTGGCGGGAGCCTTGAAACTGCAGACTGGCAAATTTGCTGTTGGTGCCTGTTTGAACAGGGTGGTCACTCCTTGACCACAAGGGAGATGTCTTCCATCTTCTAGTCAGAATAGAATGTCGAAGGTCCAAGAGTTCTGTATCAAAGTTTCGTTCCAGGATAATCTAAAGTCCTGGGGACACAGCTCCTATACTTATACTAAACATGGGTGCTGGATTACCTGACTATGTCCCTCCTATGGGTGGACCTGAGAAGGGTGTGGTTACACCCATTTCCCTGTGTCCAGTTTCACACCAGAGCTGGGGATGGAGTGCCCCAGCAACTAGTTTGAACCGGGCTATGCATGGAGCACCTTGTGTGCCCCAGGCAGTGTCTAGATGCATTCACTGAATGCAGCCCTCCCTGCCCCAACACACATAAACCCCTCCCTGGACAGGAAACCTATTGTCCAGGCTGCCCTTGCTGGAGTTTCCAGCAGCAACAGGAGGTCAGACTCGTGTCTGTGGCAGCAGCATCCATTTCGTGATGCTGAGGCTCTGTTTAACTTTAACCGGGTAAAGCAGTAACAAACATGTCTTTTCCCTCTAGAAGGGTGGAATGCTACCCCTGCCGCCAGAAGAGTATATGGTATGGCTATATCATAGAACAGCTATAAGGAGATGGTTCCGAAATCTGCAGAGGGGCTCAGCTCCTGCTAGGGCACCCTCTCACATAAAACCAAGCACTCTGCCTCCAGGATTGTCGAGGCCTACCATAGGAGTGGCTTATAGGTGTATATGTGTCTATATGTAAAGGTAGATATAGGTATACTATATCTAAGTAAGGGGTGATTACACCACCTTACCCAGGCAGTGTGAACAGACCTGTGGTATCAGTTCGGAAGGCAAACTAGGGGTGGCACAATACATGCTGCAGCCCCTGGTAGGCTTAGGGTACACCTATTCCCTGGGTACCTACGGTACACTATACAGGGGCTCACAAGAGTGACCCAGTAACCAATCTGGTATGAACCTGAAGTGCATGGTATCAATTTAGAGACAGAACAGCTGGGCTGTGGGTCTGATTAGCAGGCCCACAGCCACATTAAAGTAAAAAAAAACAGAGAATCACAGCAAAAAGTGGGGGTGACCATAGGAAGCAGACCCTGCTCTCCTACAAAGAGAACGATTTAGTGCAGAGTTTAACTTAAATGTCAGGGCATTTCAAGCCTTAGTGGTAAAGGTACTTTGCTATGCAAATAATAGAAGTTTGTGTTTGGTAAAAATACCTTTGGGATTTGAATCGCCAAAGCGACAGTTGAACAGCTTGCTTGCGCTGGGTCGCTTGTGCAGTGTGGGCAGTTGTGGCCCATATTGGCTTCAAGAGTTGTTAAGAATGGGTGGCCATCTTTGAAATGGGCACAAACCGTGCAACCCCTTTTTAAAAAGGAAATTGGGCACAAGGACAATGGAAACACGGTATGCGACTCAAGCATTTTGGCGAGTCTGCTTAGATTAAAACAATAAAGAGATTCAAATAGTAAAACATTTTTTTAAAATGTAATCAATGAAAGACTTAGAGATAGGTTTGGATAATGATTTTAGGGTAATGTTTTGTATTGTTAGAGTTTTTAGGAATGCTTTACACATTATTTGGTTTTGGACTAGTTTCTTTATGAGAGCCAAAGATTATTGGAAATATTTAATAGATTACCTGAACACAAACAAAATTGAGTAACAGGTTGTATAAACGGTGTTAATATTACTTGTATCTATGGATCACACTGTGTAGTTATATCTGGACGAAGGGTACTGTTGTGCAACGATCTGTATGTTCATTATGGTTTAACATTGTATGTCTTTGCAAATACCAATAAGTTAAAAAAAAAAATTATTAAAAAGTTAACAAACCCTGCAGGACAGATAGGCAAGTGGTCCCTGAACCGATTGGCGCCACTGCAGGCAAAACTTGACGCTGCAAAGCAATAAGAATCGACTGTGTAAGGCCCAGACGACGAGGACGCAAGATGGCGGCCGCCAAATTGCTGTGCTGAGCTGAGCCGCGGCACCGCTTGGATGTGACCCGGAGGCGGACGGTGAATATTGCCCAGCAGTGGGAGATCAAGAGCTGTGCTGCTGATTGCTCGCGGTTTGCTCGTGCATTACGAGTGGAGCTGCTGTGGTTCTCACCCAGGAGGCGCCCAGCACCCTGAGGCTGACTGAATGGGACATGGCGGAGCCGTGCTGGCACAAGGCGATCCAGAGACAGCGGCGGAACCTGGTACGGGCCCTGCACACTGCTGAGGACTGATCTTGGTGAATGGGGGTGCCGCTTTGCCTGGGCCTGCAGCTGCGGTGGCAGGTGTGGGTCTCAGTGCTGGCTGTGGCCTACGAGCTGCAGCTGGTGGGTTGGTGTGGCCATCATTGGGCCTGCGAGTGACTGTTGTGGGCCTGGATTGGGCCCCGGGCTGAGTGGATGCTCGTGCACCCCTGTGACGCTGATTTTATACGCTGCCCGGAAATAATTTAGGGGTGCCGTGGAGGCCTGCGGGCGCCTGGGGATCTGGGACCTGCGGTCTCTGTAGGCCATTACAGTGAACCACTTTGCATTACATCTTCACGCTGGAGTGAGCCCTGACAGCGGTATTGTTGCAGGCACAGACACTACAGTCCCATTATTAGGGACACGGCTGTCTGCCTGGGACCATTCGCAATCTGCTACGCTGTGAGCCTGCAGCACGCTACTCCTCATAGATAACCCGACGGCTGTTGCGAACTTGCCTCATCGCCTTACAACACTGGTGACAGCTGGAGTGCATGGAGCCACCTTCACCTAGGTGCACATCTGCTTCCAGAGCCTATACCCCTCTGTCTGCCCAGCGTGTGCATAGCATAGGGGTGACTTGTGCCTGGCGTCTTGGGCCTGCAGACCCCGTTGGTCACCACGGGGCCCACCTGTGCATTAATCCTGAATGCTGAGGTGGACTCTGGTGGTGGTATCTTCACATCGCGCCTGCGCAGGCATTGATCCTGCCGGTCTGCCATCCGGGGCATGGCCTAGGCCTTGGGCCCCTTTGGAACCTGCTGCACTGTAGGACTGTTGCACACTACTTTAAGTACACCATCAGACGGCTGTGCGAACTTGCCTTGCTTCTTTTCTACAATGGGGAAAACGGACAAATCACAGCCTCACCTCACGTTTGAGGTGTGCAAATCTGACAAAGCTCAGAATAAGGCAGCCTCCGACTCGGAGGTGGACGCCCCGGGGGATAGTAGATCCACACTGGAGATGACGCTCTTGGTCATGCAGCGAAGTCTTCAATTTATTGAGGGGACAATGTCAGCGCTAAATCTCAACTAGAAAAGTAGAACACAAGGATGGGAGAGGTCGAACAGTGGGTCTCTGCCACAGAAGATGGTCTTGGCGAAGTATCGGGCAAAATGCTCAATATGGAAAAGGTGTTAGCGCTCATCCAAGCCAAGAATGAGAACTTAGAAGCCCGGTCTCACCGCAACAATATACGAATCACAGGCCAGCCGGAGTCCACCAACACAGGTAGGATGGAGACCTTCATTGAGACCCTGCTCAAAGATACCTTTGGCCCGGAGAACTCGTCCACAGTGTTTATTGTTGAGCGGGCCCATCATTCCCTTGCAGCAAGGCCGGTCCCTGGAGCTCCTCCCCGCCCTATAATTGCTAGGCTTTAAAATTATAGGGATCGAGACACAATACTGCACCTGGCACGAGACAAGGGCACCATTGACTACCAGGGGAATTCACTGTCCTTTTTCCCTGATTTCACAGTGGCAGGTAAGGTGGCGCGGAGGGAGTTTGCAAGGTAAAAAAATTCCTACAAACTGAAAACGTTCCCTATGCTATGCTGTATCCGGCCCACCTAAAAATTGGCCAAGACGGAGTCTGCAGGATTTTTACAACTCCTAAGATGGCGATGGAGCACGCTAAGAAACTGAAAAAGAGGCGACGTGCAACAACAGTTGATTCTGGGGATGATGAACAGTAGGATGGTTAGGCGATAAGAAAGTTTGTGTTCATCTGCTGTTTCTACAGGAAGACGATGTCTTCAGCTCATGTTGTAGACTATGAGGATGCTGCAATTGTCCTTAAGCAATGGAATGACCTTTGCCTGCTAGTTTCATTGATGCATTATTTGTTTTTACTTTGCTTATAGTACTTTAGCACAGATACTAGACCTGATCAGCCAGCTCCTACATCGTAGGAGGCTAGTAGCACTCTGCGCTCCCCTTATGGGAGTTCCCCCCAATTTGCAAACTAGATGTTGTTTAAGTTGGGGATTGTTTATTCAGTGGAGGGATGGCTTTAGCAAGTTGGGCACGCTGAAGTGGGTGGGGGAACGGGGGGTGTATTTTGGGGGGAACCTCTTTTTAACTGTACTGTCCCTGAACCTTTATTGCCTGACACTGGTACTAGCTCTTACACTATTCTTTAGTACATTATTTGATATGACTTGGTGGTAATATAAAGTTCCTCACTTGGAATATGTGTGGTTTAAACAGTCCCAAGAAAATCTGATCTGTTTTGGCGCATCAGACCGCTTAGAGGTACAGGTGGCCTTTCTACAGGAAACGCACCTCATGCAGTATTCCGAGAAAAAAGTTGGTGCACGTTGGGCTGGGGTGAAGTTTGCATCCTCCTATTCCTCCTACTCTAAAGGGGTGATGATTCTTATCAAACGAGGGGTCCCATTCACTGTGTTTAGTACGGAGACAGATGAGCAGGGCCGATTGGCAATAATACATGGCATGCTTGCTGGTGTGGGAGTGCTCCTGGTTAATGTTTATGGCCCGAACATTGATGACCATGCTTTCTTTGCAGATGTCTGGCGCCGTGTCTCTAGATTTCCCCCGCGGGAAATATTGTTGGGGGGAGATTTCAACACCTGTTTGGATGTAACCATAGATAGACTGAGCAGCGGTGCTGTGAGATACAGGCAGTCGACTGACGCTTTATTGGGGCTGTTGGCTGCTGACGACATTCATGATATTTGGAGCCTGTGTCACCCTGGGACACGAGAGAGTACCTTTGTCTCTACTGTGCATGGCACATGGTCCCGTTTGGACCACTGGCTTATCTCGGTGACAGCATGTACATGGGTTGTAGATGTCAGCCATCTGGCAAAACTCTATCTGATCATTCCCCTGTAGTGCTTGAGATGCAAGTGCCCGAGTGTGAGCATTCTCCCTTCATGTGGCATATGCAGCCGTCCTTTCTGACTGACCAAGTTTTTAAGTGCACAGTGGGCGAGGGGATGCAAAATTATTTCAAAGAGAATGAGGGCAGCGTTGAAAGTGCTGGTGTCCTCTGGAAAGCCTTCAAAGTTACAATCTGGGGGGTATGTATAGGAGCGCAGGCTGGAATTCTGATAGATCTCCACCGCAGAATTGCCTGGCTCGCCAAGGAGATCACTGCGCTGGAGCGTGAATATGACAGCAACCCTGCCCCAGAAAAGCTTGCCAGGATTAGTACTCTGGTGACATAGCATAGCATAATAACATAGTTGATCAGGAGATAGCGCACAGTCTCAAAGTCTCAGTCTCTCGCTGGCCCAGAAACTGGTGGCACCGAGGAGCCAAGAATATATCACTGAGCTGTAACACACCTGACATTAGCGGGGTGATATTGGACGCCTACTCTGAACTGTATGGTGATTGCGCGCAGGCTTCGGCGACGGATATAAATGATTACCTCGATGATATTGTGCTGGGGTGGCTGTCAGTCGGCCAGCATGAATATGTCAAGCAGCCCTTCGAGTAGAGGATGTTAAACGAGCCATAATGTCACTCCCCATCTGTAAGGCGGCGGGCCTAGATGGCCTCCCGAGCGAGTTCTCAAAGGCGTACGCTGAGGAACGTGCACCTAGACCTTTGGAGGTGTTTGCGGAGGCGTATGACTCTGGAACACTACCCCCTCTCTGAAAGAGGCTTTCATTGTCATGCTCATTAAGCCAGATAAGGAGGGAAAAAGGTGCGACTCCTATCGATCTTTATCTCTCATCAACATTGACGCCAACATTTTGGCCAAAATTATAGCTAGCAGACTCCAGCCCCTCATCCCTAAATTAGTTCTCCCGGACCAGTCAGGCTTCGTTCCCACTCGCTCCACAACACATAATCTGCGTATGGTGTTTGCTACATTGCATTATTTCTTGGCGGACTTTCAGGCGGTTGCAGTGCTGCTCGATGCAGCGAAGGCATTCGACTCACTGGATTGGGAGTACATGTTTACCGTCCTAGTTCGAATGGTCTTGCCACCATTTTTTACTTAATGGTTCAAGCTATTATACAATACGCTGGTAGTGCGGGTTCGTGTGAATAAATGGGTTTCAGACAGCTTTCCCATAAAAAGAGGCACGCGACAAGGATGCCCCCTGTTGCCGATGCTATTCGCGCTTGCACTGGGGCAATTGGCTTATAAACTCCATAAGCGACATGCACAGGCAGCGTTGTGCTTTTGACAAAGGCCCCTGGTGGTCTCGTTGTATGCTGATGATATATTTATGTTCGTGAGCCTGCAATGTATCTCCCAGAACTGCTGCGCGAATACGTGAAATTCGAACTCTACTCTGGCTTAGGTATAAACTGGGTGAAATCGACGTGTTTCCACTGACGGCGGGCATGCAGGAATTGGACCTGGATTTTCCACTGGCATGGTCGACTGACCCCGTAAAGTACCTGGGGATCTGGCTACATCGTGGCCCAGATGTCGTTTTAACTTGGAATTATGGCCAGTTCGTCACAAAGATCACTGATCAGGTTGCCCATCTCTCTAGTGGATCGTATTGCAGTCGCTAAGATGTCGATACTGCCAAAATTGCTTTATTGTTTGTCAATATTCCAATCAGCCTTAATCTTGCATTGTTTAATACGCTCCAGTCAGCACTGCTAAATTTAGTTTGAGGGGCAAGAAGCCGAGATGTAGCTGGGACGTGCTGGTGCAACGATTAGAGCGGGGTGGCTTCGAGGCACCTGATCTGCGGCTTTACTTCTTATGAGCACAGGCGCAGTTTGCTCATTTCTTGTTACTTTCTGCAGCGGTTCCAAACTCATGTTGCAGTGGAGGCGGATTTGTTGCTCCCTGTGCCACTTGCAGTGGCTGCCCTGACTGGCGGGGGTGGGGGGCCGAGGACTGAAATCAACCATGTCCAGTGCACGGTATGGGCATGGAAGACGCTTGCATCTAGGGCACAGTTTAGCTATCTTTATACCCCGGCATTATCACTTATGGCGCACCCCAACATATCCGAAGCGCAGGCTTCCTTGAAAACGCTGGGGGCTGTACGTATCAAACAGCTGGGTGACCTGTATACACATGGCCTGTTTCGATTGCTCTTTGAAGTTCAGGGCGGATGAGCCCAGGGGATGATGCTTGGATTCACATATGTGCGTGTGCGGCAGGCGATTAGAGAAATATATCCTGACTTCCCAGCAGAACTAAAACCACTGCTGGCACTGCAGGTGGTGCAAACAGGATAAGAACGTAGGGGTCTAATAACCAAATTGTATAATGCGTCCCTTAGAGAGTGAGAACCTCCTGAATCTCCCTCATACACTAAGTGGAATGCCATAATAGGTGACTCTCTGACGCCGGATGTCTCGCCGTTCTGCTGCACACTGACTGGCCGCTTGATGGCAAACTGTAATCTCTGCATCATACACTTCAAGTACTTGCACCAGTTATACTATATGCCGCTCCAATTGAAGCGTTTTGGACTGCGGGAGAGTGCATGCTGTGTGAGGTGTGAGCACGATAATGGGGACTTTCTGCATCTTGCCTGGAGCTGTAAAAGAATAAACATGTTCTGGATACAGGACATGACAATGCTCGCGGAGGTTGTGATGGAACTGGTGGTGGTGTGTGCGCCAGATGTGTATCTGTTGGGATGGGTGAAGAGTCTCAAACCATGCAATTTGAGACTGATAGCTGTCGTGACTCTACTGCCAAGCGGGCAGTAGCGCAATGCTGAGGAGCAAAAACTGTCCCAAAACTGAAGAGGTGGGTCCGGGACTTGATCTACTGCAAAGAACAATTAGGGATATATGCTGAGGAACTTCCTGAGGCATCTCGCCCCTGGGACTTCTCGGCACCACTCACTATGTATCTACTAGGTAACCCTGACTTGCAACAGATATAATGTACTATGATGCTGTTTGTATATGCAGGAGGGACTGGCAGTGAGGTCGGACAACTAGAGAAAATGCCACCACTGAGATGCATGAGATGTTTTGGGTTCCTAAATAATATCTACAGTGCCAGGTAGTGGGGGGTGGGGAGGGCAGTAGGCTGCTTTTTTTTCCCTTTTCTTCTGTGGGTGTAGGGTTACAATATAAAAATTGCTTGTACTAGTATGTATACCAATATACTTCTGAGTCCCATTGTTGGGGCAAGTATGCTCTTTGTTCATATACAAGCTGTTTATTAAACAAAATTAAAAAAGGCAATGAAGATGTAGATGACTACATCTTGGATCTAGACTACTTTTGCTGAGGATTGAGATGGAAGTACTCAGAGTAAGGAGCCTTCAAAAGGTTCTGTGACAGACCCCTTAGGTGAGAAGTTGTTTGAGCCAAAAGAGATTAAGCATCCTCTGTAATCTGTTGGCCCCTGCCTCATGTAGCTAAATATATTTAAAAAAATGTATTTGTAAGCCTCGGGAGAAGGAGGAACTTAGGTTTATGAGAGCAGAGTGTTCGTGCCCTGTGATAGGTGACAAAGAGACTCTAACACGGAATCTGGATCATGAGTTGATTACATATCTGTTTAAATTAGGGAATGATTCTAGAAAAGGATTGGAACTCTTATTGAAACAGTGTGAAGATAAAATATTAGATGCTCTGCGTACTTTGGCCAGAATATTTGATTTAGTGGAGGAGTCCTAAGTTAAAGGTTTTAATTTGGATATTAATTTATTAAGAGGTTGGTGCCAGCATGCAATTTGCTTCCTAGGGAATGCAAATGCTCGATTAATCTCCCAAAGGTGAAAGGCGGTTCTTTTTGGATAAATCCTAAATTAGGGGATTTGGCCGGGGAATGACCTAGTGAAGAGGCAAAAGGATTCCTTTTTGGAGTAGGAATGGTAAAAGTTTGACAAAGTATGTTCAAACTTTTACTGCCTTGGATAAGGCACTTTACAACGTACACCACTTCACGATTCCATGACTGCATGTGCGAAGTAGGTAATTGGATGTCACAAAACTGCCTGAAGCTGAATTCAGGTAAAACTGAGGTGCTTTTCTTTGGACGAGATTGCAAAGTTTAACTTAAATGTCAGGACATTTGAAGCATTAGTGGTAAAGGTACTTGGCTATTCAAATAATAGAAGTTTGTGTTCTGTGCAAATTCCCTTTGGGGTTTGAATCGCCAATGCGACCATTGAACAGCTTGCTCGCGCTGGGTCACATGTGCAAACCTTGTCCACACTGGGACAAGGGTTGAACTTCGGAAGGCGGGGTGTTAAAAATGAGGGTCTCTATTTGGCAGAAGTAGGTACCTTTGTTCAAATAGGGACCCTTGTTTCTTGTCAGGATAAGGGGGATACACTTCTAAATTAACCCCTGCTCACCCCCTTGGTAGCTTGGCACGAGCAAACAGGCTTATCTCAGAGGCAGTGTGTAAAGCATTTGTGAACACATACAGTAATACAGTGAAAACTCTACAAATGGACACCACACCAGTTTAGAAAAATAAGTAATCTTTATCTTAACCAAAACATCACCAAACAACAAAAATCCACAATACAGTATTAAAAATAAGGCTTTCAAATGGTAGAAATAGTTCAGTTCAATGCAAGTTGTAAATGCAACACTTTTCCCAAAAGTACCTTAGATGCATCACGCAAAATAAACAAAATGGCCGCAGGGAAGGTGATGCGTGTGTTCCTTACACTAAGGGGAGGTGATACGTCTGTTCCTTGCTGCAGCACAGGGGAGGTGATGCGTTGGTTCCTTACTGCGTGGGGAGTTGATAGGTCTCTTTCTTACTGCGGCCCCCAACTATGCGACATTCTTGGCGCATTGATGCGATGCGTCGATCCGGTACGATGCGTGGTTTCGTGTAGCCGCACAACAGGCTTACATCGGAATCCGTGCGGCGATCTCGGGCTTGGAGATCTTTTCTTCAAGTAGGTGGCAAAGCAAACAGCAAAGTCCATTTTCTCCTTTCCTTTGCAGCAAGCAGCCACTGCAGACCAACCCCAGACAGCAAACAGCACAGGGTCAGTATTCCTCCTCAGCTTATCTGGCTGTTCTCCTTGGCAAAGGTTCCTCTTGATTTCCCAGAAGTGATATAAAAGTCTGGGTTCTGGGTCCCTCTTTTTAAACACAAACATCCTTTGGTCTCTGAAGACGGAGAGTGTCTGTACCCAGTCAAAACTAGTTCTGTGGGGCACTTTGCAAGTGCCTAACAACCTCCATTGTCAGTGTGAGCCCTGGCTCCAGACACACCACAGGGGGGTGGAGCCGTCATTGTGGAAGGCAGGCACAGCTCTATTCAGGTGAAGGTGCTACTCCTCCCACCACTCCAAATGCTGACCAGGCCTATACAGCCCAGCCCTGACTCACCAGACTTCTGGAGCCACAGCCCCTTTCCAGCCCCTGTCATCCAAAAGCCAGATGTGCAATACACAAACCTAGCAGAGGCACACTGGATGGTTAGACAAGAAAACACCCACTTTCTAAAAGTGGTATTTTCAAACACAATCTTCAGGCATTCTGCACATTTTCCAAAAACTTGACTGTTAAACACCTAGCCCGAACGCACTTATCTAACATCCCTTTCTGGTTAGCCAATTCAGCAGTCACACCGTGCCTAGGCACCCTTGGGTATCAGTGCGCGTTATACATCTTAATTTCATTTCATTTCAATACTCGATGAGGCGAGTATTTACAGGTCATAGTAATTTATATGGAAGGGCCAGGAGGAGAGGGCAGCCTCTCAGTCGTGCATATTATAAGTCCCAATATGCAGGGAGGGGTTCAGTTAGAGGAACCTAAGGAGAAAGTGGAGTATTCTATCTTCAAAGAAGAAGAACATTCAGAGTGAGAGAACTCCATGGAAGAGGGCAATCGTCCTAGTCAGGAGCAGGTGAGTATGAAGAAAGCCAGTGGTTTTAGCCTAAAAAAAGAGGGAGGAAGATTATGATTGCATGTAAAGAAATGGTGAACTATCACAAACGATGCATGGGTTATATCCACAATTGCAGGTGTGGGATGGATTTAAATCAGTGCCATGGCAAATTCAAGAGCAAAGGGAGCTCTACTTCAACACAGAGTTACAAGATTTGGTGAGTTCCAAGATTGTTTCTATGCTAGAGAAAGGTGTGATAAAAGAGGTTTGTAATGAAGAAGTGGGTTTTGAAACATTTTGTAGTAGAGAAAAAGAACAAAGGATGGTGTCCCATAATAAATTTAAGGGATCTCAATGTTTTTTTGACTTACAAACATTTCAAAATGGAGGAAATCCATCTACTCTGGGACATGTGGTTGGAAGGAGACTGGTTGGTAAAAATGGATCTAAATGATGCTTACTTCACAGTTCCTACTGCAAAGCGCAGCCAATGTTTTTTACAGTTCCGCTGGAAGGGTCAATAATATCAGTTTTTGTCCCTCCCATTTGGATTAGCTTTTGACCCATGGTGTTTTACTAAAGTTAGGAGAGCAGTTGTAGGTTTATTGAGAGAGGAGTTTGTCTAATAATTTATCTGTCATCAAGCATAAAATTCCCTTTGGGACAACTAACTATTTAAACCGTACGTTCTCACGCACACATGAATAGAGACAACAACATCAATGTGATACTATACTGGCGAGGCAAAATGTACACACAAACAAAATTATGTTAAAATATTAAACAGTTTATTCATCCTTGCAATACATCATAAAATAATTTAAAATAATTTAAAACAGGGACATACAGTTAAAATTAAGGAAACAATAAGATTCCTATTCCTAAAAAGGAGGTCAGAAACAGAAAATTAATTCAGCAGAGCGTCAGAATTATCTTCAGTTAATATAGAACATAATCCTCCTTTCTTTTTTGCATCGACGCGTTTCGGCGGACCTTCTAGTAAAGCCACCTTCATCAGGAATACATATAATGTCTTCCCAGTTATTTCTGTAATTCAAGAAAAAACTATTTTAAAAAACCATTTAAAAAAAATGCACATACACAATGAAAATCCTATAAAGCACATCTCATAATTGCCTTGCCTCCAATATTATTTAAAGGTATCAAAACAACATTGATAAACATAACAGATACAGAGATTACAACATTTATTCATCACAAATACTTTTTCTTAACATACATAAAACACAGTAAATTCAATCAGAGTGACATGGATAACCCTGAAATTCCTGACTAGGAGGACACTTCACCCCTGTTATTTCTGGTAAATAACTATAGGCATATTCATCACCAGGGTACTAAGTGATCACTTCTACTATTTCATACAAATGCATTTGTATTATATAGAATTACATTGATAATTTTTATACCACATTTCCTTAGTGCACATACGCCCTATAATGATTTTCATGGCCTGTTATTGAAGTCAGGATACTGGGGCAAAGCTACCTCTGTATTTTTGGGAGAGTGTACAAATGGGTGCCTCCTGGTAGGCTATAAGTTAGGGAGACAATAAAAACACCCTATATACGAACCATCATGTCACAAATCATAGTTGTGCTCAATAATCACATACCTCACGAACTGTATTTAACACATGTGCCATTTCGGGGTGAGTACCTCCGATGTCCTTTCGAATTCTCTTGTCCTGCGAGACGGAGCTACTTCAAACCGGCAATCTAAGAATTCAAGCGTAAATGTATCATAGCTGACAATAGACGTCATCCACCCATATTCAATTTGCAAAAATGATACCTAGGCACGAATAAATGCAAAATTAAACCCACCTCGTACGGTACTTATTTCCGCGCAAATAATTAAAATCCAGAATGGAGATCTCTGGTACAGATAACACTAGGCTGATAAAAATTCAGTTTATTCGCTGAAAAATAAAAAGATACACACATGTTCCCGTAAGTGCACAGTACATACATGCCTGCAGAGACACAGTTATTTCTAGATGGGGGTGATCATATACTCACAAAGTTTCAATATTAAATATCACCTAGACACGCAGTAGGCTCTTTACGATCCTGTATGGCTTTTCAATACTCAGCCACCTATGGACAACGAATGAAACAATTACTCACTGGGTCTAACAACCCAATAGCCTGCATTGTAACAAAGCCGTAACGCCATACTCACATTAGCGGGTTTTATCGCACAGCTGCGTATTGGCGGTTTCTTTCTATTCCTTATTTTTAGCGAACGAATACCACCTAGAACGCCAAGTAACAAACAATGAGGAATCCGGTCTAAGTCTAAGCGTGCCTATCTTAATCGCTAATACCTCTAATCAATCTCCATTAGAAAGTCATATTTACACTAAAAAACAGTGTTACACGGCAGCGTAATAGTGGTTTCCTCATACGCCTTATCTTTTTAAGAAACCAATACCACCTAGAGCGTAAAAAACATACAAACAAACTAAGAAGTCAGGTTTAAGCCTCAAGTGGTATCAACCAACAGCATCACCCGTAACTCTTAATTACCGTGATTCAACAAATCATCGGCGTCCCGCGTGTCAGCACATTCCAGTCTTCACACTTGAAAGCCCAAGCCGAACCCGATCGTCCTTTAAATACTCATAGTGGACGCGGCACCAAGTTAAAATTGCGGATATCCGGGTCGCGTCCAGTCTCATACTTCCCTCTGAATATTCAAAATAAAGATAGGACTGTCCAGACCTTATCTATATGGTTACGCCCGATAGGTCGCCCAAACCAAGATGGAGCCCTGGTAATCGACAGTTATCTAAACCCCCAATGAGCATTTCCACTATTATGAGAAATGCCACCATAGATTATAATTAGGGCTCCCGGTTTTCCGTTTTTACGGATTTTTACATATAAATACAGACGGAAAAAAAGTTTTCCTTTATCTGTATTTATATATAAACAAGCATTTACAATGCAATGGTCTCGGCAGCATTAAAAGGTAGAGCTATTGGCATTACTCATTAATTTATTTTTTTAAATCATAAATAAATGGCATTGTCATTTACATTGCCAATAGCTTCATCACGTGCATATGCAAGACCTATTGCATTAGCACCCACACACACAGTAAGTAGTAGAGAAGTTGATAGTGAGTAGGAGAGTTATTAGTAAAGAGTATTAGAGAGCGCAACAGAGCTATGTGAATAATAACAGCTGTGAGCCCGTGCCTGAGGTGCATCATCTGAGCTGTGTGAATAATAACAGCTGTGAGCCCGTGCCTGAGGTGCATCATCAGAGCTGTGTGAATAATAACTGCGTCAGCCCCGTGCCTGAGGTGCATCATTAAAGTTGTGTGAATAACTGCGTCAGCCCCGTGCCCGAAGTGCCTCATCAGAGCTGTATGAATAACTGCGTCAGCCCTGTGCCCGAGGTGCATCATCAGAGCTGTGTGAATAACTGCGTCAGCCCCGTGCCCGAGGTGCATCATCAGAGCTGTGTGAATAACTGCGTCAGCCCTGTGCCCGAGGTGCATCATCAGAGCTGTGTGAATAACTGCGTCAGCCCTGTGCCCGAGGTGCATCATCAGAGCTGTGTGAATAACTGCGTCAGCCCCGTGCCTGAGGTGCATCATCAGAGCTATGTGAATAACTGCTTCAGCCCCGTGCCCGAGGTACATCATCAGAGCTGTGTGAATAACTGTCAGCCCTGTGCCCGAGGTGCATCATCAGAGCTGTGTGAATAACTGCGTCAGCCCCGTGCCCGAGGTGCATCATCAGAGCTGTGTGAATAACTGTTAGCCCCGTGCCCGAGGTGCATCATCAGAGCTGTGTGAATAACTGCGTCAGCCCTGTGCCCGAGGTGCATCATCAGAGCTGTGTGAATAACTGCGTCAGGCCTGTGCCCGAGGTGCATCATCAGAGCTGTGTGAATAACTGCTTCAGCCCCGTGACCGAGGTGCATCATCAGAGCTGTGTGAATAACTGCGTCAGCCCTGTGCCCGAGGTGCCATCTGTGTATGTATGTGTGTATATTATTATTATTATTATTTGCGAGAAAGCTCAGGCTATTAAGGGGGAAGACGATACAAAAACATGCTTATTGCTTTTCATTAAAACAGGCACGAACAACGGGACAGAAGATCATGGTGACCAGGGAAAGTGAGGACAGGGGCCAAAGATGCATTCAACTTCCCACACATGGACTTCAGATAAAAGGTCATGACATCACCTCTTAGCACAATGAAAACGAAATCCCACACTCCACAGATGAAACTGATCACAGACTGGTCAGTTGCCCTTCCTCCACCCCACACCTCCCTCTCTGCTGGAAACATTCTCAATGGAAACTTTTGAATGGTAGAGGTTTGCATAGTTCAGTGCAATCATTTACCGATTTGTTGAATATTTGGATGTGTGCATCAACAATTCATTTGGCAGCAATGACCAGGTGAGAACATACTTCAAGGCCGCCTCAGCCATTTGTGATAAACAAACTGAGCTCGCGGAGCTAACCTTTCACTGAGACAATTCATTAACCACAAAGTTGGTGCTATTTAAGGGAGGCTTTTTTTTACTTTTGAATTTATTCCTCTAGAGCCATCTACTGCCAGTGATCCCATCAATTTGTCCATCCGTTTCGCTATAAAAGTTCCCAATGGGAGTAACTGATAGGACACACTCACCAATTAAATGCCTGCACGCCTGAACCTTTCTATTTTTTTTTTTAATTTAAACTTTGATAATAGCCGAAGACCCATTTCCCTAGGTAGATGTTAGACCTCGGAAGCAGTGAAACGGAACTGTTGTCTTATTTCTACAGTTTCGAGTGGAGTCATTGGGCTTACCATTACGGATAACAAAGAGCGCTGGTTCTTCAGGAGGAAGGCCTCGGTGGATCGCCTTTGAGAAGGCCGCTGTCTGCTCTTCATCAACTTAACGACGGCGCTTTTGGACTTCCACAGCGAGCCCTGTCAGAACAGCAAGGACCGCAGAGCATTTTTGAATCAGCTAAATCAGAGCATAATTTGCTTTTGAAATCTCCTCTTCCGAAAAGATGCGAGAGGGGGCTCAGATTCACGAGATGAAATAGAGCGCCGCACCGTGCCTTTACTGGCACCTCCGCCGTCCGCGGGCGCCCCTTGAATCCATCACGCGGTGGCAGCTTCACAGTTACATGATGAAGCAGCGTCTCGCTGCAGCACAGGACAGTTCAGCTCGGATATTACTGTGGAATAAAGCAAATTATTGCTAGTAGCCCTGCGGTGTCTGCACCGGCGTTGTTTATCTTAGGACGGCACTGGACCGCGGTGGAAAGGCGAAGGCTCTGGAACGGCTGACAACCTGCAAGAGAAGTTATCACCCGCGCCAGAAAGAGAGCAGTCATCGGCAAGCGGCGGGGACGCTGGCGCCGTGAGCGTGCGCACGACTGAATCCGCGCGTGGCCAGCACTTGTCGCTCCCTCTCCCATTAAGATTGCTGGGCGCATGCCCAGCTCTGGTCTCCTTTTTGGTGGATTTGGCGGCTGACATGATCACAATAGTTCTCTGCCGAGAACGAGCTTCGCTCGTCTCTAGGCCGAGACCTAAAAACGGGAAAATACTAGTATATTTTGCTGTGCTGCCGTCTGGTGTCTCACTTTCCTTAGAGGGTTAAGAGGTGACAGCTTCCCCGGCATCCCGTGTGCACACAGAGCTGCCAGCCGCACCCAAGTACTTCACAGGTCTTTGAAAGACCATTTATTTGTTAATGAGGCTGCTTTGTTATTTCACCCCTTTTAGAGCCCCTGCCAGAGTCAGATTAGGACGGACTTCATAGCTGCCAAGGTTTCAGATTGCACCTGTGTTTTAGAAAAAAAATGTAAAGACTGACATATGAAGATGGAGTTAACTGCATTTGGGATTGGTTAAAAGGGATTGTTCTATATACAGCCATGCCTTGATTTCTGGAACAGAAGTTTCCAAATACATTTTCCACATTGCTTTGCAGAGACCTCTAACCTGTCACCATAGCCATTGATCAACATCGACATCGCAGTTTCATAACGAGCCCACAAGAACTGTCTAACTGTGAAAACAGTTTATGAATTGCAACGTTAAGTCAACCATACACTGTCAACTAAAATAATTCACCATCATCCTGTGCATAAGACAACCTTATGTCTACCTTTCTGGTTTAAAAATATTATGATGTGATGTACATTTTATTTATAAATCGCACGTGTGCGGAAGCTTAAAGGCGCTGCAGCTGAACAGGCCGTAACAAAAAACTTTTTTTTTGTTGCTTTTTCATTTTAGTTTTGAGAAGTTTCCTGCTTTTCAGCAATGCAGGATCAGAGCGTGGTAAAGGGATGAGTATTGCAGAGCTTGGAACCGATATTACACATTTTAGTTATTTTACCCAGGTGACATTCTTGGCTGGCCGCACAATGCAGCAAAGATAACACAACCTCACTGAGCTCTAAACGCCTCCAATAATCACACTAACACCTTACAAATAAGATCGGGTGTCACACAGAACATTTTGCCCTGTCAAAGGTTTTTAATGGATTCTAACAATGTCAGGATGGAGCTGAACATTTTTTTTTAAAGACTGCAACCAGAGCGGAGCGCAACTCTGGGAGACTCTGCTGCTTTATGGGGGCCTAAGAAGAGGTGAAATACAAAAGCCCCATTAACATGCAAATGGTCTTTTAAAGACCTGTGAAGTGCTCGGGCGGCTGTGTGTGCGCCCGGGAAGCAGCCTGGGCTGACACACAGGCAGGGTGAGATGACAGAGGGAGGCAGAGGGAGGGAGACAGAGGGAAAGGGAGTGAGGGGAGTGAGGGAAGGGAAGTGAGGGAGGGAATGAGGGAAGGAGTGAGGCAAGGTGAGGGAGGGAGTGAGAGAAGGGGAGTGAGGGGAGGGGAGGGAGAGAAGGGGAGTGAGGCAAGGAGAGTGAGGGGAGGGGAGTGAGGGAAGGGGAGTGAGGGAAGGAGTGAGAGAAGGGGAGTTAGGGAGGGAGTGAGGCAAGGTGAGGGAGGGAGTGAGAGAAGGGGAGTGAGGGAGGGAGTGAGGGAAGGGGAGTGAGGGGAGGGGAGTGAGGGAAGGGGAGTGAGGGAGGGAGTGAGGGAAGGAGTGAGGCAAGGTGAGGGAGGGAGTGAGAGAAAGGGAGTGACGGAGGGAGTGAGGGAAGGGGAGTGAGGGGAGGGAGAGAAGGGGAGTGAGGGAATGGGAGGAAGGGAAGCTTACAGAAGCTGGTACTTACTTGGGCCGGGGCCGGAAGCAGAGTCCCAAATTGGAGTGTGGCGAGGACAGCTCCATTAATTACTAAATCAGCGTCTGTCTGCAAGGCAGTGGCTGCAGGCTCATGAATTCAGCCGCGAGCCACCGCAGGCTACCATAATTCAGGGGTTTGTCAAGGCGTATCAGTGATAGGATCCCTCTAGGCTTGCGCCAGTCCAGTGAGTAGTCCCAGGCGCAGCATGGCCGTCCAGTGACACACAGACCCAGGGCTAATGAACGCGCGCTGGGTCTGCATCAATCTCAACGGACGCTGTGGTTATTCACTGAACACAGCTCTGCACGTTTGTATCATGGGAATTCAAGCCAATAGGCTTACATCTTTTAAACAGGAACAAAGAGTGGGGGTTAAGTTCTACCCAACAGCAATCTTCCTTTCTCCCCAAGAAGGAATCTAATGACCCAACATGACCTGTGTCCTGCCTGCCTCCAGGCCTTCAACAGAGATCACAGATTGGGGCTTATTTACAAGCTCCTCGCGTTGCATTGTCAATTTAAATAAATGTGGAAAAATACTAGTTGTAGCGTCATCTTTTGCTTGTGGCAAAAATAAATGTGGATAAATACAGAAAAAATGCCCGAAAAATAAATATGGATAAATACAGACGGAAATGGCAAAAAAATAAATACCATAAAACCGGGAGCCCTAATTATAATCGCTTTAGATGTTGATCAATTAAATCGAGAGATCAGTACACACAAAACTACATGTGTGTATGCCTGAAGCTAATACCAAACGGCAAACACAGATGTGATAGCCCATCCATCCGTGCAGCAGTCGCTAAATAAAAACACATATTATGCTGCCTATAATAGTACATTGGTACTATCCATGTCAAATATATCCATAGCAATATACTAACCATGAGGAACTAACCACAAAGGGTATCCCATATACTGTACCGCCAAACTATAGACGTAAGTATGGTCTAAGTATACTCCACAACAGGCGCACTTATTCATCAAGACAGTGATCCTCAAATAGAACAAAGGTTGATAGCATGTTCCCACCTCTGTTGAATATCAAGGGAATTGCTAATCCCTACTATGCTGGGTTATTTCTACACTTTTTCATCTGATAGAAGGAGAAGGGCTAACACTCATGACAACAAAGGAACAGAATTATCCTTGGCCAAGCAGATCAGCTATATAGCTCCAATGATCCTTTCCCATTCTTCCCTAGAGTTCAATCCCTTTCTCACAGTGTCAAAATATGAGATATACCATTGTTCTCGCTGTTTGCACATTGTGGTAATATTGCCACCCCTCTTGCCGATTTTTACCTTCTCCAGGAAAAACCATCTGAAGTCACTCTCCCCATGCCTTTTTTCCAGGAAGTGGTTGACAATAGCTGGATCACCTTTGGGAAGGAACTATTGACCTCCTTGAAGAATTTCTGAGCTGGATCAATCTAGGAGATCCAAACCTTAGGTTTACATCCTCCTATAGTACTAGTAAGGTTGATTTCCTGGACATCTCAATTAGAAACTCTAATGGTGCTCTATCAGTGGAGTTATTCACTAAACCCATGGCTAAGAATACTCTCCTTCACTTCTCAAGTTTCCATCCTAAGTCTCAGAAGGTGAGTATTCCTTTCAGCCAATTCCTTCGGTTACGTAGGAACTGTTCTGATGTGAAGGATTTTTATAAACATGCGGAAGTGTTTAAGAACAAATTGAAAGATTGAGGGTACCCTAGAATACTATTATCACATTCTCTTAAGAGGGCAAGATTATATAACCGTGAGGCACTAATTCAAAAAACCAAGAAGGATAAAGGTCAAATGAATAAAATTGTTTTTGTGAGTAAATTTTCTAGTTTAAGTAATAAGATAAAGAATGTGGTCAACAGAAACTGGCATATCCTGAACCATGATGACGAAGTCACCCTAGAGAGACCAATTTACGCTTTCAAGAAAAACAAAAACCTGCGTGATCTATTGGTTCACACGTATAGGGACAATGCTGTAGACCAACAAAGAACGATAGACAACACGAAAGTGGTTGGCAATTCTAGATGTGGAACCTGTAATGTATGTCCCCAATGTATAATTGCTTCAGAGTTTACGAACAATGGAAAAACTGTGAAATGTAGAACACATAACAATTGTAGAAGCAAGATTATTATTTACCTTTTGACTTGTCCTTGTGGGCTTTGCTACATTGGAGAGACAGGGAGAGAAGCTCGTATCAGGTTCCAAGAGCAAAGGTCTGCCATAAAAACTAAAAAGATTACAGCCCCTATTGTCAACCACTTCCTGGAAAAAAGGCATGGGGAGAGTGACTTCAGATGGTTTATCTTGGAGAAGGTAAAAATCGGCAAGAGGGGTGGCAATATTACCACAATGCGCAAACAGCGAGAACAATGGTATATCTTATATTTTGACACTGTGAGAAAGGGATTGAACTCTAGGGAAGAATGGGAAAGGATCATTGGAGCTGTATAGCTGATCTGGTTGGCCAAGGATAATTCTGTTCCTTTGTTGTCATGAGTGTTAGCCCTTCTCCTTCTATCAGATGAAAAAGTGTAGAAATAACCCAGCTTAGTAGGGATTAGCAATTCCCTTGATATTCAACAGAGGTGGGAACAGCTATCAACCTTTGTTCTATTTAAGGATCACTGTCTTGATGAATAAATGCGTCTGTTGTGGAGTATACTTAGACCATACTTACGCCTATAGTTTGGCGGTACAGTATATGGGATACCCTTTGTGGGTAGTTACTCATGGTTAGTCTATCGCTATGGATATATTTGACATGGATAGTACCAATGTACTATTATAGGCGGCATAATATGTGTTTTTATTTAGCGACTGCTGCACGGATGGATGGGCTATCACATCTGTGTTTGCCGTTTGGTATTAGCTTCAGGCATACACACATGTAGTCTCGATTTAATTGGTCAACACCTAGAGCGATTATAATCTATGGTGGCATTTCTCATAATAGTGGAAATGCTCATTGGGGGTTTAGATAACTGTCGATTACCAGGGCTCCATCTTGGTTTGGGCGACCTATCGGGCGTAACCATATAGATAAGGTCTGGACAGTCCTATCTTTATTTTGATTATTCAGAGGGAAGTATGAGACCTGACGTGACCCGGATATCCGCAATTTTAACTTGGTGCCGCGTCCCCTATGAGTATTTAAAGGACGATCGGGTTCGGCTTGGGCTTCCAAGTGTGAAGACTGGAATGTGCTGACACGCTCGACGCCGATGATTTGTGGCATCACGGTAATTATGAGTTACGGGTGATGCCGTTGGTTGATACCACTTGAGGCTTAAACCTGACTTCTTAGTTTGTTTGTACGTTTTTTACGCTCTAGGTGGTATTCTTTTCTTAAAAAGACAAGGCGTATGAGGAAACCACCATTACGCTGCCGTGTGACACTGATTTTTTGTGTAAGTATGACTTTCTAATGGAGATTGATTAGAGGTATTAGCGATTAAGATAGGCACGCTTAGACTTAGACCGGATTCCTCATTGTTTGTTACTTGGCGTTCTAGGAGGTATTCGTTCGCTAAAAACAAGGAATAGAAAGAAACCGCCAATACGCAGCTGTGCGATAAAACCCACTAATGTGAGTATGGCGTTACGGGCTGTGTTACAATGCAGCCTATTGGGTTGTTAGACCCAGTGAGTAATTGTTTCATTCGTTGTCCATAGGTGGCAGAGTATTGAAAAGCCATACGGGATCGTAAAGAGCCTACCGCGTGTCTAGGTGATATTTAATATTGAAACTTTGTGAGTATATGATCACCCCCATCTAGAAATAACTGTGTCTCTGCAGGCATGTATGTACTGTGCACGTACAGGGACATGTGTGTATCTTTTTATTTTGCAGCGAATAAACTGAATTTTTATCAGCCTAGTGTTAACTGTACCAGAGATCTCGATTCTGGATTTTAATTATTTGCGCGGAAATAAGTACCGTACAAGGTGGGTTTAATTTTGCATTTATTCGTGCCTAGGTATCATTTTTGCAAATTGAATATGGGTGGTTGACGTCTATTGTCAGCTATGATACATTTACGCTTGAATTCTTAGATTGCCGGTTTGAAGTAGCTCCGTCTCACAGGACGAGAGAATTCGAAAGGACATCGGAGGTACTTACCCCGAAGTGGCACATGTGTTAAATACAGTTTGTGAGGTATGTGATTATTGAGCACAAATATGATTTGTGACATGATGGTTCGTATATAGGGTGTTTTTATTGTCTCCCTAACTTATAGCCTACCAGGAGGCACCCATTTGTACACTCTCCCTAAAATTACAGAGGTAGCTTTGCCCCAGTATCCTGACTCCAATAACAGGCCGTGAAAATCATTATAGGGCGTATGTGCACTAAGGAAATGTGGTTTAAAAATTATCAATGTAATTCTATATAATACAAATGCATTTGTATGAAATAGTAGAAGTGATCACTTAGTACCCTGGTGATGAATATGCCTATAGTTATTTACCAGAAATAACAGGGGTGAAGTGTCCTCCTAGTCAGGAATTTCAGGGTTATCCATGTCACTCTGATTGAGTTTACTGTGTTTTATGTATGTTAAGAAAAAGTATTTGTGATGAATAAATGTTGTAATCTCTGTATCTGTTATGTTTATCAATGTGTTTTGATACCTTTAAATAATATTGGAGGCAAGGCAATTATGAGATGTGCTTTATAGGATTTTCATTGTGTATGTGCATTTTTTTAACATGTTTTTTTTAAATAGTTTTTTCTTGAATTACAGAAATAACTGGGAAGACATTATATGTATTCCTGATGAAGGTGGCTTTACTAGAAGGTCCGCCGAAACGCGTCGATGCAAAAAAGAAAGGAGGATTATGTTCTATATTAACTGAAGATAATTCTGACGCTCTGCTGAATTAATTTTCTGTTTCTGACCTCCTTTTTACGAATAGGAATCTTATTGTTTCCTTAATTTTAACTGTCTGTCCCTGTTTTAAATTATTTTAAATTATTTTATGATGTATTGCAAGGATGAATAAACTGTTTAGTATTTTCTCATAATTTTGTTTGTGTGTACATCTTGCCTCGCCAGTATAGTATCACATTGATGTTGTTGTCTCTATTCATGTGTGCGTGAGAACATACGGTTTAAGTAGTTAGTTGTCCCAAAGGGAATTTTATGCTTGACGAAAGTCTATTGTGGTACTCCATCCCTTTGGTTGTGGGGTCCCTCGCTCTTTTATTAGAGAGTAATAATGTATCTGGACAACATTTTGATCATGAATCAATGTACTGTGCAATTAGTGTTGCAGTTGGACATGGTGAAAGAACTTTTAGAGTCTTTGGATTTTGTGATAAATATGAACAAGGCAAATTTGAAACCCCCCCAAACTCTAGAGTTTTTGGGCTTTGTGGTAGACAATAAATGTAAATGTAAATGTGGGATACTTGTAAAGCGCACTGTTACTCTACCCGAGTGTCCTGGCGCTGTAGACCGCTGGGGAACCCGTCCTGGTTTTCCCTGTGAGATGGTCCCTTTCTGGGTATCTCCAGGGTGAAACCCGGCGTCTGTGGGGGGCCGTTGTAGAGATGAGGCAAGCTTAATGCCCAGAGTTACCGAGTGTGTTCCCTGGTTAGAGTAGGCACTGAGGCAAGAATTATCAAGTCCGTTGACCCTGGTCCAAGACCCTGCCGCGTCGGGAATTGAACCCTGGTCCCGGGCCGTTCTCTGCTTACAGGTCTGCCGCCTCTAACCAGTGAGCCACACCTCTCCACCGACAAACCTTACTTCTTTCATTAATTTTGAAATTTTCTTCTCTGACATGGTGAGGATTTCACTGGAGGCTCAGGAGGAGTTGGAATGGCGGCTGGGTAATTTACAGGCTTGGAACGGAAGAGCAATTTTTGGGGTTTTGCACTGGAAACAGATGCAACCAATCTAGGATGGGGAGCATTGTGTACAGAAAAGGGGACAGGTGGTATTTGGAGTTTGAGGGAAAGAAAGGATCTTATCAATTATTTAGAGATGAGAGCAGGATTTTTGCTTTACAGAGTTTCAGATAACAGAGCTTCAGTTTTACTAAGGATGGACAATGTAACAGCGGTCACAAATATAAACAGGTTAGGAGGAAGCACATCAAAGAAGCAGTCAGGTTTAGCAAAGGAAATGTGGGAGTTTTGTCTGGAGCACAAGATTGGATTGGTGGCTCAATATTTATCAGGTAAAGAGAACTGGGTAGCAAACTGGAATTCAAGGAATTTGTTAGATTTCAGAGATTGGAAGTTAAACAGGAAAGTGTTTCTCAAGAGTCACAAGTTTATGGGTCCTTTGGACATAGATCTGTTTGCACTCAGACTAACACATCAATCGACAAATTATTGCAGCTGGAGGCTGGATCCGGACATTTTAGCAGTGGATACATTTACTGAAGATTGGAAAAAAATGAGAGGTTATGTGTTTTCTCCATTTGCTATGATATAAGATTATAGGTTCAGGTGAGAAGGCAGAAATGTCAATTGGTGTTGCTAACACCATTTTGGACGTTTCAGGCTTAGTTTCTTATAAATATGGAAATGGTGGTAGAGATTCCTTATTGTTAACATGTTGCAAGGGATTGCCGAAAGGAGTGGATCATCCATTAATAGAGGCTAATTCATTCAACCAACTAGTTCGGAGAGTATTAGGGGTTTAGGAAGACTCAGGGATCTTTTGGGAACAGCTTAGGCATAGCTCAATTAATCTTGGGCACCAGAAACTCATAAGAGATACAGAAGTGCATGGAATGTCTGCTTATGTTGGTGTGTAGCAAGGGATTTCGATTCCATGGAGATTGATGAGGCAAAGGTAGCACATTTTCTGGCAGAACTATTTGAAAAAAGATTGACGTACAGAACAGTGTATTGCTATAGGTCGGTGATTGCAGCATGGTATTCGTTAGTAAATGAAATTTCTATTGGCAGAAGCATGATATGTAAGGTCATGAAGGGTATTTGGTTAAAAAGATCCCCAGTTTCTAGGTATGAAACTGTTTGGGATTTGTATATGGTGTTAAGGCTTTTTCAGTCTTGGCCAGGGAGTAAGTAGCTGTCCTTGAAAATGCTTTCTTGAAAGTTAACCACATTGTCATGTTTAATCTTGATTAAAAAAAGTGTCAGATGTCCTGCAGGGTTCATTTTGAAGTTTGGAAAAGAATCAAAACTATGTCACTGTCTGTTTCCTTGCCCAGATTTGAACATAACTCAAAGTTATGTGTTGTGAAATGTTTACAGGTGTACGAAGCTAAAGTGAAAAAGAACAGTGGTCATGGAGTGGATCAGCTGTTGATTTTATTTGTGAAATCTTTTCAAAGGGGTTTCTTCAGCTACAATTGTGAGATGGGTGAAGTCAGCTATGAAAAAAGCAGGAGTGAATTTATCTCGGTTCTAGGCACATCCTGTAAGAGGTGCTGTGGTTAGCAAAGCTCATTTGACTGGTGAAAGATTGGAAGAGATCTTAAAGGTGGCTGATTGGAGTATTGCAGAAGTTTTTAAGAAGTTTTATTTTAGACCTGTAGAGCATGTTTCAAACAGGGTGTTGCAAAGCTTTGAACATGCATAATGCTAGCCTCCTGTCTTGCCATAAAATGTTGATTCTCAGAGGTTGCACTCCATAGAGAATCATGATTTTATGAAAGACAAGGAGGCTAGTATTATCCATCCCTTCCTCCTGGGGTGTGGTGGGGTTTGGTGGAGTATTAATATGTTAATACGTATTCAATTTGAAACAATGTATAATTGAAAAGAGGCAACAAATTTTGGTGATTTTTACATATGTTTCAGAAAATTGAGTTTGGAATACGGATTAAAGGATGAAAATAGGATTACGAAGACATCAGAACAAAAGAGGTTGAAGATGGCTGGCAGGGAGCATTTGTTGGACTGAAAAGTTCTATTTCATTGTTTGTTGTTAAAGTTCGTTTTGGAATTCTTTCAAGGCTTGGAAGTGGCAATAACAGGTTTATGCATAATGCTAGCCTCCTGGTCTTTAATAAAATCACAATTCTCTTTGCAGTGCAACCTCTGAGAATCGACTTTCGTGCCTTATGGACATGTGCACTAATAGAATATGGCAAACTGCAGGCTCTGACATTCTTCTAAAAAGACACCACCATTGGCTGTAGGGATTTATACTATCTAACTGAAAACGCTGCTAGCCCAGTCATACCCAGCGACAGGGACACAGAATATGTTCCACCACACCTAGCAGAAGGCCCTGACATGATGCATGTAATTTTCAGCATGTGGGGTGGATCCATAGCAAAATGTTGGAACTGATATTTGAGGTAATTCTTGTCATAAGATTTCCTGCATTCATTTTATAGGGGGTGTCAATGGCAAAATGCTGACCCTTGTATACCCGAGGGAATATTTAGCTGTGGCTGTGGCTGAATTATCCATGGTATATTTCTGGCACTGTCATGTTGAATGTACTCCTTGGCATAAGGGGCTCACCCATGAAAAAATTATGACCTTGGTATAATGGAAGTAATTTCTGACTTAAGACATTTGAAAAAACGAGATCGACTCCTAAGAAAGACCAGGCTTCCCTAGTGCATCAAGAAATGATTGGGAGTTTTCAGGAATGCCCATAAGGGACTGCAGCATTTTAGCAAATGTAATCCCAAAAGTAAAAAAAAATTCTCAGGAGAGAAGTCGACTTTTCCTTAAGTTATCTACAAGAAATCTGTTAACTTGTTTTGCTAGCTGGAATTTGGTGGAAGTATCACCCCCCTGCTTACATTGATCTTTTTCCGCATATAATGGGTATGAGGTTAGCTCTCACCCCATTTCTGGAAATGTGTGTCATGCCCCATTGTGGAGAGCAGGACTGGCTTTAGGGCAATGCGACTGGTGCAGCCACACCTAACGTTGACTTTGGTGGGGGACGCTGTGTTTAAAAGTAATTTTTGGTTTAGAAGCACATGAACTTCCTTGTGCACAAGGTAGTTTTCAGACAACAATACAAATATCAAGATAACTCTGATGCTTAATGTTCCTACTAGTGAGAGTTCAGAATTGTTTCTAGTTGCAGTTTTGGCTCAATGTAAAGTAGCACAGAGGGTTAGTGTGCCTGCTGCAAAGAATGTGTGCCATGCAGATCACAGATCTCAGTGTGAGTAAACTATGAGTAGCACAACAAAAATTGAATGTAAGTTAGAGAGAGGCTACGGAGAGATGAGGTGCACTGTTGGAGAGTAGTAGTGAGGGAATTCATGGAGAAGGAGAATATGGGGGAGAAGAGTGCCAAAAAAGACTGTCATAATGGCTGCCACCAGTGATCGAGCCGGCCCTGGTATGGAGTCTTAGCCCCTGAGGACATAGGCCTGCCACTGGATTTGAAAAGCTTTACTTGCCTGTTTAATTGTAATAGCCAGAAGTAAATCTTTACCCAGCTGCATTTGTTAAGCTGCTATGCACATGCAACTAATTGTGTATTCTGCTGGCTGTACTTTTTACTTTCCAGCAGTATAAACCAAAGAGGGTGTTTACAACTATAGCATTCCTTTACTGTGCTAAAGCGACGTTTGAAATTGCAGTGCCACGGGGATAAACAAATATAGTTCACCACTGAATTTAGCACAGATGTAGTTGACCACAGGAGGTCATTTTACAATTGAATAAAAGCCCAAATCTAACCTTGCAGTAGCAAACAACACATGCTCAAAACTAAGTAGGATTTTCTTCTCTGCAGTGTGCATTTTTTGTTAGCAAAGATTATCGACCTCACCCATGTAAACACCCAAAGGTCCACTGTTGGGTACAGTGGAACAAGGAGCTTTTCCAGTGGGAAGGACACATGGATTAGAGAGAGAAGAGAGACTACTCCAGATTGGGAAAATAGTACCACTCAATCCTTCAGCAATACATTGGCATGACAAGGTGTGTGTACATAACGTAAGGAATACAGGAATGTTTCAAGCAAGTCTATAAAGACAGTGTGCATATACAAGGAATCTAAAGGTGAGCTTTTAAACGTAACTTTGTTAACCTGTCCTGATACCCTTCCTCTGTGCTGTTATGTCAGCTTTCTCAACCTAAACACAACTGAACAGTAAATAACTGGTAAAACCAAAGACTTCTAGACTTACAGTATGAGGGTCTGGAGCCCTTTCATCACTACAAGTCATTCCGTATTTGGGTTGCAATACCCTTTTTGATGATCGGTTCTGTGCAGCATGCATTAAGCTCTTGTCCAGTGCTACTTTTTGAGTTAGTGCCTTATTCACAAGGCACTTGTGTGCTCTGCGGTTGTCATCAGAGCGCTATGCAATAGTTTTGCATCACATGGGTCCATTGCAGGTGCTCATAGCAAACGTCAGACGTATTTTTCAGTGAAAGGCATGACAATGGGGATATTAGTTTATGTTACTTTTCCTTCAGGTATCTCCCAGATTTGCAGGATTATTCAAGTTGTTTTACAAACTTGTTCTGTTCTTCCTTGTAGGTTGTGTTATAAATGTCAGAGTTGTGCAGCTGCTTCAAGAGATCATGTTGTATTCTTGCCTGGTGAGTATGGGTGGCTGATGAGGGCATGGCTGGCATGTGTTCTCAAGGCGACGGCCACAGGGATTCTGCTTTCAGTCTGGAACTTGACTGCCTAGCAATGCTGTTGGAGCTCAGATGTGGTAATTATGTTCACTACAGGTGAAATGGCTACAGGGATTCAGAGTTTCCATGAGGTCTCTCAAGGAACAGTAACTCCCACTCATGCAGCTGTCTGTGAGAGGAAACCAGTACTGTCAGAGGCATTATGGTCACCAGACTCCAGGTGCATGCTCGCATACTATGTACCCATCATCCTTGGGTCTTTCATGTATATATCAAGGCCGTATTGGCTCAGGCTGTACTGGATTGAATATACCTGAACCTGCACTTGAACATCTCAAACTCTGACATATACTTCCTCTTCAACCCAATGCCCCAGGTTCCTCTTTGATGACCACACCACAGAGTTTCAAAGCTGCATTTCTACATCTGGGCAAGAATGGCCTGATTACTTACTGGTACTCTTTAGTAGTCTGGCCTTCAACACATACCTTCACTCTGTCCCTCCCTTGGTTCTACCTCCAAGTGACTTTTGCTTGGTACCCACAGAAAGTACTGTGGAACAGAGGGAAGCTCAACCAGGGTGGAGGGGGTAAGGCTTGAAAAAAAACGTTTTTTTAGAAAAGAGGCAAGTGAATTCCCTATGTCTAAGGTGATGGTTCACCTCACATATTATGCCTGTAAGGTGGAAGGCTGATGAGGCGGGAAAGCAAAGTCAATGCAGTGAAGCTCCCGTACCCACTCTCTCAGAGGCCGTGGCTACAGATACGACAATGCGTATAATATCACGTTCGCTCTAGACCTTAATATGTAGATAATATTGGCAACCACATGACCACATGGCTCATTGGGCCGAATAATTAGCCATACATTCTTAAGGGAAAGAATGTTTGCATTGCTTTTTTAGGCTGGGATTCAGATGAAGTACATAGCTGCACTCACACGTTCACAAAGATAATATCTTTTAGCATTGAGAAAAAACTTTAAGTACCAAGTAAATAAATTGTTTCATGAATCATTTGGTCACTGGGAGCTGAAGAACATTTTATTTTACATTAAAAGCACGCAAGATGTTTAATTTCAGTAGTAAGCATTAGAGAGAGTGGCAGTCAGGAAATGTTGCTTACATTAAGGAGTTTTCCTTCATTTGTGCTCCAGGGTACATTCAAATCTTCGGAGTACAATCCAGCTCTTGCTACAGCATCCTGTTTGCATGTGTGTGTGTGTGTGTGTGTGTGTGTGTGTGTGTGTGTGTGTGTGTAATTTACTTTAAAGTTAGTTTAGGGATGTGTATGAGTATAGTTTGGTAAGGGAGTTTTTAGGGTTTGGGGTGAGCAAGGGTAGTGGGTGGTGAGGGTGCATTTAGGGTTTAGGGGTGGGTAGGGGTATAGGGTGGAAACTGTGTTTTTAGGGTGTATGTGTGGGTAGGGGTATAGGGTGGCAATGGTGTGTTATGGCAATGGTGTGGGCAGGGGTATACAAGGGGGTGGGTGGGTTATAGGGTGGTAAGGTTTAAGGTTCAGGGGTAGGTAAAGGCATAGGGCATTAAGGGTATTATTAGGGTTTATGGGTGGTTGGGGGCATAGTGTGGTAAGGGTGTTTTTAAGATTTAGGGGTGGGTAGGGGTATAGAAGGGTAAGGGTATTTGTTAGGGTTTTAGGGGTGGGTAAGGGCATGGGGTGGCAAGGGTATTTTTAGGGATTAGGGGTGGGTAGGGGAATAGTTTATTAAGGGTGCTTTTAGGGTTTAGGTGTGGGTAAGGGTATAGGGTGGTAAGGGTGGTTTGGGGGTTTAGGAGTGGGAAGGGGTATAGGGTTTAGGGGTGGGTAAGGGTATTCAGTGTTAAGGGTGCTTTGAGGGTATGAGGTGAGTGAATATTGGTGGTAAGTGTTAATTTTTGAGTTTGGGGTAAGGGTATATAATGGTAAGGGTATTTTTAAGGTTTTGGGGTTGGTAATGAAATAGGGTGGTAGGGTTACACAAAAAGAGGGTGTTTGGAGAGGTTATCCCCAAAAAGAAAAGCTATATTTTTCTAAAAATTCGGGAGTTTGGGGTGGGTCTCCCCCATATTAAATAAATATAATAATTTTAAGTTAAAGACATATGAGAGGAAAAGACATGCGTGGGAAGTGCAATGTTTGGCAAGGAAGTGTGGAACAGGCATGCATTTTAATGTCATACAACCATTGACAGCATCATCTTCATGACAGAATTGAAAGGCAACTTCAGGTTTACCAACAAGTAGAAGAATATATCCAATAAATAGATTTTGTAGGAAGAATCACAACCAGAAAAAAATCTAGGAGGGACGCAAGGAGAAACAAGCATTGGAAAAGTCAATAGGTCTGTCACCTTTGAGACCTATTGACTCGGCCCTTACCCTCTGTCCATGCTGTACAGCATTGGCAAAAATATTGATGCTATACAGCATGAAAAAAAGAGAAAAAAGATACAATCACTTTGTAGTTGCAGCTGCGCTATTTTGTAGGAGTATTGCGACGCATACATGTGATTGAGCATTGATGCATGTGCCTGGTTCAGCCCCCATTTGTTTATCCATCAATTCCATATCAATTGGAAAATGAAAATTAAGTACTTTGAAAGCATTTTTAATTTTAAAGCAGAAGGAACAGCAAAAAATAGCCACTTGGCCCTCCGAAAAAAGCTAAAATTCATTGGCAGAACAGTTGAAACAGCTAGTCAATCAGACCTTTTGAGCGCTTTACTCGGTGGATGGGCTGAATTGTAGTAATTTATCTAGCACTGAGATCATCTTATGAGTAGCTATTGTGCTTTATAAATTCTTGATTGATTGATTGAAAATAAAAAATAGGTTAGCACTGCTGTTGAGGACGACAACGGAAGTGCAGGTCAGTGTAGCAGCTGAAGGACAAAGGGAAAAGAAGCACACAAGGGAGGGAGCAACAAGGAGGGCAGGGAGATCCACACGAGGGAGAGAATAACTTGGGGGTGAAGGTAGAATCACACGGATGAGAGCAACATGAAGTATAAGGTAGAGAGAATCACATGGATGAGAGAGAGAACCATTGAGCATTGGAGGGGAGAAGGACACGGACAAGAGAAAACGGCATGGGGGAGAGAAGCATACAAATAATACAGCTGAAAAACACATGCACTCTCATGAAGTGCTTAAGCAAAAAAGAAAGAGAAGTTTCTGAAAATTGAGCAGGGGAGGGACATAACTAAAGAGGCTACGCTCCAGGGTCTGAACAGACACAGGATGGACAAAGGAAGCCATTGAGTAAGGAACAAGCAAATTATAGTGACAAAAAAGCCAACGAATGGTAAGTTATGGGAGGCCTTTAAGCCCACTGTAAGTCCTTGGTGAGTTGAAAGTAGTTTTTTTGCAAACAGACAGCTTGTGTTGCATGGTAGTCTCAATCTAAAAATCAAGGTTTTGCACAAGGAAGACTGAGGGACCCATACTCGCCGTGGCGATCTGACGACCATCACACTGGGGGCCCACCCGCAGTATTACGAGTATTATGGTTGGAATGCTGTGTCTACTGGGGATTCAGGATCCCGCGACAGTCGCGTAGTGGTCAGGGAGCTGCAATATGCTGGCAGTGCCGCTGCGGCACTGCTAAGCATATTACGAGTTACCTGTCCGCCTCCACTTTCATGGCGGGGAGCCCACCATGCAAAGGGTGGCAGAGAGGTAACAAAGAAGGTCCTAACAGGGCCCCCTGCCACTCTTGGGGGTGCATATGCCCCCCTGACTTTGCCCCTGCAGTTACTGCACGGTGTGGCATGCATGCCACACCAGGCAGTAGCATGCAGCCAATGCTCTCATGGCAGCAGTCTGTATGTTCGGCTCTCCCATGAGCCCAAAAGACCAATGCCATCAGACCTTCACTGCAATGCCCACCCTTTACTGATTACACTTGTAATCCATGCAGCACGGCCTTGGCAGTCCCCCAGCGGGCGGGTTAGTGGTGGTGCCACTGGAGGACGCTAAAGTTATAACAAGGCTCTTAATTATTAATATATCATCTTATAAGTTACGAGTTGGCAAAAAGTGAGAGATAACTATTATAAAAGGGAATGTTATTGTACCTATTGCTGAAAGTATTATTTCCACAATTATTTAAAACACTGGAAGAATGACAAAAGGGAACGCGATTGGAAAACAGTAGAAGTGCATGCCACAAATAAGCAAGAAAACAATTGATAAATTTGAAGTCATTGTGAAAAATCTTGAAAGTATTAAAATATCAATTGAAAGGTACACAGGATATAATATGGCAAACTAAATAAGCTATGGAAAAATTGAATAAGAACGATACGATAAATTCTATAACAGGGGTTGCTAAATGAGTGCCCATCATGTTTATTACGAAAATAAGGCAAATAAACATCTTGTAGCTACCACATGATTTGTAGAACTGCAAGAAGTTTGTTCCAGCTAAAGAATATGTGTCAATGTTAAAAAAGATTGCAAAAAAAGACTATATTAAAGGATAGATGGCAGATATGCTGACACTGGAAGCTCTAGTAAAACACGTAGTGCACATTATCCCAAAACTACACGGGTGTCAAATTAATTCATCCATGCAATTGCAGCAAGTATAAATTCCATATAGCAGCCTCCTCCTAAAGTCCAACAGCTTCCCCAGTGTGGTTACGTTTAGAGTGAGAACAGTACATTTGACCCTCCAAAGTCCACACTTTATAGTACATCTGAACATCCAAAAGATCCACACATTTCCTAATATGGTTGAGATGGCAGTTGGAATAGTAAATGTCACCCCCTTCCGAAGCTCAACCCTTGTCCCAATGTGGTTGAGTTTGGAGTTGAAATAGTAAATCAGAACCTTCCAAAGACATACATTTTACCCAATATTGTTAAGTTCGGAGTGAGAGTAGTAAAGTTGGCCACCTCTACTGGCAAGCAAAGTGAGTGAAAAACATCGGTTGTGCCAAAAAAGGCAGTTTGGCAGATTATCTAGATATAAATACAACAATCTGGAGCACACCCTGCCTGGAAGTCATCATACCTGAGATCCTAAAATTCAGACTTGGACTTCTACCAGTGAACACGCGTGCTGGAAAAAAATAGTGGAACAACAGGTTTATGTAGCTGTAGTCTGGGAGCTGGAAACTATCAATTATTTTTGTTATGTTTTTTCTTGAGAAAGAGGCTGCACCTCTCAATGTTTGAGAAGTTTGGCACCAGAGCCGTTAAAGAAGAAATAAAACGATCCTGATAGACAGACATGGACTCTATCTTTTACCTGTGTCAGCTTACATTGCATCAGTAATCACCGTGAAAACAATAAGTAGCTCCTGGAACTACTTTTTATGCCTATTATGCCTTCTTATGCCTATTACTTTTTAAAGCTTTGGTATAATATTCTCTCACACTGATTTGCCATTTATGTTTTGAAAGCTTTGGTATAATTGACTCTCACATCAATTTGTTAGTACTGTTTCTATATGATCGTTGTGAGGCTTTTAGCCGAAACCGCAAAAGTATTACACACACCGGAAAAGGCCATAAGTAAATAAATAAATACATATATACATACACAGAAAATATGCACTATCAAAAATAATTCCCAAGGAAACAAATGACTTTAGCATATTTATTTGCTTTGAAATATTTTGATCACCATTCTAACCTGTTCATAAGCTTTGCTTTGGTTGGAAGTGTACCTGCTATTTATGGAAAAGCATACCAGATCTTGGAACTGTACTGAATGTTTTATACCTTTCCCTAAGTCAACATAATGAATCACCGGCCACTATTCCTTCTTCCTAACCTTGAGAATTTAAAATAGACTTTTTTGATCTTGGCCGAAAATACTCTTTTCCATTCAGAACATAAACATAAAACATACCCACAGGCCAGCTCTAGGAACCGTATGTTTGAAGGCTGCTAAGTTCAAGAGCTATCTATTGTCAAAAGACTAAAAAGAGAATAGAGCTTTTTCCCAGATGCAGGAAATGTTTAGGGTAAAAACAAGCATTTTTCTCATGGATCTATTTTGAAAAAAATAGGAAACAGCGCCAGCTGCCAGAGAATGTCCCCTCCTTGGGGCTCCTCCCCCAGCCACCCTTGGTCGGTCTCTGAGACAATATTTACACCGCAGTCCTGCATTTATTTATTCCACGGCCTAGTTATTAGGTTTTTGAGTTCTAATCCGCACTTTCTCCGTCCCTAGGAGGGAAGTTATTTTTACTGCAAACAAGTCTCTTGTGAAAAGTGAACCACAAATCAACGGTTTTCAAAGGATGTAACTCTAGCTGCCAATAGCAAACATTGTCAGTGCACTTAATGAAACTGCATGACACTGACACAACAGAAGTGTGAAGATGTACAACTCTGGGAGGGAAAAATGCGTGCTCTCTTTGGTATGTAAGTTTGTCTAGAGCAAACCTGATTCTAAAGAAGGAATGCACTTAATGCTATTTCTGTCCAAAGAATCAGTACTTAGTGGCAGCAAAGCGACAGTGATTGCACTAACACCACATGAACTGTGCAACAAAAGAAAATTCAAATTCAGGTCCAAGCAAAAATGTGTCCGATTCTTAAAGTAAAATATTTAACAAATCGAGCTTTATAAATGTCCTGCTTTATTCTTTTTCTCTGAACTTTCTTAGGAGCAGATCACGAATACCACACCGCTTCTACTAATTTTGAAAAAGTGTGTTGTCTTTTTTTTTTTTTTTGTACGGAACTGAGCTAAACGTTTGCAAAACTGGAGGTGCCAAGGCATAGGTGAGAAGCTTCTATATGGAGAATAGAGGGGAGGAAGGCAATGGTCAGTGTTGGCCACCAAACTGGATATGGTAAATCATTGAGGATAAAGAAGTAGCCTGAAAAGCATGGGGCATATTATCAAGGGGGTTTATCTCTGCTTTTTTGGCTTTAAAAGCCAAGAAAGCGGAGATAAAATGATCTCCCTAATACCTAGCTGTCGCTAACACCAGTTAGCGACGGCTAGTAGGAGATAGCGACCATCTTGGGCCCACTTTGCATGTCAGTGATATTTATCACTAATGACATCCAAAGTGGGCGTGCCAAGATGTTAGCGACTGGAAACAGTCGCTAACATCGCTATCTCCTATTACCAACTTTTGGAGATATTCGCGCAAAGCGCGAATATCTCCAAAAGCTAACACCTGCCCTGAGCAGTTCTTAGCCATGTTATCCAATGGGAGGTGGATTTATTTATTTATTCAAAGTTTTATATAGCGCGAACAGGATCCTTACAGATATCAGAGCGCTTCACAAAGACAGGGTAGGGGCAGTAGGAGTCAACAGAGATAATGGGAACAGTAAAATAGTCAATAACATGGTAATAACAGGGATAGTACTAACATACATAAAACCAATCAATATACAATCAGGTAAAGAAGTAATATAGGACAGCACAAGTCATTGATCCCACTACAGAGGTGTTCAGGTACCCCTTGGGTGTGTGGATGGCTTATACCAATGTTTTAGTATAGAGAGAATAATGAGTGGGGGCATCGGGAGAGTGGATCAGTAAACCAACGTGTATCATATCTTGGTCGGTAGTAAGAGAGTAGCGTAGTAGTGCCCCCATCAAGTAGAAGTATAGTGCCAAAGGACAGGGTGAGCAGTGCAGAGTCATGTTCTGTATGAACATGAGCTTCTATTGGAATTCTCCAGGGCATATTATCAAGCCCATTATCGCCGCTTTAGCTGCAGTTTTCTGCCGCTAAACCGGCGATAATTTTAACGCTGTCCTTGATGATATGCCCATAGTTTTATGCTTCATTTAGAAGAGGCTGAAGCCAAAGGAAGATCCCAACTTCGTTGGAGAAAGTTCCAAAGACATGCTCCAATATAGCTGAAAGTGCAAACTCCAAACTTTGATTTTTTTGTTATGTTGGCCAAAGATACTAGGGCATTGTTTAGAATTTCAGATCTCAGGTGTGTGAGGGGTTGGTGACAATCCCCTACTGCTTTCTAACAGAGCAGGAGCATCTCCACAGTTTTAAGTTAAGTTTAATATCTGAATATAACCAGAATACCTTGTTAGGTTCCTTGGTGGAAGATTGTTTAGTGGAATTTTCTGTTTACGACTGAAGCGCCTGAAGGTCTTTCAAAAGAGGCATGGTGTTTTCTTTTATGTTGGATCATTTAAAAACATTAGCAATCAATATATGAAAAACGGTACAGCTCGTCCACTCACAACCTGTGAAAAATGGTTGAAGCACTGGGTCCACGACACAAGATAATATCGACTACACATAAACAGCTACGAGGCTCGGCCTTATCATGGAAAACACCTGGACGGAAATGGTGGAACTGGGAGCTTGGTTTGAATATAGCTCTCAAAAACTAGGAATGCCTGCATGACAAAGCTTGCATGTCTGTCCAGAGCCTGGTGCGTTGGGAGTTCCAGGGGAAGCTGCTCCTGTTTTTTTTCTTGTTACCTTCTTAGTGTTGTGATATAATGTGCTTACACTGCAACGTACTGCCCAGGTGAGTGTAGGCGATGTTATATGTATTTCAAATTTAATAAAGAGAAACAGAACTGCATACACGGTTCCTAGGTTGAGGTTCTCTTGCAGGGAACTTTTAGAAGGAGGCTTCTTGAGTAGCTTCAAAACTGTCTCCCCACTCTGTAGCTTCAGACGGTTCAGGTTCAGCTAATCCAAATTAATCCTTAAACTTTTGGCAAGACAGAAAAATCAAGGTGGAAGGACACACAACTGGAGAATTGACTTGTAATAAATTTGCTCATATACGTAAAGTTCCACCAATCTGAGATTCAGGTTAGTGCTGAAGACAATGCCCTGACAAAGTAGTTCAATTAGGAATTCTGAATCCAGGCCCTCTTTCTCCCTCCTCATCTACCAGGAAGATGTGCATATTGATGATTGTGAACTACAGATGGTCACTCTCTGAAGAGAGCCTGAGACATAGTACTAGAGGGCACAAAGTTGCTTCAGTTCCCCAGATTTTCTATCAATTTGAACTATTTGTAGTATATCTTTAAAGTCCATAGTCATGTGAGATTTGTTCAGATACTCAATGACTACAAAGTCAATTAAGGCTTGATTCACAAAGCTTTTTCTGGGAGTATTTGTGGCTAAACGTGGCTTAGCTATGACCTCACTGTCAATGTAAGTTGTATGAACAAATGTACAACATGGATTTTATTTTGCACATAGTTTAGTTCATGTTGCAACACCTCCATATCAGCATGAATCATCACGTGGAGTCCTTCTCTGCTAGTAGTTGGAGTTTTTTGATTTTCAAACTGTGGCACATAAATTACATCTATGCAGTTTTTCCACATGCAGCATTTTCATTATTTCTTTTTGCTCTACCTGATTTTTGGTAGACTATAAGTTAGTCAGTAGTCTGGTGTCTGCTGGCTGGTGATGCCAGGGAGAATGTGAGGTTGAATACGGTGTGGTGAGTGGTGGAAAGAGTACTACTCTAGGTGAGAGGAAGTGGGGTACAAACTCACAGAGAATGTTGTCGTCTGAATCAGGTTTGCTGAGGATTTGAGTATACAACTGGGTTTTGCTTCATTGTAGGTGAGGTGATGTTTGTTGGCTGTTATAGTCAGAAAGGCAGCATGACCCTTATATTTTGGTCACAGTGGTAGGGGACAGTTGACTCCGGTATAATTTACAATGAGGTGTAATGGGTTTGGCAGAAATGGATGCTGTGAATTTCTTGATCACAGCTTAAAATGTTGCTAACAATCATTATGAAGAGGGCTGATTATCCATATAAAGGCTGTCTTTGGGATTGCTCATAGTTGTTCATTACTTGCAAATGTTGCTATTTTTCAACTTCATTAATATTTCTGTGTGATTTTTTACCTTTAGCTATTGTTTTCGATTTGGTTATATGCCTGTGTTATAATGTATTTAATTAGCACCTTTTATGGTCCAGTTTGAACACTTCGGCGCATTGTATGGGTTTGTTTGTGAAAAGTGATTACTAGATATAATTTGACTGTACTTTCTATTTTATCCTTACTTTTGGGAGGTTAAATTTATATTCTCATATTTATACATTGCTTAGTGTGTTTGGTTCTTTAGGGTTAAAAATTCATTTAGGGTGTATTTTATATGGTGCTAATTAGGGCATAGTCTCTCAAAGAAGCTGGTTGTGTGTATATGGCAGTCATTCTATTTTACTAATTTATTTCGTTTATGGTGTTTGTCCCATTGGTGAAGATTCAAGGATACCGTTTCAAACTCACTTAGACTCAATTCATTTTACCTATTGAGGCAGACTGTTAAGCAGTGTTTGTTTTGAAAGATGATGTTAGCCTAAATTTAAATTAAATGCACTTGAATTGTGGCGCATCGTGATACATTGTGGAACAGTGTTTGGACACTAGAGTGTATTTCTATATGACCTTTATTTAGGAGATGTCCCTTTGCTGTCACTCATTTTCATACAGTTTTTGTCACAGATAACTTTAATAAAAAATATGAACACATGACTTCTGAATTTGAAGAGTGGTACCTGTGCGAAGAGGGCACTATGCAGATTATTTGGACTGATACATTGCTACTTAACAATTCAATATTCATTGTGTCTACTTGTGATTACAAATCCACAGCCGTGAAGTTCCTGTGCTTATGCATAACAAACGGCTGTAGCAATGTCTTGAGACCCCCTATACTAGGCATCGTGCATTCATACTATTGGGCTTGCCATAAGCAGGAGTAACCTCTTGTGCAATGGGCACAGTCTATAGCTGTCTGTCTTCATTTATATAAAGGATTGTCGTTGATCAGTAGGTTAAGCAATGTTCCCATTAGTACTACAATGTGATTTTCTGATCTTGGAGTCCCCGCTTTTCAACTGTGACTCCTTTCCATTTCAGAACTGTGGTGGAAAGATTGGTTGCACTGCAGTGCAGTCCCATGGACAGAGTCTTACTGTCCCTTCCAGGCTCAGGCTTTCTGGCAATCATACTTTGGCACAAAGTTATGATCAGTCTATTGATCATTGTTTTTCAGGCCTGTTGTACTTCCTTGCTTAAGGCTGTGTCTGCTTGTAAACAATATAAGGCAAATAATGTTTTTAAACAGTATTAGGTAAATACTGCTACAATTCAAAATGGAATGCAGGATTTGAATGGATGTAATAGAATATATTCTTTTTAATATGTACTGCATCTCTGCACCATTACCATTCATAGCTCTTTGAGTGATGGTAACGAACTTGGGGCCATATGTACAAAGCATTTTTCCAGTAGCAAACGGGTCGAATCGGAAGTATGAAACAAAAGGTTTCATATGTAAGAAACATTGATTTCCAAATAGCGATTCAAATAAAATCGCTATTTGGAAACCGTTGTTCCTATTCTTTGTACATACTGCCCATAATATTGTGAAAGGGTAAGGCTGCAAGCAAAAGCATCAAGATGATGTGAATTCTAGGGGGAAACATGGCGGCAGCTAGTTGAGCTGCCGCTGTGCTCCGACCTGAGTTCCTGTCCAATGGTTAGTCGCGTGAGCAACGTGTGAGCAACGAGTGAGAAAGCAAGCTTCTGCGGGCGGGTGGCAGATCGCAGGACGGATGGATTCAGGCATCTATTTAAAAACATAAAACTCTGTGTCTGAGTGCCTCGGCGTATCGCGCCTGATGTGCGGAGGTGGAGTGTGTTTTGCCGGCTTCGGAGCCGTCCCAGAAGGGGCCGGTCTAGGCGGGGATTCAGCCGGTAATCCGGCAGCTGGGAGTACTGCAGCCGAGCCCATCCCGCCTCCTGACCTCGAGCAGATTACAGCAGAGAAACGGCTCGACTACCAGCTTTCTTGCACGGCAACGAGGCAGGTTTTTTTCGGGCTACAGCTCTGGACCTTAGCAGCGCTGGAGCTCCGCCGTGGGAGGAAGATCCGCAGCCTTTTCCTAGGACCACGCTCCAGCTCCGGTGTCTCCCTGGTATCTGGTAGGAGGTGTGGTGGGGAGGTGGAGGAGGAGATGAATTCATGGGCTGTAAGCCTAAGTGTAGAGGCTGCATCAAATAGTGTAATATCTATGCCTACTAATCTGGAGGCCCCCGATTATAGCCCTACCCCCAGTTCGTTGCCCCCCTCAGAAAGAAGTACTAAAGTGAGCACTCCAATTATAAAACCTAAAGTCAGAAGGAGGGGGCGAGGGGCTGTTAGTAGGAAAGCCAAAACTGCTGGGGAGGCCATTGACTTGGGTGCGGGGGTTGAGGCAGAATTAAGTTCAGAGGCAATAGCAGTTTCAAGCCAGGTAACACAGGTGGACCCCTCCAAAAATAAAGTCTCCTCATATTTGACTGGTGAAGTTAAAGCGAAACGCGCTTTCACTTGTAAAGCGGCAAAGAATTTTAAAAGTACCAAAGGCGCCAAAGTAGACAGTAACGTAGGGTCTAAGATAACTCCGTCTTTGCGGTCCTATTTTAAGGTCGTCCCGCAGATCTTGCATCTTACAGAACAACAATTACCTGAAGTCACGTCTTATACGATGATGTCGTCGGCACACCATGAGTCTGCTGCATCGGTCATAGACACAGACCTAAATATTTCCACCTCAGCGTCTGTTCCCGTTATAGGGCTTCTCTCTAGCACAGTAAACACAGTAAACACAGTAAGTACCTCGCAGGGCTTGTCTGCGGTGGTAGACGAGGACATAAATGCAGAGGTAAATATAGTAGATATAGTAGATGCCACAGATGATTTCCAAGAGGCAAGTGTGGTAGATCCAGGATTACAAGTCAGGTTTGAGGCTGAAAGCGGAGATAATGTGGATAATGTGGAAGGTCCTTTAGCTCAGACTATTAACCCTTGCGGTTCGTCGATTACTCCCCTTTCTAATACTCCGATACAAAAACCAACAGATGGAGTATACTCTAAGGAGTCACCGACCGCTTGCTCGCCAGTTATCCGTGAAGAAAATCTAAAATCCTCCTCATATACCACAGAACCTCTAACTCCTTTTCCGATGCTCTTGCCCCCCTCAAATCATCTGGCTGCAGCCCCATCATCGTTAGCTCCTAAACTAGGGTCACTGTCACCTAAGTTGCTGTTTAATACTGGGGCACTACAGGAGGACATAGGGAGGGCCGCGGCCTCCGGCGCTTCTGACGCCTCTGACGCACACTCATACTCAGGTAGTGGGGTAGATCCACCTCTAGCTTCATATCTTCAGGCAATGTTTTCTTCTCTATCAATGGATATCAAGAAAGGCTTTGAGGCTTCGGCAGTTATCCAATCTGAAATTCGGAATTTTTGCGAGTCATTAGACAGAAAAGTAGGCAACCTTGCTACAAGAACGGAAAGATTAGAGGATACAGTGACAGGTATATCTCTACACCTGGACGAAGCTAAGATGGATATTGTCAAGCTTAAAAAAGATGACCTGATGCTGGCGGAGAGGTTGGAGTCCTTGGAGAATAATGCGCGCCGTAGCAACCTCCGCATTCTTAATATCCCAGAAGGTAGCGAGGGGTCAGACATCAAACAATATATCACCCAATTGTTAAAAGAATCCTTGAGATTGGATCAATCGACAGAGGAGTTGTCTCTGGACATTCAGCGTGTCCATAGAGACCCCTTTAGGAGGAATCCCCAAAGAACAAAGCAGAGGAAAATATTTGTGAACTTCCACACGTACACCCTAAAAGAGTCCATCTTGAGTTTGGCCCTAAAACAGAAGTCATTGAGTGGGAAGGGATTTAACTTCCAGATTAGATCAGACCTCTCAAGAGCCACGCTTGACAAACAGTGGGAGTTGGGGAGGAGGTTAGATGCCTTTAGGAGCCTAGGTGCGGTAGCCCAGCTAGTCTTCCCAGCGTCTTTAAAGGGTATGCACAATAATACAATGCACAATATACGATCGGTGCAGGCAGCAGATGAGCTGTTAATCTCTTTGGGGAGAGATAAGGATAAAAACAAGGGGACCTCCAGTTAAAACAGTAAAATATAACTTAGTGAAGGGAAAGAGATGTTGCTATTAGAGGATTAGCCTTAAAGGGACTTTTTATCGGATTAGGGAAATCCGTAAACATTCTAATGATTAACATAAAACTATAAAAAACTATAAAAACAATGTTTTGTTTCTTTATCTTTGTGAAGGGTCACTTATCTCTTTTTCTGCTGTATTCTTTTTTGCTTTCTTTGCTTTTCTATTTTGTACTCACGCACAGGGAAAAGGTAACAATTAGTTAGGACAGGAACTCAATAGGGGTGCTATCTTCTGGTACTTCCAGATAGATAGAGCAAGGGTTTCCCAGGGGGTGGAGGGAGGTTCGGGGGGCACAAAGGGGGGGGTGCAAGTTAAAATCCTTAAAAAAGTCCTCATTTTTAGCTCGTTGTTATTTTCTTGGTTATGGAGAGGTATAGGCTTGGAGGTAAACGTCGGTATTGTTGGTAGATGTTTTTTTGCCTTTAGTGTTGGTACTGGGTGGTGGCGCAGAGGAAACTGCTCCCATGGATACGTTTAAAGTTCTTTCATGGAACATCAACGGCCTGCGTACCAATCCAAGAAAGTGGAAGATTATGCAGTATCTTTGCGATTTTGACGCTCAGGTCCTTATACTTCAAGAGACCCACCTCACCGAAAATGAAATTCTTTCTCTTGTTAAAAAAAATAGGTGGGTTGATTTCTGCGTATCCACTACACAAAACTCCAACACCAGAGGAGTGGCGATTATTTTTAAAAAATCTTTGAAAGCAAGGCTGGTTGATAAACTCGCAGACCCTGGGGGCAGATGGCTTATTGTTTCGGTAGTTATAGCCGGGGCCCTGGTCACCTTAGTGGGATACTATGGGCCTAACCAGGATGATCCATCAGCTCTGAACGTACTGTTTTCCCATCTCCTTCTTTATCCGGAACCGATTATTCTAGCCGGAGATTTCAATGTGGTTTTGGACCCTAATTTGGATAAATCCCCGTCGAATAGACCGACACTCCCTAAAACTAGGGCCTTTCTAATCGAAAAAATGAAAGAGTTTGGGTACGTGGATATATGGAGACTTAAATCTGGGCTAAAACAGGGCATTTCATTTCGTAATTATAAGTATCATCACCAGTCAAGGATAGATTTAGCGCTGGTCAGTCAGGAATTAGTTAAATATGTGCAAAGTGTCTATTTTCTTCCTTTCCATCTATCTGATCATGCAGCTCTATGCTTGGAATTGGTTGGCCTGTCAAAAAATACATCTAGAACATGGTCGTTTGACCGCTCCTTCCTTAATGCTCCAGAAGACATTTCCTTTTTAAATTCAGAAGCACAAAGTTTTTTCGACAACAACACAGGGTCCGCTTCCCCAGGTTGTGTCTGGGATGCATTTAAGGCATTTCTGCGAGGCCTAATTACCAACAAGGTCTCGTATAGAAGGAAGATCTATAGGGACACGGTCACCTCGCTGGAAGCCGATTTAGCTAGGGTGCAGGAGAATATCCAGTTACATCCCACAGCACCATCAAATATTTATGAAGATTGGCAAAATAAGCTAATCACATTAAAAGGGGAACTGGGCTCAACCCTAAATGCACGAGTTCTCCAGAGATGGGATGCAAGTAAAATGGCCCATTTTGATTATGGAGAAAGTGCAGGTAAGCTCCTGGCATGGAAGGTAAAGACAGATCGAGTCAGAAATAATATAGATCATATCAAAGCTGAAGGAGTGGCCCACTCGCAAGATAGTGACATCAGAAATGCCTTTCGTGATTTCTTTAAGGACATCTATCATGAGGACAAAACTATAGAGGCGAGGCAAGTAGATGATTGGCTGATCGGAGTATCTCTTTCTTCTCTTTCATCTGACCAGAAAACTACCTTAGACAGACCCATTACGAATGAAGAGGTCATTAGAGCTACCACAGATAGTAATAAGGGCAAGGCATCAGGTCCCGATGGCCTCCCTTCTGAGGTCTACCAGGCCATATCACCAACAATAGTCCCCTCCTTAACCCAGTTATTTAATCAGATCTTCCAGGAGGGTTAATTTCCACCAGATTCATGGAATGATGCTTCAATTACTTTGATATTGAAGCCTGGTAAACCAGCTGATAGCTGTGGCTCGTACAGACCGATCTCCATTTTAAATGCAGATTATAAGCTTTTTACATCTGTCCTTGCCAGAAGACTGGGGGAGGTGGCGCCCTGTATTCTACATCAGGACCAACGAGGCTTTGTGAAGGGCCGCCAGCTCTTTGAGCTGACTTACGATCTACTGGGAGCCATAGATATGGCTACAGCGGACTCTCTGCCCCTAGCTGTGATCACGTTGGATGCCACTAAGGCCTTGGACAGGGTGAATTGGGCATTCCTGTCGGGGGTCTTGGCGAAGTTCAACATAGGGGAGAGCTTCCGCAGAGCAGTGAGTCTACTGTATAGGAACCCCACAGCTTCTTTATTGGTCAATGGGGAATTGTCAGCCCCTTTTAACATCACTCGGGGAACCAGGCAGGGCTGCCCCCTCTCCCCTCTCCTATTTGATTTATATATCGAACCCTTCGCCCAACGGCTGAGGGACGACGTTAACATCAAGCCTTTTATCTATGGGAGATGGGAGAGGAAAGTAGCCCTCTACGCCGATGACATTCTTATCTTCTCTTCAGATCTGCGTACAGCACTTCCCGCGGTCATCGCACTGGCACATAACTACGGTGAGATATCTGGATATCAAATGAATGCATCCAAAACCGAGATGATGCTGTGGAATGAGGCTGAGCCAGTGGCAGGGGCTCAGCTAAGTCAGTCTATGCGCTATCTGGGTCTCACTATCGTAAAAGACATAGATAAGATCGTACAGTTGAACTTTGATATTGTTGCGAGGGAGTGTAAAAGGCTTATGAGGTCCTGGTCATCGCTCCCCCTTTCCATCTTGGGTAGAGCTAACCTGGTTAAAATGTCTATTTTACCTAAAATCACTTTTTTGTTCAATACCGTCCCGTTATACTTTGAACCCTCCATTTTAACAAAACTTCAAGGCCATATTAGTTCCTTTATCTGGAATGACCATATACCGCGGATAGCATGGAAAAAGATCAGGCGTCGCAGGGAAAAGGGGGGCCTGGCAGCACCTGACTTACAACTTTATGCCTGGGCTTTTCAATTTTCCCACGCCAGGATGTTGCTTAAAATGCCGACCAACGTAGGGGTAGGCATTATGTTTGCCGCACTACTTAGAGGAGAGGGAGTAGGCCAGCAAGGTTTTTTGCTTACATTTGGGGATCCTAAGTTTTTTAAAAAGGTCAAATTGAAGATTTTGTTGGGATTCACAAGGACATGGGTTAAATTAAGAGGTGCCATTAAGGTGGGGTATTATGCAAGTAGGTCTCCGTTGTGGGACTCTCCAGGTTGTCCGGCGTGGCTTCTTGATAGCTTGGCAACACCCTTGAGAGAGGCTGGTCTAGAGGTCTGGGGGGTCCTTTACCTAGACGGTGTTTTGCTACCTTGGGACTACTTATCAGCTAGAGTGGGGTTGAGGCTATCTAGATTTAAATATCTACAGATAGTGAGCTGGACCCATGCACAGAGTTCTGTTAGGGGTAGATTTCAAATGGAAAGGGATAGTAGAATATTGACCCTGATGATGGATAAACCTCCTGTAACTAAGGAGATCTCATTCTGGTACAATTTATTACTAGAAGAGGTGGATGGAGATTTCACCCTACCTGAAACATTGTGGAACTCTTCATTTATGGGGAAAGATCTTGAGGATATCTGGTACTCCTCCTTTAAGATCCTGTGGGACACAGTCAAGCCAGCGTGGTTGCGTAGGAACCATCTTTTTATGCTACATAGGGCGTACTATTCTCCACAGAGGCTATCAAAGTTTTCAACTGATTCCATCGTGGCCTGCCCTAAGTGTGAGTTGCTTTCAGCCTCGGACCTACACATGTTCTTCGAATACCCATTTTTGTGATCTTATTGGGACTCTATCAGTACTATGTTGTCAACATCTTTAGGGTATCGAATTTCAATCAACGCAATGCTAGCAATTTTCGGAACATCACCGGAAATACATGGTCCTGCCAAAGAACTTTTGTTTTACTGTATCCTGTTGGCAAGGAGAGAAATCTGCAGGAAATGGAAAGAAGCATTGCCTCCCACCCTGCTGGATTGGCGTATATCAGTCCTGCAAACGTCAAAAATCGACCTAGCAAGATCTGGTAACCCCGAGAAACGGGGCTTTTGGCACCTCTTAAATTGGGTTTAGGTGATTTTTCTTTTGACCGTGGGTTTTTTTTTTTCCCCACTGTCCAATGATTAACGCTGCTTGGTCTGCTCTCCTCCCTCGACTCACCCAACGTTATGGCTTCCCCGATTTACAATGGGTGTCGAATAGCAGCAAAATTGCTCTTCAATAGTTAACAACTAGCGGCGCACCTTTTGGAGAGTTTGAACATTACTGAGTGCCAATCTTAGATGGTTAACGGCACTACCAGTCTACCTGAGACAGTGTAGTTCATTTCCCTCTCCTACTGCTCCTATGTGGTTTTCCAACAGCAAAATGAGGACACAAAAAAAAAAAAAAGATGATGTGAATTCTAGTGTTTGTTTCAGTATATGCTCTAGACATGCTGTTTTGGGTATGTTGCAGTCAGATGAGCAATGTCCTTAGTAGGCAAGGGGACAGGAACCTAACAATGCCAAGCTTTACTTTGACTATTGTGTAAGATAGTGTGAGCTAAGGGCCTGATTTAGAGTTTGGTGGATATGATATTCTGTCACGAATGTGACAGAGTACCCCATCCACCATATTACAGTTCCAATATGTCCTATGGCACTTGTAATATGGCTGGTTAGATATTCGTCATGTTTGCAATGGAGGATTCCATCTGCCAAACTCTAAACGAGGCCCTAAGTGTGTTTCCTGCAGGTGGATGAATCTTAGTAACTTGGTTTCCATATTGATGTTGTTATTGTGAAGAAACATAGTCATCACTGAACTGATTATCAGACTTAAAGAACTGGATTTGAGATCTGTGTGAATGTGGCAACCATGAGCAATGCTGAATGGCTTTATGAGAGGCTATGGGACGGAAACATAGAGCAGTAGTTCTGAGTTGGGAATTCTTAACTTTAATTAAGATTTGCATAATTAAGGATTTGATGTACCTGGATTTTGAGTTGTGTGGTTTTTTAATAGCTTTCCTTGGGAGCTGCATGATATGGTTGATATGGTAGTGGAGTGGCTCTTGAGGTTTTGGGTGTGAAAAATTTACCAGGATCTCTGCCTTTCTAAGGGTATTGGAATCAGACAGGAAGTACCATCTAATGCACAAACTAATGCTCAATTCCAAGCTAAGATGTACATTATCTTCAACACACTTGAGCTCTCTAATAAGTCACAGATATTTTTAATGTTTATAAATGAAGGGCCTGATGTATTAAAGGGGTTTCATCTCATAGATTGTATATTGCAGAATTTTTTTGTTGATTTATGAGTGCAAAATCCATGAAGACAATGTCCTAAAGATACATCCCAACACTCTTTTCATGAGAAAACAATTATAGGATAAAGGTGAAATACATGTTTAGCTTTACCAGAACTGTATTAGGAACAAAATAAGAAACTGCATAATTAGATGCCAGAACTTAATACTGGTACCTATGTTCGAAATTTTTGGGTCAAGTGACAAATTAGCAGGTCTAATGCTACACACCACACGTTGTAGCTTAGACAGTTCAAGAAATTTGAATTCCATGCAAACAGAACATCTGTTATGTGCATACAACAAATATTAGACCTGGCTTGTGATTTAATTACTAGTAAAATAAGGTCAAATGCTTTTTCGTGTAGTAGGTCCCATCTGTGAATTTGCTTACCTTCATACATTTCTTTTGTAATCACATAACACACAACTCTACATTCAGTCACAGGATTTCTCTGCTAGCAGATGATCTTTCTACGAGGAATTTCTTTTGTTTCTGTCTAAAATCAGGTAATGCACAATGCTTCATCAAGAGTATTAAATAAATAGCAAGCATTGTGCCTGTTTTGCTACTTTCTGCCTCAGCAATGCCTGGATGTTATCTGGCGAATAGTGTGTAGATTGGGAAGCAGGTTTTTCTTTAAAAAGTCTACTCATACAACATTATAAGTGGGCAAGCAGTCAAATGTTTACCAGGTAGAGATTCAGATCTCAAACAGTCAAGCAACAGACACAATCATTCCCTGTCCTGCCCAGTGTTTTTCCTTTAGTGAATAGAGAAGTACTTCAGTAACACCGAAATGAGATACTACAAACAAACTCGCCCCTACGTTACATTGTTCAAGTGCTATAGGGTTATCTACACAAATCACTATACAAGATCCAGGTGCAGATGTAGGCTCATTACAGATGAAGTTCAGCAGCTTCCTTGGTTTCTGTGACCCATCGATCAGTCTATATTTCCTACTCTCCACATAGGGCACATGCATGGGCAGTAGCTCTGGGGAAATACCACAAACTCCATATTGTGCCATATAAAATCAAAGTCAGTCCAAAATGGATCAGGCTGGTCTCATCCACACAAACTTCTGCTGTCATGCACACTTTGCACAACATGCACTTGACATGCAGACAGGATTTCAGCGTAAGGGCCCAAGAGTGCCAGACTCCTCCTGAATCACAGAAAAAGTGATACACTGCAACCACGGCTCAATGTATATAACCCAGGATATGAAGAGTAGTCCCATTTCAGCTGCACATCATATTTGGTGTGCCTGTCCAAGTCTTGGAACAGGATCTGGAACTCAGAAGGAAATGATATGCCCACCCTTCACTGCCCATGCTGAATTAATGTGTCAGCCTGGCCATAAAAGCCAAAATACCAGTTAGCACGTGCTGTTGGGTCACTGAAGGCAAGGGTACACCCCTGTTTACCACAAAGGGGATATTCCTGTCCCAAACAATTAATGATTGGTCAAAATCTTGTTTAGAGATATAATTCTCTGAACTAGCTATAGTGACACCTTCAGTAACATATGTGGGGTAGGAGGTTCAGGAAATGAGTCCAACCAGGGGAAATAGCTGTTATTTGGAAGCAGTTTGCATGTGGTTATACATTCACATTGGGAATCAAGGGCTTTTATGGAGTGGGTCAAGCTCCTGGGAAACAGCGATTTCTTGGCAGCAGTTGCTATGTTATATCTTCTTCACAATAAAAATTGAAGGGACTCAATCTCCAGTGTACACAGCTTTTTCTTGTAAGCAGTTCTACACGAATTTTCACAGTAGATATAGTGGAGGATTTCTAAGAGTGGGTCATGGCCCAGAGGAATAATGTGTTTCTTGGAAGCAGTTCTATGACAATTTTTGCACAGTGGGAATAGTAGTCACTTTACTAGCAGCAGGTCAATCTGCTGTTACTTGAAACCGGCATTGTTTAATTAAAAACTTGCCTTTTTCCCCTCCCCTGGCCATTGTCACTCTGCTGGATCTGGGACCACCTCTTTACCATCCCACCATCATCAGCTCCAATCCCAATGTCACACCTACTCACAGACTGCTTCTTATTGCTTGTCAGTACCTGATAACATAAATATTCCTTGTCTTCCAATAAAAATAGAAAGAAGTGCATTTTAGTATCCCTAAGATTCACAATTTATGTCATTCTAATAGATGGCATTTACATTCAAAGTTGAGCAAACAAACTAGAGCGAGGTGTTTTGTGTGCCAGTGAAGGGAAGATGACAGATTAGTATTGGGAGGATGGTATAATACCTTCGCACGGCACCAAAATAAAACAAAGCCAATAAATCTGGCCTTGGCAAGTGTGCCATTTTTAATTTTGTTTCAAACATATTGAATAGCACAAAAAATCAAGAATATAAATTAAAGGAGTGGCTGGGCACATCAGCCCTGGCACTGAAGTAAACTCCATTTCAGGCAGCTGTGTACACGTGATCAAGCAAAATGCAGCCACTCACTGTGCAAAGCAACCAATGTATGGGGGGCTGATCCACTAACCCATGCTGTATGCTGTGGTGGGCAGAAGTATAACGGAAGAAGAGGGCTGACTAAAATCCCCTGCATGTAGCTAAGGAAGTTTCAAGGCCAGACCTCAGAAAATGGCGATTCACTCCAGATCTTGCCCTTTAGTTAATTATTTCAGTCCTTTAGTTCAAGTCTCATGCATTATGGCGACTTAGCCATTTCAAAATAACCTGCTGCTTGGATTAACTGTTCACCAGAGTAGTCTTATCTCTAGACCTGCCTCTTTCGCCTTCTCACAAATGTCAGCAGAAGTGCCATTGCCCTGCATTCTTTATTATTGAATTCTATGATTACTGTGCCAAGTGTGCTCTATCTTGTGTCCTGGTGCCACTCGCCAAAAGTTTCGTTCTCGTGATTTTGTTCTTCTTTTGATTAGAAGTGGTGTTTCTCTGAAATTTGGAATATATGTCTATATGAAGAGTTCACTATTCATCAATGTCTCATATTCTCTACTTAGCTTTTAGGAACTTCACTAAGTTCCCTGTACCTGGATAAAATGGGCTGTGACTGCTTCTACCCCTGTCCATCCATACTAAAATAAAAAACATCATAATAAAGCTAATCCCAAAATGAGGAAGAAAATTATGCTGAGAGGAAATTAGGAGATGCAATTGAAACTATATTAAAACAAGCTCCCAAACAAATAAGATAATGCCATTGGCAACTAACTAAAATAAAAATACACCAAAGAAAACGGGACCAGATATAATGATTCTAATTTGCACCTTTTTTCTCTCTTTCTCTCAATACTCCTCGAGTTCCATTCTAGTCCTAACACACCATCATGCGCCAAAGGCAAGCCCGTCTGTGCCCGTCCGCGACCGGTCGGGGCCAAGGCCAGAACCCCTGCAGGTTTTACCTCAAGAATGCGATACAGCTCTCAACAGCTCCATGCACTACGCCCCACATTGAGGGAGAAATGCAAGCATAGTATCAGTCTGGAGAATCGCAGCAAAAAATACACTCATTGCTCCTTTGCTGTAAGTCGCCAGCTGAAGTTCAGAGACAGGGGTCAGATGCTTAGTCTCTCCCTAATTAACTGTAGATCGCTAGGATACCTCAGCACCAGAATTCCTTGAAGCTCTCCCTTACAGCTACAAAATCAGTAGAATCAACAGAACAACGGGGAAGGGTGGAGGGATTGCCATAATCAGTAAGCATGACATCCAGTGCACACTGGAGATTGCTGATATTGCGGACAGTGAATCTGGGTTCTTCTCGATCTCAGCTTAAAAAAAATCACATTCTCAAGGGATTCTTGGTATATAGACCACCGGGACCAGGGGCGCGGTTTTCCGCAGGCTTGATTGAGAGCTTAACTCAGCCAGCCCTCAGGTATGAGAGGCTCCTTCTCATGGGAGATTTGAACCTCCATTACGATGTGGCCACCAGTACGGAGGCGCAAGAAATCCGGCAGGAACTAGCTGCACTTCAACTAACTCTGAAGTCTGAGCTGCCCACCCATTGCCATGGACATCTTCTGGACCTGATTTTTGCGAACTGGAACATGCTGCACATTGCACACCCTACACCTGTGGTCTGGTCCAATCATTTTCTGATCTCATTTAAGGCAGCGATAACCGCAATTCCAACACAGGGCAAGATGGGCACCAAGGACAGACGCAGGAAATGGGCTAACTTCTCCACAGAGGCATTCAACAAGGTCCTCAGCCAGGGTGGACCCCCAGGGGGTCTGGGGATTGAGTCAGCTTGTGAGGAGCTGGACAAACATATAATGGAGGCACTGGACAGCACAGCGCCCTGGTCGAAGAATGCACCAAGGACACAGACCAAATCTGCCCCATGGTTCGGGGTCAAACTCCGGGGTAAGAAAGCGGCATGCCTACGCCTGGAGAGACAATGGAGGAGAGGTTTTTCTGAGAAAGATAGGAATGAGTATAAAATCGTTTTTAAGGAATACCATGCCATAATTAGGAAAACTCGGAAATCCAACTTCAGCAGTAGGATAGAGGGAGCAGATAATTCAGTGAAGGAACTGTTTTCCGTCTATATAGATATTTCTAACCTCTCTAGTACCGCGGCTCCAATGACAGGGTCAGAGGAATCCTGCAATCTGGTGGCAGAGTTCTTTTCGCACAAGGTAGAGAGGATCTACTCCTCATTCCCGGAAGCGACCACAGAGGGCTGCAAGGGAGGAGATACCTCTGCCAATGTAAAAAGCATGGAATGCCTCAAAACCTTTAGTGTCCCTTCCCGGGAGACCCTCTGCACTATAGCTGGCAACATTAAATCAGGCTCCCCAACTCCCAAAATAATGAGAGGTAATGTGGAGACTCTAGAGCCCTATATTAGAAACTTACTAGAGCGCTCCTGTGAGTCAGGAAAGTACCAAAAACTTGGAAGGAGGCGGTGGTGCTCCCCCTGAAAAAAAAAACAAAGATTAGTACAGAGCAACTAGAAAACTTGCGCCCCATATCACTCCTGCCGTACTTCGCCAAGATCGCGGAGAAGGCCATCAATAAGCAGCTGACAGCCCATATTGAGGCTAACAGATTGCTCCATCCCACTCAATCTGGCTCCCGGGCACTCCATTCGACCGAGTCAGCACTGCTTCTAGCCACAGAAGCCTTACGGAAACATGCGGATAAAGGACAAACGGCGGCACTGATCCTGCTGGATCTTAGTGCCGCATTCGACACTGTGGCCCATCACACTCTGCTACAGTGTCTAAAAAGGGAAGGAGTGGTGGACAAAGCATGGGACTGGCTGGACTCCTTTTTGTCGGATCGTAGTTACCAAGTGGAACAGGGGCCCTTCCGGTCCAAATACATCAGCCTTAAACAGGGGGTGCCTCAAGGGTCCAGTCTTAGCCCAACCCTTTTTAATTTATATGTGGCACCAGTAGCAGAGATCTCGGAAAAATTCGGGGTGGAAGTCGAGTCCTATGCAGACGACACGCAACTGGTGGCGGCTTTGACACAGACAAAGGAGCAGGTCGCCACTAATCTCAGTGCATGTCTGCAGTAACTAGCAGCTTGGATGGCAAATAACTGCCTCAAATTGAATGGAAGCAAGACGGAGGTCTTGATGGTGGGAAAGGCCCCTTCAGTGTGGACCTCGGCGTGGTGGCCTCCAGTGCTGGGCCCTTTACCCACTCCTAGTGGACAAGTGAGGAACCTAGGGGTGTGGCTCGATAACAAAATCTCGTTCGAGCATCACACCAAACGGGTGACAGGCACATGCTTTGGCATTCTGAGGGTCCTCAGGAAGACACTGGACTTACTGCCATTGACAGCCAGGAAGTCCAAGGTCCATGCATTAATAACATCGAGGCTGGACTATGGGAACGTCCTTTATTTGGGAGCCAGTGCTAAATGCACTCAGAGGTTGCAGCGCATACAAAATGCGGCGGCTCGCCTGGTCTTGATGCTGCCTAAAAGAGCCTCTTCAAAGAGAGCACTGAAAGCTTTGCACTGGCTTCCAATCAAGGAACGTGTGACATTCAAAGCACTCTGTGTCAGCCACCGTATCTTGCAGGGGAAAAGACACGCTTACCTTCATAACCTGCTTGCCCTGTACCATCCGACCCGCCAACTGAGATCAAGCGGGACGGGGTTGGTTCAGGTTCCTAAATTTAGCAGAGTAAGAATGGGAGGGCACTCCTTTCGTGTCCTAGCAGCTCAACAGTTTAACAGACTCCCTCTGAGGCTCCGGCTGGAGAATTCAGAGCTGGCATTCCGCAAAGAGCTGAAAACGCACTTGTTTCCCTGAGATTAAGGCTGTTGTTTGACAAGGGTCGGGTGGGCAGAAATAGCAGAAATAGTAGCTGAGTAGCTTTGACTTTGTCGTCCTATAGCGCGGGGACACACTAGTACAGTGTAACCAGGCGCTTTACAAACTCAATTATTATTATTATAGAATGAGGGTATAGTTGGGTTACTTATCATAAACTCAACTGAATTGTGCATCAACACACAAACCTCATTCGAGATTACCAACTCGTGCCAGAGCCCTGAGTGGAGCTTTGAGCAGCTAGTAAGGAAGAATGGCTCTTACAAACACATATAGGTATCCCTATGGAGTCAGCAGTGATTTCTGTGTCAATTTTTAAGCTGGTTTTTGAGACAGCTTTAACTGTCACGCTCAACCATTGTTTTTTTAATCAAATCATATATAATACAGAGAGAGGGGCATGGGGTCAGTGGCTTCATCCATTGGTGTGATAAATTGCCACTCACATTGTGCTTCTGCCCATTTGCAGCATCCCGTGTAGGGCAGTGGGACAGCCTACTTTTCTTATTAGTTCCCTTCACTTTGAGTAGCTGTACACATTATGTGCACATTTTTAATATTAACTTTAAATAAAGTTTTTTTGTTTTGCTTTGCCCAGTTAAATGATGATTCAGCTTCTGTCTCCTTTTTAATGATCTGTGGCACAATTTAAATACTTGCTATTTATAAACAACACCAATAAAGTGACTACCTTAGTGAATGTTTTTCATTTTTATAATTTTATTGGGGGATCATGGCTACCAAGTTTAGGTGGCTGCATGTTTTTTTCTTCATTTTATGACATATGCATGGATTAAAAAAAAAAAATAATCACCAGTGAAGGCCAGATCTTTTGGGGTTGCCAATGCTTGATGCCATAACTGGGAGGGCAACAAGAAGAAAGCAAAAGGCTCAAGGGAGAACTATAGCGAAATGGGAGCAACAGTGAAGTCATTGTCAGAAAATCCCATGTAGGCAACTCTCTCAGCAAGCAACTCTTTCTGCACTGTTGACCTGACGAATAACTGCCCAGCCCGGGGGAAAAGCTTATTGTATTGAGTTCTTTGTTATTCAAGCATACATCGGCCCATATGAGTGATGAGGGACTGCTTTTCGGTGGGGCTGTTGTGAGTTAAAGCATTATAGGTAAAGGGGCCCGTTAAAGTTAAAACCTTCTTGCAAAAAGTTCTAGAACTGAGCAGAGCTGTCTGATTGTTATCTTACAAAATAGGTTTGACTCCAGAATTTGTTTTACTTTAAACTTCAGAACTCTGGAAATAAATACAGGATATGTTACACTGCTGGATTTTTGAGTGTTTGCTGAGAAAACTGATGAAAGGGCACAAATTATGGGACAGGGACAGCAACTTTCGCAAGGGCAGTCTAAAATCACAGGAAAACGTACTTTTAGGGTCCAAGCACAAAATATGAAACTCTTTGGCATAATGAAATGCATCTGTTTATTGTTCTCCATTATGGAGGCTTATAAATTGCGCTATCAAAACGTTTATAGTTTGCTACTTCGGTATTGCGATTTTTTTTTGCAAATCCCATGCAACTCCGTCTCAAATTTTAATTTGATGGACTCTAAGGTTGCCAAGAGAAATATTTCACGTTCGCGGCGGGCCGAGCAAAAGGGGCTCCATTTCCCTGTGAGACGGAGAGAAAACCATTTGCCAGATGTTTCTGTTTATTTTTCAAGTCCCTCTTTGACTGGAGCTTATTTTCTCTTGACCTCCTCGACTTCTCCCATACATGCGCCCTCAGCGAGGGAAGACCAGCCATAAAACAGACCCTAAAGCCTCGTAAGAAGCGTCCACTTTCATTGCTTGACGGAGGCGTGTTTTCTTAACTTGTTAATGAATGAATCCGACAATATTGCGGCTGGTTTGGGCGGTGGAATTACAGCCTCTCTCAGATGTTTCGATAGACAGCCATTAAAACGCATTTAAGTCTACACTTCTGTAGTGGTGTGAGGTTTCCAGTGATTACTGAAAATAATCAGATTATGTTTTGTGTTCGAGCAATAAATCAACTGGCAATGTGGAATTTGGAGAGTTGGCGTTTATGCTCTGGTGGCGGTAACACACTTTAGGATTCCTGTGCCAAGAATCCGCTTTATTGGATGACCCTGGCTTCGAGCACAGGTGGTCCTCTTAGGGGATAATCTCTTGCTTTTTTATGCAGTCGAACTATGTGTTGTGTCGTGGGTGGGCGACACACTATTGACGCTAGGCCCTACACGTGGAGATCCACAATAATTGCACGGACACAGGGCCACTGGTTACTGGTCTGCCCGGCGTCACCAACTGGCGTACGCAGGGGCGGAGACCCTTTTTATTGTATCACATCACGTGTCCTGACGTACTACGCCCGTTACATCACGAGCGTAGAAACACTAGAACACAACATTCCTCCCTAACCAAACAAAAATTAACATTTAAGCTTTCGGACCTTTCTCTTTTAAATTGGCAGTCCCAGAGTTCTGAGTTCTGCTTTGACAAACGAATATTATACAATAATTCAATTATATAAAGGAACAGTCTTACGTGAAGTGATCTCGGAGTCGACACGAGGGCGCCGGGTTTCTTCTTAGCCGGTGGTGAGGGGCCCCTCAGCCCGGGTTGAGGCCAGCCCCAGCCGGGGATGACACCTCTTGGAGAACGGGCTCGGGATCGCCCACCATTCGGTCCCCCTCGGGGCTCTCCGCTTCAGCTGGACAGGTATCCTCGCCGGCCGGCGCCTCCGGACCTTCTCGGAAGCACACCGGGCTCTGGGTCCTGGGCGAGCTCCCCTGTTCTGGGCCGGGTGGTGTCTGAGGTTCTTGAGCTGCTGGGGCGGCGATAGTGTCTTCTTCAGAGTAGTACTTCTTGAAGTGCGATAAGTTGCGATTCACCATCTTTTGGGCCCTGGCGGCAATGACCCGGGTTCCCTTCACGTTAAGCACAGTCCATGGCTTTGACTCATAGGGCAGTCTGAACTTCCCGCCCATGGCGCGATTTTTTAGAAGTACTACATCGCCTCGGGTGATCTGCGGAGCTCTGGCCCTTCTCCGCTGCCTGACTTGAGCGTATGCTTTCCTCCGTTGTGATTCGATTTGGCATTCATTCGCGGGATCAGGGCGCCACTGTGGGTGATGGGGTATGGAGTCGGTGACAACCCGTCCCATGAGGAGGTGTCATGGGGCGACCCCCGTAGTGGTGGGGGGGTCTGCCGATAGCTCCTCAAAAATGTGAATATGGCCAGCTCCAACGACTGCCCTTTGTCGTGGGCAATGCGGATGACTTTGTTGACTGTTTGCATGAACCTCTCCACTTCGCCGTTGGCTTGTGGCCATCTCGGGGTTATTCGGCGATGATGAATACCTAGCGCTTTGAGATAGTCCGCCAGTTCTTGTCCCTGAAAAAGAGGACCGTTGTCCGTTCGTAGTTCTCTCATCAACCCGTGGGCAGCCATGATTTTCTCCAGCCTGGGGATGACTTCTGTGGCGCTCGTGGTGGATATTATTTCCACCTCGGGGTACTTGGAGTGGTCGTCGATGTCTACCAGGGTGTGTCTGCCGTCCCGAAGGCTGCCAAAATCGAGGCTGACGCACTCCCAGGGAGAGTGCGACCGAGGCTCCATGATTACCGGTGTTGCTCGAGGCCCTTCCCCTGTCACCTGGCAGGCCGCACAGGATCTCACCGTGGCTTCTACGAGGTCGTCCATTAGGGAGAACCATACCTTTGTTCGCAGTCTCGATTTGGTCTTGACCATTCCTTGGTGGCCTCCATGAGCCAGCTGCACTACCTGGGCAGTCATGGCGGACGGGATCACCAGCCGGTGACCGTGCAACAGACACCCAGTGTCGTCTTCATTGAGCTCTCCTCATACCTGGTAGAGGCTGTCCATGATTCTCTGTGCCTCAGGGGTCAGAATCTTCCATTCCTCCTTGGCCTTGTGCCAGTTTCTGCTCCCAAGCGCTGTCCTGGCCCTTTGTAGGCACTCATCCCTCCGGGTAGCTTCCGCAATGCTCTCTATGGACATTGGCAGGGGGCACGACCTGGCAGTGACACATCTTACGTATTCTTCTGTGTCGGCGGCCTCCTCCATTTCTCCGGGGGTAGCTGCTCGGGGATGTCGGGACAAGTAATCGGCCGAGATCCCGGTTGGTATTCCACCTTACAGTTGTAATCTTGTAATTGTAGCATCCATTTTTTGATGCGGGGTGGAGGTTTTGTGGAGGTCCCCGAAAAGAGAGCCACTAGGGGCTTGTGGTCTGTGGCAACTACGAAAGGCTTCCAATAAATGTACAGATGGAAGTGTTGGCACCCCCAGTGGATGGCTATCGTCTCCTTTTCAATTTGGGAATATCTTCTTTCAGTGTCTGTGAGGGACCGGCTGGCGAACGCTACCGGGGTCCAGTCTTCGTCCGCCCTCTGCCTTTGCATCAATACGGCCCCTAGTCTCACAGGTCCAGCATCTACAGCCACCAGCATCAGCGTCCGGGGATCGAAGAAGGCCAATGTCGTGGCTTCGGAGAGTGCGTCTTTTATTTTCTGAAAAGCTTTGGATTGCTCTGGTCCCCACTTCCAGGGCGTGGCGTCTTTCGTGAGTTCTCTCAACAGCAGTGTTAGGTTAGCCGGATCCCGGATGAATCGTCCACAGTAGTTTACCATTCCCAGGAAGCTCTGGACTTCCGTGACTGAGGTGGGGGCTGCGGCTTCCTTAATATCCTTGACCTTGACCGGATCCGGATTGACGCCGTCGATAGAGAAGTTATATCCAAAGAATTGTAATCTTCGCTTCAGGAATTCACACTTCTCGCGATGTAGCGTGAGGCCAGCTTCCCGCAATCTCCGAAGTACCTGGGTCAGGCGACTGGTGTGCTCCGGTATGGTCCTGGCGTGCACCATGATGTCATCGCTGACATTGATCACGCCTGGTATGTCAGCGATGAGTTCCTGTATCACGTTCTGGAATACCTCGGCCGCGCTGGATACTCCGAAGCTGAGACGTGTGTATCGGCAGAGCCCCAGGTGTGTGGAAAAGTTGTGATGTTGCGTGACTCCTCGTCTAGCACCAGCTGGTGGTAGCCAGACCGCAGATCCAATTTGGAGAACCAGCTGGCTCCAGCCATCTCCCCAATCAAGTCATCGATGGTGGGTGCTATGTGTCGCTCCCTCTTGATGGCGGCGTTGAGGAGACGCATGTCTACACAAATTCGCACTGCTCCTGGCTGTTTGGGTTTTCTCGTGACCACAATGGGCGACACCCATGGAGTGGGACCAGACACTTATCCCGGCCGCTTCCAGCTTTTTGAGTTCTTCTTCTACCAACGGTCTCAGGTGGAACGCAATTCGGCGATGTCTCAGGGCTACAGGCTGCATAGTTGGATCAACGTGGAGATGCACCTCCTTCCCGGTGAACTTCCCGATTCCTTTGAATACATACGAGAATTCCGTTATCAGCTGCTGGATTGATTCCTGATGCACCCCAAAGGCGAATGTAACCACCCCGAGGTCTTCCGCTGCTCGGCAGCCCAGGAGCATTCCTTGCCCATCCTCGGACACAAACACGTTGGCAGAGACGGCCCTGTCACCATGTGAAATGGATGTCTTGAACTTTCCACTAATTTTCAGTGGGGTGTCCTGCCCATATGTGAATACAGTAATGTTCGAGGGGCTCAGAACCGGCGGTGGATCTAGAGTCTGATGTAGGGTGGAGGCCATGAGATTTATGGTCGCTCCAATGTCGACGACGGCCATGACTTCCTGCACACCTACCCGGATACTGCACTGCGGTAGTCGTCGGGCTCTTTGGGTGGTGTTGCCAATCATGTGCACTTTGTGCACCGTCCTCTCTTCCTCCTCATCATCGTCCATGTCACTTTGGCTGGGATCCCCCTCCGGCACCGCGTTTACCACCTGTCGGGGCTTGCGAAACTTCTTCGACCGACAAACTTTTTTGAAGTGGTTAAGGCGCCCACACCCGGAGCACCTTCTTCCCTTAGCTGGGCACTCTGTCGAGGGATGTGGTGTTCCCCCGCAGTATCCGCACAGCTTCGACGACGTCCCCGTGGCGGCCCCTGTACCTTTCTTGGTCCATTTTGTTGGGGACCTGACGGTTACCATGTTGACCGGCTCAGCCTTCACTGGCGCTTGCAGGGCCGCTTCCATGTGGGCTGCTCGGGCCTTTGATAGCTCCTTGGTGCACCCCAAGGTCAGGATGTCCGCTAGCGGTTTGCCGGATTCTTCGAGAATGCGCTCCCTGAGCTTGGCAGAGGCGCAGCCTTGTATTATCTGGCCGCGTATTTCCTCGGTGGTGTCTGCGAATCCACACGTGGAGGCTAGGTTCTTTAGCCGGGCGTGATACGTGTCTAGCGACTCTTCCGGTAGTTGTCTTGCCTGACGGAATATGAATCGCTCATAGTCCTGGTTGGCCATGGGCTCAAAGTGCGCGTTCAAGGCATTAATCAACGAGCGGTGGTTCTTTGGTGGCACTTCCACTAGGGTTTTCGCTATGTTGTGGACATCTTTCCCTCCCAAGTGAAGGACCATTTTTTATAAAAAGAGAAATGCTGGCCCTGCGATTTTTGATAGCTATATTTTGAGCAACAAACCAAATCCTTGTTATGATTTGTATGGTCGAATTTATTTAAACCATTTACTTTTTCATATAAATCTCATTAAGTTAAAGCATTGATTGCATGAGAAAAACACTACGTACATACAATTTATACAAAAACATTTGACAAAGAATTTTAACAAAAATACATAAATACATATGACAAAATGACATCCAATCATTTAGTGTACATAAATATACAAATACGGTCATACGAGAAGCATCAGTCGTTATGTAGTATTAAGCAATGAAGCTATTTGCAGTAAGGAAAAGAAAACAAAATGAATTGTAACAAATACAAATTTTCAATTGTTTGGTAAATATTTGAAACAGCCGTGCGTGGGTTTGGTTTGGAGTGCACTTGGGAGCGTGTGTTTCTTCAAGATCACCAACATTTAGAACATAAAAACGAACATAAAAACGAACTGAAACCGGCTAGAAGTTAGAAAAACAGGGGAACTGCATTTAAACAGCCCAAGCGCCAACAATAAGGTGCAATAAGACGTGTCCACCGCCGGCTGGCGGGTGGGAGCTGATTTTTGTCCCACGCACGGCTGTTTCAAATATTTACCAAACAGAAGTGCAGACTACTGGTTTGAAGAACCGAATCTACATTGATTGAATAAGATCTCTTGAAAATTGAAAACCCGCTGCCAACTTGAAAATAAAGAAGAATAATACGAGAAAGCCCTGATGAGAACTTGCCAAATGCCAGAGCGAGTTCGAAACGCGTCGGCAATAGCAGAAAGGAATTGGCAATAGCAGAAAGAATTCAAGTTTATTTATCAGACAATTGAAAATTTGTATTTGTTACAATTCATTTTGTTTTCTTTTCCTTACTGCAAATAGCTTCATTGCTTAATACTACATAACGACTGATGCTTCTCGTATGACCGTATTTGTATATTTATGTACACTAAATGATTGGATGTCATTTTGTCATATGTATTTATGTATTTTTGTTAAAATTCTTTGTCAAATGTTTTTGTATAAATTGTATGTACGTAGTGGTTTTCTCATGCAATCAATGCTTTAACTTAATGAGATTTATATGAAAAAGTAAATGGTTTAAATAAATTCGACCATACAAATCATAACAAGGATTTGGTTTGTTGCTCAAAATATAGCTATCAAAAATCGCAGGGCCAGCATTTCTCTTTTTATAAATTATTCTATGGTCCAGCTGACCCTGTGTCCCGGGACCTAACTCCTTATTTTCTGCAAAAGTGAAGGACCATGGCACATTTTTGGTCCTTGTGCACTTTGGTGGCTTCGAAAAATATTAACAGGCGATCTACCCAGTCCTTCCACTTCGGGGCCAAGGACGATGGGGAGCCTTCCACAATGAATGGTTCGATCGGGGGTATGGTGGCCATGTCTCTTGAAGCAGCGCACCGTTCACCTGTACGTGCTGGTGGTCGTATGGTGTTTCTACTGTGTTGTTAGGCCGATTCTGCACTTGGTTGTGCCAAGGCTTGTTGGGGGTTATGTCCTGTGCTTGGGTTTGACACTGCTTGTTGGCTGTTGGGGGTATTCCTCCCTTTGCTGCCCTCTCGCCTCTTGCGGCCCGCCTTCTAAGCTGTGTTGGGGCTGATTTGGATATCGATGTGCTTTCCTGTTCCTTCGGCAGTCTGGGATTGCCTCTAGGTCACAGGGCACGTGCTTCCACGTGGCTGCGCGCTCTGGCGGGCTGGACGAGTGCTCAGCGGCTCCCTGTATCATGCGCGACGTCTGGGGGTGTGTCCACCGCCTGGGGACTCGGCGCTTCTCTTCTGCTCGGCACTTCTTCCAGGCCTCGCGTCTATGCAGGGAGGGGGGGGGACGCGGCTCACGGAGATGAGTGCACGATGTGTGCCTGGCCGAGCTGAGGGTCGTGGCAGGTCGCAGGGGCACAACGGCTCACCTCTCACATTTGCCGTCGGTGCGGCGTCACTATATGCCTAAAGGGCACGAGCACCTCGAGCGGACGTTCAGGCTCGCGGCCGCCCTGATGCCGGTAGACCATGCAGCGAGGGCGATCCCACCCTCGCCCTCACTAGGCTCGCAGCGAGGGCGAGCCCACCCAGCTGTTGTGTCGTGGGTGGGCGACACACTATTGACGCTAGGCCCTACACGTGGAGATCCACAATAATGGCACGGACACAGGGCCACTGGTTACTGGTCTGCCCGGCGTCACCTACTGGCGTACGCAGGGGCGGAGACCCTTTTTATTGTATCACATCACGTGTCCTGACGTACTACACCCGTTACATCACGAGCGTAGAAACACTAGAACACAACACTATGCTCATGAAGTGTGTTCCTTGGGCTCCGTCCCTCCAACCTCACCAGGTTCTCTTCTCCTAAGGACTACAGCTGTAAGATGTCGAAATCTATTACTACTGCACAACTGAGTCGTTCCACTGCTGTGTTCTATGTTTATGTGGAAATTTTACTTTTTTTTAATTTTTGTAATTTATGCGTTTTTATATAGCGCGGACTTTACCCGAAGGTGTCAGAGCGCTTCACAATAGGAACAGTAGCGTTACATGAGGAGAAAATTACAAGTGGGCATGTTACAAAAGCAAACGTTACGTTACATGAGGCAAAGGTGAAAATTGTGCATGTGTCAAAAGCAAACTAAATACAAGAGGTAGCAAACGATACGTTACAAGAGGAAAAAGTGACATGTGTGCAAATTACATAAATGTACAACATACAAGTAGAGGTATAAAACTGCAATAAATGGCAGACACTCAAAACACAATAACACACCCACTTGTCCTACCCACTTGTACCCCTTATTCCCAAATGGGCCTCTCATAAACGCGATCACGGGGAGCAGCCAAGGGGGAGATTTAGTGAAAAGAATGATGGACTTTAATGTCATTGACTGCAGTGGATGCATTTTTGAGCGAGACAAAGCCAGCAAAAACATTTCTAGCGTGAAAAATGTGGAGCTTTAGCCTAAATCAGCAAAGCTGCCTTTGTTTGTGTCTCAGAGGCAGCTAGCCTGGATGAGTGGAAGATCCTGGGAGGCAATGTTGCTGGCTGGAAGCAGAACACTGTTCAGAGTCCAGTCCTTCTCTGCCAAAACCTTAACTTCATCATCTGCCTTCCTTTGTGCTGCTGTTGGTTGTCCTAGTAGTAGGTCCATCGTGCTCACAGATCAGGTCCGATTAATAGCTTCAAAGCAGTGACCTGCCTGTGACACAGGACTCCCCCAACCCACCCTCCCTTGAGTCACTAAATTGGAGGTATGAGGCCATTGGAAGGATGAGAGGCAAGAGGAAGCAGAAGGAGAAGAAAGGAACAGGAAGGATACCTAGGAAAGTGAAGGGAAGAAGGTTTTATAGGGAGACTGAACAGAATGGACAGAAGCCCTGGAGAGAAATCATTATTAAAAACAGTTCGCTAGATCAGCCCATTTTGCACACGTATCTAAATCTAGGCACTTAGGGTCTAGGCCCAGGTTACCCGTGCATAAAGCCGTCCCTGTCCAAGTGCAACCAAAAAGTGGGTAGGTACTCTTTCTACCTCTGTCCCATTTGTGCCTTGTTACCTATGTTGGTGGTCAGGGCCAGACTGGCCATTCTAGCACACTTGCATTTCCCCAGTGATTGGCAGGGTAGTGCTTTCACAGCTGGATTAGCTGCCATGACCAGTTATCAACGCCTCCACGACCCCCTTCTGGTCACTGCCTGCAGATTGGGGCTGGTTTGGCTATTTGTGCCAGGGATGATTCTGGTTTCAGTTCAGCCCTGGTGGCTGGTGTGTTCTGCTGCACTCTCAGTGCCTGGGCTACCGAAACAAATGTCACATCTTCAGGCGAAGGCCCTTTAGTAAGTCATTTAAACTCGGCCTCCTGCCTGCGCCTTATTTACTATTCCATTGGGGTACACAGGTGCCAGCTGCTTTTGACTTCAACCTCCACAATACTTAAGGCTTAATTACGACTCTGGCAGAGCTGCGTCGGCTCTCTGCCGACACAGCACCGCCAAAAGCACGCAAGAACTACCCGCCTTATTACATGTTTTGCTTGTACAGGCGGACGGTCGTTTTGATGTTCCCACAGCTGTGCCCATAGAAAGGGCACCAAAATGTGAATGGCATAAATGCTCCAGCATGGCATGGATGGCGATGTCACAGGTACGGTTACTAAACACATAATCATAGTTTGCGTGTGGTTTATTTTGTATCCCACATCTGTAGATAATTTCTGAATAATAATTGGCGCTCTATGTATGTTACTTTTACCTGTGCCAAGGAACAAATCCTCTTCATCCCAACATAATTCTATTTCCCTCTCACAAGGCACATGGCGTGGAGTAGCTTATCTTCTCATATTTAAAGAGTGAATGGTTGAATAAACAATGTCAATAAAAGTACCCCTATTTATATGTATTATCTGGTTCCTTACTCTTATAAGTATAAATTGAACTCTGCCTTTAGCATACATTCTGGATTTCAACTTGATGAATTGGGACAGTATATTGAGTGGGCCACAGATTAGCCACAGAAAGTTCCATCTGACCAGGTCAAATGCTTTTTAAACAAGTATTGGCATAGCCAATAGGTCTCGCCTTTGGGACCTTATAAGTGTTTAGTTCTGCAGCACAATATCCTTGGTGCAACAACATCAACTGCTGCATGGCAAACACTTATAAGGTCCCAAAGGCGAGACCTATTGGCTATGCCAATGCTTGTTTTAATTGAGTCCTCTTAATGCACATTGACGTTCCAGAATGTGTAAATCAGAGCACCCCTCTGATTTCCATTTGGCACAAATCTTTATTTTAGGGTTATTACTGAACTAGATTCTTAGCAAGTTGGACCTGCTATTAAACATCATGCAAACACCGCCGAGAGCACCGAGTTGCTATTTGCCAATAACAAATGTGGAATTAGCTCGTGGGCAAACACCACCGGATTTTAAACTTTGCACCGGAAACAGAATTAACACCAAGACTGCCTGACTGAATCAGGTCATTGCTTCTTGCTCCCGTTAGAAAGACAACTGGAGGCCTTGGGTGCTGCATTTCAACAAGAAACCATTTTATTTCAAACAACTTTCAACTCCGAGGCCCCCTGACAGAGTGTGCAGGTTTCAATACAGCTTTCTGCCCCCTGAAAGAATTAACGATTGAGGAGCAGCCAGTACTGTGTCCATCTGGAAATCTGGACATTACGCAACAGTTCCCTTCTGAATGGCTTTCAGCGCTTGGGCCCAGCCAGTTATATGTCCAAGTCCCGGAGCTCTGAAGACATTGAGTCAGCCTGTGAATGGCTGATGGTTGGTACGGTTAGGGCAAAGTCGCCCATGGTAATCTGAAAAATATGGGATAGGGAACTGCCTCTGAAGGACTGATGGGTCTGAGGTAGAATCTATCATCCACCATTGGAGCGCTGGAGATTCTGTGTCAGGCTGCCGGCTGGTAGGGCTGAGGTAGAGTCCATCACGTGGCAGGCTCACCAGGCTGTGGTGGTAACTCCTGTGTTCCCTACAGGTAAGCCAGGCATAGTGCGCTGTCTGGCACCACCGTGAATGCAGGGGCCTAAGTCTGTGCAGGGAACCCTATGTCTATATATGCAAGTGGAGGAAGGGTGGAGGAGGGCAGATTCCAGAGTACACGGCTAATAGAGCAGCAGATGGGCCACACTGTCAGGCCCCGATCCCCCGGCCACACCGAGGGCAGAGAGGCGGCCATCCTGCTTTTAAAATGGGGCTTAGTGATGACCTCAAGGGAGTGTCGGTGGACCTCTGCAATGCAATTTACCCCTCTGTTTCGAAGGGCAAACCCTCTGGAGGAGGGGTACACGTGTCCATACCACAATGACTTATTCGCCTTACCGCATCTTCAGAGCGATTTGATGCAGCACAGTACATACACAGAGGAGGCCTACTGTGTGTACTGGATGAAAGATGGACACACAAAGGGCCATTAATCGGAAGAAAGCAGAATTGAATACACCAATAACCCATGCCAATATATACAACATGAAGAGCATTCAAGTGTCTTGTGAGGGATGTTCCAGGGACATGTATAAGACAAGCATCAATCTATTACCTTTATGGGGCCATGTGTTTCTAATTAGCGTGGAAGCGCACACTGCTCCCGACGTCTCAATGGAAAAAAATCTTGATGAAACCAAGATTTCTTTTCCTTTGAGAGGTCGGGGGCAGTGCGCTCCTCCACACTAATTGGAAACACATGGCCAATAAAGATAAGAAAGTGCTTTGCAACAGCAGCAAAGCAGGTGGCCCAGTCCGGATCGGAGGCGAAAAGGCAGCAACCAAAAAAGCTCATTTCCAATGGCTGGCCACCGTTTAGCATAAACGGTGATGCCAGCCAATGGAAATGAGGGGCGGGGCTTCAAACCCCTTTCTGAAAACCCTCATCCACAAAATCTCTCGCCGAGCGAGCAGCACTTTGCGCTGCAACGCTGGGTGAGACCTTAAAATTAAGCCATTCTTTCCATTCCCTTTAGTGTAAAAGAAATTACTTTGATTAAAAAAATAGTTTGATCCAATAGTTGTTAAACTAGTATAAACCCAGTTTAATCTCAGCCCAACCCTCCCAACAATAGGAGTCAACCGGTTCACAAATATCTTCATAACGTTTTTTATAACCTGTGTGATTGGTTAGTAAGAGCTACAATATAAAGGGTTCTTCCTAGTTATAAAAAACTCTGGATATTCTGTCATACACCAGCATTAATTGAACAGTTCCAATAATTGTGTGTTGAGTACAGCAGAGAAAGACTTTAAAAACTTACTTATCCAGGCCTTCCAGTCCAGGTGCCTTGTTACACATAGGGTGCACTTTCTCTGTTTGCGCCAAATGGCACCTTAAAACAGGTGTGCCAGGCATGCGCTGCCCCCAGGGCAGCCGCGAATTTGTGCTGCCCCCAGTGCGGGTGCATTCAAGTGAAAAATGTAGCAGCTTTGAAACAGCCTCTCTGTGTTTCACTGTGCAGGTGGCAACCCGTGGACACTTTCGAGAGGGAAGAGAGATCCCCTTACAGGCGGCTGCAGTGAGTGACTGCACTTGCCTGCAAGAGGATGTCTGGAGGGTCTATAGGACCCCCATTACCCCTCCAGAGCGCTGCCATCAGGAAGCACACCAACAGTGCGCCACCTTTCAGTTGGCGCACTGTCAGTGTGTCTCCTCACAGCTTCTTTGCCTCTGCACCTGAATCTATAATACGACACCGTCGCTAAGGGATTCCCTCATTTGCATGGAGCCACACCCCCGTGCAAGTGAGGGAACAACCCCTGTTGGTAGCCTGGCGCAATATGTGCACCAGTGCTATCTGTATTACAGAAAGGGCCGTACAAGAATCTACAGCCTTTTCTATAATGCCAAAGTGTCCCGGGTGCTCACAAAGCAGGAGCACCTGATCATTGCGCCTGCAGGGCACTTCCCATAATACTGCCCCATATGACTTTCCAATCGATAAATATTGATTGCTTGCTCTATTTCTTCTAAGCTAGAAATGTGGTCTGCTTTTACGTGGTGAATGGGTAATTTTTCTCAAAAGTATATGCATTATTGGTGCTAGGATATAACTCTGATTAAAAATACTGAAGTGCCACAACATCCTCCTCTAGACCATGGATTATTTTTCCCTGAAGTCCTCAACACTCCTAATATCTGCTTTGGCTTTCTTGTCCATCGCCTGCCATGCCAACATTCTGCCAATCATGCTACCTTAATCACAAACCTGCTGCTTATAGTTTGCGATATGCATTAATATTTCTATTTTTTTTTTCAAAAAGTTTTTATTTAGAAGATTTTTTAGCCATGAGAGACAAATTGCGAGAAGACAACATCACCTTCTAGTTTTATTTTTTTAATATTTGTATTTGAGTTCAGGTCTTTTCACTCTCTACCGTTGTTTCAGCTCTGGAGAGGCTTTCTAATATTTGATCTAAAATTGTTTGCCTCTTGTCATTTTATGTTATTTGCAAGAGATATTTCACAATTGAAAAATGACTTTGAAGCAATAACGAGTTATATGCATCTCTATTATGATTGCTGATGAAATAGCTATTTACATTCTCAGACATGTGGTGTATGAATCAAAAATTCTCGAGAAGTGGACCCCTAAAGCGAAAGTTTGAAAACTGATTGATACCAAAATAATTATTTTTTTTAACAATTATTTTGACACAGTAATCAGAAAAAACATCAGGGCTGATTTTAACTGATTGTATCTTTGTCTACCGTTGTCAGAAAGAAATCAAGGAGCATATCCACAGGAAAATATTGGAGCATGGAGCTGCGCCAAATTTGGCAGCGCTCTGACATTTTCAAAACGCAGTGATGCGCTGCGTTTCCCCTCTCGCTGATGCAAAAAAAGCTGCCTAGCGCCAGGACAGGCCCCTGACGCCATGTTGCAAGGGTGCCTGAACTGCTGGGATGATTTTTTATGAGCAGGAAGGATCACCTTCCTGCACATAAACAATCAATAATGGTAATTTGCACCTTCTATGTATGCTGCTGAACGCCACACACATGCAAAGAGCAAAAAACGAGGAGAAATTAATAATGTCTCCTTGTTCTGCCTTTTTAACGCCTGGTATTCCCAGGTATTCGTTTTTGGTGCTGCCTCAGCCTTGTAAATCTGGGACAGCATCAAAAAGCAATGGGTGATGTGGTGGAATGGCAAAAAGGGGCATAGCTACAAGGTGGCTGCCACGCAAAGTGGCCTAATTCTACCTTATAAATATGGAAAATGACGCTGCGCCACCGGAGCATCAAAAAAAGAGATGGCTTCTAAATATGGATAGATGCCAGCCCGTACGATATACACTAATTGAGAAATTATCTCGAACAAAAAAAGTCTATTGGAGTATTTTTGTGAAATTGATTTGTTTGGGAGGACGTACTCCAGTTTCCTTCCTCTTAAAACCCCCCTGATTATTGGTGAATTTACCAGTGATCTTTTGTGTATTTCTAAATATGGCCCCAAGTTTGGTGGCAATCGATGTCCAGGGCTCCTAATATTGTTTTTTCTCTTCAAAGGGTGCAGCATTCACCACAGATAATTAAATTATACCTGCTCATTATTTCAGGTAAATATCTAACAGATCTACTTACTTTAGCTCACTCTTGTGCACGAGATGATTCAAAGCAAGACGAAAGTCAATTAAAAGTGCCTCCTATTTAAATATGCTTGAGGTGGTATGAGGTAAGAGGTACCTTAATCTGTACTAAAGCTTTCGGATTGTTGGCAACTGCCCTGTAATGCCATATCAATACATTTATTTTGGATAATAACATGATCAGTTAGCCACCTCCTGCACCATCAATATCAGTTTTAAAAGCTTCCACTCTCTTAACTAGCATAAAATACCCATCCTGCTATAGACAGCTAAAGCCCTTGAAATTATTGGATTTTGTATCCAATTGTGTTTTTGTTTCAATGTAATTCCTAATACCATACACTCATGACTATATGAATCTGGCTAAATAGTTAATTATTAGACTAACCTTCCAGGGACATTTTTAGTCGTGTTACATTTATTGTTAAGAACTTCACCTTCATGATATTTTATACTCTATTCTTGACAGGTGATACGGAATAAGTAAGCCTCTCTCGTCTCTTTTTTTTGTTTTTCCTAGTGCCTTTCCTCTTTCCTACTTCCTATTCACCACCTTTCCCCACACTTTCCCCTCTTCCCTTCCATGTAACAGGGGTAAGTCAGAGCTAGGTCAACTCTCTGCACTTTACTTCCCCTTGAGCATACGCTGGTACGAACAAGTTTAAAGGAATTCTAATAAGCAAGATATTGGCTGCTCTTGTTCCAAGTCGGAATGCTTGGTTTGGACAGTTTTTCTACCAAGATCATTGTCAGGGATCTGTCTTGATCCGTTTTGTTCCAAGTATCCAGTACAAAAGGCTTTCTCTGTTCCCTATTTTAATTAAACCAATGCTCTTATCTTCTTCTTCTTCTGCTTCCCCCTCCCGCTCACCCTTTGCAGTTTTTTTCAGTTATTATATTCATCAAGAGATTGTGGCAACTGTGCTGTGAATGTGATGGAGGAAATTATATGCTCCGTCAGTTCATGGGGAAACATGAAGTGATACTTTTCAGATTCATTTTAGATCTCCCGTAACCACTATTGTAGCAGGTAGCTCAAGTTTCTTAAATACATACTGTACTGATCTAATTTTCCTCAAGTGCTCAGCCGTGTTTTAGGAGAGATACTGGAATTTCTGAAAGGTTAATGCCTTTGGATTCATGATATGCTTCAGTTATTGGGGCATTATCTTTACTTTAGTGATATAGGGCCAGATGTATCAAAGGGTTTTACCCATTCTGTGTCTATGGGAAAATGTGTTTATACATATGGCCCATAGTCCTGAAAAAGAGAGAGTTCAGGAGTGCCCTTGGTTTAGATGTTGAGAAGGACCCTCAATGTGCTTGAGCGATAGAGTTCAGCTCAGGATAAAAAACAATTTCCCATAGCATGCTTTCACACAGTTTTAGCTACCCATTTTAATTTGTGCATTTTGGTTGTTTGTCCATGTGGGGGCTTTTGGAACCTTCCAGAATACTAACAATTCTTGTGTTTGATCTACATGACACATTTTCCAATTCATCATATTTTCTCTCAAGATTCTTTTACTCTCAGTTCTTGTTGGAAGGTTTCTGACTTGACCCTAGCTTCTACCTTTGAAATATGCTCCTCAGTAAAAAGCGGTGCCCTTGACTATTGACCCCACTCTTTCTGCAGTTCATCTACTTCATCATTTAAATGACATAGAATAAACACATGGATATTTTGGTTTGCTTTTCTTTTCATCATTTCCTTTAATGTTGTTTTCAATTTTGTCTTCCCTGAAGATGCAGATTTTTGTGAATGTATTTATGGGTGTATGAGTGTATATGGTATTTGTATAGAGTTCACCTAGCCAAAAGATACCGCACCTCGCTGTGCAAATTGGTAAAAAAAGAAAGTCCATTTTGCAGTTTCTTTTTTTAACATTTTTATTGAGTATTTTTCCCCTTTTTGGACATGTACAGGGCACAACAAAATACAAAAGTTATTAAACAAAAGCTCCAGGTTTGCACAATGTGATTACATTCATCACCTTCTGAAATACTCTTATATTAGATATAAGAAACAGAAAGGATCGACAAAAACTTTACAAAAGTTGCACCTGATCCCCAATCTAGACAGTACATTCCTCTTTCCTTTGCTTAATAGGGTCCCAAATTCGCTCGCCTAACTTTCTTCCCTTTTTTCCCTTTCTTGCATAAATTGCAATCTCTAAGATATAAACTGACAATAATTTGGCTAGCCATTGATGATATGTCGGAGGTGTAACATCTAGCGAAGCTGAGGCAATACATATCCTTAAGACTGCCATTGCAACAAAAATAAAGTGTCCCCCTTTCATCTGTCTATCATTATTATTAACCCCAAGTAATATTATCGAAGGTGTCAAAATAATCTCATTTCCTAATACTCTGTGCAAAAATTTCTCTAAGTCTTTTTGTGTTGGTTGCAGATGAGTACATGTCGCAAAGATATGTGCTAAATCGGCCTCTGCACTTCCACATCTAGGGCAGTTAGTTCCCGATGTCCCTCCCCATTGTGCGATTCTCGCAGGCGTATAATATAGATGATACAAAGGTTTGTAATGTTGTGCCTGAAGAGATGCTGAGCACAAAATACTCCGCCCCATATCCAATGATAAGTAGAAGCACTCTTCTCCTATATCTAACTTGCTTGCCCATTTCTCCGCACTCCTTTCCATATCATCCTGTTTCGCTCTTATCAACTCGGAGTAAAACCTCCTGATTGTACAGTCTACGCCAGCTTGAATGATGTCCATGATTGGGATTTTTCCAAACCCTGCAGGGCCACCCCTCTTTGTGTCAATGTAGCTTCTAACTTGTAGAAATTTAAAAAATTGTCTCGACTCTAAGCCATACCTTGCCTGTAGCTCCGAAAATTGCATCATTCCTTGTGGCCCCTAACATCACTAATCATCCTTATCCCCTTCCTCCCCCATTCTCCAAATACAGAACCCGTAAAGACATCTAGGGGGACAGTAGGGTTAGCGTTCATCCTAGTGTAGGCATTGTACTTCCCAAGTCCGAATCTCTTCGACAACGCTTTCCAAATACTATGTGCTGCCAATATCGTCTTGAACCATGTCCTTTTAAAATAACTCGTATCAGTATGCTTCAAAAATAAATTCTCAGCTTCTGCCCCCATAACTAAGCCATATATTACTAATGTACCAAATTCATCCTGCCCATCTGCCTCTGCTCCCCCCAGAAGACCCGCCATGTACTGTAATGCAGCTGCCCAGTAATAGAGCTTTAGATCTGGCAACGACCACCCACCCCTACTACGAGGCAGTGCCATAAATCTAAGAGCTCTCCTTGTCTTTCCCTTGGCCCAGATAAATCTATTAATCATATGCTCGCAACCCTTAAACCACTTGGCTTCGAATAGCAGTGGGATTGCCCTAAAGATATATAAAAACTTGGGTAGAATCATCATCTTAACAATGTTAGTACGTCCCACAATTGAGAGATGCAAGTTCTTGAATCTATCCAAATCCTTCCTTACTTTAGCCATTATTGGGGTTATATTTTTCTCCACTAAGATACCTAAATCAGATGGAATGGTTACGCCCAGATATACTCCTGCGTGTACTACCCGATGATCAGAACAGTCCACCTGCTGTTTTTTTATTATCTGCGTCTTAGAGGTGTTCAGTGCGTACCCTGAGACCTGACCAAATCTCAGGGCCTCACTCACTACCTGTACAATAGCCTCTGTGGGGTTAGATGTTATTACTGCCACGTCATTGGCATAAGCAAGTACCTTGCATTGCCCCATGCGTGTATGCAGCGGGGTAATCCTTTCAGACATCTCTATTCTTCGAATCAGCGGGTCCATATACATTGCAAATAAAAGCAGGGAGCATGGGCAACCCTGCCTAGTACCTCTCTTTATTTGAAGTGGCCGGGTTGATACTGCATTAATTCGTATAGAAGCTGTTGGGACTGTGTATAATGCTTGAACTGCTTTAACATATCCTTCTTTAAAACCCGCTCTTCTTAAAACATGCCACAGATAATCACAGGAGCACCGATCAAAGGCTTTTTCTGCATCTAATAGCATTACCGCCATCGGGTCTCCTGAGACTTCAGTGGCATCAAATAGCGTTATAACCTTGCGTGTATGGTGGGTAGTACCCCTCCCTGGGATGAAGCCATGTTGGTTACTACTCACAAGGGTGCCTATTATTTGAGCAAATCTTGTTCCCAATGCCTTAGAGTATATTTTTGTGTCAGCATTCATAAGTGTAATCGGCCGGTATGATCCAGGCTCAGTAGGTGGTTTCCCCTTCTTTAAGATTATAACAATATCAGCACCACCCCAGGACCCTGGTATAGAGTCCCCTGCCTGTGCCTTCTGCACCGTCGTGGCGAAGTCCTTACAGAGTGTATCCCAAAACACTTTATAAAATTCCATTGGGATTTGGTCTGGACCTGACGCTTTTCCGGAAGGGAGGATTGATATAGCTACTTTAATCTCTCTGTTTCTAAGGGTGCTTCCAATCCTTCAGATTCTTCCTCTATCAGCCGTGCCACAGGGATGCCCTCCAGATATGCCCTTATTTCCTCAGGGTCTCTACCCTGCTGGTCGTCATACAGAGTGGCATAAAATTTCCTGAACACCTCACGTATCTCGTCAGGATCTGTACATAATCTGCCTGTTATGTCCCTGATTTCCCTTACCTCTCCTGAAGCAGCCTTTTGCCTTGTGCAGATGGCTAATGTACGCCCAACTGCCTCACTAAATTCGTGGCATCTCTCCCTTTTTGCCATAAAAATCTTAGCAGCCTTATTTGCAATATCCTCTTCTGCCTCCAATTTTGCCTTTGCCACTTTTATAAGAACATGATCAATTGGAGCCCCTGTTAACACACATTGATACAACTCCTCCTCCGCATCTAATGATGTCTTAGCTAAATCCCTATTCCTGATTTGCTCCTGCTTACGTTTAAAGGTATTGAAACTTAGGGTCTCCCCGTGTACTCCTGCCTTAAAGGCATCCCACACCATACCCGCTGCTGCACTACCCCTATTGATTTCAAATAAATCTTTAATCCATCGTGACATATGCTGTACATAGTTTTCATCCTGCAGAAGCCCTCTTTCAAAAGTCCATACCCTCTCCTTTCTACTCATTGTTGGTACAGCTAGGTTTAAAATCAGTTGATTATGATCGGTGAGTATCCGGGGAAGCCTTTCTATTTTTACACAAGAGAGCAATGAATTAGACGTATAAAAGTAATCCAGCCTTACACAAATCCGATGTGGGGCTGAGTAATACGTGAACCCCTTGTCGCCAGGTCTTATTTTCCCCCACACATCCGAAAGGACATTGTTTCTTACCATGTTCAGTAATGCTCGATGTACCCTTTATTTCCTTCCTTGATATCTCCCAAACGACCCTGACCCTAACCCATCCGCTCCATTGATGTTAAAGTCCCCAGCCAAAAAGACACGGGGTGCCCAGGCAGCTAATTCAACATCTAAAAACTCGAAGATCTCCGGGTCGTCCTCCGTTGACCCGTAAAAAATACCCCTAGGGTGGTCCAATTCCCCCTCTAAAAAGCACTCGACTAATGCCCACCTACCCCACTGATCTTCAAGTTTCCTTCTAATTGTTATATTCTTGCTTTTAGCTAGTATAGCGACACCTCTGTTCCTTGCACCTTGTTTAGAATATGCTAAGACATGGAAACCTAGCTGATCCAAAAGGTACCCCTGCGATGCCATAATGTGCGTTTCTTGCAGAAATATAAAATCTACATTCATCTGCTTTAATGATGTAGAGACCTTTTGCCTTTTCTGGTGATCATTCAAACCACAAACATTCCAAGTTATTAGTCTAATGCTCATTAATAATGTCTAACAGTTTTGCCAGCCCAGTAACCATAAAATATTTTTCAACATTGTTTAAGTTTAATTTCCCCTTAATTGCTATTTTCGTAAATACCACTGTACTAAGTGTATCCAACCATTCCCACACCTTTCCTGTTCCACCCTTGTGCTTCCTTGACGTGCCGTGCCTTGTACCCCTTTTCCCATCCCTCCCCCTCCCCAGACAACCCACCCTTGAGCACCCCCCCTTACTGGCAAATAGGTCAGTACTGACCTATATATGACAGCCGAGGCCCCCAGGTTGTCTCCCCTCCCTCCTCTCCCCTTCTCCACCATGAAAGTTACCTATTTTCGTGTGCTGACCCTGCTGCAACAATATACCCAAACTTTGCGCCAGGGACTACGTAATAAATTTCCATGCTATCTATTGTTGTGCCTTACGGTTTGTCTGTCTTACAGCTACCGTCTGACTTTTCTGCCCCGTATTCTCTTTCAAGAAAGCGAGGTACTCTTGAGCCATTACTTCAGAGTGAAACACCCTAAACTGCCCATTAACTCCTACTTTAAGGCGGGACGGAAACATCAAGTAAACTTCGCACCCTGCGTTTTGAAATGGGGTTATTAGTTGCCTCATACGCCACCTTCTTTCAACGGTGCCGTGACAGAAGTCAGGTCGGGCGAAAAAACTTACATCCTTGTACATTCGTTTAGCCTCAGGCTTTGCCTTACTCATTATTTCTTCTCTTAACAGGAAGTTCCCTACATACACCAGGATCGCCCCTGGTTTACCAGGTATGTTCCCCCTTCTCTGCAACAAAGGGAACTGGTGGGCTCGCTGAACCTCACTTTCCCAGTCCCACTTAGTTAGTTCGGAAAACGCTCCTCTGAACAGCTCAACCACAAATGCCCGAACATCTTGCCCTTCCTTCCCTTCTTCCACCCCAAGTAGTCTTATGTTGTTTCGCCTTTGTCTATTTTCAAAATCTTCGAGCTTCTAAAGAACGTCTGATGATGTTTTTTCCTACTCCTGTCTATCTTCCTGGAGCTTCGTGACTTCATCTTCCAGCTTCCCTGTCCTTTCCTCCACCTCGGTAACTCTGCCAGCCATGTCTGCATATAGCTTATTTACTTTTCGCAATGACCCCTGTATTTTTTTGTTAGCTTGCCTAGCTCTGCGACCTTCAGCTCTTGCTTCGCTCTGCATCTGCTTCAATGTTGTGAGCAAAAGGTCAAAGTTAGGATTTTGACTCTGAGCCTGCGGTTGTAACTGATTGGATTGATGAGAACTGGCACCAGCCCCCTCTTGATACATCTGTGATGTGGCAGAATAGTCCCAGTCTAACTTTTTTGCCACTTCCAATTGCACAGGACTTAGTGAGCTTTTTGCTCTGATACGTGGTCTCCTTTTAGCACTATTTGACTTCCGGCGTACATAAGCTCTGTGTACTGTATCCCGTTCTACTTCTGAGGTTTCCAGCTCCGACTCCCCTGTATGTTCTTCTGATGGTAATGAGACCAGATCTGGATCTGAGTCTAAGCTTTCACTTGAGCCTGAACCTGAGCCTGACCCCTCTTCCTCCTCCTCCTCTTCATCATCGTTGACCGAGAAAAAACAGTCATCACTGGGTGAACCCGGGGCTAAGGACAGCGTACTTGGCCCTTGTGCACTACTTTCATTGCTTTTTTGCATCTCTCCAGCATTTAACCTGTTTTCCTTTGGGTCAGGCTGTCTCATTGGGCCGATTTTCCCCCTACCATTTGCCATTCCACCCTATTATCATTAACTTCCTTTAGTGAGGCAGGTAAGTTAGTGTCTAAATCCTGTGCTCCCAAAGTGCCTGATATACTTATACTGGGTCTGCTTGAGATATTTTCACCAGGGAGGGCAGCATCTTTACAATGTATGTCCCGCTCTACATTATCTCCCTGTTTAGCAGTCTCACTGTTCACCATCGCCTGCGGCTGTGCTTCCGTGCCAACCCCCCATACCTGTATATCCACGAGAGTCTGTCCTACACGAAGGTCCCGGTACTCTGCCTGCTGTGACTGCTGAAATTGCTGGGGAGCAATGATTGCAGGGCTCTCCTTTCGTGCATCCACGTTGCTCTCATTCCCATCTGACCCGCTCACGTTCTGAGTCTCTACCGCCAAGCCCACGACCTGCGTCCCCGCCTCCGCCCCAGCCGACTGGTCGTCGCTCCCCTTGCATGCCTCACCCTGAATGTGTGTGTTACTGCTCACTTCTGGATCGTTAGGCAGGAGAAGTGGCAGGGGAGGCGACGGATCCTGAGTAACCCTCGGGGATGACGCCGGCACGGAGGAGAAAGACTCAAACAAGGTAGGCTGCCGGAAGACTAATTCTCTTCCTACTTCTACTCCTGCTTCCACATCTGTCAATCGATCTTTGGTGTTTTTCTTACTCAGGATCGCTTTTGTCTTCTTGTCCTTTTCTTTTTTTTGAACGCTCTCCATCCTTTTATCTCCTTTGTCTCATTTGTCCTCCCCAGCCGCTCTCCCCGCATCCTTCCGAGCCTGAGCTTGCACCCTGTTTTTTGCTCTCAGGTTATCCGCTGTGACTTCGGGGTCACTGGATATCGCGTTCTCACTCTCATTTTCTTTTTCTGTTATCTCTCTCTGCTCCTTCAAAGCCCTCTGATTTTTTGGGGCCATGACTCGAGTCAATTCGCGCCAGTCAAGACAGCAATGTCTTACGGTCACTTCTACACGGAAACTTGCACTCCGGGTGGTAGTTTAAGGCTCCGTTAGTTTCAGCCTGTTTGATCACAACCGCCGCCGCAAAAACCAGTCTGGCCAGCTAAAATATATAACCACCATTGCTATTTCCCGGCATTTAAAGAAACTTGTTGCAGCAGTATCTCCGTTTCCTAATGTTCCAATATTCCAGTATCTCAGCTATACCAGGCAGATTAGCCGTATCAGAAAAACCATGGATAAGCAGCAAAAAAAAGAGTCGACAAACATAAATCCATAGGAGTGGAGGGAAAGTACGACCGTCCCCTACGGCCTGACAGCGGCCATCTTGCCTCAGCCCAAAACCTCTCTGTGCTCCATTTTTCAGTTTCTAATAGTTCACTCTCCACTGTGATTTGGGTATCTTGTGGTACTTCCCTTATCATTCTGTTACACGTGGCAGTTTTTGGTGTATTTATGCCGGGATTAAGTTACTCTGGGCACTTTATATGCACTTCGCTTGATGTTGTTAAATGCAGTGAGATTTCCCTCTTGTTCTGATTTTTAAGACGTTACCATACTGTTTCTGTCAACAGTCTTGAGGAAGTCGTCTATAGACGAAACACGTGTTAGCTGTTTGCTTGTCATACCGACGTGTCAACACTCTTGAGACATGTCAAAACTTATGAGACCAAGATTACTGTATACTCAATGTCATTTTTCATTGTTTTTCTATGATATCAAAAACATTACTGACTGAGGATAGTCAGCTAAGACTCTTTTTTTGTGCTGTGCTCTGTTAAAAATTGTAATTGGTCAATCCTCTATGTATTGAGTGGCACTGTGGATGGCACGGTGTTTGACATTGAGCACACTAAAGTACATTGTGCGCTGTACAATTGCAAACTAACAGAGGTGCTGGCTTTTCTCTAAAACCACTGCTATCATTTCTCATATCAGATGCATACAAGCACGCCGTTGAACTCTGGGACCTACTCGACTCAGCCTCACCGGATGTCGCCTTCCTAACAGAGACCTGGATCAACCCCTCCTCGGCACCCAACATTGCCATAGCCATCCCAGATGGATACAAGACCACCAGAAGGGACCGCACCAACAGACCAGGAGGAGGAATCGCCATCGTCTACAGGAATACCCTCATAGTCTCGATCTGCGCAACAGACACCTCCAGCACTGCCGAACACCTGCACTTCCAGATCCACACCGGCCCCAACACCACCCTCGGGCCCTGGCCACAGTTCATCAACGCCATCTCCGACATCGTCAGCTCACCCACTCTTGCATCCACAGAATACATCCTCCTCGGAGACCTGAATTTCCACCTCAAGAACTCCGTTGCTCTGCTCGATAACCTTGCCAACCTCGGACTCAAACAGCTCATCACGACCCAAACCCACACAGCCGGACACACGCTCAACACCATCCTCTCAGCCAGCAACCACGTCACCTTCAGCCACACCACGGAACTCCACTGGACCGACCACCGCTGCATCCACTTCACCTTCAAGAAACCCACCGCACACCACCACCCGCTACGGATCCCCTACCGCAACTGGAACAAGGTCACAGAAGACCAGCTCAACACTGCCCTCGCCCGAGACCCACCGACAAATACCACCACCAGCTACCTCAGGCAAAGGATCGACGACTGCGCCAACACTCTCTCCCCGATCAAAAAACCCTCAAACAGACGCACCGACAGAGAGGCCAGCTGGTTCACCACCGACTAACAGGAATCCAAGTGGACTTGCCGAAGACTCGAGAAAAAGTGGCGCCCCAAAAAGACACCGGACAACCACGCACCCCTAAAGAACGCCAGCCGCCAGCACCACCAACCCATCCGAGTCACCAAAAGGACCTCCTTCAAGGAACGCATCAACAAGAATGCGCACATCAGCAAATAGCTGTTCAGCATCATGAAGGAGCTCTCCAACCCCAGCTCCAGCTCCAATGACATCCCGCCGTCGCATGACCTATGCGACTCCCTAGCCACCTTCTTTCACCGCAAGATCGCAGACATCCACAACAGCTTCAACACCCACACCCTCCCTACAGCCACCAACACTGCAGACTCACCGCCCCCTGCCTCACCAACCACCTGCTCTCCTGGACCCACGTCAACAACGACAACACCATCAAGAACATGAACACCATCCACTCCGGCTCACCATCTGACCCTGCCCTCATCTTCAACAAAGCAAACCGCATCATGGCACCCCAACTTCGGAAGATCATCAACAGCTCACTCGAAACAACCACCTTCCCGGAAAGCTGGAAGCATGCCAAGATCAACGCCCTACTCAAGAAACCCACTGCGCACCCATAGGACCTCAATAACTTCCGGCCCATCTCCCTTCTTCCTTTCCCGGCGAAAGTCATCGAAAAGATCATCAACAGGCAACAGAACCACTTCCTCGAGGAGAACAACATCCTGGACCTGTCCCAATGCGGATTATGCAGCAATCACAGCAACGAAACCGCCCTCATCGCTTCCACAGACGACATCAGGACCCTACTGCACAACAGAAAAACCGTGGCCCTCATCCAACTGGACCTCTCGGCTGCCTTCGACACCGTTTGCCACCACATCCTACGCACACGCCTACACGATGCAGAAGTATGCGACAAAGCCTTGGACTGGATCACCTCCTTCCTCACAGATAGAATCCAGAGGGTCCGCCTCCCCCTTTCCGTTCTAAAGCCACCAAGATCATCTGCGGCATGCCCCAAGGATCATCCCTCAGCCCTACCCTTTTTAACGTCTACATGGCACCGCTCGCAAACATCGTCCGCTCGCACAACCTCAACATCCTCTCCTACGCCGATGACACTCAACTGATACTCTCACTTACCAAAAACCCCGCCACCTCCAAATCCAACCTCCACGAAGGAATGAAGGCTGTCGCCAGCTGGATGCAGACCAGCCGCCTGAAACTCAACTCAGACAAGCCAGAGGTGCTCATCCTCGGATCCACTTTCTCCGCCTGGGACGACTCTTGGTGGCCAGCCGCCCTGGGAGCCGCACCCACACCCACCAACCACGCACGCATGCACCCACGCAACCTGGGGTTCATCCTGGACAAGTCAACGCCATCTCCTTCTCCTGCTTCAACAACCTCCACATGCTCTACAAGATCTACAGATGGATCTCCACCAGAACCAGAAGGACAGTCACACAGGCCCTCATCAGCAGCAGACTGGACTACGGCAACGCCCTCTACGCAGGGACCACAATCAAACTCCAGAAGAGGCTCCAATGCATACAAAACGCCTCCGCACGCCTCATCCTCGACATACCCCGCCACACCCACATCACTACCCACCCGAAATACCTGCACTGGCTCATAGTCAAGAAGAAGATCACCTTCAAGCTCCTCATCCACGCCCACAAAGCACTACACAACGCCGGACTAGCATACCTCAACAAGCATCTCACCTTCTACACCCCGAACCACCAGCTTCGCTCTGCTGACCTCGACCTCGCCACCGTCCCACGCATCCACAGGACCTCCACCTGTGGCAGATCCTTCTCCTATCTCACTGCCAAGACATGGAACACCCTCCCCACACAGCTGCGACAGACCCAGGACCTGCTGACCTTCAGGAGACTTCTCAAGACCTGGCTGTTCAATCAGTAGCTTCACCCCCACCCCCACTCAGCGCCTTGAGACCCTCACGGGTGATTAGTGCACTCTTCAAATAAGTGATTGATTGATTGATCGATTGGCCTCCCTGTTAGACCTGGCATCTTTGGCGTGGTTTTCCCCTATCTTTTTGCCTCTGCCTCCTGTATTTTTGATGCTGTGCTGGATTTCGTTTTTGCTGGTTTAGATGCTTTGGACACTCTGCCACTGCTGATCAGTGCCAGAGTCTAAGTGCTCCCTATGTAAAGTATCAGTCTGATTGGATATACCTGTTTGGCATATTTGTATCACCATGAAGTCCCTAGTAAAGTGCACTGGGTGTGCCAGGGCTGGTGATGACAAATGCTACTAGTGGGCCTGCAGCACTGATTGTGCCACACACAGGAGTAGCCCTAAAATGATGTCTCAGGCCTGACACTGCAGTGCCTGTGTGCAGTTTAGAAACTTCCATGTCCTCCTGGTCAGTGTCCCCACTGACCAGGCCTAACCCTTCCCTTTTTGCGCGCATCAGTCACCCCTATGGAAGGCCCAAGGTACCCACCTGGGCAGGGTGCAGTATATGTAAAAGGTAGAGCATGTACTAATGCAGGTAACATGCTCTGATAGTGAATGGCAGCCATTTTCGTTTTTCACTATTGTAAGGCTATCTGGCTCCATAGATTAACATAGGGGATGCTGGCTACAGTGGTTAACAGCATTTCTTCCCATAGGAACCAGATAGGACATAAGTATCTAGTATCCCTGAACTCAGAATTTAATAACACATCTTTTAGGAAAGGTTGTTTTTAAATCCTGTGTTTGAGAACAGCACTTTTAGAAAGTTGCTGTTCTCTTGTCTGACCCTTCTGTGTGCCTTGGTCTGCTTGTGTATTGACTGTCTGGTTTGAGAGTGACAGGGGCTGGGGATTCCCCAGGAGGCTGGCTGAGTCAGCCCTAGGCTGAATGACTGCATTTGCAACTGGAGTGGTGGGAGGAGTTAGCACCTAGGTCTGAATAGGGCTGTGCCTGCCTTCCACAATGCTGGCTCCACCTCCTGCTGGGCGGCTGACGACCCTGCCCCTCACTCTGAAAGGAAAGAAGAAGCCAGCAAAACAAAGTACTCAGGAAACACCCAGAACTGGTTCAGACCGGGCTCAGGGCCCACATGCACAGAGAGAACAAAGACTTTAGGGGTATAAGTACAGGACCCCTGACAACAGAAAATTAGATCATCCTGGAATCAAGAAGGAACCTCTGCCAAGGAGAAAGCTGAAACTGAAGAAGGAAGACTGTCCTGCTGTTGCTCTGCTGGACTGACCTGCTGTTGCTTTGCTGCCAAGGAGAGGGGAAGGACTTTGCTGTTGAGCTGTGTCCCCCGTCTTGAATGAATCTCCAAGGGCCTGAGTAGAGCTGGCTCCCTGTTCTGAAGTCCCAGGAACAAAAGGACTTCACCCCCAGCTTCCCTGAACTCTGCTGAGAGAGTTCTGTCCTTCCTAGTGTGCTTGATCCAGTTGTGGGGCCTCTGGAAGTTGTACCTGTGCTGGGAAGCTTGAAACTAAGCTTGAGAGCCTTTTGCAATCGAAAAGTGTCGCATCGCTCGCTTGCGGAGCGCATCCCCGACAGTGCGAGAAGTTTCCTGCCGCTACGAAGGTCGAGATCGTCGCAGCGCCTGACGCCTCTGCCAGAGCCATCGCATCCTTCGTTTGCGGGACGCACCAGACCGGTGCGGGAAAGTCGAACATCGCTGCGAGTGTCGTCGCAGAGCCTGTCGTCGCTGAGTGAGATCGCTGCACCGCTTGCTTGCGGACCGCATCACGTCGCTGCGAGCATCGACGCAGAACCATCGCATCGAGGAGCTGCGAGAGAGAGAGGATCACCGCTGGACCGCGCATCGTCGCCCCGGAGATCGTCGCAGCCCCTGTGAGATCGTCGCATCGTGCCTTTGCAAGAACAGACTTCCTACGGAACCTACGCACCGGAATCCATACAAGTGGCCTTCCTCCCCATACAGACCGGATTCATCGCAACACGCCCGCTGCTGCAGCGGGGCTGTCGCAAACGCCTCCCCAGGGTCTCAGGAGCAACGCATCGCTTGTTTTCCACCGCACCAGCTTCTGCTTTTGGAACTTTGCTGCAACTAAAAGGTACTGTGAGTAAACGTGACGCAACTGTGAACTTTTCACGCATCTGTAGAGAATTGTATCGCAACGTAGAGAATTCTATCGCAACATAAAGAATTTTAACGCAACCTTAAGAACTCTTTTGAAACCATATTCTTGAACTGTGTATGTTGGATTTTTGTCGTTTTGGTCTTGTGTAGTTTAGATTAAAATACCTTTATTTTTCTAAACTGTTGTGGAGTCAGTTTGTGGTGTTTTCACTGTGTTACTGCGAGTGTTGGTACAAATACTTTACGCATTGCCTCTGGTTAGCCTAGACTGCTCGTGCCAAGCTACCTAGAGGGTGAACAGGGGTTATCTCAGAGGGTTATCTCCTTGCCCTGACTAGAAGCAAGGGTCCCTATTTGGACAGTGGTACCTACCTCTGCCAACTAGAGACCCCCAGTTCTAACACTCCCCAACATTCTATTTTATTTTGGTGCACAAGCTGTCTTCTCTCTTTCTGTCCTTCCTTCTATACAATTTTTTATTGAGAAAGTTAATATCCTCCCTTCTGGTGCTGTCTCACAAGTGGTTATTCTGGCTTTTAAAATGTAAAATCAATACAATCATGTTAAGCAGTCTAGGGAGCCAGTCAATAAAATGCGACCATGTGAGGATAGAGGAAGTAACGGGAGAGTAACGGATGTAACAGTAGAGTGTTCCCCTGAGCAAAAGCACAAGGAAAATATTTTTCATCTTAGAAAAAACCTTCCCCTATATCCCTAACAAACACCCTAATTCCACCCTATTGGCAGAAATCTCTGGACATGTAAATTGTCTTATGCCTGCCAAGAGTCCCTTTGTAAATTCCTGGCAGGTGTAAGTAAGATAGACATGCTCATAACCTTAAAGAACAACCAATTTACCTTGCCAATTGGCCCAAATATATTTAAATATCCCTCTCAATACTAGAAATTCATAGATGCTGTCTCCTTTCATTTTGTTAAAAATATTTCCAACACAAAATGAAATGGCTTTAGCAATGCTTGCCCAAATACTTTTTGGGTACTTTTTGGCTGGTGGACACAAGGTATCTTGAAATTTCAACTGTTCTTGCGTGTCCCCATTTCTGAAAGTTTAACATATAATTTAATATTGTTTGTAATCACTAGGGTTTGAATTGGCTAAAGATGGGAAGTAAATTCAAGGTTGGTACAAATAAGTAGCCTCAAAATATGTCTTGCCCTGGACCCCAAAATTCCTTAAAATGTCACTGCGATAACTTCACAGTTCATTTCTTAAACCTATTTGTATGTCCGAACATGAACTTTCAAAGTATTTATCTGCAAAGTACATTTTCGTTTGGTGAGTGCATTAAATCCATATATATGACGTGATCTGATCCCTCAATCATGTGAATGCTACAACAGTACTAGCCAGAATGAAGTTGGCAGTATCTGTTGTTCAAGGTCCTTCATGGGTGAATGAATATTCATTTTCTATTTTGAATTATTTTCAGGCAATGCATAAAACTCATATGTCCTCGTGTTCTGTAGCATCATTTTTCTGTTAAAGATACTGACCAGGTTTGTTTGTAAAGTAATAAAGCGTTTCCTCTTCTGAATCTGTTTCTTGACTCTCCATTCAATCGAATGAAGGTCTTTATGAAATCGATTGCATGGATTTTAAACCTGACACTAACTTGATGTCAGATAGTAATATTTTGGCTTTAAATATTTCTGAATAAGGGCTTATAAATAGCAAATATTGCCATGATCCAATTTTCCCACTTCAGAATGGTGGAAGGCTTAGTCCAGCTTGAGAGGATTTTAACTAATGACCTGGGGCCTCATTTATGAGGCCTTGCGTCAGTTTTGCGCTTCCGATGCGTCACTTTTTGTGACGCATCGGCGGCGTAAAACATGCCTCCTGTTGCGCACTATTTGCAAAGTGACGCATCTAAGCAGATGCGTCACTTTGTAAACCCCTGCGCTACATTATACCTGTGTCAGGTATAATGTATGCAGAGGGGGCGTTCCCCCGCAAAAGCCTCGTAATAGTGACGCAGTGAAATCTCACAGATTTCACTGCGTCACTTTTAGGACGCTGTTGCGTCAAAATCTTGCGCCTGCCTCACAGCAGGCGTAAGACTGACGCAAGCCCTTTCCCATGTGAAAGGACGCATTGCTGGAGTTGCGTCACTTTTGTGACACACTCCAGCAATGCGTGACTTTTGCGATTACAGATACGTCAGAAATGCTGACGTATCTGTAACTCCTTGCGCCATGATGCGTCATACTGTAAATATGACGCATCATTGGTCTCGCAAGGAGGGCGCGGTGAAAAGTGACGCATCACTGTTTTCACGCAGCGATGCGTCACTTTTCATAAATGAGGCCCCTTGAGTTTACGGTCGTCAGTAGCTAATGTTCAGCGCAATAACCCATCTCCTCTGCAACTACATTGATTTTGTTTCCTGTATTAAATTGGCAATCTCAGTACTCCTTAATTTTTGTTACCTTTTGGGTTTACTAGATTCTAGAAACCACCTCCTTCTGCTCTCTAATACCCTTTCCCTTACTGTCAAATACATGCTTATACCGCTCTCTATCACTAAATTGCCCATGCATTATTTACAATGTACCTATTTTCATTTCTTCGTTTTTAGTGCGATACTCAAACATAAATTCTAAAAATACTGTGAACCTGTAACATTTGCTAACTCTTTTATCGCAGGGGCTGTCTTGTTTCTCATTGCAGGTGGTCGCGTAGCCTCACGACCGCTCGCGTTGAGAAACAGCCCATTTAAGTTGAGAAACCTGCTGCTCGAGTAAAAATCTACTCCAGCAGTAGAAAAGGTAAGCAGGCGCTGTGCATGGTGCTGTACATAATAATTGCACAGTGCGGACAAGTATCCAGCACTGTGCAATCACGGCAAACAGTATTTTTCTACTGTACTCCGCCGCTCGCGGAGCTCCGCGTAGTGCGACTGAGTTTTTTTTGCACTTCGCGTAGTGCAACTCTGCAAAACTCCGCCCAGTGTTAATAATTACAATGACCAATAGTCCACCACAGCAACTAACTTGCTGCAATTTATCTTCAATAAGGAATACATATCTACTTGTATCTACCCACGCTCTCTTGTTTATGCAATCATTATAGTCACGGTGGAATGATAGCATATAACAATCTTCTTCATACAGAACTTTATATTATTTTTGTTGGGATACTGTCATAATGGAGTCATGTTCATAGAACTGCTCTTTCAAATTCATCAATTTCTTGTTCAACTATGACAATGCTTTGCAGGGCAAAACAGACCTTAACTATGTTAATATTTCTGAAAAATATGGCATTTACCCTCGCTTTGCTAAAAACAAAAAACAGCATTCAAACAAAATGCCGTTTCTTGGCATATGCTAGAAAATGGACGTTGATTAAGCTGCTCATGAAAACAAAGATTTGATTAATGACCTGCAGCCATTGTTACATTTTCAGAGGTTTTGTCATTAACTGTGAATTTTCTGTAGTATGCTTAATTAATTTCCACTTATTATTTATGCGTTTAGAAAATTATTTTATGCCTCTAATATTAGTACTTTTAAAGTGCTTTTAGGTTGTAGGGCCCGATTCACTATGGTACACTGAGACAAAAGTCTAACTTTACGACTTTCTGTATTCGCATAGGGCATTTAGGAGTAGTAAAGTTATACTTGTATCTCCATTTAACTTAAGTTTTGGTCTTAAGTCTAACTGAGACAAAAATTAAGTTAAACTGAGACAAAGGTATAACTTTACTACTCATAAAGGCCCCTTGTGAATACCGAAAGTCAAAAAGTTAGACTTTCGTCTCAGTTTACCTTTGGGAATCAGGTCCGTTGTTTTTTCTTTTGCAAATGAGGCCCTTACCACTAACTATGTGCTCAGCACATTAACCGTGGTTCAAGCACCAGTAGCCTTTCCAGAATCACAGCTTTGCAGTTGCAGGTTTTAATTGCTAAATAACTTATCATACTACTTAAATATATTAACCAAATGTTATGCTTCCTAAATTATGTTATAGCTGTGCAGTTTGGCTCCGCTTGACAGTGTCTGTCCTTTTCTTGGATAGATATGCTAAGCTCAATGCTAATAAATATTAAGAAATGCACAAGATCATTGAGTTCTAAATATTATGTTACTATAATATTATTGTCGCTAGAACAATAACTACCCAAAAATTGTGAACCTAATTATATTGTGAAGATAAGGTAACCTAAGTACATATTTAAGGACTTAGCTTTAGATTTACTACATTTAAGTCCATATATATGTATGTTGCTGATATATATAAGTTCAAGGGACATAGATGTGAAGTAACAAAATAAATCTATTCATACCTACCGATGCTCCACTTCACAATATTTTGTTAGTCGATATTCTGTTCAAAATATTTTTGTAGGATGGTTTCTAAAGTCTAATATGGTTTCTTTTACCAAGAGTACATGCTGATTGATCTAGAATTCGACCTCACAATCAATAGTCAAGAGAAACATCTTGTACTTTGATTAGACTTTCAGTAAGGTAGTTCATAGCCAAGATGCTCAGAGCCACATGTTTATTTAATTCACAGCTTCCTTTGCACAAATTAAACTGGCAGAAGGTTGCTTCACTGAATAAAGGATCCTCACTCTATTATTGCTGGAAATGGCCCTTTTTGCAGGGTTATCCCCAAACGTTATGCTTTTTCCTCCTTTGTTTTTCCTGACCTGTGGTTGTTGGCTATAGGACTCTGGGCAATTTACCACTGCTGATCAGTGCTAAAGTGCATATTCTCTCTGTGTAAATTGTTATGGTGATTGGTTATCCATGATTGGTATACTTGTTTGCCAGTGGGTCCCTAGTAAAGTGCACTGAGTGTGCCTGGGCTGGTAATTCAAATTCTGTTAGTGGGCCTGCAGCAGTAGCGGTAGCTGCCTGTGGTGGGAGTGCTGCCGGGCGTTGACGTGTGGAGGGGTAGGGTGGGGGGTAGTAAACTATGGATTAGGGCCAATTAGAGGTAAGTAAACATATATATAAATAAAACGAATTTTGTTGCACGCGCTGCATCGACAAATGCAATGCACAGCTTGCAACGAAATTCATTTTATTTATTTATATGTTTACTTACCTCTAATCGGCCCTACTCTGTAGTTTGCTACCCTCCACCCCTCCCCACATCAGCGCCCAGCAGCACTCCCACCACGGGCCGCTACTGGCCTGCAGCACTGATTGTGCCAACCACAGGAGTAGCCCCAAAGAGATGTCTCAGGGGTGCCACCACAGTGCCTGTGTGCAGTTTGCTAACTGCCATGTTGACCTGGCCAGTGTACCCACTTGCCAGGCCTAAGCTTTACATATAGGGCACCCCTATGGTAGGCCCAACATACCCCCTGGGCAGGGTGCAGTGTATGTGAAAGGTAGGACATGTACTAGTGTGGGTAACATGTCCTGATAGTGAAATTCTGCCAATTTCGTTTTTCACTATTGAAATGCTATCTTGCCCATAGGCCAGAATTGGGAATGCTGTGTAACATGGTTATCTTCCCTTAGGAGTGAGATAGAAAATTGGATTCTGGTATCCCTGAACCCAGAATTTAATAACAGATCTTTTGGTAAAGATGGTTTTTAAATTCTGTGTTTGAAAATAGCACTTTAAAAAGTGTCTGTTTTCTTGTTTGTGCATTGACTGTCTGTCTGGCTTGAGAGTGACCGGGGCGGCTCCAGGAGTCTGGTTGAGTCAGCGCTAGGCTGAATAGACCGATGTGCATTTGGAGTGGCGGAAGGAGTAGCACCTGGGCCTGAATAGGGCTGTGCCTGCCTTTCAAAATGCTGGCTCCACCTCCTGTGGTGTGTCTGAAGACCCTGGCCCACATTCACAATGGAAGAAGTTGTGCAATGGCAGAGTGCACCCAGAACTGGTTTGGAGTGGGCCCAGGACCCCTGACACATAGAGAATACTTTTGGGGTATAAAAATGAGAGCTGAAACCCCTGTAATTCAGATCATCCTGGAATCAAGGAGAAACCTTTGCCAAGGAGAAGAGCGTCAGAAGCTGAGAAGAAGGACTGCCCTTGCTGTGTGTTCAGGGGCTGACTTGCAGGGGCTATTCTGCCAAGGAAAGGGGAAGGACTTTGCTGTGTGCTGTGTCCTCTACTTGAAAAGGATATCTCCAAGGGCCTGAGGACAGCTGGTCTCCTGTTGTGGAAACTCAGGGTAATCAAAGTTTCCGAGACTACTTCGTGATCAAGAGGAACCTCTGCCAATGTAACGCAACGATCCTAAATGTAAAGCGCTCTGATACCCTCTTGAGTCAAGTTTGAGCTATAGAAAACTTGATAAATAAATAAATAAAGCAGAACAGCTGAAGAGACTGAGGGGGAGTACTGCCCTTGCTGTGTGCTCTGGGGCTGGCCTGCAGTTTGCTGATTTAACTGAGGAGAGGACAAGAAACTTTGCTGTGTGCTGTGTCCCCCCTGCTTGCTAAGGATTTTGCTGTGTGCTGTGTCCTGAAGGAACAAGTCTCCAAGGGACTGCAAAGAGCTGGCCTCCTGTTGTGGAAACTCAGGAACACCAAAGTTTAAAACCCTATCATCAGTAAAGGAGCTGCGAGTGCCTGTCACCGCCACCGGCCCGAGACGCAACGTTCAAAAGGATTTCTGTGAGCCGAGATGTTGAAGACCTGAGAGTGAGCATCACCGCCACTGGCCCGAGAATCTTGCCCGAGATCGTGAAAGAAGAAGAGGAAGCGCCATAACCCGTCCAGCAACAGCAACGCCTAGCAACAGAGTGCCCCAGTCACAGAGCCGCTGCTGGCATCGGAGCTGCCCAGCAGGATGTCTGACGTGCAGGAGGAGGAGAGTGGAGTACCGTCAGGTAAGGCTTGGACTCTGGTCCCGAGCCGCTGTGTGCATCACCTGGGGGCGAGCTGGTAATCAGAGGAGCTGCTCCAGTGGTACCGCTTCATTGCGCCTCTGTTCTCAGTCCCTCTGACGGTCTGTACTTGCTGAGGAATGTGACAGCAGTACCGGGCCACCCTTGTGCCTTTTGATTCCTTTTTCCATCTACTTGGGGGCTTAACTTTGCACTCGCTGACTGCGTAGATCATCTACGAACGTGATGAGCATGCTATAACCACGAGCGCACCACGTGTCGGTGGGTAAGCGAACTGTGTTGTGACATTTGAACTAACCATAAGTCAGAAGAAGAACCGACAAGTTATTTTTGCATATCATCGTGAAAAGTCAATTACAAGTATACACATATGTTGGATGATTGTCATTTTGCCTATAATTAGATAAAGATAACTTTATTTTTATAACAACCTGTGTGGTGTCCATTTGTGGTGTTTCACTGTGTTACTGCGGGGTGCTGGTGCAAGTACTTTACACATTGCCTTGGGGATACGACAGTGCCAAGCTACCAAGGGGGTGAGCAGGGGTTATCTACAGTGTGTTTCACCCTTACCCTGACTAGAAGCAAGGGTCCCTATTTGGTCAAAGGTACCTACCTTTGCCAACTAGAGACCCCCATTTCTAACACTTATGTATTAGCTAAGGTATTGATTCATAAGACTCCAAAATGAAATAAAATGTAGCATTGTAAGAACGGAGCTGGTGCCTCCCTTTGATGGAATCAATGTGCTATGCAAATCTGTCACACCAGACCACATTCACGTGAGTCTTTGAAGAACCTGTCCTCTTAACCGATTAATATTCCCCATAGTTGCTGGTTTTTAATCTATGTGTTGTGGCCTTCGTCCTCATCAATCCATTTTCTACAAAGTCATGAAAATTTTGAAAAACAATGGTACAGCAATGAATGTTTTTCTACTAGCTGCCAAGTGAAATCATAGATTCAGTAAGATCGTGTTAGCTTCTATCACTCACAATGTATCCACTGGCATTATAAGCACTAAACAATCCCAATCAATACTGCACACTATCCACCGATACTGGTGTTGAGTAGAGACCAATAGCGGCATATATGATCCATTAATTACTTCCTTCCATAACTAGCAACACAGTGATAGAGGAAATATTTGAATTAAACTCAGCCACTGGAGATTGCATGGTGATGTATATCATGTCATTGTTTTTCACCCACTGTGTACCACAGAGAATGTGGAGAAGTGTGGCTCAATGGTTAGAGCGGCAGACCCTGATGCAGAGCTCTGGCCTGGGACCAGGGTTCAATACCCGCCTCGGCGGGTCTTGGGCTCAATTTCCTCAGACCTGATAATTCTCGCCTCGGTGCCTATTCTAATCATGGGTCCCACTCTGCGACTCTGGGCAATAGCTTGCTTAATCTCCACAACGGCCCCAAAAGCGCTGGGATGCCTGGTTTCACTCTGGGGGTGCCCAGGAGTGGACACTCACAGGGAAAACCAGGAAGGGTTCCTAAGCGGTATACGGACAGCGCCGGGACACTACCTCAGGGAAGTAGCTGTGCGCTCTTTAAATATCGGTACATTTACATTTACAGAGAGAGAACTGCCATAGACAAATTAGTCTTGGTCTGTTCTAAACTGCCAAACTAAGACTGCTCCAAATGAGAAATAAACATCCCCACATCCATGTCCCCTTTTTGCTCCTCATCAATGAGGTACCGCTTGAGTCTTTTGTTAGTTTGAGCATGGGGACCATGCCTGGGTGGGCACTCACACTTAAAATGTCTACTCCAATAAACAACAGAGTGAGAGAGTGAATGCTTGAAATAATCTTAGCCACTGGTGATTGCTGGGCAGCACTACAATCCTTTCTTTTTCATCCACTGTGCTAGGCTAGACACAGTTCTGCCATATGTAAATCAGCCTTGGCCCTGTCCGAATAACAACAGTCCAGCATATACTGCCAGTCCAGGTTCCATCAAGACAGGAACACAAGCAAGTTCATGTTAGTTTTGGTCTACTATGGCCTCATCAGTGCCACACATGTCCTGTTCTTTGGCTCAGGGAGCATGGGGCCCACTTTTGGGCATCTTTGTTGCACTTCGACTGTCTATGACAACAAAAAATGTAGCAATGGAAGGAATACTTAAATTAATGTAGCCACAGGTGATCACTCAAGCTACATTCCAGACCATCTTTTTCTAATCATTTTGCCACTTGAGACAGAGATCAGCCATATGCAAATCAGTCTTGATCCTGCCCCCAAGGAACAGTCATCTGAACTGCAAGGCTAGGTCTCCTGCATACGGGAACACAAACAACCTGTGACTGGTTTTGGCCTACTTGAGCCTCATCAGTGAGCTGCAACCCACTGATCACTGAGTAGGCCAAACTAGTCTGGGTGTGTTTGTGACATAGCGGGTGCCCTAGCTGGGTACTGTACACCAATCACGTAGAGTCTCTGCTGACCCCACCTGAACTCAACCATCACCTATTTAGAGGGGGTAAGTACAGAACTAATGCTTCCTAAAATATATTTCTACTACCAAAAAAGATAGATCCACACAAAATAATACATTAATTGGTAAAAAGATATATCTTACAATAGTTAAATTCACTACATAAGAAATATACCAGTGTAGGGTGCTCCATGTGCAGTAAAAAAACTGAGTGTGAATGCATAGAAAATGTATATAATGTAGATCAATTGAGGGCGAGGCTTGACGTGGGCCCAAGATGATGGTGTCTCTGTGAGGCTCCGAGGGACGGCGCAGGCTGCGGTGGTGTTTCGGCAGCTTTTCAGCTTTTCTGGTCTTGCCAAGGGCCATTCTTCATGGGTGGCATGTAGCGACTGTAGCATGTACCCTTTTCAGAGATTCTGGAGCAGCATTTGGTGAGCTACGGGCATTGTGCTTCATTTCTATAAAGAAGCAGCTGCCATTTTGAAATGATGAGCGCATTGTGAGGAGATTGTTTGCTGCCTGCTTTCTTCTTTCTTCACAAATGGCTTATGACTCCTTAATATGATTTTTGCTGGCCTCTAATCAGTATATTTTTGGAGAGACAGGATATGTTTTGTTAATGGCTTTTCAATTCTTCAGCGATCCCCTGCTTACTGGGTATTTTACTTATACATTTTTGGATTTGGCTCATACTTTTTGAGCATTGTATTTTTCTTTATTCTGAAGCTTTCCGGGCAAATTGTGTCATCTTAAAAAACCTCGGGCTCTCTTCCGGTAAAACCTTCAAGCACCTGCCTGCACTTTTTTCTCATGCTGACATGGATGAAAACTCCTCACAGAACATTTGTACCTCTTTTTCTAATGTGGCCGGTATGCCTGCGCTTCCTACAATTGGTAAAAAGTGTGGACCAAGAGTCTGAAAAAAGATCCTCCATCTCTACAAAGACGAGGCCTTCGATCTGTATGGATCTTTTATTAGATTAAATAAGGGCTTTATGTTTGTATGGAAGAGACTAACACCAGATTACAGACTCTCAGTCACGGATGGTCACTTATGGAAGAACGCATTTCTAAAGCTGAACAGCAAATAACCAATTTTAATGCAACCTGTACTACAGTGTCTGTCCTTCAAATGCAGGTCACTTCCCTACAGAAACAGGTTGAAGACTTTCAAAACTGTAACAAGTGCAATAATCTAAGAATTTATGGTCTTCCCGAATGGACGGAAGAGTCTAACCCGATTTCCTTTTTCAAAACTTTCTTGCCTCTGCTTCTGAATTTGCCTGACGGGTCTATATTCAGCGAGCACAGAGGTTGGGTGATCTGGCTATGGCATTTATGGCTTCTAAAAAACCTTGAGGTGTTATACTTTAATATTTAGAATTCACAGAACTAATGTAGGTCATCTAGGCGACGAAACAACTCAAACACATTTCTTGGTCAGGTCACAACATCAATTTCTCCCAGGACTATGCTAAAGCTACAGCTGACCATCGGAGACAGATTTGGATTACAATTAGTAAATTCTCTGGTGCAGCCAACACAACATGATCACTTTGATTCATTTATAATAGACTTTTCATGCCACCGAAACTGCCTCCATAAGTTTAACCCAGATACCCCGGTTACCTGCTGGACTTGTTCTGCAGAATCAGCTGATTTCTAACAATTACTATTGATTTGTCCAGCTGTTGCTGCTTTCTTGTTACAAGTTTGGCATAAAATTAGCCTTATTTTTCATTCCAACATCTCCTTTTCTTTGCGTAATGTGTTTTTGGGAAGTGTTTCTGATATTTGGATAATTTGCTCTTTTAATATCTGAATATTGGATCTTTTATTAGCAATTGCTTTTCAGCAAATTACCCGACATTGGAAAGACTCTACACAGTAGCGTGCTAGTATGCAGTATGTCATAATCAAAATTTGGATGCTGCATATATGCAACCTTTATCTCTTGTTTTAAAGCAAAAGGACTTATGGACACCTGTTACACAATTCCTTGATAACTCTGTAAAGGTGTCTTCTGTTTTTGCCCCTGACACACAGGAAGTTTTGCAACCTCCTTGACTTTGTATTGTACTATTTACTTTATTATCAGGTATCTTTTAGTATTTCTTTTTCATATTCATATTGTGCTTTTGTTCAGACATGGATGTATATCAACAGAATATTTTTCTCCCCATCCCTTTTTCCTCCCTCACTGTTTCTTTATTTTTATTGTATTATTGCTTTTATCTTAATAAACTTACTCTTTAAACTTGAAAATGTTTACCAATTGATATATAATTGTTCAGGTCTGTCCATCCTGAATTCTACATTAGTTTGGACTGGTGTGCCCTCACAGTACTTCAATGAAAATAAATCCAACTTTGTGGTACATTTGTCATAAGCAGGGCCGCTGGAATTTTTAAATTGTGCAGTTGCTGAGTTTTTTTTCTGTAAATATGGCTGTACAGCAATTGGCTAACAATCCTTCATCTGCTGCATAGTCTGCAGATTTTTACAAAAATAAAATTTGTTTCTAGCTCAAAAGGTTCACTAGATACTAAAAACTCAGTGACACATGTTGCCACAGAGTTGAAGGCCCTTTCTAAAGTTGACTGGTCACCTTTCTGTTGCTTATTGCTGTATTTGTACATTAAACTGATACTAATGAGGTGCAACCAATGCCCAAACAGTGTTAACAAATGTAAAAATTACAAAATAATGAATTAATACTATTGCAGAATGTGCTGCATCACAATGTATAATTTGTTTTTTTTGCCACATAGTTTACTTAACTCTGATGCATAATTTGGCCCTCACTTTCCGCATAATTCCAGTGGCCCTGGTCATAAGCAAATATTTAAACAACAAAGAAACCTGAAGGTCGGAACTGGCTGAGATGCTTAGACTATCACTGGACTCATCACAACACGGTGCAATACATCAGTTATCACGTGATGGAATGGCACTCAACTTGACAGTTCGAGCGGGAGAAATACCTCGGCCACTCTTTGCTTTCAAAGAGGCCCCTCCATCAGGGACAATCTGGTACACACCAGACCTAGAACTCAAAAGAAGTCAATTACGAACACTCTCTGGAATACTAGCCCAGTACGGGGTCACTATCCGTGCGGGGGCTGTGCTGACTGCCCACAGACACAGAAGACCTTGACAATTGACATCGGCACAGCAAGACCTTGGCGGTTAACCAACCATACTAACTGCAACTCAGAGAAATTGATTTATATGATCACTTGTCCCTGTATGAAGAAGTACGTTGGCCACACTACAAGAAAGATTAAGGCACGTATCAGCGAGCATAAGAGTACGATTTGTTGCAACAAACAATCTACATGTTTAACGAATCACTTCTTAGACATGAAACACAAAGCTGAAGACTTGATGTGGGTGGTATTAGAACAGCCATATATCCCGCCACACATTACAGATGTCTCACGGTTTCTTTTTGTTAAAGAACAACGCTGGATTTTTAAATTGAAGACCGATACAATAGGGCTGAATGACAACATACCGTGGGTCTCGATCTGATTATCACACTTGCCATCTGGTGCTCAATTGACCTACAGTCTGCGACTGTCCAATATCTGATTAATATGGGGTTCCGGTTGCCCAGTTTGCCACTTGAACCCCTAGAGTAGAGATACAGCTAGATCCTTTTTAGGTCTCTTCCGATTAGTCTTGGTCAAGCCTGAGTCACTTATACGTGACTGTTATGGGGTTCCGGTTGCCCAGTTTGCCACTAGAACCCCTAGAGTTGCGATATAGATAGATTCTTTGTCAGGTCTATATCGATGAGTCTTGGTCAAGCCCGAGTCACTTTTTGTGAACATGGTGTTCATCCGGTGTTCATACCAACCACCGGGTGCTCGGCGATGGCAAGTCTAAATCTGGTTATTTGCCTGACTTTTGACGAAACTTAATAGACTGTATAATTCTGGTGCAGGCATGTCTCATGTCCCTGAGATGGAGCTAATTACGTCTTTGGAGATCTGCCTTTATTCTGATACATTTCACCAGACCATACAGCCCTGGTTCAGTTGCCTTGATGCAGGGGCCTATTATGATGTGGTGTGGATGAGCCTATGACATAGATTCGATGCTTTGTATTGTATATTTAACATAGGCTTAGACATAGGTTCGTACTTGTAGATGAAATACCTTTCCTAGTCAGAGACGCCTCATCAATATAAGGCAATCAGCCATTTTTCTGGTTTTTGAGAGCGAGATTAATGGAATTTCTAATGATCTCTTTTGCCACTCTGGCATGTCATTCTTGAATATCAATCACTTGGCCAATGTGAGGATATTGAGATACTTTGTGGGCCGTTGTACCATTGGTGCATCTATTGATGGTGGACTCGTTTTGTTGAGTGGCCGAGTGGGCGCGTGTGTCCGTTGGTCCAGGCGTGTTAAACGACTGCCTTCTAGTGTACCACAGAGCTCACCACAACAATGTCACTCTTTGTGAGCATCGCGTTAGAGCGGCGCTCCCGATGGAGGGAAGGATCGTTTACATCTGTCCTTAGGCGCATATGCGCATGCGCGAATGAACAGTCTTAGAAGTATGCGCAAGCGTGGTCCAACGGACACATCGCCCCTCTGGACGCGTAGCAGATTGAGATGCACGCATGCGCAAAACAGCTTTCAACTAACCAGCTGTTGTCTATTTGCGCCCATTAGTGGTAGTATATAAACGGGGCCCCGCCTGACCGTCGGTGCCTCCCCTTCGGCTCGAGACCACGCCGCGAGGTACCGACGGACAGGTAAGTGGGCTGCACACGCGCTTTTATAAGGGCGTTTTAGGGCTTTTTATATACTTATTCTAACTTTAGAAGTACGAGCACTCAATCAGTTCTCCTGCCTATCCTTGATTAGGAGCTTAATTCGGCCGGTCATGTGGAAGGCCAGTCATGGCATTAATTTCCTAGACCACGAGAGCGCTGCTGTTTTTCATGAGCGCTATATAATCCTTGAATAACAGCTATGCACTGAGTTTCACAGAGACCTGTTTGGCATTCTTTTGGTGACTTAACCTAAACACGGAGACATGCGTCTCATTATTAAGGTTATCTCTCATTATTGATCTCTCAAACTATGAGTACAGTTACACTCGATCAGTGTTACTCCTTTTTTGAATAGCAGTGATGGTCTGATTATGACAGAGACCCGTTCTCTATTCTTCTATTTAACTTGGACACAGAGACAAGCGTCTCACACCAGCAAGGCACCTTCTCATTTGGGGCAGAGTGTTGATTAGTGGAGACAGATCTGCGGCATCCATCAAGGCGCAGTAACTTGGTATTAAATGCTAGAGGATTGTTTTGGGATCTGATAGGTTGAACGCTCCCAGCTTGGTCCCATGGGTGAGGCGATCATGAGGGGCAATTTAGAAAACTGTGGTTTTTTTCATATACATTTTTTTCATATACATGTTTTTTTCAAATATTTGTTTTCAAAGCATGTATATAGACATGGATTGTGACACTTATCAATTCCTGAAAGTGTCCTTGTTTATATGTCTAGAGCGGGGCCTTATTCTCCGAGCAGTTGCCGGGTGAGGTGAGGCTATCCATACAGAGTTGGGTAAGTGCTTCATTATGTTGTTGACTGATGTACAGATTATCTGTTGGCGACTTATTATAGCGCACAATTGAAGTGGCCATCATTATTTTGAATGGCAAAGCTGAGGTTTTTGAGTTATATAGACTATCACTGGTATCGCACAAATAAAATGTTTGTTTACTTAGTGCGATTTGTAGATTGATTACACTTTTTATTCTAATCAGGAGAATGTCAATGAGTTGACCATAAGTTTTTTCCTTTTTGTAACTTTTCACAGGGAAGACTTCCTCCACATCTGCATCTACCGGGAGGACATGGTAGGATGGTCCCAGTGACCACTTGTTAGACTTTGAATAACCAAAGTATGGTCTGTTAGACTCTTTGTTATTTTCTTCTGTACACCTACGATAGTGTAATTTGCAGTAGCATATGTATGAGCTTGGCCCTGACGAATGCCGGTGAACATTCACCTCACGGCAGAAAAATGTTGGCCCTATCTACTACCAAGCAAATTAGACAGTGATTTTTTCACACTGTCCCTACACTGCTTTTAAACTGACGTCCAGGTGAACACTAATAAATTTTCATTGTTTGCCTCGACCGCCATTTTAACACACATCACTTTATTTCCCCAAAATTTTTTTGCACTGCACTCATCAGCTCCACCATTGGTAAGGACACTTGCATTGACTGGACTACGGCCTAGTGATACGAAGCCAAAATACATCTGGGCTTCAGTACACAGACCTTGTTCAAGACGTCCTACATGATGAGGCTCCGCCATGTGGGTGGGCTGATAGGACTCGAACTGTCAAGTTGAGTGCCATTCCATCACGTGATAACTGATGTATTGCACCGTGTTGTGATGAGTCCAGTGATAGTCTAAGCATCTCAGCCAGTTCCGACCTTCAGGTTTCTTTGTTGTTTATATAGTTCCACTGGGGGTATTTACTTGAATGGTCGTTAAATATATTCCCTCTGACCCTCCTCTGAAAGTTGTTGTTTTGACATAAGCAAATATTTACTGTTGTAAATATAATTTGGTCTAAATTTTATTTTCACGCATAGAATGTATCCCATAATCAGGAGCAGGTGATAAATCTGTGGGTTTACCCACATTCTATTTTCCATGAAATAAGGTATTCCTGTCCCATCCTATTGGTCTAGACACAGGGCGCATTTGCTTGGTTTTCAATATAAAGACTTGTTAAATGAGGGGGAATATTAGGCTTAAAATTAAATTATGCTGGTGTCATTTGCATCATTTCGTGAATTTATTTACATTGCACAAGTTACGTGAAGATCCTAAAACTATGCCATCATGCCACATTGCATAATTACTAAATATGGGCGCAAAATCCGTTCCGCTCGCTGAATGTGCAAATTTTCGGCAATTTCGCGATCCGCGAATCTCGCGAAATTGCCGAAAAATTAGCAAATTCGCTCGCGGGCGGGTTTTTTTGCACATGCCCGAGTTGAAGCTCAAATAATCAGCCCAAACAACTAGCGAGCACGGTCTAGGCTAGGCAGGTGTGCTTCCTCCCTATATCTACCACCTACAATTAGATGTAATCCTTGATCGAGGTCTTTGCATCCACGAGTTTCTCGAGCGCAATCCTGTGACCAGGAGGCTGCTTTCTTCTCATCTGCTGCTCTGATCGGTCTCTGACCCCTTATAAACAAGAGGCATGTGAACTCGCATAGAAGCCCCGTCCGTTTGGCCCCACCACACACACACTAGGGTATGCAAGTCCGTCTTCCCACCCTTTCCTCACTATGATGGACAGCTCACTCGAGGGACCTCGGCGCCATTCGGCGCCGTGGCAAAGTTAAAGACACACGTGATCACTGGAGACAACTCTTCTGGCCCTTTATGCAGCTGTAGTGTAGCAAAAGCACTATACGTTTACCCAACAAGGTAGCACTTACTGATTAACAATACATACAAAAAGGGGTCTGAGGGAATATTAACGACCAAAGTGCTACAGCCATCTATCTTCACTCCTACCAACAACAAGGTAGCACTTGGTCTCTATCTCCAAAGGAAATGAATTTAGTAAAGGTGTGAGTGGATTACCTACAAAGTCGTTCACTGGGCACTTTCAGACCTCTGATAGTGTTCCCATCAGGCAACCGACCTGTACCGCCTTCATCATTTGGGACAGACATCATAAAGCACACTGGAAGTGGCCCAGTGTGCGATCACGCACAAATGTGCTAAAGTAGTTCTTTATACCCAAACGATTGGCTTTATCACTGAGTAGGTATCAGGGGTTGCTCACAAGCAGTGCAAAAATATTAAATTAAACAAATTAATTAAATCTAAACGGTGATGGTGCCATTAAAATAGGGTAGAGGAAGGAAAACAGTTTAATGGGGACCTTCCTTTCCCAACATTAAAAACAGTGGAAAAAGGTAGCATTAACAAATAACTACCTTGACAGTTGTTATAGTCATGGTCGACATGTTTCTGCAGTGTTACCTTGGGCCCAGAGGTCACCTACTGCTTCATCAGGACCTAGTGATTCTACTGCTTGTAGTGAGAATGATATAAAAAAGTGTAAACAATATCACCTTAAGCTCTCCTGGATTGTGGAATTCCCGGATTTCATATAGTAACACACACACCAATATGCAAAAAAATAAAAGAGAAAACACATTAAGCTATTTTGTCACATCTTGCTACAAAACATCCACAGCTCTAAATAGTAGCTGTGGCTCACATCCTTACAGTAATGTCAACAACCACATATCATATGCTCGCTTCGCGAGTCATGCAAGAGCAGAATGACTTCTGGTCTGGTACACTCACCTATTATTTAGAAGAGTAGCGCCCCACCTCACCCGGCATCAGCGCAGGTTTCAAGGAGCCCCGCTCTGTGGGAAATAATGAATGGATAAACAAACAAAGGCAGAAAGGTCAAAGGAAGCACCAAGACGCGAGGGCAACCGCTGTGTAATTGTCACTGAGCTTTATCAAACAGTCTCGAGAAGAATATCCTCACAGTTAGTATAGCTCGAGACTGTGTCCTTTGAACAGTTGTACTCTAAATGCACTGCGCAACCTCTAGGATCATCGCGCTCGATTAAGCACTCGTTCCATGTACTTATGCAGAAACGGGTTTTGCTTTGACGTGAGCCATCAATTGGTTCGCTACAAGAGTGGCATCTATGTAGAACCGCCATACTTCTAAATCAATCACCCTTCACCCAGGTCGCTTACCTGCCCGTCGGTACTCCAGACGTCCTTCTGGACTGTCTATGGGAGGTGCCGAACGGGCAGGAAGTGCCGATATTTACAAATGTTGTATTTCCTGAATTCTCCGTGTGGCGCCCTGACGTCATCGCGGTGCGCCTGATACTCATGGGGATTGTAGTTCAAGGGGATATAATTGGTTAAAGACCAGCGCTTAGCGTGAATCGATCTCTTACACTCGAGGTTTTCAGTGCTAACCTCCCAAAGTCTAAACACAGATTCAATTATGTAGGCAAAACGTCCTACACTAAAAAGCTCAAAAAACAGAAAACAGAACATTGTACTGTAGCTTTGAGAAAACATGATCTGCGCATATCTAGTCTGATCAATACACAGTATCATTGTATAAAAAGCTTATCAACATGACTCTAACGTGTGGGTGAATCGTCTCATGATCTATATGTATACATGCCTTAGATATAGAGTAAGGATACATTCTTCATGATCGTGAGATCATTTTATCAAGACGGTCAGGACATCAGGACTCTTACAGATTTTATAGAGACATCCACGGAATGTCTTCATTCAGTCCTTCTTTATCCGTCCGAAGCTTATGTACCCATTTCTGTTCACGTCTGAACAGAAACGTCTTTGTGTCGGTAATATGTGTAGGCATCAGAGGTTGTTCTAACATTGTCCAGTGTAGATCATTCGGCGTGTGCCTAACTTGCAGGAAATGATTAGTAAGTCTTGTTGACTGTCTCGAACACCGGATGGAACTTTTGTGTTCGGTGATACGTGTCTTTACCTTACGAGTCGTCATGCCCACATACCTTTTCTGGCATGGGCATGTGATCAGATAGATTAGATTAGAGCTATTACAAGTGGTGAATCTGTGTTGTTCCCATGGGCGATCTGTACCAATATCTATTGTCTGTGATCTGGTGGTATTTGGACATACTGCGCAATTGCCACAGGGATGATGCCCGGTAGCTGCCGGCATGTCCCACAGGGTACCCAGCGCCCTTGGTAAATCATCTTTAGGCCGGGTATGCACAAGTCTGTCCTTTAGGCTTTGCCCCCTCTTGAACGCAAAAAGAGGGATCTGGATACCATCTGTTCCAGTATTCAGAATACTCCAATGTTTTTTCACTATTCGTTGAATACTATTAGACTGAGTCGTAAAAGTACTCACAAATGTCATGCGATCTTCTTTGGATTTAGGTGGTGAGATCTCCAATAGCCCCTCTCGGTTATTATTTGAGGCTCGTTTCTTAGATCTGCGAACTAGATGTCTAGGGTATTCTTTATGCAGAAGATCTTGTTCTAAACTTCCTGCATGGTGTTCAAAGCTGTCTCTTGTGGAACAATTCCTCTGTATCCGCAAGAATTGCCCGAAGGGCAGATTATGCCTCAAGGACTTTGGGTGACAACTATTGTAATTCAATAGTGAGTTCCGTGCCATAGGTTTACGGTAGAGTTCGGACGCCAACCCCGTAGGTGTAGAGGTTATAAGTAGGTCCAGGAAGGGCAAGTGTGTCCTATTGTATTCTATGGTGAACTTTAGGAACTGGTTCCTGCCGTTCAGCCATTCATGAAAAGCAGCAAGTTCTGCCTCGCTCCCTCTCCATATCACCAGGACATCATCTATATACCGTTTCCACAGACGTAATTTGTCTGTGAAAGGGTTGGTCTCAGAGAAGATGTGATCTGATTCAAACCTGTGGACATATAGATTTGCTAGGGACGGGGCAAAAATACTGCCCATGCTGGTCCCGCTTACTTGCAAATAGAGTGAATCCTCATATCGAAAAAAGTTTTCAGTCATCGCTAGGCTAGCCAATGACATTATCAATCTTACAGGTGTGATAGAATCTAGTTGTCTCTCTGTGAGAAGTGCCTCCACCACCTCTAATGTTTCTAACTGGGGGATCGAGGTGTAAAGACTCTCTACGTCAAATGACACCAAGATGTCTGTGTTCTCATTGAAGTCGATATCAGGTAGGAGCCTCAGTACATCGTTGGTGTCCTTGAGGTAAGTCGGCATTTCGCTCACCATCGGTTTAAGAAATACATCCACGAATGTTGATAATGGTTCTAATAACGAGCCGATCCCTGAGATAATAGGGCGGCCCGGCGGCGGTCGTTGTAGCTTGTGTATCTTGGGTAAATGGTAGAATTAGGGAACTCTAGGATTCTCAGTGCATAGAAATTGTCCTTCTTTGGCTGTTATCCAGCCTTCACTTAGGGCTTCTTCCACAATATGCTTGATTTCTCTGGTCAGTCTCTCAGTGGGATCTATTGATAGTTTACGATATGCTCCGATGTTATTGAGTTGGCGTAGGCACTCTGTCTGATAGGCATCTGCATCCAGCAGCACAATCGCCCTGCCTTTGTCCGCCGGTTTAATAACCACGGACTGATTATTTGACAAGCTCGTAATAGCCTCTTGTTCCCTTCTCGAGAGATTGTGGAAAGGGCTTTGCTCTTTTAGGAAAAGTTTTTTCAGGTCAGCATCCACCGCTTCCTCAAAGGTCAATACCTTTGCCGGGAGACCTATGGTTGTAGGGTTAAAAGTGGAAGGTCTATGAAGACCTGTGTTCACCACTCTCGTAGTTATCTCTCCGGGATTTTGTTGTTTGTGGGCAAAAAAATAGTGCAGCCTAATTTTTCTATAGAGTTTGCCCATTTCTATCTGGGTGACAAAAGGATCACTTTTATTGGTAGAAACAAAACCAAGGCCCTTGTTGAGTACCTCTTCTTCAATTGTAGTAAGCTGGTACGAGCTGAGATTGATCACAGTGTTGGTCCTGTCGACGTCTCCACTTGGTCTTGGCCGATAACCTCCCCGCTCCTCAGACCCATTGTTTGGGGGGGTAAGTTCCAACGTACCTGGCCCTGCTGGGCTGTCCGTTGTCGGCCCCGTGTTCTCCGGCCTGATCCTAAAAAAGGCTGTTGATTATAGGTTTGGAAAGATTGGTTTGGATCGTAAAGTCCCATTGGGGGGTACTGGGGGAATGATGGAGGTCCCCAGGGGGACGGTTGCCACCATGGTGGGGGTCCGATAGGCGGCCAAAATTGTTGGCCATAGCCTCTCCAGTTCCTCCTGTTGTTCCCTCGCCCTCTACCTCTCGGTGGTCCAGAGGTGCCACCTTGGTTGGAAGTGTCCGAATCACTTGATCCATTATCCGAACCCGAAGTGCCATAGTTGGAGCCTCCTTTGTGAGTGCTCTTATTGAGTACTGGTGGGGAGTAGTCGTCACTCGTGTATGGATAAATCCTGGTCATACTAAAATTGGCCAGATCTTTTTTAAACTTTTCTAATTTAGTAAACAGGATCGAGTCACGAAACTCTTTGCTCGTCTTGTTGCCTTCATCTTGTTTCTTGGAGAATGCCTTACTTGTTGAAATAGTGGCCTTAATTTGACCTTCTAAGGTTTGGATTTCCACGAGAATCTTATCCGCTGTTTTTTTAGCTGTTTTGATGATTAACACCAACCAGTCGCGGGTGCATCTCCACGCTATCAGGTACCAATCTCTCAGGAAATCCTTATCATCCAGAAACAGTCGTGGTGCATTAGTCACTATAAGCCCTGTTGGGGCGCAGTTCCCACGCAGGTATTCTGCCATTATTGTCCCATGCACACATACTCTAGCCTGGTTCTTCTTTAGTACGAGGACTTTTGTCCAGCCTTCATCTGTATTAGCTGATGTCGTAGGTAGGAGATCTACAATACTGGGATTCTCTAACAGAATACTCTGTATTTCTTCCTCATCAAATGCTAAGCCAAAATTGGTAGCCATTATGCCGAAATAGGGAAATATTTATAGTGGTTCCCCGCCGCTACTATTATGCCTCAACTTAAACCCGTTCTGCCTATGTTATTGTTATTCATGAAAACCCATGTACTAATGAGAAAAGAGAAGAAAAGAAGAAAAAAAGGGTAAATATTAAAAGACCCGTAGCCCCACAGCTACTCTCATAACAATACATACAAAAAGGGGTCTGAGGGAATATTAACGACCAAAGTGCTACAGCCCTCTATCTTCACTCCTACCAACAACAAGGTAGCACTTGGTCTCTATCTCCAAAGGAAATGAATTTAGTAAAGGTGTGAGTGGATTACCTACAAAGTCGTTCACTGGGCACTTTCAGACCTCTGATAGTGTTCCCATCAGGCAACCGACCTGTACCGCCCTTCATCATTTGGGACAGACATCATAAAGCACACTGGAAGTGGCCCAGTGTGCGATCACGCACAAATGTGCTAAAGTAGTTCTTTATACCCAAACGATTGGCTTTATCACTGAGTAGGTATCAGGGGTTGCTCACAAGCAGTGCAAAAATATTAAATTAAACAAATTAATTAAATCTAAACGGTGATGGTGCCATTAAAATAGGGTAGAGGAAGGAAAACAGTTTAATGAGGTACTCAACAAGGGCCTTGGTTTTGTTTCTACCAATAAAAGTGATCCTTTTGTCACCCAGATAGAAATGGGCAAACTCTATAGAAAAATTAGGCTGCACTATTTTTTTGCCCACAAACAACAAAATCCCGGAGAGATAACTACGAGAGTGGTGAACACAGGTCTTCATAGACCTTCCACTTTTAACCCTACAACCATAGGTCTCCCGGCAAAGGTATTGACCTTTGAGGAAGCGGTGGATGCTGACCTGAAAAAACTTTTCCTAAAAGAGCATAGCCCTTTCCACAATCTCTCGAGAAGGGAACAAGAGGCTATTACGAGCTTGTCAAATAATCAGTCCGTGGTTATTAAACCGGCGGACAAAGGCGGGGCGATTGTGCTGCTGGATGCAGATGCCTATCAGACAGAGTGCCTACGCCAACTCAATAACATCGGAGCATATCGTAAACTATCAATAGATTCCACTGAGAGACTGACCAGAGAAATCAAGCATATTGTGGAAGAAGCCCTAAGTGAAGGCTGGATAACAGCCAAAGAAGGACAATTTCTATGCACTGAGAATCCTAGAGTTCCCTATTTCTACCATTTACCCAAGATACACAAGCCACAACGACCGCCGCCGGGCCGCCCTATTATCTCAGGGATCGGCTCGTTATTAGAAACATTATCAACATTCGTGGATGTATTTCTTAAACCGATGGTGAGCGAAATGCCGACTTACCTCAAGGACACCAACGATGTACTGAGGCTCCTACCTGATATCGACTTCAATGAGAACACAGACATCTTGGTGTCATTTGACGTAGAGAGTCTTTACACCTCGATCCCCCAGTTAGAAACATTAGAGGTGGTGGAGGCACTTCTCACAGAGAGACAACTAGATTCTATCACACCTGTAAGATTGATAATGTCATTGGCTAGCCTAGCGATGACTGAAAACTTTTTTTGATATGAGGATTCACTCTATTTGCAAGTAAGCGGGACCAGCATGGGCAGTATTTTTGCCCCGTCCCTAGCAAATCTATATGTCCACAGGTTTGAATCAGATCACATCTTCTCTGAGACCAACCCTTTCACAGACAAATTACGTCTGTGGAAACGGTATATAGATGATGTCCTGGTGATATGGAGAGGGAGCGAGGCAGAACTTGCTGCTTTTCATGAATGGCTGAACGGCAGGAACCAGTTCCTAAAGTTCACCATAGAATACAATAGGACACACTTGCCCTTCCTGGACCTACTTATAACCTCTACACCTACGGGGTTGGCGTCCGAACTCTACCGTAAACCTATGGCACGGAACTCACTATTGAATTACAATAGTTGTCACCCAAAGTCCTTGAGGGATAATCTGCCCTTCGGGCAATTCTTGCGGATACAGAGGAATTGTTCCACAAGAGACAGCTTTGAACACCATGCAGGAAGTTTAGAACAAGATCTTCTGCATAAAGAATACCCTAGACATCTAGTTCGCAGATCTAAGAAACGAGCCTCAAATAATAACCGAGAGGGGCTATTGGAGATCTCACCACCTAAATCCAAAGAAGATCGCATGACATTTGTGAGTACTTTTACGACTCAGTCTAATAGTATTCAACGAATAGTGAAAAAACATTGGAGTATTCTGAATACTGGAACAGATGGTATCCAGATCCCTCTTTTTGCGTTCAAGAGGGGGCAAAGCCTAAAGGACAGACTTGTGCATACCCGGCCTAAAGATGATTTACCAAGGGCGCTGGGTACCCTGTGGGACATGCCGGCAGCTACCGGGCATCATCCCTGTGGCAATTGCGCAGTATGTCCAAATACCACCAGATCACAGACAATAGATATTGGTACAGATCGCCCATGGGAACAACGCAGATTAACCACTTGTAATAGATCTAATCTAATCTATCTGATCACATGCCCATGCCAGAAAAGGTATGTGGGCATGACGACTCGTAAGGTAAAGACACGTATCACCGAACACAAAAGTTCCATCCGGTGTTCGAGACAGTCAACAAGACTTACTAATCATTTCCTGCAAGTTAGGCACACGCCGAATGATCTACACTGGACAGTGTTAGAACAACCTCTGATGCCGACACATATTACCGACACAAAGACGTTTCTGTTCAGACGTGAACAGAAATGGGTACATAAGCTTCGGACGGATAAAGAAGGACTGAATGAAGACATTCCGTGGATGTCTCTATAAAATCTGTAAGAGTCCTGATGTCCTGACCGTCTTGATAAAAAGATCTCACGATCATGAAGAATGTATCCTTACTCTATATCTAAGGCATGTATACATATAGATCACGAGATGATTCACCCACACGTTAGAGTCATGTTGATAAGCTTTTTATACAATGATACTGTGTATTGATCAGACTAGATATGCGCAGATCATGTTTTCTCAAAGCTACAGTACAATGTTCTGTTTTCTGTTTTTTGAGCTTTTTAGTGTAGGACGTTTTGCCTACATAATTGAATCTGTGTTTAGACTTTGGGAGGTTAGCACTGAAAACCTCGAGTGTAAGAGATCGATTCGCGCTAAGCGCTGGTCTTTAACCAATTATATCCCCTTGAACTATAATCCCCATGAGTATCAGGCGCACCGCGATGACGTCAGGGCGCCACACGGAGAATTCAGGAAATACAACATTTGTAAATATCGGCACTTCCTGCCCGTTCGGCACCTCCCATAGACAGTCCAGAAGGACGTCTGGAGTACCGACGGGCAGGTAAGCGACCTGGGTGAAGGGTGATTGATTTAGAAGTATGGCGGTTCTACATAGATGCCACTCTTGTAGCGAACCAATTGATGGCTCACGTCAAAGCAAAACCCGTTTCTGCATAAGTACATGGAACGAGTGCTTAATCGAGCGCGATGATCCTAGAGGTTGCGCAGTGCATTTAGAGTACAACTGTTCAAAGGACACAGTCTCGAGCTATACTAACTGTGAGGATATTCTTCTCGAGACTGTTTGATAAAGCTCAGTGACAATTACACAGCGGTTGCCCTCGCGTCTTGGTGCTTCCTTTGACCTTTCTGCCTTTGTTCGTTTATCCATTCATTATTTCCCACAGAGCGGGGCTCCTTGAAACCTGCGCTGATGCCGGGTGAGGTGGGGCGCTACTCTCCTAAATAATAGGTGAGTGTACCAGACCAGAAGTCATTCTGCTCTTGCATGACTCGCGAAGCAAGCATATGATATGTGGTTGTTGACATTACTGTAAGGATGTGAGCCACAGCTACTATATAGAGCTGTGAATGTTTTGTAGCAAGATGTGACAAAATAGCTTAATGTGTTTTCTCTTTTATTTTTTTGCATATTGGTGTGTGTGTTACTATATGAAATCCGGGAATTCCACAATCCAGGAGAGCTTAAGGTGATATTGTTTACACTTTTTTATATCATTCTCACTACAAGCAGTAGAATCACTAGGTCCTGATGAAGCAGTAGGTGACCTCTGGGCCCAAGGTAACACTGCAGAAACATGTCGACCATGACTATAACAACTGTCAAGGTAGTTATTTGTTAATGCTACCTTTTTCCACTGTTTTTAATGTTGGGAAAGGAAGGTCCCCATTAAACTGTTTTCCTTCCTCTACCCTATTTTAATGGCACCATCACCGTTTAGATTTAATTAATTTGTTTAATTTAATATTTTTGCACTGCTTGTGAGCAACCCCTGATACCTACTCAGTGATAAAGCCAATCGTTTGGGTATAAAGAACTACTTTAGCACATTTGTGCGTGATCGCACACTGGGCCACTTCCAGTGTGCTTTATGATGTCTGTCCCAAATGATGAAGGCGGTACAGGTCGGTTGCCTGATGGGAACACTATCAGAGGTCTGAAAGTGCCCAGTGAACGACTTTGTAGGTAATCCACTCACACCTTTACTAAATTCATTTCCTTTGGAGATAGAGACCAAGTGCTACCTTGTTGTTGGTAGGAGCACTTACTGATTAGCCAGTAGAAAGTACTCCAGTTGAGTAGAGGTCTTGCACAACACGGTGGCATCTTCATGGATAAATATGAAGGCAGGATTCATTCTGTCACGATGCTCCTGTCACAAACCTCAACAGGAAGCACTTACAGATATAAGCAGGTGCCAGAGTTGAATCTCAAATTCAGTTGCGCATTATAATCAGCCCAAACAACTAGTGAGCACGGTCCAGGTGTGCTTCCTCCCCATATCTACCGCCTACAATTAGATGTAATCCTTGATGGAGGTCTTTGCATCCACGAGTTTCTCGAGCGCAATCCCCGTGTACTTCCAGTGACCAGGAAGCTGCTTTCTCCTCATCTGCTGCTCTGATCGGTCTCTGACCCTTTATAAACAAGAGGCATGTGAATTCGCATAGATGCCCCGCCCGTTTGGCCCAGCCACACACACACTAGGGTATGCAACGTCTTCCCGCCCTTTTCCCCACTATGACGGACAGCTCACTCGAGGGACCTCGGCGCCTATCGGTGCGGTGGCAAAGTTACAGACACACGTGGTCACTGAAGATAACTCTTCTGGCCCTTTACGCAGCTGTAGTGTAGGAAAAGCACTATACATTTACCCAACGAGGTAGCACTTACTGATTTGCCACTAGACAGTGGCAAACAGTCTATTTGTGCAAATCTCCGAGTTCGCAAATTTTTTCGCGAACTCGCAGATTTTTTTGCGATTTCGCGCAAATTTGGGGCTGCAAATCCGCAAAATTTGCCCATACTTAATAATTACTCTGCCATGCAGGGCAAAATTAGAGAGGGAAGACAATGCGAAAAAACATAAGCACTTGTTTTTAATTTATTAACGCAAAATGATTCCCCCTGTCCACAATGGACATTAGGACATATTTTGTGCTAAAATATAGTGTTGAATGCCAGATTTGGATTTCAAATAATTGCACATAATATTCCTGAAAGTTTTTCATTATTTCGCTAAAGCAAATTACAGGAATTTCGAAAACCTTTATTTAGGAGGTCAGAATAGTAAAAAAACATCTCAGCCTTTGACACCAATCCTTCAGCTTTTTACTCCTTTCTGATGGGAATTAAAAAAAACATTTCCAACATTGTCAACAAGATAGGAAACGTGACCAAATAATGGGTACCCTTACAACATACTTGTTGGAGTGTTTATACTAATTAGAAAATCATTTATAACTTAGACATGGTTTAGTGTGAATGACTGGACCGTACGCAGCTTGCATTGACATCTAATCATATTTTGCACTGTGCACTCTTATTTTACGTGAACAGCCTTTCCACATGCATGTCTTTGTGTACTATCCCATCTTAGAAAATCAGTGAAACAGAAGTCTAATCCATTGTAATTGAAGTAAATAATTGAATTAATGAGTGTTCCGCATGAATAAGTCTCTGAAGAAGAGGAACCAGGAGCTTTTTTAACCAGGTCCTGCACACTCAGGGCCCGATGTAGGTAGCCCTTTACCGATCGGAATCGGCCGAAAATACCGATTTTCGGCCGTTTCCGATCGGTAAAGGGCTATGGAGATGTAGGGGCACATTTTCGGTAATTTTACCGATTCGTTATCATTACCGAATCGGTAAATTTACCGAGTCGGTAATATTTACCGATTCGGTAATGATAACGATTCGGTAAAATTACCGAAAATGCAATGTAGGTAGCCTATGTTCCGGCAGCACATGGCTTACAGATTCGGTATTTTACCATGGAATACAAATCCATGGTAAAAAAACGATTCCTGTGTACATGCACATCTGTGCATGTACACATGTGCCATGTGACAGACAGACGTGCCCTTAGGGCATGTCTGTGTGCCACATTGCACACATGGCCGTTTTGGGGGTGCTAGAGGGTGTCAAAGTGACACCCCCTGCACCCTTGTGAATTCTTAAATTACCGAATCGGTAAATACCGAATCGGTAATGCCTAATCATTCCTATGGGCTTCAAAGCCCATAGGAATGAATGGGCATTACCGATTCGGTATTTACCAAATCGGTAATTTAAGAATTGTTAAGGATTCGGTAACGAATCCAGATGTTGGGACCTACATCCCATTTACCGATTTTTGAATACCGAATCGGTAGGATTCGGTATTTCAAAATCGGTAAATGGGATTTACCTACATCGGGCCCTCACTCCTTAATCGTAAATTTGAAGAATAAACTGGTGTGCAGTTCCTAAGTGTAAGTGTGAGAGTGTTCAGTTCTGTTAAGAAGTGCCCTCACACACCCCGGAGGATGTCCTGCTTCATCATTGGGCCTGCTCCTCGTCGGGCCGGTGCTGCAATGCCCAATGTGCACCCGCGAAGGGGCTCTTAAGTGGAGATCTTTTGTTGTTGCAGCTGTTGGGTGCATGTGGATGTGTGGACTAGATAGCCCAGCTAGTGAATGGTCACTAGGAAAGACTTCTGGAAAGGACGTTGAAAGTTACGAAGACTGAAACATAGTGAGCATTGCTTTTTCATGAGGAAGAAGTGCCCAGTTCCTAAGTGTAAGTGTGAGAGTGTTCAGTTCTGTTAAGAAGTGCCCTCACACACCCCGGAGGATGTCCTGCTTCATCATTGGGCCTGCTCCTCGTCGGGCCGGCACTGCAATGCCTGATGGGCACCCGCCATGGGGCTCTTTAGCAGGGATCTTTTGCAGTGTGTATAGGCACGGACTACAGAAGGATTGACAACCCAGTCCACACACCCACATGCACCCAATGGCTTCATCAACAAAAGATCCCTGCTAAAGAGCCCCTTCGCGGGTGCCCATCAAGCATTGCAGTGCTGGCCCGATGAGAAGCAGGCCCAGTGATGAAGCATGACATCCTCTGGGGTGTGTAAGGGCACTTCTTCCTCATGAAAAAGCAATGCTCACGTTATTTCTGTCTTCGTAACTTTCAACCTTCTTTTCTGAAGTCTTTTTTAGGGACCATTCACTTGGTATTTCTATGGTATTTCTTTATTATACAAATATTGTGTTATTTCCTATTTTTCCTATACACAAATATGTAGTGAAGTAGGTCTTTCTACATGTAACATTTTGAATGCGTCTTATATTTTTGAATTTTTATTAAAATGTTACATTGCTGGGGGTAGAGCCTGGCCACAATCTAGATGACCAGCTCCCAATAGAGCACTCCATAAACCTGGCACTAATCTGCAGTATACAATAGCCCAGGGGCATATCACAACCCCTATGCAGCTGGCATTAGCACCGCACAGTGCGGAGACGGAGGGGGTGATAATGCTGTGGGTGCCCAAGCAGTGAGGCACATAGACCCGACACGCAGCCTCAGATATGTAATACTTATCCTGGCTCCTAAGATCCATGCCACACACTGCACAGGATGCCCACCCTGACCGACAGCAGTGATAGGACCCAGGCAGGAAAGTGGGAGTGTTATTTCCTGAATCTCCAATACTTGGTTCGGGGCACCGTTTACCATTATGACGGCGGGTAAGGGTTGATGAAAAGTTCCCTACATAGGTGTAGCCTCATTGGCTTAACAACACCACAGTGCAGAGCCCCCCCTGCCCCGCACAGCACCCATTCCTTTGGTTAACACTTATCATCATCCGCAGCTTGTCCTTCTGCCGTGGAGTCAGCTAAAGCACAGATCTGCTAACCACCAGAGCCCCAACAAGTGATATGCGGCATGAAGGAGATCATTAGGCAACAGGTATTGGTGCTGGTACAGGTCTGGAATGGTATAGACTGCTGCAGCGGAAGAGTAGACTGCAAGGATCAATTTGTACCATGAAGGGTTTACATGTATCTACAGGGTGGTGTATAATCTGGTCTGGAGCTGTCTATGGATCTTGACTTTTTTCCACATTCAGCGGTGCAGAGACTGTGGGACCTAGGCATGTCAGGAAAAGGTGGGGCGGAGGATTATTCATGTCCTAGCTGATTTCCGACTTCTTGAGCCTTCCCATTAGTAGATGGAATATTGTGAAAACGTGAGGGGGATAATGGTACCTCATCATGGCCACAAGTTTCATTTAAATCTGCTTGGGGCCGCATGAGTCTGTGGTGAAAACTGGGCTCCCACTACAGAGAGACATACCCGTAGAAGACTGAGCCAAGAGCACTCCATGCCCCCCTATGAGCCTGACATAGATCTGACACTCTGGAAAAGGGGCTCACCCTCCTGATTGGAACCAGATAAAAGCCATAAGTGGAGAGGAGGAACAACAGCCACAGTCTGATAGGTGAGACCGCACAACATGTGTTAAATTTCTAAAGCGTATGAATACCCATGGGTGTCTTGGCTAAGACTGGGTAGCGAACTCCGCTCCGGCAGTGGAGTTTTGCCAACTCCGCACTCTGCTGGGAACGCAGAGTTAGGGCAAAAACTCAGACTTCGCGGCATAGCGGAGTTTGCCCAAGTCGGGAGAAAGCATCACTTACCTGGTCTGATGCCGTCTCTACCATGCCCAGGCTGCCCTCCTCCTCGCCAGTGAAAACTCCTACGTTGTATGTCTTAAGAGGACTGCATACGTGCACACATGCGCAGTCCTCGCAAGACGTACAACTTAGTGGGTATGCGACCGGCGAGGACGGCGATGCGGAGACCACGGTGGCGAGAAGGAGGGCGGCCTGGGCATGGCAGAGAATAGAGACGACCAGGTAAGTCCTCTTCAGTGGAGCGGAGCAGAGTTCCACAGAGTTTTTAGGTCACTCTGTGGAACTCTGCGTAGTAACACTCCACCAACTCCGCCCAGACTTAGTGTTGGCGCTGATTTGGTGTAGCAGTTTGGCAAGGAAAGATCTAAAGACTAGATGTTAAAAAGACACGTTTTGGGCAGTTTCCTAAAAGGAAATAGGGTAGAAGCTGTTCTGATGTTTATAGGCAGACTGTTCCAAAGTGCAGGGGCTTCTGAGGAGAAACAACTGCCCCCCCCATTTGAGTCACTTGAATCTGGGGCGGGAGACCATCATGGAGCTTTTAGATCTGGAGTCTATGCTGGGAACCTACCAGGTTAGAGACTGTTTGAGATGGCGGGGACCTAAGTCATGCAAAGCCTTATAGATAAGGCGAACGGCCACATGCATCAACCTATTTAGGAAGTGCAAACGGTGCGAATCAGTAAATTCGGCCGTTTGTGCTTCCTAAATAAGTTTTTGGGATGCATGAAACAATTTTTGAAAATCCGCATTTTTTTTGCAATTCCTAAAAATGCAAATGCATTTAAGGAATCGCATTTGTGCGATTCCTTAAATGCAATGCATGAATTTGTAAAAAAATGCGAATTTCGAAATAGGAAGTGCAAATTAACACGAGGTTGACCCTCGTGGTAATTTGCGAAATTCTTTAAAAAAGCACAAAAATGCATTATGGAAAGTGTAATGTTACACACACACATGTCCTTTGGACATGTGTGTGTGAAACTTGCACTAAAACAAACATTTCAAGGGTGCAGGGGGGGGGGTCCTTTGGACCCCCCTCAGCACCCTTGCAATGCATCAACAAAATGTCATTGGCAAAAAAAAAATTCGCAAAAAGGCATTGATTCCTATGGGCCTCTAGGCCCATAGGAATCAATGTAATGCCATTCCTTAATTGCGATTCGCAATTAAGGAATCGCAATTTCCGAAAATTAAGAAATCCTAAAAACTTTTAGGAGTTCTTGATGCATAGGATTTTGCAATTCCTAAATTGCGATTCCTTAATTTTCGCAATTTAGGAATTGCTAAATCCTACTATGATGCATGTGGCCGATAGTGTCTTACATTTTATTTGGTTACTCACTGAAAGCCAGTGGAGTCCTCTAATAGGAGTGGAAACAGGTTGGAATTTAGGAAGATTAAGAATAATTCTTGCCGCCGCATTCTGCATGCTCTGTAACTTTTTAAATATTGTTTTTGAAGCTTTACATAGAGTCCATTACAATAATCATGTTGTGAACATGTGTGAACATAAACCTATTCCACAAACAGCAAGCTTCATACTGTTAGGTTGGGAATATCCCAAAATTTTGTTAGACAGGCTTTCATTTCAAGTGAGGCCTTGCTCTTTTACCCACACTGAGGAACCAGCTTACATGGGTTAAGGTAGGTGCTACGCAGCAGGCATGTGGTGAACCATCCTTGGCGCATATGCTTCACCCTAAAAGAGTCAGCAGAGCCTAGAGACTTTAAGCCACGTGTACTTGTGATAGCAGTTCAGGAGAAGACCTACCTTCCTCAAGAGACCGCAACTGCTCACATGCAAACACCTTCTCTTCATTGCCCTCCCCTCCTCGCACCATGAATATTCAAAGGTAAGGTTGCATGTTACTTGCTCTTCACAGAAGTAGGTGCAGAGAAGGCGAACTCAAGATGTGATGGGTTGGAGGATGTAACACTTAAAAGCCATATGAAAGAACTCACTTCCATTAAATAGACAATGGACTTGGTCGCCAAAATGACAACTAGTGATATAAAATCTTTGTTTGTGGATCTAAGGGCTTTCGAAGCACACCTAGACAAAACAAAAAGAATGGTGCTGGACCTCGAAGATCGAATAGTCACAATTAAAGGGGGGTCAAGACATGGACCTTGAGCTCTGGATGATGCAGAAAAAGATAGTAGAGGTGGAAAATCACAGCTGGAGGAATAAAGGCAGATTCTTGGGTATTCCAGTGGTATGTGAGGTACATTACGTTATTTTTTTTGTTTAGTCCCCCTTCTTACAGAACTTACAGGCCTGTCATTCACCCCCTCAGTGGAGTTTCTACAGGCCCATCAAATCAGCTCCAGTGGGCACAAAAAACGTATGACGCACATGCCTGTTATAGCATGCAACAGGTGTGTCAACTCATTGTGGCAGCTAAGCAGCACAATTGCCTTTTAATGTATAAAGACATAGAGCCTGATTATGAGTTAAGGTGTTATTTATCGACCCTGATGAATAACAATACCATGGGGTATGTTAATTATTCGGTACAATAAATAACATATATTAAGAGTTCATGGGGATTAACTTGCGGATTTCTGCAAATACCGTTTTCCTCCGTTAAATTTCAGCAGGTTTTACCTGCCGAACTTTAATGAATGTTGAATTATTTTTTATGTAGCGCATCCAATTATTATTAGAAGCATTTAATACCTTCAAACACATAACTCTGACCCATGCGTAAAGAGGAGTTTACTCATGGTTCGAAATATTACAAGTAATTCATAATCAGGCCCTATGTATGCCTGCAGACGTCTCCCAGGAAGCAATGCTTTGAAAGAAGAAAGTCTTGGCATGAAGATCTGCACTTCGAAAGTTGAACATTCATTATGGCTTGTCAGAACCATCCATGATGCTGCTCACAGTCAATGGAATGTACCTCAGAATTTGAGGAACTGGATGGTGTGGAACTCCTGTTGCAATTATCAGACAAAAGAGACTTGGACACTCCTCTTCCAAAGGACGTACCTGATGTGCGGACCGAAATTGGAGCCTTGGGAGAAACAAACTCATGACTGTTGATGATTACCCTGCTTTGGAACAAAAGCATCTGGATGCTGTGATCAAGGAATGGGATCAGAGGGCCAAACAAAACTCATTCAAACCAACTGTTTGGGACAGAATCAAATCTCAATTCCCCTGAAGGCTTGAGCAGCCTCCCAGGGAGAGGGGTGGTGAGGGAGGCGGTTGCTGTACTCACCATGAGGTGCCTGGTAAGAACTGCACAGAATAAGAGGTGATGCCATACAGCTTGCAGGCTTGTGATGAACTGCTCTATCCTCCCCCCTTCTCCAGTGTGAAGGGCATTAGTAGTAACTGGGCATTGTATTGGATGTTGCCAGTTAGACTCTTCTGGTGGCATATAGTAGATGAATCAATTAATGTCCCAGGAACCTAAAGGACCCCAGGGAATACTGAACTGAAAGTCTAATGCCTGAAGTGCTGAGGAACTGGGTAAGGGAAATAGGGCTGGCCTGTTTAAAGAAAGTGACTATGTGACTAGTAGTCATCGATATATTTAGTACACAGCCGCTGTGCCTACCATTGCTCTGTACTTAGTGCTATTTTTAATACTCCCTACAGCGCCATGTCCTCACTCGTCGCCCTAACAACTGCACAATAATCGTATTCATTTTGGCAGGTGTCTCTGATCCGGGTATCTACCCACCTCGGTCTATATATGTACTCAGTGTCCATAAACTAGAAATACAAAATTTTCTCAATCAGTCTTCTCTCATGTTCTAGCACCTCTTTCTCGCATGAGTCCTCAACAAGCTACTAACAGCCTGTTCAGCTATGACAACTTCCCTCCGCTTTAAGAAGTTGGATGTACTCTCCTTGAATATGAATGGCATGGCCCACTACATTAAACAGACAAAATAACTGAGATACGAAGCCACAACATCCCCTAACATTAACTAAGAGGCATTACAGTCAAAACCGAAAGCAGAGAAGCTGAGAATGGACTGGGTGGGGCAAGAAAATAGTAGCAACCTCAGAGGTAGACAGGAAAGCCCACAAGAAGCATCCTCAGACCCTCAACCAAACCTGTTGGGTAGCCATCCTTTTCAGAAAGTGACTATAGTACATGGTCAAACACACATGGGTAGACCAAAGGGATCAATATTTATTCACCAAGAATGGCCACAGCAAATATGGTGGGATTCATTTACTCACTGAACACTGACAGATTAATTTTGCTATAATCTCTGTCCAGACTCCTGACCTAAATCGGCCATATGAAGGTGGCACTGGGTGGATACTGGAACCCTGCCTCGACCCACAGATAGACTGCTCTGGCCCATGCGAAAAACATAACACCAAGGACCAAGCAAGCTATACTGGGAGACATAATGGTCCGAGTGGTACATGACACTTGACACATCCGAAGGAGAAAGATTATACCTTTCTTTCATGCATTCACAGGTCATGCTAAAGGATTGACTATTTCCTTTTGAACTGTCAGATCGTAGAGGCACTAGAGTTAGACCTGGGTCATAAAGCGTGAGGGTGGACCATTAACGCTGGAGAGTAAACATTTCACAAAACAAAACGCCTACTGATAAAACAACAACTCACTTTTGTACCTTATGGTTCTGCTATCGGGGTATCCTGTAAGTCAACCCGTCCCTTCGTCTCCTCCTCTGTTCTTAATATGCAGTCATGTGGGTCTAAGCGGGCATCCTGAGTGTCCAGTGGGAGTAATGTGGTGGGGTTTAGTACCGTGCATCTCTTGATGTTAATGTGGCTGGAAAGGGTGTCAGTTCATATCCTGTGAGTCATGCGCTAGTGAGGTACTGTGTCTTGATGTTATTAAGGAGGGTATCTACAGAATGAGGGACCATCAGAGTCAGGGGGGAGTTCCTGACGATATCCGCATTCTGACGGACCATGACGGCGGCCGCAGCGGTCGCCCGAAGGCATCCTGGGAGAGCCCTTGCAACAGGATCTAAGGTGGCTGAAAAATAGGCACATGGCCGATGGTGACCTCCGAACATCTGGGTCAAGACAGCGCATGCACAGCCATCTGTCTCATGTACAAAAAGGAAAAATTGTTTGTTATAATCAGGAGTACCGAGGACTGGAGCAGTACACAGAGCCGTCTTTAAATCTTGGAAGGCCTGCGCATGCTCTCTAGTCCATGGAAAGGAAATGTCTGATATGTCTTTAGTGGTGAGGGCAAGAAGAGGTTTGACCATGGCCGAAAAGTTGGAAATCCACTGTCTACAGTATGAGGTTAGGCCTATGACGGCTCACACCTGCTTTTGTGTTCGTGGGGCCGTCATAGCATTGATAATGGCTACACGATCAGCGGTGAGCTCCCTTCCCTCCTTCGAGATGAGATGACCTAAATAGGTCACCTTCTCTTGACAAAACTGAAGCTTTTTCAAAGAGACTTTGTGAATATGGAGGGCAAGGTGGCGTAACAAACAGAGAGTAGCTTCTTTACATGATGGGGCAGAATTTGCAGCAATGAGGTCATCTACATATTGTAATAGTGTGGAGTTATCAGGGATTTCCAAGGAATCTAGTTGACTTTTGAGGTGGGAATATAGATACTGGCTCTCGGTGAAAACTTGAGGGGCGCGGCAGAATCTAAAGCTCCGCCCACCAAGGGAGAAACCAAAAAAATGTCTGCTGTCAGAATGTATAGGAATGCTGAAAAAAGCATTCTTTAGGTCTATGACAGAAAAGTGCAGTGCGTCAGAAGGGATCATCGTTAAGAGGGCTGTAATGTCGGGGACAACAGGATATTGGGAGATTTTTATTTTGTTAAGGGCTCTCAGGTCAATCACGAATCTGTATATTTTAGGGAAGAGAGCATCTCCATTGGTCTTTATAAGAACGGGAATAATGGGATTGTTACAGATATTGCCACGTGTTTCCTCCACTACGCCCTTGTCCAATAATTCAGATATTATTGTTAAAAGGGCCATTTCTCCTTCCGCGGGTAGTCGATACTGCAGGAGGCGGGGTAGAAGTGCAACTGTCTGGATGCGTACCACATGAGGGGATATGTTGAGACACCCTACATCAGTGTCTGATGATGCCCAGAGGGAGGAAGGTAAAGACTGCAATTCTGCTGGGAGGGGACCAGACAGATACATATAGGAATCTGCGGTGGGAGAAATTATTAGGGATACACCTTGGGGACTACGTGATATGGTCGCATACAGAGCTTTCAGTAAATCCATGCCTAACAATTTTCACTGCAACCTGTAGTAAGGACCAAGGGAGCGTCAACATGTGCAGGGCCAATATCGAGTGGGAGTGTTCAGAGACAGGGCTCGTCACAGGTGTTCCTGCGAAACCCACGGAGACATTCATATTGCCAGAAAGGGGTGCCTCCGGGACTGACAGATATGCAATAGAAGACCTGGTGGTTCCAGTATCCAAAAGAAAATTCTGATTGTTCCCTACAACTGACATTTGAACATACGGGCCCCTTTGATCCACTGGAATTTGCACTCTGGTAATACCCCTTTCCTGGCTGTCCTATGCTTGGTAGGACCCTGTCGCATCAACTTCGTCATAATCATCATTGCAATAAGTACGTGTTGCTTCGTACCCATCAAACCTATTGGCTGGGCGTGGCCGGACGGGAGCATCATCCCTGGGCCTACGTTCTTTATCCTGTGGATGGGGCGGGCCATGGTCCCTAGTCGGCCTCCCCTCCCTAGGAGCGCGAGGCCGAGTCTTCCCTGTTCGGATGTTTTGAGCTAACACGGGACACTCATCTATCTAATGGCCGTATCCCTTACAATAAGCACACTGATCTGTTTGGAGGGCTCCCGTATGTTGAGGGCTGGAGGGGGTAGACTGGCGAGCCCTCGGAGGGGGTTGGGGTTGAGGTCTGAAATTCCCGCGGGCATCAGGACCTCGGGGAGGGTAAGCCTACGGCAGAAGTGCCTTAGTCTTAAGATCCCTAACCTTCTTACTTTCCTTGTCTCTATCTTCATTCTCCCTATTCTCGTGATATTGTGCCATAGCCAAGATACCAGTCATAGTTTGGGCAGACCACGTACTTTCAACTTTTTTAAGCCTGGCAGAAATCTCAGGAAGCAAGTTGCTGACAAACTTATCGACAAACACTGGGCCAGAACCTGGGGTCCGGGGATCCAAACCACTATGCCCCTTGTATTCTGTCTCAAAACGGGTAAAGAAGTCAGCAACATTCTCATCTTTTTGCTCCCTACAGGCATTTATTTTATCCCAGTTAATGACAGTTTCCGGCAAAAGTGTTTTCATAAACGTTATTATTTTACCGGGCAAAGTTAGGATGGTAGCTTCTGGTTTAGTCCCTCCTACCCTTGCTTCTTCCATAGCTTCTAGGTCAGCCCATTTACCTCCCAACGCCACTTCATGGTCAGTATGTCGAATCTTGTCCCAAATTTCAGTGGGGACAATCGTACCAAAAAGTAAATCTATATCCTCAAGAACGAGAGTACCTGCAGATATAATCTGACCTAATTCTCTGTAAAAGGCAGCCAGATTCTTCTGGGGATCTGGTAATTGTCCTTTTAACTGCATTACTTCTGACCTTTTCCAAGGAACATGAACCCAAAGCCTGCGCCAGTGTGCCTCAACAGCCCCTCGGTCATTATTTTGGGCATCGGTAAATGCGTTGACAAAGACAGGGGCCGCCTCTCTCATTGGCATAGCTGTTTCTAGAGGGGTATTGAAAAAAGCGGTCATATCACGGTAAGCCATTAAAGCAGACCTAGCGCCAAACATCCCCTCTCCCTGAACATCACCTCTTCTTATTTGTGACCTAAGTTCCATTAATCCGGTCGGTATCTGCATAAGCGCATTCTCGAATCTTTGTATGACCAGCGTACACATGTATTCAGCCCAGGTGGTCTGTTCCATAATCGTCCACTGGGAAAAGGTGGACCATATGTCTTTAAAGGCATAAATATTCCTGTTATTTATCCAACATTCACACTGTTGCTTCTGTAGGTCATTTTCTCGAAGGGATGAAAAGCTGACTACAGAGTGCAAGGAGGCCAGTCGGGGGGAATTCTATAATTTATATAAATCCTGCTTAACTGTAGACCACGGGGAAGTAGGAAAAGGGCGGGTATGGGTAAAGCCACAGGGGTTGGGCGGATGGAGACTTGTTGTCATTCCCGCAGCAAGGACAGGGTTAGCCGGCGTGGTCGGTGTCATAGGAAAAATCAGGAGGGTTGGTGTGACAGGGAGAACAGTAGGAGGGGCAGTGGGGGCATTAGTGGCCGGTGGCGGGGGGACATGCGGGGTGTGAGGCGTCAGGGCAGGGTACATTGGGGCATATGCAGGAAGGCTTTCTAGCATGGTATCAAGCAAGGAATCACACTTCTCCCCCTTCTATAGGGCCCTTTTCTTTCTCCGCACGAGCTGGATAACATTTTTGTACCCGGGCCCCATGCTCCCTATCGGCTATTTCTACCTATTTTGTCATTTGATTTTGTAAATTTTCTCTGGCGTGGTCGGCCATTGACATACGTTCCTGTTTTCTTTCTTGAGCCTTCTGCTTTCTAGCTCTCTGCTCTATCTCTTTCCTCTAAAATCAGACAGATTCTTTTCATTAATTCTTCCTCTAAATTGGTGAGAACGTGGGAATTAAAAGAGCCATAAAGTGGCCACTGTAATTCCGCGTTACTTTGTTTAGAATATTTTACCCAGAATGTGGAAAACATTATGGCAGAAGGGCCATGTTTAACATACATCGTATGGCCAGGGGTCCCATCTGGAGGAAGCGGACAAGCCGTCTCCAGCTGGGAGTCCTGCGTACACATACAACATAATTTCTTGAACTTACTACTGACTGGCATGCTTGTAAACAGATAATTGACACCAGTGGGTTTTAAAAACTCACCTCGTTTGCTTGGCTTTTGCAGAAGTCAATAACAGCAGAATGATACAGACTTGGTGGGTGATCAGTCCACCCTTACCTTACAGAGTTAGTTCTCCGATTGCTCCAGAAATTATTTGCTACGGGACTCCAGCGAGGATGCGGTCATGTGGTCCAGACCGGGTGGGGAGGAACTGCGGGTGAGTCGTACAGCTTACCGGATTGCAAGAATCCCTCGGGTAGGGCGCCTCCGTCGGAGTCTCTCCGTGTACCTCCTCACATCTACCGGGCCTGACCTTCGTACTAGTGAGGTCCCTGTTCAAGCGCCATATGAAGAACCGGAATAACCCACTTACTGGGTCTCGGCAGCGGGGGAACCGCCCAAGTCTTCCATACCCTTCATACGTAGTAAAAGGAGACACAGGAGCCTTCATCTGCAGGAGGAACCCAGATTTATTCAAATAGCCCGGGCTATGGAACAGAGTCCCAATCTCGTTAGAAACAAGACAGAGGATGCTGCTGCTTTACTCCGCGGCTTACAAGCCTTTTATACTTTTTCATTCCAGTCATTTGGCTGTTAGTCCATTGCTCAATCAGGGCAGTGTTTGCAGTTGATAACAAGATCCAGACGATGTTTGCAGTTGGTGACCTGGTCAAGGCTTGGTACTCAAATCATTGTTAACTCAGCTTGATCAAAGCACGGTCATTCAGGTCATTGTTCGATCAGTTTGATCAAAGCTCGGTCATTCAAACCATTGTCCAATCACCCTGATCAAGACCCAGCAGTCAGACCATTATCCAGATAACCTGATCACGGTGTCAAGGATGTTTACCAGGCAGGGACCAGGAGATGGAAAACAAATCATTTACACAGGGCGTGAGTGTCTCATGGCTTTCTGTCGAACTGCAAAGAACAGGGGAGGGGTTGGGTGTGCGACAGTTCCTGGGCAGAAATGCAGGCTGCAAGATGGTTTTTGTCGTGTTAGTTAGAATTTCCTCAGGCATCAGCAGAAACGACCAGGTGGGTCGTGTGGAAGTGTTTGACACGAAATGGCAATGAAAAAACAATGGAGTCCCGGTCCAAATGATGCCGATCATAAGAACACTTTTCCTCAGAAAGAATGAATGACAGGGAATAGAGAGAGCAATAAAAATGTGTAGTCGATAACAGACGCCGACTGTGGGCCAATGTAAGTGAAATTTGCCAGGCAGTCATCAGGTGATCTACCATTGAGCACAGTCATCTTTGAGGAGCAGAATGTCTAACATAAAGTTCTCCCCACGTTTGTCTTTCCGATTCCTGGCTTTTGACACCTAGGGCTGTATGTCCCAGAAATTGTTCCGTTGGGTGAGAAATTCATCAGGTGATTCGGAACTGATCAAATTTATTTTAAAGTCTCCTGTGATGATAAAGAAGGTTTCCAAAGTGCAGTGCATTTGCTTTAGGATGATTGATTTGATTTTCTTGATGACGTTTTTTAAATTTGGGGTGGGTTGCATATAGTTGTGTATTATGATCAGGACTTGCTTGCACGTTTATATGGTAAGTAGTGAGATCAGAATACCAGCCTCCAGTTCTGGCAGCAACTCCATATGTTCTGCAACAGACAGAGTGAAGTAGGTGTCCTGCTCCCTGGAGTGGCAACCTGAATTTTGTTATTGTTCTTCCGGTTTGTGATGGACTGAGCAACCTTGAATGCTGGGGAGCAAGACTGCCCATGTCTCTTGTAGAACCATTGCATCAAATTGGTGCTGAAACGGAAAGTTATCATCCACGCCTAGTTTTCTGTGCAGACCGGCGATGTTCCAGGAGCATAATTTGTGGGACATATGATTTGTCCCATACTTTGGCCTGCAGCATCAGATTCTACTCCTTGTGTTTAGGACTCCTGAGAGCCAACCCCAATCCGGGCTCTCAGTGTGAAATGATTTTTGTACAGTTTGAGATGCTGATGCTTTATCATGGACTGATGTGTTGCTACACAGTCCTCTCAGTACTGAAAAGGTGGATGAATTTCCAGCACTTGAGTTGAGAGGAAGGGTCGGTGGTAGGAGGGTGGGGTAGCAAGGAGGGTGATTTTTATGCCCCATTCCTTAAAGACCTCTGTGACTTTGAGGCTTAAGCTATGTGTTGCTTCTGATGAGAAGGGAACCAATGTAGATTCTTTTGAGGCGGAACTAGCATCAAAGATTCAACTGATGTGATGTCCTCAGAGGCAATATGGGCCAGGGAAGGGAAAGCCAACTTTAGATGGTTTGCCCGATTTAGGGTGTCCTGTTGACCCCTGGATTCGAAATCTGGGTAGAAGACGAGCTTTGTTTCGCCGTACAGGCAGTGAGAGGGGACTGACTCAGAACAAGTTGTTGACTGGTACTAGATATGTCAGGCGTGAAACTTTGGGTGTTTTGTTTCGAAGCATCTGTAGTGATTTCATGGGTCGGGTTCCTTGGCTGGGAGCAGTTCTCTGATTAGGAAGGTAGGAGAGGTTTGTCTACAGGTGTGAAGCTACGTTGCTGGGACCAGGAGTCAAATCAGCATATTGATTGTTTTCCTGAGTAGTGAGGCTGATGGTAAGATTTTCTGATGTGCACAGGGAGCATTGATCTGAGCCATGTAGCTTCTGAGCGGCACATCAGTGGATCTAAGCCAGTATGTACCAGATGGGGCTGCCTGTCTGGTAGGGCAGTTTGGGGGTGGGCAATTTGATATTACAGGTGTTGGAGCACTCTGATGCACAGCTAGATGGTTGTTCTGTTGGTAAATTTTGAGGTGCTGGGTAGTGTACAGCATGTTTGGTATTAATGTGGTGGTCAGTACCATGTTCTTTGTGCAAAAAAGTACACTCTTACCTGTGCATCATGGTGCAAGGCTATGTGTGATGTAAGGCAGTCTAATTTGAGCTCCATCACAAAGGGATGGACCCAACACCAGACCAGTCTTTGTATTTGGCTCTGCTTTGTGTTTTCCTGCTTAACCAACATAGTGCATCAAATTTGGATCGCAACGCTATGCGGTTAAGAAAATTAAGAAATCAGGGCCTTAGAGAGACGTTTATTGCATATCCTTCCTCGCGATGCAATGGCTTTCTTTCCTGTCTCAACTAACGATTCCTGGCTCTCCTCTGTATTCTTGTGTTTTTTCCATCCAAGGAGCATTTTGCTATCCCTGTGTTGTGCTTGGATAACTTATTCCCTTCCACTGTCGAAATGAGGATCTTGCACTGCTTTGCATTGCAAAATATGTTCTCTCTCTCTTACCATCCCTCTTTCTCTCCACCCTCTTTAACCTGACCTCTGCTCACATTTTTTTTTAATTGTCCACCAGCACATGGCACTCACCATGCCTCATCGCCTCACTTGTTGCATCAGCGGGTGCTCATCTTGCATTGCGTTTGGAAAAAATATAAACACTGCAAGATATCCACTTTGCTTCAACATGTACAGCAACCACTTTGTAATATTTCTTCTTTTAAAGAGCATTGCAAAATGGGCATTGGGTGCACACATAGCAGACATTTTGGAATGCTGTTTCCTAAAATTTAGAGCAAACTATTTCAAGATGATTGCCAATAGCTGAGCATGCACAGTGGTCATTTAGGATAAAAAACATTTGCAAAGGCAATATGGGGCAGTTTCTGTGTTGCGGACAAGACCTACTAGCTTTGCCAATGCTGGTTTGAAAATAACGTTAACGTTGATCCCCAAACACTTTGGGAAGATCAGGATTGCTTGAGATACTCTTAGATTATTGAAATATGTCAAAAGAACACCTTCAGAACTTCCTGTTTAAATTTCTGCTTTTTCAGCAACTTTATTTGCAAATTGTGCTGGGAAATGCACCATTTCGTAACACCTTTTGAAACTGAATTCATGATTGGGAGATCTTGATATGCTTTATAAGTGGGTGATATTTAGGGCAGCTATTTGTACCCCACCGATTTAGTACACCTGCTGTCCTGAATGTCTGAAATATGAAGTGTGGTGCACAAAGACCAAGGTTCCTCCTCCTCTATCCCATGTAGAGTAAAATCGAACTATAGAAAGCTTCACTACACACAATTTCAGACTTTGTTTGCAGTTTTATAAGAGATTTGCCAAGAAGCTGATGCTGAGACCCGAACCTAGGTACACAATTACTAAACATTCATGCAACGTAGCAGAGCAACAAACAAAGTTGCAGCGCTGCCTTGCATGAAAGGCCAGAAATGCTCCATATTTGCAAAGATACAGATGCTTGTGCTCTCTCCTTGCGCTGGCGCACTGTGTGCAGCCTAGCGCCAACCTAGGCAGTCTTTCACCACAGTGTAACCTTGCCTGTATTACGGGCAGGATTGTTTTTGTGTATTAAGGTACATCTTCCAGCACAAAAACAATCCTTGGGGCAGTTTCCTCTTTCTATATGTGTGCTGCAGAAAGCAACGCACGTTGAAAGAGGAAATAATGAGGAGAAATAAAGATATTTCTCCTCATTACACCTCACTTGGAAAGGCATAGCATTTTGACGCATTCCCAAGTTTATAAAGCTATGTAAATCTGAGAACGCACCAAAGTCCATTGGTGGATGCATGGAATTCCCACGCAGCACTCCTGAAATGCAGCCCAAGTTGAAATGTAAGAAATGCAGTGCAAGCAGCTGCCTTGAGGTAGATTTATTTACAAAGTCACGCAAGGCCACGCAAATCAGGCCTTGTGTAGCTTTGTAAATATTACTGAAGAATTGGTGTTGTTCTTGTGTCACCTTGCATGACTCAAGGACAATGCAAATGCTGCATAAATATGGGCCTGAGTTCCCCGCTTCCAAAGTCGGCAGCTCTGGCCCTAACGCCACTTCACCAGTTCCTCTCACACGGTGCCACCATGTGACACATGATAACGGCTCCCTTCCCATGGTCACCCAGTGTGGAGCCGATATCACATGGTGGCAGGGAAAACGAGCAGAACACTCCTGTAAATAGTGGATTTCCCGCTCGTTTTCCGAGGCTTTGAACTGCTGCCATCCATTAAGGGGTGTGAAGACACCACAGAGATTGGCACCAGCCTCAGCAAGCTTTTTAAAACGTTTTTGCAGTAGGGGGCTTGGGGGCAGGGTGGGGGCAAAAATGCCTCTTAGGTACTTCTCAGCACGAGGCTCCGCCGCCCGTCACAGTGAGATTTTTGCTCAGGTTGGCAGGTATGTCTCCCCATTAGACACATAACGAGAAAAGACTGGGACCTTGCTGGAACTTTGGCTTTTATGGTGAGAATCACTGGATGGCACCAAAAGGAGGTGTTGTGCATCTTTTCAAGGTCCTGGTCGAAATACCCATTTGCGTGTTAATATCGCCCCCTATGAATGCTGGAAAGAGAAACAGGGCAATAGCTTGATCCTTCGACTTCTGGGGCCATAGAATGTCTGTCTCCTGGAGTGCTCCTTTAAAAGATAACTTCAGTTTACCTAGTAACTTTCATTTAGCCCTTGTCTGCAATTTGAATGCATTTGTATCTGTAGGGGTAGATAAAAAGGCAAGTCTGTACCACAGATATCCAGGTTTCGAGAGAAACACCTTTGTAAGCCCTAAATTCTAGAAGAAAGGGAACGCAAAGAAAGAGGTGAACGTAGTACGCCGACCAAGAAAGAGTACGATTGTTTTCAATTAATGTTTTGCTCCAGGCCACGGCATACAATTTCAATTAAGTCTTTCCGGTGACCGAAGAGGCCCTCCCGCGGCTGCGCTGTACCCGCAGGCCGAATTGCGCTGCTTTCATGGCAGCGCATGAAAGAACAATTCTGTGGTTTTCTTGACGAAAACAATGCTGCGTGGTTTCCAGTTTTACAGTGCCTAACTGTGCACAGGGGATGATAAAGTTTCTCAAGCTGGGAAAGGTCAGACAGATCAGTGCACATCTGTCTGTTCTGACCCACATTGGCAGGTTCCCCACACACCAGAGATTGCAACACGTTGTTTCTGATAGTTTCGTCGAGTATGAAGCAGACCTGAATAAGTGTTGGGGATTTTCATTATCATGCAAAACGTCCAGGTTTCTTTTATTGTCATTAATTGCCAGCAAATTACATCTCATTATTCCTTAGTACACACCCTTAAACAGCGGCACGTGCAGCCTTTAGATCCCCACCCCCCCTCGTTTGTGGCAGCCCGGGATGGGACAGCTTCCCCGGCACACACACAGCAGCACTCGAGCACTTCACAGGTCTTTAAAGACCATTTGCATGTTAATGAGGCATTCTTGTTGTTTCGCCCCTCCTAAGGGCCCCTGCAGCTCCACTCTGCCTAGTGCTTAAAGATTCAGCCCTCCCCCCGAAATTGTGTTTTAGCCCCTTCGAAATTTGGCTTAGTTGCGCCTCTGCAGAGGACACATTGTTACCTATCAGCATTGCCGACCTGGAGCCGTGGAGTACTGATTACATCGCCACCCTAGCTTAGGGCTGAAAGTATAAATAGAACAGGCCAGTAAGGCCCGTACCAGTCATTTCTTCTCCTATGAATGATGTGAGGTAGGGGGCAGGGACTTGATGACTTAGCACTCCCCTCCACCATGCCTACATATCATATCTCATGGAAGCCAATGTATAACTAAAAAGAGGGCATGCACGCGTGTCTCTGCTATGCGTGTTGGGCCCGGGGAGAGAGAGCTCAGCGTTCACCCTATGCTCGCACCGTGGCCCTCTCACTGGCCTCATGGCCCGTCTGTGCATTAGGATCTGTGGACACAGAAAACACAGCATTTATTTTGAAAAAGAAAGGTCAGGTTGAGGCCACTAAGGTCCTCGTGTGCCCTAAGCCACTTACTTATTTTAGACAGCCTTAGTCAGGTAAAACAAAGTAAAAGTCAAGGCTGGACTGGTTATGCAATCTATGCAGGGACACAAGGTTTGGTATGAACTCACATTTATTAACAGCATAAACAGCAAGGCCGGACTGGGAACCAAAACCGGCCCTGGCAAAGTACTCGGCCGGGCCCCCCTCCCCACTCAGGGGGGTTGGAAGTGCCGCCGAGCTCTCCGGTTTTCAGCCGATTTTGGTACAGGGCCGATTTTGCAGCTATGCTGCAAAAACAGCCCTGTAACAAAATCGGCCCCCACCTGTGCGGCGCACCGGGGGATTGCCCGGGGCCCGCTATGACCAGTCCGGGCCTGATAAATGGAGTATCATAGTATAATTTTAGTAATAGTTCTTTATCATAGTATAATTCTAGTAATAGTTATGGTGCTCACACAAAAAGCAAAAGTGCGTGGGTGTAAGTGTTTGATTGGTTCAGATGCTTCGTCAATCACCACCCCCTTTTGTACCGCTTTGGCCGCCATAAGTGTGGCAGGGTATGCTCAGACGTGAGTCCCATGCTCACTTTGCCACTGGATTCATGCAAGCCAGGCTGAAGAAGGCTGTAATGCCAGAAACCGGTCCTCGGAAGCTTGTTTCCAGTCCATGGAAGGCATGGCTTGGCAGTTCGGGCTGGACTGTTCCCATGAGGCACAGGGTCAGACTGATTTGCATTAAGCCATGTCTGAACTGGGGTGGCAGAGTGGGCTAAAGAACGATGATGGATTAAACCCAGATCTATTGACTGGGTGTGAGTGTTTGATTGGTTCAGATGCTCCGTCCATCACCACCCCCTTTTGTACCGTGAGGTGTTTTCGTGACATTAAAAATTACATCGTATTGACAACAACGTTTTGGTTGTAAAGGTCGACGGCGTTTCGATCTCATGAATGTGCGATCATCATCAGGACGAGACAAGTATGAGCACGCAGAATCGGAGTAGGCGAGATAGCCGGTATGGACAGGCGTCAGTGGAAGCTTAATTAGACCTGAGCAAGCGTTCTGACCACTTTGAGTTAGAGAATTGTGTACGCCTTGCCCAAAGCGTGGCACGCACGGCTGGTGCAAGGTAAGTGTGTTAAGAGGCCACGGGGACCGTAGCCTGTTTAGATGGAGGACGCGTGATTACTGGGCCGGACTTGGTGATTGATTCCCGAGCCACACAGACCAGTCGTGCCTCTGCTGCAGTCACTAACAATGAATTATTCAACTACATCTGATACCGACGCAGCCCTACCACCAGCCCGGTAATCATGCTTCCTTGCAGAGTTGAGCTTTAGACAGTTTCTACCCATCCATATTTAAGAGGCCTGCATACAGCTGCTAAACCTGGGGCCAGTGTTGTTATCATCATTAGCCAGAGAGACAACAATCTGGGTGGCATCTGCATATGAAGAGTGGGAGAATTCAATTTGTTTTATGCGGTCCTTGTGGGGCCCCGAACGGAAGTGAGAAGGGATCGGGAGGAGAAGTGGTCCATACTGACTGACTGCATACGGTCCTGGAGAAACTATTTCAGTAGTGTCCAGGCCATGCCTGTGATCTCTAAATTTGAGAGGCGGTCCAACTGCAATCCGTCATCAATGGTATTAAAGGCCGCTAAGAGATCAAGCATGACCAGGGCTACCCCCTTTCCCTGGTCAACTGCCATTTTGATCTCTTCGGTGGCCTTGATTAAGGCCGACTCCATGCTGCGACCAGCACGAAAACTAAGAAGATGATCATGTTGGATGTACTTCATAAGCTGAGAATGTATTATTTTTCTATTATTTTGGGTGGGCGGGAAAGGTGCGAGATCGGACAACAGTTATTATGGTAAGTATGTACCGCATAGGCAGGACCACAGCAAGCTTTCTTCAGACATTATTGACAGATACTGCATAGTCAGAACCAGAGTCTCTTCCTTCACATACGAAGAACAGATGCAGTAGAGCCAATTTTATCTCAAACAAGTTTAACAGATGTAGCAGCAGCGTGACCATCTCTCAAACACAAAACAGCTATATCACAGGCAACTTCAAAGGGAGCTTGGATCACAGGCAAAACTCGTATAGAATGTACAGGAAAACTCCAGTGTAGGGGCAAAAGACTATTGTAGTGCCACTTCACCCCAACATTGTATTGCAGCGGGGCCCTTCTTTTACATGCAGTGGTGCTGGAACAATTATCAGAGTGGGGGTGCTGCCATTAATGTTACATCACTAAAGTCATAGTGATTATGAAAAATCCAAGTCACAAGGAACAAGTGTAGCAAATATGCTACACCCATTAAGCAGGAGAGTGTTGTCGGTGTGGTATGTACTAGGTTGCACTTTTTGGGGCACTGTTGTGGTTGCACACTGTCTTTTACTGACAGCACATTTTCCTTTGAAATGACCACTAAACTTACACAGACATGCAGTTTTACTGGTAAAAAAATATAGCTCACAAATAACGATGTGTGAATATTGGAGTTCATTAAATATTTATCATTTGCCCATCACCAAGTAAAGTGTCTTGATTTGTTTTGAGCCATGTTTCGATCTTTATTTCCATCAAACTTCATTATTTTAAAAAAATTTACTTCATTTTGTTCTTTCCAAAATGCTGATATATTTTGAAATATGTGTATAGTTAATTTACAGGTATTTAAATTGCGTATAGTGTTAGAAAATAAACTAACATCCTACAGCCTTTCTTTTCACTAGCTGTACCCCAAAAAGATTGTCACCTAGGTAATTTGTAGAAAATCCTCTCACTTTGCAGTCAGAAAAATTAAAGTAAGTGTCAGGTTTGGAATAAGCAGCAATTTGCCAGAAGACACAGCTTGACATTTGACCGTTGTCTTTAAACACAAAACAAATGTGAGTTTTTTTATGAAGATAAACACAACATTTAACCCCTTCCGTGCGGTGCACGTTCAGCGGAGGATTGGTGTCAGTACAACGCGTTGTATTACAACGCATTCCGTTACAACGCAGATTTTACAACGCGGGATCCATTACAACGGATGTCATTACAATGCATGGCATTACATCGCAGATGCTATTACAACGCATGGCATTACATCGTAAGTATAGGTAAGTTGACTTTTTTTTAAAATGTTATTTAGTTTATTGTAATTAATTTTTTTTAAATAATTTAATTAAAAGACATTTAAAAATTGTCATTAATTTAATTTAATAAAATAATATCTATTTAATAAATGTAAATATAATAAAAATTGTAATTAATTTAATTTAATTAAAAAAAGTAATTAGTTTAATGTACATATTTTTTATAATGAAATTAAATCAAATTAATAATATTAATTTATTTAATTTAATTAATTTAATTAAAAAATGTAATTAATGTAAAATAATTAATTTAATTTATTAAATATATTTCAATTAATTTTAAAATGGTAAATATAATTTAATTATCCCTAAAGCCAAACCCTGCCCTAAAACCTAAAAACACCCCTGCACCCCAAAACCCAAACCCTGCCCTAAAACCTAAAAACACCCCTGTACCCCAAAACCCAAACCCTACCCTAAAACCTAAAAACACCCCTGTACCCCAAAACCCAAACCCTGCCCTAAAACCTAAAAACACCCCTGTATCCCAAAACCCAAACCCTGCCCTAAAACCTAAAAACACCCCTGTACCCCAAAACCCAAACCCTGCCCTAAAACCTAAAAACACCCCTGTACCCCAAAACCCAAACCCTGCCCTAAAACCTAAAAACACCCCTGTACCCCAAAACCCAAACCCTGCCCTAAAACCTAAAAGCACCCCTGTACCCCAAAACCCAAACCCTGCCCTAAAACCTAAAAACACCCCTGTGCCCTAAAACCTAAAAACACCCCTGTACCCCAAAACCCAAACCCTACCCTAAAACCTAAAAACACCCCTGTACCCCAAAACCCAAACCCTGCCCTAAAACCTAAAAGCACCCCTGTACCCCAAAACCCAAACCCTGCCCTAAAACCTAAAAGCACCCCTGTACCCCAAAACATATACTCCTATACTCATACTTATTTAAAAAATCACTATATTTAATTTATAATATTTAAAAACTAAAATAAATATTTTTTTTTATAATTAATAATAATTAAATCAATTAAATAATATTAAATGAAATAAAAAAAAATTAAATACTTACCAATACTTACGATGTAATAGTATGCGTTGTAATAGCATCTGCGATGTAATGCCATGCATTGTAATGACATCCGATGTAATGGATCCCGCGTTGTAAAATCTGCGTTGTAACGGAATGCTACGTAAAAGTTGCGTTGTAGGTGTAACATACCTCAGCGGACATCGCATGCACTACCTCGGTAGTGCTGCGCATGTCCGTTGAACGTTCCGGCCCCGCCCGCGCAATAGAACGTTCTGCACCAGCGCGGAACGTTCGGCGCAGCGAAGGGGTTAAAGGCGTCTTTGTTGCTCGTTCACCTTTCAACATGGTAATTTCTGGGGGTGCAGCAGCACGCCTGCTCCCCTACTTCCAGCGTGTATGCCTACATGGCTCTTCTCCACATGATTGTTTGTGCCAGAGAGAGTGGGGGAGTGGTATCCATAGAGGGGTGCCATTGGCCCAGTTGTGTGTTGGGGGTGAGTGACAGGGGCTGTGGCTAGCTTGTGGTGCAGAGACATGAAACTGCTGCAGGATCCTCTACCTTCTTTCAGAAGCCATCTGCCCTTCTTCATAGTTGCTTTGCAGGCCAATTAATCCTCAGACACTTTTTACTGGCCCATGGGATCCCTTTGTTGGTAACTGGAATCCCTGAGCCTCCCCCAGTCACCCTCATCTGGCTAATAAGAGATACATCAACTCTTCATTACAGATCATCTGCTGATATAAGAGCCCCCTAGTTCTCCCTCACTACCGCACTCAGGCCACATAGGCCCTTTTTGGAAATTGCTATTTATTCTGTGAGATCCCCCTATTTGTGTTGGCATTGGAACTTTGCCCCTGCTAACCAGTGGTAATGTGCTTGTGCTCTCCCTTTTTAACATGGTAAAATTGGCATCCAAATATTTGGCATATTTAATTTACTTATAATTCCCATAGTATATGTGCCTTGGGTCTGTAAATTAAATGTTACAAGTAGGCTGCAGCACTCATTTTGCCACCCACTAAAGTAGCACTGAAAAGCATGTCTCAGGCTTGCCATCACAACCTGTAATGCAGTTTTAAACTGCCATTTCAACCTAGTATAATAAACCTTTTGCCAGGTCTAAACCTTCAGTTTTTAATACATATACGTTTCCCTTAAGGTAGGCTTAAATGCTTATTGGTCAAGGTGTATTGTAATTGAAAAGTAGGACATGTATCTTAATATTTTACATGTCCTGTTAGTGAAAAATCTCTCCAGATATTTTCTCACTGTGGCAAAGCTGTTTGTCTCTCTCATAGAAAATCAGAAGATACATTATAACATCTTATAATACATACCTTCAGTTAGGGAATAGCTAGAACCATAGTTCAAAGACTTTATTAGCTGCAAAACATTAGCTCTCTCCCTGTTCTTCTTGTGTATTCACATACACATTCGTCCCTTATTCTTGAACAAATCCATATATGTAAATATTTCATGTTTGGCTGCCTTTATTGCACAAAAAGTAGGCCTTAAAATTTCACATTCTCCGACTTTTGTGTAATTTTAACTTGCTGGAGACTGATTCACACAGCAAATGTCTCGCTGAGAGATATTTTTGCTCTAGCCAGTCTCTCGCTTGCAATTCATGTAACTTTTAAGTGAAGCATGCACTTATAGAAATAAAGTAATGCGATATACCAGCAAACCACATTTTATGCTAAAAGATATTTTATGTTAATTCCCAAAATGTAAACTGTATATCTTGTGTAAGAGAATATCATTAAAAAGGGTTAGTAGATCAAAGAATGCATATAAATATATTACCGGTCACCACTGGGTAGTTATAGTCATGTGTTTTTGCTTAGCTTATACATTTGATGCCGTTTTGACGAATCTTCACAAAACTTTCCATAAAAATGTTTCCCAACCTCAGCTCCTTCCTGGAAAGTTTCAGCATGATCCGTCAAGCCAGGCCATGAAACAAGGAGGGTCCTAAAGCCAAATTTCCCAATGCATTTTCCATAGACTGTGTTAGGCAGAGCTACAGCGAAAACTGCTGAATGGAATTATACCAAATTTGACAGCAGGCTGGGTCTTGGTCCAGAAAGCAAGCTTTTTAGGATTTGGTGGAAATCTTTTCAGTAGTTTTCGAGATATTTAAGCTGGAACATATTTGTACATCTGGACTGTTTGATTACAAGGGACTCTAGCAAGAGTCCTACAAACACAATAAAAAACATAGAACATTCTAATTGGCCAAGGGGGATTTTTACACTTGGGCCCTCTTGTTCCCATTGGAGTGAAGCTAGGATTGGCCGCATGCAACATGAGGAAAAATGCTTCCGGCAGCCATTACAGTACTAGGGGACTTAGTCTTCTGTCATGTGTCTAATTTTAAAGAAGAATATAAGGTAGCAGGGTAGAGATACCCTTCCCCCCTGGGCCCTGTTGGGGGGTCCCAGTGGGACCTACACAGGGCCAAAATAACAACAAAACTGTGATCCTGCGGGACATCATCACAAAGATCCCCAAAAACGAAAGAAAAAAACCTTTAGAAAAAACTTCACATATGTGTAAACAATATATAAATACACCTCTACTGTTAAACATACTGTTGAATGTGTCTATACACTTTTTACACTTTTTTGTTTGTTTTATACCTTGTACAAAACATGCGCTCTTCATGACTACCAATGTCATCGCGATGGCCGGCGTCACCATGAAAATGGAAAATAGTCTTTGAAGACAATTTTTCCGGAAACTCACTAGAAAAATATGAGTTAGAAAAGTACACTAATAAAGCTCTAATGTTAAATATGCTGTAGAATATCTCTATATATATGTTTTACACTTTGTGCAAACCACACGCTCTTTACGACTACTGACATCACCTCTATGACGTCGGAAATCTCAAATATACATTTTGTTGTAAAGGGGGCTTTCTTCTAATTTGATCACAGAAAGAAAAGTTAAAACAATATTTTCCTAATTATTCAGACTGAAACTTTATTTAAAAAATGTCTTTAAGTGTATTTTTCAGTATGTGAAATACGTTTATTGATCACAGATTCTCCACAGTAAATGCGACAATGTTCTGCCGACTCATAAAATTGTTAAAAATCAAACCAGTTATACATGTATTTTCTGATAAACACATTCGAAATCAAAAAACGAGTGGTATATAATATAAATATAATACACAAAACCCAATTATAGAAAGAAAATATGAAAATCTTAGATGTTCACTTTGAAAAAATGGCAGTTAAAATTAAGAAATAGAATTTGTAAAAAACCTTTGAGACTGCAAAAAAACAGAGGTTACAGGAATGTTATAGGTAAGAATTTAACATTTAAAAAAACTTAGAAATTCACTTAAATAAACCAAAGGTTACAGGGACGTACAAGTTAGGATATATGATTTAAAAAAAACCTTAGAAATTCACTGAAAAAACTAAAGGTTACAGGCACGTTATAGTTAGACTGACATATCATTTGTACAATACCAGAGCAATTCAGCAGTTATAGTTAGCTTAGCTAACTATAACCCGTGCCCCCACAATTCACTGCCTATGACCTCACATATTACATCACTCATGACATGGTCAGTGACATCACCTCATGATGTCTCAAATTACATCACTGATGACATCCTCCACAGAATGTCTGACGCACACCTACTTATACCCCAATGTAACCTTTCATACACCCACCCCAACATCCACACTAACATTCTCAAAACCATTGATACACCCATACCAGTACTTACATACCCACTCACTGATTCATAGGTCTACACATGCATCCACCCAGTCACCCATACAGCCACTCGTACACCATATCACTCACCAATAAAGATATTGATAGATCTACTCATGCAGCCACACAGTCACTCACACATTCTCAGTCACCCATAGAGCTACTCACACACCTACTCACTCAGCCATACAGTCAATCACACAGCCACATACTCACCTATACAATTTTACACACACCAACTCACTTATTAATACAGATACTAACACATACTTACTCACCTATACAGTAACAATGAATAGCAAATGTGAATGAGAAATGTTTTTGGACGCATGTAAACAAAATGTATTGTTAAAATGTATTGTAACAGAGATGAATGGCAATCTTTCAAGATGGCGCTGATGTATGATTGAGACTAGTGAGTCTGTCTTTAGTGTTGTTATAATGATGAAATGTAATGACATACAAGAAGAGCATAAAATGGTGGCCGCTAACATCGAAAAAGGTGCATAGCTGAAACACGTTTGTTGGAGCGTTCACAAATCATCCAATAAACTGGATAATTCTTCCCAGTGAGTGCTGGTCATAACTTTCTTTGGAGCGTGATATTAAATGTGTGCATGCGCATGACACAGCACACGCTCGAGAGTGTGGGGGTGAGGGGTTCTTTGAAGCTTATATGTTAAAAGAAGCTCTGGCACTGCGGCGAAGAGAGAACAGCACTGAGCCATTGTGGAGAGATTGCCAGAAAGCAGGGTTTGTCGAACGCGATTCCGATTAGCGATCTGTCACCGGTGAGTGCGATTCTATTGTACCTTATTAACTACCCCGCAGAGTGAGGGGAATCAAATCCATAGAGAAGATCACATTTATATAGAATTGATATGTTTAGCAAGGCGGCTTGCCAAGAAGCAGCCACAGTCATCTTTAAAAGGAAACAGCCTGTCAATGCAAGCAAAAACAGCAGAACCCCCATTGGAACGAATGAAAACCTAACGAGTAAATACAACAAGTTAGAAAGACTGTGCGAAAGAGAAACAAGAAAGTGGTGGGAGGCCACTTCATTACAGCCTTACATAGAGATTAACAGGGTGCCAAGAGGACTGAGGATATAGACGGTTCCAGCATGGAGAACCCAGATCCCAAACTGCTAGAAGAATGGGCTGAACATATAGTCAATTCTTCAAGAGACATGATAGCAATTCTCGATAAAATTTCAAGAAGTGACAGTGAGAAGGTCATCAAAGAGATAGAAGAATTGGAAAAAGAGATCAGGATACATCTAGACAAGACAAAATCTGAGGAATTACGAGAACAATTGAAAGTCACCTAACCAGCTACAAAAAGTGGATCAAACTATGAAAACAAGAGAAATTTGAAAGAGATGCAAGGGACTACAAGTAGGGGAGAGTTCAGACCTTTGCAAGAAAGTATGATGCTCCAAGGCGAGAACTAAGGAGTATTGTAAACTGCACAGCGGTCGAGCGAAGAAAAACCTCAGAATCTGATGTAACTGATGCAGAGCAGTCAACGGAGAAAGGGGCAGTAGGGGGATCTGGTCCACGCACCCCTACACCTTTTCACAAGAAATTCTGCTTAATCTGGTGAACCTGGCTCCGTGGAGGAAAGAGCCAACCTCCGGAACACCGTGGAAACGGGCAACGTGGAGAGGATCCTGGAGGAGGTACAGGCAACACTCTGAACCGAACCAAATGGAGCAAATGAGGAACACAAAAGAAGTAGAAAATCTAACAATCATCAACTCACCGAAACAGAGAAATCCGTATTACAACTTGGATTGACATTTAGCCCAACAAAGGACTTTGAATATGCACAGACAAGAATAGACTTGTTCATATTCTTAAGAATTAAAACTCTATAAATTCTTCAAATTGAAAGGACAAGGAACACTGAGCTACATACAAAGACAGGAACAAACTATACTTGAAAACTCATCAGAAACTCTAACAGGAGAAGATCTACAAACACTGCACTGTTAGAGGAACTACAATCTGAAGGATGCTCACAAACAACAGACATAAGGGACAATATGAATAGAGTAGAGAGCCTAGGAATAATTCAAGTAGGAGGTTCCACCAAGTTCAAGCCCGCATCGAAATTATTGCCTCAAGTACCTGTGGACGCTAGTAATGTATTTGCAGACAGTATTAATAAATATCTCCTGGCTCTTCGCCTAGGGGAAAAAGAAGAAACAAAAGATGAAAAACAACATAATGCGACAACAAAGACAAGCTCTAAGTGACTTACGCAAGGATGACACAATTGTTTATAAACCCTCAGATAAAGAGGAAACATTGTCTTACAATCCAAACTATTGAAAGGAAGCACTTCGACAACTTAAGGATAAGACAAGTTATACGGCAATAACGAGAAGTGAATATGCCAACAGCTTAAAGGATTTTTACAATCTGATTCACAAATGGGATCAGAGAGGGATGCTATCCAAAGATGAACACGGATTCTAACGAATATCACACCCCAGTTCTACCGACGTTTTATCACCTACTGAAGGTCCACAAGAATAGGATCCATCCACCTGGACGTCCTATTGTTTCACAAATAGTAAGTCTAATGGAGAACATGTCAACATATGTGGATAATTTTTTATTCCCATTTGTATCAGAGTTGACATCTTATACAAGAGATACCAAAGATTTATTGCAGCAAATTAAGGCACAACATGGGTATCAGATTTTATGATTATTACACTGGATGTTGTTAACCTGTGCACGAGTATAGCACATGAGGATGCACTAGAAGCTGTAAGACATTTTCTCACAAGTCATCCCCTAAAATATTTACAACATAATGAGATGCTGCTAGAGTTCGTTGAGTTCTGTTTAAATAATAAAATGTTTAACTTTCAAGGACTACTTTAGCGACAGATACGGGGGACAGCCATGGGCACCTGCTTTGCCCCCAGCTATGGAAACTTGTTTGTGGGCTAGTGGGAGAAGCGGGTGGCATGGTCGGACGCCCAAGACAACTAGGTTGAATGGATAATCAGTTGGCAAAGGTACATAGACAATTTATACATTACGTGGGGAGGAACAGAAGAGTGAGCAAAGCAATATATTTCCTTCCTAAACAACAATACCAGAAATTTAAAATTCACAAGTGAAATAAGCTAAGAAATTTACTTGATCAACAGGAATTCATCTGCGAGACTATAATCTGCATTTCCCTTTATAGAAAACCAACTGTGGGCAATTCAGTACTGCACGTAAATTGCAACCATGCTACAAAACGGTTTAAGAGTATACCTTATGTTGAGCTTTTGTGAATAAAACGCAACTGCTCAAAAGAAAATGATTTTCAGGCAGCCACAGAGGAAAGTATAGGAAGATGTACGATAAGAGGATATCGTAGAAAAACACTCCCAAATGCCATGCATAGAGTGCAGGAGAAAAGAAGAGAATACTTACTAAAAGATAAGACCAAGTAAAGAATAGATGAAATACATGATAATTTCAGGATGATTACCAAATTCTTGAATGCCGCCATGAGCAACAAGATTATTATGCAGAGTAATTGGAAGATCCTGAAAACAGATATCATAGGGAAAGATTTGCCACCACATCCTTTTATCACATACAGAAAATCTCGCTCAATCTGTGATAAGATCTTGGAAAGTCACTTAGAGAAGCAACAACAGAAAGGGTTTGCTTGATATTTGAAAGGCTTTTTTCCTTGTTCAAAATGTAAGGACTGTACATACAGTAAAAAAGTTTCTAACTACATAGTACCAGGCCTAATAAAACCTAAAGAGATAAAGAAATTTATGAATTGTCAAACAGTATTCACAGTATATTGCCTCACATGTCCTTGCCAACTATAAAATCTAAGAAGCATTATTCACTCAGTAAAACTAAGGATCTTAGAACACATGAGGGCAATCAGTAAGAAAGATGCCACATACCCAGTGGCTAGACATTTTTAGTCTCATCACCAGAGCAGTAGATACCTTCTAAAATTATTTTGCCTAGAACACCTACCCATAGAAGAACGAGTGGGGAATAGGGAACTAAAATTAAGAAGACTGGAATCTAGATGTATTATAGACTTACAAACAAAAATACCTTTTTGTCTAAATATGAGTGAGGAATTGGGGGTTCACCTTTAGATCAGGATAAAATTAAAGAATGTTTATTCGTACTGAATAGAATGACATGCATAGCCCATACAGGACGAGATTTCACTATGCGATTAGTGAGTTTAGAACAAATTGATATACTGAAATGAACTAAATAATTCATGTACATTTTTAAAGAATTTTTAGAATTTAAGCCCATATAGGGCAAGATACGAAAAATATTGAGTGTTCATATACACAGAATAATGTAATGCCCATCCAAGGCGCTATTCAAATAGTTATATGAGCCCACAAAGAGACATAACGAGTGGAAGCACAATGAAATGAACTAAAAAGCACAAAATCAAAAATGTCATGTATAGCAAATGTGAATCAGAAATGTTTTTTGTCGCATACAAACAAAATGTATTGTAACAGAGATGAATGGCAATGTTACAAGAGGGCGCTGATGCATGACTGAGACTATTGAGTCCGTCTTTAGTGTTGTTATCATGAGAAAATGTAATGACATAAAAGAAGTGCCTATAATGGCGGCCTCTAACATCGAAAAAGGTGCATACCCAAAACGCGTTTTTTGGAGAGTGCACAAATCATCCAATAAACTGGATAATTCTTCCCTGTGAGCGTTGGTCATAACTTTCTTTGAAGCGTGATATTAAGTGCGTGTGTCCGCGCATGACACGGCACCCGCTTGAGAGTGCGGCAGCGAGGGGTTCTTTGGAGTATGTATATATATATATATATATATATATATGTGATCAAGGCCGTGGTCGGCCGAAACGCGTAATGGTGGTGTGGTGGAGAGCAGAATAAAATAATCAGCACCTATTCCTGGGTTCGTCTCGTCATTTTCATCGTGACTGCTGTGACTTTGTTTTGCATATATATATATATATATATATATATATATATATATATATATATATATATATATATATATATATATATATATATTATTTTATTTATTTATTTATTTATTTATTTATTTATTTATTTATTTAACAAAGGGTAAACCACAACACTTCAAAGCTGATTAATGCATTATTGAAAAAAACAAGCATTTGTTTTTTCAGTGAATGGATTAATCAGCTTTAGAGTGCAGTGGGCTACTTGGGTTTACTGTAAACCCTTTGTTGAATTTTGGATGGAAGTGCAAGCCGTCGCTGGCACCCACATCATCAGGAGGGAAGTGGCCTGCTAGCCAAAACGCAGATGCCATTTGGCTTTGACCTCCTGTATTTTTTACTGTATGCTGGACTTCATTTTTGCTGGTGTTTGTACCACTGCTGATCAGCACTAAACTGCAAGTGCTCCCTGTGTAAATCGTGATTATGTTTGGTTATCCATGATTGACATATTTGATTTACTGGTAAATCCCTGGTAAAGAGCGCTGTGTGTGGCCAAGGCTTGTAAATCAAATGCAACTAGTGGGCCTGCAGCACTGATTGTGCCACCCACATGAGTAGCCCTGTAAATATGTCTCAGGCCTGCCACTGCAGTGTCTGCAAGTGTAGTTTTAAACTGCCATGTTGACCTGGCAAGTGCACCCACTTGTGTCAAAGGAAGGTATGGAGAACTCCGTACTTGTCACTCAGCGCACTGTTGTGAAGTCCCTAAGGCTTCTACTATATTGTGTGATAGTACAATCGATACAAACAAAAAGTTTTTTCATGTGATCATCAGTAACACACAATACAACCTGCAACTTACAAGCATGCCGTGGCAGAACCCCATACCGTGGTAGGATTGCTTGCACAAATCTGTGTATTTGCATTAATGTTGAATGTAAGAAATGTATTTAGTTGCCACGAGAATGCTGTCACATTTGTTATTTTGTTGATACTCGGCAAGACGACGTGCGATTTACAAGCAGGAATACTTGTAATGTAACAATTCATTAAGATATTTTGTTTAGCACAAAAGTACAACCAACTTTGTTAAAGTATGTGACCTGGTTACACACTTTTATTTATTGCTTTGTGATTCTATCGGGAGTTAACGTTGAATCGTGAAGTCTGTTTTCACTATCTATTGTAGTTACATCACATGTTTATTTAAAAGTCAGGAAGTAGTCAGCACAGTACTCGTGATCAAGGGAGTTTTCCCGAAACACGTTGAGTTGGTCTGCCTTATTTCAAATAAATCACCGCTTGAAAGCATTTGGTGTCCGCTGCTTGAAGTTACCTTAAACAAGGAGATATAGCGTTTGGTTTGTGTTTTGAGGCTGGCTGAACGGGAACAGCATTTACAGTTTTGCAGCATATATATATATATATATATTTGACAGCAATAACTCTTCAAAAAGAAGACACCGCACACCACTTCACGTTAAACCTTAGTTTACTTCTCTATAGGTTCCCCACCTACGCGTTTCGGACATAGACTGTCCCTGTTCACGGTACAAACATTTGTCCTTCATTACTGTTTGTTATTTAACTGACGACACCACTAGGCAATTTAGGATGCATTATGGGCTCAGTAGTTCGTATGTAAATTTCACATTAACTGCTGGTCTGTTCAGACCGACTGGTGCACTTTTCAACACTTTTGATACCAAAGTCAGATGAGAGATTGGTTGTCCATCACGCATTGTGTAAATAATTACAAAATTATCGAATTATTAATGCGTTTTGGATCAAAGTCAAGGGCTGAGTGCCCACATATATGTTGGTTAAAGATATATTGCGTCAGAGTTACATATAAATTGTATTTATATGTAGGGTCACGGGCTGAGTGCCCACACTATGGATGCTGTGTGCCTGTATCAAAAAAAGTGTTGTCAGTGCTCCAATCAAGGTGTGAACAAAATCAGTCAATTTCTCATTATACATTTTAACAATTTTTACAACTTCTTCCTCCCTTTCTTCTCACACGAATTGCAGATCGTTGTTGAATAAGACATTATGTGTGAATTCATTCAATTTCATCAATTAAACCTCTTAAATCATACATCACTGTGAAAGCAAGTCAATGACTCATTTATAATTGAACATAAAGTTCTTCATCCGCGTTCAGACCCCAAGGGCATCTTGTCTTGAATCTAATTATAAGTTTTGATTCCAAGCGCCTTAAGTTCTTAATGCGGTCTCCACCTCTTTCATTGTCCTTTACCATAGAAATCCCGGCATATTTCATATCCTTCCATGATTTTCCTGGATGAGTTTGCAGATGTTTTGCAGTGGCATAGCTCAGGTCACTGTTCTGGATTGCTCTGGTGTGTTCAAGTATTCTTTTCTTTAATGGGCAAACTGTTGAGCCGATATATGTTTTACCACAGAAGCATTGGATTTGATATACCACAAATTGTGAGTCACAAGTTATTTTATCTTTGATTTCGAAAATTCTGCCTTTTGGATCTTTTACAGTTTTCATATTTTGTCCAATCGTGCAAGCTTTGCAGGTTAGGCATTTGGCAAAACCTCTTTGACGTTTTTCTAGCCATGTAGGAGTTTTTACATATTTGAAATGGCTATTGACCAGGGTGTCTTGGAGTGATGGTGCTTTTCGATATGCAACAAGCGGGCCTTTACCAATTAATGTGCCTTTCTCTGTGTCTTTCTTCAAAACACATTTTATCAGAATTTGTCGTATTTTGTGGCTTTCTTTCGAATATGTGAGAATCAATCGTGGTTTCTCATTTGCATTTTTTCCTGTGGATTTGGTTTTGGGTATAAGAGTTTCTGCTCTGGTTTTGACTCTTGCTTTAGCTTCGCCTTTTATGATATCAGTATGTCTGTATCCTCTTTTGGTAAACCGATTTTTTGTTTCATTACATTTGTTTTCCATTTCGCTCGTTTCTGAGCAGTTCCGTTTCATTCGTAAAAATTCCCCAAAAGGGATACTTTGTTTCAGTGGCGCTGGATGGAAACTTGTTCCGAAAAGAACACTGTTGGTCGCTGTTTTTTTTCTAAATACTGTGCTTTCCGGTGTGTTGTTCATAATGTAGATTTTTGTATCCAGAAAGTCTATCTCTTGTTTCTGGATATTTGAAGTAAACTTTAGTCCTACATCATTGTTGTTTAAGATGTCAATGTATTCAGTCAGTTTTTGTCTTGACCCTTTCCATAGGAGAAATAAATCGTCGATAAATCTAAGCCAAAGTACCACGTCCGTGGTGTATGGCTCATTCTCATCTCTCCAAGCTATGTTTTTCTCCCACCACCCCATGGTGAGATTCGCATAGCTTGGAGAGAATGAGACACCCATGGCACAGCCACATATTTGGGAATAGAATGATTTATCGAAGACAAAGACATTATTTTCGAGACAGAAAGTTATCATTTCTATCAACATGTTCGTGTGTCGTAGTTCCGATAATGGTCTTTGACTCAAGAAGTATTTGATTGCCGTCAAGCCTATGTTGTGTTTGATGGAAGTGTACAAAGATACTGCATCAATGGTAACTAGCCAGTAGTCAGGTTGCAATTCTACTCCCATGATTATTCTTAGGAAGTCCCCTGTATCTTTTATATATGAGTTTAGGGACGGAGTCAGTGATGGTGAACAAAGGAGCATAGTACAAAAAAGGCTGACTTTTTTAGAAGAAATGGAGCTCCTCTATCAAGATCAACAAGCTCCAAAAACAAAGGGAAGAGGACGAGGAAACACAAGAATGAGAGGAAGTGGAAGGGGACAAACGACAAACCCTATCCAAGGAGGAAGACCAGGAGAAGCAGGAAATCAAAGATATCCCCTCCGAAACAGAATAACCAACAAGAAGTAATTAAAAATGATCCAAATCTGATTGTAAATCTATCCAACTATACATTAACAAAAACTGAGGAGAATTTGTTACTGAAAGGACTAACCTTCTGTCCTGACAAACACCAGGACGAAGTGGAAACAAGAATAGATGTGTATAAGTATATTCGAAAATTAAAACTCAAAAAATTCTTTGTGAAGAACAAAAGTGAAGAAAAAATTGACAAACCAGTTGAGTCGAACACCAACAGTGAATCAGAGGAATTCCGGATGGCAGATAACAACAGTCTCCAGGTGGCTTATGAATTGACACATCAAATAGAACAAACTGAACAGTCCAACACTCAAATAGTGTCTCAAATGGGACATGTAATTGACTCTCATCCGAAAACAAATTTGAAAAATAAATCAAAATTTTGCCCTATCTTATATCCAGGGAACCGTATAGATATCTTCCATGATCTAGTTGTGACGGAATTGGAAACAATGAAAAACACTATCAGTGGCAAAGAAAACCTAACTCAAAAGGAAAGAGGGGCATTGAAAAATCTACAAACTAATGCCATTATAGAGATCAAGCCGGCTGACAAAGGCGGCAATATTGTCATCCAGAACAAAGCTAATTATTTAGAGGAAGCCAAACGGCAACTGCTTGATACATCGAACTACAAAATAATCCAACGCAATCCAACTCCAGAAATGAAAAAAAACCCTACACAAGCGCATTGAAAATTGGTATGAAAATGGTTTATTGAGCAAGGAAGAGAAGAACTTTTTAACAGTCTCACACCCCATCATGCCAACTATGTATTTTCTACCGAAAATTCATAAGACTAATAAAACCACCCGCACGTCCAATTATATCCAGTTGTGGATCACTGTGCAAAAATGTCGCTACATATGTGGATTACTTTCTGGCACCAATGGTTCCGTCCCTAAACTCATATATAAAAGATACAGGGGACTTCCAAAGAATAATCATGGGAGTAGAATGGCAACCTGACTACTGGCTAGTTACCATTGATGTAGTATCTTTGTACACTTCCATCCAACACAACATAGGCTTGACGGCAATCAAATACTTCTTGAGTCAAAGACCGTTATCGGAACTACGACACACGAACATGTTGATAGAAATGATAACTTTCTGTCTCGAAAATAATGTCTTTGTCTTCGATAAATCATTCTATTCCCAAATATGTGGCTGTGCCATGGGTGTCTCATTCTCTCCAAGCTATGCGAATCTCACCATGGGGTGGTGGGAGAAAAACATAGCTTGGAGAGATGAGAATGAGCCATACACCACGGACGTGGTACTTTGGCTTAGATTTATCGACGATTTATTTCTCCTATGGAAAGGGTCAAGACAAAAACTGACTGAATACATTGACATCTTAAACAACAATGATGTAGGACTAAAGTTTACTTCAAATATCCAGAAACAAGAGATAGACTTTCTGGATACAAAAATCTACATTATGAACAACAAACTGGAAAGCACAGTATTTAGAAAAAAACCAGCGACCAACAGTGTTCTTTTCGGAACAAGTTTCCATCCAGCGCCACTGAAACAAAGTATCCCTTTTGGGGAATTTTTACGAATGAAACGGAATTGCTCAGAAACGAGCGAAATGGAAAACAAATTTAATGAAACAAAAAATCGGTTTACCAAAAGAGGATACAGACATACTGATATCATAAAAGGCGAAGCTAAAGCAAGAGTTAAAACCAGAGCAGAAACTCTTATACCCAAAACCAAATCCACAGGAAAAAATGCAAATGAGAAACCACGATTGATTCTCACATATTCGAAAGAAAGCCACAAAATACGACAAATTCTGACAAAATATTGGAGTGTTTTGAAGAAAGACACAGAGATAGGCACATTAATTGGTGAAGGCCCGCTTGTTGCATATCGAAAAGCACCATCACTCCAAGACAACCTGGTAAATAGCCATTTCAATTATTTAAAAACTCCTACATGGCTAGAAAAACGTCAAAGAGGTTTTGCCAAAGCCTAACCTGCAAAGCTTGCACGATTGGACAAAATATGAAAACTGTAAAAGATCCAAAAGGCAGAATTTTCTAAATCAAAGATAAAATAACTTGTGACTCACAATTTGTGGTATATCAAATCCAATGCTTCTGTGGTAAAAAATATATCGGCTCAACAGTTTTCCCATTAAAGAAAAGAATACTTGAACACACCAAAGCAATCCAGAACAGTGACCTGGGCTATGCCACTGCAAAACATCTGCAAACTCATCCAGGAAAATCATGGAAGGATATGAAATATGCCGGGATTGCTATGGTAAAGGACAATGAAAGAGGTGGAGACCGCATTAAGAACTTAAGGCGCTTGGAATCAAAACTTATAATTAGATTCAAGACAAGAAGCCCTTGGGGTCTGAACGCGGATGAAGAACTTTATGTTCATTTATAAATGAGTCATTGACTTGCTTTCACAGTGATGTATGATTTAAGAGGTTTAATTGATGAAATTGAATGAATTCACACATAATGTCTTATTCAACAACGATCTGCAATTCGTGTGAGAAGAAAGGGAGGAAGAAGTTGTAAAAATTGTTAAAATGTATAATGAGAAATTGACTGATTTTTTTCACACCTTGATTGGAGCACTGACAACACTTTTTTTGATACAGGCACACAGCATCCATAGTGTGGGCACTCAGCCCGTGACCCTACATATAAATACAATTTATATGTAACTATGACGCCATATATCTTAAACCAACATATGTGTGGGCACTTAGCCCTTGACTTTGATCCAAAACGCATTAATAATTCGATAATTTTGTAATTATTTACACAATGTGTGATGGACAACCAATCTCTCATCTGACTTTGGTATCAAAAGTGTTGAAAAGTGCACCAGTCGGTCTGAACAGACCAGCAGTTAATGTGTAATTTACATACAAACTACTGAGCCCATAATGCATCCTAAATTGCCTAGTGGTGTCGTCAGTTAAATAACAAACAGTAATGAAGGACAAATGTTTGTACCGTGAACAGGGACAGTCTATGTCCGAAACGCGTAGGTGGGGAACCTATAGAGAAGTAAACTAAGGTTTAACGTGAAGTGGTGTGCGGTGTCTTCTTTTTGAAGAGTTATTGCTGTCAAATATTAATTGCGAGGGCGTCCCGGACCCCGCTGCCAGCACCAGCCAGGAAGCTGCTCCTCTCGTACTGGGACATTTGCTTTTCAATATATATATATATATATGTATATATATATATATATATATATATATACATATATATATATATACTCACTGAAAAAACCCTAGGTTTTAGGGAAAGTTATTGTTAGTTGGCCATTTCATTCGAACTAAATCATAAAAATTCCCCCGTTACAGTTAGTTCAGCTAACTATAACTCACGCCCCCGCAATGCACTGCTGATGACATTAGATATTACATCACTCTTTTTTTTTTTAAACATACTTTATTGTTTTTTAGGAAATTTTCATACCATGTCAACATTTCACATCTTAGTAACATCAGCAGTTATTCCTGTATGTGAATAGTTATCCACAATCTAATCCTGTTGCGATTTATACGCGCATAAACAGTCTATATAGCAATTACAATATTTTGCGTGCCCTTCTGAACAGCGATTCCAAGTAATAACAATGCAGCAACATATTAATGAAGAAAACGGTCCTCAACTCCCCCCTCCCTCCCCAGTCTCACGCGTATGTCTTAATCTTGCGCAATTGCAACATCCAATATGCGCACCTTATGGCTTACTGTGCTTACATCGCATCTCCTTATTCATGCACTATGTATGAGGTATAGTTTCTCCTCTATGTAGTCAGTGGTCTACTCCTCTTAGGGTCATAAACAACTTCTACGGTTTTTATGGCTTCTAACATCACATCCCATCCCAGTGCTATTGGGGTTTTCCACAGGCCCCTGAGTTCTTCTCTGCATAATGCCGCACTCTAAGCAGTGCCCCAACGCAGTAATTCCGTATGCCAGGCCATCACGTCCGGGGTTTTTCGCGATTTCCATCTCATAGTTATATTTCGTGTAGCTAAAATGAGCACTAGATCTATAAAGCGGTATTGTACCTTGTACTTGGCTGTTTGTTTGTGGAGTCCTAAAATGCATTCCTCTATTGTGTTTTGTATTTCTTGGCTTTCCGCTTCCACTGTTCTTTGCCTAACAGTGTCCCAGTAACTTCGCACTTTTGGACATATCCATAACATATGAAGTTGGTTCTCTCCCTCCAGCAAGCATCTTAGGCAGTAAGGCTGAGTGTGGGGGAACATTCTATCTAATTTATATGGAGTAAGATAAGCTCTGTGCAATACCATTGTCTGTATGAATTTGAATTTCGTGTTCCTCAATGCCTTCCTTGGGTGTTCCAGTACCCTCACCCTTTCTTTATCTATTAGATCCCTGTCTATGTCTCCCTCCCGTGCAGTTCTTAGTGTGTCTAGAGTGGCCTTTGCATCTGAGCTGATGCCTGTATAGAGCCATCGTATAAGGTGTCTACCTCTTCCCATATAATGTACCATTTTTTCCAGGTCATTGGTAGGGGGCTCTTGCCTTCGTGGGGCCCAGTGTGTTTTAATGTATCTCATCAGTGCAGCGTGCAGTAAGTATAAATGCGCCAGGGCCCCAGTTTCATTGACAAAAGTATCGTAGTCCAGTAATATTCCATCTCCGAACAGGTTGGACCCCGTACTAACCCCTGCCTCCAACCAGGGCTGCAGTTTGCGTTTCGTTAGTCTGCCTCCCGCTAGCGGGATCCCCAATAAAGGAATGTTATCTGCATACGCCAGAGTGGCTTGTGTATAGTGTATTGCCGCCTTCCAGCATCGGAGCGCCGTGGCCAGTAATCGGGGGAGGTCTCTTGGGGGTCTGCCACCAGGTGATAATAGTACGTGTAATGCACCATTGTCAATGTCTGTCTCCCTGTACCCTATTTCCTGTAAGTTGCGTCCCGCTATCCAATAGGATAGCCACTGTAATTGGCATGCATAATAATATGATTGCAGATCCGGGACTCCCAGGCCTCCCATTCGCGTACCCACCTGCAGTTTCTTCAGGCTTATACGCCTCCTACCAGTCCCCCAAATAAGGTCAATAAGCATCGTGTTCAGCTGTTGAAACGTGGCACACGGTACGATTAAAGGTAGATGAGTGAAATAGTACAATAGTCTTGGCAGTGCCACTTTTTTGTTTGGGCCACCCTCCACTTCACAGACAGTGGCAATGCCATCCAGAACATAATTCTGGATCGTAGAGCTCGGATTGCTTTGTGCAAGTTACCATAGAGCATATCTGCACGTGTCCTATGAATTTGTATCACTAAGAATTTAAAAGTAGTTGGGGCCACCGCTAACTGCGCGTCTCCAAAGTCTATACTTGCAGTTTCTGCCTGTTCTGTAAAGAAGAAATCATGTTATTTCCCCACATTAATGGCTAATCCAGACACAGTTTCAAAGTGGCAGAACATGTCACATATTGCAGTTATGGGCACATTGAGGTCATGTAGGTATAGAACAATGTCCTCTGCGTATGCCGAAAACAAGTGCAATGTGTGTTGCTACGGAATACTGAGTCTTCCAACATCTGTGGTCAGAGCCTCCAAGTGTGAACCTGTGTGGGTACCCTCCCCTAAGCCACAGTTATTTTCAGTGGGTTATGATGATCAGAAAAGATTTTTGGCAAGTACGTGGCATTGATCATTTGCATTGCTATCCTGGTGGAGCAGTATATCCAGTCTATCCTGGTATGAAGGTCATGCACTGCAGAGTATTAGGAATATTCCCTGTGTGCGGGGTTCCTCATCCTCCATATGTCACATAATTCCTAACCTTGTGCCCATCTAAACAATGCCTCAGCTTTCTTGAATACCCCTGCTCCCTGTAGTGGCGGATGTGACCTATCTAGGGTCACGTCCATTACTGCATTGCAGTCACCTTCAAGAATCCATGGCAGTGACTCCCACCCCGCAAGTGCCCCGCTCACCACATCCCTGTACTTATCTTGCTCAACATTTGGAGCATATACCGTGCCGAGAATTACAGGTTGCCCGTCTAGCGTACCCTTGACAAATATGTATCTACCTACTTTGTCCACCCTCTGTTCGATAGCGATAAATGGTACTCCATGCCGTACCCAAATAGTGGTTCCCCTTGCATAACTGGAGTAAGAGGTGGAGAAGATTTTCCCCCTCCATTTCTTTCACAGTTTCGCTACCTCGCTGTCTCTCATATGGGATTCTTGTAAGTATACTATTTGTGCTTTACGACGCTGCAATTGCGCGTGCAACCTATGCCGTTTCTGCACTGTTCCCATGCTCCGTATATTCCATGTTATTATAGTGTATTTACCCTGTACATTCATGTATGTATACTTGTAAAGCGCACTATCACCTTTCAGGCATCCTGGTGCTGTATACCGCTGTGGAACCCTTCCTGGCTTTCCCTGTGAGATGCCCCCTACTGGGCACCCCCAAGGTGAAGTCAGGCATCCTAGCGCTTTCGAGGCCGTTGTGGAGATTAAGCAAGCTATTGCCCAGAGTTGCAGAGTGGGACCCATGATTAGAGTAGGCACCGAGGCGAGAATTATCGAGTCTGTGGACATTGAGCCCAAGACCCTGCCGCGTCGGGAATTGAACCCTGGTCCCGGGCCAGACCTCTGCCTCAGGGTCTGCCCCTCTAATCGGTGAGCCACACTTCTCCACATCATCATAACCAGTCTATATCTTTAGGGGACTGTATATGATGCATAAGTAAAGGAGCCAAGTTTTCCAGTTCCATACCATGAGACTTTCCCTCTCCCTGAACATCCCAATACCCGGTCTGGTTACCCAACTATACCGGACCATAAAACTGAACTGAAACAATAAAAACATAATGGTCATGCATAGCGACTTCACCGTGTGGGGGACATCGCCAGCGCCTCGCATGTGGTGTACTCTGTCTAGAACCATACTTCAGAGCTTTTACAGAACCTGGGCTACATCAATAATGAACATTGTACATGAAACCATCGTTACTGTATACAGTTTACAAAAGATCATTGTGTAGGCACATAACATATACTTGCAGGTACAGTTAGCCGTATAGTTCTTTAATGACTTGCGGGGTCACAGACGAAAACAGAGCCACACTGTGTGGTAAATAAATAAATAATACCTCTATTTTTGAATGGATAAATAAATAACAGATAGCTCAATAAATAAGAGTCAAGATTCGAGGTAGTAGGAGTTTTGCAGGTTTATTACAGCATAAAGGACAGGAACAGGACAACCTGCATAGGAGTAGGATGGCAGGGCCTGACAGGGGGGCCCCGACAGCTGCCGGGCTGGATCTGGGATGAGCGCGCTAACATTTAATAACAATACACGATCATATATACTAAAACAGTTGCATTACAGTACATATGATAGGCGGAGCGGTGGGTGGAGCAAAGGGTGTGACGCGTAGCAGTCGCGAAAGATAAGGGTGAAAGTAGGTGTAACAGGGCGTATACATAGACATGTGATGTAAACGTAGCAGAATATGTCATAAATGGGGCGGAAACATAGAGGGGGCTACCTAAGGACCCGGGACCTCTAACCTGATGGTGCGCGCAAACTGGCAATGACGTGTTACTAGGAGAAGCTGGGGGCTACGAACTCTGTGCTAGGAGCAGAGACTGAAGTCTGGAGAGTCAGGGCGACATGTACCTAGGCAGTATCTAGTATCTGATGTTTAGAGAACATGTTGATAGAATCCAAAAGTTATCGGGGTAAAGGCTAACAGACTCTAAGAATGGTGCATGCATTATTCTACATGTAGTGCGTGATGAAGAATATTAAATGACCATTAAATGCAGTATTTCTCTTACATGGAGACGTAAAGGCTAGACAATGACGGAAACTATTGATGCGGTTCAGTAGCTTTAGGAATGCAGAGAAGGAGGGCTGGACTGATAACTAGAATCATAACATACTCTTGGCAGACTCAGAGGCAGAGCCAGGCTGGGCCAGGCACTGCGAGGCAGGAAGTAAGTGAAGGGTCAGGGATACAGGTGGGGGCTGTATCGCTCCTCAGCGAGGCTCAGGAGACAGGAGCTGAATCTGGTGTCCAGGCCCTTTTGAGGCCTAGAAACGGGGACTTTACAATGGAATAACGTGCACACTGAGAAACGTGGCAACGTAACTTTAAATAGGCCTGATATTCGTAGTATTCACGAGAACTGGAAACTGGCATACTAGAGATGGACACAACTGTAATTGCGTCATTAATCGAACATGGGGAATACATATGCATATTAATCATGCACAGATAACATATGATGGAGGACGCGTAGGGACACAGAACATGGCAAAATTTACTTTTCCACATTCCCTCCTTGTCACTACGTTTCCATCAGGAAACATCAATATTCATGATACCATCTATCATTTCATACAGTATCATTTGCTCGTCTCGAATTTTCTGGGAACGGGTTTTAGAACGGGACTTGGGACTAGGAATACAAGAGGTAGCACAAATGCCGCAAATCGCAGGGCCACATTGTATACAGAGGCAGCAGCTGAATATGATCGCTACTGCAATACCTAGAAAGGACAAGACTTTCCATCCCCAAGCGGAAATTATATTCCAGAACCAACCGGACCATGTCCAGGTGCCTGGATCTTGGTGTAACAGATGGGCAATTTTATGGAGTCTGGTTATAGCTGAATAAACAGACGGTGCGTTATTTGGAATGAAAATGCAGCAACTAGATCCGATGACTCTACAGGCCCCGCCCCTATCGGCCAGTATGACGTCAAGGACGAGACGATTCTGGAGCACGACAAATCTCATAGCAGATTGCTCTTCGGTTAAGTTACCTAGAGCAGAGGCAGTCTCATTTACTACAGCTTCAAGGGTTCTGGTTAACCTACGGATTAGCTTACTGTTCTGGATAGGGCCTATAAAGAAGAAGAAACCTCTATTGAAATCTGTATACTGTTCTAGAGCAGTTTCAGTATAATCGACAATTGGGGACGCAATCTCCCTTCTATGTCTAATGTGTACTAGATGTGTGTTTCTATGATAATCAGATGGGGCTAGGAAAACTGGTGGCAGTAGGAAGGCAATGTAACAGGTTCCCTCCCAATCGAGGGGCAGACGAACATATGCGGTTTGACCACAAATAAAATAAGAATGACGTGAAGCTTTGAAAATAGATTTCCCACTGTCACTATACTTGACAATAGTAGTACAATCACTATGGCCTACATGTACGGAACCATTATTTCGGACACATAATTCGCCTTTGACTGGTAGTACTGAAATAGCAGGTAAGTCTGGAGTAGTATCAGACTGAATATTCAGGACCATGAAATTCGAAGAATAATTTCCTAAATTGTAAACTTCATTCTCTAGATCTAACCCTGTTCTGTGGGGAAGACCTTGCTTGTCTGGGAAACATGTACTGTTAAGAAAAGACATATCTGTTGAGGATGACGTTAACGTGGACCATGCTCCACACAAACCATTATGTGAAAATGGATAAGGAAAGAGTGGCAGAACTCCCTTCGGTGTCTGGAAAGGGGGGAGTCGACCACACACCCAACAATTAGTGGCATTGCTGGCCTGGTGTGAATAATGTAACATGCGGATAAAAGAATTGTTACGCATAGCGAGGCGGTAAGAGAGTTCATGAGGAGGCAGATCACTAAACGTGTGCTCTACTGTAACATTAGAAGACTTATTTACATGAGAAACTGGAAAATACAGATAAAACGCATAACTGGTGCAGGAAATCATAATACTGAGAAATAATATGAAACATAGAAAAGCGATACATCGGATTGAGTTTTGACTAACTCTCTCACTATGGGGGTCTATTTTATACATGTCAGAAACCGGTCTAACCGTTTCACCTAGGGGAGGACTTAGACAATCAAACTGGCTGACTTATTTTACTAGACCTTAACTTTGTCTTATACTCCTGTTGCGGAGTTGTCTCTAACAGGGAGGGTGCAGTAACATTGTCTTTTGCGGGACAGTCCTTAAGAATAGTACTTTGGCAGTCCTTTAAATCCTCGGAAATGTTCTTTGAAACTGGCTTCAATCCATAAAATTTCTTGATATGCGAAAGATGCACCCAGCCTTTGCGTCCCTCCAACTTCACGGCTGTACGGGTGGCCAGGAGGACCTGTCGGGGCTCCTTCCAGCGAGGCTCCAGCGGACTTGAGCGATCAAAATTTCGCACTAGGACCATGGATCCGGGAACGATTTCATGCGGTGCCACCTCGGTATTGTCTGGAAATGCGGCGGCAACCTGTGAACGACAAGAGTTGAGGGCAGACATCAAGGAAGCTAGGTAATCTGTCAGCATATTACTTGAAACATCGGTAATACTTCGAGGTCTAGGAGTACCCCACATGTTAGGGGGGCGGCCGAAAACGACCTCATACGGGGACAGACCTGATCTGGAATGTGCGACCATGCGCATATAGAACAGGGCAACTGGCAGAGCTATTAGCCAGTCTACACCTTTTTCTTTACATACTTTGGCTATGCGAATTTTCAGGGTCTGATTATGTCTCTCTACGAGACCGGCTGCTTCAGGATGGCGTACACAATGGAACTTCCACTGGTACCCTAACAAAAGGGAAACGTGTTTCATTAGCTCGGATGAGAATGGCTGGCCGTTATCAGAATACACGACCCTAGGGAGTCCATAACGGGGGAAGAACTCACGAACCAACTGCTTGGCAGTGGTCGCGGCTGTGTAATCTGGAACTGGATATGCTTCTGTCCACCTGGACAAAGCGCATACAACTACAAGGACATACTTGAAACCTCGACATCGCTCCATCTGAATGTAATCCATCTGGAGGACTTCAAAAGGGTGGTCAGGGGGCTGGAATCCACCTTGTTCCACCGGGACACTTTTACCTGGATTAAACTGGCAACATATCATACAGGTACGGACTTTCTGCTTGGCTGCAGCTCGCAAATGCTTGTTGAACCAAATGTTCTGGATACTGTCTAACATAGCTTTTTCTCCTAAATGTGCTGGACTATGTGCGGTATTAATAATGACTTGAACCATAGAGTCGGGGAGAAACCATGTGGCTCTGCCCTTCGTTAACCATCCTTGATCTGTCTGGACCCCTCCTTGTTCGGACCATTTCTTGATTTCATCTGGAATAGCATGTAACTGGATATCTATGACATCTTGAGTGGGGTCCTTAACTGTCATACAAGTAGTCGGATCTGGAGTGTGTGTCAGTGTCATGTTAACTGGAATGTCTGGAGTCTGAGCTGTGAGCTTGGCTGTGCGATCTGCTAGATCATTACCTTGAGAAATAGTGTCAGTAACTTTCGTATGTGCTTTGCACTTCATGATAGCAATGGATGTCGGTAAGTGTATTGCATCTAACAGAGCTTGAATAAGGAGACCATGCTGAATCTTGGTTCCATGAGAAGTCATGAAACCTCTCTCCTGCCAGAGCACTCCGAAGTCGTGTACGACTCCAAATGCGTAACGTGAATCTGTGTAAACATTAACTTTCAGGTTCTTGGCGTGTATGCAGGCTTGAGTCAGAGCAACTAGCTCCGCTGCTTGAGCAGACAGGGTGTCAATGCGGTGTGTCTCTATAACTTCGGTGTCGGTAGTCACTGCATACGCGGCTACTAGTTCTCCTGTACTTGTTCTCATACATGAACCATCCACATAAAGTGTCAGGTCGGGATCTGGTAATGGAATATCTGTCAGATCTTGTCTTGGCTTAGTCATAATATTAACTACTTCCACACAGTCGTGTGTGGCAGGATTTGGGTTAGCTGATGGTAACAGTGTAGCAGGATTTAGAACGTTGCAGCGTCTGATTTCTATGTGTGGCTGGAACAGTGTCAGTTCATAACCTGTTAAACGTGCAATTGTCAAGTGCTGAGTCTGTGTTCGGTTTAAAAGAACTTCCACAGAGTGTGGGACTTGTACTGTCAAGGAATGTCCTAAGACTATGGAATCACTTTGTCTGATAGCTAGTGCTGTGGCTGCAACTGACTTGAGGCACGCAGGCAGAGCCTGGGCTACAGGATCTAAGGTGCTCGAAAAATAAGCACATGGCTTGTATTGACCTGCTTGATCTTGTGTGAGAACAGATAATGCTGTACCTTCGCGTTCTGTGACGAAAAGTGTAAAAGGCTTACTGTAGTTCGGTGTTGCTAGAACTGGAGCTTGGCATAAAGCTTTCTTTAATTCATTAAAACTAAGTGTATGTTCAGATGTCCAAGGGAGGACAGTCGATACGGCTGCCTCCTGTGTTGTTAACTGTATCAGTGGCTTAGCTAGAAATGCATACTGAGGAATCCATTGTCTGCAATAAGAAGTAAGGCCGATAAAAGCACGTACCTCCTTCTGGGTCTTTGGCTGAGGAAGACTCGCTATTAACTGGATACGGTCTGGTGTCAACTGCCTACCCCTCTTGGACAGTAAGTGTCCTAAGTAGACCACTTGCTGGACACAGAATTGAAGCTTAGAAGGGGACACCTTGTGCCCCATCTCGGCTAGGAAATACAAGACTGTAAGGGATGCTCGCTCGCAAGCATGTTCAGAACGGGCTGTGATCAGTAGATCATCGACATACTGGAGCAGGGCAGTGTCAATTGGCATGTGAATGTTGTCTAGTTGTCTCTTGAGTGCTTGACTGTAAATACTAGGACTTTCTGTGAAACCTTGAGGAGCGCGTGTGAACATATAGCTCCTTCCATTTAAACAAAATCCGAAAAGAAACTGGCTGTCTGGATGAATGGGGACACTGAAAAACGCGTTCTTGAGGTCTATGACCGTAAAAAATGAGGCTTCGGAATCAATGGCTGTCAATAGGGAAGAGATATCTGGGACAACTGGGTACTGGGGAATAATACATTTGTTAAGCTCTCGGAGATCAATCACTAATCGATATACTGGGGGTGCATTTGGATCAGTACGTTTCATGACCGGAATGATCGGAGAATTACATACATTGGAGTCAGTTTTTACAACTACTCCTTGAGCGATGAGCTCGTCAATAATTTTGGATAAGGCTGCTACAGCCTCAGGTGGCAATCTGTACTGTCTGATTCGTGGTAACACTACACCTGGCTTGAGAGTCACACGATGGGGTGTGATTTGCATATAGCCAACATCAGTTGGACCTTGCGCCCATAGATGCTGCGGGACATTGGACAATCTGGGATCAAAATCTCGTAATACATAGTGACCCTTGAAGTCGCGTAGGAACAATCGTATTCCCTCGGGGGAACAGCATATGACTGCACCTAACTCTTTCAGTGTTTTAATGCCTAACAAATTCTCTGGACATGACTTAGTAAGTAACAGATCAGTAGTGCGGGACAGTGGACCTACTTCTAGAGTAACTGGCTTTGATATTTCATTTACAATAGGTTTTCCTGAAAATCCAAGGGAAACATTTCTAGAGCCTGAGAGCGGAGCCCCTGGAACTTCGGCGTGACTTATAGTGGTCCTACTTGCCCCTGTATCAATCAGAAACTTTCTATCTTTCCCTAATACTTGACTATGAACATAGGGACCTTCTTGATCTACAGGTATCTCGATGAGAGGCAAGCCTACCTCCCTCTCCAGGCTGTTTCATGAATACGGTTGATACTCTGGATACTCTGACTGAGCATACTGGTACATCTGCTGTGTAACATGCTGTGTTGCAGCGATGGGCTGCGGTGCTGGAACTGTCTGTTGTGCATTCTGTGGCTGAGAAGTCTGTGAAACTTGCTCTTGTCTGGGCGGACGTGGTCTTTCTTTAGTCTTACCGGTAGCTATGTTGTGTTTCAGAACTGCACACTCGTTTATAAAATGTCCTGGCTGTTTACAATAGTTGCAGTTCCCTTTAACGGGAGCTGCAGGATGACTGGCTTGATTTGACCCCCTCTTCTGACTGTCTTGAGGAACAGATTGTGCAACTAGTACTTTCATTTTCGTGTCTTTCATACGTTTTCTCTCGTGATCTTGCTCTTCTCTGATTCTATTCTGGTGGTATTGAAGCATCTGTAACATCTGGGACGGGGTATTAGCTTGCCAGGTACTTTCGACTTTCAAAACTCGGTTTTTAATTTGTGGACTTGAATTCTCGACTAATTTAGTAACAAAAAGGTGAGGGTATGACTCGCTATTTGGCTTGAGGCCACTGTTTATGGTAAAACATTTCTCAAATCTAGAGTAAAAATCACTAGTGTCTTCGTCTTGTTTCTGTTTACATGCTGAGATTGCATCCCAGTCTTCCTTTTTAGTTGCTAATAGTCTGGGCAAAACTTGTATTAACAGTTCAGGTAATTCTTTACATTTATCTCCAAGACCGGTACCTGGTACTCGTATCTTGTCTTCAGCTTCTAGAACTGCCCAATCGATCTTTTTCTCTCCCACCTCCCATTCTTTTTCCTTGAGTTTCTCATATACCCCTGCGGGCAACAGGACCTTTAACATTTTAATAATGTCTGGATACGTGTATTCTCCCATACGGAGCATGTCTTTCAATTCTCGGTGGAACCCTGCTGGATCTTTATCATGACAGGGAATTAATTTTTTCATCTCTAAGAGTTCCATCTTTGTGATAGGGGTGTAAACAAACACTCGTTGCATTTCACCACCCTCTGTCTTAACTGGATGCACTTCTCGTAACGGATTCTGTCTGTCTATGTAAAAGGGTTTACTTTCTGGGGGTGAGACATGAACAAAATGCGGGTTCAAAAACATACTATATTTGTGGCGCTGTTCTAGAATGACACTAATTAAATCAGTACCTAAACCTTTCCATTTATACTGGAGTAACTCCTTCAGGACATCGTGTAACGGACCTGGATCAGAATGTTGACCCTCATACAATGTAATGAGGTGCTGGATCATATACATACCCGCCAGTCGTTGCTCGGCTGGGGGCAATTTCAGAAACATTTGTGCCACTATTTCGTCTGGAAAAGTGGTAGAATCAGTAATCCATCGGACTGCTGATCGGACTAGTTCTTGTTCATGCATAGTACTTAATTCGTTATAACCGATTCGTGATTTCAGAATGTGATCGGTAGCTTGAAATACTTGTTCTAGAGAACCTTGTTCTGGTGCTGGATGATGTAAAACTGACTTGTGTTCTAGGCGTAAATGGCGATCTGGAAATCTAGATTTTCCTACATACGCTATTCTGGCGGGATTCTCGTCCTCTACCTCTTCCGCAGAGTCATTTTCTTTCTCGCTTACTTGTGCTACTTTACGTTGTTCGTGTAACTTTATTATTTCTTTACGGATTTTCTTGTACATACTCTCTATACTACTGATAGTCTTGTGCTTACCCTCGGCTATATTATCACTCCACCTTGTCAGGACTTTCATTTCGGCCTGATCTTTAGTCGGGGAATCTTGTTCTCTTATTAGACAATTAATCAGGAACTTTAATAACATGAGCTGGATCTCAGCTTTCCTTTGAGACATGACTTCACTAATACTTTCTGGATCATCCCCTGTACGGATGAAACGATATATTCTGTCTAGATCTTCTTTCATATCTGGTAGGGTGACTAGATACTCGGTCACCTTTCTCACGCGTAATGAATATAAAACCATATTATCCTCGCCTGGGACTGGATCATAGCCACATTCGGTAAGGGCTTTTCTTATTTCTGCAACAGACTGATATCTGGGCGTACGCTGTGACGCTTGTGCATGTAATTCGGCTAACGTTAAACGCTTGTGTGGCGGCGGGGTTCCTGGAGGACCTCCCCTTGCGGCCCCTAAACTAGAGTCGTCTACTGATGCTCTTCGTACTAGCGCGGCGGGAAATTGAAATGCAGGCTGGACTTGTATGGCGGGCTGGACCGGGGGTACCGTAACAGGTACTCCGGTGTCTGGAGGAGCGGGAAGTGCCTGATTTACAGGGACTGGCGGAGCGGGATTTGCATATTCTGGGACTGTGTCGTCCAAATAGGACGAAATGAAAATATCAGCTGCGGTCGGTTTGTGACGTAGCTTGGTCGGAACTAAGGGTGGCGGAAAATTACTGAATGCCTCCGGGGTCGCTTTTGGCAAGCCCTCGGCAAGAAGAGGATACATACCCTTGATGAGGGCATGCCTCTGTCTGTCTGACTGTTCTGTTTTAACTCGTTCACCAATCTCGATTAGTTCCCTTTCCTGGGCTCGTTCCAAGGATTCTCTACTTAGTTCTGACTTTCTGATTTCTTTTTCGGTTCTTTTATGAGATTCTTTGCGCCATAACTCGATGGCATCTTTCTGTGACTGTCTGGCTTTCTTTTTCCATAATGCTTCTTCTACTCTCATGATGCACTCGGCATCCCATGTACCCGATACGGGCCATCTATACTTTTCTTCTAACTGTTTGGTATACTCTACCCATAAATCTAGATACAATATGGCGCTTATGCCATGCTTCTGATACATAAAATGACCTGGACTGTCCCTAGGCGGGACAGGAACTGCTTCTTCTAGCAGACCCTTTCTAGTTTTTAACTGACGTAATCTCGAAAAGAGGGACATTGCAAACGTGAATCTAAACACAATACAATACACGAGGAACAATAACAATTGAGAAAACAATTCAGGCATACCACGACATTGAAAATACATTGAATAACATTATGAAGCAACAGTTCGGACAGAATACTACCTGGAACACTGAGAACAGAAACACATGAATTTCTCGAGAACGGAACAGACTAGAATTACTGGATGCGCTGCTGAAACAGCACGGAACATACCGGTCCCATAAAGGGACGCATCAAGACCCGTATCCACCTAGGTGAACACTTCGTTTCAGATCTGCGTACCCAGACCCATCGGACCAGAGACAATTTAGATTGACCCTGTCTAGATACTACCCCAGCAACGGTACTCACCGGGCAGCAAGAACGGAAAGCCTCGGACTGGACTGGACTGCTTCGACGCCGGACGGACGAACTTCGGACTTCTGTTATGGGTGGGCCTCCGGATACCTCGGACCTTGGACTCTCGGCTTGGGCTCTGGTCGGGACTCGCCGCGTTCCTCCACCGTCTCGTCTGGATGCTGGACCGCCTCCTCCGTCTCCTCTGTGGGCCTGAGGGATACTTAAAGCAGAAATATCTGCCGGTGCGCAGAAGAGTTCCGTCACGACTGCAGAGGGTCAGGGGGCCGGCGTGGCTTCACCGACGCGTGGGGAAAGGGCAAGTCCCTGTCGGGCGCCATTATGTGGTAAATAAATAAATAATACCTCTATTTTTGAATGGATAAATAAATAACAGATAGCTCAATAAATAAGAGTCAAGATTCGAGGTAGTAGGAGTTTTGCAGGTTTATTACAGCATAAAGGACAGGAACAGGACAACCTGCATAGGAGTAGGATGGCAGGGCCTGACAGGGGGGCCTCGACAGCTGCCGGGCTGGATCTGGGATGAGCGCGCTAACATTTAATAACAATACACGATCATATATACTAAAACAGTTGCATTACAGTACATATGATAGGCGGAGCGGTGGGTGGAGCAAAGGGTGTGACGCGTAGCAGTCGCGAAAGATAAGGGTGAAAGTAGGTGTAACAGGGCGTATACATAGACATGTGATGTAAACGTAGCAGAATATGTCATAAATGGGGCGGAAACATAGAGGGGGCTACCTAAGGAGCCGGGACCTCTAACCTGATGGTGCGCGCAAACTGGCAATGACGTGTTACTAGGAGAAGCTGGGGGCTACGAACTCTGTGCTAGGAGCAGAGACTGAAGTCTGGAGAGTCAGGGCGACATGTACCTAGGCAGTATCTAGTATCTGATGTTTAGAGAACATGTTGATAGAATCCAAAAGTTATCGGGGTAAAGGCTAACAGACTCTAAGAATGGTGCATGCATTATTCTACATGTAGTGCGTGATGAAGAATATTAAATGACCATTAAATGCAGTATTTCTCTTACATGGAGACGTAAAGGCTAGACAATGACGGAAACGATTGATGCGGTTCAGTAGCTTTAGGAATGCAGAGAAGGAGGGCTGGACTGATAACTAGAATCATAACATACTCTTGGCAGACTCAGAGGCAGAGCCAGGCTGGGCCAGGCACTGCGAGGCAGGAAGTAAGTGAAGGGTCAGGGATACAGGTGGGGGCTGTATCGCTCCTCAGCGAGGCTCAGGAGACAGGAGCTGAATCTGGTGTCCAGGCCCTTTTGAGGCCTAGAAACGGGGACTTTACAATGGAATAACGTGCACACTGAGAAACGTGGCAACGTAACTTTAAATAGGCCTGATATTCGTAGTATTCACGAGAACTGGAAACTGGCATACTAGAGATGGACACAACTGTAATTGCGTCATTAATCGAACATGGGGAATACATATGCATATTAATCATGCACAGATAACATATGATGGAGGACGCGTAGGGACACAGAACATGGCAAAATTTACTTTTCCACAACTGCCCTCAGAGTTCGATTCGTGCATTACTTCGTCTTCCAAGGAGGTCTTAGCTTCCACTCCCGAGGTATGCATGAATGTGGCTGCCACTATAAGTGCCTTCAATTTATTCTTTTGCATCTGCTGTGTGGTGAGATATTGCCGTGCAGGAGTCTGACGCGTTCTTCGGCAACCTCGCCCAGAGGTCCTTGCTGAGCTTGTTCCGCTCGTTGCAGTGAGTTGAGAATTAGTCTTCGCAGTGTTCGTTAGTTCCATCACCTCTAGCCAGTCTTCCACATCTCCGGGGCTTTTGAAGAAATAGGATTTTTGATTGTGCAATATTTTTAAAGTGCTGGAAATAGCAGTGCATATTTCAGGTTTAAGTCTCGTAGTTTCTTCTTGACTGCTACAAAGGAAGAGCATTGCCTTTGGACTAACATCGTGTAATCTGGGTATAGTGAGATTTTGGTAGTCTCAAAATGTATCGGAGATGACTCACAGGCTTGTTGCAGAAGGACATCTCTATCGCGAAAGTTCAGTAGTTTTACGATGAGAGGGCGAGGAGGGGCTCCCGGTTTCGGGCGACCGGTAAGTATCCTATTTGCTCGTTCTATACAGTATTGTGTGGAGAGTCCTTCATTGGTGATGTGGTCCCGGAACCACTTCTCGATATATCTCATCAGTCATTTCCTTCACTTTTCTCCGGCAGCCCGATAACGCGGATGTTATTACTTCGGGACATCCCATCTGCGTCTTCCACCCTATCTACCAGGGTAGCCACTTGGTCTTGCAGCTGTGTGATATTGGTTTCAGCCTGCGATTGTCGCAGGACCATCTCCTCCAACCTCATGACATTATCTTTCATTTTGTCCGCAGGTTTAGCGTGATCTGCCCTGAGCAAGTTAAGGCCAGTAGTCAAAGTCCAAATTTGTAGTTCCGTGATTCGCAGACTTTCTGCAGTATGAGATCAAGCTTATCCACAGGTGTAGGTGCTTCCACCTGTGGAGTACACTCTGTCTCAGGTTTGTGAGGTGCAGGAGCCGCTGTGTCTGGGACAAAGTCCTGCTCTCCCTACGCAAATCAATCCAACAACCGGAAGTACACGTAAATCAGAAACAGTTCAGATCGATGCTGACACAGGTCACCAGTGCACTCCTGCAGCACTCTTCCCAGCTTCCACACAATAACGCTGCAGCCCACATATGGGTATGCCACCGATCAGTATCTTACAGTCTGTCCTCTTCTTGCCCCCTGTCACTTACTGTGGGTAAGGTCTTGCTCCGCAGCCATTCTGGTATGCAGCAGGGCGGGGGATCGCAGGCACCTACCTCACCCATACAGAGATGTCACTTACTGGATTGCTGGCACACTATCCCTCAGTACAGCACCACGCGCACTCCGCGCTCACCATGTCAGACTGCGGAAAACGCGTCGCGCCTCAACAGGCCAGGAATTGCGTGCTCTGTGATTTACCAGGGGGGTACTGTAGGCTTATCTCCGTCTTTCACCCCCACAACAGCGCTCGCATTGCTGGGGTCACAGTCACTGGTCACATTGAAATTGACAATGTACAGTCCTTCATCAATTGTCGTGCATGCGCGCCCTCCCCCGCTATTGCGGGGGTGTGCTGCTTTTTACACTCCTGCAGGCATCTCAGGGCCAAATATACGTGCATACAGGCTCACCATACCGCCTTGCACCCCACACCAGTCAGTATGCCCTCGGCAGGATTCTGCTGCAGTCTCGCACTCCATTTTGGGGCCGTAGTTCAATTACCCGCTCCCGCTCCGGCTGCGGTCAGCGTCCACAACACGCAGCCCCAGTCCCTCACTCAGGCACTGAACGCCGCCCTCTCTTCCACCACAGGGAGTCTTCTTTGTGCGGTGGGAGAGCAGGCCTCACTGCGTCCACGGCCTCACGTATTCTCTGGATCCACTGTCTCGGTGTCTCTGCACACTAACCCTCATAGGCACCCTTATGAGGTGTGCGCCGCAGTGACTTCCCTCAGCTTCACTCGGCGGCAAAGCACTCTCCAGGCCAAATCCGCTTCTCCACAGCCGCGGTATCCCTGACTTGCAGGCGCAATATTACTGGCCACAATGTCTGCTGCGTCATCAGGCCTCCGGGGGCATAACTGCGGCAGGACTCGTTCTCCATATCTTCTGAGCAGCCTTGAGACTTCTGTGTCTTTCGAGCTGCGTTTCCCCGTGCTTGAAATGCCGTTCCTACAGCAATCAGGCCAGGAATTTCAGGATTCGGTCAGCCCTGGTCCGGAGCTCCGTTAAAGAATGGCCGCCATGCTTGGCTGCTAGCCACGCCCCTCCATATTACATCACTCATGACATGGTCAGTGACATCACTGATGACATCTTGCATGACATCACTGATGACATCACTGATGACACCATCCAGTGACTGTGTGTTTCTGTAAAGTTAAAATCTGTGTAACAAATTTAGGGAAAGGCGTATTGAAGAATGAGTGGGTGTTTAAGTGTCTGAATGGATGATTTAGTACATGCATGACTGACTCTATAAGTGAGTGATTAAACGTATCTTATTGAATGCATGGGTTAGTGACTAAACTGTGTGAATGTCTGTATCCATCTGTCTGTTGGTGTGTAAGCTGTTGCTTGGGTTTGTGAATAGCTACATGAGTTTCTATATGGGTTATTGATTGGTTGTCTAAGTATCTGTATGGGTGCCTGAGTGTTTGTGTGGTTGGGGAGTGTGACTCTGTGCATAGATGTGTGAGTGGGTGATTCACTGGGTGCATAGTTTCAAGAGTGCATCTGTGATGGACTGTATGGGTGGGTGAGTGTGTGTATGGGTGTGTTCGTGAGTGAATGTATATCTCAGTGGTACATATGTGAGTAACTACATATGTGAAAGGCAGTATATATGTGTGTTGGAGTATGTAAATGGCTATAAGTGAGAGTGTGTGATTGTGAGAGTGGCTGTATGGATGAGTGTGTGCTTGTCTCAGTGATTGTATAAGAGCATAAGAATTTGCTAGTATTTGGATGAGTAATTGAGCTGGTGTGTGAATAACTTCATCCCCCATCCTGTAGTCTGCCACGAGGCAAGTTTGAAGAGTGGTAGAGAATGGGGGCCATGGCCTCCGAAGACGTCTTAGCAATCCCACTGTGTGACTTACTGGAGGTAACAAGAGGGGTAGTTCGCCCCCAAGGACATCCTTGGGGGCCAACTTCCCAAACTATTACCTCAAGTCAGTCCCACACAGCAGCACTGGTAAGTACTCATACCAGGCTATGCTCACTTTGCCCACCACTCTACAAACACACACCCTGGCATGCTCTTGGATGGGGATTGAAGTCTCCTTCACTGCTGGGGGTCGTTTAGGGGCCAACTAGCCTACCTTTGACCTCCAGTAAGACCCACGCAGTGGGATTGGTGAGAGATAGACAAAGGCCATGCCCCCTTTCTCCACCACTCTGCAAACAAGCCCTCTGGCAAGTTGTAAGTTGGGGGATTTAGTCCCCTTTAATCCTGAGAGTCCCTGGAGTCCAACTAGCCCACCAGGTACCTCCAGTAAGCGCCACAGACCTGCATTATAGAGAGTTGTAAAAAGGGGGTGGTCTGGCCCACCTCTTTGCAATGCAGTGTAGTGGCGCTTACTGGAGGTACCTGGTGGGGTTGTTGGCCCCCAGAGACCCTCAGGATTCAAGAGGAATTAATACCCCGGTGGCACTAATAGTCGGCCATCACCTTCTTCAGGAAGATTTATATTAAAAAGTCCCAATCAAAGAAAATATCTGTGAGTTCTGGGAAATCGAATCTCCAGAGTCCAATATCCACTAGAATTTATAAGCACTACTGCCAGTGGGCTCTGTTTCTCATCAATACCTTAACCCCTTGCATGCTGCAGCGATTCTGCACCTGTGCGGCAGTATCGCGAGTGGGCGGGTTTATGACGGCCCCCAGCCATCATCAGCACACGAGCTCCGTAGTGCATGACGGATGGGGGCCGTCATCAGCATGCAAGGGGTTAAAACAAATTTGCATCTCAATGTGATGTTCATCAATAGGAAGGAGATTGTCTACCCTCTCCACCTCAAAATGCTTCCTTCAACTATATATATATATATATATATATATATATTATCTACTGGCGATAGCCAGTAGGTATATATAGTTAGGATTGTTTTCCATAGGGAAATCGCAACATTCTATTGGGAATAACTTTGGCGCCGGTTGAGGAATCTTCCTGAAATTTTCCTTAACTTTGCCTCCCGGCGCTCCGGTCCTTCCCTGAAAGTTTGGGGGGGATTCGTCAAGCGGGGGCCGAGATAAAAGGGGGGTACCAAAACGTGTTTTCCCCATGTTAATTTCCATAGGGCGGTTGGACTCACTTTTAGCCCGAACGGCTGAATGGTTTTCCACCAAACTTGGCAAAATTGTAGGGACTGGTAGCCCGATGTGCCTTTGCTATGTCTCAAGATATGTGCTCCAGTGGTTTTTACGAAAATTAACTTTGAAAAAATATATATTGGGCTACATTGGGCTATATATATGTTAGAGCCCAAATGTAGCCCAATGTAGCCCAATGTAGCCCAAAGATGGCCACCAGAGACAAAAAAAAACAAATGTAGCCCAAATATCAGCCAGATGTAGCCCAACTATTGCCCAATGACAGAATGTCCCAGAGTGTTCTAAAGAACAACTAGAGCGCTAACAGTCTTACTTATGACAAAAGTATGGCACACCTGAAGTCATCTTGATTGGAATAAAGTGTTAACACTTAAAACATTTAATTTGCAAAGGAACAAAATGAGGGGGTTCATTTTGCCATAGAAATTATGATTAGTGCTGAAGAAAGAAAAATTAGGGCACATTTTGAGTGACTTCTCAAAACCTCTTATATTTCATTAAAAAAATTCTGATATGCAGTCTCCCAAGATGGCCACCAGAGACAAAAGAGCCTGTGCTTAAAAACTCTGTTAGCAAAGCAGGCATTTGAGATTTAAAAAACGTTTTAATATATAAAAACGTTATCCGCTAATAGAATTAGCATTTAAAAAACCTTGCGAATTCAATGAAAAAACCATAGGTTTCAGGCCTTATATAGTTAGGAATTAGCATTTAAAAAACCTTGCAGATTCACTGAAAGAACCATAGGTTTCAGGCCTTATATAGTTAGGAATTAGCATTTAAAAAACCTTTGAAATTCACTGAAAAAAACATAGGTTTCAGGCCTTATATAGTTAGGAATTAGCATTTAAAAAAAACTTGCAAATTCACTGAAAAAAACATCGGTTTCAGGCCTTATATAGTTAGGAATTAGCATTTAAAAAACCTTTGAAATTCACTGAAAAAACCATAGGTTTCAGGCCTTATATAGGTAGGAATTAATATTTAAAAAACCTTTGAAATTCACTCAAAAAACTATAAGTTTTAGTGGTGTTATAGTTAGCTGGACATTTTACTCATACAAAACCATTGAAATTGCTCCTATATAGTTAGTTGTACTAACTATATTTCGCGCACCCGCAATCCACTGCTGATGATGTCACATATTAGATCATTCATGACATGGTCAGTGACATCACTGATGACATCTCAAATGACATCACTGATGACATCACTGATGACATCATCCACGTGACAATCACATACACCTTTTCATACACTATTACAATTTTTCATCACTCTTTGTAAAATACAGAGTATCATATTTAAATCCTTTGTCACAGCAATACAAGTATCTAAAAATCCACTCAGTGATTCATAGATGTATACACACATCTAATCACTTACCTATGGATTCACTCATACATGCTGTCAATGAACAATAGAACACTATCAAAAATACTTATACATCTATATCGACATTAAACAACAGCACGCATCCTATTCACATATGAAGTCATCCTACTCACTTATGCAAACAATGGATCATACTTACATATTTACTTAGCAAAACACTTATACAAACACCACTTCTTCTATTCATTTAGATAGTAAGTCATACTTAGTGAATTATAAAATCATTATTACGAGTTTACAGTTATCCATACAGTCACTCACACAATCTTTGTGTCTTATGTATACTTATTTATATACAACAACTGACACATACACTGCCTTTTATTTTTCTAGTTTGTTGGACCTGTACCATTGAGAAATATATTTGCTCATCACCACACCCATAAAGATATTCACTCACCCAAACAACTGTTAGAACATGTAGTTTTAACTTCATATATCTACTGAATCAACTATTCACACATCTTTGGACAGTCACACACCCCCCACCGAACCACACACACTTTCACACTCCCATACAAATACTCAGTTAACTAATCAATAACTAATATAGACTTTCACATAGCTAGTAACAACTGTAGAATCAGTTTACACAACAACTGACAAAGTGATACAGATATTCACACAGTTTAGTCACTATCCACTATATTTAGTGAGACATTATAAATTGGTCAAGTAAACAGTTAATTACACTGCTACTAAATCCTCCATCCAAATATTTATTTATATATATCCACTTATTCTTCAATGCAAATTGCTATATATATAATGCATATTTAAATAACGAAGCACACCACATTCACTGGGTGATGTCATCAGTGATGTCATTTGAGATGTCATCAGTGATGTCACTGACCATGTCATGAATGATCTAATATGTGACATCATCAGCAGTGGATTGCGGGTGCGCGAAATATAGTTAGTACAACTAACTATATAGGAGCAATTTCAATGGTTTTGTATGAGTAAAATGTCCAGCAAACTATAACACCACTAAAACGTATAGTTTTTTGAGTGAATTTCAAAGGTTTTTTAAAAGCTAATTCCTAACTATATAACTCCTGAAACCTATGGTTTTTTCAGTGAATATATATATATATAATTTTTTTTTTTACTGCAATGTGGTCTATTGGCAGGATCGCTCTGCAGCGGGTGCCGGCGTTGGGCCAGACCAGTGCCCAAAGTAAATTTTTCCCCAAAAGACGCCGCACACAGCAACTTTAATTTTAGTGTTTATTCAGTGCCCAGCTGACACACCAACGCGTTTCAGCCTTGTGGCCTTGCTAAAAAAAAAGAACTATATATATATATATATATATATATATATATATATTCACTGAAAAAACCATAGGTTATAGACCATATATAGTTAGGAATTAGCATTTAAAAAACCTTATTTTACTCACACAAAACCATTGAAATTCCATATATAGTTAGTTGCACTAACTATATATTGCGCACCCGCAATCCACTGCTGATCATGTCACATATTACATCATTCATGACATGGTCAGTGACATCACTGATGACATCACTGATGACATCTCAAATGACATCACTGATGACATCACTGATGACAACATCCAGTGACTGTATGTTTCTGTAAAGTTAAAATATGTCTTACATATTGAAGAATGAGTGGATGTATAAGTGTCTGGATGAAGGATTTAGTAGGTGCGTGACTGACTGTATGAGTGAGTGATTAAATGTGTCTCACTGAATGCATGGATTAGTAACTAAACTGTCTTAATTTGTGCATCATTATGTCTGTTGTTCTGTAAACTGCTGCATGTGTTGATCATTAGCTATACGAGAGGCTATATGTGTTATTAATTGGTTGCCCAAGTATTTCTATGGGAGATTGAGTTTGTGTGGGGGTGGCTGGAAGGTGTGTGACTCTATGCATAGATGTGTGAGCAGTTTATTCACTAGGTGTATGAGTTCAAGAGTGCATGTGGAAACAGCTACATGGGCAGTTGACTGTGTGCATGAGTGTATTGATGAGTGAATGGATATCTCAATGCTACATGTCATAGTAAGTACATATGTAAAACACAGTACATGTGAGAGTTGGCATATATAAATAACTGTGCATGAGAGCCACTGAATGAGTGAGTGGTTGTATCGATCATTGTGAACTTGTATCAGGGATTGTATAAGAGAGTAAATATGTGTTAGTATATGTTTCAATAAGTAAGGTGTGTTTAACTGTATAGTTGAAGAAATGGAGGTGAGATTGTTTCTTTGCATGACTGACTGGGTGTGTGAGTAACTCCATGGATGAGTGGCAGTGTGTGAGTGTCTGTATACACTGAGTGTATCTAAGGTTATATTAGAGTCTGAAGAGGTTTATCGTATTAGCACAAGAATGATGTCAAATGAGATGTCATCAGTGATGTCATCAGTGATGTCATTTGAGATGTCATCAGTGATGTCATCAGTGATGTCACTGACCATGTCATGAATGATGTAATATGTGACATGATCAGCAGTGGATTGCGGGTGCGCAATATATAGTTAGTGCAACTAACTATATATGGAATTTCAATGGTTTTGTGTGAGTAAAATAAGGTTTTTTAAATGCTAATTCCTAACTATATATGGTCTATAACCTATGGTTTTTTCAGTGAATTTTCAAGGTTTTGTAAATGCTAATTCCTAACTATATATGGTCTATAACCTATGGTTTTTTCAGTGAATGTCAATGGTTTTTTAATAGCAAATATCATAAGCTGTCGAATGTCAAGTACGTGGTAAGTGAAAACATTTTCGTGTTTATGCACACTGATCTGCTTTGAATGGTGCCCCCCCCCTCATTTCTATTAGGAGTACTCTCTCTTTGCAGATAGTGAAAGGTAGTTAACGCAGGCCTTTGCCCCCGTTGTAATCCGTCGTGCCTGCTTCTCTCTCCATTTGATTGATTGTTATCCAAGTATTTACTGTTTTAGAATTAGTTCTCTTTGGTTCATTCTCTATTTACAAACAAACACAGAGTCGCAATACTCTGTTTAGTCTTTGCAGATAACGAAAAATCGTGTAAAAAAAAAGAAAAGGAATCGAGCAAAATCAGTAGGCCACTAATGGGATCTCTTTTTGACCTCGCTAAAATAGAAACATTAGGAACAACCCCTCATGACAAATACAAAACTAGTGAGATGAACTGAACTCCACACAATGATGGCTGCAAAACAGCTCGGCTCCGCCACCCACCCCGCCCAAAATAACGATAAAGAACGGCTGCCATGATTGGTTGCGGAATGACCACGACGGAGCTACGAAATGGTGCTGCTCTCATGCTAACCCCAGCTTCAGTCTGAAACATCCAGAAACACTGTAGACTACCAATTCGATCAGTTCCGGTAGCGCCCCAATGTAACCCGGTAGAGAAGAACTAGCCCTCCCCTCTTTGACTGATGGTTCTTGTTGCCTGTCCCTTCTGTTGTCATTTAACAGAACTATTTAGCCTGCTGAAAGGGGTTGTGTTCCGACCGCTGGTTGGTGGAGACATTTTGACTATATTCTGGACCTGCGTTGTCGCGTAATGCGTCATATGACGCGCCGCGTTAGCGCATCCGGAAGTCATCCGGGGCGCGCAGCGCGTAACGTAAGCATAACAAGTCATGTGACTTGTTAATAAAACTTTTCATTGGTTCATTTTACTTTTCTTATTGTAATGATGAAAGGCTTGGTCATATGACCTAAAAATTACGCTTTTCATTACTTCCGAACATTATTTTTTCTTAAATATATGTTATAATGTTCCAGGCTAATGTACTTTCCCGGAAATTTTACAACTGTCCTGCAAGTAAAATATATTCTTTTTTCGAGAAAAAGAGCGTTTCTTCGTCCCATGACGGAGCCGTTGAGCAAAAGAGGGTCGACCTGCTGTCTTAGTCGCCGATACGCCTGAATATGAGATTCTTATCGATCACTTTATGTTGCAGGAATAGAAAACACAACAGCCCTTGACCATTTATCTTTACTGCGTTCCTTCGTATTATACCTTTTACCCTTCATGTAATTGGTCTGCTTTATTTCACTTGCCTTTTAATGATTCTAAAACAGTCACTATTATTAAAAACTTTACCAATGTATATACTACTACCATGTTTTCTTTTAAAAACCTTTATTGTGAAAATTTCATTATACAAATACGAGCCTATAACCACGTGGGCCTGCCACAGAGCAAACTGTAATCGTATATGATGAATAGACATTTACACTGTAGAGGAACGTAACGGGCGGGACATTAGGTTGCAAGAACTAAGGTGTCTAACAGTTACGGAATCGGTGGACGTACATTTTATAATTAAAATACGACAGGGCCAGTTACAATAAAATTATCTATATATACATTTGCGGGCAAGTACCATGGGTGACGTTAATTCGAACTTTCAACAGTACAGTAATCAATAACACATCAGAACTTAATATCAATAGGGATGTCGAAATAGTCAATCAATTCTCGTCCCCGCCCGCCATGTGCTTCAAAACTGCATACGTATCTCGTGATTTCAAGGTTCTGCAACCAGTACACAACAAGGAGTTACGAGTCCCATTTATTCCGGCGCCATTTTGGGCGAGGACGGGCAGGTCCAGGATATAGTCAAAATGTCTCTACCAACCATCGACTATGATGATGTTTATATGCTGTATTTATTAGAGTAACACTCATCTGTCCACATGAAATTAATTTGCCACAATCTAAACATGTCATTTTAATCTTTCCAAAGTTCTTCTAAATATTTGGGACCGTTTCCCTTGCCTCTGAAGCTCTCAGTGCCACTTCTTTGATGAATGTACTAGCAGGTCAGGGGTTCTCCTCCAAATCTCTCTTTTATGCAGCACTATAATTAATTGGTGCCACCTCTCCATATGACGATGCATGGTATAGTTACCACAACTATATTTTTTTTCGGTTCCTCTGGAGAGTTCATCGTGGCAGATGAAGCGTGTAACGTACCGGGCATTTACCTTTTTTTGCATGTACAGGAAAGGAAAAAAAAATCGAGCGTCCGAATTCTAAGGTGTCCCAGGGCCATTTTAGTGGACCAGGCCCAAATCCAAAGAACAGGCCGCCATTTTGAGAGTCCTCTTGCAGCCGCCTGTCGCTGTAGCATCAAGAGCAGCCGAAACTCAGCTGAAGGGCAACTGAAACGGTAAAGGGGCCCCCTACTACAGCAGACGAGCCTCCACCTAGGAAGGCCCATTCACGCCGGCTCCCCCCCCCTTCGGGCACCCCACGCCGTTATTCGGAGCAGTATTGTAGGATGGCCACACCAGTGCGGCAACTTGCTAGACATCACCTCGGTGGTAACCGAATCTCAACGCCTTGTGGTGTCTTCTATTCAAAAAACATTGTTATGCTGCCTTCGACCTATTCGCCGCAAGTGCGCACACAACTCAACTGCATAGCTTGCTAGACACCACCTCGGTGCCATCCGGATCTTGGAATCTCAGCACCTTTTGGTGTCTTCTCTTCAGAAAATATTGTTGCGCTGCCTTTGGCCCCATTCGCACATCAGTCCGCTACTGACGCCATCTCACAGGCTAATGGGGTGCCCCACGCCGACTTTCAGCATTGTAGAATGACCACACCAGTACAGCAACTTGCTAGACATCACCTCGGTGCCATCCGGATCTCGGCGCCCCACTGCAGATGAAGTGCCTCTCAACTATGAAACCACCACGGTGACATCCGGATCTTGGCGCGTTGTGCTGCCTTCGGCCTATTCGCACATCGGTCCGCTACTGACGCCATCTCACAGGCTAATGGGGCGACCCACGCCGAGTTTCAGCATTGTAGGATGACCACACCAGTACAGCAACTTGCTAGACATCACCTCGGTGCCATCCGAATCTTGGCATCTCAACGCCTAGTGGTATCTTCCATACAAAAAATATTGTTACGCTGCCTTTGGCCCCATTCGCACATCAGTCCGCAACTTAGACATCACCTCGGTGCCATCCGGATCTTGGCATCTCAGCGCCTTGTGGTGTCAGTCAGAAAATATTGTTGCGCTGCCTTTGGCCCCATTCGCACATCGGTCCGCTACTGACGCCATCTCACAGGCCAACGGGGCGCCCCACGCCGACTTTCAACATTGTAGGATGGCCACAGAAGTGCGACAACTTACTAGACACCACCTCGGTGCCATCCGGATCTTGGCGCGTTGTGCTGCCTTCGGCCTATTCGCACATCGGTCCGCTACTGACGCCATCTCACAGGCCAACGGGTCGCCCCACGCCGACTTTCAGCATTGTTGGATGGCCACACCAGTGCGGCAACTTACTAGACACCACCTCGGTGCCATCCGGATCTTGGCGCGTTGTGCTGCCTTCGGCCTATTCGCACATCGGTCCGCTACTGACGCAAACTCACAGGCCAACGGGGCGCCCCACGCCGACTTTCAGCATTGTAGGATGGCCACACCAGTGCTGCATTTGCTGGACACCACCTCGGTGCCATCCGGATCTTGGCGCGTTGTATTGCCTTCGGCCTATTCGCACATCGGTCCGCTACTGACGCCGCCTCACGTGCCAACGTATTTTCTCCGCATTTTATACCCTATGCCGCATAACAGGTCATGTGACTTGTTTATAAAACTTTTCATTGGTTCATTTTACTTTTGGTTTCCTAATGATGGAAGGCTTGATCATATGACCTAACAACAACACTTTTCATTGGATGAAAACTTTTTTTTTTTCCCAAACAATGAAAGCCCCACCTTGTTTCTGGATGTTTCAGACTAAACTGGCATCAGCATGAGAGCACCACCATCTCGTAGCTCCGTCGTGGTCATTCCACGAGCAATCATGGCAGCCGCTCCCCACCAGAAGCCTGCAGGAGTCGGGGCCCCCAAAACTTTTGATGAATTCTCAAGGCGGAGGGGACGCTTTCGAGAATGGGGTCCAAGACCTAGCAGACAAGCGTCCGATTTCCAAGGTGTCCCAGGGCCATTTCAGTGGACCAGGCCCAAAAAGGAAAGAGCCTGCCGCCATTTTGAGAGTCCTGTGACAGCCGCCTATCGCTGCACCCCAAGAGTGGGCGCAACTCAGCTGAATTGCGGCTTTTGACACAGTGGACCAAAAACGGACGGAATGGCAACTGAAACGGTAAAGGGGCGCCCCACTACAACAGATGACACTCCACCTGGAGAGGCCCGTTCACGCCGCCTCCCCCGGGGCGCCCCACGCCGTTATTCGGAGCAGCATTGTAGGATACCAAAACCAGTGCGGCAACTTACTGGACATCACCTTGGTGCCATCGTTCTGCTGCCTTGGAACTATTCGCACAACAGTTTGCTACTGATGACCCACCCCCCGCGACGCCCCACGCCGTTATTTGCTGGGTGGCAACTTACTAGACATCACTTTCGTGTCATCTAGATTTCGGCGCGTTCTGCTGCCTTGGAACTATTCGCACAACAGTTTGCTACTGATGACCCACCCCCCGCGACGCCCCACGCCGGAAATCTGGACGTTGTGCTGCATTGGGACTATTCGCACAGCCGACCGCTACTTCGTTGTTTTTCCCTAAAAATGTTTATATGTTATTACTATTTTTGTTTTCTTGTATATATTTATAAATTATTAAAGTTTTATAATCTTACTACTTTGTCGGAGTGCTATATATTTTTAATGTGACACATAATTGTAAAAACTTTGATGTACAAAGAGTCATCCCTGGAATCTTCCGCTTCACGCTCGGTCCCCTCCCCAATCACAATACAGGATGGTTTTCAGATAATAGCAACGCTTCTGCTGTGACGGATCTCATCGAGTGTGGGCCTTGATCTACTATAACTCCTTTGAAGAGGGGTGATTCTTTACAGCTGTGGCCATAAACTACATCTGCAGGGCTAGCTGATAGCCTAGGACCGGCCTGGACAATCGGACACAGAGGAAAAGGAGTGTCAGAGGGTGCGGTAGTGAATAGGGCGAAAGGGAGGTGTCGGGCGGGCACAGGGTGTGATTCTCAGGGAAGAGCAGCGCAGATGGGGGGAGGTTTATTACCCATGCATAAGACAGAGAGCGGGGGTGACCACTGCCTGGGTGAGATGCTTGCGAGGGTGGGGAGCCATGCTAAGGGTCGACAGCGTGCACAGAGTGGGTCTGGTCAAGGCATCTAAAATGGCTGCCGTGCACGACAAAAGTGTGGCATTTGAAAAAAGACAAGATGGCGCAGACAATGTTTTTCAACACTTCCTGATTTCCTTCGAATCGAACGTTAACAGACGTTGGGGCATATTACCAAAGTTAAGCGATATTTATCCCTAACGATGCATTGCAAAGATTTTTTTACCGTCAGAAATTATCGCAGATAAACCTTGCTATTATCAAGGTTTATCGCAAATACGATAAAAAACGACCGCAATGCATTAATATCGCTGAAAACTCAGCGATATTCATGCATTACCGAGCTAATGCTCTTAGCCATGTTATCCACCTCCCATTGCATAACATGGCTAAGAACTGCTCAGGGCAGCTGTTACTTTTTGGAGATATTCGCGCTTATCTCGAATATTTCCAAAAGTTGATAATAGGAGATAGCGATGTTAGCGACTGTTTCCAGTCGCTAACATCTTGGCATGCCCACTTTGCATGTCATTAGTGATAAATATCACTCACATGCAAAGTGGGGCCCAAGATGGTCGCTATCTCCTACTAGCCGTCGCTAACTGGTGTTAGCAACAGCTAGGTAATACAGATATAATTTTATCTCCGCGAAGCGGAGCGCTGTTACAGATATATATCTTATTTTTGAACGTTAATTTCTCAAAATGCACTGAAGCACATATATTGAGACCTAGCAAAGGCACATCGGGCTACCAGTCCCTAATATTTTACCAAGTTTCGTGCAAATCCATTCAGCCGTTCGATTATTATTATTATTTTTTTTTTTTGCCCCGCGGGGCCCTTTTTAAACCTCCACATCAAACCTAGGGGGTCAGCGAGGATCTACTATGCCCCCTTATGGTCATTTGCCCCTTCGCTTTGGCCTCCTCTTGTCTCTCGATCCTACCGAGAGACAAGATGGCGGCCGCTACGTACTGTTTGGAATGTTTACAGACAACGGAGAGCCAATCAGCTTCGCTTCGCAAAGCTCCGTAACGCGAAAAGTACGCGAAGCGGTGCGCTGTTACAGATATATATCTTTTTTTGAACGTTAATTTCTCAAAATCCACTGAAGCACATATATTGAGACCTAGCAAAGGCACATCGGGCTACCAGTCCCTACAATTTTGCCAAGTTTCGTGCAAATCCATTCAGCCGTTCGATTATTATTATTATTTATTTTTTTTGCCCCGCGGGGCCCTTTTAAAACCTCCACATCAAACCTAGGGGGTCAGCGAGGATCTACTATTCCCCCTTATGGTCATTTGCCCCTTCGCTTTGGCCTCCTCTTGTCTCTCGATCCTACCGAGAGACAAGATGGCGGCCGCTACGGACTGTTTGGAATGTTGACAGACGCCGGAGAACCAATCAGCTTCGCTTCACAAAGCTCCGTTGCGCGCAAAGTACGCGTCCTGGGACGCTGCCCGGTCCGCTGTTACAGATATATATCTTTTTTTAAACGTTAATTTCTCAAAATCCACTGGAGCACATATATTGAGACCTACAAAAGGCACATCGGGCTACCAGTCCCTACAATTTTGCCAAGTTTCGTGCAAATCCATTCAGCCGTTCGGGCTAAAAGTGAGGCCAACCGCCCTATGGAAAACTCAATGTTAAAAACACGTTTTGGGACCCCACTTTTTTCTCGGCCCCCCCTTGACGAACCCCCCCCAAATTTTCAAGGGCTGCTCAGAAACAAAATGTGCCATTTTCCTGAAAATTTCAGCCAATTCCGTCCACAAACGCAAAAGTTATTAGACATATAATTTTCAAAAATCCCATAGAGAAAAAATCCTAACTATATATACCTACTGGCGCCCGCCAGTAGGTAATATATATATATATATATATATACATATATATATATATATATATATATATATATATTATTATTTTTTTATATATATATATATATTTTTATATATATATATATATATATATATATATATACATATATATATATATTTTCACTGAAAAACCACAGGTTTCAGGAGTGTTATAGTTAGTTGGACATTTCACTCATAGAAAACCATTGAAATTCCCCTGTTATAGTTAGTTGCACTAACTATAACTTGCACGCCCGCAATCCACTGCTGACGATGTCACATATTACATCATTCATGACATGGTCAGTGACATCACTGATGACATCTCAAATTACATAACTGATGACATCACTGATGACATCATCCAGTGAATGTGGTTTGGTTCAAAATTGAAATAAATATTATATATATAGCAATCTGCCTTGAAGACTGAGTGCATGTATAAGTGTCTGAATGGAGGATTTAGTAGCAATGCGAGTGACTGTCTAAGTGACGAATTTAAATTGTCTCACTATATATATGGGATAGTGATTGAACTTTGTGAATACCTGTATAACTCTATCCCTTGTTGTATAAACTACTACATACGTTGGTTACTAGCTATGTGAAAGTCTATATTGCTTATTAATTTGTTAAGTAAGTATTTGTATGGGATAGTGAATGAATGTGTTTGGGTGAGTGAATCTCTTTAGTGTGTGGTAATGAGTAAATATATTTCTCAATGATATATGTCCAAGAAACTAGAAATATAAAAAGCAGTGTATGTGACAGTTGTTGTATATAAATAAGCATACATAAGACTCAGTGATTGTATACATAAGACTCAGTGATTGTATGACTGACGTATGGATAACTGCATACTTGTTATAGTGATGTTATTACACACTAAGTATGAGTTACTATCTATATCAAAAAATAAAGTGGTGTTTGTGTAAGTGTGTAGCTAAGTAAATATAAGTATGATCGATTGTTTGCATTAGTGAGTAGGGTGTATAAGTATATTTAATAGTGTTCTATTGATCTTTGTTAGCATGTTTGAGTGAAAATATAGGTAAGTGTTTAGATGTGTGTGTAGATGTAGGAATCACTAAGTGGGTTTTTATAAACTGTTATTGGTGTGTCAATGGTTTCAAGTATGGTACTTCATATTTTACAAAGAGTATTGAAAAGTTATACTAGTGTATGATAAGATGTATTAGATTGTCACATGGATGATGTAATCAGTGATGTCATCAGTGATGTCATTTGAGATGTCATCAGTGATGTCATCAGTGATGTCACTGAACATGTCATAAATGATGTAATATGTGACATCATCAATAGTGGATTGCGGGCGCGCAAGTTATAACGGGGGAATTTCAATGGTTTTGTACGAGTGAAATGTCCAACTAACTATAACACTCCTTAAACCTGTGTTTTTTTTCAGTGAATTTCTGAGGTTTTTTTAAATGCTAATTCCTAACTATAACTTGTCTGAAACCTATGGTTTTTTCAGTGAATTTCAAAGGTATTTTAAATGATAATTCCTAACTATAACTTGTATGAAATGCATGTTTTTTTCAATGAATTTCAAAGGTTTTTTAAATGACAATTTTTAAATGTGTTCATCTTTCTATTTATTTTTTTGATACTGATTTACTATTTTTTAAATCTATTTATTTTTAGATATTTCATTTTTTAAATTACATTACATTGTGTTGGCCCCCTTCCATTTACTTTTTTTGGGCCCTGGGGACCCCATCCCCCAGGGCCTCACCCGCAAATCTAAATGTATTACATTTTTTTTCATAGGAAGGGGATTCCTATGGAAGGAAATACAAGTTACTTGTAAGTATGCTTAGAATTACTTTTCTGGGTCAGTGCTGGGGTAAAAGATGCAGCACTGGGTTCTCTCCTGATAACAGGTGAGTAAATTGGAATTCGTTGTTCGGATGTTTTTAGGTGAATATTTTAAAGGTCTAAAACTCCATACTTAGAAGAATTTCTAAGTGAAACCACTCAATGTTAGCCTATGAAAGGAAATTCAGTTAGCAGGTAAGTAGTGTTATTATTACCTTTTCTTACTCAGTGGTGGATCCTGGATCCAACACTTCTGCATCTCCTCTAAACAGTTGAATGAATGCAAATTATGAAAGACACGCGGAAGCCCACGTTTCTTTTTTTTTTAATCTCGCTATAGTGCGCAGATCATGCGTGCACCCCGCGATTTCCCCCCCCAAAAAAACAATGTGGGACCCTGAGGAGACCTAGAGGGTCAGGGTGTGCCTACCCTCCCCCTTTTCACGTTTTAAACACACATTTCACAGACTTCTTCAGCTTCTCTTCTACCGAGGCATAAAATGACTGCCAACAGTCTCTAGTATCGAATGTTGACAACCACTTGACAGCCAAATTGCATTCAGTGCTTGATCGAAAGGGTGAGCTTATGGTATTATGACAATGCGCGCAGTATCCGTATTAATTTTTTTATGGCATGAGACCCACGTAGCCCCCCTCCCATGGCCAATTCCGGGCACCGGGGACCCCATCCCCGGGCCAAATATTTTTCGGTTTTTTTATGGAGGAAGGCTGTATAGCCACCATCCTGAGGCCTCTTCAAGGTCCCGGAGAGCCCATTCCCTGGGGCCGGCCTGTTTTTTAAATGTATTTTTGTTAATGAGGAGAGGACCGCGTAGCCCTCCTCCCATGCTACTTGTATCCCGAGTAACCCATCCCCCAGGGCTGTCCCTCACCGTTGGGGACCGTGGGGGGGTCTCCAATCCCATGCGCATGGGTGTTAATGTTGTGCATGCACACAATAGGTCCCACCATCTGGCCGTGTACCCCTAACGTATTACATTTTATTTGCGCATGCTCAATTACAACATGCCCAATCACAGCTCTCACGCCCAGTGACATCATGCTCAACCAATCATCATTCTGCAAAGCATTTATAACCTTCCAACTTTCTCAACCTTTTCCTAATCCGCAGTCACAGCCATTGATAGTGTTCTTATCCACTTCTTCGTAGGTGGGCACTTTTTTTAAGGATAATTAAACTAATTAATCTGAACAATCTTTAAGTACAGCGTAAATACAATTTCTTTTTCGATTTGGCAATGTTGTTTTTAAGCACGCTTTCCTGCTTTTTTATATTGTTAAAGTTGACTTTGTAAACTTTGTTTCTGTGCAAATCACTTAATCCTGCCACGTTTCTTTAATTTGCCAAGCGCCACGTGGCCGCTCCCGCAGCAGTGTGCTACGTCCTGTACAAGTTAATGCAATGTAATTTTTCTCTTGTAAGTAATGCGTCACGTGCGCCATGCATTGCAAAAGTAATGTTTTCGGCAATAGTGTATTTTAGCACGGTTTCCAGCTCTTATATGTCGAATAACTTTCCTTGGTAGCTGTTGTTTCTGGGCAAATCAGTTAATCCTGCCGCCTTTCATTTTTTAAGTAGTGCGCCACGTGTTACTTCCTCCCCATGTACTGCACATGTAATCAATTGTCCAATGTTGTATTTTAGCATGCTCTCCATGTTTTTTAATAATGTTAAACTAGATTTGCTATCCTTTGTTCTGTGCAAATCACTTAATCCTGCTTCATTTCTTTAATTTGCCAAGCGCCACGCGGCCGCTCCTGCAGCAGTGTGCTACGTGCTATTCAAGTTAATGCGATGTCATTTTTATCGTGTAAGTAGTGCATCACGTGCCCCATGCATTGCAAAAGTAATCTTTTCGGCAATGGTGTATTTTAGCACGGTTTCCAGCTCTTATGTGTCGAATAACTTTCCTTTGTAACCGTTGTTTCTGGCCAAATCAGTTAATCCTGCCGCCTTTCATTATTTAACTAGTGCGCCACGTGCTCCTTCCTCCGCATGCAGTGCACATGTAATCGATTGGCTAATGTTGTATTTTACACTCTCTCCATGTTTTTTTTTATAATAGTAAACTAGATTTGCTATCCTTTGTTCTGTGCAAATCACTTAATCCTGCTGCGTTTCTTTAATTTGCCAAGTGCCACATGACCGCTCCCGCAGCAGTGTGCTACGTGCTATTCAAGTTAATGCAATGTAGTTTTCCTCGTGTAAGTAGTGTGTCACGTGCCCCATGCATTGCAAAAGTAATGTTTTTGGCATTAGTGTATTTTAGCACGGTTTCCAACTCTTATGCGTCAAATAACTTGCCTTGGTAGCCAATGTTTCTAGGCAAATCACTTAATCTTGTCGCCTTTCATTTTTGAAGTAGTGCACCACTTGTTGCTTCCTCCCCATGCAGTGCACATGTAATTGATTGGTCAAAGTTGTATTTTAGCACGCTTTCCATGTTTTTTAATAAAGTTAAACTTGGTTTTCCCCCTGTTCTAGCTCATTATACAGATGTCTCAACCATGGGACGTACTGCTCGCCACAAGCTGTTTATTCCTGCCCATGCACTATCTCAGGTGGTGGTCAATAACTCGACACACTAGATCCCCTGACTGCTTTCCATATGCTATCAGCTGAAAATTGCAATGGACCTAATGGAGTTATCAGGTTTGACTTTAACATTTCATAATAGAAAAGCATTCTGAGATAAGCATTTGTGTATTGCATGTGTTTGCAGACAGATAACTGTGCTGTCGTCATGTTTTGGTAGAATTAGTTGTCATTCTAGTTTCAACAAAACGAAAAAAAAAGCATGTCCTCCCGATTTTATTGGCCAAATATGTCATTTGACATTGAACAATGTGAGTAATAATTTTTCTTCCTTCTATAAATATTTTTAGAAAATGTAAATCTCCATTGTGATAGTCTTATAGACGTTTTGTTCTGAAACCCATATGTTTCTCATTTAAATGCTCGTTACACGTTTTTAGCCTGCACTTTAGATACAAAGTGAAAATGTTGTTGTGAATTTTTTTATTTGAAGACATGTGATTCAATTTTCCTTCATGTTTATTTCTCAATTTCTAGATCATGGGAGTCCATGGGAGTCCAAAAAGGGATCTATCAGATAAAGGCCAGGAGTTTGTGAATGAAGTGAGTAACCAATGTCGGACCAACATTTGTATAATGCAATGCTACTTCCTATTTTGCTTACCAAATATAATTATACCTTTTTTTAGGTTAATTGAGAGTTATCTAAGCTTTTAAAAATAGAACGTTCTGTAAGTGCAACGCATCACCCACAGACAAATGATTTACATTAGCATACTAATATATAAGCTGTACACCTTCGGAGAAGAAGAGTTAGTAATTCTGACAAATTGCAAGCAAACAACAAGAAAAGGAGGCATTTTGGAGCATAAGTTTACTGGACCATACCGTAGTGTCGATATGCAAGAAAAGCTTGTAAAATTAGTCAATAATGCTAGCAAAATGCCTTTGCGTACAACTTATAATCTCAACATGTTGAATCAAAGCAAAATATTTAACATAACCATTCGTATGTCTCTAAAAGGTTTTCCTACAGATATTGAAGTGTCCCGAATATGACCAATGGCAGTTAGTGATAGAGTCTAACCAAAGATAACAGGACAGCTATAATTGTGGTGTTTTTTGCATGCTGGTAATGATACTTCCAAAAACATTAATTTGTTGAAGATACATTACTTTATATTATTTTATGTTAATAACTGTTTTCGTTAGAATAGTTGTAAATAGGAAAGAGAGCTTTTAGGGATGACACTTATGAACGCCTACCGAGCGCATCCATAGGTACCATCGGAAGCATATTGGTATTCGCATATAATTTTGTCTAACCATTAGTATGGTCTTAACGCGGTTGGTTTGAAACCTCTGATAATTGCTTTTCAACGCCTATCCTATTTAGAACAGTTGTTTTTATGTAAGTTAAAATTAAGCTTGGACATTTGTACAACATATACATTTTTAACTCTTTTTTCAGTTTGCAGAATGTTACAGCCAATTGCAGAGATTGAAGAAAGTATATCCTCCTATTCTAGTTCATTACATCGATGTCTCAAACATGGAACGTACTAGTTGTCAGAATCTGAAAATTGCAACGGACCTAATGGAATCATCAGGTTTGTCTTTAACATTTTATGATAGAAAATGTATAATACACTAGTGGTGTCATAAACTTTGGATTACTTGGTAGTTTGTTTTGTCTTTGAATTTTTTTTATAAAAAAGCCACAGCTTAAAATTTGAACATAGTATAGTAAGATATGTCCATTATGTTTGTGAATTTAAAATTATGTTTCTTATCCTGCCATTACAACTTGTTTTGATCAGCTGTGACTGTCCTATATACTCGATAGGTAAACACCTGAAAACATGTAGAAAATATTGCAAATTAGGTATTACCATTTTTACCATTGCTGTTATGATGCGCTAATGTAGTTCTTGTTTACATTTACAGTCTTTCTCTACTATATGGAACCAAAAAGATTCACAAATTTTTAACGGATAACGTTAAGGTAAATACTCTCAATATGACTAGTCGACGAAGTTAAAAAGTCACAGATATAAGTACTTGAGAATTTCCCATAGGACCTTTAGCCACAGCTACAGCCCGAACGGCTGCACGGAATTACCCCAAATTTGGCAAAGAGGTACTCCTCAGTTCCGACTTGTGCCTTTTGCTTATATGGTATCAATCTGTTCAGTAGTTCCTGAGAAAATTACAGTTAAAGTCATTTATATATCTATGGGCGCGGTGGATCCGCAGAGTGTGCGAGGATTGTCATCGTAACATAAGCGCACCGTCCCAATCACGCGATGAATGCTCATTGGCTGTCAAGTGGTTGTAAACATTCGAAACCAGGAACTGTCAGCCATTTTGTGCATCGGTAGAAGCGAGGCTGAGGAAGTCAGTGGAATATGTGTGCAAAACAAAGAAAGGGGGCAGGGTAGAAATAATTTTACCCTCTAGACCTGCTTACGGGGTCCCAGGAGGAACCCCAGGGCCCACATTTTTATTTTTCATTAAACCCGGCAGGTGCGTGTAGGGTGCGTGCACTGTGCCATAAAATAAATAAAATAAAACAGAGTGTTTTAAATAATTCATCTCTGGGGGGGTTAAAACCACGGGCAAAATTATAAAATGTTATGTGGGGCCCAGAGTGGCCCCCCAGCCTCGGGAATCATCACCCCCCGGGGCTAAAAAGAAAAAAATGGTGGGGGGAGGGGTCGAAGGTCCTTAAAGCTGCAGGAACCATCACCCTTCGGGGCTTTATGTATTGTGGGAGGGGGAATACATGACACCCCTCCTGGAGCACTTGAGGGCCCTTTACCCCCTGGGGCTATAAAAAAAAATCATGGCTGCGTAGGCGGGGGTACTGTAAGATCTCCAAAGCATCGGGGACCACCACTCCCCGGGGCTTTATGTCTTGTGGGAGGGCCGGTTTTTGCAGTGTCCCGGGATGCCTATCCCGTCATCCCATAGCAAGGAAATCTGGTCTCTCTTTCAAAATATAAATCAGATTGCTTTTCCACATGGTGAGCTGCATGTTAGTAGCTCCTGATGTGGAAAAGTAATGCCGGCTCCCAAACCCATAGAAGTTGTGCAGCAAAGGCGCTGGAGTTGCGCAGCCTACAGATTATGAGTCGTGCATCCAGTGCGTGCACACCAGGGGGCCGCACTGAGCGCTGCGCTGGGTTCGCAACTTTTCCTTTTTCCGCCCCTATTAGTACTTTCTAATATTCCCGGGGATCTATCCCCCGGGCCTTATAAAAAAGGTTGAGGACCGTTAGGGGAGCTACAATGCCTCCATGGTCCCGCCGGCTTCCAGCATTCTTCGGGAGCCGACATTGCTTTTCCGCAAGTGGAGATGCTAACTTGCATGTAGAAATGCAATCTTCTTTGGATTTTGAAAGTGAGAACAGATTTCACTGCTCTGTCTTTCAAAATGCAAACTAAGCTTACTATGGGAGGGCGGAAGGCGTGAATCTCTCGCCCTCTCATAGCAAACAGCAGTGTCCTGGGGTAGGCACCCCGGGACACTGTAGGAACCGGCCCTGGGCGTGGCGGTCCTCAGGGCCCTCAAGGGCACCAGGCGGAGGGCCACGCAGCCTGCCTCCCACAATACACAAATCCCGGGGGGGAGTGTTTCCCGGGGCTTGAGGGGCATCGTTGAGGCTCACATGCTTCTAATTTTGTAGGGGGGGCTTGGACACGAAAGTGGTGCTAGGGGGTTGTAAATCTGGTACACAGTGTTTTGTTTTACTTTGCTTTCTTTTCTGTCATGTAGAGGATCCAGGGTAAATATAACGGTTTTTGTACAGCCAGTACCTTTCAACCCGACCCCCAAACAGCTTTCTGCCTGTTACCATAGTAACAGTTCATGGAACACTTACATGAGCACAGAGGTTAGAAGTACACCACACTATGTTGCTAATGGAAAAAGTTACTGTGCTGGAGTTTTAAAACTTTTCCATAGGAACCGTTAGTCATAGCTATAGATTCTGGTAAAGATCTGGCAAAGAGTTAGCCTCAGAATTATACTTCAAATTATAAATATCATTTCTATCAGGGACCACCACCCCCCAAAAAAAGACGTATACACTTTTTTTTAATTAGCTTTTAGTAAAACAATAAATAACTGGAAACATAACTAAAAGATAACAATACAATAAATAACTAGAAACATAACTTTAACAAAACAATATAATAAACAAAATGTGATATGGACTCCAATAGAAGTACGGTAGGTAATCTGCAAAACAAAAAAGAAAATGAGTGTTTAAAATTATATCAATGTGACTAAATGAGGTCAAACATTACAAGTCAAGGTAACACTTGACGATATATTCTTATTTATACGTGTGCCTGATACATTTCACTTGTCTTATAGGCCCGCGTTCAAGCAGTGTCTGCATGGAAGTGCCTACTGCATCAGATTTACATTACAGATCAACAGGTCTTTAAAATGATTCAGAGATGAGACAGAATTAGGTGAGAGATCAAGTCATTATGCAGGACAATATTTTTTAGTGCTTATTTACAAGACTCTTGCACCACTTTTCTCATGTTGAAAGTGACGCAAAAGTGGAGCAAGGGGCTTGTAAATACGGTCTTTTAATTCTAATGCATTTAATCGGAGGACTTGTATATCTAGGCCGCTCTGCTTACCTTGTGTAAACACTGTGACCAACAGAGTTCACAAGTTGAACTCAGCTTTGGTTCTACATGTCAGAGTGGACAGCAGGGTCCATAACTTTAAAAGAGAAAGAGAAACGATGTGAGAGAAAGTGAGCGAGAGAAAGAGAGAAAAAACGACATTAACAGTGTGAGAGAGAGAAAGTTATAGATGGAGCAGTTAATACTGGAGAAAATGCTCGTAGCTCACCTTTTGCCTCCGTTGTGTGTCCAAGGACGTGCGGCTTCATAGTTCACCCTCCAGTTTAGTGATCTGATAGATAGTATATAGAGTTAGTAATAGCATACTACATACAAATGCACACGTATATTTTTGGTTTATACTTTTGTACACTCAGGACACTATATTACAACAAGTTCCACTTTAAGGAGGTGTCTGTGCACTGTTTTTTTCAAAATAATATACCCCAAGCATTCCCACTGCATAGCGGTGAGTTCTCAATATTGGGTATCTAGACTGTTGCACCCCATTGACTCGCAGTGTTTTTCTTGGGAAGTCAAAGGCAGATTTAGCAGCTCCTTGGGCCACTTTTCCCGTGTTAAAAGTGACACAAAAGTGGTGCAAGGGGCTCGTACATCTGAGCTTCAAACTGTTGTGACCTATCTATTCTCACTGGCTGGAGGTAATTGTACATTCCTACGCAGTGAAACTGCTGCACACTACTCACTTTCTCCTTTCACTGATGACTTGTTGTTTCGGAAACATGCTTCTTTGCTCACCTTTTGCCATTGGCCTGATTCAAGAAGGTGCATTATGTGTCAAAGCAACTTTCTCAGAAGTTGTTACGATGGCCAAGCATCATCGCAGAATCGTTCAAAGTTGAGTTTTAGAGGTGTTAGGGGGAACACCAATTTGTGAAACACAATCGGTAAGATAAGAAGGAAGTTAATATTTTGTGTAATTTTTTTATCAAAGGAGAGAGCAAGTGAGAGAGTGACTGCAAAGAATATTCGCAGCTCACTTTTCTGTCACCAGTGTGTTTTTCACCACGTGCCGGGACATAATGCACCCTGAAGCTCTACATCTAAAAGATAGTAAAAGAAAGATGTTATGAATGGTAATTGTTACTATCTTAATGTGGAGTTGAATAACATCACCCTTTCACACACGTTCCCTCTCACAATTAAAAGCAACTATTTGTATAGTTTATATTCCGGACGTTTGACCGATTATAAAAACGTTCCTGCTATTGGAAAAAATATATACACATGCAATTTGATACACTATATAGGACTGCATTTGTCTAAATCGCTGCATCGCTTTTTTGTATCCAGGCTGGTACAGCCCTTCAACTCCCTCCAATGCGCACCCAGGCCTCATTGCTCACCTTTTCGTGGACAGGACACCTTCTACATCAATTAGTCCCGATCTGCCACTAAGAAGTCTCACATATGGTGCTGAGGCTTGATATCTCTATGGCTAATGACGCACTCGTGCTCCCATCATCATCGCAGGTTCTTCACCTGCTCAGTCCTTCCGTTACCACTAACTCAGTAACCAAAGAGGCCACGCACATGGTGGTGGGCCTACTGTTCGGTAGTTCGGGCCTACATGAGGCGTCGGAACCACCAGGACGGGCCATCACAGCGCTTGCGATGGGAGCAACTCTAAAATGGCGTACAGCACCTGCACCCCCTCTTTTTTATAGGTACGGTCACGTGTGTAGAGACGGATGCGTTGGATGGGTGTGGTGTGGGTGTATACCAGCCAAGAGGGAGTGCGTGTGCCATTCTGACAACTAGACCTGGAACTAAGAAATCACTGCAATGGAAATCTGGGCCATGTTTCGTTTTTGTGTTTTCCTGGTAGCTTAAGTGGAGTGGGCTGGCCTGACTTAAGCTAGTGCTGCGGGAGGCTCTGAAGCATGATTCTGGAGCTATGGGCGTGGTCCCGTCGTAAGCTTTATGAGAAATTAAGTTATTCTGGTGTCCGTTTTGTAGTGCTGACATCACCCGGGTCTTAAAAACAAATGTATCATTATATCTGTAAAGTTCCACAACTTGGCCAACATGGAAGGTACGGAGTATCACTGACCCTTTATTCGTTCATAGTTGCATACATAAAAGATGGTGGACATGACGTATTTCTGCGATCATGAATGTTTATTGTAAATTCAGTGGAGTGTTGTAGCTGTAGTAATACAGGGCTGTGAAAGGGTTTAAGTTAAGTTTTTGGCACATGAAGAGCAGCTAATATATATACAAATGTGGTCATTCAGGTAGACTGTAGAATTTGATGCTGGAAATCAGTGTTCGAGTCCACATCCTGTTATTGTAGAGTAATGACGTAATATACGCGTGCCTGAAAATGTATTGTAAATACGGTGCTCATGTAAATAGCTGATATAGTTTTGGGTTGATTTTGCGCTATATATATATATATATGCTTTAAAAAAAAAGGAGCAAAAGCTCACACTGACTGTCACAGGTAAGTTGGTTGCATACGCTATTTATAGCACAATATAATGTGGTAGGGCGGAGGAGCAGCATTTTACAAACACAATAAATACACAGACACAGATAGATAGTTGAAGTGGGTACGGGCACGTGTGCTCGACTCCATTTTATTACGTTGTTGTTGGTAACAAGTAGAATAGTAATCATGATATCATATACAGATATTTAATCATAACGGTTTATGACTTCTGTTGTACAAAGGTAGGAGCATTGTACGTGAAATAATACACAGAACATTCTATCATAAAGGGTTCATGATTTGCGGTGCACTGAGGTAGGGGCGATTTGTGTGGAGCCAGCGATGATGCATGGTTCAGGCAGACCGTACTGGTAAAAATGTGTTTTGACTATTGAATTTTGCCTTAACAAGGGCACGTGGCGATTATTTACGGTGTACTGAGTTAGTGGTGCGTCTGGTGTTTATCGTGTGCTCACCCTGCGATGATGCGTGGTCTGAGCGGGCTGTACTGAAATTACTCACTGTTGCATACTGGACTATATGAACTATGAGGGGGAAAAAAAACTAGCATTGATGGTTATCAATTGCTCTGTAAACTAGGTCTACTGATTGCCTCCCATAACAAATTAAACAATTGCATTTCACATAGTGCATTTTAACTTTCTCAAAATGGGAACGTATGTCTGGTGGCGATGTTGAAGGTGATACCCAAGAGGTACTTGGTATTGCCGGTGGTGGAGGTACATTTTGGCGCAATTTTCTACATTCTTTGTTATCATAGTTCACAGACTGCAACGATTGAAGGTAATTGCGCATACTAGCAGTGCAACAGCACTATTTTTTAATCTGCTTTAAATAAATCGAGGCTGAATTCAATGCTGTCTGTAGTGTGAATGAAAAGGTATATTCAAGTTGTGAACCCTACTGTGCACAGAATACATGGAAGCTAGTAGTCAGTAGAGTTGTAGAAAAATGTTTTTTTCACTTTTTTAACAAAACCTGGATACATATAGTATAATTGTCTCTGCATTAAATAAATCAAGGTTGAATTTCCTACTGTCTATAGTGTAGAGGCAAAGGTGAATTCAAGTTGAAAACCCTGCTGTCCGCAGTGTACATCTTAGGGTGGAGTGCATCATCTGCAATTATAGTGGAACTTGAAGATCGAACAAGTATGCAGCGTGCATTTTATTATTCAACTAATTCGATAAGTGATATAAAAAACATTTTGAAGGAAGCATACTAAAGGGATATTGTGTAGGGTGTGATAGGTGATATACTTAGTTTGGTTTCCACTGAGTTAGTGGCACCTAAAACAACAAGGTTTTGTGGAGCCTATGATGATGTGTGGACTGGGCACCGACGTAGTGATAGTAATGTTTTTTGTCTTGTGAATTGTGGCTTAGTAAGGCCAAGTGGCGATTTTGTGTAGGTTTGAGGGAGGTTACTTCATTTCGTATTGCGCTTTATACATAATGAATGAAGAATCAGTTAAATTCTGCCTGAATATGGCCATGTGCCGATGAATAATGATGCACTGAGTTAGAAGTACCTTTGGGACGAGTGTATACGTAACCTGCGATGATGCGTGGTCTGGATAGGCCGCACTGGGGATAATGTTTTTTGACATCACAATTTTGCCTTAATAAAGGCTTGTGGTGAGTATTTATGGTGTACTGAGTTAGTGGTATGTCTGGTATTTATCGTGTGCTCACCCTGCGATGATGCGTGGTCTGAATGGACTCACTCAAAGAATTGAATGTTGCATACTAGACTGTATGTACTTTGAGGGAGAGAAAAAAAAGTGCTATCAATGGTTATGAATTCTTCAGCAACAAAATGATCAGAATCAGATTATTCTTCCAGTGGTGTAGAATTTTTGTCTCCAAAAAAGAAATTCAGGTTTCCAATGAAGAAAAAGTGAGGTTCAAATTGTGACCTATGCTATCCACAGTGTAGACTATCATTAAGTGTACCTTTGCACTTGCAGCGTGAAATTTATTATTTATTCAAGTAAATCTATATGTGATATAAAAAAAGGTGTTAAAGGAAGCATAATAAAAGGGATATTGTATAGGTTTTGATAAATGTTATACTTAGTTTGGTATTGTAGTCTGCAAATAATAAATCAACAGTGTAATTAATTGTGAGCTCTGATGACCGCATTGTAGGCAGGAGGTAGCAGTTAGCAAGAGCCCACGACTACGTGGCATTGATTAGAGCTGCACAGTATTGGTAATTTAGTGTGTGTGCAGGCAGCGATGATAAGTGGTGCAAAGAGTTAGTGGCACCTGAAGCAACAAAGTTCTGTGGAGCCTGCAATGATGCGTGCTCCAAGTAGGTCGCACTGGTAGCAAAGTCTTTAAAATCAAGTTTTTTAATAAATACTGGTTGTCCATTCACAGGAGTAAGTTGAAGTAGATTTCCAAAAACGATGATATATTTTCTTCTAAATAATACATCTGACTCAATACGGTCACGTGGCGATGATTTTTGGTGCACTGAGTTAGTAGTACCTTTGACGCTGAGCTTGTACGTACCCTGCGATAATGAGTGGTAAAGGGGGGCCGCATTCTGACCAATGTCTTTCTCTATTGAATTATGCTTGAATACAGCCACGTTATGATGAATTATGGTGCAGTGAGTTACTGGTACCTTTGGCACTGAGCGTGCATATAACCTGCGATGATGCATAGTCCGGGCAGGCCGCACTGGGAGTAATGTTTTTTGCCTAGTGAATTCTGTCTTAATAAGGCCACGGGTAGATGACTTGTGGTGCAGTGAGTTAGTGGTACCTGAAGAACTCAGCGTGTACACACCCTGCGATGATTCGTGGTTTGGGCGGGTCGCACTGGTCGCAATGTCTCTTGGCTATTGGAATGCGACATGTGCAATCACCATTCCACCTGAATCGTGAGCCCTCATAATGTAGATTTAAGGCAGTTGTCAGCACAGATATCGACAAATGATTTTTGGGACTTATGTAAAAAACAATCTAAACACATACAGTAGAATTGTCTCTGCATTACATAAATCAAGGCTGAATTTCCTACTGTCCGTAGTGTAGATGGAAAGCTGAATTAAAGTTGTGAATCCTGCTGTTCGCAGAGTAAATTTTGGCAGTAGTCCACAGAAACATCGACGAATGCTTTTTTGTCACATACGTTAACATAACCTGACGACACAGTAGCAATGTCTCTGCCTTAAATAAATCGAGAATGAATTCAATGTTGTCTGTAGTGCTTCTCGGCTTCTGGTATAAAGTTGTAAAATCTATTGATCGCAGGGTACACTTGAAGGTAGTACTTAGTACAGACATAGATGAACGTTTTTTGTGGCATCCATTAACAAAATTGACTCTGCCTTTCATAAATCAAGGCTAACTTGAATGCTGTTAATAAATGAAGGCTGAATTTCCTACTGTTCAAACTTTAACAAAATCTAAGGACATAAAACAATTGTCTCTGCTTTAAATAAATCGAAACTGAATTTTATGTTTTCTGTAGTGCTGATGCGCAACTGGTATCAAGTAATTCTACTGACCGCAGAGTAGATTTAAGGCAGTTCTCAGCACATATACCGACGCCAAATTTAGATCCAAAGTTGAATTCAAGTTGTGAACCCTGCTGTTCGCAGTGTTGATGGAAAGCACTAGTCGACACAGACATACGTCTGCGGTGGTGTGGCGCTGAGTTCGCAATGGGCCTGTATCGAGGAGGCACGCTGTCATGGCGCAGCCACGTGGCAGGGTGCGGACCTTCACTGCGGCACAGGCTGTTCTCTTTGCAGAAGTAAATCATGCCCAAGGCGTAGACTAATTATTTATAGGCTTATGTTGACGTTGTTTACGTCGGACTAGCCCACTCCGCTTCTGTTTCAACGGGGGGTGAACACAGCTAGCTACATGACCGAAATATTCCCCAGTGTCTGAGATAATATGGTTGTGTCCACTATTCAGTACACTAGACATATCAATGGTATATCTACACACTGAAAAGTTTTTGATTTCTATAGTGAATTGTGTATATTATTTCACCGGTAGTCTTAGCCGTGTGTACTTTACTGTTGATGTTCGAGTTCTTTCCCTTATACATACTTGGTTGCCACATCTCTGTAGATTGAGCTAGTGTACTGTTGAGGGGATATATTATTTTGGAAAGGTCCGTTATCCTGTTTTGTGGTGCCTCTGAGGTAGTAGGGGGAGGGGTATGTGGGGATGGTTGTGGTGATCATGGCACTGGGTATTGTAATTTTGTTGGGTGTAGGAAGTGTATAATTAGAACCTCTATCACATATTGCTCTTTAAACATGGGTGTGAGTTGAATGTAATTCACGCAGTACATATTCGACGTTCTTACAGTACTTAAATGTTAATTTGTTAGTGGTAAGTGGAACTATTGCCTGATTTTTTAGGTGGCATTGCAGATTTAGTTTCTTGTTGAAAATATGGGGAAGTGGTCAACATTATAAGTAGGAATTGTCATTTAAAAAACCTTTGAAATTCACAGAAAAAAACCATAGGTTTCAGGCAGGTTTGGGTTAGGAATTTGCATTTAAAAAACCTTTGAAATTCACTGAAAAAAACATAGGTTTCAGGCAGGTAATAGTTAGGAATTATCATTTACAAAACCTTAGAAATTCACTGAAAAAAACATAGGTTTTAGGGGTATTATAGTTAGCTGGACATTTCACTCACACAAAACCATTGAAATTGCTCCGTTATAGTTAGTTGTACTAACTGTAACTCTCGCGCCCGCAATCCACTGGTGATGATGTCACATATTAGATCATTCATGACATGGTCAGTGACATCTCTGATGACATCACTGGTGATATCTCAAATGACATCACTGATGATATCACTGATGACATCATCCACGTGACAATCAGATACACCTCATCATACACTACTATGGATGAAGGACAGCCGCCTGAAACTGAACTCGGACAAGACGGAAGTCCTCATCCTGGGATCTTCGCCCTCCGCCTGGGACGACTCCTGGTGGCCCCCAGCCCTGGGCACCGCACCCAAGCCAACCGACCATGCACGCAACCTGGGCTTCATCCTGGACCCCTCCCTCTCGATGACCAGACAAGTCAACGCCGTCTCCTCATCGTGCTTCAACACCCTGCGTATGCTTCGCAAGATCTTCCGCTGGATCCCGACCGAGACCAGGAAGACTGTCACCCAGGCACTCGTCACCAGCCGACTGGACTACGGAAACGCCCTCTACGCCGGAACCACAGCCAAGCTACAGAAAAGACTCCAGCGCATCCAGAACGCCTCCGCCCGACTTATCCTGGATGTCCCCCGACGCAGCCACATCTCCAGCCACCTGAAGAACCTGCACTGGCTCCCAGTCGACAAGAGGATCACGTTCCGGCTCCTCACCCACGCACACAAGTCTCTCCACCACCTGGGCCCCAAGTACCTCAACGACCACCTGACCTTCTACACGCCCACCCGCCAGCTACGGTCCACCAGCCTCGCCCTCGCAGCCGTACCACGCATCCGAAGAGCCACTGCCGGAGGAAGATCCTTCTCTTACCTGGCTGCCAAGACTTGGAACTCCCTCCCCATCCACCTTCGGCTGACCCAGGACCATCTCGCCTTCAGGAAACAACTCAAGACCTGGCTGTTCGAGCAGTAGCATACCCCTCCCCCCAAGCGCCTTGAGACCCTCCCGGGTGAGTAGTGCGCTTTACAAATGGCATGATTGATTGATTGATTGACTATAATCTTTCATCACTCACTGTAAAATACAGAGTACCATATTTGAATCCATTAACACACCAATACAAGTATCTAAGCACCCACTCAGTCATTCCTAGATCTACACAAACATGTAATCAATTACCTATATATTCACTCATACATGGTGTTAATGATCAATTGAACACTATCAAATATACTTATACACCTATATTGACATTACACACTAGCACACATACTATTTACTTATGCAGTCATCCTACTCACTTATGCAAACAATGGATCATAGTTAGATTTACTCAGCTCCACACTTATACAAACACCACTTCATTTATTCATATAGATAGTAACTCATACTTAGGGGCGGAAGCCACTGCCGGCCTGGAGGATGCGGATTCACCGCCGCGGCCACAGACATCACCCACCGCCAGATTAGGATGGCGGTGGGATTGCGGTGGGACCAGCGGCGGACGGCAGGTCCATCTGCCGCTGATCCGCGGGGTGTGGAGGGCTATTTGGTGGGGGTGTCTGCAAGACACCATCAGCCAAATTAGGATGTGCATGGAAACATGCTTTTCCACTGCGGTTTTTCTGCAGTGGAAAAGCATGTGGTCTTTGGTGTTTGGGGGCCCCAGGGTGTCGGGGGTGGGGGGTGCATATGGGGGGTACCTATGGTACCCCCCAGCATTTACATGCACAAAGCGGCAGGCACCGCGCGGTGCCTGCCGCTTTGTGCATGTAAATATAAAACATGCATTTTTAACCTTGCGGCGGGTGCGCTTCAAGCAGCACCCGCCGCAAGGTTAAAAATATGGGATGTGACCGCCAGGGTGGCGGTCACATCCTAATTGCACCAGAGGGACCGCCCCTGCCCCTGCGGACGGTCCCTCCATCTCGGGGATGGCGGACGTCCGCCATCCTAATAGGCCCCTATGTGTGTTATAAAATAACGATTACAAGTATACAACAGTAATCTATACAGTCATGCAATCAATGAGTTTTATTTATACTTATTTATATACAACAACTGTCACATACACTGCTTTATATTTTTTCCACTTTGTTGGACATGTACCATTGAGAAATATATTTGCTCATCACCACACCCATAAAGATATTCACTCACCCAAACAAGTATTAAAACATGTAGTCTTAACATCATATACCAACTGCATTAACTATTCAGTTATCTTTGGGCAGTCACAGATCCCCCACCGAACCACACACACATTCACTCTCACATAAAAATAGTCAGTTAACTAATGAATAACTAATATGGACTTTCACGTAGCTAGTCAGATCCTCCAGGATTTCGCGATTTCGCGGTTTGCCGCGAAATCGGCACATTTGAAAAAATGCCGCGATTTTTACAAAAGTGTCCGAGAAATCGGCAATTTTGTAAATATCGCGGCATTTTTTCAAAAGTGCCGGCGAAATCTGCACTTTATGTTTCTTCATGGGTTCTCTTCGTTGTATGTTACTAACTCCAATGTTCTTGAGATAAGAAGGAAGCATGGTGGCAGTGGCGTGAACTCCATGTTTATGGGCGTAAACTGTAACGTTTGCAGAAGACTAGCATAGTTTGTAAACCTACCATTGTAAGGTATTGGAAAATCTATCTTCTGTCTTTGTCTATTTCAATTGCAGACAGATTGTGGTGTAGTGTTACCCTATTTTGAAACTCAATGTAACAAACTTCTAGTTGCCAATCTCTTGAAGTCTTAATAATGCATATATTTGCATCTTTCGTCCAGGCACTGTTGTCAGTGGTTTTAAGGCTGATGTCCCGCCACAATTGTTGCACATAACCAACAAGTCCTTTGACCTTCATGACTTCATAAGGAGTGACATCAAAGAATAGTTGACTCTCATGAAATAAAGTGATATGGATAAAATATGTAAGGACATCATTTACATTTTTTTTACAAAAACAAATAAAAGGCAGAGTAGCTGCAAGGGAGGGCACTGCAAATCCTGGTGACTGGTTTTACTCATACCAGGAGTTACTATTTCACAGAACGTATAGCTCTGTTACTTCTTTTTATGGGTGAGAGTAATGCACCAAAGTACATCCTTCTTTGTTCTAGAAAGTAGAGAGTTTCAAGAATAGGAATTGTAGTGTAAAGTATTGTGTGACAATTGTGGGTGATGCCACCTCCGGTGTGATTTTTGTGGTGCCTATTGTTATGTACTGTTACATATGTTCCTGGTAGTTGCACTTAGTCTGGAACTCAACGTCCCAAGCATTGGTATGTGTAATGATTTAGACTTTTTGTATTAGGAAAGAATATGTTGCTATGTTGTAACATGTCGTGAGCGTTTTGAAAATAAAATACGACAACCAGGCTGCTGTATGCTAATAAGCAAATGATATGCAGCTCTGCATACATATACAACTTTGTTAGTAGCTACTATGTTTTCTCAAGTGTATGTTCTAATTTCATGTCGTGAATGGGAGGAGCGAAGTTTCACTCCTGACCCAGGTGCACAGCTTTAAATTGGGGTTAGCCCACTTTTATGTCAACGAACTTTCCAATTTTATCGAAAATTAATCTCCGTACTCCAACTTGTTTGTTCTGTTTCCTTTATTTTCTCTTCGTTTCAATCACACGTAAAAAAGCTTATACGTTTTACACCACATACCGAACGATATGTTTTACAAACTTTTACAGTCTAATTTCAATCGAACATTTTCATAAATCCAAATTCAAGATAGATTAGATTAGATTTTGGGGTTGAACCAGTTCGGACACAGGCAACACAGTTTTGTGGATTGACAAATCCCAATTCACACTCCTCTCTTTTAACAGTAGACATAGAGGCATGATCTGATCGCACACTGAGCTGTACCTGAATATTCTACACACTGGGCACTTTGGTACCTAACACCAGGTTGCTCTTCTAGACAGACCGATCCTGCATCTGTTTACAATTGGAGAGTAGGTGAATATAGGCTAGGTTAACCGAAGACTGAATTCAAATATGTGGTCTGATAGTTACAGTCAAACAGCATTTGTAAACCACAACACTGTCACCCGTAGGGGTATCTGGGCACATGGTCTCTATTGAAGACTGAAGTCTGGCAGGCGAGGGGGCTGTAGAGAGCTGGAGGGGGGAGGTCGTTCCAGGTCTTGGCAGCAACTAGAGCATGGGCGTCAATTCACTAAAATGCTAGGAGTTCGTGGAAGGGACATCACAGGAAATAACATCACATCAGGGCCTATTTCAAAGTGGAATACTCTGCTAAAACAGTTTCCATTGTTTTAAAGCTGAAAATGAATGATTATGAGTAAAATAAAGTGCTGCAAAAATGCAGCTAAATTTCCATATTTGTGCGGCAAAATTTCCATATTTGTGCCGCTAAATTTGCTAATCCATGCCGCTATATCCTGGGGGGTCTGGCTAGTAACCAACTGGTGCAGCAGTTTACACAACAACTGACCAAGTAACACAGATATTCCCACAGTTTAGTTACTATCCAATATATTTAGTGAAACACTATAAATTACTCCACTGATTCTTCAATGTAGATTGGTGAATATATAATAGATATTTAATAAAAAAACCAAACCACATTCACTGGATGATGTCATCAGTGATGTCATTTGAGATGCCATCAGTGATGTCACTGACCATGTCATAAATGATGTAATATGTGACATCATCTCCAGTTGATTGCGGGCGCAAGAGTTACAGTTAGTTCAACTAACTATAACGGAGGAATTTCAATGGTTTTGTATGAGAAATGTCCAGCTAAATATAACACCCCTTAAAACCTATGGGTTTTTCAGTGAATATATATATATATATATATATATATATATATATATATATATATATATATATATATATATATATATATATATATATATATATATATCCTGCTCCTTGCTTGTCCCGGTAAATGAGGGGCACTCTAACATACACAAGGCTTCAAGCACAAGTCTTTATTGATAGGTATAGAAACGCCTTGCTGCCAAATCCTTTCACAGTCAGGTTCACGCTGCCTGACGCGTTTCGAATAGTTTCTTCCTCAGAGGCTGCGTAGAAAATGAAAAGCACCTGCTGTTGGCGTTTGCTCCCTCATCTGCGTTGATGGCACGCCCCCTGATCGGCTGCTCTAATGGAGTCTGCGCCGTGCATATTGGGAAATGTAGTCACCATCAGCAATCCTTCCTGGTGCAGTAATGTTCTGTTGGCAAAAAAGACCCGAGGATGGGTCCTGGAAGCAGGCACTTCCTAAATCCAAGGTGTATGCCCCACATGTGGGAACCGGCAAATGTCGACCCCCGTAGTCCCCACATTATCGGGGTGGTGCCTCCTCGACGGCCCGGAAGCCGTCTAAATATCCTGCTCCTTGCTTGTCCCGGTAAATGAGGGGCACTCTAACATACACAAGGCTTCAAGCACAAGTCTTTATTGATAGGTATAGAAACGCCTTGCTGTCAAATCCTTTCACAGTCAGGTTCACGCTGCCTGACGCGTTTCGAATAGTTTCTTCCTCAGAGGCTGCGTAGAAAATGAAAAGCACCTGCTGTTGCCGTTTGCTCCCTTATCTGCGTTGATGGCACGCCCCCTGATGGGCTGCTCTAATTGAGTCTGCGCCGTGCATATTGGGAAATGTAGTCACCATCAGCAATCCTTCCTGGTGCAGTAATGTTCTGTTGGCAAAAAAGACCCGTGGATGGGTCCTGGGAGCAGGCACTTCCTAAATCCAAGGTGTATGCACCACATGCGGGAACCGGCAATTGTCGACCCCCGTAGTCCCCACATTATCGGGGGTGGTGCCTCCTCGACGGCCCGGAAGCCGTCTAAATATCCTGCTCCTTGCTTGTCCCGGTAAATGAGGGGCACTCTAACATACACAAGGCTTCAAGCACAAGTCTTTATTGATAGGTATAGAAACGCCTTGCTGCCAAATCCTTTCACAGTCAGGTTCACGCTGCCTGACGCGTTTCGAATAGTTTCTTCCTCAGAGGCTGCGTAGAAAATGAAAAGCACCTGCTGTTGGCGTTTGCTCCCTTATCTGCGTTGATGGCACGCCCCCTGATGGGCTGCTCTAATTGAGTCTGCGCCGTGCATATTGGGAAATGTAGTCACCATCAGCAATCCTTCCTGGTGCAGTAATGTTCTGTTGGCAAAAAAGACCCGTGGATGGGTCCTGGAAGCAGGCACTTCCTAAATCCAAGGTGTATGCCCCACATGCGGGAACCGGCAAATGTGGACCCCCGTAGTCCCCACATTATCGGGGTGGTGCCTCCTCGACGGCCCGGAAGCCGTCTAAATATCCTGCTCCTTGCTTGTCCCGGTAAATGAGGGGCACTCTAACATACACAAGGCTTCAAGCACAAGTCTTTATTGATAGGTATAGAAACGCCTTGCTGCCAAATCCTTTCACAGTCAGGTTCGCGCTGCCTGACGCGTTTCGAATAGTTTCTTCCTCAGAGGCTGCGTAGAAAATGAAAAGCACCTGCTGTTGGCGTTTGCTCCCTTATCTGCGTTGATGGCACGCCCCCTGATGGGCTGCTCTAATTGAGTCTGCGCCGTGCATATTGGGAAATGTAGTCACCATCAGCAATCCTTCCTGGTGCAGTAATGTTCTGTTGGCAAAAAAGACCCGTGGATGGGTCCTGGAAGCAGGCACTTCCTAAATCCAAGGTGTATGCCCCACATGCGGGAACCGGCAAATGTCGACCCCCGTAGTCCCCACATTATCGGGGTGGTGCCTCCTCGACGGCCCGGAAGCCGTCTAAATATCCTGCTCCTTGCTTGTCCCGGTAAATGAGGGGCACTCTAACATACTCAAGGCTTCAAGCACAAGTCTTTATTGATAGGTATAGAAACGCCTTGCTGCCAAATCCTTTCACAGCCAGGTTCACGCTGCCTGACGCGTTTCGAATAGTTTCTTCCTCAGAGGCTGCGTAGAAAATGAAAAGCACCTGCTGTTGGCGTTTGCTCCCTTATCTGCGTTGATGGCACGCCCCCTGATGGGCTGCTCTAATTGAGTCTGCGCCGTGCATATTGGGAAATGTAGTCACCATCAGCAATCCTTCCTGGTGCAGTAATGTTCTGTTGGCAAAAAAGACCCGTGGATGGGTCCTGGAAGCAGGCACTTCCTAAATCCAAGGTGTATGCCCCACATGCGGGAACCGGCAAATGTCGACCCCCGTAGTCCCCACATTATTGGGGTGGTGCCTCCTCGACGGCCCGGAAGCCGTCTAAATATCCTGCTCCTTGCTTGTCCCGGTAAATGAGGGGCACTCTAACATACACAAGGCTTCAAGCACAAGTCTTTATTGTTAGGTATAGAAACGCCTTGCTGCCAAATCCTTTCACAGTCAGGTTCACGCTGCCTGACGCGTTTCGAATAGTTTCTTCCTCAGAGGCTGCGTAGAAAATGAAAAGCACCTGCTGTTGGCGTTTGCTCCCTTATCTGCGTTGGTGGCACGCCCCCTGATGGGCTGCTCTAATTGAGTCTGCGCCGTGCATATTGGGAAATGTAGTCACCATCAGCAATCCTTCCTGGTGCAGTAATGTTCTGTTGGCAAAAAAGACCCGTGGATGGGTCCTGGAAGCAGGCACTTCCTAAATCCAAGGTGTATGCCCCACATGCGGGAACCGGCAAATGTCGACCCCCGTAGTCCCCACATTATCGGGGTGGTGCCTCCTCGACGGCCCGGAAGCCGTCTAAATATCCTGCTCCTTGCTTGTCCCGGTAAATGAGGGGCACTCTAACATACACAAGGCTTCAAGCACAAGTCTTTATTGATAGGTATAGAAACGCCTTGCTGCCAAATCCTTTCACAGCCAGGTTCACGCTGCCTGACGCGTTTCGAATAGTTTCTTCCTCAGAGGCTGCGTAGAAAATGAAAAGCACCTGCTGTTGGCGTTTGCTCCCTTATCTGCGTTGATGGCACGCCCCCTGATGGGCTGCTCTAATTGAGTCTGCGCCGTGCATATTGGGAAATGTAGTCACCATCAGCAATCCTTCCTGGTGCAGTAATGTTCTGTTGGCAAAAAAGACCCGTGAATGGGTCCTGGAAGCAGGCACTTCCTAAATCCAAGGTGTATGCCCCACATGCGGGAACCGGCAAATGTCGACCCCCGTAGTCCCCACATTATTGGGGTGGTGCCTCCTCGACGGCCCGGAAGCCGTCTAAATATCCTGCTCCTTGCTTGTCCCGGTAAATGAGGGGCACTCTAACATACACAAGGCTTCAAGCACAAGTCTTTATTGTTAGGTATAGAAACGCCTTGCTGCCAAATCCTTTCACAGTCAGGTTCACGCTGCCTGACGCGTTTCGAATAGTTTCTTCCTCAGAGGCTGCGTAGAAAATGAAAAGCACCTGCTGTTGGCGTTTGGTCCCTTATCTGCGTTGATGGCACGCCCCCTGATGGGCTGCTCTAATTGAGTCTGCGCCGTGCATATTGGGAAATGTAGTCACCATCAGCAATCCTTCCTGGTGCAGTAATGTTCTGTTGGCAAAAAAAACCCGTGGATGGGTCCTGGAAGCAGGCACTTCCTAAATCCAAGGTGTATGCCCCACATGCGGGAACCGGCAAATGTCGACCCCCGTAGTCCCCACATTATCGGGGTGGTGCCTCCTCGACGGCCCGGAAGCCGTCTAAATATCCTGCTCCTTGCTTGTCCCGGTAAATGAGGGGCACTCTAACATACACAAGGCTTCAAGCACAAGTCTTTATTGATAGGTATAGAAACGCCTTGCTGCCAAATCCTTTCACAGTCAGGCTCACGCTGCCTGACGCGTTTCGAATAAAGACTTGTGCTTGAGGCCTTGTGTATGTTAGAGTGCCCCTCATTTACCGGGACAAGCAAGGAGCAGGATATTTTTACGGCTTCCGGGCCGTCGAGGAGGCACCACCCCGATAATGTGGGGACTACGGGGGTCGACAATTGCCGGTTCCCGCATGTGGGGCATACACCTTGGATTTAGGAAGTGCCTGCTTCCAGGACCTATCCACGGGTCTTTTTTGCCAACAGAACATTACTGCACCAGGAAGGATTGCTGATGGTGACTACATTTCCCAATATGCACGGCGCAGACTCAATTAGAGCAGCCCATCAGGGGGCGTGCCATCAACGCAGATCAGGGAGCAAACGCCAACAGCAGGTGCTTTTCATTTTCTACGCAGCCTCTGAGGAAGAAACTATTCGAAACGCGTCAGGCAGCGTGAACCTGACTGTGAAAGGATTTGGCAGCAAGGCATTTCTATACCTATCAATAAAGACTTGTGCTTGAAGCCTTGTGTATGTTAGAGTGCCCCTCATTTACCGGGACAAGCAAGGAGCAGGATATATATATATATATATATTCACTGAAAAAACCATAGGTTATAGACCATATATAGTTAGGAATTTGCATTTACAAAACCTTGAAAATTCACTGAAAAAACCATAGGTTAGAGACCATATATAGTTAGCTGGACATTTTATTGACATAAAACCAATGAAATTCCATATATAGTTAGTTGCACTAACTATATATCGCGCACCCGCAATCCACTGCTGATGATGTCACATATTACATCATTCATGACATGGTCAGTGACATCACTGATGACATCTCAAATGACATCACTGATGACATCACTGATGACATCTCAAATGACATCACTGATGACATCATCTAGTGTCTGTGTGTTTTTGTAAAGTTTAAATATGTTTTACATATTGAAGAATGAGTGGATGTATGGAAGACTGAGTGTGTGTGTGGCTGGCTGGGAGGTGTGTGACTCTGTGCATATCAATGTGTACTTGTATCAGTGATTGTATAAGAGAGTAAGTATGTGTTAGTATATGTGTGAAAAGTATGGTGTTCTGTGTTTAACTGTATAGATGAGGAAATCGAAGTGTGATTGATTCTTCACAGGACTGACTAGGTGTATGAGTGCATATGATAGTGTTGTAATAATGAGTGACTGTATGTATGAGTGATTGTATGGGTGAATGAGTGAATGTGTGTGTAGATGTAGGAATCAGTGAGTGCGTATGTAGTAACTGGTATTGGTGTGTCATGATGTCATCAGTGATGTCATTTGAGATGTCATCAGTGATGTCATTTGAGATGTCATCAGTGATGTCATCAGTGATGTCACTGAAGTATGGTGTTCTGTGTTTAACTGTATAGATGAGGAAATGGAAGTGTGATTGATTCTTTACAGGACTGACTAGGTGTGTGAGTAACTCCATGGAGTGGCAGTGTGTGAGTGTCTGCATAGGTGTATGAGTGCATATGATAGTGTTGTAATAATGAGTGACTGTATGTATGAGTGATTGTATGGGTGAATGAGTGAATGTGTGTGTAGACATAGGAATCAGTGAGTGCGTATGTAGTAACTGGTATTGGTGTGTCATGATGTCATCAGTGATGTCATTTGAGATGTCATCAGTGATGTCATCAGTGATGTCATTTGAGATGTCATCAGTGATGTCACTGACCATGTCATGAATGATGTAATATGTGACATCATCAGCAGTGGATTGCGGGTGCGCGATATATAGTTAGTGCAACTAACTATATATGGAATTTCATTGGTTTTATGTCAATAAAATGTCCAGCTAACTATATATGGTCTCTAACCTATGGTTTTTTCAGTGAATTTTCAAGGTTTTGTAAATGCAAATTCCTAACTATATATGGTCTATAACCTATGGTTTTTTCAGTGAATTTCATTGGTTTTTTAAAAGCTAATATCTATAGCTGTAAAATATATTCTTTATTACGTGACGTATCACGTAGCCACGTGAGACGCCTCATGACGCGTCGCATAACCGTGACGTATCGGCTCTGCAGCGCAAACAAAACCCGTAACGTAAGCGTGCCGGAGCATGCTTACAGATATATATATTTTTTTTAACCTTAATTAGACAAAATCCACACGTGCACATATCTTGAGGCCTTGCAAAGGCACATCAAACAAACAGTCCCTACAATTTTGCCAAGTTTGCTGGAAATCTATTCCCTTAATTTTTTTTTTACTGTTTCTCTTGGTTTTCCCCTTGTTACGCTTACCGAGACGCTACCCGGTACGCGAACCGGACGCTCCAAAAACACAAGATGGCGGACTCCCGTTACGCTGCCGGTTAGCTGCCCGGTTCGCGTACCGGGAAGCGCCTCTACCGCGAAAAATCACGGGGGACTTTAATATCCCCCTCATCAATCCTAGGGGGTCAGGAGGGGTTTACCTTGCCCCCTTTCCTTCTTTACCCCTACTTTTTTCACCACATCTTGTCTCTCGAACCTACCGAGAGACAAGATGGCGGCCGCTCCGGACTGTTTACAATGTTGACAGCTACGCTGCCGGTTAGCTGCCCGGTTAGCTGCCCGGTGAGCTGCCCGGTGAGCTGCCCGGTGAGCTGCCCGGTTCGCGTACCGGGACGCGCCTCTACGGCGTAAAATCGGGGAAAAAAAATGTTTTATTTTTTGCCCCGCGGGGCACTTTAATATCCCCCTCATCAATCCTAGGGGGTCAGGAGTGGTCTACCTTGCCCCCTTTCCTTCATTTCCCCCTTCGTTTTTCACCACATCTTGTCTCTCGATCGTACCGAGAGACAAGATGGCGGCCGCTTCGGACTGTTTAGAATGTTGACAGACACCGGAGAGCCAATCAGCTTCGCTTCGCGAAGTTCCGTTACGCGTCAGGTACGCGAACCGGGGCGCTAACCGGAGCGCTGTCACAGATATATATATATTTTTAAACGTTAATTTCTCAAAATCCACTGGAGCACATATATTGAGACATAGCAAAGGCACGTCGGGCAAACCATATCTACAATTTTGCCAAGTTTCATGTAAATCTATTCAGCCGTTCGAGCTAAAAGTGAGTCCAACCGCCCTATGGAAAAATGAATGGGAAAAACGCGTTTTAGGACCCCCCTTTTTTCTCGGCCCCCCCTTGACGAAACCCCCCCAAATTTTTAGGGGCTGCTCGGAAACAAAATGTGCCATTTTCCTGAAAATTTCTGCCAATTCGGTCCACAAACGCCAAAGTTATTAGACATAGAATTTTCAGAAATCCCATAGAGAAAAAATCCTAACTATATATACCCACTGGCTATCGCCAGTAGGTAATATACATATATAAACATATATAATCTGCATATCTATATAAATATAAATGCATGCATACATATACATATATGCATACATATGCATGTTATTTACATGAAAGTTTTAAAAACACTAATAAAAGCAAAGCTAAAAAGCCACCTCATTACAAACAGAATGGCTTTAACTTAAACGAGGGCGAGATCTATTGCATTTTCAATGCTTGTTTACTTTGGTTCTATCAAGAAGGCATTCAGATGTGTTACACATTTGCCATAAATTCTGAATGTTAGCACTCTAGTTGCTCATTAGATCACTGTAGTAAAGCTAGTGCTCACCAGGGAAGTCTGCTGCTAATCATGGTTTGCAGCCATTTTCCCGCATTTTTTATCCCGCAGACTTTCAGTCCGCATACCATTATCCCGCAAGGTCATTGACTTCGCATACCATTATCCCGCATTTTTTCAAAACGCATGTGCATTTATCGCGCATGCCTTTACAAAGAATTACGTTTTAAAGGCATGTATGGTAAATGCATTTGCGTTGTGAAAACCACGATGACGAGAGAGGTAAGTGGGTTTGTGTTAATTTTTTCGTGGGTTAGTGATTGTGTAGTGTAGTGTAGTGTTGTGTAGTGTAGTGTTGTGTTAGTGTAGTGTAGAGTTGTGGTGGTTGTTTAGTGTAGGGTCATGCTGGGGGTAGTGTTTTAGGGTTTAGGGTTGTGTTGTAGTGTTTGCGTAGTGTAGGGTCATGCTGGGGGTAGTGTTTTAGGGTTTAGGGTAGTGTTGTAGTGTTTGCGTAGTGTAGGGTCATGCTGGGGGTAGTGTTTTAGGGTTTAGGGTTGTGTTGTAGTGTTTGCGTAGTGTAGGGTCATGCTGGGGCTAGTGTTTTAGGGTTTAGGGTAGTGTTGTAGTGTTTGCGTAGTGTAGAGTCATGCTGGGCGTAGTGTTTTAGGGTTTAGGATAGTGTTGTAGTGTTTGCGTAGTGTAGGGTCATGCTGGGGGTAGTGTTTTAGGGTTTTGGGTAGTGTTGTAGTGTTTGCGTAGTGTAGGGTCATGCTGGGGTGTAGTATTTTAGGGTTTAGGGTAGTGTTGTAGTGTTTGCGTAGTGTAGGGTCATGCTGGGGGTAGTGTTTTAGGGTTTTGGGTAGTGTTGTAGTGTTTGCGTAGTGTAGGGTCATGCTGGGGGTAGTGTTTTAGGGTTTTGGGTAGTGTTGTAGTGTTTGCGTAGTGTAGGGTCATGCTGGGGTGTAGTGTTTTAGGGTTTTGGGTAGTGTTGTAGTGTTTGCGTAGTGTAGGGTCATGCTCGGGGTAGTGTTTTAGGGTTTTGGGTAGTGTTGTAGTGTTTGCGTAGTGTAGGGTCATGCTGGGGGTAGTGTTTTAGGGTTTTGGGTAGTGTTGTAGTGTTTGCGTAGTGTAGGGTCATGCTGGGGGTAGTGTTTTAGGGTTTTGGGTAGTGTTGTAGTGTTTGCGTAGTGTAGGGTCATGCTGGGGGTAGTGTTTTAGGGTTTAGGGTAGTGTTGTAGTGTTTGCGTAGTGTAGGGTCATGCTGGGGGTAGTGTTTTAGGGTTTAGGGTAGTGTTGTAGTGTTTGCGTAGTGTAGGGTCATGCTGGGGGTAGTGTTTTAGGGTTTAGGGTAGTGTTGTAGTGTTTGCGTAGTGTAGGGTCATGCTGGGGGTAGTGTTTTAGGGTTTAGGGTAGTGTTGTAGTGTTTGCGTAGTGTAGGGTCATGCTGGGGTGTAGTGTTTTAGGGTTTTGGGTAGTGTTGTAATGTTTGCGTAGTGTAGGGTCATGCTGGGGGTAGTGTTTTAGGGTTTAGGGTAGTGTTGTAGTGTTTGCGTAGTGTAGGGTCATGCTGGGGTGTAGTGTTTTAGGGTTTTGGGTAGTGTTGTAGTGTTTGCGTAGTGTAGGGTCATGCTGGGGGTAGTGTTTTAGGGTTTAGGGTAGTGTTGTAGTGTTTGCGTAGTGTAGGGTCATGCTGGGGGTAGTGTTTTAGGGTTTAGGGTAGTGTTGTACTGTTTGTGTAGTGTAGGGTCATGCTGGGGGTAGTGTATTAGGGTTTAGGGTAGTTTAGTTGTTTAGTGTATGCTAAAGGCATATTCGTTCTAAAAGTTTTCGTTATTTTAATTTGCGGCCTAATAGTACATGCGGGATTTTTTTTGCGGACTGATGGTATGCGGGATTTCGTCATATATTCGCTAATCATACTTTCTATGGCAAAATGAACCCCCTCATTTTGTTCCTTTTTAAATTAAATGTTTTAAGAGTTACCACTTTATTCCAATCAAGATGGCTTCAGGTGTGCCATACCTTTGTAATAAGTAGGACTGTTAGCACTCTAGTTGTTCTTTAGAACACTCTGGGACATTCTGTCATTGGGCTATAGTTGGGCTACATCTGGCTGATATTTGGGCTACATTTGTTTTTTTTTGTCTCTGGTGGCCATCTTTGGGCTACATTGGGCTACATTGGGCTACATTGGGCTACATTTGGGCTCCAACATATATATAGCCCAATGTAGCCCAATATATATTTTTCAAAGATAATTTTCGTAAAAACCACTGGAGCCTATATCTTGAGACATAGCAAAGGCACATCGGGCTACCAGTCCCTACAATTTTGCCAAGTTTGGTGTAAATCCATTCAGCCGTTCAGGCTAAAAGTGAGGCCAACCGCCCTATGGAAAATTGCATGGGAAAAACACGTTTTGGGACCCCCCTTTTTTCTCGGCCCCCCCTTGACGAAACCCCCCCAAACTTTCAGGGGCTGCTCAGAAACAAAATGTTCCATTTTCCTGAAAATTTCAGCCAATTCTGTCCTCAAACGCCAAAGTTATTCGACATAGAATTTTCAAAAATCCCATAGGAAAAAAATCCTAACTATATATACCTACTGGCTATCGCCAGTAGGTAATATATATATATATATATATATATATATATATATATATATATATATATATTAGCTACTGGCGGTCGCCAGTAGGTATATATAGTTAGGATTTTTTCCCTATGGGATTTTTGAAAATTCTATGTCTAATAACTTTGGCGTTTGTGGACGGAATTGGCTGAAATTTTCAGGAAAATGGCACATTTTGTTTCTGAGCAGCCCCTGAAAATTTTGGGGGGGTTCGTCAAGGGGGGGCCGAGAAAAAAGGGGGGTCCCAAAACGCGTTTTTCCCATGTTAATTTCCATAGGGCGGTTGGCCTCACTTTTAGCCCGAACGGCTGAATGGATTTGCACGAAACTTGGCAAAATTGTAGGGACTGGTAGCCCGATGTGCCTTTTGTAGGTCTCAATATATGTGCTCCAGTGGATTTTGAGAAATTAACGTTTAAAAAAAGATATATATCTGTAACAGCGGACCGGGCAGCGCCCCAGGACGCGTACTTTTCGCGCAACGGAGCTTTGTGAAGCGAAGCTGATTGGTTCTCCGGCGTCTGTCAACATTCCAAACAGTCCGTAGCGGCCGCCATCTTGTCTCTCGGTAGGATCGAGAGACAAGAGGAGGCCAAAGCGAAGGGGCAAATGACCATAAGGGGGCATAGTACATTGTCGCTCACCCCCTAGGTTTGATGTGGAGGTTTTAAAAGGGCCCCGCGGGGCAAAAAAAAATAAAAATAATAATAATCGAACAGCTGAATGGATTTGCACGAAACTTGGCAAAATTGTAGGGACTGGTAGCCCGATGTGCCTTTGCTAGATCTCAATATATGTGCTCCAGTGGATTTTGAGAAATTAACGTTCAAAAAAAGATATATATCTGTAACAGCGCACCGCTTCGCGTACTTTTCGCGTTACGGAGCTTTGCGAAGCGAAGCTGATTGGCTCTCCGGTGTCTGTAAACATTCCAAACAGTCCGTAGCGGCCGCCATCTTGTCTCTCGCTAGGATCGAACAGCTGAATGGATTTGCACGAAACTTGGCAAAATTGTAGGGACTGGTAGCCCGATGTGCCTTTGCTAGGTCTCAATATATGTGCTTCAGTGCATTTTGAGAAATTAACGTTCAGAAACAAGATATATATCTGTAACAGCGCTCCGCTTCGCGGAGATAAAATTATATGTGTATTACCTAGCTGTTGCTAACACCAGTTAGCGACGGCTAGTAGAATATAGCGACCATCTTGGGCCCCACTTTGCATGTGAGTGATATTTATCACTAATGACATGCAAAGTGGGCATGCCAACATCGCTATCTCCTATTATCAACTTTTGGAAATATTCGAGATAAGCGCGAATATCTCCAAAAGCTACCACCTGCCCTGAGCAGTTCTTAGCCATGTTATCCAATGGGAGGTGGATAACATGGCTAAGAGCATTAGCTCGGTAATGCATGAATATCGCTGAGTTTTCAGCGATATTAATGCATTGCGGTCGTTTTTTATCGTATTTCCGATAAACCTTGATAATAGCAAGGTTTATCTGCGATAATTTCTGACGGTAAAAAAATCGTTGCTAAGCATCGTTAGGGATAAATATCGCTTAACTTTGGTAATATGCCCCAACGTCTGTTAACGTTCGATTCGAAGGAAATCAGGAAGTGTTGAAAAACATTGTCTGCGCCATCTTGTCTTTTTTCAAATGCCACACTTTTGTCGTGCACGGCAGCCATTTTAGATGCCTTGACCAGACCCACTCTGTGCACGCTGTCGATCCTTAGCATGGCTCCCCACCCTCGCAAGCATCTCCCCCAGGCAGTGGTCACCCCCGCTCTCTGTCTTATGCATGGGTAATAAACCTCCCCCCATCTGCGCTGCTCTTCCCTGAGAATCACACCCTGTGCCCGCCCGACACCTCCCTTTCGCCCTATTCACTACCGCACCCTCTGACACTCCTTTTCCTCTGTGTCCGATTGTCCAGGCTGGTCCTAGGGTATCAGCTAGCCCTGCAGATGTAGTTTATGGCCACAGCTGTAAAGAATCACCCCTCTTCAAAGGAGTTATAGTAGATCAAGGCCCACACTCGATGAGATCCGTCACAGCAGAAGCGTTGCTATTATCTGAAAACCATCCTGTATTGTGATTGGGGAGGGGACCGAGCCTGAAGCGGAAGATTCCAGGGATGACTCTTTGTACATCAAAGTTTTTACAATTATGTGTCACATTAAAAATATATAGCACTCCGACAAAGTAGTAAGATTATAAAACTTTAATAATTTATAAATATATACAAGAAAACAAAAATAGTAATAACATATAAACATTTTTAGGGAAAAACAACGAAGTAGCGGTCGGCTGTGCGAATAGTCCCAACGCAGCACAACGTCCAGATTTCCGGCGTGGGGCGTCGCGGGGGGTGGGTCATCAGTAGCAAACTGTTGTGCGAATAGTTCCAAGGCAGCAGAACGCGCTGAAATCTAGATGACACGAAAGTGATGTCTAGTAAGTTGCCACCCAGCAAATAACGGCATGGGGCGTCGCGGGGGGTGGGTCATCAGTAGCAAACTGTTGCGCGAATAGTTCCAAGGCAGCAGAACGATGGCACCAAGGTGATGTCCAGTAAGTTGCCGCACTGGTTTTGGTATCCTACAATGCTGCTCCGAATAACGGCGTGGGGCGCCCCGGGGGAGGCGGCGTGAACGGGCCTCTCCAGGTGGAGTGTCATCTGTTGTAGTGGGGCGCCCCTTTACCGTTTCAGTTGCCATTCCGTCCGTTTTTGGTCCACTGTGTCAAAAGCCGCAATTCAGCTGAGTTGCGCCCACTCGTGCGGTGCAGCGATAGGCGGCTGTCACAGGACTCTCAAAATGGCGGCAGGCTGTTTCCTTTTTGGGCCTGGTCCACTGAAATGGCCCTGGGACACCTTGGAAATCGGACGCTTGTCTGCTAGGTCTTGGACCCCATTCTCGAAAGCGTCCCCTCCGCCTTGAGAATTCATCAAAAGTTTTGGGGGCTCCGACTCCTGCAGGCTTCTGGTGGGGAGCGGCTGCCATGATTGCTCGCGGAATGACCACGACTGAGCTACGAGATGGTGGTGCTCTCATGCTGACGCCAGCTTCAGTCTGAAACATCCAGAAACAAGGTGGGGCTTTCATCGTTTGGGAAAAAAAAAAAGTTTTCATCCAATGAAAAGTGTTGTTTTTAGGTCACATGATCAAGCCTTCCATCATTAGGAAACCAAAAGTAAAATGAACCAATGAAAAGTTTTATAAACAAGTCACATGACCTGTTATGCGGCATAGGGTGTAAAATGCAGAGAAAATACGTTGGCACGTGAGGCGGCGTCAGTAGCGGACCGATGTGCGAATAGGCCGAAGGCAACACAACGCGCCAAGATCCGGATGGCACCGAGGTGGTGTCCAGCAAGTTGCAGCACTGGTGTGGCCATCCTACAATGCTGAAAGTCGGCGTGGGGCGCCCCGTTGGCCTGTGAGTTTGCGTCAGTAGCGGACCGATGTGCGAATAGGCCGAAGGCAGCACAACGCGCCAAGATCCGGATGGCACCGAGGTGGTGTCTAGTAAGTTGCCGCACTGGTGTGGCCATCCAACAATGCTGAAAGTCGGCGTGGGGCGCCCCGTTGGCCTGTGAGTTTGCGTCAGTAGCGGACCGATGTGCGAATAGGCCGAAGGCAGCACAACGCGCCAAGATCCGGATGGCACCGAGGTGGTGTCTAGTAAGTTGCCGCACTGGTGTGGCCATCCTACAATGCTGAAAGTCGGCGTGGGGCGCCCCGTTGGACTGTGAGATGGCGTCAGTAGCGGACCGATGTGTGAATGGGGCCGAAGGCAGCGCAACAATATTTTCGGAATAGAAGACACCACTAGGCGCTGAGATGCCAAGATCCGGATGGCACCGAGGTGGTGTGTAGCAAGTTGCCGCACTGGTGTGGCCATCCTACAATGCTGAAAGTCGGCGTGGGGCGCCCCGTTGGCCTGTGAGTTTGCGTCAGTAGCGGACCGATGTGCGAATAGGCCGAAGGCAGCACAACGCGCCAAGATCCGGATGGCACCGAGGTGGTGTCTAGTAAGTTGTCGCACTTCTGTGGCCATCCTACAATGTTGAAAGTCGGCGTGGGGCGCCCCGTTGGCCTGTGAGATGGCGTCAGTAGCGGACCGATGTGCGAATGGGGCCAAAGGCAGCGCAACAATATTTTCTGATTTGAAGACACCACAAGGCGCTGAGATGCCAAGATCCGGATGGCACCGAGGTGATGTCTAAGTTGCGGACCGATGTGCGAATGGGGCCAAAGGCAGCGCAACAATATTTTCTGATTTGAAGACACCACAAGGCGCTGAGATGCCAAGATCCGGATGGCACCGAGGTGATGTCTAAGTTGCGGACCGATGTGCGAATGGGGCCAAAGGCAGCTCAACAATATTTTCTGAAGAGAATACACCACAAGGCGCTGAGATGCCAAGATCCGGATGGCACCGAGGTGATGTCTAAGTTGCGGACCGATGTGCGAATGGGGCCAAAGGTAGCGTAACAAGATTTTCTGTATGGAAGATACCACTAGGCGTTGAGATGCCAAGATTCGGATGGCACCGAGGTGATGTCTAGCAAGTTGTGCCACTGGTGTGGCCATCGTACAATGGTAAAAGTCGGCGTGGGGCGCCCTATTGGCCTGTGAGATGGTGTCAGTAGCGGACTGATGTGCGAATGGGGCCAAAGGCAGCGCAACAATATTTTCTGACTGACACCACAAGGCGCTGAGATGCCAAGATCCGGATGGCACCGAGGTGATGTCTAAGTTGCGGACTGATGTGCGAATGGGGCCAAAGGCAGCGTAACAATATTTTCTGTATGGAAGATACCACTAGGCGTTGAGATGCCAAGATTCTAATGGCACCGAGGTGATGTCTAGCAAGTTGGTGTGGTCATCCTACAATGCTGAAACTCGGCGTGGGTCACCCCATTAGCCTGTGAGATGGCGTCAGTAGCGGACCGATGTGCGAATAGGCCGAAGGCAGCACAACGCGCCAAGATCCGGATGTCACCGTGGTGATTTCATAGTTGAGAGGCACTTCATCTGCAGTGGGGCGCCGAGATCCGGATGGCACCGAGGTGATGTCTAGCAAGTTGCTGTACTGGTGTGGTCATCCTACAATGCTGAAATGTAGTGGGGCGCCCATTTACCGTTTCAGTTGCCATTCAGCTGAGTTTCGGCTGCTCTTGATGCTACAGCGACAGGCGGCTGCAAGAGGACTCTCAAAATGGCGGCCTGTTCTTTGGATTTGGGCCTGGTCCACTAAAATGGCCCTGGGACACCTTAGAACTCGGACGCTCGATTTTTTTTTCCTTTCCTGTACATGCAAAAAAAGGTAAATGCCCGGTACGTTACACGCTTCATCTGCCACGATGAACTCTCCAGAGGAACCGAAAAAAAATATAGTTGTGGTAACTATACCATGCATCGTCATATGGAGAGGTGGCACCAATTAATTATAGTGCTGCATAAAAGAGAGATTTGGAGGAGAACCCCTGACCTGCTAGTACATTCATCAAAGAAGTGGCACTGAGAGCTTCAGAGGCAAGGGAAACGGTCCCAAATATTTAGAAGAACTTTGGAAAGATTAAAATGACATGTTTAGATTGTGGCAAATTAATTTCATGTGGACAGATGAGTGTTACTCTAATAAATACAGCATATGAACATCATCATAGTCGATGGTTGGTAGAGACATTTTGACTATATCCTGGAACCAGCCCGTCCTCGCCCAAAATGGCGCCGGAATAAATGGGACTCGTAACTCCTTGTTGTGTACTGGTTGCAGAACCTTGAAATCACGAGATACGTATGCAGTTTTGAAGCACATGGCGGGCGGGGACGAGAATTGATTGAATATTTCGACATCCCTATTGATATTAAGTTCTGATGTGTTATTGATTACTGTACTGTTGAAAATTCGAATTAACGTCACCCATGGTACTTGCCCGCAAATGTATATCTAGATAATTTTATTGTAACTGGCCCTGTCGTATTTTAATTATAAAATGTACGTCCACCGATTCCGTAACTGTTAGACACCTTAGTTCTTGCAACCTAATGGCCCGCCCATTACGTTCCTCTACAGTGTAAATGTCTATTCATCATATACGATTACAGTTTGCTCCGTGGCAGGCCCACGTGGTTATAGGCTCGTATTTGTATAATGAAATTTTCACAATAAAGGTTTTTAAAAGAAAACATGGTAGTAGTATATACATTGGTAAAGTTTTTAATAATAGTCACTGTTTTAGAATCATTAAAAGGCAAGTGAAATAAAGCAGACCAATTACATGAAGGGTAAAAGGTATAATACGAAGGAACGCAGTAAAGATAAATGGTCAAGGGCTGTTGTGTTTTCTATTCCTGCAACATAAAGTGATCGATAAGAATCTCATATTCAGGCGTATCGGCGACTAAGACAGCAGGTCGACCCTCTTTTGCTCAACGGCTCCGTCATGGGACGAAGAAACGCTCTTTTTCTCGAAAAAAGAATATATTTTACTTGCAGGACAGTTGTAAAATTTCCGGGAAAGTACATTAGCCTGGAACATTATAACATATATTTAAGAAAAAATAATGTTCGGAAGTAATTAAAAGCGTAATTTTTAGGTGATATGACCAAGGCTTTCATCATTAGAATAAGAAAAGTAAAATGAACCAATGAAAAGTTTTATTAACAAGTCACATGACTTGTTATGCTTACGTTACGCGCTGCGCGCCCCGGATGACTTCCGGATGCGCTAACGCGGCGCGTCATATGACGCATTACGCGACAACGCAGGTCCAGAATATAGTCAAAATGTCTCCACCAACCAGCGGTCGAAACACAACCCCTTTCAGCAGGCTAAATAGTTCTGTTAAATGACAACAGAAGGGACAGGCAACAAGAACCATCAGTCAAAGAGGGGAGGGCTAGTTCTTCTCTACCGGGTTACATTGGGGCGCTACCGGAACTGATCGAATTGGTAGTCTACAGTGTTTCTGGATGTTTCAGACTGAAGCTGGGGTTAGCATGAGAGCACCACCATTTCGTAGCTCCGTTGTGGCCATTCCGCAACCAATCATGGCAGCCGCTCTTTATCGTTATTTTGGGCGGGGTGGGTGGCGGAGCCGAGCTGTTTTGCAGCCATCATTGTGTGGAGTTCAGTTCATCTCACTAGTTTTGTATTTGTCATGAGGGGTTGTTCCTAATGTTTCTATTTTAGCGAGGTCAAAAAGAGATCCCATTAGTGGCCTACTGATTTTGCTCGATTCCTTTTCTTTTTTTTTACACGATTTTTCGTTATCTGCAAAGACTAAACAGAGTATTGCGACTCTGTGTTTGTTTGTAAATAGAGAATGAACCAAAGAGAACTAATTCTAAAACAGTAAATACTTGGATAACAATCAATCAAATGGAGAGAGAAGCAGGCACGACGGATTACAACGGGGGCAAAGGCCTGCGTTAACTACCTTTCACTATCTGCAAAGAGAGAGTACTCCTAATAGAAATGAGGGGGGGGGGGCACCATTCAAAGCAGATCAGTGTGCATAAACACGAAAATGTTTTCACTTACCACGTACTTGACATTCGACAGCTTATGATATTTGCTATTAAAAAACCATTGAAATTCACTGAAAAAACCATAGGTTATAGACCATATATAGTTAGGAATTAGCATTTACAAAACCTTGAAAATTCACTGAAAAAACCATAGGTTATAGACCATATATAGTTAGGAATTAGCATTTAAAAAACCTTATTTTACTCACACAAAACCATTGAAATTCCATATATAGTTAGTTGCACTAACTATATATCGCGCACCCGCAATCCACTGCTGATCATGTCACATATTACATCATTCATGACATGGTCAGTGACATCACTGATGACATCACTGATGACATCTCAAATGACATCACTGATGACATCACTGATGACATCTCATTTGACATCATTCTTGTGCTAATACGATAAACCTCTTCAGACTCTAATATAACCTTAGATACACTCAGTGTATACAGACACTCACACACTGCCACTCATCCATGGAGTTACTCACACACCCAGTCAGTCATGCAAAGAAACAATCTCACCTCCATTTCTTCAACTATACAGTTAAACACACCTTACTTATTGAAACATATACTAACACATATTTACTCTCTTATACAATCCCTGATACAAGTTCACAATGATCGACACAACCACTCACTCATTCAGTGGCTCTCATGCACAGTTATTTATATATGCCAACTCTCACATGTACTGTGTTTTACATATGTACTTACTATGACATGTAGCATTGAGATATCCATTCACTCATCAATACACTCATGCACACAGTCAACTGCCCATGTAGCTGTTTCCACATGCACTCTTGAACTCATACACCTAGTGAATAAACTGCTCACACATCTATGCATAGAGTCACACACCTTCCAGCCACCCCCACACAAACTCAATCTGCCATAGAAATACTTGGGCAACCAATTAATAACACATATAGCCTCTCGTATAGCTAATGATCAACACATGCAGCAGTTTACAGAACAACAGACATAATGATGCACAAATTAAGACAGTTTAGTCACTAACCCATGCACTCAGTGAGACACATTTAATCACTCACTCATACATTCAGTCATGCACCTACTAAATCCTTCGTCCAGACACTTATACATCTACTCATTCTTCAATATGTAAAACATATTTAAACTTTACAGAAACACACAGTCACTGGATGACGTCATCAGTGATCTCATCAGTGATGTCATTTGAGATGTCATCAGTGATGTCATCAGTGATGTCACTGACCATGTCATGAATGATGTAATATGTGACATGATCAGCAGTGGATTGCGGGTGCGCGATATATAGTTAGTGCAACTAACTATATATGGAATTTCAATGGTTTTGTGTGAGTAAAATAAGGTTTTTTAAATGCTAATTCCTAACTATATATGGTCTATAACCTATGGTTTTTTCAGTGAATATATATATATATATATATATATATATATATATATATATTAGTCCCATTCGTCAAATGGCACCAAAGGTATTGGCAAAACAAAAAGCGCTCCACCTATGGAAACATGGGACAATTATGTATATGTATATATATATATACATATTAGTCCCATGTTTCCATAGGTAGAGCGCCTTTTGTTTTGCCAATACCTTTGGTGCCATTTGACGAATCCTTGCAAAATGTTCAAAATTATTAAGAAACTCACTGCAGCTGCTGTCTTGAAAGTTTTGGGGTAATCCATCAAGCAGGGGACAAGAAAAAGGGGGCATGCAAATTCAGATAGGGATTTTAGTCATGGTTTCATCCCAAACTGCTTAATGGAATTTTCAACCAAATTTGGCAAATAAATAACTGTTGGTTCAGAAAGTGAAACTTTTTTTGAATTGATATAAATACGTTCAGCAGTTTAGGATATATTGAAGAAAAACTAGATTCAGATATCTAGGGATGTGGAGTTTGGGCGAACACTCCCAATCTTGTGCTGAGATCTGATTGGCTGCCAACACTTCCTGCTTGGGGCTCAGCTTCAGCGTCAGACCCCCCGATGCTCCCTATGCATCACCACCTCCCAGGGGCTAAAGAGAAAGAAATGGGCAGCCTTGCAGCCCCCCTGGGGATCACCATCTCTCTGGGAATACATTGAAGGTAATGGGAGGCCTCATGGACCCCCCAGGGACCACCAGCTCACTGGGGCCAAAATAACATTTGTAAAATGGGAGGGGTCTGTGCGGTGCTCCTTCTGGGCCATTTACAGGCTGGGTACCACCACCTCCATGGGGCCAGCCCATGAACAACAAAGGAGGGGGAGCTGCACAACCCCTCTACAGGAGCCATATATGGCCCTTGGGGCTCCGCCCCGCAGGGCCAGCTCCTCCTATGCCCACCCGGGACATAGCTGTTTGCTCTGAATTGGCAGTGGCTTTGACAGCTCCTGTCAAGTCAGAACAAACGCAAACTCTGGTCTCAACAGCAAGACCTGTGAAACCACTACCGTTTGCTGAGAGTGTAGTTTTCGTCTGTTTCCCTGCCTGCAGAGATGCAGGCACGGAAACAGACTAAAGGACTGCTCTTACACAGAGGCAGCTGCATGTTTAGCAGCTCCATGTGTGTGAGAGCAATTCCAGCTTCTGCAAAATGCAGGCAGGGACAGAGGGGGCATTCAGACTCCCCTGCGATCCCCAAATGTGGTGCTGGGTGCCCTGGGTGGGTTCCAGGGCACCCAGCATTTGAAGGCCAGGTGGTGTCACTGGGGCCAAAATCGTCCAGGGAAGGGGGGCCGTGTGGTCCACTTTCCCCACTGAAATTACAGTGGCCCACATACCCAATAAGGAGGGAGATAAAAAAAAAGGGCAGAGAAATGAGCAGGAAAAGCTGATAAGAATTTAGTTGTTGCTTCACCCCAGATTTAACATGTATCTGACAGAAATAACAAGCACTACCAAATCCAACTGGTTTGGCAATGGGAGGAATGATCTTTTCAAATATGATGTTTGGCAAACAAAATGCAAAACAAAAACATTGGCAAAAATATAAAAATTAAAGATGGGGTCCCAGCAGCCCAGAAACATTTGCCTTGGCAGGGAAGCGCACCCATTTTCAGGTGACTGTGCAGATGTGATAAGTAAAAACCCATGACTTACAGTGCAAGACTGATTGAAATGGGATGAGTCATTGTTCAAAGCTGTAGTGGACGTAAATACAATTTTATTGACCCTTATACAGACTATTGGATGGAGAGGGCATCGACAGCTCCCGTAAAGTAAGAACAAACACAAGCTCTGCTCTCAGCAAGCAAGACCTGTGAAATAACTCCTGCTTGTTGAGAGTGGAGTTTTCGTCTGTTTACCTGACTGAAGAATTGCGTGCAGGGTTACAGATAAAGGGTTGCTCTTACACAGAGGCAGCTGCATGTTTAGCAGCTCCATGTGTGTGAGAGCAATGCCGGCTCCTGAAAAAAGCGAGGAACCAGTTGGACAGCCAGGGCATTGAGGCTCCCCCGCGGTCCCCAATGGTGTTGACTGGGTGCCCTGGGTGGACTCCAGGGCACCCAGCATTTGAAGGCCGGGTGTTGTCCCTGGGGCTGAAATCGGCCTTGGAAGGAGGCCGTGTGGACAACCTCCCTTATTAAAATTGCAGTGGCCCCAGCCCCATTAAAGAGAGATGAAAAAAGGGCAGAGAAATGAGCAGATATAGCTAGAAATAATTCAGTTGTTGCTTCTCCTCCAGATTTAACATTTATCTGCTAGAAATAACAATCACTACCAAAACCAACTGATTTGGCAATGATATGAATGTTTTTTTTTCAAATATATTGTTTTGCAAACATGATGTAAAACAAAATAATTACCAAAAATATAAAAATTAAATATGGGGCCCAGCAGTCCAGGAACATTTGCCTTAGAAGGGAAGTGCACCCATATCAAGGGTGACTGCAGGTGTGATAAGTAAAAAACTGAAAAACAATGGTTGAAGGAGGGTCAAAGGGACTCTGTTTATAGACCATCCGAACTCAATACCCCTAATCAAACTACAACGAACACAAAGAGTTGGAGAGTCTGCTAGCAAACAGTGCTGAGTCTAAAAGGTCCTGTAAAGGAGACCACTCCTTTGCATTGCACTAACCCAGACCTAGTGGTCACATGACACTTGCCTCTGGTCGATATCCTATCAGCCCACCCATTTGGCGGAGCCTCGTCATGTAGGACGTCTAACCAGAGTGGTTAGTCAAAGCCCAGTTGAAATGGCCAGACAACACACACTACTGGTACAGATTGTTGAAGTGTCCATGCCACAAAGTGGTGCTGAAAAAGTGCAGTGCAAAAAATAGGGAGTGAAATAAGTGATATTAAAATGACGGTCGAGGCAAAAGAAACATTTTTATTGGTATTCACCAGGACGCCAGGTTAAAAAAGAAGTGTAAAACAGTGTGAAAAAATCACTGTGATGCTTTGCTGTGTTATGAATTAGGCCAACATGTTTCTGCCTATGGTGAAACTACACCGGCATTCTTCAGGGCCAGATACAAAAGATATTGCTACTGCAAAGATACACTCAAATGTTAAATGTGTAAATCAAAAAGAGAAGGACAGACCAAATCATTTGTTTAACGAACTGTCCCAACAGGTTAAGTGGTCATGTAGACCATCCTACCGTATCCATCCGAATCAGTAGTTGGATAGAGAATGTGATCCTGTAAGTGGAAACAAAAACCACAACTACTGTTTGTTCTAAAACATAACAAACTTGTCACATGTACAAAACATTTTATAGACTCAGCAGGGCCAATTCATACTAGAACCGCCAGAAACAGTAAAGGTTGCATTTAGAGTAAACCAGCAGTCATTGCTGAACAATAATTTCGAAAATGTATGCGACTTACCCAGCAGTATGTGGGAGTCAAGCCTCACCTCACCCGGCAACGGCTCGGAGATTGAGGCCCCGCTCTGTGCACAGAAGAAAGTAGAGCATGTAAGCCAAGGTGACTCAGGGGTCTCTCAAGTCTCTCTAGTCAGTGATAAATTATACTATCTGTGCATATAAAAAAACTAATTGTGTGTCTGCCCATAAAGATCGCTGTCCCATGGAGAACAAAGAAGGGTAAAAACTGTTAGACAAAACTAGTCTCTGACTGACCGGGTCAACCAGTAATGTATGCCCCCATTACCCACACACAAATTATGAGGTAGGCAGTTAATTAATCACTCAGAACCCTAACACAATCAAGAGATAGAAATAAACTGTGTTACTCAAGAGTGAAATTAGATGGGTGATAGAACTGAGTGACAGGACCTTAGCCCTGTGCTTAGCTGTGAGGGAGTAACAAACACAACTCAACCTACACTTGTAACCATCAACTAATAAGTAAAGAGTCCCTCAGTAAGCCTAAAGAGCCTGGAGGAGCGTGCCCTGGTCTGTCTACTCACCTCTCCGTCGGTACCTCTCGGCAATAACCAGAGCCGAAGGGAAGGCAACGAGGAGAGGTCAGGCTCGTCTTTTTATATTCCGCTTAATTGGCAGAAACGACAACAGCTGTTAGCCTATCTCCGTTGTCGATATTGCGAGAAAACATTCAGCGCGCATGCGCTGCAGAGTGACGCTACTCATCCTACAGTGTATGAAACACCGGGCATGCGCGGTACCATGAAGCCTGCCACCGGGTACTGGAGGTGTGTCTGAGGTTGAGACGAGCGCACTAGGCATGCGCGAAGAGGTAGCGCATGCCCCAGACTCGGTGACCAAGCGTCCGTGGTGCGCGCATGCCCAGCTGTATGCAAGCAATGCTCAGACACGGCCAGTGGTGGTCTAGCGATCGTTTCCCAGCAGCTGATGGCTGATCATCAAACCGAGGAAATCACAAAGCGGCAATTGGTGATTTAATAATCATCAACCGCCCATATGGCAGAACCAAATATACTCAATGGACCAAAAGTAACTCAGGCGCTGCTATCATCTGTTATGCGCTAATGTTCCCTGCATTCAAAAAGTTAGTTAGGGCTATGGTGCAAATGTTGGCGTAATGTGTGAACATTTGGAAAGAGGGCACTTTATGTCAGACTTCTATCAAACCTTCTCACAAGAATGGATCTAAACCTAGGAAAATTAGGTCGCTAAGGGTCGGATAAGCCCTCACCTTTGGAAACAGAGCCAGCTAAACCTGTAGCTTACATAAGATGGGAACAGCAGTGGAGCAGCCAAAGCCTACCCTAGTTCCTATACGTCGGGCTCACAAAAGAGCCTTCAATAATAATCGAGAGGCATTGATTGAACACCGACACAACAAAGCACCTTCTGAGAGGCTCACGATGGCCGTGTCTGAGCATTGCTTGCATACAGCTGGGCATGCGCGCACCACGGACGCTTGGTCACCGAGTCTGGGGCATGCGCTACCTCTTCGCGCATGCCTAGTGCGCTCGTCTCAACCTCAGACACACCTCCAGTACCCGGTGGCAGGCTTCATGGTACCGCGCATGCCCGGTGTTTCATACACTGTAGGATGAGTAGCGTCACTCTGCAGCGCATGCGCGCTGAATGTTTTCTCGCAATATCGACAACGGAGATAGGCTAACAGCTGTTGTCGTTTCTGCCAATTAAGCGGAATATAAAAAGACGAGCCTGACCTCTCCTCGTTGCCTTCCCTTCGGCTCTGGTTATTGCCGAGAGGTACCGACGGAGAGGTGAGTAGACAGACCAGGGCACGCTCCTCCAGGCTCTTTAGGCTTACTGAGGGACTCTTTACTTATTAGTTGATGGTTACAAGTGTAGGTTGAGTTGTGTTTGTTACTCCCTCACAGCTAAGCACAGGGCTAAGGTCCTGTCACTCAGTTCTATCACCCATCTAATTTCACTCTTGAGTAACACAGTTTATTTCTATCTCTTGATTGTGTTAGGGTTCTGAGTGATTAATTAACTGCCTACCTCATAATTTGTGTGTGGGTAATGGGGGCATACATTACTGGTTGACCCGGTCAGTCAGAGACTAGTTTTGTCTAACAGTTTTTACCCTTCTTTGTTCTCCATGGGACAGCGATCTTTATGGGCAGACACACAATTAGTTTTTTTATATGCACAGATAGTATAATTTATCACTGACTAGAGAGACTTGGGAGACCCCTGAGTCACCTTGGCTTACATGCTCTACTTTCTTCTGTGCACAGAGCGGGGCCTCAATCTCCGAGCCGTTGCCGGGTGAGGTGAGGCTTGACTCCCACATACTGCTGGGTAAGTCGCATACATTTTCGAAATTATTGTTCAGCAATGACTGCTGGTTTACTCTAAATGCAACCTTTACTGTTTCTGGCGGTTCTAGTATGAATTGGCCTTGCTGAGTCTATAAAATGTTTTGTACATGTGACAAGTTTGTTATGTTTTAGAACAAACAGTAGTTGTGGTTTTTGTTTCCACTTACAGGATCACATTCTCTATCCAACTACTGATTCGGATGGATACGGTAGGATGGTCTACATGACCACTTAACCTGTTGGGACAGTTCGTTAAACAAATGATTTGGTCTGTCCTTCTCTTTTTGATTTACACATTTAACATTTGAGTGTATCTTTGCAGTAGCAATATCTTTTGTATCTGGCCCTGAAGAATGCCGGTGTAGTTTCACCATAGGCAGAAACATGTTGGCCTAATTCATAACACAGCAAAGCATCACAGTGATTTTTTCACACTGTTTTACACTTCTTTTTTAACCTGGCGTCCTGGTGAATACCAATAAAAATGTTTCTTTTGCCTCGACCGTCATTTTAATATCACTTATTTCACTCCCTATTTTTTGCACTGCACTTTTTCAGCACCACTTTGTGGCATGGACACTTCAACAATCTGTACCAGTAGTGTGTGTTGTCTGGCCATTTCAACTGGGCTTTGACTAACCACTCTGGTTAGACGTCCTACATGACGAGGCTCCGCCAAATGGGTGGGCTGATAGGATATTGACCAGAGGCAAGTGTCATGTGACCACTAGGTCTGGGTTAGTGCAATGCAAAGGAGTGGTCTCCTTTACAGGACCTTTTAGACTCAGCACTGTTTGCTAGCAGACTCTCCAACTCTTTGTGTTCGTTGTGATAAGTAAAAACCCATTATTTACAGTGCAAGACAGTCACTAAATGAAATAGGATGACTCGTTGCCCAAAGCTGTGGTGGGCAGAACAAAAATGTGAATGACCCTTATACAGACTATTGGATGGCGAGGGACTGCTGAAACACCCTGTGTATATACAGATACATATGTATTTTCATTATGTTTTTCACAATATGCCGCTGGTTAGAGAGAAGCTAAAGCTAGCATAAAAACTGCAAGCACACTGGACTTGACCTTTACAGTGGGTCTTATACTGCGATAAAGGGTATGTTACATGACTGTTTAATTTAAAGAGAGTCGCATTTTATCTTGTAAGCTTGTCACATACATCACGGTGACTATTCTGCACTCAAGGGTTTAAGTGTTCAGGTCCTCTTTGAAATACCCTAATTTCCCGGAAGACTGCTACAGTCACAATCTAATATACAGGCAGCATCGCCCTGAGTCACCCTCTGACTGTGCAGCTATCACTTCTTCAAGATAGAGGTTCTCATTGCAACACTCTGGTATGAGACAGATTTACTCTATCAGGCTGTGTGAGCCAGTTGCCCTTTAAGGGCCTCACACATGCAATTCTATTTTTCATTGCCCTCCCTCTCTTTCACCGCTCATCTATCTGCCACCTGGAAGAAAGGAATTGTCATCAGTGGCATATCTTGAGGAGTATGAGGGGGGTCCATGTCCTATTTCTGCTCATCCTCCTCCATGCCAAAAAGCGACACAGAAAAAGCAAAACAACAGACACTGCAACTTGCCACACACGTTACTTTGTCCAACTTCATTTCACTGTTTGCTTAAAATGTAATTCTAACTTAGTCTGCATTTTTCTCTATATCAATATCTACAAATACATGATACTTATACATATGTGTAAACACCCATTCATAATACATATATATATATATAAATATATATATTCACTGAAAAAACCACAGGTTTCACACCAGTTATAGTTAGCTGAACATTTTACTCATACAAAACCAGTTAGTTGGACTCACTATAACTCGCGCGCCCACATTCCACTGCTGATGATGTCACATATTACATCATTCATGACATGGTCAGTGACATCACTGATGACATCTCAAATGACATCACTGATGACATCACTGATGACATCTCAAATGACATCACTGATGACATCACTGATGACATCACTGATGACATCATCCAGTGAATGTGTGTTTTTGAAAAGTAAAATATGTTTTATATATTGAAGAATGAGTGGATGTATGAGTGTCTGGATGAAGGATTTAGTAGGTGCGTGACTGACTGTACGAGTGAGTGATTAAATGTGTCTTACTGAATGCATTGGTTAGTGACTAAACTGTCTGAATGTGTGCATCAGTATGTCTGTTATTGTGTAAGCTGCTGCATGTGTTGATCAGTAGCTATATGAGTGGCTATATGGGTTATTGATTGGTTGCCCAAGTATTTGTATGTGAGGGTGAGTGTGTGTGTGGGTGGCTGGGAGGTGTGTGACTCTGTGCATATATGTGTGAGCAGTTGATTCACTTGGTATATGGGTTCAAGAGTGCATGTGGAAAGAGCTGTATGGGTGGTTGACTGTGTGCATGGGTGTGCTGGTGAGTGAATTGCTATCTCAGTGCTCCATGTCCAAGTAAGTACATATGTAAAACACAGTGCATGTGAGAGTTGGCATATATAAATGACTATAAATGAGAGCCTGTGATTGCGTAAGTGACTGTACGGATCAATGTGTACTTGTATCAGTGATTGTGAAAGAGAGTAAGTATGTGTTAGTATATGTTTGAATAAGTAAGGTTTAGTGTGTATAACTGTGTAGTTGAGGAAATGGGAGTGTGATTGATTCTTTGCATAACTGACTAGGTGTGTGAGTAACTCTGTGGATGAGTGTCAGCGTGTGAGTGTCTTTATAGGTGTATCAGTGCATAAGATAGTGTTCTATTGATGAGTGAATGTATGTATGAGTTATTGTATGAGTGAATGAGTGGATGTGTGTGTAGACCTAGAAATCAGTGAGTGCGTATGTAGTTACTGGTATTGGTGTGTCAATAATTTCAGGAATGGTAGTTTGTATTTAACATTGGGGGTATCAAAGGTTAGATTAGAGTGTGAGGAGGTGCATCATATTTTCACATGGATGATGTCATCAGTGACGTCATCAGTGATGTCATTTGAGATGTCATCAGTGATGTCATCAGTGATGTCATTTGAGATGTCATCAGTGATGTCATCAGTGATGTCACTGACCATGTCATGAATGATGTAATATGTGACATCATCAGCAGTGGATTGCGGGCGCGCGAGTTATAGTGAGTCCAACTAACTATAACGTGGGAATTTCAATGGTTTTGTATGAGTAAAATGTTCAGCTAACTATAACTGGTGTGAAACCTGTGGTTTTTTCAGTGAATTTCAAAGGTTTTTAAATGCTAATTCCTAACTATAACGAGTGTGAAACCTATGGTTTTTTCAGTGAATTTCAAAGGTTTTTTAAATGCTAATTCCTAACTATAACGTTTGTGAAACCTATGGTTTTTCCAGTGAATTTCAAAGTTTTTTTAAAAGCTAATTCCTTTGTATATCGACTTTGCAACCTACTATTTTTTTTTCTTTTTTTTCGCTGTTTTTTACAACTATTAATTATATTTATTTGTTCAATGTATATATATTTCTTTATCATTTTTTCCTGGTGCGCTCAGGGTGCTCGCACCGGTAAGCTTACCCGTATCATTTTGTGTTTGAGCGCTCAGGGTGCGCGCACTGGTAAGCTCTCCTGAGAGCGCAGCGAGAGCGCTAATTCTGCGTTCGTAAAAAAATATGTATGAAAACTAAATGATAATGCAAGACATTCAGTACCATACTTATAAAAACAGTATTTTTGATTTTCCGAATGAAAATGATTTTGCATTTCCGTAAAGCTACCAAAACGTCACTCAGGCGCGCGCAGGGAAACAGACTAAAGGACTGCTCTTACACAGAGGCAGCTGCATGTTTAGCAGCTCCATGTGTGTGAGAGCAATTCCAGCTTCTGCAAAATGCAGGCAGGGACAGAGGGGGCATTCAGACTCCCCTGCGATCCCCAAATGTGGTGGCTGGGTGCCCTGGGTGGGTTCCAGGGCACCCAGCATTTGAAGGCCAGTTGGTGTCACTGGGGCCAAAATCGTCCAGGGAAGGGGGGCCGTGTGGTCCACTTCCCCCACTGAAATTACAGTGGCCCACATACCCAATAAGGAGGGAGATAAAAAAAGGGCAGAGAAATGAGCAGGAAAAGCTGATAAGAATTTAGTTTTTGCTTCACCTCCAGATTTAACATGTATCTGCCAGAAATAACAAGCACTACCAAATCCAACTGGTTTGGCAATGGGAGAAATGATTTTTTCAAATATGATGTTTGGCAAACAAAATGCAAAACAAAAACATTGGCAAAAATATAAAAATTGAAGATGGGGTCCCAGCAGCCCAGAAACATTTGCCTTGGCAGGGAAGCGCACCCATTTTCAGGTGACTGTGCAGATGTGATAAGTAAAAGCCCATGACTTACAGTGCAAGACAACTACTGATTGAAATGGGATGAGTCATTGTTCAAAGCTGTAGTGGGCGTAAATAAAATTTTATTGACCCTTATACAGACTATTGGATGGAGAGGGCCTCGACAGCTCCCGTAAAGTAAGAACAAACACAAGCTCTGCTCTCAGCAAGCAAGACCTGTGAAATAACTCCTGCTTGCTGAGAGTGGAGTTTTCGTCTGTTTACCTGACTGAAGAATTGCGTGCAGGGTTACAGATAAAGGGTTGCTCTTACGCAGAGGCAGCTGCATGTTTAGCAGCTCCATGTGTGTGAGAGCAATGCCGGCTCCTGAAAGAAGCGAGGAACCAGTTGGACAGCCAGGGCATTGAGGCTCCCCCGCGGTCCCCAATGGTGTTGACTGGGTGCCCTGGGTGGACTCCAGGGCACCCAGCATTTGAAGGCCGGGTGTTGTCCCTGGGGCTGAATTCGGCCTTGGAAGGGGGCCGTGTGGAAAATTGCAGTGGCCCCCACCCCCATTAAAGAGAGATGAAAAAAAGTCATAATACAAAACATAATGCAAGACTTTCAGTACCATACTTATAAAAACAGTATTTTTGATTTTCCGAATGAAAATGATTGTGCATTTCCGTAAAGCTACCAAAACGTCACTCAGGCGTGCCGTGTAAGCGCCCCCGGAAGCGCCTACGTTCGCGCCCCCGGAAGCGCTCCGGTGCGCGCAGCGTAAGCGCGTCAAGTCATGTGACCTTAAAATAACAATTTTCATTGGTTGCTAAAAGTTTTTTTTCACAAAGAATGAAAACCCCACCCTTTTCCTTCACTTCTTCTTTCACTTTGGTGAGAGCAAGACCTCTTTTTTTCTGTGCTAAGAATTTGTGGATAGAATGGCTGCCAGAGCATCCAGCAGCAGTGAGGAGTCAGATGGTTACATAGATGAAGAGCCTCCTCAGCCGAAGGTGAAAGAACATTTCATTTGGAAAAAAAATTCTATACCTGAGGGACTTAAAAAAGTAAATGCTCTAAAGGTGGAGTGTAAGATCTGCCATACTGTACTTTCCCGAAGAGACCCCAGAAGGAAGTACAGTTTTGGTAATTCAACTATGATTCGGCACGTCCAGAGGAGGCACCCCCAGAACTATGCCCGGGAGAGTATCAGGGCTCTAGCACTAGAGGCTCCAAGGGATGGTGCCTCTACTTCAACTGGAGGAGCAACTGCATCGGTGAGGGGGCGACCAGAACAGCTGATCCCAAATATTCAGCCTGTTTTTAATGAGGCCTCAATCAAATGCAAACATTGTTATGTACTACTTTGTTACAACCTTGATTTACCAAATGTGGACATTGTATGGATTGGACAGAGAGGATTGAGGAGTCACCAATTGATACCATTGGTAAAATCCTTTATGCATTTACCACACCCTGACCTTATAATTGTGCACTGTGGTGGAAATGACCTGGGCACTTTGACTGGGGTAGGTCTGGAAATGCTTTGGAAATGTATATTGGTCCCAAGATGGCTGCCAACACTTCTTGGATGAAGAATTTGAATTTTGAAAACAATGTTTTACCACACCCTGACCTTATAATTGTGCACTGTGGTGGAAATGACCTGGGCACTTTGACTGGGGTAGGTCTGGAAATGCTTTGGAAGTGTATATTGGTCCCAAGATGGCTGCCAACACTTCTTGGATGAAGAATTTGAATTTTGAAAAAAAAAAAATTGGCCTTGGGGTTCCTTGTGGGACCCCCTGAGCAGGCCTAGGGGGTCAGGTTGCTTCTACCCTGCCCCCTTTTTGAGTTCTACACGTTTGTTTTTCTGATTTCCTGTGCCTCAGTCTACTGAGGCACAAGATGGCTGCCAACACCTTCTGGTTTGGAGTGTTGACAGACATTGGCAGCCAATCAGAATGCAGCTCATGCTCGGAAAGGTAAGCTTACAGTAAGCTTACACGTAAGCTGCTATAGATATATATATTTTTTCTCTTTTGATTTTCTCAGGAACTACTGGAGGGATTTTCACCAAATATAGCAAAGGCACATCTGCATACCAGTCCCTACAATTTTGCAAAGTTTGGCATAATTCCGTTCAGCGGTTCGGGCTGTAGCCGTGTCAGAACGTCCTATGGAAATTAACATGGGGAAAGCACGTTTTGGGACCCCCCTTTTTTCTCGGCCCCGCTTGACGAATCCCCCAAAACTTTCAGGGAAGGAGCAGAACTGAGCTGGCCGAAATTTTGGAAAATTGCACGCAATTTCCTCAATCTACGCCAAAGTTATTTCCAATAGAATGTTGCGGATTTCCTATGGTAACTAGGTCCTAACTATATACTCAGTTAACTAATAATTAGCTAACATAGACTTTCACATAGCTATTAACCAACTGTAGAATCAGTTTACACAACAACTGACAAAGTGATACAGATATTCACACAGTTTAGTCAATATCCACTATATTTAGTGAGACATTATAAATTGGTCAAGTAAACAGTCAATTACACTGCTACTAAATCCTCCATCCAAATATATATTTATATATATCCACTCATTCTTCAATGCAAATTGCTATATATATAATGCATATTTAAATAACGAAGCAAACCACATTCACTGGATGACGTCATCAGTGATGTCATCAGTGATGTCATTTGAGATGTCATCAGTGATGTCATCAGTGATGTCACTGACCATGTCATGAATGATCTAATATGTGACATCATCAGCAGTGGATTGCGGGTGCGCGAAATATAGTTAGTACAACTAACTACATAGGAGCAATTTCGATGGTTTTGTATGAGTGAAATGTCCAGCTAACTATAACACCCCTAAAACTTATTGTTTTTTGAGTGAATTTCAAAGGTTTTTTAAATGCTAATTCCTAACTATATAAGGCCTGAAACCTATGGTTTTTTCAGTGAATTTACAAGGTTTTTTAAATGCTAATTCCTAACTATATAAGGCCTGAAACCTATGGTTTTTTCAGTGAATTAGCAAGGTTTTTTAAATGCTAATTCCTAACTATATAAGGCCTGAAACCTATGGTTTTTTCATTGAATTTCGAAGGTTTTTTAAATGACAATTATAAATGTATTAATTGTTATTTTTTTATACTGATTTACTACATTTTTGCAGGCAGGTGTTCAGAGGGCACGCCCCCTTTTTACAACATTCTGCAGCGCAACCCCTGGCGTGTTTGCAGAGGAGGAACTAATTCCCCTTGCATACTGGGGGTCCCTGGGGGGCAACTAGCCCACCAGGAGCCTCCAGTATAAGCCAGGGAGCTGCATTACAGAGAGGTATAATGAGGCCACACCCTTTTTTACACCTCTCTGCAACGCAGCCCCCGGGCGTGTTTGCAGAGGGGGAACTAATTCCCCTTGCATACTGCGGGTCCCTGGGGGCCAACTAGCCCACCTGGAACCTGCAGTATGCGCCAGGGGGCTGCATTGCAGAGAGGTGTAATGATGCCACACCCTTTTTTACACCTCTCTGCAGCGCAACCCCTGGCGTGTTTGCAGAATAGGAACTAATTCCCCTTGCATACTGGGGGTCCCTGGGGGCCAAGTAGCCCACCAGGAGCCTCCAGTATGCGCCAAGGGGCTGCGTTGCTTTGCCCCGGGGGCGGCGGTCCCCGGGGCAGTGTTGGGGGGATTGTGGACCCCCCACACTTCTTTATCACTATGCCGCCGCATTTTGGTCCCCCTGGGGGTAATTTTTAAAAAACAGAGCAAAAAAAAATGTGGGCCTTTTTTGTCCTTGTGGGATCACCTGGGCAGGCCTAGGGGGTCAGGGTGTATCTACCCTGCCCCCTTTTTGTGTTCTTCACGTTTGTTTTTCTGCTTTCTTGTGCCTTGGTCTATCTACACGCACATATATATATATATGCATATATATGCATTTATATATATGTATGTGTATATATATATATACATACATATATAAACATATATAATCTGCATATCTATATAAATACAAATATAAATGAATGTAAACATATGCATATATGCATACATATGCATGTTATTTACATGAAAGTTTGAAAACACTATTAAAAGCAAAGCTAAAAAGCCACCTCATTACAAACAGAATGGCTTTAACTTAAACGAGGGCGAGATCTATTGCATTTTCAATGCTTGTTTACTTTGGTTTCATCAAGAAGGCATTCAGATGTGTCACACATTTGCCATAAATTCTGAATGTTAGCACTCTAGTTGCTCATTATATCACTGTAGTAAAGCTACTGCTCACCAGGGAAGTCTGCTGCTGGTATTCAAAGTGCATGTTTCAGTCTGCATGTCAGAATTTTTTTATGAAATAGAAGAGGATTTGAGAAGTCACTCAAAATGTGCCCTAATTTTTCTTTCTGAAGCACTAATCATACTTTCTATGGCAAAATGAACCCCCTCATTTTGTTCCTTTTTAAATTAAATGTTTTCAGACTTACCACTTCATTCCAATCAAGATGGCTTCTGTTGTGCCATACTTTTGTCATAAGTAAGACTGTTAGCGCTCTAGTTGTTCTTTAGAACACTCTGGGACATTCTGTCATAGGGCTATACTTGGGCTACATCTGGGTGATATGTGGGTTACATTTGGACTCTTTTGTCTCTGGTGGCCATCTTGGGAGACTGCATGTCAGAATTTTGTAATGAAATAGAGTAGGATTTGAGAAGTCACTCAAAATGTGCCCTAATTTTTCTTTCTGCAGCACTAATCATACTTTCTATGGCAAAATACATATTCATATTGTTCCTTTTTAAATTAAATGTTTTAAGAGTTACCACTTCATTCCAATCAAGATGGCTTCTGTTGTGCCATACTTTAGTCATAAGTAAGACTGTTATCGCTCTAGTTGTTCTTTAGAACACTCTGGGACATTCTGTCATTGGGCTATACTTGGGCTACATCTGGGTGATATTTGGGCTACATTTGGGCTCTTTTGTCTCTGGTGGCCATCTTGGGAGACTGCATGTCAGAATTTTTTAATGAAATAGAATAGGATTTGAGAAGTCACTCAAAATGTGCCCTAATTTTTCTTTCTGCAGCACTAATCATACTTTCTATGGCAAAATATATCCTCGTATTGTTCCTTTTTAAATTAAATGTTTTAAGAGTTACCACTTCATTCCAATCAAGATGGCTTCTGTTGTGCCATACTTTTGTCAGAAGTAAGACTGTTAGCGCTCTAGTTGCTCTTTAGAACACTCCGGGACATTCTGTCATTGGGCTATACTTGGGCTACATCTGGGTGCTATTTGGGCTACATTTGGGCTCTTTTGTCTCTGTGGCCATCTTGGGAGACTGCATGTCAGAATTTTTTAATGAAATAGAATAGGATTTGAGAAGTCACTCAAAATGTGTCCTAATTTTTCTTTCTGCAGCACTAATCATAATTTCTCTGGCAAAAAGAACCCCCTCATTTTGTTCCTTTTTAAATTAAATGTTTTCAGACTTACCACTTCATTCCAATCAAGATGGCTTCTATTGTGCCATACTTTTTTCATAAGTAAGACTGTTAGCGCTCTAGTTGTTCTTTAGAACACTCTGTTACATTCTGTCATTGGGCTATACTTGGGCTACATCTGGGTGATATTTGGGCTACATTTGGGCTCTTTTGTCTCTGGTGGCCATCTTGGGAGACTGCATGTCAGAATTTTTTAATGAAATAGAATAGGATTTGAGAAGTCACTCAAAATGTGCCCTAATTTTTCTTTCTGCAGCACTAATCATACTTTCTACGGCAAAATATATCCTCATATTGTTCCTTTTTGAATTAAATGTTTTAAGAGTTAATACTTCATTCCAATCAAGATGGCTTCTGGTGTGCCATACTTTTGTCATAAGTAAGACTTTTAGCACTATGGTTGTTCTTTAGAACACTCTGGGACATTCTGTCATTGGGCTATACTTGGGCTACATCTGGGTGCTATTTGGGCTACATTTGGGCTCTTTTGTCTCTGGTGGCTATCTTGGGAGACTGCATGTCAGAATTGTTTAATGAAATAGAAGAGGATTTGAGAAGTCACTCAAAATGTGCCCTAATTTTTCTTTCTGAAGCACTAATCATACTTTCTATGGCAAAATGAACCCCCTCATTTTGTTCCTTTTTAAATTAAATGTTTTCAGACTTACCACTTCATTCCAATCAAGATGGCTTCTGGTGTGCCATACTTTTGTCATAAGTAAGACTGTTAGCGCTCTAGTTGTTCTTTAGAACACTCTAGGAAGCTGCAGTAGAACACAAAGGAATCAACTGACAGTCTCTGTCCTTGTTGGATGTACATGTTTTACTGAGAATGTCAGACTTCATTCTCACATGACTTAGAAAGATAATGTGAATTTACAGAAAATATGCTTTCAGTTCAGCTTATAGATCCCCTTCCAAACCACTGTGGGAAAAGCATGAGATAATAGTTTTCTTTCAAGCATGATTCATGATATCCCAGTAGAAGACTTTTTCACATGGTAAAATCACCTTAGAACACACCACAATTCCTAAAATGAGTATGGTACCATCAACAAATGATTTATAATGTAACTAAAGTCCCAAAACCTTCTATTAACTGCAATGCTTTTTAAGAGGTGTTATCATGTATATTGGTCCCAAGATGGCTGCCAACACTTCTTGGATGAAGAATTTGAATTTTGAAAACAATTTTTTTTTTGCCTTGGGGGTCCTTGTGGGACCCCCTGAGCAGGCCTAGGGGGTCAGGTTGCTTCTACCCTGCCCCCTTTTTGAGTTCTACACATTTGTTTTTCTGCTTTCCTGTGCCTCAGTCTACTGAGGCACAAGATGGCTGCCAACACTTTCTGGTTTGGAGTGTTGACAGACATTGGCAGCCAATCAGAATGCAGCTCATGCTCAGAAAGGTAAGCTTACAGTAAGCTTACACGTAAGCTGCTATAGATATATATATATTTTCTCTTTTGATTTTCTCAGGAACTACTGGAGGGGTTTTCACCAAAGATAGCAAAGGCACATCTGCGTACTAGTCCCTACAATTTTGCAAAATTTGGCGTAATTCCGTTCAGCGGTTCGGGCTGTAGCCGTGTCAGAACGTCCTATGGACATTAACATGGGGAAAACACGTTTTGGGACCCCCCTTTTTTCTCAGCCCCCACTTCACGAACCCCCCCGAAACTTTCAGGGAAGGAGCAGAGTGGAGCTGGCCAAAATTTTGGAAAATTACACACAAATTCCTCAACCGGCGCCAGAGTTATTCCCAATAGAATGTTGCGGATTTCCTATGGTAGCCAATCCTAACTATAACTACCTACTGGCGACCGCCAGTAGGTAATATATATATATATATACATATATATATATATATATATATATATATATATATATATAACACGTGCTCTTCCAGCAGCATAAAACAGGCCACACAAACTGCTTCCAACAGATTCTTTACTTTATTAAAAGCCAAGGAAGGCATTACGCGTTTCGAGTCTGCTGACTATTAATCAATTAAACAGCCACGGCCGGTGGTAGGTGTAACTGCAGGGCGGTGATGTAGGGAGGGGGAGGGGCAGGGTGGGGGGGTTGTAATTTATGGATTACGGAGTTTAACAGGTAAGTAAACATATACATTAATAAAACAAATTTTGTTGTGTGCACTGCATCACCAAATGCGATGCAGTGCGCGCACCGAAATTTGTTTTATTTATATATATGTTTACTTACCTGTTAAAGTCCGTAATCCATGCATTACAACCCCCCACCCTGTCCTTCCCCCTCACTACGTCCCCGCCCTGAAGTTACACCTACCACCGGCCGTGGCTGCAATTAAATATATATATTATCTACTGGGGGTTGCCAGTAGATAGTTATATTTAGGACCTATTATCCATAGGAAATCCGCAACATTCTATTGACAATAACTTTGGCGCCGATTGATGAATCTGCACAAAATTTTCCAAGCGGGGGCCGCGAAAAAAGGGGGGTCCCAAAACATGTTTTCCCCATGCAATTTCCAATAGGACCTATAGACACGGCTACAGCCCGAACGACTGAACGGAATTACACCAAATTTGGCAAAGAGGTAGTCCTCAGGTCAGACCTGTGCCTTTTGCTTATTTGGTGTAAATCCGTTCATTAGTTCTTGAGAAAATGACAGTTAAAGTAATTTATATATCTATGGGCGCAGTGGATCCAGAGTACTATCCACGTACCCTACGCGCAGCCTACAAGCACATTTGAGTCATTTGAGATAGCATCAGTGATGTCATCAGTGATGTCACTGAGCATGTCATGAATGATGTAATATGTGACATCATCACCAGTGGATTGCGGGCGCGAGAGTTACAGTTAGTACAACTAACTATAACGGAGGAATTTCAATGGTTTTGTATGAGTGAAATGTCCAGCTAACTATAACACCCCTGAAACCTATGATTTTTTCAGTGAATATATATATATATATATATATATATATATATATATATATATATATATATATATATATATATATATATATATATATATATATATATCCATACTAATGTTATAAAGAGAGGGCCCAAACCTTTGTGGCGAGTAATCTCAGTAACCACAGCACCAATCACAACACCCAATACAGCATTGGAAAGGGCAGTTGCAGAAGAAGGACATAGGCTATGCAGACGGCCACCATATACATTTTTTTTTTTTTATTAACTTTTCAAGAAACAGTGGTGTTCATCACAATCATACAGTGCAAGACATACAATTGTAACGTAGGACACCATATACATTTAAAAGGTAAAAGAAGCGTGCCAGCAAAGTAGTCCTTGTGGGATTGTCTGTGTTGTGCTGTGGGCGTGGGCTGGGGCTGTGACTAACGCTGGGGGCGTGTGGTACGGACATCACATCGTGGGCTGTGGGCGTGTGCTGGGGGCGTGACAAACGCTGGGGGCATGACAAACGCTGGGGGCGTGTGTCCGCCCTTCATGCCATGTGAGTCATACATACAAGTGCCAATTACATTGCTGTGCATTATCAAGGAGCAAACTGGGGGCGTGACACGCTGGGGCGTAAGAAACGCTGGGGGCGTGTGTCCGGCCTTCATGCCATGTGAACGCAATTGCGCTGCATCAAGGGGCACGCTGGGGGCATGAAAAACACTGGGGGCATGTGCTACGTTCCGCCCTTTATGCATGTGGGTCGTACATTAATCAGAAGATCGTCTGCTGTGGCCGTGTGCTGGGGCATGACAAACGCGTTCAGCTGGAGGCCTGGTAAGTAACATTACTGCAGCCTCTCCTGCGCGCTGTTACTGAACTCTCTCATTCAACGAAATTAAACGTGCCTGCTTCCATCAACCAGAGCTCTAGCCGGGCTCAGGCGGCGGATCAGTACACTAATTACACGCGCCTGATAACATCAACCAGGACTGCAGCTGGGCCTCAAGCGGGGGAACATGTGCCTGCTAACATCAAACACGCCTGCATCTGGGCCTCAAGCGGGGGAACACGCAAATGAGCGTGTCTGCGGGGACCATTACTGCAGCCTCTCCTACTCGCTGTCACTGAACTCTCTCAATAATCGGATTTACCCGCGGCTAATAACTCTCTCATTCAACGACATTACACGCGCCTGTTTACATCAACCAGGGCTGTCGAGGGGCTCAGGCGGTGGATCACTACACCAATTACACCCGCCTGCTAACATCAACCAGGGATGCAGCTGGCCCTTCTCCGTCCCTATACTAATGAAACAAATTTTTTTATCTACCGCGAGATTGTAAAATAAATTGCCCATGCCAAATACACACGTTACACACATTCTATTTCATACCCGGGCAACGTCGGGACGGGCTGCTAGTATATATATATATATATATATATATATATATATATATATATATATATATATATATACACACACACACACACACACACACACACACACATATATATACATACAATAAAGAAATCATCTAAAGATTTATAAATATATATATGGCGGGGGTTGAGAAAAAAGGGGGGTGCCAAAACGCAAAAGCCTCAAGCTTTTTGCATAGACTTTTTTAGACCGAGCTACAGCAATAATGCTGAACAGAAATACACCACATTTGGCAGGAAGCTAGATCTTGGTGTGCAGATTGTGCTTTTTGTGATTTTGAAATCAAGTGTAAAAAAATATATAGATCAGGACAGTTGGGTCCGCAACAGAATTGAGGGATTCTCGCGGGAGCGCCAGTTTAAGAATAGCGCATTTTGATTGGCCCAGGGTGCTTTATTTTCCTTGTGCCATCTCCCTCCTGTCCGAGTCAGACTCCTGTGGGAGTAAAAGCTGCCAGTGGCTGCCAGCAACATGAGAAAAACATTTCTAGAAAGACTGAACCCCGGCACTCTGAATGATATAGATACAATTCGTGAATAGATTTAAGCTAGCAAAGAAACCAACATATGATAATGAGGGAAAACTTCCAGAGCAGGGATTTAGTAGACAAGATAGGATTAAGTATTTGCACAGTGATTTATTGCATCAGAGACGCATAGAATGTGAAACAGTCTTTGGAAAAACATTTCTGGCAGCCATTACAGGACTTAGGGACTTAGTCAAAAACATTATTATAAGGGGGCAGGGTAGGGATACCTTGCCCACCTTGGCTCCATGGGGGCGTATCCAGAGGGAACCCTCTGGGCCCAAAATATAAAAGACAATTGGCAGTTTTTGCCACAATCCCATCGGACTCCTGCATGATTCAAAAAAATAAAACTAAATGGCTGCTGGAGACACTTTCTTTTATTAATGGGAGGGGGTAGCGCAGCCACCTTCTCTGAGCCATTACAGGCCTCTGGAAGCCCACCCTTGGGGCCATAATTATTCAAAAACAGAAGGTGGCCATGCAGCCCACTCCCTTTGCCTGTAAAGGTCCTGGGTAACCCATCTCCTGGGCCGCTAAACTAATAAAAATGTGAGGGGTCCCAAAAGCCCACCACCCTGAGCCATTAATGGCCCAGGATCCTCAACCCTCAGGGCTGGCTTACTAGCTATGTCCCAGGGAGCCCACCCCGGGACATAACGGTTCCCACGCCGGTGCAGGCAGGGAACCCTGTGTTTTTCATCCTGCTTGATGGGAACATTTTTTAATCTCCTGCTATGCAGGAGCAAACATAAAGTCTACTCCCAGCGGGAGGGAGCTTTAAGACTTTTGATCTGTTTCACCTTTTCTGTGTATCATGTACTGCCCTAAGTGGCTCGGGTATGCCCAGACATGACATGACATAACATGACTGTGTCACTGGAACCAAGCTGTCTCAAGGCTGATGAGTCCATAACTAGGGCATAACTGGTTCTTGGTTGCTTGTGTTCCAGTTCAGGGGGGCCTGGCTTGACAATTCGTGTTGGACTTTTTCAATGAGGATCAGGGTCAAGACTGATTTGCATATGGCTGGGTCCAAACTCAGGTGGCATGGTGAGCAAAAGAACAACGTGTTTGGATGCTACCCCGCGTGATTGCCAGTGGTTAATCAAATGGCAAGCATTCCTCTCATCACCTTTTGTGTGTTTCATCATTATGGAATCACTGATGACATCTCAAATTGCATCATTGATGACATCACTGATGACATCATCCAAGCTTCGTTTTTGAACATGTTGCTCTGTAAATTAGTATGGCATTAGAAGCTTGAAAGTAAGTAAAGAATAGCTCAGAAGAATTTGAGGTATCATCACCAGCCAGCCTGACTACATCAATGCACTCTAAGCCGGCACAACTACCATACTCAAGCAGAGACTCCAGTCAATCCAGACCGGAGCAGCCAGACTGATCTTCAACCTGCCCCCAAGAGGACACACATCACCTGGCACCTGAAAGACCTCCACCGGCTTCCCATCCAGAAGAAAAGCCAGTTCAAGCTTGTGACCCATGCCCACAAAGTTCTCCACAACCAAGGACCAGACTATATGAACCATCGCCTGATCTTCCACCAGCCAACCTCCGCTCTGCACACTTCGCCCTTGCTCAGACACCACTTATCTGCCACAGTCACTGCGGAGGAAACTCCTTCTCCCAACTCATCGCCAAATCCTGGAACCCCTTTCCCTTCCACCTATGCACTTCACCCTCACTGGACCACTTCAAGAAGTGTCTCAAGACCTGGCTCTTCAAATGATACCTGCAGCACATTGCCTGGAGACACCCCCAGGGTGTTTAAATGCGCTATACAACTAACACTTGATTGATTGATCACATATACAACTTCCTTAGGTAAAGAAAGCATGGGTTATACACAACATTTACCCAATACCATACACTTAACAGGTAGCATAGTTCACGTTAACAATTAATAACAGATATATGGGAAACCCTCATTACATACAGTGTTCAATCTGTATACAACTGTTCAGAGAAAGCCGAGTTCCTAAAAATACTGAATGCCTGTTCCAAAACAAATGCCCTACTATCAACAGCTTTTATCTGTATCAAACCCCTGACTGTCACCAAACCTACACTGAAAAATTAAATCAATATGAGTACAAAAATGGGTACTGAAAACAGTATTCACTCTATGTCGAGATTTTACTCTGTTCCACACTGTTTTCAGACAGTGAAACTCTTATGAGATATACACTTCAGAGTATTAGCAAGTATCCACTAAGAAGAGTGTACACTCTATGCAACACATGGCAAACAAGACAATCTCCGCTTAAAATAAACAATGCTTGATGGTGCTAAAGATTTACTACCTACAGCCATCGTACTGTCATGAATACTTTACAGATACTCCATCTTGTGAAACAAAACAAGCACATATGCATAGCTTAACACCTGGTGCACACAGTCTTCTATTTTACGTAGAAATTGTCATGCTGAGACAATTTTGTCTAATAACTCAAGGCACCTTACAATACTTAGTATGTTGTATGTAAAATATTTGCCCTGTTGCAAGCATGTTCTATAGAGCCTAAAAACGTGTGTGGAACTGTCACCTGCACACAGGGTTACTCTTCAATGCAAACATTTATAACGTGTTCAATACCTGTACACAGTAGGAACACATGAGCTCTGTAAACACTTATGCCATTAGCTGGACACAGGCTGTACAAAATTAGATAAATAAGTACTAATATAGTTAGGCACCACTATGTAAACTGTAAATCAAACTAGCACACTCATTAGATGATATCATCAGTAATGTCATCATTGATGTCACCAAGAATGTCAATTTGATATGCCATCATTGATTATGTCAAAGAACATGTCATGAGTGGTGTAATATGTGAGGTCATAAAGAGTGCTTGGTGGGGGCACAAGTTATAATTAGCTATGCATACTATAACTGGCGAATACCTGTGGTCTGTTTAGTTCAAAAAGTTAATGTTGTCACTGACATATTCACCTAACTATAACATTACTTTTTTGTGAATTTCCAAGATTTTATTTTTTAACAAAACATACCTTTTTTCACACCTAACTATAATGTTACTTTAACCTTTGATACATGATGAACGCAAACAACACAAAGAAACCCACACTTCTTTTCTGTACACTCTGAATAGATTGTTATGTGGTTTGATAGGTATTCCTATATGTTTTATCGGTGACTCAGCATATCCAGCCAGACCCTCGTTGCTAACACCTTTGAGGAATCCATAGGGCTTTACAATATTAGTGCCATTTATTATGAAGCTGCATAACCTCTATAATTTGGTTGGTCTTCAATAACTTAAATGTATGTGTTGTAAATGTATACCTTTACTTTAATATTTAAGAGTGTGTTTCAAGCACCTTTAGCATCATGTGACCTATGCTTATATGGATATTTATTTACAATGTTTTTCATACTATTTCTACACACATGGTTCATCCCACTATCATCTTCTGGAGCACAAGGAAGCCTTTGGTAACCCTTTAACACTGGAAGTCAATTTACTAGTCATATACAGACTGGGAAGGTGAGATCTATGCATAGTCTTTAACTTGCTCATATTGGGTTGAATACACAGGTAGGGAGTGTTATCAAGGCGTGTGTGTTTCTTTAAATCACACTAAAATATGTGGGACCCATTTTTTAATCATGCAGATGTCAGTGGTACCTCACCTTTTGAAATAGGATATACTCATACTTTTGATGCACCATGAGAATTGTTAGGGAACTCAATCGGTACTAGAAATTTGTGAGCCAGAATCTTTGATGTGACCTATTACAAAATTCAAATAGATTTTTTCTATAAATACATGCTAAGTGGGTTCATAATTATTCAATTATTTCACAACAATGTACTGAATAGTTTTTTAAACACATAATAAATAAGCTAATTTAATCGTGCTGCTTAATTGTTTCAATGTGATGTTCCCAAGTGAGGCGCCATCATTTAAAAGCCTTCTCTTTAAAAACGCTCAGATTTGTGATCAATGTGTGTCTGAAACATGCGGATTTACAGTGATACTTGTGTGGGCCAAGCACTGTATGCTTAATTTCACACAGTCAAACACTAACAACGATGCTCAGGAAATTCGAAATACACTCACAATTAAAGTCAAACAAAGCATGATTGTAGCATAAATTATTTAGTTAAACGAATATCACAAACTTAAGAAATAAATGAAGGTGCACAGTAAATATCTGAATGTTAGCAGTGACAGTCTTAAGATGAGTACCATTATTAGGAGTCCAAGTCCAGTTGACACCAAACTAATGTGAGATTGAATTATTTCACAAGTCATTGCTGTTGGCTCACAACAGGCAGCCTCTGCGTACGCCTCTTGGTGGTGGCCTTCCTGGGGACATCTTTCACTGGTCCTGAAGAATGGTCCATCCTGAGGGGAACTGATGGCTCAGGAGTTGCAGGATCAGGAGTGATGTCAGGTATTGCAAGGATGCTTGGGCCTTCATTTCTTTGGAGGCAAATGTCTGGCTGGTGGAGGTGGAGAAACCTCCACAAGAAAATAATGCTGCTTCTTTAATAGCATTACAAATGTTCTGGAAGCCATCCTGCACCACCCTAGAAAAAGAGCGCATCATAGAAATGCTGCTCTACAACAGCTCATTATATGACCTCTGGAGTTCATTGTGCTCCTTCTGCAATTCGAGTTGGGCCCCCATGAGGTCATTGTTCTTAATGAGGAGGCGTATAATCTGGCCCAGTTGATCTTGATGTATTGAGTCTGCTACTGTGATATTTTGTCCAGCCGTTATCCTGAAACTGTTGGGGCCTCATTTATGAAAAGTGACGCATCGCTGCGTGAAAACAGCGATGTGTCACTTTTCACTGCGCTGTCCTTGCACCACCAATGATGCGTCATATTTACAGTATGACGCATCATTGTGCAAGGAGTTACAGATACGTCAGTATTTTTGACGTATCTGTATGGCGCAAAAGTGGCGCATTGCTGGAGTGTGTCACAAAAGTGACGCAACTCCAGCAATGTATCCTTTCACATGGGGCAAGCCCCATGTGAAAGGGCCTGCATCAGTCTTACGCCTGCTGTGAGGCAGGGGTAAGAAATTGACGCATGTGTGATAGAAGTGGCGCAGTGAAATCACATAGATTTTACTGCGTCACTTCTACGACCCTTTCTTGCGTCAATACACCCCCCTTTTATACATTATACCTAGCGCAGGTATAATGTGGCGCAGGGGTTTACAAAGTGACGTATCTACCTAGATGCGTCACTTTGTAAATATGGTGCAGCAAGGCGCATTTTTTACACCACTGGTGCGTCACAAAAAGTGACGCACCGGTGGCGTAAAAGTGACGCACGGCCTCATAAATAAGGCCCTAGGAATCTATTGCCTCACCCAACTGCACCAAGCCAATCCTACTCCTGGCAACCCTACCCTACGACCTAGCTGTGTGCGCACAGATATAGATGGTCCTGACTCCCAGCAGGTGTTGTTGTTGGAACAGACACACCAGATGGAGATATGGCTGTAGGTGCACAGGGAGAGGCAGCAACAGAAGGTTGGATGAGGGTGGGCTGAAAAATGATATCTGCTACCAAAGTAGTTGTGGGCTGAGTGAGCCTATCTTGAACAGCCCAAACAGACAGAGCACAAGGGCCAGGATGCTTATCCTCCTCATGTAAGTCAGCATAAAATGTCTGCATACTGTTGTCTTCGCCACCTGATGAATTGGTGGCTGGAATGGTCTGTGCTGGCTGCTGGACCTTGACTCAAGCTGGAGGGCCTGTGAAAATGTTTGAAAAAGTAAAGTATTTTAAATTATACATAGTTATCCACACAAAATACACTTACGAAAAAAAACTGTAAAAATACCTTTACATTTTTTTACTTTGGAATGGTCATTGGAGTGAGACACTGTACATTACAAATGTGAAATCCACGTGTAGGTAAATTGATTTTTTCTTGTGTCCCCCCGCCCCATTTTTTACAACACTCTTGAAGATGTAGGCACTGTTGTAATGATTCTGCACAATGGGGTGCTGACCACCAGCACCCAGTGTATGTGCTCTGACACTGACATGTATGTATCGGTGTGTACAAATTGCCTTACACAGATTGCCATATTAAGTTTACTTATAAGTACCTAGTAAATGGTACCTAAAGTATATAGGGTTGTCAATTAAATGTCATTTCATGGGCTGCATCACTGGTTGTGCCACCCCAGAAATAACAAATAAAGATTTGCTGCTGGGCCTAAACTACAGTGTAGCTGGGAAGTACTAAAAATCCAGTATTGTTATAGTTGTCATTGTCTATGTTAACTTACTTGTAAGTCCCTGGTTTATGGTTGGGCCTGTGCATTGACGTGCCTTGAGTGGGGTTAAAGCACAAGTGTTCACCACTGAGGTGACTTGAAAAACAACTAAATTCAAGCCTGCCTTGCAGATTGGCAAAACAGGTTATACCATATTACATTTGACTTGGCAAGTAAACCCACTTGCCAAGGTGTAACCTATATTTTATTCACCTATAAGTCAGCCGTAAGGTCTGCCCTAAGTGCCCAGAGTATAGGGTGTCTGGTACTAAAAGGCAGCCTATGGATTATATCTGAGTTACATTCTACGGTAGTGAAACATATAATAAACTCTATTTGCCCATTGTAGACTGCTAGACACATTGTTTATTATGGAGTACTATACTTACTTATATAGTATGCTGCAGTTGTGTAGCACAAACGAGTCATGGCTGAATCCAGGGAATTGTGCACATACCCTTGTGATGTACATGTCCTGAATACAAACCGGCTGCATACTGAGGGAATGGAAGTTTTTCAGATTTCTGAAAACTTGTTCTCTGACCTGGAGTGGAACCAAAGCAGTGTGTGTCACATCGATGGCACAGATGGCATTGATACCTCCCGGGGCATAAAGATCTCCCGTAATAGTGTGTATGGTACCTACATCAGTTGAAATTGGATGTAGACATTATGTGACTGAGCATTACATGGAAGAACTCTTTGAAGAGCACACATGAGAAACAGGTTTGGGACATTCCTCAACAGACCCCAACTGTGTATTGGAAAGAACCAGTGTCTGCAAAAAGCAGGACTGCAATTGTTTTTTCCAGGGGTATGATTGCTGTGGGGGCTGCAGTTTCGTGGCTCCTGTTAAGGCTTTAGTTGGTGGGCAAAGTCCAAAACTGTCTGCCTTGTTGTGAACCAGTATTTTCAGATGACATCTTGTTTCTGCGTGGTAGCTGGGTCCGGGAAACAGGAAAAACCCCATTGCTGCCATTTTCGCCCTCCGGCTTGCCCTGCGTGTCCATGTTGGGCTCTACATTGAAAAAATCATAGATGCATTATTTAAAATGTACATTTTGCCCTATAGATATGTCTACCACTTTTCTTTGCTTTTAATGTTAGTTCTATGCACTGTTTGTGATGATTTATTCCACCAACGAAGTTTTAAAAGACACCACCTGTTATGTATAACCCAACAAATAACATTGATGGATGATGCTTAAGCCTAACGTAATATATCTGATTGATGTCCTAATAAAGTGCATCTTGTAAGTAAACCTCCACCATTTTAACAATCTCCACCGATTGTTATAAATTTTAACATTCGAGATACCTAAAACGGCAGGTGCCTGAAGTGCTCGTCAAGCAAAGAAATGACATATTTCGTCATCCGGGACACCCCACTGTTTAGGAAATACACTGCCATTAGTTCACAATCTGTGATTGACTTCGAAACATGCAATGGTTGGCATATATGCCCACTGACGTATGCATACGTCATAATGACATAAATGGATTGCGAGATTCAATTACTTGTCTCCTAACTTTCTTCCTGTGCACACCTCCTCAGACATAGCTGCTCACCAACCTCTGCACCCAAAATTGGCGCAGTCTTCAGGAGCCATGCCCCCTAGCTGGAAATGCCTAAAGAAGAGGTCCTTTCCCAGTACAGCCAACTGTGTGGCTCTGCAGAAGCTCATGTAAAGGACACAAATTTGCTTTTAAAAAATATTTTCTACACAAACAAAGAGGTATTTTAACCATTTTATTTTTTTATTTCAACACCGTGCAGTAAAGAGCACAAATATGTCATCTCTAAAGATGTTGGGTGTACATATTACATGAAATGATGGTTCAAATAATAATTACCTACATAGATGTTGCCTTCAAACTATTTTGAAGGAGAATTAGTGAGTCACTTACCATGGATCTTAAGTCTCCTCAGATATGTGTGATTTAATGAAGAAGCTGATTTGGATAATAGTTCCTATGTTAGTAGTTTCAATTAAAATAGAACCTGAAATGTTAAACAAGGCTCTGAATAATGCTCTTTGTATTTTTTAAAACACTAACATATATGATCAGATAATGAGGTATTGTTATACTTATGCTTTTCAAAAGGTAGGACTTTAGTGACATGCGTTATGATGTGGATATATAAAGCATTTTTTTATTTCTTTATTTTTGTGTGCTATGTCCAGGTCAGCCCCCACCAAAAGAAACAAATATGGTGGGTCATCACTGAGAAGTTGTGAACCCTGGGGATTTACAAGAACTGTAGGCTGCATTTCCGCAAGTGGTAAGGGACCTGTGATGCTGGACCTGAATAACAGCTATGGTGCGGCTGGGGAAGACCTACCCGGAGCAGAAGTGGATGCTGTGCACTCCGGCTCTCTTAATGGCCCGTATCTTGGCGGTGGCCTACCTATTGCTGGATGGGGAGCAACAAGGAGGTAATTATATGTTAGGTTGTTTTTTTGTAATGTACAAATATGCCTCATTGTGTCCACTCAATTCTGGAGTCATCTAAAGACTAAATTAAGCACCTATACAGAAGTGGTAACATGTTATGTTTTAAGGTGTGCCATATATATTTGACAACCCAAGGTACATCTCAGAGGTGGGAAAAGGTATATATGTTGTTTATTGTAGACTTAAATTACCCCGCAATGTGTTCAGCTTACTTTATAGACTACACAATGCAAAATGCAATTCAGCAGCACAACTTGTTATTTGAAAATGCATATTTTTGTGTCAAAATATATTTGAATATGATGTCTATTACTAAGAATCACAACACCAGAGGCAAAGGAAGCGCCCAGGGCCGTTCCAGCAGGGACTGGCCAGCTGGCCAGGTTGGAGGAGAGGCTCAAATTAGGCAAAGTAACAGAAATATTTATGTCGGTAGACTTGTTGTGTCCCTGTAGTTGAACTCAGGGGGCAGCCAACTGACACTTGGAGTAACTTCTTGGGGATCTGGAGAAATTAGGCAGCAGGTCCAGTCTTCCTTGCAGATCAGAAGGAAAGTCCTTCTTCTGATCTTCAGAGGTGTAGGAGTGTTCCAAAACGTCACCGAGGGTGACTTATTTTAAATGCTGTGCCAGCCTGTGAATACTGTCAGGTGACAAACCACTTCTGCTGGTTTCCCCTCTCCCTCTGGGCATAGCCCCTTCCTTTTTAAGGGGACAATGGACAGGGTAGACCTGGTGCAAAATCCAATTGCGTGTGAGGGGAGCAGAGCCCTTTGAAGTGTATGTGGTGGCAAGCCACAGTCCCTTTTCTTCCATTCTACATGGATAGGCCAAAGTGTCCCACACCCAGCCATTTTGAACTGTGTCTGTCTGTAAAATACAAAACCCAGGTAGGGGGGACGTGGCCAACACCCGAACATGGTAGACTTGTAATCGTGGAGCTCCAGGAAAGGGGGGGCCGCTCTGCCCCCACGCACACATGGCTGGGCCCGGCCCCCCAGTCACCCGTTCGGATTTGTCAGCGCGTCCCGCCATTGACCCGGAAGCAGTTTTTCGCTTCCGGGTCAAGGAGGTGGGACCGCTGGCATAGGGGGGGGTTTAAGAGCCTGGGGAGCGCGGGAAGCGGCCTCTTTGTGCCCGCGCTTCCCAGGCTCGCTCCTCGCCCCGCTGTGGGTCTCTTAATTTTCTCTCTTTTTTCGTTTCAGGTGGAGTGGCAGTTGTGAAGGCTTTCGTAGGGCCATTGAGCAATCCTGGAACGGCGGTCGGCTTCCCCCTGAGAGAGGACGAGGTTTTCGCGATAGTGCGTGCAGCTGAATCCTATCGGGCTAAACGGTGCGGAGAACAGCGGGCGCTGAGAGCGGACAGCCGGTGATTAATGTACGGTGGTGTAATCAGCCTGAGGTACGTGGCGGGCTTTGCGGCACGGCCGCTCGAGGACTGGCCCGGCATAAGCGGGAGGAATCAGCGAGTGCTACTCGTAACGAGTATCACGAGGTCAGTGGTATTGTGAAGCAGGGTCGGCCCGGGGTAGGGGAGACCAGTGCTGGGTTTGCTGCAGGGAATGATCGTCTTTCAGTGTATTTAGGCGTGGACAGACCTCTATCCGCAGAGTAAAATTTTAAAAAGGCAGTTTATAAGAAAAGGAGAGGTTTGTTGAAGCGTGATTCTTGGCAAGTCACTCGAATTCACTGTGCATAATAAACGGAAGTGTTCTCTATCATTTAGTAGGTTATAGCTGCTGTAGGTCGAGTGGGCATTATACACAACTGATCGTAAGACGTGATTCTGGGCAAATCAGTGTAACTTACTGAATTTAACAAAGTGAACTCTGTTTGGGGCCAGGGGATAAGTGCCTTGATAGCTGGTTTTGGGCAATTGTCCACGCTATAAACAGTTAAGACAGCAGTCGTTTTCTTTCTTCAACAGCCTGTTTTATTGCATACCTGCTGACTCAGGCCAAGCGTGCAATATATTTGTTTACAGCAGCTTGTTTCCATTAACATACTGTTCGCTATGTTGGATTAAGGGGTCAGTGGGGAGCGTTTTTGTTGGCGTTTTAAAGAATTTAAGAGCACACACACGGTATTGGAGGGAAAATTCCCCATTTGTGAATAGCCTGAATTCGGTTTTAATAATTTTCTCATTGTAGGACCTAAAGACAAGGGCCGCTGCGAACCTGTTAGCTGTGGAGCTCACGGTGGACGGCGGAATCCGAGGACACGGGCAGGCCTGCATTTCACTGCTTCTGGCGGGCCGCCGGGCTTGAGTTCGCTCGCCCAAACACTCCAGGCTAGCTGGGGTGTGCGGTCACAGTTGCGTGGTGCTTACGGCCAGCCTGTGAGCCTCCAGCTTGGACAGGTACAAGGCACATTGTGCCAATCAATAACGCATTGTGCAGTGAAGTTTAAGAGCAGTATGTCTGCCAGACGGGGTGCAGGGAGTTTGAGCGTGGAGTTAATGTTTCAAACAATGATGCGCCGAATGTCAGCAATGGACAAGCGATTGGGGAAAGTGGGCAAATTGGGTAAGACTGTGGCTGAGTTGGGGGCGAGGATCGATGCCCAGGCTGGCCCGACGGTAATGCCCAAGCGGACCATAGTGCCCCCCAAACCAAGGGGGGATTTTGAAACACCACCCAAACGTGCCAGAACCAGGAAAGTTGGTGGTCAACCCCCCCAGGTCCGGTGGGGGTGGGGGTCCCCGAGTCCAGCACCAAATGTAGCGCCTGTTGCACCTAGCTCACCAACTCCTGCCCCCAACCTCCAGCGAGCGTCCCAGCGCCTTTTTCACCTAGCTCACCAATTCCTGCCCCCCAACCTCCAGCGAGCGTCCCAGCCCCGGCCCCGCAACCTCCAGTAAGCGTGCCTATAGCGCCAGTTATGCCACCCATTAACCCGGTCCCCGTTGGTATCCCGCCACCAGTCACGCCAGCGATCGGCCCAGTGCCGGCCATTGCCCCGCCGGTCATTCCAACAACTCCGGGTCAAGTGGCACCAGAGCTGGCGGCACAGATAGCGGCAGTGCTCCCTTGGTTGGGGATCAGGGGAATGTTACCTCCCGCAGCAGACCCCTCGGCAGAGGCCCAGAGAATGGTTGCTCAAATCTTGGTTGCTAGGGGCGAAAGTAGCACGCCGGGTGCACCAATTTCTCCCCAAACAGGTCCAGCAAGCAGTGGGGGCGCAGTCAAGACCGTGGAAGCAACACAACCCACCGAAAGTGGTAAGGAGGTTGCCCTGCCGGTCCTGGGCGAGGGTGCAATTCCTTCTAGGAGTGAGAGTTTGGCTCAGCATGTACCTCAGAGTGTGAAGGAGCTAATTTGGGCGGATAAGTATATTAATATTTTCTCATTGTTGATTGATAACAGGGAGTGGGAATATGCGAAATCGCAGAAAGAAATGATGTTGCCTAGTGAATGGCGATCTCAGTTGTACAAAATTTAGGGTGGAGGAGACGCTCATTAACTGGATCAGGGCCTTCTCTGTTTATAGTGCTGTTATTGGTGAACATTTCCCCGGTAAGCAAGCTGAGATGGCCTGCTATCAGAGTAGGATTACAATGTTTAACGAGAATCATGGGGGGGACTCCTGGAAGGAATATGACATAGCTCTCAGGAAATCGAGGGAGTTTAACCGATCCTTAGCCTGGGATAAAGTTGATTCTATTTCCTGGCATTCCCAGTTTGAGAAGGGGCAGTCTGCAGGTGCTAGCACTACCTGGAACAAAGGTTATTCCCCTAAGCCCCAGCAGCCCTTTCAGCAGCCCTTTCGGCCAGCGCAAAGCGGGGAAATGGCCAATAAGACCAGAGGCAGTACGGGTGGGAAAGGAGTATGCTGGGATTTCAATAGGCAAACTTGCAACAGAGCACCGGGCGCTTGCAAGTTCAGGCACGCGTGTAACTTATGCGGCCACCCTTCCCACCCAGAGGGGACATGCCGTTCAAAGGGCAATGCGCCCGGTAACAGAGGGAGGAGGAAACCAGAATAGCAGAGTACACCCCCTTATGGCGCATTCACCTATTTTGTTGGCAGCTATGATCCCTTGGCTCAATAGATACTCTAACCACACTTCCGCAAGGATGCTTCAAGAGGGTTTCACACATGGTTTCTGGATTCCAGCTGGGGGGTATACGGGGACTCCACAGTGTAGGAACCAGTTGTCAGTTCAGAACAACCCCGGGGTAGTAGCGAACAAGATAGGGAAAGACCCCGCTGCCCTACCTAGGCGCAGTTCCTTCTCTAACATCCTTGTACAGAATTTTGTTTGCTCACCTTTAGGAGTGGTTCCAAAGAAGGAAAGGGTCATACACAATTTGTCTGCACCGAAGGGCGTGTCCTTGAATGATGCAATTGATGAGTCTATTTGTAGTGTGAAATACGCGTCTTTTGACCAGGCAGTCGAAATGTTAAGAGTCTTGGGTCTTGGGGCACTGATGGCAAAATCAGATATTGAGTCAGCCTTTAGACTACTCCCAGTGCACCCAGCAGATCAACACTTGTTGGGTTTTTCCTACGAAGGCAAGTTCTACATGGACATGTGCATGCCCATGGGTTGCTCTATTTCGTGTGCTTACTTTGAAACATTCAGCTCTTTCCTGGAGTGGGTTCTGAGACAATCTACGGGTCACCAATATGTCATGCATTACTTAGATAATATTCTTTTCCTGGGTCCGGCGGGTTCGCAGGAGTGCGCGTGGGCATTGCAGGAATTTTGCGTGCTCATGCGTGCTTTTGGGGTCCCGCTTGCGCAGGGAAAAACAGTAGGGCCATTGACATGTCTGGAATTCTTGGGAATTGAATTGGATTCCGTGGAAGACTGTTTCAGGTTACCCAAAGAAAAAATCGAGAAATTCAGGGCAACCCTCAAATTATGTTTGCTGAAGAAGAAGGTCACTTTGCAGCTGTTGCAGCAGACAGTTGAAGTCTCAAGAAGCCACAGAGTCGGAGCGAAGCAACTGGGGGATCACACACCCTTTTTGGGTGAAAAAGAAAGCCCTCACACACCGACCTAGTCAGTGTCATGCTTCATCATTGGGCCCCACCAAAGAGGCCGAATGCCTCTTTGGTGTGCTACGACGCCAGAAGACTGCGGAGCTGGTTGTGTGAAAAGGGCGTGTTGTGAGGTATAAATTAAAGATAAAAAGTGTCTAAAGGGTATCTACAAAAATGTTTAATGGTTGATCCCTAGGACACGAATAAAAGGGTTATGTGTCTGAATATACTGCCAACGGTAATGGTTTGGTTAATTCAGATACTACATTAGTCAGTCAACATGTTTCAGCCTTTACAGTGGTTTTAGTTTACCTAGGCATTCATCAGGACAGGATTAAACCCCGGCGGTATGGACTCTCTAATCGTCCACCCTAACCTGGCGGCGTGAAAGTGAAAAAGATCAAAAAAGGTGATAAAGTGCAATAAAAAGGGGGAAGAGCAAATTGCTCGTTCCAAAAATACTCCTAGTTACGGAGTGTTTCAGCACCTGTAAAGTGAATAACACAGACAAACACAGAAGACATACATACAATTAGTTGTAAATATCATAGTCATTGCGTTTCGTCCATGGTGCTCCATAGTTTTGGCATAAGTTGTATTCCCAAATAAACACTAGAATTAACACCATCCATATAGCCCTATAGGGATGATACCACTAACTCTGGGAAGTGAAGTGGAAAAAGGGGTGTTTAGAACGCACAAAATAGCTAGTAAGGGGTTAAAAACACGATATATGTACTCCATGGGAGGGATCAATGGACCAAAGGTCTGTGACCCCACTCAAAGTTCATAAATTAAATCATATCTCACATTATAATGTGGCGCTAACTGCACCATGGGTCTCGGGAGGGGGGTTGGAGCGTACCTGGCACATCCTGAAATTAGAAAGAAGAGGCTAGAAAAACACGGGATCGGGTTTTACTTAGCTCGATCTGGTCGAAGTAGGCAGATCGTGGTAGTGGTGTAACTCACGCCCTCAACGCTCTCAGCCCGCTTTTGCACCTCGCATAGCCTCAGAACCGGACCCCGACGATGGAGAGCGGGGCCGGTAAATGGGTTTAAAAGCGTTTCCTTGTTCTTTAGCGCGCTTCCGGGTGGGCGTGTCCTTAGCCAGAACGAGACTTGGAGCGCGCCGTCCCTGGTGGAGGGGGCGCGGCGTGCTCCCAAAATGAGGCTTGAAGGTGCGCCGGCCCTGGTTGGAGGGGCGCGGCGTGTCTTCATAGTGAGGCTTGAGTTTCTAAGCTTTAATCGATCATGACACTATGACAATGCAAGAGATGATGCGTGAGTAGAAACAACCATAAGGGCAATGCTGCGAATTATCACATGCTGAGACTGTTCCACAAACAAAACAATGCAAAACCTCATTGGTTATGATACTGCTAATGTGAGGGTATCACTGGCAGTGTTCAAAGCTATATACATATTCTATAAAAACGGGGGGGAGAGAGAGGGGGGCGAAGGGAAGGGGGGAAAAAGGGGGAAAGGGATGCGAGTGTGCAAACCTTGTGGCAATAACGTTATTCAGCGATGGGATGGTCATTAGTTTGGAGATTAACCTTATCAAAAAAGAAGAAGGGAATACTGGGTTGTAATTAGCAAATGTAGCTGTACATGAGCACAAATAAAGGCTCTGGGGTGTTTGAAACCATATTGTTAACCCAGAACCGTATACCACGGGATGTCATCATTCAGCCCAATGATGTTGGTACCTAGACGGTACACCCAGCGCTGCTCCTTTTCAAAAAGCCTGCTTGGTACATTAGTGGTACCAGTGATTGCCTCAATAATTGTCCATTTCATGTCGTTGGTGGTGTGATTAGAGTCCAAAAAATGACGACTCAACTTTGTGGTTACTTTTTTGCACCTGATATTACTCCGGTGTTCACAGATACGCTGTTTCACTTTGCGTGTAGTCATGCCAACATAACGTAGGGCACAGGGACATGTGATTAGATACACCACATTCATTGAGTTGCAGTTGGTGTGTGCAATCTGGGTCCAGGTTTTCCCTTGTTCTAACGAGAGTGTTTTTGAAGCCTCCGTTAGATGGCACACGCTGCAATCTGAACAGGGGTAGTGCCCTATGACTTGAGGCAAACCCCATGCCGCTGTGACTGAAGGGATTTTGGGGGGTGTCCTTTCTTTAGGACGGGTGTGGACTAAGGCATCTTTCAGACTACGACCCTTTTTGAAAGAGAAGAGAGGTTTTTCCCAATCCTCTTTGGCTGATGTTATGATACTCCAATGTTTATTTATTGTCTTCTTCATGAGGTTAGACAGACTATTGAATGTGGTTACGCATGTTTATTTATTTATTTTTGAAGCTTATAAAGCGCACGGCTACCTCCGGCGGAGGTGTCCCGGCGCTAATATTACCCGAATGTCCCCCAAAGAAGGTACCAGGAGTAAATCCCACAGAAAGGAAATAAGAGGTGCAGACAAACTATTATGACCGATTAGTAAACAACCAGGTTTTGAGTTTACGTCGGAAGGCCGTCTCAGATTCAATGAACCTAAGATCCAAAGGAAGGCTATTCCAGAGTTTGGCAGCAATAACGGTGAAAGTTCTGCCGCCGCACCGGGAAAGCCTGAATCTTGGGACGATCAGTAAACGAAGGCTGTTAGATCTGAGGTGTCTAACTGAAGATGAAATTTTAAGGCGTTTACTCAGGTAAGACGGGCCTATTCCATGAATAGCACGAAATGCCAAGGTCAAGATCTTAAAATCGATACGCCGAGCTATAGGGAGCCAATGAAGCTCATCTCTGTACGCTCTAACTGAGGTGCGAGCAGGGATATTGCCAATAAGCCGAGCTGCGGCGTTTTGGACAATTTGCAGACGGTCAATCAAATACTGGGGGGCACCCGCATACAGACTGTTAGCATAGTCCAAATGTGTAGTAATAAGTGCCTGGACCACCGTTTTACGGGAAGATTGAGGGAGATACGGAAATATCTTCCTGATCATGCGCAATTTCGCAAAGCAAGCCCCCGCAACCTTGTTGACTTGGGACTTACCAGACAAGGTGTTATCAAATGTAAAGCCTAGGTTGCGGGCAGCCTGAACTGGCTTAGGGGGGGGATCCAGAACTGTGGGCCACCAAAGGCTGGCAAGGGGAGGAGATTTCTGACCGAAGAAAAGAACCTCAGTTTTTTCGGCATTGAGCGCCAGGTGATTAGCAGACATCCACTTGCAGATATTGCCAAGGCAGTTTCTAAAGTTGGAAAAATGGGAGTCAGAGTGGCCTCTGAATGAAAAAATAAGCTGAGTATCATCAGCATAGGAGACCACCCTGACACCCCAAGATTATACTACCCTGGCAAGAGGAGCCACGTAGATGTTGAACAATAGAGGGCTGAGGGCAGAGCCCTGGGGCACACCGCACAGAAGGGGTTTGTCCTCTGATTCAAATGGGTGCAACGTGACCCTCTGGAACCGATTAGACAGAAAGGAATTAATCCAAGCCAGTACTGTGCCACTGATCCCAAGCTGATGTAAACGAGTTGCTAGTATGTCATGGGATACAGTGTCAAATGCAGCGAATAGGTCGAGGAGGACCAACATGTGAGTGGTACTTCTTCTTGGTTGTTGGTTTTCTCTTCCAGCAGGGCTTCTCTTGGCTGGTTTCTTGCTCTCTTGAAACCCTTATTGAGGGTTGATATTGGGTACCCCCTATCTCTCAGTTTATCAGTTAGTCCAGAGGACTGTTCTTTGAAGTCTGTTAATGTGCTACAGTTTCTTCTCAGCCTTAAGTACTGCCCATAAGGAAGATTCTCCTTTAGAGGGCGGGGATGGAAGCTGCTGAACTCTAGTAGATTATTCTTCGCTGTTGGCTTGTGATGAGTCTTTGTCGTTAAACACGTACCAAACACAGAAATTACTACATCGAGAAAGACAATGTCAGTCTTGCTGGTAGTGTTGGTAAACCTAAGGTTATGGTCAAGGGTGTTGATCCACACCAGGAATGACTCAAGGTCACTATCACTGCCTGTCCATAGGAGCAAAATATCATCAATGTAGCGCTTCCATAAAAGCATGGAAGGCCTGAATTCTGCGGTTGGCGGCAAGATGTATTTGGCTTCAAAATCTGCCACATAGAGTCCGGCCACACTAGCAAGACTGACATTGTCTTTCTCACATTCAATAGTCTGTCTAACCTCATGAAGAAGACAATAAATAAACATTGGAGTATCATAACATCAGCCAAAGAGGATTGGGAAAAGCCTCTCTTCTCTTTCAAAAAGGGTCGTAGTCTGAAAGATGCCTTAGTCCACACCCGTCCTAAAGAAAAGACACCCCCCAAAATCCCTTCAGTCACAGCGGCATGGGGTTTGCCTCAAGTCATAGGGCACTACCCCTGTTCAGATTGCAGCGTGTGCCATCTAACGGAGGCTTCAAAAACACTCTCGTTAGAACAAGGGAAAACCTGGACCCGGATTGCACACACCAACTGCAACTCAATGAATGTGGTGTATCTAATCACATGTCCCTGTGCCCTATGTTATGTTGGCATGACTACACGCAAAGTGAAACAGCGTATCTGTAAACACCGGAGTAATATCAGGTGCAAAAAAGTAACCACAAAGTTGAGTCGTCATTTTTTGGACTCTAATCACACCACCAACGACATGAAATGGACAATTATTGAGGCAATCACTGGTACCACTAATGTACCAAGCAGGCTTTTTGAAAAGGAGCAGCGCTGGGTGTACCGTCTAGGTACCAACATCATTGGGCTGAATGATGACATCCCGTGGAATACGGTTCTGGGTTACCAATATTGTTTCAAACACCCCAGAGCCTTTATTTGTGCTCATGTACAGCTACATTTGCTAATTACAACCCAGTATTCCCTTCTTCTTTTTTGATAAGGTTAATCTCCAAACTAATGACCATCCCATCGCTGAATAACGTTATTGCCACAAGGTTTGCACACTCGCATCCCTTTCCCCTTTTTTTCCCCTTCCCTCCCACCCCCCTCTCTCTCTCCCCCCCGTTTTTATAGAATATGTATATAGCTTTGAACACTGCCGGTGATACCCTCACATCAGCAGTATCATAACCAATGAGGTTTTGCATTGTTTTGTTTGTGGAACAGTCTCAGCATGTGATAATTCCCAGCATTGCCCTTATGGTTGTTTCTACTCACGCATCATCTCTTGCATTGTCATAGTGTCATGATCGATTAAAGCTTAGAAACTCAAGCCTCACTATGAAGACACGCCGCGCCCCTCCAACCAGGGCCGGCGCGCCTTCAAGCCTCATTTTGGGAGCACGCTGCGCCCCCTCCACCAGGGCCAGCGAGCTCCAAGCCTCGTTCTGTCCAGGGACACGCCCACCCGGAAGCGCGCTAAAGAACAAGGAAACGCTTTTAAACCCATTTACCGGCCCCGCTCTCCATCGTCGGGGTCCGGTTCTGAGGCTATGCGAGGTGCAAAAGCGGGCTGAGAGCGTTGAGGGCGTGAGTTACACCACTACCACGATCTGCCTACTTCGACCAGATCGAGCTAAGTAAAACCCGATCCCGTGTTTTTCTAGCCTCTTCTTTCTAATTTCAGGATGTGCCAGGTACGCTCCAACCCCCCTCCCGAGACCCATGGTGCAGTTAGCGCCACATTATGAAGTGAGATATGATTTAATTTATGAACTTTGAGTGGGGTCACAGACCTTTGGTCCATTGATCCCTCCCATGGAGTACATATATCTTGTTTTTAACCCCTTACTAGCTATTTTGTGCGTTCTAAACACCCCTTTTTCCACTTCACTTCCCAGAGTTAGTGGTATCATCCCTATAGGGCTATATGGATGGTGTTAATTCTAGTGTTTATTTGGGAACACAACTTATGCCACAACTATGGAGCACCATGGACGAAACGCAATGACTCATATTTACAACTAATTGTATGTATGTCTTCTGTGTTTGTCTGTGTTATTCACTTTACAGGTGCTGAAACACTCCGTAACTAGGAGTATTTTTGGAATGAGCAATTTGCTCTTCCCCCTTTTTATTGCACTTTATCACCTTTTTTGATCTTTTTCACTTTCACGCCCCCAGGTTAGGGTGGATGATTAGAGAGTCCATACCGCCGAGGTTTAATCCTGTCCTGATGAATGCCTAGGTAAACTAAAACCACTGTAAAGGCTGAAACATGTTGACTGACTAATGTAGTATCTGAATTTAACCAAACCATTACCTTTGGCAGTATATTCAGACACATAACCCTTTTATTCGTGTCCTAGGGATCAACCATTAAACATTTTTGTAGATACCCTTTAGACACTTTTTATCTTTAATTTATACCTCACAACACGCCCTTTTCACACAACCAGCTCCGCAGTCTTCTGGCGTCGTAGCACACCAAAGAGGCATTCGGCCTCTTTGGTGGGGCCCAATGATGAAGCATGACACTGACTAGGTCGGTGTGTGAGGGCTTTCTTTTTCACCCAAAAAGGGTGTGTGATCCCCCAGTTGCTTCGCTCCGTCTCTGTGGCTTCTTGAGACTTTGACCTCTCTTTTCTTGTTTACTTGCAATTAACCGGGGACTAAGAGAGGGTTCCTTATTCTCCCTACCTCTCCTGTTGTTATTTTGCAGCAGACAGTTGGCCAGCTAAACTCTGCCTTGAGAGTCATCCCCATGGCACGCCCATTTTCCCGTTCAATTGCTCAAGCCAAAGCATCATCGCACACGACTGTCAGCCGAGGTTCGCCAGGACATGCTGATATGTATTGCATTTCTGGAAAATTTCAATGGCAGAGTACTGTGGGGTGCCCCCACGCTGACCTCGGCAGAGTTAGGACGATGGACTGACGCTGCAGGCAGTGTGGGGTTTGGCGCCATACTTGGCAACAAGTGGGTGGCTCAAAGATGGCCCGGATGGTGGGAAGAGAGTGGGCTGACTGCAAACATTGGGTTCCTGGAACTGTTCCCAGTATGGGTGGCGTTGAATGTATGGCCCGAACAATTGGCCAATCGCTTGGTTGTTTTCTGGTCAGATAACATGACAGTGGTGGAATGCATCAATCAACAGGCAGCACGTTGTCTGTTCATACTGCGCCTGTTAAAGGAGATTGTGCTGAGTTGCATGAAACGGAATATACATTTCAGGGCCAAACATGTTCCAGGGGTCTTGAATAATGCAGCTGACGCCCTTTCTCGCTTTAAGATGCAGGTATTCAGGGAACACCTACCAGCTGCAGAGGCATCCCCAGCTCACTTCCCATCGAATCTTTGGCAGATTGGTGCCCCCAACTACACGACTTCGTGGCAGCCAGCCTAGCTCCCAGGACCAGGACAGCTTACGAAGGGGCGTTCAGGTCTTACTGTACCTTTCTGGGACGGGATTGGGAGAGCAAATGGGATCATGAGGCTAGTTTTAATGGATACATGAACACATTACACAAGGAGGGGCGCACGGCGGCGACAGTGGAGATGTGTGGCTCACTGGTTAGAGGCGGCAGACCCGGAAGCAGAGAACGGCCCGGGACCAGGGTTCAATTCCCGACTCGGCAGGGTCGTGGACCAGGGTCAGCGGACTCGACAATTCTCCCCTCGGTGCCTACTCTAACCAGGGATCACACTCGGAAGCTCTGGGCATTAAGCTTGCCTCATCTCTACAACGGCCCCCCACAGACGCCGGGGATGCCTGGTTTCACCTTGGAGATACCCAGAAGGGACCATCTCACAGGGAAAGCCAGGACGGGTTCCCCAGCGGTCTTCAGCGCCGGGATGCTCACGGGCAGCTGTGCGCTTTACAAGTCCAACACATTCACATTCACATTCACAGCTAGCAGGCATAAGACAGCGGTTTCCTTTTTCGTGCGCGCAAAGGGAGCCAGGGACCCTACGAATAGTTTCTTAATACAAAAGGCGTTGAAGGGATGGCGGCGCTTACAGGCACCAACCGCTGATGGCAGAAGGCCGATAGGATTGGAGCGGTTGGCAGTGGTGCTCCTCGCCCTGCCAGACACGTGCAGCTCCCCAAGTGAAGTCAGATTATTCAGAGCTGCTTTTTCCCTGGCTTTCTACAGGGCTTTCCGGGTAGGCGAATTAGTGGCGGTCAACAAACTAGATAGGGAAGGTGGCCTTCAGCTGCGTGATGTCAGTATCTGGGACGACACGATGCGGGTTACCATCCGGAAATCCAAGACTGATCAGGAGGCTAAGGGGCAAAGTTTAGTACTACATCGGGCACCGAATAACCCGTGCTGCCCGGTGTCACAGGTAGAAGCGTTAATCAAACAACGGACAGGTGAACCACGTGGTGCATTACTAATGCATGCTGATGGCACCCCTTTGACCAGGTTTCAGTTCCAAAGAGTCTTAGCCATGAGTATTATCAAAGCAGGTTTAAACCCCAAAGAATTTGGGACACATTCTTTCCGGATAGGGGCAGCCACTGAGGCCACTGCACGGGGGTTGAATGTCAATAGTGTGAAGAGGATTGGGAGATGGTTTTCCTATGCCTATAAGCGTTATGTGCCGTTGCACATGTTGTAAGGGTCAGTCACCTCCCCCCTGACGCCTGCTTTTGTCTTGTTTATTTCTAGTTTCTCGGGCCTGTGACGCAGGACGGGAACTACTAAGGGACCATCGAAGCCAACCATCAACATCTCTGCAACGGCAAGAAGACAAACGGAGGACATATGTAGTATGGGTAGTAGGTCATTCTTATGTTAAACGTGCTAAACCAATTTTCCTTGCAGGAGCGGGTAAACGGAGGGCGGAGTGCGGGGGTTTCAATGTCTCCTTCCATGGCAGAGGGGTGCTTCGCCTCAGTCAGCTTAGGGGTTATATGTCAGATTTACTCGAAAGACACACCTCACCGCCCTCAGTAGTCATCTTGCACCTGGGGGGGAATGACTTGGTAGACTTGGGCAGAAGGGTCCTGTTGGAAGAAATCATCTCAGCTGCAGGGTGGCTGGCGAAACTGTTACCGGATTGCACTATAGTGTGATCACAGTTGATACCGAGGCTGCAGTGGAGGGGGGTGAATCAGTCAGGGCGTTGAATCACTCGGTAAAGAGGGTCAACACTAAACTAGACAAGCTATTTCGAACTCCTTTCTTACAGACCATACCTCATGGTTGCATCTGGGGAGAACAGTTCTATGTGCGGGATGGGGTCCATTTGACAGAGTCAGGGAATGCCCTATTCATAAGGAACATCTTAGCATGGGTAGAAGGTTTTGCGAGGAGGATATGACCTTTCAGTGTAGGTTTTGGGGGGGCCAGATAGTCGGTCAACTATGCTGGCCTGTGGCGGTAAGGTCATAATCGGTGAGCAGCACTTTAAGGTCCTTAGGGGGGACGGCCCCATTCACGAAAGGGTTCGCCCAGGGGGAGGGGCCACTGGTCTCTCCCAGAACTTCAGGGGCAGGATATCCGTCGCTTGGAAGGGTGCGGGGGAGGGAGTCACGCTTTCCTCAGGCTGGTAGCCACCCCTCACATACACTATGACGTCATCAAAGGGCGCGAGTGTAAGGGCACTCCTGTTATGGTTAAATGGAGTGCACGGAGCGCACGAGGGTAAACGGGCCCTTGTTGCGCATGCGCATCTCGGACGTGAGAGCGTAGCTGGGTAAAAGAATCTGACACTTGCCGTAGGACCAGAAATTATTAGAATGCAAAATTGATATGAGGATGTTAGATTCGGTAAGGAAACACGCTGTATTAGACATTTGTTAAGGTTAGCCCATCATACCTGTCTAAACTTGATGTAAATCTAATGTCTGAATTTTGCATTTATTAATTATGTAAATGTTATTTTATTCAATTTTAATTTTGTTTCATATTTTAATAAATACGGCCGGGGGGGGTCACAAGACCCCCTGCCTTCCAAAGAAGTCTGTGTTGGTCTGTTAAGTTTTGATAACTGTAGTGTGCATGATAAAGGGGGGGTGGCCGGCCGTCCCAGACCATGAGGAAAGGGGGGGCCGGTCGGGCTCCACGCACACATGGCTGCCCCCCCCCGTCACCCGTTCGGATTGGTCAGCGCGTTCCGCCATTGACCCGGAAGCAGTTTTTCGCTTCCGGGTCAAGGAGGCGGGACCGCTGGCATAGGGGGGGTTTAAGAGCCTGGGGAGCGCGGGAAGTGGCCTCTCTGTGCCTGCGCTTCCCAGGCTCGCTCCTCGCCCCGCTGTGGGGCTCTTAATTTTCCCCACCCTCCATCCCCTTGTAGCAGAATTCTGGTGAGGACATTGGTAGGTATCCTGTTTAACGCTATGCAACGTCGTAGGAACTTATGTTTTTCTTTCTTAGGCCTTTTTTCCCTGTTTACCGGCAATGTTAATATCAATATGCGTTATTGCTTGTGTATCACTGCTGCATTACCTATTTTTCCTTAGGCCTTTTTTCCCTCTTAGATAAACAATGTCGTATTTATTACATGGGTCAGGCGGTAAGGTCATAATCGGTGAGCAGCAATTTAAGGTCCTTGGGGGGGCGGAGGCCCCATTCACGAAAGGGGTCACCCAGGGGGAGGGGCCACTGGTCTCTCCCAGAACTTCTGGGGCAGGATATACGTCGCTTGGAAGGGTGCGGGGGAGGGAGTCACGCTTTCCTCAGGCTGGTAGCCACCCCTCACATACACTATGACGTCATCAAAGGGCGCGAGTGTAAGGGCCCTCCTGTTATGGTTAAATGCAGTTCACGGAGCGCACGAGGGTAAACGGGCCCTTGTTGCGCATGCGCATCTCGGACGTGAGAGCGTAGCTGGGTAAAAGGATCTGACACTGGTTAGTGACCTTGCCGTAGGACCAGAAATTATTAGAATGCAAAATTGATATGAGGATGTTAGATTCGGTTAGGAAACACGCTGTATTAGACATTTGTTAAGGTTAGCCCATCATACCTGTCTAAACTTGATGTAAATCTAATGTCTGAATTTTGCACTTATTAATTATGTAAATGTTATTTTATTCAATTTTAATTTTGTTTCATATTTTAATAAATACGGCCAGGGGGGTTACGAGACCCCCTGCCTTCCAAAGAATTCTGTGTTGGTCTGTTAAGTTTTGATAACTGTAGTGTGCATGATAAAGGGGGGGGTGGTCGGCAGTCCCAGACCATGAGGAAAGGGGGGCCGCTCGGCCCCCACGCACACATGGCTGCCCCCCCCATCACCCGTTCGGATTGGTCAGCGCGTTCCGCCATTCACCCGGAAGCAGTTTTTCGCTTCTGGGTCAAGGAGGCGGGACCGCTGGCATAGGGAGGGTTTAAGAGCCTGGGGAGCGCGGGAAGCGGCCTCTCTGTGCCTGCGCTTCCCAGACTCGCTCCTCGCCCCGCTGTGGGGCTCTTAATTTTCCCCACCCTCCATCCCCTTGTAGCAGAATTCTGATGAGGACATTGGTAGGTATCCTGTTTAACGCTATGCAACATCGTAGGAATTGATGTTTTTCTTCCTTAGGCCTTTTTTCCCTGTTTACAGGCAATGTTAATATCAATATGCGTTATTGCTTGTGTATCACTGCTGCATTAACTATTTTTCCTTAGGCCTTTTTTCCTTCTTAGATAAACAATGTCGTATTTATTACATGGGTCAGGCGGTAAGGTCATAATCAGTGAGCAGCAATTTAAGGTCCTTGGGGGGGGCGGCGGCCCCATTCACGAAAGGAGTCGCCCAGGGGGAGGGGCCACTGGTCTCTCCCAGAACTTCAGGGGCAGGATATCCGTCGCTTGGAAGGGTGCGGAGGAGGGAGTCACGCTTTCCTCAGGCTGGTAGCCACCCCTCACATACACTATGACGTCATCAAAGGGCGCGCGTGTAAGGGCCCTCCTGTTATGGTTAAATGGAGTTCACAGAGCGCACAAGGGTAAACGGGCCCTTGTTGCGCATGCGCATCTCGGACGTGAGAGCGTAGCTGGGTAAAAGGATCTGACACCGGTTAGTGACCTTGCCGTAGGACCAGAAATTATTAGAATGCAAAATTGATATCAGGATGTTAGATTCGGTTAGGAAACACGCTGTATTAGACATTTGTTAAGGTTAGCCCATCATACCTGTCTAAACTTGATGTAAATCTAATGTCTGAATTTTGCATTTAATAATTATGTAAATGTTATTTTATTCAATTTTAATTTTGTTTCATATTTTAATAAATACGGACGGGGGGGTCACGAGACCCCATGCCTTCCAAAGAATTCTGTGTTGGTCTGTTAAGTTTTGATAACTGTAGTGTGCATGATAAAGGGGGGGGGGGGGCACGCAGTCCCAGACCATGTGCACCCGGGCCTTGTAATCCTTCCCATATACCATAATCCTGCAGCCATCGAGTGCCCAGCCTAAAGCATAGATATCTGGGTCAGTGCTATTGATGGAGCGAGATTTAGAAATACATTTATTTCAGCTCGTGAAGTTAAACTTCCATAATAAATTAATATTATTAAGAAAGAGTGTGGTGGAAATCACTAATCAACCTAGAGTAAAAGTTGCATTTACATGAACACGTGGAAAATATGTGTGCTCATAAACGTGCATTATGTTGCATTTGCATGTGTGTGAAAAATAATGAATTAATCCTATCTATTGTCATGTCAGAACTAAATGCGGCCGTTTATTAATGGCATGTGCTTTTTTTTCTGTGTGCTCATGTTTTGTTTTCCTGTCTTAAATGTTGCACGAATCTGTTTGTTGCTTTATTTGCTTATGCTAGGTAATATAGATTAATGGGTTAATAATTAGCAAAGGTGGGTGGGTAACAGAACAATCTTTATTTCTTGCATTAATTATTCTTTTGTGTTTGTTTATACACTATTTAACGAAAAAAAAAGAGGCTTGAGGCCTAGTGCATCTAAATGTGCAGTTGGCAGAATTCTGCTCAGTGAAAGCAAGAGCCCGGTGTGGAAAGTTCCTGCCAAGTTTCTAAAAGGAGAAAATATAAACGTGATTGTACAAATGAACTGACTGTACTTTTGGTCAGCGTGGTCAAGGCCAGGAACCGGCAGAAAGATTGTCAAGCTAAGGAAGTCACGAACAATTTATTTAAATGTTGCAAACTGGAGGAAGCTTTGTGACTTGAAAATAAAGGACAATAGACTCTAAGAAAGAGTCGGAACTGGGCTCCAAAGAATGTGATGACATTATGGTCCGTCGTTTGACAGCCAATCAGAGTTCTGAATGGCAGAAAAGTATTGAATTTTTCTTAGATTAAGCTAGTTAGAAAGATATAAAAACTGTCCCCCTGGGAGGGAAGCTGCTGCTGCTTGCTATTTACCAGTTGGACGTGTCGTGCTGTTGGACTTTACTTGGAGCACGTAAGAATCCTTTAGGACTTAATGACTTTTTCCCTTATTCTTTAATGGGGCAAGTGTAGCTAGGGACTTACAGCCTGATTCATGAAGCGAAATAGCGCCCGCAATGGCTGCGAAAATGCAATTGCGGGTGCAAAATACGGAATTGGCATTCAAGAACAAAATAGCGAATTCGCAAACACAGAATAGCGATTATAATATCGATTACGCTATAATAGTCGCAGAGTCCCGGTAGTCGAGCATTAGCGATACGGAAATAGCGACCAACCACGGAATCTGCGAAATGAATAGCGAAACGCAATATATTCGCTATCGGCATTCATGAAAAATATACAATAGCGGAAAACCCCAAAATCGCACTTTTGCGCGGTGCAAATTAAGGACAACTCAAAGCAGGTGGTAACCATAAAAGCCATGATTAAGAAAAATTTGAAAAACAGTTGGCCAATCACCAACAGGTCCAGGCCTGACCAATCACACATAAGGACATTCAGCAGCAGCATTAGGCGTTCCACAATGCCAGGAATGTACATGGTGGTGAGTCGGCAAAGACTACAGCGAGCAGCACGGAGGAGACGCATGAGGCAGGAAAGGATTTACCGGCAGCGGGTCACCTTGCTGGGCCAAACCAGAGAACAGATATATGCTAAATACAGGCTGAATGGGCAAATGATCATCTGGCTGATACATGAACTTGACCCCCTCATGCAGCACCCAACAAGGCGAAACAATTTGGTGCCTACACATGTGCAGGTATTGTGCAGCCTGCACCTCCTGGCCTCCAGCAGTTTCCAGGGCATAGTAGCGGCTGCTGGGGGGATATCCCAGCCCACCATGTCACGCTGCCTCCACACTTTCGTTGACGCCATGCTCACCCAGCTCCACCGCCACATCACATTTCCCACGAGTCAACAGGAATTGGACCTGACAAAACTTCAATTTTACAATGTAGCCCATTTTCCCCATGTCCTCGGCTGCATAGACTTTACCCACGTCGCCATCTGCCCACCAGCTGCCACGGAGTATATGTACCGCAACAGGAAGTCCTACCACTCCCTCAACATACAGATGGTCTGCAATGCCAATACCATCATCACTGACATTGTCGCCCAGTACCCAGGGAGTACCCATGACTCCTTTATCTTCAGGCACAGCGGACTCCACACACGACTGCTCAGGGGAGAGTTTGGGGAAGGACACCTACTTGGTAAGTACACTTTGTCGACAATGTCACATTGCAATGAAGTCACTGCGCTGCACAGGCAATCAACATCTGCTCCTCTCATTCAGGTGACAGTGGCTACGCCCTACGGGAATACCTCCTGACCCCTTACCTCAACCCTGCCACACCTCAGCAACGGCGCTACAATGTTGCGCACATCCGGACAAGGAACTGTATAGAAAGGACATTTGGCCTGCTCAAGAGCAGGTTCCGTATACTGCACAAGACAGGTGGGGCCATGTATTACAGTCCTGCTGCCTGCTGCCGCATTGTGGCTGTCTGTGCAATGCTTCATAACATTGCAACCAAGCGCCGGATACCTGTTGAGATCTCAGGCAGTGAATCAGAAGGGGACGACCGGCCACCAGCACATGCGCACCATGCACGCGGGGAGAACCCAGCTGAAGGCCACAGACGTCGCAACCACATCACAGCGAACAATTTCTAGCCCACCCTCTTCCCCCACCCCACATATCACAATTGCATGCAAAATGTAATGATTACACAAGGCAAATGTGTGCAGCAAAATAAATATACTTGTTTCATTCACAAGAAAAAGGTAATCAGTACAACTATTTACAACCAACAGTATTCCTTCATACTGCAGTGTGAAAGTACATTGCAGGCTTATTGTCAGCCTGTGCCAGTGTTTTTCGGACAGAGTCAAGTGCGCCTCCTGCGCGTTATGCCCAGCCGCCTCTGTGGCTCATCCTCCTCCGGGGCACCTGTACCAGGCGTTGCCCTGGTGCTGCGCCTAAGTGGCGGGACTAGTGTTGCAGATTGGCTGCTGACGCTTGAAGCCCCCTCACTGCCATCGTCACCCCCTACAGTGGCAGGTAGAGCTGGAGGGTGTAGTGCCGTTACCGCGGTGGTTAGGTGCTCCAGGACCCTGGTGATGTCCTCACAGCACTGAACTAGTTGGTGCTGCTGTGTGAGTGACCGGCGCGACAACTGTGAGGTGGCATTTGCAGCCACATAATTTGACCTGCTGTAGGAGGCCAGCCGGCTCATGAGCTGGTGGTGGCGCCGGCTTGCTGCCCTGCGCTGCTTGCTCATCGCAGCAGTGTTTGCCTCCATGGCTGCAGTCACGCGGCCCATGGCCGCCGCCATGCGGTCCATGCGCTCTCCCACTCCCGCCACATTGCGCCCAATTTTGTGCAGCTGGAGCTGTATGGCACCTTGCTGCTGTGACTGGCGCTGATGGATCCTGAGCATGCGCCTCTCTACGCTCAAACAGGCATGGCGCTGTCCATTGCCCCTCCTGCTGATTGGAGCTGTGGTGTGACGGTGAGAACTCCCACGCCTGATCTGCTGGCCTGTCACAGTGGCTGGCCGCTGTGTTGCCGCTGTCGCAGGCCCAGATGACGAAGCACCAGCTGCAGGTGGTGTCACAGCAGGCGTTGCTGGTGCGGCAGGGACTGGAGGCACATTAGTGGGGTGCCTGGCTCTGGCTGCGGGTGGGACGGCTGATGCAGAGGCCACAACGGTGGGGGGCCTGGCTTTGGCTGCGGGTGGGACGGCTGATGCAGAGGCCACAACGGTGGGGGGCCTGGCTTTGGCTGCGGGTGGGACGGCTGATGCAGAGGCCACAACGGTGGGGGGCCTGGCTTTGGCTGCGGGTGGGACGGCTGATGCAGAGGCCACAACGGTGGGGGGCCTGGCTGCTGGTGTTGTTGCAGCGGCAGGGGCTGGTGCCTGGGTTTCCGGTTGTGAATCCTCCTCCTGGGCCTCCTCATCTATCTGCAGCCTCTCGCTGTCACTGCTTTCTGCGCCACCTGTGAGGGTAAGTGGATACTCATTAGTTGCATGTGACTGCCAGACGTGCTGATGTTACATGCATGCTGGGTGACATTCCCTGGATGGCTGTGGATTTGCGTACTTTGGAACCTGTCTGGCTGCATTGTGGTACTACTACATTGTGGACATACTACATCTCCCACAATGCTTCAGGGCATTTCCTGATGCGCAACAAAGGCATGACTAAGGGCCATTATGTGAGCCTATTTGGTCAGGGACGGTCATAGGGGACAGGGTCGCAGTCGCATGCCACTTACCTTGGGTGTCTTGGGTGGGGCGGGAGGAGTCCAGAGGTGTGACGCCAACGCACGCCTCCCTCTCAAGGGTGTTCTCGACCTGGTCCTCCAAGGGTGTGTTGGGAGGGACTGTAGGTCCGCCACCTCCAGTGCCCGATGCCTCTCCAAGGCGCTCCGCCACCCTCTCCTTGGCACGACCTCGGAGGTCATACCATCGCTTCTTGAGCTCCTCCAATGACCTATCGGCCACACCCACGGAGTTCACGCTGGAGGCTATTCCCAGCCAGATCCTCCGTTTGTCTTGCTCTGGGACCTTCCTGGAGTTGATCCCGAAGAGTCTGTCGTGGTTGGCCACCACCCCTTCTATCAGGTTCTCGAGCTCCTGCTCTGAGAACTTCAGCTTCCTCTTACGCCCTGCGCTGTTGCTGGGGCCAGGAACAGGTTCCTCAGACATGGCAGCAGTTAGGTAGTAAAGTCGCTATCACTAGTTTAGCTGCTGCTTTCCGACTTGCTCCCTCGAGGTTTGCCTCACTGTGGTGTTTGGGGGTGGGAACTGCCTGCTTCCTGGTTGTGATGTCATCACTGTGCTCGAAAAGCGACTTCCCGTTTTCCCGATCGCGCGAGATTGCGAGTCGCATTCCCGATCGCATGAGATTGCGAGTCGCATTCCCGATCGCACGAGATTGCGAGTCGCTTTCCCGACGCAGGTTGCCGGAAATAGCGATTTTTCTGCGATTTAAGTTAGTCGCTAACGGATTTAGCGCCCGCGTGCGAGTCGCTTTTTTTTCCCGTAATGTACATGAATGCCGTTTTGCGTGTCCTCAATAGCGAGTCGCTATGAATCGCTATTAGGGCCACGCAAAACGGCCCGTACATGAATCAGGCTGTTAGAGTTTAGGTGATGCCAAACTACTATTTCTATTTTGAATTATGCTATTTGATTTGCTTGAAACTGTCATTACTTTTTGCTAAATTCTTAATAATAATGTTTGAATAAAAAGATTTCTAATGCATTTTCTTTGAATAAATGATTAACAAATAATATATTTGAAAAACAAGCTGGACTTGTTATTTCATGTGATTAGGTTACCATTAGCAGATCTATTTGCCTCAGTGGCTTAATTAATCATAGGGTTTATTAAGTGTAATGAAGTCGTTTTTCTGCAGATGTATATAAATGTAAATATTTTGTGAATAGGTTTATTAATTAGGTCACATGATTCAGTTGCTCAAAATATGTCATATTAGTTTATGGGCCTTGGAATGGAATGGAATGGAATGGAATGAGGATTTGTAAAGCGCGATGGCTACCCAGGGGCGTCCCAGCGCTGCCTTGTGAATGTTTTATGATTAATGGTGAGTATTGTGGAGTTGGGTAGCGTAGCTTATGGCATATTTTCTATAGGGGCGCTGGATCAATTCCCTGGTAGCAGAGATACGGTTGCTATGGTAACCGACATGCTACATGGTAAATACATAGGATCGATGTTTAACATATGTTAAGTTTTGTTCACTTGTTATATGTAGTCAAAAGGTTTTTTCCTGCAGTGTGAAAAATCCTAGTTGTACCGGTACAGTGGTGTGACACGAGTGAAGTTACACAGTACATTTGATCTGTTTCAGAATAGTGGTATTATTATATCACTAGTGTTGTGGTCGTACAACACGTGTTAGGGATATAGGTGTGTTAGGTCGAATGTATAGTGAGGATTGTCTATGAAATCGTAGCTTTGAGTATAGAGACAAAGAGCCCGTTCTAAAACTCCCTGCGAAAAGAGTAATAGGATATATTCAAACTTGAGTGAAGGGTAAAGTAACGTCGTTTATTTTACTGGCGATTCTGGATTTCTATGGTTGGTTAAAGTCCTGCCAGGATTTCATGTATGTGTGGTTAGGGAAATTTTCCGTTTGAAAGTGCGTAAATGGTTTTGTAATCCCGTTCGAGTCAAACTTTGAATTGCTACTTTATGTGCATTGAGAGGGAAACGAGTTCGTTATTACTTGTTAGAAGGGTAGAGTAAAAGTTTACTTTATCAACGAATGTATATTCTGTGAGAATAGCGTTGTCCATTCCACACAAAAGAATACTTACATGATTGTAAAAACTGTCACTTTATTTTAGCGAAACAGACAAATGGTTTGTTCTTTTTTGTCGTTATTAATTGAATTTCAATGAAAAGTTATTCTTAAAATGGCGCTGTGAAAAGTTTTTGTGAAGGAGGGGTGAGCTCTGAGAGTGAGACACAAGAAGCAGCAGCGGCTGTGTAAGTCACAGGGTCCGTGCTGTGGTTGGCTAACATACGTCACAGCTAGAGCACTGATTGGCTGATGTGACTAAGTCAAGCTATAGGCTGATTAACTCTTTAGAAGGCTCCATTTCTATTGGTTGAGCAAGAGAGTGACGTGGCTTAACCTGATTGGTTTGTTGGTGTGTTTCGCGCACGGATTGGCTAATTTGGCGGAAGAACCAGGAAATATTCACGATCATTTCCAATTAAGCGGATTTGATTAAAACATCAATCAATCAATCAATCATGACATTTGTAGAGCGCACTACTCACCCGTAGGGTCTCAAGGCGCTGGGTGGGGGGGGGGGTGCCGTTACTGCTCGAACAGCCAGGTCTTGAGCTTCTTCCTGAAGGAGAGGTGGTCTTGGGTCAGGCGTAGGTCGGTCGGGAGTGAGTTCCAGGTCTTGGCGGCCAGGTAGGAGAAGGATCTTCCTCCTGTTGTCGTTCTTCGGATGCGGGGGACGGCGGCGAGGGCGTGGCTGGTTGATCTGAGGAGGCGCTTAGGAGTGTAGAAGTTGATCCGGTTGTTGAGGTAGCTCGGGCCTTGGTCGTGTAGGGCTTTGTGTGCGTGGGTGAGGAGACGGAAGGTGATTCTCTTGTTGACCGGGAGCCAATGCAGATCTCTCAGGTGTCCGGAGATGTGGCTGCGTCGGGGGATGTCGAGGATGAGCCTGGCCAAGGCGTTCTGAATCCGCTGAAGTCTCTTCTGGAGCTTGGCAGTGGTTCCGGCGTAGAGGGCATTGCCGTAGTCCAGTCGGCTGGTGACGAGGGCCTGGGTGACCGTCTTCCTTGTGTCGGTGGGGATCCACCGGAAGATCTTGCGTAGCATGCGCAGGATGTTGAAGCAAGACGAGGAGACGGCGTTTACTTGTCTGGTCATGGAGAGGGAGGAGTCCATGATGAAGCCCAGGTTACGTGCGTGGTCCGTTGGTTTGGGTGCGGTGCCCAGGGTGGAGGGCCACCAGGAGTCGTCCCAGGCGGAGGGCGAGGCGCCCAGGATGAGGACCTCCGTCTTGTCCGAGTTCAGTTTCAGGCGGCTGGTCGTCATCCATTCGGCTACCTCTCTCATCCCTTCGTGCAGGTTGGCTCTGGCGGTGGCGGGGTTGTTGGTCAGGGAGAGGATCAGCTGGGTGTCGTCGGCGTAGGAGATTATGTTGAGGTTGTGATGGCGTACGATGGCCGCAAGGGGGCTCATGTAGACGTTGAAGAGGGTGGGGCTCAGTGAGGATCCTTGAGGGACGCCGCAGATGACTTCGGTGGCCTCTGACTTGTACGGTGGTAGGCGGACTCTCTGTGTTCTTCCGTCGAGGAAGGAGATGATCCATTCTAGTGCCTTGTCCTGGATTCCGATGTTGCCAAGGCGCTGTGCTAGTGTGCGGTGGCAGACCGTGTCGAACGCCGCGGAGAGGTCTAGGAGGATGAGGGCCGCTGTTTCTCCGTTGTCCATCAGAGTTCGTATGTCATCGGTGGCAGCGATGAGGGCGGTCTCGGTGCTGTGGTTGGCCCGGAAGCCCGACTGTGAGGGGTCGAGGGATCCGTTCGTCTCGAGGAAGGTTGCCAGCTGTTTGTTGACGGTCTTCTCGATGACTTTGGCCGGGAACGGGAGGAGCGAGATGGGGCGGTAGTTCTTGAGGTCGGTGGGGTCTGCTGTGGGTTTCTTGAGAAGAGCGCTGAGTTCGGCGTGCTTCCAGCTCTCAGGGAAGGTGGCGGTGTCGAAGGATGTGTTGATGATGTCCCGCAGGTGGGGTGCGATGACAGCGTCGGCCTTGTTGAAGACGTGGTGAGGGCAGGGGTCAGTTGGAGATCCGGAGTGGATGGAGTTCATTGTGCGGATGGTGTCTTCTGTGTTGATTGGAGTCCAGGTGCGGAGGGTGGTGGTGGGTGGCGTTGTTGCGGTTGTGGCTTGCGTTGGTTGGTTGCTGAAGCTGTTGTGTATGTCCGCGATCTTGTTGTGGAAGTAGGAGGCGAGGGAGTTGCAGAGGTCTTGCGACGGGGTGATGTCATTGCTTCCGGCGCTGGGGTTGGAGAGCTCTTTTACGATGGTGAAGAGTTCCTTGCAGTTGTGTGCGTTGTTGTCCAGACGATCCTTGTATGTATTTTTCTTGGTGGCGCGGATCAGTTGGTGGTGTTTCCGGGTAGCGAGCTTGAGGGTGGTCATGTTGTCCGTGGTAGGCTCCCTTCTCCAGGCTTTCTCGAGGGCTCGGCAGTTCTTCTTGGAGTTCTTTAGTTCGTCGGTGAACCATGGTGTTTTCCTGCTGCAGGGCCTGCTGGGTGGGGTTCTCAGTGGGGCGAGTTCGTCCGCGCAGTTGCTGATCCACTTCGTGAGGTTGTCGGCGGCCAGGCTGGGGCTCGCTGAGCTGGCGGGAGGGTGCTGGCTCAGGGAAGCGGCGAGCTGGTCGGCTGTGATCTTGCTCCAGCTTCTGCGGGCAACCTGTTGTTGGTGGTGGTGGCTCGCCGATCTGTTGAAGGTGAAGTGGACGCAGCTGTGGTCCGTCCAGTGGAGTCCTGTTGCGTGGCTGAAGGTGACGTCGTTGCTGGATGAGAAGACGGCGTCGAGCGTGTGTCCGGCGAGGTGGGTGGGGGTGGACACCAGTTGCTTGAGTCCGAGGTTGGCGAGGTTGTCGATCAGGCTGGTGGTGTTGCGGTCGTTGTTGTTCTCCAGGTGGAAGTAGAGGTCCCCCAGGAGGATGTAGTCGGCGGAGGGGAGGGCATGCGGGCTGACGAAGTCGGCGATGTCCTCGCTGAATCGTGTGCGTGGCCCCGGGGGTCGGTAGATCAGGGTGCCTCTGAGGGTGGTCTTCGGGTTGGTGTGGATCTGGAAGTGCAGGTGTTCGGCGGTGGTTAGGGTGTCGTCGGTGTTGGTCGTGATGCGGATGGTGTCTCTGTGGATGATCGCGATGCCTCCTCCCGTCTGGTTGGCGGTGCGGTCCCTCCGGATGATCTTGTAGCCCTCCGGGATGGCGATGGCGATGTCTGGGGCTGAGGAGGCGTTCATCCAGGTCTCGGTGAGGAAGGCAACGTCCGGGGCGGTGGTGTCGAGGAGGTTCCAGAGTTCTACGGCGTGTCTGTGGACGGAGCGGGTGTTGAGCAGGATGCACTTGAGGTGGTTGCTGCTGGTGTTCGGTTTGGCGGGTGCAGGGAAGGTCCGGATGCAGGTGAACTTGCAGGCGCGGCAGCTGAAGGGTCCGTGGGTGTGCTTCGGGGCGGCGCGGTGACATCCTGGGATGCGGCCGGTGTTGAGTGCGATGAGGTCGGCGGCGGTGTAGGTTCGTTGGGTTGGCTTCCGTCGGTGGGGGCCAGGGGTCCTGGTGCTGGTCGTGATCCGGTCGCGGACGGGCGCAGACGGGCTTACCTTTGGCGCGCCTTCGGCGCACAATCGGCGCGCCCGCTGCGCGTCAACGCTGCGCGTTCGCACGGTCGCCATATAAGGCGAAGTGCGCGGGTGGGCGGAGCAGCTGGGAGGCGGGAGCGGGAGGGAACAGAAGGGAAAAGGGGCGGGGTCGGCGGTAGTGGCGGGAAGCGGGGGCGGCGAGGGAGGCGGGAAACAGAGCGCTAACACGGGTAGAAGATTAGAGAATATGGACAAGCACACAGGAATGTCAAAACAAGCTAAACACGGGGAAAAAGCCTAAATACAAGCACAGGTGATCGACAGAACAAGCTAAACACGGGGAAAAAGCCTAAATACAAGCACAGGTGATCGACAAAACAAGCTAAACACGGGGAAAAAAGCCTAAGAGATGAATACAAGCACAAGTGATCGACAAAACAAGCTAAACACGGGGAAAAAGCCTAAATACAAGCACAAGTGATCGACAAAACAAGCTAAACACGGGGAAAAAAGCCTAAATACAAGCACAAGTGATCGACAAAACAAGCTAAACACGGGAGAGGGATTCGAAAATAAAAACAGGCACAAGCGATTGGCAAAGGAAGGCAAACTGACGGCAGCAGGGTCAGTCGGCAGCGAGGCAGCTAGGCACAGCGAGGGGGCACACGCAGCAGCTGGTGGCCGTGCGGCGCGGGGACATGAGTTATTATTACAAGAAAGAAGAGAAAAAGCTTACATGGCTTCAAAAATTTTAAATTTTTATTTCTCCCGATTAGAAAATTGAAACGCGAGGTGGAAAATTACTTCATAAGTACAAAACACCTGCAGCATATATGGAAGGTGAATATGGTTATCATACTTGCCTTTGGTTTGATGCTTGGATGCAATATACTAAAAACGATGGTGTTTAAGCCTAGCCGGAAGATGGTTCATTTAACATGAGAATTTTGAAAAACTTAAGAGAAAAAATTACAGCTCTTGTGTCGAAGCCTAGACCAACACAATTTGAAGCTTTAGTTGAATGGGAGGATGAGATGATTCAACTTCAGCGGGAAGCAAATGGTATGATAAGACCTCCAACATCATCACATTTTAAACAAGAAACTCATGAAGATAGAATGCGTCGGTGGAGACAGGCAGATATGTATGATGGTCTCTATATAGTGAGAGAAATGATCACAGAAATACCAGGTCAAAAGAATATCCAAAAGAAAAATAATACTGTTATAGATAGTGAAACAGAAGACCCAGTTCTAGAAGAAATTTATTTGGCTAATAAAAAACAGACTCCTTGAAAACCAGCTTGTTCTTGGTCTACTCCGATGGTTTCTACAAGAACCACACCAAGTGCTCCTCCATTAAATGAAGAATCACCCAGATTGTACCCGAATAATTCAAAATCTTTTGAAACTCCTGAAAGGTTAGAAACAAGAACAAATTTTAGTGTTCATGATGAAAGCAGAAATTTTCTTGAAACCCCAATGAGAAGAGAAACTCCTAGAAATTCAATGGGAGCTGATAGAGATGAGGAAGTTACAGACACTTCAGAATATTTATGATCAAAAGAGGAATTAATTTGACAATTAACTAAAGGCATGGAAGCAGTGACAGTTCCAGTAACGATTGGTCCTGTTCAACCTGTTTTTGATCAAGGAGAAATTAAACAACCAGGTTTGACAATTGCATTAAATGCAGAAATTCAAAAAGTAGCTGAAAAATTTTACTCAGAATTAACTGAAATACATCGAGAAAAAATGAGGATGCCTGACTTAACCTTTAATCCAGATTCATTATGCAGAACACCAATGGGTGCAGAATCAGATACTGAATTACCAGAGAAAACAGATTCTATTTCAAAGCTTGATGTTGCGAGACTAAAAGCAGATTTAGAAGAGTTAATAATTGGCACAATTGGTCCTGACAGTTTGAAGCATTATCAAGATGATGAACTCTTGTTCATTTGCAAAAGCATTCAATCGAAAACAAAAAATAAATATGATCAATTGGAAGAATTGGCTGCAGAATTGGAAATTGATATTAGTAAACAAAAGAATTTGGGAAAACACTACAGATTAGATTTTTCTGAAAAGGACATTGGAAATTTCACTGCAATGGGAAGAATTATGCATATAAAAGATTTGATTGTATACATCAAAAAATTGGGTGACTTGAGTAAATGGAGAGTGAAGTGGACTAAAAAGAAGGAAGAGGAAAGGCAAGAAAAGTTAGCAAAACAGTTCCCAATGAGAGAAATTGCTGGTGGTGGTTATGTTCATGTTCCCTGGTCAAGACAGGTCATTTTGTTATTCACAAATGATTTCCCTCGGCTGAGAGAAAAGCCAGTGGAATGGTATCGACAGGTGGATAGATTCATCAAGGTATCGATGGTTCTGTGGATTGATCTTGATGGATTCTTTGACATTGTTGTCCCGTCAGATCTTTGCACAGAATGCAAAATTGCTGTGAGTTGGCCCAAGGTAGAACCAGCTCGAGACAAAGAGACAGGTGCTCCATCGTCAGAAGTCATGGGACTGTATGACAAGGTGATTTACTGGTTAAAACAAAAGATTCCCCCAAAAGAAGTAGATTGGGTAAAAATAGACAGAACTAACCAGGAGCCAAAAGAATCAGTTCATTCATTCTATGAAAGGTTACTGTTGGTTTTCAAACAATACAGTGGCTATGAAAAATTAAATGAAAAGGACATGAGTCATTTCATTTACAGATTTGTTTATGGTCTTAGACCTGAAATTGGTGAAATGATTAGGAATAATATTGTCGGATGGCAATGAAACTCAGTTGATGATATTTTGAGAAAAGCAAAATACTGTATTGATGAATTAGACGCCAAACAGAAGAAATTAAAGGAGAAAGCAATGTGGGCACAAGTGAAAGTAGCTGAACATCAGATTGCAAACCTAGAAAATAAAAATGTGAATTTCAACCAGAATCAGGGTCAGGGAAAGTTTAAAGGAAACTTTAATAAACCAAAATTTTATGTTAATATTGAGGAGCTGAAACAAAAATTACCTTGTTTTAATTGCGGCGAACTTGGACACTGGAAGCGCGAGTGTAAAAATCCGGCCAGAAATTTTAAAAATGCATCATTAAATCCACAGATGCAGAATGATGTAAATCTGCAGCAACAGCTACAGCGACAGCTTAATGAGTTGAGTCTTCAGCAACAGCTACAGCGACAGTTAGCGAATCAGCAAAGTCAGATTCCACAGCCTCCTCTCCCAAATTGTGGAGGTGGTCAAAGATACTGTTCGGATTCAGGTTTCAGCGGAGGTGATCAGGTAATAAGAACGCAAAAAGTAAATGTGCCAAACATTTCTGGACAATTTTTGTTGACAGAAAACCAAGGGAGTGATTCCGATGACTACTTATGACGGTGCCTGAGAGAGGAGGAAGAGTGTGTACTTGGAGCCACTCTTGAGGTTGACCAGTCTGGTCCATTTGTAAATGGTAAAGTGAATGATGTAGAAATCACTTTTCTTGTGGACACTGGTGCTACCCGTTCTACTGTTAGATCAGTGGAAATTGAAAACCTGCCTCTCGCTGGGGATACCATCCAAGTAGTTGGTGTAACTAATCAGCAAATTAAAACAGATTTGACAGAGCCTGTGAAAATAGAAATTGGGAAATTCAAAGACAAACACAGATTTGTAGTTTGTAACAGCAGTCCTGTAAACTTGCTGGGAAGAGACATCCTATCCAAGATGAATTGCAAAATATATTGCTCACCGGAGGGTATTGAGCTACAAACCATGGAGGAAGATGAGCTTTATAAATTAACAATGTTAATGGTTGAAGCAGAGAAAACAAAATAATTTCCTGTTTTTGACAAAGAAAATTTACCTGAAGAACTAAAAAAGACAGTTAAAGCTGAAATTTGGGACTTGTCAGGAAGTGAAATGGGTTTGATGAAACATGTTGATCCAGTCAAAATTACTGTGAAACAGGGAATAGAATTTCCAAACATTCCTCAGTACAAGATGAAGGCAGAAACAATTGACGGTGTCATTCCTGTGATTGAAAAATTCATAAAGCAAGGTGTCTTAAAAGAAATTGAGAGTTGTCCTTGTAATTCACCGATTATGGGGATCAAAAATCCAAATGGAACATACAGAATAGTTCAGGATCTGAGAAGGATTAATCAGATAGTTGTTCCTTGTGTCCCAGTAGTCCCAAACCCAGCAGTGATTCTTTACCAAATTCCACATGATGCAGAATGGTACACTGTCATTGATCTTTGCAATGCGTTCTTTACTGTTCTATTACATCCAGAGAGTCAGGAAATCTTTGCGTTCAGGTTCCAAGGTCGCACATTAGCATGGTGTCATATTCCTCAAGGGTATACAGAGAGTCCTTCTATCTTTAATGAATTGTTAAAGAAATGATTGGATAATCTAAATTTACCTGGAAAATCAACATTGGTCCAGTACATTGACGACCTTCTTGTTGCAGCAAAAACAAGAGATAATTGTGTTACAGATACAATTACTCTTTTGAATCACCTGGCAGATGAGGGACATAAAATGTCACCTGCAAAACTGCAGTTTTGTAAGCAAGAAGTAAAATATCTTGGTCACAGAATTGCAAAAGGAACAAGACAAGTGACAATTGAGAGAATTAAAATGATTCAAGGAATGCAGCCTCCAAAAACACAGAGACAGGTCAGAATGTTTCTAGGAATGGTTGGCTATTGTCGTCAATGGATTAGTGGATTTTCGGTAATTGCGAAACCACTGCAGAGACTGACAAAATCAGACATAAAAGACCCAATTGTCCTTACAGAAATTGAGATGGAATCTTTTGAAAAGCTAAAAAGAAGTTTGTGTGACGCTCCAGCTCTGGGCATGCCAGATTATGAAAAAGATTTTGAGCTGTACTGCAGTGAAAGAGAAGGATGTGCATTGTCTGTGTTGGTACAGAGACATGGTAAATTGAGAAAACCAATTGCATACTTCTCAGCAGTACTTGATCCAGTTGCAAAAGCATTACCAGGCTGCTTAAAAGCAGTAGCTGCAACAAGTGTAAGTCTTGAGCAAAGTGAAGGAATTATAATGGGATTTCCAGTAAATGTTTATGTTCCCCATTCAGTTGAAATTCTCCTTACCAGGAGTAAAACGCAACACTTGACAAGTAACAGACTTACCAAGTATGAAAAGATTATTCTGGGATCAGATAATGTCTCGATAGCAAGATGTGTGAATCTTAATCCATCCACATTATTGCCTGATGGTACTGTAACAGAAATCAGAAATGAAAACGATGTTGATCATGAGTGCTTGGATGTTTTGGAATATTGTACCAAGCCAAGGCAGGACATTAAGGATGTTCCGTTGCCTGTTTCAGATTATGTTTACTTTGTTGATGGTTCTTGTCTGAGAACAGGGGAGGGCTTTTTGAGAGCAGCTTACTCTGTCTGCACAGTTGCTGATGTTGTGGAAGCATCATGTCTTGAAGGAATTCGTTCAGCTCAAGTAGCAGAATTGATGGCTTTAATTCGTGCATGTGAAAGAGCAATAAATTAGAAAATTACCATAATAACCGATAGCCAGTATGGGTACGGAGTTGTGCATGATTATGGACAGCTCTGGTCTCAGAGAGGCTACTTGACATCTGCAGGATCACCAATCAGAAATGCAAAAATAATAAAAAGATTAATTGATGGCATTCAGTTACCAGAGAAAATTGCTTTTGTAAAATGTGCAGCGCACAAGAAAGGAGACAATTTCATTACCAAAGGAAATGCTTACGCAGACGAAATTGCAAAGTACTGCGCAAGAAACAATTTTGCAATTAATCGGGAAAGGAATGATGAGCATGCTTTGAGTTCATTAATGTTAACATCAATAGTTGAGACATGGCAAGAAGTCAAAGATTTACAAGATGAAGCTGATGATGAGGAGAAAAACACATGGTTGAGAGCAGAATGTAGACAGCGAGATGAGGATGGAATTTGGACTTACAAAGATGGCAGAGTAGTTTTACCAAACTGCATGATTGCTGACATGGCCAGGATGTATCATGGCCTGGGACATATTGGAAGAGATTCGATGGTTAGACTTTTCAGAGAGACTTGGTTTAAAACCAAATTCAGAACGATCGCAGAATCTCTTTGTCAAAGGCGTTTAACTTGCCAGCAAATGAACCCAATCAGGAAAACCATTGTGGGAATGGGAACCATAGGACGGGAGGGTGGTCCATTCACCAGGTTACAAATGGATTTCATTGAGATGCCACCACATAACAAACTGCATTATGTTTTGGTGTTTGTCTGTTTGTTTTCAAGATGGGTTGAAGCGTTTCCTACACGTCACAATGATGCAATTACTGTTGCAAAGTTACTTTTGAGGGAGATTATACTAAGGTACGATTTCCCAGTGACTGTGGAGAGTGATCGAGGAAGGCATTTTGAAAACAGACTGTTAAAATTGATTTGTGAAGCCTTACACATTGAGCAGAAGTTGCATTGTGCATACAGACCAGAGGCATCTGGAGTTGTTGAGCAAATTAATGGAACGATCAAGAACAGAATTGCAAAAATGTGTCTAGCTACAGGTATAAAGTGGACAGATGCTCTTCCACTTGTTCTGATGACTCTAAGAAGTACACCAGATAAAAAAACAGGTTTAAGCCCACATGATAATCTTATAGGCAGAGTCATGAGACAGGCATTCATACCAGTAGGGAAATTGTTGACCATTAATGATAGTGCCATTTTAGAGTATTGCAGGAAACTGTCTGATGTCGTGACTTCTGTGTCTAATCAGGTGGAACCTAAAGTACAGTCAAGAGAAAAAGAGCAAGCACATGATCTGTCACCTGGGGATTGGGTGAGAACAAAAGTTCACCGAAGAAGAAACTGTTTGGTACCAAGGTGGCAGAAGGCAAGGCAAGTGATTCTTGTGACAACAAATGCAGTGAAGTGTAGAGGCATAAAAAGGTGGATACATGCTAGTCATACCATTCGTGTGCCTACACCTGAAAACTCAGGTGAAGAATGCGATACCACAGTTGATTCAGATTCAGAAGAAGAATCAGAAAGAAATCCAGATTCTGAAGATCGACAGGCTGGTCGACATCTGGAAAATTCATCTGTGAATGGAGAATTAAATTAAAAAGATTTGGAGATCATAGTTGTAGACTCTAAAAATAATGAAGATCTGCTAGAAAAAGAAGCAGCAGAAGAGTCTGATCAAGCTCAGTATCAAGACCAGGAGAGTATTGAAAAGCAGAAAAGAAGCTCTGAATACAGGGACAATAAATCCGAAGCTGGGAAGTTGAAGGTAATTGAAGAAGAGGAGAAAAACGAATTGCCAAGTACCAGTTATAGAGATGATGTTCCTAATGGAGTGAGGCTGCCTAGTAGAGAAGAACCTGAGTCTAGAATTGAAATTTCTGACACTGATACTGATGAGAGTGATGAAGATTCTCAAATTAGAAAATTCAGAAAAAGAGCTTGGAGAACAGAATGTAATGTGACTGAGCCAAAGAAGAAATTACCAAGAAAAGGTGATAATTGGCCAAGTGAAAACGAAGGACTGAAATTCAAGTTGATAAAGAAATCCAAGGAACAGGTCAATGAAATAACTAGTCAGAAAGATCCTGAAAAGAAAAGTGAGACAGGGAAGAAAATAGAAGTTATTAGTAGAAAAACAAAAAGGGTTTTGAAGCCAAACCAAAAATACAAGTCGCCTGAATGGACATACATCATCATACCACCTGTGGTTGAGATAAATAGTAGCAGTCAGGAGGAAATTGAAGACAATAGTGACAATGATTGAAATACTTACCTGTTGAAATTTTAGTTTCCCTGTTTTTGGCATAAGGCCGAAGAAATTGTGTTAGGTGACACAAGGTCGAAGAAATTGTGTTAGTTGGAAAACAAATTGTGACGCAAGGTCGAATAAAAGCTGTTAGAGGGATGAAGTGGTAAAAACACAAAAATAAACAAAAAAATTTGAAAAAGGGGGTGTTAAAAATAAAAATTTAGATATTTTTAGACAAATTTTGATATATTTTAAAATTTTTGTTTTCTTTTTCTGTAACAAACTTAGTGAAAATGCCTTATGTTTTTGTAAACAACAGCTCAAGATGCTCCATCTTTAAAAGATGTTGTAAGATGTCTCTGATATGTGTGCTCTTGATAATTCTGCTCTGGTTAGTTTTAGCTGTCATCTTTCCTTTTGGGATTGATAAGGAGATGTACAAGGTCAATATGACAAGCAAAGCTTCAGTTAGTCAAGACAAACATAGTGCAACAGGCAAAGCTAACAAAGTAATTGATCACAGACCAGAGGCTCATCAAGATAGGTCTGTTGGTGATTTTTCTAGCAATACATTTTCAAGAGTTCTGGCTGAATATGTAAAGGTTATGGAAGTCAAAGGCTGCTATATCTGTGTGAAGTTGCCTGCTTCTGTATCAGAGGGAGTGACGTACAATATGCTTCCTCTTACTTATGGCAGAACCTGCAGTGTGATAGCTAGTTTATTTTATCTTACTGGTCATTTAGAGTATTATTACTCTAATTATGACGAGATTTTTTGCAAATCTAAAAATTGAGAAAAGCTTAAATAAACATAAGCAAGCTAAACAGATGAGGGAATTCTTCATTGTAACTTACGAACTCACCTATGAGTATGCTTTTAGAAATAATCTAACATGCAGATTGAGAGCTGAGGAAAAGATTTTCCTGAATCTTGTTGAAGAGAGAAGGGCAATCTATAAAAGAAATGAGATGGTCAAGCAGACAAAATCAAAATTCTGGCAAAGGGAGGATGAAAAACTCAATGGCAAATCTTTTGACAATGTTGCAATTCACATAGACAAGCCAATTAGTGGCAAGTTTTGTATTAGAAGAGATAATACTCTGTTTGATAATTATTTTGTTGGAGCTAGTAATTTTGAGGACACTTATCAAATCATGGGGGGTTGGGGTTTCAAGGGAGGTAGAGACCCAATTTTTCCTGGAATTTATTTTGTTTGTGGAGACAAAGCCTATTATAACCTCCCAGACCATTGGTATGGGACGTGTTTTGTTGGACTTGTTTTTCCAAAAATATTTCATGTTGACAGAAATGCAGAAGGCTCATTTGAAATCAGTAATCATGTAAATAGGTACAAAAGAGAAAGTTTCACAGAAATTTTGGGAGACATTTTTGAGGCAGTGATACCTTTGGTAGGAATAACCCTGAATGCAGGAAGAATCAGAAAATTGTCCACAATTGTTCACAGATTGTCAACTGACACAGCTGGTGGTTTCCAATTAGTGGATACTGAAGTTATTGCAATCAGATCTATGGTAATGCAAAACCGTCTTGCTTTAGACATACTCCTAGCAAAAGAGGGAGGAGTCTGGGGCATTCTACATGTCCAACACTGTTGTACGTATATCCCTGATGAGAGTAAAAACATTGAGATGTATATCAAAAATATTACAGAAATGCACTCAGAGATTGTTCCCTTAGAAGAGGATGATTTTTCAGAACGTCTTTCCAAAAGATTTCAGGCAATCAAAACCTGGTTTCAAGAAATTGGTGGTTCAGTTCCTGGCAAGATTCTAACACCTTTATTTGTAAAAATGTTTGTGATACTTTTGTTGAAGATTAGTTGCATGTTACACAAGAGAAAGAAATATCTGAGAGAAAAGAAGAGAATTTACAAAATCAAAAAGGAACAGGAGAGAGAAATAGAGCTGGAGGAGTTTTGTGAAGCTCAATATGAAAGTTGCAGACAGACAGCTGAGACAAGTCTTTAGAAATACTAATACAATGAAATCAAATCATGTTCATCTTAAGATAAAATGTTGCTAAAATTTGGGTATGGTTTGGTGATTTAGAAATCACCAGATGAGGGAGTTGATGGAGCGGGATTTAGAAAGACATTTATTTCAGCTCGTGAAGTTAAACTTCCATAATAAATTAATATTATTAATAAAGAGTGCAGTGGAAATTACTAATCAACCTAGAGTAAAAGTTGCATTTACATGAACACGTGGGAAACTAATATGTGTGCTCATAAACGTGCATTATGTTGCATTTGCATGTGTGTGAAAAATAATGAATTAATCCTATCTATTGTCATGTCAGAACTAAATGCGGCCGTTTATTAATGGCATGTGCTTTTTTTTCTGTGTGCTCATGTTTTGTTTTCCTGTCCTAAATGTTGCACGAATCTGTTTGTTGCTTTATTTGCTTATGCTAGGTAATATAGAATAATGGGTTAATAATTAGCAAAGGTGGGTGGGTAACAGAACAAACTTTATTTCTTGAATTAATTATTCTTTTGTGTTTGTTTATACACTAGTTAACGAAAAAAAAAGAGGCTTGAGGCCTAGTGCATCTAAATGTGCAGTTGGCAGAATTCTGCTCAGTGAAAGCAAGAGCCCGGTGAGGAAAGTTCCTGCCAAGTTTCTAAAAGGAGAAAATATAAACGTGATTGTACAAATGAACTGACTGTACTTTTGGTCCGCGTGGCCAAGGCCAGGAACCGGCAGAAAGATTGTCAAGCTAAGGAAGTCACGAACAATTTATTTAAATGTTGCAAACTGGAGGAAGCTTTGTGACTTGAAAATAAAGGACAATAGACTCTAAGAAAGAGTCGGAACTGGGCTCCAAAGAATGTGATGACATTATGGCCCATCGTTTGACAGCCAATCAGAGTTCTGAATGGCAGAAAAGTATTTAATTTTTCTTAGATTAAGCTAGTTAGAAAGGTATAAAAACTGTCCCCCTGGGAGGGAAGCTGCTGCTGCTTGCTATTTACCAGTTGGACGTGTCGTGCTGTTGGACTTTACTTGGAGCACGTAAGAATCCTTTAGGACTTAATGACTTTTTCCCTTATTCTTTAATGGGGCAAGTGTAGCTAGGGACTTAGAGTTTAGGTGATGCCAAACTACTATTTTTATTTTGAATTATACTATTTGATTTGCTTGAAACTGTCATTACTTTTTGCTAAATTCTTAATAATAATGCTTGAATAAAAAGATTTCTAATGCACTTTCTTTGAATAAATAATTAATAAATAATATATTTGAAAAACAAGCTGGCCTTGTTATTTCATGTGATTAGGTTACCATTAGCAGATCTATTTGCCTCAGTGGCTTAATTAATCATAGGGTTTATTAAGTGTAATGAAGTCGTTTTTCTGCAGATGTATATAAATGTAAATATTTTGTGAATAGGTTTATTAATTAGATCACATGATTCAGCTGCTCAAAATATGTCATATTAGTTTATGGGCCTTGTGAATGTTTTATGATTAATGGTGAGTATTGTGGAGTTGGGTAGCGTAGCTTATGGCATATTTTCTATAGGGGCGCTGGATCACTATCACACACTGATATCCTACTGTAGTGCAGAGGCAAGTGATTGTAAGCACCATGTGTTACAGGCTAGTGACCGCACCGCGCTGCCAAGATGAGTGGCGGTCTGTGTCTTAAGATGCAGTAACAGCAGCGGAGGCTGTGGTGGACTGGTGTGGAACTGTCTCTGGCCGTGCTGTAGTGAGAGCTCACCCCACAATGGCCCCGTGCTATGTACCAGAGGCCCCTGGCGCGTATTGACAGGTGACTGCTCTGCTTGACCTTGACGACGACAGCAACTGAAAATGTGAGCCGTGATTGATCGGAACCCTGTGTTGTGCGCCAAGGTCACCTGAATCCCTGTTGCTGGTTACAGGCAACAGCAGATGAGTGTTTGAATGCCGACGGCCTTTGTGTGCAGTACATACCCATTATTGTGCAGGCCGCCGTGTGGAGCATGGCCCAACTGACAGACCTATATTTGAGCGCCCAGCCTGTTGAGGCCCTTTTCTTTTTCCAAACTGCATGCTCCCACCCCCCGGGGTGGCCTGGGCCTTCCTGCAGGCGTTTGCAGGGTCGTGCTTCCCATTGAGGGTTGCTGCTGTGGTCCATGCTGTTAGTGCCTGGGCTAGGGGAGCACCATTCATGCACCATCATCACAGCACTGATCAGTCTGGACCCTGCCCATTGCATCGCTCTAGGTGTTAAAGGGATGCCCCTGTATTCCAGCTAAATTACAAGAGGAAATTAGAGCTGTGCTCTGAGCTACACTGCGACCTGTCCCTTCTTCCTCCCTCCCACCAACACACTACCATATGCTACATTGACTGTGGGACTAGGTGGCAGTTTGATTGTATAGCCCAACAGCGCACTCGCAGCTGAAGGAACTGTACTTGGAAATAGTTGGGCTAAAAACTCTGCTCACATCAATCCTATTGATATATTGCCCCTAAAGACCCTAGAGAGAGGGCACGCCGGACCCATGCCCCTGCACCTGGGAATACTCGAGGGGCTGAGGGCAGTAACAGAGAGTAGCCCTCTGAGTGAGTCTGCTGACTACTGCGCAGTACAGTCAAGATTGCTATTTGCCTGGATGGGCCCAGTGGTCTGCATGTAAGGGTAGACCTCATTGGAGACAGTAACCAACTGGACATATAGCTGAGATTAGTTCATTGGCATGCTACAGGAGGGTGCCATGTAGAGCTCCCTCCCCATTTGTATGAATTGCTGAATTAATTGACGACTGGCCTGACCGCTCCAAGTTTTTTTGGTAAAGAGTCTTTAGTCTTATTCGGCTTCCCTGTGGTTTGTGGACTCCCAGCTTCTGTGGCCTGGTTGCACACTGGTCAGCAGCTGGTAAAATATGGGGAGCACTAGAACAAAAACAGACAGACCTGCTTTATCGACTCACTCCCAGTCCCCTCCACTGGAGGGATCTCCAGCTCAGATCACAGCCACGTCTGTACCTTTTTCAGGAGCTGAACCTTCTTCGGACAAACTAGACCTGATTCTGCAGGAAATCAGGGAATCATGTCAAGCAATGGAGCAACGGTTGGGGGCCATCACCCCAGACGTGAGCCTGCTGAAAGATGATCATCGTAAATTATCAGACAGGGTCATGAAAACTGAAGCGACGCTCTCAACACTATCACCTAGTCATGAACAACTTACTGCGCAAGTGGCCCAATTGCAACATCGAGTGGATCTCTTCCAGGACAGGGCGGAGGATGCAGAGGGAAGGTCTTCCTGCAATAATATTCGTATCATCGGATTTAAAGAGAGCAAAGAAGGGTAAACGCCTGACTCAGTTCATGGAGGAATGGTATCCGACTGCAGTGGCTCCTACAAAACTCTCGGAAATGTTTGTAGTCAAAATGATCCACAGACTCCCTGCTAACCAATCTATTCCCAGTGCTCTTCCAAGACCAATTGTGGCCAAGATTCTTAATTACAGGGACCTTGATGTCCTATTGCACGCAGCCAGAGACCGAGCACCCATTTTGGTAGATAACATGAGAGTCTCTTGTTTTCCAGATTATACCATTGCCTTCCAATGGAATAAAGCCTCTTTTGAGGAGTCTAAGCAACGGCTTTGTGATGTGGACCTCACCTATACCCTTCTCCTCCCGGCCAAGCTCAAAGTATTACAAAACCAACAGGCACATTTTTTTGATACCCCAGAGAAGGCCCGGGATGTGTATGATCAGATGCAGCACCGTCTAGAGCAAAGGCAGAAAGAAGAGGAGATGCAAAGAATTTACTGCTCGTGGAGGCAGAATGCCTCATGGAACTTCCCCACAACAAGTATTGGAGGGACAGTTAGCGGCACTGAGGTTGGTGACTACCCTGAAAACACTGTACCCTCTCATCAGTTCCAGTTCATCCCAGAGTAGTGTCTCTAACTCAGATTCAGTAGGTAGTATACTGATCTTCCCAGCAGTAACCTCACAGATGAATTATGAAAAGGATCCAAGCAAAATTGACCCACATTGTTCTACGCATGCTATGTTAACCTATATAGACACTATGTATCACCTTGTTTCACTTACATCCTGGGATTTTACCTGTAACCATTAGCCCATACGGTTTGGAACTGAATGGAGCCTGCCATCATAGTGGGGTTCTCCCTTTGGACATACTAAGTTGGGCAACACTCAATGGCACTGTTCTTTTCTCTATTAATACTGGGTGTAGGATTGGGGCCCAGGGGGCAGGGGAGGCTGAGATTGCTTCTTGGACTGTGCTGAGCTCCTATAGCATGTCTTACTGATTTGACTGTCTGCACCCCTATAGGAGGTGCACTTGGTTCTTACTGTTTGTATTACTAATGTTTTTAGCTACAGGTTTGGTCACACGACCCACAATCGCTGGACCAGGTATTGTTAGTTTGTTTTTTGATTATGTTTGCTTGTGGCACCGATATCATTTGGGGATGGAGAATGATTGTCAGCATACTACACCTAAGTGTGGATTTATTGATGTAATCACATAGATGTCATCAGTGATAAAACATTGTAATGTGATAACCTGGAATGTACATGGTATGGGATCTGTACAAAAAAGCCATAGGTTATTAGCCCAATTACACCTGGGCCAAGTTCATATAACCTTTCTCCAGGAAACATATTTAGTCACCACTGAAGCAAGTAAACTACCAAAATGCTGGTGTGGTCAACTATGCCTCACTTCTTATTCTGCCTATTCCCAGGGTGCTGCGATCTGGGTTTGGTCTGGTGTGCCATTTGGGTGTCAAGACACAAAGATAGGCACAAAAACCCCTTCTCTCTAAGCGCTGGAAATCCCCAAGAGCCCTGAGATTACTAGACTGGCGTGATGACCTCTCCCAATGGGGCCTCATCGAAAACGTGGCCCTTAGGTGAGAGGTACATAGGGGACTTTGCAAAACCCGATCTCCATGGAATGGGATTTCTTAGTAGAGCACTTTAAAGCACTAGCCTTGGATCCTGAGTTAGCAGTTGGAACCCAATATGCAGATATCTATTGGTTTAGTAATAACTCTTACCTGTTAAAAACTAAGGTGTGGCTCCCATTGTCACCAGAGTTGGCTAGAATTATTAATACGTTACACAACACCCATATAAACACTCCCGTCTCCTCCCCCCTTCTTCTTATATGGTTGGCCCTCTAGTGACACACAGCGATTACATGTCTGGGAAGGCATCTGGTTGGGCTGTGTTTGACATATATAATTGTTCTTTTGTCCATGATAACTATTGGTATATGATACAACATACCTTCAACTACAGATAATAGTACTTAATATGTTAATGTGTTAAGTTCACACGATTATATGTACTACTATGTATGAACATCCTTTTCTTGTAATTTTGACTTTTTTATTATGAAAAGTGCAATAAAATGTGTGTTAAAAAAACACACACACACTCAAAACCCAGGAGGTGAGCAATTCACACCCAGGTGCAGATGTAATCTCCCACGAAGGCCTGAAAAACTTTAAGACAGAAAAATACATAATTTCAAAAAGTGACATTTCTTAAGTTGAAAATTTTAAAAAACTTGACCATTATATAGATTTTATTCTGAAAAGTCACTTCAGTAGAAGAAGTATTTTCCTGCTATCTAGAAAAGTTACTGTTGCTATTATTGTTTGTAATATGTTGAACCAGTCTTTGTGTATGGTAGGGACTGGTCTATACTAGTGAAAATAGTTATTAGGGTTATTCACTAGTAGAATATGTTTGAAGATTATAATTACTTGTCAGATTTATTACCTACAAGGCACCCTGCCCTCTGAACTGTTAGGTACTACTATTGGGGTGACTTATGTAGTTAAAGGCTATTAAAGACTTGGCAAGTGTGTTTTCTGACATAGGCACAATAGCTGTTTACATCTGCACTATAGGCTACAGTAAGCCTGGTCTAAGACATGTTTCAACGTTCTACTGCAATGTGTGGGACAAGTGCTTGAGCAAATATGTAGGTAAATAATTTAGAGGGCCTGGGTATGGGAAGTCAAACTGTTTCATAAAAATTTCCACTTTTAATGTTAAAAAGCAGATGTGGTTTACCCTGTTTAGCACAGGTGAAATGGGCATAGTCTTAACACAAAATATGGGTACAGAAATAATATTGTTCATAATTTAAAAATATCGGAGATTACAACACAAATGGGGGCAGGTAACACTTTGTAGAAAAGTTGCAATGTGTTAACATCAACATTAATGTGCATGTTGAATTAACATTGGCCAACAACCATAAACATAACACTATGTAAACAACATTTAAAGTTCCTTACAGTGTATATGATGAGGACGTTTGACTCATACACAAAGAGAATGGAAAGACCTTCCAACAACATGAAAAATTGTCTGTAAAAATGTGTCAGCAAGATGGCAGAAGGCACTACAAACTCGTTAACTGCTGAGAACTCCAAAAGCTAAATATGTATTAAACAATGCAAGTAGATAAGACAAAGACATAAATACATAAATAGCAAAACTGATATCATATTGTCTTCTTTTTCCTCCAAGCATTCTCCCGAGCAAGCGAAGGAGAAACTGGCCAGGATGATGGGGACCTGATAGGCCGTTGGGAGTCAGAAGGTGTGACCACGGACACTGAAGGACAAGGCACGGAGGGTAAGGGGCTAGAAGGAGGCAGTGTCTTTGTCGGGTTCAGAGGACTCTACAGTGGCCCAGTCCCAATTCGTGGTAGACCCATCCCAACTACAATAGTATCAACCTCAACCACCACTACCAGAACCATCTCCACCCTCCATTCTATTTCTCCCCGTATAAGTCTGGGATCTCCTTTGCCCCGTGCACCTTGTAGTATCCCTTTAAGCATTGTGTATCTATTCAAATTAATGGATTCGTCACATCTTTTTAAGTAATGTGCTTCTGTTCGAATTACAGTGTTCCATGTTCTATGATGTACTCGTCGTGATTCAGTTATATGCTGCCAGCTGAAGTACATGGATGTGCTCATTGTTTCGGAATAAACCTGCTACTTATTTTACTACAACTTATTCTGTGGATTAATTTACTACATTAAATTGGTGACGATCGGGATACTTCAAAAGAACCTGTAATTATTTTTTTTCTTCTTGGATTTTTTTTTTCGCTTCTTCGTTAATCAAGAATTAATTGATTAGCAGGATTCATCCATTTCTGTGGAGACAAGAATCACAACCCAGGTTTTGATAAATGTCCCGCAAGATCTGTTAAGTGTTCTAATTGTGGAGTAGTTGAACATTATGCCAAAGTCTGCAACTGGAGTTCTTCACAACAATTTAAAGTGACTTGTGCTAATGATGCAGATTCTTCTGAGTATGATTCTGACTTCAATAATTCTTTGTCTTGTGTTCCAGAGAATGTTCAATGTAATATTGTTTTAAATGTTGATGAGAATGTTAAAAGCAAACCTTTATGCATCGTTAAATTTGGTGGAATTCCTTTACAGGTTGCCGCAGATTCAGGTTCTCCCTTTACAATTGTTAACAAGGAGGTATGGGAGAAAGAATTAGTTAATGATTTAGGTCCTCACCTTGAACCTAGTGATGTTTTACCTAAAAGTTTTACCGGGAACAAAATTGATATGTTAGGCTATCGTCCTTCAATTTTTTAATTCAAAAATCGCACTGCTTTTTGTAAATTGTATGTTGCTTTTGATGGCCCTTCCGTTTTGGGTTGGAAGGATCAGAGATCTTTGCACATCATTCTTGATCCTAACAGCCCTGAGCAAGTCCTGGTTACTGGTGAGAGTGAAGACACTAAAAAATGGGTCCTAAAAGACTTTCCCAACGTGTTTTCAGGTAAGATTGGGAAATTCAAAGGTTTTTCTCATCACATTAGGTTAAAAAATGGTGCGATTCCTAAAATTCATAAAGTTCGTAACGTTCCATTGATTGTTAGAGATGAGGTTAAAGGTGAGTTATTGAAGTTACAAGAGAGTGGTATTATCCAACCTATTGAGGCTGCTGAATGGATTTCTCCTTTGGTCGTTGCAAGACGGGCCAATGGAAAAATTCGCCTGTGTGTAGACCTTAGGAATTTAAACGACAATATTATTGTTGATCAGTATCCTCTTCCCAGGATCGATGAAATGTTGTCTTTGACAAGAGGGGCTAAGTACTTTTCTACACTGTATTTATCTTCGGCGTACCACCAAATTTCGTTGCACCATTCTTGTAGAGATTTAACAGCATTCTGCACCCCATTTGGTTGTTTCCGTTTTCGCCGTATGCCTTTCGGATTAGCTTCTGCGGCTGCGGTATTTCAAAGACTCATGACACAGCTTTTTGGGGATTTACATGGTGTAATTTTCTTCCAAGACGATATTCTCATTATGGGAAAGAATGCTGAGCAACATGATTCTAGATTAAGGAAAGTTTTAAGTATTTTGGATGAAAGGGGTCTCACTGCTGAAATATCAAAACGCAAATTTTCTGAGAACAAGGTGGTATACCTTGGGCATGAAATTGGTGACCAGGGAATAAGACCGAAAACTAAGTTAATTAGAGCCATTATGGATGCACCGTCTCCTAAGTCCAAGGATGACTTAAGATCGTTCTTGGGTTTGGCTGAATTCTATTCGAAGTTTGTTGCTAATTTTTCTGAGAAAACATACCCAATGAGGAATTTACTGAAGTATAAAGTTCCTTTTTCATGGTCACAAGAATGTCAGCAAGCTTTTGAGCTTATCAAAAAAGCTGTATGCTGTGCCCCCAATCTCCAAGGGTTTGACCCTAGTGCTACTACATTCGTCACAACAGATGCCAGCTCTAAGGGATTAGGAGCAGTTTTGAGCCAAATTTCAGGTAGTAATCAGGAAGTAGTAATTGCATTAGCTTCTAGGTCCTTAACACCAACGGAAGAAAAATATTCTGTTATCGAAAGGTAAACGTTAACTGTAGTATGGGGACTGGAACATTTCAGGAAATGTATTTGGGGACATTTTTTTTATCTAAGGTCGGATCATAAACCAAGTTATTAACTACTGATGGCCTCTATAAAGCTACTGCCAGAATAGCCAGGTTGTCTATGCGCTTACAAGATTTTTTATTTGAGATTAAATATGTTCCAGGAGCCAAAAATGTGATCGCAGATTTTCTGAGTAGATTTTCTTTGCCAATTATTGAAGCTGACAGAAGTTCATGCATTTCTTCGGAGTTATGGCTTAAAGCTGATTCAGAGGATAATTTGTTAGGCAATGTTAAGTCTAGAGTAGTTTCTGGTTGGAATGATTTTTCAAAGAGAAACATGGATGATAAATTGAGAGGTTTTTGGGAGGTTAGAGACAAACTTTCTGTATCTGACCATTTTCTTATTAGAGGGGATAAAATTATACCACCAGAGTCCTTGAGAGATAAAATAATACAGTTATCACATGAAGGTCATCCAGGAATCTCACGTACCAAATCGAGGATAAGGGATCAGTACTGGTGGCCAGGAATGGATAATTCTATTGAGAAATTTGTCAGGGCTTGTGTGAATTGTGAAACCACTGATAAATCAAAAAAATCTTTTAATCCACCATTAGGAGTTGTTACTGCCCCAAATCTTCCCTGGGAAGATTTAGCTATGGATATCATGGGTCCTCTCACCTGGTGTGATCAAACTGTTAAATGTATTATTGTTTTAGTTGACTTATTCTCAAGATGGATTGAATTGAAAGTTGTGGCCAAAATTAATTCTGCTAGCATAATTGAATTTATTGAAAGAATTTTTGTACAAGAAGGTTCCCCTTCATCTATTCTTACGGATAATGGGGCGCAATTTAAATCTAAGGAGATGCAATCATTTTTTGTCTCCAATGGTATAAAGCATACATTGTCTCCATTATATAATCCTTCTTGTAACGGTGTGGTTGAGAGACTCAATAGAGTTATAAAAAGTACCATACAATTGTGTATTAAATCTAACCTTGTGTGGGAAAGTGAAATGATGAAAATGTTATGGGCTTATGGTGTAACTCCACATCCATCTGTGGGTAAGAGTCCATTTTCTCTCATGAGATGTAGAAGACCTTTATCGAAAACTAATCCAAGTTGGATGAACAAAAATGGAATGTGTTTTTATGATATAGATGACATCAAATCTAATTTGGCTTTATCTCAAACGAAGAACAAAATGTACCATGATGTTAAGCATGGGTCTAGACCAGTCAGTTTGCGAGTAGGTCAATGGGTTTCTATTAAAAATCCAAGGAAAGTTACTAAGGGGCAGAGTAAGATTAGTAGTCCAAGGAAAATTGCAAACGTTCATCAAAATTCCGTTACCTTCGATAATGGAGAGAAATGGCATTTAAGTCGTTTGACTTTATCCCAGCCTTTAGTGGAAAGTAATTGTGGTAACAGCCACCCTGTGGAAAAATCTCAGGGACATTTTTGGTGTTTTGATGAAGGTAAAGGTGGTGATGAGAGTCATTTTTCGCAAGATTTGCCTTCGTGTTCTTTTGATGGGAATGTCATTGAGGAGGGGGATTATGTTAACAATGGTAAGAACAAAAATATACTTGTTGATCATAAATCCTCTTTTGGTAGGTCCGTAAAGAGACCAATGAAATTGAAGGAGTTCATAGTGTATAAGTAATTATTGTTTTTTTTAGTATTTATTGTTTGATTTTTTTATTGTTTTAGAGAAAGGGGGAATAGTAGGAATTTGTTGTTTATTTGTTATTTTTATTTTTTAGTTTCAGAAAAAGGGAGGATATGTAGTATCCCTTTAAGCATCGTGTATCTATTCAAATTAATGGATTTGTCATATCTCTTTAAGTAATGTGCTTCTGTTCGAATTACAGTGTTCCATGTTCTATGATGTACTCGTTGTGATTCAGTTATATGCTGCCAGCTGAAGTACATGGATGTGCTCATTGTTTCAGAATAAACCTGCTACTTATTTTACTACAACTTATTCTGTGGAATAATTTACTACACACCTCAGCTCCTGCCCATCCCCATCTTGGCAGAAAAGATAAAAGAAATAAAATTATACATTTTAAAAGACTTATATGTTTGTGTAGTTGGTTGTAAGTAAAATCCAACAGTATTGTTTGAAAAAAACAGGAATGCAAAAAAATAATTAATGGAAAGGTTGCATTTTATGACATCCTAAAAGGGTTACATATGTGTAGGATTCATAAATTCAGTTTCTGAAGTTGAACAAATGCACTTGTATGTGAAAGATATATCTGCACAAGTATAACAATATTTTGGAACAACACACTTGTACGTGAGGGTGTCACTAATAAGAATGTCCAATTTTATACAAGCCTAGAAACACAAACATTAATACAGTATAAAATCATTGTTCGTTTGACATACACTTCAAAAAGGGTAATAAATGGGAAATTAAGGCATGGTACAAAACATATGTTTAAACATAAAAACATATGCATTAAATGCAAATGTTTTACACTTCAACATAATAAATGGAATTGGTGTTTTTGTTGTAAAGCAAAGCAATATAAAGGTGCCACAAACCAAAATTACAGTGATTATATTTAAAAAACAAATTGTAACCCATTATTTATAACACAACACCCACCACAAACTCTGAGAAGTGACGGAAAAGTTAGTGGTTGTAAAATAAATAAAAAACTAACACCCGCGATTATGATGCTAACGTGAGACCATCTTCCTTCCTCAAGAGCAGGAAAACAGCGATTGCAGCAAGATGTTCATGCCCATAAACAACTGGAGTAAGGGTGGGATACTGTTTTTCACCTAATAATTGCTAAAGGCCGACAGATTAGTTATGGAGGGTTAACCACCATGGATACTGCGACAGAAAGCAACGTCATAATCAGGTGGGTGAAATCATATTGGAATGCCTCCGTCAGCCCCTTTTACAGAATTACTTTATAGATAGAGGAAGATGAGAGTGGCAGAGACAGAGGAGGCTTGATGAAGTTTCGTCAGTCAGATGCCTGACATATAAATCTGACTGGTGTACAGATTTGACAACTGATGCATACCCCAATGCTTTTTGATGGATCGGCTGCATCCAGCAAGATATAATGGAGCTTTTTGATAATACACTCAATAGCAGAGCCAACACAAGGCTTCAAGGAGGCCTCTCAGTTAAACCAACTGCATCCTTAATGACCCATCTTTTTCAAAATCTTACCATGTAGTGCATACATGCTATAAAAATACTTGGGGTTGCATCTCAACCCCAGAAGCTGTTACAACCTTCTGGTTTTCAATATGTATAATAATTCTAACTTCTATAAGTAGATTTCTGTCAAAAATGGTTATATGCTTTTATGGAGATACAGCTATGGTTGAACATTATTTGAGTGTTTTGTACTGTGTCATAATGTAACTGAAAACCTTTAGTAGCCTCCACTATCTACTGGACTAAGCCTTGCATTGCTCAACCGTACTACTCCTGTAGTGCCAAGTGCTCAACAGGAGAATCTTGGTTATCCAAATGGAGTGCAATATCACTAGTGGACTTGGGAGGGTCCTCGTCTGTAATGACAAGATATTAAAGAGTAAAATGTGGTTCCGCCAAAAGATGATATGTTGCATTCTGACCCAGTTTTAGACCTGCCTCAACACCAGTTTGGTCTTACTAAACTGTGTCCTACTGGAAATTAAACTGGACTTTGAGAATCTTGGCTTACTAAATCTTCTTGAGTGGACAATCCACAGGCAGAACTGTTGGCTTAGGAATCCTGTAACATGAGTTATTCCATTGGTGGATTCTCAGTCTACATAGAATTCAACTGTGGTGAGTATACACCTTCTGCCGCAAATTAACAATCTACTTATCGCATCCCTCTAGTTCTACATTGTTGAAGCTACTTTTGGAGTTCCTTTTTTGCTTTCTTTATATTCTTTTATGCTGAGTAAGAAAAAAAAGGATGAAGTGAAAGCACAAAGCAGTTGAATCTTACTTAACTTTTCAAACCTCATCGTCCCAAGAGACATAAAGGAATAAATGGTGGAACTTGATCTGAGCCTCATTGCAAAAAAACATGACGGTGTGTGACAACAGATCTCAAGATGAGGAAATGACCATGACAGCAGTCACAGGGAAAAGATATTCTCAAAGATTTGGTGCCAGATATTTTGTAGAGAGTCAGGGCAAACATGGGGTTTCCTGAAGCAAAGTTGAAAGTGCTGGCCAACACAGGGTCACTTAGGTCAGTGTAAATATACAGAAAAAGAAGCAATGTCTCACTTCATACTCAAACACTATTGATTGATTGGATTGGAGGATTTCATACTGGTACATTACATTTTTCTCTGTGTTATCCTGTTAGATGTGAATTTTATCATTGGCTAGAGATAACATGAATAAGTATTCAGAGTCATAAATAGAATTGAAATTACTAAAAAATAAAAGCTAAATGATAAATCACAATCCAATGCCAGGTGAGACCAGAATCTCCAATGTTGTAGAAACAGAACCTAGGGCCCGATTCACAAATGTGAACATAGACCAAAAGTCTATGTTTATGAATTTCGGTATTCACAAAGGGACTTACGAGTAGTATCTTTACAGCTAGGGAGTTTCTGCACTCGGGGAGAAGTTTCCACACTTAGGGGGTCATTAGGATGGCGGGCGGACTTTGTCCGCCCGCCATCCTCGTGCAAAGTAGGAGCAGCGGCCCCGCCTTGAGCATTAGAATGCGCCCGCCACACAGGCGGGCGCATCCTGTATTTTTACCATTGCGGCAGGCGGTGCAGAAAGCGCTGCCCGCCGCAATGGTAAAAATGCACGTTGTGCCTTTCAAAGCACAACATGACAGGCACCGCGCGGTACCTGCCATGTTGCACTTTGAAATTCCATGTGCACCCCCCACCCCCCGGACTCCTAGGGGGCCCGCAGGGAGTCTCCGCATGCCTTTCCGTGGTGGCATTGCCGCCACGGAAAAGCATGTCAGGAAGGGCATCCTAATATGGCTCGCGGTGTCTGATAGACACAGCCACCATATTATTCCTTTTCCGCCCCGGCCGCAAGGCGACCAGGACGGAAAAGCGGCAGACAGTCTTCCCGTCCGTCGAGGTCCCCCCCGTCATCCTAATATGGTGGGGGGTCTTTAGTGCAACGATATCGGGCGGATCGCCCCCGGCAGGCTGGCGGTGGCTACCGCCAGCCTGGCGGGGGCAATCTGCCCGACATCGTAATGGGCCCCCTAGAGTTGAATCTCTGCACTCAGGACGGAACCTCTGTGCTAAGGATGCAGTAAGTTTACTGTCATCTTGACACACCTCTGTCAGTGCCTACCATCCCTCCCCCCAGCTCCTGCTGAAAGTTGTTAGCCTAACAGCCAATCCGATCTTGGCTGCATACATAAACTCAGAGCTGCCACACACAAACCTTAATCAGACCTTTCAACATGTCGGTGTGCCCTTTGTCATACAACAAAATTATTTGAGGAGAAGGAGAGCAGAGAGGATCTTTAGACAAAGGATGAACCTCTTAGGGATGTTCAGCCAAGATGTCAGGTCCAGATACCGTTTTCCCGCTGATGCCATCTTGGAGATGGTTTGTGAGTGGGAGCAGGATCTTGACTCTGGGCATGCAACTTCCATGCCATCCCAGCCCATGTCTAGATCCTAGCAGCTCCCTGTTTCCTTGCTATAGGATATTTCCAGTGGGTGTCCGGTGACATCTTGGGCATCTCTCAGGCAAGTCAGCCCGATGCTTGCGACAGGTATGGAGCTGCATCAATAGGAGAGTGCATCTCCACATACATGTGCCATATACACTGGCCGGCCTGCAAAGGGTTGCTAGTGATTTCTATCTCTTTTCCCGCTTCCCACATGTGGTAGGTACAATTGATTGCACCCTTGTGGTTCTTCAGCCACCTCACCACAATGCACACATCTGACACAACAGACACCGGTGGCACTCCATCAACATGAAGGGTGTGTGTGATGCCAGCGGCTGCTTTACTGAAGTGCATGTAGTGTTCCTAAGCAGTATACATGACAGCTACGTATTCCACAGATCACCTCATGCCCGGTATCAGACAAGTGATATGTATGAATATTGATTTAATATAAACACCCATTATAAATCACTAATTATTATGACACATACATGGCCACAACAGACACTGCATGTAACATTTTATACGTTATGAATTTTATTTTTTATAGATGCAAGAGGGATATGTTCAAATTTTTCCTTATTTTCCTGCTCAGGTGATGCTGCATATACACTCTCCCCTCATCTCCTCACACCATACAGCATACTACCACTTTATCTCAGCATAGGTACAATAGGGAACACACACGTACATGAGCCATCATAGAGCGCCATTTTGGTTTCCTAAAGTCATGATTCAGATGTCCTGACCATTCGGGGGGTGCTGCTTTACTCCCCTGTAGCTGTGTGAAAGATATTAGTAGCCAGTTGTGTCTTGCACAACATTGCTCTAAATCAAGGCTTACACATACCTCTGGACCCTTACCTAGGTCGGAATCTGGGGAACAGGCCATTGTACAAAACAGAGGGCTGTGAACACAGGTGTGTGAACAGCTGGTTGACACTTTTCTCTTGAGCAATCAGTTGTGGTACAGCCTTTATGTGGTATCACAGTCAGTTTTCAATGATGACTGGTGGACATTTAAGACTAAATAATGCCATCCTGAGACAACTCTGTAAGCCATACATAATGTTTGTAAATGACAGCTGTAATGTCAAGAGTCAAAAGATGGGCCATGCAACACATTTCGTGCACGTCAGTGATTAGTTTAGCAAATGTCCCAAAGGACTCCATTGCCTTTGGGGATTTGAATGCCACTGCATGTGCACGAACTCCCTAGACAGTATAACGATTGGAATTTAATTATGGTCTCTGAAACACTCTAGTTGTGGACCTGACCTAGTGAGGGTAGGAATGTTCATCACTTTGTTGTACATAATCTACCCTTTACCCATGTTGTATGATGATGCCTTGCTAGATACCATAGTAACGTTACTATACACTCCTTCAATCTCCTTGTCACATATTTGATGTACTCCAACATTACTGAATGCACAATGGTAAGCATCTGTGTGGAGTTGTGTTTAGGATTCATAAAATGAAACATATGAATGTGCATGTATTGTAAATATCTTGGATCTGATTCACAAAGGGCCTCCACACTCATGGCAGAGGTATGCAGTTGTGGGGATGTCTCTGCATTTGGGGCGAAATCTCTGTAATGAGAATTTTCATTTGGATTCTCCCAAGACTGCGGGACCTCCACCACAAATGCAGAGGCCCTTTGTGATTGAGGTCCCTTGTATTTGTGTGTGTTCTGCAGATAATGTAGCACTGTGGCCATATATCTGCTGTACATACACCATGGTTCAAGTGGACCTGTGTAATGACATAGATTGTCTACGCTCATAGTTCCAAGTTTCGCAGCTCCATTCATGATGTGCCAGTCCAGGCCAGTTATTTATTTCTTTGAATTCCAGAACTTCTAGCCATGTTTTACTATGAAATTAATAAGACCACAAGTCCTCCGAATTCAAAGTAAAAATCTTGACTGGAGTTCTATATCACTCATGGACCTGGGAAACATGGCAGGGCTGTGTGATCAGAAACAGACTCCCTCATCCATCCAACTAATAACTAAGAGCCTGATTAAAAAAGGCTAGGCATTTTGTATCGTGTGTAATGCTGAATGCATTGTCTAATGTCCACCTATGAGCATATGTCACTGTCCCATGAAAACTTTCAGGTACCACATGAGAAATGTGTCAAGGAGTGACTGGTACTGTTTAATCTGTTAATGTTGTACTAACACATACTCCCAGCGCATACGGCACTTTTTGGGCTGTCGCAGGTACACACTCACAGCCGCACGCAGCGAGATCGCTCCAGATTTAGTTGTGCACTGCAATACTCAGCTGTTCCTTTGGTCCCCCAAAAAGCTGAGGGTACTTATCAAGCAACCCCTTAGTTAGTATGTTCAAATCCATTTTACTGAATGGGGAGGGGGTGCCTTGTCGTCAAGTCCCTCAGCCATATTGGGCGCAGGTAAGTTAAATAGAACAACAGGATGGCAGAGGATCGTGCTTGGAGGATCAATCAATCAGCATTTGTTAGCGTAGGGGTATCTGGTATGGGGGTATCTGGGCGCTGTGTCTCCATCGAAGAGACAGGTCTTGAGTCTCTTTCTGAAGTCTGCCAGCAAGGGAGCCGTATGGAGCTGAAGGGGAAGGTTGTTCCATGTCTTGGCAGCGATGTATGAAAAGGAGTGGCAACCGCTGTGGCTGCAGCGGATGCAGGGGTGTGCAAGAGCGAGTGAGGAGGAGCGCAGGTTTCTAAAGGGTTGTAGAAGTTTAATTGATGGTTGATGTAGCAGAGTCCTAGGTTATAGGCGGTAAGGAGTTGGTGGCAGCTTCTCCCACCCCGCTTGGCGCCGACCCTGCATTTTGATATCTCGCACGCTGTTAAAACTCTGAGGTGGCGATAGCAGAGCAATTGAATGTTTTTAAATTCACTTGGCACTGTAGTCACTACTTTTACTTTTATTGAAATTGTATTGTACAATTGTTGCTATTAGCTGCGTATAATCACGCTGTTGAAAAATTCCACTCACCTGCACTCACACAGGGCTTAACAGTGGGATTGTTCCTTTCTGCCTCTTTGACCCCTGAACCGGCACTGCAGCCAATCGCGGTGTTTGGAGGGCGGGGCAGGGACGGGACACACGGAGAGTCGAGCGGTTAGCGCTCTAGACCTCCAGCATTCCAGGGCTATTTAGGCGGCGAGGAGGCGGTCGCGCTGTGCGGTAAGGAGTTGGTGGCAGCTTCTCCCACCCCGCTTGGCGCCGACCCTGCATTTTGATATCTCGCACGCTGTTAAAACTCTGAGGTGGCGATAGCAGAGCAATTGAATGTTTTTAAATTCACTTGGCACTGTAGTCACTACTTTTACTTTTATTGAAATTGTATTGTACAATTGTTGCTATTAGCTGCGTATAATCACGCTGTTGAAAAATTCCACTCACCTGCACTCACACAGGGCTTAACAGTGGGATTGTTCCTTTCTGCCTCTTTGACCCCTGAACCGGCACTGCAGCCAATCGCGGTGTTTGGAGGGCGGGGCAGGGACGGGACACACGGAGAGTCGAGCGGTTAGCGCTCTAGACCTCCAGCATTCCAGGGCTATTTAGGCGGCGAGGAGGCGGTCGCGCTGTGCGGTAAGGAGTTGGTGGCAGCTTCTCCCACCCCGCTTGGCGCCGACCCTGCATTTTGATATCTCGCACGCTGTTAAAACTCTGAGGTGGCGATAGCAGAGCAATTGAATGTTTTTAAATTCACTTGGCACTGTAGTCACTACTTTTACTTTTATTGAAATTGTATTGTACAATTGTTGCTATTAGCTGCGTATAATCACGCTGTTGAAAAATTCCACTCACCTGCACTCACACAGGGCTTAACAGTGGGATTGTTCCTTTCTGCCTCTTTGACCCCTGAACCGGCACTGCAGCCAATCGCGGTGTTTGGAGGGCGGGGCAGGGACGGGACACACGGAGAGTCGAGCGGTTAGCGCTCTAGACCTCCAGCATTCCAGGGCTATTTAGGCGGCGAGGAGGCGGTCGCGCTGTGCGGTAAGGAGTTGGTGGCAGCTTCTCCCACCCCGCTTGGCGCCGACCCTGCATTTTGATATCTCGCACGCTGTTAAAACTCTGAGGTGGCGATAGCAGAGCAATTGAATGTTTTTAAATTCACTTGGCACTGTAGTCACTACTTTTACTTTTATTGAAATTGTATTGTACAATTGTTGCTATTAGCTGCGTATAATCACGCTGTTGAAAAATTCCACTCACCTGCACTCACACAGGGCTTAACAGTGGGATTGTTCCTTTCTGCCTCTTTGACCCCTGAACCGGCACTGCAGCCAATCGCGGTGTTTGGAGGGCGGGGCAGGGACGGGACACACGGAGAGTCGAGCGGTTAGCGCTCTAGACCTCCAGCATTCCAGGGCTATTTAGCCCCTCGTCGGCTCCAGCGCGCAGCGTTGGCGCGCAGGGTGGCGCCTACTCCTGCGCCTAAGACGAGCCAAAGACCAGCCCGTCTGCGCCCGTCCGCGACAGGACGGGGCTAGGGGCAGGAGGACATGGCGGCACACTCTGGCGGTGTGGCCGATGCCCTCGGACACGAGAGGATCATATATAGCCCCCAGACGCTAACAGTAGTACGTGAGCGTCTACCGACTACCTGTGTCGGTAAGATAGACCATCATCTAGAGGGGCCGTTCTCGTGTTTGGTATGTAGAACGCAGTTCCACCATAATACTGAGGGAACCGATCAACAGCAAATCAGTGTTGCTAGGCCCACCGGGGATGGACCTTACAGTGGGCCTAATTCCTTTGCGGGGAGTAAAAACCTACTATGTAATGCACGATCATTAGTAAAGCATAGCACTCAAATTTGGGACATGATAGATACGGAGTTACCAGATATCTGTTTTATAACGGAGACCTGGCTCAAACCCCATCTAGTCCCTGCTATCGCGCTGAGCATTCCATTAGGGTACAAAATAGTCCGGATGGATCGGTTGAATAAAGTAGGAGGGGGGGTTGCAATAGTGCATAAGGAGGAACTTAAAATTACCATTCTGGATGAAATCAGTACCCTACAGATGGAACTACTAGTTTTTAAACTTAACTCCGCATCGAGGGAACAAAGAAAGGGTGCCCTGGTCTATCGCCCCCCAGGCCCCAGTGGAAACTTTTCTATCTCCCTCATGGAAGCCCTACTACCGTTTGTAGATCAAAATCAAAATTTCCTGTTATTAGGAGATTTTAATGTGCATGGAGAGTTGGAAGACTGCCTGGATGTTAAAACTCTTTTAACGGATCTTGAGATCTTAGGCCTAAAAAAAATTAACTATGGGCCTACGCATGAGGCAGGCCATACTTTGGACCTAGTGTTCTCGAATTCACCCCGGACAATATGTGCAGCTTCCACCCAGGTCGAATGGACAGACCATTTTATTCTGGAATTCTATACTGACACTATGAATACACCAGCCATACAGACCGCACTTGCCACTAAAAGAAGACCCTGGCACAAATTAACTGCCGAGGCCTTTGCAGAGGTATATAAAGATCACCTGTCCACTGGTCAGTCGGTGGATATAAATATTGAGCTTCAGCGGCTCGAGCAGGCTATTAGTGCAGCCATAAACTCTACCATTCCTCTGAAAATATATAAAGCACGCAAGGCAAACAGACAAGAAATCTGGTTTTCTGAAAGCTTGAGATTGCTTAAACAAAAAACCAGGAAGTTAGAAAAAGTATGGAGACGGTCTCGAAGGTCTGAGGATAAGGAACTGCATAAAGTTTCCTTAAGGAAATATCATAAAGCTATCAGGGTAGCTCGGAAAAATTATATAGGCACACAACTAGCAGAGGCTGGGAAAGACCCAGGGCTGTTGTATAAAATCCTACTAACATTTACCAAACCGGCAGCCTGTGAAACAATGGAGAATGCCTCTCAGACATTATGTGATGAGATTGTACTATTTTTTACGAGGAAAATTGATGCCATCTATGAAAAGATACTGGCTGCTAAGTTAAACGAGACAGCTGTTCTAAATCTCCCAGACAATAATGTATTCCCGAACCTAACCGTAGCTAGCCTTAAAAGCTTTCCCCCCATCTCACTAGAAGAGGTTACTATACTAACCACTCAGATCAAGAGCGGCAGCCCCCTGGATATCATTCCAGCTCGCATTATGCCTTTGCTGTCGGATGTCCTGGGCCCAGAAATTCAAAAGTTAATAAACCTATCTCTGAGCACCGGAGAAGTGCCGAGAGACTGGAAACGGGCCTTGGTGAGACCTCTGAGGAAGAACTCTGCCGTTCCCTGGACGGACTTAGCCAATCTACGGCCGATCTCCCTTCTCCCCTTTATGGGTAAGATTATGGAGAAACATGTCAACCAACACCTGTCTAGGTTCGTCGAGGAGACTAATGGGTTGGATCCCTCCCAGTCGGGTTTTAGGCCAGGGCACAGCACCGAGACCATCTTGCTGTCAGTCGCAGACGATCTACACAGGTTCCAGGATAAAGGTTACTCTGTTATCCTGGTCCTGTTGGATCTGTCTGCGGCATTTGATACTGTGTCACACGACATCATGACCGCCAGGCTTGTTAACATCGGCCTGGAAGATAAGGCTCTGGCTTGGTTGGGGAGTTTCCTGAGGGATCGCACCCAAACTGTCACCTTGGGTGCTTATCGGTCAGAGGAGTCGGGGATCTCAAAGGGGGTGCCACAGGGCTCTTGCCTGAGCCCTATTTTATTTAATATCTACGTGGCCCCCCTCGCTAACATCATGAGATCCCATGGGTTCATCCCTGCGTCATACGCAGATGATACCCAACTCCTCTTCCCTTTTAAGATCCTTACGGATGAGATCAGGAACTCCTTTTCCCAGGGGATGAAGGCAGTGGCCCACTGGATGGCATCTAACCTCCTGCAATGCAATGTTGCGAAAACGGAGGTGATGCTGTTCGGGGAAGCCAAGATCCTTTGGTCCCCAGACTGGTGGCCACAGGACCTTGGCCCAGTCCCGGAGCCTAAACAGGTGGTCAAGGATCTCGGGGTGCGCCTAGATCAGGACCTCTCCTTTAAAAACCATACTGCCCAAGTGGTAGGGTCCTGCTTCCACATAATTGGGATGTTGCGGAAGGTATTTCCCCTATTGCCGGATTCAACAAGGAAGACCCTGGTACAAGCCCTGATATTGAGTCGGTTGGACTACTGCAACGGGTTGCTCCTCTCTGCAAATGAGGGGGTTACCTCGAGATTGCAGGTCGTCCAAAACACAGCAGCTCGCCTTGTCCTTAATAAACCCCCCCGAACACCCTCTAAACCCCTTCTGACTGCGTTGCATTGGCTCTCTGTGAAACAAAGGGTGAAGTTTAAGGTGTGTTGTATTATGCACAAATGTCTTTCGAGAAAAGGCCCTCTATATCTGCTTAGCAAATTCTCTCCCTATGTGCCTTCACGGTCCTTGAGATCAAGCGAACAGGCTTTGCTGCAGATACCTAGAGCGAAAAAGGTGAGACAAGGGGACAGAGCACTTTCCATTGCGGGCCCCATGTTGTGGAACACCCTTCCACTTTCCCTGAGACTCTGTAATGAGCACCTAGCTTTTAGGAGACAGCTGAAAACGTTCTTATTCTAAATCATGGAGATACAGCGACAGGTTGTTTATTTGCTTCTAGGTTGCCAAAGGCGCGGAGATACTCCTTCGGGAGGTGATCCTAGCGCGTTACAAACTCGCAAATAAATAAAAAAAATAGAGTGCTTTGTAGGCCTGCGTGAGGATCTTGAATTGGCATCGCTTCTGGATGCGTGCCAGTGGAGGTCTCTCAGGTGGCGGCCCATGTGGGCTTATGTGGGGGTGTCCAGGATGGCTGCAGCGTTCTGTATGTTCTAGAGTCTTCAGAGGAGTTGGGTGGATGTGCCAGCATGGAGGGTGTTGCCATAGTCAAGACCGCTGGTGACGAGGACCTGGGTGACTGTCTTCCTGGTGTTGGTTGGGATCAATCTGAATATTCTATGGAGCATGCAAAGTGTGTGGAAGCAGGAGGAGGGGATTGCCTTGACTTGTTGTTTCACTGTTAGTTGGTTGTCAAGAATGATAGCAAGGTTATGTGCATGGTTGGTCAGTGTGGCTGTAGGTCCGAGTTCTGCAGGCCACCAGTTGTGGTCCCATGGGGAGGTGTCCTGCCCAAAGTTCAGAACTTCAATTTTGTTGAAGTTGAGTTGGAGGCAGTTCTCTTTCATCCATTTGGATACATTGGTCATGGTGTTGCAGAAGTTGGTTGTGGCGTTTGAGGGGTCCTCTTTGAGCAAGAGGGTCAGTTGAGTGTCGTCTGCATAGGAGATTATGGGTAGTCCGTGGGATCTGACAACGTCTGCAAGGGGGGTCATGCAGAAATTGAGCGGGGGGGCTGAGGGGTGATCCTTGTGAAATGCTGCATATGATATCTTTGGGTGCGGAGGTGAAGGGCAGCAGTCGGATGCTCTGTGTGTATCCTGTTGGAAAGGAGGTAATCCACTTGAGGGCGTCTTCCTGTATGCCTATGTTTTTTTGAGTCTGTTGATGAGGGTGTTGTGGGAGACGGTGTCAATTGCCGCAGAGAAGTCGAGGAGGCGAGGAGGTTTCAGGCCACTGTTTCTCCATGGTTGAAGAGTGTTCTGATGTTGTCTGTGGCAGCAATCAGCGCAGTCTCAGTGCTGTGGTTGGCATGGAATCCTGATTGTGAGGTGTCCAGTAAGTGGTCTTGGTCCAGAAATTCGGTGAGCTGCTGGATGATGGCTTTCTTAAGACCTTTGGCCAGGGAGGGGAGTAGGGAGATCAGATGATACTTTTTGAGATCGCTGGGGTTGGCTGAGGCTTTCTTTTGGAGGTGTCTGATGTCTGCATGTTTCCATCTGTTCTGCAAGGTTTCTATGGAAATAAAGGTGTTGAGGATGCTGTCGAGTTGCGTGCTGATAGGGATCATTGTAGGTTGTAGAGGTGGTGGGGCAGGGGTTGGTGGGTGCCCTGCAGTGGATGAAACATATGATGGCTGGGGTGGTCGGGGCAGTGAGCAGGGACCAGGTGGTAATGGTTTGTCTGATGTATTCGCTGTTTGGATGAGGTCGTTGAGGTTGTGGTTGGTTGGAGGTTGGAATTGTTGTAGATGTTGTTGAGTTTGCTGTGGAAGTAGTCTGAGAAGGTGTCGCAGAGTCCTTGGGAGGTGTGGCTGCTGTTCTCCATGACTCTCAGGTTGGAGAATTCGATGACTATTATGAAGAGCTCCTTTGTGTGGTTGGCCACGGAATTGTTGCCGGTGGTGATGGCTACTTTCTTGGCTTCTTTGATGAGCTGGTGATAGTTGCTGGGGACTGTTTTTTTTAGCTTCTCTATTGGCAGGGTTCTTGGTGGCGCACCATCATTTCTCCAGTTTGAGACAATTTTGCTTGGTGGTCCTGTGTTCTGGAGTTTACCTCTGGCATGTTTGGAGTTCTGTTGAATTTTGGAGTTTTAGTGGGACAACTCTGTTGGTGCTGTCGGTGATCTAGATGGCGAAGTTCTGGACGGTCTGATCGAGGTTTGCTGTTGTCTTGGTGGTGAAGATGGCCTGTGACCACTGAGTTTCAGTGACCTTGCTCCAGCTGCGGTGGGAAGAGATCTGATGCCTGGTGATGATGTGCTGGGCATCAGTGATGGTGAAGTGTACGATGGTGTGTTCAGTCCAGGTAAGTTCTGTGGTGTGGCTGAATTTGATTCTGTTGCTTGAGGTGAAAATGTGGTCGAGTGTGTGTCCACCTTTGTGCCTGGGCTCGGTGACCAGTTGGGTAGTGCCAATGTTGTTCAGATTCTCCAGGTGGACAATGGAATTGGCACAGTTGGGGTCGTCGATGTGGAAATAGACTTCCCAAGTAGGATGTAGTGGTGAGAGTTGATTGCTAGGGGGGCTATGAGGTTGAGGATGGCATCGCGAATATTGCTCGAGGTCCCAGGGGTCTATAGGCGAGGGTGCCTCTCATCGAGTTCTTTGCAATGTCTCTGCCTTGTTTGCTGGAGCTGTCTCAGTGTATCATCTTGTAGCCTTAGGGAGTTGTGGTGGTGATCATGGGGTTCAAGGAGGATTGAGTCACGTTTTGGTGATGAAGGCAAAGTTGCCGGAAAGGGTGGTGATGGTGTCCCACATTTCCATGGAGTATCTGCAGAGGGAGCGGGTGTTGAGCATCATGCAATGGAGAGGTTGCAGGGTGTTCTTAGTCTTCTGGGCAAAAGTAGGTCAGGAGCATTAGTAGCTTGGGTTGCAGGAGTAGTGGCAGTGCCTGCAGGTAAAGGGTCCTTTGGTGGATTGTGGCGAGGATGAGACACAGCTGTTGTTTAAGCGTCCAGGAGTTACTTGGTGGTGTACAGTCAGGTGGTGGGAGGGGCAGGGGTCCTGGCACAGGGTGTTTTCCAACCAGCGGTGCATTAGCAGTACACCTGCTGTGCAGCGGCATCTATTAGTGGTCCTGGTTTGTGGTCCTAGTGGTCCTAGGTGCCGGACAAGGACCTGGAACAGGCCATGCGGGGACAGGGACAGCAAGCCAGCGCTGGGGCGGGACGGCAGGCAGCACAGGAGCAGGGACAGCAGGCAGTGCAGAGGCAGCAAGCAGCACAGGGACAGCAGGCAGTGAAGGGAGAGGGACAGCAGGCAGCGCAGGTGAAGGGACATTAGGCAGTACAGAGGAAGGGGGGACAGGCACAGTACCTTAAGTTGGGGGTCAGACATAGGAGAAGTGACCCAGCCCAGCCTCCTCCAGGCTCTGAAGGGCATGGGTGGGCCCACCGTGGTCCCACCCTTGGCATGGCCTCTGCCCAGACTCTGCCTGCACACGTCCTGTAATGCGGGCATCACAGGGGAGCTTTATTCGGTACCCAGAGGCATGAAAAACCAAAGGCCAGCTGGTCCTGTCTCTGAGGCTACTGGGAAATGTGGAGTAGTCCGGTCTGGTGGTGCAACAGGTCCGATGCCCTCTCTAGCATGCTGTAGAAGGCCGGCACCGACAGGGGGGAGAACACCTCATGGAGGAAAGGGCAGAAGGAGGTTTCCTATGACTCAGATTGACCATAAAATGAGTGCCTGCAGCTTTCTGTATTGAACTAACTGCTTTTTATCTTGTTTGGCATTCTTAGTAAAAAATCTGTTTTTCGATTTGACCGCGTAATCAGCATCCAACCGCATAATCAGCTCACTGGGAGCAGAGTCTCTGCCCCAGGTGCGGAATCTCTGCACTCAGGGTGGAGACTCTGCAGTCAAGCCAGACCCAAAGTTTTCATTCAGGATATGAAAAACAGGAAATAAAAAGCAGGAAGTTCCTTATAGAAAGTTTCAGGCAGCCATTTTATGGTCATTCTGAGTCATTCTCATCTCCAAGCAAGATCCTCTGCTATCCAGCTGCTCTGTTTAACTGACCTTCCCTCAACATGGCTGAGGGACTTGAGGACAGATAAGCGCCCTCAGCTTTTTTGGGGAACCAGAGGACTAGCTGAGTATTGCAGCGAGCACCAGATTCTGGCAAGACATCGCAGTGCGCTGCAGTGCAGTGGGAACGTACCATCGGCAGGCCAAGATGTGTCACAAGCACTGGGAGGACCAGCAACACTGGGCCAGAATTAAGGCCCATGACTTACTGTTTATGTCCTCCCAGCCCCACTTGCAAAGACCCGCCTTAGTCCACTGTGCAGGAGGGTCCTGAAGAAAGCCTGGTGGACCCTCTATGCTCCGCTGGAAGAGTTTGAGCAGCAGTGACCTGGTAAGTGCTTGAACTGCCTTATGTGTCTTGTAGTACGATGCGAGTAGTGAAAGAAATGTACCATCATGTGTCTTTTGTCACCTTTGCCATTGTGACACATGGGATGCTGATTTCTTAGGGCATTATGGGACTTGTAGTGTTCTAAACACAACTGGGTAAATTACCCTTACAGAAGCATTTTAATGAACAAATGCACCTACATCATGATGACTAGTGAGCTAAGGGCATTATAACTACTGTATGCTATGGTGATGGAACGGCCTGGACAATGTCTAGTGTTGGTATGAGAGGGCTTTGGGTGTTGGATGCTGTATCATACATGCCTTTTCTGTGTGTCTTATATTACATTTCACTTTATCTGAGTATTGGCTGCAGTACCTATAAGGCCTGTGCATCATTTGAGCACATGGAGTGCTGATTTCCGAGTGTATTCTGGGACTTGTAGTGTTCTACACACAACTATGTAAATTACCCTTACAGTAGAATTTTAATGAACAAATGCACCTACATCATGATGACAAGTGAACTAAGGGCCTTATAACTGTTGTATGCAATGCTAAAGGAATGGCTTGGACAATATCTAGTGTTGGTATGAGAGGTTTTTGGGTGGTGGATGCTGTATCATACATGATGTTTGTGTGTATTTTGGGTTGTGGTCCAGGTATAATATTATATTTATGTACCATGAAGTAAAGGATGACTTTGTGATACTTGTCTCACTCAAAAAGATACTAACATATCCAAGGGGGACAGAATGCACACATCTTCTCAACGGTGGAACACATGTAATTACTAGCATCTAAGTAGCTGTACTAACTATGCACTTGTGATTACTAGTGTACATCACAAATATAGCAGTCTTAACATGCTACATATGGCACTTGCCATGTAGAGTATCAGATCATGTCAAGGCATATTCCAATATTTAGAATCACATCTTATCAAAGGGCAAATCCAAGGCCTTGTTTGCATAAGTTCACCCAGTTTTGCATGCATGTTGTGTTTAACGATGCTACACAACAGATAGCTTTTGATAGTAAGTGTAAGACTGTTGCGACTGCACATTACAGGATACTCCTGCATCCACTTTTAGATGTGGCTAAATCAATCCACACTGTGTCCCATCTCTGTTTGTAGACATACATTGGAAGATTACTATGCTTCAATGTCAGGAAACACACATTGCATTAATGCTGAAAGTGAAGGTTAGTAAATACTGAACAGTACACTGACCTAAATTGAGAAAGAAGTCATTGTGTGAGTACATTCTGGAAATTGCAGTGATAGTACACATACTTTTGGGTCCAAGAAACATCTGAGTGGTTAGTGAAGTCAAAGCAGTACAAAGTCAACACTTGCTTTATGTAGTCATGTGCTTGGTTATGAATTGTACACCAACTACACAATTGTTTGCCTTCTATTTCAGTGCACCAGGCTGACCAAAAACCAACAGGACAGGAAGAGGGGCAGAGTGCGAGTTCCTCTGCTTTTTGGCAGGCACGTCCTCTGGATACCACCAGCAAGGAACCAAACCATCAGGCAGGAGTTGTGCGGCCCCAAAGAGTCTTTAACATCCACAGCAACATCTCGGGTGGAGGCCGAAGAGACTAAAGAGGGGACATTTATAGGGACATCTCCAGCTGGGGGGTGGGGGGGGATGTGGCGCTGCCTCGGCCCACAAGAACTTGACTTTAATGTGGTGTCCCCAGGGCAGGCCCCATCACCAGATGCTTGAGAGAAGACCTGGGCGACACTGCCATGGAAGGAGTGTGTAGGAGAAGCAAAATGTCTGACCTGGATGTGAGAGCCTTGAGGAGTTTATGGTTCTCTTGGGATAGGTGAATAATGTGGCTTGTTGGTGGACTGCTGGGAATGAGCAATTCTCAGAGGTGAAGTGGGAGGCACAATGCTGGTTGGACCTGGTGTAGACTTTGGTGTTTTGCCCAGTGGGCCAACAATGTGCTCTTTAGTATCTGGCTCATCCTCTGCGACCAGCACCAGATCGTCATCTTTATCCTTATCTTCTTCCTCCTCCTCTTCCTAGGCGATGCTGACAGCTGACATAGATGCTTGAGGAGGATTGCGTTCTCTCCTCAAATTGCCCATTGCACTCCACTGGTAGATGGTTCAGCTTCCTCAAGCGACTCCTTTCCTCAGCACCTGAAAGACAGAGGTTGCAACAAGATACATATTTGCCAAAGTATATCATGTGCCACAACACAAGGTTTGGGTCAAATAATCTTTGCATCTAATATTCCACATGTGACCTGGTTTGTGTAACCCTACATGGGACAGCTCACACTGTAGCATTGAGAAGTTCAATACAGATGTGCAATGCAAATTCATGCTTACCAGCTCCAGACACAGCTGTTCGGTATTGAGATCCCCCATGATGTCAGCTGCTGAACCTAACTCCTTGAGTGTATGGTGGAAGATGCGGTCCTCGATTCAGCAGTTTCAGATGGAAGTGACACCATAATAAATGTTCAATATGATATGATTTAAATATGAACATTCAAAACTAACAAATACATCACTGATTATGGTGGGAACAGAGTTAGGTGCTTCCTAAACACTGTGGAGGATGAATCCCCAACACCACGCACATCTCTAGAAAAAGGTGCAAGAGTATTGTGGACATACACAAGCACTACTTAGGAAACCCACAAATAGGTACCAGACCAAACGTTGGCAGCGCCATGTTCCAGGAATTCTGCTCAGGAACAGAGCTATGCTGCGGATCATAGAACATCAGCATATATGGACTGAGTCACCATATCACATCAGTACCTATGGGCCCGAATCTGACTAGCTTATAGTGCCAGTGAGACAAGTGATTTGGCACCCCAGAACACAACACTTCCAACCCTCTCAGGGATCGCTGAAGCAGATCATCCCCTTTTGTTCTCTCACCGGACTAGTCCACAATAGCTCAAAAAGAGACATGAAGGAAGCTTACAATAGTTATTGAAACTATTGTGCTCTAATATACAATAGCTGCGCCACAATTAGAAAATAAATGCAGGTCAGTAATGTCCTTAGCATGATTAAAAAAACCATAAACAATAAAAAGCCCTGAAGTATTAGCTGACGGATTTGCCTGAACCCACCACTACTACTGAAGCAAAGTGTTATAGATCTCTCGGAGCAATGGCAAGCCCCATACCTTGGCATGCATGGACAGTTGCTCTACAACGCAGTTGATAAGGGCCTTCGGTCTCATGATTTTTGCTGTGTCTGCAAGTCTCCACTCTGTTGTGTTTTCAAAATGACAAGTCCCGGGTTATGTATGACAAAACATATGTGCCCAAAAACATCTGCTGTGTTTCTCTATTATGTCTAGGGGCCAGTGTCCAACCACAGAGAATAACAAGGAGCAATGTTGTTTGACCTTGCATGGGCTGTTCCAACCAAATCCCAGGAAACTTACAAAATACAAATGCAATGTGGCATAGAAACAAGTGAGATATTTGGTAACGTGTGCAAAGCAAAAGCGGCCTACAACATGCATAATTAGGGTGACATAGGGAAAATGACCATGGGCTAAATAGGGAAAACACAACACTAATACATACCAACTTCAAATGCAAGAAATAGGTGGCAATATCTGCTAATATCCTTTCACAAGGATTTGGTAACTGTACATGATTTGGGAATCAATAGTTTACAACACTATATGGCACACTTAGCTGATGAACGGACGGTAGTGGGTCTGACTGCTGCAGCCAGGATGTCTCCCAAATCACTAGATGGTGTACTTTGGATTTACTGAGGAAGTCCTGACAGCAGCTGTAATGTGCCATACATATCCATATTTCAATACAAACGATGATGGCAATCATTTTACATTTATATATCATAGACCAGTGATTATCAAAGTACGGTGTTGGGGCCGAATGCGGCCCTCCTGACCTTTACATGTGGCCCTCCACTCAACAGCAGCACTGGACTGGACTAACATAAAAATGATGCTACATAAGCAGACAAATGTGTATTTAAAGGTTAATTAAAGTTAAAGGAAGGTAGCAACTAGGGTGTCCTTCACCGCTTAACTTTAGAAACACCTTCATTTTTAAAGACATCTTTCAGCATAACTGCAAAAGTATAAAGTCTCTTTAAAATTCAAAAAGTGTGTTTCATTAACATACAGAACAGTTTCAGATTAGTACATTAGATTATATCAGTGCATTACAGAGTATTTATAAAAAGGGATCATTTTTAATCATGAATTTGGTAACATTCCTTCTTCCACTCCTGCCTGACAACAATGCCAAGCGTGAATTAAGAGCTAAATCAGTTGCAATGTGCACTCTCTGGGTGGCCTCTGTTCTCATTATAAATGAACAACATCATAGTTTATTTAATCAAACATTGGAGAAAGTTTTGAACAGCACACAGCCTGAAGACATGCATTTCAAATTTTTCTTATATCTGATTATGAAGAAAGAGGAGGGGAAAGTGAACTAAAACAATTGCCTAGGATCACTCAATTTGGTTAAATGAAGAAGCTGGGATAAATCTCAGGTTTTCAGAATTCATGTTGTGCGGTTCAGCCACCAGATGTATATGCTTCGCTTTCCCTACACTTACCTTACCGTCAACCCTCCCGCTGCCAATCTCAACCGCCACCCTGCTGGCATCAGTGTGCCTTGGGCCACATCGCTGACCATACAATTTGGCCCCTGGGAAAATATTTGTGAGTATCCATGGTATAGACTTTTAACCCAGTTGTGGCCACTCCTCTTTAGATGAGACAATATAAGCAAATTGGTAAATACTTTATTACTTTAACATAAATGTTGAGTCATCCTTTAATTAGCCAACATGTTATGGAGTAATTACACACTTATGAGCCATATCTGAGCATAGGGAGATGAGTGACAACACGGATATTCAACACACATCACATACTGCTGACATATCATCCAATATTTAAGACCATGAGCATTTTGTGAAGTCATCATTAAGTGTACTTAGCAGGGTCTACCATCCGCACAGTGTGTGGTGCCTGACCAGATGTCACACCTGTACATGGAGCAGAGATCGCTGTGGCTTGTGTTTTTCTGGCATACGTCACAGGGCCTAAAATGATATGAGTGTATTTAGTTTGCATTCTAGTCGATACATGTAATGAACAACATTTCCTAGTTCAGTTTACGTCTGGGATTATTAATGGATTCTATATAAAATATCTATTGGTTGTCTGATCACAATGTAGTAGATGGGAGCCTCTTCTGGCCATATTTACGTACCAGTTTGTGCTGGAGGTATGGGTTGATGTGCCCCTTGGCGTTGCTTCCTTGCAAGTGCAGGGACCTCTGCTCCAATGAGTGAATCTATTCTAGCTGACATTAAAAAGGAGGATTTAACAGATAATGCCAACAAATGACGATTATGTACAGCTTCACATATTTAATCAATTGCATTTGCAAGACAACAGTGATGGTTACTAAATCAGGCACATTTTCTAGTGCCAGTCACCAATGTAAAATAAAATCATTAGCAGTGATGGACCACAGTTTGTGAATGAACAATTGGTACTCACCATTTCTAGCACAAAGGATCCTAGGACTTGTAGTGCAATAGACAAAATGAGACACATGGGAGTCTAACTCACCATGGATATTTGCTCACACTTGAAGTGACTCACATCTGTAGTTTAACATATACATTTATCATTGTAAGTTATTGATTAATTCATCACATATTATATGGCACCACACAAAGGTCATCATTCACAGGCAGCCGATGCTGCAGGTGGGGTTGCATGGTGGAGAGGACGTCCTTCTTAAGAGGGGTGAGATGGAGACAGGTTCCATTTGGTCCACCAGGGTGAGCTCTGGCCCCCTCTATCCAGGTGAACTTCTCCATCACCTGCCTCTTTTTATCTTGCCACTTCTTCTTGATGTCTGTGACACTCTGGACATCCTCGCCCAATGCACTAACAGCAGTTGCCAACTGCCGTCAGTGTTGCACTACAAAAGCATGGTGAAATGCCATGCAATTTTTTGTAGTTCCTCACTACAAAAGTTACTATCATAGTGGTCTCCTTCTTTGTGTAATCTTCTTTCTCCTCAATGGTTGCATGCTGAAAGCAAGGCAAGGAGCAGAGCAGGTAAGTGAAGTGTTCTTGTTGAAAAACCAGAGCCTTGAATGTGTGCGGCTTTTATGTGATTTATAGTGCAGGGGTTGCAGGTGGCATTAATTGTCTACAGGTGTATGAAATTACACTTACTCCACCCTGAGTGCGGCGATTGCGCCCCAAATGCAGAAACTCTGCCCCGAGTGCAGAAACTCCGCATTCATAAAGACACTACGCCTAAGTCCCTTTGTGAATACCGAAAGTCGTAAACCTAGACTTTTGGTCTAAGTTAACCCTTGTGAATCAGGCCCCTAGAGCTTAACTTACAAGCCATACGGATCACTTCTGAATATTTATACTGACTTTCAGATAACATGGTCTTTTGTTTTCATAACTGCATTTGATTGTAGCTGTTTTCTGCAGTTTGACAGATTTTTTGTGCTTGATCATGGGGTTCTGTTTGTCACTTACTCCTCACCAAGAACCCAGGGTACATCTCAGGTTGACGGATCTTTGTGGTCAACTGAGACGTAAAAATGTAAATCTGACCTAAATTGTTATCAATTATCAATACTTTAGTTCAGTCAATAATGAGCGGTAAGTTGAGTTAAAGGGTTATATTTTAAATTGTAATATTATTCATTCTTTTATTGAAGTATTATTCTCCAATAGTTATCAGTAAAAGGTTAACCATCAATCAATATTTAGTAATAACATGAACCAATTCAGTATATCAGAATAAAGTCTTAATACAATAAATGTAACAAGCCATTAAGAAACTTCCCTATTCTAAGCTAAGTAAAGATAAATGTGAAAAGGGTTAAAGGACCCATGAAGCCAGAAACCCAGGAAGAGTTCTGATGAGCGAATTGAGCATAAACATAAACTTTAGCAGAACAAGCTGGAAAGTATTCTCAGTAGATCAAGGAATAAACAAAGACTTCTCATAAAGAGATATCTGAGAAACTCAGTACAACACTTCCTCTCAGAGAGTCAGGAAAGGGAAGGCTACTCTCAGTTTAAGTATAAGTGAAAACTCAATCAGTCTGTCTGCTTAAAAAAAGTGGTAGAATCTGTCCAACTAGTCTAGGAACATGCACTAATATAAACATATATTTTCTTTTTTGCAACATTAATATTTTTTTTTTGTTCAGCAATAAGATTCTCCTGGGAACTGGTCTACTCCCCATCTTCTCACTAGAGTACAATCGACTTTCAACCATGTGTCTTTGAATGTTGCGGGCACATCCTTTTTTGTCCTCTACATGTTCTTGTGGTGTGAACCTCACTATCAGTCCACTAATACAACAAATGACTATTCATTAACTAATTAAGAGTAGCTTCTGGAAAAAAAACATCGGCAGCAAAGAAAAGAAAAACAACTTGCACAATTGTCATTTAAAGTGAAAAACACGCATTTCAAAATTAATGGACCTTCATGCTACAAACATTGTGTCATTACATTTGCCAAGTTAAAAATCCAGGCCTCATTTCTAGGTGGCAGGCTTATAGGTTTTAAGTCTGGTTGCCATCTACAATTTTTGAAATAAAAACATATTTCATTTCTAAACGTAAATTCTGCCCATTTGTATTTTTAATAAAGCATTTGGTAAATAATTTAAATTCGTGTTAGCAGTTGTTACTTGTTAATATGATAAATTGACACATGATACTTTCTCTATTGAAATTAGCTCCTGTCAATATTTAAATTGAATGAGCGAGTAGCCCGGCTGTTGCCCCTGTATACAAAAGAGGCTGCACAGTTTTCACTGTGGGGATAATTTTGGAAGGAACCATTCATGGTTACACTTTTGGTAACAGCTAATTAATTTATGTTTTATCTATGTTTAAAATACTTACCATATCGTGGGTTGCATATTAAGATTATAAGGGCAACTACATGAAGGCATGATTTTAAATCCTTAGCTGTGACAGTTTGTTGCATTTTGAGTGGGTGAGTGATGGTACTGGTAATTTACGGAATGCCTAAAATATGGACATTTTTGATCCTCAATGTGAGTTTCTCCTTTGGGGCTGTAACTGAGGTTTGGTATTATATCTAGCAACATATTAAGAAAGGGAATTTGTAGAGTGCCTGGTTACTCCATGCAGAGTATCTCCATGCTAGGAAATCAACCACAAAGGTCTAGAAAAAAGAAGAGCTAATTAAATTTGTCTTAAAAAAAACTATGTCTTCATTTTTTTCTGAAAAATCAGTTCTGAAAATTCTTGCCTCAGATCTAGCGGAAGGGAATTCCAAAGTTTGGAGGCCAGGAGGCTAAAAGAGTTACCGCCAATATGTGCTGTTTCACCCTTGGGACTGTCGTGAGCCTGGCTTCAGCAGATCTGTGCCACTGATAGGTTAATAAGGCTTGATCAAAGCATGAAGGTAGCAAGTATATTTATTGTTCAAGATCTTATGATAAAAGCAAAGATTTTTAAAGGATATTCTCTTATTAATTGGGAGACAATAAAGCGAAGTGGGAGTTCATGGATAGTGTACCATCACATTACTAATATTGATATTTAAGAATTAGGACAGTGATGCACTTTGCAGTTAAAAGTGTGGGACTACATATCAAATTAAGGTCAAAGTGCTATTGCTAACATGTGCACTAGGCAAGAATGTTGTTATATCTCTTGAAGAGGGATTTCCTGTTTACTTTGTCTTTTATTACTAATACAGACATTGAACGTAAACAAGTATTTGGAAGCAATGTGGGCGATTCATCAAACAAACAACTTGAGAAATGGATTGTGTTCTTGATTTGAAAGTAGCGGACTTATTGCTGAAGATAGCACCTTTAATCTTAACACTTGTGGTTTATTTTCACTTTGAGTATGTTCAACATCACTTAGGCGATTGGCTTACTCCGTCCACTTAGCAATTATTAGCAGTTCTTATTTGGGACCCACATGAGCATATAACAGGTGAATTTTGAATCTCTTTTCAATAGGGTCTGTGCGCTTAAATTCACTTCTGTTTTGTAATTTATTTGTCAAATCATAATTGGTGCTGGGTGTGAAGGATTGGCACTTGCAAGTGAAAGATATCTTTTGCTCACCCAATATTTTCAGTATGACTAAAGTACAGAGTACAGTACTTGTTATTTTGATTTATAGTTTTTTGTGATTTGTTGGACTTTACAACAGACTATGACCAATATTCTCTGTCTCCAATCAAGAGACGGATTCGGTAGTTTATATTATAAATTGTTGCAACGATTTAATGGAGTGAAAATTGATAGAGATGCAACAACCATCCTAGAAAGCACATGTGCGCTGGACAAAATAACCTGTAATCACCCTCCTTAGCGTTAAATTGCTGTTATCAATAAATTGGTTATATTTCATTTAATGATCCACCTGGTTCCTCTACAAACCCAACAACCCACTACTAAAATATAAATTATTAACATACATTTAAAAATCCAAATTAAAATGAACAAATGAAACTTTTTTTATATATATGTTGTTTTATTAGTTTGAAATATTAGAACATCAGCAATGCCAGGCAGTGTATCTTAAAAAAGATATAGAAGAAAGCCATCTGAAGCACATTTAAGGGTGCACTCACAGGTGAGAATGCATACAAGGATAAGATTTACAGTCCTCAGTACAGAAATGTTTGCAATATCCACGCTTAGTTTATAGAATACATTCTGCACGTTGCTCTTATAAAAAGTCCTAAACATAACTGTTATCAACAAAAAACAACATATTCAAGGCATGTTAACTCCCACACACGGGGGGAGGGAAGAGAATAAGGTGGGGGGTCTGGGCTTACGTCAGTGTAGGGAGAGCGAACTGGAGTGTCCCACCCACAGGACTCAGTTAGTGCCAGTATTATGTCCATGGTTGCATTTGTACCGTTTTGTGTAAGAGTGCTGGTTAAAAGCCTTGTTCCTTCCGGATTGAGTGTGGCATGGTAAGAACTCAGGCTGGTCTATCGTTTGACTTGGCCTCTACCCTCTCCAGGTATTTTTGCCAGTCAGGAGGGTTGGTCAGTGCCTATCTCCTGCCGCCACCACTATTTAATACCTGTTGTTCTGAGAGTAAGTCAATGAATTTCTTAATGGGTTTATGGGCTGCTGAGTGGGAGGTGATGCCCAGTAAGCAATGGAGACTATCCTTCTGGAGCCAAGAGCCAGAAGCCTCTGCGAGAAACTCCAGTACCTTGTCTCAATATCCCACCAAGGGGGCCATGTCCAGAGCATGTGTAGAAAATTGTCAGCAGAGGCATGGCAGTGAGGGCAGGTGTCGGGCACCCCTGAATACATACACACCAGTCTCTCTGGGTGAAGTAGGTGTGATCAAGGTGGTTAAATTGAGTATATTTTAGTCTAGCATTTGTGGAAACAAGTTTGAGACCCTTGGCCCATTGTTTGTCTTTGAGTGTAGTGTTGCGCACCGCACTAAATTAGTCACGTAATGGGTGAAGTGGTGTTGTTCTATCAGTGCACAGGGAGCTATAAAGGTATGTGACTGCCTGACGCCTACTCCCATGCATTAATAACGCCTGGGGGAAAAGTGAATTCACGGGTTTGTCATGCATTTCACTTGAAGACTTGTGTGATTGTTGCAATAGCATGGCATAGATAAGGAAGGAGCTTGGGGTATGCCGTAAAATCCACAAAGCCCTCAAACGTATTAAGGATTTTGTCTGTGAAAAGATTGCCCCATGTGTCAAGGCTTGGCTCTGACCATGCTGCTGCATCAGGCCACAACCGGAGGTCAGACCAGGCCAGGAACACCCATAACTGCAACTCCCGTGCCTACGGAGGGTGAGGAAGGTACTTGTTCGTATATGTAAGCCAGCATGCATTCGCTGTAGGCATTAATAAGTTCCAGCCACCTTTGGGGACCTTCTCGTTTAAGCCCAGCATCCATCGTAGAACATGGTCTAGTGCGCATTCACTGAACCAATGCCCTATTTTAGACCTATTCTGTCCAGCCAACCATCTAGTGGGCCATTGCAGTTGGGCTGCAGCATAATATTATTCGTAATTTGGGGCACCCAAACCTCCTTTATCCAGGGGAGTATATCATTTTATAAGGTCCACTCATCTCCTGCCCTTGCCCCGTAGCAGTGCAATTAATAGCGAGTGTAGCTATGAAAACAGTGTATGAGGTAGTAGAATGAGGTTGGCGGCAAAGAGATATAACAAACGGAGCACTATCAACTTTTGCAAATGGCAATTCGGCCTGCGAGTGGGAGCGGAAGGGATGACGAAAAGAGGAGGGAGGATCTCATCCCAGTTAGGGCCTTGCCTACATTGCCGTCCACCAGTTCTTTATCTGAATGATAAATATGAATCTCCAGGTATTTTATGAATGCACATGACCAGGGGGAGTGTAGCATGCGGTAAAACTCCATGATGTACCTCGGTCAGGGACATCAGGGAGAATAATTGCAACTTGTACCAATTTACCAGAAACACTCAAGCATCACCAAACTGATGTAAGAGCTCTATAGGTCTAGGGAGTCCCATGGCATCGTCCCTAAGGTACAACAAAGCATCATCTGCATAGAGGGTGGTTATGTGCTGGCTGCGATCTGCTTGAATCCCCCAGTCTGCATCTTGCATCAGAAGCATGCATGCAAGAGTCTCCATGGCCAGTGCAAAGAGTATTGGGGATAACGGATAGCCCTGGCAACTGCTGCATACACAGATAAAGGGGTCTGATATTACACATCCAGTTTTGAACCTAGCTGTGGGGCGCTATATAATATAGCTATCCATTGGAGAAATGTGGGACCAATCCCAAATCTTGAGAGGACCTCTTTAAGGTTGGCCCACCCCAGAGTTTCAACCTCTATTTCTATGCCGAGCGATACCACCCAGGGGTTCATACCCATTGACTGCGCCAAGTCCATCAACATGGTTAATATATGTACTTTCAAGAACGTGTTCCTGCCAGGTATACACCTGCTCTAGTCGGGATGCACCACATGTTGACCAACACTTTACCAAGGACTTTGTAGTCTGAATTTAGTAAGGATAGGGGTCGATACAATCTGAGCAGTAGGGCGACTCTGTCTGGTTTGGTCAGGACCACCAACACCACCTCTCGAAGGGAGGGAGGAAGAATACCCGCATTGTAGGCTGAGTTGAACACGTTTAGCAATTACGGCGCAAGTTGGGACTGGAAAGCGGAGAAAAAACTCAATTGACCAGCCATCAGAGCCTGGGGTCTTCCCAATGCAAATTGTTTAATCGCTTCATAGATTTTGCCCTGCAATAGGGGTGCCACTAGATCTGCCCACTGGGAAGCAAGTAACTGGAGAAGATGTATTCCGTCCAAGAATGACCATATCAATGTTGAATTTGCCAGCTGCAGTGAGGCATAGAGCTTGGCATAATAAGAACATAAGGTGATATTAATGGCATCCTCAGTATTATGTAAAAGACCCGTCTCATCATAAATGGATGTTAATGAAACCCTAGGAGAAGTGGAGTGAGGGAGCCAAGTCAAGAGCCTTCCCACTTTATTGCCTTCCATGTGCAAACTCATCACTTACTCCCTCTAATCCACGGTGCCTACCGCCTCTATAGTCGTCTGGTGCTCGAGTCTTGATTGTGCCAGTGATGCAGAGGCAGCACAGACTGTGGGTAAAAACGTTCATACTTCCGAATGACAGTTTCCAGTTTGGTAAGTTTGTTTCTCAGCGCTATTTTCATACTAGTATACTTACGTAAGTGCATGTCTGCGAAGAACCGTTTTGAATGTGTCCCATTCAATGGTAGTTCTTGATGCTGTATCATCATTGTCTTTAAAATGTTTTAATGTGGCCTGAAATGGTGGTGCAAAATGCTGTGTCATGCAAGGCTTCTCTGGGAAGCTGTCATGTGGGAATACTCGGATGGGCATTCCCCCATGTCAGTTGGATTTGTGAGGGGCTGTGATCTGATATGGTGTGCCCCAAGCATTCCACACTAGAAACCTTAAATAGCGCTTGTGGGCTGCAATAGAAGAGGTAAATTCTTGTGTGAAGGTCATGTATACTGGAGTGCAAGGAGTATTCCCTGTCAGTGGGATGTAAGCTGTGGCAAGCATATGCTACTTGTGTGTTGGAAGCCCAGTTGTGTAAATGATGTTTGAGAGCCATTGATTGCGTGACTGGAGAGGTCAGGACACAATTAAGGTCTCCGCCTTAGTAACAAGGCGGTAAAGCATTGTGTAGCAGTGCAGGTGTGAGGGACCTGAGGATCATGGGTCTGGTTGGGGTTGGGGGCATTTATTAAAATTAAGGTTATAGGGAGTTCATCCAGTTGACCCTCCAGGGTGGCATATTGCCCCTCAAAGTCAGTTTTAGTGTGTGAAACTTCCAGTAGCACCACAGAAGCCACCCAGACAAGGGCACCAATATACCTCACCAGCGCTTCTGCAGTGAGGATGGTCTCCTGTAGGAGTGCTATCTATATCTTATACCTGTGCAGGCAATCATGTACTCTGTATCTCTTAACATAACTAGCCAGTCCCCAGACATTGCAGGAAAGGGTCAAGTATTAGGAGCATTCATTACACCTGGAATTGGAAGTGAAGAGTTGGCCAGGAGCAGGACTCCACATTATCCCCACAACATTCCCCCACCCATAACTCTGTGGTCCCCCCTGCCCAAACCAATCGTGTGCCTCTGTGAACATTAATGAAAATGAACCCAGAAAGTTAAACCAGGTAGCAGCCATCCCCAAACACCCTTTTCCAGGCTGGCACACCAAGGGGTGTTCGGCCAATAGCACAGTGATGCAATACGGTACTAAATTAAGCAACAGTCACTCACGGTATCACTAACGATGTGTGGGTTAGTGGCAGTGGGTATATAAATGCACTCATAGGGGAGGGTGCTCACAACCCTTGTCCAGCTTATCAGTATTATCAGTATTATGACCTCCGCCTTTCCTATTTCAAAAAAGTACTCACAGTGGCCAGGTCTGAGGCAAGAGCGACTCTGGTCTAATTGGGCAGTCATATCATGTCCTTAGCATTCTGGGGGTAACCACAGGTCCACCCCTGAAATGTATCCACCAGCGCCATGTCCAAGTCTTGTGTGTGGTTCCAAGCCGCTCAACCAGTAATCGGGCGGGGGGGTTGCACCGCATTGTTCCACTGTTGCGTCCACCTGGGTCCTCTCCATGGCCACCTGCTCCTTTGTTGGGCCCAGCACCGATTTTTGTTGCGGGTTTTGGGACTCTGCTGTGTCTTCCATTCAGAGGGGTGGTATGCTGCCTCCCTGGGTGAAGCAGCTAGCCCCTTGTGTTCTATGCATGCCAATGCCTCTTTTGGGGCTGTGCATAACGTTGTGTATTCCTCATACATTATTCAGGGCATGGGTGGGTATTGCAACACGTATTTGATGTTCTTTCCTCTTAAACACCTCTTGACGGGCGATGTTGCACATCCATGGTGTAATCCGGGAAGATGTGAACATGGGAGTTCTCGACCGTCCACGGGCCCATTGATCAAGTGACCTGAAGAATATGGTCTCTGTCATTTAATAAGTGTGCAACCACTGATTGAGGGGAGTTCCATGTGGTCGGGGTCTGCCCGGGACCCTATGGGCGCATTCCACACAAAGAAGTTTGAGTGCTTTCCCTGCATGACCTTGGTCACAAAGCACTCCTCAAGGTAGACTTTCATGCGGGTGCCTCTGTATGCTCCGAGAGGCCCACTATTGTCACATTATTGCCTCAGGATCTGCCATCCTGGTCGTCTGCTCTTTTTCTTATTTTTGTGTCATAATTTTTTATTGGAATAGAACCATACAGCATATGCACAGTTTGGAACAGAAGTATATAAACAATAAGCAATACAATGCAATTTGGTAGGGAGTGGGGAAAGGCACGTTACACATAGGACTGATAAAACCAATATTACTAATGTTGGATATCCCCTTAGATATCAAGTGTGAAAGAGCCATTGGGCCGGAGGCCCACTTAGAGGAGGGGGAGGAGTGAAGGTCCAGACAGCCAGTCGATGTAGGGAGGGGATGCGTCCCTAATAACCAGGTGTTGTGGGCCGCAGGATGGGGGGTGATGTGCTGGGGAAGGGGACGGACCTCGTGAAACCGAGCCAGTGTGTCAGTGTGTTTTATGGTCCACCATTGAGAGAGGACGGATGAATTCCCCGCAAGAATGAGTGAAGGGCGATAGTGAATGTGGTGGTGGGTCCCAACATCAAAGGGATTCGCGTACCTGCTTGCATACCCGCGTCTGCACTTTTTCTGTGGTAGATTACGTCTTCCTGTAAGACCTTAAGCCATGTGCTGGTGTCTGAGACGGTTGATCTGAGGGTGGCCAGAGCGGATTCCGAAATCTCTACTCGTCCCTCCAGCTTTTTGTATTCTTCCCTCATGAGCCCCATGTCGAACCTAAGTGTGTCGATTGTTGGTTCTAAGGAAGTTTTGCCATCCTGAACTGTGGATAGGATTTTGTTTAAACCTTGAGAGTGGGATGCCAGTGTGCTTTCGAGCATCCCCTCATCTGGGTGTAATGCCTCCTCCTCGGGCAGCAGGAGCTCCTGTCACTGCTCTGTCTTGCTTCGTGCACACCACACTGGCAGTGCTTTGGCGTGAGCATGGCAGCCTCAGGAGAACAGAAGATCCCCACTCACCGGGCCACGCTGGGTGGGGACACTAGCGTCAGTCTCACCTGTGATGCTGAAGAACCGGGTTTTTAGAACCCAGCGGCGCCAGGGGAAACGCCCAAAGTCTCCGGGTCCACCTGTCTTAGAATACAGAGACACGGAGTACTTCTTGGTGCCGTCAAAGATCAAATTTATTAGCTGCAGCCAGTAACAGAGATCCTAGAAGTACAACACGGTGTATGTTCTCAGGAGACTGCTCAATTTCACAAAACAAGCCATCCCTTTTATACAAAAAATTGTGCTTCAGGCAAACCTGCCTTATTTTACAGTTTGACCATTCACATGTTTCCACGACAAAAGCAGGAGCATGATGACAAGGCCATTTTTCAGTTTGTCCAGCCCATAATCAATCAGTGGTTAAACTTAACATTTTTCATCAGACAGGTCGATCGTACCAATAATAAAATGGGCACATCCCCATCGTAAATAGGTCATAAAGAAGGAACAGAAACAGATGGGACACAAGATAGAAAAGGTGTGTGGGTGTATCATAAACTCAGCAATGTCCTGCTCTTTGATCTCTGTCTTGACCAGCTGCCGAACAAGGAACTGGCTCAACAAGTTTAGCTTCGGGCAACGGAGTCAGCTTGCCCAGGTCACACAAGAGTCAGTTAAAGGTGTACGTGTCTCAAGGACTCGTCCGGCCGTAGTCATGGGCCTATGTGAGGGCAACCACAAAATGGCTGCCATGCACAAAATGGAACCCAAGGGTTTCAGAACAAAATCCCTCATTTCATGGTGAATCCATCACTCGAACACGGCGAAAACACTCGTATATATTATACTCGTCATTCTCGGTCTGCTGTCACCAAAATCGTCACAATATGATGATTTTTATTGAACGGGTTTAGAATCTCGGAACCTCAGACCCTCCTTTTGCCCTTACATAGGCAATCACCTAAACTCACGTCAGTCTGAATCCAGGTCTATACTCATCAGATCATCAAGATGTTGCTGTAGCATCATCCTATTACTTAGCACGTCTCTCGATACAGGTCTCCCCGCACACAAAGAAGCACAAAGGCCACATATAGCAGGGGCACACTGTACACAAAGACAGAACAGGAAAAGAATGGCTAAGACCATCCCAATGATCATCAGAATCTTCCATCCCCAAGTGGATAACAATCCCCAAAACCATCCCATTAATGACCAATCTCCTTCGGCCACATGTATAGAATCGGAGATCTTGTGCAGTTTGGAAATGGCTTGGTACACTGTCGGGGCATTGTCTGGAATGAAAACGCAGCAGCTCGATTGGATCAATTTACATACCCCTCCTCTATCTGCAAGTATGACATCCAACGCAACTCTTTTCTGGAGAGTCATAAGGCGATCCGACTGGAGCTCAGCAGTCAGATTACTAAGGGCACCGGCAGTTTCAACTATGGTGGACTCAACCACTCTCGTCAATTGCCGTATGTTCCTGCTGTTAACCATAGGTCCCCAAAATGGCAGAAAACCCTTCAGAAAATCTCCCAATTCTTGTCCTGCAGTATCTTTCTTACTGAAGACACCTCTAACAACTCTCGTCTTGTGGTAATCTGCCGCAGTGGTATAAGTAGGAGGCAACAGGAACGAGACAAAACATGTGCCCGAGAAATCAGGGGGCAACCATGTGTATGCTCTATCGTTACAGACGAAATAGGTACCCTTAGCTGCTAGGAATGATGGGGAAGTCTGGGACGCAAAAACGTACGTTTCAGTGCAAATACTTCTCCCTAACTGAGCTCTCGGATTCTTGCCATTACCTTGCAGACATAAGTGACCCTGATGGGGTACAATCCAAATCGGAGAGGATCTTTTCGCTCGTTGGTTCTCACTCAGACCTGCTCCATATCCAGTCACGTTCCATCCAATGTACGCTAGTGTCTCATCTCTCGGGATAGTCTCATAGGAATCTATTCCTCTAATCATATCGACTATTCCCTTAACTAGAGCACTACTCTTTGGATTGCCTTTCACAGAACGTAGGGGGTAGACTTCACGAGCATAGATGAACATTGTTCTGTATGCCCCCACAGAACCATTATAGCTAAATGGCAGGACCAGGTAAGGAATACCTTTATCAGTAGTATGGGGCATAAGGCCACACACCCAACAGTTAGTAGTGTTCACTACTAAATGGTGTTGGTGCAGAAGCTGAACAAAGGAGTTATTAACGAATTCCAATCTCCTAATGGACTCATGTTCGGGCATAGGATGAAAAGAATGTGAGGAAGCAGTAGAAGAAGGTGTGGGTTGTGTAGTGGGTGCAAACATCACTCGAAAAGAGAATATAATATATCCCAGTAAAAACATCATTAGGCTAAGCAACATGAAAAGACACAGTATTAAAAAACATTTTCTGCTCATTATTTTACACATTCTGCTTTCGAAACTCTCTTCTTCAACAGGTCTCTCCATCTCGAAAAACTCCATCCTCTAACCGTGCTGCTCGCGGCGGTTGGATGTTCCGCGCTAAGGAGTGCTGTCAGTCCAGAGAATGCCCTAAGACCAACCAGAACCGTCGACCTTGTGTCTTCGGCTTGCACGCCAAAGACTTGACACCACGACCCTACAGCTGAACCCGGATGGCGGTTCGAAAGACAAAAATCAGTCAAAACAGTTTCTCAGATGGGAGAGTTGAACCTTCAAAAAAATAGCAAAGAAAAAAGTTTTTACTTTTATTTGTCCATGACTCTTGGTCACAAATTATAATGGCCTTTACCAGGCAATGTATGATCGCAGAATAAGAGTTCAGGCTCGGTAGTGTCCAGTCGAACTGATGGTGGCACAGCTTCTTGCAGAAGATCGTCGCTTTCACGCTCAGAACTTGTCCAACTTAGACGTGCATTGCTAAAAGGCAGAAAACGAGGCACAGTTTCAGTTTCTGAATCAGGAATGCCCTCCTGGACCCACTGGTCGTACGGCAGAGGCAAAGGAGCCCTCTTACAATGTACGCCGTGAATTCAGTTCTTCTTCCCTTGCACTCGTACTGCAGATCGTGTTGATAATAGTACCAAGTATGGACCGGTCCAGCGGGGCTGATCGTTCTTTGTCCGCTGAAAATTCTTCACGAAGATCCAGGAGCCAGGATCAATGGCATGTCCAGGATCTTCAGAAGCCTGAGGCAATGTATCGTGAACCTGTTGGTGCAAAACACGCAATTTAGCCGTCAAATCGTACAGGTAGTCAAGCAGTACAGGGTGTTCAATCTCGCTGAATTTCGTCGGCCTCGGCACTCCCCATATGTTTGCCGGGCGACCAAAAACTATTTCATAGGGACTAAGTCCCACTCGTGAATGTACAGTCATCCTTGTTGACAATAGTGCTAATGGCAAAGCATCGGGCCATTTAAGACCAGAGCTAGCCTGTATCTTGGCCAGTTTCAATTTAAGCATGGAATTTCTGGCGAATTCCTAAACCATCACACACTCTCTTCATCACTTGACCCACAAATTCACTCCCATTATCAATCCAGATCGGCAAACCATATCTGGGGAAGAACTCCTTAATAAGGGCTTTAGCTGTGGACAAGGCAGTATTATCTTTCAGAGGATATGCTTCTACCCATCTTGAAAAGGCACAAACAACCACGAGCACATACTTCAGGTTGTTGCATCTCTCCATGTGAATGAAATCTAACTGCAAAACCTCAAACGGATACGTTGGAGGCGCAAAATGACCAGCTGGAGTTGGAGTTCCCTTACCAGGATTGTACATCAGACAAATCATACAATTCTTGACCACATTCTCTGCAAACTTAGGAATTCCAGCATTTTGCCATACTGGAGCCAACAACTTACAAATCCCTTTCGTACTGATATGAGCCATTCCATGCGCCATTGTAACCACTGCAAGCACGTACGCATCGGGTAACAACCATCGCTGATGCTCTGACAATTCAACCCAGCAACCATTCGAATCCAATTTACCCGAACTCTCTCTCCATACACTCAACTCTTTCTCTGTAGCTTCAGCTTGATATCAGGCTCGGTTCCAAACTTCTTTGGGGCCGTGATGAGAGTCCAAATCCCGGCCCTACCGAACGACCTCAGAGTTCAATGGTTAAAAACCGAACAACTAAGATAGTGCAGCGGGGAGCGGGAAAGGAAGGGAACAGCAGGGAGGGAGATCTGCAACAACAAAGAACAGGATATTAGAGCACCCTATCTCCCTACACTATCACAGGGCATTCTACAGTCCATTAACCCAAAACCTCCCCACGTTTCACCAGTCAATACCTGTAAAGAAAAATACACAAGGATCAAATCCAATGGAGACAGGGGATTGTTGAGGTTTGAAGAACTGGGCCCAACTGTGAAAACAAAACGAACACGATTCAACTCCCTCCGCTCCAAGTTTACTGGATTGTTGGTTGTTGTTCAAAACAGAGATCACTACACATACCCAAATACTGCGGTATTTTCTATAAATGGGCGACTTCACAGTTCCCGTTATTCCAATACCCCTCCTGTCTCCTGTTAGAACAAGATACGTAAACAAAATGAGCACTGCACTCTTCAGAATCACCTCCGTAAGAAACAGTGTGGGGAACCACTTCCCAATGGGTTCTCAGAGTTAATGCTCACTCTGAAATGGGTTCTTCACTTAGCTTGCGCCCTAAGAAGTTCTGCAAGATAGAACCCTGAAAGGGCTTGAGAAGGCGAGGCTCAATACACGCTCCAGGTGAGTCCTATCGCCACTGTGCAAACTGACATGTATTTACAATATGTACATTGTTTGTATACCATGGAAGGCTCAGTTTGGTTATGTACAATAAACAGGTCTTTTTCCCTATGATCAAACGTACAGCCACCAGTATCAGTAACTGAACACGAAGTAAATGAACATCCGAGTAACACTCCTCCGAGTGCAACTCTACACAAAAGACCAGGTTGCGGGTGAGTTGTTGGGATCGAAACTACCAACGCCACACACCCCAACGGATTCGGGTACTCACGATTCTGGAGGACTAGGAATCACCAGACCCCTCTTACCGCCTCCAAACAAGGACTCTGGAAACGCCACCGCAAAACGGAATTATCGGCGTCTCACCGCCGTTTGAATCTGACCTTTATTTCCTGGCATGCGCGCGCAGCTCACGTTTGGTACGCGACGTCAGCGCGGCATGCCGGGAACTGTAGTTTCTGATCCCGTTGGCGGCCCATGATCGTTCGGCAGCTAGGAACCTGACAGTACACCCCCCTTCACAAAGGGGCCCCACCACCCCCGGCTTTCCAGGAAACAAACGGTGAAACCGGGCCACCAACCGGGGAGCCCGAACAGCTGTCGCCGGTTCCCAGGAATCCTCCTCCGGACCAAACCCCTTCCAAGAGAGTAGGTATTGCAAGCGACCCCTCACCCATCTAGAGTCCCGGATGCACCGCACCTCATATTCCTTATCCTGCATCACCCAGATAGGCAACGGGGACCTACGAATTGGACTCCTGGAGGGTTTCAAGAGGGAAACGTGGAACACAGGATGTATGCGAAGCTGCGCAGGCAAACGCAGACGCACAGCTACTGGATTCACATGCCCCACCACCCGGTAAGGACCTATGAACCGAGGGTTAAACACGCTGTGCTTCTTGAACTTGATGTGCTTGGTGGATAACCATACTAAATCACCCTTCCGATACACCGGAGTGGGTCTCCGGTGCTTGTCGGCCTGGTGTTTATAACTGGCTTTGGCCTTCACAAGGTTCTTGCGTGTGCTCAAAAGAATTTTGCGCACCCTCAACAACCTTTCCCTCACCTCTGGCAGCTTCACGTTATCAGAAGGCAACAGCATGGGGGTGAACCTGGGATGGTGTCCATAGGAGCAAAAGAAAGGCGTGTGTTGGGTGGATGCATGTTGAGTGCTGTTATAGGCTATTTCCGCCACTCATAACCAATCAACCCATGAATCACTGCTTTCTTGCACATAGCATCGGAGGTACTGTTTTAAGGATTGGTTCAATCTCTCCGTCTGTCCGTCCGTCTGCGGATGGAAACTGGTGGACACAGACGAAGTGATGTGTAATGCCTTACACCAAGTTTTCCAAAATCTAGCAGTGAACTGTGCCCCTCGATCGGACACGATGTCACGGGGAAGGCCATGCAGTCTAACTATGTTCACTAGGAGTAGCTGGGCCAATTGTCCTGCTGTGGGTACCTGGGCACAAGAAATGAAGTGGCCCATTTTTGTCAAAAAGTCCACTACCACAATTATGGCGGTTTTGCCTTGGTCTTTCGGAAGCCCCACTATGAAGTCTACTGAGAACCTCTCCCACGGATTCTCCGGAGTGGGCAGAGGCAGTAACAGTCCTTGAGGTCTTTGTCTGTTCGTTTTCATTTGACTGCATGTGACACACTCCGCCACCCACTTGCGCACATCAGGTCTGATGGAAGGCCACCAGAATTGCCTCTGGATTTTCTCCAACGTCTTGACAAAACCCATGTGACCAGCACACGGAACCTCGTGGCACCAAGAGAACACTGTTCTGCGTAAAACTTCTGTGGGCACCAGGACCTGTTTTCCTCTCATTGGAACGCCGTGTTTTGGTTTCCATTCCGGATGATGTCTGAGCCATGTGCGCCACACACAGGTTTGTACTCCCCTCTTGACACGAGACAAAAAGTCGTCGGTATGGGTTACTCCTATGACTTTTGCAGGTTCAATGATTGACCGAACTGGTTTCTCCGCTGGTATTAAGAGATTTTCTCTCCTTGTAAGCGCATCCGCCTTCCTGTTGTTGGTACCAGGCCGGAATGTAACCACAAAACGGAACTCGTCGAAGAACATCATCCACCTTAATTGCCTGGGGGACAGGTGTCTCGCGGCCCGTAGAAATTGTAGGTTTCGATGATCTGTATAAACCGTGATCTGGTGTCGAGCCCCCATTAGCCAGTGTCGCCATTCCATAAAGGCATCTCGAATGGCAAGTAGCTCCTTCTCCGCGATGGTGTAGTTGATTTCTGCAGCACTGAGCTTCCTAGACATGTAGGCAATCGGGTGAAGGGTGCCTGTTGATTCATCTTTTTGAGACAACACTGCCCCTATGGCTATTTCAGAGGCATCCGCCTCGACTATGAACGGGAAGTCCGGATTGGCATGTGTTAACACCGGCGCGGAGGAGAACGCTGCCTTGAGCTCATCAAATGCGAGTTGGGCTTCGCCAGTCCATACAAACGGGGTGTTCTTCTTTGTTAGCCGCGTGAGGGGTGACACCATTCCTGAGAAGCCGGCGATGAATCGCCTGTAGAAGTTGGCGAACCCCAACAGGCTCTGGATGTCTTTGACGTTGTTGGGACGCGGCCAATCCACAATCGCTTGGACTTTTCATTCGGCCATCACTTGCCCTGATGGAGTAAGCATTACACCCAGAAACTCCACCGTCGTGACGTGGAATTCACATTTGGTGATTTTGCAGAAGAGGTGATGTTCCTGGAGTGCTCGCAGCACTGATTTTACGTGTGCGATGTGTTCTTCTGTTGAGTTTGAATATATAAGAATATCGTCTATATAAACGACCACATGACGATCCAGGTATTCACGAAGGACTTCGTTTAGAAAAAATTGAAAAGCGGCCGGGGCATTGCAGAGCCCAAAGGGCATCACCAAATACTCATAGAGTCCGTACCACGTCTTAAAGGCCGTTTTCCACTCGTCACCCCGTTTTATGCGAACAAGGTGATAGGCCCCACGCAAATACAGTTTTGTATAGATGTGTGCTGCCCGAACCTGTTCCAGCAGCACCGGGATCAAAGGCAGCGGGTATTGATTCTTCACGGTGATGGCGTTTAATGCTCTATAGTCTATGCAGCATCTTTTTTCGCCATTAGCCTTGGGTATAAAGAACAAAGGGGATGCTGCAGGAGATCTAGATGGTCGGATATATCCTAAAGCCAGGTATTTATCCAGATATTCGCGCAGCGTCTCTGTTTCAGGTAGAGTAAGAGCGTAAATCCTTCCGTTGGGGATCTCTGAGCCAGGGATGAGGTCAATGCGGCAATCATACGTGCGGTGAGGGGGAAGCACCTCGGCCTCTTTATCGCTGAAAACTGTACCAAACTCAGCGTAACACGAGGGCAGGGTTACGTCTTTTTCCGCTGCTGTGGCTATTGACTGCATAGGCTCTATGGTTTGTGCCGGCTTCCTTTTAGTTGGGAAACAGTGTTCGCGGCAATAAGGGGAAAGGTACTGAATCGTTTTGGTAGTCCACCGTATATCAGGATCATGTTTTTGTAGCCATGGGAGCCCCAGGATGATCCCATATTGCGGAGCTTCAATAATGTTGAAGATCAGGATTTCATGGTGGGAATCAGAACAAACGACTTCGTACTCCCTCGTATGATAGGTAATCGGACCTGCTTGTAGTTCGTGTCCATCAACGGCGTATACTGTTTCGGGTCTTTCTTTGGGGACTAGTGTCACTCCCAATCGACGAGCCATGGAACCGTCCATAAAACACCCTGTAGCCCCAGAATCGACCATCACTGGCACCTCATGTTTTTGGTTTTTGATGGTTATGGTCATGTTCACAAAGAGGTGGTTCCTCACATCCATGGAATTCGGGGTGAGTGAAGGGATAATGTGTATGCCTGAGGGTTTCCCTTCGTTCACCATCAAGCCGTGTAGTTTTCCGACTCCTTTGCAGCAACTCCTGCTACGCTCTGTCCTCCCCGCACACGGTTGCCTTTTGGCTTAACTGGGCACTCACGTAGGAAATGGCCCTTCTTCCCACAATAGAGACACAATCCTTGTTTGCGTCTGTGTTCTCTTTCGCTGGCGGTCAAGGAGGCTCGCACCGCCCCTATCTCCATTGCCTCAGAAGAAGGAGCCGGCTTGTCACTGCTACCGGCTTGTTCATAAGGCATCACGGCTCTATCCTTCTTCTTATGCTCTCCTTTCCTTTCCTTCATGCGATGGTCTAAGCGCAAGGTAAGGTCTATCAAAGCAGAACAAGTACGGGGCTGGGGGTCTATCTGGGCTAAGACATCCTTCATGTCTTCGTTGAGGCCTTGATAGAACAAGGCTGTTCTTTTTGCTTCAGGCCAATCTGTTTCGGCCACGAGTCTCCTGAAGTTGTTGAGATAAGTGACAAGATCAGCCTCCCCCTGTTTCAATTTTAACAACTCTCTGTCCGCCGTGAGTGTCTCTGCCCTTCTATCGAATGTTTTTTCAAATTCTTCCCTGAAATTGTCCCAGTGGTATAGAAGTGGGTCATCCCTTTTTACTATTGGAACCGCCCACTGTGCAGCTTCCCCCCCTAAGTATGAAATTAGGAAAGCTACCCTTGCTTGGTGTGTGGAAAACATCTTGGGTTTGCACATAAAGTGCATCTGTACCTGTGTCATAAAAACTTGAATCTTTTTTATGTCTCCATAGTATCGTTCTGGTGGTGCTAGAGGGATTTGCGCCGGCATTTCCACCACCACGGAAGTGGTAGGAGAAGAGCTACTTGATGCCCCGGTTGTTGTGGTAGTGGAGGGCAATCTATCCAATCTGGCTCGTAACTGTGCATTCTCAGCCCTTGAAGCCGCTACCTCCCTATTGGACGCCGCCAACTCCACCTGAACTAAGGCCAAAGCAGCCATGACGTCCTCTAAGGTGGTCATGGCGAACTCTCAACACAGCCAAGAGGAGGCAAAATCCTTGGGCCGATAATTCTATCAGGCTCGGTTCCAAACTTCCTCGGGGCCGTGATGAGAGTCCAAATCCCGGCCCTACCGAACGACCTCAGAGTTCAATGGTTAAAAACCGAACAACTAAGATAGTGCAGCGGGGCGCGGGAAAGGAAGGGAACAGCAGGGAGGGAGATCTGCAACAACAAAGAACAGGATATTAGAGCACCCTATCTCCCTACACTATCACAGTGCATTCTACAGTCCATTAACCCAAAACCTCCCCACGTTTCACCAGTCAATACCTGTAAAGAAAAATACACAAGGATCAAATCCAATGGAGACAGGGGATTGTTGAGGTTTGAAGAACTGGGCCCAACTGTGAAAACAAAACGAACACGATTCAACTCCCTCCGCTCCAAGTTTACTGGATTGTTGGTTGTTGTTCAAAACAGAGATCACTACACATACCCAAATACTGCGGTATTTTCTATAAATGGGCGACTTCACAGTTCCCGTTATTCCAATACCCCTCCTGTCTCCTGTTAGAACAAGATAAGTAAACAAAATGAGCACTGCACTCTTCAGAATCACCTCCGTAAGAAACAGTGTGGGGAACCACTTCCCAATGGGTTCTCAGAGTTAATGCTCACTCTGAAATGGGTTCTTCATTTAGCTTGCGCCCTAAGAAGTTCTGCAAGATAGAACCCTGAAAGGGCTTGAGAAGGCGAGGATCAATACACGCTCCAGGTGAGTCCTATCGCCACTGTGCAAACTGACATGTATTTACAATATGTACATTGTTTGTATACCATGGAAGGCTCAGTTTGGTTATGTACAATAAACAGGTCTTTTTCCCTATGATCAAACGTACAGCCACCAGTATCAGTAACTGAACACGAAGTAAATGAACATCCGAGTAACACTCCTCCGAGTGCAACTCTACACAAAAGACCAGGTTGCGGGTGAGTTGTTGGGATCGAAACTACCAACGCCACACACCCCAACGGATTCGGGTACTCACGATTCTGGAGGACTAGGAATCACCAGACCCCTCTTACCGCCTCCAAACAAGGACTCTGGAAACGCCACCGCAAAACGGAATTATCGGCGTCTCACCGCCGTTTGAATCTGACCTTTATTTCCTGGCATGCGCGCGCAGCTCACGTTTGGTACGCGACGTCAGCGCGGCATGCCGGGAACTGTAGTTTCTGATCCCGTTGGCGGCCCATGATCGTTCGGCAGCTAGGAACCTGACACTTGAATTGACTTCACATTCTCTATCGTATCCTCATACATTCCTCTATCCGGAACCCATCTCGCCGGACCCGCAACATACATTCGACTCATCACATCTCTTGCCGTTTCTTTCGCAACTTCATCCGCAAACGCATTACCACGACCAACATCATCGGTAACCTTCTTATGTGCACTGCATTTCACAATCGCAACTTGCAACAGCAGGGTCAGTGACTCAAGAAGCTCATTCACCAACTGACCGTTCTGTATCTTCGTCCCGTGAGACGTGAGGAACCCACGTTCCTTCCACAAGCGACCAAAGCTATGAGCCACACCAAACGCATACTGGCTGTCAGTATACACAGTCACTCGTTTCCCTTTCGACAACACACATGCTCTTGTTAATGCAATCAACTCTGCTGCTTGAGCTGAATTATGTGGAATACGTGCCGCTTCAACAATCGTATGCAAAGTCGTAACAGCATATGCCGCAGTCGTATCACCATTCGGGAGCTTGAAGCATGAACCATCCACCCACAAAGTACCATCACATTCCGCAAGAGGAGTATCCTTAAGGGCTATTCTCCCTCTCGTTTCCTCCTCTGTCCTAAGAAAGCAATCATGCTGTTCAGAAACATATGTCTCTACTGAAATCGGCAACAACGTAGCTGAATTCAACGTATTGCATCTCTTTATGTGCACATGACTCGCTAAGAGTGTCAACTCATAACCTGACAATCGAGCACTAGCTAAGTGCTGTGTCTTTGTCCTGTTCAACAATGTATCCACTGCATGTGGAACCATTACAATCAACGTATTGTTCATCACCAAACCAGCAGACTGTTGAATAGAAACAGCCGCTGCCGCTGTAGCTCTCAAACAACTCGGCAACGCTCTAGCTACCGGATCCAACGTCGACGAGAAATACGCACATGGACTTTGCTTTTCGCCAAACTGATGTGTCAAAACTGACAATGCACATCCCTCTCTCTCGTGGACATAGAGTGTGAAAGGCTTACTGTAGTCGGGGTTAACCAACACAGGAGCCGAACACAACGCATCGCGCAATTCAGAAAAACTTTTCTGGCATTCGTCAGTCCAAGGAATAGGATTCGGAGTATCCTTAACAGTAAGAGCTATCAAAGGTTTCGCAAGAAGCCAAAAATTCGGAATCCATTGTCTACAGAATGACGTAATACCCAGGAAAGCACGCACTTCTCTCTGTGTAGTTGGCACACTCATTTTCGCGATCGCTTGGATTCGTTCTGGGGTCAATCTTCTTCCCTCCTTCGATAAGAGATGACCTAAGTAGGTCACTTCTTGTCGACAATACTGCAGCTTCGAAAGAGACACCTTATGATGGAAGTCAGACAAATGACGCAACAACGACAAAGTAGCTTCTGTACAAATCTCCTCATTATCAGCAGCAACTAACAAATCGTCGACATACTGAACAAGAGTAGCACCATCAGGTAAAGCAATCGTATCAAGTTGTGTTTTCAAAGCCTGGCTATAGATTGACGGACTCTCACAATAGCCTTGAGGAGCGCGTTTGAACCGGAAGCTTCGACCTCCTAAAGAGAAGCCGAAAATATCTCTACTCTCCTCGGCAATCGGGATGCTGAAGAAAGCATTCTTCAAATCAACCACCGAAAACCAGGTAGCCGAAGCTGGATTTATTGTCAGTAAAGCAGTGATATCTGGGACAACAGGAAATTGCGGGACTACAATCTTGTTTACTTCGCGAAGATCGATCACAAACCTATACACAGGCGGTTGCGAAGAATCAGTACATTTCAAAACAGGTAGAACCGGACTGTTGAACACATTACCTCTCGTTTCTTCAATCACATCTTTCTCAATCAAATCATAAATGATCGCTAGCAACGCTCTTTCACCATCACTAGAGATCCTATATTGGGGAATACGTGGCATTCGAACATTTGCTTTCAGCGTTACAACATATGGCGGTATCTCCAAAAGACCCACATCATTAGGACCAGTAGCCCAAAGAGTATCAGGAAGAGAAGACAATTCGGCCGGGAGTCTGTCTTTCGACAAATACATCGGAGAGATCACTCTATCCCCTAATGTAAGTTGTACTCCTGAAGGAGAACAATATAGTGTTGCATACAATCTTTTCAACAGATCCAATCTCAACAAATTCTCGCCACAACCTGTCGTCAGAATGAGGGGTGCTTCGATTTCACAAGGTCCAACAGAAAGAGATAAAGGACTAGAAATCGGGTTTCTAACTGGGGCGCCAGAAAAACCTACTGAAACATTCGTTAAGCCAGACAAAGGTGCGCCAGGGAGTTTAGAGTGCATAATAGAACTCTTCGCAGCACCAGTATCCAACAGAAAAGGCTCTGACACACCTGATGTAATCACTTCAACATAAGGTCCACTCTGATCCACTGGAACTGAAACAACTCCCTCTCTTTGTCTATGGCTGTCCTAGCAATCATTACCTTCCATATTCTCCCCTTCTACATAGTAGTCATCAGCATAGTACTGAGTCGTCCTACCAGACGCACCATTCTGCTGATCAAAACAATTCATCGTATTTTGTGGAGGAAAAGAACGCGCATTCTGGGGAACACACCACGTCCCCTACCTCTAGGAACTTGCTGAACACCTCGACCTCTCACACCAGAAACACCATTCGCGCGCTGTAACAAAACCGGACAACTACTCTTAAAATGACCCTCTTCCTTACAATATGCACACTGATTAGGGCCCACAGGAAAACGCAGTTGAGGAGGCTCAAACCTTTGTGAGTTTCTCTGAAACTGCTGAGGTTGCTGATAATCACATTGGCTACTACGAGGCGGATACGCTTGCTGTAAAAGAACCTTTATCTTCAACTCTTTAGTCTTCTTATCTGCTCTATCCTTCTCATCCTTATCCCTATTTTCGTAGTATTGTGCAGTAGCCAATATCTGTGCTGATGAGGAAACAGCCCAAGAACTCTCTGAATCTTTCAATTTCTTACACAACTCGGGGAGCAAATTATGCACAAACTTGTCAACAAACAACCATTGACCACCTTCCGTACTCATGTCTTTACCACTATGGTCGATAAACGTCTCTTCAAACCTAGTGAAGAAATCAGACACACTTTCAACTTTCTTCTGCTTACACGCAGACAATTTGTCCCAATTTACTCGCATAGCAGGCATTAAAGTCTTCATATAAGTAACGATCCTACCAGGAAGTTCTGCAACTAGAGGCTCAGGTTTAGCACCACCAACTTGTCGGCCATCTGCAGCACTAATATTAACCCATGTATCACCCAACTCTTGCGCATGATCCGTGTGACGAATCAATCCCCATAAAGGCTGTGGAACCACATTTCCAAACAACATGTCTATATCAGCTAGATTCATAACACATGAGTCTGCAGTCTGTGATAATTCCTTGTAGTACCCCGCAGGATTTTTACGAGGATCTGGTAAAGTCTGCTTAAGAGCCAAAACTTCAGCTCGCTCCCATGGAACATGGAACACGCTGAAAATGTGCCGGTGCAGCTACAATATTATTACCTACATCTGCCTGAACTGCTTCCTTCCACACCGGAGGAACCTCTCTCATTGGATATTGTCGCACCTTTCTCCTAACAGATGGATCAGGTTCAAACAACGGCTGAGAAGGAGACTCACTCCTAAACAACAACAACGTCGCAACTGCTTTCTCAACGTCAGAACCCACTATAGTTCCCTTCGCAAACTCAGACTGTATACGGAACAACTCAGGCGGAGTCTGTCCCAAATCACCATCTTCCCATTCTTCACGAAGGAAAGTACACATTTTATCAAAAACATATCTCTGTTTCGGTGCTTCCCATTGACGGAATACATCCATAACAGACTCTACAACATATCTTAAAGGACGAGTAACCCATTTACGCGCTAAATGATCCAATACCTCCCGCTCTCTGGAATCAGGCTGTTGGCTACGCAACTGCTTACGCGCTGAAACAGGGGTCATATTCAATGACCCAAAGAAAGGAGATAAAAGACTAGTAACAGTATCAGTCATTCTCTGTCGAACAGAAGGAGAAGTCGACGAAAGAACAGGAGGAAAAACAGGATGGGACGAAGCATATGGAGAAGCAATATCAGAAGGAGTAGACAATACGGGAGACACAGTCGTAGGAATTAGAGACGGAGCAGGTAGCAAAGTTGGTGGCCCTTGAGGAGGCTGCGCCAAAGAAATAGGAGCCAACTGAAGAGGAGCTGGCGGCTGTGGAATAACCGGGGGCAAAGCAACCGGAGGTTGCGCAACTAAAGCTTGCAGAGGTGCTGTAGCACTCTGCATATAGGGGGGTGGTGAATTCAACAAATGTGACATTAAAGGATCTTTCTCAAGTTCCTTCGCTGCATCTTGCTGAAGAAGCGGCAAAGCTGGATAGCACTTGTCAATCGCCATTTTACATTGCCTGTACAACTGCTCACTCTCTTGTTTTTCTTCGTTATCTTTAAACTGTATAGCAGCTTGCATTATCGAGATACCCTTCTCTCTTTTATCTCTCTTCGCTAATTTAATTGCTTTCTGTTTGGCTTCCTTTCGCCAGAGGTGGAAAGAGTCAAACATCGCCGGCCAGGCTTTCTTCTTGAAGAGTTTAACTTCTAAATTATCTAAAATCTCTGTGTCATAACTACCATATTGGGGCCACTTTAGGACACCGTCCTTCCTAGTGTAGCGGATCCACACTTCATTATACGTAATGGGGCCCACGCCATGTTTTAAATAGAGCTCATAGGTTGGAGTTCCAATCGGAGGAACCGGACACGAGTCCTCCAATCGGGAATCCCTATTACAACCCTATTACAACCACAACAAAATATCTTACCAAGTCTGCTAAGACCAGGCATCTTCGCTCACTAGTCTAGCTTCAAACTTCAAGGGAATATCGAATACGATAGTCTCGTGAATACACGAGTCCCTCGGCTTTGGTGCTTGCAAGTCCTAAATCAAAGATCCCAAGGGGATACCCAAAAACTAAGGACTGGGAGACTCTACACTCATACTTAACTGAGGTATCGATCACGTCACCAGAAGACCCGCAAGACCAGCAAATCGTCTCGCTTTACAAATCGTCTAAGGGTCCAAGACAGGGCGACAGTCAGGGCAGCAGTCCTTCGTAGCCATCGGAAAGCGGGGAACCTCGCAGCAAAGACTTTTGGACCACGACGACATACAGGGGTCGATGAAGTGGCAGGCCTTCCACCAGAATTTTCACACGTAGCTCCCTACGATCTTCAGGCTTGGACCGGTACCGCTGAAGTCGCCCCACGTTGGGCGCCAAGTGAAGAACCGGGTTTTTAGAACCCAGCGGCGCCAGGGGAAATGCCCAAAGTCTCCGGGTCCACCAGTCTTAGAATACAGAGACACGGAGTACTTCTTGGTGCCGTCAAAGATCAAATTTATTAGCTGCAGCCAGTAACAGAGATCCTAGAAGTACAACACGGTGTATGTTCTCAGGAGACTGCTCAATTTCACAAAACAAGCCATCCCTTTTATACAAAAAATTGTGCTTCAGGCAAACATTCCTTATTTTACAGTTTGACCATTCACATGTTTCCACGACAAAAGCAGGAGCATGATGACAAGGCCATTTTTCAGTTTGTCCAGCCCATAATCAATCAGTGGTTAAACTGAACATTTTTCATCAGACAGGTCGATCGGACCCATAATAAAACAGGCACATCCCCATCGTAAATAGGTCATAAAGAAGGAACAGAAACAGATGGGACACAAGATAGAAAAGGTGTGTGCGTGTATCATAAACTCAGCAATGTCCTGCTCTTTGATCTCTGTCTTGACCAGCTGCCGAACAAGGAACTGGCTCAACAAGTTTAGCTTCGGGCAACGGAGTCAGCTTGCCCAGGTCACACAAGAGTCAGTTAAAGGTGTACGTGTCTCAAGGACTCGTCCGGCCGTAGTCATGGGCCTATTTGAGGGCAACCACAAAATGGCTGCCATGCACAAAATGGAACCCAAGGGTTTCAGAACGAAATCCCTCATTTCATGGTGAATCCATCACTCGAACACGGCGAAAACACTCGTATATATTATACTCGTCATTCTTGGTCTGCTGTCACCAAAATCGTCACAATACGACGATTTTTATTGAACGGGTTTAGAATCTCGGAACCTCAATGCGGTAGGTTTTGAAGGCTAGCCGAGGGAGGAAAGGGGGTGGAGGGGAGTGACGCTGTGGTGCCCCCACTCAAGGGAGGCCCCTACACTGCTCTTCTATACCAGTTACGGGCTATGCTGCTTCGAGGTACTGGGTAGCTGGCCCGGTCATCAGTGGTGGTGTGGGGGAGGTAGGAATGTGGGAGCTGGACCCCAGTCCTCCGCTATCTCATTGCCCCACAATATTCTGGTGTCCGCCCACAGTGGTACAGTGACCTGCAGGGGGATCCTCTCCAATCACTTCTCATTCATGGGGTGCCTTTTGCTTGTGCGAGCAGAGAGCCACTGGCAGCAGATCAGTAGCTCTGCACTCTCAGGGTAAGTTCTTATGAGACAGTGCTGAGAATTGAAGTTAATGCCTCGCTGGTGAAGAAGGGATGTAACCACTAGTCCCTTGAGTCAGGGCCGGTCCACTGTACAAACGGGTCCCCCAGCTGATGCACTCACCGGGTGGTAGCTGTGCTGAGCCTGAGGTTGGGTGTGCCGATCTCACAGCTGCCATTGGTGCTGCTGCCTTTATTTGATTTGTGGATGGTGAGCGCCCGTGTCTCCCTGGCGTCAGTAGCCTTGGCACTTCCAGTTATTAAGCAGCGGGCACAAGCTGATAGGTCCTGCATAGGCTGCACTCCCCACCCCAAGGGAAAACCACTTGTCAGCCAGGTTAGCTTGAATCCAGTGGCGTAGAGAGTATGAGATCCACGTCTGGGCATACCCTTCCAACTTAGGGTGCCAAAACCAAAAAGAACAACTGAAGGACAGAATGCTGAACAATGCAAACATTCATCTCCAGTTACAAAGATTTGGGTTTAATCCATTGTTTTCCTTAACTGAGAGCAGGTTTGAAGGCATGTTGTACAGTATTGCTTTAGTGGGTGGCACATTCAGTGCTGCAGCCCACTTGTAACATTTAATTTATAGGCCCAAGGTATATATATAGTACAATATGCTTGGGAATTTTGAGTAAATTAAGGTGGCAAGTAGGTGTATGCCAATTTTACCATGTTTAAAAGCGAGATTAGCCATCAGGGGTAAAGTTTGCAGAGTCCTATGGACAAAAAAAAAGAAGTCAGTTAAAGAAGGCAAAAAGGTTGAGTGTACCTGAATAAAGAGCACAAGTACAACTTACTTTCTTGTCGATTCTGGTGACCAAAAGTGGAACAGGATATCAAAAGACATTTCAAGTCCTGTGGTATTTGTAGTCAAGTCACAATTGACTCTTAAAAGAGATTTTGATTAGATAACAGTGACAGCTCCTCCACTAAGGTGGAGGAGCGTCGTCCCACTGCTATTTCAGCAGTGTGAAAAAGAAAACGACAATAACAGGAAGTTATTATTGATCAGTTCATGGGCCTGGATAGTTGGAAGAACTGAATTGAACGGAAACTGTGCAGTTCTGTGTGGGACGCACTTGGGTATCTGCAGAAAGCGCACCAATAAAGATCGTCAGAGTTTAAGAAGGGGCCCCTCTGCTTTTTTGCAGAGGGGGGCAGGAATCGGTGACTCTGAAAATATCCTTATGGCATATGAGGACAAAAAAAACCAGGAAGTTATTATCATTTTATTTTTTTATGCGGGACTCGCAGCCAGGTCGGGCTGTGCTCTGTGATGCCAGAGCCGAGTGAGCAGTGGTTTGCAGTCCCCTAAGCGCGCATGACAGTTTGGCCGGCACTCTTGGGCCGACCAAACCGTCATGCGCACTTAACATGTTCTCCACGGGGCTGGGTTGCACAGCCCCAAGGAGAACATGCCAAGGATCCCAGGTACTGCCTGAGCGGCCAAACTGGCCACTCGGACTAATAACAATGCTGCTCATGCAGCATTGTGATTGGCTGGGAGAGTACGGGAGCCTGAGTGTTTCCGGTGCTACCAGCCTTCTGCTGCTCTTCATCTAAGAGGACTGAGGAGAGTCAGCTTGGAGGCGAAGGTACATTTATTTTTTAATATTTCTATTTAGAAGAGTATGAAAAGAACAATATTTGAGATTCTCTCAGTCATATGTTCATCATTCAATTTCTTACTAGGGATGGGCATAACACATGCAATTGCAATTTCACAAGAAGAGTAATTCTGCATTTAGAGCTATTTTGTTATCGTAAAAATTCTCCCTCGTGTCCAAAATGGATGCAAAGATGCATTCTGCGCTAAGAAAATAGTTCTAAATGCAGCAGAACAGGAACAGCAGAACAAACAGCTGCTGACGCTCATTAATGTGCTCTTGCGAAATAAAGTGTGGGCACCATCACAAGGAATCAAATGATATGTAGTCTTACACACCACTACCGTTTGTAATTTCTTCTGAATGGGATGTACAGTGAGCAAGCAGACACGTGAGAATCAGCACGGCACGACGTTACAGGCTTGTAACATGTACTTTCGTGACCTCCTTTCTTTTCCTCCACAGGTCTTTTTGCTTTTCCCACCACCACATGGGTGTGAAGATTCTGACTACGACAGATTTTTGTCAGTAGCCTTAAGGAACTTTGGACTGGCAGGTCGTTAGTGTGTCCTGACCACCCACTTTCCTTCTTTTTGGTCCTGATGAAAACCCGGTACTCCCATACAACGGGTTGAAACATGTAGACCGCACACATAGCGATACACTTGGTCATAATATACCTTTTTTGTATCCACACACCTGATTTTAATATTGTCCAGTAACTTACAAATAAAAATTCTTTTTACACAAGTATACCAGGACAATTTTTAACACTTTTTTTCACTTCTCACACACGAATACCCGCTCCACTGTAATTCAGGTGTCGCAGCACACCCTGATGGACCCCGATGATGAAGCATGTCACCAACTAGGTTGGTGAGTGAGGGGTTTTTAAATAAAAGAAGGACTCTCTTCTTTTTGTAGTCATCCCACTCAGACTGTTCTCTTTAAACAGCTTCTGATGGTACTACCCTTATGTTTTTGTATACTTTGGACCTAGGGGACCAGGAGTACACTCCGTTCGCCTTTGCGAATTGATCCCTTACTCTCTCTTTGTTTAAATATATTTAGGCAGCGCACAGCTGCGAGAGTTCTCCTTCTTTATTCACTCTCTTTCAACTGACTCACAACACCCACACACTAGTTACACCATGGGGGAAAACCAAGGTCTCTCGTATTCAACTGAGGAAATCGATGCTATCCTGGAAAACATCTCTGGGTTTGCCGACGCTAACATCTCACAAACTATTTCCCAGACAGGGGATTGGGAAAAACTTTACGAAATGAAAAGAAACAGAATTAGAACTATACTACACGGAACGATTCTTAAGGAGTATGTGACTAATAACATGGCTCCCAAGGGCCTCCTAGTAACCAACGCCCCCCGAATCTTTCTTTAAGATGCAGCTTTCAGGAAAGATTGGGCCCTAATAGTGTGGCACTGCACGCATGATTGGATTATGCTAATTCTGAAGACAGCCTTACGACTTTCAGAAACCATTTTAATCGAGATTCAAAAAACGGAATCTCACATAAAGACCAGCATCTCTGGGTATAAAAAAAGATTAGATGAAATAAACAAAGAGGTGAACGAATATAAGGAAAACCTTACACAACAAAAAGTGACCAAATTCCAAAAAGATCTGAAAAGGTTTTCCTTTGCTAAGACCTACCCATACTCTGATCCCGATTTCGTGCCAGCAGATAAACCTGCTTCAGATTCTGATGCCTCTAGCATCTCATCTAACAGTAGTAATGGTTCGACCTCAAGCACAACCAAACAGAGAACAAGAGGAGGCTTTAGAGGCCAAAACCGCTGGCCTGCTTTCAATCCACCAATGTTCCCAGACCCTTGTGGCCAACCACAGCCGTTCCCAATGTACGGCTGGCAACCGCCTTTCCAACCTCATTTCCAACTTCCACCCTTCCAACCAAATCAATACCGCCCTCCTTTTTTAGGCAGAGGCAGGCGGGGAAAAGGGAGGAGAAGACAACAAAATCAAGTACACTGGGAAGAGGACGAAGCAGTGAGCGGCCAGACCAGGAGCAAGGCAGGAACAAGCAAGGCAGGAACAAGCAGTGCGAGGACCTAGTTACTAACTTGTCCTCGAGGGAATTATCACAAACAGAAATGAATGTGCTAAACAAAGGCCTAGGATTCGTACCAACAGCACGCCTTGATAAATTCCAAGTACATTGTGAATTGGCCAACTTTTTTAGGAAGCTTAGACTCAAGGCTTTCTTTGAGAAACAAGGAACTAACACTAACACTGAGAATCCAAATGAGAGTGGACTTAAGAAGAAATCGTCCTTTATGCCACCTGTACATGCAGTCCCAGTGGAGATTATCGCCTTTGAGCAGGCAGTCTACAACGATGTAGAAAGAATGAGTCATGCATCACTGTTCCAAAATTTGAGCCGAGCAGAATGCACTGCATTAAATGATCTCCGCTCCTGTGACAACATCATAATCAAACCCGCCGACAATGGGGGTGGTTTAGTGGTAATGGACATGAGTGCATATCATGAAGAATGCCAACGACTACTGAGTGACACCAGAAACTACCAGATCCTAGAATCGGATCCTACTAGTGTTCTCCAATCTGAAATCAAGGAACTAGTGGAATCTGCTGAAACTATGGGAAAGATTTCTAAACAAGAGGCTGATTACCTGTGTGATACTGAATGTAAAATACCGTACTTTTACACCTTACCCAAAATGCACAAGGGAAGACTACCACCACCGGGACGCCCCATTGTTTCAGGCATTGGCTCCTTATTGGAACCACTATCCAGGTTCTGTGACTTCTTTCTTAAAACTATTGTGCAATCCACATCGACCTACCTACAGGACACAAAAAGCCTACTAAGTCTACTTCAGGAAATCAACGTGGATGAGAACACCATCCTGTTGAGTTTCGACATAGAGAGTCTATACACGAGCATACCCCAAGATGACACATTATCAGTCCTGGAGAAAACCTTAGGGGACATGAACTGGACATTCAACACACCAAGAGCCTTCATCATTGAGTGTGCGAGACTGGCACTAAAACGTAACTTTTTTGAATTCGAAGGGTCCCTCTACCTCCAGACGGGGGGCACGTCTATGGGAAGTGTCTTTGCTCCCAGCGTAGCTGGACTCTATGTCCACAATTTCAAACTCAAGTACATTCTCAATGATGACAATCCTTTCAGAAACAATTTGAAATTTTGGAAACGCTATATTGACGATGTCCTTGCCATTTGGCAAGGACCAGTTGACCAGTTGATCGAGTTCACCATCTGGATCAATACGTGCGATCAAAATCTGACATTCACCCACTGTTTCAACGAAAAATAAATAGTGTTCCTGGATGTAGTCATCACGAAGGATAATGAACGACTAGAAACCAGAACGCACTATAAGCCAACCGCCAAGAACAACCTCCTCAAGTTTGAGAGTTTTCACCCGCGTCCTCTCAAGGAAAATCTTCCATATGGACAATTTTTAAAGCTTAGGCGCAACTGCAGCAAACTGAATGACTATAAGAAACAAGCATCTGACCTAACAGAAAAACTACAGGTCCGAGGATATCCAACAAAGATCATAAACAAATGCCAGAAACGTGCCAGAAACCAGCCAAGAGAAGCCCTTCTTGAGAAAAAACCACCAAGAGGAGAGGAAATCCCACTCACTTGTGTAACCACGTTTAATGCCATCTCTAACCAGGTGTCTAAAAGCATCAATAAGCATTGGTCTATTCTGCGAACCGGCAATCTCTGCTGGGATAAGCCTTTATTCTCCTACAAAAAATCACCCAGCCTGAGAGACAGCTTAGTAAACACAAGACCAAAAACCAAACAACAAACCAACAGCAACTCACTAACAAGAATCTGGGGTCTACCTGATGTCACAGGACACTTCCGCTGTGGCAACTGCAGCGTGTGCCACCTAACGAGTGACACCATCACTAGGAATCAAATGATGTGTAGTCTTACACACCACTACCGTTTGTAATTTCTTCTGAATGGGATGTACAGTGAGCAAGCAGACACGTGAGAATCAGCACGGCACGACGTTACAGGCTTGTAACATGTACTTTCGTGACCTCCTTTCTTTTCCTCCACAGGTCTTTTTGCTTTTCTCACCCCCACACGGGTGTGAAGATTCTGACTACGACAGATTTTTGTCAGTAGCCTTAAGGAACTTTGGACTGGCAGGTCGTTAGTGTGTCCTGACCACTCACTTTCCTTCTTTTTGGTCCTGATGAAAACCCGGTACTCCCATACAACGGGTTGAAACATGTAGACCGCACACATAGCGATACACTTGGTCATAATATACCTTTTTTGTATCCACACACCTGATTTTAATATTGTCCAGTAACTTACAAATAAAAATTCTTTTTACACAAGTATACCAGGACAATTTTTAACACTTTTTTTCACTTCTCACACACGAATACCCGCTCCACTGTAATTCAGGTGTCGCAGCACACCCTGATGGCATTCGGCTATCAGGGTGGACCCCGATGATGAAGCATGTCACCAACTAGGTTGGTGAGTGAGGGTTTTTAAAATAAAAGAAGGACTCTCTTCTTTTTGTAGTCATCCCACTCAGACTGTTCTCTTTAAACAGCTTCTGATGGTACTTCCCTTATGTTTTTGTATACTTTGGACCAAGGGGACCAGGAGTACACTCCGTTCGCCTTTGCGAATTGATCCCTTACTCTCTCTTTGTTTAAATGTAAATAAAATACTGCCTGGCCTTTTTCTTATACATTGGAAGAATATCCTCTTTCTTATAACTCATGGGAACCTGCTTCTCGGGTCCATGCTCTTCAGAAATTCAGGTAAAATGGCCATCCTTCAGGGGGAGGCAGAGTGTTACAAGTTCTAAAAAGCAAACTGCAGGCCCAAGCTTTTCCCTTTTCACATACTTCGATGCCTGAAATTACTCCAAGCAGTGTCCTCTTTATCTGCTACTAAAAAGCCTTGTGCACTGGTATCTCCTAGTAAACAAGTGTCAGCTCCAAGGCATTCGGCGTGTGCCTTCTTGAGTGGGTATATTTGTTTGAACTTGATCGGAAACATTTAATTTCTGATGTTCTGTTCTTCGTTTCACATGGCTGACGGCCATAGCTAGGCCATTGCTTTTAGGAATGTTGGATCCTTTAAATCCATTCCCAGAATTACTTTGGGGTTAACTAATTTTGTACTCATCTCTAAAATGTAATTCCCAATCTAATATGGAAGTGAAGTTCTTCCTTTTACTGCTGTGTCCAGTTCCAGGTCAAATTACTTGCCAGCATATAAAAGGAGACAGGGCAGTCAACTAGATGTTTCGCGGTGTCGCTCTTCCAGCTTGTTGTTCACTCCAGAAGACTCCTGCCCCCTGTTGTTTCAGGAGGCATAAGGGACAGGCTTTAAGGTCAGAAGTGACCTGGGCAGTTTTTCACAAAGCCTTCACCATTTTAGGTTGCCTGATAGATGTAGGGTCCAAAATAGATTCAACCATGCTTTCTTGCAAATGGGTGCACAGTCCTTACAGTCAAACTACAACATGCATATCTCACATGTATAGAAGAGAAAGACTCTGTCTATCAGGACCTTTTGTCTCCTGCTAACCCAGTTCATTTGCCCTACCTGAATTATCAGAGACTTTTTACTGACTTCATACTTTGTCCCACTAAGAAACTGAAGTTTTATTGAGTCTGCTTTCTAATTCCTTGCCAGTTTTCTTTCCCTAAATTCTGCAGTCCTTGGAGGCCGGTTTTGAAAAATAGGTTTTGTCATTGCAACAGGCTCTGGGAGGCTGCAATAAAGAGTGAGAGGGGGTGGGAAGGTAGGGAGAAGGTCATCAGAGAGGGAGTAGAGCGAAAAATGAGGAGAAAGATTGTGCGAGGAGAAGAAATAAGAGGGACTGGTTTTAACATTTTTGCAAGGGCTTCTTTTGGTACCCCAGGCTGGCCCTGCCACAACCAGTCGCACAAATACCAGGTGAAGAGGACAGAAGGCACTCTCTTAAAGAGGTATATACTTTACATGCTCTCTCAACCTCAGAGCTCCTTTCAGGGATGTCAGTCCATTTCGTAGGGAGATACTCAGTCAGCTTGCATGATTGCCCATTTCACTCAGGCAAAAACAGACACCTAACTGCAGAGGGCAAACAAGCTAGGGAAAGTAGAATACACACTCCATAGCCAGACAGGGAACTTGTTATGCCAACAGTTTCTCTATTTGTTACTCTATTTTTGAGGGTTCCACGTTTGAGTAATAGGGTGGTAGTTTGGTTCTTGTATCAGATCTTTGTTGGTTATGCCTATGTTTGGTCTCAGATACATGTTTCCACAAGAGAAAGTTTTAGCATTGTCTCTTTCTCTGGCCTCGCCTAAATAGGAAAGGAGCAGCTGTTTGAAATGTAAGAGAACAGATTAGGGCTAATTTGAAATGGGCGTAGTCTTCCTCATTTATTGTGGCTCTAAACAGGTGCAGAAAGCACAACGTTTCATTCAGTTGTTGCATGTGAGGATCTCTGGAGTACTGTTAACAACAGGTATGTAAAGTCATTCAACAAGACTGGTCTTGGTCACGGGTAAAAGTGTAAGCTAAAAAAAGTGATATAACATGGCCAGCGCTGATGTGTCATAGCGTTTTTTAGGTCTCGCCTACTCATCGCGCATGCGCTGCATAGGAGGAGATCTCTTTTAATCGATTCGGTTTTGAGGAGAAAAACGTGCACCCATTGCATTGTTTTCAATGGCAACGTGTGCACGTTTGGCAATTCCCTTGCGGGAGCGAGCTTTGAAACCATCTGTTTGTAATTAACTTTCAAACAGATGCTGCCCTTGCTCGCTCCCGCAAAGGAAACGCTTTGTGTGCTCTCGGCTGCACTCTCCCCACTGCTACCCCCTCAGCTGCATTCCTCACATTCCAAGGCATTTTGCCTGCAGGAGTGAGCAGTGCCTCCTTGTTTTCGGTGGAATTTGCAATGAAGATGTTAGGTAACTCGTGAAATTTCTGTACACGAATACATACTTTGTGTAGCTTTGTCATGAATGAACTATATTTAAAATTACATATTTTTTATTGTGAATCTCTGTCTTTCGAATAAACGGCTCACCAACTGCTCAGTAACTGTAAGTGCTCAGTAATTCTCGTGTCTGCTCATTTCTAGATGGAAAAGTGTCAGTGCTACTATTTTTCTCATACTGAATGCAGCATTTCTCCTGATTTATCTTTGGCTCGCGGCATCTTAGCGAATGGTGCCTGGCAGGCGGGGATCGGCCCCACAAACGTTAAGCATTAAATGGCAAGCAATCTGCCTTGACATCGGGTGTATGCTAATAACACCACTGGCGGCGGAAGAGTTAGACTGTATAATCCTTTCCTGAGTCTTTAAAGTAGAGTTTGCAAGAGTGAAAGTGCAACCGCAGTGACAGTTATATTTAGCTCAAAGAAAAAAATTACATTGGCGCTGGTCAGCTTAGAAGAATGTCGGGGTCAATATAAGAACCTATGCGCACAGTATGATACATGCGCACAATGCTAATTGTCGATCAATGCACGGCAAATGCTCACAATGTTTTCCAATACTATGAACTCTCAAAACGCCAGCCTTATGTTTAATGATAATTGTAGGCGTGAAAGTCAAATTGGGATGGCCAGGTGTGACACCTGCCTGCCTGGTTTGCACGTTGGTATCCCTGACACTTCCCTTTCCATCCTTGGCCATGAAGGTAGTGGCATAAAGTAAACAGGCCTGGAGAAGCAAATTATGCCCATGGGGATTGCATCTCCCGCCATTGATGTGCTCATGCCCCTCTTCCTGCCATTTTTTGTCCCTCTTTCCACTCCATCCATCGCCTCCTACATAAAACAGCATAATTAGCGGCTCCCTGTCCCACCGCTGACACTCCCCCTCATTCCGAGGCAGCGGGCCCTTTGCCCTCTGCAACTTTTTTGCACAGGACACAGGGCCAGATGTAGGTAGCCAAATACCGGTCGGTAACGGCCGATTTCGCCGTTACCGACCGGTATTTGGCTATTGAGATGTAGGTGGGTAGTTATTTACAGAATCGCTATATTTACCGAATCTGTAAATTTACCACTTTGGTATTTTACCGAATCGGTAAACATACCGATTCTGTAAATCCATATGTAGCTCACACTCCTAAGAGTGCCACAGGCCCTTAAGAGTCGGTATTTTACCACCCAATCCTATTGGGTGGTAAAAAACCGAATTCAGGTGTGCATGCACATCTGTGCATGCACACCTGTGCAATGTGACACACAGACATGCCCTTAGAGCATGTATGTGTGCCACATGTCACACAAGCCTGTACTTGGGGTGCTAGAGGGTGTCAAAGTGACACCCCCTGCACCCTTGCAGGATTCGGTATTTACCGATTCTTTAAATACCAAATCGGTATTTCACATTGATTCCTATGGGCTTCAAGGCCCATAGGAATCAATGTGAAATACCGATTCGATATTTACAGAATCGGTAAATACCGACTGTTACAGATTCGGTAAATTAGAAATGAGATTTACCTACATATGCCTCCTTCCTATTTACCTACTCTTAAATACTGAATCGGTATGATTCGGTATTTAAGAGTCAGTAAATAGGAATTACCTACATCTGGCCCCTAGTGTTTAGGTCTTGGTTTTATTACAATAATTCAAGTTGGTGAAGCAGGGGACGAGTAGCGGATGGTGATGTATGTCCCGTTTGTGGGAGCAGCTGCTGTGTATCCCCAATCACTACACATCCCCCTGAGATTGTATCTATTTCCCTATTAAGTGCTGAACACAGCAATCAGAGATACAAAAAACACCACTAGTGGATGTATTCATAAAGGCAATATGTCGTAGTTGCTGGTGTGTAGATACCATGCACACAATTTTTGGGGATTACATAACTACTTATAAAGTCCCAAAGGCTAGACCAAATGGCTATGCCAATGCTTGTTTTTAAAGCTGCAGGTCGGAAGGGCAGGAGGCAACTAAGACAGTGGGTGATGAAACAAAAGTGCTATGACATGACCAACATTGTCTGAGTCATAGCACTTGTGTTCGTTATGGCAGGGAGGTCAAGCAACAAAGAAAGGAGGGATGCTCGATGGGAGGCAACACTCAGGGTGGGTGATGAGAGAAAAGCACTAAGAAGCGGGCAGCAGTATTCACATCATACAACTTTATTTTGTTATGGCAGCCAGGTGGGCAAGCAACAATGAAAGAGGGAGACTGGGAAGCAAGCAGCAATGGAAGGAGGGAGTACGGGTGTTGGAAAAATGCCCTATGATGCACCCAGTGGTGTTGGCATCATAGCTCTTTTTCTGTGTTATGGTGGGTGGGGGAAAAGAAACAACGGAAGGAGGGAGGGTGACTGAAGGCAAGGAACAAAAGAAGGAGGGAGGGCAGGTGGGGAATAAATAGTGCTGTGACATGGTTATTGGTGTTTGTGCCATAGTACTTTTTTTTATATGGCCTGAAGGCAAAGCAATAACAAATAGAAGGAGGGTGGGTGAAGAGGCAAGCAACAACAGAAAGAAAGAGGACAGGTGAGGATCAAGCAGCAACTGAAGGAGGGATGTGGGGTTCAAAGGCAAGCAACAACCCTATGAGGGAGAGAGCTGGAGGGTCAACCAACAACGGAAGGAGGGAGGACGAGTTTGGGCAAGGAACAACAGAAGGAGGTAGGGTGGTTGGGGCAAGCAACAATGGATGTGGGAACAAGACTGACTACAGGGGGTAAGAAGTACACGAGGAAGCCAGCAGTAGCGCTTACAAAAATGAGCAGTAAAAGAACACAAGTAATGTGTCCATGCTGCAGGGGGGTACAAATATGCAAAGAGGAAGGAAGCCATGGCAGCTAATCAATAAGCAAGCAAGTAAATAAGAGAGAAAATGAAGCTAACTATTGGTAAGCAGTGTGAGGTCTCTTATCTCACAGATAGGAAACAAAAGGTCTTGAGAAGACAGCACATATGATATAAGGGTAAATTAATGTTGACACTTATTACTCCTAGTTCTACTCAAGTTTTTCACAGTCCTTGTTTGCACTGGAAATTCACTTGACTTTTGTTCTTCTTAGCTCTTTGAAGAATCCAGGTTGCTATGAAGGGTGTCATGGACCTTATTTCTCGATATGGAAGGATGAGTTAGGAGAATTACTAGCTAGTAATGTAGCCATTAGCATTCCACATTTTGGCACAAAAGCAAATGTGCCTTAGACCCTAATACAATGAAAACAAGACTTGGCAAAGCTAATAGGTTTTGCCTTTGAGATAAATTGGTTTGGCCAATGATTATTTAGCTACACTGCTTAGGATCTGCCATCTTGTGCGTAGTTTCTAGAGTTAAAAAAAGAGCCTTTGATATGAATTAACACAAGGGACACAATAATAAATGGTTAGGAAGAGTTCATTGTGAAACCAAGTATGTGTATGTGGGAGAGAGAGAGAGACAGAGAGAGAGAGTCAGAAAGAAGGAATGAAGCAGGGAGGAAGACAATGAATGTGACAAGGAGAGAGGGCGATAGAGAACGAAAGAGAGAAAACAAAAAGTGAGAGGAAGGGGCTAGAGAAAGAGAAGGCATGAGAGTGATAGGAAAGAGGGAAAGACAAAGAGGTGAGATTAAGAAAGAAAGGAAACATGTAAACTAGAAAGAGGTGGGGGAAAGAGAGTCAAAAAGGAGAAGAATGGGATTAGAAAAGAAGAGAAATGAGAGACAGGACAGTGTGAAAGTGAGAATGAGAGAGAGTTGGAGAGATCGATATGGAGAAAGAAAATGAGTGAGATAGCCCGGGAGAGTGAAAGAGAGGGCAAAAGTTGAAGAGGGAAAATACACAGATGAGAAACAAAGGGAATAGAAATATAGAAAGAGAAAGGGGTACCTCTGACCATGATCGCAGGCAGGTCGCTCCCCATGCCACCACACGGCCACCAGCTGCCTCGTACCTGCTCCCTGCCGTCGCCCCTGTTTTCCTGCTGTTTCCCGCTACTTCCCGCTGCTGCGTCCCTGCTGCCCCGCCCCCTGCTCCCCATTGGCCACCCGCCTCCCGCCTCCCAGCTGCTCCTTCCTCCCTATCCCCCTCTTATGGATGTTGCGCAGCGGCCGCCCAGCGGGCAAGCATCTGGCACGCCTAAGGCATGCCAAAGGCAAGCCCGTCTGTGACCGTCCCGCCTGGACCGTGCCCAGCGCCAGAACCCCTGGACCCTGCGAACGCCACAACACCAGACTCCGCTACAACGCCAGCACCCTCTACGCTCTCAACACCAGCCGAAACCACACCTGCTTCCAAGCCGACCCGAAATGGACTCATGGACCTTTCTCCTGCCACACCTGTAGCTTCAGCTGCGACAGAGCCACCAAACCTCCAAGGACTGGACCCAACCACCTCTGCTGCATACTCCTCAACACCCGCTCCGCTCGCAAACACGCCCTCGAGCTCTGGGATCTGCTCGGCACCTCCGCCCTAGACATGGCCTTCCTGACCGAGACCTGGTGGAACAACTCCTCGGCGCCCGACAATGCCATAGCCATCCCGGACGGCTACATGATCACCCGCAGGGATCGCGCCAACAGAATCGGAGGAGGAATAGCCATCGTCCACACTCAAGGTCGCCACCCACGCAGACGATTCCCTCAACACTGCCGAACACCTGCACTTCCGGATCCACACTGACCCAAACACCACCCTCAGAGGAACACTCATCTACAGACCCCCGGACCCCGGGCTCAATTCAGCGACTCCATCGCCGACCTCGCCAGCACCCACGCACTCGCCTCCATGGACTACATCGTCCTCGGGGACCTGAATTTCCACCTCGAGAACAACAACGATGCCAACTCCGCCACCCTGATCGACAACCTTGCCAACCTCGGCCTCAGACAATTCGTCACCGCACCCACCCACGCCTCTGGCCACACGCTGGACCCCGTCTTCTCCACAGGCACCCACGTCACCTTCGACCACACCACCGAACTCCACTGGACCGACCACCCCTGCATCCATTTCACCTTCAATAAAACAACCACGCACCACCGCACCCAACAGCTACCTCGCCGCTGCTGGAGCAAAGTCACCGAAGACCAGCTGATCACCAGACCAGATTCCAATCGAAGCCCATGTTAGATGTCTTCGCATCTAACATGTGCTTCGATTGGAATTCCATAGAGCATATTATCAAGCCCATTATCGCCGCTTTATCTGCGGTTTTCTGCCGATAAAGCAGCGATAATTTTATCTCCTTTCTTGATAATATGCCCCACAGTTCTGCAAATATGTGTATTTCATGTTCTTTGCAGCAGGGATACAAACCCTCTGCGCTGCCCAACACTTCCACTAAACAAAACACTGATCTTGAAAGGAACATTTACATTCACTGAGTTGTCTTGACATTCTAATTGTTGTGTGAACAGGTGTCCGCGCCATGTAACAGAGAAGTTAGTTGCACAAGAAAACAAAAGCAGAGTTTGTGACAGTGGTAACTCACAGCTATCACCCTCCTAAACAGTTTTGGGAATAATGCATTGGTACAGTGATGTTCTTTCAACAGGGTTAGGATCTCAGCCGAGCTGCTTGATAGCTCTGAGGCCTCCACAGCTGCAACTTTACTTAGTTTAAGGCACATCATTGACGACGCGCCACACACTCTTAAAAGTAATACATTAAATTAGGATTGGAGATTGAAGGTTAGGTATGAAGTGACACGTAATAGTCTGTAGCGACTCAGGCAGCTCCCTCACGGGTACAGGGCAGCCTGCTGCAATGATTTCCCACTTCACAGGCTGCTGGCAGCGGCCTTGGTCCACCTGGACTCAAGTCGACGACTCGCGCAGCAGCATAATTCTGAAAGGATCATGGCTGCTCAGTGCTAGACTGCAGTCTGCACTGCAGTGCAGGCTGTTTGCTGAGGTACCATCACTCAGGTGGCTGCCGCAGTTCGAGATCGGGTCGCAGGTCATCGTATTACGGCACTACACAGGGCACAAGTCCTATAAAAAGAAGTGGAGGGACTGACAATATGCAAATGACCAGAACGCTTCCCGGTGTCTGAAAATTACACCGGAACCGGGACACGTTCAGCATATTTCTGTGGGGCCCAACTTCTTGGCAGGGGGGACGGCGTCCACGCTGTGAAAAGAGTGGGGGAACGCCCTGGCATTACATGAACAATATGCGGTGTGAGCAGCTTCCGCCTGTGCTGACGAACTTAAACTGCCTTCCATGCCGCCCGCTGGTGCCTAGGCGGCTGGGCCTACCTATGTGTATGTGTGACACAGTCTCAGTTTCTGTAGTCAGATGTCTTGGAGGTAGCCACTGGGCATTTTCAGACTGACTCGCTCTTGTCGTGATGTCATGTGACTGAATCTATGTCGCGGGTGAGGGAACTTGTTACATTGTAGCTAAACCTGCCTAAGCTAGCCGAGAGCGAGCGGGGCCATCGTCCAAGACTGCCGCAAGCAGTGTGGACCATACGCTGCCAGCTTACAGTCAGTTGTGCATTTAGCAGTGCTCCGGCGTAACAGGTGAAGAGTCCCTATATATGCGTGACTTTGCATTCAGTGCAGTGATGAGGATCACCAAACTGAAACGTGTTAGTCTAACGCTTGATGCACGGTAACTGCCAGGCCTGATATTAGATGGGTTAAATCGCAGCGGTGAATAGATGTCTGAGGGGAGCAGCCACAGCACAGGGGCAATGGAAGAGGTGTGGCGCAACGGCCAGGGTGCCTGACTCAGAACCACGGGGTTCAATCCCTGGCACCGGCGGCAGCTTAGCTCAGCACCATGAGACTCTCGCTTAATCTTCCCGAGGCCCCCCAGCGCCAGGACACCACTTCGGAGGTATCTATGCGCTTTACAAATACTGGTATTTCATTTAATTTCTATGTGGTCAAATTTAAAATATGCTCTGCTAAAAAGTGTTAGTTCTATGATTTTATGTAAGCGTGGAAGTAAAACATGAATATTAGACTGTGCATAAAGTGTCAGCCAGTGATGTTTACACCAACTGCTATCAAAATAGATGACGAGCTTGTCTTCTATCTACTCACTTGTGTGTTGGGCAGGTTGGGAATGACATGCCTAATCAAAATGAATAATGCTGCCTTTGTTGTTTTATTTCAACAGGGCAGGCGTATTTACATTAAACAAAATGACGAGCATTAAAATGACATAGTTTTCCTTCAGGGTGTGCTTGATCATGTTGAGTGAACACCAGGCCCAACAAACATTGGCAAATCCAATAACTCTCCTCAGTGAGAGAAATGTTGTCTTCGCCAATGCTTTTGAGCCATGTTGCGCAACAGTGAGACTGCTATGCAGCAGGGGTGAAAGTAAAAAAAAAAAAGAACATTATATTTATAGAGCTATCTTTGTTCTGGTAGGTGGGAGTCAATACGGACATTGGAGGGAGGGGCAATACCTACAATGAAAGGAGGAAAGATGAATGGGGGAAGAAAAAAAGCGCTATGATGCGCTATGGTGTGCGCATCATAGCACTTTTTTATGGCGAGAGAGGTGGGCAATGTGGACAGCTAGAGGTATGGGCAAAACGACAAAAGAAGGGATGGAGCAAACTATTGAAGAAACTTATCAACACATATCTCTCCAACCATGTCGAAATTACTTGTTGCTTAGACTCCTCCCAGTCAGGCTTTAGGCCCAAATACATCACTGAATCAGCCCTGCTAGTGGTCATGGATAACATCAAGATGACCCTAGACAAGGGCCACTCTACGATATTGGTGCTGTTGGACATATCTGCCGCATTCAACACAGTCTCACATCAGATATCGCTCAGGAGATTGAAGGAGATTGGATTAAGAAACTCTACTTTTCAGCTTTTTATCCGCTCGCTCTCAGACTGTCAACCTGGGCCCGTATCGTTCGTCACCTATGGGATTGTCCAAAGGAGTATCTCAGGGCTCATGCTTGAGCCCAACATTGTTTAATATCTATGTTACCCCCTTGGCCAATCTACTGAGATCGTATGGGTTCACCCCCATATCCTATTCCCGACGATACACAGCTGCTTTTTCCTTTTGAAAAACTTACTCCATCTGTACAGTTGGCCTACTCTTCACGTATGAGAGCTATTTCACACTGGATGAAGAGTAATCTCCTCCAGTGTAATGTTGTGAAAACAGAGATTCTGCTCTTCGGAGAGGCCCCTTTATTATGGACCCCTGAATGGTGGCCGGCCGATATGGGTGCTCCTCTGGCCCCTAAATCCATTGTTAAGAATGTAGGCATGCGTCTGGATCAAGCCCTTACTCTGAAGTAGCATGCTGCTCAGACAGCTGGCACCTGTTTCCACACATTAGGCCTACTCCGCCGAGTCTTTCCTTTGCTTTCCGATTCAACTTGGAAGACCCTGACTTAGACACTTATTTTAAGCAGTCTAGACTACTGCAATGGTCTGCTGATCTCCGCTAATGAGACCTCGCTCAGCAGACTGCAGGTAGTCCAGAACACGGCAGCGCGATTGGTCCTTAACACCCCCCGGGACTGCTTCCCACCCTCTTCTCTTGCAGCTTCATTGGCTTCCAATAGGCCAACGAATAAAATTCAAAGTTTGCTGCACCATCCAGAAGGCGTTATCCAATCTTGGTCCCACCTATCTCTCGGAGAAATCTACTCCCTACCTACCTTCCAGGTGTCTCCGCTTGAGCTGCAAACATCTTCTTGAGGTTCCCCGAGTCAGGAAGGCTAGATTAGGGGAAAAGGCCCTTTGCCACCTAATACCCCGGCTACTGGAATGAGCTTCCCCTGCACTTGAGACAATGCCCTGACCACTTCCAATTTAGGAAGTTGCTCAAGACCACTCTTTTCTGTCTCTGATCCAGCTGTAGTTGCATTACACCCATGCTGCCCGTCCGATGCGGGGGTCGATTCAGGTGCTATATTAATAAATAAATAAAATAAATAAATGGTGGAAGGGTCAAGGGCAACACACACAACAGGGAGAATGGCTACACCAACAACTAGAGAGCAGGACAATAAGGACAACTTGAAGAGGGCGTGAGGGAGAAAGTCAACATACACAATAGGGAGTAAGTCCAACAAGAAGAACGGGAGGAATGGTTGAAGCCAGCACGAATGACGGGAGGGAGGGTGGGGTCAAGCTGACGGACAGGAGAGGAACACAGAGGGGGCTAGTCAGCTGAAAAAGGACACGCTGTAAGGTGCTTAAAAACAAAGAAATCTGTAAGGGAGCGAGTGTGCAAAAACATGCCCTCCTATGGAGTGAAGGAAGTGACCCGATTAGGGTCACTCGGGTCACTCACGACCACCTCTCAGCCTTCCTCACAAATGAAGAGTAGGTCAGACAGTAGAGAATACAAACCAAAGGTATTTAATAAAGGTACACTCGCATGGAGTCCGTTCTGATCAGCCTTCTTGGATTGCTGACAGGAACTGGCTTCAGCCAGCATGAAGACACATCAAATACATCTGAAATCAATGAAAGCACCGCCCAGAATGGAAAATTCCAGGCTCACACAGCTAAAACAAAGAGGTACAGTAGGATAAGACTTAACTCTAAGGCTGAGTACACGCTATCTGTAAATGAAGGTTGTCCTGCCTGTGCCCGCAGCTGGGCTGGTGGGAGAAGGCCTCTATCTAGTGGGAAAGGTATGTGCTAATGAGGACAATGTACTCAGTGAGACAACGTTAAACCTTCAGGAAAAAGAAAAGAAACAAATGAAAATATTTCTCAGCAAGCTAGGGTTAGTTTCAATCACGGTTCAAAATGTTGCTGTAAATGCTAACTTTACATAGAGTAATATGCAAGCAAAACTAATACATAACATTTACATTTCAACAGGAGGGCTTCAACAAAATGAAAAAATAGCTCCAAAAACGTAAGCGGTAGAAGGACACAAGTACCTCGACCGTTCTCTAGAGGAAGGCCAAACACAAGAACAGATAGTGAGGGCACTGGCAAACGAGATGCAAGCAAATGAGCGTGACAATGATACCAAGTGGTAAGCTCAAAAACCTTCTCTAATCTAACAAGATGTCTCACAAGCAACAGTGCATACGCTGTCTCAGACGAAACCTAAAAGTGGCACCCCTATCCCCTTGTTTAGTGGTTAAAAAAAGCTGAATTTGTTTGTGGTCCAATGAGCCTCTCACACAGCTGACCACCGAAGCCACTGCACCTGCTTCACCATTAATAGCTAGGCCCCTGAGAAATAGTAAAAAGTGTATCAATAAATGCGTAAATGGTGTTACAGGGTCCAGCACTCTTTCATAAATGGGTCCAATGTTTTTATCTTTGTGCTCTTAATAACTAGCAATTCATAGTCGAACCCCTTGTTCTTCTCAGGTTAAAAACAGCATCCTTCCCTCCTCCTCATCCCCTGTTCGACCTTTTGCAGGCATTGCTTACCTCACACTTTGGCACCGTCTCATCTGGAGAGAATCTCCAGCGCCTCAGACTAATCCCTCCCTGCTATGTCCAACTCGGTTTCATTGACACCTGCTGTACTCCTTTCCCTCCAGTTCGTCGTGAGCCAATAGACTCGAGCAAGGACTTAAAACAACAATTGTTAAAAAAAAATCTGTCTCCGTTCCCGGCCGTAAACAGACTGTTGCAAGCCTTTTATCTTTGACCTCCTCCTTACCCAAACACGCTGGTATTTAGTTTGGAATCCTTATAAATGTGTCCCGGTTTTTATGAACCTTAAATGGCTGCAGGAACATAATCTGGATTTATGATTGAATTAACCTGAAAAATTTGAGAAAGGGCAAAAAATGGGCAGGTTTTGTGTGCTGACAGAACACCCTAAGCGTTAAATGACGGCCTTGGCTCTTGTAACTTACGCCCAGCCTGCTGGCAGGGAGTTGTTAAACACAGATAGGAGTTATCAGAACACGAGCTATAGGGAGTGTGGCATTGCAGTGACAGGAAGCCAGCGCCGTGGACTTTCGACAAGCAATTCATCACTTTCTCTCACACAGACGAACTGGGCATTCCTGGATTTATCACCGCAAATCACTCCTTGGAAGGCAGGCTGCTTGAACCGCTGTGTCTGGGAGCCGTCACATGTATCAAGGGCAAAATCCATAATATATGACGCTGTCCAGTGAAAGAATAAACAAGGGGAAATTGTGAAGTACAATAAAGAGTAAAGTCAACGCTTAGTTTTGTTTAACCCCAAAAGCCACGAGTTTTTAATTTACTGACGCGTATGGAATATACTATTCAAATTGTTCAGCAAATACGTCCAAGGGACCACTTCCAAATCTTAAGCAAACTTACAAAAAACTGTTGTTCTTTAAATGTAGTCCTGTTTCTTTTAATGAAAACGTGCTGCATTTTTAAATCGCGTTTGCTTAATTTCAAAGCATTCACAGGCATGTGATGGGCTCTCATCACAGCAAGTCACAATCTGCGGGCCACTTTTTTGATATTCATGAGTTAGTTCAGACTGCGACCCACTACGATTTAAAACTTTAAGACCTGGCATACTAGTACATAGGGTGGGTCTTCAAATTCTTTACTGGCTGCAAAAATACTGGTTGCAAATTGCGACCAGTTTTTAGTGGGCAGAAAATAGAACATTTGGCTTTAGTTCCCTGAAAGTTATCACAGTAGGATGCATGCAATACAATTAAAACAAGCATTGGTAATTACATTAGGCTTCACCTATATAAGTAATAATAAGCTGTTTTTTGTTGCAAGTTGTAGCTTGCACAGTAGTTGTACAATATTAAGTTACAGAAAGTCTGTTAAAGTGTTAGGACTTGTTTATGTACAAAAAGCTAATATATTTAGCTGTTACTAGTGGTATAGTGCGAGTAAGTAGTAGCAAAAGTTTGATAAAAGAAATGAAAGAGAGAAATGATAGAATCAATTTATGTAATAGCAATTTTATGTGTTCCGAGGAGATCTGACAACTTTTGGGCCTGGTGCCAATGCACCTGCTGCACCATTCAAATCATGCCTCTGGTGCCTGAAAGATAACTGCATGTATGACTGCCTCTTTAGTAGTAAAATATAGCAATATTTGGGGCCAGATGTACGACCCTTTTTAATGGTTGCAAATCGGCAATTGGTCCGTTTGCAACCGTTAATTACGGTTGTGGAATGTACAAATCCCATTTTGTGAGTCAGTAACCTAGTACTGACTCGCAAAGTAGGGTTTGAAAGTCGCTATTAGGAAGGGGCATGCCAAGGGTGAGAGTCCTGCGAAGGGTTTTAGAGTATTCAGAAGGGAATGGCGCTCATCAGTTAGCGATTAGTGTAGATATAGTGATTAGTACAGAACGGTGCTACTAGAACAAGGAAAAACCCCAGAACCCCTGTACAGGAGAAGGGTAGAGAAACCCCCCCAACAAATGTTTACAAACAAGAAACTAGAGCACTCGCAAGAAGTTCATGAAAGGTAATCATGGGTATTATGAGAAATAAGATCATCCACAAAAGTTGGATTCTTTCTTTTTTGGGTGCTTTATGTGAAAAGTTGGTTCTCCTGGCAAAGGAGATCCAGAGTAAACAAAGCCAGCCGACACGTCTTTCGTCAATTCGGGGTGTAACCCTTGACTCTTCAGGGCTGTTAATGAACTGTAAAGGGCGGAGTCGGGGGACCGGTGATACTTTCAACCCGGTCCTAGTCGGGTAAATAAAGAAATAACACATACGGGCTAAAGGGATAAAGATGGAGCCAAAATGGCTAGCCGAGACGGGCGGGTATGGCCGTCTAGGTTACTGCCTCCACGGCGCAAAAGCTGCTGCCCGAATGGAGTGGTGCATGGGCGTCTCTCTGTTAGCCGGATGCGGAAACAGGATGTTTCCGACTCCGCCCTTTACAGTTCATTAACAGCCCTGAAGAGTCACGGGTTACATCCCGAATTGACGAAACACATGTCGGCTGGCTTTGTTTGCTCTGGATCTCCTTTGCCAGGAGAACCATCTTTTCACATAAAGCACCCAAAAAAGAAAGAATACCAACTTTTGTGGACGATCTTATTTCTCATAATACCCATCATTACCTTTCATGAACTTCTTGTGAGTGCTCTAGTTTCTTATTTGTAGGCATGCCAAGGGTGTCCATTCCTAATAGCTAATCGCACTGGTATGTACGATTGTTTTGCTACTGCAAATGTGGTTGCACAACAATCACACTTACCACCTACTTCAAGTAGGTGGTTAGCCAGTCGCAAACAGGAAGGGTTCCCCAGGGAACCCTTTTCCCTTTGTGAATGAATGTGAAAGCAGGCAGTGGTCCCACGGACCACTGCCTGCCCTTGAAAAATGAAAAGAAAACTTTTCATTTTTTTCATTCAAACACATCCCGTTTTCCTCTAAGGAAACGCGCTGCTGTTAAGAAAAAAGTTGCCATATTTAAAAAAGCAAATAAAAACATGGTGGTCTGCTGTCTCCAGCAGGACACCATGCCTGTGAAATGTGAAATTGCTAATGGGTCGGAAATTGCATCCTACCTCATTGATGTTAATGAAGTAGGTCTTTAGCGACCTCATTAGGAATCACAAACAGTGTCTGAGACACTGTTGTACATTCCATTTTTGAGTCGCAAATTGCGAGTCTCAAAACATCACAATTTGTGACTCGCAAATTGGAATGGTTGTACATCTGGCCCATGGTGTTTAGAGGAGTTCTAACAGCTGTTGGTCCCATTGAAGCTCCACCTGCTGAACCATTCAAATCATGACCCTATTGAATGTAAGGTAACTGCAACTGTGTCTGCCTGTATAGTAGTAAAATATGCCAATATTAGGTGTTTAGAGAAGTTCTGACAACTTTTGGGCCCGGTGCCACTGCACCTGCTGCACCATTCACATCATGACCCTGTTGTCGGCAAGCTAACTGCACTCGTGACTGCTTGTTTAGTAGTAAAATATAGCAATTGTAGGTGTTTAATGGGGTGCCTAGAGCTTCTGGACCCAGTGCCACTGCACCTGCTGCACCATTCAAATCATGCTTGTTGCCTGCAAGGTACCTTAACTGGTGACTGCCTGTTTAGTTTTACAATTTAGAAATAATCTGGGTTTAGTGGGGTCCCTAGAGCTTTTGGCCCCAGTTCCACTGCACCTGCTGCACAATTTCAATCAAGTCCCTTTTAACTATAAGGTGATTGGAATTGTGACTGCATGTTTACTAGTCAGATATAGCATTATTATTTGTTTAGAGGAGATCTGACAACTTTTGGTCCTGGTGCTACTGCACCTGCTGCACCATTCAAATCATGATCCAATTGTCTGCAAGGTAACTGCACTTGTGGCTGCCTGTTTAGTAGTAAAATATAGCATACCTCTTGTATATAAACTTTATTTTTAACATGCAATGTTTATTACAACATTTAGAATTTGATCATAATGACCAAATAGATGAAGGTGAAAAAATCAATCCGATAATGCCTACAAAGTGCAAAGAAAGGTACTGACTCCTGAGGCATGAATAGGAAATTCCACAAAGGTTTTTAAGGCTAAAAAAAATCAGCTTTACACAACTAAGTAATAAAAAGCAAGCATTCTAGCATACTGTTAGAAGCTATCTGCCTTTTCTGTGGGAAGAGATCTTATCTTGACAGTGAATGGGGTCTCAACAGTGTGAACAGCTCTAGTAGACATATAATAAATGCATGAAGCCACGGGAAGTTAACAACAAGCATCGGCATAGCCAATAGGTCTCGCCTTTGGGACCTCATACGTTTTTAGTCATACTTTGCATTATTCTGGGTGGAAGCTTCAACACATTTATTAGGCATAATATAGAACTGCATTGAGAAGTACTTATTTAAAGTGTTATTTTGTACAACTAAACTGTAGGGTAGATAAAAACAATAATAATAATAGGGGAGCAAATTAAACTGGCACAGAATTGAACAGAAGGATTGAGATGGTATAAACACATGGCAACAGCAGCTGGTATAACATGGTCAAGAACTAAGTTCTTCTCTATACATACATTATAAATATGTGAATACATCCATCTATGTGAGTGGAATGGCCTTTCAAATCAAATTGCATAGTAAAAAGATATTACTTCACTAACAAAGCAAATCGATGCACTTCAAGCAACAGCTAAACTCGAGTCTTGGTGACCTGCTTCGCTTACTTCTGTTATGCGTGGTGCTGCTAAAAAATAAAAATAATAAGGGGGGGGGGGGCACAGTGAAGAACTGCTTAAGTGAAGTATAAGTGTACTTGTTGGGCACCGTTTAAGTCTAATGGGCATTTACCAAAGAGATTGATCACAACTGTTTTAAAATATATGTAGAGTGCGAAACAACAGATTGAATAACAACGCCTGAGGCAAACGAGGTTTCAACATACAAGCACACCTGCAGGAAACAACACAACATGACTCCGGCTTGGGGCCTGCTACTTCAGTGAAAACTGCATTCTGGTCCGTGTAGTTTTACCCACCACGTTTCGCAGATATACAATGCAGACTCACCGGTGTTGCACACGTACAGCACATCAACTCTCCCTTTGTTGCTGCATCCGAACACAACAATGAGCTCCTTGATGGCCACTGTGCGATGTCTGTGCCGACCAGCCCACCACCTGCTTCCGGCGTGGCTGCAGGGCATTGGAGGGAGGTTGGGAGGCAGGGTATCGGTGACCGCAGTGTGTGTAGCGGCAGCCATTGCAGCAGAGGGGAAAAAAACGCAAATATGGCGTAATCAGCAGTCTGCAAATGAAATAAACGCTGCATCTGCCCTACAAAAGCTTTGTCATTTTGGAGAAAGTCTGCGTAAGTCATTTATCCCAGAAGGGGCTCAGTTTCCGTTTCAGACCAAAAGCTTCCACTTTTTTCGGAAAGCACAAATTTTCATGATCAAACAAGTGGCCATTTAGGTGCAGCTCCCGACAGATACATTCACTTTCTTTAGTAGTGAAGCTCAGGGTGCGGAGGCGTCTCCTTTCTCAGCACACATTTCCAAGCTGCTTTGAACCGAGAGCCTGACCGGTGCCTGGGTGGAACACTAAAATAAAGTGTGCGCTTCTGAATATGTGTACCTGCCAGAGGTTGCGTTGTGTATGTTGTGTGCATGTGTGATTGCGTGTTTGCTGCCTGATTGTATACTGGTGTGTCCCTTTTGTGTTTGAGCATGTGTTTTGTATATGTGTCGTAGTGTGTGCATGTGTACGTTTTGGATTGTACTGTGTTGTGCAAGTGGAGGTGTTTTTGCCCGATCTGACTATTAAAGTTATTTGCATGGCGACCCATGAAGGGCGCCATGTGCTGCTGACTAACGCTGCGCTGCTCAGCACCAGGCCCGGCTGGAATTACTCATCATTACACTCTGACTCCCCCCGGTAGCATCTGCTTTTAGTCCGAGCGATCCCATCACCCTCATGTGATGTGGAACTTGATCCGAGTAACCAGGTGACCTCTGTCTGAGCCGGATCCAGGGAAATGATAAGCTCTGCTGTGTACTCTGCAACCCGAGTGTCTGGAAATACGAGCCCCTCCCCCGCAAGCCCTTCATCTCCCAGTTCCCACATCCTGAGTGGCTGCAGGCCGAGCCCACCCTGAGCCGAAAATGCAAGGAATGCACAGCCCTTCCTGGGGGCTCAATTCACAAAGCAGATTAGCAACTGGGGCCGCGGCCGCAAACCACCACAAAGGCTCCTGCAGAAAAGGAAATATCCCAACGGAGTAACAGAGGGCGATGCAGTGCTCGACAAAATGAACACCTATGGGGCGAGGCCTTTATCGTATACTAGCAGCCCGTCCCGACATTGTCCGGGTATGAAATAGAATGTGTGTAATGTGTGTATTCAGATACGGTCATTCGCGTGTTCCCCCGCTTGAGGCCCAGCTGCAGCCCTGGTTGATGTTAGCAGGCGCGTGTCTCCCCGCTTGAGGCCCAGCTGCAGCCCTGTTTCATGTTAGCAGGCGCATGTAATTAGTGTAGTGATCCGCCGCCTGAGCCCGGCTACAGCCCTGGCTGATGTTAGCAGGCGCGTGTAATTTGGTTTAATGTGATAGCTCAGTAACAGCGCGCATGAGAGGCTGCAGTAATTGTCCCCGCAGACACGCTCAGTCGCGTGTGCCCCCGCTTGAGGGCCAGTGGCGACCGTCTAACAATTAGAATTGTGTGAGTCTTGAATGATTGTTTCCTGTTGTTCTTATTTTTTTATGACTCACACCAACTCTCTTCAGCCCGAGTGCTTTTTAGACGCACCCAGGCCAAGCCACACACTGCGTTCGGCCCTTTCAGACGCACCCAGGCCAAGGCACACACTGCATTCGGCACCCCCAGTATGTGTGAGACAACGGGCAGTCCCCCAAGGGAGTCTTGCGAATGGTTACTTACCATGCTTGGAGGTGAACGCCTTTATGACGCCCCCAGCACATGGCCACAGCAGACCATCTGATTAATGTACGACCCAGATGGCATGAAGTGCTGAACGTAGCACACGCCACTAGCATTTGTCAAGCCCCCAGCGTGCCCCTTGATGCGGCGCAATTACGACTCACATGGCATGAAGGGCGGAACGCACCACACGCCCCCAGCGTTTGTCACGCCCCCAGCACACGCCCACAGCAGAACGCAGACAAGCCCACAAGGGACTACTTTGCTGGCACGGTTCTTTTATCCTTTAAATGTATATGGTGGCCGTCTGCATAGCCTATGTCCTTCTGCTGCAACTGCCCTTTCCAACGCTGTATTGGGTGTTGTGATTGGTGCTGTGTTACTCAGATTACCCGCCTCAAAGGTTTGGGCTCTCTCTTTATAATATTAGTATGGATATGGATATGGATATGGACTATGTGCCCCGATTCCCTCAATCTACACTTTAGTAATGGACACAGACTCCAAGTCAGACCTTCCATCCCCCTCTAGGCCAAAGCGTCCAGCAGTGGATGACACCCGAGCAAGTTACGCTAGGCTATACCCTAGGTCACTGAAGGTACCCCATGCCGTTCCAGCCGTGAGGAACATTCACTTAGTGTAAGGCGACCTGTGAGCCAATTTAAATTTACCTCTAAACCTCCTTCTGAGTCTTCTCCCTCATTACATCCATTCACATCAATCAGTTATGACTCAAATCCTAATACAACAGTGCGCAGGACAATGCGCAAATTAATGCATGAATAGAATGCTTTAAAAAGCTAAACACCAGAGAGATAAGGTGCATTGATGATGCAGAAAAATTCCACATATCGTGAGGGTGGGGGGCTGAAGAGGGAGAGGCTGTTCGAGCGGCCATTACAAGCGTGTGGTCGGCGCTGCAAATCAGAAAAAAAAGTGCTTTGAGTCCTTTAAAGGAAAGAGTGTAAAGCTGCCCTTAAACGATCCAATCTCAGTGGGCTGGGTCAAAAGGGGACAGGGTGACAACCAGAAGGGATTGAAACGCCTCCTGTGCAATCATTGCACTGCCTTTCGCATAATTCGTGATGCCAAATGACGCGCACAAATGAAATCTGCAGGCGGAGCTGAGACAGGGCTTTGGAATCCGCATTGATTCCAAGAAGCCTCTGCATTGCAGAGCCGCGCATGCGCTGCTTTCCCCAGGCCGAGACCTAAAAAGAGTTCCACACAAAAGCCAATGAACACAGTAATTAGGCTATGGGAACTGATAAGAGCCCCCTTTTAAGATATATTAAATAGAAGAGATTTCACAAGCAAAGGCGAAATCTAAAAAATTATGAATGGAATGGAAGAGTCTGCCATGCGGGTCACATTCTGCGAACACAGGTCTCAGGACTGCTGTCGCAGAACTCATCTGTGACTTTAAATCATTTTCAGCTTCTCCGCCGAATCAACGTATTCATCAGTGATTTATTTGATATTTTGTAGCACAAACAGAAATCCATAAACTTGGTTCAGCACCATTGCTCTTTGATCAGTTACAGGCTATTTTTTGTTCCGTCAGTGAGGGGAGATTAAAAGCCTTTATTTTTATCGCTGTTTCTTCAGTGAGGAACAGAGGTAAACACACAATAAAAATGTACTTAATAAAGGTATACCCACTCTCTCGCACTGCTACTTAATTCGGCAATCCTCAAACTTATAGCTGTCTTCATAAGCCCCTTAATTAGGCAAAAGCGATTCCCGAAAACATTTAGGCTGCTCTGTACAAAAGGAAATAAACCTGCATTGTCAAGCCAAGAGGGCTCAGAGAATAAAAGGGTTTCTCTCTGTAACCCATTGAAATAATTGCTGAAGGGTCGACTGCCTTCCTCTTTGCCACTGTGACTGCTCTGCGCCTGTCACTTCGGCTCGCCTCCTAAAGAGATAAATATTGTTAAACCACAGAAGGCGTTGAAACCTAACCTCAGTTTTGATCAAGGTAAGTAAAACTTTGTTTATAAATACAAGGAGGAGGAGACTGACACTTACACCGCGCACTACGCTGAGCCCAGAGAAAACAGAAGACTTTGTTAAAAATGTGACACAAGGAGAGTTTGGAGATTACATCTGTAAACCTCATGTGCGCTTTGTTTTGCTGTTGATAAAGAATGCACGCCTCGGAACGCTTCTTCCTGAAGCGTGAAATTGCATGTTTACCACAGTGTGTCTGGGAGAGAGAGACCTTTTTGCTTAAACCGTGCACAAACATTTGAATATGTCTCAATAAAGAATTATGCAGCACAGTGGGGAGTTAGCTGCGATGAGGCTGTCTTGGTGTCTCCTGCTTATCTTTGGGGGAAGGTAACCGAGGCAGGGTAAACAATTTAATAAACTGCTGCGTGTAAATACATTATTTACAAGGGCTGACAGAGGGTGGAAAGGGAAACAAGTATCACAGGAGTGAAGAGGATGTGGTGCAGTGGCCAGAGCTGCTGACTCAAGCGTTCAAGTCCCAGTTCGAGTCTCTTCGGTGCAATATCCTGTGATTCTGGGCAAATCACTTAATCCTTCCCCGGGTGATAAGTTGTGCTATATAAATCTGCTGCAATACAAAAAAGCCGAAAGAGGCAAAACTTTATGGAAAATAGTTCCAGCAAAGTGAATCTTAACAGTATTTCGGCTATGGGAAACTTATATGAGAAGCAGATGAGGATCAAGCATTGGTAAATGCAGGAAAATATGCCACAGCCAAAAGAAATGGAGGAAAAGTAAGTGGCAAGCACAGGAACCAATGAAAAGTGAGAGGGCAGTATGTAAGCCCCTTTAAAGATTTAAAACAATAGATTTCAACAGCACAGCGCAAGCACTGTGCAAGCAACACCTTAAAATGATAAAGAAGCGAGGGGAAGGTCAAGCAGAAGAACAGGAAGGAAAACAATCAAATAAGAAACAAGCAAATGAGATTGTCAAGAAAGCCAACCAATAGTAAAAATTGGACTGGCTAATGCCGATTGTGAATATTGGTATTGTCCACAATAGATATTCGACAACAGACAACAAAAATCTATCTGTAGACAAGAATTAAAAAAAAAACATCTGCCTTGCGTTACTCTGCCTTGAGAAGGCATTCTATTGGTGAAGCTTGGGTGTTCCCACACATCCATCCATGGATTTTGGTGTATTTCCAGCTTTACCAGACTGATAAACCTGGGAATGTGTCAAAATGCTAGGGCTTCCCAATTGCGGCATAACGGGGAGCACACGTAGAAAGAGGAATAAGCCTCTAAGTATTGTTTTTGTGCAAAAAGGTGTAACTTCCTGCTCAAAAACAATGCTGCCTGAAATGCCAACACTTCACAACATGACTCAAGGGAGCCTGTGTCGGTGCTAGGCTACATTCAGTGCGCCTGTGCAAGGAGAGAGCAGGAATGCAACATATCTTGATAGATGTGGTGCATTCCTGTTCTCTATATTTGACGCCGCGCAGCAGGTTGTCTTGCTGTGTTGTGCTGTGTTGTGCTGCATCAAAGTTTGATAAATCTGGCCCAAAGCATGATGCAAAAATACCATGTGTGGCTTAAATTTGTTCAATAGGTGCTTTGGCAGTCTTATACAAGTCTTATGTTTCATCATTTGATGTGAAATTGTTCATTTTCGTCTATTTTAATATATTTTCTAGGCTCTTGAAAGTAACTTGCAATGAGGACTTGATCTGGAAAGATATCTCACCAGTCTTTTACATTTTTTATGGACTGGATAGTTATCATATTTGGACCTTTGATCGTATGAATGCTGCTAAGTACCTCCCACTATCTGTGAGGTAACCTTATAACACGGTGAATGATTAGCAGACACCACTTGGGTTGTAACCAGACTCAGAATGTGCAAAATGAGTGCAGTTAGCATGCACGTCAACAGCCCCATAAGAGATGCAGTGTGGCTTTACACCACCTACATGTGGGATTTTAAGATTGCTCTAAAGCTTGGCATTGTAAACATGTTTGACTAAAATTGTTTTGTTCTGATTAGCCTTCTCTAACATTAGAATAATCACCAGTCACAAAGCCAACCTTCATACTGCTTGAAATGACATTTGCAAGTTGTGCAAAACTTGCATGTTTCTGGCGTAACCATACACAAGTGCCTTTTTTGTAAGTCTAGAAGACTTGCAGCAGCTTTCAGTTGACAAAGCTGGCTGATGACGACTGATAGCCAGAAACCGGTCCTTGGATGCTTGATTCCGGTCCAGGAAAGACATGGCTTGGCAGTTTGGGCTGGACTGTTCCCATGAGGCACAGGGTCAAGGCTGATTTGCATATGGCCATGTCTGACCTGGGGTGGTGTGGAGTGCAATAAAACGATGGATTTAGGCCCAGATCTCTGTACTGGGGTGAATGTATGACAATGTTCTGCATTCTGTCCATCACCTATTGTTTTTGCCTTTGTCGCCCCGAGTGGGATGGGTATGCTCTGACGTGAGTCCCATGCTCTCCACACCACTGGAGTCAAGCTATCCAGGCTGATGACGGCTGATAGCCAGAAACCGGTCCTTGGATGCTTGATTATGGTCCAGAAAAGACATGGCTTGGCAGTTCGGGCTGGACTGTTCCCATGATGCACAGGGTCAAGGCTGTTTTGCATATGGCCATTTCTGACCTGGGGTGGTGTGGAGTGCAAAAAAATGATGGATTTAGGCCCAGATCTCTGTACTGGGGTGAATGTATGACAATGTTCTGCATTCTGTCCATCACCTGTTGTTTTTGCCTTTGTCGCCCCGAGTGGGATGGGTATGCTCAGACGTGAGTCCCATGCTCTCCACACCACTGGAGTCAAGCTATCCAGGCTGATGACGGCTGATAGCCTGAAACCGCTCCTTGGATGCTTGATTCCGGTCCAGGAAAGACATGGCTTGGCAGTTCGGGCTGGACTGTTTCCATGAGGCACAGGGTCAAGGCTGATTTGCATATGGCCATGTCCGACCTGGGGTGGTGTGGAGTGCAAAAAAGCGATGGATTTAGGCCCAGATCTCTGTACTGGGGTGAATGTATGACAATGTTCTGCATTCTGTCCATCACCTGTTGTTTTTGCCTTTGTCGCCCCGAGTGGGATGGGTATGCTCAGACGTGAGCCCCATGCTCTCCACACCACTGGAGTCAAGCTATCCAGGCTGATGATGGCTGATAGCCAGAAACCGGTCCTTGGATGCTTGATTCCGGTCCAAGAAAGACATGGCTTGGCAGTTCGGGCTGGACTGTTCCCATGAGGCACAGGGTCAAGGCTGATTTGCATATGACCATGTCTGACCTGGGGTGGTGAGGAGTGCAAAAAAACGATGGATTTAGGCCCAGATCTCTGTACTGGGGTGAATGTATGACAATTTTCTGCATTCTGTCCATCACCTGTTGTTTTTGCCTTTGTCGCCCCGAGTGGGATGGGTATGCTCAGACGTGAGTCCCATGCTTTCCACACCACTGGAGTCAAGCTATCCAGGCTGATGACGGCTGATAGCCAGAAACAGGTCCTTGGATGCTTGATTCCGGTCCAGGAAAGACATGGCCTGGCAGTTCGGGCTGGACTGTTCCCATGAGGCACAGGGTCAAGGCTGATTTGCATATGACCATGTCTGACCTGGGGTGGTGTGGAGTGCAAAAAAACGATGGATTTAGGCCCAGATCTCTGTATTGGGGTGAATGTATAACAATGTTCTGCATTCTGTCCATCACCTGTTGTTTATGCATTTATCAAATGGCATACTTGTGTAGCTTGGGCTTAAGAACCAAGTGACATTGTAATACACAGTGCATGTCTAACCCTTTGGAAAATTAAATAACTTGGATATTCTTAACAGCTCAAATCATCTACTCCTCTCTCCGAGTGGGTCTTCTCCAAACCCACAGCATGATGAAAGCGCTACTGCCCAAATAAGGATCACTTGGGAAAAATACAGAGAAGACTTCAGTCAACAGATGGGTGACCAGATTGAGGGAAAGTTTGTCTCTGGACCAGAGAGAGAGGCCCCTTTATAGAGTGGAAGAGGGTAGAGAATTAATGTGTATAAATACACACTTCTTTCATTGCAACGTACTTTACCATGTGATCACAGGATAAGTTCACACTTTTACTTCATAAACGTGTTTAACTTTTTTTGTTTTTTTTCTGCATTTTTAAATGCATTTCTTTTCTATGCGGCAGGGAGTGCCATGATTTATTCAATTATGTGATCATCCTTTTTGAGCTCGCAACATCAGTGATTATGCCTACTCATACCATTTCAAGCTTGGTAGGGAGTGTTTGTGTATGCCTGAGTTCAAACATGGTTTAATCGGCAGCTCCTGTCATGCTTACATCTACGCTGAATAGAGTGGGTCAGCCTACTTGCAGACTTGGAGAGCTACAAGAGCTAGCAGACTTTAGACTTCTTATCACCATCTTGGCATAGTGCTTGCTGGGATAGGTTAGGCTGCAAAGTGAAGAAATTGTTGAAAAGTGGAGGAGGTACCAGCATGGGAACTGAGCGAGGATAGATTCAGATGTTTCCATGAACCCCTCCTGGCACCACTGATGGCGCGCGGGACCACTAGCTCAATTTTACCATACTCACCTGGGCCCATAAACATTCACACTTTGAACTAGTAGTCCTGTTTTCTATTACTACTGTCAGCCTATCAGTACTTTGTGTCCTTTTAGGACTTATACCTGTAAACCATGATTTACCAATCCTTGTCATTTATGCTATAAGTCCTAGGGATCGAAAAAGGAGTTAGAATAATGAGCAGTTAGTTTAATAATTTACCTTTTCCTGAAAATAACCACAGACTCCGGAGTAGTTTTAAACACTTTATCTATGCAAGGTTTTCTGAGTCAAAGGCCACAATATGGTGACCATAAATTTTACAAGCAAGAATATCCATATTAATGTTATAAAGAGAGAGCCCACACCTTTGAGGCGGGTAATCTCAGTAACCACAGCACCAATCACAACACCCAATACAGCGTTGGAAAGGGCAGTTGCAGCAGAAGGACATAGGCTATGCAGACGGATAAAAAAATGTATAAAAAAAATTGCAAAAAACTACATCATCCAGAAGGCCGAGGGAAAAATAACATCAAACAGGAAATGATGTAATAATGTGACTCACTATATTGAGACTGAGAGCCTGGAGCCAAATTGATCATGAACACGGGATATGCTATCCCGAAACGCATAGATTTGTGCCTGCCTTCTTGAGAAACTCCATGCTGTGAGGATTAAATAAAAAAGCACATAAGTGAAGACAAACGCGAGTTTGTCCCATTTTTCTCCCAGCTGGGGGAATTGGTTGTGGATTTAAATGCGGCGTGGTTCTGCCACGGGGATTTACGAACCGGCGAGAGAGCGCTGCAAATTCTGGCACAAAGGAACCGAGGGGTATCATACTAATATTATAAAGAGAGAGCCCAAACCTTTGAGGCGGGTAATCTCAGTAACCAAAGCACCAATCACAACACCCAATACAGCATTGGAAAGGGCAGTTGCAGCAGAAGGACATAGGCTATGCAGACGGCCACCATATACATTTAAAAGATAAAAGAACCGTGCCAGCAAAGTAGTCCCTTGTGGGCGTGTCTGCGTTCTGCTGTGGGCGTGTGCTGGGGGCATGACAAATGCTGAGGGCGTGTGGTGCGTTCCGCCCTTCATGCCATGTGAGTCGTAATTGCGTCGCATCAAGGGGCATGCTGGGGTTGTGACAAATGTTCTGGGCGTGTATCTGCACTGTGGGCGTGTGTCCGCCCTTTATGCCATGTGAAGTGCCCATTATGCAATTGCGCCGCTTCAAGGGGCACGCTGAAGGCCTGACAAATGTTGGGGGCGTGTGCTACATTCAGCACTTCATGCCATCTGGGTCGTACATTAATCAGATCGTCTGCTGTGGCCGTGTGCTGGGGGCGTCACAAAGGCGTTCACCTCGAAGCGTGGTAAGTAACCATTCGCAAGACTCCCTTGGAGGACTGCCCGTTGTCTCACACATACTGGGGGTGCCGAATGCAGTGTGTGCCTTGGCCTGGGTGCGTCTGAAAGGGCCGAACGCAGTGTGTGGCTTTGCCTGGGTGCGTCTAAAAAGCACTCGGGGCTGAAGAGCGTCGGTGTGGGTCATAAAAAAATAAGAACAGCGGGAAACAATCATTCAAGACTCACACAATTCTAATTGTTAGACGGTCGCCGCTGGCCCTCAAGCAGGGGCACACGCGACTGAGCGTGTCTGCGGGGACAATTACTGCAGCCTCTCATGCACGCTGTTACTGAGCTATCACATTAAACCAAATAACATGCGCCTGCTAACATCAGCCAGGGCTGTAGCCGGGCTCAGGCGGCGGATCACTACACTAATTATATGCACCTGCTAACATGAACCAGGGCTGCAGCTGGGCCTCAAGCGGGTCGACACGCGCCTGCTAACATCAACAAGGGATGCAGCTGGGCCTCAAGCGGGGGAACACGCGAATGACCGTATCTGAATACACACATTACACACATTCTATTTCATACCCGGACAACGTCGGGACGGGCTGCTAGTAATTAATAAGACATAAAGTTTGCAAGAAATCACAGTAACACCTTTAGACATAGGTACCTGGGAAGGGTGAGAAAGAGAAATAGCACAAGGACATACCACATGGATTATATTTACCTAGAATGGTGCAAGGACCAATCCTGGCCACGGGCTGGGGCAAAGACAGGGCTCCCGACTAATCAGGTGCCCACGGGACAGGACAGGTGCAGATCAGGACAAAGGTCCTCTGCTAAGTGTAACCCCAGCGTCACACCCCTCTCTACCCACATTTTGTACTCCGACTGGGTAATCGATAATCTCCCTCAGTAACACCTCGATTCATCTGACAGAGTGCTCCGCCAGCACCTCTGCTCTCGATCTCCTATAGCATGCATTGGGTCAGTGATAGGTCAGCTACTCAGACAAATTCTCTAACTAAACCTACCTTAGTTATACCATTTTCAGGGCAATGTACCACCCCCTAAATGTTGCAAATCTATGTGTTTCCCTTCAGTGATTGGTCAGAAAGACAAGGAGAGGTATACCAAGAGGTATACCAAGATGATGTCATTTCAATTCAATATAGTTGATCAAAGTTTCCGCCCACAATTTATTTTCCCATGACTTTATTCTGCCAATCAATATTATTTCATTTTATTATAGAAATGTAATACAGTTACAACTCTTCTTCCTTTCCCAGGTTGGGGTTGTAGTTTTCCCAGGGCGCAAGGGGACCGGGGCGGAAAAGCGGCGGACGGTCTTTCCGTCCGCCGCGGTCCCCCCCGCCATCCCAATATGGCGGGGGGGGGGGGAATGAGTGTGAATGTCGGGCGGATTGTCCCTGCCAGGCCGGCAGTGGCTACCGCCAGCCTGGCTGGGGCAATCCGCCCAACATCCTAATGGGCCCCTAGATGTGTTTGGTTTTGTAGGAGCCTCCATCACAGCTCATATCAAAACTGATGCTGTTTTCCCCCATAGTTAGCAGTTTGGTTTTCTACAAGCTGCATTTCGATAGTGGACATTCAAAGGCAACTGTACTATATATACTCTTTTAAAGCTGAGAGTTTGCAGGAATCACGTTTTTTTAAAAACATCTCTACTTTGGACAGGTTGACTGTCTTCAAAGTTTTCAATAATTCCTTGCTTAATATATATCAATTTATGCAGGCACTTTTGCTGTGGTTGAATGACCATGATATTGCATATCTTTAAACAAAAAAACCCTGTGACCTTTCTTAGCTGCCCAAAGTTTGAAAGAACTACTACTCTATTTAAAAATAGACAGATGCATGATTTAGCCTGCTATTCTCTCGAGCTAGGTGTACACTCTGCATGCATTCCTAGGAAAGGTTTGTTTTATGGCTCAGACTTGGACACACCGAGCATTTGCTATTTAAGTCTCTTATTGCTCCAGGAAAGGGCTAAATACATAGACCTGTTCATCAAATTGTTGGTTTTAGTGAACAATAGAAATATTCTTACAAATGCTCTAATGATAGCTTGATTTATATAATGTGACTGTTTTTTAAGAAGCTCACTTTTGATTGTTTTTGTAAATAATGTTTCCATATTTGTTCTTTCTCATCATGTGGCTTTAAAAATGGTTTGATAAATTAAAATAAACTGCTGTATCAATGGCTTTCGCCAAGGACTTTTCAAGAACAGATCCTTTCTGACTGAACTCTGTGGACTATCTTGCCAGAATGCTATGTGAAGGTAGAAAAATCTGCTCTGGGTGGTAGTCTGTTTTTCAGAACAGAATAAGCATCATGCTTTGCGGTATAGTAGGAGTACGTAGATTTGGAGCTTTAGGGATGGCAATTGGGGGCACTGTTGTATAGGACCCACAACATTAAACAAAGACATGTAGAATGGAAATAGGAGTTTATTGATAATTAACTTCAAGGAAGAAACCCACAGAGTGCAGCAGGATCTCTGGTGAAGCTGTTGTCTGGTCGAGTCTCCAGATAAGAATCGTTCGGACAGCAGCAGCACCATGGAGATAAAATGTGGAAAAAAATACACAAGTTAAAGGGATACAACATCTCCCTTCGTAAAACTAAAAAGAAAATGAAGCAAAAGCGTAAATTCAAATAATGATAAAAATAATGATAAAAAACTTAGCAGGGTAAATGCAAATAATATCATTAAACTTAGCAGGGATAACAACATTTCTCCTTCCAACAACAGAAGATGAATCTGGAACTAAAGACCTGTCAATACAAACATTGGTACAATCATTAGTGCAATTATCAGATACATCTTGATTAGAACAATTCGAATTGACATCAGAGTTAGAGAGAATGGGATTAGAAAAAATGGAACTATGTTGCTTTTGCTCAACAATGTGATTCTGATCAGATACAACATTCCCAAAATCTCAAGATGAACAATCCAAAACAAGCTCTCTGTCAAGCATTTTCTTTACAATATGTCCTTTTGAAAAATTTAAATTTTTACCGTAGCACTTTTGTTCCACCGTCCACGATTGTTTAATGGGACAGCAGAGCGTGCAACTCTTGCACTTTGTTGAGGACCAGAATACTCAGAGTTACCTTTGATGATATTCTTAGATTTTTTGACACTGACCCAATCACCAACAAAAAATTCCTTCCGTCCCTTAGAAAGGAATTCATTACGAGATTTGTATCTGCGTTTAAAATTTCTTCTAGCACACTCATCCACATATCTATGACAGTTCAATCCAACATCCCTAGAAAGTGAGCCCATTTTGTTATCCAAAACAGGATCTAAAATAGTTGTTGCATCTCTACTTTTCAACAAAAAGAAAGGAGAGAAATCTGTAATAGAATGTGGAGTGTTGAGATAACTCCAAACATTCTCTCTTAAATACTTACGCACATCTAAACCAGATGGCAAAGCCGTCTGAATGCCTTCTTTAAAAAATGCATTAGATCTCTCAACTAAACAATTGGCAGCTGGAAAATGCAATGGTGTTTTTTCATGTTTAATATAATATTTGTTTAGGAAATCCATCATTTTCTTAGATGTGAAATGTGTACTGTTGTCGGACACTACGTTTTTAGGAAAACCTTCAGTGCAATTTTTTTTTCTCCAAAATATCAATCACGGAGTGAGTGGTAGGAAAAGTAAGTAACCCATTTTAAGTAATAAATCAGTGAGTACAATAAGATATTTCATATCACTACACAAAATATTATAAGGTCCTGAAAAATCTATGGCTAATTTTTCCCATGGTTGATTGGGTAAATTATTAGCACAAGTAGGATCTTTGTTGGTTTTGCAAAGTTTGTCAGATAATAAGCATTTAGGGCGCTTATTAATGAATTGCTCGACAAAAACATCCATACCTGCCCACCAATAAAACATGCAAAGCAATTTATTTTTGCCTGACATATCTGGATGACCAATATGTGCAGCTTTTACCTAAGGTTCAATAAGCTTATGTTGTGGGACAAATAAACCATGTCTAGTGATTAAATTGTTCTCCATGCATAATTCATAAGAAACTTGTTGATAAGGAACCACATTTTTCTAAATTTCTAACGGGTGGCCAACCTTTGATGACGTACTTGATAACTTTGTTGAGTACTTCATCAGTTTCATAATGTTGAATCCAATCCTTCTCAGAAATGACTCCAAGAGTGCATTCCGAAACATCACTGGCTGAGACAATACATTGTCATCAACATGCTCAGAGAGGTCGGAAGCGTCTTTAAGGGGTAAACGAGACAGACAATCTGCTCTAAAATTTGCCTCACCAGATATATGTGTGCTCATGACGGAGTGGTTCCATCATGGCCCCGCCCGCTCATCAATTCAGCTACGCAGGCGCGGAATTGATGCAGCGTGGGCGGAGCAACCGCGGCGTGACGGAACCACTCCGTCATTAGCACAGCGCGTCCGTGGCTCGTGACGGAGTGGTTCCGTCACAAGCATGGAATGGGTTAAATAGGTTAAAGGTTTGTGCTTGGTTAACAAATCAAAAGCATTACCCAATAGATAACTCCTGCATTTTTCAACCGCCCATGTACAAGCAAGGGCTTCCCTTTCAATAGTGCTGTAATTAGACTCAGCTTTACTCAAAGTTTGAGAAATGAACGCAACAGTACATTCTGTGCCTTTATGTGACTGAGGTAAGAACAGCTCCAAGTCCGCTAGAACTTGCATCTATGGTGACAGTACATTTGAAACCACACGTAAATGGTTGTAAGACAGGTGCATTTTTAATCATGTCCTTAATTTTAATAAAAGAATCTTCATGACATTTTTTCCAAATACATTTTTCGCTCTTGCGAGTTAAACATCTAAGAGGCTTAACACATAAGGCATAACCATGCACAAAACGTGCTTAGTATTCACTGAGTCCCAAGAAAGACCTCGGAGAATCCTTATCCACGGGTGCTGGAGCATTAGTAATGGCACCAGTCAGTCAGTCAAAATACTTTATTGCGTTAACTTAATATCATATAAAGACAGTGGCACCATACAAAAGTTATAAAATACATTAGATAAATACACACGTTAAAAACAAGTTAAAATACCATTCATAATTTCTAGGAACCACATATTCAATGTTAAAAATACAAACGTTAATATATAAAAATAAGAATAAAAAACAGTCCCACAACAATGTTTACCATGATTTCAGTTACTAGTATGGTCAGAGAGTACAGTTTTTACTCAGTTCATTACAATAATGGGGTATAATTATCATTCTTGTTCCTATTCCGAATCCTAATAGCACTCACTAGAAAACTAGCTACATGAAACATGATCCTAGGAGTCTGCAATAACTGTAAGTACAGGAGGGCAGGTTTGACTTGTATGAAACCGGCCTCCTTTAAAATGGGTACAAGAAACTTTCCCCTCACATCTGTGTAATGACCACAGAACATCACAAAGTGCATTGTGTTTTGTTCGGAAAACATGTCACAGGAGCATGGCAATGCTTTTTCTGGAGTGCTCCATTCAGGGAAAAAACCAAGATTAAAATGTATCAAATTAAAACGAAATCGAGTTAAGAGAAACCTGTGATAAGGGTGATTCACAGTATTTAATTAAGTTTCTGGGCCACAGTGTAAAGACAGAATTAGGCTAGCCCTCACAGTGGGTTTTTTCAATTCCATTTCTTCTCTTTCCAGGCTTAACATTTCTCGCATTGCACCCTTAATTAGTGCACTGTCTTTGGATGTTATCATCTCTGGCGCTGAATATAGCTCAGGTCTCCCCACTTTAGTGAGACTGTCCTTAATGTATCTCAACCACTGTATATTGTTTACTTTATCCAAACGTAAACAATCTTTCATTATGGTATGATTCAGGGGTATTTCTTTATTTAGCCATATCCTCATCCACGCTACTAAGGGTGATGTTTTTATCAAGTCTGTGATATAGCCCTGCCCAAGTTCCGAATGTACTGTGTAAGAAGGAGTAGATTGTGGGACGCCAAGGACACGTCTTAAAAATTTATTTTCTGTCATCTGAAGGGAGTCCGAGCACCTATATCCCCAGATTGAACGGCCATAGGATGCGACTGAGATGCATTTAGCCCTGTAAATTTTCATCAGGGCTATGATTGGCCTGGCCCCCCAGCTTCTTCGAAAAACCATGAAGGGCCGACGATGTTCTTGCCAAAGATATTACTCTATTCTTTAGCTGAGGTCCCCAGTTGCCCCATTTATCAAAAGTGATCCCTAAGTAAGGGAAGTTAGCTACTTGACAAAGCTTCTCTTGTCCACAGGAAAAAGTTTTAGAGCATTTTTTCCTTGCGGCACTACCCATTAACATAATCTGGGACTTCTTGGCGTTTATTTTGAGGTCCAATGACCCCATGAAGTTCTCAAAAACGTCCAAGAGGCATTGAAACCCCACCCCAGTGCGTGAGAGTAAGACTGCGTCATCCGCGTATAGGAGTACCGGTATACCCAGCTCCCCTACACGCGGGATGTCAAGAGTCGCCTCTCTCAATGCAGGTTCCAGGGCATTTATGTATATTGTAAACAGAAGGGGGGCCAGGATACAACCTTGCCTAACCCCCCTTTCTGAGTTGAAGGGTTCCGTGCACCGCCCCACAGAGGTGGCTCTGACTGTGGCTTTAAGGCCCGAGTGCAAGTCCGCCAGAAGGTTAACCAATGCCCTGTCCAGGCCCATGTCTAACAGGATAGTCCATAGCTTTGATCTGTTTACCAGATCAAACGCTGACGAGAGATCCATGAAACCTAGGTACATGGATCCCTCCCTTGCCTTAGTATATTTCTCCACTAACAGGTGCAGATTGAGGCATTGGTCTAACGTGCTTCTCTTAGGTCTGAATCCATATTGGACATTTGTCAAGATACCTCTATCATTTGCCCACTCATTTAATTTAGCTAGAATGACCCGTCCTAGTATTTTGACTGAGGAGTCAATTAATGAGATAGGTCTATAGCAGGCGGGATCCTGCCTATTTCCCTTTTTAAACACAGGAATAATAATTGATGTTTTCCATGATTCCGGAATGTTTTCATGGCTTAGGGTATTAAAAACCTTACAAAGTAATTTAGCCCAAAATTTGGGAGCGCATTTAAAAACATCGGCAGGGACCCCATTGGGTCCTGGCGCCTTGTTTTTTAGGGTCAGATCTATAGCTTTTTCCACCTCTGCTGGCTCAAAGGTCACTGACTGACACTCAGCAATACGGACAGCAGGTCCCCCAACAACTCCACCACTATGATCAGAATAGATTTGACTGAAATGCTTTATCCAACCCTCATCTGGTATGTTAGTCTCAAGTGGGGAGTTCTCCTCACCTGAGAATAAAGGCTGATTAACAATCTTCCAGAATTCTCCACTATTTTTTATGGTGACTGGATCAAGTAGCTGGGACCAGGCTTCCTCTCTCAATTCTTTTTTCCTGTCAACTATGGCTTTTTTATACTGGGCTCTAAGGCTCGTAATAAGTACAGGATCTTTTGGCGTTACCTTCAAGGCGCTAAGTAGATCACCGTGTGCTTTGGAGCATCTTTTATTAAACCATCTTTTGATAGAAGAGGTCTTTTGCTTAATGCCGACGGTCAGCTTTAGATCGATCTTACCACAGATGCTACCAAAGGCAAGTACCACTTCACTATTTTGGGCCCCGCTAGATAGACACACGCCCACTTCATCCTCAGCTTCGGACAGTACCTCTTGTAAAAAGGTTTCGGGGACTACTCTGTCCCATTTCAACCTGCGCCCTTGGTCTTTAACTCTGAGGTTTGACCTGCCCTTATGTGGGTGATCTCTGATAGAAAATAAATCAGTAATTGCTAGTTCCATAATTACCGGATTATGATCACTAAAAACAGATACCACAGTTTTATACATTAAAACCTTACTCAATAAAATGAAGTTATGAAGATGTAATCAATAATGGTGCCGTTGTCTGTTCCCTTAAAAGTAGGGACCCTATCGCCACCCTCCCCACATCCTGACTCATATAAATTCCACCTAGCTAAGAAATTTTCTAAATACTCCCCCTGCTTGGAATGTTCGAGGTGGATAGGCGAACAATATGGTGGGCCTTCTTCTTCGTTACTGACACACAACATGTTGCAAGGGTGGATATTAAGGTCCCCCAGGAACATGATTTCAAAGGTATTTGAATTTTCACTGTAAACTGACAAAAAGATTTCCAACTTATCCAGGGATTGCAAAGTACAGTCAATTGCGTTGGAATTATAAAAGTTTATAAATAAAAACTTGGGATGTTCCGGGAGAGATAATTCAACAATAAGACAATTCTCAGAACCCGAATCACATTGCCTTAAAGATCCCTTTATGTCAACTTTAAAAAGACTTAACAAACCACCCTTGGCTCTGCCTGCGACACTAGTTACAGCCGGAATACAAAAATGGCTATATCCATCCAAGGAAAAACTATCACATGGATCCCAGGTCTCTTGGAATGCAATAATGTCAAACATTTTTATCGTGTCAATCCATGCTTCATTTCCCAATTTTGCCTTAATTCCTGCTATATTCCATGTGGCTATTCTAAGTGCAGGAACTAAAGATTCAACAATGATACTATGTTTGGGTAAGAGTCAATCATTTTCCTCCATTGAGGATAGGGGGTGTATCGATTAGACAGTTGTAAGGGTTGCACGAATCGGTTATACTGTCTATCCATACGTTGGCAGTATCGGTCCTGCCTGCTAGCATGTTGATGACTGCTTTCCATGTAACAAGTAGGTCCACTCCCATAACAAAAAACAGGGTTATTAGACTGGGCCGATTGGGGGGGTCCTACTATTGGTAAGATGGTTATAGAAAAACCCAAGTGGCCATGCACATACATTATTAACCCCTATTGGTAGAGAGGCTGCCCTGAGGAGGACTGTCGCCACATGTTGTGGGTGCTTAAAGGTCACAATAATACAGTCCCCACTAGTAGTCTTCCTGGAGTTTCCTACCCAACTAACTCGCTCTGTTGATATTATGTCGTTGGCAAAGGCATGTGGGTAACCACAGTTCTTTCCTAGCCATGCCATTGATTTGTTTTTTAATGCTTCGTGGGTTTCTAGCCTAGAATCTATAAGCTGTGAATCCACTTCCGGGACATTTATTAAAACTACTGTGTATGGGACACACTCAGGGGGTAAGTTAGCTACAGCTCTTTTCTTGGGGGCGTTTCTTCCACCTCTATTCCCCCCGTGTTAGTATTTTGACTGCCAGAATTCGATGTTGAAGGCTGGTTCGCTAGTACTAGTGAATGGGATGGGTGGGGTGGTGTAGGAGTGGCACGCAGGTTTGTTTGAGGTATGGGTGCAGGTTTAGTGGTTGGTGTTACCTTTCCTCCCTTTGCCCCCTTGTTACTGCTACTGCCTTCAGCTCCCACCAGATTATTAGGTTCCTGTAGGATCCTTTGTGTTTTAGTTTGTGTTATGTGAGAGTTTAAAATTTCTCCAAGTCTTGTGACCTCCAACATGACCTCATCTAATTTTGCTACCAAGGGTTTAATTATGAGTTCCAGTCTGGCCTCAATGATACCCGCCAACAACTCTGTGTAGGCGGGGAGCATAGGTGTATCATCGTTACTACCATTATTTATACTTTCTGGCGAGCCCCCTGAGGTTGTCGATATGCTCCTTGCAGACTTTGCTTTTCTGCCCCCTCCCCTTTCTGCAAGCCCTCACCGGCCTCGCAACCCTACGTACTGGTGTCTGCTCCGCGGATGAGATAGCTGAAGTAGCTGGTGGCCTAGGCAAAATGGTCGGTGGCTTGCAGGGTCTTATCTCTAGTGATTCTTCCCCATCTAGCTCCCTTTCTGCTAGGGGAACCTCAATAAAGCTGCCACCAAGTGAGTCTGGATTGAGGCTAAGCCCCGATACAGAAGCAGCAACAGGGGATTTAGGGCATGCTGGTAGAGCCTGCGGGCTTAGCCGGTTTAAAGACAATCGCCTTTCTTTATTAATTTTGCTAACTACCTTACCTAGATAGTTATCCATTGTCCTAGTCTCGGGGGGAATTTTTACAGCCCTTGATTTAGACATTGCCCCTAGTTATAGTGACCTACGTTAGAATGTTCACAGGTTTGTCCGAAAGAGCTTAGACACAGTCATTAGAGTTTACAAGGGAGGGAGCTCACAGTTTGTATGGTCCAGCGAGGATGATCCAGGGTCCGTGGCCCGTCCCGGCCTCCTCCGGCCCCGGACGGCCACAGACGGCCCGCCCTCTGCCCGGGCTCCGCCCGGCGCCGTCCGCGCGCGTCCGCGAGGCGGAGCGAGCCTCCTACTTTTACAGCGCCTCCGGGCGCGTGGGGACGGGAAGTGGCAGGGCTGGGCGTCGGCTCGCAATGCCTGCTGGGAGCTGCAGTTCCACCCCACAGCGGCCGTGCAGGTGATGAGCACCGGCGGCGGGAGGAGCTGTCAGCGTCAGGGACCCAGCGGCACCAGTGGCGGCAGCAACGGTAACCCCCCGGCGTCAAGGAAGGTCTGCCAAGAGATGTCCCCCGCTCCCCAGTGAGGGCCTCCTCCTTTTACAGCACCTCCGGGCGCGTGGTGACGGGAAGCGGCTGGGCCGGGCGTCGGCTCGCAATGCCTGCTGGGAGCTGCAGTTCCACCCCACAGCGGCCGTGCAGGTGATGAGCACCGGCGGCGGGAGGAGCTGTCAGCGTCAGGGACCCAGCGGCACCAGTGGCGGCAGCAACGGTAACCCCCCGGCGTCAAGGAAGGTCTGCCAAGAGATGTCCCCCGCTCCCCAGTGAGAGCCTCCTCCTTTTACAGCGCCTCTGGGCGCGTGGTGACGGGAAGCGGCTGGGCTGGGCGTCGGCTCGCAATGCCTGCTGGGAGCTGCAGTTCCACCCCACAGCGGCCGTGCAGGTGATGAGCACCGGCGGCGGGAGGAGCTGTCAGCGTCAGGGACCCAGCGGCACCAGTGGCGGCAGCAACGGTAACCCCCCGGCGTCAAGGAAGGTCTGCCAAGAGATGTCCCCCGCTCCCCAGTGAGAGCCTCCTCCTTTTACAGCGCCTCCGGGCGCGTGGTGACGGGAAGCGGCTGGGCTGGGCGTCGGCTCGCAATGCCTGCTGGGAGCTGCAGTTCCACCCCACAGCGGCCGTGCAGGTGATGAGCACCGGCGGCGGGAGGAGCTGTCAGCATCAGGGACCCAGCGGCACCAGTGGCGGCAGCAACGGTAAGCCCCCGGCGTCAAGGAAGGTCTGCCAAGAGATGTCCCCCGCTCCCCAGTGAGAGCCTCCTCCTTTTACAGTGCCTCCGGGCGCGTGGTGACGGGAAGCGGCTGGGCTGGGCGTCGGCTCGCAATGCCTGCTGGGAGCTGCAGTTCCACCCCACAGCGGCCGTGCAGGTGATGAGCACCGGCGGCGGGAGGAGCTGTCAGCGTCAGGGACCCAGCGGCACCAGTGACGGCAGCAACGGTAACCCCCCGGCGTCAAGGAAGGTCTGCCAAGAGATGTCCCCCGCTCCCCAGTGAGAGCCTCCTCCTTTTACAGCGCCTCCGGGCGCGTGGTGACGGGAAGCGGCTGGGCTGGGCGTCGGCTCGCAATGCCTGCTGGGAGCTGCAGTTCCACCCCACAGCGGCTGTGCAGGTGATGAGCACCGGCGGCGGGAGGAGCTGTCAGCGTCAGGGACCCAGCGGCACCAGTGGCGGCAGCAACAGTAACCCCCCGGCGTCAAGGAAGGTCTGCCAAGAGATGTCCCCAATTAAGTTGTTCTTTGGTTTAATACCTTCACAGGTAATGGAATGACCTAAATATTCCAATTGTTTCACAAGAAAGTTACATTTATCTTTGGAAACCGTCATACCTTTATCATGTAGAATCTTTAAAACTTGTTCTAAAACAATATTATGTTCATGAATACCATTACAAAAAATCAAAATATCATTTTGAAATGCTTGAACCCCTTTGATGCTTCCAAATAATGAATCCATATTTTTTTTAAATATGCTATCTGCACAGGCTAATCCAAATGGAAGCCTCATATATTTGAAAGCACCAAAAGGGGTGACAAATGTAGTTAAATCTTGGGATATTTCAGAGAGGGCAACTTGGTGATACGCTGACTTAAGGTCAATAAGTGAAAAATGGGTAGCTTTTCCGATTGCCATTAACATTTCTTGAATAAGTGGCAAAGGATAGCAATCCACAAGAATATTCTTATTCAATGAGCGTAAGTCTGCACATAGACACACATTTCCATTTTTGTTAGCTAACACAACAGCGGAAACCCATTCTGAGGAATCAGTAGGTTTGATAATGTTGTCCCTGCAGAGACAATCCAAAAGATCCTTTAACTCCTTCCTAACACTGAGTGGTACATCCCTAACATTATGCTTAACAGGTAGTGCATCTTTTTTAACTTTAATGTCATGTACTACACCCTTGACACAACCAATTTTGTCCTCAAAGACATCTTTGTACTTATTGAGGATTTCATCCAATTCATGAGAATTGGTATTTGTACATACATTGACTGAAGCGATGGGCTTATCTCCTAGAATTATGGGAGTATCACTTCAAGGTTTAAGCAAGATGCCCATTTTTCCCAGATCACGCCACCCAATAATGTCACATCCTTTTTTAGCTACATAAACTTTAGTCGCTATATATCTCCCCAAGAGATTCACTGTCTCATGGAAATAACCTACCATGTTTAAGTCCTGCCCGCCAAACGCTTTAGGATTAACATCTGAAAGAAAGCGTTTATTAGGAAAAATGTTTTTGTATTAAGTCACATCAGACAGTATAGTAAATGGCGAACCTGAATCTGCCCTAACTTCTAGATAAACATTTCCAAGGCAAACTTGACCTAAAGGTGCTTTAAAAGATACCTCTGAATCATTGAGATTAACATTCAATACCAAATTATTAATCATATTGTCTTGAAGTTCATCTACTGCATTAACCCTCATGGAAGCAGAACTATTGTTCTTAACATTAGATCTGGATACACTCTCAACATGCCCTTGCTTCTTGCACTTAGTACATCTGCGACAGATAGCAGGGCAAATAGGATTATTTCCAATGTGTGTTTTTGAACCTCATCGATAGCATACAAACTTCTTTCGTACAACAGAATTAGGCTTAAGTCTTGTAGCATCCAAAATTTTAGATTTGCTGGACACAGTACAAACAGATTCAGAATTGCTGTCAGATCCTGTGATCACTTTGCTAGAAACAGATGAATGTTCAATGCTTATAGTGATATCCAAAACTTCAGTTAAAGTTGGATTTCTGCAAGCTAACAGGCGTTCTTGGACCTTTTTAGAATAATAATTACAAACAAGCTGATCACGTAGATAAATGTCCAACATATCTCCAAAGTCACATTTGGCTGCTAAGATGCGTAAATTAGAAATTTAATCTTCTATGCTTTCCTCAGCTAATTGTTTTCTTTTGTTAAATCGATGCCTTTCAACCATAATATTGGGTTGTTCAATAAATCTCTTTTCTAGTTTTTTTTTTAGCTTCGGTGAAAACACCCCAGGGTATGAACTATCATGGAGGAGGTTCACCTTCTGGAAGATTATCAAATATTTCTCTTCCTGCATCTCCTAATAGACCATGAAGAACAGCCTTCTTGCACTCATTTGAATAGGATTTACCGTCAATAGCAATAATGTAACTTTCAAAAGACTTGTACCACTGTTGCCATTTTACTGGGGTTTTTCAAGGATTCTGTAAAAATTGATTAATCTGATAAGGCTGAATTTCATAAGCCATATTGTGAGGTGGATGGTAAAAATAAAAGTAATAATATAAGGTTGGACTCAAGAGAGAAAAATAATAATGAGGACGTGGCCTCTAGCGTGAAAAACAATAATGAGGAAGTGAATAACACGCTTTACTCTTTAAAGCTGGAATTTTGTTCAAGAAACTGGTCCCTAAAATGTACAAACAACCTGTAGCATAGTCTTGCAAGGTTGTAGAGCAAGCTGGCCCCGTCTTCCTCACCTGGAGTCTAGCGGTAATACTGCTCCAAGAAAATATACTGATCCTTCGATGTGGAGTAATAACGGTGGCAGTCTGCAGCTGACTGATTCATTCAGGTGGTTGCCAAGCAATAGAGTGTAAACAGTATGGCCGCCATGCAAGGTCACATTGCACGACCTCACGTAATGACACGTGATGTCCAAATCTGCAGACGTCATTAGTTGTTTCCTGCAAGACTCTTGACATGCAACACTCTGGAACACTGCTGCTGCTTAAACAATGCGGCCGCTAGGCAGTTCAACCATCGGCTTTCACACAGGTACAGAAAGCTTACCGAGTATTTCCTTAAAGAGGAAGTCCTGATGTTGATGAAATATCTGTAGAAGTGCGCATATTCATCTTCTCTCGCTAGTTAGAAGAATTTTCAATACGCAATGATTAATAATTTTTCCGGTGGGCAGGTTCTTCCGCTGGATTGGTAATCAAAACCGCTTGTCACCAAATAAATGTTGTACGAGACCTACAACATTAAACGAAGACATGTAGAATTGAAATAGAAGTTTATTGATAATTAACTCCAAAGGAAAAAAACCCACAGAGTGCAGCAGTATCTCTAGTAAAGCCGTTGCCCGGTTGAGTCTCCAGATAAGAATCGCAGCACCATGGAGATAGAATGTGGAAAAAGAATGCACAAGTTAAAGGGATACAATGGCACTTACCAATAGAAAACTGCTTGTATCCTTCAGAAGCCAGTGTGCCTCCCCATTCAGAAACCAACAAGAGGAAGACTTGCCTGAAGATGAACCGTTACTACCTATTTGAAGAGCTACTCTTTCCCTCTGGTATGAATCTTTGCTCTCAGGACCTGCTCGAACAAATGAAGAAAGACAGATCCCTGTCCTAGTTTATAGGAGGATTGGATTTTCTTTTGCTGTGGACAAAACCTTGCCTGTTCTGGAACTTGGCTCTTGAGCATCTGCAATACTGAAGGATTGTGACAATTTACAACCAGAGGAGGCTGCAGGCAACTGATTGCTGAGATATCTGGAACCTTCAATCTTAAAGCAACATGGTGAGGCATTTTGCTACACTTCTCAGAAGATTTAAAAGCTACTTCTGCCAGAGTGCCAGCCAACATGTCAGAAAGTCAGCCATTTCACAGACGTACCACTATGAACACCCAATTAACTGACTCCACCTCCGCCCCAAGAAACCCTACAACCAAGTCTAGACTCTTCTCCTCCGCCAAACCCTTCCCCCAATCCCAACCCAGATAGATCTCTCTGAACACTCTGGGCTGAGGTTGCCTAGTACAAATTCTTGGTGTGTTGCTGTCCTCTAGTGCAGTGTTGTTTAACCTGTGGTCTGCACACCCTTGGTGGTCCACAATGCTTACTCAGTGGGTCTGCAATTTCATAGAAAATTAAATAATAGTAGCACATTACTACAGAATATGTAAATAATTTTAAATTGGTGACTATAAATTATGTCAATACCTTTAGCTCGATTTGTGCGAGCAGGACAAGTACAGAATACTGACTGGACAATGGGTGGCCTTAATTGAAGCACCAAAAAAGGAAACCATGCTTTAGGAGTAAAAGACAAAATGACGGACAAGAGTCTAGTATATAGCTTTGGCTTTTAGAATTGAAAAACAAAATTAAAAAACTCCAACATCTCCTTTCAAAATATTTGTTTTGATTTTTCTATATTTGTTTGTGAACAAAATATATGACATAATGTATGTGTTTGATGTAGGCTTGTTTCTGTATTTTTGTGAGTTTGGTTTGAGGTTCAAATCATAAAATTGCTAAGGTCCATGTCCCTGGATTCCAGTAATGATTCAGTGGGGGTCCACAAAAATGAAAAGGTTAAAAACCGTTGTTCTAGTGCAATCTTTTGGTACAAGGCTCTTTGAGGCTTTTGAAGCATGGACTATGTTCTCAGCTTTTTTGTTTCCATTGTAGATTTTTATTTAAGGTATGTTTGCAATGTTTTAACTGTCTATATAGGTTTCTCTATTTATTCTTTATTTTCATTATGAAAGTTTTCTCTTTTTTCACTTAAAATTGATGTGTAACTCTGTTGGGATGTAAAAGTTCCTGTCATGGTGATGGATATGTACACCTAGCCCGAGTGCCTCAGCTAAATAAATATCTGGCCACCTCGTATTGATTTTTAGTCATGCACATATGTCATGACCTGTGCCTGTCTCATGGTAATACAGGCTTGTTAGACTGGAAGGGGCCCACCAAGCGTGAAGACTTCTCAGCCTTTACCCAAGAGAATACATGACAACAGTCTTGCAATCCCTCCACTGGATACAAATAGCTAGAAGGACAATGTTCAAGGCAATCTGCATTTTTCACTGAGCATCCCAATGAAAAGGACCGCTATACTTACAAGTTAAATTCAAGCAATTCAAACAAAACAGAACACAGTGATCTAGGCTTGCACAATCATCATACCACCACCACAGCAAATAAGTAGGAAGAACTGCTATCTCATTACAAGCCACCAAGTTCTGGAACTCACTACCAGCCAACATTAGAAGCACCTAGGAGCATATACACTCCCAAAGACAGTTTAAAAAATGGCTATTTCCTAGAAACCTTCACCTCCCACATCCTGGCAACAGAGCCTAGGAAACATGTGAGCCTTCAAGCTAGATACTCAGCCTGCAACCCATGAATTGCAAGCAACTCATATGTCAAACTGTTTTCAATATGCAGGCAAACTAAGACTAAGTCCGCCCGCCATCCTAATGGACCCCCAAGTATGCACTGTATGTGTATTGATGAGATGTTGTTTTGGTGTGTGTGCTGCTGTATTTAAGGTAGTGTGATGCTGGGAATGTGTGGTCTGTGATAGTTTATGTGCCAAAGGGTGATGCATGTGTGTTCGTATGTCATATTGGTTACATTGGCATGTGTATCATGGTTTGATGGAGTGCACAACCAAGTGAGTTGGTGTAATGATGTGTGTGCTGTTGGTACGCATAAGAAGAGTACAAATAAAGTTTCTGAATTCTATCCTGTGCATGCTTCATGGTCAGCTGGTGTATTTTGGCTTTTGACTAAAACAAGCATTGGAAAAGTCAATAAGTATGGTCTATTTTAGGTATGTTTTGCTTTCTTTCAAGCACTGGTGTACTTAATAAGTAAGTAAGTAAGTAAGTAAGTAAGTAAAGTTTTATTTTTGTTACGGTACTCTTACGAGGACCACAAATAAAATATACATTTATACATTCCGTATTAATACATTTTCAATGAGATTTTCAAAAACTTAAAAATTCTGTAACAAACGAATTCATTAGGGGGGCTTTTACATAGTGATAAAAAGTCTTGTGAGCTAGTGATCCTGCAGGACCGGTAGATGGGCATAAGACATGTTGACCTTGCATTTACAATTTCTGCATTAGGGCATATAAAAAATAAGTGTTCCAAATTTTGGTTGCCTCCTTGACAAAGGGTACAAAGGGCAGAGCTGTCAGGCCTCCAAGAGGAAGTGAAGGTTTGTACAGGAAGTGTTCCAAGGCGCAACATCATGATTGCACGCCTTGCGCCATGTTGAAGAGTATACTCTAGGTAAGGCTGACGTTGTTTGTATTCCTGCGAGGCTACATAAAATGTATATGTCGATAGACTATTACAATGAAAGTGATCAATCTCGTAGCTCAATTTGGGAGTGAAGTTTTTAAAAAAAAGTTTGAGTTGAGCTGGTGACCACGTAGACAAAATTTCCACATTGACTTTTGCAAGCTGTAGAGCCTCTCGCATATTTTTAATAAAGGTAGTATGAGTAGAGCTACTCTCGAATGTTTCTACTTTTAGCAATCTTCTTAAAGTACCTTCTTTTGAAAGAAGAAGATTATGGGCCCACCTTATGATACTCGCTATAGCTGTAGCATATGCGCTCGTGATGGTGCATTCCAGTCTCAATGCCTGTACTGGGGTAGATGTTGAAATCTTCAGTAGTTTTTTCAATATTCTTCCTTCTGTTAAATCCATATATGACCATTGATTTAGAGGAATATATTCCGATGCATAGGACAGGACCGGTGTGATTTTAGCTCGATAGACTTGAATCAGTGCAGAGAAATGTCTATGTCCAGTGGCCGAATATAAGCGTAACAAGGCCCCAGCATGCAGATCACTTTTTCTTTTCAGGTGGTTGATTTGATTGATGTTACTCGTGTTTTGTGAGAAAATTCTACCCAGATATGTATACTCCTTTACTTGTTCTAATTTCTCACCTCCCAGCTTCCATTCGTACCGTACCCTTTTCTTCTGCTTTGAAAAGGCAACCACTTTTGTTTTGTTCGTATTTGGAATTAGGTAATTTTTCCTTGAGTACTTATATAAAATATCTAAAAGATTTTGTAATCCGAAAGGTGTTAGGTCAAACATGACTATGTCATCTGCATACAGCAGGGAATGGATATATTCAGTGGCTATCTTAGGAGGAGTACATATCCCTTGCTGCAGTTGGGAAGGTAGGTCACTTAAATACAGTGAGAATAAAATTGGAGCCAAGAGGCACCCTTGTTTCAGGCCATTTGATGTTCGTATTACCTTCGATAGGCCCTTGTCACTTCCCATTTGGACGCGGCACCAGGTGTCACTGTGTAGATTCACTATCAGGTGTAATAGCTGCTCCGGGATCCCCATTATTCTCAATTTTAACCACAGGGTCGGTCTATCCACTCGATCGAAGGCTGTCGAGTAATCAATGAACGCTGCGTAAATAGTTTGTTTTTTCCCTGTTGCGTACTTATCTAAAATAGTTTGGAAGATTGCTACATTGTCAGTAACAGAATGGTGTGGGCGAAATCCAGACTGAAATTTAGGAATTAGACCTAATGAGAAAGCCCAATTTTTCAGCCTATCCAGGATTTCTGCTGCAAAAATCTTCCCAGCAGCGTCCATGAGGGCAATTTGCCTATAATTTCCCGGTGTGTTTCTTTTTCCTTTTTTGAAGATCGGGATTATGATACTTCCTTTCCAGGAATTTGGCATTTGACCACTGTCAAATACATAGTTAAATAGCGGCGAGAGCACCGTTCCCCACTCTTTATGGTCAATTTGGTAGACCTTGACAGGAATCTGATCGGGGCCAGATGCACCTGTGCTCCTTGCCTTCCTAATATTCATAGAGACTGACACTGCCGACGTTTTATTGATCTTAATATCTTTAGTTTCCACATTTTCTCCTCCCACTTCTTCATTTTTAATATATTGATTCTGTTTGTATAGCTCGTGTAGGTATATGTCCCAGTTTTCTTCTGATACAGGTGTAGCCTCCAGCTTTTTTTTGGATCCTGTCATTGTTGCGATCAGTGACCAATATTTACGCTGGTTATTATGTTTAACTGCTAGCTGAATTTCAGTCCAATTAAAGTCCTGCTTCAGTTTTTTTCCTTTAGTTTTTTCTCGTCGTATTTGATTCTTTAATCTATTGATTTCCTTTTTGTTTACTGACGAGAATTCCAGATACTGGGCACGTATCAGTCTATTGATTTGTTTTACGACTGGTTGATTCCAGTTTTTATTCTTGTTTTTCCATTTTCTTTTTGCTGGTCTGTAGTATTCTAGCTTACTTTGCAGAGCTTGTTTGAGATTATTCGTTAGATGTTCAAAGTTCTTTACAGGGTCATCTGAATATATGTTGGTCAATATATTGGTTTCAGTAATTAGTTGGCGCAGATATTCCAGATTTTCTGTCCCCCAGTAAATGCGACGCCTAGTTGTGTTTACTTCCGTTTTTTCTGTAAGAAATAATGGCAGGTTATAAAAAGAGGACGGTGCAATCCAGTGGGTTGAAAGGTTTAAAAAAGCGTGATCACTTTCTGCAGTGAATATTATCGAAAGTTGACTCATTTGTTCTTTTCCTTCTGTTCCGCATATAAAGTAATCAATAGTTGAAGGAAATCCATTTCCTTGCCGTGTGTATGTTGCTGGTATATCACCATTGATGTTACCATTTAATATAATCCCATTAATGCCAGAGAGAAAAGCTAGTAGTGCGCGTCCCCTCTTATCCGATTTAGTTCCTTTTGGGAATTCAGGGAGTGATGGTTCCAGAGATTCCTCTTTGAGGAGACGAGCCCATTTCTTTATCTCGCAGTTAGAAATTTTAGCATTCAAGTCCCCCATTATGAGGTATGGCAAGTGAGATTGATCATCAATTATATGGGTGATAATTTCCATTAGGCGGTCAAACAGCAAATCATTATTATTACTGCTGGGAGGTGCGTAAATATTGAAGAGTAATATTTTTTCTAGTTTGGCTGAAGCATGGGTTCTAAGGGATACTTTTAAACATTGTAGATTGTCTGTGTTTGTGTTAATTATTTCCTGTGACCAAGAGTGATCTTCTTTTAATAATATTGCCAGACCACCCTTGGCGTGTCCCCTTCTTGATCTTTTTGCCAATGTTTCGTATACATAGTATCCTCTTTGAGTAAAGGTATTGATTAACCATGTTTCCTGGAGGGCGATGATATCAGGGGAATTTTTTATTGCATGTTTCATTTTTATATCAGTTTTCCCTGCCAGGTTCCAGGACAATAGCGTCAGACCTTTGCTAAACTTCGCGTTGTTGTGAATTTACCATTTTTTTGCTGTTTAAGGTTTCTGATAACCATGCCCATGATTTTATTGAGTTCTCATTGTTACTAAAGGTGGAATTCCGGGACCAGACTGACCTCTCTCCTTGAATTACTTGTATTTTAAGTAGATCTTTCCTCATAGTACTTGATGCTAGGTCTCCCCGATTAGAACTGTTGTTTTCTTTTCTTCTGTGGGTTTGTCCTAATATACCATTATTTGAGTTGTTGGTTTTAAAATCTTCCACCGAGATTACATCATAGCCATTTTTGTGTAGAATTTCCTTCTCTCTGATTATTATTCCAGGCAAAACCGGTGAATAAAAGGATACCTGTACTAGTTTGTTATTTTCTTTTATTGGAAACAGAACTAAGTCAATTTCATTGCTGGTCAGAGATTTCAAGGATGGAATTTCATGTAATAGATTAATGATTTTACCGCGATTAAACGGCTCCTTATCTGAAGGAAATAGCTCTTCAATAGTTATGTGTTTGGATGGATTTATTTCCCATGATTGGAAATTATTGTCATATGATTCTTTTATGACCATGTTATTTTGCGATGTAGGTCTATTTTCTATCGGAGGACAAAATTCATCTGCTTCAGGGTTTAAGGGTTTTTCTACTGATGTTTTTTGAATTACTGGAGTGTTCACCAGATTTACAGGATTAAATTTTTGGAATTTGAGCCTATTCCCTTTTTTCCTCTGTATTCTCCTCATAGGTTGTCTCTTCTTCTTCCCCCTTACTTTTTCCCTAGTATTACTTTTTTCAGACTGTTCTCTTTGGTTGAAATCCTGTTCAGCAGTAACTCCTGTTAGCTCAGTTTTATTTTTTCCGATAATCTGATCGCGATTGTTATCGGATACTTTATTCGAAAAAATCGAATAGTGTTTGGTATTGTTCTCAGCTTTGATTTCCAGTTCTTCTTTGAACAGTTTTTTAAGTGAATATGTGATTGGTGATTTTTCTTTGTTTTTTGATCCGTTAGTTTTATTGTTGATTATTAGTACGTCGTTCGTTTGTGTGCTTGCTTCCTGTTGTTTTGGGGCAGCACTTCCATTTTTATGAAATTCATCTGTTTGTTGTGATTCGACTTCTCCAGTTTGTTTTGATGAGACTTTAGTTAGATCTTTTTTCTTTTTTTCTTCAACCAGGAATTTAAGTATTCCTATTTGTACGTCTAAAGTATCATCTGAGTTAGCTAAAATGTGTCCAAGATGTGTTAGTACTGAATCCAGAATTTCTTGCAGTGAGAAGAGTGCTTTTGATATGGGAGAGACAGTATTTCCAGAGTTTAGGTTTATAAAATTTGGGTTTATAAAATTTGGGTCTGATAGATTGGTCAGATTAGAAAAAAGGTTAGGTGATTTTTCTGGCGAACTGGTTTGGGGATGTCTTTGACTTAGCAATATTTCTTTATTTTCTTCTTCAGTCTTTGAGTTATGATTTACGGATACGTCGAAAAATAAGTCATTGTCCTGATTTTTTATAGGTGTTATAGTTGTTATTTGAGACACAACCAGACGAGATTTTTGACATTCTTCCGAAGGAGAGTAATTTGCCAAATTACTCTCTATTGTTATTTGACCTTGTTTGTTGGATTTCTGGTCAGAAAAATGTAACGGATCAGGTTCAACCAACTTATTTTGATCATCATTAGAATTTGGGGAAAAAAACTTTTTCTTGGAGAGGGTAGAGAAGTATTCACTTATAGCTGGAGTGCTTGATATTTGTCCTGGTTTTAGTGACTTGTCTACAGAATTTCTTACAGCTGCGTCCGTCCCCATTCGCCTCATGTAGATTGTCCGTGAGCGTAGTTTTTTTAGCGCCCTCATACTTGGGGACAGAAATCTATTTTATAGATGTAATGTATAGTATTAATTATATGCTGTGGCTTGTCTTAATCACACTATCTCAGTTGATCAGTTAAGGAATGAGGGTTTTTTACACGTATGAGTCAAAAGTTTAGTTGAAGAGTTTCCTCTTATAGTGAACGTTAGTGGGGTGGCCCGTCCCGTCCTCGGTCGTCTCCGGACGGCCACAGACGGCCCGCCCTTTTGCCCGGGCTTATCCCCGCGCTTAGTCCCGCGCGCGTCCCGCGTCGCGGGATGCGTGATGTTATCTATATACGTTTCGTTGGGGGCGTGTCCGTGGGCGGTTCGCCTGGGGGAAGAGGAACCAGGTGGTCTCCGCTAAGGATTCTGGTCCTCGCAGTCCCCCAGGCTAGGTGCTCTCGCTGTTTGCACCCTGGCCTCAACCCCTCTGACTCCAGCTGGGAGCGACAGGCAGAGCGTGCCGAGTGCAGCTCACGCTCACACCAGCGAGTCAGGGGGAGGCAGCGCCACGACACAGTGAGGAATCAGCGTCAGCTTCAGACAGCCAGCACAGGCTGCAGACGGTAGAACGAGTTCTCTTGCTCAGCTGAAGTAGAAACAGTAGATCAGCAACAGTGTTTAGCTCCTGTGAGTGTACTTAATAAACATTAACGTATATTGAAGATATGCATTTTTACATGCAAGAAATATGGGTGTGTTTAAGTTCAAGCATGTTTATGTGGTATTAAATGTGTAGGAGTGTGTGTCGGGGTGTCGGTGTTTGTATGTAGCTGTACTCACTGAGCACTGTGGGCCCGATTCACAGAACTAACTTAAGACAAAATCCTAAACTTACTACTATTTTGGTATTCACAGAAGGCACTTACTCATTTTGGTATACACAGAAGGCACTTACTCATTTCGGTATTCACAGAAGTTAGGAGTCCTAACTTTAGGACTCCTAAATGCCTTCTGTGAATACCGAAAGTCTTAAAGTTAGGATTATTCTCAATTTAGTAGTAGTAAAGTTAGGACTCCTGACTTTAGGACTCCTAAATGCCTTCTGTGAATACCGAAAGTCTTAAAATTTTGATTTTTCTCAATTTAGTAGTAGTAAAGTTAGGACTCCTAACTTTAGGACTCCTAAATGCCTTCTGTGAATACTGAAAGTCTTAAAATTAGGATTTTTCTTAGTTTAGTAGTAGTAAAGCTAGGACTCCTAACGTTAGAACTCCTAAATGCCTGCTGTAAATACCGAAAGTCTTAATATTAGGATTTTTCTCAATTTAGTAGTAGTAAAGTTAGGACTCCTAACTTTCAGACTCCTAAATGCCTTCTGTGAATAGCAAAAGTCTTAAAATTAGGATGTTTCTCAACTTGACCATCAGAATTTTCCATCCCCAGGCGGATATCAGTTCCCAGAACCATCCATTAACGACCAATCTCCTTTATCCACATGAATAGATTCGGAAATCTTATGCAGTTTGGAGATGGCTTGGTATACTGTTGGAGCGTTATCTGGAACGAAAACACAGCAACTCGATTGGATCAATCTACATACCCCACCTCGGTCTGCAAGTATGACATCTAATGCGACCCTGTTCTGAAGGGTCATAAGACGATCCGACTGGAGCTCAGCAGTCAAGTTACTAAGGGCACCAGCAGTTTCTATCACGGTGGACTCAACCACCCTTGTCAATTGCCTTATGTTCCTGCTGTTAACCATTGGTCCCCAGAACGGCAGAAAACCCTTTGCAAAGTCCCCAAATTCTTGACCTGCAGTGTCTTCTTTACTCAAGACACCTCTAACTATCCTTGTCTTGTGGTAATCTGCCGCTGCTGTGTAGGTGGGGGGCAACAGGAACGAAACAAAACATGAGCCCGAAAAGTCAGGGGGCAACCATGTATAGGCTCTATCATGGCAGATGAAATCGGTACCCTTAGCTGGAAGTCTGAGATCCAAAAACATACGTTTCGGTACAGACACTCTTCCCTAACTGAGCTCTGGGATTCTTGCCAGTACCTTGCAGACACAGGTGACCCTGATGGGGTACAATCCAAATCGGGGAAGATATCTTAGCTTGCTGTTTCTCACTCAGAGTAGCTCCATATCCGGTCACGTTCCATCCTATATAGGCAAGTATCTCATCTTCGGGGGTAGTTTTATAAGAAATATCATCCTTAATCATGTCAACTATACCCTTAACTAGAGCACTATTCTTAGGATTGTCTTTTACAGAACGTAGGGGGTGGACTTCACGTGCATATATGAACATTGTTCTGTATGCCCACACAGAACCATTGTGGCTAAATGGCAGGACCAGATAAGGGATACCTTTATCCGTTGTGTGAGGCATAAGACCACACACCCAACAGTTAGTCGTGTTCATTACTAGTTGGTGTTGGTGCAAAAGCTGAACAAAGGAGTTATTAATAAACTCTAATCTCCTAGCGGAATCGTGTTCAGGAAGGGGTTGAAAAGAATGTGAGGAAACAGTAGAAGGGGGAGGTATAGGCGATGTAGTGGGTGCAAATGTGACTCGAAAAGAGAACAAAACATAACTTATTAAAAATATCATCATACTGAATAACATAAAAATGCACAATATCAAAAAGCTTTTCTTTGTCATTATTTTACAGATTTTGGTTTTAAAGTTCACTCTTTTGGCAGGTCTCTCCATCTCGGAAAACTCCATCCTCTCTAAAGTGCTGCCCGCGATGGGAGGTTGATTCTGCTAAGGAATGCTTCTGTCAGTCCAGGGCTACTCCCTTAGACCAACCAGAACTGCCGACCTAACGTCATCAGCTGCACCCCAAAGACTTTGGGCAATCGCGGCCCTAGCAGCGGAACCCGGATGGCGGTTCGAAAAACAAAAATAAGCAAGTTTCTCAGATGGGAGAGCTGCTCTTTTAAAAAAAAAAAGTACTTGGAGGGAAAAAATAATTATTTTTATTTGTCCATAGGTCTCGGCCTCAAATTGTAGCGCTTTTTCCCGGGTACTGTCTGATCCTGAAACAGGAGTTCAGGCTCTGTAGTGTTCAATCGAACTGATGGTGATACAACTGGTTGCAAAATGTTATCGCTCTCTTGTTCAGTAAGTGTTCCTTTTACTCGTGCATCACTGAAAGGCAGAAAACGTGGCACAGTTTCAGTTTCTGAGTCGGCGACACCCTTCTGGACCCACTGGTCATATGGCAGAGGCAGAGGGATCCGTTTGCAATGGATCCCGTGGATCCAGTTTGCCTTCCCCTCCACTCGAACGGCTGATCTTGTGGAGAGAAGGACGAGGTGCGGTCCGATCCACCTGGGCTGGTCGTTTTTGGTTCGCTGGAAGTTCTTGACCAGCACCCAGGATCCAGGGTCGATCTGATGTCCTGGAGTCTCAGAGACCGGAGGCAGGGTGTCGTGAACCTGTTGATGCAAAATACGCAATTTAGCCGTCAATTCGTACAGGTAATCAAGCAAAACAGGGTGTTCGAGTTCGCTGAACTTAGTGGGCCTTGGCACTCCCCATATGTTGGCCGGGCGGCCAAAAACAATCTCATAGGGACTAAGTTTCACTCGTGAATGCACAGTCATTCTGGTTGATAGGAGTGCTAAGGGTAGAGCATCAGGCCATTTAAGACCTGTGCTCGCTTGAATTTTGGCCAGTTTTAACTTAAGCGTGCCATTGTAACATTCTACTAATCCAGCTGATTGGGGGTGATTTGCAGCGTGGAACTTTTGTTGAATGCCTAGCCCTTCACACACTTTCTTCATCACTCGACCCACAAATTCACTCCCATTATCACTCCAGACCATTCTAGGCATTCCAAACCTGAGGAAGAACTCTTTCACAAGGGCTTTAGCTGTGGATAAGGCAGTGTTGTCTTTTAGGGGGTATGCTTCTACCCATCTTGAGAAGGCACAAACAACAACGAGTACGTATTTTAAATTGTTGCACCTCTCCATGTGAATGAAATCTAGCTGCAAAACCTCAAACGGATACGTAGGAGGCGCAAAATGAGCAGCTGGAGTTGGGGTTCCCCTACCAGGATTGTGTTTCAGACACACCATGCAATTCTTGACCACATTCTCTGCACACTTGGGAATTCCTGAATTTTGCCATACTGGAGCCAGCAACTTGCAAATCCCTTTCACGCTGATGTGAGTCATTCCATGAGCCATTGTAACCACTGCAAGCACATATGCATCGGGTAACAACCATCTCTGATGCTCTGACAATTCAACCCAACAACCATGTGCTTCCATTTTACCCGTACTTTCTCTCCACATGCTCAATTCTTTCTCTGTAGCCTCAGCTTGAATAGATTTCACACTCTCTATCGTGTCCTCACACATACCAACATCACCAACCCATCTTGCAGGGCCTGCAACATACATTCGGCTCATTACATTCCTTGCAGTTTCTTTCGCGATTTCGTCAGCAAATGCATTTCCACGACCAACATCATCAGTCACCTTCTTGTGAGCACTACATTTCACAACCGCCATTTGCAGAGGCAAGGTCAGTGATTCAAGAAGCTCATTCACCAACTGACCATGCTGAATCTTAGTTCCATGCGAAGTCAGGAACCCACGTTCTTTCCACAATCGTCCAAAACTGTGAGCCACACCAAATGCATACTGACTGTCGGTATAGACAGTCACTTTCATTCCTTTTGACAACACACATGCCCTCGTAAGTGCAATCAATTCTGCTGCTTGAGCTGAATTATGTGGGATACGTGCAGCTTCAACAATTGTATGCAAAGTCGTGACAGCATATGCTGCAGTCGTATCACCATTCGGGAGCTTGAAGCATGAACCATCCACCCATAATGTACCAACACATTCAGCAAGAGGAGTGTCCCTAAGATCTATTCTCCCTTTCGTTTCTTCTTCTGTTCTAAGAAAACAATCATGCTGTTCTGAAGCATCTAATTCCTCTACAATCGGCAACAACGTAGCTAGGTTTAAAGTGTTGCACCTTTTTATGTGCACATGACTCGCTAACAATGTTAATTCGTAACCTGACAATCGAGCACTAGTTAAGTGCTGTGTCTTGGTTCTATTCAACAACGTGTCTACTGCATGTGGGACCATCACGACTAGCGTATTGTTCATTACTAGACCAGCAGACTGTCGAATAGAAACAGCTGCTGCCGCTGTGGCTCTTAAACAACTAGGCAATGCTTTAGCTACCGGATCCAAAGTCGGCGAAAAATATGCACATGGACGCTGTTTGTCCCCAAACAACTGAGTCAACACTGACAATGCACAACCTTCCTTCTCATGGACATACAATGTAAAGGGCTTACTGTAGTTGGGGGTACCTAACACAGGAGCCGAACATAATGCTGTGCGCAATTCAGAAAAACTTTTCTGACACTCTTCAGACCAAGGAACGGGATTGGGTGTGTCTTTACACGTTAATGTCACCAAAGGTTTGGCTAATAACGAAAAATTTGGAATCCACTGTCTACAGTACGATGTAATGCCCAAGAAAGCACGCACTTCTCTCTGTGTTCTTGGCACACTCAATTTCGCTATTGCCTGTATTCTTTTTGGGGTCAGTTTCCTTCCCTCCTTCGATAAGAGGTGACCTAAGTAGGTCACTTCTTGTCGACAATATTGCAATTTGGAAAGTGACACACAGTAGGCCAGCACACTTTAAGAACAATTTATTTCAGAAAAAGAGTCAGAGAAAGTTTGATTTCATGAACATGCCGATGTTTTCAGTTTCAATTGTTCTCTATTGTTCAATCTTAAAAACTTTTGACAGCATCACTTTTGGAACCGCCAACGCGTTTCGTCCCCAACAGGGACTTCTTCAGGGCTTGAGTAGGAAAAATAGGCAATTCTGATTTACAGGTTCTTGTCAGTTCTTTGTTGATAGTTTCTTATGAATTGTTATTGGAATAAGGTATTTTATAAAGAGAAGAAATTTTCTATTTGGTGACCCGTTGTCGTTTCTTTATCTAGTTAAAGCATCATATTTGATAGTCGGAAGGTCAATTATACACAATAGTGACCCGGATAAAGTAGTTCCGGTCCGTAAAAGAGGGTCCTCGATCGTCTCTGCTCCAACAGGAATCACCACGATTTGGAAAGTGACACCTTGTGATGCAAATCACACAAATGACGCAACAATGACCACGTGGCTTTCTTACATATTTCTCAGTATCTGCAGCAACGAGCAAATCATCCACATACTGAATAAGGGTAGCACCTTCAGGTAAAACAATTGTACCAAGCTGTGTCTTTAGAGCTTGACTATATATTGATGGACTTTCACAGTAGCCCTGGGGAGCGCGTTTAAAGCGGAAGCTGCGTCCTCCTAAACTGAAGGCAAAAATATCCCTGCTCTCCTCAGCAATCGGGATGCTGAAGAAAGCATTCTTCAAGTCAATCACCGAGAACCAAGTGGCAGAAGCTGGGATCATAGTCAATAATGCAGTAATCTCGGGGACAACTGGAAATTGTGGCACAACTATTTTATTCACCTCTCTGAGATCAATCACAAATCTGTACTCAGGTGGCTGAGAGGGATCAGTTCGTTTTAAAACAGGCAGAACAGGACTATTGCAAACGTTGCCTCTCGTCTCTTCAATCACATCTTTTTCAATTAGCTCGTAAACGATCGCTAGCAAAGCTTTCTCACCTTCACTAGAAATTCTATATTGGGGAATTCGTGGCATTTTAACATTGGCTTTCAATGTTACAACATATGGTGGTATTTCTAAAAGACCCACATCATTAGGACCAGTAGCCCAAAGAATATCTGGAAGAAACGACAATTCTGTTGGAAGTTTATCCCTTGACAAATACATTGGAGAAACCACTTTCTTACCTAAAGTAAGTTGTACTCCTGAAGGAGAACAGTACAAAGTCGCATACAATCTTTTTAACAGATCTAATCCCAACAAGTTTTCACCACAAACTGTTGTCAGAATAAGGGGTGCTTCGAATTCACAAGGACCAACAGAAAGAGACAAAGGGTCAGAAATCGGGTTCCTAACCGTGGCGCCAGAAATACCTACAGAAATATTCATTTCGCCAGACAAAGGTGCGCCAGGGAGTTTGGAGTGCATAATAGAACTCTTTGTAGCACCAGTATCCAACAGAAAAGGCTCTGACACACCTGATGTAATCACCTTAACGTAAGGTCCACTCTGATCTACTGGAACTGAAACAACTCCCTCTCTTTGTCTATGGCTGTCCTAGCAATCATTACCGTTCATATTCTCATCTTCTGCATAGTAATCATCAGCGTAGTACTGAGTCGTCCTACCAGATGCATTATTCTGCTGATCAAATCAATTCATAGAATTTTGAGGTGGAAGGGGACGTGTGTTCTGGGGGACGTTTCCACGCCCTCTACCTCTAGGCGCTTGCTGAACACCACGACCTCTTACACTAGAAGCACCATTTGCACGCTGTAACAAAATAGGACAACTATACTTGAAATGACCCTCTTCCTTGCAATACGAACACTGGTTGGGGCCTACAGGGACACGTGGCAGAGTATACTCGACTCTTTGCGAGTTCCTCTGATACTGTTGAGGCTGCTGATAATTATTCTGATAGTTACTCTGTGCACCACTATTTTGACCACCACCACGTGGCGGATATGCTTGCTGTAACAAAACCTTCGTTTTTAACTCTTTAGTTTTCTTCTCTGCTCTATATTTCTCATCTTTGTCTCGATTTTCGTAATATTGTGCAGTAGCTAATATCTGTGCTGAAGAGGAAACTGACCAAGAACTCTCTGAGTCCTTTAACTTCTTACACAACTCTGGAAGCAGATTGTGCACGAATTTATCGACGAACAAACGCTGACCACCTTCTGTGCTCATATCTTGGCCACTGTGGTCGACGAATGTTTCTTCAAACCTGGTGAAGAAATCTGACACCGTCTGATCTTTCTTCTGCTTACACGCAGACAATTTATCCCAATTTACTCGCATGGCAGGCATTATAGTTTTCATGTAATTAATAATCCTGCCAGGGAGGTCTGCTACTAAAGGCTCAGGTTTAGCACCACCAATTTGTAGGGCATCTGCAGCAGCAATATTAGCCAATGAGTCACCTAACTCCTGATCATGATCTGTATGACGAATCTTTCCCCATAAAGGCTGTGGAACAACATTCCCAAACAACATATCGATATCGGCTAAATTCATGATACATGACCCTGCAGTCTGTGACAACTCTTTGTAATACCCTGCGGGATTTTTACGGGGATCAGGCAATGTCTGTTTAAGGGCCAAAACTTCTGCTCGCTTCCATGGCACATGTACCCACACACGCTGAAAGTGTGGCAGAATAGGTGGGTTAGCATTTGCGTCACCCTCTCTCCATTGTGGGGGAACTTCTCTCATGGTGTATTGTCGTGCCTTTTTCCTACCGGATGCGTCAGGCTCAAATAGTGATCGAGACGTGCCCCCCTTAGTCCGATACGACAACAATATCTCAACCGCTCTCTCGACATCACGACCTACGATCATGCCCTCTGCGAAATCGAAGCGCACACGACACAACTCGGGCGGGTTGCACTCCAAATCGTTGTCTTCCAAGTCTTCACAGAGAAAAACACACATTTGTTCAAAAACATATCTCTGCTTCGGTGCTTCCCATTGACGGAAGACTTCCATGACAGACTCTACATCATACCTTACAATGTCGATAACCCATTTATGTGCTAAACGGTTCAGTAAATCTCTCTCTCGATAGTGAGGCAGTTGACTCCGCAACTGTCTTCGTTCCGTGTTAGGGGTCATAGTAGGCGACCCGAGGAAAGGTGAGAGAAGGTTAGTAACAGTGTTCGCCATTCTCTGCCGAACGGAAGGAGAAACTGACGGAAGAACGGGCAGAAAGACAGGGTGAGATAAGGCAGAAGTAGAGGCAATAGCAGAGGGAGCATCAGGAGAAGTAGAAGGTGCACTAGGCAAAGTCGTAGAGAGCACAGGTGAAGCAGATGTGATCGGTGGGCCTTGAGGAGGCTGCACCGAAGGAACAGGAGCCAGCTGAAGAACAGCTGGTGGGTGTTGTGGAGGAGCAGGAGGCAATGCAATCATAGGTTGCGCAACTAAAGGTTGCGGGGGTGCCGTAGCATTTTGCGCATAAGGGGGTGGCGAATTTAATAAATGTGCCATTAACGGATCTTTTTCAATGTTTTTCGCTGCATCTTGTTGAAGAGGCGGCAAAACTGGATAGCATTTATCAATGATCATTTTACGTTGCCTGTGCAACTGCTCACTCATCTGTTCTTCTTCTTTGTCTTTAAACTGCATAGCAGCTTGCATTATCGAAATACCTCTTTCTCTCCTATTTTTCTTCTCTAATTTAATTTCCTTCTGTTTGGCTTCCTTACGCCATAGGGGGAAAGAGTCAAATATCGCCGGCCGGGCTTTCTTTTTGAAAAGTTTAACTTCGAGGTTATCTAGGATTTCGGTATCAAAGCTACCATATTGGGGCCATTTTAAAACACCATCTTTTCTGGTGTTTTTGATCCACACTTCATTGTATGTGATGGGGCCTACTCCATGTTTCACATACATTTCATAGGTTGGAGTTCCAATCGGAGGAACCGGACACGAGTCCTCCAATCGGGAGTCCCTATTATTACAACCAAGACAAAACAAATTTCCAAGTCTAAGACCAGGCATCTTCGCTCTCTAGTCTAGCTCCAAACTTCAAAGGATTATCGATTACGATATTTCTCGTGAATACACGAGTCCTTCGGTTTTGGCACTTGCAAGTTCCAAAAATGATCCCAAAAGGATACCCAAAACTAAGAACCAACTAAGGACTGGGAGACGCTCCACTTATACTTAACTGAGATATCGATGACGTCACCAGAAGACTCGTCTTATCGTTTCGCTCTACCAAACTTCAAGGGTCCAAATCAGGGCGATAGCCAGGGCAGCAGTCCTTCGTAGCCGTCGGGAAGCGGGGAACCTCGCAGCAAAGACCTTCGGACCACGTCGACATGCAGGGGTCGATGAAGTGGTTGGCCGTCCGCCAGAATTTTCACACGAAGCTCCTCACGAACCTCTGGCTGGACTGGTACCGCTGGTATCGCCCCACGTTGGGCGCCAGCTGAGATACTGGGTTTTTCAGAACCGGTACCGAACCGGTAACCCAGCGGTGTCAGGGAACACACCCAAAGACCTTGAGACCTTTCCTGATTCAGACCACAGAAACTCAGAGTCTTCTAGGTGAAGTCAAGGGTCGATTTTATAGGCTGCAACCAAGTAACAGGTCCTAGAAGTACAACAGCACGGGATGTATGTTCTCAGGAGACTGCTCAAACTTACAAAGTCAGGCTTCTCTCTTTATACGAAATATTATGCTTTAGGCAACATTCCTAACATTTTAGTATACCATTCAAATGTTTTAAATACAAAGAAAAAGCAGAGTCATGATGACAAGCCCATATTTCACTTCGTTCAGTCCACAATAAATTATCCGGCAAGACCCAGCATTTCCATCAGATACCGGTGGACCCCCAATAAAAACGGGCACCTCCCCATCATAAAGCAAGTGAGAGAGAAAAGAGCAGGGACAGGTGTGAGCAAGATTCGGCAGGGTGTGTGCGCGATGCAAGGGGTTTATGGCCTGTTGAGCCTTGATGCTATCTCATTCGGCCACTGGGAGAGGAACTGACCAAACAGGTTCAGCCTGGGGCGATGGTTCCAACTTGCACAGGTCATAGGAAAGTCGATTAAGGTGTACGTGTCCTTTTGGAATCGAATTTAGCTGGATTATAAACCTATGTAAAGGGCAACTCACAAAATGGCTGCCGTACATGAAAATGGAAGCCGAGGGTTCAAAACGATAATGACGAATTCGAGTGAAGTCGTCACTCGAATATGATGAAAATGCTTGTACATAATGTACTCGTCATTCTCGGTCTTTTGATACTAAATTCGTCATGCTACGATGATGTTTAATTCTTGAGTGCAGAATTTTCAGTACTACACTACATATGTTATGTTATGATAGCATTACTTAGTATAGAGCAGTGGATCATCCCGAAGGAACATATCGATCATTTGCTGAGGTATGGATCTAGAGAAACAAACTAAAACAACCACAGTTTTAGGAGTTTTAAAAACGTTACCAGCTCTGTACACAAACAAATTTGTAGTGAAAGTTTCTTCCAGTAGAGGGGGGGACAGATAGAAGAATGTTCACCCGCCGAATCTGGAGATACGAATCCATGGAATTTGAAACAGGGCTTTTTTCAGCAGTCTGGTCAAGAGATGGTATCTAAGTCTCTGCTGTAGATAGACTAGAGCGTTACTATTCAAGGATTTATGAGTGAGGGAGCACATCTTAAAAATGAGTCTTTTCCTAATAGGAAGCCACTGTAGGGAGTGTAATATAGGAGCAGATGGAGAGCCAGACGGAAGGTTGCACAAGTCTGGCAGGAGTATTCTGCTCCACATGCACTTTAGGCAGCAAGGTTTCATTTGCACCTAGGAGTAGAGCATTTCCATAGTCAAGCCGACTTGTGAGTAATGCTTCAATTGGGGGTTTCCTAGAGGTAGGGGGAGCCAAGGAAATGCTTTTTAAAAATAATTGCATAGTGACAAAACAAGTTCCGCATACATTTGAGACATGTTCTTTCATTGACAGAGAGGTGTCTAGCTTAACACCGAGGTTTTTAACTACTTGTTTTGGGGAAGGGGCAAGTACCAATTCGCGTGGCCACAAGTCTGACATCCACAGGTATTGGGCTTTCTTGAATAAAAGTAGTTCAGTCATAGGTATTTCAATGATATGGCTGATTTCATTGAGCATGCTTGAGGTCATGTGCCTATCATCAACACCAACCTATAAGTAGTGAGCAAGTGGTGAACACAGATTTAAGAGAGTAACTAAAACCTTGACAGCCGGACCGCGTACTCTAGTGCAATTTACATGTATTGCTTGCACATTGATGTGCATTGTGCAGATGTGATTTTCATAACTGTGTCCAACTTAGGTTCCCATTACCTTCAATAGACTATCTATATTGCGATGAGCTGATGGCTATTTTGCAGGACACCCCAACATGAAATCAATATTAAGTAAAAGAACCTCAATAGAAACAGGACAAAAAAACACATCATAGGGAATTAATTGTTTAGCGTACTCCAAATCAAATGAAATGGTACTTAATAAAGCACAGAGCTGCTTCAACAGAAGCATCACAGCACTGTAGCAGACAGTAAAAGCATGCCAAAGTAACGAGGGAATAAACAAATCGCCAGTTTGGTAGTTACCTTTTAAAGGCAGACAGAGATTCAACCTGCGGTAGTTTGAAAGGAAGATTATTCCATAGTTTTTCTGTCCGCACAGTAAAGGAACTTCGACCACAATGAGACTTCAAGAATTTTGGAATTCACAGGAGGTGACTATTGTTAGATCAAAGTGCCCTATTTGGAGTTTATGGAGACTGTCTCTTCAACATATAACGTGGGGCCTCGCTGTGAAAAGCTCTGAATCCAACATCAGAGCTTTGAAATTAATGTTTAGTTCCACCGGGAGCCAAAGCAGGTGTCTCAAATGTGGAAAGATATAATGATGCAGCAGAACTCTCCTGATTAGTCTTGCCGGAGCATTCTGAGTTAACTGAAGTCTGTGTATCAAATAAGCAGGGAGACCAAGGTAGTGGTTGTTTGAGTAGTCCAGCCAGGATGTAACCAATAAATCAACTACTGTTTTTCTTGTCTCTTTGGGGACCAGATCAAGGAACTTCTTTAAAGTTTTCATCTTCAGAAAACAGACAGACAACATTTGTTTAATTTGAACCTCAAAGATAACGCCCAAGTTTCAAATCAACGAGGTAGGATTAGGAGGGGTGTTCAGTTCAGCAGGTCACCAGAGGGAAGGCAATGGGGGGCAATTTTGATTAAAAACCATAACTTCCAATTTGTGTGGAATTTACTTTTAAACAGTTTGCACCCATCCAAGCCACAACACTCATAAGACATTCTTTAAAATTGTGAAAAGCAGCCCTTGTGTTATCCTGGAAGGAGAAAAGCAATTGGATGTCATCAGCGTAAGTCACTACCTTGATACCACAAGTTTAGATGAGATGCACCAAGGGGGTAAGGTAAAGAATAAACAAAAGTGGGCTCAGAGCAGAACCCTGTGGAACACCACATACTAATGGTTTGGGAGATGAAAAATTTGGGTGTAAATACATCTGCTGTCCAGGAAAGATTTGACCCATAAAAGAGCCTTGCCCTGAATGCCAAGATTGCTAAGTCTGCTCAACAAAATAGCATGAGAAACAGTGTTGAATCATGCCGTCAAATCAAGCAGCAACATCATAATCGGTGTGCTCTTCTCCCTGACAATTCTGCCACATCCAAAAGGGCTGCCTCCATACTAAAACCTGTCCGAAAACCTGACTGTGAATCATGGAGAATAGAATTGGCCTCCAGAAAAGTGGACAGTTGTTGATTGGCCAATTTCTGCAAAATTTTAGCAGGAGCTGGGGGGAGAGATATTGGCCTATAGTTGCTCATCACACTTCAAAGAAGCAGAGAAAACTAAATGTCCTATAGAATGCCAACAGAGATTCTGAATATTTGTCATCAGAGAGACTGATAATGCTGTGACATGGTCATTATTCTTCCCAGGTGAAGACCAAGAAGTGTACTTTACCAAAGGTATTATGGAAGTAGAATGTACATAAAACATCTTTTTTTTAAATCCTCTCAGAGCTGAGATCTCTAGCTGCCATAGAGACTTTGTTTACATTTTCTCAAATACTTTGTATCTGGCTTTCTAAGTATGTCTTAAAAAAGGCTGAAGTCATTCACAATGACATCACAACTTCTATGCAATCAACTGATATATATTCTAACTCTAATAAGCTTTCCTATATGAAATCTGCCATGCTATTGCACACTTTCACCACAATCTTGTGAGTCTTTTCTTCAAATGTTTGTCCAAGACATGTATTTTTCATGGATGTCAGACAACTACAGGAAATCTACCTGTCTAGTTTCCACACTGTATGCAACCTCAATTTCCTACCAAAATACTTCAGGTCCGATTATGAGTTTGTTGGACAGTACACCATCCATCAGGGAGGCAAAGGATATAACTTCCGCCATCCTAATAGACAACAGTCCATCAGATTTAGGGATGACTGCCAGCCCAGAGGTCGACTCTGTACAGTGAATGGCACTGCTGTCAAGGAGATTCTTTTCAATGTGCTAAGTTTAATCGACGGCTGCCCTCACTTTTGATGCTTATTCACAATACTTTTTTAGTGTTGTTGGTTTTCAGAAAGAAACTCCCAAAAGGGGAGTTTGTTTCGGAAAAACGAAAAACGAATGATTGAATGATTGATTGATCATACTTTGAAAACCTTGTCATGTTAGCAGGGACATTTTGCCAAAAGTGCTTCTGGGAACATCGGTCATTAGGTTCTTGCTTTGCAGACAAACTCTATTAAGTGGAGGGTTAATTATTGAAAACAAATCAATGAACATTGATCATATTCTCTGCCTGGGTCCGTCAACTCCCAAGCAGACAGGGGCAGAGAATATTTGTGTTGGGAGGCCCTCCCTTCATATCTTGGACTTCTGGATTCACAAAAGACAGCAGCACTCTGGTGGTTGGACCTCAGGCAATGATTAACTTCCAGCAGAAGCAGCTCCGAAAGTGATGAACAGAAGAAGGTGATGAACAGCAGAACTTTTAGAAAATTGGAATTGGGTAAGGAGAAGGAAGATGGCGTCTGTGTGAGCGGTCGCAGCGGCTGCCCTCTGCGGTGCTGGGTGAATACAGCCTAGAGAACACCTCTCTATGCCCCGGTACTACCTGCTTAGGCATATGTATTACCTGTGTTACCTGCACCTTAAGGTCGCCCATATCTACCGTATCTACCGGAGATATTCTGATCCGGTTTTACTAAGCTAAACTACAGTGACATGGGGAAATGAAATGAAATGGAAAAGACAGAACTTTCAGTGAGACCCGTGAACCCTCGAGTGAAGATCGAGTGAAAAGAACAAGTAAAGCTGCATCATCACTTATACTTTGCTTCTCTGCACTCTACAGCATCGCGGTAAGAGTATCGCCTATACCCCAAAGGTGAACTAACTTTGTCAAACTGGCTTCTGACTTCTGTTAACGCTAATTTTGGCCTTTACTGCTGCCCTGCTGCCTTGCTCCTTGATATCAGTTGAAGATCTGTATATCGTACATCATGGCTGTAGCACATTAACTGAATGCCTAATTTTAAAATCCGCCTGTCTTTCTGTATTTCCCTGCTTTTCACCTCTGATCTGACCCTGACCCTGACTCACCCCTCAGTGTTGAATCTGCATCGACATCAACACCGCCGATCAGTGATGCTCTCTCCTCTCTGAAAACGCCGAGACTGTAAGCTTTTCCTCACATGGTCAGCGACTAGCTGCCGCCCCCCCCCCCAATCCGGCACCCAACACCCAGGAACGTGGACACGAGACATCTTTACTTTTTGGAAGGCGGGCGCTAGTCGCCCGGCTGTATTTATTAAAGTATGAAATTAAAAAAGGTTTTTTAATTGCATCATCAACAATTTATACAAAAATCAGCAGGACATTTAGATACACAATTCTTCAACAAGTCTGAGAGCCTGACCTTAACAAAACTCTAATACATGTTGTTTCCTAACCGAGACTAAACATCCTCATCTTGATTTTTGTACATTTCTGGCCATATGGCAGGGTCACTACCGGTGTCAGGTCCTACAAGCTGCGCCTCCCCCTGAGACGTGCGCATGCGCAGTGTTACCCTGGGAATTGCCCGGTCTACGCCCTGAACTCCATTTACCCACTAAAGGAGGGCCCTTACTCTGCGCCGGTGGCGTCATGAGTCCACGCGCGCGGGGTGGCTACCAGCCTAAGGAAAGCGTGAACTACTCCTACCCGCGCTCCTTTGCTTTGCAGCATCCATTACCTTGCCCCTGGAGTTCTGGGAGTGGCCCGCAGGCCCCTCCTCCTGGGCGGGAACCTCCATAGGATGATGCCCGCCCCATCAGACCTCAAATATGTGCTCACCGATAATGACCTTACCGCATGCCCCATACCTAATAAATACGACGACCTATGGGAGAAAATTCTAAAGGACAGCTACACTGGCTAATAAATAACAGTTTCAACGTATAGCTACAAAGGGAAAAAAGGCCTAAAGACACTTGGCATCAAATACAATTCATTTCGCAATTGGTTTGCTAAAAAGGGGAAAAAATTCCTAAACAAAAGCATCAACAAAATATACCAACAGTTCCCTTTTTACTACCCTGTGAGACATGTGGACAGTACCTTCAAAACTTACCATTCAACCAGACATAAGAACTGCTACAAGACTTTGTATCAAGGGATGGTGGGTGGGAAAACAAAGAAGCCCCGAGCGCGGGGCACACCGTTCAGCGAGGGAGCGTGCAGGGACAAGGGGGTCTCCTGGGCGCTCCCCACCTCTTTATTCCCGAGGGGCCAGGCGGCCCCTCCTTTAGCCCGCCCCCCCCCGACCCGGACCTTCTACCTTGGATCCGGGTCAGGGAGGCCGCCGGCCAATCGGCGGTGGGTCGCGCCCCCCAGGGCACGCCCCCACCGCCGAGTGACAACAATGGGGGAAAGGGGGGGGCGACGGTCGCCGCGCCGCCATGCGTGCGGGGGGGCCGAGGGCCCCCCCTTTTCACATGGTCAGCGACTAGCTGCCGCCTCCCCCCCAATCCGGCACCCAACACCCAGGAACGTGGACACGAGACATCTTTACTTTTTGGAAGGCGGGCGCTAGTCACCCGGCCGTATTTATTAAAGTATGAAATTAAAAAAGGTTTTTTAATTGCATCATCAACAATTTATACAAAAATCAGCAGGACATTTAGATACACAATTCTTCAACAAGTCTGAGAGCCTGACCTTAACAAAACTCTAATACATGTTGTTTCCTAACCGAGACTAAACATCCTCATCTTGATTTTTGTACATTTCTGGCCATATGGCAGGGTCACTACCGGTGTCAGGTCCTACAAGCTGCGCCTCCCCCTGAGACGTGCGCATGCGCAGTGTTACCCCGGGAATTGCCCGGTCTACGCCCTGAACTCCATTTACCCACTAAAGGAGGGCCCTTACTCTGCGCCGGTGGCGTCATGAGTCCACGCGCGCGGGGTGGCTACCAGCCTAAGGAAAGCGTGAACTACTCCTACCCGCGCTCCTTTGCTTTGCAGCATCCATTACCTTGCCCCTGGAGTTCTGGGAGTGGCCCGCAGGCCCCTCCCCCTGGGCGGGAACCTCCATAGGATGATGCCCGCCCCCTCAGACCTCAAATATGTGCTCACCGATAATGACCTTACTGCCACAGGCCAGCATTGTTAACCGACGACCTACCCTAGAAGTTCTCACTTTAGCCAAAACCTTCCAGCCAGGCCCTGACATCATCAGACCACAGGACCCTTCCTTCCTCCGTCAAATGGACTGCCCTCACCAGGTAGAACCAATACACCCATGTTGGATCATCTGCAACCGAGGGGGCTTGAAATACTTTGTCCCACTGTGTGTTGATCCTCTTTATCGAGTGATTCAACGCCCTGACCGAGTCCCTGCCACCACGGGATAAGTTGAGGCCCTACTACTGTGCCACCCGGGCAAGTCCTGAAGACCCCCCCACAGTGGAGATGGACTCAATGAGTATTCGCCTCCCCAGTTTGGCCAATTCAGTCCCCCCTAGGTGAAGTATCACCACTGACAGGGGGTCGGGCTGCTGAGCTAAAAAGTCCCTGAGAAGTTCCTGAACTGACCATGGCACAGACCCTCAAACAAACTCTACCCTGTCCTGCGTCCAGCCTGTTGCTTGTGCTGGCACATTGCGGCTCCTCAACTTCTGGTGATGAGTTCCTCCCCTGCGTGACAGGTTTGAGAAACTGCTAGAACCAGGAAAAGACCAAGAAACCTGGGTGAAAAATTCCCACTTCCACCTTAAGGAATGGGTAGCACTTACACCTGCCAGCAATACCTGGGCCCTTGGTGTCCTCTTTCTCGACGTATGCTTCCTTTTTGACGTCCACCCGCTGCTGATGTTGCGGTGTGGAGCACTCCTCAGATATCCGCCATGGACCCAGCCGTGACTGACGTAAGCCCCCCTTGGGCTGTCCACCTGTTGCAGCTGTTGTGATGTGGAGCCCTCCAGGTATCCGCCATGGACCCGGTCATACATAAATTGGAAAGATAAATACACACCATTAGTGTTTCCGGCGATACCTGCTGTACACGCGTTAGACTTACATTACCTTCAGTTGCTAAGTTTTAGATAATCTTAGTGCCATATTACTACACATTAACACGTCGACAGTAAATGTTAAGCATAGCCTCCGTTTGTCTGTTTGCTAGTGCAGCATCTATGTCGTTAAGCTTAGGATCATGGTAGCTTAGCTAACCATGGTAGGCTGTAAAATTGGCTTCCTATTTTACAATCCTTGTTACACAAGAAAGTTTTGCCGTAGGCGAGGACATTGCCTCTTAATCCTGGTTTCCTACCCACGTCTTTTTGCATAGGATCTATGTGTAAAATCAAGACAGTCTACTTAACAGTGCAGCACCACAGTCTTTAGCCAACAGAATTAGCACAGCCCTAACCCCGTCAGGCCATACGCTGGCCCAAGGACCCTTTCCGCTCACCACTTTGGCTTCTGGGAAATATCATCCTAGCCAACCGGACATGATCACATGCATCCCCAGACCTATGTGATGCCGCAACTAGGCACTTGGGCACCTTTAGGTGTGACATCAGGGTGTGTATAGTTATCAGGACCCCAAGCAGTCTCTCTACAGGCTCTAGGCCCTGTCTCCATGCCATTCGTGGTTCCCCTACCACATTATTAATATATAGCTTTGGTACACCCCTAGAGCTCAACGTATATGGTGCTAAATCACTGTGTGCTATATAAGTTTACACACCGTAATTATTCGCCTCTAATCTTATCATAGGCTCAACGTATATTGTGCCAATTTACTTGTATGTTAACTAAGTTTACTGACTGTAATTTCACGCCTTTAGCCTCGGAAAGGAATGTTTTAGAACTAATACATATATAGGTTATACACCTGTTCTTTTCCATTTACTCATTCATGAGATTATAAACTGGTAAAACAAGCTGCTCTACATTCCCTCAAGACTTAGCCTGAAGGCAGCACGCCAAACAGCTACCAATAAGATAGCTCACTAATAATGTTGACTTTACCTATCCTCAATGAATAGTCAATTGGACTGGTGCAATGTCCCCCCCCTTAGAACAGTGAACATCACCTCAGATGTCCATTACCTTTACAATGAAATACGTCCCTTGTGTGACTTACTGCTTTGGCTTGCAACGGAATGTGGTACCTGGGAAACTGGCTTTCTCAGTCTTGCCAAGCCCTACCCTTAGATGTGTATTAATCCCCAGGAGGACCCCAAGAGAAGGGAGAATACCCTATTCGTGAACCGTTCCACTATTATTCTAACTATCCCCTCAGCAGAGACCAATGATAGCAATTCTAGAGTGTCAAAATTTGACTTATGTCAATGGCTGTTCCTCACGTAAGATAAATAAGCAGCAACCCTGGCTTGGATAAAAATTTTTGCAAGTGTGTGTCCCGCTTCAGATACGTGCCCTGTTCCATTACAATACAGTGGATTCCCTTAGAAACGCTAAAAAATTGTGGGGCCTTGGTGGGATGCCTACCCAACATTGTTTGTATAGTTGGCCCTCAATACAGCTGTTACTACTAGGAAAGCAGCCGTATAACCCTGCTATCCAGACCGTCATCATTGTGTGGTGCCTTCCCTCAAGTATCTTGGCTGCGAGCCTCACACCTAGATGTAAATACCATGAAGGCGAAACAAAAGCACACAGCTGAATCCTGCCTTCCCAGTCCCTAAAAGAGGCATCGTTTCGCCTTTTTTCCAGTGCCGATATATGGGAATATGCATGCACTGTCCAAAATTGTCAGATGTGTTTTTTCGTCCGAGTATTTACCCATATTCCCATTTAAAAAAACCCCGATTTTCCTTTTTATAGCGCTACTTATCTCAATGCCGGGTGTCAGAGTACTTCACATTACACATACGCCTTATACATTGAAAAATAGATTATGTGTGTAAACCGATGAACAGTGTGTGTTACTTAAGACCAGGGCCACTGAAATTATGCGGCAATGACGGATTAAATTTAAGTAGCAGGACTTGCTAAATTATGCAGCATAATGCGGCACATCTTTGGGTTAGTACCAGTTCTTTATTCTGTCACATGTTCACATCTTAACACTACCTGGATAAGAGGTCTCATCTTATAAGTATTAATTTAACACCCCAACACACAACATGCATTTGAAAGGTGAACAGTCAGCTTGTGCAAAGTGCATTCCGCTTCCTAGGAACATGCGTTTCTAGTAAGTTTTGTTCAGTTTGAGCTAAGGACAACTTGTAAATTATGCAGGAGAAGATGTAATATGTGGCAAATGTAGCCAATCAAGTACTATGCGAAAAAATTGCAGTGGCAGCAGAATCACATAACGCCAGTGGGCCTGCATGAGATAGTGAGGGGTACATGATGCAGGAGACACACGTCCTTCCTAGGTCACTGTGCAATGTTAGAAGGGTTGTGATTTATGAACTGCAAAACAACAAAAGGATCTCTGTTTTTTATACTTTCGCTTCCAGTACCTGAGTGCATTTCATTTCATGCAGCAACACTTTTTTTTTTTTTTTTTTTTTTTTGTGTCGTTAGCGACACTCGAACACAGATCCCCAGGTCTGAAGTCGAACGCCCTATCCGTTAGGCCAACTCCTCTCACTGCTAAAAGAGGAGTTACCCCCTTACCTACCTACATAGATGAACTGTGTAGGAGAAACAGTAACCCCTGGGATTGGAGAAAACATATATTCCTCCAGGAAATGTGGTAACCCCCCAGAGTTATTCTACCACTACTCTCGTTGACGTTTACTGGACTCACAAAGTTCTCAGCAGCAGATGCTCTAACCTTACCACATATTTTAAAATGCCGACTTTGCGACCAGTTTAAGCAGAACAGATTTACTGTCCCAGTAACGGCACTTTAAGAACACTGTTTTCATTGTGTATTATCCACTCCTTCTTCCTGGGTGACTAACAGCAACCAGGAGCCTGCTGAGGGGGGAAGGGGGTGCCAAACAAGGGGGTCGATCCTGCGATGTCACGATGCTAAAAGGCAAGGGGGGGGGGTTCATATGTGTCATACGTACATAGTTGAATTGAAGGTATTTGAGACGGACACTACAGGAGATCTTTTTGGGAGACTCCAATACTCTACGCAAATCTGGGTCAGTAATCGTCCTATTCAGGGATCTTTCCCACCTACCCTTCAATTTCTACGAGAATACACTCTTCATGTCGTATTACAAGTAGGCCAATAAATAAACGTAGATAAGAGCATTTACCGTTTAGTTGTCTTTGTCTATGTGTGTGATTCAACCCACAATGACAATGTTCTACCTTGAGTTAAAATCTTCTGCGTTTTAAAACATATGTCTCACAATTTACATGTAGATGTTTACAGTGAATGCATCATCCACTGGACGATTTTACCAGGATATGAACATGGGGCTTGCAGGGTACACGTGACTGCTGTAAGAAATACACTGACTCACAGCGCGATCTCGCTAGGATAAAATCCTGTGACCTACAAGTTACAAACATTGTTCTAAAGCAGGCATATTCACCATTTAACCCAGTTAGTCATAATTCAAACTTGTGCCCAAAGGTTGTGCGTAGACCTCTGCAGCAAGTGCATTGGACACATTAGACCCTTTGCTAATGTTATAGCCTGAGACTTGCTAAATACATACAGGTATCCATGAGCTATTTTCAAAAACGATCTGTGACTGGTAAAGTAAACAAGAACATCTTCGTTCTCACAGACAACCAAGTTGTTTAAGAATTTGGTAGTATTTTTGTGTGTATAACAGGTCCCACGCAGTCGTACACATTCATGCTGTGCTGTAAAGTTTAAAATTGGGCGCGAAAGATATTTGTGTCCAATTTAAACTCATGGGTCTGGGACAAATTGCACTGGATCCCGCCTAGCATGCGAACGTGGATTGCTCCCAGTAACACGGGGAGAAAAACTGACGTTGGAAGGCGCGCTGTTTCTTGTGGATAGCACGCGACAAAACAGTACGGTAGACATTAATGCGGCCCTTGTTACGATAGCATTAGGGCATACAGCTGCTCATGTTACTAGTGCTCTTTGGCAGCGACTTCCCTTACCAAATTCTTGCTGGGTCTATATATATTTAATGGCACAGGAACTTGTTCCGCTTGAAAACTTTCTCAAATCCGATACATGAGTCGTTCAATTTGCACCTTATCTCCCCTCGGGTTTGCGCTCGGTATAGGAAGGCGCATAAAAAGCAGTTCTAGGCATCAAAACCAGTGGCGACGATGCTAGGGGTGCAGGGAAGCGCTGCAGCCCCCCACAAGACCTGAACGAGTTCAGATGGGGACCAAACAATAAACGTGGCCTTCATGTGATTACCTGATGGCAGCATTTCGGGATTTACAAAATGAGCACTATCTATCATCCCTGTGTAGTTCGTGAGGTGACGTTTATTGGCCAAACCCGTTTAACAATCAGCCCTAGCACCACCTGATTTATATGTCTGTGCAGTGTCGATTGCGTGCCCTTTGTTTAAGCGCAAGCACACAAGTACCAGCATGGACTGCCACACTCCTCCCGGTCTCTGCACCCAAGAAAACAAACGTGCGCCATGCAATAAGCCCCTCGCCAACAGCAGCTATCCGCAAACCACTCTACGCATGGTACTTAACTTTTTTTTTTATGCTCCTGTATCCTCGAGCATGGCTCCCCGAAAGACGCAGTTTCTGCTCCAGGGCGCGACGCCTGTTCCATAAAGGGCAAAAACCATCTGCCACCTTGACGATCGCTGCTCCTTGTTGTCCGTTCTTCCCCGGATCTAGCTTCTCCGGTATTCTCCGCACTGCAAGCACCAGTTGCTTGAAGGTACGATCCCGCCAACCTACAGGGGGAACAAAAGAGAAAATTAAACAAAACAAAGAAGCCCCGAGCGCGGGGCACACCGTTCAGCGAGGGAGCGTCCAGGGACAAGGGGGTCTCCTGGGCGCTCCCCACCTCTTTATTCCCGAGGGGCCAGGCGGCCCCTCCTTTAGCCCGCCCCCCCCCGACCCGGACCTTCTACCTTGGATCCGGGTCAGGGAGGCCGCCGGCCAGGGGCTTTAATCTCACGCGCCCTGCGTCCCACGTGTCCTACACCTCCCGTTACCAGGGAAACCCCGGAGATGCACTGCAGGCATTTGCTGTGGGAAGGCCGAGGGGGGGGCTGAGGCTAGGAGAGAGGCTGGGAGAGAGGAGAAAAAGAGCTGTGGACCTGTGTGAGGGCGAATGGTGCTCTTAGACAGAACGAGTTTAAACAGTTTAAACAGGAGCTGCAGCCTCGAACTTCGCGCTGATACTGGGACTGGGCTTGGAATTCTGGCCATAACATCTGACACTGTTCTTTGTTCTCCAGCTAAACTTGGGACTATAAAACTTCAATTGTGTCGACTCTGCTCCTCTTTTACTGCTCCCAAACAGAGTATATTAAATATATGCTTTAAAGAGATTAGGCACAAGAGAGGTCAGAGTGGCATTGAAATTCTATTGAGAAAACGTTCCCTTTCTAAGAGAGAAATCCACATAGGGCAATTACGAACTCAGCGAGGCCAAAAGATGGGCCCACGAAAGCCAGGAAACAATCACAACCCGATTGCCACGCCATCTAAAGCCATAAATATGGAGAGAAATATTGAAGAGGAGAGAGAGGAGAGAGAGGAGAGAGGGGAGGAGATAGAGGAGAGAGAGAGCAGAGAGGGCAGAGAGGATGGTGGAGGAGAGGAGCTCATCGCACAACCGGACCAGAAAGCACAAAAAAACCAGGCCAAAAAACACAAACAGCAGCTTTAAATAAACTGATTCATAAAGAAAAAGAGCATGAAAAGGGAGATGAAGAAAGCGCAACTCTACAAGGGGGTACACTGATCCTAGCAGACTCCGTGTGCTCAAAAGATGTGATAAACCTAGAAAATCAAACCCCTGAAAACGCTGAGATCAATGAGACATCTGAGGAAGCACCTACGCTGCACATAGATAACAGACATAAGGGCCCTGAAACTAGAGGGGCTAGAGCAAAGGAAAAAGACACAGCAAGAAACGAACCTCAAGAGAGAAGAAAAGCTAAAGATAAAGACAAAAATGCGGAAAAAAAACTGGAGAAAGAAAGGGAAAAGGAAAAGCGCAAGGAGAAAGAGAAAGAGAGAGAGAAAGAAAAATCGGCTGGCAAAAAACAGGATAAAAAGGGAGATACAGAAGAAACTGAGGAAAACACCAAATTGGAGTTAATGGCCAAAAAGGCACACAGGCTACAGACCATCAAAAATCTTAAAGCTGCTGCTAAGAATACTGGTCTGTCGACTACTTCTCAACCAAGAATATCTAATATATTTAGCCCTCGCCTGAAGGAATGTCCGAAGGAAAGTCTGAACGATGCATCGACAAATGAAAAAGTAGAGAGTCAATTGCAAAGCAAGAACTCTAAAGAGCTGAATGAAAACCGCAAGGATTCTCAAAATATGGTCTCGGCTGAAACCAATATTGAAGGAAACAATGCCATGAGGTCAGGCGAAGGAAGTCTGAAACCTGACATAAAAATAAAGAGCAACGAGACAAATTCATCTATAAAAGAAGATACCGCGATATCTAAGCAGAGAGAGCCATCTGATCAGAAAGAGATGAATCAGAAACTTGAGCATCTACACTCCTCTTTTAACACCCAAACGCCCCCAGCTGGGAAAGAATCATATTCAGCCACTCACTTACTTTCTGACGAAGACTCCGAATCAGAATCAGAAATATATGAAACAGGGATGTCTATCTCAAGTGATCTAAGTGAATCAAGCGACTCAAATGAATCAAATGCCAGAGCGCAAACTGGTTCTGCACCGCTGGAGATTTCAGGCTCCAATGACTCAAGACTATCCAGCGAAACTAATTTCAGGAAGAAAAGGAGCTGGGGAAAAAAAAAGATGAAATATAAAAAAGGGGAAAATATGACGAACGAAGAGACCACAGATCCCGGTAACGGTATACACCCGTTACAACGGATCTTTTACTCCGCACTACCATTACAACGCGACTTTTACTCCGCATACCATTACAACGCATTGCGCTGGGGGGCGCTCTAGGATAGGGAATAAGTATAATTTACTATCCAACACCTTCCCTAGGGTCCACGGGGACTGGAGTTAGAATAGTAAATTATACTTACCACTATCCAGCGCCCCAAGGCGCTATGCGTTGTAACGGTATGCGGAGTAAAAGTCGCGTTGTAATGGTCTGCGGAGTAATAGTATGCGTTATAACGTCATACATCCCCGGTAACAAAACAGATTATGCAAAAATTAGACCTAATTCTACTCGAAGAAGCCTAATGATTAAATCACCGGGTGAAATGTCACGACAAAGAACAACTGAGCCCTCATTAAGCGAGGTGCTAAGCTCAATAAAAAACTTCCATGAGGATGTGAAGAAAGAAAGCCATAGAAATCGCATGGCTATTGAAAAACTGCAAGGTGCAGTGAAAAAAGTGGGTAACATCTGTTCTGAGATGTCTGAGAGGATGGTCATGGTGGAAACCCGTACTGAGAATCTTGAAACAGATATTGTCAAACTCCAAAACAAAGAAAAGGAACAAGATGGAGTAATAAAGGATCTCATGGCCAAAGTGGAAGATCACGAAAACCGATCTAGAAGAAACAATTTAAGATTCCTGGGAATCCCAGAAAACTTTGAGGGAAATGACGCTAGAGGAGCTATGATCAACATTCTTAAAACATCATTTCCGGAGTTGGAGGCCTGGGATATGGAAAGGGAGATACAACAGGCTCATTGTTTTCCCCTAATGCCATCAAAAAATTCTAACAAACAAAATCAATATCCCAGGGCATTGTTGGTTTATTTTGGCAATTTCCTTCTTCGTGAAGCAATCTATGACCTTGCCAGACCAACTACCCAAAGAGAATATAAGGGATTCAAATTCTTCGCTAGACCGGATTTCGCTCACTCTACAGTTGAGCGAAGATGGAAAATGCGCCAGCTATTTGAACCTTTTGTAAAAATTGGTGCAAAAGTATTTTTGCAAAATCCTGCACGCTTGAAAATCATATTCAAGGGAATTACAAAAAACTTTAACAGCGAAGTGCAGGCGGAGAACTATCTACGTGAGATCTCAGGGACTAGGCTATGAAACTCAGGGAAATAATGCAAACTGTAGCGGGGGAAAGTTAAGCTGAATTAACTATTCCACTATGTATTGTTTAGGAATTAAATCATAAAGAAGCACTGTGAACTAGTAGAATATATAAGCAGGCAAGGAAACATATTTATCTTACAAATTAAGCTTGACATTTTTTGTCATATTATCCGGGCTTCGGCTCATTAGGATTAGATAGGTATATAACACACACTATTAAATAAGCCCAGCCCGCAGGGGCCGCCTTCACGGATGTCACACCCCTGGTCCAGACAGGGTCAGGTAACCTTCAAAGATGGTGGTGGGTGGGGGGAGGGAAAAAGGGGGTATTGGAAGGGTGGGCAGGGCAGAGGGATCGCTGGGTGGGGAGGGGGTTTGGGGGACAGGTCAGACAGGAATTTTAAAAATTACAGGGAAAAGGAAAACTATAAATAGATAGATAAATAGCATAAAAAAATGGGGGTATTGAAGATAATATCACTTAACATCTGCGGCCTAAATGACATTAAGAAGAGACAAGCAGTTGCGGTGGGTCTACAAACTACAGGCCCCAACATAGTATGTTTGCAGGAGACGCATATTGAAGGCTCTCAATTACATCTCTTAAAAACCTTAGGGTACAACTTAGTTTGTGCAACGACCCAGGGAGAGGTCAGAGGGGTGGCAATCTTAGCTAGAGGCGGCGGATTTAGCTTTAATCGATGCAAAGCAGACAAATTCGGGAGGTGGGCAATCACAGAATGCCAGCTTGCTCAAACGCAGTTAGTTACCATCTGCTCAATTTATGGAAGCAACTGTGATGATCCAACCCTGATAAATGAAATCTCTAGCGAATTAGCACATTGGCCATTACCTTTTCTTATCTGTGGGGACTTTAATATTAACTTACCACTAGACTGGTCACCAAACGACAACTGGGTGTATCATGGGAGGAAACCTAAAGTGTTCAAGGCCCTAAAAAATCTATGTCATATGCACAGACTTCTGGATGGGTGGCGGAACTCTAACCCTCAGGATCCTGGCTACACCTTTTTCTCAAATCCACACCGGGTGCATGCTAGGCTTGACTATTTTTTTATTTCACAGGTATTAAGCTCTTCCATACAAATAGAAAAACTGCCTCGAGTACTATCCGATCACAATCCTTTAGTATGCACCCTAGAGCTAACACAAATGGGCCAGAAGCCAAGAAATTGGACTTTCGAGAAATCCCTGCTTCTTGAAGAAGATTATTGTAATCAAATGCGAGCATGGATACCCAACTTTTTAGAAAATAATATAGGAAGCACCTCTATAGAGATAGTGTGGGATGCTTTAAAAGCCGGAATCCAAGGGGAAACTACACAATACTCAATAAGGGTTAATAAACTGGCCAGAGACCAATATAAATTGTTATTGGAAAAACTACAGGGTTCTGAAGAAGAACTCATCAGGGCAACCCATAACTCTTTAACGGTAGAAGAGCTCACTAAAATTCAATATCAAGTAGCAATTGATAAGGCTGCTATTATGAATACATTTATTACCAAGGCAGTTAAAAAAGCCACCGCACACAGCGAGAAAATCTACGAAGTAAGCGAATCAGTTGGTCATCAACTCGCCATACGTATGAGGCAAGAAACATCCCAGAACTTCATACGTGAAATATTAGATCCAGTGGACGGCTTAATCTCAGAAAGCAACAAAATCAGAGAGGCATTCTGGCACTTTTATAGCACTTTATACAAAGAGGAAGGTGGTGCCGATATAGACAGTATAGGAGAATACTTAAATCAAGGAATACCCAGCAGACTCGCCGAAGAAGATCGAGATGATCTAGAGAAGATACCAGTCCTTGAAGAAATCCTAGAGACAGTGAAAGCTTTGCCTAGAGGAAAAGCAACTGGCTTAGACTCGATCCCCCTAGAGTTCTATATCACTTTCTTAGATCAAATTAAAGGGATTCTCTTGGAATTATGTGTGCACATATTTAACGGGGGATTACCACCAAGGTCATGGTCAAAAGCGAAAATAGTAGTATTCCTGAAGAAAGATAAACCTCCTAATCAGATGGGCTCTTATCGCCCTATCACCTTAATTAATGTGGATTCAAAAATATACTCCAAATTAATAGCGAATCGCATAGCACCACTAATCTACAAACTTGTCTCACACTCTCAGCACGGGTTCATACCTGGAAGAGGAACCACAGATCATATTCATAGAGTGATCACCCTCTTTGACAGCACCGAGATGACAGGAGACCCGATGGCGCTTATTCTTTTAGACGCTGAAAAGGCCTTTGATCGGGTCTCCTGGTCATTTCTGTGGCTGGCAATGGGTCACATGGGATTCAAACAAGGATTCATTCAGGCAGTACAAAAACTATATACCAACCCTAAAGCAGTAGTGATGATAAATGGCAATCTATCTAAAGAATTAACAATTTCAAGGGGAACTCGACAGGGATGCCCATGCTCTCCATTACTGTTTGCCATCTACATAGATCCCTTTATTCGCAGTTTGGAATCTAATGCCGGTATTATCCCCATTTGGACCCAAGGCTATCTGACAAAAACTCTTGCATATGCCGATGACATAGCCATAGTGACATCAGATCCAGCATTAGCCCTACCTATACCGAGGCCAAAAACTTTGGTAATATGGCCGGCTACATTCTCAATCAAAGCAAAACCCAAGTAGTCTTAAATGATAAATGCATCATGACCGATCCTCGAGTGACAATAAAGGCGACCTACGTAGGGGTATGTATCACCTCCAAACTCGATAAATTGGTCGAATTAAATTTGCGCCCTCTGCTAGATAAAATACAGAAAGATCTTCATCGTCTAAATACCCTACACTTATCTCTGATTGGCCGTGTGAACGCCCTAAAAATGGTATATTTCCCTAAACTGCTTTATATGTTTAGAGCAATCAATCTAGAAATCTCTGAATATTGGTTCAAACTGATGGAGCACACTTTCTCTAGCTTTATTCGGTCCTATTCACAACCTCGTAGAGCCTATAAACTCTTGACTCTTCCTAGAGAAAAAGGAGGCTTAGCCCTCCCTAACCTCAAATTATATTATTGGGCTTGTATGCTCTCATATAATCATGAACTCTTTTTTTTATTAGATAATAATGAGATAGTCTTAGGGGAAGACCTACATCAATCCATCAGCTGGTATTAGGTAATAAGAGCAAGGGTTATCTGTGGCGATTTCTCTATGATAGCTATCACAAAAAGATCCGTCTAAAGACCTTACTCGGAGGGTTTAAAGCGTGGAAAGCCGTGAGGAAACTATTGGGCATCGGACGACTTTCGCTCTATTCTCCACTAAGCAATAATCCGGCTCTACCTGAAATCTTTAGTGGCCCCTGCATTAAGAGATGGACCATGACTGGAATAACAAACTTTGGATGTCTTTTCGTAAATGAAGGGCTACACTCGTTTGAAACCTTGAGGGAAACATATCATTTGGAATGGAGGGACTTTTTTAAATGTCTACAAATTAGAGATTTTTTAACTCAAAGAATTAGAGAAAATACCTCGTTTAATAAAATACCGTTAGCAGAAACGTTAATAAAACCCAAAAAATTTACGATTGGTGAGATGTATTCTCACTTGGTGTCCCTCCTTCCAAACAATCTCGAGAAGACATTTCAGAAGTGGCAGGAAAAATTAACAATGACTATGGAAGAATTCAATCATGCCTATGATTTATCCCAAACCATCCTTATGTCAACCAAACTTCAAACACAATTTTACAAAACATGCTTTTTTTTATATTGTACCCCTTATAGAATCGCTAAATGGGGAAGTGGGAGGGGTACATGCTGCTTTAGATGTACATTATCTGAGGCAGATAGCATACATATATTTTCTTCCTGTATAAACTTATCCCTCTTAAAACTGAGTATTGAGCAGTTTTTAACTGAGATTCTAAAAACCAGAATAATCCTCTCTAATGAAATGATTTTGCTTGGAGTAACCAATCTCAATGAATCATCACTTGGACAAGAACTAATATTTATCGCCATGGCAGTTTTAAGATTATGTATCGCTTCTGCCTGGCTAGACTCTAACCCACCATCTTTTCAACAATGGTTTTCTAGATTGCTAGCTATATTTAACTTGGAAATGGCTATATATAAAAGAACCGGCAGAAGAAGGAGGACCAGGGGATTGAAAATTTGGAATCCTTTGATTGAGTGGTCCCAACCTCAAAGCAACTTTCTGTAACATAAAGTCATATTCTGCGGGATTGAAATACCACAAAACTTAAAAGGTTAAAGTTGCATATTATTTGAAATTTATAATTATCTAGATGTTATGTTTATCGCCACAAAAAGAGTGGGAAATGTTTTTGGGTTGTTTGATTAATCCATTTAGCCATGATTGTACAATGTACGAATTCGTAATTTCTCTGTGTTTAGATGTGAAATATTCTTTATTGAACATGTATGACCTGGGGGGCGGGGGGGGGGTCATATACTCTGGGAAAAACTCAATAAAGATATTTAAAAAAAGCAGCTCCGAAAGTCAATTAAATGTTCCTCTTCCTCTAACTGGGGTGGGGGAACCTCAGCTTTGTAGGGTGGGAGATCTGATGATTTGCATTAAGGTTCTGGCTCAGCCGACCCCTAAATATATCCCATTGTTGCTTAAAACATTTTCCCAAAGGTTGGTCTGAAATTACTTGGTTACTCATATACCCAAAAAGTTTGCAATACATGAGGAAAATGCAAATTTTTAAAACACTGGTTGAATACATCCATGTTACTCTGAAATTATATAAAACATGATTTACCTAGCTTTGCCAATGGCCATAAAAGTTTTGTGGCATACTCATCAATTTCACCCTGTAAACTCATTTATATCAGAAGCACTCTTCCAAATCCAGAGATTAGAGTGCTAGGGCATCTCAGTGTTGTCCATACAGGGGATTTGACATATCCAATAGAGCTACTTTTCATGTTCAAATCATATTAGAGATGCAGGCATTCAAAAAATCATGACTTAAAAAAGGCAGAAACTAAAAGGTGTGACTGAAACAGATTGAGTTTATGATCAATCTCCACAGGGAAACACATTCAGGGGTAGACTTACAAACAGGTTGTACCAAACGAGCACAAAATGTTTTTTTGAAATGTATTTTCCAACACAAAACTTATTTTTCATTGGATAATTGTCTGAAAGTAATGCTTTGCATTACTTTGCGTCCTGGGGGTACTCCATGGGTGGTACATGGGCGTTCCCATGGAACAAGCAATGGTTCTCGACTCAAAGCCCAATCTCCTAACAATAATAGACTGAGTTTTGCACCAAAAGATAATGCCTGCATGAGCCTGGCATTAAAATGGAGAAATATTTTAATTCTCCTTACATTTTCAACTCTGCATGTATGCTGCACTGTACAGCAAACATCCAATGTGGAAAAAGTTTTAATGTTTATCTAGGCATGATATTTTTTACTGGAAGGCTAATCTTCCATACAAACCCTAAGCCACACAAGATGCAGACATCTTTGCACTATGGTGCAAAGTTATGTGTGCAGTGCTAGGCAGTCTGGCTGCGCACTAGTGCAAAGGAGAGAGCAGGAAAGTGCCACATTTTAGTAGTTATGATGCTGTCCTACACTCTCCCTCTCACACAGCACAGTATAGAAACTTTGGTTACTGCGCTTTGTTGCAGGAGGTTTTAGTACATCTACCCTTAGTTTGTATTGCCAATTCCACTGCTCTCGATTTATTGCCATGTTTATGAAGTGGTGACTCATTAGACGTACTGGAATCTCTTGATGTTAAATGGAAGAAAACTGAGCTTCTCTTCTATGTTGGGAACTCATTCTAGAAAGTGCCCTTCTGGCTGGATATTTTAGGCCCTTACCTTCTCCTTAGCCACTAGCAGTACATCATATGACTGTGTTGCTGGATGAGAGTTTATCCCTTGTGGGTTGTTTCTGTCATTGCCACTTCAAGATCATGCTGGAGTATTAGCTAAGATTCACAAAGCCTCTCCCTGAGGACTTTATTTCTCTAAAGACTCACCTACTAAAAGAACAGGAATTACATCTGTTTCTGTATTTTTGCATTTCAGAAAAAGTGTTTCGTAAGGTGATTGCTGTACTCGTTGCACATGAGTGGATCAAGATGCATGAGGCACTAGCACAGAACTACAATGGTTTGTGTGGCAAGATACTAAAAATATTCCGCCAAGGGAATGCTCTACAGTGCTGGACTCCATCCCTTAAACGAGAGGATAAAGATCTTAGCTCACGTAGGAATATTTCTACTGTGATTTATTGGAAAATAGACAGGAGAAGTAGGTCTGCCAGTACTTCCCAGCAGACGGCAACTGCCAACAATACAAATTGTCCTCAATAACATTCTGCACAGAATCTTTAGCAATATTTGTAATAATAAACCATATATTCTACACCCCTAAATGTCCCAACATGTATCCCTCCCTGTCATTCAATACCAGTAAATAGGAAAAAGGAAAACAATAAAACTGTACACAAGAATTACTTAGAGACACAGCAGTAATGAATAAGCAAGTTTTTTAATAGATACCTGCAAATGTGTGGACACTTTAAATGGTGTTCTTTCTTCTTGGTCTGCATATCTATAAGTGGTTGGGGCTTCCTGAAATGCACTAGTTTAAGTGGACTGCAACACCAAGACCCTCACATCTACCACTCGAATCACTGACAGAATATCGATTCAAGGAATATCGACCTACAGAAACATCGACGCTGGAATATAAAAGGCAAGTATATCGACATCCTATCTACAACAAGGTAAGTACAAAAATATCGAAAATAAAATATCAATGTTAAAAATATCGTAATTAAAAATATCGTTTTTTTCTGTTAAAAATAAATGTGTAAAATAAAGTAAATAATACTAATAAATAAAATAAACATAGTTAAAAATATTTAATAATATTTAAAATTAATAAATAATACACATATAATAATAAAACATTAATTAAACATATACATAAAATATATAATATATACTTACTTAATAATAACTTTTAATAATTATTTTAATTACTTATACATTATTTATAAATATTATAAATTATAAATACATCTACATATAAAATAATAACATAAATAAAAAGTAAATACTTATTTTAATAAATTAAAAAAAATTAAATATACTTTCAAAATATGTCAAATTAATTAAATACTACATTATCTAAAATAATACAAAAAATATTAAATAGATAAATAAAACTACTAAGTCCCCAAAAAACTACAGTAATGAAAACATTGGATAGCGTAGAACGTAAAATTACTATTCCCACTCCAGAACATGCAACAAAAGGGTAAGCGTTGAATAGCGTAGGGGTAAAAATTACTAATCCCACTCCAGAGAGTGCAACAGTAGGGAAAGCGTTGGATAGCGGGAAGGTGAAAATTACTATTCCCACCCCAGAGAGTGCAACAGTAGGGAAAGCGTTGGATAGCGTAGGGGTAAAAATTACTATTCCAACTCCAGGGAATGAAATAGTAGGGAACGCGTTGGATAGTGTAGGGGTAAAAATTACCATTCCCACTCCAGAGAGTGCAACAGTAGGGAAAGCGTTGGATAGCATAGGGGTAAAAATTACTATTCCCACTCCAAAGAGTGCAACAGTAGGGAAAGCGTTGGATAGCGGGAAGGTAAAAATTACTATTTCCACTCCAGAGAGTGCAACAGTAGGGAAAGCGTTGGATAGCGTAGGGATAAAAATTACTATTCCAACTCCAGAGAGTGAAACAGTAGGTAAAGCGCTGGATAGCGTTGGGGTAAAAATTACTATTCCCACTCCAGAGAGTGCAACAGTAGGGAAAGCGTTGGATAGCATAGGGGTAAAAATTACTATTCCCACTCCAGAGAGTGCAACAGTAGGGAAAGCGTTGGATAGCGTAGGGGTAAAAATTACTATTCTAACTCCAGAGAGTGAAACAGTAGGGAAAGCATTGGATAGCGTAGGTGTAAAAATTACTATTCCCACTCCAGTGAGTGCAACAGTAGGGAAAGCGTTGGATAGCGGGTGGGTAAAAATTACTATTCCAACTCCAGAGAGTGAAACAGTAGGGAACTCGTTGGATAGCGTAGGGGTAAAAATTACCATTCCCACTCCAGAGAGTGCAACAGTGGGGAAAGCGTTGGATAGCATAGGGGTAAAAGGACTATTCCCACTCCAAAGAGTTCAACAGTAGGGAAAGCGTTGGATAGCGGGAAGGTAAAAATTACTATTTCCATTCCAGAGAGTGCAACAGTAGGGAAAGCGTTGGATAGCGTAGGGATAAAAATTACTATTCCAACTCCAGAGAGTGAAACAGTAGGGAAAGCGCTGGATAGCGTTGGGGTAAAAATTACTATTCCCACTCCAGAGAGTGCAACAGTAGGGAAAGCGTTGGATAGCATAGGGGTAAAAATTACTATTCCCACTCCAGAGAGTACAACAGTAGGGAAAGCGTTGGATAGCGTAGGGGTAAAAATTACTATTCTAACTCCAGAGAGTGAAACAGTAGGGAAAGCGTTGGATAGCGTAGGTGTAAAAATTACTATTCCCACTCCAGTGAGTGCAACAGTAGGGAAAGCGTTGGATAGCGGGTGGGTAAAAATTACTATTCAAACTCCAGAGAGTGAAACAGTAAGGAAAACGTTGGATAGCGTAGGGGTAAAAATTACTATTTCCACTCCAGAGAGTGCAGCAGTAGGGAAAGCGTTGGATAGCATAGACATTAAATATGACATACTTATAAATAATGTTTGTATTTAAAATAATTAAAAAATTATATTTGAAATAACTCAACATCATTTACAAATACCCATCAATAAATATTAAAAACATATTTACAATTGAATAATTTATTAACAATAAATTAACAATAAATACCAATAAATATTAATTAATTAATATTAGTTACCAAATAATAAATATTGAGCAATCAAATATGCTTCAAAACAAAAACATATTCATTATTAAAAATTGATTAGCAATTGCAAAACTTTAAATAAAATTATTTTTATACCAAAAATACTTTTTAGAAATCATTAATTAACAATTATTAAAAATTATTTCCAATTAAAAAAATGACTTACAAATTAAAAAACTTAATTGCCAATTAAAAAAATGGATTCCCAATTCAAAAAATTAATTACCAATTACAAACATTAATTACCAAATACAAAAATTAATTATCAATTAAAAAACATTAATTGCCAATTATAAACATTAATTACCAATTACAAGCATTAATTACCAATAAAAAACTTAATTACCAATTACAAACAATAATTACCAATTTAAAAAATAAATTAACAATTAAAATATTTAATTGCCAATTAATATATAATTAAAAACGAATTAATTATCAATACCAATAAATTAAAATGAATCATTACTTAATTACAATTAAAATACTTCCCACCCAATTCCCCTATAAACCCACTACACGTTACAAAACTTAAATGCAAAAATGAATTCAAATTAATTTGTAATTCCTAAAAAATAATAATTATATTAATATATTTAAATTACTTCTCATCCTATTCCCCTATAAACCCACAACCCGCTCCAGTACTAAAATATACAATTTACTTAAAAATATCATTATTAATATATAAAAATAGTACACACATAATTTAAAACAAGTAAAATACTTAAAAAATATATAACACATACATATTAAATACATAATAAAATACAAATATCGATATTAGTAACATAGAAATTAGTAACATCGATATATTTGATATCGATATTACTGACTTCGATATTACTTACATCGATATAAAAAAATTCGATATTACTTACCTTTAATCAATCAATCAATCAATCAATCATAATATTTTTATATCGCACTACTCACCCGGAAGGGTCTCAAGGCGCTTGGGGAAAGGGGTCCGCTACTGCTCGAACAGCCAGGTCTTGAGTTGTCTCCTGAAGGCGAGGTGGTCCTGGGTCCGCCGAAGGTGGATGGTGAGGGAGTTCCATGGCTTGGCCGCCAGGTAGGAGAAGGATCTGCCTCCGGCGGTGGCTCTTCGGATGCGTGGTACGACGGAGAGGGCGAGGCTGGTAGACCGTAGCTGGCGGGTGGGCGTGTAGAAGGTCAGGCGGTCGTTGAGGTACTTGGGGCCCAGGTCGTGGAGAGACTTGTGTGCGTGGGTGAGGAGCCTGAATGTGATTCTCTTGCTGACGGGGAGCCAGTGCAGGTCTCTCAGGTGTCCGGTGATGGGGCTGTGTCGGGGGATGTCCAGGATGAGTCGGGCGGAGGCGTTCTGGAATCGTTGGAGTCTTTTCTGTAGCTTAGCTGTGGTTCCGGCATAGAGGGTGTTTCCGTAGTCCAGTCGGCTGGTGACGGGGGCCTGGGTGACCGTCTTCCTGGTTTCGGTCGGGAGCCATCGGAAGATCTTGCGAAGCATGCGAAGGGTGAGAAAGCATGATGAGGAGACGGCGTTGACTTGTCTGGTCATCGAGAGGGAGGAGTCTAGGATGAAGCCCAGGTTGCGTGCGTGGTCTGTTGGCTTGGGAGCGGTGCCCAGGGCTGGTGGCCACCAGGAGTCGTCCCAGGCGGAGGGTGATGGTCCAAGGATGAGGACTTCCGTCTTGTCTGAGTTCAGTTTCAGGCGGCTGTTCTTCATCCACTCGGCGACGTCTTTCATTCCTTCGTGTAGGCTGGTTCTGGCGGTGTCGGGGTCTCTGGTGAGGGAGAGGATCAGCTGGGTGTCGTCGGCGTAGGAGATGATGTTGAGGTTGTGTTGGCGTGCGATGGCAGCGAGGGGTCTCATGTAGACGTTGAAGAAGGTGGGGCTGAGTGAAGATCCTTGCGGGACGCCGCAGATGACTTCTGTGGCCTCGGAGCAAAACGGGGGGAGGCGGACTCTCTGTGTTCTTCCAGCGAGGAACGAGATGATCCACTCCAGTGCCTTGTCTTGGATGCCGGTGTTGCTGAGGCGTTGGACTAGGGTGCGGTGGCAGACCGTGTCGAACGCTGCAGAGAGGTCCAGCAGGATGAGTGCCGCTGTTTCCCCGTTGTCGAGCAGGGCTCGGATGTCGTCGGTGGCCGCGATGAGGGCGGTCTCGGTGCTGTGGTTGGCTCTGAACCCGGACTGCGAGGGGTCGAGGGATCCGTTCGTCTCGAGGAAGGCGGCAAGCTGTCTGTTGACGATCTTCTCGATGACTTTGGCAGGAAAAGGGAGGAGCGAGATGGGGCGGAAGTTCTTGATGTCGGTGGGATTCGCTGTTGGTTTCTTCAGTAGGGCGCTGAGCTCGGCATGCGTCCAGCTCTCCGGGAAGGTGGCGGTGTTGATGATGTCCCGGAGTTGGGGTGCGATGATGGAGTCAGCCTTGTTGAAGACGTGGTGGGGGCAGGGGTCGGTTGGAGATCCGGAGTGGATGGTCGATATTCTGTCCAACGATATTCTTGACCTCGATATTCTTTACCTTCGATATTTCAGACTCGATATTTCTGTAGGTCGATATTACAAAGTCTCTATTTAGACTGTGTGCCCTATCATTCCTTACACAGAACTAGTCTTACACTTTCTCCCTCACCCAGCCCCACTAATGAAACCTTGCTTTCATACCACATCTATCCATTGTCCAACATACCTACATCATTCCGCACTTTCATCACACATATAGGCTTAGAGAACCGTCTCTACCCATTCTGTACCCAGGCTGTCCACTTGGCCCCGCAAAAGTACCTTACCACAGTTTAATCACGTTCATACTTTACCTCTGTAAACCTGTTGCACCGATCTCCTTGCACCACACACACCTCTCAGCTATCTGCATTTACTGGTTGGCTTGGGATGGTTGGGTTACCATACGATATGGAAATCTTTCTGTTCCCACTCCCAGTAAAGATGACCCATCCTTTGTCACATGCAAAAACAACAATTGATCGGCAGAATGCAGAACAATGTCATACATTCACCCCAGTACAGAGATCTGGGCCTAAATCCATCGTTTTTTTGCAATCCACACAACCCCAGTTCAGACATGGCCATATGCAAATCAGCCTTGACCCTGTGCCTCATGGGAACAGTCCAGCCCGAACTGCCAAGCCATGTCTTCCCTGGACCGGAATCAAGCATCCTAGGACCGGTTTCTGGCTATCAGCCGTCTTCAGCCAGGATAGCTTGACTCCAGTGTTGTGGAGAGCACGGGACTCACGTCTGAGCATACCCCCCACATAGTCATCAAGGGGTCGATTCCGACCAGGGAAACAAAACGTCCGTACGATTTGTATCCGGAGCCCTCTCCATACGAATTGTACCTGTCCGTCCGAGTCGCGAAGTACAATCCGTATTCCGTATTCCGTGAATCCGTCCAAATCGTCGCTGTTGGACCTGGCCCTTTTGGCAGGTTCACCCCGAAACTTTTTGCTTTTTCCTAGCCTGTTTCTGTGACCTGGTGTTGATGGTTTTAGGCCTTTGCGCACTTTTTCACTGTGGTACAGTGTAAAGTGCGTGAGCTCTCTGTGTATGTGTGGTGAGTGACCTGCCCTCCCATAGGAATGAATGGGGAATATGTATGCCCATGGTAGTTCCTGATGTGTGGGGAGTGCAGGGTCGAGTTTGATATGTGTGAACTCGTGAGATTGAATGCTGCGTAATGGTGTATGCGGCATGGTTGTGTCTAGTCTAGAAGTGCCACTTTTAGAAGTGAGTCTGCTGGCACGTGATTGGCTGGTGAGCCTGGCCCAGAGTGCCTGGGCCTGCTTGTGGATTGACTGTCTGGTTTGAGGGTGACAGGGGCTACAGAGCCCCCAGGAGGTTGTCTGAGTCAGCCCGTGGATGAAAGGCAGCAACTGCTGCCAAGGAAGTGGGTGGAGATAGCACCTGACAGTGAATGAGGCTGTGTCTGCCTGCCACAATGCTGGCTCCACCTCCCCGCTGGGCGACTGTCACCTCTGTCCCTGATACTGAAAGAAGTCTCTATAACCAGTTCTAGCTGGTTCTCACACTGCCTGCAAAAGACTTCAAAGACTTTTCTGTGTATAAGAAGGGCTGTGTCCCCTTCCAAAAGGTTCTTGTTTCTAACTTGAATCTGCCAGGGGCGTGCTGCTGCTTGGGCTCAGGGGAATCCCTGGGCCCTGCCCAGCCCCTGGACACCTGATGGACTTTCCCTGGGGACCTTTGCCTGTGGTCCCCTGCTGCAGACTTCTGGGAACTTTCTCTTGCTTTTGCCAAGGCTTGTTATAGCCTAAAGTGCCTGGAAGGACTTGCTGCATCCCCTGAAGAACTTCTGTGGACCCTTCTTCCTATAGGGGTCATTTCTAGGGGCCTGTGGGTGCTGCCAGTGCCCCCAGCGCGATGGAAGCGCTTTATTTTGTCCCATAGCGCTTGAGAGCGCTTTTTGCTGAAATCCGAGCGTGTCGCCGTCACGCATTTTGCGTGAGGTTTGGCAGGTGCCTACCCTGCGACTTTGCCCGTTTATTTACTTATTTTGCGAGTGCCCACCTCGCTTCTTTATTTTATTTTAATAGCGAGGGCGCCCACCCCTCGTTGTGCCCCTTTATTAACCGCCGCGGCCCGAGCTGTGTGTAATGGCCGCCGGAGAAGCTTGCCTCAAGAGCCGCACAGCCATTGGTTGGTTGCCGGAGGCTCGTCCTGCGAGAAGCGTGGTGATTGGGCGGCGTCACGAGGGGCTTGTCCTTGAGCCGCGCTCGGATTGGCCGAAGAGCCGCCGTGTGTGAGGCGGCACGAAGGAAGAAGGCTGATGGTGCTCACGGGGCTCCCGTGAGGTGGAGGGAGCCACGGGAAGAGAGGAGGAAGCGTGGCCTGCTGCTGGGGCTCCCGTGTGCTGAGGGAGCCCCGGAGAGAGAGGGAAGTCCGGTGCAAGGCTCCCCGAATGGAGGGAGAGACCCGAGAAGTGCTGGCAGCAGGGAGGAAGCTGCATAGAGCGGCGCGAGGATGGAGCCTCCCCGCAGCAGAGCCGGTGAGTGAAGGGCTGCGGGGGGGGGGGGAAGCTCCGTGCGGTGCCGGTCTGAGGCACTGGAGTCAGGGCGGCCCCGGATGGCAGTGGGCCGCCCCACCGCATACTCGTTTGACCCACGAGGGCCCCGGGGACATTGTTGTTTGTGTTTAGAGCCACGGAGGCTCTAGGGGGCATACTTCATTTACGAGCCCAGGGAGACTCGAGGGCCCTTTCTGTGTTTAGAGCCACGGAGGCTCTAGGGGGCATACCTGATTTACGAGCCCAGCGAGGCTCAAGGGCCATATTAGTTAGAGGGGGCGTCGGGGCACATTGTCGGTGCCCGCCCCCTCCTGCCTGCGAGGAATTTGTTTTTAGAGCCTGTGTGGATCCCACAGTTGGCGCAGTTTGTGCCTAAGGGTCAGTGAGGACCCTGTCACAGTTTTTGAGGATTCCCAGCTGCCCAGCAATTATTGGGCAGCTGCACCGTTTAGGTCTTGGGATGTTCCCAGGTGCCCAGCAAGTAGTGGGCACCTGCACCGTTTAGGCCCTTGACATTGAGACACAGGGCGTCTTAGCCCCAACAAGGCCAGTTGGCCTAGGGACTGCCATAGGTAGTGGCTTATGTGAGCTTTTGCGCAACTGTGTGGTTTTTCCTTGCACCTCTGAATGTTTTTAGACATCATGTGATTTTTGCGCTATTGTATTGTTCTGGTACCTCTGAATGTATTTTCATTGCATCATGTGCTTTGTTCTTAAATAATCCCTTATGAACACACACCGTACGGTCCGTACCCCTGTGATCATGGGGTGTACGAGCCGTACCCCCATTGTACGATCGGTGTACGAGCCGTACCCCCATTGTACGATCGGTGTATGAGCCGTACCCCCATTGTACGATTGGTGTACGAGCCGTACCCCCATTGTACGATTGGTGTACGAGCCGTACCCCCCATTGTGCAATCGGTGTACGAGCCGTACCCCATGTACGATGGGTGTACGAGCCGTACCCCCATGGTACAATGGGGGTATGGCTCGTACACCCCATGATCGCAGGGGTACGGTGCGTACCCCTGCGATCATGGGGGGTATGCACCGTACCCAGGGGGGGCGTTCCGTACCTGTTTCGGCACAAACTCTGCTTTTACGGCTGTTTTCAGCTCCAGTGGAAAAAGGGTCGTACGGTGCGTACCCGACACATATCGTACTTGCTGGGTCGTAAAAACTAGCCACGAACCGTACAGGTGTCGCGTACAGCGGGTTCCGAGGGAGAATCGTACGGAGATTAGAGTCGTATGGTGTCTTGTACGACTCGTACGGAGTCCGGCTCCTGGTACAAATCGTACTTCGTCGTACGTTGCAGGGTACGATTCGTATGGGAAAAACGCTCTGAACGGCTATTTGGAGCGGTTTTTCCCGAATCGGAATCGACCCCCTAAGTGTTTACAGCTGTAGTTAGGTCCTGGGAGTAGAATTACACTGTTTCTACATTGTGATGTAGTGCTCTTTAAAGTGGGTCTTCAGCTCTTTCCAAATGAGGAGATCCGGAAGGACATGGGTATGTTGTTCTAGATCCTGGGTGAAGGGATAGAGAAGGCCTCTTGCTTTTTTTAAATTAAATTACAGTAACAATAAAATATGGAGCACTCACACTTTCACGCTCAGTCGCCATAATATATTCCTGCTTTTCCTCTTCATTTTCCTCTACTTCATACCCTTTGAGGACAAAGCATATACACTTTTATTTTCTCTAAAACAGCGTGACATTTCTTACTAAATTTGAAACATGTTATGGACACAGAGGACGCAATTGGATGTTTCACAATTGAAATGTGGTTTACAACTGAAACACCCTCTTCTCTTAACTCTCTTCATCTTGAAAGCAGCCTGTCACAGCATGAGGAACTCCAAAGATGATAGCCCCACAACACTGGCCACGGGAGTGGCTGGGAGAGGTGGATGTCAGCCACAGTGATATGTGTATAAAAAGGTTAGCCCAGGGCACCAACCCTACTCTTATCAGCCCCATCTCCTTCCTGAGAGATGCCCAGGCCCCTTCCTTGTGATTTCTCTCTGATTTAAAGAGCACCTTTTGAACGTTACGGGTGGAGGAGCCTGGCTCGCCCTACTCCAGTATGTCCCACCCCGCTTACAGGAATGCAGCAATACACAAACCTGTGTGTGGGATTCCTCTAACTCCTCTCTTCATGTATCATCATGCAGCTCTGGGTCTCCCAAAATGGAACCCATAGTCTGCCATCTCTTGTACATTCACAGGCACATATACAAACAGTACATGCATTTAACATGCATGCACTGCACAGGACTCTATCTTCCATGTACTGTGCCACTCACGACATACAAACACCCAGCACATGCATTCACCATGCACGCAGTACACAGTACTGTATTATCCCTGTATTATACTCTTCCCAGGCACACATAAACCCAGTGTAGATACACCACTCATGAGTTGTACAGCATTCCACATTAAACCGATGTAGGCATAGGGTTGTGTTAAGCACACAGCAGTGAAACTTTGCCTAAGTGAGCCTGTGGGCCTCACTCCAGGGACACAGGTAAAAGACGACCTGCAGCTGCTTAACTTCTGGTAAAGGCAGTGGCCTTTCACCACTATGACGGTTGTGCTATGGGCGCTCCTCCTAATCCAACAAGTCCAGAATTCATGGGTTAGACCTATGTCATGGTGCACACACATGATCAGTGATTGCCTATGACTATAAGAATCCCCATTAGAGATCCAATATAGTTGGGATCTCAGGGCAGGGGTGTACATCTGTTACCATGTGGGGGACTTTTCCTTCCAAACTAACAGTAAAGTCATTTGGCTCACCCCTAAAACCAAGGGGACCTTATACATAATTCTTGCATAAAACATTAGAAGAAAAAACAGTTCATGGTGGCATGATTAAAAGTAACGCATTTTGGGCATATCAAAGTTTGAGGTGTCATTATAATGCTCATAACATTAACCCACTTTAAAAAAAAAACACATCTATCAGCTTCTGCATTGTTTACCACCAAGTGAAGTGCACAATAATGTGAAACATTACAAACAATAAGCCATACACAAGTAAATATTGCTAAGGAGGAAGGACCTTAAAAATAAGTTCCATTGGGAACACGAGGAAGTTAATTCAGGATATGTGCACACTAAGAACATTTCTATGACATTAACTTGTCTCCGCTCTGCGGAGTCTGTGGGGAGAGAAGATGCGAAGGGGGATGAGATGGGAAGGGGAATGAACAGGAATGAGATCAACAGTATCAGAATTGCATCCATGTTCTATAATATGGCTTTTTGCGAAAATGTGAAACAACTAAATCACATTTAACAAGCATACTTCTGCAAGTCATATTAAGCTCATTTCAACTGTAATAGCATCAGTTCAACATTTGCATTTCGAATCCATACTAAAATCAAAAACACTTGTCATTAATTGTCAGCCCAAATTATGAACTTAAAAAACCTCTAACAATCCCATACCATGACTTGTGTCCACTTGTACAGACTATTTCACTCTGCATTCGCTGTTCTTCTGGATATTACCGCAGCTTGCTCCGGCCTGGGATCTTCCATGGATAAAAATCTCTCCTGCACCTACCTGGCAGTTGACTTTTCGAACCTTTGTTCCATTATCCGTACAGCTTTAAAAGTCCCATAATCGGATAGAAATGTTAGTATACTTGGAGGGGCCACTTACCACATCAGTTGTTTCCATGGGCAACTGTGACCACTGGATTGACTAGTCAAGCACTACATTATTCTTAAGAATGAAACATTTGTCAAACATCTTCAAATTGGAGGCACATTCATCCACCTTCCCTCTGCGACATTGATAAACACAGCCCTCCTCCATATCATTGCATACAGAATCCCTAGCAAACATTCACAACTATAAACCCCACATTCTATAGAACGGCCAGTCTCAACCCTGAAGATGGTACAAAAAATATTTCCTAGGTTACTGGGTTCAAGAAACCCAACTAGTGCAGGAATTGTTGAACAAATCCTTTAATTTTTGGTTTCATCTAGTTTACTGTTTACACACTATGGGGGTCATTATGATGTCGGGCGGATTTCCTCCGCCAGGCTGGCGGTGGCTACCGCCAGCCTGGCGGAGGAAATCCGCCCGACATCATCAGCCCAATTCCCCCCCACCAGATTTGGATGGCGGGAGGGACCGCGGCGGTGTGAAACACTGCCCACCTGTTTTCCGCCCCGGTCGCCTAGCCGCTGGGGCGGAAAACCAGTAACATAGTGGCGTTGTCTTTTAGACACCGCCCGCCATATTACAATGGGCTTTGCACAATGCATTTCCGTGGCGGCAATGCCGCCACGGAAAGGCATGCGGAGACTCCCTGCGGGGCCCCTTGCAGGCCCCCTGGGAGTCCATGGCTTGGGGGGTGCACATGGGGGGTACCTAGGGAATCCCCCCGCATTTTAAAGTGCAACATGGCAGGCACCGCGCGGTGCCTGTCATGTTGCGCTTTGAAAAGCACAACGTGCACTTTTACCATTGCGGCAGGCAGAGATTCCTGCTCCGCCCGCCGCAATGGTAAACATACAGGTTGCGCCCGGCTGTGTGGCGGGCGCATCCTAATGCCATTGTCGGGACCCCCACACTGTTAGGTAAGTCCACTTCTCCGTTAGGGTGGCAGCCTAATGGACCCCTTAGTTCTGTTGATTTCAGTAAACAGGGTTTTGATATAGGTTACCTGCATATGATGGGTTTGACATACATTTTGTAGTGCTGTAAATTTTAAATGATGTATTTGATTTGATGACATTACATTTAAATACCTATATTGTTTAAATAGCTTGGGAACGTTCTCAGTTGATGCAAACACCTTATTACCGGCATTCATTATTTTTCAAGGATTAATCTATGCCAAACAATGTATTTTGACTGATAGCAATGCATTCTGATGATCAAGAAACCTGATACAACCTTTCAATTACCTATTATTTTATTGAATAAATATGCGTTGAAAAAATAGGATACATGAGATGATCACTTCCTCTGGGATCATTTTCTCCTTAAGACAGTGAATGCCATTGAAATGTCGAGCAATGAAAAACGTGGATACTTTTAAGTCTGTGATTTTTACAGAACATGCAATAGACCTCAATTAATTCATTCTCCCTTATCTATCCATTGGATGTTTCTGATGAGCAGCTGTCAGGCCACTGTGAGCCGATTACCTTGGTTTCATGACCCTATATTATTTCCGAGATCAGCCTCTGGTTGTCTCAAACTTTAATTTGCAATGAAAATTCAGTGTATGTGTGCAAAGATTTGTCTTTTTTCCCTGACAGATTCGAAATTGGAAAATAACAGTTTACAACAACGTAAGGCCTCTGGATCTGAGACCATCCTAGGTGACTTATTTAAATCTGAGGTTGACATTTGGGTCTGTTACATTAATTCTCTTTGAAATTAAATTCTTAAAGGGGCTGATCTTTCTCCAACCTGGGCTGAGACTAAAACCTAAAAATAACCAGGCCTATTAGACTTCAAGACTACCTCCCAAAACCTTTTATATCTCAGCTTCTCACAAAGCTTCAAGATTGGCTAGATGAAGCTAACATCTTGTCCCACTTTCAGGCTGGGTTTCAGTGCAAGATTAGCAGGTAAGACCAAGTGCTCCGATATCTGCTCATCATTTGAAAATACACTATCGTATCCAAAGACCATCTGTACGTGGCTTTTATTGACGTTCTTTTGGAGGGCCTTGGTGACCTTGTAGTTCCCTCTGGCATCCTAAACATCCTTGTCAATCTTCATCAATTAAATTTTGCGAGAGTGAGATGGGGCCCCAGGGGTCAGACCCTCTCCCCATTTGCAGGGCAATGCACCAAGGGTGCATATTGGCACCAACTCTTATCTCTCTTTTCATCAATTGGGTCACTGATCAGCTTGATGCCAAAAAGGCTGATGTCCTGAAGTTGAGAGGAACTAAGATCCTCTCACTCCTCTTCATGGACAACATACTTCTCCTCTCTAGCCCTCCATTTGGCCTAAAACATCTTTTAACTCAATTCAAGGACTTTGTCTTTCAAGAGCTTTGGAAATCAACACGCAAAAGACCAGACTTATGGCCTTCAGACCCCACATAAGATTAGGCATTAGCTCACCCTTGGCTCGACTCCCCTGCAATTGATCCAAATGTTTGACTATCTTGAGGTAAGGATCTCCAGTTCCCTTTCTTAGTCCAGATTCTCAAAATCAGCCTAATCATTCCTCACACATTGGCTGGCATTTCAAAAATGCTTTTAACCTCACAACTGCAGGTGACCTCCCCAGCACTGAAGGTCTACAGAGCCAAAAGTCCAACGGCTAAACTTTATGGCGCCAAGTTATGGGGACTTACACATTCCAATTTGCTAAAATCTAAGGAGCTTAAGTTCCTTAAGTCCTTGCTTAAACTCTCCCAGTCTGCCCTCACCCCTACCTATCATTATAGATACAAATAATAAAGGTGTAGATCATTTTGCTTCCGTAAGACCCTTCTTTATTGCATCAGACTTTGGTCCAATCAGGAATTAGATTTGCCTAGTGTTGGATTTGGGGTTCTCTAGTTGGCAGAGGTAGCTACCTTTGACCAAATAGGGACCTTTGAATCTAGTCAGGGTAAGGGGCTACACTTCTAAAATAACCCCTGCTCAACCCCTTGGTAGCTTGGCACGAGCAGACAGACTTATCTCAGAGGCAGTGTGTTAAGCATGTGTGAACACATACAGTAACCCAGTGACAACACTACAGATGGACACGACACAAGTTGTAGTAGTAAAATAAGTATTTTTATATAGACTTAACACAAGACCACAAAGAACTAAAATCCACAATACTGTACTTTAAAAATTGTAGAAAGAGCTTAGTTCTCTTTAGATGGTAAATGCAACACTTTAAGTTCAATGTACCTTTAGATGCGTAACGCTATACAATGAAAGTGTTGCAGGGAAGGTGATGCGTCGGTTCCTTACATGCAAGAACGGTGATGCATCGGTTCCCTACTGCTGCGTAGGGGACGGTGATGTGTTGGTTCATCTCTGCATGGGGAGGTGATGCGTCAGTTTCTTACTGCGCTTCTGTGGCGATGCGACCCGCAACGCCGTGATGCGATGAAGATCTGGTGCAATGAAACAAAATGGCGTCTTCTTGATGCAACAACGATGTGTGCATGCCCGATAGCCGTGCGGCGACTCAAATCTTCTGAGCCAGGACAGGCCCTGCAACACGCTTCCCTGGTGATGCGACAGCATCTGCTGCGATGGTGACACTCTTCTCCGGTGATGCAAGACGCTTTGCTGAAGCGGCAGAGGCGATACCCTTCTTCAGTGATGCGACGACAGCGGCTACGGCGGCGACACGCTTTTCTAGTGATGCGACGATGTCTATTGCGACACCGACACTCTTCTCCGGCGATGCGAGGCGCTTCTGCGATGTGATGCGGCAGCGGCGATACTCTTCTTCAGTGATGCGATGACAGTGGCTGCGGCGGCATCACCCTTCTTCTTCGGTGTCACGCTTCCAGCTCCTTGTGACACGCAGTCCCTCAGAAGGCCCAGCACAACAGGAGGCACTTCAAAAGAACTCGGGGGAGCTGGTGGGTGAAGTCTGTTATCCCTGAGACTTCAGCAGGAGCCAAGCTCAATTTCCAAGCACTTGGAGATCCTTTACAAGTTGATGAAACTAGTACAAAGTTCCTTTCTCCTTTCTTTGGCAGTAAGGCAACCACTGCAGGCCAATCCCCCAAACAGCACTGAGCTTAGGGATAGTCTCCTCCTTCAGATTCTCTATGGTTCCTCTCCTCAGCAAAGGTTCTTCTTGTTTTCCAAAAGTGTTCTAAAGTTCTGGGGTCTCGGTCCCCTCTTTTATACACCAAAATCCTTTGTCTCTGAAGGCAGAGAGTGTGTGTGCCTAGTCCAAACCAGTTCTGTTCAGTCCTGGAGCACTCTGTTGACAAGCCTCCTTCTTTCCTTTGACAGCGTGGGCCAGGTACATCAGACACACCACAGGAGGTGGAGCCAGCATTGTGAAAGGCAGGCCAAGCTCTATACAGGAGTTGCACCTGGGAAGGTGCAACTCCTCCCACCTATCTACATGCAGATAGCTCTATTCAGCCCTGTGCTGACACACCCTGTCTCCTGGAATCCCCCAGCCCCTGTCACTCAAACTCCAGACAAGGAATACACAACCTAGCAGAGGCAGGCTTGGATAGTTAGGCAAGAAAATGCCTTCTTTCTAAAAGTGGTATTTTCAAACACAGAATATTAAAACCAACTTCACTAAAAGATGTATTTTATCATTCTGAGTTCAGGCATACTAAACTCGAATTTCTACCTGGTTCCCTGAGTCAGTTAGGATTATAAAATGTTATTATCAAACTGCCCATTCTTACCCTATGTGGAACAGGTATCCTTGCAATAGTGAAACACGAAAATGGCTGTAATTCACTATTAGGACATGCCACACACATCAGGGCATGTCCTACCTTTTACCTACAATGCACCCTGCCCTTGGGCCTACCATTGGGGCGACTAATATGCAAAAAAGGGCTGGTTTAGGAACTGGCAAGTGGGTGCACTTGCCCAGTCAACATGGCAGTACCAGACTGCACGCAGGCTCTGCAATGGCAGACCTGGGACACACTTTACAGGCTGCTTCTGTGGGTGGCACAACTAGTGCTGCAAGCCCACCAGCAGCATTTGATTTACAAGCCCTGGGCACACTTAGTGCACTGACTAGGGCCTGGCAAGTAAACAAACCCAGCCAATCATGGAGTCACTAATCTATACATCAATTTACCATAGGGAGCACTTGCACCGTGGCACTGAATAGCGATGGCACAGCGTCCAAAGCATCTATAACCAGCAAAAACACATGAGGCAACAGCAAAAAATGGAAGAGAGACCCACGGCAATGGTGCCAGGTCTAACACATAGGAGGAGCATTCTTGAAATTAGGAGTGTAGATTTAGGCAATAGGATCAAGTTGTTCACCCACCTCAAGGATTGATTTGAAAAAAGTGGATTTGCAGTCTTTTTACATCTCTCTTGAACATATCACTCTAAGCTCCAAGAATATCCTAAAGAAAGCACATTGGAATATGTTAGTGTCCCAGTGGCACCAGTCAACTAACCTAGGTTCTCTATCATTTCAATTCCTGATTTGCAAACCTGCTCCTAAATTCTAGGGCTACCTCCATGAAATTTCCCCTCATGCTGTGAAAACTCTATACATTAAATTTTGCTTTGGAATCTTGCCTTTATGGGCCTTTACCAACAAATGGTCTCAAGATCTTCTTCTGACGACAGATTGCACATTTTGCGGGCATAAATGTGAGGACATTGATCACTTCATGTTTTTCTGCCCATTCTATTTGCACCTTCGATGCCAATGGGTTCCTCCCTTGTGTCTCCTTTTGGGAATTGATAGATTCCTGGTGGTTCATAGGATCTGTATAACTGATTCCTCAAGGACTAATAGCCTTTACCATCAGCAGATACCTCTTTGCGGCTTGGTCCATACGATCTAGTTTCCTCTCCATTGATCCTAAGAACTTATGTTACATTTTTGGAATTCATTTGAATTTTTTATTCTCCATATCACACATGTAACAATAGGTATTATGTCGGACTATGTATCTTGCATGGAGGAACATTATTGATCCCTAAAGGACAGACCAGTGTACATAGGTTTTCTTTAGATCCCATCTAAGTCCTCATCCTTAATTATCATTGGCCTCCCACTCCCTAGAGATCTTAGTCTTTCTGTCTCGCTGAGGCAAGCGAGCTCTTTCCTTTTGCTTCCCCTGAAGGGGGACAGGTTGGTTAAAGGTCCTGGTTGTGTGGTCTCCAATCCTTAGCTGATGGAAGTTACCACTCTCCAAATGGCTTACATAGTGGTTATGATTGGGTTATGGTATTTTCCCAAGTGTTGTTCAATAATTTAGATCTAATCACCATAATTGTAAGAGTACTTAGCTGATCCTTAATTGAGGTGTGGGTCCTCCTCCTTTTGTCTCATTCACTTGAACATATAACCTATTTAGCTTTGATGTTCTGGTCCCAAGGTGTGTACATTTACACTAACATTTTCATTAGTTTAGTTTCTTCATATGCAATGCTTTAGATTAATTTGGCAACTGTATCTTTCAGTTTAGCAGGTACATTGTTGCAGTAAGTCTTCATCTAATGGTGTACTGTATGGATCACTGACTTAATATCGAGGGACAAAATATAGAGTACTCAAAATATCGATTCCAAAATATCGACAGACAAAATATCGAAGTCCTACCTACAAACAGGTAAGTACAAAAATATTGACTCCAAAATATCGTTTAAAAATATGTACTTTGTAAAAATATTGAATTTATTAAAATTAATGTAAAATTAAAAAAATATTAAAAATAAATAACTTAATTGTACTTACAAATACTTAAATAACCTTAAAATTATTAAATAATTAATTTAGGTTATAAAAAAAATACAATTTTATTTGTTAAAACATATATAGAAATAAACATAACATTATTAAAAAAATATACAATATTATTACCGTAGGATAGTGGGAGTGTTAAAATTACTATTCCCACTCCAATGAGTGCAACAGTAGGGAAAGCGTTGGATCGCGTAGCGGTAAAAATTACTATTCCCACTCAAGAGAGTGCAACAGTAGGGAAAGCGTTGGATAGCGTAGGGGTAAAAATTACTATTCCCACTCCAAAGAGTGCAACAGTAGGGAAAGCGCTGCATAGTGTAGGGGTAAAAATTACTATTCCCACTCCAGTGAGTGCAACAGTAGGGAAGGCGTTGGATAGCGTAGGGGTAAAAATTACTATTCCCACTCCAGAGACTGCAACAGAAGGGAAAGCGTTGGATAGCGTAGGAGTAAAAATTACTATTCCCACTCCAGTGAGTGCAACAGTAGGGAAAGCGCTGGATAGCGTAGGGGTAAAAATTACTATTCCCACTCCAGAGAGGGCAACAGTAGGGAAAACGTTGGATAGCGTAGGGGTAAAATTTACTATTCCCACTCCAGAGAGTGCAACAGTAGGGAAAGTAAATACTTCATATATTATTTAAAAATATACATATATATTAATATCTATAAAAAATGAATTAAAAGTAATTACCAATTTAATATAATATGATAATTAATCAATTAAAATTACAAATTAAAATTAATTATTACAATTAGTTACCTATTAATACAAATTAATTACAAATTAACAATAAATTAATTAACAATTAAAAATGTATTAACAATTAAGTCAAATTAAATACAAATAAATCAATTAAATTATTTAATTAATTATAATTAAATTACTTCCCACCCTATTTCCCTATAAACCCACAACCCACTACAGAAAATAAATTAGTACAATTAACATAATTAGCAATTAATCAATTAAATAAATTTAATCGGCAATTACAATTTAATTAATTACTCCAAACAAATTAATTAACAATTAATTCAAAATAAATACCAATAAATAAATGTACATATTTAATTAATTATAAATAAATTACTTCCCACCCAATTCCCCTATAAACTCACAACCCGCTACAGAAAATAAATTAGTAAAATTAACATAATTATCAATTAATCAATTAATTAAAATTAATTGCCAATTAAAATGTAATTCATTACCAAATAGAAATTAATTAACAATTAATTAAAAATGAATACCAATAAATAAATGTACATATTTAATTGAATATAATTACATTTCTTCCCACCCTATTCCCCTATAAACCCACAACCCGCTACAGAATTAAATTACGCAAAAATTAAAAAACATAAAATTCATTAATTAAAATAAATTATATCATAAACACACACTTTTAACACATATAATAACATAAAAAGCACTATAAAAAATTCAATATTATTAAAAAATCGATAATTTTAATAACCTATATTATATACTTCGATATTTTGACTTTATATAGTTTTAACATTCGATATTACATTACTTACCTTAAAAACGATATTTTTGATGACTATATTCTGTCCATTCGATATTTTGTCCATTCTATATTTTGAACTGGATATTATATCCATTCGATTTTTTTACTCGATATTTTGACTGTTTACCGTACTGTATAGACACATGTCGCTATGTCACCATTCACTTGAACACATAGCCTTCTTAGCTTAGATGTCCAGGTCTGCATGTATGCAAATTTACAAGAATGTTTTCATTATTTTTATTTTTTCATACAATGCTCCAGATAAATTTGTCCAGCAACTGTATTTTTAATCTTAGTGGGTATTCCATTGTAGTATGTCTTCATTTAACTGTCTACTGTTTAGATGTATGTCATTCTGTTACTATGCACCTTATCTTAATGCTTTTTTTCTCTTAATACACTTTACATCTGCAGTTCATGATCCCCAATCATAGCGACTTTCTCTGATTTTCGATTGCTGCTAAGTATGCTTATTCTTTCTTTTAATTCTGTACTTTTATGGCCTTCTGGCTGAAATAACGTTTTAACTGCTACAGATGTGGTTATGTTAAGTACATCCTGCAGCCAAAGCAAACAAACAACCCACACAATTCGCCCTCTGCCATTCACACCACCAAATGTTTTTATTCTTGATCAACAACCCAATAGTGCCTCCGAAGTGCAGTCAGACTGGCCTACAGGGCAATCAGGAAGTGTGTGATGGGCTGGTCTCACAGATCTGTTTGTGTGTAGGCTGTTTTCTGGTCTTGTGGGCTGGTTTTTAATAATGATTTCCCTGATATTGAAGCAAAGATTGCCTGTAACTTAAATACATGCAGTCTTCCATACCTTGCAAAACATCTACATGTCTTTACAAGTTCAAAACTTCCCAAATTGCAAGAACGGGACACTTTTTTTACTATCTGATTCACAAATGGGGGCTACTTTTATTTTGATGCCCGGGCCTATTTTCTGCCCAGTCCGACCCGACCGTGGATATCTTATAGAGTTTCATATAGCACAAACTAAACCCGCGACATCGGTATCAGATAGCGCTTTTACATGAGCACCAGTTTCGTTATAGAAGGACACATTCATTTTTGTTAGTCACATGGAGATTAAGGGCCAGATGTAGGTAGGCTTTTACCGGGTGGTAACGGCCGAATTCAGCCGTTACCACCCGGTAAAAGCAATTTGACATGTAGGTCCCTGTAATTTACAGACTCGGTAAATTTACCGGTAGGTAAATTTACCGAGTATGTAAAATACCGAGTCGGTATCATTACTGATTCCGGACAATTGGTATGTAGGTGGGACTCTTCTGAGTCCCACAAGCAGTACAACATCGGTATTTTACCATCAAATACTACTTGATGGTAAAATACCGTTTCTGGTGTGCATGCACATGTGTGCATGCACACCTATGCCATATGACAGGCAGACCTGCCCTTAGGGCAGGTATGCCTGCCACATGGCACCCGAGCCTCTTTTGGGGGTGCCAGAGGGTGTCAAAGTGACACCCCCTGCACCCTTGTGACAGTCGGTATTTTCCGATGTGGTAAATACCGACCGGTATATGCCCAATCAATCCTATGGGCTTCAAAGCCCATAGGAATGCATGGGCATTGACTGGTCGGTATTTACCACATCGGAAATTACCGACTGTTTCCGATTCGGTAATTGCACATCTGCAATTACCTACATCTCGGTATTTTTATTTTCCGACCTCTTAAATACCGAGTCGGTATTACTCGGTATTTAAGAGGTCGGTAAATAAAAATTACCTACATCTGGCCCTAAGTGATTTGCCCAGAATCACAGGATGTTGAGCGTCGTTGCCGAGACTCAAACCCGGTTCCCCAGCTCTAGCCATATGGCTACATTCTAGAGCCACAGAGATAGTCCAGCTGTTGCTGATTCAAGCTATACACACAATCACCCCAGGTAATGAAGTAACAGGAACGCACAATACATAGCGAGGCAGATTTATGAAGGCCTTGCGCCGCCGGTGCGTCATTTTTAACATGGGAAAAAGTGACGCACTGGCGGCGCAAGGCCTTCATAAATCTGCCCCAGCCTGTTTAGAGGCCTCCTTGAAAACATGCTGCGCAAGAGGCCTATACACATATGTGGGCTTATTGATTTGGGAAATTTTGGAAGAAATGGGGTTACAGGGTCACAGAAATCCGGGTTTTCCCTGATTTCAATAGAGGCGGTTTTTTCTTCCGTATTGAAGACGCGTTTGTAGATTACTGTAGCTCCTCCAGACAAACAGCAGCAATCCTACAGTCAAAGCGCTAGAAGGCATTAGACAATACAGGATAGAGGGGTCTTTTCGAATGTCCGAACGGATCATTTTATTGTGTGATTCATTCAGACAGTGCACCTTGGCTGACGTCCCCAGATTCGGCATATGTGCGTGTAAGGGTCGGGTCAGACTCCCTTCATTACAACCAGCATTCTCCCAACCCCCACGTCTTTGGAAGAGAGAAGCGTGCTTGAAACATGATGTCAGCGCCTGCTGTACCTAAGAATCGGCCAATGGGATTGTAGTTCTATAAATAAATGATGAGGTCTCACTGATAATCTTTCGACCGTCTCTAATTATTTAAAGTTATGTTCACAAAGGAGCAGGGAGTTTACTACTTGTTAGATAATTTGAACTCAATAAAGCCTATGTTGCTGTCCATTTACGAGATGTCTGATAACACGGTATGCTATAAATTACCTTCTTTTTATCATCTCTTGCTTAGCCTGGCGCATTCAGAAGTCATTAGTATGAAAGCGCTCGTATATTTTGAATTACCTCAGAGCAAATGACTACATGTTTTTAATTTTTACTGTTTAATTTGAGATATTAAATTTAGGCAACTACTCTTTGTGGACAGAGCAAAGAAGTTTCAATTTATCTTTCAGACATGCGTTTTGGGCAATGTTTACTATATTTCAGTTCATATTTTAAAACGTTAACTCTTTCGCACCGGAATGGCAACATATTTTACACACCCAAAAGTAACTTGGGTGTGTAAAAATGCCATCTTTGGGAGGAAATGGTCGGTGTGGATTTCTGCAGAATTCGGATTAGAAGGACATTTACATCCAAGGATGAAAGTTCCTACCATGCAAATTGCACAAGTGTGGCTCATTTTCTACAGTAATATGTTTAAGGTTAGGAGGATTTTGGTATTTTGACGGAAAGGACAAGTAGTGGTCATTGGGAAAGGGGCGAACACAAGGCACCACAATTACTCTTTCTATCCCATTTGTTTGAAAATATGCCTCAACATGTTAAATGTTCAACAGGAAAACATATTTTTGTGTTGCATAAATAATATTAAAAAGTTTAAAGTTTAATCTGCACATACACTTTCCTGCCACAGCTCAATGTGTGGATTTTGTGCTCTACGGCGTGTCAACTGGAATAAATGTAAGGCCTGGATTTCCTTGCCTATTCGTGGGGATTCATGTGAATTTACAAAACTTTGGAAACTTTTTCATGCAATCCTACAATAAATAAGTTTCAGAACTTTAAAAACATTTATCAGTTGTCCGTTTTAAACCAAAGCATGTTATGTGGTGCACTGTTTGGCGTTCCTCCCGGAGACTAGGTACCATCACTCAAATGGCACACCACAAACATTAAGGGCCTGATTCACAAAAGGCCTCTGCACTTGTGACGGAGGCCCTGCAGTCGCGGGAGAGACTCCATACACTGTGCGGAACATCCGTAATTGCAGAGATTGCGCCCCAGGTGCAGAGACTCCCTTCGGCTCTGGGGCCTTCACCACAAGTGCAGAGACCCTTTGTGAATCACACCCTATATAACATATAGATCCAGCAGTGGCGCAGTCGTCGGAGAGTCTCTATACTCGGTGCGGAATCTCTGTAATTGCTAAGATTGCGCCTGAGTGCAGAGACTCCCTTCAGTTCTGGGGCCTTCACCACGAGTGCGGAGGCCCTTTGTGAATCACACCTTATATGACATAGTGATCCAGCAGTGGAAACTCAATTGATATGCAGCCATGGTGGGACTGCACATACACCCACCCTCGTAAACCTTAAACGGTCATGAATAGGTATTTAACAGCAAACAGCCAATGCGTATTGGTAGGGGCTTTGCTGCAATGGGTAGTGTATTCGGGAGCAACAGCGAATGTTATTCCTGTAAAAAGAACACTCATGTAATCCCGACTGTTAAGGAATTGTGGGGCATATGTACAAGCCCCTATCGCAACCACAACATCACTTTTAACAACGTTGTGGTTGCAATAGGGGCTGCCGCCTTATGTACAAGGCAGCGTTAAGCCACGTAACATGGCTTAACGCTGCCTTGTAATAAGGCCCCCTTTCACGCTATGCTTAGCGTGAAAGGGGTGGGCAGTGGGTGTTGTAGTGAGCGTTCCACCGTAACACCCATTGATTTTGACACTGCCCTCTATGTACAAGGACAGGGTACATAGGAGGCAGCACCAAAAATTAAGACCAGGGAAAACCTGGTCTTAAGTTGGCGAAACGAGGAGAAAAGCTCGTTTTTGCTTTTTCCATGTGTGCTGCCTTGTGCAGCACACATGGAAAAAGCAAACTGCCATGGACTGTTTATGTACAGGAAGGTCCCCTTCCTGTTCATAAACAATTTCTAAAAAAAGGCAATTTTGTGACTTTCATGTTCGCTGCATGAAGCAGCACACGTGACAGAATGGCATTTTAGGATTGTTTATGTGTAGGAAGGGAACCTTCCTGTACATAAGCAATCCTCCCCTGCACGCAGACACACTTGCACTATGGTGCAGAGGTGCATGCGTTGACGCTAAACTGCTAAGTGTAGAGCCCGCGCAGGAGGAAATGCAAGGCTGTTTGCAAATATGGTGCAGCCTTGCCTTTCTGAGGTGGCGGAGACAGGTGTTAAGCCATGAGGGCAAACGCCTCACTCCACCACTTCCTCGTACATATGCCCCTGTGACTATACCCAGCATCAGTAAGTCCCATATGACAGAGTTAAATGAAATTGATAACACTGCACCTTCAGCCAGATCAATAATGTGTTTAACCATATATTTCACTTTGCATGATTTTCAGCATGAGTAACATATTGTTCCATTACATAAGATCAGGGCCATTGGAATTATGCGATTCTGCAGCAGCAGTGGTGTATTCCGAATCATTATGGATTTGCTACATAGTCCATCACCTACTGCATAATCTTCAGATTCTAACACAAAAAGAGTTTCTGGCTCAATCGGATTAAAAGTTACTAAAATCATGCTGACCTGTTTTGCCATGCAATGGAAAGCCCTATACAAAGGTTGACTGATCATCTTTCAGTTGCTTAGTTGGACTCTAAAGTTGTACTAATGAGATGAAACATTTGCCCATACAGAGTTAACATATGAAAACAAAAAATATTTAGATAAGATATACTATTACAAAATGAACTGCATTAGGTTGAATAATTTGCCTTTTCTTATTGCACAATGTGGTCCTGCTTTGCTGCATAATTTCAGTGTCCCTGCATAAAATAAATCCCATGTTCGTACAATTCATAAAGGTTTCACTTGTATGTCTAATCACACTCTATTTACCTTATCTTACTACATACATCTTTTTTTGATCCATTACACAAGATCAAGGTCACTGGAATCATGCAATTCTGTGGCCAGCGTCTTCTGCATAATTCTAGATTTGCCGCATTTGCCACATAGTCCATCATCGGCTGCATAATCTGCAGATTTAACAAAAAATACGTCTTTCTAGCTCAATCGGATCAAATGTTACTAAAATCATGCAGACCAGTGTTGCCGCACACATGAAGTGAAACGTTTGCCACAACAGAGTTAACATGTGAAAAAATGGCAACATTATTTGGTAATACTATCACAAAATGTGCTGCACTAGGTTGCATAATTTGACATTTCTTTCACATAATTTAGTCAGCCTGTCGCATAATTTGGTCCTCCCCTGCTGCATAATTCGATTGACCCTGCATAAAATAAATTCCATGTTCATGCTTGGTTTAAAGTTTGCTCTTGTGCATCTAATCATTCTCTCTTTACCTTACCAAATACATCCTTTCATGATACTATTTAATCAGTAAGTTCATGAACACGTCCCTTTTCATCTACTCTACCCAACCATTTCCCTACTGCAAAATGGGGAGTGACATTCTTTTGTCCATAAAAGCGTACAGTCTTTTTGCACCATGTCCGTATCTGCCTACAAATACCAACTCTTTCCCTCAGTTTTTCATCCAAGTGATCTTTATTTGCTGGTTTATGCCATTTGTATTGTTGACATGATACTATTCAATGATACTATCTGTTTAGGCATATTTACAAACTCTGTACATGTCTCTTTTTTCAGATCCAGTAATGCAGAAGTCCCTGGTGTCAACAATACATCCTCACCAACATATGACATCAGGGGACATTTGCCTACGACCTTTTGGTCAGGTAAATCTGTGAGATCAATACATACATACATGCAAATGTGTATTTATAGTTAATTAAAACCATTCCATATTTGCATTATAAACATTCAACTATATACAACATATCATTTAAAAGAAAGTGCAAAATCAATTTGTTGTGCAGCGAATGAGTTAGGCATAAAGGAACCACAAGAGAGATCATTGAGTTTTCTAATTGGGTTGACCTAAATACCACTAAACACATGCAACATAAATCATACAATGTAACAATTCCTTCATTATGTGGCATGTAAGTGGGCTGAGTGCAAATTTCCATATTTATGTTACCTCCCTGTTATATCCTATGTTTTCTTATTTCCTATGTTTTCTCAGTTATTCTCTATGTAGTGTGTTCTCCATTAGACTGCTTTATCCTAGTGCTTGGGTTGCTAGGTGATCTTAGAATGTTAAGCCTCTGATCTTCAGTTGAAGACTGAAGCTTGATGGAAGAACACTCTGACTAATCAAGTGCTGTACTTGTTATTCAAGAATAAACTTAAATTTATAAGTTTACTCCTCTTTCCTGTGATCCTTGGATACAACATAATTTGGCGACGAGGTGGTCAAGTCAGCACTTCCCTGAACCCACGCCCAGATACAAGTTCATTTCTGGAAGATCTTGTCAGACTTCAGTGTTCATTCACTGTCTTTCCTTGAATACTACTGATAGACCTTGAACACTTGAATTTACTTCTACTGAACAACTTTGAAGACTTGGAATACTACTTGCTACTACTACTTTCAAGATAAGTCTCATTTATATTTCAACAATTTTAAATCTATTAGGAGCTTCGCATTTATATTTCAACAATTTTTTTAATCTATTGGGAGCTTCGCTGCATGTATTTTCATTGTCCTTATTTACCTCGATGCAGGCTCATAGATTCACCTTTATTTTCCTTAATTGACTTTGGACATATTTTTAAAATACTGTCACCATTTTTATGTCTTTATTTTCATTTCTTTTCCTCATTAGTGATATACTGACTTTCCCCATTCTTTTAAATACCTTTATTTTCAAACTTTTCAATTCAAATTTTACTATATTTGACATTTTTAATCAATTTTAAAGTCTCCCTTTGCTTGCGCTTTTCAAACTAACCATATGACAGTTACGTAACTTGTTTCGAATTGCTGGTGAATTGCTCCCTGTGCTTCAGTGACGCTCCTTTGAACCTTCTGCCATTTTCATTCCGGATCTCGAAGCGCTGAAAGCGTCTCTACGCATCTCTACGTTCACGTCGACGTGTTTGTTATCACGTGACATTCTCTGCCTACCAGCCATTCTCGGTAACCTAGCGACACACAAGCATCGTCGCGCCTTACCGATTCTGATGATTTAAACTACTGCGCAATCCTGCGAGAGGTATTTCTTTTCTTCAAACTTGAAAATAAAACGTGTATTTTTCTTGACACTTACAGACTATACCTTAAAACACGTGTATCGTCCACGCTGATACACACAGCTTACTACAAACTCAAAAACATTGTGCTTCATTTACGCTGATGCACACAGCCATATGTTATTAATGATTCTTTATTTATTAGTGTGTCATTTACGCTGATACACACAGCTTTCAACAAATTTAATAACATTGTGCTTCATTTACACTGATGCACACAGCCTTTTCTTATTGTTGATATTTTACTTATTTTGAAGCTTTTCCTTCGTATATTATCTAGATTATACAATTTCTAACAATTCATTATGGCTCAACAAACTGCAGTCCTTCCATCTCCATTTCTTCCTGAACCAGGCACTCCAAAAATTAAGTGGACTCAATGGTTTAAATCTTTTAACAGTTATATTATTGCCATTGATGCTGTAAAATTTTCCCCTGTCAGGAAACATGCAATGTTATATAGTGCTTTGGGTGCTGAGGGTCAAAGAATTTTTGACTATCAACCTCCTATAGTTAGACCACCTTCAGATGATTGGAATGAGTATACTGAAGCTATTGCACGTTTGGAGAAGTATTTTAAGGATGAACCGAGTATAATTGTTGAGAGACACAATTTTTATACTCGTAAGCAAAGAGAGTATGAAAAAATAGATACGTTTTTAGCTGAATTGTGGGTTCTAGCTGCAACTTGTGAATTTGAAGGTCCTATTGATCAGTATCTTAGGGACCAAATTGTAGTAAATTGTTTTAGTAACTAAGTTCAAGAGAGAATCTTATGTTGTCGTAATCCCTCACTTTTGGAAACTTTAGAATTAGCTAGGGGAATTGAAAGATCTGTATTTGCATCTAAAGAATTGAGTAATAGTAAATCTACACATGTTGATTTGGTAAACAAAATTTCATCTCAAAATACGAATCAACGTGACAGACCTTCTAAAATTGAGTGGAAGAAAACTGACAAACCTTCTGCTTGTTTGAGATGTGTCTCAAAGTCACATCCGGCTAATTCAACTTCTTGTCCTGCATTAAAAAAACAATGCTCTAATTGTAAAAAAATTGGACACTTTGCTGCAGTGTGTAAATTCAAATCGAAAACAATGTATTTAGAAGTCACGAATTTTGAAGAGGTGTCTAATGTAAGTGAAGAACTGATTGTCAAAAAGATTCTATTGTCTGTTGATATGATAGATAGCCAAGAAGATTCTTCTACTTCTGATCTTGTGTGTGATTTAAAAATTGGTGAGGTTATTGTTAAAGTTACTCCCATCACCATTATTGCTGATTTTCTTTTCTTAGAACACTGGAAAAGAGTTCAACTTTTGCCTCCTGACATTCGCACTGTAGCATTTAATGGTAAGGTTATTGATTTAATAGGCTATTTTAATGATAATCTCACTTTTGAAGATCGTACTGTGCAGCGAAAATTTATGTAGCTAAGAAAGGCTATAACGTTCTAGGATGGAGAGATCAAGGGAAATTCCCTTTAGTTTTGAGACCTGGTACCAATAATCCTATTTCTTTAGATTGTTTTACTACATTTAATGCTCTAGTTACTGAAGAATTGTCCTTAGAGAAAATCATGGGGAAATACAAAGCTGTATTTTCTGATAGTCTTGGGTCAGTCAAGGGCTTTGAACACAAAATCATCTTGAAACCTGACGCTGTACCGGTAATTCATTAGGTCAGACATGTTCCCTTACGTATTAGGGAGAAACTGAAAACCCATCTTCTTCAGCTATGTAAGGATGGTGTTATTGAACACACTGATTCTTCTTTATGGGTTTCGCCAATTGTGGTCTCACTTAAAAAGAACTGTGATGAGCTTAGGCTGTGTGTAGACCTTAGAGCTTTGAATAAGCACATACAGGTAGATTGTTTTCCCCTGCCACGTATCCAAGATATGTTAGCTCAATTGAGAGGCACAAAAGTTTTTTCTACCATAGATTTGAGGGCAGCATATCATCAGATCGAGTTATATGAGGAGTCTAGGGATCTAACAGCTTTTAATACTCCGTTTGGTCCTTACAGATATTTGAGGTTACCTTTCGGTCTAGCTTCAGCGGCCTCAGTTTTTCAGAAATTGATGTTTCAGTTGTTTGGCGAGGTTCGTGATGTTTTAGCCTATCAAGACGACATTTTGATATCCACTAACACTGTTGAGGAACATATCATTAAATTAGATCAAGTAATAGGTATCTTAAATGATCATGGCATGACTGTAAAAAAACTAAAATGTAAGTTTCTTCTTGATGAGGTTGAGTATCTTGGTCATACTATCTCTCATAAGGGCATTACTCCTAAACGTGACCTGTTGCAAGGAATTCGGGATTGTGCTCAACCCAGTAACAAAGACCAGTTGAGGTCATTTTTGTGTTTAAGTGAATTTTACTCAAGATTTGTCCAGAATTTTGCACATATAAGTGAGCCATTGAGGATGCTTACCAGGAACAATGTCAAATTCGTGTGGGGTGAGGAACACAAATTAGCATTTGAATCTTTAAAGGATTTAATAATAGGAGCTCCTGCTCTTAAACCTTTTGATGATAATTCTGTTTCATATATTACTGTGGATGCCAGTAATGCTGGTTTAGGAGCTGTGCTGAGTCAAGTCAATGGAGGTGATGAGAATGTAATAGCTTTTGCTTCCCGTCAACTCACATCATCAGAAAGAAACTACAGTACAATTGAAAAGGAAGATTTAGCTTGTGTATGGGGAGTTAAGCATTTTTCTACTTATGTTTGGGGTCGTGAATTTGTGTTGGTGTCAGACCATAAACCGTTGATTTACATCTGGAATGACAAAGGTTTAAGGAATGCAAGTCCAAGATTAGTTCGACTTTTTTCTAAACTTTATGATTTTAACTTTGTAATGAGACACATTCCAGGTGGAAAGAACTTCACAGCTGATTTTTTGTCTAGATGTCCTTCAAGTTGTCCGCACTTTGTACCTATTCTTGATGACAAGGAAGTGGTAGTTAATTTACTGGATGGTTTAGTTCTAACTAAGGATGTTGTTTCAGAATCAGATTGGATTAAAGCGTCTTTGCAAGACAATTCTCTATGTATTTTAAAAAAATACATTGCTGGGGTTGGCCAAGAGAGAATCAAGTTGACAAGGATCTTCTTCCATTCTCCAAAATTAGAGAAGAGTTAAGCTTGGAGGGAGATTTTATTTTGAGAGGTTTTTCTCTTATTCCTCCTGTCTCCATCAGAGATAAGATAATTAACATTGCTCACAAAGGTCATGGAGGGATTACAAGTACCAAGAAGAGGTTGAGACTTCATTATTGGTGGCCAGGGATGGATGTTTGTGTGGATACCTTTTTGAATGATTGTGTTGAATGTTCACATGCTGAGAAATCCTTACGTACTGTAAATAAACCACTGTGCCCTGTTGTCTTTCCTGATAGTCCATGGGAGAAATTAGGCATGGATTTCTTAGGACCGATTGGAGGTTTAAATCAAGGTTATAGATTTATTCTTACCACTGTTGATTATCATTCCAAGTGGGTTGTGTTCAAGTTTTTAAAGGAACCTAACACTGAGAATGTTATAAAATGTCTTAAACAACTTTTTCAGTCTGAGGGAATTCCAGCTTTTCTGGTGTCAGATAATGGAGTACAATTCGTGTCACATGATATGAAAAACGTTTGGGATAATTTCGCCATCAAGCATCTTACCACTGCTTTATATAGTCCTCAAGGAAATGGCTTAGTGGAAAGAGTGAACCGTGTCTTGAAGGATGCAGTCCAGTTAGCTATTTCTTCTGGTGTTAGTGTTCAAGAAGTGGTGAGTAACAGAATTTGGTCATACAACAACACCCCGCATTCGACCACTGGAGTAACTCTATTTTTTTTGTTAAAAGGAAGACAATCTTTTAATGAATTATCTCCTGGATGGGTGGTTAGTAAAACTTTTCATGAAGGGGTTGTATCTGGTTTGGATCAAATTAAGAAAAAGGTTGAGTCTGCTCAGATGAGGTCTAAAATCAGGTATGATCAAGAAACACATGTGAAAGAAATTTGTTTGGATATTGGTGACAAAGTAAAAATCAGAAGGCCGTGTACAGTAAAGGGGTCAAAATTTTATCCTGAAACAACTGTGGTTTAAGTCAGCAAACATGCTGTTAAGGTGCTTGGAGGAAAGTGGTGGAGTAAAAGAAGTGTTGCAAAGGTGAAAAATTCAAATTTAGATCTCGTTGATGTTGAGGTGGAATTGGATGTTTTATCTCCTTACATGAGTGATTTCCAGAGTTCACAAAGGGATGATTGCATTCTTAGTATTCCTGAACCTCCTGTGGATAACATGGATTCTAACAAATGTGATATGTCATTGTCTGATGCGTCTGTCTCTTGTTCCAGGTCCAGTTCTAGAATTAGGTCTAAACCTAAATACTTAGAAGAATATGCCACTTAATACGTTCTATTTCTTTTTTAGAAGTATGTAATCTTAGATGTTGAGCATGTAATTTGAAATGTTTTTATTTTTCCTTCTTTTGTTTGTGTTTGTGGAAAGGGAGGTGTGTTATATCCTATGTTTTCTTATTTCCTATGTTTTCTCAGTTATTCTCTATATGGTGTGTTCTCCATTAGACTGCTTTATCCTAGTGCTTGGGTTGCTGGTGATCTTAGAATGTTAAGCCTCTGATCTTCAGTTGAAGACTGAAGCTTGATGGAAGAACACTCTGACTGATCTAGTGCTGTACTTGTTATTCAAGAATAAACTTAAATGTATAAGTTTACTCCTCTTTCCTGTGATCCTTGGATACAACACTCCCCCATGTCGAAGAGTCCGAAGAATAACCTTAAAATCTGGACGTTAACTTCAGTCTTGCAGAGCGAGCAGCGCATGCATGCTGCCGCTAAAGCTCGACCTAAAAATATAGTTCACTGATAATAGAAACATATGAAAAGCTGTCATCTCAAGCATACCTGGATCTTGTCCTTCGTAAATGCTGGTGTGTGAGTCCATAATAGGCTTGTTAGTCCTGCCCTAGTATGGCCATGATGTCATTGGTTTCCTCCCATGGCTACTGGCCCCTTTACTTCGTTGTTACACAGTGCTTGTACTTATTTTTTTCTTAATCCTGCTGCTTTCCTGGGCCACGCTGGGATTGTGGGGTGCGCTTGTTTTGTTATCTAACTGCTTTGGGCGGCAGTGTCGAGTCCAGCACTTCCGCAGCCTGGACTCCCTGCAGCCGCAGTCCCTAAGGAGGCGCAACATGGACCCATGCTCTCCTTCCTCACCAACCTCTCCCTGGACAGACGGCCTCCACAGGAGGATGAGGGTGCTGATCTCCCCGCAGCCCCGTCACCACCGCCACCTCCTACGCTCCCCAAAATTGCCAAGCTCAAGGAAAACAACTCCTTCACCAGCTGACTGCCAGCCATGCAGGCTGTGGTGGGGATGCCGCTGGCCGCGACAGGCACCAGGGGGCGCATAAACTCCTTCACCCTGGGCATGCTGCTGGCCGCAACCGGCCCTTCTGCAGGCAGCAGTCACCACAGAGTCAGTCTGACAGTGGCTCACCCCGACCGACTCACTGTAGGCAGCTGAAGATGACTGCCCGCTAAGTCCCAGTAAGTATTATTATAATTTTTTAAAAGAACACCTTTTTATGAGAAGCAAAGTGAGAGATACCGCATTTCAGGCACTAACTCACCTGGGAATGATTCAAGCTCAGCCTAAGAGCTGTACAGTGGTGTGCTCTGGGCTCCAGCAGCCACTGTGGTCCGTGGGATCCGCTCCGGAAGCTGGCATCAAAGTTTTGGGAATAATTTCCCACGGTGTGAGCAGCGCTCGTTGCCACTGCAGCCCCCCACACTCTTCATGAACTGCTGCCATCTGCTCATAATGCAGCGGGGCAGCCGAACGCCCTGCAGGCTGCCTTTTAAAGTCTGTACCACAGAGCTCAAGTCCTGAACAGTCATCTGGCTGATGTCTTGGTAATGATTGACAGCACTTTTTTTTGGGGGTGTCGGCACCAAATGGGCAAATAAAGGCCACATTTGTGCACCGGACAGGAGAGTTGTATCCCACACACATTAGTGGAAACTGGGAACACATATCAGATGTAGTGAGTGTAGATCTGCGATGACCTGTATTTACTAGTTTGCGGAGTACAAGTTAAAACGGGCTGTGTGAGTAAAACCAGTTTTTAGTCACTGCTTATGCGCTAAACCCCAGGGTTACTAGTTGTGAATTGGACCAGAAGTTAAGACCGCGCTGACCCTCAGTTCCTAGTTATGTTCGAGACTGGAGTTCAGGGGGTGCGGCCAGTCTGTGCATGCACAGTGTTACTTGTCCTGCTCCTTGCACAGCTGGCCACCCGACCCTATGGCATTGCTGCAGACAGTGAAGAGCAGGATCCCTTCCAAATTGACCCTCCTCGCCTTAACCCCGGCTCCAATTGAATTGGACCTTGACTTTCCGCTCACCTGGGCGGACACGGTGTCAAATATCTTGGGGCATGTCTCTCCAGGGAGCTAAAGGAGATCTGGCGCTTGAATTACAGCCGGCTTATCACCTGGCTGGAGAGCAAAATCTCCTTCTGGGCGAAACTGACACTGTCAATGGCTAGTAGGATAGTAATAGCTAAAATGATAATTCTGCCTACATTTGTGTACCTGTTTGCCAACATTCCCCTCCCTATTATGCAGGCTATTTTCAGACAATTGCGCTCTTTTCTAATCTCCCTTGTCTGGGCGGGTAAACAATCACGTATCTCTTGGGAAGTCCTGACATTGCCATTGAGGTCTTGGAGCTCTGGACTTTGAATTCTATGCACTCAGTGCTCAGGCTCAATACCACCATTGCTGCGTCCATCCCACTCCACTTCAATCCCATGTAGCAGTTGAAAAAGATGCTGCTTTCCCTGCACCACTACCAGCCACTATTTATTACCCTTACAAAAGGCCCAATGCAGAAATTAATACAGTGGAAACTCTACGTTGGGCATGGGAGGGACTCAAACGCAATGCAAAACTTCCATTATTCTATGCCCCGTCTATTCCACTTGCTCACCACCCTAGCTTCCCCCCACTGCAAGATAGAGGCTCTATTAAAAAAGCCAGCCGAATGGGACTATCCACTTTCGCTGACCTATATCCAGCCAATTAATTCTTCCCCCGGCCACAAACTCTAGACGGAACAAACACCCCTTTCTAGAATTGTTACTTTTGCAACAACTCAAAGCAAACTGCTGACAGGTATACAACTCGATTCCCGCTGCACCTTTACTCTTATTCTAGTTGGAAAACATCCTAACAAATCCATTGTTTAAGAAGTTGATTACCTGCATCTGCAATACCACACAACATAACACCCCGAACGTTATACCTAACGAGCAGGTGAAGTGGTCCCAGGACCTCGACCTACCACCCACCGACAAACAATGGGCCTTCTGTTGCCCTCAACTCAAGCGACTCTCTCCCAACTATAAGTTGCGGTTAATACATTTCAAATTCCTGCATAGGTTATATCGGAAACCACTGCAACTACATAAAATGGGCCTGCGTCCCGATGCCACATGCTGACACTGCACTGACATGCAACCCTCCTTCCTACACATAGCATTGCTATGAGACTCCATCTCACTATTCTGGGGAAAGATATTTGGCATTATTCACTAAGTCACTGGGGTCCAGCTTGCCAATACCCCACTAACAGCTCTCCTGGGTCACGTAGCTGACTCCCCCTCAGGAGTAGGCCGCTTGTCAGTCATGATGCTTCTCCTTGCCAAGCGTCGCATCGCAATACATTGGGGATCACCAAGAGCGCCAAGCATCACCATGTGGAGTAAGGATGTTACATATAGCAACGAGATGCTAGCTGCATACTGGGATCTGATGCCTACGGCGTCACGACCCAAAGACATCTGGGCCCCGTTCATAACTTGGACGGCTACCCGTACCGAAACAACAGCTCACACTTCCCCACATGCATACCTTCTCAGCCTCACCCAACATCTAGGGGCCCGATTCACAGAACTAACTAAAGACAAAATCCTAAACTTACTGCCATTTTGGTATTCACAGAAGGCACTTACTCATTTTGGCCTTCACAAAAGGCACTTACTCATTGATGAGTAAGTGGCTTCTGTGAATACCAAAATTAGTAAGTGCACTTACTAATTTTGGTATTCACAGAAGGCACTCACTCATCAATATGTAAGTGCCATCTGTGAATACAATAATTAGTGAGTGACTTCTGTGAATACCAAAATGAGTAAATGGTAGTAAGTTTAGGATTTTGTATTAAGTTAGTTCTGTGAATCGGGCCCATAGTTTTTTGTATCACACCTTTCGCCACCAATGTATTTATCTAGACACCGGGCCTCCATCCAACCACTCCACAACCTATTTTTATGTATACTGGACCTACACACCGCAGCACCAACAAGAAGGGGATATAGGATTTTTTCTATTTTAGGCAATCAAATTATCATTTCATTGTTTGAATATACCCTGCAGATGTCATGTAATGTCAGCCCTGAAGGACCAAGATTGCTGTAATTTGTCGCCCTCATTTTGTCTTATGTACTTACCTTGGTTTACTATCTGATTCTGCAGTATCCGCAATGTGACCTGTATGTTACCTTTTTGGTTTTGATTCAAAATGATCAATCATTTTTTTTTTAAAGAAGAACAGGATCCCTGTGCAGGAGTAAGCGCACGCGTTATCACTGTGTTTGAGTGTATGGGATTTCACGTACACTAGTGAGTGCTGAATCAGACCCATTTTTAGATTGAGCTTTAGCGGCAGCGCAAACCCAGTTTCTTCTTCCGTGGAAGACCAAGTTCACACAAGTGCACATATGGCGACCTTGACTAGGCCGGCATAGCGTCATAATAGCGACCTCGGGGCCAGCAGATAACCTCTTTATCACCAGCTAGCCAACTGCCATTTCCACCCAATGCTATTTGGCACTTACACATTTATATACGTACACATGGACATATATTTTAAGTGAATGCTCTGGCGTGTATATGCAGTGTGTGTCGATTTCATGCACAACGCGTGTGATGACTGGCATGGCACGGCCCTGCCATACTTTTCCCTCTGCTGCATATAACACAATTACAAAACACAATACATGCATCCAATCCACACCACAGAATTCCACATCCTGTCACACAATTCAACAGCATACATCATCGTTAAACGCAACAACATACCACTCCACCACATAAAATGTCATTCCACATAATTACACTCTGACACACAGTCCCACTCCACATAATTCCAATACACTCAATGCCACATATTTCCTATCTACATATTTTAATTACACACCATGCCACATAATTCCACTACACAAATCCACCACACAGAATTCCACAACTAACAATTCCAAACCAAATAATTCCACTCCACTTCACATACATAGACTCCAATTCAAAACCCAAGAGTAAAACACATTCTCATTTACAGCGCCAACACCTCTAACACTGCAAATGCTTGTTTAATTTGGAAGGATTTCAGAATTACTCCCCTCTTGAGTATCTTCTTGAACGTCCCGTAAGATGTATTGCAACAACAAGGGGAAGTAATTTGAAGATACTTTAGGTTGGAATCAATAGATACAGACCATGGAGTGTTTTTCCTCTGCTTGAGTTCTTGAAGGAGGTAATGTTTAAAAGAGCCCATTTCTGCTTGCTTTAATTTGAACTAGTTTCTGAGTAATAAGTAGATCCTTTTATCCCATAGATTGGCTCCACCAAGTTAAATTCCATATGATTTGGACATGGCTCTCAGAGTTTGGCAGCCTAAATTCTGATTTATATAGTTTTATCTGTGCCTGATTGAGCCAGCTATCAAATTTGTCAGGGTAAGCAATCGACCCATAGGTTACTGTTGAAAGGAATTTTGCATTCAGTACTCTAAATCATGATCTCAAGGATGGATCAATTAAATATTGTGCTGTTTTGACTAGCATAAATCTTATACCTGCAGCTTTCTTTTCAAGCTCTTGCATATGTCACTTGTGCTGTCCTGAGGCATGGAATTCTATCCCTAGGTACTTGTGCTGGAATTTGATTGTCCATATGCTTTTGCGATGATGACTTTAGTTTTATCTAGATTTCATTCAAGTTTTGTTGTGTAGCTCCTATAAACCTATATAGGATCTGCACATTTATAAAACATAGACTGTGGGATTGGTGTCCAGACTGATTCAAGACATCCCCACCGGGTATGTTTGTCTGTATACCTAGCTAGCTCACAGTGCCACTGTAAACTCGTCTTACCAGGGAGAGAATAGTTCCTGCGAACTATCAAACAGGACAATTCTGTTCCATCAGGGATCGTGGAAACAGTACAGTACTTTTCCGCTCAATCACTCGTGCTCTCTTTGTCTCTGAGAAGTACATAGAATAAACGCTGGGGATGTTTTTAATAAGCATTTATTGAACCAGTGTCATTCTAGTGTAAACTAGGTGTGCTGAAACAACCATAAGACAGACACAGAAATAAATGATTATAAGCACCAACAGAGTAAAAGGATGGTAGATTTATACCATAGTGCTAAAACAACGAATATATACAAGCATATACATACATGGCAATATTAATGCATACTCCTACAATGCAACCCTAACTAGATGTACCTAAGTGTAAATAGCATGTATGTAGGTGTAGAGCCAAGAATCCCCCTAGGCTGAAGCCAACCCTGTTACCTGGAGTAAGAGACTATAGGACCTCATCTTGGTCTCGAGATGGACACCCCACAATGGATGTCAGACCACAGTGAGTTGGAGTGTCTGCGAGCAGGAACCTCATCGTCTCGTGTCAGCACGGAAGTCTTTCTCCTCTTCTTGCTCTGGCAAAGATATGGTGTACATATATCAAAAAGGTACTCTCAAGGGACTCTAACTTGCTGTGTCATGTTGGCCGAGGATGACGGAAGGGATGAACCTTATACGTAATTAAGGATAAAATGGTAACCCTGCTGTGATTCTGAGAATCCTTATGTATAATTAATGAGGCTAGTTTCCGGGGAAAACAACACAACATTAAGGCAGTGCTTTACTAGGTTAAAGATCAATACCAAAACCTGTTATGTAGTGTAATGGTATGGTAAATGTAGGTGAAGGGTTAGGGTACTACTCAAGCCTATATTGGGGCACCCTATGAAACATAACAGTTTGTTATGTTGACAATAGCTTTTGAGGTTATTTAATGACTATTGAAGGCCTACTGTTGTGTAATTTAAGATTGTAAGGGTTTTATCATTACCAGCATCGCGCTGCAATCAGGCGCACCTGATATGCTGCATCTGTTCATTACTGCAGCTTGCACTTCAACCTCCTCTGGTCCTAGAATGTGGTGACATCTTTGCTCAGGACCATCTAGTCTTTCTCTATCACACTTCTGCTTTTATGATCGCTCAAGGAATTGTGGGGAAAGTTTATCTGCATGTTGGTTCTCACATTGCAAGTGGAAGTGTGGGAGAGTAACTGTTACATAGTTTAGTGAGTTTTTGAAGGTCTCTTGAGATTAATTTGTTCTGTTGATTATGGGGATTCTGAACTATGTGCAAGTGATACCCTTGAAAGTTTGGTTATTCGATTGTACTTTTGTTCCTAATCCAAGATTGCCAAGCCACTTTCCAAATTAGACAGGAAGCTGAGCCCTGCAGGACACCACAACATATGGATTTGGACTGGAATGTAAAAGGAGACACAGTGTCAAAAGCAGCTGAAAAATCTAATAGAATGACCACTGTCTGACTTCCCATATCAAGGTTTGCTCTTATATATTCAGCGACCCACAAATGGGCAGATTCTGTGCTAAACCCAGCAGAGAACCCAGATTGGGAAGGATGCAGAATGTTATTCCACTCCACAAGTTGGTGATTTGACAATTCAACAAAGATTCCAGCATCTTCCCGAAAATAGGGAAAAGGGAGAATGGTCTATACTCAATGTGAGTGGGTCGGAATTTGTTTTTTTATAAAAGGGGCATAATAAGTGACTTTTTCCGAATGGAAGGCACTTAGCCGTGCTCAAGAGAGAGGTTAAAGAGAGAGTTAATCTGAGGATTAAGGATGGTATTTGCTTTCGATAGTATGTGAGGGGGGATATGGATCAAGGGGCGAACCAGATTTGTGTTTTTGCAAGGTAACTTCAGATTCTGCCAGAGAGATCTTTTTGAAAGATTCCAGCAGGGGACATTCCTATTCATGGGTGGGGCAAAGAGTAGAACTCATAAAGGGGGATGGGAAACAGCATTTACAACGCTGTCTCCACAACGTGGTACCATTACAACGCGGTTGTTACAATGATTGCGGTGTTACCATGCATACATTTACATCGCAAGTTGTTTCAACGACTTGCTGTAAGGGGCGCACTGGTATTGGATTTAAAATCCAACACCTTCCCTGCTGTTGCGCAAACTGGAGTAGGAATAGTAAATAATACTATTCCTATGTCCAGCACACCCCCTACAACAAGTCGTTGTAATGACTTGCGATGTAATGGTATGCATTCTAACAAAGCGGTCGTTGTAACAACCGCATTGTAATGGCATGCAATGTATTTGCATGCATTGTAAAGAGCCATATTCAGGGGGACTTGTCAGACTGATCAAAATAAGCGCACATTTTTTTTCACTTTAGAGCGGAAAAATAAGATAGATCTTCTGCAAACAGATCAGAGGTTGGAATCCTTTTTAGCTTTTTTATATTTTTCCTGAATTGCTTAAGAGACCACACAGTGAGATAATACTTTTGATGCAGATTCAGGGAATGGTCTGATTATGCCATCTAAATCTCATGTCAGGACCTCTCTTTTATTCATACCTAAAAAGCGCACTTCAGAACTACAGCCTTGTATTGACTATGGAGATTTGAATCTAGTGACTATCAAAGACCCTTATCCGTTGCTCCTCATTTCTGATATTCTAGAGGCATTTCATGGCACTCAGTTCTTCCTCAAGCTTGACCTGACAGGAGTTTATAACCTGATCTGGATCCGATCAGGTAATGAGTGGAAAACAGCATTCAGAACACCATCTGCTCAGTTTCAGTATTGGGTGATTCCATTTTGCCTCTATTACAGCCCCTGATTTTTCCAGCATTTCCTGAATGCTATATTTTCTGACTTGACCCTTCAGACAATGGTCTACTAAGTCTGCTAAGATGACATCCTTGTTTATTCTAAAAACCCATCAGATCATCAATCTCATGTCAAGCAAGTCTTTCCAGATCTGGGAAAAACCAAATTGTTGGCCAAACCTGAAAAAAAGTCTACTTGGAAAGTAGTCTATAGATATTCTTATGTTTTTTTCTCTGATGAAGTAGGTATGGAAATTTGAAAGGTTCAAGACATTCCAGATTGGTACACTGCCACTTTGTTGAAAGAAACATATAGCATTTTAGGCCTAGCAAATTACAACAGAAAATTCCTCAAGAATTTCTCCCTGTTTGTATCTCTGAATACCGATCTGCTCAAGAAGAACAAGACCTTTTCATGGAGTCATTGTACTGTGGAAAAGTCAGCCCATAACACACCTGATGCCCAGGCTGCTGGCGCAGGACGCCTCTTAGTTCCCATCTTGAACAATTAGCAAATAAAGAGACGGGCGCTGGAAGCAGGAATACAAGAATAGAGTTTTATTGCTCATGAGGAGAGCCTGTCATTTCGGACACTCGCATAGTGTCTTCAGGAGGTGCTCTAACACGTTTCTCTGAGGCTTCGTCTTTTATACACAGGTTTATGGCACACAGACATCCTTCATTACAATCAAGACATTGTGGAGTATGAAGATATTCCAACACGTGGCTACAGTAGGGGCCCTTATCCTCCATACAATAGGAGGGGGCTGTCACGCAGCTGAGTGTTCTGCTGATTCCTTTAGAATGTGTGCGCCTGATCGAATCTCAGGGGGTGGGGAGGTCATGATCAATAGTGGCTCCTTTCAAGAGAGGCGAGTGCATACAGTAGTGGGCAATAAACTGTATCCTCAGGCTAAGGGATGACCAGCGGTTCGTGCAAACAATCGGGCTCATAGGAAGGGGTCATCAAAGGAGAGATTTTCGTGAAAGGAAGGATCGGTGTGGACAATCGAGCGTAGAGGAAGGGTTTATCAAAAGAGGGGTATTCATGGAAGGAAAGGAGGTGTTGGTCAGGCGCGGGGTGTGATTCCCAGTGACAGAGTCATGCAGAAGGAGAAGGGTTCATGACTTGTGCATGTGAGAGTGGGGGCGGTCGGGGTGCATGGGGGATGCTTGCAGGGTCAGGGAAGGGCGCTGATGATTGATCGCGAACAGGGAGACCATGGCACCTGAAATGGCTGTTGTATATATGTGTGCATGGGTCTATGCTGGCGGGATAACCCAGTCAGTGTTTTGCAATATCCATTCTGCTTACGACAAGAGGTACAGTGAACACAAATGAACGCCCCTTATGTGTATATACATTGCCAATTTCAACAGTCGCCGCTTTTTAACATACGCTAGTACATTTGTGTTTACCCCAACTGAATAGCGTTTGTCAATGATAGCAGATTGCATATAACCATATGTAGTCGCTATGATTGGCGAAACGTGGTACGTATGAATTTACATTTGTTGGGTTATTCATACAAGTCTAGAGATCGACATAACACTTTTAGTCGAGGGCAATCAGGAAAAAACGTTCCGACATATTATAGACTCAGGTTCTGACTTTCTTTTCAATGACATCAACATACAGTAAAAAGAGCTCTGATACTTTCGGGTCTTGTCAGTGCTATAATAGACTTTTGGAAAACTAAATGCATGAGTGATCGATGAAACATTTTAAAAGGCAATACAAAATGGTTGAGGGAGGGATTCAATTCGATACAAGCAATCAGTCAAGGGGTGAATAGAAAGTTCTGGAAAGGGGGGAGGGTCTTTGTCGCAATGTCTTTTAACAGAGTCCGTCTTCCTTTGTTGGCGCTACTGAGCACCGGCGGTGGAGCTATAGGTCCAGCTCGGATTCATCCTTACACGTTGCAGGGTGCGATCAGTCCTCTGCTGTTAGATCACAGTCCTGTTTCCTAACTTATTTTCTTAGGAGTGCCTCAAGCTAGGCACCTGCGTGTCTTTCTTCTTCCGTGGCAAAACCTTAGTCCATAGTCAAAAGTTTATGCGAAAAAGGTGATGTTGTTGAATAATCAAGGGAAGAGAGGGCGGAGTGGGATCAGATCTTTGAGCACATCAAGGGACCAAAAGGAGCAAAGGATAATCGAGCAGGCAGGCCCATCGGTCGGGCTCAAAAAGGACGGGGACTTCAGGCACGAGTGGGGCAGCAAATCGAGGGCTTCAAGGCAGCCCTTTATTCCTTAATCTGCCGAGTTTGAGAGTGGTGCCTCGTCCCGCGTCTCGTTGCTCGGTAGCTCCACCTTTTGTCGCGGTCACACGTGCTTCATGATCTGTGGCCAGGCTGTGCGTCACGTCCAGCTCCTCTCCTCCGGTGATTGTATCTTTGAATGGGTAAAAACAAGTTTTAGAACAACTGGCAGGAGAAGACATTTATACATCTCAATTCCGTCCTCAATCCTAAGTAGGTGGGAGATAAGTTCATCGATCACAGTCAGAAGTCATCATTTATGGAGTATGTAGGAAGGCATTACCATTGAATTCATAAAACCTGTTTGGCGTTCATTCGTGAGTATGTGGAGACAAATTTGACCTTTATACACAGTGCATTACATCAAAACTCAAAATCGAGTCCTTATGTAGAGTCTCGTCCTTCCCTTTAACCCAAGTATCGACAATCTTACATTTCCCTCCGGGGTCGGCTAACTCTTGTTATCGTCATGAAGAAGGGGGAGGGGGCAGATGTAAAACATGCTTTTCTTGGGGAGTGGCCGTTAATCAAGGTCATCAATTACGCTTCGAGGGTAGCTGACATGAAGCTGGGTTTGATAGGGGGTAACGGGGACGCTTTGGACAGGGAGCTGGGGTCGATCGGGAGAAGTGGGGCACTCTGGACATCCGCACTTAAGTGCAGAGGGGTGGGACAATCTGGGCATTGGGGATCGCATTTCTAATGAACTGAAAAACAGAAGACCATTGACGTTATAGTCCCCCTATAAAAAGGCCAGATTAGGGGACATCAGTCGTCTGACCTGTCCTTTCTTTCATTACCAACTCGGGTTCTATCGTTTTGCAGAAAGGAGAGGTAGTAATATGGCAAGTCACAATCGTTTTGGTTTTGGTCAATTTTGCTGAACACCTTTGTGTTCGAGGAAACCCAATTATGTTTTATGCCGGAGGGGCACAACGTCACCATACAAGGGAAGAGGGAACAGGGGGCTTTGAAGAGAGAGAGAGAGAGAGAGAGAGAGAGAGAGAGAGAGGGAGAGAGTGAGAGAGAGAGAGAGAGAGAGAGAGAGAGTGAGAGAGAGAGAGAGAGAGAGAGAGAGAGAGAGAGAGAGAGAGACCGCACTCTAAATGGTCCATTCTGTACACGTATGACATGGAGCGAGATAGAGAGAGGGAGAGAGAGAGACGTGTACAATAATGGGCCATTCAGCGCACACACAACACAGAACAGCAGGGGTTGAGTAATACGGAAACACAGGCAGAGGGATGACGTAGATCCACACATTACGTACATACATACTCAGGTGAGGGAGACAGTACATGTATTATATACAAAAAAATCCAAGACAAGACATATAACCGTTATTGGCCATAATGATCTCTTCCTGTATGCTGCGTATCTTTAGCATCCTAAGTTCTTTTTACCCCTTTCTTTCCTTTTATTGTCGGCTGCCTTTACTGGTCTTTGCTGTTTTACACACTTACGCCTTTGGCAATTGGTCATGAACTAACCTGGTTGGGCTAATGCTCACGGTGGTATTTTCGAGTCATTTTAGTAAATGTGTTTCCAGGCTGAGACGACAGTTGGTGTCAGTTGGGAGAACAATAGGGCAGCTCTGAGTTTCCAGTCCATGAGGGTGTGGAAAGGACGCAGTAATTTCTATACACTGATAACATTCCTAGTCCTCCAAGCGGAGTGTACTAGAGTTTTAAACTTCACCTCAGAATATTTTTTAAACCTTTCCCTATTTAGTTAAGTGTAGAGTGCTTAATCATGAGTGCACATTATTTTTGATTGTATTATTCGGGGTGCATGGGTACCATAATCGAACGCCTTTTTCCCGTCTCTTCGTCTGTTAGATCACCTTTTTCTTTTTCGTATTTTTAATCGATGTTCCAAAGTGACCTGCAGAAAGAGGGAAAAAGAAGGGGGCGGGGGCAGCATTTAAAAACACATCAGCGCGCATAAACCCGAAAAGGCTTTTACTTACTACATACTCGGTCTATCTCCACGGAACGCAGTTCTTGCCAACTCGGCATTTAAGCCCAGATGGACCTTTTAGTGTGGGAGAGATGTTTATCGGAAGCCGGTGGATAGCATAGGTCACCCAAGTGTGGTATTACAGACCGTATGTAGGGAGGCCAAGTGGCATTCCTTCGGGGCGACAGGGGCATTTTAGCACAATTTTCCTGATACGGGTAGCATATAAAGTATAGGCTGAATTCCAGCGTCTTTTTAGCGGTTGCTTTGGGCTGTACAAAAATGTGCAAAGTACATACAACAAAAACCTGGACCATTCATATTTGCAATATTTCTGCGTATTATACTTTTTAACCCTTAACTAATCGAGCTGAGCCATTTCACCTGTAATTCAGTTATATCGGAAACAGCGGTCATTTATTCGAAACGTACCAATTTACACGTGACAACTACGTACGTTTTTTCCAAAAAATCTTTAATAAGAATGCCGGTGCACAAATACGGGTCTACATCCCCGTGGGCCGGCCACGGAGCAGGCTGGAACTGTAGATGTGGGGATACCTTTATTAGTGAAAAAACCCAATGGAGTGTTAAAATTCGAACTTGCAATAATCATGAGGCGCCAAAACTTAACAACAATTCATTGTCCGAATGTTCAATCGATACCCATCTCATGTCAATTCATTGTCCTTCATTGTTCGAACACATAATCAGTACCCATCCTATATCAATCCATATGTTTAAAAACTACATACATATCCCATGACACCAAGGCTGAGCAATCGGAGTACAACAAGGAGTTGAAAGTTTCCTTTGTACCGGCGCCATTTTGGGTGCGGCCAGGCAGATCCAGGCATAGTCTAAATTTCCACTAACTCGTGGTTGGCCCAGAGCCTCTTTTTGGCAGTCCAAAAGTTCCGTTGAAGGGCAACAGAAAGGGATCGGCAGTATGAACCATCAGTCAAAAAAAAGGGGGAGGGAGGCAACAATTTTCTACCGGGTCATACTGCGTTTTTCACCGGAACTGTTCCAAACTGTAGTCTGCAGGATTTTAGTCATTCAAATTGAGGCTGGCGTCAGCATGGGAGCGCCGACGTCCCGCGGCTACATTTTCATCGTTCCACGGGCAGTCATGGCAGTCATTCCCCATCGGGGGTATCTGCGGGAGTCGGGGACTCCCGCGGCTCCTCTAGAATCTTCAAGGTTGAGGAGAACTTTTATGGTGGTGGAATCAACAAGCAACCGGGCCATTCCTTCATGCTGGGCCCGCTCTTGCAAGGTCGACCGCCATTTTGAGAGTTCGGCAGCTACCGGCAATCGCGGGGTCAAATGAGCAGACGGGCTCCAACCTGCCGGGCGAGGTGTTGCAGCATCGCCACAGTGGACGAACCCTTTGCCGGGTGCGAGGAGCGTTGGGGGTGCAGCTGGGGAGCCTTCACCTGGGGAAGTGGGAGAGGCTTGTTCGCGCCGCCTCTCCCTCCCGGTGCACCCCACGGCGTCTTGCTTGACATTTGTTATGGCCGGACCAGGCGATGGGGACGAGGGGGGGGGGTCGGAGGCATGTGCAAGACATCCCCCCCCCAGTGTTGTCGCAGCCATTATTGAAGAAGTGGCGCCTAGGACGTTTTGGGCCGGGCCTCCGGTTGATGGCGGCCGGACGCTCTTCGCCACGGCCCCAGGAACGGGTCCCTTGGTTCATCCGGTGGGACAGGCCTTGGCGTGTGGCGCCGCCTTCGGGCTATTCGCGTAGTGGTCCTTCCACCCCACCGCCCTCGATGGTTTTTGTAGACTTTAAAACACCCAAAAACTACTAGAAAGTAGCCCAAAGTAGCCCAACATTGCTACTTTGGGGAAGGAAGGACTGGAACGGCGTCAGGCAGACGGCGAAATGCATTGTGGGTTTCGTTTGTCGTTGCAGCAGTTTGTCATGTAAATAGTTGCTTAAATGTTTTCTTTGTTTGTTAAAAAAATAAAACGTGTTCACCTGTTACTTCGCTAGAGTGTTATATATTTTTCTATTATTCGCCTAAGTTTTGTCGTTAATTGGGCGGGGTGAGTGGTGGAGCCAAGCTGTCTCGAAGTTATAGCGTTAAGTTCGGCTTTCCCCACCAGTTTCATATTTCCTGAGGGGTTGTTCCCTATGTTTCCAATTCAGCGAGGTTGAAAAGAGATCTCATCAGTGGCCTACTGATTTCACTCTATTCCTTTTCTTTTCCCTAACGATTTTTATATATATATTTTTCTCTTTTATTTGCTAGCACGATACAGCGGCTAATCCGCATTTTTATATTTGTCCTTTTGTATTAGGGGTACCCTCCTGGTCGAGCCAGATGACCTACCTCCAATAAATGGTCCGGGTGGAACTGGTTTACCAATCAGTGGGGAGTAGATAGGCATGACAGATTACAACGGGGGACAAAGGTCCGCATTACCTACCCTTCCTTACTTGCAAAGACTAGACAGAACATTTCTATTCCACGTTATTTGCAAACAGAGAATGCCTCAAAAGAACTATTCCTTGAACAATAAATGTTCCGACAATCAATCAATCAGTGGGGAGAAAAAACAGGCATGACGGATTACAACGGGGACAAAAGTCTGCATTACCTATCCTTCACTATCTGCAAAGGGAGGCAGAATATTCCTATTCTTCCCCGTTTGTAGACAGGGAATATCTCAAAGAGCAATAATCGATAAAAATCGATAACAAACAATCAAATGCGCAGAAAAGATAGGCATGACGGATTACAACGGGGACAAAAGTCTGCATTACCTACCCTTCACTATCTGCAAAGGGAGACAGAATATTCCTATTCTTCCCTGTTTGCAGACAGCGAATGTCTCAAAGAGCAACAGAGCAACCAATCAATCAGTGGGGAGAAAAATAGGCATGACGGATTACAACGGGGGACAAAAGTCCGCATTACCTATCCTTCACTATTTGCAAAGAGAGAGGAACGTTCCTATTCGTCGCTGTTTGCAAACAGAGAATGTCTCCAAGAGAACCAATACTTCAAGTAGCAACCGAGGCTAAATGAACCAATCAATGAACAATACCAGTATCTAAATACCGTTTCCAATATCAACAATCAATCAATCAATCAGATGGATAAAGCCATCCTACCAATCAGACGTAAAGACGTCCTACTTAACCTTACCCGGACCGGATCATGTGGGCAATTCTTCGTCTTCCTTTCTCCAGCGCCTCTTTTCTCTATGTTTTTATCGCAGCATTCTTGTGGGATTCCAGTCAGGACAGTAGGTCACTTGAGAGAGGTCCGTTCAGAATCATTGAAGTTCATTCAATCGGCAGCCGGACGAGGGCCCTCTCAAGGCAGGTATACTCCAATCATTTAGATGTTCACCCCATCGTCTGAACCTCTCTTACCGGACCTTATGTCGCTGATGGACCCCGCGTTAGGGCGCCAATTGTGGAAAAGTCAGCCCATAACACACCTGATGCCCAGGCTGCTGGCGCAGGACGCCTCTTAGTTCCCATCTTGAACAATTACCAAATAAAGAGACGGGCGCTGGAAGCAGGAATACAAGAATAGAGTTTTATTGCTCATGAGGAGAGCCTGTCATTTCGGACACTCGCATAGTGTCTTCAGGAGGTGCTCTAACAAGTTTCTCTGAGGCTTCGTCTTTTATACACAGGTTTATGGCACACAGACATCCTTCATTACAATCAAGACATTGTGGAGTATGAAGATATTCCAACACGTGGCTACAGTAGGGGCCCTTATCCTCCATACAATAGGAGGGGGCTGTCACGCAGCTGAGTGTTCTGCTGATTCCTTTAGAATGTGTGCGCCTGATCGAATCTCAGGGGGTGGGGAGGTCATGATCAATAGTGGCTCCTTTCAAGAGAGGCGAGTGCATACAGTAGTGGGCAATAAACTGTATCCTCAGGCTAAGGGATGACCAGCGGTTCGTGCAAACAATCGGGCTCATAGGAAGGGGTCATCAAAGGAGAGATTTTCGTGAAAGGAAGGATCGGTGTGGACAATCGAGCGTAGAGGAAGGGTTTATCAAAAGAGGGGTATTCATGGAAGGAAAGGAGGTGTTGGTCAGGCGCGGGGTGTGATTCCCAGTGACAGAGTCATGCAGAAGGAGAAGGGTTCATGACTTGTGCATGTGAGAGTGGGGGCGGTCGGGGTGCATGGGGGATGCTTGCAGGGTCAGGGAAGGGCGCTGATGATTGATCGCGAACAGGGAGACCATGGCACCTAAAATGGCTGTTGTATATATGTGTGCATGGGTCTATGCTGGCGGGATAACCCAGTCAGTGTTTTGCAATATCCATTCTGCTTACGACAAGAGGTACAGTGAACACAAATGAACGCCGCTTATGTGTATATACATTGCCAATTTCAACAGTACCACCTTAGCCTTTGAAAGGCTTTAGATAGAGTTCATTCAACATCCTGTATTATAAAAACCTGATGCCTCCTAACCCTACATAATTGAGACTAATCCCTCAGATTTAGCTACAGGGGCAGTCTTGATCCAACTTGGTTAAAACGGAGAGGAACATTTAATCGCCTTCTTCTCTGAAACATTTTCTCCAGCAGAAAGAAATGATTCCATTTTGGAGAAGGACCTCTGGCTAAAAAAGCGGCCTTTATTGAAAGGAGACACATTTCACTGGGAGCTTAATTTCAAATAACTGTCTGCATCGACCACAAGAATCTTCAGATTTTTCTAGCCTGTGGGGTGTTGGAATAGTAGGCATGGCCACTAGGCATTTTTTCCACAACAATGTGATTTTGTTTTCCTTACCAACATGCTCAGCTCTGTAAATGTTATCACTGATTCACTGTCTAGACAATATTCTGAATCATAGGATTGCAGGACCACAGAGAAGATAATTCCTCCATAAGCCTTTATTTCTGTAATCTCCTCCAAATTTCTTGAGTCAATTTACCAAGAAACCAAATGATTTAATCTCAAGAACCTAAACAATTATAATCTCATTTTCAGATAAGGAATACAAAGGGTTTGATTCTTGGTCAAAACATGAAAATATTCACAAAGACTTTACTTCAGCCAGTCACAATTCTTTAATCTCTGGTCTAAGAGGTGGAAAAGTCACTGAAGATCTAATCAGAAGGAACTTCTGGTGTCCTTTTCTTCACGGCAATGTCACAATATTTATCAACTCCTGTGAAGTTTGAGCGCAAAGTAAATTTCAAACACAAAGAAAAGCAGGCCTGCTATTGACATATCAAATTCTCTCCAATCCCTGGGAAATCCTTTCAACAAATGTTATTGCTAATTTTTCTGCCCTTCCGAAGTTGCCAACTGCATCAGAAATGGCTGAGATCTTCTACTCCGACGTATTTTGACTCCAAGGACAACCTATGAAAATCAGTTCTGAACTGGCTTCAATATGACTCACAATTGGGAAATCGCTGTGCCATAAACTTGGTATCAAAAGGGCATTAACTTCTGAAAGGTTGAATCGAACTTGGAAAGAGTTCATAAGGTGCACCATTTCCGCTACCTAAGAATATAGGAAGTCTCTCTTGCTCTCTTACCTGCGTCTGAGTTCACCTACAATAACTCAATTATACATCCTCAAGCTTCTCTCTTCATTTTTCTCTGACAGGACTCCATCCATCTTTTCAGATGCATTAGAAACTGAAGATCCATTACCGAAAGTTCAAGATACAATAGAAAGGTTTAAGAAGGTCAGAGGGAAATTATCCAGAATTTACAGATAGACGTATCTAGACAACAATTACAATTCAATCGGCATTGGCAACCAGCTCCTAACTACGAAATATATGATAGAATACTTTTGAGATGTCATCAGTGATATCATCAATGATGTCAATGAACATGTCATGAGTGATGCACTATGTAGACCATAAGCAGTGCATGGCAGGGGGCGTAAATTATAGTTAGCTCAGTTAACTATAACTGGAAAATTTCAGTGATATTTTTGTTTTAAAATTGTAGTTTTTATATTATTCCAAGACATAACTATAACTTTACTTTAACCTTTTGTTTTTCCATTGAACTTCTACGTTTTTTTTTGTAACATAAAGTTAGATATTATTACCATACCAAACATCAATATCACTTGAACCTTTGTTTTTTCCAGTGAATTTATGGTTATATTTTAACATAAAGTAACACTTTATTTACATACCTAACCATAACATAACTTTGTTTTTTTAGTGGATGTAAGTATATGTATATGTATATATATATATATATATATATATATATATATATATATATATATATATATATATATATATATATATATATATATATATATATATATATATATATATATATTCATATTCATTTATACTGAAATGTGTCTATGTATATATATATATATATATATATATATATTCACTGAAAAAACCATAGGTTATAGACCATATATAGTTAGGAATTAGCATTTACAAAACCTTGAAAATTCACTGAAAAAACCATAGGTTATAGACCATATATAGTTAGGAATTAGCATTTAAAAAACCTTATTTTACTCACACAAAACCATTGAAATTCCATATATAGTTAGTTGCACTAACTATATATTGCGCACCCGCAATCCACTGCTGATCATGTCACATATTACATCATTCATGACATGGTCAGTGACATCACTGATGACATCACTGATGACAACATCCAGTGATTATGTGTTTCTGTAAAGTTTAAATATGTTTTACATATTGAAGAATGAGTGGATGTATAAGTGTCTGAATGAAGGTTTTAGTAGGTGCGTGATTGACTGTATGAGTGAGTGATTAAATGCGTCTTACTGAATGCACGGGTTAGTGACTAAACTGTCTGAAAGTGTGCATCAGTATGTCTGTTGTTGTGCAAGCTGCTTCATGTGTTGATCAGTAGCTATATAAGTAGCTATATGGGTTATTGATTGGTTGCACAAGTATTTGTATGGGAGACTGAGTGTGTGTATGGCTGGCTGGGAGGTGTGTGACTCTGTGCAGATCAATGTGTACTTGTATCAGTGATTCTATAAGAGAGTAAGTATGTGTTAGTATATGTTTAAAAAATGTAAGGTGTTCTGTGTTTAACTGTATAGATGAGAAAATGGAAGTGTGATTGATTCTTTTCAGGACTGACTAGGTGTGTGAGTAACTCCATGGATGAGTGGCAGAGTGTGAGTGTCTGTATAGGTGTATGAGTGCATATGATAGTGTTGTCAAAATGAGTGATTGTATGTATGAATGATTGTATGAGTGAATGTGTGTGTAGACATAGGAATCAGTGAGTGCGTATGTAGTAACTAGTATTGGTGTGTCAATGGTTTCAAAAATTATACTCTGTATTTAACACTGGGTGTAACGGAGGTTATATTAGAGTGTGAGGAGATGCATTGTATTATCACATGAATGATATCATCAGTGATGTGATCATTGATGTCAAGTGAGATGTCATCAGTGATGTCATTTGAGATGTCATCAGTGATGTCATCAGTGATGTCACTGACCATGTCATGAATGATGTAATATGTGACATGATCAGCAGTGGATTGCGGGTGCGCAATATATAGTTAGTGCAACTAACTATATATGGAATTTCAATGGTTTTGTGTGAGTAAAATAAGGTTTTTTAAATGCTAATTCCTAACTATATATGGTCTATAACCTATGGTTTTTTCAGTGAATTTTCAAGGTTTTGTAAATGCTAATTCCTAACTATATATGGTCTATAACCTATGGTTTTTTCAGTGAATTTCAATGGTTTTTTAATAGCAAATATCATAAGCTGTCGAATGTCAAGTACGTGGTAAGTGAAAACATTTTCGTGTTTATGCACACTGATCTGCTTTGAATGGTGCCCCCCCCCCTCATTTCTATTAGGAGTACTCTCTCTTTGCAGATAGTGAAAGGTAGTTAACGCAGGCCTTTGCCCCCGTTGTAATCCGTCGTGCCTGCTTCTCTCTCCATTTGATTGATTGTTATCCAAGTATTTACTGTTTTAGAATTAGTTCTCTTTGGTTCATTCTCTATTTACAAACAAACACAGAGTCGCAATACTCTGTTTAGTCTTTGCAGATAACGAAAAATCGTGTAAAAAAAAAGAAAAGGAATCGAGCAAAATCAGTAGGCCACTAATGGGATCTCTTTTTGACCTCGCTAAAATAGAAACATTAGGAACAACCCCTCATGACAAATACAAAACTAGTGAGATGAACTGAACTCCACACAATGATGGCTGCAAAACAGCTCGGCTCCGCCACCCACCCCGCCCAAAATAACGATAAAGAGCGGCTGCCATGATTGGTTGCGGAATGGCCACGACGGAGCTACGAAATGATGCTGCTCTCATGCTAACCCCAGCTTCAGTCTGAAACATCCAGAAACACTGTAGACTACCAATTCGATCAGTTCCGGTAGCGCCCCAATGTAACCCGGTAGAGAAGAACTAGCCCTCCCCTCTTTCACTGATGGTTCTTGTTGCCTGTCCCTTCTGTTCTCATTTAACAGAACTATTTAGCCTGCTGAAAGGGGTTGTGTTCCGACCGCTGGTTGGTGGAGACATTTTGACTATATTCTGGACCTGCGTTGTCGCGTAATGCGTCATATGACGCGCCGCGTTAGCGCATCCGGAAGTCATCCGGGGCGCGCAGCGCGTAACGTAAGCATAACAAGTCATGTGACTTGTTAATAAAACTTTTCATTGGTTCATTTTACTTTTCTTATTGTAATGATGAAAGGCTTGGTCATATGACCTAAAAATTACGCTTTTCATTACTTCCGAACATTATTTTTTCTTAAATATATGTTATAATGTTCCAGGCTAATGTACTTTCCCGGAAATTTTACAACTGTCCTGCAAGTAAAATATATTCTTTTTTCGAGAAAAAGAGCGTTTCTTCGTCCCATGATGGAGCCGTTGAGCAAAAGAGGGTCGACCTGCTGTCTTAGTCGCCGATACGCCTGAATATGAGATTCTTATCGATCACTTTATGTTGCAGGAATAGAAAACACAACAGCCCTTGACCATTTATCTTTACTGCGTTCCTTCGTATTATACCTTTTACCCTTCATGTAATTGGTCTGCTTTATTTCACTTGCCTTTTAATGATTCTAAAACAGTGACTATTATTACAAACTTTACCAATGTATATACTACTACCATGTTTTCTTTTAAAAACCTTTATTGTGAAAATTTCATTATACAAATACGAGCCTATAACCACGTGGGCCGGCCACGGAGCAAACTGTAATCGTATGTGATGAGTAGACATTTACACTGTAGAGGAACGTAACGGGCGGGCCATTAGGTTGCAAGAACTAAGGTGTCTAACAGTTACGGAATCGGTGGACGTACATTTTATAATTAAAATACGACAGGGCCAGTTACAATAAAATTATCTAGATATACATTTGCGGGCAAGTACCATGGGTGACGTTAATTCGAACTTTCAACAGTACAGTAATCAATAACACATCAGAACTTAATATCAATAGGGATGTCGAAATATTCAATCAATTCTCGTCCCCGCCCGCCATGTGCTTCAAAACTGCATACGTATCTCGTGATTTCAAGGTTCTGCAACCAGTACACAACAAGGAGTTACGAGTCCCATTTATTCCGGCGCCATTTTGGGCGAGGACGGGCAGGTCCAGGATATAGTCAAAATGTCTCTACCAACCATCGACTATGATGATGTTCATATGCTGTATTTATTAGAGTAACACTCATCTGTCCACATGAAATTAATTTGCCACAATCTAAACATGTCATTTTAATCTTTCCAAAGTTCTTCTAAATATTTGGGACCGTTTCCCTTGCCTCTGAAGCTCTCAGTGCCACTTCTTTGATGAATGTACTAGCAGGTCAGGGGTTCTCCTCCAAATCTCTCTTTTATGCAGCACTATAATTAATTGGTGCCACCTCTCCATATGACGATGCATGGTATAGTTACCACAACTATATTTTTTTTCGGTTCCTCTGGAGAGTTCATCGTGGCAGATGAAGCGTGTAACGTACCGGGCATTTACCTTTTTTTGCATGTACAGGAAAGGAAAAAAAAATCGAGCGTCCGAGTTCTAAGGTGTCCCAGGGCCATTTTAGTGGAGGACATGATACAGCGATAATGCCCTGGATAAGGACACTTCCTTCGGGCACCCCACGCCGTCTTTCGGCGCAGCATTGTAGGATGGCCACACCAGTGCGGCAACTTGCTAGACACCACCTCGGTGCCATCCGGATCTCGGCGCCCCACTGCAGATGAACTGCCTCCACATGGAGAAGCGGGAGAGGCTCGTTTGCGCCGCCTCCCCCCCCCCTTCGGGCACCCCACGCCGACTTTCGGCGCAGCATTGTAGGATGGCCACACCAGTGCGGCAACTTGCTGGACACCACCTCGGTGCCAACCGAATCTCAGCGCCTTGTGTTGTCTTCCATTCCGAAAATATTGTTGGCAGCATTTTGAAAGGAAAGACAAACAGCCGTTTGTGGCCCTCACTACACCGTTCTCCTAGTGAGTCTCACATTGTTACATTTAGGAAGAATGTTGAAGAGTAGTATGTTGAAAATCTGAAGCCATTGTTATACAAACTCTCAACCAGCCTTGGATGGAAAAATCCTGAAGAATGTACAAACTGAAAACCAGTTTTTCTCTGTATAGCATCAGCAGCAACGCTTGAGTCAGCTTTGTGTGAAGCCGCCATTTTGATTCAATCAATAGCGTCCCCCTGCACACATTCAGGGACCTGGTCGTGTCTTCAGGTCAAACGGATTGTGGGACAAGATGCACAAAGGAAAAGGAAAAAAGTTCCGCCGGACCCCGGGAGGTGGCCGCCTATGTCATGGGCGATCTTAGGCCACACCAGGGCAATAGTGAAGCTGCAGCAGGTGCAAATAAGCTTCAGACAGTGTTACAAGCGCTGCTCAGAACTCTCAACTATGACACCACCTCGGTGCCATCCGGATCTTGGCGCCTTGTGCTGGTTCCGGCCTATTCACACATCGGTCCGCTACTGACGCCACCTCACAGGCCAACGGGGCACCCCACGCCGACTTTCGGCGCAGCATTGTAGGATGGCCACACCAGTGCGGCAAATTGCTGGACACCACCTCGGTGCCATCCAGATCTCGGCGCGTTGTGCTGCCTTCGGCCTATTCGCCACAAGTGCGCACGCAACTCAGCTGCATAGCGAGTGAAACACCAAGGGGCGCCCCACTGCAGCCGAGGAACCTCCATCTTGGGGGCGACGCACAGCATCACATTGCTTTCCAATGCAGTCAGATCCTCAAACAGCCCCCACTGACTGACGCGAACTCACAGGCCAACGGGGCGCCCCACGCCGACTTTCGGCGCAGCATTGTAGGATGGCCACACCAGTGCGGCAAGTTGCTGGACACCACCTCGGTGCCATCCGGATCTTGGCGCGTTGTGCTGCCTTTGGCCCCATTCGCACATCAGTCCGCTACTGACGCCATCTCACAGGCTAATGGGGCGCCCCACGCCGACTTTCAGCATTGTAGGATGACCACACCAGTACAGCAACTTGCTAGACATCACCTCGGTGCCATCCGGATCTCGGCGCCCCACTGCAGATGAAGTGCCTCTCAACTATGAAACCACCACTGTGACATCCGGATCTTGGCGCGTTGTGCTGCCTTCGGCCTATTCGCACATCGGTCCGCTACTGACGCCATCTCACAGGCTAATGGGGCGACCCACGCCGAGTTTCAGCATTGTAGGATGACCACACCAGTGCAGCAACTTGCTAGACATCACCTCGGTGCCATCCGAATCTTGGCATCTCAACGCCTAGTGGTATCTTCCATACAGAAAATATTGTTACGCTACCTTTGGCCCCATTCGCACATCAGTCCGCAACTTAGACATCACCTCGGTGCCATCCGGATCTTGGCATCTCAGCGCCTTGTGGTGTCAGTCAGAAAATATTGTTGCGCTGCCTTTGGCCCCATTCGCACATCAGTCCGCTACTGACACCATCTCACAGGCCAACAGGGCGCCCCACGCCGACTTTCAGCATTGTAGGATGGCCACACCAGTGCGGCAACTTACTAGACACCACCTCGGTGCCATCCGGATCTTGGCGCGTTGTGCTGCCTTCGGCCTATTCGCACATCGGTCCGCTACTGACGCAAACTCACAGGCCAACGGGGCGCCCCACGCCGACTTTCAACATTGTAGGATGGCCACACCAGTGCTGCAACTTGCTGGACACCACCTCGGTGCCATCCGGATCTTGGCACGCTGTGTTGCCTTCGGCCTATTCGCACATCGGTCCGCTACTGACGCCGCCTCACGTGCCAACGTATTTTCTCCGCATTTTATATCCTATGCCGCATAACAGGTCATGTGACTTGTTTATAAAACTTTTCATTGGTTCATTTTACTTTTGGTTTCCTAATGATGGAAGGCTTGATCATATGACCTAAAAACAACACTTTTCATTGGATGAAAACTTTTTTTTTTCCAAACGATGAAAGCCCCACCTTGTTTCTGGATGTTTCAGACTGAAGCTGGCGTCAGCATGAGAGCACCACCATCTCGTAGCTCCGTCGTAGTCATTCCGCGAGCAATCATGGCAGCCGCTCCCCACCAGAAGCCTGCAGGAGTCGGGGCCCCCAAAACTTTTGATGAATTCTCAAGGCGGAGGGGACGCTTTCGAGAATGGGGTCCAAGACCTAGCAGACAAGCGTCCGATTTCCAAGGTGTCCCAGGGCCATTTCAGTGGACCAGGCCCAAAAAGGAAAGAGCCTGCCGCCATTTTGAGAGTCCTGTGACAGCCGCCTATCGCTGCACCGCAAGAGTGGGCGCAACTCAGCTGAATTGCGGCTTTTGACACAGTGGACCAAAAACGGACGGAATGGCAACTGAAACGGTAAAGGGGCGCCCCACTACAACAGATGACACTCCACCTGGAGAGGCCCGTTCACGCCGCCTCCCCCGGGGCGCCCCACGCCGTTATTCGGAGCAGCATTGTAGGATACCAAAACCAGTGCGGCAACTTACTGGACATCACCTTGGTGCCATCGTTCTGCTGCCTTGGAACTATTCGCACAACAGTTTGCTACTGAAGACCCACCCCCCGCGACGCCCCACGCCGTTATTTGCTGGGTGGCAACTTACTAGACATCACTTTCGTGTCATCTAGATTTCAGCGCGTTCTGCTGCCTTGGAACTATTCGCACAACAGTTTGCTACTGATGACCCGCCCCACGCCGGAAATCTGGACGTTGTGCTGCGTTGGGACTATTCGCACAGCCGACCGCTACTTCGTTGTTTTTCCCTAAAAATGTTTATATGTTATTACTATTTTTGTTTTCTTGTATATATTTATAAATTATTAAAGTTTTATAATCTTACTACTTTGTCGGAGTGCTATATATTTTTAATGTGACACATAATTGTAAAAACTTTGATGTACAAAGAGTCATCCCTGGAATCTTCCGCTTCACGCTCGGTCCCCTCCCCAATCACAATACAGGATGGTTTTCAGATAATAGCAACGCTTCTGCTGTGACGGATCTCATCGAGTGTGGGCCTTGATCTACTATAACTCCTTTGAAGAGGGGTGAATCTTTACAGCTGTGGCCATAAACTACATCTGCAGGGCTAGCTGATACCCTAGGACCAGCCTGGACAATCGGACACAGAGGAAAAGGAGTGTCAGAGGGTGCAGTAGTGAATAGGGCGAAAGGGAGGTGTCGGGCGGGCACAGGGTGTGATTCTCAGGAAAGAGCAGCGCAGATGGGGGGAGGTTTATTACCCATGCATAAGACAGAGAGCGGGGGTGACCACTGCCTGGGGGAGATGCTTGCGAGGGTGGGGAGCCATGCTAAGGATCGACAGCGTGCACAGAGTGGGTCTGGTCAAGGCATCTAAAATGGCTGCCGTGCACGACAAAAGTGTGGCATTTGAAAAAAGACAAGATGGCGCAGACAATGTTTTTCAACACTTCCTGATTTCCTTCGAATCGAACGTTAACAGACGTTGGGGCATATTACCAAAGTTAAGCGATATTTATCCCTAACGATGCATTGCAAAGATTTTTTTACCGTCAGAAATTATCGCAGATAAACCTTGCTATTATCAAAGTTTATCGCAAATACGATAAAAACCGACCGCAATGCATTAATATCGCTGAAAACTCAGCGATATTCATGCATTACCGAGCTAATCCTCTTAGCCATGTTATCCACCTCCCATAGGATAACATGGCTAAGAACTGCTCAGGGCAGCTGTTACTTTTTGGAGATATTCGCGCTTATCTCGAATATTTCCAAAAGTTGATAATAGGAGATAGCGATGTTAGCGACTGTTTCCAGTCGCTAACATCTTGGCATGCCCACTTTGCATGTCATTAGTGATAAATATCACTCACATGCAAAGTGGGGCCCAAGATGGTCGCTATCTCCTACTAGCCGTCGCTAACTGGTGTTAGCAACAGCTAGGTAATACAGATATAATTTTATCTCCGCGAAGCGGAGCGCTGTTACAGATATATATCTTGTTTTTGAACGTTAATTTCTCAAAATGCACTGAAGCACATATATTGAGACCTAGCAAAGGCACATCGGGCTACCAGTCCCTAATATTTTACCAAGTTTCGTGCAAATCCATTCAGCCGTTCGATTATTATTATTATTTATTTTTTTTGCCCCGCGGGGCCCTTTTAAAACCTCCACATCAAACCTAGGGGATCAGCGAGGATCTACTATGCCCCCTTATGGTCATTTGCCCCTTCGCTTTGGCCTCCTCTTGTCTCTCGATCCTACCGAGAGACAAGATGGCGGCCGCTACGGACTGTTTGGAATGTTTACAGACACCGGAGAGCCAATCAGCTTCGCTTCGCAAAGCTCCGTAACGCGAAAAGTACGCGAAGCGGTGCGCTGTTACAGATATATATCTTTTTTTGAACGTTAATTTCTCAAAATCCACTGAAGCACATATATTGAGACCTAGCAAAGGCACATCGGGCTACCAGTCCCTACAATTTTGCCAAGTTTCGTGCAAATCCATTCAGCCGTAAGATTATTATTATAATTTTTTTTTTTTGCCCCGCGGGGCCCTTTTAAAACCTCCACATCAAACCTAGGGGGTCAGCGAGGATCTACTATTCCCCCTTATGGTCATTTGCCCCTTCGCTTTGGCCTCCTCTTGTCTCTCGATCCTACCGAGAGACAAGATGGCGGCCACTACGGACTGTTTGCGGCCACTACGGACTGTTTGGAATGTTGACAGACGCCGGAGAACCAATCAGCTTCGCTTCACAAAGCTCCGTTGCGCGAAAAGTACGCGTCCTAGGCCGCTGCCCGGTCCGCGCTTACAGATATATATCTTTTTTTAAACGTTAATTTCTCAAAATCCACTGGAGCACATATATTGAGACCTACAAAAGGCACATCGGGCTACCAGTCCCTACAATTTTGCCAAGTTTCGTGCAAATCCATTCAGCCGTTCGGGCTAAAAGTGAGGCCAACCGCCCTATGGAAATTAACATGGGAAAAACGCGTTTTGGGACCCCCCTTTTTTCTCGGCCCCCCCTTGACGAACCCCCCCCAAATTTTCAAAGGCTGCTCAGAAACAAAATGTGCCATTTTCCTGAAAATTGCAGCCAATTCCGTCCACAAACGGCAAAGTTATTAGACATAGAATTTTCAAAAATCCCATAGAGAAAAAATCCTAACTATATATACCTACTGGCGACCGCCAGTAGGTAATATATATATATATATATATATGTCTATATAAAATATAATTAGTAGATCATCACTTAAAGTTTTACCTTTTGTTAGAGTTCCATAGAAAATAGATATTCTATACATAACAGATCTATGAAAAACGACTCTTACTATTGAGCAAATTCTAATCCATCACTCTGTGGTATCCCCCATGTGCTCACTGCTTTCACACTGTGTGCTTGAGAGCTCACGCACTGCAGTCTCCACGTATGTAGAAAGTTAAGAGCTGCCAAATCAACCCATTCTGTATACACTGCTCTTGATGGAAAAACATAGAACACCTGAGCTCTCCCATCTTACCTGTGCATGGATTAGGCCGAAAGCAGTCTACCTAATATTTAGTTAACATTTAAGCTACAGAATCCCTGTGTTCTTTAACATTCAACATTTTAATGTTACAAGTTTGTAGCTGTGATGAGCTTCAGAGAAAGGGGGTCATATTTTTTGACTGGGCAAAATGTTAATATGGGTCAATCAATCAATCAGGTGTTTGTTGAGCGCGGCTACTCCCCTGTAAGGGTCTCAAGACGCTGGAGGAAGGGGGGGGGGGTACAGGCAGTAGCGGCTCCTTAAGGGAGTGCTGCGAGCGGGGTGGAGGAGGGGCAGGTTGGGAGATAGTAAACTCCGGATTAAAGCCGAACGGAGTTCAGCTACTAAATAAATAAATAAAACGAATCACATTGTGTGCGCTGCAACGCCAAACCGGTGATGCAGTGCACAATGTAATTCTTTTTATTTATTTATTAAGTTACTGAACTCCGTTTGGCTTTAATCCGTAGTTTACTACCCCCAATCCTGCCCCTCCTCCGTCCCGCCTCACCGCCCGCAGCACTCCTTCCAGGAGCCGCTACTATCACTGAAAAAATTGGCTATGGCTCGTGTAGGCTTTATAATTTAATTGGGCATCCAAAAAGAAATGTCCTATTTCTTTTTGACTAAACTGTAAGACTATAGTGTTTCACTGTATTACACTTGGGTGAAAACTGTGCAAAATATAATTTTGCATTGGACCAACAAAGAAAACTCATTGCATTAGGTACTTGGGAAATAGGCCTGGCTGTCTTCTAAAGGTGCACATACTATGCTAGTTATCTTCCAGTATCACAAGTTCAAGTACATAGATAAACATCAGAATCACCTTTCACATAGTTCTATGGTTCCTTGTGTTTATTTTAGGACAATGAATTACTTTATGATTAATCTCGGGAGTCCCAATTTTATCTTTTTCTTTTAGAAATTACATAAGATCAAATATCTCCTGTTCACTCGATGTTAATTTTGTGTTTCATATATATATATATCAGATGTAGTGACCAAGGCAGCTGGGTCCGTCGAAACGCGTCTACGGTATGGAATAAAGAATAATCCTTGATATTTATCTCACGGTGTCGGTGCCTACTTTGTATACTTTGGAGAAGGATTGAAGGAATTTATATATATATATATATATATATATATATATATATATATATATATATATATATATATAATATATTTAACCACAAAAAGGTCCAAAATTGAAGACGCACACTGTCAGCGGGTGCTCTGCGCAAGGGTCGGACCCAGACCCGTGTTTCATTTACAATTTTTCCAAAAGACGGGGCACTCAGGGGAAGTTATAGTATTCAAGTAATTTATTGAGTAAAGCTCAACCGACGCGTTTCAGCCTCCACGGCTTTGATCATGGTAGGTGAGTCCCTTCTTTGTTGCACATATTTATACGCCCACATGATCTTAAAACATTGCATTGTGGGTAATGTAGTGCACAAATTTAGAAGACATTCTTATCAAATGATTAAAAAGGAAAAATGCGATGTTTTTACACAACGTGACATGTCAATTAAAGAAAGTTTAGATATAGTATCCCATTTGATGATCAAAAAATCGTCATAGAGTAATGGTGTAGTACACTACTTAATTATACATTGGCATATTGATGTTCTCTGTAGCATTTAAGGAGACAACAAGGAGTATCAAAGTATGAAAAGCAGTCAAGCAACAGAAAAGCAAGGGGAGATCAGAGCAAAGAGAAAAAGTCAGAAAAGCCAATAAAAAGTATAAGAAAAGACATAAGAAAGGGGTATTAGGGAAAAAGAGAATTTTATAGGAAAAATATTTTTACGAAAAGATGAATGTGTTCGTGTTACTCTAATCTATGTTTTTAGAACGTGAGAGAATCCTACAAATTTCAAAGTAATATTCCATTTTCATCTTTACCTAATTACAAGCAATTTATGAACAGCCAGAAGTAGTTTGATAGAATCATCTCATCGTTGATTAGTATCGACGTGCGAAGTTTCTCCTGATGTCATTTTACTTGGGAAAGAGAAAGTAGAGAGAAGAAGGTAAAAACAATAAAAAAGTAGAAGAAAAAAAGAAGAAAAGAGAAGAAGTAGTGAGAAGGGCGTGTTTTTTAGGTCGAGGACCTAAAGGCTGTGCTAGCGCAGTCTTTGGTCGGAGATTTAATGATTTTTAGACTGGGCTTGGCACCCGCCTCTCTCCTCCACCTCTTTTCCATTGGCTGGCTTCCTAAACGGAGGCCAGCCATTGGAGGAGAGGGGCGTCACTCCAATGAAGCCCCGTCTCTTTCGAATTCGGGGGCGTGTTTTTGGTGTTCTTTCGCCCTGTGACGTACTCGTCACTCAGAACCCAAAAACAGGCCCCGAATCCAAAATTTTCGGATGTTTGGGGCCGCCATTTTGCTGCTCGAGCAGCGTCGGACATGAGGTAACTATCCCATGTTACGACTTGTGCCCTGGTTTTAATGCCTTTTGTTTTTCTCAAAAAACTGTTTCTTGTTATTCTTAAAGGGTAGCGTGCGGTTCTTTAGGTACATTCTAATGAATATCACATTACAGCGAGTGACAAGCAGAAGGGGAGACACGGGGGAAGCTCGTAACGAAAGCTTGCCAAAACTAAGGCCCCGCCCCGACCAATCACAGGCGGGCACGGGACAATGCAGGTCCGCCCTCGGCTGCCTGTGTTCCGCGCGCTCGTGTTTTGAGTCGCTGCGGCTGTTAGGTGTCGTCACAAAGTGTTGGAATGAGAACCGGGTTCAGTGGAGGGTTCCTATACAATCAGCCTCAGAACAGTAGCGGGAAAGGACATCACTGCTCTTCTACACAGTGTGTATCCAGCCTGCCTGCGCCGAGCGTTTACAACCTGCAGCGAGTACCACCCGAGTCCTGCAGATTATATATTTTTCACACCATACGTGCTCGGGTGCTATAGCGTCAGACATGCTGCTCTTGGAATGCAATGCAGAGGTAAGCATCAATGTCCTTTCAATTACCCGCTAGCGTATATATACAATGGAAGGGCTCCAGGTGTGTATAATTTTCAAATTGCGTTTAATTTCACTAACACAAACCAAGTGGTGGGAGCGTTGGAGGGGTGGTATGGACAGTCCTGCAGCCTTGATCTAAGAATGTTTTCAGTGCACTCTTCGTGCCTATGGGAGCGTTTTCTTTGCTTAGTACCCATTAATTTGATCATGTTAAATGCTAACAAGTAAGAATGCTACGTGTGAGCATTCGAATATTACATTTAACACCTTTCACCTTGTTGACTTCCACGTGTGCCGGAAGGCCACCTTTACTGTGTGTGGTCTGTTTTTAGAGGAGGGCACGCTAATCCACTGGAAGCATTTGGCGTTTCAGAAGGGTGCTCTTCAGGGGTCCCAAAAATGGCTGCACGCAAGGTGAGGGATGGTCCTTCCACGCGTCAGCGAGGTGCGTTCTTCAACACCCACCTTTGTTATCCTGCTTCCCAATAGAAAGGGTCTTGCGGCTTTGTGTGGGGGCGCAGAAGGGTATCAAAAATCATTGTGTGAGGGTGGACTTGAAATGGCTGTTTTATACATTTGTAACCCGTGGTGTCACTGTCACCCGGCACGGCGCGCTGCATTAACTAACGGTGATGAAGCAAGTGCTCCATGCTGGAGAGCAGTGCACCCGAGGTCAGGGCAGGGTGTGCTGTCTGCCCGTGTCTGACCGCCTTCCCTCTCTCCTCAGTTCGACAGCCCCTGCAGCCTGATGGAGACGTGCAGCGCCGTCAACTATGTCGGGGATGGCCTGGGCCAGTCCCCCGTGCACCTGGCCGCCTGCGGGGGGCAGACCTTCTTCCTTCTCTGGCAGCTGCAGACGGCGTCGACCTTAACCAGCAGGTGAGCAGGTGGGCATCCTTACCACCCAGATGGGCAGAGGGAGTCCCATGTTTGTACAATACCATGCAGCGGCCTGGGCAGCTGAGCCATTCCGGGGATTGTATTTAATGTATATCTCACCTGGCAAAATAATCGATTCTATATCTATACTGAACGAGTTCATTAACTGTGAAGTACTTTTTCTTTGATGTGTTGGCAGTAAACAAACAGATTTTAAATTACAAACAATCTGTGAGAGCAAGAGCTCAGATTGAACTGTGTGTGTGTGGGGCTGCTTTTGTGTGTGGGGCTGCTTGTGTGTGTAGGGCTGCTTGTGTGTGTGGGGCTGCTTGTGTGTGTGGGGCTGCTTGTGTGTGTGGCTGCTTGTGTGTGTGGGGGGCTGCTTGTGTTTGTGTGTGGGGCTGCTTGTGTGTATGTGTGGGTCTGCTTGTGTGTGTGTGTGTGTGGGGCTGCTTGTGTGTGTGTGTGGGGCTGCTTGTGTGTGTGTGTGTGGGGCTGCTTGTGTGTGTGGGGCTGCTTGTGTGTGTGTGTGTGGGGGGCTGTTTGTGTGTGTGGGGCTGCATGTGTGTGTGTGTGTGGGGCTGCTTGTGTGTGTGTGGGGCTGCTTGTGTGTGTGTGTGTGTGGGGCTGCTTGTGTGTGTGTGTGGGGCTGCTTGTGTGTGGGGCTGCTTGTGTGTGGCTGCGTGTGTGTGTGTGTGGGGCTGCTTGTGTGTGGGGTTTGCTTGTGTGTGTGTGGGGTTTGCTTGTGTGTGGGGGGGGTTTCTTGTGTGTATGTGGGGCTGCTTGTGTGTGTGTGTGGGGCTGCTTGTGTGTGTGCATGGGGCTGCTTTTGTGTGTGCGTGGGACTGCTTGTGTGTGTGCTTGGGGCTGCTTGTGTGTGTGTGTGGGGCTGCCTGTGTGTGTGCATGGGGCTCTGTGTGTGTGCGTGGGGCTCTCTGTATGTGGCTTTCTGTGTGTGTGGCTCTGTGTCCGCGAATACTCTCTACTACTCTCTAATGCTCACCTATTGCCATTGTAAATGACAATACCATTTATTTATGTTTTAAAAAAAAAAGAAAAAAAATGTCATGAGCAATGCCAATAGCTCTACCTTTAATAATGCCGAGACCATTGCATTGTAAATGCTTGTTTCTCTTTGTACTGGCTATTTGTCACACTGCAATCTGGTGGCTCCAACAATGCTTTGATTACGTATCGGTAATAGCATTACTCTGAGTCCTTGTCTCACCATCATGACTCACTCATTGAGGCCCCTGTGCCTCCAATCACAACCCTTTTCCACATATAACAATCCCCTCCCGCCCTCCTTACTTCCTATTCTGTCCCAAGCCAAAAGGGCTGGAGGGAGGGCCTGAGTCATCACTGAGAGAGAAGGACTCAAAGTAATGCTATTACCGGTAAGTAACCGCTGCAATACCCCTTCGTCCCGCTCGCCGTGATGACTCACTCATTGAGATTTATTCAAGTCAAAAAGCAGATAGGACACCACACAGAAAATGTAAACAATAGTTCAAGCCACTGGAAAAAACAATGAACAATACAGAATCCAGCACAGTGGAACCCAAAAAATCCGGAACCACTGGACCCAGACCACCCAACAAGGAGACCCAAAAGGAGAAATAACTGCCCAAAAGACACCCCAACGGAGTCCCAACCAAGAAGCACCATGAATCTCAGCCTTGGAAGCTGCCACGCCACAAGGAGTCGTCCCCAGGAACCTTAGAGGAGGAAAAGGACCAACCACTCAAAAACAAGCAGAAGCATGAACCGACCCATAGGCACAATGCCGGAGTCGAATGTAGAACACCCCCATGAGCGGGACCAAGCGCACAAACATGCAGATGATGCAGAAGTAACCAACTGCCCAGCAAGCAAATGAAGAGCCACCAGTCCAGGAGACAGAGCAGAAACAGCATCAGCAAGGCCAAAAAACAGGGACCCACAGATACCAAAGGTGCACATGTGGGGCCCCTGGAGAGCCCGCAAAACGCAAAAAAGACACATCACCAGAAGGACAGGACGGAGTTTAGAAAACCCTGAAAAGGTTCTGGGAACTAGGCCCTGAATGACCACCAGATACCCACAAGGGGACCAGAATCTAGAATAGCCCAGTCAGGAGGAAACCATCACCGAGGCAGAGAAACAGAAAGTGGAACCCCATGCAACTGAACACACCAAACCAGAAACAACTCCCATGCTGAGTATAAGAACAGGCAGCAACCTTCTAGACACCCTCACAGAGGAGAGAACCAAGACAGAGACATGACCATCCTGGAGCCAGCAGAACAACAGGGGCCCCCACTCCTTCTAACCAGAAACCAGCACAGCAAGTATAAAGGACGGAAAGCAAACAGCAGGCTCATAGGCAAAGAACTGCCAGGCAATGGAAAGAAGAGAAAAAACGTCCTTGCTGCACCAAGAAGCCATGACATGGCAGAAAACCCGGCACTGTCATCACAAGTAACAGCGCAGGAGAAAAGAAGCCCTCGCGGACCAAAAGCTGGCTGGAAACGGGAAGAAGAGCACCCACAGCAGATGAAAAACAATCAGCATGGGAGCCAAAAACCTGGCAAAAGCGAGGCGACGTGGACACAGGCTGGACAGCAGGACCATGAACTGGAAAAGCCTGACTCCACAGTGAACTACTGAATTGCGAAGACAAGGACAAAGGAGCAAAGGAGCATGCGTAGAACGCAACCAGCAGAATGAATGCAGCGATGGAGACCGGGGAAAGATATTCAGCAAGGGCAAAAGCAAATCACATGCTGGTCACATGCTGGAAGGGAGGACGGGTCTAGCCACCCACAGTCCATGTCTCCACCGGACAGGCCAAGCCAGGAGCGCCGCCCCGGGTGAGGCAACCGGCCACATGCACCAGGACAACTGACACATTTGACCCATCACGCCTTCCCTCTGCCAATGCCCCAAAGTCATCACAAAGGAAGAAGCAGGCAAAGCCCGATGAGGCAGCCCGAGCACCACAGAAGACAGGATGACTGACGGCAGCAGACCACCATCCCACAGGGTATCCACAAGATCCGGAACAACCAACAGCAATGAATGAGGACCAACCAAAAAAAGGAGCCAATATAAAATGGAAGGTGGCAATAGCATATCCCCATCCACCAATACACAGTACAGCGGAAGAAAGCAGAGAACCTGGCTATGCCAAGACCCAACACAAGAACCAAAGGAACAGGCATGTAACACATCCATGATTAACAGCTGGGGAAACCAGCCAACAGGTCACTGAACAGCGTGCGCCCCCCAATGGCATCCAAAGAACAAAAACGGTCAGCCAGAACCATCCACCAGGCCACATCTAGAGAATCTACAGGCCAAGATAGCTGAGGAGAAGGTCACAGATCCCCCAACAAGAATGGCAGAACCAACAGCCAGGAAGGCAATAAAGAAGCTGTCTTTACTAGGGCATTTCAACACACTCGCCCCCACTGGCACAGCTGCGGCCAGAGACTCAAAATTAAACCTGGGCGGAGTTTGCAGAGTTTTGCTAAGTGGAACTCCTTGAAGTGACAAAACAATTCCGCAATTCTACCCAGAGTTTCACAAGTGTTGGAGTATGTTAGGGTCATGCCGTTTGAGTTGATTTTGAGCACCAGGTGTTTGTCCCACGCTGTAAAATCATCACAAGTGCACCACACACAGCACAAGAGGGACCAGCTTCCTTTCTGCTGCTCGAGTAGATTTACTACTCGAGCGGCAGCTTTCTCAATATGAATGGAAGGTTTCTCAACATGAGAGAAATCCGACCGCCAGCGTTGAGAAAACTCGCCAGGAGGTTGTTTTTCCCCGATCGCGCTCACCAACTAGACCTTGGCGAGCAAGGAAAAATCTCACAGGGAGGTGGATTTTTCTCAGTCACGCTCGCCAACTTGACATTGACCAGCACGAGCAAAAAAAAAAAACTCTGGAGAGCGGAGTTTTTGGGAACTCTGTGTGCTCCACAGAGTGCAGAGAGCTCTGTAAACTACCCGAAAGGAGCAGAGGTCATCACCCCAGGTCACTCAAAATCCAGCCCCATGGACCAGCCCACAATGCCCCACAGGAGGCGGCTATGGGAACAACACCAGGGGCCAGGAAAACCTCTGTGCGCTCACCATCCACCTTGCGACCAACCGATCTGAAGCCAAAAACCCCCAGTAATGAATGAGGAGCAGCTAACAAGATGGGCCAAGAAGCTCGTCTTGGTGGGTGGCCCCAATCACCCATGGAATGCCTCCTTTTGGCCTACATCTCTGGGGACGGCACCCACCCCTGTGAGCTCAGTCAAAAGCCTGGGGGTGACCATCTCCCAAGATCTTTCTATGAGACCCCACATCAACGCGGTAACTTCTGCCTGCTTTTTCCATCTCAGGCGAATTCGCAAGATTAGTAGGTTTCTAAACAAAGAAGCCCTGACCCAGGCAGTCATCGCTCTCATCACCTCCAGGCTTGACTACGCCAACAACCTGTATGCAGGAATTCCGGCATGTCACCTTCATCGACTTCAGTTGGTGCAGAACCAAGCTGCCCGCTTGATTTTCTGCCAGCCCAAACACCAGCACGTCACTCCCTTACTCCGCAGTCTGCATTGGCTCCCTGTCTCAAAACGGTGTATCTTCAAACTGGCATGCACCACCTTTAGGGCCCTAGAGGACGCGGCCCCTAAGTTTATTTCATCAGCCTTGACCCGTCATATTCCTGCCAGAGCTCTGCGCTCAGCATCTTTGAATCTCCTTGAGGTCCCCAGATTTAAAAGAAGAAGGCACGGTGGCCTGAGCTTCTCTGTCTTGGCTCCCGCCACCTGGAATTCCCTACCCCTCTCTCTTCGTCTCTGTCCTAAGTACGATAGCTTCCGTACTCTCTTAAAAACTTTGCTCTTTCAAGCGGCTTATGATTAATCCCCCTTTCCTGGATCACCGTAATCTTTATCAAGAGCGCCAAGAAACCGATGGTGATAGTGCGCTGTATAAATATTTTTAATAATAATAATAATAATAATAAGAAGGAATAATCAGGCCAGGAAAGTGACAACAGTGATATCTCTCCATCCAACGCACGTTAAAAGCAGGAGACAGTGACCATCGTCACACCAATGGGGGAGAAATCCCCATCACTGAAGATCCACAAGACAGCCCATACTGTCACTGGCGCACCCAACAATGACCGTGGCAGGAGCACATTTTTCCCACTGAGTCAGAAATCCACTGCCAAAGCCCCTGACAAGCAGACAATGTGGAAACACAGTAAGGCAGGCGATGTAAAGGCATGCGTTGTAGTTGTAACAGTAAAACCTGCAGGTGCCCAACTGCCCTCTGGGACACGCAGCCTGCCTCTGCCACCAGCACTCAACAACGTGGAAATTAAGCAACACGGGGTAGGCACCATTACACTCCACTGCATCCATGAAGGTGCACAGCAACCAGGAGGATGGTAAATCTTGCACCCATACACTGCCGCACTGCAATCAGGCAGGTCCGGATACAGGGAAAATACTGCCACTGAAAAGCTGCATTACCACCTACCACAGAACACCAAGGAGCCTCAGTCACCCCGGCAACCATGGCCCCCCCAGTTGACCAGAGGCAAACACAGCAGACCTATGGCATGCAATTAGGGCAAAATGAGGAGGACCAGAAGCCACTGCACCATTAGCAGACTCCCTGCCACACTGCAGGCCACAGGAAATCAGAACACCGGAAGAGGCCAGCGCAGCATCCTGTACCCACAGGCACTTCTAGTCATACCCATTGACATTATCTGAGGAGACACAGCATCCCTGGACACCAGGTCACACCCCCTAGCCGGCAGGGGGCAAGCATCGCAGACCCTGGCCTGGCCACTCGAATACCGGTGCAGAAAAAAGCAATGACCTGATGCACCCCAGGCAGACAAGCACTCCCCGGCACTCACCTGCAAACTGGCCCCGAAATTTGGGGGGTAGAAGTTGGCCTAATGGCTAGGGCGGTCGACCTCGAATCTGGGGAACCAGGTTCGAGTCTCGGCAATGATGCTGAACATCCTGTGATTCTGGGCAAATCACTTAATCTCCCTGTGCCTAACAAAAATGAATGGGTCTTCATGTAATGCAACTGGTGCTATGTAAAGCGCTCTGATACCCGATACCGGGTCAAGTTTGCGCTATATAAAACTCAGTTACAAAAAAAACTCCATATGTAGTAAGGCTGAAAGACCAGGACAGCACAGAACATGCAGGTGCCAGGAACATCGAGCTGAGAAGGAAGGGCTGTGTCAAGCCGCTCTGTGCAGCCTCCCCAACTCCGCCAGCACCACGTGGCAGGGAACTGAACTGCTGAAACTTGCTGAAGAATGCGTACCGTGCTTGCCCATAAGATTGTTTGGAGCGCAAAAAAATGAACAGGAAGTAAGGAGGAGGGTGTAATGTTGTCTTTGGTGGACCAGCCCACCTCGCAACTGTTGTGAGGAGGTGGTCTCTGCAGACCCCGACAATATCACCACAATAGGCTGGCCCAGCATACGCTCGGCCAGCACACAGAGTAATTAATATTCTTAATTAATAAAGAGCCCAGGGACCTGGGCGTGGTTCAGTATGTATCTGGCCACCATCAGTACAACCTGTGTGCCCGTGTCTTTGGCAAGAGCTCTACACTGGCGATGAGGTGGTATAACCACCCCGCCGAACCTCGCTGCCACATTTGCACCCGCTGCCGGCACTTTCCTTGCTGGAGCGCCCCTACCGCGCCTCCTGAGCTGCCTACATCGCCTCGGGTGCGCTCGCTCACGCGCACACAGCTCTGCATCCAGACCCGACTCTGGCCTGATGCCACGGTGGAGCTTCGCATCTCACTCCTGGTGCCTTCCGTGACCACAGCTGAAAGACACAGCTCTTGCCCCAGTGCGGCTCTCAGCTTAGTGCAGCCCGCGGCTGTCTCCGCAACTGTGAAGGTCGGCCGCGCACACGTCTACGGCCTCCGATGACGCCTCGGCCCTCCGCCCTGCCTGCTGGCTACACCGGTGAGTGCGCTAAGGCACGCACCCTGTCAAAAAGCTACCAGGTGCCCCCCCTGTGTGGCACACGCCCATTAAGGACACGTTTGGTCCCCCTTCCTATGCCACAGCGTCACTGGAGTCTGCTGACCTGCTGTCTGAGCCACTTGGTGCAGGGACACGGTGAGCCCACCTTTGCACGCCATCTGCAGCACGGCCAGGTTCTGTCTCGGGCAAGCAAGCCACCGCCCGCATGTCCGAGCAAGCCACCAACCACACGGTGCCCCCACCCGGCGTTTGAGCACGCCCCACGGTCACACCTGGTCCATACCTGCCTGCTGCAGCCCCAGTCTGCCACCGCATCATGCCCAGTCAGTGTTAAGCCTGGCCACAGAACTTACCAAAGACCATCTTGACTCCGCTGGTTGGCCAGTCCGACCACGCCTCTGCCCACGCCAACATGGCTGCGGTGCCCCCGCTTGAGCCCTTCACCGTCACTGGGCCCCCGTCCTCCCAGGCAGCACGCTGGAAGGAATGGGTGGAGCGCCTGGAGAATTTTTTCGAGGCCGCTGAGATCGCGGCTCCACGAAGGAGGTACATGCTGCTCCATCTGGGTGGGGCAGACATCAACAAAATCTCTAAATGAGTCAAGAAGGCCGGCCCACCCAGAAACTACGCCACGATGCGCGACGCCATCACTACCAACTTTGAGCCATTCGCCAGCCCCGACTACGAGCGGTTCCTGCTCTGCCAGGCTCGCCAGCTCCCGGAAGAATCTGTGGATGTGTTCTATGCCAGACTGAAAGAATTAGCGAGCACCTGCACCCTACCGGATGAGGATGATGAGGTCCGTGCCCAGTTCATCCAAGGTTGCGTGTCGTCCAAACTGCGCGAACGGGTCCTGCAAGAACACAACACGCCGATAAGGGACATTTTGACGCTAGGCCACTCCAAAGAGCTGTCGAAGGCCATGGCAGCGCCCATGGACCCTAAACCAGCCGTCACCGTCAAGGAAGAATGGGTGTGTGCCCTTCGTACCGACACCCAGGAGTCACGGCCCAGAGCCACCCAGCCGAAGACCACCACGCCCGCACAGAATTCACGTAGTCGCCCATGCAGATGGTGCGGAGGCCCATCTCCCCACGACGGAGCCTACCCTGCGCAAGGCAAGACCTGCAGTGCCTGTGGGAAGGTGAATCACTTCTAAAAAGTGTGTCAATCTACACCGAGAAGGAGACAGAGTGGCCCACCTCGGAGAGTGCGTGTGATCGAACAGTCTCCCGAGGGTCCAACCAGCAGTGACATGGATGATGTGGACGTCAATGCAGCCACTGTTCATGTGGTCAGAATGCTGAACACCCTATCAGCTGCCCAGCCTGCCACGCCCATGTGTAACATCAAGGTACAGGACCAGGCAGTTGCAGTCCTCATCGACACAGGAGCCACCATCAACCTCATGGCAGCCAGCGTCTACAGGGATCTGCCAAATCCCCCGGCGTTCTGCCCTACCAGAGTACAAGTCTACGCCTACGGCACCAAGTATCCTCTCAGACTCTGCGGAGTATTCCATGCCGATCTCTCCCATGAAGCTGCCCACCAGCGAGCCAAGGTGTCTGTTTCCCAGGATGGATCCGGGTTCCTGCTAGGCTGCAGGACTGCACAAGACCTCAACTTGATTCACTTTGCGTTCACCGTACATGCTAATGACCTGGATAACCTGCTACAAGGATTCGAAGGAATCGGATGCCTGAGAGGCCCTGCAATTCGCCTGCACATCGACAAGTCAGTCGCTCCAATTTCCCTCCGCCACCGGAGGATTGCTTTCCATCTTTGCCCCAAAGTGGAAGCAGAGCTGCATCTTCTGGAGAGAGCCAGAATCATCGAACAGGTGCGTGTCCCTACCCCCTGGGTGTCACCCATCACCGTCGCGTCCGCATCTGTCTGGACATGAGAATCCCCAACCTCGCCATCAAGCGTGAACGCCACCTGACCCTGACTCCAACGGTGGACGACATCATCGGAGAATTGTCTGGCTCCAAATGGTTTTCAAAAATGAACCTCCGCTCGGGATACCACCAAATCCCACTCCATCCGGACTCTCGCCCCATCACAACATTCTCCACCCATGCAGGTTCTGGCGCTACTCAATTTTGGAATCTCCAGTGCCGCTGAGGTCTTCCAAAACATAGTCAAGAATGTCCTCCAAGGGCTGGAAGGTGTCCTCAACGTCAGCGATGACATTCTCGTGCATGCGCCCACTCTGGAAGAGCACATCCAACGCATCCACACCGTGTTCACCCGACTCCGGGATAGCGGACTCACCCTCCACCGCAAAAAGTGCGAGTTCCTGAGGAGAGACATCAGTTTCTTTGGGTACCGCTTCTCCAACAAAGGCATTGGCCCAGACCCGGACAAAGTAAAGGACATCCAGAATGCTCCCACCCCAATGTCAGTGTCCGGAGTCCGCAGTTTCCTGGGAATGGTCATGTATTGCATACACTTTATCAAGAATCTGTCCGATCTGACTGGCCCCCTGCGAGACCTCACCAAGACCACAAGCCACTGGGCGTGGGAAGCAGAGCAAGAAGAGGCATTCCAAAGAACCAAAGCTGCCCTCTCAGCCGACACGACTTTGGCATACTTTGAGCCCAGACACGATTCCCAGCTGGCGGTAGATGCCAGTCCAACGGGTCTAGGGGATCCTCACACGCACGGAACAATGCTACTCTCAAATCGAGAAGGAGGCCATCGCAATCTTGTGGGTTTGTTGCCACTTCCACATTTATCTGTATGGACATCGGTTTGTGGTAGTAACTGACCACAAATCCCTCATTCCACTCTTCCAGGAATCTTCATCACACCCTCCTCCGAGAATAGAGAAGTGGGTGTTGCAACTTCAAGAGTTTCAATTTACGGTGGAGTACAGACCAGGCACCCGCAACCCAGCCGACTTCCTGTCTAGGCACACCCGACCGGTCACGGAGCCAGAAGCGGCAGAAGCAACGGCCACTGAGGAGTACGTGTGGATGATCATCGAACGGTCCAGGCTCCTCCCTATCTCGCTGGAAGAAGTGATACAGGTTACAAAACACGACAATTGCCTCCAGATCGCCATCTGAGCACTCTCCTCAGGAGACTAGAAGCCACTCCAAAACCCGACGCCATTTCGCACCACAGAAGCACAGTCCACCTTGAAAGCCTTATACCAGGTGCGCAACGAACTGTCAGTTTCCATGGATGGCTGCCTCCTGAGAGGTCCTCGCCTTGTCCTACCTGGGCGCCTGACTCACCAAGCCGCACTCCTCACACATGGAGCACAACAAGGGATCGTGAAATCAAAGAACCTCCTCAGGAGCAAGGTCTTGGTCCCGGGCCTAGACCAACAAGTCGAGTCCATCATCCAGTGCTGTCCGGTGTGTCTAGCGACCAGCCTTCCCAGCCGGCCTGCGCCAGTAATCACAGAAGCCGGTCCCACCTCCCCATGGGAAAGAGCCAGCGCGGACTTCTGCAACCTCCCTGGAGGGAAGTACATGTTGGTAATCATGGATGACTTTTCACGGTACCCAGAAGTTGAGATTCTATCCTCCACAGCATCCGGAGACGTCATCCCCAAACTGGAAAAAGTTATGGCAACTCACTGCCTGATTGGGGAACTCCGAATGGATAATTCCCACCCTTCACCAGCACCGAACTCTCAGAGTATCTTTCATCCCACCGAATCAAGCATCGCCGGGTGACCCCCAGGTGGCCCCAGGTGAACGGAGAAGTGGAGCGGCTGATGCGGACACTAAATAAAACTATCTAAATAGCCCTCGCCAACGGCCACATCCTTGAACAAACCCTGTACCAGTTCCTTCGGGAATATCGCCTCACACCTCACTGCACCACCGGAATCTCCCCGAGCAGCCTCTGTTTTGGCAGAACGGTGGCCTACACCATCCCACACCATCCGTGCCAGGCCCCTTCCAATCTCGCTAGAAGAAGTGATACAGGCTACAAGGAGACTGGAAGCCACTCCAAAACACAATGCCATTTCGCACCACAGAAGGACAGTCCACCTTGAAAGCCTTATACCAGGTGTGCAATGAACTGTCAGTTTCCAAGGATGGCTGCCTCCTGAGAGGTCCTCACCTTGTCCTACCTGGGTGCCTGACTCACCAAGCTGACCTCCTTGCACATGGAGCACACCAAGGGATCGTGAAATCAAAGAACCGCCTCAGGAGCAAGGTCTGGTTCCCGGGCCTAGGCCAACAAGTCGAGTCCATCATCCAGCGCTGTCCGGTGTGCCAAGCAACCAGCCTTCCCAGCCGACCTGCGCCAGTAATCACAGAAGCTGGGCCCACCTCCCCATGGTAAAGAGCCAGCGCGGACTTCGGCAGCCGGAGACGTCTTCCCCAAATGGAAAAAGTTATGGCAACGCGCGGCCTGATTGGGGAACTCCGAACGGATAACGGCCCACCCTTCACCAGCACCGAACTCTCAGAGTATCTTTCGTCCCACCGAATCAAGCATCACCGGGTGACCCCCAGGTGGCCCCAGGTGAACGGAGAAGTGGAGCGGCTGATGCGGACACTAAATAAAACAATCCAAATAGCCCTCGCCAACGGCCACATCCTTGAACAAGCCCGTACCAGTTCCTCCGGGAATATCGCCTCACACCTCACTGCACCACCGGAATCTACCCGAGCCACCTATGTTTTGGCAGAACGGTGACCGACACCATCCCACACCATCCGGTGTGGACAGAGTCCCCAAACACTCTGAATCAGTCACTGGCACGACAATCAAAGACCAACCAAGACGCATCCCGGAGGAGACATGCTGAGGACCTTCCCATCACTGTCGGCGACCGAGTACTTGTGCGGGACCGCCAACCAGGTGGAAAGTTCAGGATGCCGTTTGAGCTGGATCCATGGACTGTGACGGAAGTCAAATGCACTATGGTAACGGCCTCCCGAGGTAACGAAAAGGTAACCAGAAATGTGTCATTCTTCAAGAGGATCCGCGCCGACGAGTTCAAAGAGTTCTCAATGCCCAACGAGCCTAGCACCATGGAGCTGGCAGCCTGCATGAGCCAGGAGGAGACAGTAACTGCCACCCGGCTACCAATGGAGAAGACGGCCAAATTACCCCTGCTTCAGAAGGATCCCAAAGCCAAGAACGCCGAAGTAGCCAGTCGGCGCCGGAGGCTGAAAATTCAAGTGATGTGCCTCTGACCCCTCCAGCCAGAAGCAGTCAGAGTCGGTACAGCCTGCGGCCCCATCCTCGGCCGCCCCAGAAGTACCAGGACTTTGTAGCCCGCTGTCGACCCCTGTAAGCTGGAAGCAGAAGAATCAAGTAAGACTGTTCCATGAGTATCTTATCTGTCAGTAAGAGCTGTAATTGGAGGCACCAGGGCCTCAATTATTGAGTCATCACGGCTAGAAGGGCAAGGGCTAATGGAATTCCCAGACTAGTCGACTATTCTCTAATTCCGCTCTGAAATCGGGTGCCTGGTCTCTTAGCAAATTCAATTGGGTGTTCTTTTTTCCTTTCATGTATGAGTGATCATCACTAAAATCAACAAACAGTGCACCTCAGATAAAATATGCTTAGAGAAGCTCGCATCCGTTTTAAAGACAGGATAACATTCAAAGAATAAGACGTGAATGTGGTAATTAGTGGGACGTGATTAAAGCATATGAGAAGCTTGTTGAAGTAAAACACATATTCTGGAAATCAGACTCGTAGATAAAATTTAAAGTTCATGTTACTGCAGCACCAGAAAAATTGCATTGTACAACTATTACGCTGTGTAAACATATGCCTTACGCTGTCAGGATTCTGGATGCAAGCCACAAAGCTATACCACAAGACGTCTGACTTTAGAGTCAGCCAAAGTGTATCAAATGAACCATAAAATTCTTTCTCCCATCCTCAGAGAAAAATGTACATCTTCCCTTTTTCCTCCAAAATGACAGCACCGCACTTTTCCTCAAACATAAGGATGAATTCCATTGGTGTTTTCCTAACACTGATCCTGTGACATCGGAGCTCGTTTCATCGATCAATCGGCTGCTTTTTCTTTGGATATAACAATGTAATGGGCAACCCGGTCATCCTAGGGCAAAAAATCTGATATGCAACACAATGATCCCGTGGAGAGAAAAGGACTATCCTGCCTAGGCGAAGTATAAAAATAAAATTTATTAATCTTGGAATGATTCAATATATCACAATTTTACTAGAAAATTAAATGCTGTTGGTTCTTGTTAGAAATGGGATTTCTGGTTGGCTAAGGCTTGCGCCAAAGCCAGGCAGAAACCACCACTCTAGTCAGGGCAAGGGAGTTAAACACCAAGATAACCCCTGCTCACCCCCTTGGTAGCTTGGCACGAGCAGTCAGGCTTATCCCGGAGGCAATGTGTAAAGAGTTTGGGCAACACACACACACACACTCAGCAGCAACACACTAGGTACACCACAAAAAGGAACTCCACACAAGGTTATATATAAGAATAGCCTTTGTATTACCATAAACACATTAGATCATAATCACAAAGATACACTGTGCCAACTGGCACTGGGCAGTATTTACAGGGGATTATATACACATGACAGGGCCACGTGGGCCACTGTCAGAGTCAGCACTTATTAGAAATAGCACTTCTAGAACATAGAATAATTGTAGCACAAAATAACAATTGTAGGACACAACCAGTAACCACTGGTAAAAGGTAGGTACACACTATGCAATACTAACCACCTTAGGCATAGATCACGCAGGGAAACATAAACTCACTAGCATAAATTATACTAAGCAAAACAACCTCCTAAGCATAAAAACACAGTTAGAATTATGACAGGCATAAAGGCATTGCACATTACGCATAAAACACCGTAGGCAATTATCATCATAAACACAAATCACCAATCACCTTGCGCAAGATCACATTAGATACTGACCCTAGGCCAACTGGCCTTCCATGGGGCTCAACTGCCCCTTGTCCCAAATAGTTTGGCCTGGCTGCGCACGCACCCAAAGAAGAATGCGCAAGAGTTAAGGGCCTAAATGTAGCAGCTGCACACTACTTGCTGGGCAGCTGTGAATAGTGAAATGGGGTTTGGACCCCCAGGGCCCTTAAAACAATGTATGCCCCCTTTGTTGGAGCCACGGGGCTCTGAGACATCTGAGCAAAATGTTGGAGCCACCTAGGCTCTAAAAATAGTCATGCCCTATGGCGCACACTGGCTTCTGAAGTACTTATGGCCCCCAAAACAATTCAAACTTGGGCACCACTGTGCCCCGGACCCCTCACTGAAGCCCTACGAATATCACACCTTCACCAAGCTCCCATTCTCTTCTTTCCAATGCAGACTCAATTTTTTTCATCCTATTTTGTTGAAGACGTTGATGTGTGTCCACTGCTCTCTTAGAGATGAATGGGCCGTGGCTCCATTTCTCTCTTGTGGGATTGAAGACTGCCTCCAAGTTTTCGCTTTTTTGTGGTGCCCCTCTAGGGTGTATTTGTGTTTTAATTTCAAGGGACTAGGAGCATTAGTAAATCTTTTGCAGCTTATTTCTTCTTCTCAACTCCTGGGTTGGTACTTGTCCAAGTTACTTACAGGAAATGGATCGCTGATTCACACCTCCTCAGTGTACGGGTGGGCAGAATGTTTCATTATGCCTGCGGAATTGGCAGAATTTGAGATCCCGCCACTATATTGGTGTCTTTGGAGTGTAGTCAGGGCCACTCTAGGTTGCTTACCTAGCCAGAGAAAAGTTCTCAGGTCAGAGTGGATTTTAGCCATCAATGTTGTCGGAAGCGGAGAGTATTAGTTCTGTATGGCATAGAGATACTTAGGTAGGCTGATCATCTTATACATGGCCGCTATACCTAGAAGTGTGAGTGGGAGCTGTCTCCAGCGGTCCATATCCGCCGCGGAGTTCATTATGATCCGCTCCAGGTTCTTTTGGAATGATAGCGTCTTATCAAGGGTGATGTATATCCCAAGATACTAGAAGCTCTCCACCGTCGTCAGTAGTTTCCCCGGCAGCCTCCCCCATCGGTCTTGTCCCCCAGGGTCGCACAAGATCGATTTGTGCCAATTTATTGTGTATCCCGCTCGTCCACCATAGTGTTTTAATTCCCAGATTAGCTCCAGGACAGTGGTCTCTGGTTTCGTAATATACAAAAGGACGTCATCCGCATAGAGGGATATCTTTTCTTGTGTGAGTTCTGTGTCAATTCTTTCAAAACCGGAGATGCCCTCATTTTATCTGATCCTGGCTGCAAGTACCTCAATAGTGAGTGCAAAGAGGAGGGGAGACAGGGGGCAGCCCTGACGGGTCCCTCTCTGGATCTGGAATTCACGCGATAACCTCCCGTTCACCCTCACCCTGGCTCTTGGTGCGGTGTAGAGGAGCTGGACCCACCTCTGGAACCTAGGGCCAAAACCAAATGTTTGCAACACAGCATAGAGGAACGGCCAGTGGACCGCGTCGAAGGCTTTCTCAGCGTTGAGGGAGAGAAACCAGTGTGGGTCGTTTCTTCCCCTCATTTCCTGCAGCCAATTGTGAGTACGTCTATGGTTCAGTCTGGGTGCTCTGTCCGGCAGGAAGCCCGTTTGGTCTAGATGTATAAGGTCTGGGATCACCGACCTCAGGCGGAGCGCCAAGATAGTCGCTAGAAGTTTCACTTCCATGTTCAGGAGGGAGATGGGGCGGTAGGACGCACAGTCCTCTCGCGGTTTGCCCTCTTTATGTATCGGGAGGTCTGGGGGAGCCCCCCCTCCTGGTAGGCCCCAGTAAAGAGACCCTTCAAGTGGCGAGCCAAGAGGTCCGCCGTACGCTTAAAAAACTCAGCCGGGTAACCGTTCGGCCCTGGTGTATTACCCGGTCTCAGTCTGGCTACAGCTTCCGATATGTCATCTACTGTGATGTCCGCCTCCAACACCAGAAGGGCCTCAGGAGACAGCATTGGCAGGTCCGTCTGTGCCATATATTGTAGAGCTTCCTCACGCATCCCCAGGTCCCTAGCTGCGTAGAAGAGTTCGTAATGTGTAGCGAATGTTTCAGCTATTTGTGCATCAGAACTGACAAGCATCCCGTCTGCATTCCTAATGTGATCCACCCATCTAGTCGCTTGCTCCTTTTTACTTAGCCAAGCTAGTAGTTTGCCTGACTTATCCCCCACGTCGTAGAGGTGGTAAAGGGTGGCTAGGGATTGAGTTTTCGCCTCATTAGTAACTAATTCTCTGTATTGTCTCTGGGCATCTAGCAGTCTTCTAAGAGTCTCAACATGTTTCAAACTTTGGTATTCCTTCTCTAAACCCAGGATAGTCTGCTCCAGTGCCGTGACCTCAGCTTGGAGTTTTCGTCTTTCCTCTCCCAGTCTACTTTGTATTCTATCTCGCAGTACCGGTTTCAGGGCTTCCCAGAAGGTGACATTCGACTCTACTGTTCCCTCGTTCTCAGCAACATAAACCTTAATGTCTGCTCTCAAGCCTCGCAGGATAGATGGATAGATGGATTTTGAAGATCCCAGGCTGCGAGGCGCCAAGTGGTCCCCACCGTGCCCCGGGTATGTCCTACCCTTACTAACAATGGTGAATGGTCAGAGATGCCCCTAGCCTTATAATCTGCAGTCTAACCTCGAGAGCACCTTATGTGCCCCTGAGTAGTATGAGTAGGCTATCTGAGTAGGATGCAGCCATCTCCAGATGTCTGTGAGCCCTATATTAGTAATCTGTTGGGATAGGGTAGTCCGGCTCCCTCTTCTACCTGCTGTCCCTGACCGATCCTGGCCTATATCCATCACGTCGTTAAAATCACCTCCCAAGATTTGGATGGTGTCAGCTGTTTCTAGGAGTATGTGAGCGAGAGCCTTGAGCGTATTTGCCTGTAGCTTGGGCGGTGCATAGACTGAGATGATCGTGTATGTACGCCTATTCCATGTCCCCTGGACCCCAACATATGTCCCCAGTGGATCTATCCAGGTGCGTGTGGTACAGAATGGGGTGTTTTTTTTAATAATGACAGCTACCCCTCTGGAATCAGACGTGTACCGCATGAGCCAGAACTTTATGGCGGCCCGTGGCTATGAAGGCACAGTTTGTTCCTTTAAGATGGGTTTCCTGCAGTAGGGTTATATCTGGGTCTAGCCTTTTAAGGTAGGAGTTCACTAGACCTCTTTTAACTTTAGAGCCCAGTCCGTTCACATTCCACGTCAGGACACTAACTCCCCTGTCACACGCCTGCGACTCCGCTACATCGCTTGCCATTCAAAATGTGGATACCTTAATGAGGTCGGTCTCTGGTGTGGATGTATAGTGTGAAGCACCGAGGTACACAACTGCATTATTTCGACTGCTACCCCCTCACCCCAACTCATCCCCCCCCTTCCCCAACCTGAGTTGCGACCCCCCCACCTCTTCTTCTCCCCCGGAATTATGGCTCCCAACCTCGTCTTCCTCATCTCCCTCGGATCGGGCATGACTTTGTAGACAGTTGAATCTAGATCCCGCCGCGGCGCTTCCTCTCAGCGAGGCCGATCGTCCATGCCGTGTACTTCCTGAGCCATGTCCCTGATAAGGTGTCGCCGGGATTTGTCTCTTTGCCCTTCGGGACTTCAGCCTCTGTGCCTTCGGTAGTTCTCATTGGGACCCGTGTGGCGGTGACCTGTCCACCATTCCGCGTCCAACGGTCTCCCTGCTATGGAATATAGGACGTTCCTCTAGCCATTGCCAAGCATCTTCCGGATGGTTAAAGAAAAGTGTCTTTTCCTTGTAAATTACCTTTAGCTTTGCAGGGAAGAGGAGCACATAGGAGATATTGATGTCTCTTAGTTTCGCCTTCGCTGCGTCAACGGAGCGGCGTTGTTTCTGCACCTCCTGGCTGTAATCCGGGAATATCATAATGTTCGTGTTTTCCAGTCGGATCTCCCCCAACTTTCTAGCCTCTCGCAGAATCAGGTCCCGGTCTGCGAAGTTGAGAAAGCGCGAAATGACCGGCCTAGGTCTCGCACCCTCCGGTGGCTTTGCCAGGAGGGCCCTGTGCGCCCTTTCGATGATGAAGCAAGTCGAGAACTGCACCGTCGGGAAGGTTTTAGTCAGCCAGGAGTGGAGGAATGCTGCCATATTCGTCCCTTCAATTCCCTCTCTAAAACCTACGAAGCGCAGGTTGTTGCGTCTCGCCCTATTTTCGGCATTGTCCACTGTAGTAAGTTACACCAAACGGTATAAGGTGTATAGTTATAGTTTATTATGTAGTACAGCAGAAAGGACCAGCTCCATAACACCGCCTGCCAGAGGAGGAAGAAGAACAACAACTTTGAGAAGAAGAGGAACACTATTGAGACATGAACATGTTGTGTTCAGGAACAGAACTGCCAAATATCAGGATATCGTCCTGGAAATAGACAACCTTTTTCAAACCTCTGAACAATTCATGAACCATACGTTGGAATACACTTGCTGCTGATATTAGCCCAAACGGTAAGCGTGTGAATTGGAAGATTCCTTCCGTGGTAATGAATGATGTAATATGCTTACAGGAATCATGCAACTTAACCTGATGGTAAGCGCTTTTTAGATCAAGTTTTGAGAAAAACTTCGCTCCCTCAAGTGTGGATACCAATTCATTGATGTTCGGGAGGGGAAAAGTATCAGCAACAACACATTTGTTTACTGACCTGAGGTCAACACAGAAACGCAATTTGTTATCAGGTTTCTTTGAGATAACTACTGGAGAAACCCACTCAGACCCCTCAACAGGTTCTATGACCCCACTCTGGAGCATTTCTTCTATCAACTGCTTCACATCACTCCTAATAGCTAAAGGAATTCTTCGGAGTTTGTGTTGAACAGGTATACACCCTTCTTTCAATTTTATCAAGTGTGCATAACCTCTAAGTTCACCTAGCTCACTTCTGAAGACAGAGTTGAACTCATTCAAAATGTCGTCTATAGAATCATCTTCTAGCACCATAACCTGGTCAGGAGCCCTCGGATTTATGATAATATATAAATCGTATTGATGAAACCACCCCAAGATTGGTGGACCATCAATGGACACATATATCTTTCCAATTATAGACCAATTCTTGAAAATGATGTCAGATTCAAAATATCCCAGAATGTCTATAACCTCCCCTTGAAAACCTTTAGGAGAAATATCACTTTTGAGTAAGGGCATGTTTGACCAAAGTTCTTTGAATGTGCATTGAGGAATAATTGTATGTCGTGAGCCCGTATCAACCATCAATTGGACTTCTCGTCCATCTATTGTAAACATAGCTTTAGGTCTGTTCAACCTTCGATCATCTAAGTTAGCAATTATATCAGATTCACAGATCACTAACAATTTCTCACTAATAGAAGATCTGTCATTGGGATAATCTTCTACTACAGCAATTTTCTGCTTGTTCTTTGTTTTGCACATTTTAGAGAAATGTCCAAATTTCCCACATTTGAGACACTCTTTGTTGGCTGCAAAACAGAATCGTGCCTCCGAAGAATGTGAATTACTGCCACATCTACTGCAAAATCTGTTAGGAGTTGAAACTTTCTTCGGAAATGTTCTGAATTTACTTTTGACGATAGCCACTGCATCATCAGAGTAACATTGAGAGTCGTGTTCTGCTTCTTTGTCTGACACAACTGAAACTTCTTCTGATTGTCTCTTTTTTGCGTTTTCAATAACTCTGATACATTTCTCCGACTCCTCTATCACTTGTGCTAGTTCAATAGCAACTTTAAGGGTAGGATTCTTGGCAGCCCACAGTCTCTCCTGAATCTTGCGGCTGCTACATTGGACTATAAGTTGGTCTCGTATTAATTCTTCAGCCATATTTCCAAACTTGCACGTTATCGATAATTCTCGTAACCGAGTGACAAAATCATCAATATTTTCTTCTGACCTCTGCTTTTGGGTATAAAATTTATACCGATGCATCACCAAATTTTCTTCCTTTGAAAATTTAACCTCTAAACGTGAAATAGCCTCTTTGAAAAGATCTGGCATTGCCTCCCCATTAGCCTGTAGCGCAATTGGTAAAAACCTAAAAATTCTCTGTCCCTCCTTGCCAAGAGTACTTAATAAAATAGCTTTTTTTCTCTTGGAGGAGAATTCTTGACCCTCTATTGCCTCTAGGTAGTTGTCGAACATCACATACCAATCCTCCCATTGTATTGGAGGATTCCCTGGTTCATTTAAAAAAAGAGGGGGAAGTGTTATGTTGATGTTCTGGGCTGTAGCCATTGAGGTGGTGTAAGTTCAAAGCAAAAATTTGTAAATTTGAGATAAATTACCTGACAGTCACTGTTTGTTTTGTCTTAATGAGCGCTGTGATGAATGCCACCGAAACTCTCTTCAAAACGGTAGAATTTGACGCTGTCAGTCTTAAAATGGCTGCCGTACAACAACGAGGCTTGGAAAGCGCTGAAACGAGGCTTGGAAGGCAACTGACTTCTGGATGAGATATTTCCCTTAGAAACAAAAGGGAAACAAAATGGCCGCTGACGAAAGAGAGGCTTGAGACTCACGTTTCTGCTTCGATTGCGTCAGCTTGCGGCGGGGCTTGCTCACGGTGACGCGTTGCTAGGAGACAGCGGTACTCGCATTTGCGAGTTGAAGCTCTACAAAGTATATTTAAATACCAATAACGAAGGAAGCTTCCCGACGGCCTCCAGATGGTTTCCGATGTCAAATCTCTCATGCGTGGAGGATTGGAGACATCACTGGGTTCGGTTTAGTTGGATCCAACTGCCGCAGATGACCAAAGCTGATATCCACTCCTGAAGCGATCTCTGGATACCGGAGGACAGCAGGCTCAAGTCGCCAAAATGTAGTAAGTTACACCAAACGGTATAAGGTGTATAGTTATAGTTTATTATGTAGTACAGCAGAAAGGACCCAGCGCCTGCTGACCAGTCAACCAACTGACTCTGCAGAACCTGGAGTCTTGAACATAACCACAATTCTAGAACATATGATAACCATAGAGAGTTACAGATTGTAGGTACAATGAAAGCTAATGAATCATAGAGAATGTAATTTACAACATCCACCTTCCACATCAGTTGGCGATGGGACGCCTTGAGTTCCGCCATGTCTTTTCTCAGGGTGGAGATCGAATCTTCGGCCTCGACTATCCGTGTCTCAGCTGTAGTCACCCTGTCTGTTAACTTTCGGAAGTCTTGCAGCAGCAGTGTCACCTCAGATCCCACCTCGCCGATTTTGACTTCTAGGGCAGCCCGGGACTCCTGGATATTGGCCCGCGACGCCTGAATGGCTCCCATTAGCAGGTCAGTATCTGAGCGCACGCCAGAGGCAGCGGGGAGGGCATCCGCCGATTGTCTAGGCGCAGCGAAATTGTCCATGGGACGCTGTTTAGAGGGTTTGGGGAGTGTATCCTTCTTTCCCATGGCTTGCGTTACCGTGACGTCGGTCTCGCGGGGCAACTCGCTTTTCACGCCGCCTCTGACGCTCTGGCCGTAGTTGGGGATCAGCGAGCTCCTCCGTCCGCTACAGGGGAGGGCAGTCTGGCCTCCCCGCCCTGCGGCCGCCGGGGGTCACTTGCGTCTTTTTCCCGCCCCCCAGGGGCCTTGGTTCGTGTGGTCGGCTGAGTGCCAGTCCCGGCCAGTACTCCTATGCCTGCTTCAGTCCAAAGTCACAGGCCGCGCCGAATGCCCCACTTAGTGTTCAGGACTGCCGCTCCGTCGTGGGGTCCGGCGAGCACAGAGTGTATTTCTCCTCCACGTTCACATGGCCGGATGCCCGACCTCCTATGTTACCAGGGGCCTCTCTCAGGGGGGCAAGGGCTTCCCAGCAGGGTGCAGGGCGGCGGGGACACCACAGGGAGACCCCAGCTCAATCCGGATCAATGCAGAGCCAGGGGAGTCCGACAGCAGCACCAGGCAGGTGACTGTGGGAAGTTCTTAGGGCTATAGAGCGTAGACACAGCTGCGGGGCCAGGATCAAGCCCGGAGCACACTCGAGCTCTGCTTCGCGGCTCCAGTCGCCATCTTGGTAAAGTGTTCGCTCGTCGGGGGGCCCCGACGCCTCAACAGGAGCCGTCTCCCGGATCCACACAAACGCCCAGGCCCCGCAGAGTGCCCCCCTCGCTCTCACCTCCCGGACAGCAGGTCAGCGGCAGGACTGTCCCCGGGCTCATTCTATCCTCGCGGCACGGCTCCAGCTGCCATCTTGGTGAAGTTTGCGGGTTTCGCCGGGGAGTCCGGACGCCGCACTGGGGCTCTCGCCGTCAACGGGGCACCGCTCAAGGACTCTATCACACGGACCCTCACCGTGACAGACAGCCACAGGACCTGGAGGCCGGACTTCAGTGCAGTCCCCGATACTCGGTCACAGCGGCCGCCATCTTGTCGCCGCCAGGCCTCCCGAGACGATGGAACAAAGTCGGCGTTTTGCTGGCTACAGTCGTGCAAACTTCAAGGAAGTAGTCCCTACGGAGTCTAGGGTTTCCGCAACGACCCTCTCGTAATTTTGGTGGAGTAGAGCTAAGTAGAAAGACGGATTTAGAGGCAGCTCGCTGGGAGCTCCGGGGAAGCACGTCCTAGCAAGCCATGCTGTTGGCCACGCCCCTGAAAACATAATATTGAACCCAATTACCTAGACTTGCAATGAAAGCTGTTAAGGAATGCCTGTCTGCTAGTGTGCCCAGTTGAAGTTGTGACGTTTTTGGTCCACATTCGTCTTAGGGTTGAAATGTCTACATAATGCTTCTTTGAACTATTTGTAGGTCTCAGTCTTATTTTTGGAGAAGGCCCAAATTAGATACCGACCTTTTAGCCCTACTAGACCGAGCAGAAGCATCAATTCTTGTCTATCCTGTGACTCTCCTGTTACTTCAAGAAAGGCATCTTGTGACTCCAGCCATCCCTTCTATCTCGGTCCCAACATCTGTGCCTGAGCGTGGCACTTCAAGATAGGGAATCGAATTACGTAATCGTCCCTTTTCAGGCACGATCATATTTGCTACAAGGTTGTTTGTTTATTTAATATCTGTTTATATTGTGATTATGTACAGAAATGTATTTCATGCTGCATATTTTTTTGTGTTATATCGCTAAATAATTGTTATTCACGTGTGGCTGTTCAAATAACTTCACAGATTGTTAAGTGCAGGGTCATTAGCCTAGTCTCCTAATCATGTGAGGGTCTTTATTGTATTTGTTTGTCTCTTCTCTTATTTTAGTGGTACTCAGCTCACACAGGATGAATAGCAGGGCAGCTTGTGACTTCAGGGTGTCTGCCTTTCTCCGTGTCTTGTCTCTACTACAGTCTCTATGACTGGGTTTATCTAATGCGATCTCTTCTCTGGTGACATTTCACTTTGTGGGATGTATGTACTTGTTTGTCTTTTATTTTATTCATAGTAATTTGTCTGTCCACTGCACCTTTGACCATCTGTGTTTTCATTTCCAGGTGTTCAATGTTTGCTTTGCCTCAACTTCTCTATGTTTACGCTTTTAGACATAACCTTGTTAGCTTGTTTGGAAATGTGCAGTACCTTGCATTCACAGAGGTTTAATTATTGGAATTTGTTTGCTAGGTGCACAGTCTCACTTTCAGACTTTATAATGTTCCATTTGTTGTTATATGCCATTCCTCCTTTCTTGTGTAGTCAAACAGTTACTGCTCGTTTTTCAACATATTACAAGCAAATATATGTTATGTGACATGTTCCATGGTATCCTTTGCATTCAACTGTGTTTGTAAAACACATCATTACATTTCCTTGGGTTGTTTTCGCAATTTCCCTTGGTGTACTTTGGCAAATAAAAAGTTTCAATACTTCTCTCTTTAGTCATTTTCTTTTTTACATTTTGCTTTCACTGAATGTGCTTTGTAACCAAGTTGGATTTCTGCACTAGATCAGTGCATAACCTTTAAATAGCGATCCATTCATTTGTATGGGGTGCCTGCTTTAAAATGGCCACTTGATATGATCTAACGAGATCTCAGTGTGCTCAATATTTTGCACCGCACTAGTTTTAAGCCAGGACCATTCATTATAAATTGCTGCGCTTTGGATGCTCTTCCAATAGACTTGCCTTTTAATCAGAGAGTTGCCTGCCACATGTCATCCCGTCCATGGCATACAAATGTCTTGCTACCTACTTTGTTTTGGTGCTCTGTTTGGGGGGGCGGACTTCAAAGGGTCCGTATGATATGACCCTAGCACTGCCTCTCTAAGTGCAGTAGCAGTACATGTGAACTTCCAAACATTATTGGGACTGCTACTCACTTTTCTTGAGTAGGCTCAAACATCTTATGTTAGCATCAGAAGGCATCATTTATGATGATCATCTGCATGTATAGAGGCATCTCACTGCCCACAGATTAATTTCTGTTCTTCGTCACCATTTTCTATGTCTGGAGCACTGGCTGGACAGATCACATGGACACCTAGCATGATTGTAACCTATTGTTCATTTAAGAGCCCTCTGTTTCTTTCAGCCTGATTCATGTACATGCCGTTTTGCGTGGCCCTAATAGCGAATCATAGCGACTCGCTATTGAGGACACGCAAAACGGCATTCATGTAGGAATTGCTAATAAAATAGCGATTCCTACATGTTCTTTATTTGCGAGTAGCAATTTGCTACTCGCAAAAACTCCCCATTCATTCCTATGGGCCAAGAGGCCCATAGGAATGAATGGGGAGTATCCCTTATTTGCGAGTAGCAATTTGCTACTCGCAAATAAGATAGCGATTTTAAGGGTGCCAGGGGTGTCCAAAGGACGCCCTGTAGCACCCCTAAAATGCACATTTGAACAGGTGTGGCGCACACACATGTCCAAAGGACATGTGTGTGTGCAACATGCAACTTGGAAAAATGCTTTTAAAAGCATTTTTCTGAGTTTTTGCTATTTACCGACAGGTCTGACCTCTCGGTAAATAGCGGCCCCAAAAGTGCAAAATCGCTATTTCTTGATGTGTCATGAATAGCATTTGAGGAATCTCTATTAGAGATTCCTTAAATGCCATTCCTCGCAAATATGCGAATTCTTAAATAGCGATTTTTGCATTTGGGATTGTGAATACCAAATGCAAAAATCGCACTTGCAAAGGGCCAGATTCTCAGAATCTGGCCCTTTTGCGAGCGCTATTGCCTACATGAATCAGGCTGTTTGTTCTTCTACTTCATGGGGAGCTTGTCTCCACTCATACTGTAAGTAAGCTGCCCTAAGGTGGATGTCCCAGCTCCTCCTGACAATTTCTGTCCAGTACCTGGAACAGGAAGTGGTGTCCAGTGTCTTGGGAGCGTAGTCTCACTCTTGACATCACAACATCTCCTCTTCATAGCCCAGCATCTGTCTTAAAGGAAGCCAAAAATAAGGATTGGCAGAATATGGAAAAAAGGGATCGAAGAAACAAAAGGCTTTTGCAGCAAGCATTTCTGATAAGCTGCTTTTTGAGTAATATGATGTAAAAATAAGCTGTCTTCTGCAATTTGTTTGGGTATCATGGATAAAAGCAATGGGGCCATTGACAAAACTTTCATGCATGATTAGGTGTGACTTACACCTGGAAATTTAGAAGTCAGTCACTAGTAAGTGATATCAAAAGTTGTGAATCGAGTCTAATATGTTTATTGCACACTCCATTACGTTGTTCCTCCATTTTTCTCACATCATTTATCATACCGCTTTTATAAAAAAAATTACATGAACTAAAGCTGAACCTTCTTAAATTATTTGCAATCAATACAAATATTAAAGGATCTGTACATCAATATATTTGGAATTATGTTAGATGGATTGTAAATGAAAGGCCTAGAAAAGTATTGTTCGGCTGGTCACCGAATTACACATTGGAAATTGTTTGATCTTGGGCCACCACAATGGAAAGTAAAATTACTAAGGGGCCATTAAAATGACAGTCAGACTTCAGTCCGTCCATCATTGTGTCAGGGCATGGGACCACCTGCCTACAAGGTGGCGGTCTCACAGGGGGTATTATGATGCCACCACCACTGTGTTGGTCGCATCTGCTATTTTTAACATTGCAGCGGATCCTGCTAGCTGCATCACCCGCCGCAATGTTAAATATGCACTGTTTATATTTCCCTGCACTACGTGGCAGGCACCAGGCGGTGCCTGCTCCATGGTGCAGGAAAATGTAGGGGGGCATTATAAGTGCCCCCTGTGAGAAGTTGGCCTGATGTGCAGTGTTCACTATTCTAGTGATCACTATATATCAGTCCAAACAACCCTTATTGATGATTGGTTGTAAGTCAACCTTATAGACCAGCTATCCTAGTAGCATGGATACGAGCAGTCTAAGGCTAAGACTCTAGAGGGCGTGTTAAGCCAGCCGTTTTACCATCACATTACCCCTTGAACACCCAGTGAGAGGACACCACACAAGTGTTATGAAAATAAACAATGTATTTATTAGAATCACAACAACCCTGTACTCTTTATGAGGACAGGGTGCTAAGCACACAACAAAACTCTTGTGAAAATACTTAAGTTAGCACGTTATACACAAATGCCCGAGGGGCACGAAAAACCATATACTCTAAAAGTGGAATGCGAAATTACTAGCAGGTAAGTACAGTACTAATAGGCTTTGGAATCGCTAGGACTTGACTAGGGAATCATTAGATTACTTCTAGGAGACCTAGGGGACTCGGGTGCAGAGTGTGCACTCTCACGCGGGATGCGGGACAAAGTCTATGGAAGCTAGTAAAGGCAAAGTTAGTGTTCACGGGCGAACCCGACCTGGTAGGGAGAAAACGACAGTGGATCCTGACCCTTGGATAGTGAGGCTATGCTGGGACACCGAAGTGCCGAAGTTACCTAGCCCAGGGGCTGCAGCTGCATAGGTCTGAAAAGACGTCGGGAATCTCGTTGCCGGACCAGGAGCCTGGAAGAAGGAAGTTGCTGGCAGGCGACCAGTGAAGGAAAGTTCGATGGATCCAAGCCTGGATCAAGGAAGAAGGAAACCTGAAAGCAGAGGGGACCAAGTTCTTGAATCACTAGCCAGTGATTAAGTGGGCACCAGGATGGCACCGGGCGAAGTCACCGCAGTCAGGTGAGTGGGCGCTGCTGGGCTCTGCAGTCTCTCGGACCAGGAGGCGTTGTCGGCGACCAGGATGGAGGTGCGAGCTGTCCCACGAAGGTTCTTGCTGTCGACGTCGCTGGACCCAGGATTGGGCAACAAGTCTTGGCAAATGCAAGGCCCACGCGGTGGACCTAAAATGGCGTCTTAGCCGGACCAGGAGGGTCCAGGGTACTTCTCCGATGGAGGGAAGCAAGGGCCAGTCTGGAGCAACCAGACCAACAGCAGTGTTGTCGTCGGGCGTCGTTCGGAAGGCCACAAGCCAGCGGGCTAGTAGCCAAACAACGCGGTGAGCAGCAGAAAGCAGAAGGGCCCCACGCCGATCGTGGAGATGCTGGGGGGCTGCTCTTCGGTGCTGGAGCTGCTCAGGGTGGGGGCCTCTCGGACCCCAAAGCACTCACCAGGAAATTACTCGGTGGGCTTGCTGTGCAGAAGTCGTGCAGTCTTGGCGATGGCCGGTCCCTCGAGGTCTCGTCGCACCCACGGTTCTCAGCTGTGCTGTAGAGGTGGGTAGAGGTCAGAGGTGCCAGGGAAGCCGGGTCTCGTCGAGCTGGGCAGTCGGATTCCGGAGGAAGGACGTGCAGCAGACCGCAATGTTCTTAGATGGTGCCTGCGGATGCAGGGTGACTACTCCTTAGCCACAAGGGAGAATCTTGAGGAAGAAATCGTGAAGTCCTTTCGTGGAAAGTGGTATCTTGATTCCAAAGATGATCTGATTTGGAAGGGGGCCAGTCTCTACCTTTATCTTGGAAAAGGGGGCTGGCACGCGACTAAGTCCTGCCCTAGGGGTGGGACCAGGAGGGGGGTGGTTACACCCACTTCCTTGGCGGGCTTTTCCCCAGCACAGGGTCTGGAGTGTCCCTGGAACTGGTTTAAGCCAGCCTATGCACAGTGAGCACCGGGGTGCCACGTGCAGTCACCTTCCTCTGAAGCCCTGCCCACCTACAATACACAAAACCCTGTCTGGGACGGTGCTGGCACCGCCCCTGGCAGGAAACCCTTTGTCCTTATCTCCTGCTCTGGGAGGACTCCCAGCAGCAGGAGGGCAGACTTGTGTCTCGGTGGCAGCATCCATTTTGTGGATGCTAAGGCTCTGTCTGACTTTTAACCGGGTTATAGGTTACATGCATGTCGTGTCCCTCTAGAAGGGTGGAATGCTAACCCCGTCGCCAGAATTGGCGAGGGGTTAGTATTCCAATTCGTATGACACCTTACTCGACATGTTTTGATAAAGCGATACCAGAGTTGGCATATAACCGCGAGGATTATAATGCACTTAAGAGTATATGGTATGCGATATCATGGAAACGGCTAAGGGATGGATCCCGAAAGCCGCAGACAGGCTCAGCTCATGCCAGAGCACCCTCTCACACGATTCCAAGCACTCTGCCTTCAGGATTGTTAAGGCCTGCCACAGGAGTGACTGATAGGAGATCTGTGTGTCCATTTTAGGGTTAGATATAGGTATACTATATCTAAAGCAAAGGGTGAGTACACCACCTTGCCCCAGCTGTCGTGCAGCCAGTTGTGTCAGTTTAGTTAGTCAGCCCAGGGGTGGCATAATACATGCTTCAGCCCCTGGGAGACTTCTGGGTACACCTCAGCCCTGGGTACAGGGACTTGGAGAGGGCCCAGTGCCAATTCAGTACCTGAGTACAATTTGGATAGAGAGAACAGCTAGGCTGTGGGTCTGATTAGCAGGCCCACAGCCAGGGAAAGTCGTAAACCAGTGCAGCAAAAAAAGCAAAAATCTGGGTGATCATAGGATTGCAGACCGTACTCTCCTACATGACCCCCCCCCCCCAAACTTTGGGACAATAAACTAACCTTGACCAGGTGAGTCTTCTTGCTCTAAGTGGAAATACCTGGAGAGCCCATCAGCATTGCTGTGATCAGTACCAGGTCTATGCTCCACTGTAAAATCCATCCACTGTAGGGAAATGGACCACCTAAGCAGTTTGGGGTTTTCACCCTTCATCTGATTTAGCCACAAGAGGGGCTTATGGTCTGTCTGAATGGTGAAGTGAGTGCCAAACAAGTAGGCCCTCAGCTTCTTCAGGGCCCAGACCACAGCAAAGGCCTCCCTCTCAATAGCTGACCAATTTTTCTCTCTGGGTGTCAACCTTCTACTAATGAAAGCAATAGGCTGATCATTACCATCAAAATTCAGTTGAGACAGAACAGCCCCCACACCCAACTCAGAAGCATCTGTTTGGACAATGAATGGCTTGGAGTAATCTGGACTCTTTAGGATAGGTGCTGTGCACATGGCCTGCTTTAGGTCATTGAATGCTTTCTGACAGCTTGCTGTCCACTGAACTTTCTTTGGCATCTTCTTGCTTGTCAGGTCATTAAGAGGGGTCACTATGGACCCATAATTTCTGACAAACTTCCTATAGTACCCAGTCAGGCCCAAGAAAGCTCGAACTTGAGTCTGGGTGATTGGAGGAGTCCAGTCCTTGATGGCCTGTATCTTACTCTCCAGTGGCTGAACCTGGCCTCCACCTACAAGGTGTCCCAGGTATACAACCTGTGTCTGCCCTATCTGGCACTTTGTTGCCTTGATAGTGAGGCCTGCCTTTTGCAGAGCCTCTAACACTTTCCTCAGGTGGACCAGGTGATCCTCCCAGGTGGAGCTAAAGACAGCAATAACATCAAGATAAGCTGCACAGAAGTCATCCAGCCCAGTGAGGACTTGATTCACCAACCTTTGGAAGGTGGCAGGTGCATTTTTCAAACCAAAGGGCATTACCACAAACTGATAATGCCCACCAGGGGTAGAAAATGCTGTCTTGGGTTTGGCCTCCTCAGCTAACCTGATTTGCCAATACCCAGCTGTCAAATCAAATGTACTTAAGAATTTGGCAGAAGCCAATTTATCTATAAGTTCATCTGCTCTTGGAATGGGGTGGGCATCAGTCTTAGTGACTGCATTGAGGCCTCTGTAGTCTACGCAAAACCTCATCTCTCTCTTACCACCCTGGGTGTGAGGCTTTGGCACTAGAACTACTGGGCTAGCCCAAGGGCTATCTGAGGGCTCAATGACTCCCAGCTCCAACATTTTCTGCACTTCAGTTTTGATGCAGTCTCTAACATGATCAGGCTGCCTGTAGATTTTACTCTTGACAGGCAGACTGTCTCCAGTGTCAACATCATGGGTACACCAATCAGTTTGGCTGGGTGTCAGAGAGAACATATGTCTGTAGGATTGCAGAACTTGCCTGCAATCCTGTTGCTGATGTTCAGTGAGGCTGCCACAAAAGACAACACCATCAACTGATCCATCATCAGGATTCTGAGTGAGCAGGTCTGGGAGAGGGTCACTCTCTTCCTCCTGTCCCTCATCTGTGGCCATGAGCAAGCTCATGTCCTTCCTGTCAACATATGCCTTGAGCCTCTTAACATGGAGCACTCTGAGAGGGCTCCTGGGAGTTCCAAGGTCCACCAAGTAGGTAACCTCTCCCTTTTGCTCAATGATGGTGTGGGGCCCAGACCATTTGTCTTTCAGAGCTGCTGGGGCCACTGGCTCCAGCACCCACACCTTCTGTCCTGGTTGGTACACAGTCAGAACAGCCTTTTGGTCATGCCAAGCTTTTTGAAGTTCTTGGCTGGCCTCAAGGTTTTTAGATGCCTTTTCCATGTACTCAGCCATCCTGGAGCGGAGACCAAGTACATAGTCCACTATGTTGGTTGCAGGCTTTTTGAGAGGTCTCTCCCATCCTTCCTTCACCAAACACAGGGGTCCTCTTACAGGATGTCCATACAGAAGCTCAAAAGGGCTGTAGCCAACCCCCTTCTGTGGGACCTCTCTGTAAGCAAACAAGAGGCAGGGGATCAGGACATCCCATCTTCTCCTAAGAGTTTCAGGTAGTCCATGAATCATCCCTTTCAGGGTCCTGTTGAATCTCTCAACAAGCCCATTGCATTGTGGGTGGTAGGGTGTGGTGAACTTGTAGTTCACACCACACTCCTTCCACATTGCAGTCAGATATCCTGACATGAAGTTTGTACCTCTGTCAGAAACGACCTCCTTAGGGAAACCCACTCTGGAGAACACTCCAACTAGGGCTCTTGCCACTACAGGTGCTGTAGTGGTCCTAAGGGGAATAGCCTCAGGATACCTGGTGGCATGATCCACCACCACCAGTATAAACTTGTGCCCTGATGCTGTCTGGGGTTCCATTGGACCAACAATGTCAATCCCCACTCTTTCAAAGGGAACCCCCACCACAGGTAGTGGTATAAGGGGGGCCTTTGTTGTGCCACCTGACTTACCACTGGCTTGGCAAGTGACACCGGAGCGACAAAACTCCTTGGTATTCTCATTCATATGGGGCCAGTGAAAGTGTGAGACAAGCCTGTCCCAAGTCTTTGCCTGACCTAAGTGACCTGCAAGGGGAATCTCATGGGCCAAGGTGAGAAGGAAACCTCTCAGAGACAAGGGTATGACCAGCCTCCTGGTTGCACCAGGCTTGGGGTCTCTTGACTCAGAGTACAGGAGTCCATCTTCCCAGTATACCCTTTGGGCACCTGTGGCATTCCCTGCAGCCTCAGCAGCAGCCTGCTGTCTGAGGGGTTCAAGGGAAGGGCAGCTCAACTGTTCCTTCCCCAGGTCTGCTCTGGAGGGTCCCCCTGAGCCCAGAAACTCAACTTGATCAAGTTCAAGCTCTTTAGGCTAAGTTTCCCTCAGCTCTTCCAGATCAGCCTCCTCAGAGACTTGATCCTCAACCTGGGGCAAGGGGGAAGGCAAAGCCTTACCCTTACTGCTCTTTTTCTTGGAAGGTGTCTGGTCCATAATTTCAGGATCCAGCACCTGTTCAGTGGGGCATCTTCTGGCCTGTGACCTAGTCACAGCAAGCACATGTGCTGGCAAGCCTAACATTTCCATGTGAGTCCTCTGCTCCACTTCTGACCATTGTGATGACTCCAAATCATTGCCCAACAAACAATCAACTGGGAGGTCTGAACTGACTACAACTTTCTTTTGTCCCTTCACTCCACCCCAGGAGAAAGCCACAATTGCCACACTATGACTAGTAGTGACATTGCTGGCATTGGTCACCAGGAAATCAGTACCTGGCATGATCTGTCCAGGGTCCACAAAGTTAGGTGTCACCATGGTGACACTGGCACAAGTGTCCCTATAGGCCTGAGCCATTTTGCCATTTATCAAAGGTGTCTGCCTGTATTTGCCCAAAGTATTGGGACTTATTTCAGGGGACATATCCATATCCCCTGTACAGACAAGGACAGCCTGAGTGAGTGTGCCAACTAAGTTGTCAGACCCCTCAGTACCCAAGGTTAACCCAACTAATGCCTTGGGAGGTACACTACCACTACTGACTGTACTAGGGGGTGCAGTTGCCTTAGGGGCTGTAGTGGCAGGAGTTTGTCCTCCTCTTTTGGTGCACTCACTAAACCAGTGAGATTTACTTTTACAGTACTGGCACCACCTTTTTGACTGGCCTTCTTGAGTCTTCTTCTTCTGGGAAGCCTGACCCCCACCCTCTTTGGTTTGTTGGGGACCTGGTGAAGACTTCTGGTCATTTTGCTCATTCTTAACATTACCCTTCTGGTCTGCTTTCTTCTGACCACCCTGGTTCTGGTTCTGGTTCTGCTTGATCCTTGTCCTGACCCATTTGTCTGCCTTCTTTCCCAATTCTTGGGGAGAGGTCAGATCTGAATCAACAAGGTGCTGGTGCAACAACTGGTTCTGACAATTGTTCAAAATTTGTTCTCTCATCATTAGATTATACAATCCTGTGTAATCTGTAACCTTGCTACCCAGCAACCAGCCCTCCAAAGCCTTAGTGGCACAATCCACAAAGTCAGACCAGTCCTGAGACTGAGTTTTCTGGGTGTCTCTGAACAGCAACCTGTACTGCTCAGTGGTTAAACCAAACCCATCAACCAGTGTATTCTTCAGGACCTGGTAATTGTTAGCATCCTCTACTCTTATAGTGAGGAGCTTATCTCTACCTTTACCATCAAAGGAGAGCCACAGACACAGCTGCCCACTGACTCTGGGGAATGCACTGCACAGTGCAGGCCCTCTCCAGAGCAGCCATCCATTTCTGGATATCATCCCCTTGCTTAAAGGGGGCACTATCTTAGTCAGGTGTTTAGTATCTAAACCCTTCTCTCTATCTCTTGGGAGATTGCTGCCACCAGTGGGAGCTAACCCACTCATCTGCTGCTCTCTTGCCAGGGCAAGCTTCTATTTGGCCAGGGCAATTTCTTCCCTTTCAATCCTCAGTTCAGCTTGTCTCATCCTAGCTTCATGCTCCCTTCTCTGAGGGGAAGTAAATCTCCTCTGTGGAGGATTCCTTCTCCCCTGAGAAGAGGCATTAGAGTGCAGAGATCTATTGGAGTCCCTAGAAAGAGATCTATCTCTCCTAACTCCAAGGTTAGGCCCACTTCGGGTTAGTACTGGGGGTCCCCCAGATCCTAGCCCAAGTAAGTCTAAGTTGGCCCTGGTTAACCTTCTGACTACCTCAAGACCTTTGTCTACCTCATCCCCAGAGAGTTCCTCCTGATCCTCCTCCTCCTCAACTGCATTGGCAATGTTGGGGAGGTCTGGATCCCCAGAGGTACCCTCTAAGGCTGGCATATTCCCATCTAGCTGAGAAAGCTTTCTCGCATCATAAGTCTCTAAGAGACCTATTAAAAAGGGAATGGTGGGGTTAGACCCCTGCTTCAGTTTTCTGGAGACACAGATCTGTCTCATCTCCTGGAAACTGAGAGCTGCATATCTTGAAGTGACCTGTGGAGGGTCAACACTGACCAGGGGAGTCTCAGTAGAATCTCCCTGGGTAGACATGCTTTTCTAGTGAGGTGTAAGTGGTGCACTTACCTACACTATATGTTTGCCTACTGATCCCTTGCTAGAGTTGTAGTTTAGGGTGTGCTAGGCCCTAGGAGCTACAACAGCTGGTTCAGTAGAACTCAGAGTATTCTAAGCTAAGTTATATGTACCTTTAGTACTTATGTGATCTTTCACAAGATATTCTTAGGGCATGTGTGGTAAAACAACAGCAAGCTCAAATCCCAACCGCTGCTCACCAATGTGAGAAGTTGGCCTGATGTGCAGTGTTCACTATTCTAGTGATCACTATATATCAGTCCAAACAACCCTTATTGATGATTGGTTGTAAGTCAACCTTATAGACCAGCTATCCTAGTAGCATGGATACGAGCAGTCTAAGGCTAAGACTCTAGAGGGCGTGTTAAGCCAGCTGTTTTACCATCACATTACCCCTTGAACACCCAGTGAGAGGACACCACACAAGTGTTATGAAAATAAACAATGTATTTATTAGAATCACAACAACCCTGTACTCTTTATGAGGACAGGGTGCTAAGCACACAACAAAACTCTTGTGAAAATACTTAAGTTAGCACGTTATACACAAATGCCCGAGGGGCACGAAAAACCATATACTCTAAAAGTGGAATGCGAAATTACTAGCAGGTAAGTACAGTACTAATAGGCTTTGGAATCGCTAGGACTTGACTAGGGAATCGTTAGATTACTTCTAGGAGACCTAGGGGACTCGGGTGCAGAGTGTGCACTCTCACGCGGGATGCGGGACAAAGTCTATGGAAGCTAGTAAAGGCAAAGTTAGTGTTCACGGGCGAACCCGACCTGGTAGGGAGAAAACGACAGTGGATCCTGACCCTTGGATAGTGAGGCTATGCTGGGACACCGAAGTGCCGAAGTTACCTAGCCCAGGGGCTGCAGCTGCATAGGTCTGAAAAGACGTCGGGAATCTCGTTGCCGGACCAGGAGCCTGGAAGAAGGAAGTTGCTGGCAGGCGACCAGTGTAGGAAAGTTCGATGGATCCAAGCCTGGATCAAGGAAGAAGGAAACCTGAAAGCAGAGGGGACCAAGTTCTTGAATCACTAGCCAGTGATTAAGTGGGCACCAGGATGGCACCGGGCGAAGTCACCGCAGTCAGGTGAGTGGGCGCTGCTGGGCTCTGCAGTCTCTCGGACCAGGAGGCGTTGTCGGCGACCAGGATGGAGGTGCGAGCTGTCCCACGAAGGTTCTTGCTGTCGACGTCGCTGGACCCAGGATTGGGCAACAAGTCTTGGCAAATGCAAGGCCCACGCGGTGGACCTAAAATGGCGTCTTAGCCGGACCAGGAGGGTCCAGGGTACTTCTCCGATGGAGGGAAGCAAGGGCCAGTCTGGAGCAACCAGACCAACAGCAGTGTTGTCGTCGGGCGTCGTTCGGAAGGCCACAAGCCAGCGGGCTAGTAGCCAAACAACGCGGTGAGCAGCAGAAAGCAGAAGGGCCCCACGCCGATCGTGGAGATGCTGGGGGGCTGCTCTTCGGTGCTGGAGCTGCTCAGGGTGGGGGCTTCTCGGACCCCAAAGCACTCACCAGGAAATTACTCGGTGGGCTTGCTGTGCAGAAGTCGTGCAGTCTTGGCGATGGCCGGTCCCTCGAGGTCTCGTCGCACCCACGGTTCTCAGCTGTGCTGTAGAGGTGGGTAGAGGTCAGAGGTGCCAGGGAAGCTGGGTCTCGTCGAGCTGAGCAGTCGGATTCCGGAGGAAGGACGTGCAGCAGACCGCAGTGTTCTTAGATGGTGCCTGCGGATGCAGGGTGACTACTCCTTAGCCACAAGGGAGAATCTTGAGGAAGAAATCGTGAAGTCCTTTCGTGGAAAGTGGTATATTGATTCCAAAGATGATCTGATTTGGAAGGGGGCCAGTCTCTACCTTTATCTTGGAAAAGGGGGCTGGCACGCGACTAAGTCCTGCCCTAGGGGTGGGACCAGGAGGGGGGTGGTTACACCCACTTCCTTGGCGGGCTTTTCCCCAGCACAGGGTCTGGAGTGTCCCTGGAACTGGTTTAAGCCAGCCTATGCACAGTGAGCACCGGGGTGCCACGTGCAGTCACCTTCCTCTGAAGCCCTGCCTACCTACAATACACAAAACCCTGTCTGGGACGGTGCTGGCACCGCCCCTGGCAGGAAACCCTTTGTCCTTATCTCCTGCTCTGGGAGGACTCCCAGCAGCAGGAGGGCAGACTTGTGTCTCGGTGGCAGCATCCATTTTGTGGATGCTAAGGCTCTGTCTGACTTTTAACCGGGTTATAGGTTACATGCATGTCGTGTCCCTCTAGAAGGGTGGAATGCTAACCCCGTCGCCAGAATTGGCGAGGGGTTAGTATTCCAATTCGTATGACACCTTACTCGACATGTTTTGATAAAGCGATACCAGAGTTGGCATATAACCGCGAGGATTATAATGCACTTAAGAGTATATGGTATGCGATATCATGGAAACGGCTAAGGGATGGATCCCGAAAGCCGCAGACAGGCTCAGCTCATGCCAGAGCACCCTCTCACACGATTCCAAGCACTCTGCCTTCAGGATTGTTAAGGCCTGCCATAGGAGTGACTGATAGGAGATCTGTGTGTCCATTTTAGGGTTAGATATAGGTATACTATATCTAAAGCAAAGGGTGAGTACACCACCTTGCCCCAGCTGTCGTGCACCCAGGGGTGGCATAATACATGCTTCAGCCCCTGGGAGACTTCTGGGTACACCTCAGCCCTGGGTACAGGGACTTGGAGAGGGCCCAGTGCCAATTCAGTACCTGAGTACAATTTGGATAGAGAGAACAGCTAGGCTGTGGGTCTGATTAGCAGGCCCACAGCCAGGGAAAGTCGTAAACCAGTGCAGCAAAAAAAGCAAAAATCTGGGTGATCATAGGATTGCAGACCCTACTCTCCTACACCCCCCAAGTGCAAATCATACTGCCCTTGTGCATGGGGGGCAAGCAATAATGGATTCAGTGTAAATCCTTGGGGAAGATGGTGAATGGAATTTCTTCCTTCCGGACGTGGGTAGGTCCCAGGATTAAGAGCCAGACTGATAGGTGGCTTTTTCCCGCCAGTGCTGCGGGTTATCCGGACGTCAAGGCTGAGGCTGGACACAATTCCCTTCTAGGTTTTGCCTGAAGGAAGAAATTCCATTGACCCCCTTCCCCTAGGATTAACAATTAATCCATGATATAGGGACGGTACTTCTTAGGACACTCGTCTGACTGTCCACTACATTTTAGAGTAGATTAGGTTTTCAATTTCCCGGTCCTGATGAAACGCCACTCATCCTTTAGGACATTTTAGGAGTGAAACATGTCGACCTTTTAACCCATTTTTTCACCTCTTCACTTCAGACACTGAGCTGCAGCAAGTCTAATGTAAGCACTCACAATATCCACTCTACTCACCACATCGCCGTACCACCGCCTCTCTTCATAGGACCCCCTGGCTAACAACACTGAAGAACTCAGGCAAAGAGCCCCTGTGGGGCCCTTTGGGCATTGAGGCGTGGGCCCAACAAGAAGCTGCCCTATGATGAAGCATGACACCTCTGGGGTGTGGGAGGGCCCCTGCTCCTTATTGGAGCTTTCACCCCCCCTACTCTTCCTTCCCTGACCTGTAATTCCAAGCTCCCCCGGCCATCCCATCCACTTCCTTAGGAACTGCATAACTCTTGATATATCTTTCTACACTTCGCCCACAACAATACCACTGCGGGGGTGATATTCAGTGAGGATGGTGGTGTGCCGGACTCCTGGGAATCAGTAGAGGGGTCCTGCAGGGATGCATTTTGGCACCCCTGCTGTTTACGCTATATATTATTAAGCTAGGGGACCTTCTCTCATCTAGCAGCAAAGATGTCCTGAGAGCTGGTTCTAAATTGATCCCTGCACTCATGTACACAGACAACTCTGTATTGTTTGCCAGGACTGGTGTAGGGCTCCAAAAACGTTTAAATGTTTTTATCGATTTTATGGACTCCCTTGATCTTGCCACACATTTTTTTTAATCTGACACTATGACGATAGGCACTCAGAAGGCTGCTAGGTGCAATTTCTTCTGCAGGGGGGCAGAATTAATAAAAGTGTCACCCTTCCCTTATCCGGGGGTGCTGCTGATGACCGAGTGACTTGAGTTGTGCAAAGAACACACAGAAAGAATGTTCTAGCAAGAGCAGTAGGGGCAACCATGGTCTTTGCAAAAAGATTGGGGTCAACGCCTGTACTCGCCCTGCTAAAGGTGTACAGAGATAAATGTGTCCCTAAGGCCACTTATGGCTGTAATGTGTGGGGATATAAAGACGTGAGGGGCAGAAAACAAATGTATGCGTAGGTTTCCTGCTGTTACCCCCAGCACTCCAGTTTTTTTGCTGCATGAGGAGCTTGGCATGGGGTACATTGCTGACCTTATTGCTGTTGCGCCCCTACTGCGCTGGTTGAGAATTTGTTCTAGCCCAGCAACCACTTGAAACCAACATGTCGTAGCGGACTGTATTGCACTTGAGGGGGCCCTAGGTATCCCCTGGTTAAAGTACATTATGGAGCAAATGAGGTGGCTAGGTATATCCCTGGCTATTAGACTTTCCCAAAGGCTACACGAAGCTCGGTGCCCCAGAGCCATGTCCTTGTGACAATGGCTATGAACGAGACACTTTACATGTACATTTTTTTGCAAATTTTACGACCCCCGCGGAAAAATGTATCCTCCTGCTGCTTAGATCCACCCATTTTGTTCAAGCAAGGGCTGCATTATTATACCTACAAATGCTTTCTACCCCCATAGTTTGTTTTGGGGTTGCGAGTTTTTTTAATTGGGTCATTAAGACTCAGAAAGAGGATGTTCATGCAGTAGCTAGGCTGTATTCGTCTAATGTTTTTTGTGAAATATATGTGCTCACTTCTGTGCCTGATATGATATGAATATGTAGTCCATTTATCGAGCTATTGCTTCAATACTTATGCACTTTCTCTGTGGTATTTTATCTCTAGAGCGGCTCTCGGTTTTTCTTTTTAATGATACGTTTTAGCTTTATCTATTTGTATATTCAACCCTAGTCAAACTCATTTGGGCTAATACTGAATACTTTTTAATGTTTTATGTTTGCTTTTATGGCAATTAGTGGCCGAAAAAAGTATCTATGACTTGACTTTACTTACCCAACTTTATGTGCCAATTCCAAACTAGTGCTTCTAGTCATGATCTGGCAATGGTGTTCCTCCTTTTTGAGTTGAGAGACCAGCATTCAGCAGTTATTGAAGGACGATATATTATGTTGGTACTAGTTCCTTCCTTTGACCACAACATGTGCTCAATGAACTTGAGAGAAGAGAAAATACTGAAATCAGATAACTATCATTCGAATTAGGAAGGTAACATACACGGTGCCATGTTATCTTCTTGTCCTGTCCTCCCAACCTTGAAGATTCGGCAACTGTCATGAATGAAAATATGAATTATGATTCAAGGCTGAATATATCCATTCGGAAACAAACCCTTGGAGTATCCTCAGGTCTGCTGAGCCGACATCCCAGTACTCTGAGTCAGTGTGAGTCATCACGGCATTTCATACCTAAAGTCAAGCAGTAACAGCAGACTGTTTGTTTCTGCCTTTTAGATTCGGCCAACTTGTGAGTCAAAGCAACGGCAGGCAGACTGCAGGTGTGTACAACAGATGAAAAAATAGGAGAGTCTTCCCAGGTGACTAAACGCACAACAGGTGAGAGAGCTCACATCCATAGGCTCAAGTGGGGACTACTGTGGAACTGGTGGACGAAGAACGCCAGTTTGCACAGGTTCTTTTCAAAACGTTTTAAAACAAGAATGCACTCTGGTAGTTACAAAAGATGTGCTAATGTGGATGTTGGTAATAATTATTGTCCAGAAAAGGTGAGGAGGAGCACAGTTCAACACAATTTTTGCCAGTAGTAAGTGTGAATTCATGCTCCCCAGAGGGTGTAAGTTTCCGCTTCTGGTAAGTCTTTCCTCTCAGGTATAACAAAGCAGAGGCTAATTTGAAAAAAATATGGCACTTATACATGCATTGGAATGTATAATGTTTATATCCCAGCACAGTGTAAGCATTATTAGAAAAAGCTAGCCCCTTCTCAAACTCTAGCAGTTCATTCCTTTGAACCCACAACCCGCTAGAATCTGGGACTTGCATTTACATTTTCCCCCTTAAAATATGGGTTTAATGATGCCTGTGCGCAGAGCACTAACAATCCGAACGAGCCGAAGGTGACACTCATGACATCGGAAGCTATGTTAACCATAACCAGGAATAGCATTCTTCTTTTCATTTCATTTAGAAAAAAGTTCTCTTGTTGGTGGGCATGCTGAATCACACACAATTGGATCCAAAAAGAAACAGTGAAAGTGTTTCCATTGTTTATTAATTTGTAATGATTTTCTCTGAATGCAAACAGTAATTGAATTCTGAAAGAAGCAATACATTGTTAAGTCTAATTTTAAGGTTAGACACTATGGGGCCGGAAGGGCAACGACCATCGGTTGGAGCCCTCCTTCCTGCATCAGAATGTGCCTTTCGGATTCCTTTCCGAACGAGACATTCTGATGGGCACAGTCGGAAAGGAATTTGACTCGGTTTTCCGGAAGGCAGAAGACGGGCCCGTCCGCCATCTGAACACCCTTCAGTACTTCCCCCGGTCGCCTCTTTCTGACCGAGGGAGTTCGATGGCATTTTCCCCACTGCCTTTTTGTGTCGGTCTTTCTGGCACAAAATGGCAGTGAGAAACTGTCTTTGGGGGCCCCCAGCAGGGCCACCATGGGTGCAAGGATGCCGAATGGCGGCCTAGGGGGCATCTACAATGTCCCCCTGTTGATCCCTGCACCCGGTGGCTGGCACCTTCAGGTGCCTGCTTGGGGTGCAGGGATGAAGTGCACCTCTGAAGTTAACAATGCGAGCATGCTTTCCTTCGGAATGCTTGCTCCCATTGTTAAGTATAGGATTCGGTTGCATCCTACTTGCAGATCTGGAACCGATGACAATAGGTCGTTCGGTTCCAGTTCCTGTCCGATGGTGGACGTATTGCGGTCCATCCAACATCAGAATCGGTCCCTATGTAGTTTAAAACATATTGAGTATTGTCAAAAGCCCTTAAAACCAGTGTTGCAGTTCAAAATCTGGCATAGGCTCATTTGAAATTTCTATGAAGGTTTCAAAGTGAGCAAAGGTGCTGAACTTTAAAGAAGCTGAGCAGTATGAGACTTACTTTGGGAAGTGGTGTGCGTGGCTAGCAACTCAGTTTCAGGCTCTTGACAAAAGAAAACAAGCATACATCTGTGGGCAGGACCAGACCTATTGACTTTGCAATGTTGTTTACTTATGCTTTAAAAGGTTGCATTGGCTTTTAAAGCAGCTAAATATTAGGCTGTATTCTCAACATGTTCTTGGTTTCCCAAATAAAATATTTATCTTGTTAGCATTTGCCATACCTCACCTCTATCTAACTAGTGGAAAATTAAAAACATCTAGATATATGGACTCATCCATTTTGCAGTGCTTTAGCAACAAAAATGCCCATTATAGTACACAGTTTACTCTCTCCAACATCTTCATTTAAGCCGTAATATTGTCATACAATATTGCCCACTTCATACATGGTTACCTAGTTTGCAGAAAAGGAGATAGTAAAAGAACACTTGCCCTGTATAAAAAAGTAGTTACTGCCAGCTACAAACCAGGAAGAACACCGGGAAAAAAGAACAACAAATGAATAAAATAAAAGTGGTCATCGATGTCCATGGAACATTAAAAAAACCTGATATTATTGCATTCTGTACCCTGCTCCAAGATGTCTTTTTATTTTCTAGACTTGCATCTATTTTGATAAACTATTTCTAAACCTTATGATAAAACTAATGTGTTGTCTTCCTTTGTACTCTTCAATTTGTGCACCCAAGTTCATCAGAATAATTTATACTTTGTGGTAGATGTTATGTAGCAATCTCAAGCATTGCACCAAGCGCAAAATATGGCTACCATGCTTCCTAACAAATCCACAGTTAGCATGATTCCCACTGTATGACGTCACTACATGAAAGATTGTAGCCAGAGTATGTAACAACATTGCGCATATTGTGCACAATACATACTCCGCAGCATCAACAAAGGTGTGCCGCTGTGTAGGAGTCCTCTGCTGCCTAACAATCACCACCAGGCTGGTGGGTTTGCCCCAAGCCTATTTAGATTTTCCTGTTATGCTGGCATGGTGATATCGATGGATTTCAGAATGAATGCCTTTCCGGTGGATCAGAGACTGGTAAGTACTACTTATTAATGTGAAGCTACAGATACATGTTGTGTTTGCTTCAAAAATATATGTAGTTAATGTGTAATGCCTCTTTTTTTAAATATTGCATAGCGCACAAAGAACACTCACTCTTGAATGCACACCCACAGGCACCACAAGCACAACACCCACAAGCACCACCACAACATATATTTTTTGTAAAGTGTCAATACAGGTGTGCTTATTTTACCTTGATAAGTTGGAATATGGGCAGTAATGCATTACACATAAGAAAAAAATGCATGTAAGAGCAGTGTAAATATACACAAGGCTAGAGCAATTGTCAAAACACGGTTCATAATGAGACAAGTGTATATGAAGATTACCTTAGATACCGGTGACTATGGAGTTGATGAGCATTGTCGTCAAGTAGAAGCAGAAAAGGAAGAACCTGGACAGTGGGGTTCAAAATGGAAACGGAAGTGGGAACCAAAAAAAGGTATCTTTCTACTTAATTCCCTTCGATGCCACCAACTCAAAATAGAGTACCTCAGCCACAGTTTCCTCAATCGAAAGGCACATCGTGATTTGCCCGATGGTAATCTTGGCTGAATTCCCACCAGAAGCTACTTCTACCTATAATGCTGTCAATGTGGGACAAAAATCCTGGTGGAGTCGCCAGCACTTAGATGGTCTTTCATTCACTGACCACCAGCATCTAAGCAGAGCGGGTGGACTGCCCAGTAGGCAGGCGGTGAAACCGTCAAAAAAGTTACAGTAGGACCAGGTCTGCTACCATCTAAATTAGGCTCTAAGTCAAATCAAATCTACAATCAACATAATTTACAGTTTTAAGTTCAGCCAATGATGAAAGTTTTAAGTACGTTTCTAAAGGTTTTACTCTCTTTAAAGGATTAGCAAATTATTTTTATTCATCTTTTTATTCAATTAGCAAATCAACTAATCTATTACAGAAATCTTCAAGAAAATAAGGTTAGAGTCATCAACAATGCAAAATAACAGCATGTTCCATAAGGGAATTAGTCAATCTAAAAGGAACCTAACCTAACAGAACCCATGAATAGTTCCTGGAAAAAAGCAAGATCAAAAGGAGCATCAAATTAAATTCTGAATTAAGTAATCAAACTTCCCATAAAGACCAGTTTTTGGAACTCAGACTAGTCGCATCTCACCAAATGCCTTAGCATACGGTCGCAGTACCAACTGTACCAAATAAATCTCAATAAGGAAATTAGGGAAACATGTACAGCAACAGGGATAAAGAAATGTTCACCTGCAAGGTGTCAGACAACAGCAATCACTGTCAGCAGTAGCTCACATCAAATAGCAGTGGATGAAAAGGAACGGCACAGGGAAGAAGGGGAAGGGTGGCAAAAAGTGGTGGTCATCTTCTGGCAGTAAGCAGCTTTGCTCTTCCTTTCCCATGGCAAACACATGCAGTCCACAATCCACTATCAAATTGTACCCGTCCATATTGAAACATTTGTGTAACTAGGAGTGTTTAACCTTCCTTCCCATGGAAGACTATTGCAGTGTTTAGTCAATTATTTATTTAATGTTTCTCTGATGATCAATGAACTACACTAAAGACAGAAACATTTGCTCGGATATCTCCAGTTAGGTAATGGCATTCTCATTTCTTATAAGCATGTGTATTGTTAAATGCACAATTCTCTAGTCAGTATTATATGAACATGAACATGAACAAAGTTGGAAGTTTAGTTTAGTTCATCGAGAATATGTAGATTTAGAAAGAAATACATTTGATAAACTCAGCACATTCTGCAGTTATGACAAAATCTAAGGAAGTCACATTAAGTTCATCTAAGATTTACTAATGGGTACATGTAGTTGAGGCCTACCAGTAAAAATGAATCCCTGGTATGTTTTGCACAATTTGGCTATGTGTCATTTTAAAATGCATTTTCCGTGTCGAAACCTAAGGCAAATTAACATTGTTGTTAATTAATTTTTTTAACAAATATTTTACTTCGACATAGGCAATGGTAATAGTATTTACCTGAGAAGGGCTTAATTGATTATCTTTAGAGGCTTCAGAACACCACAACACATGTCCTGATCCACCTGAGGTAATGTCAACATGTGTCACTAATGTTCAATGCCTCTCATGGGCTATTGGGGAAAGACTGAGTCAAATTCAAGTCACTCTGCATCACCCTATTTATATAACAAACTTTTGTAAGAAGGTCCCTATTCTCTACATCTGCTGACAGTTGCGAGTCCCTGGATATTAAATGAACCCAGAGGGCTTCAATGAATTTTCTGTTCAGATGATCCAACTTTGAAGTACTCTTCCTCACATCATCAGAGGCTTAAGGGATCAATAAACGTTAAGACAGCCTTGAAATGTCAGCTCTATGCAGGCCTGCCATGATGTTAGGGTATATTGTAATATGTTGTATGTTATCAGTTACCACCAAGAAGACAATTCATCTGCAATAGTTGCACTACAAGGACTACATTAATTGGGCTTGGATATTGCCAATTGCATGCTATTTGTTTAAAATCCAAAGTCAGTAGGTCTCCAATCACATTTGTCGAATGATTACCACAAGGGGGCTGACAGACTAATGCAATCACAGACTATATGACTAAAAAATCCAAAGTTGCAATGTCTCAAAGACATATTGAAATGCAGTTACAAGTTGCAATGTGCTCTTTGCAATCAGTTGGCCATTGCTGAGAAAAGGGGGCATAAAACTGATGCTCCACTTCTTAGTGATTTGCAGTGGCATATCATTGATTGGATACTGATGTCCATAATGGGGTGGTAGCAGTTCAGAAAGCTTTCGATTTGTAAATGTGGGATCTGGGCATGGGAGGGGGCACCCAGCAGTCCATGGGACCTTTGCATGCTCCTCTTAATCTCCTTTGCATAGCACCAATTTGTCTTTGATTGCAGCAACTGTCGTTGGAGAGACAAACAGGTATCAACTATTGCCCATCTTATTAATATTTCAAAGTGTGTATCTGGAATCCGGATTTATCACTCCATTCAGTCAAAAGCATCAGGCTTCTGGTTTATTTAACATGCACCTATCACCTTCTGAATTCTGTAGTAAACATCTTCTTCAAGTAAACATGAGGCTGTGCCATTGTCAGGGCTTCTCCGACGAGTGTAGCAATCTCCCAACGTGTGGCCGCAATGTCATGTCGGCTTGGCTTAAGTTGTCTATTTGGAGAGAGAAGATTTCAAGAATCAGCCATCAGCCTCGGAACTCGCGGCAGGACTGGAACCAGCTTAATCATGTGACGGAGGTTGAGGTCTAGTTTCTTGCGGCTGTCAAAAACAGTAATGGATAATTGAAGCAGTGAAGTGTGCGGATAGCACTTCACCAAGTTTCCCTCACCTAGTGTGTTGTTACTGCCCCTGCGAGTTTTAGTCAGCCAGGGTCATAATGTATGGTGGGTAATAATGGGGTAAACCCTTACCTCATCGACCTGGGTCAGTACAATGTTATAAAAAAAGGGTGGTCGATTACAAAACAATTAAACATTCCATTACTCAAACATAAAGGTACACACTCAAAATAAGTATCATTTAGACTGAATTTAATTCAGCTTTCCGCAATGATTTCCTGTAGTCTCACATATATTATATTTCATATTCATACAATACATGGTAAATTACGTACAGTTCTTCAATTAGTGCTCGGTGATTGTCAGAGAAGAAAGGAAATTTAAAGGAGGGTAGGGTGTGTTTGGAAAAGAATAAGGGACAAAGAAAAGGAATTGTGTCCTATAAACAATTCTGTCTTATTCACAGAGCATTTCCAGTCCTGTTACAGATCACAGTTGTTCCCTAGAAACACACTATACACGGGAGCTAAGTTTAGCAAATTTTCAATAGGGCGTGTATGTGTTGATGATGTTGTCGACGTTTCGACCCCCAGGGTAAGGGCGGGTGGGTCCTCAGTTTGGGGTCTTCCTCAGGACAATTAAAAACAGTGACATTGAGCACATGTGCAGGCGTTCGTGTGATGTCCCTTCTGAATTAGGACTCGCGCCTGTAGAGTTGTTTAAGTTCTCCAGTCTTTAAAGAGCATTAGTCACTCACAGGCGTCACAGATGACGAGGTATCACAACTGGGACAGTGTATCCGTGGGTGTGGCAAGCATCCAACATCCACCGGGCGATTAAATCCAAGGTGTAGATAAGTTACACCATCTGTGTTACTGCTGACAGAGTGTTCACAGTGACTGTGACTGTGTCACTGTGAACACTCTGTCAGCAGTAACACAGATGGTGTAACTTATCTACACCTTGGATTTAATCGCCCGGTGGATGTTGGATGCTTGCCACACCCACGGATACACTGTCCCAGTTGTGATACCTCGTCATCTGTGACGCCTGTGAGTGACTAATGCTCTTTAAAGACTGGAGAACTTAAACAACTCTACAGGCGCGAGTCCTAATTCAGAAGGGACATCACACGAACGCCTGCACATGTGCTCAATGTCACTGTTTTTAATTGTCCTGAGGAAGACCCCAAACTGAGGACCCACCCGCCCTTACCCTGGGGGTCGAAACGTCGACAACATCATCAACACATACACGCCCTATTGAAAATTTGCTAAACTTAGCTCCCGTGTATAGTGTGTTTCTAGGGAACAACTGTGATCTGTAACAGGACTGGAAATGCTCTGTGAATAAGACAGAATTGTTTATAGGACACAATTCCTTTTCTTTGTCCCTTATTCTTTTCCAAACACACCCTACCCTCCTTTAAATTTCCTTTCTTCTCTGACAATCACCGAGCACTAATTGAAGAACTGTACGTAATTTACCATGTATTGTATGAATATGAAATATAATATATGTGAGACTACAGGAAATCATTGCGGAAAGCTGAATTAAATTCAGTCTAAATGATACTTATTTTGAGTGTGTACCTTTATGTTTGAGTAATGGAATGTTTAATTGTTTTGTAATCGACCACCCTTTTTTTATAACAGGGTCATAAGTAGTTTCTCTTGAGAATTCACTGGAAATTAAAATAAGGTAGTGTCTTTACGAGTGCTGCGCTTTAGTTAGATAGCAAATTCAGCCTACTGAAAAGTCAGTGAATATTCAATAACATTGTTTTTTAATACAAAGTAATAAATAACGAAATAACAGACGATTATCTGAGAAATGCCAATGCATTTGGGAGAGAGCAGCTTACAAATCTGAAGTCACCAAATCGCAAGTATAAAAGCTGAAAAGGAAAGATATGTTATAATTAATAATCATACTCAAAAGGTTTATATTGTACGTACTAACTTATAGAAGTACTGAATAGGGTAGTAAAGGAGAGTAGGTGTCATTATATGAAAAGAGAAGAAGGAGCAACCTACCTGAAGTTTATAACATTCATAAAGAAAAAAGTAGAGGATGTGGTCCGCCAGCTAGATTCCAGACTTTGGTGCTGGAAACCAAGGAATGTGTCTCGGGGTCGCTTCCACATCCTGTGATTCTGGGCAAATTACTTAATCTCCCCCTGCCTAATTGTGTCCTTGTGTAACGTAACCGGTGCTCATGTGAAGCGCTCCAATACCTTCAGGTCAAGTTTGCACTATATAATTCTGCATTTAAAAAAAACACACATTAGAAGAGAAGCAAAAGCCTTTGTTTAGAGTGTGAGTTAGAATGAAAAGTAAGAATTTATAAGGCTAGCAAGAAAGGCATGGAGTATTTGATAATATAGAGTTGTGTTATTATTATTTTCAGTTCGTCAGTGAATATCCCCAAGACATTATCTAACCAGACAGTTGGCCATATGAGGGAGCAGCTATGAACCCAAGAACAACTAAAAAGGGCAGTCTCTTCTCTGTCCCTATGCCCTTTGTCCCTTCGGGGTTCGCTTTGACCGTCTGCGTTCAGGGGGTTCGAGTGGAGGCTTGAGTGGGGAGTTGGGAAAAAGCTACAATCTGCTCCTGTGAAGCTTTAGAGTTGAACTGTGAGTACCAAGTTCCTTGGCACAGTGAAGTGACCATGCTGAATAGCTCAACCGAGCAGAATGGCAGAAGGCTGCGACTTAAAGACTTTAGATAAAGATCTTGAAGAGATACAGCAAGAATTCATGGCAGTCAGGGAAGAGAATAAGGCTCTTAAATTGGAGATGGAAGCATCAAAATGAAAGGTAATGTTTCATGAGTTAAGTTCACCCCATCTTCTTCTGATGATGGGGCTCTGGTACAAATACAATCCCAGATCCAGGGGTAACTACGCAGATAGTGCATTCAATGGCTCCCATCATTCCATTAGCACTGCCAGAACTATTTAGTGGGGAACCTCAGAAGGCTAAAAAATATCTGACGCAGTGCTCATTACATTTTATATGCCTTCTTCCCGTCTTTCCTGATGCACAGTCTTGTATAGCCTTCATACTTTCATATGTAAGTGCGGATGCTGCTATATGGTCAATACCTTTGGTTACACAGGACACTCTGATTTTATATAATTTTAAATAATTTAAGGAGTTTTTACGAATATTCGATCGAAGAAAAGTGGCCCAAGCTACAGAGAATTAACTTCCAGAATTGAGACGAAGGACTCGAGAATTAGTGACCTATCTTGCACAGTTCAACAAGCTCGTGGTTGACACAGAATGGCCAGAGATCAAGAGGGTTGCCTTGTTCTATCGTGGGATAAAGTCAACCTTAAGGACCCTTTAGCGCAAATTCCAAATTGTCCTACCGAAGTGTCAGCATTATTTGATTTAGTCTTAGAAATTGACTATAGACAAACAGAAAGGAAAAGTGAGAAAAGGAGAGAATTTTGTCCAAGCATTCCCAGGTTTGATCGCATTAAAACAGAGTAAGAACAAGGAATCGAACTGAAGCAAATTGGAATGATAAGATAGCCCCTCTTCAAGGAAGAGAAAGATAAGCAAAGGTAAAATATTCCCTGTCTTTATTGTGGGACTAGTGGGAACTTTGTAAAGATTTGTCCCAAGAAACCCAAGGTGTTCAAGAAGGAAAACTTGCAGAACCACCAGTAGGAGGAGTTGGACTAGTGGATGCTACTGAAGGAACAACTCAAACTTGTCATCGAATTGCTAATACCTTACAATCCTCACCTCCACATCTCATCCTGACAATGACAATATGATTCAGAGAATAGACTCTCCTAGATGTTGCCGTGATATTGTATTCAAGCGCAACTCACAATATTAAATTTGCTTCAAAGGTGGGCTTAGCAGCAATTCAGAAGATCAAGTTTAAAGCAGTAAGAGCTGTGGAAGGAACAAATCTTTCGTCTGGCCCAATAGTAGGTCACACAGAACCAGTTGAACTCCTTTCAACAGTACGGCCATACCACCCTGAAAGCACCTGATCTCGTCCTTTCAACAGGAGGTCACCAAGAATAAATACACTTTAACCTAATTGATGCTCCACAATTTCAAGTCATCTTGGAACTATCTTGGTTAACCTCACATAACCCTACCATTAATTAGAGAGAGAGAACTGTGGTCCTGGATTCCGTTATTGTTTGGAACAATGTTACCATCAAGAGCCTTGGAGAAAGAAAGAGAATCCAGCCAACATGCTGTGCCAAAATAAGATGATGGTGTGTGTCATGCAGACAGAGGGTATTCCGGATGAATATCAGGAATATACCAATGTTTTCAATGAGGTCCAGTCAGAAAAGCTTCCCCCACATCGATCATACAATTTCAAAATTGACCAGGAACCTGGTGCGAATCTTCCTTCCTGAAGCAGAAAATGAACATTTGAAGTTTGGGCAATGTATTTATTCACCCTTCGCAGTCACCCCTCTCCTCTCCACTGTTCTTCATTCCAAAACATGGAGGAGAACTGAGAACCGGTATTGACTATCAAGCATTAGATAGAATTACTACAAAGAATCGTTACCCCTTGTCTTTAATCTCAGTTTTGCTTGATCAACTGAAGGGAGCGAAGAGCTTTACAAAATTGGATGTACAAGCTGCCTACCATCTTATAAGAATACATGAAGGAAGTGAGTGGAAGACAGCATTCAGAATAAAATATGCATTATTAATGTTAGCTTCTGGAAGTTATCAGTGAGTAAATATAGTAGCTGGTGGGGGGACGTTCACAAATACCCTTATCCCATTTGGTTTTTAGATTTTTGGATGCAATGTTGTTAAAAATTAATCTGTTTATTTTTTTGCCTTTCTTACCACAGGATTTACAACAGAGTAAACTTTGTTTTATTGTATCGCACAATTCACCCATGTTATAGCATATGCAGATGAGACTCATGTTGCTATTTGCCCAACATTAGGAAATTAGTCCTAATACCACTATCATAAAATAGCCATTAGCTTAATATTCAGGTTGTATGTGATGCCTCCTGTGTTCTAACAGTCCTTGTAGTACGTTTTCCAGACAGCACACATGACTAAGCCTAGGCAGTGAACTCTGCTCAGTTCGTGGAGTTTACAGAGTTTTTTGCACTTCACGCTCCGTAGAGTTTGCGGAGTTCTGCCCAGTTTTGGCGAGTACGAGCGAGGAAAATTCAACATTAGACCACTAACCTGCAAGATTTCTCAAAATGGGCAGTCGTGTATGGTCGCTACTGCTCACACTGAGAAACATTCTGTTTGAGAGTGGGAAGCTGCTGCTTGAGTGGCAGAAAGAAGCAGCACCCTTTTGCACTGTGCGAGATGCTGTTTGAGCAGATTTTACTGCATGGGACAAAACCCGGCACTAAAAATCAGTGCAAACGTCGCAAGGTAATCCACTCTGCTGCTCGAGAACTCCACTGTCACTTTGTGGAGTTCTGCAACTCCGCAAACACCGCTGAGGCTTACAAATGACTCTTACATGTTCTGCCACAGTAAGATTTATAATAATTTTACCAGTGGAGATCTTGGAGATGGCTATTTGCCTGGTAAGTGTGTTTAATACTTTGCACACAAATGTAGACTGTGAATATAATATAATTAGTCCAAATTGTTCAATTTGTTTTCGTAGGTGACAGTGCTAATACTGTACAGCTATGGATAATGAACCCACATTTAAATCCTATCAAGTGTCATGGTTACTAGAAAAACACCAGAAAACTCGGGGTGTCATGCCTTGCTTGGCAAATTGACTTTCTCGAAGGAGACACTCAACAGTACCAAAGTCTACCTGCCCATCACGACAGAGATCATACCAATGTGCTGAGATTTCCTTCTTTCCTTCGTCAGTAGTGACAGCTGATAACAGCGACCAGTAAAGATTAAAACAGCCATTACCAGATGATTATAAGCATTGTACTAACCATGAAAGAGACTAATTAATGCATGACTGTGCAGTGCTTGACCTCAACGGTTGTGCCCTTGATGCAACCACTCCCTCAGGTTGCAAGCACACGACCTATGATGTTCTGTTTGTAACATCATTCCTCAAGAGAGACTACACTGCATGACTAAAAGTCACCACTGATGCAAAACTAGAGCTCGTTGTGGAGAAAAGACTTGTGAACCCTGTTAGAAATTGTGTCTCTAGTTGGCCGAGGTATGCACCCTGTCCAAGTAGGAACCACAATCCTAGTCAGGGTAATCTACCTGTGCTCACTCCATGGTACCTTGGCAAAGAGCAGTCAGGATTATCTAAAGAGGCGCTGTGTAAAGTTTTTGTGCAACGCACACACACAAAGTAACACAATGAAAACACCATAATAAGTCTCCACAGATTTTGAACTATAGAGAATATTTATCTGAGTAAAACAAGACCAAAATGATAAACATCCAATAAGTAGAACCGGAGTTATGTATTTTAAAGTTTAAACCAAAAATAGTGCTTAGGAGTCAATAGTGCTTAAAGGTTACTTGAGGTAGCAATAGACTGGAGTAGAGCCACAGTTTAGGCTGACCACAATGGAGGGCAGGCCGGCTACAGAACTCAAACAGGTTCAGCTGTTAAAGTACATGGGGGGGCGTGGCCAAGATGGGGGACGGGTAGGACGTGCCTGCCTGCTGCTCCGTCCTACCGCCTGGGCCCAGCCGACTCAGCTTTGTGAAGCTGGCCAAGAAAGACACCAAAAGTTAAGGAATTTCCCCCAGCAACTCTGGTGAGTGTCCATAGTCCCTGCGCTCATAGCTTGAGACAGCCTAGAAAAAACGGCCCCTACCCGGCCAGGGCGAAGACCAGTGGGGATCGGGTCTGCAGACGACGCAGAGCTGTGTCCTTCGGCGTTGGTGTGCTGAGGGTGGAGGTGCGCTGCGCCGACCTCCCACTGGGCGAAGAGAGACAACGCGGCAGCGCAAAGCCCGCCTTGCAGAGATGGTACCCCAGGGACCGCCGACAAAGGAAGAGAAGAAGGGGCTCCACACTTGCAACTGCGGCCAACTGGAAGGACCGGTGAGCCCTTGATAACGTGTGTGCTGGGAGCAGCGGTACCCCAGGATCTACATTGGGCTGAGAAGAGCCCGCACCACGTTTCCAGCACGTGAGCAGCGGACAGCGAGGCATTCGGACCCCCTCTCCTGCTACGCCTACACGCCGGGATTAATTTCAGGTGTCAATATTTATATATTGCCATAGCGACGAACGCGCTAACGGAACCCCCTAGACTGCTATTTAAATAACCAATTCAAGTAGGACCCTCGTCCATACTAACAGTGTCTGAGCGCTACTTGGATCATCCCATTGAGAGATCTTGCTTGATTAGACCAATATTCTCTCTGGAAAGTGTCAACTAATTCAGCTACCTTGTCCAAATAAATCTTCCTTGCCTGATAAAGCATTGGCAAGTTTCAGGAGGCTCAACAGTCCTGATGATGATCTAGAGTTATATAGATCGAAACGCCGTCGACCCACCCAAGGAATTTCACTTGTCCCATTGTATATAATTGTTGTGTTTTTAACCTTGTTGATGTTGTGTGACAGTCCGTTCACTTTGATCACTTATGTCACGTCCTGCACCGTATTATTCACTTGAGCACCTGAAATACAGTATAAAGATTTGTGTATATATATATATAAAAAAGAAAGAGTAAATAAAAGTTCCTACCTGTACCTACACTTTTCGCTCCCTAGCGTTTATTAAGTACTCGCTATTCTCATCCTTCTTTTTAGGACCTTATTAGGCCTACCCTGAACCATTGTTTCTTAAAAACGCACCACGTTTCCTGCACTGAGGGTGGGAAGGTGTTGCTCCCCCCGTCTACAACGGCACTGGCGCCCACCCACTGAATAATAGACTGCGCGGCCTGCTGCCGCGCTGAAGGGGATAGAGGACTGATCCTCCGGACCTTGATTTTAACTAAGAGAAAGGCTCCCTGGGGGCAGGCTTTATTGGGCCTCGGGTAGGGGGTGGGTGCCTGGATTGTCACATAAACGCTCACGGCAGCAAGTACAAAGAGAGAGGAGGCCCCAAGACTGCAGGTGCCGGTGGCTACCTAGGAGCAGGTCACGCTCAGGGGTGTTGGTATCCCTGGCGGTGGGACAAAAGAGCTGAGTCATCTCTGAGAGGCCCCGTGAACATCTCTGATCATACGGGTTTGGGCCCCCTTTCACAGGCCTCAACCTGGTGCATGTTCGACACCCGAGGGCCTGTAGACAGAAGCCCACATAAGAACCCAGCGGGAGGATTTTACTGAAGAAGAGTGGAAGGGCCCAGTTCACAAGTGACCTTTTGAGTCAGGCATCGAAGGGAGCACAACGAAGGTCGTTAAGGCCATTTAGGGACTGCTGGGTAGGCCAAGACCTAGGCATCAAAGCTGCCCGGACACTACCCTAGCTGACCACGGGTAATTTACCTTGCATGATCAAGCGGACCCAGCAGGATCTTGAGTGTGCCCCCAGGGGTTGATCAGGGCATCTGCCTGCAACCAAGAGCCCATGCACTGAGCGGGCGAGCGAAACCGCCTAATTGGACACCATCTCGGTGCCAGCAGACTACAGGAAACTCTGAGAGTGAGTGGTCTCGGACCGCTGCACCCCGTGGGAATCAGGGGGTCTCTTTACGAGAAGTTTTTTTTCTCCCTATTTACCTTAGACACTCTAGAACTTCCCTTCAAAATGGCTACAGGGAAAAACAAGAAGGAATGCTCGGTAAAAGACCTACTCCTCAAGCCCAAGTCTGGCTCAGCAGCTTCCCAGCCTATGGGAGCCGCAGGCCCGAATGAGGGAGAACCAGAAGCCCCAGAAAATGTGCTTTCCTGGAAACACTGTTTGCCTCCCTGAAGGAACTGGTGCAAGAAATCAGAGAAATTCTGAAAGATCTAGATTCAGTGGGAGACAGAGAGGACACTTTGGAAACACAATCTGCAGCTACTGATGAGGAAAGCCACCAACTCCAGCAGGAAGTTTTCCGCATATATGATCAGCACTTGGATCTCCAGGTGCAAGCTAAGGACTTGGAAAATCGCTCCCGCCGGAAAAATATCCAAATCCGAGCAGTCCCCTGGGGAACGAAGGGATCGGACATTGAATCATATGTGGTGGATCTCTTTCGCTACATCCTGGGCAATCCGCTAGACCAACAAATCAAATTGGTTCGCACACATAGGGTAGGTCCAGCATGAGCAGCACTGGCCCCGCCTCCAGATATCCTCACCTGCGTCCACGACTTTCAGCTTAAGGAACACATTCTCCGGGGGGCATGAGACATGCAACAAATTGAGTTCTGGGCAGCACGCCCTCTTCTATATCAAGATCTGGCAGCCTCCACATTAACAAAATTGCTTACTTCTGAGGTCCACCGTTCCAACTGATTTTTAAGTGGGAAGGTAAAACGCACCACATTAGATCACTACAGGAGGCGCAGCAATTGTTGAATCTACCGGAGGAAGGCTCAGGCCTTTCTACTCACACAGATCCTGGCAACAAACATCCGAAAGCGGGGAAATGGCAGAGAGTGGGTCAGACCCTCCTACACCTCCGACCAGACCCAGGAACCATCGCAAAAGAATGCAAATCAATTTTCCCTACCCTTGAAGAAGGCACTCTCACTGCTAACTGAGGCCACCCGGTTCCTCCAAGGCCTTTTTTCGGCGTACATACGCATATTCTCTTGTTCTCCATGTTGCTGAGCTCCGGGTGGGACACGGCGTTGGCATGAGTCCTGCAGACATTTTACGTTTCCGTGACTGCCTCGTCTGATCCAGATTTCTTCCTCCGAAAAGACTTTATAATATGTTGTTTGCTGTATTTTTTCTCTACCTGGTTTTAGGGGGGGGTTATATTTTGGGGCTCTCCTTCTGATGGAACACAGTTAGGGATGTAAATGTGCATGCACCCAAAGATGTCTCTTCCCATCCTTTCATCGCTCAGGGACCTTTCTGCTAACTCTCCACCTAGTATGCCCCTACCACTGGCGACTTGTGGGTACTCTACACTCTGAGAGTCAAATTACTTAGTTTGAATATTAAGGGCCTTAATATTCCCACCAAAAGAGGCACAATACTTTCCCTACTAGAACATTCGCAGAGCAATATCTGTCTGCCACAGAAAACCCACTTTATAGCACGGGACACGCATAGTATGCAACCCAAGAAATTACCACAGCAGTTTTGGTTGTCTGGGCGAGAGAAGAGAGGTAGGCTAGCGATTCTTCTCTCTCACCGCTTTCGGGGTTCAGCCCTAGACACTTGCTTTGAAATTAAGGGACGCAAGATGGCTTTACGGATACAGATGGGGCCACTTCAATTTACTGGCCTCCCTCTATGCCCCTAATGAACACAAAGAACACCAAGAAGCGTTTATACCAGAGGCAATAGCTGGGGTGCTCCAGTCCCCTGACCGGGCCATCTTTCTGGGTTAGGACCTTAAACTGGTTATGGACGGGGGACTGGACCGTTCGGCACAAAGGCTAGGCCAGACAGTGGTGCTCACTGCGAAGTGTCTGGCTTGACTGACCAATTGTGGATTACATGATGCGTGGCGACTGTACCACCCGAATGCGTGAGGCTGCACATTCTTCTCGGCAGCCCATAAGACATACCCCCGGCTAGACCACATCCTAGCTTCACCAGGGGCTTGGGAACTCACCACAGACTCTTCCATTGAACCCTTGTCCCTCTCTGACCATACTGCTATCAAGCTTACTTTCTTGATCCCCACAGGCATCCCTCAACGCCTTTCCTGGCGCCTTTGCGAGACCTTGATGAATTCCTCTAGCTACAATTAGACGCGTGATCAAAGACTACCTGGCTGAAATCGACACAGCTCTCTCCAGTCTGGGAAGCCCTTAAACGTGTCACCAGAGGTGCCCTCATAGCACAATCAGCACACGAAAATAAACTCAGAAGGGAAAAGAGGGACGAATTCGGGAAAACTGTACTAGAGCTTGAGTCTATTCACAAGCGCACGGGCGCTCCTCGGGTAGGGCGCAAGTTAGAGCAAGCTCAGCTACAACTTAAATGCCTCGACCTTGATAGGGCAGAATATGCCATGCTCCATCTTGAACATAAATTTCACTTGGGCGCTAACAAGGGGAGTCGGATGTTAGCCCATTGTCTACATAATACCCAACACACCAACATTGTTAAGACTATCCGATCTAGCTCAGGATCGATGGCACAGAGTGACATGGACATAGCAGTGGAGTTTCGGCATTCTACACAAATCTATATCTGAAGGAACTCGGGGCGGACCCGGACCCACTCGCCTATCTTCGGGCGGCCGGGATATCCCCACTGCCCACGCAGGATTCAGAAATGCTTGACCAACCCATTAGAATTTAGGAGGTCATTTATGCCATTGTCATACTGAAACCTATGAAGGCTCCAGGTCCGGATGGTTTCAGTGCCATTTTTTACAAAACCTTCTTCACGGAACTCGCCCCCTTTTCAACCCGCCTTTTTAATTAATTTGCTGAAACTGGGACTCTAACCGAATCCATGCTCCAAGAGTCCATTTCGGTGATCCTGAAGCCAGGGAAGGATCCTGAGCTCTGCAGCTCCGATCACCCAATCTTGCTACTTAATATCGATGCAAAGTTGTTTACAGGCATTCTGGCACACCGCCTCAAACCTCTAATGCCGATAATCGACCACTGATCAACCAGGTTTTATCCCTTCAAGACAATGCGGAGATAACACCAAACGCCTATGTCACCACACTGACAAAGTCAGCAGGTCCCGGGAAGAAGCCCTCTTGCTGGAGGTGGACACAGGGAAGGCGTTTAACAGGGTGCACTGGCCTTATCTGTTTGCCACCCTAAAGCATTTTGGACTGGAGAACAGTTCCTGAACTGGACGTGTAGTATATACAATCCGCCCAATGCCTCAGTGAGGGTGAACGGGGTGAACTCGCAGAGATTGCTTGTTGAGTGAGACACCCTGCAAGGTTGTCCACTCTTATTTGACATATACATGGAACCCTTCATCCAAAGGTTAAGGGATAATCCCGGGGCGGTGGGCATCACATCAGCCTTAAAGCGGATGATGTAATCTTTTTCATCGCTCAGCCGCTTACCACACTTGAGACGATCATCTCTGAACTTGAGTCATTCGGGGCAGTTTCAGGTTTCAAGATGAACCTGTCCAAATCACAAATACTGAACCTCACAGCCCGGACAGATACTGAATTAGCTACCGCACAAAATATGAGCCCCAATGGGTCAATTCAGTGCTCCTATACCTGATTATTACGCTAGACAGAAACCTTCCCAAAGTGGCAAAAGCCAATTTATCCAACTTAGGAGCCACGATCCGTAAAGATCTGGATCATTGGCGATGACTGCCATTGAGTTGGCTTAGCAGAACAGCTACAGTTAAAATGAATATACTCCCACAGGCCCTATATGTTTTCCAGGCACTTCCCCTCTCACCTTTGCCTGGGGAACTGCGTTGGCTCCAACTATGCATAGACCGTTTAATCTGGAATGGGACAAAACCTAGACTTCAAAAATAACTGTTGCAATGCTCAAAACTGAAGAGAGGCTTAGTAGTCCCTAATATAACACAGTATTTTCAAGCTGCCCAACTTAGATTCCTGGCTTAGTGGGACCGCGCTATGACCGAAAAGCACTGGGTCTTTATGGACCAAACCGTTGTGGGCTCGCACATTTGGAGGGAAACTTGGCTCTCACGACCCCATAGATCCTGGAGTCTAGACTCTTTCCCGTAACAAACACAACTTTTAAGGTATGGGACAAAGTTGTGCTTACAGCAGGCCTTTCATCGTTCGCCTCCTCACTTACCCCATTGTTTTCCAATCCGGACTTCCCACCAAGTTTATCTCCATAGGTAGGTTAGAGGTTGTTGGCAGGTGGGTGTAAGAGGTTAGGCGGCCTCTTTGACCAAGATGGCCTCATCCCCTTTGAAAGTCACAATACTCATTGTCAGAACAGGAAAGGTTCACAAACACCGCTCACCCACTGGGTCCTTGGCCCAAGCACACACCACGGGGCAAGTAGGCCCATGACCCCCTTCGAGAAATGGCTTATACTAAAATCAGTCTTATAAGAAACTTATATCCGAGCTTTACAGCTTCTTATCGAAAGCAGTATCCACTCCGAGGGCACCGGCTCAGAGGCAGTGGGAGGCAGAGTTAGGACGCAGTCTCTCTGATAAGGAGTGGGGGGACATATTTTATAGGGCTCACCACAAAACATTCAATGGAGGTCACACTGAAACCGCATATAAAATCATCTCCTACTGGTATTATACACCTTCACGCATCCAACGATGAAATGCGCTCAGAGATGGCCTGTGCAGGAGGGGTTGTGGGAACCCGGAGTCATTAACACATCTGCTGTGGAACTGCCCCAAGCTAATGAGGGTCTGGGAGCAGGTTCTGGATGACTTAGACAGCGCCTTTCAGATAGAGATCCCATGCTTCCCCGAATATATACTTCTAGGCCTCCCAAACGCTCTTACTTACCCATTAAGGTTCATCAGGGGCCATCAGATAGCAATAGCCCTTAACACAGCACACAGAATCCTCCTTGCACAGTGGGGCATGGATAGACACCCAGATCACCGGCAATGGCTCCACCATTCCGTGGACATTGCTAGGCTTGGAACCCTTATCCATGCCAGCTGGCAAGGACCCCGCAACCTACGCGAAAATATGGGCATTCATCTCCATCTTGTCCAGAGAATTCAGAGAACTGACATGCCCGGATTACTTGCGTGTGCTTAAGCTGGTCCACCCACATAGATAACAATCCAGTTCTGGAGGAAGAACAGCTTGTAATTTTCCTGCTTTTTAATCACTGGCTTACATTCCTATGGACATCCTCGGAAGGAGGGAGGGTGGGGGGGAGAGGGACGGTGGGATTTTTGTTCATTTTGATAATTTGCGTTAACATGTTGTTATTTGTTCGAGCAAGGCTATGCATATGTTTCATGCAGTATTTTGGTGACCTATTCTGATGTGCCCCACTGGGCACATAGAACTATTGTTATTTGCTTACACCAGGGGGAGTTCCCTTACGCGGCTGGCCCTTGCAGGGTTGTAGGCATACCGCTATGTACCATTCACTTACCCACTGACCACCCTCCCCGGATTATACCCCAAATCTAGTTCATTTTCTCGCATGCAACTATGCAAACATGCCAGGTTGGGTTTGTAAGCTACTTGCTGTTGATACAGCTTGCTCAGTTATAAATCAATAAAAAGATTTAATCCATAAAGTACATTGGATGGAGCAAAGCATCGTCATTGAGAGTACAATGCATTGGTACCAATTCTGGCAGTGATGTCACTGCGTCAAAGTCAAGCCTCACAGTCGGGACCTCGAATCCATTCTGCACCATATTTGAACCTCACAGTCAGATCCCGTGTCATCATCAAGCCATGCAAGGATGTCTTTGGATCGGCACTGCGTCAGCGTCGAATGGCACTGCATCGATTCCAAATGATGCAGTGATGACGATGCATCGATTTTATAGCAAAACAGCTGCTGAACCCACTTCTTAAGCCCAGGACTGGAGGGAGCTCCTCATTCAGGGGCAGAGTCCACCAGCAACATTACAGTTGAAAAAGTATTTTATGGCCCTGAGACTTCAGAAAACAGGAGGCAAGTCAGCATGCTCTTGGCGCCACTCTGGATTCAAGTGAGATGGGTCCAGTCCTTGTCCTCAGCAGGGCAGAGATCAGCAGGGCAGCTAAGCCCAGCAGTGAAGCTGTTCCTTAGAACAGTCAGTCAAACAAAGTGGCATTTCTTGTAGCATAAGTTCACAGTTCCAGTAGTGTCCTGATTTGGTAGGGTCAGAGCACCTGTACTTGTACCCAAATGTGCCTTTGAAGTGGCAGTGACTTCAAAGCAGCTTCTTGATGTGCATAGACCCCTTACATACCAGCCCAATCTGCCAAGCTATCTCTGTGTGTGTGTGTGTGTGTGGTGGAATAATCAGCTCTCTTAGGGCCAGATGTAGGTCGCCAAATACCGGTCGGTAACGGCCGAATTCGGCCGTTACCGACCGGTATTTGGCTTTTGAGATGTAGGTGCCTGAAAACAGGCCATTTCGGTAATTTTACTGAATCTGTAAATATACCGGTCGGTAAATTTACCGACCGGTATATTTACAGAATCGGTAAAATCGAGATGTAGGTGGGACTCTTCTGAGTCCCACAAGCCCTACAAAATCGGTATTTTACCATCAAATACAAGTTGATGGTAAAATACTGATTCAGGTGTGCATGCACATGTGTGCATGCACACCTATGCCTTATGACAGGCAGACCTGCCCTTAGGGCAGGTATGCCTGCCACATGGCACCTGAACCCGTTTTGGGGGTGCTAGAGGGTGTCAAAGTGACACCCCCTGCACCCTTGTGAAATTCGGTATTTACCGATTCGGTAAATACCGACCGGTAAATGCCCAATCATTCCTATGGGCTTCAAAGCCCATAGGAATGAATGGGCATTTACCGGTCGGTATTTACCGAATCGGTAAATACCGAATTTTACCGATTCGGTAAATGCACATCTGTATTTACCTACATCTCGGTACTTATATTTTACCACTTCTTAAATACCGAATCGGTATGATTCGGTATTTAAGAGGTGGTAAAATAATTTTACCTACATCTGGCCCATAATGTGGTAGGAAACAGCCTAGATGTAAGTGTCAGCTCCCTCTCCCCCTTTCAGCCCAGGAAGGCTTTCAGAATGCAGATGGATGCAGATGTATGTCACACTCACCCTTCCTGTGTTTGTGGCTGTCTATAGGAAATGCTCAAAGTGTAGCTGTCACCCACCCCAGATGTATATTGGAGACAGGCTGCAGGGCACACAGAGCCATAAGAGAAGAGAAATGTCCACTTTCTAAAAGTTGCATTTCTAAAATAGCAATGTTAAATCTAACTTTTCCATTAAAGAGGATTTATCATTGCCATTCCAAAGATCTAACACATATTGCAGCTACTCCTTTCTGATCAGGACTTACAGATTTAAAGTGTTTTAAGCAATTTCCAAAGTTAGCCTATGAGAGGAGTAGGCCTCACAGTAGTGGAAGCAAATCTGGCTGTTTGCCACTACCAGGACACGTAAAACTTAAAATTATATGTCCTACCTTTTACTTACACATTACACTGCATTTAGGATTACCTAGGGGCTATCTTATGGGTGACTTATGTCTAATAAAAGAAGAGTTTAAGGCTTGGCAAGTGTTCTAAATGCCAGGTTGAAGTGGCAGTAAACTGCACACAGGCCTTGCAATGGCAGATCAGAGACACGTTTGAAAGGCTGCATGTGAGGGTGGCACAACCAGTGCTGCAAGCACACTAGTGTAGCAAGGGGGAGTCTTTACATTAACGCTAGACCAAACAATGTATTTTAATTTGATCTGGTACTTTATTTATACTTTTTATTCCACTTTTTTTGGATCTTTGTTATCTACTCAAAACGGAAAGAGACGATAAAGTCTTTATACAGAAAGTGCTTTTGTACATGTGGTTCACAAAACATTAAACAACAATATTATGTTTTGAATACACAATGTAAACAAACATGAGTGAGAAAAATCATAAACTAAACATCCTATTATCTTGATGCTCTTGTGTTACCTTTAGCATCAAGGTCTGAGTATTATTTCATATCTAAACATTATTTCACAGACATTTTGAAAGATGTTATATACATCAACATTCCAATTAAGAAAGAGGGTACACAGGGAAAACATTGGTGTCAAATACATGGGACATTTCTCTGTATACAGACCAAATATTTTTTTTTTATAATTCCTCCATGTTCATATCCTATATAAGTCAACGCGTTTCGAGTCTCTAATAATGAATATGCGGACTCTCATCAGGGCTCTTGATTTTTGGTTGCACTGCTTGTTTCTGGACAGCAGTGTGTTTTCTGTCAGCTCAGTTGTCTCTATCTTTTGTTCAAGCAGGGAATTTTTTCTTCGCTTTAATTAACTCACGGAAACTTTTGTGAGCTTTAAAAGTTTCATGTATGGGCTCTCGTCCTCGTGATGTGCTTTTCAGTTAATGTGGGGCGTCTTTTTTAACTTCTTCTATTTGCTCTCCTCACGGAAAACTGTGATGTCACCAAACTGCACTGAAATACAACTTTCGCAATTTGTGATTCTGAAATACCAATTCGCAATTTATCCATTCGGGGTTAGAGAATCTGAAATTTGTGCATGAGAATACTACCCAATTGCAAATAGCCTAGGTGCAAGGACGATACATACCAAATACCGATTCGGAAAATACAATTTGGGAAAGATTGCTATTTGCAATGCAATATTTAGGGCCATCAGTCTCTAAACTCCATGAGCTAATTGTGTAAACTAAGATAATTTACAGGGCTGAAGAGACGGAGACAAGGTGTTCATCTTGAGAATTAGGAGAATAGAACAATCTCCTATATTTGGGAATTATGCGTGTATGGTTTTCTTCAGCAGAGAGCAGTTATAAAGTAGACTGCCTAAACCTCACAGTTGATGAAGAACAAATCTATTTCACATGTTTTCAATCATGTTTATTTAAAGACGCACAAGCCAAATATGTTGCAGATACATTTCCTGGCAAAAAGAAGTGACATCTCATTAAATGCCACAAATGATCTGCACATTGTCAAAGTGCGTCACACCATTAATAAGCAAAGACAATGTGCGTAATTTCCAAGTACACAGAAATTATAATACCACACAACAGACCTAAAGAATGATTTTTTAAAGTTAAATGCATCTTGAACAAAAACTTGAGCGCTGGTACTCAAATCCCGGAAGCATTTTGAAAGAAGATGAGCCGTCCCTTCCTCACCATCTTGCCTCCTAAGACCTTCTGCACCTCAGCCTACCCTTCTATTCCAGGGCTGGTTTTTGGGTGCTCTCTCCATGGGCACAGAGTGGCTGGTGCCAGTCAAGTCGGGTCAGTGGCGTCAATATTGTGCATTAGCCTCAATGTGACAAGTTACTTAATATCGTTGAATATATAATTGATGGGCATGTTTTCCTTGCATAACACTGTTAACAAAGGCTGAGTGGTCAGATTTCAGCGCTGGGATTTGTTTTTGATCTTGGATATTTGAGGTGCAGAAAGAAACGATTGCAAAAAAGGTAATCTTTCAGTTTTACGTGCTTTTTTTCTCTTTCTTGCTCTCTTCCCAGAGTTCCACCCCCCACAGTCCATTTCTTTTTCTTTGCTGTGCTCCTTGAGTCTCAGCTCAATGGAATTTAATTTTAAGGATCAGTTCAAAGTTCTAAAGTTTGTGGGCTCACAAACCAGAAGTTCTTTTGCACAGTCCGGGCATATTGCCATACTTTGTTTAACTATGTTAAAAGGTTAGTCAGTTCACATACTGCATTTTGAATCAGCTCTTCCCCTCTCATGAACTGAAAGTCTTCATGTCAAGAAAACTAATAACTCTCAGAATAGAGCTCAGCCATACAAAAGAACTATAAGATGTTCGATGCCCAGATGTGGAAGAAATGTTATTCGCCTCAGTAAATAAACTGGACCAAGACCTTTAAGCCTCGTTTTTCATTATGGCAATTCCATATACCAATTCCTTCAGTTTATCTCAGTGGTTCATTCCAACCCCACGCAATTGCACATTTCATACAGGCAACACCCGTGGCTTTCTCAACTAGCACACCAGTGACGGCGCAAAAAGAGGTTTTTGCTCAAAGTGGCATTTGCTTGTAGTTGGAATGATGCTTGAGTATTAGAACATTGTCCCAGATTTCTACAATCACAATTTTTTTTTATAATTTGGCACATTATCGACCCACTGTAATCTGCTTCAAATAATCTATAAAATGCAATGACTAAAACAAAATAAAAGAGGGGAACAAAAAAGACCATTTTGCGAAGAACTCTTAAAAAACATAATGTTCGAGATTTTAACACAGTTCTCTATTAGTTTTTCAGCTGGCTAAACGATTTTTAGCTCTTTAAAAAGAGAACAGACTTTCCAATTGTAATTTGTTTGTATATTGAGAGGTATCGTGACTGTCAGCACAGCAAAGGACAACTTGACTCTAGGGGGTATATTCACAAGAACGTGTGATAACTACAGCAAGAGTAGCGCGACGCAACTTTCAACATCGCAGCCTATCACTGGAAAATAACCCCATGTCAATGTGGAATTCACAAAAAGGCGGTAGCATGCGATAGACACCAGATAACATGGCAAATGTCTGCATGAAAATCAACGCCATGCCGCAAAAATGCGATACGCAAACGCAAAAGAAATGTGACAAGGCCAACCGTGGCACAAAAAGTAGCGAAAACCAGCCAAAGGCCTGCAAAACCCACGCGTCTGGCGGGACAATGCACCAAAAAAGCCCGCAAAAAATACCCCAGAAACAAGCCAATACGTAGCAGCATGGATGCACCCTGACCCAGAGCAGAGGCCAACTCAAACCCCACTACCTCCACAGACTACCAGCAAGGAACACTGGTAGTCTGGCCAAGGAGAAGAGGGAGAGGAAGACGGGGTGCAGACCAGAGGAAAACAAGACCAGTGTCACAGAGGTGACAGACCACTACCCTCAACTGACCCACAAGCAGCCCACCTGGAATGCAGTCAGAGTGCCGAGGAGGCCAATCGAGGAGGCCAATAGGCGACAGCATGATGTGACAACCTAAACCAGGCACCAACCCGCTGCAAACAGGAAGGCAGCAACGGCGACAGGAGATGGCAGTCCAGCGCCACCGGAGGAGCTGGAGGAAACCCAGCCCACAGTCATCAGTGTGGAGACGGTGCAAGGAGTAGGGAGTACGGACACAGCTTGAGAGGACCTACAACACCAACAGGGAGTGCAACAAACAGGGCCTGGGGGACAGGGGGAGATGGACACAATGGCATACATGTACAACGAGGCGTAGCACCCACAAACACCCAGGATCATGTCCCAGATCCCCTTGGCACACTGCAGCACACACACACATAGCACGAACAGCACACCCACATTGATGACAACGTGGAACTACGCGCATAGCCGACACTGCAGAACAGAGGACACAACTGGCTAAGCACATGCACCGAAACCTGCCCACTACAGCTGACAGAGCCGGTAACAGTGAAATGGAAATGTATGGGTACGACCTCACATTCGTCATGCACTCCAAATGTACACTTACCCACAAAAGAATCTAGCACCCCCAAACAGTCACAATGTACACTGCCATACAGTCTGCATGCAATCTAGCACAATGCGCCAATATATATGTCAAAATAAAGGCAACACGCACCTCCCCTTCACATCGCAGAGGGGCACACAACACCTGCATCAGAGCACACAATACAACACATCTGTGATGCCGGAGAGGACCACCACACCCTCGACACCGACGCCCTACAACAGCAAATGGGTATCCCATGCAACCCCCCACCAGGACCCGGACAGCCAAGCTACTCAAAGGAGAACACCGAGCCTGCAACAGACCACACAGCAGGAAGCGCCTTCAAGCACAGCTGTCTCACGACACTTCACCCACCCACACATGGCACCCAAATGGCATGTGTTAGCACACCAAAAGGAGGTGGCCCAACAGGTGTGGGTGGGGGCCGAATCCATGGAATGCGAACCAGGACACATACGTAGGGGTCTATCACCCTTCAGGGCCCACCCTCACCCCACTAAGGAGACCCACACTGCCATAGAGACACATGCAGATGCACCTTCACAGCACAGAACCACGCGCACGGGCGCGCAAATAGCAGTCACTTACCCATGTTGGCTGTACGTATAACGGCCCTGGCCACTCCCCTTATGAATTGAGTGGGTGACGACAAAGCTACATGTCCAAGCCCCAACCCCCGGCCTCCAGTGTAATGTCTGCATCTCATGTACACAGCACAATGTAAAGTCGTAGGGCCCAGGGCCAACATGCATACAACAAGACCACAGGAACACATGCAGAGATCGTGTTAAACTGGCTACGGGCACATGCACCCGGTCCCTTTATTGGCAGGGCCACATGTATAGTGATGCCTATGCTGGATGTCTGTGGTGTGAGTGTAAGCCAACCCGGACGGAATGTCTGGTGTTGGCAGCCACTTGGACATTGTACACCAGTGCAACGGAAACAGAAAACACATGCAATACAGAGTCAACTGCTGAGCAACATGGGGTAAGGCGGATAAAGTCCAGAGGACAGCCAACATGCAAACAGAAGTGTCCATGGGTTGCAGTGCACTGGGCTGTAGACACTAGGGATGAGCGCGCTCATGTGCAGAAAAAGACTCAGATTGTGTCCCTTCGATACATTCCTGATGCAAATGCAGTGGGTGTGTCAGACCTGCATCATCTTCCCCATCAACGTCTCAGGGCCCCGGCACTGGGGGTCATTAGTATGGCGGGCGGACTTTGTCCGCCTGCCATACCCCGGGAATCGGGATCACCTGCAATGCTTGCGGTGGTCCCGCACCCTCAAATAGGATGCACCCGCCACACTGGCGGGCGCATGGTGCATTTATCACTTTGTGGCGAGCGGTGCTGAAAGCACCCCCTGCCGCAATGCCACAAAGGCAAGTTGTGCCTTTCAATGCACAACGTGACAGGCATCGCGTGGTGCCTGCCATGTTGTACATTGAAATCCATGTGCACCCCCCAGAGGCCCTGGGGGCCCGCAATGGGCCCCCACAAGCAAACACTGCATGCCTTTTCGTGGCGGCAATGCCACCACGGAAAGGCCTGTTTCCGCCCCCAATAGGGCTAGGGTAGGTGGTGGCAGCTCCTACTCGGACCCGTTTGCTCTGCAGAGGCATCACACACTTTATTTCTGTTCAATTTTTAATACTGTGTTTTTAACTGACACTGTGCTCGAGTCTTGCGCGAAGGCGCTCGCACTCATTTTAATTTCTTTAATCAGTTGCTCCTTACTGTGTGACACCGCTTACCTGAATTTTCGATCTCTTGGTACAGAGGTGTGCCTTCCCTGCCCCGTTCCACCGCGGCTTGCTGTGCCGATTGAGTGGAGGGCAGGCGGCCATCTTAGGTGAAGTCCCGGACCCCGGCTGGATTGGTGGCAGCGCTCTAGCTGGGGGAGGGAGGTCCACACATAAATTGATTGTCAAACTGAGACGCTTGCGGCTAGGGTAGGTGGTGGCAGCTCCTACTTGGACCCGTTTGCTCTGCAGAGGCATCACACGTTTTATTTCTGTTCCATTTTTAATTCTGTGTTTTTAACTGACACTGTGCTCGAGTCTTGCGCGAAGGCGCTCACGCTCATTTTAATTTCTTTAATCAGTTGCTCCTCACTGTGTGACACCGCTTACCTGAATTTTCGATCTCTTGGTACAGAGGTGTGCCTTCCCTGCCCCGTTCCACCGCGACTTGCTGTGCCGATTGAGTGGAGGGCAGGCGGCCATCTCAGGTGAAGTCCAGGACCCCGGCTGGACTGGTGGCAGCGCTCTAGCTGGGGGAGGGAGGTCCACACATAAATTGATCGCCAAACTTAGACGCTTGCGGCTAGGGTAGGTGGTAGCAGCTCCTACTTGGACCCGTTTGCTCTGCAGAGGCATCACACATTTTATTTCTGTTCCATTTTTAATACTGTGTTTTTAACTGACACTGTGCTCGAGTCGTGTGCGAAGGCGCTCGCGCTCATTTTATTTTCTTTAATCAGTTGCTCCTTACTGTGTGACACCGCTTACCTGAATTTTTGATCTCTTGGTACTGAGGTGTGCCTTCCCTGCCCTGTTCCACCGCGGCTTGCTGTGCCGATTGAGTGGAGGGCGGCCATCTTAGGTGTAGTCCCGGACCCCGGCTGGACTGGTGGCAGTGCTCTTGCTGGGGGAGGGAGGTCCACACATAAATTGCATATGCTATTCTGGATGCGCAGCGGACGCGCGCTGCGTGCGCGCCGCCGACACGCCGAAGGCGCGCCAAAGGCAAGCCCGTCTGCATCCGTCCGTGCCCCGGGCGCCCCTAACGCTGGTTATGCTGCCCGATTTTCATCCAAACAGACGGCGGACTTGAAGAGGTATGATCGGGAGGAGCTACTGTCACTAAACACTGCTGAATGTAGAGGCGTTTTGCCGTGGGAAGTCTTGGACTGCTCTCTTAGACTATGCTCCTTATGTAATTTCTGCATTCCTCAAACCACAGCTGCTCCTGCCCCTCTAACAAATAACAAACAAAAGATCTCAGTGGCACTAATAAATGCTAGATCCATGGTTAAACATGCTGCTGATATTTTTGAGCTTCTGTCGGATGGCTGCTTGGATATTCTGTTCATCACAGAGACATGGCTATACAACTCAAGTGCCCCGGTGGTGGAACTCGCCATCCTGAGAGGCTTTAAAATCATTAGGGATGATCGTGCAATGGGGAGAGGAGGGGGGTCTGCTGTGGTGTTTAGGGATACTTGGTCCTTTTCTTGCGAAGCTTTGGACGAACTTGGCGAAGGGGAGGTTCTCCACTTCTCTCTTGTCCTTTCACCCCATTTTACGCTGGGAGGCACGCTGGTTTATTGCCCACAGGTCCCCCTGGGCCTTTCTTTAAGGCCTTGGAGGACGTTATTGTACCTCGGGCCCTGAGGTTCCCTAAGTTTCTTCTTTTAGGGGACTTCAATGTTCATGTGGATGTTTCTGAGTCGCGGGACTCTAAAAGTCTGTCGGACTCCTTGAATCTAGCCCAGCTAACACAGTGGGTAATGCTACCCACGCATTCGGGGGGCCATCTATTGGATGTAGTTTGCTCCAATTATGACATAACGCTTTCAGATCCCGAATAGCTCACCTGGTCTGATCACTTGTTGATTAGGTTTTCCTGGCCTTTAGAAAAGCAGTCTTGTGTCATCTTGCCTAATATATGCCATCAGAAGATCATTCTTCCTGCCATGTCTAATGCTCTACATCAGGGACGCCCAATATTAGGTGCTGAGCTTCCCGTGGCTGTGCAGCGCTTTAACACCTGGATTGGTTCGGGGGTGGGGTCATCTGTGAAACCAGGCGCCAGCTCCAAAAAATGCCCTGTGCCCTCTAAGCCTTGGTTCTCGCATGCCCTGAGAGAACTGAAACTAGGCTGTAAAAAACTGGAGCGATGCTGGAGACGCTCCTACTGTGAAACTGCCACGGGTGCTCTGTGTGCTGCTCAGAGGGAATATTATGCTGCCATCAGGGCGGCTAAGGCTAATAACAACAGCATGGACATTTTTGCTATTGTTAAGAGCTTTCTTTCCCCCTGTGCCGAGCAACCTACCCTGCCATCCTCTGAGCAGTGGTGCGAGGATCTGTCCTCCTTTTTTGCCGATAAAATAGCTGGGATTCAGAACAGCCTGGGCACCGCTTGTCTTATCAGAGTACTATCACCTTGGCCCCTTCTCCACAGCCTACCCCCCTACGCACGTGTTTAGGGAATTCTCTCTCCCAACTGAAGCCGACATTCTGGCTGTCTTGAAATCTATGAAGTCTGGGTCACCCTTGCCCCGCTCATGTTTTAGGAGGGGTGGCGGAGATGGTCTGCTCTGAGGTCTTTGAGATTATTAGTCTCTCCTTTCGGACTGCAACAGTTCCCTCCTGTTGGAAGCAGGCTAAACTTTTGCCGCTTCTTAAAAAACCAGTATCGGACCCCTCAGTTCCAGCCAATTATCGACCCATTTCCCTGTTGCCGACACTGGCCAAAGTGTGTGAGAAGACTGCATTTTGCCAGCTGGAAGCTTTTGTTGAAGCCTCTCATGCTTTGCACCCTGCTCAATCGGGGTTCCGTGCTGCTTACAGCACTGAAGCAGCCTTTGTTGAAATGTCTGAGGCCATCAGCGAGTGCCTGGACGCTGGCGGCAGAGCGGCTCTGATACTGTTAGACCTCTCTGCCGCCTTCGACACGGTACCCCATCAGCTTCTTCTCACCTGGCTGTCGTCCATTGGCATCACTGCTTTTGCCGTAGAATGGCTGACCTCGTTTCTGGATAACCGGACTCAGCAGGTACGGCTGCCTCCCTATTCATCCTCAGCCAAGCTACTTTCCACCGGGGTGCCACAGGGGTCTACTTTAAGCCACCTGTTGTTTAATATCTACCAGGCCCCCCTGATTTTTCTGGCAGAAAGAATTGGGTGCTAAAATCATAACCTATGGCGATGATACGCAGCTGCTGTTTACCTGGCTGGGTACAGATCTGGATACTTCATCTGTCCAGACCTGCCTTTCTGCGGTCTTCAACTGGCTTGCACTTGCCCAGTTGAAGTGCAACGAAGACAAATCGGAAATTCTGCTTTATGGACAGTTCCCTACCAACTTTAGGGAATCTCTGTGGCCCCCTGATGCTCCATGCCCTAATTCTGTGGGCAAACCGGCAAAAAATCTGGGGGTGTGGTTTGGGGAAAACTTAAAATTTGAAGATCATGTTAAAAAACTAACTAGCAGCTGCTTTGGTACCCTCAAAGCTCTCCGCAGATTTTTTCCCCTGCTCCCGAGGGAGGCCAAGGAATCAGTAGCGAGGGCCCTCATCCTCTCCCGCCTAGACTATGCCAATGCCCTGTTCATTGGCATCCCAGCCTACCTGATCAACCGCCTTCAGATCATACAGAATGCTGTGGCTAGACTTCTCTTTAACATCTCGCGGAAGTCTAGTGTCCGGCAACATTTGCGCAGATTGCATTGGCTTCTAGTTGCACAAAGGGTTATGTTTAAGACCCTCATTTTTGCACATAGAGCCAGCCATGATCAGGGGCCATGGTACTTAAGGAGACGTTTCTCCCTGTAGGTACCTAACCGTCCCCTCCGGTCGGGTACTCAATACCGGCTGGTTGTCCCATGCTTCAGACGGGCTCGTCTTGGTGGGCATTCGATCACCGTGAAAGCAGCTGCGGCATGGAATGCCCTTCCCGTGCAGCTACGCGCCTCTCAGAATCTTAATCTTTTTAAAAAAGCACTTAAAACCCATCTCTTTAAAATGTCGGTCTAACCATTTATCTCCATCTGTCTACTGTTCATCTGCATCTTTACGCGCCAGGATATTCTTGAGTAATTGAGCGTGCTATAAAACCTCCTACAACATAACATAACATAACATAATATGGCTGGCGGTGACTAACACACACGTCACCATATTGAACCCTTTTCCGCCCGGTTGACTTGTCGACCTGGCGGAAAAGCGGCAGATGGTTTTTCCATCTGCCGCGGACCCCCCAGCCATAGTAATGTGGCGGGGGGACTTTGCTGCATGGATGGCGGGAGTATCTCCCCCGCCAGGCCAGCGATAACAACCACCGGCCCAGCGGGGGCGATCCGCTCGCCATCCTAATGGGGCCCACTGTTTGAGGTAACATACCTGCGCAACCGCTCCACAGCACAAAACACAATCAGCAACAGACAATGGCACCTGGAGTGTTAAGCAGGGTATCAAGCCGATGATGGCATCCAAGACAGGTCTGAGCAACTCCGGAAGTCTGTCAGGACTACCGTTTTGACGCTGGCAGATGGCGTTTGGAGGTGGTCCTTGTGGTGGTGGGGTGTGCCTCCTTCAGTGATGTGTCATCCGGGCCGGTCTGGGCTCGCTTTGGTGTGTGAGCCCTGGTGGGACACATTTGGGCCTGGAGGCTGCGTTCAGCATAAGGCCACAGCGTCATGGCGTTGATGACCCCAAGGCTTACGCCTCAGTGACCAACCTATGTCTCTGGAGAAGGGGTCCTGGACAGGGCCAGAACAGAGTTAGTGGCACCGGGGCTGAGTGGGGATGCAGACTGCGATGATGCCGGTACACTGATATGAACTCCGCCCTTGCTGAATCATGACTCTGTGACCTACTGGACCGCAGTGTAGGCCGTAGGCAGCGGTCAGCAGTGGCCCACAGCCATGTGTCTCTTGCTCGTGATGCACAGCGCGAGGGACACCATAGCAGTTGTCGGTAGTGTACGAACACCTCCGTAATGATGATCCTTTTCTCTCCGCCAAGATGCAAGGCGACATCCTCTTAGGCCTCTCCTTGCGTGCAATGTGTAATCTGCCTTTGCATACTCAATGTTCATTACCAAATCTGTGACCTACTCGAGCACAGCCTAGGCCGAGAACATTGTAAGCAGGAGGCAGCGGTCAGCAGGAGCCATTCACCGAGTGTCGCCTGCATAGGTTGGTGGCCCCACTGGCCTGCCTAGTTCAGGTTCAGTGGCACCACGTTTTCGGTCACCTCCGTGACTGTGACCTGGCTTTCGTCCGGACTGTGCCGCATCTTTCTCTTACTCCTCTCCAAACGACTACTGGTGTGGACTCAGCCATTTGTGATTCACAACTAGGTGCAGGACGTGAGAACTACTGGGGTAGTCCTGGTCCCTCATCCACGTGTCACCGGCTGGAATTGAACAGGGTTTGTGGCAGCAGGGCTCACGGGATTGTGTTGGACAGTGTTTGTGGCAGCACGGCTCACCGGATGGCGTTGGACAGGGTTTGTGGCAGCATGTGTCGCAAGATGCCCATAGGGAACTATGCCTCACTGACCGGGGGGTCTGGTGCTGTGGCCTCTGTCCCAGATTTGGGGTCACTGACATTCAGGAGCCAGAACACAGTCTCACATATGGGGTCCACTGGGCCGCAGAGGTTGCAGGTAGAATATGTAAACGAGAAAGGAGTAATGTGGTCCAACGTTGGGGGGACAGCGGTGGTCTGAAAGGCTGGCCGGGTCGTTGGCCTTGGGCTTAGAGTTTACACTGGCACGGGGTGGGCCCTCCTTGACACACACCGGTGTCGGCTGCCGATCAGTGTGGCCTGGCTGCGCAGGGTCGGCCATGACGGGTTTGAGGTCCTGCAGGCCGGGGTACTTCAGACGCACAGGATCTCAGGCCACTCCACTAACGAGGACGGCGTCGGCCTCGTGGTGGGGTGGGAGGCGCCGCCCTGGCAGAGACGTTGGGCTTTCCAGAAGAGGACAACGCCCAGGGCTATGTGCTTTTTATTCACAACCCTACGCTGACCTGGTGTACGCCTGGCCATCCCACTCTGCTCAGGCTTACAGGGGGGTGTAACAGGCAACATTTCCACGAGGACCTTGACTGGCTGAGGTCACATGGTTGCAGCCACTGTTCACTACACTCCATTCACCAGAGTTGTAAGTCACCATGGATATGGGTGTGTTCTGCATACTGCGTCTGTTCGGCACTTCGCCACCACTCTGGACATTGTGTACTTTCCCAATCATGGTTCTACTGCATCCTTCACACATGCCTGGTTGCCTACTCTCCCCACATTCGTCTATTGTGTGGCTGAGGTGCCATACCATTGATTGGTCATGTTCGCGGCTTGCCCAGGTTACCATTGGGAGTTGTTCTATCGTGTCTGGTGGGTGGGCATGTTGTTATGCATGTTGGTTGTGGACTTGTGACGTATGCATTGCTAGAGTTGTGGATTGCATGGTTGTGGAGTTGAGGTGAGTGGGGGGTTGATTGTGAACTTGCCAAGGGGCTGTGCATTTCCCTTGGTGCCATCCTGGGACGGCTGGCTGCTGTCGGACTGTTGGAGGGTGAAGGGATCATGCACAATGGCTGTGTATTTGGAGGCAAGATTGGTGTAGGTCCCTCGGTGTTCTGATGTTGCCTGCCTATTGATGTGTGACGTGTGCTTCCTGTTGCGCTGATTGTGTGCTGTGTCACCAAGGGGCACAGGTAGGACATGTGTGCAGTGGATTGCCCCAACACGTGTGTGCATCCGGCTATGGTGCACAGTCCTTGCTTGGTCTTCAGCGGTTCCTGCGCATTGTGTTGGCCATACAGGGACTGGGGTGCCAGGGTGATGGTGATGTAAAGGACAGGTGTGGGCGTCTTGGATGAGTCTGCCTGTGAGACTCCGCCGAGGGTGTGCCAGGGGCCAACAGGTGCTGCACAGCCAGCAACTTGGTGTGGGGTGGGATGTTAGTTGTCCGCTGTGTGGTGCAGTTGGCCTGTTGGGTGATGAAGGGTCCAGGATGCGTAGATTGGTTGTTCCTTTCAGCCTGTAGTGGACAGTGACATTGTCAGGTGTTGTGCCTGTGAGGCAGGTGTGTTTCCTGGGGGGGCCGCTGTCTTTGCCTGCGATGCCTCTGTGGTGGTCTGGGGGGGTGTCGGGTGGGTGTTGTGGCCCTCTTCGGTGTCTGTGCTGCATGTTCTGTTCCTCCATGGCATGTGTTGCCCTTCCGATGACGCCCTGGGCAAGGCTCCCTATTGTGGTGTAGGCTACTGTCCGACTTTACACCAGGTCAGAGCGGGTGTAAAATTCCTGCTGCTAACGCGCCTTATTGCGTGTTTTGTGTTCTTATCGCCAATCTGTCTGGTCGTTGTGAATGTTGAGGTGTGGTTATGCTGCGGGTTTTGGCACAGGAATGCCTACTCTGCATCTCATTAGTGATGGCTGCGGGGGTCCTCTGTTGCGATGTTTTTTGTGGCTGCTATCACAGGAAAACTGGTGCTGTGGGCTGTTAGCACCTGCTTGTGAATGGTGGAGTAAATTTATCACGACTTTGGCTGCAATAAAGTGCCATAAATTCGGCTATAGCTCCTTTTCAATATGCCCCTAGGAGTACTGCAGGGTTCCTTTATTCTTTATTGTAGTGAGAGGCTGCCTCAAGCTATACCTTCACTACTCCACAACTGGCCATCGCTTTTTCTGGTGCCTCCGTTATAACTCCCGCCTGCGGCTTAGGCTGTCATGACACAGCCAGCCAGAGACAGAGTCAGGGTCCTAAAGAGCCCAAAACTTCACCAGGAATTGTTTGCAACGTTCTTAAGAAAATTTAAAAAATGAACGTCTTTTATTAATTTTATTGACTTTAGATAAAAATCCAGTAGAAATAAATTAAACAGTTTGAGTATAGATTTTTTTTCTCAACAGTATCATATTTTAAATAACACTGCTTTACCTGCTCTGCTTATCGTCTTTATCTCAGTTGTATCATAAAATTGCTGGACAACCTGGGTCCAATTCACATAGAGAGTGTACATTTAGACCATGTATGCAAATAGCCTTTTTTTACAATGGTAGAACCACTTTTGCTATCCACAAATAGTGAGTTTACAGTTGCCATATGAGCAATTTAACTCCCCCCTTGCAAATGATCTGTGGTGGATATTAGGCATGTGTGTATGTGTTAATGTATGTATCCATGTATGTATGTATGTACCTAACAAAATGACAGCAGAGCACTGTACATGGTCAAAGACAAGCATAAAGCCAACGAGGAATAGGATGTTAAGCTGGGTTGTGGATGGTTTATGGATCGTGATGTAGTGTTCTTTAAAATGGAGAATCTTCAACTCTTTCATAAATTAGAGCAGCAGTGGTGGACACAGTTATGTTATTCCAAATCATGGGTGCATAGATGGTAGGGCCTGTTTTGTATTTTATATTTATTTCACTTAGTCTGGATTCTGATGGTGTCCTTGCTGCTGGTGTGCTGAGAACCACCAAAGATGGTGAGCTTGTATTCATTTGTGGGCATTCACCCACTGTTTTCTCACTCATCCTCATCTGAAAATGGTTAGATATTTAATTCTGTTGAGGGTTGTGAGTAGGGGTTATTCCCTTTCTAGGGTTTGAATCGAAACAGAATATTCTCCCAAAATCGATTGGAGCGAGTGGAGTGGGCTTCCTCCTAAGGATTTTGCAGATATGGGAAGGCATTTTTCTACGTTTGATATCACACTTTGTACAATTATGTATGAAGAACAACTCTCAGCATGGTTGTATATAAGAATCTGCAATCTTTTCACCAGAATTACTGGAAACTGCTGTTTATTTCAGGTTTCTGGCGTTTTTCTGGAAGCCTTTGTGAATTCACAAAAAGTCAAACTCCTGCACCTGTACAAGGTTCTAAACCACCATGGGCCGTATTATAAAAGTGCCCTGGGTCGCAATGGGCATTCGCGCCCGCTTTGCGTGCCTCCGGGTACTTTGGTATTAACCCCTTCGGGGCTAATGACGAGCTGGGCTTGTCATGGCGCACACCGGTCGTGCGCTGATGACAAGGCCAGCTCGTCATCAGCCCCACCCTCGGGGGAAGCGCTGGCGCTCCCCCCGAGGGTCTCCGATCTTCGTTGTTTTGCTGGGGGCGGCAGCGGAAGAGCTTCCGCTGCTGCCCCCGCCCCCCCCATGGGAATCCCTGATGACGTCAGCACGCACAGCGCGCGCTGACATCATCAGGGATTTCCAGCGCTCGGGAAGCCATTTGCTTCCTGCGCGCTTGGAAAGAAGGTGGGTTTCTCGTGGCTGGCGGGGGTTTGGGGGCAGCGAAGAGGCATCAGGGGAGAGGAAAGAGATTTTCCTCTCCCCTGATGTCTCTTTGCAGGGCATTTCTGCCTCATGATCGCGCACAGCGTCGCCATCGTGCGGCGGAAATGCCCCCACTAGCACCAGGGATTTAATTTTAGTTTATAGGAAGCGACCCCTTGGGCAAGGGTCGCTTCCAGGCGGGGTGTGACTATGTTTTCGTTTTTCTGCCCCCCTCTGGGGGCAAATCGGCCCATTTTGTCGGCCGTTTTGCCCCCAGGGGGGGGCAGAAATTCCCCTCTAGCACCAGGGTTGTTTTTTGGAGCCAAGATGGCGGCCATGTTTTTTGTTTACGTTTTTCTGTTCCCCCTTGGGGCAAATCGGCCCGTTTTTTTTGCCGTTTTGCCCCCAGGGGGGACAGAAAATGCCCACTAGCACCAGGGATTTTGTTTTTAGCTTTTAGGAAGTGTTTTTCTGGTAGAAATTTCCCACTAGCACCAGGGATTTTTGTTGGGGCAACGTGTTTGTTTTGGGAAGCAACCCCTTGGGTAAGGGTCGCTTCCAGGTGGCCATGATTGTGTTTTTGTTTTTCTGTCCACCCTGGGGGCAAATCGGCCCATTTTTTTTGCCGTTTTGCCCCGGGGGGGGGGGGGGGGCAGAAAATGCCCACTAGCACCAGGAAATTTAAATTTAGTTTTTAGGAAGCGACCACTTGGGCAAGGAGTAGTGCTTGGCTGGCGGTGTGTGTGGAGTGGCGCTTGGCTGGATGGTGTGCGTGCAGTGGTACTTGGTTGTCTGTGCACGGAGTGCTGCTTTGCTGGCGGTGTGTGTGGAGTGGTGCTTGGCTGGATGGTGTGCGTGGAGTGGTACTTGGTTGTCTGTGCACGGAGTGGTGTTTGACTGGTGGTGTGTGTGGAGTGGTGTTTGGCTGGCGGTGTGTGTGGAGTGGTACTTGGCTGGATGGTGTGCGTGGAGCGGTGCTTGGCTGGCGGTGAGTGGCGCTTGGCTTGCGGTGTGCGTGGAGTGGTGCTTGGCTGGCGGTCTGTGTGGAGTGGTACTTGGCTGTCGGTGTGCGCTGAGTGGTGTTTGGCTGGCGGTGTGCGTGGAGGGGTACTTGGCTATCTATGCACGGAGTGGTGCTTGGCTGGCGGTGTGTGTGAGGTGGTGCTTGGCTGGTGGTGTGTGTGGAGTGGTACTTGGCTGTCTGTGCACGGAGTGGTGCTTGGCTGGTGGTGTTTGTGGAGTGGCGCTTGGCTGGTGGTGTGCGTGGAGTGCTACTTTGCTGTCTGTGCACGGAGTGCTGCTTGGCTGGTGGTGTGTGTGGAGTGGCGCTTGGCTGGTGGTGTGCGTGGAGTGGTACTTGGTTGTCTGTGCACGGAGTGGTGTTTGGCTGGTGGTGTGTGTGGAGTGGTGTTTGGCTGGCGGTGTGTGTGGAGTGGTACTTGGCTGGATGGTGTGTGTGGAGCGGTGCTTGGCTGGCGGTGAGTGGCGCTTGGCTTGCACTGTGCGTGGAGTGGTGCTTGGCTGGCGGTGTGTGTGGAGTGGTACTTGGCTGTCGGTGTGCAGTGAGTGGTGTTTGGCTGGCGGTGTGCGTGGAGGGGTACTTGGCTATCTATGCACAGAGTGGTGCTTGGCTGGCGGTGTGTGTGGAGTGGCACTTGGCTGGTGGTGTGTGTGGAGTGGTAATTGGCTGTCTGTGCACGGAGTTGTGCTTGGCTGCCGGTGTGCGCTGAGTGGTGTTTGGCTGCCGGTGTGCATGGTCTGGTGCTTGGATGGTGGTGTGGGTGGACCGGCGCTCGGCTGGCGGTGTGTGAGTAGTTACTTTCTGTTGGTCACTACACACACTGCTAGTTGAGTGACACTCCACGCAGTCCATCATTTTGTGTAGTTGCAGTGTCAGAAATGTGGGCGTGTGAAAGTGATGGGCCCTTGAATGGCGCTGTTTGCTGGTGTGAGTGTTGAAATGTGATGGGTCCGCGGCTGGCGGTGTGAATGTTTTGAATGTGTCACACGTACCAAAGGTGTATGAATGGCCTGTAAAGAGGTTGGTGCCTTGACGTGGCTTTACAGCTCACGAGCTGTGAGTCAGTGGTTCAGTTAATCATACTTTCAATTATACGCAGTGTATTTCATTTTTTGTGAAATTACTTGCGAATACAATTGTATGTACTGAATCATCACTCACCCTCATGCCAAATCCAACCAGTATGTGTGTGTGCTTGCGGATTAGATGGCTGTGCAGTAAAAAAAAAAAAAAATCTCTTTCTGCAGTAGGGTGTACTTTGTCCCTTATTGTGATTGTTGTAATGTGTTGCTTTTCCTTCCAGATGGTGTCAGTGGTCTGGTTTGTCTCAGGTATGAAAGGTGCGTGAATGGCCTGTAAAACGGTTGGTGCCTTGTCGTGGCTTTACAGCTCACGAGTTGCGAGTCACTGGTTCGGTTTTTATGCATTTATTTATTAACAGAGCATTTCATTTTTTTGAAATATCATGTTAATAAAATTTTATGTACTGAACCATCACTCCCCCTCATGCTAAATCCAACCTGTATGTGTGTGTCTTTGAGGAATAGATAGCCGTGCTTGATTCTTTGTCTTTTGAGTAACTCAGTTATGGTGTATATTATAGCTATAAATAACTTTCTAAATTTAGATATTATTGGTAATTCATGGTAGTATATGGTCATGTCTTTCTGGTGAATTCTATTGTTGTTTTTTGTCCACAATCTCTTGCAAACTTGAAATTGTCTGTCACAATTTTCATGCGATATTGTCCCCTGAATCGCACGTTCTCCATCTGAAAACTTAATTCATTCAAAACAATTTGGTTTTGCAAGGGGGTTCCCATGAGTTTTTGGCCCGGGGCTTGGCGGGCATCTTTGGAAACTGGCAAACCCAAACAGTTCTGAGAACTAGACACCCGGGGGAGTCCAGAGAGGTATGGCATGCGTGGGTCCCCCAATGTTTTCCTACCCAGAAACCCCTGCAAACCTTAAATTTAGGTTAAAAAACCTACTTTTCCGTACTTTTTTGGGTGGGATCTCGCTGCCGGCACAAATGTCCTACCACCCAGCGTTCCCCTTGTTCTCCCAAGTAAAATGATACCTCACTTGTGTGGGTGGGCCAAAGGCCTGTGACTAAGGCAGGGGGGCTTAATTTTTAAAACTTAAATACTACTTATATCAAAAATAATTTTTGGCCTGTTCTGCTTTGGGGCACCCACACAAGTGAGGTATCCTTTTACTCGGGAGAACAAGGGGAACGCTAGGTGGTAGGACATTTTTGCCGGCACGGAGATCCCACGCAAAAAAGTTTGGAAAAGTGATATTTTTACCTAATTTTAAGGTTTGCAAGGAGTTCTGGGTAGGAAAACATTGGGGGACCCACGCATGCCATACCTCCCTGGACTCCCCTGGGTGTCTAGTTTTCAGAACTGTTTGGGTTTGGTACTTTCCAAAGATGGCCACCGAGCCCCGGGCAAAAAACTCAGGTGCCCCCCCCAAAAATCAAGGTTATTTTGCTTCAGGGTATTTTAAATTCACCACCGTACGATTTGGACCTTTTCCTGTTGCAGCCACTATGCCTACCCACGTAAGTGAGGTACCGCTTTTATCGGGAGATCTGGGGGAACGCTGGGTGGGTGGAAATTTGTTGATCCACGCAGATTCCAGAACTTTCCACCACAGAAATGTGAGGAAAATTTGTTTTTTTGTCAAATCTTTAGGTTTGCAAGGGATTCTGGGTAACAAAACCTGGGGGTAGGCGGACGAGTCACCCCATCCTGAATTTCCCTGGGTGTCTAGTTTTAAAAAATGTATAGGTTTGCTAGGTTTCCCTAGGTGCTGGCAGAGCTAGGGCGCAAAAACAAAAGGTAGTCTTTTTGTCCAAAAAGTGCAAGATTTCACTGGGAAATTGAGGTGCGACCATGTTGCGTTTTGTGCTGTTTCATGTCGCAGCCACTATGCCTACCCACGCAAGTGAGGTACCATTTTTTTCGGGAGACCTGGGGGAACGCTGCGTGGGTGGAAATTTGTTGATCCACGCAGATTCCAGAACTTTCCACCACAGAAATGTGAGGAAAATGTGTTTTTTTGTCAAAATCTTAGCTTTGCAAGGGATTCTGGGTAACAAAACCTGGGGGTAGACAGACGAGTCACCCCATCCTGAATTCCCCTGGGTGTCTAGTTTCCAAAAATGTAAAGGTTTGCTAGGTTTCCCTAGCTGCTGGCAGAGCTAGGGCGCAAAAACAAAAGGTAGTCTTTTTGTCCAAAAAGTGCAAGATTTCACTGGGAAATTGAGGTGCGACCATGTTGCGTTTTGCGCTGTTTCATGTCGCAGCCACTATGCCTACGCACGCAAGTGAGGTACCATTTTTTTCGGGAGACCTGGGGGAACGCTGGGTGGGTGGAAATTTGTTAATCCACACAGATTCCAGAACTTTCCACCACAGAAATGTGAGGAAAATGTGATTTTTTTTGTCAAAATCCTAGCTTTGCAAGGGATTCTGGGTAACAAAACCTGGGGGTAGGCAGATGAGTCACCCCATCCTGAATTTCCCTGGGTGTTTAGTTTTAAAAAATGTATAGGTTTGCTAGGTTTCCCTAGGTGCTGGCAGAGCTAGGGCGCAAAAACAAAAGGTAGTCTTTTTGTCCAAAAAGTGCAAGATTTCACTGGGAAATTGAGGTGCGACCATGTTGCGTTTTGCGCTGTTTCATGTCGCAGCCACTATGCCTAACAACGCAAGTGAGGAACCAATTTTTTCGGGAGACCTGGGGGAATGCTGGGTGGGTGGAAATCTGTTGATCCACGCAGATTCCAGAACTTTCCACCACAGAAATGTGAGGAAAATGTGTTTTTTTTGTCAAATTCTTAGCTTTGCAAGGGATTCTGGGTAACAAACCCTGGTGGTAGGCAGTCGAGTCACCCCATCCTGAATTCCCCTGGGTGTCTAGTTTTCCAAAATGTATAGGTTTGCTAGTTTTCCCTAGGTGCTGGCAGAGCTAGGGCTCAAAAACAAAAGGTAGTCTCTTTGTCCAAAAAGCGCAAGATTTCACTGGGAAATTGAGGTGCGACCACGTTGCGTTTTGCGCTGTTTCATGTCGCAGCCACTATGCCTACCCACGCAAGTGAGGTACCATTTTTTTCGAGAGACCTGGGGGAACACTGGGTGGGTGGAAATGTGTTGATCCACGCAGATTCCAGAACTTTCGACCGCAGAAATGTGAGGAAAATGTGGTTTTTTTGTCAAATAGTTAGCTTTGCAAGGGATTCTGGGTAACAAAACCTGGTGGTAGGCAGTCGAGTCACCCCATCCTGAATTCCCACGGGTGTCTACTTTCCAAAAATGTATAGGTTTGCTAGGTTTCCCTAGGTCCTGACAGAGCTTGGGCACAAAAACAAAAGGTAGTCTCTTTGTCCAAAAAGCGCAAGATTTCACTGGGAAATTGAGGTGCGACCACGTTGCGTTTTGCGCTGTTTCGTGTTGCAGCCACTATGCCTACCCACGCAAGTGAGGTACCATTTTTTTTGGGAGACCTGGGGGAACGCTGGGTGGCTGGAAATTTGTTGATCCACGCAGATTCCAGAACTTTCCACCACAGAAATGTGAGGAAAATGTGTTTTCTTTTGTCAAATTCTTAGCTTTGCAAGGAATTCTGGGTAACAAAACCTGGTGGTAGGCAGTCGAGTCACCCCATCCTGAAATCCCCTGGGTGTCTACTTTTCAAAAATGTATAGGTTTGCTAGGTTTCCCTAGGTGCTGGCAGAGCTAGGGCTCAAAAACAAAAGGTAGTCTCTTTGTTCAAAGAGCGCAAGATTTCACTGGGAAATTGAGGTGCGACCACGTTGCGTTTTGCGCTGTTTCGTGTCGCAGCCACTATGCCTACCCACGCAAGTGAGGTACCATTTTTTTTGGGAGACCTGAGGAAACGCTGGGTGGGTGGAAATTTGTTGATCCACGCAGATTCCAGAACTTTCCACCACAGAAATGTGCGGAAAATGTGGTTTTTTTGTCAAATTCTTAGCTTTGCAAGGGATTCTGGGTAACAAAACCTGGTGGTAGGCAGTCGATTCACCCCATCCTGAATTCCCCGGGGTGTCTACTTTTCAAAATGTATAGGTTTGCTAGGTTCCCTAGGTGCCGGCAGAGCTAGGGTGCAAAAACTACAGGTAGGCACTTTGCCAAAAAAGGGTCAATTTGTAACTGCAAAATTTAGGTGTGACCACGTTGCATTTTGCGCCGTTTCCTGTCGCAGGCACAAGGCCGACCCACACAAGTGAGGTACCGTTTTTATCGGGAGACTTGGGGTAATAGAGATTTGTAAATCAACTGTTATTACCAATTGAGCTTTCATGCATTTCTCCCTTTCAATGAAAGACATTGTGTAAAAAAAAGATCTTTTTGAAAAATGACCAATAATTCTCATGCTAGTATGAGTATTCCCAATTTTGAAAATGTGCAATTATATACTGTTTCTAACTCTATAATTTGTACCCTAATCAGAAATACATAGGTGTCTTTCATACAGATTTTTCCATGTATACATTTTCCAAGACAAAGTGTTCTATACCCAGTAAATGAAAAAATACCATTGCAAGTTGCTGCTCAGTTTTTTGGATCTGGGTTCGTCGGGTTCTTGGTGAAACTACAAGTCCTATATATCCCCACAACCAGAAAGGTCTAGCGGATGTAACGATATATTGCTTTTCAAGAGCTGTCAAAATTAGAAAAAGTTATAGGTGAAAACGTTGAGACAAAAGGCTGTTTTTTTCAACAAATTTTCAATTATTCCAATATTTAACTGTTATTTTCTATGAAGAAACCTTGATGGATTTAGACAAATGACCCCTTTCTGAATTCAGAATTTTGTCTACTTTTCGAAAATGTACAGCTTTCTAGGATCCATTATTGCATTCAAACTCATTTCTACCATTAACTGGAAGGAGGTGGAAAGCTCTACAAATAGCAAAAATAGGCTATGTCCCAGAAAAATGCCAAAACTGTGTGAAAAATGTCGGTTCTCTGACAAAAGACTGTCATTCCCTAAAAGCTAAGAAAATGGAAATTTCAGCCCCACAAACCCTTTTTTGATAACATTTTCAGGGAAAAACCCAGAGGCTTTCATTTGCAGCCCGTTTTTCCCATTTTTCTGAAAAAAACAAAAAAATCACTATATTTCGGTTAATATCTGGGACCCCTCCAAGGGAATCCACAAACCCTGGGCGCCTTTAGAATCCACATGATGTTGGAAGAAAAGGACGCAAATTTGGCGTGGATACCTTATGTGGTCAAAAAGTTACAAGGGCCTAAGCGCGCACTACCACAAAACGCCAAAAAAAGCCTTAGCACAGGAGGGGAAAAGGCCTAGCAGCGAAGGGGTTAAAGAAGGGGCCGCAGACGTGTCCCCTCCTGTAATAACGATAGTGCTGACACCAGCGCAATCTTCAGAGGGCATTCCCTCATTGTATCTGCGTCCGAGAGGCAAGAAAATATATGGCAATCTTCTTTTCCTAGGTAAGAATGGATTCCTATTCATATTGCAATGAATTTTGCTCTTTTGCGCTTGTTTGAAGTTTTTAATTGTTCAGGTGAATTTTATTACATTTGACTAACCATTCACTTTAATATCACTATAACAGCTTAATTTCAAAGCATATGGAAGTAACTCACATCGCCCCTTGGAGTCCTCATAGTCTTTGTTTTCCTAAATCTGGATTTCAATAAATATAATTTATTTTCTTTAATAATTTCCTATTGTGGCAAAAATTAAATCTTGATGAAGTTTGTATAAATCAATATTAATTCTCCACTTCTCCATAATTTTCAGTGTCTTTCAAATAATCCTGAACATTCTATACATATTCCATGGTATCACTCAAATATTCATCTATATATGCTCTCCCTCCAGACCTTCAGCTTATTCAAGATTTTCAACTCTTTAAAAACACTTAAAAACACATCTGTTTAGTCAGACCGTCTCATTGACTCCTACCTCGACCCCCGCCCACTTCCGCGCCAGGACACTCTAGAGTATTAGTGCGCAAAACAAATTCACTATAACATATAAGATAACATATAAATATTACCTACTGGCGATAGCCAGTAGGTATATATAGTTAGGATTTTTTTCCTATGGGATTTTTGAAAATTCTATGTTGAATAACTTTGGCGTTTGAGGACAGAATTGGCTGAAACAACGGGGGGCCGAGAAAAAAGGGGGGTCCCAAAACGTGTTTTTCCATGCAATTTTCCATAGGGCGGTTGGCCTCACTTTTAGCCTGAACGGCTGAATGGATTTACACCAAACTTGGCAAAATTGTAGGGACTGGTAGCCCGATGTGCCTTTGCTATGTCTCAAGATATAGGCTCCAGTGGTTTTTACGAAAATTAACTTTGAAAAATATATATTGGGCTACATTGGGCTATATATATGTTGGAGCCCAAATGTAGCCCAATGTAGCCCAATGTAGCCCAAAGATGGCCACCAGAGACAAAAAAAAACAAATGTAGCCCAAATATCAGCCAGATGTAGCCCAACTATAGCCCAATGACATAATGTCCCAGAGTGTTCTAAAGAACAACTAGAGTGCTAACAGTCCTACTTATTACAAAGGTATGGCACACCTGAAGCCATCTTGATTGGAATAAAGTGGTAACTCTTAAAACATTTAATTTAAAAAGGAACAAAATGAGGGGGTTCATTTTGCCATAGAAAGTATGATTAGCGAATATATGACGAAATCCCGCATACCATCAGTCCGCAAAAAAAATCCCGCATGTACTATTAGGCCGCAAATTAAAATAACGAAAACTTTTAGAACGAATATGCCTTTAGCATACACTAAACAACTAAACTACCCTAAACCCTAAAACACTACCCCCAGCATGACCCAACACTACACAAACAGTACAACACTTCCCTAAACCCTAAAACACTACCCCAGCATGACCCTACACTACACAAACACTACAACACTACCCTAAACCCTAAAACACTACCCCCAGCATGACCCTACACTACGCAAACACTACAACACTACCCAAAACCCTAAAACACTACACCCCAGCATGACCCTACACTACGCAAACACTACAACACTACCCTAAACACTAAAACACTACCCCCAGCATGACCCTACACTACACAAACACTACAACACAACCCTAAACCCTAAAACACTACCCCCAGCATGACCCTACACTACGCAAACACTACAACACAACCCTAAACCCTAAAACACTACCCCCAGCATGACCCTACACTACGCAAACACTACAACACTACCCTAAACCCTAAAACACTACCCCCAGCATGACCCTACACTACGCAAACACTACAACACTACCCAAAACCCTAAAACGCTACACCCCAGCATGACCCTACACTACGCAAACACTACAACACTACCCTAAACCCTAAAACACTACCCCCAGCATGACCCTACACTACGCAAACACTACAACACTACCCTAAAACACTACACCCCAGCATGACCCTACACTACGCAAACACTACAACACTACCCTAAACCCAAAAACACTACCCCCAGCATGACCCTACACTACGCAAACACTACAACACTACCCTAAACCCTAAAACACTACCCCCAGCATGACCCTACACTAAGCAAACACTACAACACTACCCTAAACCCTAAAACACTACCCCCAGCATGACCCTACACTACGCAAACACTACAACACTACCCTAAACCCTAAAACACTACCCCCAGCATGACCCTACACTACGCAAACACTACAACACTACCCTAAACCCTAAAACACTACCCCCAGCATGACCCTACACTACGCAAACACTACAACACTACCCAAAACCCTAAAACACTACCCCCAGCATGACCCTACACTACGCAAACACTACAACACTACCCAAAACCCTAAAACACTACCCCCCAGCATGACCCTACACTACGCAAACACTACAACACTACCCAAAACCCTAAAACACTACCCCCAGCATGACCCTACACTACGCAAACACTACAACACTACCCAAAACCCTAAAACACTACCCCCAGCATGACCCTACACTACGCAAACACTACAACACTACCCTAAACCCTAAAATACTACACCTCAGCATGACCCTACACTACGCAAACACTACAACACTACCCAAAACCCTAAAACACTACGCCCAGCATGACCCTACACTACGCAAACACTACAACACTACCCTAAACCCTAAAACACTAGCCCCAGCATGACCCTACACTACCCAAACACTACAACACAACCCTAAACCCTAAAACACTACCCCCAGCATGACCCTACACTACGCAAACACTACAACACAACCCTAAACCCTAAAACACTACCCCCAGCATGACCCTACACTAAACAACCACCACAACTCTACACTACACTAACACAACACTACACTACACAACACTACACTACACTACACAATCACTAACCCACGAAAAAATTACCTCAGACCCACTTACCTCTCTCGTCATCGTGGTTTTCACAACGCAAATGCATTTACCATACATGCCTTTAAAACGTAATTCTTTGTAAAGGCATGCGCGATAAATGCACATGCGTTTTGAAAAAATGCGGGATAATGGTATGCGAGGTCAATGACCTTGCGGGATAATGGTATGCGGACTGAAAGTCTGCGGGATAAAAAATGCGGGAAAATGGCTGCAAACCATGATTAGCAGCAGACTTCCCTGGTGAGCACTAGCTTTACTACAGTGATCTAATGAGCAACTAGAGTGCTAACATTCAGAATTTATGGCAAATGTGTGACACATCTGAATGCCTTCTTGATAGAACCAAAGTAAACAAGCATTGAAAATGCAATAGATCTCGCCCTCGTTTAAGTTAAAGCCATTCTGTTTGTAATGAGGTGGCTTTTTAGCTTTGCTTTTATTAGTGTTTTTAAAACTTTCATGTAAATAACATGCATATGTATGCATATATGTATATGTATGCATGCATTTATATTTATATAGATATGCAGATTATATATGTTTATATATGTATATTACCTACTGGCGATAGCCAGTGGGTATATATAGTTAGGATTTTTTCTCTATGGGATTTCTGAAAATTCTATGTCTAATAACTTTGGCGTTTGGGACGGAATTGGCTGCAATTTTCAGGAAAATGGCACATTTTGTTACTGAGCAGCCCCTGAAAATTTGGGAGGGTTTCGTCAAGGGGGGGCCGAGAAAAAAGGGGGGTCCCAAAACGCGTTTTTCCCATTCATTTTTCCATAGGGCGGTTGGACTCACTTTTAGCTCGAACGGCTGAATAGATTTACATGAAACTTGGCAAAATTGTAGATATGGTTTGCCCGACGTGCCTTTGCTATGTCTCAATATATGTGCTCCAGTGGATTTTGAGAAATTAACGTTTAAAAAAATATATATATCTGTGACAGCGCTCCGGTTAGCGCCCCGGTTCGCGTACCTGACGCGTAACGGAACTTCGCGAAGCGAAGCTGATTGGCTCTCCGGTGTCTGTCAACATTCTAAACAGTCCGGAGCGGCCGCCATCTTGTCTCTCGGTACGATCGAGAGACAAGATGTGGTGAAAAACGAAGGGGGAAATGAAGGAAAGGGGGCAAGGTAGACCACTCCTGACCCCCTAGGATTGATGAGGGGGATATTAAAGTGCCCCGCGGGGCAAAAAATATATATATATTTTTTTTTGCGATTTTACGCCGTAGAGGCGCGTCCCGGTACGCGAACCGGGCAGCTCACCGGGCAGCTCACCGGGCAGCTAACCGGGCAGCTAACCGGCAGCGTAGCTGTCAACATTGTAACGGGTCCGGAGCGGCCGCCATCTTGTCTCTTGGTAGGTTCGAGAGACAAGACGTGGTGAAAAAAGAAGGGGGAAATGAAGGAAAGGGGGCAATGTAAACCCCTCCTGACCCCCTAGGATTGATGAGGGGGATATTAAAGTCCCCCGCGATTTTTCGCGGTAGAGGCGCTTCCCGGTACGCGAACCGGGCAGCTAACCGGCAGCGTAACGGGAGTCCGCCATCTTGTGTTTTTGGAGCGTCCCGTTTGTGTACCGGGTAGCGTCCCTGTAAGCGTAACAAGGGGAAAACCAAGAGAAACAGTAAAAAAAAAATTAAGGGAATAGATTTCCATCAAACTTGGCAAAATTGTAGGGACTGTTTGTTTGATGTGCCTTTGCAAGGCCTCAAGATATGTGCACGTGTGGATTTTGTCTAATTAAGGTTAAAAAAATATATATATCTGTAAGCGTGCTCCGGCACGCTTACGTTACGGGTTTTGTTTGCGCTGCAGAGCCGATACGTCACGGTTATGCGACGCGTCATGAGGCGTCTCACGTGGCTACGTGATACGTCACGTAATAAAGAATATATTTTACAGCTATAGATATTAGCTTTTAAAAAACCAATGAAATTCACTGAAAAAACCATAGGTTATAGACCATATATAGTTAGGAATTTGCATTTACAAAACCTTGAAAATTCACTGAAAAAACCATAGGTTAGAGACCATATATAGTTAGCTGGACATTTTATTGACATAAAACTAATTAAATTCCATATATAGTTAGTTGCACTAACTATATATCGCGCACCCGCAATCCACTGCTGATGATGTCACATATTACATCATTCATGACATGGTCAGTGACATCACTGATGACATCACTGATGACATCACTGATGACATCTCAAATGACATCACTGATGACATCATGACACACCAATACCAGTTACTACATACGCACTCACTGATTCCTACGTCTACACACACATTCACTCATTCACCCATACAATCACTCATACATACAGTCACTCATTATTACAACACTATCATATGCACTCATACACCTATGCAGACACTCACACACTGCCACTCATCCATGGAGTTACTCACACACCTAGTCAGTCCTGTAAAGAATCAATCACACTTCCATTTCCTCATCTATACAGTTAAACACAGAACACCATACTTCAGTGACATCACTGATGACATCACTGATGACATCTCAAATGACATCACTGATGACATCTCAAATGACATCACTGATGACATCATGACACACCAATACCAGTTACTACATACGCACTCACTGATTCCTACGTCTACACACACATTCACTCATTCACCCATACAATCACTCATACATACAGTCACTCATTATTACAACACTATCATATGCACTCATACACCTAGTCAGTCCTGTGAAGAATCAATCACACTTCGATTTCCTCATCTATACAGTTAAACACAGAACACCATACTTTTCACACATATACTAACACATACTTACTCTCTTATACAATCACTGATGCAAGTACACATTGATATGCACAGAGTCACACACCTCCCAGCCAGCCACACACACTCAGTCTTCCATACATCCACTCATTCTTCAATATGTAAAACATATTTAAACTTTACAAAAACACACAGACACTAGATGATGTCATCAGTGATGTCATTTGAGATGTCATCAGTGATGTCATCAGTGATGTCATTTGAGATGTCATCAGTGATGTCATCAGTGATGTCACTGACCATGTCATGAATGATGTAATATGTGACATCATCAGCAGTGGATTGCGGGTGCGCGATATATAGTTAGTGCAACTAACTATATATGGAATTTCATTGGTTTTATGTCAATAAAATGTCCAGCTAACTATATATGGTCTCTAACCTATGGTTTTTTCAGTGAATTTTCAAGGTTTTGTAAATGCAAATTCCTAACTATATATGGTCTATAACCTATGGTTTTTTCAGTGAATCTATATATATATATATATATATATATATTTCTGCCACAGGTTGCCCTCCATGGAATCATCACACAGGGAGAGGTATACACACAAATTACCACCGGCCGCACAGAGGTCAGCAATGCTCCAGACCCTTCAATTGCCATACGCGTTTCAAGCATTCACTGCCCTTGTTCACTGGCAAAAGGACGGTACAAACAAATTCATTATGGGACAGCTGATTTAATGTGTAACAAGTCCCGCCCATATGGGTGTTTACTCACAGGCATTGTGGTTGTAGTAGTCCCTTAATAATGCCCAAAGATATGTATACATAATATGTTCATATCAGCTCCTATGTTGAATGTTTGGGGGGGATTCAGCAGGGAGAAGGGTTTTGGTCTAGAAAGCACATTTTTGTTTATTTGGTGTAAATCCGTTCAGTAGTTTTTGAGAAATATCGAAATTTACAGATATCGATATTTGGGAATTCTGCCAGCTGATTGGCTGAGGCGTTACAAGCACGAGCTTGCTGCTTATTGGCTGTGAGCGTTGCGAACATTTGCAACTAGGAAGTGTTGGCAGTCATTTTGTGATTCAGTTGAAGCGAGTAAGGGGAAAAAAGGGGGGAAAAGTAGGAAAGAGGAGGGGAGTAGCACTGTAACCTTTGTGGGGTGTTTAGCGTGTGCTATAGAGGGGGTGCGAAGCAAAGTATTCACCCCTACCAGTGTGAAAGTGCTGGGCTATGGAAATTTAGTGAGGTATTGCGTAGAGTCAAATTGTGTGTCTTATGTTGTAAAGTCATGTGCCGTGTCCGCTGCACTGCACCTGTGGAAGTAGTGGCATCATGTGTTTATACGTACTAGGACAAACTACTGACCCCTACTGATCTGAAAGTCCTGAGGTATGGAAAATATGTACGGTGCTGTCTAGAGTCTCATGCTGCTAAGCTGAGCTGCTGCCGGACTCAGGGATGAAAGCGTGAGCCCAAACTGTGTGTCATGCTGTGAAGTCATGTGCTCTGGCCGCTGTGCCACATCTGTCCAAGTAGTGTCAGCATATAGTTATACCTACTTGGAGGAACTTTGTTTTGAAGATTGTAACTTGTGTATGGTGCTTAGGGGGTGTTATATAGGGAGTGTGACAGTAAATGTGCACGTATCAAATGAATTTAGTATTTGTAAAGTGGAAAGCACTGACTCCTATGGGTCTGATGGCGCTGGTGGCGTAAGCTATGGTGGTGCTGGACTTAGGGATAAAGCTGATGAATCACTGACCCCTATTGTGAACTTTTAACCTGCACGTGCTGTTAATTGTTCGATAAATTGTTGCAAAACCATATTGTTAGGTTAAAAAAAATGTATGAACTTTTAACTTGCATGTGTCGTAGAATGTTCCAGAAAATGTGGTGATAAAATAGGTTGAACTTCTGACCTTTATGTGGCGTGGAATATTAAGTAGCTTTTCGTATGGAAAATTGAAAATTAACCAATGGAGATAAAGCAGTAGTAGTGCAACTCCCCAAGGATCATCAATGCCAGATTTGCCTGCACACCAATCTAAGAGGCCGATTAGGATTGCGGACGGACCTGCGTCCGTCCGCCACCCCGAGGTGGAGGGACCGTCCGCAGGGGCAGCGGCGGTCCCTCCGGTGTAATTAGGATGTGACCGCCACCCTGGCGGTCACATCCCGTATCTTTAACCTTGCGGCGGGTGCTGCTTCAAGCAAGTTTAAAAATGCATGTGTTGCAGTTACATGCACAAAGCGGCAGGCACCGCGCGGTGCCTGCCGCTTTGTGCATGCAACTGCAGGGGGGTACCAGAGGTACCCCCCATGTGCACCCCCACCCCCCGTTCACTGTGGGGGCCCCTGCGGGCCCTCAGATGCAAAGGACCACATGCTTTTCCACAGCGGAAAAACCGCAGCGGAAAAGCATGTCTGAACACGCATCCTAATATGGATGGCGGTGTCTGATAGACACCGCCACCATATTAGAGCTTTTCCGCCACGGTCGGAAGGTGACTGTGGCGGAAAAGCGGCGGACGGTCTTCCCGTCCGCCGATGACCCCCCCAGCCATCCTAATCTGGCGGGGGGTCTTTGAAGGCACCGCAGCGGTGAATCCACATCCTCTGGGCAGGTGGTGGCTTCCGCCGGCCCGGAGGATGCGGATTCACCGCAATCCAAATCGGCCCCTAAGTTCGCAAACTTTAGGTCTCTCTGCTTCATGCACAATCACTTTTAACATGTGCTGCCTACTTTGGGGCCACTGGAATTATGCAGCAATAGAGGACAAAATTATGAAGCAGTGTTGACTAAATTATATGGGGAAAAAAGGGCTGTAGTGTAATGCAGTACATTTTCTAATACTTTATTATTTTGAAATTTTTACACACAGTACCAGTGTAAAATACAAATGCAGCAGTGAGAAAGGTGGCCAATCAACCTTTGTAAGGGCTCCCCACTTTGCAGGAACACAAGTCACACTTTTTAGTAACTTTTGATCTGTTTGAGCTACAGGTGATATGCAAACAAATGATGATGGACGGAATGCTGAATGAATCATACATTCACCCCCAGTCAAAAGATCTGGGTTAAATCCATTGTTCTTTTGCTCACCATGCCACCCCAGTTTAGACCCAGCCATATGCAAATCAGTCTTGATCCCGTGCTCTCCCCAAACATTTTGCATTTGTCACCCCAAGTGGGACTGGTATGCCCAGACGTGGGTCCCGTGCTCTCCAAAATGTTTTGCATCTGTTTGAGCTACAGACATTTTTTTTTGTTAAAATAATCAGATTATCCAGTTGATGGTGTATTATGTGGCCAATATGGTAGACTTGAAAAATAATTCTACTCCTTGCTTCATGGACGCTCTGATATTATGGGGTTATCCTCGCACGGTCTCCCACTCCGTGTTCTCGGGTAATACCACGTCATGAAGCAAGGAGTAGAATTATTTATCGGGGTGGCTCTGGAAATGTGAATCTGCAAAGTAAATCACAGGTACATTCAGGTCCAGGTGAACTTACTATAGAAATATGCCGGTCAAACATTGGTTAGATGTGAATACAACAGAGCACAGCCTTTGAATTTCTTAAGGCTAAAAGGTGAAGCCAACCAAGAAAAAGTGTAGAAAAGAGAAGTCACCCAGCATCTATATGTGGAATAAAATGATGCGATAAGAAACAAGTTTGTGAAATACTCCCACTCCAGCTTTAAGAAAAACTGTGTAAACAGAAGGTTCATAAGGAACATAGAGTTATTAATACTCCAGGGTGTAGAGTACAGTTGATTTTTCTGGAGGGTCCTGATGAAGGTGGTCTACATTGCTGTTTCTTTCCACCGAAACGCGTTGGCCAAATCCTTGTAAAAACTTTGCCCATCTGGGTACATGCTGGACAACAGATAAAGAAAGAAACTAGGCTGTTTTGTTATTTTGAGTAATTTAAGTGGTGTATGGGGATGATTGTGTATGAATGGTTGTGAATAGGGTGTTCTCTACCTGGAATATGATTTATTAACATGTTGCATTTATAGAATTGTGTTCAATAACGTAGACTGAGATGAAAACAAATGATTTTTCAAATGAGAAAATAATATATTTTTATATGTTGGAATAAAAAAAAAGAAATCAAATGAAAGAAAAAATCATTTGAATAAAAAACGAATGCAAAAAAAGTAAGAATATTGTGACGCTTTGTTGCCCTGCAAATCAGAGGTCATACCCTGAGATAATATTTTAAAGGTTACGAGGGAGTTCTGTTGATTATTGTATTCATTGATTTTCCCCTCTTTCTCCCTGACCTTAAAGTAAACTCTAGAGGGGGTCCCTTAAAATAGTTACTTGAAATATCTCACTCATAGTCATCATTTACCATGCATTTATCTCCATACCAAAAATACGTTCCCCTTCCAGCTGTGGATACAAGCACAAAAATAAAGCTCCCAGTATTTAGGAAAATATAAAATTTTATTTTCGTAGTTTGATATAAAAAAATCTTAAAACATAGGCATAAATATAAATCACATAAACAATCCCCCAACAATTCATAAACACATTAAAATCATCACAAAAGAGACATTTTTGGGTGATTCAATGCGAAAACATCCTAGGTTATTAATTCATCAGGATCTATAAGCACTATTGGGTTAATGTCATAAATCCCAAAAGACAGTTCCTTGAATTTAATACAGTAGAAGCATCGACACGTTTCGCTGTATTGCTTGCTACGCACCACCTTTATCAAGACCAAAGTAGTTGAATGTCTCTTTTTTCTTATAGGACATTAAAAAAGATTATTTCAATCATCTAAATAAAAACCACAGAAAAATACATGTCAATATCTTATTAGTATAATACAATATGTGCATCATACACATTATTATAAAAACAAGACTGCAACATTATGTCTGATCATTTTTAAAATTAAGAGCCCTTCCCTAGAGGACCATTGTTAACTTATCCAACATAGCATTGTTAAATTATCCAAGACAAAATGTGAAAATTATCTCCATAGCTCATAAATTGTCCTCCCTATTATGCCTTACATACATAACAATGTGTAGTGGTTCTATCCACAGCTTATGCGAGGCTGTATAACCATAATATTAACAATCACCCAACTTTACTCTAAGGTCACACTCGTACCATCTCACATGCTCCATATCTCCACTCTTGTATTTACAAAGGGCAATATACTTTCGGAGGTAACTTGCACTTAGAAAACCTCAAAAAATGAGTCCGGGGCCATTGCCTCAAACATTGTGAGTTATATGGCCGCACTGACCAACTTGCACATACCTCTAAAATATCGCCCCTCCGGTATAGTGCAGCAAGCACATCGTATATTTGACCTGCAGTGATCTTTTATGGCTGCAAAGGGATAAGAAATGGATGCATAACAATCCTCTCTACATCTGTGTACCCTTCACATTATCCCACCTCTCTGCGGGTCCAGGCTGCCATTACCTGTGTTGGATAAAAAAAATGTATATATGACACTGGTTCTTCAATTACAGTGATCAGTTGATGAGGGTCTTTATTTTTCAAAGTATGGGTGATAGCTTCAATAGTTCACACCCCGCTGTTAAAATGCAGTTTTCCTTCTCGATATGAATCTAAAAAACAGAGGTAGCATGTTTTAATACTTTCATTAAAATAGGGAGATATTAAGCTTTTTAACGCTCTGCTCCATCTCTTATTTAAAAACAAGACTGAAGCGTTACCTGTAGTATTCTTTATAGCTGTAACGTGTCTGACATCCGCATTAATCTCAATGTTTGATGTTCTATTATGCTATTGATTAACCTCTTCGTGTATATAGAGGGTGTGTTCAATCTGTCGGTTTCTAGATACGGTAAACCTTCAAGGCAAAAAGAGAAGATATGTCCCAGATTAAATGAAATGCCATGCATATTACTGTGCATTGCCCTAACCTTATCGTTAGGATTCCCCGTTGCGCTGTCGTGAAAAAATACATTTTATCGAAGTAGAAGAACGTGATGCGTCCAGCCCCAGGTAGTGTCGAAATGAGTCCCCGCGTGGCGCTGATGTTTAAATACTGTCACGAACGTCTTTCAATTGGAGCCACCTGTGGGAGTCCATTTCGTGATGTTGATCGGTCGCATACAGGCGCGTCATAGTGCTACGCGACTGTGTTGGACCGTGGTGGTGGTACCGTATAATACCTAATAGTTACCTCTCACGATTCTAAAGAGCCTAATGAAGAAATTTTGAAATTACATAATATTATGAGTTCACATCTGTTATTGTTTTCAGATTTCCTTAGAGATAAAGCAAAAACCTATATCCGCAATAATGAGTCTTTAGTAAAATCAGTACAGTAGTTTACTTCGAGACTCTCCGTTTGGGGCCTGTATCCAAAGTTAACAGGTCCTCAATATTGTTAATACGGTAGTCTATATCGAGACTCCCCGTTTAGACATTCTTTTTAACTAGAATACATATTGCGGATAGTTAAATATGACGATAAATTGGCATCTTCTCTAGTTCCATATATGCTAAAGATCATAGTTTAAAAACGGAAGAGTCAATGATGACAGTAATTAATGATAATCTGTAAATATTATGGAGTACATTATTTCTCTTCAAAAGTACCTTATGTTTCTACTCCATAAATTATATTATAATCTTCTACTCATATATATAAAGCATAAAGATTCCCATACCTACATCATATACAGATGGTGTGCGACGGCATTCAAGATGTGGTGCCGGCTGGACGACACACACATCAGGGATAATCGACTCTAAGCCAATGTATATCTATCATCCATCATATGATATAATAATGTTGGTTACTTATTTGATGGTCTACATTAACAGTCATCAACACTCAATTACTTGATAAGTCTTTCCCAGTCCTCTTTAGAATTTAACCCATTTCTGACTGTGTTCAGAATGGATATATACCATTGTTCACTGAGTTTACGTTTAATGGTAATATCCCCCCCCCCATTTACTCACACTGATTTTTTCTATAATAAACCAACTAATATCTTCACATATGTGATTTTTTTGGGGAATATTGTTCCACTAAGGGAGTGTTAATCTTTCTATTTTTAATTGCATATTTATGTTCTGTTAGGCGTGTCCTAAATTCTCGTCCCGTCTCGCCTACATAACCTAATTTGCAAGGGCACAACAATAAATAGGCTAGGTTTTTACTTCTACAGTTGTTTAAATCTTTCGATATAATAGTCTGATTATTATAACTGATGCTCTTACCCTTAATGCATTGCTCGCAACGATTGCAATTTCAACATTTGTAATTGCTCATCACTTTGTTGCCTCCCATATTGAGTTGTCTAATTCCTCCCGGTTCTCTGTAAATCTGTACTAAATTCTTTTTCAGATTGTGGCGTTTAAACGCAAAAATGGGACGTTCTAATGCTGATGATTCCCCATCATTCAATAACGCCCAACTAGAGTTGATGATGTTTTTGATCTTATTACTAATGTTAGAGAATTGACTCACAAAGAGTGATTTATTCGTTTTTTGGAGTAGCCCCTGTCTTTTAATTTGAGTTTCAGGGTTTCTGAATGTTTGTAAAAATCAGTCAGTGAGAAACAGTCCCTTCGAAGACGAAGGAACTGTCCAAAAGGTATATTATCCTTTTGGGATTTAGGATGATAACTAGTGTAATGGAGAAGTGTGTTTTTATCCATCGGTTTCGAATGTAGTTCTACCTCCAATTTATTTGCTGTGTGTTTTTTATATTTAGATCAAGAAAGCTTACCTCACTATTACTGTGATGTCCTGTGAATTTTAGTTTAACATCCCTGGAAGGGGAACGTATTTTTGGTATGGAGATGAATGCATGGTAAATGATGACTATGAGTGAGATGTAACCCAAGGGAACTTTTTATATTACGCCAATATGGTAGAGCCATTATTATGTGGAAAGCATTTGCAAACTAGGACATTGTGCCATTCATGTTTGAACTGGAAAAAGGGAGAAGTACTGATAAAAGAAATTGACTTTTTTTTAGCAAAATGGCTTGTGAAGCGTATTTGGGACGTTCTATGACTGGAAATGTATCCCACTTTGTGAATGTATTTTAATGTCAAGTAATCATATTAAACCTTAAACATGTGTGTCCATTGGTTGAATTAAATGACATAATATAGTGTAACTGGCCAGGGAAATGCCACACAAATAGTAAACATTGGGATGTTATCCTCTTTCTGGTCATACCTCCGACTCCGCCCACTGACCCAATCCTCGGATTATTCTGACGTCTGATTCTCTTCCCACAGTTTACTTACTTTTTTTCTTTACTTCGACCACTGGTTATCACAGATTTGTGGATAAAGACGCCCGAGGAACAATCACATTGCTGAAATTACATGCACACCTCAAGGCCTTTACGAGGCTGTAGTGTAGAATATGCACAAGACATTCACCCAACGAGGTAGCATTTACTAATTAACCAAATGAAGGTACTCCAGGGTAGACAATTTTGGGCAAAACTGGGGATTTTTTTGGGCAAGAATTAGGTTTGATTCTGGCTATAGGCTGATTTCACAGAAATTAAAACTGAACAAAAAGCACTTGAAAAATATAAAAAATAGTAGGTGCCCCAGTTGACGCTCCACTTCAGTAAAGCACAAACAATTCTAGCTACTTGGGCTTGGCAAAGTAAAAGCAAGTATGTTTCCTCTCATATTCAACTACGAAAATCTATTTGAAATGCTTAATGGAGGTTAATTAATCATTGATCTATTGGAGCACAATCTGATGTATAGTGTTTGTCATGAGTAGTTTTGTTCTTGTTGTCTCTTGTTGACAATAGAGTACACGGTTCTTCCTTTTAAATACCCTTAGTATGCAAATGCCCAAAATGCATTGCACCACTCACAGACACACACACTCACAGGCATATACCGGCACTCCCTCACACACCCACTTACAGATCCACAGGTACTCACAGACCCACTCACAGAGCTACACAGGCACTCACACACCCACTCAGATGCTCACACAGTCACTCACAGACCCACTCACAGACCCACACAGCCACTCATAGGCCCACACAAGCACTCATAGGCCCACTCACAAACAAACACAGGAACTCATACACCCACTCACACAGGTACTCACACACCCACTCACAGACCCACACAGACAGTCACACACCCACACTCAAAGGTGACAGGTTACAGTTGGGATACAAAAGTTTAAGAATCATAGAAATTCACTGAAGAAACCGAAGGTTACAGAGACCTCATAGTTAGGAAATAGAATTGTTTAAAAAAAACTTAGAAATTCCTAGAAAATTTCCAAAGGTTACAGGGACTTTATAGTTAGGCTCAGATTTCACTCATATAAAACCAGTGAAAATCAGCAGTTATAGTTACCTGAGCTAACTATAACTTACTCCCCCGCAATGCACTGCTTATGACCTCACATATTACATCACTCATGACATGGTCAGTGACATCACTGATGACATATCAAATGAATTCACTGATGACACCATCCAGTGAGTGAAAGGGTTTTGTAAATATTTCTAAATATTAAGCTACTGCATAAGTTAAATTAATATTTTTTCCAAACTAGTAATGAGTGATACTGTTTCTAACATATGTCATTGGGTGTGTGACTGTCTGTTTCAGTGTGGGAGTGGGTGTCTGAGTGATGTATGTTTGTGAGTGGAGATATACGTGAAGAAGGATGTGTGTGAGTAGCTGTATGGGTGTGTGAGTGACTGCGTGAGTGGCTCGATTTGGGATTGAGTGTAATTGGCTATATGGATGACTGAGTAGCTGCCTTAGAGCTATGTGGTTGGGGGAGTGGCTGTGTTGGTGACTGAGTGGTTGTGTGAGTGGCTCTATGGATGGGTACATGGGTATATTAGTGGCTGTATGGGTAAGTTAGTGGCTGTTTGAATGGATGTATGAGTGAGTAAGTGTGTGAGTGAATGGCTGTTTTGCAGAGTAAGTGTCTGTGTGACTGGCTGTATAGGTGAAGGAGTAGGTGTGTGACTGCTTCTATGGATGTGTGAATGGGTATGTAAGTGGTTAACTGGATTGGTGAATGGTAATGTGAGTGGCTGTATTAGTGAGTGAGTGGCTCTGTGAGTGGCTGTATGGGTGAGTTAATTCTGGTGTGATTGGCTTTATGGGTGAGTGGGTGTGTGAGTGGGTGTTGGGGTGAGAGAGTCAGTGTGGAAGTGGCTGTATGGGTGGATGATTTCTTTGGCTGTGTTAGTGGCTGTATGAGTGAGTGTGATTGTGTGAGTCTTTGAAGTTGTTTGTGAATGGGTATGTGAGTGGTTGTGTGAGTGTACGTATGAGAATTTGTATGGGGTGTGAGTGGCTGTGTAGATGGTGTCATCAATGATGTCATTTGAGATAAGCAGTGCATTACGGCGCTGAAAGTTATAGTTAGCTGAGGTAACTATAACTACTGAATTTCCCTGATTTTGTACGAGTATCTGGGAACACCCCAACCCCCCAAATTATTATTAATATAAATATGTTATTTTGGTGAACCCCCAACTGCCCCCCTTTTTTGTAACTATACCACCCTATTCCATTACCCAAACGTAAACCATGAAAATACCCTGGCAAACCCAATTCCCTTACTCACCCCTAAAACACCCTTACCAGCCTATTCTCTTATCCACCCCTAAACCCTAAAATCACCATTACCACCCTATACCCTTACCCAACCATATACAGTAAAACACCCTTACCACCCTATTCCCTTACCCAACCCTAAAGACGAAATCACCCTTATTACCTTATACCCTTACACACAACTAAACCCTAAAAATGTGAAAACTGTAAAGCATTACTTTATACACAGTCATTGAAACAGACCCTGCCATGATCAGCTGAAGGAAAGGGGATCATCTCTAGTGCCAATATTTAAAACACATCATTCCTGATTTGTATTTTCCTTCTACATGATTTTTGGGGGAAATAGAGCTAAGTTTATTTTATTTCTATTTTCCAGTGGTTGATGGTGGTGTGTATGCATGCAGATGTTCTCATGGCCTATAGTGATCAGGCATCATATACAAATAATATTGGGCCTTATTTATGAAGGCCTTGCGCCGCCGGTGCGCCACTTTTAAAATGGGAAAAAGTGACGCACCGGCGGCGCAAGGCCTTCATAAATAAGGCCCATTGTTTCTTTCTACAGTTTTGCATGCAATCTCAAAGTCTTCCACAATATTCCTAAAAGCCCTGCATGAATAACTGACTTTGACTTCAAACATCAGAATATTGACTTGTTCAATCAAATTACTCTCTTCTTCCTTTCCATCCTCTTCATTCCTCCTCTCTCTGAGCACAGCAGAGTCTAAGTCACATGCACGTTTGCCTTATTTCCTGTATTTTATCGCTGTGAATTGCCCACTTCCAGCAGTGGCTCTTTTTTAGGGGCTTCTGGGTGCAGCCCACTGGCTCCTGTGAGGCTCCTGCGCATTTTTCAATTTAGCAGTTTTCATAAAAACATGACTTTTGAGTTTTCATGAACACTGCTGGTGTGCAGGTCAGCCTTCTCTGCATTGTCTCCAGGCTTCAGGTGACAGAAGGAGTAGAGGGGAGCTGAGGGGGCTGAGACATGATCCAGCTACAGAGTGCAGTTAAAAAACAGCTTTCTGTGGTTGGATTTCTGAATTGCACATGTCTGAGGGGCATAGTTCAACTTCAACCCCCTCACACAGCACAATCCATTACATGCCTTGTGCAGCACAGAATATCTGATAAAATGTGGCTGTTGGCGCACAGATCAGTGCGCCCCTGAAGCCAATGAAAAGCCACACAGAGCAGCAGGGGCAGGATCCCAAGCACTATCCCAGCTTCTTTTTGGGCTGTACTTTCAGTCCTATCAAGAAGATCGGAGAGAGATTGAGGTGGGTCTTCCCTTGGTCGAAAATGCCCTTGCTGCTCATTTTGGTTCCTCTTTGGGAATCATGGCTGGCTTGTTCCAATACCCATCACCAGATTCCTGCTCTGCTGCTGCCATGAGCCTCTGAGTTGCTAGCTAAGTAAGAATGGTAAGTGAAAAAAAAAATGAGAGAGAGAGTGAGTATGAGTGAAGAATTTTTTTTAACCAATGGGGTGAACTCCTGCCCGGTATTATGCCTCACCACTTTCAAATGTCACCCACCGCCACTGCCCACACCTCATTTCAAAGAACACAACCTTTCTGTTAAAAGTCACACCTCATACAACCTAACCTGATCTGCTGTAGCTCATCTGTTAATATCCCTTCTGCCACAATAGATCACACCTGGCTCTTATTAATTTAATCTACCACATAGAAATTATAGCAAATGCATGGTATGGTTTCTTTAAGAATGCATGACTAGTTCCAATAACCAAAACTACTAGGCCTGGGCTCCGGAAAAATGTGCTGCCTGGCATAAAGTATTATAGTTTATAAAAGTTTGAGCACATCTCTCCGGCACTTAGGGAACTGAAGTGGCTTCCTATTGACCAACGAGCCAGCTTTCGCACAGCCTGTCTCACCCACAAAGCCCTGCACACAGGCAAACCGGAATGTCTGGCCGCCAAACTCAAAAGGGCCGGTCAGTCCAGGAACCTCACAAGCTCCAACACGCTTCTACTCATCCCACTAAGAGCTCGGAAACAAAAAACCAGAACGAATTCCTTCGCGGGTAATGCGCCCAAAATTTGGAACTCCATCCCTCCTCACATCAGACTGACCCCCTCCTTCCCGAAATTCAAGATACTTCTAAAAGCCCTCTTCCTAGAGCGCTCTCGACCGTAAAGATGAACCTAGAATGGACTGAAGAAGGCTTATATTGATTTCCCACCTCCGGGAATCTAGCTCCGGTACTGTTGTCATTCTAACGCTGATTTACTTAACCAAAGATGCTTTGTTTGTATTTTCTTCTGCTCCTGTTTTCAGTTCAGATATTGTTTGCATACAATTTGTACATGCTGTGAAGCGCTCTGATACCTCCGGGTCCAGCTAGCGCTATACAAAACTTCAATAAAGAAATAAATAAATAAATAAATAAATTATAACTCTGTTGTGTCCCCCTTCCCAGGCAACGGGGACACGACAAACACCTTCTTAGGTGTGGTCAGTGCTATATAAATGCAATTACAATACAATGCAATATACTTCCACACTAATACTAGTACAATAACACTCAGAGGTTGGGCAGTCAATTGTCGTTCATATTAGCTGCATAATTTTTACTGCTTTACCCTGGTATACTTACAAAAGATAAAACTGCTAAGGGTCATGTGTATCATCAACACTACCAGTCCACATCAAATAAACCACCCACAACAACTGACGGGCATGGAACAACTGAAGAGATCTGTCATGTCAATGGTCAATGGAGGATATTAATTCACTTCACCACTGTAGGTCCCAACAAATTACATACTACATCAGCTTCCTGACATCACACAATGACAATCAGCTGTGTGATGATAGTAAAAAAGTCCATCCCAGTAGATCTCTCAACCATGTCTTTCTTTAACCTATGCCTGTTCAGGACCATAAACTTTAAACAAAACATCTCAGAATTAACAGTCCAGTGCGGTGACCAGCTAAGTGGATTATGAACATGAGAAATGCCATAAAAAGAGCTGATGAGCTACTCAAAGCTGCCAGTTTCCTGAAAACCATAAACTGCAAGCCTGTGTCTCACACTTCTTCATTCATCACACTGATAAGTGCTGTGTCCCATTACACAACAACTGCACCTCGGTGGGCATCATGAAAGACATGCAAACACTTCCCACACAGAATCAAAACAAACACTCACAACCACGCATCGTACATGGTGTAGCATGATACCCGTGTAGGCAAGAGCTACATAGGGTAGTAAGCACTATATAAATGTTGCAATATAATACATGTAACAGCGGGTTGCTTTAATAGTAACAAACTGATGCACACAGCACGATGGGCATCGGATTTGCTGTACTTTCCAGTTCCAAGTGTGAACGAGAGTTGATGTTGGTGCAATGCGCATAGAATTGTTATCATTTTCCAATTACACCCTATTCAAAAGTCGAAAAGCAACATATTGTTTTAAGTGCTCGCTTTGGTAGAAAAAAACATCAACTTGCAAGATAAAATGTGCGCCCACATCTCGCAAGCTGTCGTTTATCCCCTCTTGTCGTCAGGAGGACAGGCTGTACTCGGGTTCTTACCTCATTAGCAAGGAACATCTTGCAAACACCGTGACTCTTGGAGAATGATGTGTAACATTGTGTGCCGGAGCTATAATTGACTCCACTGTCCATTGTCTGCTTGTAACCTGTGACGTGGCACGGTTTTTCAAGAGAAGCAGGTCACAACTTGACAACTGGTGTTCCCATATATTACGTATAATTATTATATTTGGCAGTAAAATTTAAAGCTCCGTTTCTAACGAAGTCAGACATAGGTCACGGAACCAGCGTTATTAAAATACAATATTGTGCCGAGGAAGACAAAACAGTTCGGTGGAAAACAAGGCCGAACGGAGGGGTTTACAAGAACGTTATTAGGGCCGTTAAACTTTTGTAGGAAAGGAAAACGTAGATTGATTTTTGAGCGGAGGGTACTAGCAAAAGCTTCTCCATCTCCAGTATCATAAGAGGCACCTCTGTGAGAAAGAGCCCTATAAATGTGATTTATACGCCGCTCGCGCCTCCTTGTGGCTATTCCCAGACAGCTGTGTGTCAACTGAAATGATTGCTCATTTAGGGCGCCCGGATGGATAAATGGGAGAGAAACACGTTCTTTATCTGCTCCATTACTGGTTGATTTTTAAGCTCCAGGGGGAGATTTACTAAGATTTTACGCTGTTTTGCGTCACAATAGTGACGCAAATCAGCACAAATTCTTTTTTTTCCCCCGATTGATTTTCCAGCGGTAAACTTGTTTAGTGCTAGAAATAACGTGAATGTAATGCAAAGCATAGCTATGCAGCGCTTTGCGTTACTTTCACACTATTTGCCAAGGAGACGTACCATGGTTGGAGCATGGGCATTTCCAGGAAACCAACCCATGGTTTCTGCTGTTAAACCGTATTTACTAAATAAAGCAGACAGGCACAAGGAAAGAGAAATACATGCTTTCCTTTTTCCTTCCATTTACGACTTTGTACATGTGCTGCACTTCACAGCACACATACAAAGAGGGAAAAGGGATAAAGTCAGTCTATATGTAGTATTTTGTACTGGAAGGGTACCCTTTCAGTACAAAACCCATGCTACACTCACGGAGACACCATTGCACCATGGCGCAAAGGTGTGTTCGTGGTACACAGCAGCTGATTTCAGCATCAGCGCTAGGGAAAGGGATAGAGAGTGCCGTATTTTTGTAAATATGGTGCTCTCTTCCTCTCTCCTTTTCACGCAGCGCAGCACTGCATTTGGGGCTGCTGTACTGTGCTGCATGATTAAAATGGTAAATCTACCCCTAACTGTTACCTGAAGGAGTTGTTTTTATCATTTGGGACTGTAGAGAGAATTCAAAGTGATGAAGGGCCATATGTAGGTAGCCCAATTGCGATCGCAAATGCAGAAATTCACAGAATTTCTGCGTTGCGATCACAATTTGGGCAGTGTGCTATGTAGCACACAAACACCCACACGCAAAATAAGGAATCGCAAAATTTGTGATTCCTTAATTTGCGAATGCATTTAAGGATTCCCAAATTGCGATTCTTTAAATGCATTGTAGGTAGCACCCACATTGTGCGAATTTATGCTTAAGGAATCGCAAAATATCACTAACTTCAGGTTGGTGGTAATTTGCGATTTCTGTGAAAAATGCACTTTTTTGCATTTTTCAAAGTGCCATGTGGCACACTTTCATGCCCTTAGCGCATGTATGTGCACCGCATGTGCACACATGTTAATTTCAGGGGTGCAAAAGGGTGTCCTATTTCCACCCTTACCACCTTGAAATTGCATTCTCAATTTGCGATTCTCTAATTGAGAATCGCAAATTGAGAATGTCTTTCCATTCATTCCTATGGGCCTTGTAGCCCATAGGAATGAATGGGAAGGTAATCCTTATTTGTGAATCTCAATTAGCAATTTTCAAATAAGGAATAGGTGGGATTCACAAAATATTTTGCTAATCCTATCTACATTGCGTTTTGCGACTCTCTAATTGCGATTCTCTAAAAATAGCAATTTGAGAATCGCAAAACATGTATTACCTACATATGGCCCGAAATCTCCCTCCAAAGCCTATGCTGAGGTCTTGGATTTTGGAACCGGTTTCTCTTTTATGGAGTCTGATGGCGTCTATGGAGTGTCAGGGAGCAGGACAGTTTGAAGGGCTCTGCGCAGTCTTTAACGGTACACCATTTGCGATTAAGAACTGGGTCCTGCCGGTGATCACTGCTGATAATAAAAAAAGATGGGTCTTGAAACAGATCCTTATCAGGCCCTTGATTTTTATTTAAGATTAATGCAAACAAGGAAAGAAAGCAAGCATTGGAAAAAACCTGCAGGTCTGACTAGCATTATAGACATAACATTAGATTTCCCAATGCTTGTTAAAATGCATTTGATTTATCACATGCACTGTAATGACGTGCCATATCAACTGGTAATGCATATCTTGCCCACTAAAAAAAAACACTGTAACTGGTACGATAATAATTAAGCCTGGGAGGAGTTCGCGGATTTCCGCATAGCGGACCGCAACGAAGTGCAAAAAATACTCTGCTGTGCTACGTGGAGCTCCACGAGCAGCGGAGTGCCTTAGATAAATGCCATTTGCTGTGATTTTCAGTGCCAGGTGCTAAATCGCGTGTCTGTTGTAGAGAGGCAAACGTGATCATTCTGTTCTTTCCCCAGAGGTCACCAATTTGTGAGAGGCCTATGAGGTCCCATTTATCAAACCCTTTGGTGCGACCCAATGTACCCAAGGCTTCAGAGTCCTACAGTGGGGTGGCAAGTGTGGGTCGCTTTCCCCATCCTAGAGTGCGGTTTACCGTATGGGAGGAGGTTCTGTTCATAATAATAATAATAATAATAATCCACATTTGTATAGCGCACAAGCACCCGTAAGGGTCTCTAGGCGCTGGGGGCCGTCGGGAAGATTAAGCAAGCTATTGCCCAGAGTCACATGGTGCTGGGCTAACCTGCCGCCGGAGCCGGGGATCGAACCCTGATCCCCAGATTCCAGCATCAGTCGCCCTGGCCGCAGCGCCACACCTCTCCCTAATGGATTGTGGCATTTGTGGAGATGAATATACCTAAGTATTTAAATCCCTCTTTTACCGTTTGCATTGGGCAGTCTTTCGGGACCATGGGTGGGTCACCGTGTAATACATAGAGCAGCTGTGCAATCATCGCAAACGGCACCATGTGCAAGCAAGCACTGCTTCCTTTCTGCAGCTTGAGTAGATTTTTACTCTAGTGGCAGCTTTGTCAACACGAACGGATGTTTTTTCAACGTGAGTGGTCGCGAGCAGACACGACCACTCGCAATTAGTAATCTGACCACCCGCGTTGAGAAATCTCGCCAGTAGCTTCATTTTCCATGTTCGCGCTCGCCAAGTTGATGTTGACGATCGCGAACGAGGAAAAACCTCGCTGGGAGGTGGATTTTCTTCGCTCCCGCTCGCCAACTTGACGTTGACGAACGCGAGCAAAGGAAAAATCTTTTCAGAACTCCGCGTAACGCGGACAATTCCGCAAACTTCACGAGCGGGGCGGAGTTCACCGCCCAGACTTAGTAAGAATGGAAATGCTCCCCACCAACATGACAGGTTTGTATTCTATTATAGACAGGAAGGTGATTATGACTAAATGTTTTTAGCAATATATTCTAGCATAAATAAAATTCAGTCGGTCAGTCGGTCAGTGCATACATTTGATCCGCAATTATAGGTGCATCACATTTATACGCAAATAGAGGTAATTTCAGTAACAATACAGTGTAAAAGAATCAGGACAACAACAGTACAACTCAAGAAGTCAGTAGTTCGTCAGTGGGGGGAACATATGGGGGTTCACAGATAATACCACGGTAGTCGTTCCATTTTGTCCAGAGAGCTATCCATTTCCTTGGACAACCACGTGACACATAAACAGTATTTTCTAATGCCATGCACCAGTCCATGTCGATTTTCCAGGCAGCAAGTGTTGGTAGTGTCGGTGCCCCCAGCAGTGAGCGATATTCCGCTTGGCTATCACCTGGCCGAGCATTGACCAAAGTTTACCTGTCGCATTGAGATCTGTGGGTTCCCAAACATTCAGCAGACACCTTTTGGCTTCAAGGCACATTTCAGCCCCCCACACTTCACTCATACATTTATGTACCTTCTTCTAGTATTTGTGGATTAAAGGAAATTCCCAGAAAATATCTAGAAAGGACCCTTCCAAGCCACAACCCCTCCTGAAAAGCCCTTCCTCGCTTCTGCCCATCAGGACCAGTCTAGGACCAGAGAGATACACCCGGTGTAGGATTTTTAATTGGGTCAACCTAAGTTTTGCCGATATGGCAACCTTCTTAGGTGAGGATAATGCTTCTTGCCATTCCTCGTCGTCTAATTCTAGGCCGTTCTGCCCCCACTTTTCCCGCAAGGCAGTGAGAGGGTCTGGGGTGTTATGTATTAACTTCTTGTATGTGAGCGAGATAGCTTTGTCTGGCATGTGTCCGTCCAAAAGTCTGTACTCGAGCGGGGAGGATTCCGGCAAGTGCATCCCAACCGGGATGTTAGCCTGAAGGGAGTGCCTGACTTGCATGTACCTAAAGTATTCTGATGCGGCTAAATCGCGTGTCTGTTGTAGAGAGGCAAATGTGATAATTCCGTTCTTTCCCCAGAGGTCACCAATTTGTGAGAGGCCTATGAGGTCCCATTTGTCAAACCCTTTGGTGCGACCCAATGTACCCAAGGCTTCAGAGTCCCACCGTGGGGTGGCAAGTGTGAGTCGCTTTCCCCATCCTAGAGTGCGGTTTACCGTATGGGGGGAGGTTCTGTTCAAACGGATTGTGGCATTTGTGGAGACGAATATACCTAAGTATTTAAATCCCTCTTTTACCGTTTGGATTGGGCAGTCTTTTGGGACCGTGGGTGGGTCACCGTGTAATACATAGAGCAGCAATTTGCTCCAGTTAATCCTATATCCAGAGTTTCTTCCAAAACTTGTAAAAATATCAAGGACTACTATCTGGGATTTCCGGGGAGAGGCCAAATATAGAAGGATGTTGTCTGCATATAAGGATATCCGGTCTTCCCAGTCTGCTGCCCACCTAAATCCCCTGATGGACAGGTCCCTCCGAATCCAGATGGTGAGCGGCTCAAGGGAAAGTGCGAAGATGAGTGGTGAGAGAGGACACCCCTGTCGAGTCCCTCGTCCTAGCTCAAAGTTGGCTGAGATTTTGTTGTTCACCACCACTTGCACCAATGGTTCAGTGTAAAGGAGCTGCACCCAGCCGATGAATTTAGGCCCGAATCCCAGCTTATGCAGGACTGCCATTAGATAGGCCCATTCAAGGGTGTCGAAAGCCATTGTGGCATTGACTGACACCACAACAGCGTCTTCTTGGATAGTTGTGTGGCGCCCCAATACACCATGTAGCCTTCTCAGGTTTAGAGCGGTGTTCCGGTGTGGCATAAAGCCCAATTGGTTGGGGTGAACTAGTTTTTCTATCACTTGCTGTAGTCGGAGTGCCAGTATCTTAACAAGGATCTTGGGCTCAGCATTCAGCAAGGAAATGGGTCTATATGAGGTGCATTCTTGTTTTGGTTTACCTGCTTTGGGTATAGCTACCAGTGTGACAATGCGTTGGTCCCGTGGGAGTTTGCCTGCTTCTTTACTGCCCTCAAACATGCTGTTTAAATAAGGGGCTAGTTTGTCGGGATGGAGTTTGTATAGCTCTCTAGGCAGACCGTTAGGGCCTAGGGCTTTCCCCGGCTTCAACGCTCTGATTGCTGTGGCTATTTCATCTGCTGTTAAGGGACTCTCCAACACTTCATTTTCATTGTCGGACAGGGTGGGTAGGTGGATGTCTGCTAGCGGAGCTGCGGAGTCGTCCTCTGGGAGTGCAGAACCACTCCGGGAGACTTGCTCGAAGTGGACGTCAAATTTGTGAACTATGCTATGTGGGTCAGTGAGCACGGCACCTGTACTACTCCTATGCTCCAGGACTAACCTATTGCCCGTTCTTTTTTATCTAACCAGGCAATCAGTTTACCTGCCAGTCCTGCACCTCTGATGGGGCCGTAAAAAAGAGGGATTTGCCTCCCGCTAGGACCTTTAGTTTCGCTAGGAAGAACATCATGTATTTGATTCCTCTTTTTTTTAGCTCTCTTTTGACCACTTCAATGGATCGACGTTCCTGTTGGGCCCTAAGCGTAAAGTCCGGAAAGAACCTCACTGTTGCATTCTCGTATTGCAGGTCTCCTTGCGTTCGGACTGCTTTCAATACAGCATCACGGTCCCTATAATTAAGTATTTTCGCGATTATAGTCCTGGGTGCTGCTCCTGGTTTTGGCTTAGGGATTGGCACCCGGTGTGCTCTTTCGATTATGAATAGGGATGAGAGCCACTTCGGCTTTAGGTGGTTTAGGATTAGGTCCTCCAGGAAGAGGTCTACACTTGGTCTCTCCGAACCCTCTGGGACTCCAACTACCCTGATGTTGTTACGGCAAGCTCTTCCTTCCTGGTCCTCGAGTCTGAGGGCCATCTGATGGCGCTGGTGCACCAACTGCTGTACCCGCTCCTTGAGTTTTTTGGTGGAGGCCTGAAGGTCTAGAACATTCGCTTTGTTGACTTTGACTCTCTCTGTAGTTTTGTTCATATCTGTCCTCATCAGGTTCATTTCAATAGAGACTTTGTCGATCTTAGTTTCTAACCTGGCACCTAGTACCTGGATGGCCGCCATAATGGAGGTGAGAAGTGGTACTGTATCGACAGTATCCCCACCCTGGGCACCTTCGTCCGCGGGAGTTGGCTTCGGGACCCCATATTTATCGAGTTTGTTCGTTTGGACCGGTGCATTGCCCTTGGGCCTCATCTTGAAAGTACCTGTGCCCAGTCGACCCGGCTGAAGCCGAAGAATGACGATGTGGTGGTGTTGTGATACGAGCAGCGCTGTCCGCACCGTAGAGATTGGGAACCGCCAAATCCAAATACACCAAGGGCTGGCCAGGAGAGGCTCCGTTCGTCGTATAAGGAGAAGGGGTAGGTACGTTTTGGGGCAATTACAGGCAGTGAGTTGTGCTATCAGTTATGGCACTACCGCTACAAGGTGATGATTAAGAAAAGTCCTCCACTTCATGGGGCACTGCGCCTGCACCATGTGCAGCCGGTCAGGATGATGCACCACGACATGCCCAGCGCAATATACGCATCACAGTGTGCCATCAGGGCCGAACCTCCTTGGGCCCAGTAGTCCGGCCCCACAACCCCCCGCTGGCGCAGACACCAGGAGTTAGTCTGCAATAGTATCACCAGTACCACAGGCCCACTCAGATGTTCCCCTGCCCGATCTCCAGTAACCGCCTGGGCGCCGCTGTGTTCCGCAAGGGCCAGGGGAAGTCTCTTGACTCTAGCACTCCTGCACCAACCTCAATGTCACCGCAGATCGGGGCAGGCAACCCTCACCAGCACACACTCTCCTCCCACCAGTGCTCGCCGTCCGCCGATCTGCGGACCGAGTTTGCCCCACCAAGCCACTTATCAACGGGAGTGCACACGTTACCTCTTACCAGGTCACAGTCGATTCAGGGTAAGCCGGAGCCATCAGTAGCGTGGCGGGCACTAGCAGTCTACTCAGTGTAGGTTTGCAGACCCACCTCTGCCACCGCAGGCGAGATTTCTATCCGCTGATGCTCCATAGTGAGGGGGAGGAATGGGCCGCCCACCGCTTTTGCCACGCGCCGCCGGTCCCGGCACTGTGATGTAGCCCTGGTCCCCCGGAACGGCACCAGACCGTGTTGCTAACTGCCTCCAAAGGATCCAAGCAGCCGTGTTCGAGTTTCACGCACTGCCGCCAAAGTTCACATAGCCTCAGGCACCAAGGGTTGTGGTTGCCGATGTTAAGCTGGGACTCTGGGATTGAGGACCACCGGCTCTGTAGCGCCGCGATCGTCCAGCCCAGACACCCGGAGGGAGCCAATTCCAGATGCGGCCATGCGTCCCGTCCAGGCCGCGCGCGGCCTTTGCCGCAGTCCCGGTCACTCTGCAGTGTTGCAATTCCTCCTCCCGGCATCCCCCAGCCGTCCAATTTTCCTCCTGAGTTGCTATGGGGCAGGTGGAGAAATGCCACGGGGTGAGGTAAATGCCCTCACAACCGGATTCAGGATGGATTTTCAAATGGAGGGCTTTCCCTCAGCTGAGCTCTACTGTTAGGCGGCCATCTTTGCCGGCGCCAGGCCACGCACCCTACTCGCCACTGTTTTTAGAGTCTCTCATCTTAGGAAATGATCCCTAATCTGTAGGTATTTAAAATACATCTGGCATGGAAGTTCAAATGAGAAATGTAAGCTTTCGAATGACAGGAATCTGTTGTGATCATATAAGTACAGCAAGCGATCAATCCCATATCTGGCCCAGAGTCTACAAGTCGGATCCTGGAATACATCAGGGAACAGCTGGTTACCCCATAAAGTAAGCTTGTCATGCATAAGAGACAGAGAGCTTTAGTTAGAATTTCATGTCAAATAATTAATAATTAAAAAAAATTGTAGGAACATTCTGCTCTCAATGCCCAAACAAGACGATGGCAAAAATCCTGTTTGTCTGAGGACAAGAGACTGCGAAGGCGGCCGGCAAACACTGTTCAATAGTACATTTTAAAATCAGGCAGATCTAAGCCCCCTTGATTGTACGGGAGTTTCATGAGTCCTACTGCTCGTTGTGCTTTCTTATAGCGCCATATACAACTACTAACAACACCTCTAGTTTCCTAAAGAAAGAGTAGGCAACACGTAGGGGAATACAGTGAAGTAAGTATAAAAGTTTTGGGGAGTACTTTCATTTTTATGATGTTACGTCTCCCCATTATGCCAATTGGCAATTTATGCCAGCTTCCTAGTTTTTTAGTAATACATTGAAGCAATGGGTCGTAATTTAGTGTAAATATGCATTCAATCTGTGGAGAGATACGGACCCCCAAGTAAGTGGTTGTAGTGCAAGCACCCGGTACAGGTGTATCAGGCCGAAAATTAAGAAGCACTTGTGTCTTATTGACATTTAGCTTATTTCCAGGTAAAGAGCCAAATGTGCTGGCTTCAAGTTTGATGGAATCTATTGCAGATGCAGGGTCGGTTGTGAAGATGGCTATGTTGTCAGAATAGGCGGTGATTTTCAGCCGACACGATTCTGATATCATTGGTAGAATCTGGGTATTATTATGCAATGCACGGGTAAATGGCTCAAAATATAAGGCAAAGAGCAGAGGGGAAAGAGGGCATCCCTGTCTAGTGCCGCAGCGTCTTGAAAACAATTGTAAGCTAGCATACTGCAGTTTGGCCTGTGGGTTATTATACAAAGCTTGTATCATTTTGATATATCTTCCACCCAGGCCAAATGATGAAAGGGTTGCCCACAGGTAGCCCCAAACCACACGGTCTAATGCCTTTTCGGCATCCAGCAGACCATCCCAATATGCCTTACTGATTTCCTGGCTAGATCACAAACCACAACAGCAGTGTTGACATGAGCCATAGTGTCCCTAACCTGGATGAAGCCATGTTGCTGACTAGATACTAACCCTGGCATCATAGGTGCCAGTCGGGTAGCCAAGATTTTAGCAAAAATCTTGGTATCTGTATTTCAAAGAGATAATGGCAGATAAGAACTACATTCCTCAAGTGGCTTGTCCTTTTTTGAAAAGAAAATAATAATTGTCATGTTTCATGATTTGGGAACCGCCTCGTTAGACCGAATATCCTGTATGACCTCTCTCAATGGTGAGACTATAATACTCTTAAAAGTCTATTAGAGAAAAAAAATAAAGGCCATTAAAGGGGAGAACTGTGTATTACACATGCATTCACAGCCAATAGTTGAACAATTCTCCCTGTTTTATCAGAAACTTTACACACAAACACAATCATTAGATGAGGAATGACTCTCTAAACAGGAGCGCTCTCCCGCTCTTGAGCGAAGAAGACTCACTTGAATTAGAAATCTCTCATATTGAAATCTCTGAAGCTTTGTCTATGCAATGTGCAGAATATCTGGAAGCAGGTCGAAATTCAGGGCACGAATCGGGGGTACACGCGATTGGATGACGTCCACCTACTTTTTTCATAGGGTGGACACCGTCCATCCTGCCTAGAAGTTGGGCCCCACTGAAAAAGATGCTGAATTCGGCCCAGAGTAATTTCCAAACACCAGGACACTTTCATCAGCGCCTGCACGTCGTTATCTGCTTTCGATCCGCAACAACGTGCATGCGGGGGGGGGAGAGGGATGGGGTGACGGGATGGGGCACTCTTATTTCTGACTCCTGCTGGGCCCATTACAAAGGTCAAATCTGAGGGGTCTTCAGCCTTGTTAGCACTTCACACATACTTAAGAGAGGCAGCTTTTCACTTTGTTCATGCTCTGTTTAGGAGATGTGCATTCGCTGTAAGAATGTCAGATGTGTTCATCTTTCCCCGTATTTGCACAAAATAAATAGCATTTATATAGCGTTTACTACCCCTGAGGAGCCGTTGTAATAATTTAAATATCACTATTTTTTCTTTTAAAGCACTGTGGGTAGAGGAAGCTGTACGCTGACAAAAGGCAACATTGGCTTATGTGAAGCTTACAAAAGTGTGAATCTTCTGCCTAAATCAGGAGGGTTTGCAAGTATACTCAAAATGTGCTCAAATGTACTCACAATAGACCTGCTAAACATATATGTAAGGGCTTAAGATCTGATGTCACTTCTTCTGATGCCACTTCCTGTGATCTCACGCGCCTCACTCGCGGTGATGGCACGTGCCATGATGCCACTTGCCTACTGATTAATTAGGTTAGTCCCCCCCGCTTCTTTGTTTAGGACTTGTGCCCTGTCAAAATTATACCCTCCTAAAAAAGCCCTCCGCCTATCATACTGACCCAGGAACCTACAGACCTATTTCCCTCCTCCCGGCCCTCTCCAAAGTGTTAGAGAAACAGGTCAACAGAATCATCACGGAGCATGCAGAAAATCACAATCTGCTGCACATGTCACAATCTGGCTTCATGGCAAATTATAGTACTGAGCATGCCCTGTTGGAAGTCACTGAGCACATAAAGGGAAAACTGGATTTGGGAGGCAGGGCCGTTCTGATTCTACTTGACCTGTTGGTGACTTTCGACATGTTCCCTCATGACGGACTCCTTGACAGGCTGAGTAGTTTGGGTATAGGGGTATGGCGCTGGCCTGGTTGACTTCTTTATTGAACAACAGGTCTCAGGAAATTTGGACACCTCCTTTTTCCTCCCCCTTGACGAGCATGAAAGTAGATGTACCCCAGGGCGCGATTCTCATCCCTACCCTTGTCAAGTTGTATATGTCACTTCTAGCACCCTTCGTTGAGGACTTTTGCACAAAGATTATATCATACGCAGATGATACTCAGCTAATTTTCACCTGTGAAAAAGGTGCTGTCTTTGACGAAGACAATATTGGATCCTGGCTTTTTAAGGTGTTCAGCTGGCTCAAAGTGAACCAGTTGAAATGCAATCCAGATAAATCTGAGATCGTTTTCTTCAGCCTACCGGTAGAAAATGAGTGGAATACATGGTGGATGGAGGAATTGACTCCCCCCTTGCAGCCCAATCGACAGTTAAAAATATGGGTATCTGCATTGGTAGTGCCCTCTCTATGAAGCCACAGGTCCAAGCTTTGATCGGTTCCTGTTTCGGCATAATGCGCATGCTAAAAAAAAAATATTTTGCTCCTGCCAGTAGACACCAGAATGACAGTAGTCCAGGCCCTGGTAATGTCTAGACTAGACTATGCAAATAGTTTATGCTTGGGTCTACCTGGCTATCTCATCCAGCACCTGCAAGTGGTGCAAAAAGCAGAGGCAAGGGTTATCCTTAGGTCCAAACCTAGATCCCATATGGCTCCCATCCATAAGTCACTACATTGGCTGCGAATGAAGGAAAGGATCAAGTTTAAAGCACTAGTGATATTCTTCAAAGCCCTTTATGGCACTGGAGCCAGTTACCTTAACAGGCACATCAACCGCTACACTCCAGTGCGTACCCTAAGATCCTCCTCCTCTGATCTAGTCTTCATTCTTAAGATGTGATTGCCCCGTATGGGGGGGTAGGTCCTTTGGATTCTTAGGGGCTCAGGCATGAAACAAACTGCCTGCCACTTTGAGAGCAACTACTGATTTAGTAATCTTCATTCTGTCTCAGAGTCCTACCATCTGTTCTGTCAGCGCCAGGACACTCTTGTTGAGTAGTTGCGAGCTATATTAAATCCCGATCATTCATTCATTCATTTAGGCAAGGCAGCTGGGGAGGACTTAATACATGTTGAGTTCTAGGATATTTCCATTTTATTACGCAACAGGAAGCTTGATTATGACATGTTTAGACCTGTGCAATAATATTACAAGCGACATGATCAATTTAAAAAATACATTCTCTTGAACAATCTGGTGCTTTAAGAATTCCATGTAAATGTCTAGCTGATATAAATGCTTTAAATATCATAGTTCTTCTGATTGAATAGGCTGCCAACAAGGAAATGTCTATTCTAGCTTCAGCCATAATCCATCTGACCCATCTAGTCAGAATAGATGGAGAAGCTGGAGAGAAGTTTTTTTTTAATGAAATCAATAATTGTAAAGTTCCTTCAGGACAGAAAGCAGCAATTTGAGCTTCATAACAACAAAGACATGAAACCACACATAACCTTTTACTGTTGTAAAAAGAAGAATAAAGTATGGAGGATACATTTGTTTTAGTGCGTCATTTCATGTAAAATGTTACCTCTGTGGAGAAAAAGATATGTTATCAACACTTAAAGTTCGTACATCTCTGAACCTCATCTAAATGACAATAGACACAGAAGCATGGTTAATTCGGCTGACAATTAGCAGTAATGTAAGCTTTACCAGATATAAAAAGAGAAACAAGAAAATTGCCTACCTCAGCCGGAGGTGTAGATGGGGGATCAAACTTTCTTTTCTCACCAGCTAACCTAGGTTGCACAGACATATTTATAACTGGATTCAGTGGAAGGAGCCCCAGAATCTGACATCTGATAATAGCTCTGACGAAAGACCATGGTAAAGCCTGTCTTAGGGTACCTGATTTTGAGCATTATTATCTTCAATGGATATGCCGGTGCTTCACGGGCATTAATCTAGATGACACTGCGACTGCACTGACATCATTCACATTGCCTGAGCTGCTTTGCTACTTCTGCCCTGTGGGCCAAACCACGGGCCCTGTGCTCGGCTTACTCAGGTTTCATACACATGTAATCGCAGAGCTCTCAGCTTGACTAGGCGGACCCTTTCATATGCTCAGCCACTCCACTCCTTAGTGTGCTGCATATCAGTGATACTCTCGCTCTTGCCAACCTTACGCACTAGTCTTCCCTGGGTGTTGAGACGATGGGTGACCTCTTCACGGAGGGTCCACTCTTTCCCTTGAAGACCTCATGGAACAGTTTTGTGTGCCTCTGGGCCACTTCTTAACATACAATGCCCAGTTAAACACTTTGGGCCAGGGATGACAGAGAGCTGTAGAGGAATATCCCATGCATTATCTTCTGCAGTTGCACCATAGTACGAGTTCTGGGTGGCCTCTTATTAAATGCTTGACTAGTGCACTCACACACAAATGAATCTATATAAACTATGGACGATGTGGGAAACAGACCTCACCAGGGCGCTCAACGTATGGGTGAATATCCTCTCCTACCCTCATGCAATAGCCAGAAATGCCCGCCTGAAACTTGAACAATTTTTGTATTTTCCACATGGCTTATCTGATCCCTGAGAAGATTAACAACCTTTTCCCGGTAGTTGACTCCTGCTGCCCATGTTGTCAACTAATGGTAGCCAACTTGCAAAACATGCTCTGGATATCCCCACATTGGCTGCTTACTAGACTGCAGTTGTTGGACACTTACAGAAGCTTTCAGGGTCCAACAACTTGGGTGGTTGGAACATCATTGCAATGGGTCTCTATAAACGGCCAAATATCGCACAACCACACCCCATATTGTAGACCTGGCATTTATTTTAGTCCTGATCTGGCAACTCTGCCACTCTTTCCTGCTTCTCAACACTTAGCTTTTCTAGCGGTTGATAACTCTCCTCAAAGAAACCATCCGTTCAGTCTGACTGTGTAAGAAACTTTCAGAGCTGGCCATCATTAAAACATCGTCTAAGTAGATGACTAACCAAATCTCAAGTAAGTCAGTGCAGTACTGCTATTTCCTGTTTTAGAACTATGTTAAAGCAATAGGGAGCCGATGGGAGGCTGAAAGGTAAGGATTTAATTTGACACTTGTGTCCTTTCAATAGAAACTGTAGATAATGTGTGAGAAGGATGCATTCAAACTGATAGATGTGCATCTTTACCAGGCAATCACCTGATTTGAGGGAGTCTCGTAGGCGATGTATTCCCTGCATCTTGAAATGTCTGCATAGAACAAAAGGTTTCAATAGTTTGAGATTTATGACAGGACGAAAGCGCTCGTCCACTTTCCACCCTTGGAAAAGGTTGATGATAAACCTTGAGAATGAAGACGTACTTTTTTAATTGCATATTTGGAAAGTAACTCTTGGATTTCTTGTGAAATCAATTCTTTCTGTAGAACATTCAACACAATTGGTCGAGAGGAATCACTTGGAGTAAAGGAGAATACAATTCTATGTTGTACCTTTGAATTGTCTGTATAACCCATTGGTCTATATAATTTAGCCTTCAATTGTCGAGGAAAGAGGCAAGCCTTCCTTTTAACCTTCTTGTGGATCAAAGGCTTAAAGTGTTGTGACCTACCTATATTGGCATGGGCACTTCCTCTGTCTCCTGGAAACCTTCCTCTATATTAAGTGGCATATTTATGTCTACTGTGGCACAGGGCAGTGCAGCAACTCACCTTGCTGCACTGCCCTGCATCACAGGAAAAGGGCAGGAATGCACAATATTCATCCAACATGAGAATTCCTTTTCTTTTACCTTGCGCTGCTACCGTTATGGCAGCCTAGCGCCAACAGAGTAACCTTTGCACCATGGTGCACAGGTGTCTTGGTTGCATGCAGGATTGTTTTGCTGTACAGAAACAATCCTGGGAGGCGTTTTCCTCTTCATTTGCATGCTGAAGAATGCAACACACATAGAATGAGGAGAAAACAATATATTTCCTCATTACATTTCTGCTGGGAAGGCATATCTTTTTGGCGTATTCTCAGGTTTACTAGCCCTTGTTCCCTACCTGTCGTCTAAGGTAGGGATCCCCTAAAAGGAAATGTTCCTAGCGGTATTAGATGGACCATCGTTAGAAGGGATAGAAACTGAAGTTGATTGTACTTGTGCTTAAGATGCCTGAGCACTTCTTTTTCTAGATGGAACACGTTTTGGTTATGTGGAATGGGAACTGCATATCTGAGAGTTCTGTGGATAATCAATTGGCTTAAGTGGAAGTTATTTAACTAATTTATTAGAGGAACCGAAATCGAATGGCTTATGACCTCCCGCATCGACTGCATTGATGCTTTGACGTTTGATTTGATAACATCCTTTACTGTAACTTGTCACTCACTGGCAGACTCTTGCTCAGTATGATTTTCTTGGGTATTCTATTTCACAGAGGAATCAGAGGCATTTTGCTCTGAAGTCAAGGAGTCAAGGAGGATTTTGAAATAGCAAACCTCTTCAGTCCACTTTTGTCCGTGCCCTCCATACTACACTTGATAGTCGAAAATCCAAAAGGGTATCAAAAAGGATTTGTGTAAATAAACAGATTATATAAATAAACTCAGTTACCATTTTTGCTCTCTTTCATTTACACACATGGGCTCTTAGGTGGACGCACAGTAAGTTACTGTTTAAACCATATACAAGTTAAATGCTGAGTCATAAATAATGTTAAGAGTGAAACCAAATATATTAACGCAAACGAATATGAAATATCCAGTCAATGCTGGTCAGTAAAGAGGAAAGAAAATTAAATTGTGTTATATTTATCTTGAATAGAGCAGCAAAGAAGAGGACATTTGTTGCCCTGCAGAGATGATTATACAACACTACTATTTCTGATTGGTGGACTGGTCATGAGGTCATCAGCACACTAGACCGCTGACCTCAGTTACTGCATCCTTTATGATGTTTTTATTCTTCTATGCTACATGTATTCTAAATTCATTTGCTGATAGAGTTTCTCATTAAAGATGTTAAGTCATAATTAAGCCTTAGGTCTTGTAATAGAATCTGCTGTTTTACTGCCTCTACACCACAGGCCATACACACTCATGAACTCACTGTCGCACCAAGTTTGGCAATGAAATTAACAGCATTGTCTAATCTTAAAATTGTTTAGATTTCACAAATGGATAAGTGGGTCACATTAGCATCCTACCTGCAATTCTTTCCAATTTCTATTTAAAATGAGTTCTATTTTGAACATTGCCTCCCCAGGGCAGACTCACTAACCTTTGATAGGTGACACCACCCTGAGGTATATTAGTTCAAACCACCCACAAACCTCCCTTCTTCATCCGTCTTGCTGATGACAGCAGCAAGACACTGGCATGGTCATAATGGCTTTAAAGGATCTGTCTTTAACAGTTACACTTAGTTTTTTTATGTAGTGCATCATCAAGGACTGCAAACAATAGATTGCTACAGTTCCTCAATTTTATGGTTCTTAATTTACCAATTGTTACCCCATTATGGGAAAAGGGGACTGGTGACCCACAGCACTGGAGAAGATCTATAGGCCACCTGACTTCCCCTGCTGAAAACAGAGTACATTCTGTGGATAGTACTTTTTCTCCGGAGCAGGAATCAATTGGTCTGCATCACAGAGTACAATAATGAGCATGCAAAACCAAGACCAGCCAAAACTGACATCTGACTCTGGCATCAAGAGATTGCTCAGAGAAATGAAACACAGCCTCCGCACTATTGATATTAAAATCAGTACTCTTACCACCTGGACAACAGGGAGGGTTGAATGGACAAGTATGAGGATCAAATTTATCAGCTGAAATGAACAGTTTAGGACACGGGCGTTGGACACAACGAACAGCTCCTACGAATGCAAAAAGTGGTGGAGGTTATCAAGGACAAGAATGAGGACCTGGAACCAAGGTTCAGAAGAAATAACATACGTATATTTGGCTTACTTGAATCTACTACAATGAACAGGATGGAACCTTACATAGAGACTGTGCTCCAGTCCAAACTTTATATGTGGGTCACCTCACTACTATGTTTTGAAAAGAGTGGGCACATCGAGTGGAGTATGGTGATATTCAACGTTAAGGAAATAAGCTTTCTATCTTCCCAGATTTTACTCTCTCTATTCAGGCTGCACACAGGTAATCTCTGCCTACTTTGTGCTTACTTATGAAGGTTGGCCTATCGTGCAGCCTCATATACTCCTCTATACTGCATGTTAATAATAATATTGTGTCACAGGTAATCAAAGCAAGCTGTTAAATTCTGTCTGGAGGCCATCTAAATGATAACTACAACCCTCTGTGCTGCCCTACTTCTTGCATTTTCCTTTATTCTCCTTGACCTATTATCTCAACTTCCAGAAGATATTGGCCCACTTAGTTGACATTTGAAATAGCCGTTGCTGTGCCAAAGCAGCCGGTGGTCACTGGACTGCACCCCTGCCTTCACTGACTTCCAGACTTGGGTGGGCGTGCCTGCGGCATGGGCACGCCTTATGAAACTACACATTAACTTTTAAAATATAATACTCCCAATCACCCACCTCTCATGGAGATGGACAGTCCACCAAGCTCACTAGGCTACTTTGGGATGAATTACATGATCTTTGTTCTGTTTCTAGTTTCTTGTGTTCCCTGTTTCAGTTTTGGGGGGTATTCACCTGGTTGGAGGGAGAAGGGGGTGGGGGACGGTGTTTAGTAGTCGAGAACTTGTTTATTTCCTGCCAGGTCATGAATGCTTCTTTCCAGCATAAATTACTCTACAGACCAGACCAGGAGTCTGGATCATGGTCTGCTGACTATCCGCCTCCCTTGTTCTACAGATTAGGTAAAAACCTTGGGATGTTTTGTGATGGCTGAGCTTAGCTTATTGACATGAAATGTGCACGTGAGAAAATTCACTTTAAGAAATAGACTATAGAGTGAACAAAAGCATATTAATTTTGTATATTTGCTCGACATGTTGTTTAAATCAAACCAACTTGACATTTTCCACTTCTCAGGAAAGAACTTTGTTTGTTTTTGCAACTTGCTGACATTCTTAAACAAGCATTTACAATGCAATAGGTCTCGCAGCATTAAAGTTTGAGTTATTGGCATTGTGTATGACAATGCGTTGCATCAATTTTTGTTCAAACTTTGAATTGGTGTATAAATGAACACCTGGGCTTGGTGGTGCATAGCATGGCGAGAAAGGACAATATGATGTTACGTGGTGTCCTAATATAGCGTGCATAAGTCCTAAATCCGCCTTGGGGCGCTAAGTGACAACAATATGTGGAGGAAAGGAATGACAAGTTTAAGCTATTGGCATTGTAATTGTCCATGCTTTTTATTTAAAATTTAAAAACCAATACATAAATAAAAGGCATTGTCATTTACAATGGCAACAGCTCAAACTTGCATAATTGCGAGATCTATTGCATTGGAAATGCTTGTTTCGAGTTGGGTGAGCTGCGTGTCTCATTAAGCGCGGCAGCAATTAAGCATGTAAATAAAAAACAACGACCCCTTCTGCTTTCTTAACATATTTTCGACATTGGGCAATGGGAACCACTTTTGTGGCTACGGCCTGCCTCCTTGACATCTGTCCATCCGGCAAAAATGTCACTCGTGTGCTGAAAGACGCTGTTCAGATCTTCTGCGAGAGTGCGCAGGCATTTTCGTGTACTTTTGTGCAGCAAAAAAAAAAGTCAGTATAAACTGACTTTTTGGTGGGTATTTACACGAAATGAATTTAAACAAGACAAAATGATACTCGGAATCTCAGAGTCAAAGGGCTTTGTCAGGCGCGAAGGGATACTGCATTGTGTGCATTATTGGCCAGGTGACCGCGATTCACCAAACTGTTATCCTGGGAAGATGACAAATTATGTGGCCTACTCCATTATCTGCGCTGTTTGAGTGACACCTAAAAACATGATGCATCCAAACATACAGAAAAAAAACAATACTTTGAGAGTTTTAATCCTGAGTCGAATTTGATTGTGGCAAAAAAAAATCAACTGTATTTGCTGGCGCTGAGAAGTCTTCTGCACTTGGGCTGCTGTATGAATCTAGCTATTTGAACTTTAATATATCTCGAGTGGTACGAGTTGGTGGCCGAGTGCTGCACAGATCCTTGATAGATGAAGGGACTAGAATGTTGAGTTTCACAAAAGTAAAATGTGAGTTTCTCCAACAGGAGGCACTGTACAGCTCTCCGGTTTCCCTATGTGTGCGAGTAGCTCATCTGGCTCATCTGGGTCAGGGTGAGCTCCCCCGTGAGTGCGTTAGCCCTGGCTTTTATACTGAGATATAGTACTTCAAGGAGCAGACTGGTAGCCATGAGAGCTTGGGCTCATTGAGACACAAATCTTGTATATGCGGCCATGGCGTAGCTTCCGTGGGTGCAGCCGCACTGGGGCCTACTGATGATCCCGGATAATTGCTGTATTTCACATTTGAAACAGTGGCTGGGCATTCCCTCCCTTGCACTAAAGACCCATCACTACACTCTGACTACGTGACTACTTTGGAGAGATCACTTTTGAGAGACGGACACGTTGGCTCCTTCCGAGTACACTGCACGTGTCCAAAAACACGGCAGTACGATAAAGTAAGTGCTTCCCAGCACGACTCTGTCAGCACCAAGGACAGGAAGCCACCTTGCCTGTCCGGCAAAGAAGGGCACGAGAAAGCTGTTCCCAAGCTCAGGGATTACACGGTGATGCGACCCACACATAGTGCTTGGTTTCCGGTCTAACTTATGCCAACCCCGAGGGCACAAGCAAGCACTGACGTGCCGTTTCCCGGCCTGCTAGAAAAACTCGGACTGGTTTTGTCCCTCCAGCCCCTTCTGCAGCTGGAGAAAAATGAGAGTCCATTCATCACCCAGCACACTCCTGCTAAAGGCACTTGAGAGGAGACCCGTGAGCAGCGAACTCCTTGCAGATAGAGGAGCCGGGGGCAGAGAGGGCAGAGCTGCACCTTCCACAGCGCCCATGGGGCTACCACTATACTGAGGCACTCGCACGCAGGCAGACCCCAGACACACCGCAGAGCACCGTCCCATCTAGGATGCTGGAGACACACACACACGCTTCAGTGCCCCCGTCATGGGTCGCAAGCAATATAAAACAAGAGACGTGTGGCACGTACCGGGTGAATCCCAGCACTTGTGCCTAAAAGGGAGAGGATGTGGCTTAACGGCTCGTGTTGCAGCCTATGAAGCTGGGGAACCAGGTTTGAGCCTGGGGAGAAGCTCAAACACCCTATAATTCTGAGCCCATCATTTAACTCTCCGTAACTTAAAAAAAATTAATGTGTCCGACTGTAATGCAACTGGTGACCATGTAAAGAGCTTTAATATCTTCCGGTCGAGTTCGCGCTAATAAAACAGCAAAATAATAATAATGAGATCACATTAGCTTAAACTCTGACGTATTTGTTCTACGTAGGGGTGAGTCCATGTTGTATTCAAAGTAGGTTCCTTCCACGTGTCTCATAATGTCAATCACGAACGAATCAAGGCAGGTTCACGCATATCGTCTCATCCATTCACGCATATCTTCTCATCTGACATTCACGAGCGCAGTTGGCCTGCAGAAACAGGCAAACCCCACTGGTACATTGTGGCTATTTGCTTGAGGACGGGAAGTACAGAAATATAAACCGACTATTTCTGAATGAGTTGGCTTAATGCTCTGCCTGCAACGAGGCGGGCTCTACTTTGATAGGCAGGAGCCTGCGAAGTTCCAACAGATTCCCCGCCTCTGTAGCAGGCTAGCAGTGACGTAGTGACGTAGGCACGTAGCTCGTCCGGAACGCGGCAGCTGCATGGACTGAGTGAGCAAACAGGAGGGATTTAGAGAAAGGTTGGTCCGTTAATGTAGTGAGAGCCGTAGAGTTGGGGGGGGTGCGCACTCGTGTGTGCGCGCGCCTTTGTGTATGCGTGCGGTGGCGGGGTGCACTCGTGTGTGCGCGCGCCTGTGTGTATGTGTGTGGGGGGGGTCCTATGTATGTATGTATGTTCGTGCGTGGGCGCTTGTGTCTGTGTGCGTGTGTGTGTCGGTGTGTGTATGCGCATGCGTGTATGGTGTTTTGCGCTTCCCAGGAGACAGCGCCTGGCCGCAGCGCTCGTTCGCGTGCGCGTGACACTTTCAAATCGCCTCCAAGGCGATGCGCGCGGCCAGGACTGTCTCCTGGGAAGCGCACATGCCGACAAAAGGGGCTCGGCGGAGACGCGCTTCGCGCGGCTAGCCGAGACCTAAAAAATACAGTTGTCCCTTAATTTACTTATCTGTTTGTGACATGTAACTGATATCCATAGAACCAGGAGGTCTTATCACTTATGCTAAACGCGTATATCTCATATGAAATGAAATGAAATGAAATAGAGATTTATAAAGCGAGTGTATGCCAAAGGCATCTTAGCACTGGAGCTGTCATATACTAAACAGAGAGGGTAGACTGAAATTAGGAGTTGGGTGCGAATAAACATGTTTGCATCGCCTTTCTAAACAGTTGTCTGTTTGTTTGACATCTCCAGTTGAATGGTATAGTATCCCAAAATCTAGGGGCCAGATGGAAGAAACTTCTTCCACCCCATTTTACGATCTTCACCCCGTGGATGACCAACAATGAGGCAGGCGATGATCTGAGACTTCGTTGAGGAATGTGCCATCTAATTCAATTGTTGAAGTACGCAGATCCTAACCCGTAAAGGGTCTTGTGGACAACGTACAAGGACTTAAACTGTACCCTTGCCTGGACAGGCAACCAGTGCAGCTCTCGGATCCCTTTGGACACTGAGCAAAATTTGGGTATTTTAATCAGCATTCGTGCGGCCGCATTTTGAAATGATTGAAGCTTACGTATTGTCCCTTTATTTGTAACTAGGTAAAGGGCATTACAGTAGTCAATCCTTGATAGCACTAGGGTCACGATTACTGTTTTCCTTAGATCCATCGGGATAAACTGAAGAATTTTTCTTATAGTCTTCAGGGTGTAATAACAGGAAGATGTCATAGAATTGACCTGGTTTGATAGAGACAATTGATCGTCAAGATGGACCCCTAGACTTTTACCTTCCTTTAACGGGGGTGGGCAGGGTCCTGCCTCTTCAGGCCACCAAGCTGTATTCCAGAGGGGGGTGTTTTTTCCACAAATAGCACCTCAGTTTTATCAGTGTTTAATTTCAAACAGTTATCACACATCCAACCTTTTCTATGGACTATACAGTTGTTAAATTTTATTGCCACGTCACCAGTGTTTGATGGTAGAGACACCACTATTTGTGTGTCGTCTACATAACATATAGCGGGAAAACCGTGTGAGCGGATGAGTTTAGCGAGAGGGGTCACATAATCATTGAACAGGGTAGGGGATAACGAGGACCCCTGGGGCATTTCACATGGCAGGGAATAAGGATGTGATTTATGCCCTCCCATCGCAACAGTTTGTTCTCTGTTTGTTATAAATGATTTTAGTATCTTGGAGGCTGCACCTGTGATCCCCATTTGGGCTAGGCGCTGAATGAGCACTTGATGGTTTACTGTGTCGAATGCCACTGAGAGGTCTAACAGGATGAGTATTGCCTTCTCTCCTGCATTCAACTGGATGCAGATCTCCTCGTGGATAGAATGAGGGCTGACTCCGTGCTATGTAGAGGTCGAAATCCATGTTGTTCTGGGTCCATTTTGTTACTGGACTCCAGGAAGTCTAGCAGATCTTCATTGAGTGTTTTTCGTGAATTGTAGAAGGAAACAGCAGATAGAAAATTGGCCTGTATTTTTTTTTACCTCAGTAGGGTCTTGGGATAGCTTTTTCAAAATGGGCCATACTGGAGATTTTTTCCCAAAATTTGGGAAAGATCCAGCATTTAAAATGTTGTTTAAAAGAGGTGCTAAGTGGCCCGCTATGGTGCTAGGTTCCAGATGGAGAACTGTAGCCGGTCAGGGGTCCAATGGGGAGCCTGACTTAGTAGACAGGATACGTTTCTCCACTTGCGCGTTAGGCAGTTGGAATAGCTAAGATGAGCCTGTATAGTCCCTTTCCCCATTCTCTAGACTATCCATTACATCTAGGCTATCTGCAATTTGATGGCTAGAAAATTCATCAAAGACACTTTTTACTTTGCTGAAAAAGAAATCAACTAGTTCATCACAGAAGTCAACGATGGGAGTGTGCTGTTTACTCTCATCTAGTTTGGATAGGGTCATGAGTGTTTTGAAAAAGTCTCTGGCTGAGTTTTTTGCCAAGTTAACTTTCTCGGTAATGAAGCATGATTTTGCAGTGATGGTAGCTTTTTTTCAATATCAATAGCTTTTCTATCATGATCTTTTTCCTTTGGCGAGTAATCTTTCCTCCAGGTACGTTCTTTGGTCCTACACTCTCTTTTTAATCTCTTCAGTTCCGACGTGTACCGAGGTGCCGATGGTTGCTTTCTATAGTTGGGTTTCTGCTTTTCGGGCACAAGCTTGGTAGTCGCTGACTCAATCCAGTTTTCAAAGTAGCGAGCTGCAGAGTTCGGGTCAGTATTTAGACAGGGTGTGATTAGACATAGGGCCTAGTCCAATTCAAGAGTGTTTATCTTATGCCAAGTGTGGTAAATAAAAAACTAATTATTTACGCTGTCGGAATTTCTATAATTACCCAAGAAATGGTAATACATAAAATGAGGAGCAGAGTCCGTGGTCTTCGAGTTGAAAGGGTTTTATTCCAGAACTCGAGTTAAGGGAGAGCTCCTTCACCAAGCGGGTTCAGGAGTAGTCTGCTTTACTTGGAACATAACAGCACTTATATACATTATGAGTACAATCAAAAGAAGGAGTTCCCCCGGACTTGATTCAATCATTCATGATGTAATCATACGGAAGACATAGCATGCTTGTTCTCGTTTAAAGAATAACTTGGATTACATTTACACATAGACAAACATATTGCATTGGAGTGATTGTGGTGACAAGTTACAGAGTCACCAGTGTCTGGGGACAGAGAATCGAGGCATTGTTACAGGGTCGTTTCTGTCGGAAAGGTAAAGAGGACGAGGCATTGTGCGTTCTTTACTTCTTACACAAGGGCGGTGATGTCTCACAATGGTATATGTGTGCAGCTGGGAGGAAGGAGAATGGGCTGTGGTTAACTATTCTTCTTCATGGCTGTCTCGTGTGCTTGATCAGGTTTTCCCTTGATTGTTGACCCAACACGTGGCTGCCCCCGCAAGCTGAGAGATCATTGACGAGCGAGAGCTGCTCGTTCTGTGACAGAGTTGGAGAGGGGGGGTTTTGGCGAGCCAACCATCTTAACTGACTCCGTTCTGGTCTAAGGGAAAATATCGAACGGGACGGAAACCCGTAAGATACACGATGGCTGGCCATTATTTTCTTTGCATGTGCCAGTACAACGAAGAGAAAAATAGGCAAGAGGGGGTATAACAGGATCTGTGCTTGAAGTAGGAAAATCGGCTTGCCTGGTCGGTGTTAGGGTGAATAGGGTGCATGATGGGACACCAGGCGGAAAAGGGAGTTTTTAGTCAACTTCCACATTCCCTCCTTGTCCCATAGAAACCCTATTACAGAAATTCTTAATCAATTTCTATATTCATTAGGTCGTATACTTGTTCTTGCAACATGATCTTTTCATTTTTCTTTCCTCTGTTTCGTGGACGAGGAGTACAGGAAGTGGCACACAGTCCACAAAGGGCAGGGCCACACTGGACACAGAGGCAGCAGGTGAAAATAGTGGCTAAAACGAGGCCCAGGACTGTTAATGCCTTCCACCCCCAGGTGGACAGGAAGTCCCACAACCAGCCGGTCAGGGACCATGTGCCGGTGTCCATATCCAACTTATCGGATAGCACATGGAGGCGGGAGATAGCAGAATAAACTGATGGGGCGTTGTCTGGAATAAATACACAACAACTGGACCCTATTACCTTACACACCACCACGGTCGGCTAACAGGACATCTAAAACTATACGGTGCTGCAGCGTCATGAGCCTGTCTGCTGCTAACTCAGCTGTAATGTTATATAAGGCGCCAGTTGTTTCGTCTATGGCGGCCTGAACTACACGGGTTAGTTGCCGGATGTGGCGACTATTTGCCATAGGTCCCCAGAAAGGGAGAAAACCTTTAAAGAAGTCTCCAGCTTCTTGTCCTGCAGTATCTTCTGCATCTATGACCCCCCTTCGCTGTCTTCTAACTTGGGTCAGAGGGTCAATCAGGTGGTAATCGGCAGGGGCGGTGTAAGTCGGTGGTAAAAGGAATGCGATGTAGCACTTTCCAGACCAGCCTTGAGGCAACCAAGTGCGCGCATGGGGTCCACAGATGAAATAGGTGTTTGGGGCAGTTACTATGGTCGGAAAATCGGGAGCGGGTAGTGTATATGTCCTATCACACTCGCTGTTCCCCATTACTTCCCCTTTTCCTTTCCCCCTTATGCAAAACCGGCCGTTTTGCGGTACTACCCAACCTCCTCGATCTGTCCGTCTTTGATCGGCGGAAAACATTTCCCTGAAGGAAGCAATGTCATGGAACTGAGAGTAACTGATATTTTCGTGATCTTCGGCCCTCCCCCAGGTTACAGTAAGATCCACCATTTTAGAAACAGCCTTTACTATTTTAGTCTTTACTTCGTTCCAATTACTCTCGTTTTTCAATTTTGTCGGGGGGATATTTCTGACTGAGGCAGAAAATATCATGGCTAATGCATAGGCGGACCCTGAATAACCGAACGGGAGAGAGAAAAAGGGCATTCCCTTATGTACGGAATGTGGCATCAAGCCACAAACCCAACAGTTCGTCTTGTTGACTATGAGTTGGTGTTTATGGAGGGTGGAAATGAAGGTATTATTTATAAACTCCTTTCCTCTGTCCTCGAGGTGTGGGGGAAGATCAACATGGGAATGCATAGTGGTATTCTTTACAAGTGTGGAAGAATGTGGAGGAAAACTGTACATAAGATCCAACCCAGACAAGCTGCTACACAGCAAACAAGTAACATTATCAGTAGGAAAATCGAGAACCTGCTATGCAGTAATTTTACATAATTAGTCTTTTTCCATTTGCGCATCATGTCATTTCTCCTCATTTTGTCTATGAATTTAATATCAAAATATCTCTGTAAACGAGATCAAAACGTCTCCCAGCAGCCGCTTCACCAAGAGCTTGTTCCTGGGCTTAATTAGCTACTGGTGCGTTACGATCAGGTGTAATGTCTTTAGTCTATTTTTGGTGAGATCGCAGCCGCGATCTGTATTCCTGTTGAGGAGTGAGTTCTGGAAGTGGGGAAATTATATCCGGGGCGTTTATAGCCGTTGAACAGGGCACAGTGTCTGTTGGTGTTGGTCCCAAAAAATTTCTGCAGTGGCTAGCGTGGAGCCATATCTTGCGTCCTTCTACTTTGACGGCCGTCCTCGTGGTCAAGAGTACTAATTTCGGAGCCGTCCACCTTTTCTCCAGGGGGCTGGTACGATCGAAGTTCCGTACAAGTATCCAATCTCCGGGCTTTATGGAGTGTTCCTCAGGCGTGGTGTGGTCTGGAAAAGCTGCTGCAACCTGCGAACGACAAGATTGGAGTGCAGACATCAAGGAAGCCAGGTAATCTGTCAACATGTTAGAATCAATTTCAGTCAGTTTCCTAGGAGAAGGGACACCCCAGATGTTAGGAGGTCTCCCGAATGTTATTTCGAAAGGGGACAGTCCCGTCCGGGAATGTGCCACCATCCGCATGTAAAAGAGAGCGACCAGGAGGGCAGTGACCCAGTCTATCCCTTTTTCTGCACATACTTTGGCTAGTTTCGTTTTCAAGGTCTGGTTGTGTCGCTCTACCAGGCCCGCTGCTTGAGGGTGTCGGACACAATGAAATCTCCAGGAATATCCCAGTAGTAGAGAAACAGCCTCCATTAGTTTGGAAGAGAAAGGCTGTCCATTGTCTGAATAGATGACCCTTGGTAACCCATACCTGGGGAAGAATTCTCTCACTAGTTGCTTAGCGGTTGTCTGGGCACCATAGTCTGGGACGGGGTATGCTTCAGTCCATCGTGTCAGTGTACACACTACCACCAGCACATATTTGTACCCTCTACATCTGTCCATCTGGATATAATCCATTTGGAGGACTTCGAAAGGATGATCAGGAGGCTGGAATCCACCCTGTTCTACTGGTACTCTTTTACCAGGGTTAAATTGGCAACATATCATACAAGTTTTTACCTTTTGTTTGGCTGCAGCTCTTAGGTGTTTGTTAAACCAGATGTTCCGTAAACTATCCAGCATACCTTTCTCGCCTAGGTGGGCGGGGCTATGGACTGTGTCAATTATGACTTGTACCCTGGAGTCAGGGAGAAACCACACTGTTCGGTTTTTGGTCATCCAACCCTGATAAGTCTGGACCCCTCCTTGTTCAGTCCATTTCTTTATTTCATCTGCGGTGGCATGTGTCTGTATGTCTTGCACATCTTTTTTTATTTTTTTTTTTTTTTTTTTTTTTTTTTTTTTTTTTTTGAAAACTTTGTTTATTGGAGTTTTTGTAACAAGTAAAAACAAGACAGTACATTCAGGGCGACAGCACAACGGTCAGAGCCTGTGGTTCAGAAATCAACAACAAAGTGGGATCAGGAATCTCAGTACAGTGAATTATCTCTAAACGGCTCGGGCAGCTACAATGCAGTAACATGCAAGTCATACATCAGAAACAGGAGTAAATCAGCGGTAAACAATCACAGGGTACAGTCACAGGGGTAATACAAAAGACGTCATGGGGTCAAAAAACATTCAGAGATACACCAGAGCAACAGCAGTATTTCATCACATAGGTGGCAGGAGGGCATCACAGCAAATGCATTCGATGGACAGTGCAGCAGGCATATTAGCAGAGACAATGCATATGATCGGGTGACTGAGGCATCTTACACTAGGCCATCAATACCAGCACCAGTGGGATCTCCCGGTAGTACTGCATCACACGCGTTCTGGGCTAGAAGATAGGTTACCAGGGGCTGCCAAATGTCTCTCGGCCTACTGGATACGGGAAGGAGGTCAGCAAATGTCGTGTGCTGATCCTGACTGTGTGTCATATCAGCAAGCCAGTCTTTGAACTTGGGAGCTCTGCCACGCCCCCATCTGCATGCTACGCGCCTCTTTGCCAGAAGGAGCGCAATGTCCACAAACTTTCTGTGTAGTGAGGGAATGTGTGGTGTGTGCCCCAACAGTATGAGCAGAGGGTCAGGTGGTATGGACGACCCAATCATGGATTCCAGAGCAGCATGTACTTGCTGCCAGTAGTCCTGTAAGGGGGGGCATTCCCAGGCAAGGTGCAAAAAATCTGCATGTTCCGCGTGGCAGCGGTCGCAGCGATCTGAGTCAGCTAAATGAAACTTAAATTTTTTGACGGGGGTATAGTATAATCGCTGTAAATACTTATAATGAATCAATTTGAGCCTACTGCTCGCCGATATACGAGCCGTAAGAGTACAGCAGTATATCCATTGGTCCTCAGTGATGTCAATTGCTAGTTCCGCAGCCCAACGCGCTCTCGCAGGGGTCACAGGTTGCGGGCTATCCGTGCGGATATGGCGGTACATTCCCGAGACCAAATGTGAACCATCACTCGAGTTCAGCAGGAAATGAAGTGGAGGCGAGACGGCAGGTTCCGCAGGGTAGTCAGGAAGTATTGCCCGCATGCCCTGGCGGAGTCGCAGATAATAAAATACCTCGAGAGGGGTGCGCGCATGATCCTTGAAGAATGCATCAGCGGGTTTAAATCGGCCCCCAGTAAACATGTCCCCCCAGCTCATGACCTTCAGGGCCGCACAAAGGCGCTGGAAGCCTTTCTCCTGCAGGAGTGCAAGCTCGGGATGATATGTTAGTGGCAGCAGGGGAGAGTATAAAAGTTCACAATGCAATCTTCTAGCCAGCCGTCGCCACGCATCAACAGTACACGTGACCGACGTGTGAGGCGTCGTAATGGCGGAGGGCCGACAGTGCAGTAGACCCTGCAATGGCAGGGGGTCGGCAATCCAGTCCTCCACCGCCAGCTGAGGCATAAAGGGGGTAGGGCGAAGCCAGTGGTACGCATAGTGTGCCTGTGCACAAAGATAATAGGCTTCGAAGTCCGGAAGGTCAAACCCCCCTTTATCGTACGGCAGGATCAGTAGTGACCATTTAAGTCGCGGGCCCTTGCCACCCCAGAAAAGGCGACACAGCTCAGATCGCAGTGTCTTGAAGAAATAGGCTCCCGGATAAAAGGGGATATTAAGAAAAAGATAGAGAAAGCGCGGGAGCACCACCATCTTGATCAGGGAAGCCCTTCCTGCCATGGAGATGGGTAGGGCGATCCAGCGGTCAACCAGAGCAGTGAGTCTTGTTACAGCCACCCCATAATTAGAGCGAAGAATCTCATCCTTATCTCTCGAGATCTGTATGCCCAAATATGTAAGATCAGACCCGCATCGCTCCAGTGGGTAATCCAGGGGAAAGTCTGGTACAGCAGCAGTGAGTGGAAAAAATTGGGATTTCGTCCAGTTTATCCGAACCCCCGACAAACGTCCAAAAACCACAAATTCTCTGAGTAGAGGGTTCAGATTGTGTACTGGGTCTTTAACGAACAGAGTCATGTCGTCCGCATATAAGGATACATCAATTTGGCGTTGGAGGCAGCGAACCGCTCCCTCACCATGGAGCTGGCGGAGCCGGCAGGCCAGGGGCTCGACAGCAATTGCAAACAATAGGGGGGACAAAGGGCACCCTTGCCGCGTGCCCCTGGAGATATCGAGCGGCGTGGAGAGATGACCATTGATCTGCACCCTGGCAGTAGGCCGGGTATATAATAGACGGATCCAGGAGACAAAGATGGTGGGGAATCCCATGCGGGTCAGAACAGCAAATAAATAAGGCCACTCGACAGAGTCGAATGCCTTAGAGGCGTCCAAGAAAATAGCTGCGACAGGGATGTCAGGGTGAATTGTATGGAGTAGGGAAAAAAGGGTGCGCAGATTATGCGAGGTGGAGCGGCCAGGGACAAAGCCAGACTGGTCGGGCAGCACTATCCGGGTCACAAGAAGAGACAACCTAGTGGCTAGGACTTTTGCCAGGATCTTAACATCGCAGTTAAGGAGCGACAGGGGGCGATACGAGTCACAGGACGTGGGAGCTTTACCAGGCTTCAGCAACGAGGTAATGACGACCTCGCGCATGGAACCGGGGAGGACACCGTCCTCATGGGACTCCGTGAAAACCTCACGGAGGACCGGGGCCATGACATCCACATAAGTTTTGTAGAATTCAGCGGGAAGACCGTCCAGGCCAGGTGCCTTCCCATTACGCAGCGACATGATGGCATCCCTTATTTCCTCCAACTCAAAGGGGGCAGCAAGGAATTGCCTGTCGACATCGCTTAACCAGCATAAGGCTATGTCATTTAGAAAATCGTCGTATTGGACGTCAGGAGTGGTGACTGTGGTGTATAGGGCGCTATAGTGGGATACAAAGGCATCCAACAAGTCGTCCGAGTCTCTGACAGTATGCCCTTGGCCATTGACCACTTCAAGGACAGTATTGTCCACTCGCGGCGGGCCCGTCAATATAGCCAGTGCCTTGCCGGGTCTATCGCCCTCACAATATTTCCTCGCCTGCCAATATTTATTCCTGAACCTAGTCTCCCTGTTCGCTTCTTCTTCATAGTGTGTGAGCTTGTCCCTGAATTCAGCGTGTACAGCAGTGTGATCGCCCTCCACCATTCTCGCCTCCAAAGCCCTCAACTCAGCCTCAAGCTTCCGAATTGTACGCTGTATGTCACGCAACACCCCAAAGCTCTTAGACATGCAGTGGCCCCTAATTGTGACCTTGAATGCCTCCCAGATAGTCTCGACGGATGCAACAGAGCCCTTGTTCCGAGGGAAGAAAGCAGCGATCTCATCCCCCAGTTCAATTCGGAAAACCTCATCCAGCAAGGCCGTCGGTTGCAGCCGCCAACGCATCCGAGGGTAATCCCAGCCTGGTAGTAAAACCGACAGCAGCACCGGGCTGTGATCTGAATAGGTTCGCGGGAGGTGAGTCACCGCGTTCACCCCAGGCATTGTTTCACGAGTCAAAAAGAAGTAATCAAGGCGCGCCCAGGTGCCAGTCTGAGAAGTGAAGTGTGTGCCCTCCATGCGGCCAGGGTGCAGCTGTCGCCAGGCATCCAGTAGACTGCCCTCTGAGAGCACCCCCTCTAACGCCTCTCGTGATCTGGGTTTGTAAATTGCCACACCATCAGCCCTATCTAAGTGTGGAGTCAGCGCCATGTTGAAGTCACCTCCCCATATGATGTGGCGGGAACCAACGTCCATGATCTTACCCCATAGTACGGTAAAGAAACAGGGCACGTCAACATTCGGGGCATAGCAGTTAACCAACGTGACCGTGTCGCGGCCTAACCGCCCCCAGAGTATTACATAGCGGCCTTCCTTGTCCGCCAATTCTCCACATACCTGAAAGGGGACATTTCGTTTAACCAGGATGACAACCCCCCTAGCATATGAGGAGTAGGACGAGAATGATCGAGCAGCAGCCCATTTACAACCAAAGGTAGAACGCCCCTGTGGCTTCAAGTGCGTTTCCTGTAGCATAGCAATCTGTATTTGTTGGCGATCTAAATATGCAATTACATTTCTACATTTTTTAGCATCATTGAGCCCTCGGACGTTCCAGGACAAGCAGTATAAAGGTACAGTAGTTCCAGAGTTAGCCATTATACAGACAGGGCCTAACTAAAACACTGCGCAATCTCAGATTCCCAAATTGCAACATCATAGGTACAAAAGCACAGAGCACCGGTAACAGCCACCTGAATGTCGCCTTCAACAAACCAACCATCCCCGAACGAATCTCCACCCCCCCACCCACCACTGCATCCCAATCATGCCAGTAGCCATTCCGATCCACACCCGCCCACCACCCACTTCCCAGAAATTCCCACAACTTGAATTGAACATCGGGGTACTCCCGTAGGGGGAACATCAGCATAGGCACACAGCCACCCCCGTTCCCAGACGCCTCACAATCGAAACCATCCATGGTTGAGGCTGGGACAGTGGGGGCAGTTCCTACATATCTGAAACCGCCTGGGGTCTCGGTCTCACTCAGCCCTCAGGCCCTATAACTGCAGCAAAGATCGCAACAATTAATAGTTAGTGATAGTAAGGCAGGTAGTAGACAGATACTTATGGGGATGACAGTGTCCGTCAATCTTCATGAACTGCCAGGGGCATGTCCTCCTCGGGTATCTCACGATCTTCCCGCCGTTCCCTCTGCGCTCTGAGATGGTGTTTCAGGAAATCTTCAGCCTTATTCGGATCCGTGAAGAAGCGTTGCCTACCCTGGTGTGTCACCCTTAGCCTGGCCGGATATAGCAATGCATAGTCTATCTGAGCCTCTCTCAATTTTTTCTTGACTGCCAGAAACTTCCGTCTTTCCTCCTGCACAATGGGGGTAAAATCAGGATATAGAGAGAAAGCAACTCCATTGTAGTGCAGGGTGCCTTTGGATCTGGCAGCCCTTAAGGCGACATCCCGGTCACGGTAGTTCAATAGTCGGGCTATGATAGGCCTGGGCGGGAGGCCAGGCTGCGGCATAGGTGCCAGGGATCTGTGTGCCCTTTCCACAATAAACTGAGAAGAGAAGGCATCTTCCCCTATGGACGCCCGGAGGAGGGACTCGATGTATAATTCCATTCTCCCAGTAGCCGTGGATTCCGGAATGCCCGTGACGCGGATGTTGTTGCGTCGGCTACGGGCTTCCAATTCCTCATTCTTGGCCGCTATGACCCTAAGCAGGCCATCCATGCGAGCAATTTGGGAGGTGTGGGTAGCAGTGAGGTCATCGGCGTCCGATATACGTTGTTCCGTTGCGGCCAACCTCTCCTCATGCTGGTCAACTTTATGGACTAGTGCGTCCAACCTAGATGAAATACTGTCCACCTTCTCCACCACAGTGGCAAATCCTTGGCGCATTTCTTGGAACAGGTTTTGTAGATCTGCCGCGCTCGTGGGGGAGGGCGCAGCAGCAGAACTAGCGCCGCTAGTCCCAGGCCCCCCCCAATCGACTTTGAGCCCTTCTTGGCGCTCTCAAAGCTGAGCTTCGCTTGACGGTGCTCTTGGCGCACCATCGTGCCCCTGCGCCGCACGTGAGCCACCGGCGTGGGGTCCGACAGGGCAAGAACTGGTCACTACGCGAGCAAGGATAGAAGTGAGGGTCGTCCCCCGTGGCAGGCAGTGTTGTATGGCAGGGATGCAGGGGAACCACAAAGTACGCAGCACCCGCCCGTTCCACACGGGCTGGAGAATCGCAGGTCAGCCTATGGACACCCAGGGCCCCCCGCAGAGTGCACCCGCGGTGCAGAAAGTCAGCCGGTCAATCCGAGCAGGCCGGAGGGGTAGACCAGTCCACTGCGCCTGCCGGGCCCTGCCGACTCGTAACAAAGGTAGGGCAGGCCGTCCACTGGAGGGACGTCTACAATCGCTAATCAAGCCCACCGCACACTAGCAGCCGCGGCAGGGCACTGCCCAGGGTGTGATCCGGTACTCACTGCGTGGGTCTGGACGCCAAATGGATGTGGGCAGCTCCGACGGTGCAGGTCTCCTCTGCACCCCCATGCACGGCCTGTAGCAAGTGGCCGCTCCCCTCCGTCAATAGCAGTGTCACTGTGGTGTCAGCCAGCACCCACCGCTAGTCCACAGGCAGGGGGGTGTGTGAGGCCCTGTGAGATCGACCGCCGCAGTCGAGGTCCGTGCTGCACAGCCCAGTACTGGTAAACAGGGCGCGGCGGGATCCAGCAGTCAGTCACTTGCCTGGGGCCCTGTGCCTCGTGGTCCGCACCGGCCTTGCGTGAGCGCCGGAGGCCGATGCCTTCACTTCTGCGGGATCCGGGAGTGCGCCGGTGTAAGTACCGGAGCGGTAATCTCTGCGAGGGTAACTCCCAGCGGTCCCAAAGTCGGACCGAGTGCGGATGAGGCCAGTGGTTGTCGGTTCCGCTACTGCGGGGCTGGATAGGTCACCAGACGGCGAGGATTACTGCAGGATCAGTAGCGTAGGAGACGGGAGCCGCTCACTCAAGCGGCCATTCCGTTTGCGCGCCAAGCCACGCCCTCGTCTTGCACATCTTTCAAGGGGTCCCTCACTATCATAGTGACAGTCTGTGTGGGTAACTGAGAGTCTGTGGTATTCGCTGGATTCTGGGCTGTCTGTTTAGCAGTCCGGTCCGCTAAGTCATTTCCTTTAGATATAGTGTCTGTAGCTTTGGTATGTGCTTTGCACTTCAGAATAGCTATGGCTGTAGGCAGGTGTATGGCATCTAGTAAGGCTTGAATCAGGGGACCATGTTGTATTTTGGCCCCATGTGAGGTAAGAAAACCTCTTTCTCGCCACAACACTCCAAAATTATGAACTACACCAAATGCATATTGGGAATCGGTGTAGATGTTCACTTTCAATTGTTTTGCCCATATGCAGGCCTATGTCAGGGCGATGAGCTCTGCTGCTTGGGCTGACAGGATGTCTATTCTTTGGGTCTCTATAATTTTACAGTCTGTTGTTACTGCATAGGCTGCCACTAACTCTCCAGCGCTTGTCCTCATGCACGATCCATCCACATAAAGTGTTACATTAGGATCTGGGAGTGCAACATCTGTTAGGTCTTGTCTTGGTTTTGTCACTACATCGATCATCTCCACACAGTCATGTTGTGTCGTGTCATCTGAGCTTGAGGGCAAAAGGGTAGCGGGGTTCAATATGTTGCACCGTCTGATCTCTATGTGTGGCTGAAAGAGCGTTAGTTCGTATCCTGTCAGTCTTGCTACAGTCAGGTGTTGAGTCTGCGTTTTGTTTAGAAGGACTTCCACAGCATGTGGCACTTGTACTATCAGGGGATGTCCTAACACTATTGAATCGCTTTGTCTTATGGCCAGGGCTGTAGCCGCAACGGATTTCAGACATGCAGGCAAAGCTTGTGCTACGGGGTCCAATGTGCTAGAGAAATAAGCACAGGGTCTATTTCTTCCTGCTTGGTCTTGTGTGAGGACAGATAGTGCTGTTCCGTCACGTTCTGTCACGAACAGGGTAAAATGCTTGCTGTAATTCGGGGTGGCCAAAACTGGTGCTTGACACAGAGCTAGTTTCAGAGCTTCAAATGCTTGGGAGTGTTCAGATGTCCAAGGGAGAGTTGTATGAGTGGCTGCTTCCACTGTAGTTAACTGTATGAGGGGCTTAACTATGTGGGCATACTGAGGGATCCATTGTCTGCAATATGAAGTGAGACCAATGAATGCACGCACTTCTTTTTGTGACTTTGGCTGTGAAATTGTCGAGATCAATTGGATTCGTTCTTGTGTCAGTTGCCTACCCTCCTTGGACAGCAAATGTCCTAAGTAAGCCACTTGCTGTGCGCAGAACTGCAATTTTGAGGGAGACACCTTGTGACCTTTGTCTGTCAGGAAGTGTAGAACTGTGAGAGATGCTTTTTCACAGTCTGGTTCTGTCCTTGCTGTGATGAGAATGTCATCTACATACTGTATTAATGCTGTGTTGGTAGGCATATTGATACTGTCAAGTTGTCTTTTTAGTGCTTGGCTGTAGATGCTTGGACTTTCTGTATAGCCTTGGGGAGCTCTAGTGAACCTGAAACTTCGTCCTTTTAAACTGAATCCGAATAGATATTGACTGTCGGGATGTATAGGAATGCTGAAAAACGCATTCTTCAAGTCGATGACTGTGAAAAATGCAGCTTCGGGGTCTATGGCAGTCAGTAGTGAGGAAATATCTGGGACCACTGGATATTGTGGGATCACACATTTGTTCAGTTCTCGAAGATCAACCACCAGTCGGTAGACCGGGGGTGCCTGAGGGTCAGTCCTTTTGAGGACTGGAAGAACTGGATAATTGCAAACATTTGAATCCGTCTCTATCACCACTCCATGTTCTATGAGTTCTTGGATTATCTTGAGTAAGGCTTGTTCAGCCTCGGGTGGAATCTTATATTGTCGTATACGGGGTAGGACTACACCCAAAACAAACCAGACTAGGTAGGGGAGGGCCTGAGGGGAGAAGTGTTTAAAGACTTAACGGTACCTTGTCCCCCAACTAAGTAATTCACAACACGAGAGGTACCAAGAGTCTGTACACGGGAGCCTATAAAGTACTCACTCTGTGAAAAGACAAAACCAACAGGTCAATGTACAAATCATCCACGATTGACATATAATGACAGGAGAAGAGAGAGGAACCTAAAGGGAGAGAAGAGCCCCAGAGGTCCTGGAAAAAATCCCCATCAGCCCGCTCAATAGCGGAATATCGTCATCTGGGTAGAATGGTTGACAAAAGCAATGTCCATAATGCCCTTCCTTAGGAAACACCCAAGGCTAGCATAGTTCTGGACTATTGCGTTGACCCTCAACCAACAGAGACTCGGACTGAAAAGGGTTAAATTGCAGTGCTCAAAAAAGATGTGAAAAAAGGAAAAGAAACAAGGTTCATAATCCAAGTGTTATAAAAATACCTACCTTGATGTCATAAAAAACTTTATTGGGTCTGACCATCAAGGTGGTATGGTTAAAAGCAGAGTGAAAATAGCATGCAAGGAATTGCTATTAATCATGAGTCTAATCTGGTCGACATGTTTCAGCCTTAAAAAGGCTTTCTTCAGGACCTATGATGTACTACTGCAATAAAGAAAAAATGTGAAGGAACTTACTGGGTGAAAGCCTCAATAAGTGAATCTGTACTCCAAAAGTAAGGAGTCAAAAGTCTTCTCCTGTATATGAAACAATCAGAACACAAAACGACAAACATGATTCTTATTGTCAGCAAGCAGAAAATCTAGGTGTAAAGTACACTATAGACTCCTACATAATTCAACTCACCCAAATTGAAGGGAGGAAAGACCTCACCTCACCTGGCACTTGCTCACAGTGAAGGAGGCCACGCACTAAAAAGGAAAGAAGAAAATACAAAAGCATACGTATCATTTAATAAGTTTTTAGAAGATCAACACCAAAAATGGTACTAATAGGGAGTCCATGAATAGTGATACCACACCCTGACAAAGGAGTCTCCAAAGGGTAAAGCATGCCCTCCAAAGGGGCCAAACACTAAGTTTGTAAAGGCACACCAACCCAACAGGCCAGGAGACTATGCAGCACTGGGTAAAGACTCCCAGAGTTGTTTCTATTCAAAAACTCTGAAACAGGACACATCCATTCATGGTGTCCTGTATATAGGTAAATGCGCAGAGGGTGATAGCCAAATAGCCAGTCAGCGATAGTCAGTAATGGCGCCTAATGCCCCCAGAATATAAACAAGTGTTCAAAAGGTCTGCCAAACAAGTGTCCAAAAAGGTATTTCAAAAAGGACAGCATCCGCGACAGGCCCCAGGTGCTCACCTCTCCGTCGTTGCCTCGCTCAAAGCTGTGAGTCGAGGGGGAGGTGAGGACATCAGGTACACCGCACGGAAAAATAGTGAGGCTGCGGACCTGCGAGGGAACGAAGCCCTTTCCTTTGGCGTCCAATCAGAGGCGGAGACACCAAGACGGACTACGTTGAATGCGCGTTAAGTCCCGAGTGGCTGCTCACTAACGAACAAGCCCCGCTATTGGTCCATTCTGGGCCAATCAGAACAACGCGCATCAATACTGAATGTCCGGTTTAAAGCTGTCACGTAATTGGCTCATTCTAGGCAAATGGAGTTTGGCTTCTCTGTGTTAGTTGAAGTATACACAAAAAGCCGCATCCGATCATCGCGAACGCGGCAAAACGCCATACAAAATAAAGAATACGCAATGTTTCTCTCAAAAAAAGCCAAATTTGACTACTCATCCCAAAAATAGACTAGTCATACTAGACCAAAAGCAAAACACTATCAGCGCTCTGTTCTGTGGCCACCGCTGAAAGCTGGCTCTTGCTGATAGGGTACCCCGTCCATAGAGTGCAGACATTGGATCAGTACAGACCAATCACAGAGGGCCATATGTTCTGATAACATGTAGACCAAAATCACGTCCAAGTAACGCTATTACAAGGGCAGTTTCTTTTAATCCAACAATGCCCCGTATGAGTATGGGCCCACGCACCCTGCAATGGAGGCATGGAACAACGTTCGGAAAACGTGCATGGATACACACGCTGACATCACATATTACAAAATGGCATGGGCCAACACGAGTACAAAGAGCCAAAAGAGACCTCTTTGTTCCAAGGTGGAACAGATCGAGGGAACCATGAAAATTCATGAAAGACTGGTACTAGCAGTGTAATTGAAAAAAGAGCCTCAGAGTTGAAACCACGGGATATCATCATTCAACCCCTCCGTGTCGCTCCTTAACTTATACACCCACTTTTGTTCCTTTCTCAGTAAAAACTGTGAGATGTCTGTTATGTGGTCAGGTATATAAGGTTGTTCAAGGACCACCCACTGTAAGTCATTTGCCGTATGTTTTGCCTGTATGAAATGGGATGTAAGACGAGTTGCTTGTTTACTGCGTCTGATGGTACTCTTATGTTCCTGGACGCGTAATTTAATTTTTCTCGTTGTCATCCCAATATATCTTAGCATGCATGGACATGTAATTTGGTATATGACTCTCTCGCTATTACAATTTGTATGGCGTTTGAGTATCCAAGGTCGAGAGGTGCCTATGTCCACTGATGTGGTCTTCCTGGTCTGGGGACAGACCGAACAATTCCCACAGGGATGATGGCCCTGGACGGGTGGAAGATTCCACAGAGTGGACGTAGATTCATCCACCACTCTACGTGGTCTGGTGTGGACCAGTTCATCCTTTAGATTTGTACCTCTTTTGAACGAAAAAAGAGGAAGGGGAATCCTGTCACCAGAGCTGTTCAGGATCTTCCACTTCTGTCTGATAATTTTCTGCAGTTTCGACGAAGAGGTGTTGAATGTTGTAACACAAACCAATTGCCCCAGGGGTGGCTTCTCCACCGGTGCCTCTAGCAGGGACCCACGATGGTTATTCGAGGCCCGCTTACATGATGTCTTAATCAGACGACTGGGGTACTGTCGCATCTTCAGTCTTGTGGAGAGGTCCTTGGCCTGCACTCTAAAATCTCTCACCTCTGAACAATTTCTCCTCACTCTTAAAAACTGTCCAAAGGGGAGGTTCTCCCTTAGTGAGCGTGGATGATGACTGTCAAACCTTAAAAGTGAGTTCCGTGCCATCGGTTTTCTATATAGTGAGCTGGCTAGGTGACCATCTAGTGGGAAGACCACCAAATCCAAGAATGGTAATTGGTCTCTGCTATGCTCCTGCGTGAACCTCAAAAATGGGTTAAGGCCATTAAGCCAGACGTGGAAAGCTAGTAAAGAATGTTCATCGCCACGCCACACCACCAGGATGTCGTCTAGTAGGACTACACCCTCCTTGAGTGTGACTTGATGTGGGGTGATATCCATGTATCCGACATCAGTCGAGCTTTTTGCCCACAAATGTTGTGGGATGTCATTTAGTCTGGGGTCGAATTCTTTGACTGTGAAATGTCCTTTGAAATCTCGTAGAAACAATTTTACTCCTTCCGGTGAACAGCATATTACTGCTCCTAGTTCTTTGAGTGTCTTGATTCCTAGTAAATTCTCTGGGCACGTTTCCGTAAGGACTAGATCAGTAGTACGTGTCAGAGGACCTACTCCTAACGAGACTTGTTCAGACACTTTGTTTATGATCGGTTTTCCTGAAAAGCCCAGAGATATATTATGTGAGCCAGAGAGAGGAACCTCTGGGACTTCCTTATGACTTATGGTAGTCCTACTCGCCCCCGTGTCTATGAGGAATTTTCTGTCTTGTCCCAGTAAGTGAGCTTGTACATATGGACCTTTCTGATCCACTGGAACTGGGATAAGGGGCAAGTCACTTTCTCTTTCTAGGCTGTCTCATGCATATGGTTCAAACTCGGGGTAATCTGTCTGTGCGTACTGGTACATCTGTGTGGCAGCAGCAGCAGGCGTCTGAACCTGTGGAGGGGTAATGGTCTGAGGCTGCTGAGTGTTACCTGGTCTGGGAGTGTGAGGGCGTTCTTTTGTCTTTCCTGTCGCTATGTTATGTTTCAGGACTGGGCATTCCCTCACAAAATGGCCTGGTTGCTTGCAGTAGTTGCAAGTACCTTTATTGGCCCCCACATTACCTTTGGGGTCCGTGTTTACTGGTGCCGTCTGTGCAACCAGTACCTTCATTTTTGTGTCTTTTACTCGTTTCTTTTCTTGTTCCTGTTCTTCCCTTATTCTGTTGTGGTGGTACTGTAACATTTGTAACATTTGTGAAGGACTATTTGCTTGCCAGGTACTCTCAATCGTTAACACTCTATTTCTGATGGGGGGTAAGGCGTTGTCCACCAATTTGGACACAAAAAGATGAGGATATGCCTCGCTACTATGTGCGAGTCCACTATTTATAGAGAAACATTTCTCCAATCTGGTGTAATAATCACCCGTATCCTCGTCTGGCTTTTGTTTAACGGCAGAAATGGCATCCCAATCTTCCTTTTTTGTTGCCAATAACAGAGGCAAGACCTGTATGAGTAGACTGGGTAATTCCTTTACACATTCACCTAGACCTTCACCTGGTTTTCGGTCTGTCTCTTCTTTTTCTAGGGCAGTCCACGTAATCTTTTTACCACCCACCTCCCAGTCCTTTTCCTTCAATTTGTCAAATATGCCTGTAGGTAGAATTACTTTAAGTAGTTTGATTATATCTGGATATGTAAAACTACCCATTTGGAGGATATCCTTCAACTCTCTATGAAATCCTGCGGGATCTTTTTCGTGAGAGGGCACCATCTTTTTCATTTCCAATATTTCTAACTTGGTAAGGGGAGTATACACATGTATTTGTTGCAGTGTACCATCTGGCTGGGGTATGGGGTGGACTTCTCGTAAGGGGTATTGGCCTATACTGTAAGGTTCATGGTCTGATGAAGCTAAGGTAAGTTGGAGGTAACGGAGGCGCAGGTCCAGAATGGTATTGATCAATTCCGGTCCCCGAGACCTCCATCTTTCTGTCACTACTTCTTGTAACAGTTTGTATAGCTTATCTGATCGGTGGAAGTTATTCTCGTATAAGGTAGCCAGGTGTTGGATCATATAAATACCTGCTAGCCGTTGTTCTGCTCGGGGAAGAGCCAGAAACATTTGTGCTACTATATCTGGGCCGTATACCCGGTGCTGTGATATCCAATGGGTGGCAGACCGGGCCAATTCCTTTTCTTGTTGAGTAAGGGGAGGCTCATTGTCCATCCATTGTGGACTGAAAAAGGTCTTCCGAAGAAGGATCTAATCTTTTAACTTTCCACAACACTCGCGGGGTTCGCCACTTGGAGCCAGGACAATGTCGCGCTACACCCAGGAAATTTATTCTACCTAGTGTCGGACCCTCATCTTCCTCTGAGTCGTCCTCCTGTGTGACTTTCTCAGAGTGGATGGTGACAATTTTCTTAACCAGTCTTTTAGTTATTTTGTCGATCTGATGTCCCAGATCGTGTGCTCCCCTGTGTACCTGTCACTAAGGTCTATTAACTCAGAGTCTACGCTTCCATTACCCAGGTCTAGTTCCCGGATGAGACAATTTATGATGAACCGCAGGAGCAGTCCTCTGATGGGAACTTTTCTATTTTTCATGACCTGGACCAGAGTATCCGGACCTTCACCTGTTCGTATGAACTCATAAACTCTATCCAAATGCTTCGTTATATCAGGGACCTTCTGGAGTTGACCCAGGGCTTGTCTTAATCTCTCTGATATCGTGGCCATTGGGCCACTACCGGGTTCGGGGTCGTAAGGACACTCAAGAGGCGGGACATCGTCTTTATCCTCAGCCCCGTTCCTGGACACTCCTAAATCAGAGGTGGAACCACCGGCTACTAGTTCAGGAGCACGTGTAGACGGGCGTGTTCTAGGCATGTTAACATAAGCGGGGGGTGGTTCCGACAGATAGGCAGGGAGAAAATTGTCGGGAGCAGTGGGAATTACTTTCACTGGGGATTTGGGATGTTCTTCTATAATTTCTTCTGACAAAACGGGATAAATGCCAGTAACAAGGGCGCTTCTTTCTCTATCTGCCTGTTCAGCTAAAACCTTCTCACCTTCTTCCTGTAATTGCTTTTCTTTAGCCTGTCCTGACATTCTCTTACTTTTCTCGACTTTCCCTAGTTCTTTCTGGGCCATTCTATGTGCTTCCTTACGCCATAACTCAATGGCTTCTATCTGTGAGGGCCTCGCCTTTCGTTTCCATAACTCTTCTGTTACTCTCATAATACATTCTATGTCCCAGGTACCTGCGGCGGGACATCTATGCACCATTTCTAATTTTTCGGTATAGTCTACCCAAAGGTCTAAGAATAATATGGCACTCAATCCATGTTTGTTATACATGAAATGTCCAGGTGTATCTCTAGGCGGGATTTTAACTGGTTTCTCTAATAGATTCTTTTTGGTGCCGATCGTACGTAATTTGGAAAACAGAGGCATTCTTAAACTCAACTAATTACGGTTAAAAAGACTTGGAATATACAAAAACAAAACAAACACTTTATACACTAGAATATAGTGCAACCGTACCGGTCTCACGAATGAGACACGTCTTTACCGTTTTCCAAAAATGGAACCCGTCTTTATACTTTCCCAGTGGTACTCACCAAGAAGCAAAACTTGAAGACCTGGTCATCGGACTCTTGACGCTTGCGCAGGAATATCGGGGCTCCAAAGACCTCGGACTCGGCGTTCTCACTGGTCGGGCTCTGGGTTGGGACGCTCCGCTATCTTCTTCACCGCCTCGTGTGGATGATCGGTCGCAGTCTGTCTCCTCCTCGTCTCGAGGGAGTTAGCGGGAACACCCTGCTGTTGTGTACTTGAAGTCCGTCGAAAGTATGGAAGGGACAAGGACCCGACTTACATCGCCGGCACGTAGGGAAGAGGGAGCGTTCCTGTTCAGTCGCCAATTAATGTGGTAAATAAAAAACTAATTATTTACGCTGTCGGAATTTCTATAATTACCCAAGAAACGGTAATACATAAAATGAGGAGCAGAGTCCGTGGTCTTCGAGTTGAAAGGGCTTTATTCCAGAACTCGAGTTAAGGGAGAGCTCCTTCACCAAGCGGGTTCAGGAGTAGTCTGCTTTACTTGGAACATAACAGCACTTATATACATTATGAGTACAATCAAAAGAAGGAGTTCCCCCGGACTTGATTCAATCATTCATGATGTAATCATACGGAAGACATAGCATGCTTGTTCTCGTTTAAAGAATAACTTGGATTACATTTACACATAGACAAAAATATTGCATTGGAGTGATTGTGGTGACAAGTTACAGAGTTACTAGTGTCTGGGGACAGAGAATCGAGGCATTGTTACAGGGTCGTTTCTGTCGGAAAGGTAAAGAGGACGAGGCATTGTGCGTTCTTTACTTCTTACACAAGGGCGGTGATGTCTCACAATGGTATATGTGTGCAGCTGGGAGGAAGGAGAATGGGCTGTGGTTAACTATTCTTCTTCATGGCTGTCTCGTGTGCTTGATCAGGTTTTCGCTTGATTGTTGACCCAACCCGTGGCTGCCCCCGCAAGCTGAGAGATCATTGACGAGCGAGAGCTGCTTGTTCTGTGACAGAGTTGGAGAGGGGGGGTTTTGGCGAGCCAACCATCTTAACTGACTCCGTTCTGGTCTAAGGGAAAATATCGAACGGGACGGAAACCCGTAAGATACACGATGGCTGGCCATTATTTTCTTTGCATGTGCCAGTACAACGAAGAGAAAAATAGGCAAGAGGGGATATAACAGGATCTGTGCTTGAAGTAGGAAAATCGGCTTGCCTGGTCGGTGTTAGGGTGAATAGGGTGCATGATGGGACACCAGGCGGAAAAGGGAGTTTTTAGTCAACTTCCACACAAGGGCGACATGTAATTGAGTTGTTGTTATTATGCACTTTAGAAAACTCTCCTTGAGTAGTTAGCTCCAAAAATACAGCACTGTGGTCTGTTCAGGCCACAGAAAAAGCTTTATGGAAAGAGATCTGTGCAAGGTTGGTGGAGTTACAAATGTGTGTTGGCTCAGTGACTACTTGGTTTAAGTCAAAACTCTTTAGACAGTCAATTAGGTTAATTGTGTCTCTGCATACCATAGATTCCAAGTGAAAGTTAAAATCCCCCAATAATGTGAATTTGGAGAATTCCATGCAAGATTCCAGAAAGCTCTGCATAGTGGAGACAAATCTATTCCTAGGGCCAGGTGGCCGATATATGAGAGTTCCGTTGAACGCTATTTTGTTATTGATTTTGAAGGAAAACATATTAGCTTCCTCCTCCAATTGGGGGATGCCTGCCAATGATGCCTTATTATTATTGAGGTGGGCAATAGCACCTCCCCCTCCCCGTGACCCTTTTCTATCTATTCCGAAGAGCTTATAGCTTTCTGGTATTGCCACCTTGAGGTCTGGATTAGAAAAGCTGTTGGTCGAGGTCTCAGTTGGAAAAAGTATATCAGGATTGTGCTGGTCTATGAAGTCTGCTAGTTCATACTTGTGTTCTGGACAAAGATCTGACATTTAGTAATATACACGTAAGAATAGAATCCTGAGAGGGGCGTGGCCAGGCGCCGAAGGAAATGGCCGCCTGAATCCCCAGCTCCGCCGGGGCCGTCAGTGTCCCGTTATTAATCCGTACTAAATCCTGGCTAGGAGACTCCTCGAAGGCAACCCCTAGCTCCCCCAGGCCGGGTGACTCATCGGACCGATTCCCAGGCTCTGCGAACCTTCGGAGGCTCCGTGAGGCGGTGTGGAAAATTAGTACGGTTTGGTAAACATTATCTGCGCCATCTTGCCTCTTCCCCTGAGGCCACACTTTTTGTCGTGCGCACCCTCGATCAGAACAACCCTTTTTTTCATGCCACTGACCCCCGGCATAGCCCTCCTCCCTCACAGAGCCCGCACCCTGACCAACCCCCGCTCACACATGCCTTGGGTCATAAACCCCTCTTCAGCGCAGCGTTGCCTCAGAACCCCATCCTGTTCCCAGCACGACACCTCCCTTCATTCCTTTCATGGTCCCAGGCCCTTTTGATGCAAACCCCCTTTTCCTGTGTGCCCGTTTGTCCTCCCCGTTCCCAGGCCGACACCTAGCCCTGCCGATACTGTTTATTGCCCCTCCCCGTACATTAGAAAGCTTCCCTCCCCAAAGGACCCCCGAATCGATCAAAGCCCCCACCCTAAGAGATCCGATCAAACCCCCACGTTCCATGAATCGGCGGAATGTCCAGCTGCGCGATAATCATCACCTGTTGTGACCGGGGTGGGACTTCTGCTGTATATGTGTGTGGGAACGGGCTTGGAGCGGGGGTTCCGAGAAAGTCTTTCCGTACATCAAAGCATTGCCATGAATATGTAATATGTAATAAAGTAATAAACTTGTGTATAAGAGGCCAGGCCTCAGAGATGCGGGTAGAGCACCTCATGACGATACCTGCTGTCTGAATTGTTGTGTTCTCCTCCGGAGAGAATAAACCTTGTTTCTTGCCTTCCCGTCTCCAGCGCCTGCCTCTTCATTGATTAATAATTTGTGGGTCAAAGAGGCGATACCGCCGGGCAAATATCGATTGTCCCTTGACCTTAGATTCAACAATTGGCGTCCCAAGCGTGGGGCCCATCAGCGACTCGTGGATCCAGTGGGAGAGGTCCTGACGACAGAGTGAACGACTGCAACGATCGGGAGAGCTCTTGCCCAATAGGCCCTCGTCTGGCAGCCGATCATCCGAACTTCACTGGTTACGAACAGACCTCTCTCGAGTGATCTACGGTCCTGACTGGGAACCATCAGGAGTGCTGCGAGGAATACAAAGACAAGAGGACGATCGGGCGCTGGATTCGGAAGACAAGAAACTGTCCATACGGTCCGGGTAAGGTCGTGTAGACACGACGAATCACAAAATAATTGTTGATTGTTCAGAAAATACTAGTATTACTCTTTGTTGACTCATTTGGAGATTCACTGTCTGCACACGGAGAAACAGTAGGCCCCTTCCCTTTTGCAAACAGTGAAGGATAGGAAACGCAGCCGTCGTGCGTATTTTTCTCCCCCACTGGTTTTATTATTTATTTGACGGCTTATTCTCGGGAGACTCCCTCTCCCACACTGATTAACTGTTTTTGGCCCCGAACTACTGTTCGCGGATTGTTCTCTGGAGATTCTCTGTCTGCAAACAGGAAATAACAGATTCCTCTTTACGGATAGTGAAAGGGTAGAGGACGCAGACTTTTACGTGCCTACTTATTCTCCCCACTGGTTTTATTTTATTTTTATTGGTTGTTTTTGTTATTGGTTCATGAGGTATTCACTGCCTGCAAACAACGTAGAATAGAAATATTCTGTCTAGTCTTTGCGCGCAGTGATAAGATAGGCAGTGCTGACTTTTTGTCCCTCGTCGTGAGCTGTCATGTCTGTCTTCTCCCCACTGGTCGATAGCTGGTTCAGCCCGGACCGTTTATTAGAGGTGGATCATCTAGCTCCGCTGGAAGGCACCCCTAATAAAGACATGTTCGTAAACTATGGATTAGTTACCATAGCCTATAGTAAACTGTGGCACAGGTATACCAAAGAAAGCCAAGAGAAACAGTGGCCACTGATAGGATCCTTCGACCTCGATAAAATAGAAACGTTAGAAATAGCCCTGCGTGATAATAAGACAACGCCCGTTATGCTTGACTGCCTCGGTATGTGGCTCAAAGAAGCAATGCAACAAAAGAATAGAGACGAGGACAGAGCAGGTAAAGGAACATATCGACAGGACGACCTCAGAACACAACGTCCTGAAAGTAATCCCCCGACACTACGCACAGGACAGCCAGACTTAGGGCAAAACCAATGTGCTTTTTGTAGATATGCCGGCCACTGGAAAGCCCAATGCCCGACTCTACTGAGCGTGAATAGGAGCAGAGGACCGACAGGAATAACAGGCCGGCAGAAAGGGAAAAGGCGCGAGTCAAAGATGAATCAGACTGACTTGAACAGGCCAGATAGAACCACCACGTTTGATTATGCCCGATGGCACAGATTTCGCCAAGCCAATTTCAGCGACATGTTCGAGTCCTCATAGATCCAAAAGTTTAGGGTATTTCGAGGTAAGGGTTACACAAGTATCCTTCGCCGATAGGACTAGAGATATTGCCTATGTCTGAAGACCTACTACCTCCTTTTCTTCCGCGTCCTTATAGGCATATAACTGAAGCCTGCTCCATTGCTCCAACAAAAAGTATGCGCAGCATATAAAAGTGAGATAATTATGGCCAATAACTGTATTATGTTTGTCTTGGGTCTTTTTATATAATATTTGTACTGTCTCCCCGTCTGAGTTTGTGTGTACGTAATGCATGAATCTGCGTCATCCCTCTGCCTGTGTTACCTTGGTACTTAAACTTTTGTTAACAGAAGCTTTAGTATGGAACAACCTGGAAAGAAAGGAGTGAGAAAACGAAATCCATAGGCCACTTATGAACTTGAACTTTTATTTAACATAACGAACAAGAAACAAATAACAATATGTAATAATAACACTTAATAATGCCCTAACAACAGAAAACGTTTGAAACAAGAACGGTAAAACTAGAAAATGAAAGTCAACAGAACATTCGCCCCCCCATTCTGGAACCTTCCAAAGTAGGGCAGGGTTACGGTTACGCCCAGCCGGCGGCAACCCATATAAGGCGGGCCCTGCTGCCAACAACCGGTCAGGAAATCATAACATAGAGTGGAGCCGGAGGAGAGGCAGGGGCCAGCGGAGTCCGGCCGCAGCGGCCCTGGATAGCTGCAGGTAGTCCCGCCACATGTCTTCCCGGTCCGGCCACGGTGGCGCATGGGAGTTTTTAGGTAGTCCCGCCACATGTCTTCCCGGTCCGGCCACCAATGGCCAGGGACCGGGGCCAACTGGATCCGGCTGCAGCCGATGAGCCAAAGAACCCGTTCATGGGGCCAGAGCAAGGGGCGTCCGGCCGACATCCGCCGGAAGCCCGGTCCAGAGAAGGACAGGACACTTCTTTCTTTTCCCCTCCGTAATGGCCGCAGCAGCACGCCCGGCGCCACTTCTGTCATGAACAATGGCCGCGACAACTCTGGGCGGCGGGATGTCTTGTACATACCTCCGGTCCTGGTCGGGCTGGGAGGGAGAGGCGACGCGGACGAGCCTCTCCCACCTCCACGGATAGGAGGTTTCCCAGCCCCCGGCCCAGCGCCGAACTCCTCCAGCCAGGCGGTGGTGCCAATACCTGCATAGCACCGAACATACCATGGTGGCGCCCCGATACTTGCGCAGCACCGAACATGCAACGGTGCCGATACTTGCGCAGCACCGAACATGCAACGGTGCCGATACTTGCACAGCACCGAACATGCACCGCAGGTGGCCATACTTCCGCAACACTGGACATGGGTTCATTCCAAAAGGTCTCCTCCACTCTTGCAGACTCGACGAAGGGCGGCCGCTGCAGGCCTCAAAACGGCGTCTGGGCCCCCTGGAAGGCGGGTCTTGGCCGCTAGAGTAACTGTGAACAGCAACGTAACTCGGGCGCTTGCCCACCGGAGCACGAGCCCCCACCTCCGACAGCACCCCCACAGCCTTGAAGATTCTACAAACGTCCCAGGAGCCCTCGGCCCCTGCAGGCTTCCGGTAAGGGACAACTGCCTCGATCGCTAACAAAACAAGCATGACATTGCCACTCTTTCTGTTAGCATGAATTCTCGAACTGCCGAAAAGGACTCTGGTCCAACTGCCGGTTGTAGGAAACATTTTTTTCTGATGCTACTTCCGGACTAACCCGGCCCCGCCCAAAATGGCGCCGGTGACAATAGGAACTTACGAACGCCACGTGGTGTCTTCTTTTTGCTAATAAAGAAAAACTTGATTTTCTGAGACATGTACCTGACCCTTTGTACGCTTAACGAGAAAGAAAGAGAATTCACTCGACGAACATATAAAGGGACTCCGTTAAGAAAAATGTTGATTACAAATGTACGATGTATTATATTTTTTTATAGCTGATGTATAACCTCGCTCATGACGCACATACACGGTATGCATATAGGAAATCTGATTGCGACTAGTCTGACGGTGCTTCTAAACTATGAAATAAATGCCCCCCGATCCCCCGACCAATTTATAGACGTTTTTAGTTTCCTACGAATGAATAAATAAACCTTTCTAATGTTTTCTAATGCTGCAAATTAACCCCCTACTGTACGCACTTTAGCCATTACCGTGTCCAGCCAGGTACGACTGCACCTTCATAGATCTACATGCTGAATGATTTTGCAAAATAAAGGTTTCTCAAACTATGAACGGATATTGCATGCTTTATTTAAAATATGGGATCGGCGGGAGAGTTCTTTTCTGTGCACCCTACTCTGCTCTCTCTTTAAGGTTAATAGAAGATGGTTGCCCAGCCCCGGATGGAGGATCAAATCTGAGACACGACACTCTGCCGTCAAATATGCGACTGACTCAGGGACTCGCGCCTGGAGAAAGACCTCGACTTCTGGGGATGGGTAAAAGCGAAATGGTGTAAAAGATGGAATATAAAGGTTGGGTAAAATGAAACGATGTAAAATGATAACATATTATAAAGATACGACACTCAAAGATACTAGGGAACAGAGTTGACCGAAGAGCTGATAAACCTTAGAACATCACAACGTTGAAAGAGGTTTAAGGACCCCAATAGCTAAATACACCTACCAACTGGAAACCTCGCACTAAGTGCTTCTGATTCTTTAACGTTTCCCTACTCACAGCCTATGAATCGCACTGCCCCCATTCCCCCCTTGGCTCCAGAAACCAAAAACCCCAGGGATTCTATCCCGAGGGGATAAGACGAGTATGAGGTAAGTAAAGGACTTTCGTACCCGTGCTTTTGATATGCTCGAATGTTGTCCCCCTCCCCTCCCCTCTTTTTTCCCCTCTACAGGCCACACCGGAATCGCGACCAAAGTATGGTGAAGATCTGAAGCCTCGCCCTGTCTGATATACGAAGCGGACTAACACTGCCTGGTGGCACCTAAACACACCCACAAACTGCTCTCTTTTTACCAAAAGAGCCAATAGAGTTTATGACATGATAAAAGCGATCACCCTTGATCCATGTTGCGTGAATGGACACCTGTCACGTATGTTGAAACTATGAGATGACGTTTGTTTATGACTGACGCGTTGACTTAACTGATTAACGGACCGAGAATGCAAGAAATGTGACACACTGGTGCCCTTTTTTTCCTCGATGCATGTCCCCTGTACCCGGCCTAATGCTCGTCCATCCCAAACTGCGTGCTTTCAAAATTCTAACACAGACCCGTAATGCCTTATGTTGCGTAATGCGCTGAATAGCCTGTCTTAATGCACGGCCACTCCCCATGTCGCACGTGTACTATTTAGCCTGTTGTTGCACATCTCTCTCTCTCTCTCTCTCTCTCTTCTCTCTCTCTCTCTCTCTCTCTCTCTCTCTCTCTCTCGCTCTTCCGAACGACTAAGCACCTAAATTGGCAAACCGCCACCCCTAGTGCCCACCAATTGGCCCCAAATACCACGAGTATTTGCTCAAAATTTGTCCTAAGAAAAAAAATCACCCTGACGCCGTGTCACTACCTCTCCTTTCTGCTAAATTGATGAAACCGAGATTTGGCCAAAAGGGAAAGGACAGGTAAGACGACTGAGGTTCCCTAATCTGACCCGAAATAAGGAAACTACATGTCAGCGGCTCCTGTGTTATAAAAAGATGCCTCAGATAACGCGACCTTCCCCGTCCCGAATTGTCGCAATACCCAAACAGTAAAGGTGATCGAAACATCCCCATCTTCCCAGAACACCCCCAGTTTCGTATCAACTGCCCCCGACGGGAGATTTAAACTGCCCCTCACCCCCGGTTGTAAGAGATGGGTCGATTTACGCCCTTACCACAGCTTTTCTATGTCCCTAGTTGTTTTCCACAAGACCCCGGTTTTTAGGTCGAGCTGGCGTTGGAGCGCGAAGCGCTCCCGCCAGCGAGACTATAGTCACCTTCCTCCCTGTCAAGGGAGTAACAGCTGTGAACGAGCCCGATACAGACCTGGGCACGAGCCGACCCAGGTCTGTGAACGCGCTTCAAGGTTGAGCAGCTTGTGCACGTTTGTTGGACGTCAGGCGCTGCAAGCCCGCCAGACCAATTATCCCAGCATGAAACTCTACTTCCTGAGGCACCACAAGACCAATTATCCCAGCAGGAGTCTCCACTTCCTCAGGCGCCGCAACAATTATCACAGCATGAGACCCACTTATCACAGCATGTCAACAGGCGCCCCAGGCTGCTGGAGCACTCAACTATAATTAATGTGCAGTTGAGTGCTCCAGCAGCGTGGGGCGGCTCTCTGCATGCTGTGATAATTATCACTTTGGGGCCTCATGCTGTGATAATTAGGGCGGCATGCTCTATTTGCAGCACTGAACATTTTCAAAGAAGGCGAAGCAGTGACATTCATTGGAGACACTCACCCTCACGCCCTCACCCCCTCACCCCTCACACACCTCCTCACCCTCACACACCTCCTCACCCTCACACCCCCTCACACACACCCTCACATACCCTTACCAGCACAGCAAAACACAACACAGCACAGCAAAACACAACACAGCACAGCAAAACACAACACAACACAGCACAGCAAAACACAGCACAGCAAAACACAGCACAGCACAGCAAAACACAACACAGCACAGCAAAACACAGCACAGCACAGCACAACACAGCACAGCACAGCACAACACAGCACAGCACATCAAAACACAACACAGCACAGCACAGCAAAACACAGCACAACACAACACAGCAAAACACAACACAACACAACACAACCCTCACGCCCTCACCCCTCACACACCTCCTCACCCTCACACACCTCCTCACCCTCACACACCTCCTCACCTTCACACCCCCTCACACACACCCTCACATACCCTTACCAGCACAGCAAAACACAACACAACACAACACAGCACAGCAAAACACAACACAGCACAGCACAGCAAAACACAACACAGCACAGCAAAACACAACACAGCACAGCACAGCAAAACACAGCACAGCACAACACAGCACAGCACAACATAGCACAGCACAGCAAAACACAGCACAGCACAACACAGCACAGCACAGCAAAACACAACACAACACAGCACAGCAAAACACAGCACAGCACAACACAGCAAAACACAACACAACACAACCCTCACGCCCTCACCCCCTCACACACCTCCTCACCCTCACACACCTCCTCACCCTCACACACCTCCTCACCTTCACACCCCCTCTCACATACCCTTACCAGCACAGCAAAACACAACACAACACAACACAATCACAGCACAGCAAAACACAACACAACACAGCACAGCACAGCAAAACACAGCACAGCACAGCACAGCACTGCAAAACACAACACAGCACAACACAGCACAGCAAAGCACAACACAGCACAGCACAGCAAAACACAACACAACACAGCACAGCACAGCAAAACACAGCACAGCACAGGACAGCCCAGCAAAACACAGCAAAACACAGCACAGCAAAGCACAGCAAAACACAGCACAGCAAAACACAGCACAGCAAAGCAAAGCACAGCACAGCACAGCAAAACACAACACAACACAGCACAGCACAGCAAAACACAACACAGCAAAACACAACACAGCACAGCAAAACACAACACAGCACAGCACAGCAAAACACAGCACAGCACAACACAGCACAGCAAAACACAGCACAGCACAGCAAAACACAGCACAGCACAACACAACGCAGCACAGCAAAACACAACACAGCACAGCACAGCAAAACACAGCACAGCACAGGACAGCACAGCAAAACACAGCAAAGCACAGCACAGCAAAACACAGCACAGCACAACACAGCACAGCACAGCAAAACACAACACAACACAACACAGCACAGCAAAACACAGCACAGCAAAACAAAACACAGCAAAACACAGCAAAACACATCACAGCACAACAAAACAAAGCACAACACAGCACAGCACAACACAGCACAGCACAGCACAGCAAAACAAAGCACAACACAGCACAGCACAGCACAGCAAAACACAGCACAGCAAAACACAGCACAGCAAAACACAGCACAGCAAAACACAGCACAACCAAGCACAGCACAACCAAGCACAGCACAACCAAGCACAGCACAACCAAGCACAGCACAACACAACCAAGCACAGCACAACACAACACAACCAAGCACAGCACAACCAAGCACAGCACAACCAAGCACAGCACAACCAAGCACAGCGTAATAAAGCACAACAAAACATAGCATAACAAAAAATAGCATAACAAAAAATAGCATAACAAAACATAGCATAGCATAACAAAACACAACATAGCATAGCATAACAAAACACAACATAGCATAGGATAACAAAACAAAGCATAGGATAGCAAAACAAAACATAGCCTAACAAAACATGGCATAACAAAACATGGCATAACAAAACATGGCGTAACAAAACATGGCATAACAAAACATGGCATAACAAAACATAGCATAGCAAAACATATAATAGCATAGCAAAACATAGCATATCAAACACAACAAAACATAGCATAGCAAAACAAAGTATAGCATAGCAAAACATAGCATAGCATAACAAAGCATAACAAAGCATAGCATAACAAAACATAGCATAGCATAACAAAACATAGCATAACAAAACATAGCATAGCATAGCATAACAAAACACAACATAGCATAGCATAACAAAACACAACATAGCATAGCATAACAAAACACAACATAGCATAGGATAGCAAAACTAAACAGAGCATAGCATAACAAAACAAAGCATAGGATAGCAAAACAAAACATAGCCTAACAAAACATAGCCTAACAAAACATGGCATAACAATACATGGCATAACAAAACATGGCATAACAAAACATAGCATAGCAAAACATATAATAGCATAGCAAAACATAGCATATCAAACACAACAAAACATAGCATAGCAAAACAAAGCATAGCATAGCAAAACATAGCATAGCATAACAAAGCATAACAAAGCATAGCATAACAAAACATAGCATAACAAAACATAGCATAACAAAACATAGCATAGCAAAACAAAGCATAGCATAGCACAACACAACACAACACAACATAGCATAGCATAACAAAGCATAGCATAACAAACACAACAAAGCATTGCATAGCACAACAAAACAAAGCATAGGATAGCAAAAAAACATAGCATAGCAAAACAAAACAAAGCATAGAATAGCAAAACAAAACATAGCATAACAAAACGAAACATATCATAGCCTAGCAAAACATAGCATACCAAACACAACAAAACATAGCATAACAAAACATAGAAAAACAAAGCATAACACACACAACCACGCACACACAACCACGCACACACAACCACGCACACACAACCACAACCACACACACAACCACAACCACACACAACCACACACACAACTATCTATCTATCTATCGCCCTCACTCTATCTGTGTATCGATCTATCGCCCTCACTCTGTCTATCGATCTATCGCCCTCACTCTGTCTATCGATCTATCGCCCTCACTCTGTCTATCGATCTATCGCCCTCACTCTGTCTATCGATCTATCGCCCTCACTCTGTCTATCGATCTATCGCCCTCACTCTATCTATCGGCCTCAGTCTATCTATCTAATCGCCCTCACTCTATCTGTCTATCGCCCTCACTCTATCTATCTATCGCCCTCACTCTATCTATCTATCGCCCTCACTCTATCTATCTATCGCCCTCACTCTATCTATCTATCGCCCTCACTCTATCTATCTATCGCCCTCACTCTATCTTATCGCCCTCACTCTATCTATCTATCGCCCTCACTCTATCTTATCGCCCTCACTCTATCTTATCGCCCTCACTCTATCTTATCGCCCTCACTCTATCTTATCGCCCTCACTCTATCTTATTGCCCTCACTCTATCTTATCGCCCTCACTCTATCTTATCGCCCTCACTCTATCTATCGCCCTCACTCTATCTATCGCCCTCACTCTATCTATCTAATCGCCTTCACTCTATCGCCCTCACTCTATCGCCCTCACTCTATCTATCTATCGCCCTCACTCTATCTATCTATCGCCCTCACTCTATCTATCTATCGCCCTCACTCTATCTATCTATCACCCTCACTCTATCTATCGCCCTCACTCTATCTATCGCCCTCACTCTATCTATCGCCCTCACTCTATCTTATCGCCCTCACTCTATCTTATCGCCCTCACTCTATCTTATCGCCCTCACTCTATCTTATCGCCCTCACTCTATCTTATCTCCCTCACTCTATCTTATCGCCCTCACTCTATCTTATCGCCCTCACTCTATCTTATCGCCCTCACTCTATCTTATCGCCCTCACTCTATCTATCGCCCTCACTCTATCTATCGCCCTCACTCTATTGCCCTCACTCTATCTATCGCCCTCACTCTATCTATCGCCCTCACTCTATCTATCGCCCTCACTCTATCTATCACCCTCACTCTATCTATCTATCGCCCTCACTCTATCTATCTATCGCCCTCACTCTATCTATCTATCAATCTATCTATCGCCCTTACTCTATCTATCGCCCTTACTCTATCTATCGCCCTCTCTATCTTTCTATCGATCTATCACCCTCATTCTATCTATTTATTTAGATACTGATCGCCATCACTCTATCTATCTGTCTAGCTATCTATCGCCCTCACTCCTATCTATCTATCTATCTATCTATCTCGCTCACTCAATCTCTCTATCGCCCTCTATCTATCGCCCTCCCTCTATCTATCTATCGCCCTCACTCTATCTATCTATCCCACTCACTCTATCTATCGCATCACCACAGCATCACTAAGGGGCACAACAACATCACTATGCGCTACCACAGGATCATTGAATGCCACAGCATCACTAGTCGCCACCACAACATCTCTCAGCCCCACCACAGCATCAATCTGTGCAACCATTTACCAACAACTGGGTCAAATATGATCTCTCAATGTTTCAAGCTTTATTACAAATGTCACAAAAAGAGGTTAGTATTTCACTTCTGTTCTTGGATTTTCGTCACAATAAAATACACTGAACATATTCTTCACAAAAGTTATTTACAAAAGTTTAAGCTATTGCCATTATAAATTACAATAACTTTTATTTAAGTATTAATTATTAAAAAAAATTCAAAGCCATTGTTATTTGTAATATCAATACATCTAAGTCACGTGAATACAACACATATTGCATTACAAATGCTATAGGTGTCACAAGTTATAACTATTGGCATTGTAAATGACAAAGCTATTATTTTTGCTATTTTCAAAACCAACACATATATAAAAAATGTGTCATTTACAATACCAATAGCTCAAACTTTCCTAATGCGAGACCTTATGCATTGCAAATGCTTGTTTAATTAAGTAGTCAGGTTGTAGGAGGCTATGTAGGAACTAGGACGATGTTTGCAAAATTAAGATTAGACCAAAGTGAAGAAATCGTTGCAATGAACCCTGTTGAAAGTAAAATGTTTAGCTGAAAGGCAGGATGCATTAATAGAATGAAAAATGTTTAGCCTATGTTCATCTCTCAGAAAGATACCTATCAGACCATGGTGATAGCACATTGCGTTTTTTGATATATAGCCCAGGAGAACAGTATAGCTTTGTAAGGCTCGTACTAGGAAGGTGGGTCTCCGTCAGAAGAGCTGACGTAACTGTAATGCAATAAAAGGCACCAGATCACGTACCATGACCAGGCAGAAAACACCATTGCGTTCTCATTTACCTGGAGCTGGGAGAGAAATAGACTTATGTGATTACCTTCCTCTGCCAATTCTCTAAAGACTGTCTTTTCAAACTCATTTAAGGGTACGACTGTCGGAGGAAAGAAGGACCGGATGTGGGAGCACGTGGCCTGACTTCAGACTATGGAACATCTGCAACATTGGCCAGGCGAGACCGCGACAGTAAGGAGCTGCAGGACGAGGCACTGTTTTCGACAAGATAAGAGGAAAGGGCTGACCTGATGCCCCTGCTCGATGTCTAATGTATGCCGAAAAGTCCCCGCTCTCAAAACTCGGTCATGAGCCCGCCTATCTGAAGTTTTTCCGTCCCCCTAGTCTGTTCCCGATCTGGCCCTGCTCCATCCCACTTTTTCTCCGACCTACCCTAAAGGACTGCTCACACGCACATTTCTTCCATCTGAACCTTTTTGACAATCAACTCAAAGGACACAGGGCGAAAAGGACCTTTTTGACCAGAAACGCGAGGAAAAGGTCGTGCCCTGCAACGCGGGACCTCGAATAGAGCTGGACCCTTAGCTCCACCGCCGGTGCTCCACAGCGCCAACAAAAAACGACAAAGAATGCTGAGAACTTATTAACTTCGAACATTGACTCCCTCAATCATCGTTTCTGCTACGTCTCATTTCTCTCCCAGCCACCATTGTATTAATTATGCTCCACCATTGTAACATGAACAGAACTCACATATTTAATGACTTATCAATTCACATTCCAAACGACTATAAGCAACTATGAAATGTACTCAATGCTCCCACTACAGAATCATTTTTGTCTATTATCACAATACTACGACTCTCCTGCAAACGAGTTTTTATCGATAGACCCGCCTCCTAAGATGAAAGATTTCAAAATGTAATGTATATAACTCCTTCACCTGGGTACCTACTTCTTTTCCGAGGATCACCACAGTCGACATGAATTGGAAATAGGCCAGCAAGATGTCTTGGATATGTTAAAGGGAGGACTGTGGAAAATTAGTACGGTTTGGTAAACATTATCTGCGCCATCTTGCCTCTTCCCCTGAGGCCACACTTTTTGTCGTGCGCACCCTCGATCAGAACAACCCTTTTTTTCATGCCACTGACCCCCGGCATAGCCCTCCTCCCTCACAGAGCCCGCACCCTGACCAACCCCCGCTCACACATGCCTTGGGTCATAAACCCCTCTTCAGCGCAGCGTTGCCTCAGAACTCCATCCTGTTCCCAGCACGACACCTCCCTTCATTCCTTTCATGGTCCCAGGCCCTTTTGATGCAAACCCCCTTTTCCTGTGTGCCCGTTTGTGCTCCCCGTTCCCAGGCCGACACCTAGCCCTGCCGATACTGTTTATTGCCCCTCCCCGTACATTAGAAAGCTTCCCTCCTCAAAGGACCCCCGAATCGATCAAAGCCCCCACCCTAAGAGATCCGATCAAAGCCCCACGTTCCATGAATCGGCGGAATGTCCAGCTGCGCGATAATCATCACCTGTTGTGACCGGGGTGGGACTTCTGCTGTATATGTGTGTGGGAACGGGCTTGGAGCGGGGGTTCCGAGAATGTCTTTCCGTACATCAAAGCATTGCCATGAATATGTAATATGTAATAAAGTAATAAACTTGTGTATAAGAGGCCAGGCCTCAGAGATGCGGGTAGAGCACCTCATGACGATACCTGCTGTCTGAATTGTTGTGTTCTCCTCCGGAGAGAATAAACCTTGTTTCTTGCCTTCCCGTCTCCAGCGTCTGCCTCTTCATTGATTAATAATTTGTGGGTCAAAGAGGCGATACCGCCGGGCAAATATCGATTGTCCCTTGACCTTAGATTCAACAGCGGCCGACGGCCGGCAGCGGCGACCCTGTGTCCCACCCCTGGAGCCCGGGAGCGGCCGCCTCTGCCACTCGAGGCCCCGGCTTTCGGCCTGCCGCGGTCCGCGGCTTGAGAGGCGCGAGGGCTGGGGGCGTGGCCTCCGCAACGGCGCGAAATCGCCGAGACCCACCACAATTCTTTCCCCACAATTCTACAGAGATCGTTCCAAGAGAATTGATTCTTGGCTTTGGAATTGGAGGTTGTTTTTATTGTATGCACTCTATTTAAAGCCTTTTATGGGGAAAACCAGTGAAAAGTGTTGAATTTCAAAACACATTGAAAACTCAAGGAGGGCTGCTGCACAGTGCGCCGCTACCACAGAGGGTGCGGGAGAAGCGACCGGCCTGTGCTGCACGCATCATTGCGGGGAGCTGTCGCCCCTGAGCGCTACACTGGGAAGGCCCCAGAGGTCGGACACAGGCCTGTGATTGTGGAGGTGGCTGGTCGTGGGCAGACAAGGGGACCGGCCGCAAGTGACAGCGGCCCTGAAAAGGTCTGGGATAGCGACGGAGGATCTTGGGGCGCCCCCCTACAGCTCCTGTACCGGATCTACAGTTCTGACTGCGGACAGTTGGAGGTGAGGAGTGGACCGGATCTGGCGACAGCCCGGAAGAAGGTGGGTGACGGACCCTCCGACCCCATGGACACCAGAGCGACCATGAGACCCAAAGGGGGCGTAGTGTCTCAGACCAATAAACTTGATCAATATACGGTGCCCAAAATGCAGACGCAGTCCGGAGGGGCGCCGAAGGAAGTCTCGGAGCAGGCGGAACCCTCCCTAAAGTCTATAATGGCGGCAATCCAGACCCTCGGTACCAGCCTCGAAACGAAGATGGACAAAATCACCATCGAGGTGAATCTGCTCCGCACCGACTTGGGGAAGACCACGGATCGTTCGAAAACCAACGAAGTGGATATTAAGGCACTTCAGGAGTCGGAGAAGAAGCTTGAAAGCAGAGTCAGTGAGCTTGTCCACCAGCACCGACAGATGGCACTTCGGCTCGATGACCAGGAAGGCAGGGCTCGGAGGAGCAACGTACGCGTGGTGGGCGTAGAAGAAGAACTGGAGGGTGACAGCACGGAGCTCTTTCTCGAAGACTTAATACTCCGCCACCTTAAACCCAAGAGGCTCTCCAAAATATTTACGGTTGAGCGGGCCCACCGAGCCCCGAAACCCAATCCTGGAGCCCCACCGCGAACAATCATCGCCAAAATACTCAATTATCGAGACCGGGATGCGATCCTACAGGCTGCAAGACAACATGGGGACCTGCAATATGAGGGATCCACAGTAAGGTTCTTCCCTGACTTTACGCTCCAGGTGCAACAGGAGCGGCGCTCCTTCCAGGGGGTTAAGGCGGCACTACGTGATCACGGGGTGCGATACATGATGTTCTTTCCCGCAAAACTGAAGATTATACATGGCGGCAAGTCCCATTTCTTCACCTTGCCAGCGTCGGTGCAGGAGTGGATTGACACAAAGTTGACAGAGGCCCATCCTCTTCAAAACAGCGGACGGTGGAGAGACAACGGACAACCATCACCGGGATCGGCGACGGGGGCAGCTGAGGCTGGTATGCAGAGCCAACGATCCTGGCGTTCGAGGTCGAACAGTCCCCGCTGGGACTCACCCGGAGATAACACAGCGCGATGAAGCGGCACGCACTGGACTTGGAAGCGGCCGGAGAGTAATGTATACTGTGTGACTGTTTGTATGCATGGGCACTCCGAAGGGACAGAGTGGGGCCTGCCCACGGTTTAAGGGACGGGCTCCCCTAGAAAACTATTACACCCCTGGCCTGGGGGTCTGATTGACCTGGGACACTGCGGGAGGGCGGCCGGGACGGAGCTGGCCACGTTACTCCCGAGTTAGAAGTTCCTCGGTGTCTAACCGGGGTAGGGTCGGGCGACAGGCGCTCTGCTGATTGGGGTGGTGGGTAGTTTGGAACCCACAGAGCAGGGGGCAGGGAGGGGGGGTTTGTTTTCACAGAGGTGGGTGGGATGTGGGGGGTCGACATGGGGAGGAGAGCGTGGCAACTGTCAGATGTTCATATTAATGTTTGCACTGTTAGCCCTGTTGGGGGAGGACCCAGGGTGGGCACTGGAGTTGGAAAGTTTAGCTGCTGGGGGGATCCGGGGAGGGATGGGTAGTACTGGATATGTTTTGGTCGTACAGAATTTATGTCCGTGCAAACTTTACTGGTTCAGGAGTGCTGAGAAGGGGCTGCTGTCAAAGTAATGGTTATGGCTAGCAAATGGGAAAAGAGTCTTAGAATAATGAGCTGGAATGTGAATGGACTTGGGGACAGGCTTAAGCGTACTGTAGTCCTGCAATTCATTAAACGACACCAACCTGACATAGTAATGCTGCAGGAAACTCATTTACTGGGAAACACATGCCAGGCCCTTAACCGGTGGGGTTACACGTTGGCCTCACACTCCGGCTTCACATCAGGCTCCAGAGGGGTGGGAATCCTCATCCGCCGCTCCTTGCCCCTCCATATCGATGGCACTAAAGCTGATCCTCAAGGCCGCTTCACGGTGGTCACAGGCAGGTGGGAGGGGTACGTGTTGAACTTGCTCTCGGCGTATGTCCCGCCGGGCTTGCAGGCGTCGGCCTTTGCAGACTTGGGCAAATTGTTACTCACCCTCCCCGAAGGTCAGTTGGTCCTGGGAGGCGACTTCAACTCGGTGGTGTCGGGCACGGTAGATAGACAGCCCTCAGAACCATACCCCAAGGGCAGCAATGGTTGGCTGAGTTTCTTGAGGCCTTTGGTCTCACGGATGTTTGGCGCCACCTTCACCCCACGGAAAGCCAATTCACCTTCTTCTCTGGGCCACACCACACCTTCTCACGACTCGATTACATTCTCACTGTCCTACAACATCACACTTTAGTGCGTGAGGCAACACTCCTTCCAAGAGGCATATCGGACCACTCGCCGGTAACGACGCACATTACGTTCGGAGCGAGGAGGGAGGGATGCGTGGCGCCGATAAGCCCCTGGCACCTGCGCAATGATGACACTCGGGGGAAAATTGACACCTCTATCACTCATTACTTTGAAGAAAATGAGGATTCCGTGGACTCCCCTGTCACGGTATGGGGGCGCTTAAAACGGTGGTAAGGGGGGAAGCGCTGTCAATCATCTCTGGCAAGCGTAGAGAGCAACGCAGTCAAGTCACTACAGCTGAGGCGGAGCTGGCAGAGCTCGAGGCAGAAGCACTCGAGACAAAGGGGAGGACGGCCAGACACAAGTGGCAACTCAAGCTGGCGGAGTATAGAGCACTGGTCTCCCAGGAGGCCCAGACAGTAGCTAGACATAAAATGGGTAGACTTTACGACCAGGGTGACAAAGCCGGAAAATTAATCGCCTGGCTTGACAAAAAGCAGTAGGCCAAGAAGACTGTGCCGCTAATACATAATCAATCAGGGGAGATTCTCACCGAGCCGAGGGAAGTGGTGAAGGAATTTGCCAGACACTTCAAGCAGGTCTATACTAGGGTGTCTGACCGCCCGGAGGAGGACTCTATGGCCCTCCTCGCCGATATCCGAATGCCATGTCTGTCGGACGAGGAGAGAGACACCATTGATAGCCCACTCACTGTGGCTGAAATACAGCAAGCAATGATGGAACTCCGACCCGGGAAAGCGCTGGGCCCTAACGGTCTCCCGATCGAACTGTATAGGATTAAACCTGAGACAATTAGCAAACATCTGAAAGCCATGTTCGACACTAGCAGAAAGGATGGAATACTGCCATGAGACCAGCGCATCGCTACAATTGTGGCTATCCCGAAGGAGGGGAAACCAGTAGAGTCTTGTGCCTCCTATAGGCCGATCTCCCTCCTCAACGCGGAGCCCAAGATACTGGCGAAAGCACTCGCTAATCGGCTTAAACCAATACTTAATACACTGGTACATCCCGACCAGTCAGGCTTTATGTGTTGAAAATTAGTACGTTTTGGTGAACATTATCTGCGCCATCTTGCCTCTTCCCCTGATGCCACACTTTTGTCGTGCGCGCCCGCCATTTTAAGATGCCCCGATCAGAACAAACCCTTTTGCATGCCGCTGGCCCCTGACATAGCCCTTTGCCTTCGCTAAGCCTGCACGCTGACCACCCCCTGCTTGCACCTGCCTTGAGTCATAAACCCCTCTTCGGCGCTGCTCTGCCCCAGGCCCTCATCCTGTTCCCAGCGCGACACCTCCCTGCTTTCCTTTCATGATCTCCGGCCCTTAGATGCAAACCCCCTTTTTCCCCGTGTGCCCGTTTTGTCCTCCCCGTTCCCAAGCCGACACCCAGCTCTGCCGATACCATCCTTGCCCCTCCCCGTACAATAGAAAGCTTCCCCCATCAAAGAATCCCCGGGTTGATCAAAGCCCCCACCCCATGAGACCCGATCAAACCCCCCACATTCCGTGAATCGGCGGATTATCCAGCTGCGCGATGCTCATCACCTGTTGTGACTAGGGTGGGGACTTCAACTGTAAATGTGTATGGGAACGGGCCCAAAGGGGAGTTCCGAGAATGTCTTTTCCGTACATCAAAGCTTTAACATGTATGTGTAATCTACAATAAAGTCATAAATGTGTGTATAAGAGGCCAGGCCTGAGGAATACAGTTAGAGCACCTCAGAACGATACCTTCTGTCCGTTTCGTTGTGTTCTCCTCCGGAGAGAATAAAAAAAACCTTGTTTCCTGCTTTCCAGTCTCCAGCGCCTGCCTCTTCATTTGATTTAATAACTAGAGGGTCACAGAGGCAATACCGCCGGGCAAATATCGATTGTCCCCGACCCGATTGAACTTTTTACAATTGGCGTCCCAAGCGTGGGGCCCATCAGCGACTCGTGGATCCAGTGGGAGAGGTCCCGACGACAGAGTGAACGACTGCAACGATCGGGAGAGCTCTTGCCCAATAGACCCTCGTCTGGCAGCCGATCATCCGAACTTCACTAGTTCCGAACAGACCTCTCTCGAGTGATCTACGGTCCTGACTGGGAACCATCAGGAGTGCCGTGAGAAATACGAGAAAAAGAGGACGATCGGGCGCTGGATTCGGAAGACAAGAAACTGTCCACATGGTCCGGGTAAGGTCGTGTTGCCACGACAAGTTGCGAAAAAATTTGTTTGATTGCTTGATTGTTCAAAAATACTAGTATTGCTCGTTTTATTTTTATTTTTTTATTTTGGAGATTCACTGTCTGCAAACGGAGAAACAACAGGCTCTCTCTCTTTGCAAGCAGTGGAGGATAGGTAGGGTAGCAGCCGTGCTTGTTTTCTTTCTCCCCCACTTAATAATTGCTTGAAACTGAACTGTTGTTCGCAAAAATATTGTTTCCTGGAGATTCCCTGTCTGCAAACAGGGAAGTGACCACCCTTTTTGCAGATAGTGAAAAGGGTAGGTAACGCAGATCTTTGCGGACCTACTCATTCTCCCCATTGTTATTTATTGGTCTTTTGGTTTTTTGGTCCATGAGGTATTCACTGCCTGCAAACAACGTAGAATAGAAATATTCTGTCTAGTCTTTGCACCTAGTGATAAGATAGGCAGTGCTGACTTTTTTAGTCCCTCGTTACGAGCCGTCATGTCTGTCTTCTCCCCACTGATAAATAGCCTGTTTAGCCCGGACCGGGTGTTAGAGGTGGACCATATAGCTCCACTAGAAGGCACCCCTAATAAGGACATGTTCATAAACTATGGGTTAGTCACCATAGCTTATAATAAATTATGGCACAGGTATACCGAAGAGAGTCAAGACAAACAGTGGCCACTGGCAGGATCCTTTGACCTTGATAAAATAGAAACGTTAGAAATAGCCCTTCGAAATAATAAGACAACGCCAATTATGCTCGACAGTCTCGGTATGTGGCGCAGAGAGGCTATGCAACGACTGAGAAAAGACGAGGACAAACAAAGTAGAGAAATATACCGACAGGACAACCCCAGGACACCGCTACCCACGACTTATCCCCCGACACTATGCAAAGGACGACCAGACTTAGGGTCAAACCAATGCGCTTTTTGTAGGTATGTCGGACACTGGAAAGCCCAATGCCCGACTCTACTGAGCGTGAGTAAAGGCAAAGGGCCGACAAGAACGACAGACCGACAGTACGAGAAAAGGCGCGAGACAAAGAAGAACCCGACTTACATAGACAGACCAGACAGAACTACCACGTTTGATTATGCCCGATGGCACAGATTTCGCCAGGAAAATCTCAGCGGCATGCTCAAGTTCTCCTAGGTCGGGCAATGTCAAGACGGGAACCCAGCCTCGTTTAAAATTCACAGACGGAAAGAGATAATTATGACCAATAACTGTTTTTATATTTGTCTTGGGTCTTTGTATGTCGTACTTGTACTGTCCCCCGTCTGAGTTTGTGTGTATGTAATGTACAAATCTGCGTCATCCCTCTACACGTGTTTCCGTGTTACTCGACCTCTGTTAGCAGAAACTTAGCATAAAAGCAACCTGGAAAGAAAGAAATGGTAAAACAAAATCCGTAGACCATTAATGAACTTGAACTTTTAATTTAACACAACAAACAAGGAATAATAACGATAAACTGTAGAAAATGAAAGTCAAACAGAACATTCGCCCCCCCCCCATTCTGGAACCTTCCAAAGTAGGGCAGGGTTACGGCTACGCCCAACCAACGGCAACCCATATAAGGCGAGCCCGGCCGCCAACTCTTGGTCAGGAAATCTTAACGTATGGGGGAGCCGGAGGAGAGGCAGGAGCCCGCAGCCTGGGCATTTGCAGGTAGTCCCGCCACATGTCTCCTTGGCCGGCCGCAACGGGCCTGGAAAGACTAAGGTAGTCCCGCCACATGTCCAGAGGAGAACGAGGCACCTCTTCCTTTTCTCTTCCGTCACAGCCGCAGCAGTCCTGGACGGCGGGATGTCCTGCACGTACCTCCACAACAATTTGTCCAAGTTGGGCTGGGAGGGAGAGGCGACGCGGACGAGCCTCTCCCACCTCCACCGATAGGAGGTTTCCCAGCCCCCGGCCCGACGCCGAACACCCCCAGTCAGGCGATGGTGCCAATACTTCCACAGCACCGAACGTACAATGGTGGCACCCCAGTACTTGCGCAGCACCGAACGTACAATGGTGGCACTTGGGGAACACCGGATGTGGAGAGACCTTCATGCGGGGCGATGAAAAGGAGCGGCATGGAGTGCACCGGGAGAAGGAGACGGTGTGAACGAGTCTCCCTCGCCCCCCCCAGGTGGGGGCATCACAGCTGCACCCCAGCTGAACGTCCCGCTTACACAAAACAGGGACCTCTTCCTTTCACTCCGAAGGATCTCTTCCATTCTTGCAAACTCGACGAGAGTGGCCCCTGTAGGGCCTCAAAATGGCGTCTGGATCCGCTGGAAGGCGGGCCCCGGCCACTAGAGTAACTTTGGCCAGCCATATAACTCGAACATTTGTCCCATGGAGCACGAGCCCCCATCTCCGACAGCATCTCCGCAGCCTTGAAGATCATACAAAGGTCCCCGGCGGAACCTTCGGCCTTTGCAGGTTTCCGGTAAGGGACGGCTGCCTTGATCGCCAACGAAACAAACATGACATTGCCACACCTTCTGTTAGCGTGAATTCTAGAACTGCCGAAAAGGACTCTGGTCCAAACTGCCAGTAATGGAAACATTTCCCCCTGATGCTGCTTCCGGACTGTGCCGGCCCCGCCCAAAATGGCGCTGGTATCAATCGGAACTTACGAACACCTCGTGGTGTTCCTTCGCACTAATATAAACTTGATGTTCTGAGATTTTATATGATCCTTTGTACACTTGGCTAGAAAAGACAAGGAGAACTCACACGACGAACAGTATGAAAGGATCCCCGTTACAAATGTTGGTTACAAATGTACAATGTATTATATTTTTATAACTGATGTAAACCTCATTTACGACGCTCACGTACGGTATGCATATAGGAAAATAAATGCCCCCGAACCCCCAACCAATTAATAGACGTTTTAGTTACTTACAAATGAACGAGTAAAACTTTCCGATGTTTTTATTGCTGCAAGCGAAACCCCCCACTGTATGCACTTTAGCCATTGCCACGACCGGCCAAATACGACCGCACCCTCATAATCCATATGCTGAAATGATTTTGCAAAATAAAGTCTTTGAAACTATGGACGGGTATTGCATGCTTTATTTTAAAAAAATGTGGGATCGGTGGGAAAGTTTTTTTCTGTGCACCCTACTCTGCTCTCTCTTTAAGGTTAAAGGAAGATGGTTACCCAGCCCTGGAGGACGGATCGGATCAACAACACGACACTCCGCCTTCAAAGTACGCAACTGACCCATGAACTCTCGCGTAGAGGAAGACCTTGACTTCCAAGGATGGGTAAAACGAACGGTGTAAATGAGGGAATGTAAAAGGAGGGAGAAATAAAATAATGTAAATATTATAAAGTACCACGTTCCAAAGTATCAGGGGCCCAAGAACCGAAGAACCTTAGAACGCCACAGCGTTGAAAGAGGTTTAAGGACCCCGATAGTGAGATACATCCTTTTGACTAGATACCTCGCACTAGGCACCTCTGGTTTCCTTTTTACGTTTCCCCGCACACGACCTATATGAACACACTACCCCCCCCTCGACTCCAGAAACCATATCCCCAGGGACCCTGCCCCGAGGAGGAAAGACGAGTAAGAGGTAAGTAAAGGACTTATGAATCCATGTATTTGAATGTGCGCGAATGCTGTCCCCCCCCCCCCTTTTTTTTCCTCCCTCTGCAGGTTACATCAGAGATTACAGCCGAGGTGTGGCGAAGATCCGAAACCTTGCCATGTCTAATGCACGAAACGGACTAGCGCCGCAAGGTGGCGTCTAAGCATGCCTGCAGACTACTCACGTACCGAACAAACCCGAAAAATTAGCACAACCCTGATACAAAGTGATCACCCTTAAACCAGACCGGACGAATGAACCCATGTCACGTATGATGCGAAACTATGAGGGAATGTGTGTGTGTGACTGAGGCGTCGACCCAACTGGTCGAAGGACCGAGAATGCGAGAAGTGCGACAAAATGGTACCTCCTTTCTTCTTTCCTTCTTCTCAAGGCGCGTCCCCTCTACCCTGTCTAATGCTCAAACTGCATGATTACAAGATCCTAACGCAGACCCGCGAATGCCCTTTACTGTGTAATGCACTAAATAGCCTTTCTTGAATACACTGCCACCCTCTCTGTTGCACGTGTACTATTTAGCCTGCCGTTGCACTCTCACTCTCTCTCTCTCTCTCTCTCTCTCTCTCTCTCTCTCTCACTCTCTCTCTCTCTCTCTCTCTCTCTCTCTCTCTCTCTATTTCTGCACTCCCACTCTTCCGAGTGGTTAGCCCCGAAATTGGCAGACTGCCACCCCTAGCACCCCACCTAATTGGCTTCAAATACCGTCAGTATTTGCACAAAAACTTGTCTTTAATACAATCACCCTGAGACCGCGTCGTTACCTCTCCTTTTCCGCTAGAAGTCAATGAACCCAGGTGGGGCCGTAAGGGAAAGGACAGGTAAGACGACAGAGGTTCCCTAATCTGACCCGAAATAAGGGAACTACATGTCAACGGCTCCTATAGTATAAAACAAGGACCTCAGAATACGCGACCCTCCCCTCCCCGAATTGTCGCAATACCCAAGCCAAAAAAAAATTATCACCCCCGTTACCTCCCCTGTATATGTCCCTGGTTGTTTCCCATAAAACCCCTGTCCTTCCTGATTAAGTAATCGGGCTGTAAAAGGTTACGTAGGATCCAGAATGATGTTTTACAAGGTTAACAGATTAGCCCAAGGTAAAGAAATAACCGAAATGAACCCCGTAGTAGTTTAAAAGCAGGATGCATCTATAGAAAGGAGATGTTTTAGTCATGTTCGTCTCTCAGCAAAATACCTGTGTAGTACCATGTTGATGACTCACAGTACCCTTTGTAAATGTAAAACTCTAGAGAACAGCATATCTTCGCCAGGTTCGTCTCACGAAGGTGGGTCACCATCAGATGAACTGTTGTGAACTAATTATGAAGGAAAGTCATAAGTAAATCCAACAGGCCCGTCACCGGTCATTTCATATGCCAGTTGTGAGAACGAGCATTTTCATTCTTTGCCTGGAGCTGGGAGAGAAATAGACTTTTTTGATTATCTCCATCTGCAAATTTTCTAAAGACTGTCTTTTCAAACTTGTTTAAGGGTACTGCTGTTGGAGGAGAGAAGGACCGGATGTGGGAGCACGAGGCCTGACTGCAGACTAAGGAACACCTGCGACATTAGCCAAGGCGAGACCACGACAGAAAAGAGCTGCAGGACGAGGCACTGTTTTCGACAGCATGAAAAGAAAGGGTCGACCTGATGCCCCTGCTCGACGTCCAGTGCCTGTCGACAAGTCCCCGCTCTCTGAATTCTGTCACACGCCCGCCTATTTGAAGTCTCTCGTTCCCCTAGTTTGTTCCCAATTTGGCCTTGCTCCATCCCCCTTTTTCCTCTGACCTACCCTATGGACTGTTTTGAACGCTCTTCTTCCATCGGAACTTTCTGACAATCACCTCAAAGGACACAAGGCGAAAAGGACCTTACCGACCAAAAACGCGAGGAAAGGGTCGTGCCCTGCAACGCAGAACTTAGAACAGAGCTGGACTCGTAGCTCCACCGCCGGTGCTCAACAGCGCCAACGAAAGACCACAAAGAACAATGAGAACGCGTAAAACTTCGAACATTTGACATCCACAATCACCGTTTTTGCTATGCCTCATTTCTCTCCCAGCCGCCATTGTATTGATCCTGCTCCAATCCGAATCTGAAATATGTAATAACCTGCCAGTTCACGTTATGATATGTACTTGCTGCTCGCTACAGAACCGTTTTTGTATTACATTCCTATGACTTTCCTGCTGAACAAGTTTATCAAAGTTTATCAAATAGGCCCACCCCCTAAAAACTAGAAATCTCAAAATGTATTGTTTACAATTTTTTCATCTAGGGTTCCTACCGTTTTCCTTCTCATGCCCACCACAATAGACCCGAGTAGAAAATGAACCAGCAAGATGTCTTGAATATGTTAAAGGGAGGACTGTTGAAAATTAGTACGTTTTGGTGAACATTATCTGCGCCATCTTGCCTCTTCCCCTGATGCCACACTTTTGTCGTGCGCGCCCGCCATTTTAAGATGCCCCGATCAGAACAAACCCTTTTGCATGCCGCTGGCCCCTGACATAGCCCTTTGCCTTCGCTAAGCCTGCACGCTGACCACCCCCTGCTTGCACCTGCCTTGAGTCATAAACCCCTCTTCGGCGCTGCTCTGCCCCAGGCCCTCATCCTGTTCCCAGCGCGACACCTCCCTGCTTTCCTTTCATGATCTCCGGCCCTTAGATGCAAACCCCCTTTTTCCCCGTGTGCCCGTTTTGTCCTCCCCGTTCCCAAGCCGACACCCAGCTCTGCCGATACCATCCTTGCCCCTCCCCGTACAATAGAAAGCTTCCCCCATCAAAGAATCCCCGGGTTGATCAAAGCCCCCACCCCATGAGACCCGATCAAACCCCCCACATTCCGTGAATCGGCGGATTATCCAGCTGCGCGATGCTCATCACCTGTTGTGACTAGGGTGGGGACTTCAACTGTAAATGTGTATGGGAACGGGCCCAAAGGGGAGTTCCGAGAATGTCTTTTCCGTACATCAAAGCTTTAACATGTATGTGTAATCTACAATAAAGTCATAAATGTGTGTATAAGAGGCCAGGCCTGAGGAATACAGTTAGAGCACCTCAGAACGATACCTTCTGTCCGTTTCGTTGTGTTCTCCTCCGGAGAGAATAAAAAAAACCTTGTTTCCTGCTTTCCAGTCTCCAGCGCCTGCCTCTTCATTTGATTTAATAACTAGAGGGTCACAGAGGCAATACCGCCGGGCAAATATCGATTGTCCCCGACCCGATTGAACTTTTTACATATGCCACACCGAAACACGGCCCTAAAGATCAGACGCCTACACGGGGTGATCGGCCACCGCCATAACTTGAAGGAAGACGCAGTTGTGGTCTCCCTGGACGCCTCCATGGCGTTTGACACCCTGGAGTGGCCGTATATGTTCGCTGTCTTGCGGAAAATGGGCTTTGGGCCCCATTTTGTGGAGTGGGTTCGTCTCCTCTATACGGAACCCCTGGCACAGGTCCTAGTGAACAATAAGTTGTCGGAAGTCTTTACTTTGGAGCGAGGAACTCGACAGGGCTGCCCCCTCTCTCCTCTCCTGTTTGCCCTCTCCCTTGAACCACTAGCGGCCTGGATCAGACACGACGTCTAACTTCGTGGAATAGAATGGGCGGACGGATGGGAAGACAAAATATCCCTCTATGCGGACGATATTCTCCTCTACCTCTCTAAGCCACGACGGTCAATTCTTGCGGCCCTTGATATTTTCGCGAACTTCGGTCGGAATTCCGGTTTCGGCATCAACTGGAGCAAATCATGTCTATACGTCCTCAGCGGGGATCCCCCGAAGCTCCCTGACACTTGTCCCATCACAGTTGCTGAGGACGGCTTCAAATACCTGGGAGTGTTCGTATCGAAGGACAAGGCCCTGTCCTATGAGCGGAATCTCCTACCTCCCCTCCGGCGTCTCCAACGAGAGGCCAAGTCCTGGCAGGGCCTCCCATTATCGTTACTAGGCCGAGCTGCCTTGTTCAAAATGATGGCGCTGCCCAGGTTCCTCTACGCCCTTCAAAACTATCCGGATAAGGTGCCTAACGCCTACTTTACAGCAATCGAGGCAGCTCAGCGCACCCTCCTTTGGGCGGGAGCCCCGCGTATCGCTCTTTCAAAATTATCACTGGGGTGGTACGATGGTGGCATAGCCCTACCCGACATTCGCAAGTACTACTGGGCGGCTCATCTCACCGCGATAAATCAAGGGACTTACGGGGACGGAAATGATCCGGCCTTTGGGATGGACAGGTGGCAACTCCCTGGGGGGAACTATGAAATAGCTCTATACTCTACCCGGAGCAAACTTCGCCTTACAGGACCGACACAACACTCAGTGCAGATCTGGCACACAGCACAGAAACAATTGGGATGGTCGGGGGTCCTCACCATGGCTACACCACTCTGGGCGTCCGAAAAATTAGGCAACCTGGGTCGGACCAAAGGGTTCAGGAAATGGGACCTTATAGGCATCTCCCAAATAAAAGACATCTGGGGACCTGAGGGAGTTCTCACATTTACTCAAATGCAGGCCACATATGACTTGTCGCGCACCGAACACTTCAGATACCTACAGGTGCGACACGCCCTTCAGACACACATTCCACCTGGCACTACACTGCCACAGAGCTCCCCTCTGGAAGACAGGCTGTTAGACGTGATCATCCCAGAGCACGCCATATCTCTCACGTACAAAAAGCTGATGAATAATTCCCCTGACCTGCTACTACCCTTGAAAGAGAAATGGATTGCCGATGGGTTGGAAATTGATGAGGAGGAATGGAGGTCGGCCTTGGCCTCCCCTCGTGAGGTGGCCATTTCTGCCCGCCTGCGCCTAGTTCAACTAAAAATCATACATAGAATTTATATCTCCTGTACGAGGCTGCAGCTGATGAGAAAGGGTGGAGATGGACTCTGTCGCAGGGGATGTGGTGTAGCGGGCACCTTCTTTCATACCCTGTGGGGATGCCAGAAAATGCAACAGTACTGGGGGAGAGTGGTGCGATGCATGCAGGAGGTATGGGTGGTTGAAATTAGACCTGAGGCCAAGAAATGTATACTCAACATCTGGGAACCCACTGACCTGTCGCACAGGGGGAAACTGTGGGTGACACTTGGGCTGGTAGTGGCAAAAAGAAACATAGCGAGGTTGTGGGGGGACCCTAACCCGCCGAAACTGAAGGATTGGCAAAGTGACATGGACTGGTGCATGCTACAGGAGAAGACAGTATATGTCACGAGAGGATGTCCTCGCAAATGGGTAGAACTTTGGTCCAGATGGAATGAATACAGAGGGAATATATGTGAGCCTCCTCCAACCACGCAATCTAGCTCCTTGGACGTGTGACATTGGCCAGGGCTAACTGAGTCAATGCTATTAAAGACATCTAATCCCTATGCGCACGCCAGCACTGCCCAGAACCAAATAGTTCTGTAACCTGACGACCAAGTTACCGGGGGGTTTGTTTTTGTTAGTTCCTTTCTGGAAGCAGAAGTTATTACTATGGACCTTACTATGTGAATCATATTGTAAATTGTAAAACTTGACCTTCCTCATCCTTCACCAGCCTTCTTGATCTCGTATCCTTGAACACCGATACGCTGCCGTACCCCCGGGTTGACGGCACGGGGCTGTGTTATTGTACTGCTAACACTAAATGCTTGATTGTAAGCCGGCCCGATGGGTTGTAAGCGAGGATTGTCAACTGTGATCTAAGCAATAAAGGTCTTTATAAAAAAATTAAAAAAAATAGAAAAATAGAATCCTGTTGTTCATGATTGGGACAAAGCGAACTATTATCAAACCTAACATGATTTCTGATGACATTGTTGTCTTTAATACAAGTTGCAAAGCTGCAAGTAGGACCATCGGTATACATTTGAATTGCTTACTGCCAAGTCCTATGGCCAATAGGGCTTCCTTTGATTAAGACATGTTAAAATTTTGGGCAGGGGTTCTGGCACATGGCGCATTCTGGCCGCGGATGGGCACAGATGGGCTTGCCTTTGGCGCACAGGCGGCACGCCTGCTCCGCGGTCGCATCAGCGCACTCATTTTATACTTATGGGGCCGAAAACAACTTGCCTGCTAACAAAGATGGCAGCCTGCTCTAACTTGTGGGGACCGTCCGGTGTGCAAACGCTATGCATGGACTACCACCAACAGTAGGATCAGCGGGTAACACTTAGTGCATTCAATAAAAGCGAATCCAGTGCATAAAATGCAATTTTTGAACCAGCCGCGGGATGGCCCAGGGAATATTAACTATTAAGCACATTTTTATGAAGTCATGTACCTCTGCTTTGATTTTCATATGAATATGGCAGACTAAGTGCTGATTTTTGTTCAGTCTAAACAAGCCATCTGAGTGCGATGTTATACATTGTACCCGCTAAGCATATTAAATGGCTTTGTTAAAGCTCTCCTCCGACTCCTCGCAATTGTGGATGGACAGAGGGGTATTAACCAGAGTGAAGAAGTGCGCTTTCCACACACGCTAATAAGGGCCCACATAAGGTGCACTTGGTCTGCGCATACCTCAAACAGCATACAACAGACATTTTACTCTTTCAGGAGTTGCACCTCACAGAAAACACTAAAACTTGGCTACGCACGGGCTGGGTAGGTGAGGCCTATGTTGCCCCATATTTTGTGTATGCACAAGATGTGGTTGCTATAATTAGAAAGGGGTTGCAGTGGTGCAACGTACACGCTCTCTGCACTAGGGTATTCAAAGGTAAAAAAGTCACAATTGCGTCTGTATATGGGCCAACACTGACTACCCTGACATATTTTGTAAGATTTGGCACAAGATACAAGGCGACTGTTCTTTGGGATGGGGAGTTTAATATTGTGGATTCAGGTGTAGGTAAATCTCATTTAATTAGAGGGCAGCATAATTCACAGGTGGCTCACTAGCTGCAGGCCATGTTGTTTCACTGAGTTTTCTATAGCTCGATCTTGAACCGAAGGTATAAGAGCACTTTACATGAGCACCAGTTACACAAGGACACATTCATTTTTGTTAGGCATGGGGAGATTAAATGATTTGCCCAGAATCACAGATGATGAGCGTCATTTCGATACTCAAACCAGGTTCCCTAGATTTGAGATCGACCGCCCTAGCAGGCTATCATGACAGATTCCAATTTGCTAGGCATGGAGCATACTGGACATCTGAATGCCCAAAGGGAACTTACGTCAACACCTCGGGTAATGCCTGGTCTACAATTGACTATTGGTCCATATCCAGAGACACTGACGCCTGGACCCAAAATGGTGAGAGCCTTCCAAGAATGCTGTCCGACCATGCTCTGGTGCTGTTGGGACGTACTCCACCAGAAACTTCAATCAGGTGTGCACTTGGCAGCTTACACCTAATACCTTTAGGGACCTTGTGTTCTGTGATGAAAACACAATGGTAATACTAGACTACTTTGCCCTGAACTAGCAGTCAGTTGAGTCTGCTTGTACACTATGTGAGGCGTGTACGACTGTTATATATGACACATGAATTTCCAAATAGTCTGGGATGCAGCGCACATTGAGGGTGCAGCTTCGTCAATGGAGAAGGAGCTCTGACTCTTGGAGGGCCAATAAATTGCTTCTGGTGGGACCCTATCATTGTTCCAAATTAAGGCCAAACTTATTGACTGCAATGAGACTGCCAACATAGAAGTGAATAACCATAATAAATAGGCCACGGCCTAGAGCTATGGACAGGGTGACAGAGTTGGAAAGACAATGGCACATTTACTACGGATGGCTAGGGCAAGTTTGTACATCACTAAACTCATAGACCAGGATGGCTTTCCTTCCATCTCTATGCAATAAGTAATGCAGAAGGTACTGAAGTAATACTCCACACTGTATTGGTTGGACATATCAGCTGATCCTATCAGGATTAAAGAGCTTTTAGATTCAACTCAATTTATGTGGCTAAACAATGTTCACAGGCATTTTCCCGCTGTACCATTCACCACAAATGATGTTATGCTGGTCATTCAGTGTATGCCGGGTGACAAGGCCAATGGCCCAGGTTGCCTAGCTGCCAAACTCTGCAAAGAATACACATTTCTTCTGGCATCTTATTTACTCGCTATGTATGACGACACAGGGGTCATCAGGTGCTTGCCCCAGTTAACGCGAGAAGCCCTGATTGTCACCATTCTGAAGCCAGACAAACCACCAAATCAATGTGACTCGCATAGACTGTTCTCCTTGATTAACATGGGCAGTGAAATACTGGCTAAGATAATTGCAAGCCGGCTACTCCCTTTGCTGTCAAGCATTGTTAGACCTGGTCAATCGAATTTTATCCCGGGGAACTCTTCTGTGCACAACCTATGCACTCTTTTTGCATTGCTCCACTCTGTGAATCCACAGCTAAAGGCCCTGGCCATCATTTTGAATTCAAAGAAGGCCTTTGACTCACTGGAATGGCTGTACTTGGGTTTCAGTTGACTGTTTATTCAATGGATGATGCTGCTGTATATGCAGCATATGGCCCGGGTATGTGTTAGTGGGGTCGTGTTGCTGCCTTTCACGTAGCTCAGGGCATCCAACAGCATTGTCCACTATCGCAATAACTATTTGCCTTCGCGATGGAGCCCCTTGGGAGTCTGCAGTTAAATCACTCAGGAAGAGGCTTGAATTGCACCTGTAGGAGACTGGTTGTTTCTGTGTATGCTGATGACATCACCCTCTGTCTTAGGGACACAGAATTGAATATCCCAGCAATCAAATGTGACTCTATTAAATTTGAACAGCTGGCTGGCATCTCTATTAACTGGTCCAAATCAGCAATTTTTCCCCTAACCCAAGCCACAATGGAATTTGTGTTTGAATATCCTCTGAGATGGGCTGGCCCCACAGTTAAATATCTGGAAATTTGGACCATGATAGACATTGATGTAATGCTTTGTGGGAATTATGATGGACCCATTACCTGACTGAAGGTTCTAATCCCAACTTGGGCCAAGCTACACCTATCCATAGCCGGATAGATAGCTATCATAAAGGTTGTGGTTCTATCCAAACTTCTTTGCCTGTTTATTAATGTTCCAGCTCCACTGATATGCAGTCCAGTTTCTTATGATCCAACTTGTATGGGATGGAAAGCAGCCTAAGATAACCTGGGAGGTGTTCACTCTTTTGCAAAAGCAGAGCAGTTTGTGCACTCCTGATTATATTTCCACTACGCACAGGTGCAAATTGCCCAAGAGGGGTTCCAGCCCATTCAGTATCAGCCACATGTTTCTATTCAATTGGATACCGCTTGTCCATGCGCACTGACCACTGTGGTTTGCTCCCCTCCTACGTGCCTCAGGGGTAAGATTGATACTGTAGACTGCACCAGATGGGTCTGGGACGGGCTTCGTTGGGCATGTTTTGACTGCTTATATGCTAATGAGCTACCCATTGCTCAAACCCCTATGCGGCAGTTGACATCTATAATCCATGTGCAAAACCAGCCAATGTGTATGAAGTTAAAGACAATTGGTGACTTATACACAGAGGAGAGCTCGCACACCACTTCATGTGTTGGTGTACAACCGTCCTCAAGCTACATGTGGAGTATACACAACACATTCCCTCAAGCACAGCTGCAGTTGCATGCCCTTGAGATACTCCTGGCTTCTGCCTTACCCAAGAAACGTATCATCTGCCTCAACTCCACTATTCAGGACAAAGTCCCCACCACCACTCCTAGGGCTAATCTAGATTGGCAGATGGATTTGTACACTGAACTTACAAACAAACAATTGCACTATTGCTGCACTGGAATGGAGACATTCGATCACTACTGGTTATGCTTGATACATGTTAAGTACCTTCAGAAATTTTTCTTCAGGATTCAGGACTTCTCCAGAATTCAGGATTTTTTTGTGCAGGAAGGGGCAGATTCCTGCACAACAACAATCCTGGTAGGCTTTTTCTTCTCACCACGTATGCAGCAAAATGCAAGGTAGCTTCGAATGGCCTCCTAGATATGATTTCAAGGTTTGCGCTGCTGGAGCATCACAAAAAATGACACTCTTGCAATGCAAGGAGCACATAAATATTCCTCGTGGTGGCTGTACATTGGGGTCATGAAAGTGCCTGCAAAATTAGGGCAATGCTTGAGGATGCAATATATTGTCAAGAACTCTAAGAAGAATACTGAATACTGGTTCTGACCCGATCCCGACCTAAAATCATTTGGGGTCCAATCACCACCTATTTGGCAGTGCAGGAGAGAGAATAAGAACTGAGAACTGAAATGCAAGACGCAATGTTCCAGATAGGCATAGACTGCACGGTGTATGCATAACTGCCTTAGTATCCCTGCATAGTGCAGTACATGTGGGGTATTTGCGCCTTAACAGCCTTATACTGCATTGCTGATATACCTGGGCAGGAACACTTCTGTGTTGTTGTGGTATGATGTTTATAAGAAAGCCAATAAATAAAATATAGGAAAAACATACCAATGGGCAGGTAGATGAAAGTTTGAGTCACTGACTGGGGTTCGAACTTGTAACCTGCAGAAAAACAGTCTGTTCGAGTCACTCAAATTCAACTCATGGTACTATTCCTCCTAAACGTACAGATAGATTCACAGCTAAAAGGACGCAGCATGACAGATCCCATATATACAAATATTACTACTTTTTTAAATATCATGCAGCATCTGAAAACATGTTTAAGGAGTGTGCCTAAAATATAGGGATTTAAATACAGGACTGAAAGGTAATTTAATACCATAACTGGGCTAACACAACTGTGAGTCTCCTCCTGAAAGTGGAAGTCTCATCAACTATGCTGTTGCAAAAAGTTGAAAGGTATAGGTCATGACACTTGGGCCACACAAATAATTCTGTAATAATTCTGAAGAAGGGAGGCTGGCAGGGGGATTAGGTGTAAGACATCCTAGGGTGGGTGCAACCTGCCAAAGGCAGGTGAGTTGAGAGGCTTGTGTTTATAAGGGACCTGCAGATTAGATTCAGTGTATTTCTGTTGTGAGGAAGGTTGCCAGGAAATAAAGTGGAAGCTTTATGCACTTTATTTTCATGTTAGATATTTGGAACCGAAAACATTGATGAACATGTTTTTTTAACCCCAGGCGGAGCTGGTGTAGTGAGACTATGCAGAGGTCCACGGAGTTGGAGAAATACTCTGTGGAACACATTATGTTAAAATGAAATAAAAACACACGTACCTATACTGCGGCGTCCCCTGGCTGCCCTCCTCCTCCTCGCCATCTTGAGAGAACTGTGCATGAGCGCATGCATGCCCATTTCCCGCAGACGTCTTGCGAGAGCTGTGCATGCGAGTGCGCGGCGCGCACTTGCGCAGTTCTCTCAAGATGTACATCCCACGTAGGAGAGATACGGCAAGGAGGAGGAGCGCAACCCGGGTACGCCGCCGGTACTGGGATGTCTACTGATGTGTTGTGATCTAATGTTTAGTGTCATTTAGCCCCCCCAGGTGTTTGTGTCGTTAGCCATAGGATTTTCAGATATTGAGGGCATGTCAATTCTCAGAATTCATCCGAAAGAAATTTATATAAAGGGTTGCCACATTTTATCAAAACGAGGTAGTTGCTGCATGTTAGAACTGGGATTTCTGGTTGGCGAAGGCTTACGCCAAAGCCAGGCAGAAACCACCATTCTAGTCAGGGCAAGGGTGTCACACGCCAAGATAACCCCTGCTCACCCCCTTGGTAGCTTGGCACGAGCAGACAGGCTTATCCCGGAGGCAATGTGTAAAGCATTTGCGCACGCACACAACAGCAACAACATCCTAGGCACACCACAAAAGGAACTCCACACAAGGTTATAAAAAAATAACTTTTGTATTGTCAAAACACATCACATAGTAGTCACACAATATACATTGTGCCAACTGGCACAGGCAATATTCACACGGGATTATTTACACCAGGACAGGGCCACATGGGCCACTGTCAGAATCAACACTTAGCAGAAATAGCACTTCTAGAACTTAGAATAAGTGTAGCACAAAATAACAATTATAGGTCACAACCAGTATCCACTGGTAAAGGTGGGTACACACTACACAATACTAATAACCATAGGCCTAGATCACGCATGGACACATAATCTCTCTAGTATAACATACTAGGAAAAGCAAACTTCTAAGCATAAGCACCTTTAGAAGTATAACACAAGCATAACGGCAAAGCACATTACACAGCAATCACATTTAGGCCTAACCAGTAAAAATACAGTAGGCAAACTCCTCACTAGTCTAAACACCCTCCCCCTAAGCATAACTCACAATTAGAGGCGTAACTCACAGAGTGCAATTATCATCACAAATATAGTAATCACATTGCGCAAAAATCACATTAGGCAATTACCATCATAAACATAGTAAAATCACATTGCGCAAAAATCACATTAGGGCCTTGCGCCCTACCCACAAACCAGCCCCCTGGCCAACTGGCCATCTCAAGAAGGGGCTCAAATGCCCTGTGTCCAGAATGTCAGGGCGTGCTGCCAATGCAGCGCCATATTTACAACAAGGGGTGGTGAGGGACAGAGTCTCTGAATTAAGCAGAATACTCTCACCCAGTCAAGAGATCAGGGCTAGATCCAACACCGTTTTTTAGCTCAATGCACCATCCCAGTTTCAGAACCTGGCTGTATGCAAATTAGTCTGTTCCTGTCCCAGTGCATGATGGGAACAGGGCAAACCAAACTACAAAAGCCAATTCTTACACTGGGAAGGAAACAAGCTTCCGGGGACCGGTTTCTGGCATTACAGCCGTCTTCGGCCCGGCTTGCTTGAATCCTGATGGTGCAATGAGCAAGGGACTCATGTCTGAGTATACCCTTCCACGCTTAGGGTGGACAAAAATATTTACAACAAGGGGTGGTGAGGGACAGAGTCTCTGAATTAAGCAGAATACTCTCACCCAGTCAAGAGATCAGGGATAGATCCAACACCGTTTTTTAGCTCAATGCACCATCCCAGTTTCAGAACCTGGCTGTATGCAAATTAGTCTGTTCCTGTCCCAGTGCATGATGGGAACAGGGCAAACCAAACTACAAAAGCCAATTCTTACACTGGGAAGGAAACAAGCTTCCGGGGACCGGTTTTTGGCATTACAGCCGTCTTCGGCCCGGCTTGCTTGAATCCTGATGGTGCAATGAGCAAGGGACTCATGTCTGAGTATACCCTTCCACGCTTAGGGTGGACAAAAATATTTACAACAAGGGGTGGTGAGGGACAGAGTCTCTGAATTAAGCTGAATACTCTCACCCAGTCAAGAGATCAGGGATAGATCCAACACCGTTTTTTAGCTCAATGCACCATCCCAGTTTCAGAACCTGGCTGTATGCAAATTAGTCTGTTCCTGTCCCAGTGCATGATGGGAACAGTGCAAACCAAACTACAAAAGCCAATTCTTACACTGGGAAGGAAACAAGCTTCCGGGGACCGGTTTCTGGCATTACAGCCGTCTTCGGCCCGGCTTGCTTGAATCCTGATGGTGCAATGAGCAAGGGACTCATGTCTGAGTATACCCTTCCACGCTTAGGGTGGACAAAAATATTTACAACAAGGGGTGGTGAGGGACAGAGTCTCTGAGTTAAGCAGAATACTCTCACCCAGTCAAGAGATCAGGGCTAGATCCAACACCGTTTTTTAGCTCAATGCACCATCCCAGTTTCAGAACCTGGCTGTATGCAAATTAGTCTGTTCCTGTCCCAGTGCATGATGGGAACAGGGCAAACCAAACTACAAAAGCCAATTCTTACACTGGGAAGGAAACAAGCTTCCGGGGACCGGTTTCTGGCATTACAGCCGTCTTCGGCCCGGCTTGCTTGAATCCTGATGGTGCAATGAGCAAGGGACTCATGTCTGAGTATACCCTTCCACGCTTAGGGTGGACAAAAATATTTACAACAAGGGGTGGTGAGGGACAGAGTCTCTGAATTAGGCAGAATACTCTCACCCAGTCAAGAGATCAGGGCTAGATCCAACACCGTTTTTTAGCTCAATGCACCATCCCAGTTTCAGAACCTGGCTGTATGCAAATTAGTCTGTTCCTGTCCCAGTGCATGATGGGAACAGGGCAAACCAAACTACAAAAGCCAATTCTTACACTGGGAAGGAAACAAGCTTCCGGGGACCGGTTTCTGGCATTACAGTCAGGGGCGCGCCACCGGCGCAAACCTAAACGTTGCAGCTGCCCACTAATTGCTGAGCAGCTGGGAACAACACAGGGCCTAAACATTGCAGCTGGCACTAAGTGCTGCGCAGCTGTGACAGGCCAAGTTAGGGGTGAAGGGAGTGCGACTCACTCCGGGGTTCACAAAGAACAGGTCCCCCCTAAAAGAAACAAAAGCCTAAACGGTGCAGCTGCCCACTACTTGCTGGGCAGCGGGGAACTTCAAACTGCGGCAAGGGCTCTCACTAGCCCCTGGGACAAAACTTCGCCAAACATGGGGACCCCTGGGCTCCAGGAACATCTCACCAGGCAACACGTTGGAGCCACCTAGGCTCTGTAAAATGAATACCACGTTGGAGCGGCCCTCTAGCTAGCGGGCCGCTCAGGAAACAACTATGGTGCCCTCACTGGCAGCTCACGGGGCTTTTAAATAAACTTGCTCCCCTGGTGGAGTCACATGGCTCTTAAAATGAATGGGCCCACGACTAGGGCATCCCTGGGCTCCTCTGGCGACAACTACGGGCCCGGCACCACTGTAGCTCTAGACCCCCCACTGGGGCCTTTTAAACAACTATGCCCCCTTTGGAGCTCACTGGCTCCCAAAACAAGACAGGCCCCCATGGTGGAGCCACTCGGGGCTCTTGACGTCAGTGAGGCCTTTTGGGAGCGGCCCGCTGCACAGACAGGGCAGCTCCTAGCACGGTCAGACACAGTGCCTCACTCAGGTACTTACACCCACGCCCGTAGCTTCCCCCCGCAGCCCCTCACTCACCGGGCTGTTCGCTGGCTGGTGCTCCTCTGGGCAGCAACTTCCTCCATGGCGGCAGCAAGCGGGACTCTCTCACTCTCGAGAGCCTCGCCGACGTCGGCGGCCGCATCACCGGTCTCCTTTGGGCAGCGCGTGGCTCTCCTCAACCACCGGAGCCCCGCCTGCACCTTCGGCCGCATTGCTCATTCTTCTCTTCCGGGCAGGCGCTGGCCAATCCCAGCGCGGCGGCGGGAACTTCCTTTGGAAAACCGGATGTCCCGCCTAGAGTCAGGCACTATGGTGCCTGACTTCCTCTTTCTGCGGCGCGAGGGCCGCGGCGGTGATATAACAGGGGCAAAATGAGGGGTGGGCACCCTCGGTTGTAAGTCAAATTGTAGAAGCGAGGTGAGCACTCGCTAGATAATTAAATAAACGGGGTGGCACCCGTCCATAAATTAAATCTATGGGCATAAATGCATGGTAGGCTCCTGCTTGACAACATCCACAATGGGCGAGGTGGGCACTCGCGCTGCTGCGAGCAAATGCAGCAATGAGGGCCACAAAAGGGCAGGAGCGCTTCCCCCCCCAGGGAACTTGACAGCGCTCTGCCCATAACCGAAAAGTAAAGTGCCCACCAGGCACTGGTGCATGGTAATTACAAACCCCAAAAGAAGGAATCCTCTAGAAAGGAAAGGATGCCAGCAGTCCTGGACACCAAAAATATGGAGCAAGCAGCTCCCAAAGATAAAGGAAAGTCCTCCAGTATCCAAGTCCATTCAGGGGCTGGGCAGGGCCCAGGGAGGCAAGCCTTCCCCTGGGCCCCAGCAGCAGCACGCCCCTGGTTGATTCCAGTCTGAAACAAGAACATATTCAGGGTGTCACAGCACCCTTTTTATACAGCACAATCCTTTGTCTAAAGGTGCAGGGTGGGGGAAAAACCAGGCGCAGCTGATTTGGGAGCACTCTTGATGTGCTCAGCCACCCCTCCCATTCACTAGTCAGGCTAGGGTCATCAGTCGCACCACAGGGGGCGGAGCCAGCATTGTGTGGGGAAAGCCCAGCCCTATTCAGGTCCCAGGTGCACCCCTCCCTCACATCAGCATGTTAATCTCTCCACTCACCACCGGGGCAGACCCATCCAGACTCCTGGAGCCAGGCTCACCAGCCAGCTCCAGACAATCACGTGCCAGCACACTCACTACACACGTACACCCATGTCTAGAAGTGGCACTTCCACACTAGACACATCCATGCCGCATACATCATTGCGCAGCATTCAATCTCACGAGATCGCACATACCAAACTCGACCCTGCACTCCCCACACATCAGGAACTACCATGGTCACACATATTCCCCATGCATTCCTATGGGAGGGCAGGTCCCTCTCACACATACACAGAGAGCTCACGCACTTTACACTGTACCACAGTGAAAAAGTGCGCAGAGGCCTAAAACCACCAACACCAGGTTACAGAAACAGGCTAGGAAAAAGCAAAAAGTTTCGGGGTGAACCTGCCAAAAAGGGCCAGGTCCAACACTGCATAACCACCGCCGTCAGCTTTTCCATACCCATTATAGCCCAAACCTTGTGTAGCCAGTCCAGGTGAGTTGGGACCAAGCCTGTTTCCCATCTGGCCAGCAGGAGTTGCTTCGCAGCACCTAGTAACAACGTGATAGCCTTGCTAAAAGACTATAACTTGGAAATTGGGGTATATCTGGTTGAAATATGATATTGATCGAGGTAAGAACCTCCGACTAAAAGGTTGCTAATTTGGAGCAGTGCCAGAGCATATGTGTGAGTGTGCCCTACTTTTTGCATTGGCCCCAGCATCTGCCATCCCTGAACAGATTCCTGGCCGCTATTCTAGAGGGCGTGTGATACCAATAGTGGGCAATCTTGAGAAGCATCTACTTACTGGTAGTGTTGAGGGCAGATGCGCATGCTCTATGGAGGATGTCATTCCACTCCTTGTCAGTGAAGGTGCGCTCACATTCTCTTTCCCATCGGGCCCGAGCCGGTGAGTCCATCGGGTGGACCTGCTTTACTAAAAAGGCATAAATATCTGAGAGGATCTTTGGTGTCTGAAGATCTAATAAGGATCTAGTAAGGATCCATTTCTCATATGCCGTCAACGGCCTACTGGCATGTGGGTGAATCCAGGGCTGCGACACCCAGTGCGCTACCATGAGATATTGCCATTTTGCTGAGTGTGGTAGGTTAAAATGGGCTTGCAGATGTGCGGAAATCCATAAGTCCGTCTACGTCAATTATCCCCAATACACTTACAGTTGGCGTCTTGCCAGGACTTAAACACTGCCCCTGTGAGTGCTGGTGGAAAATCTGGGTTACCAATTAGGGGAGTCTGAGGTGATATGGGGGTTGATAGCCCATGTCACAGTTGTACTTTGTCCCACACCCCCACTGTGGCCCATGTGACTGGGGAGACATATACCCCAGCAAGTCTATGTGTTTTGGTAGCCAGGGGATCTTCCAGATGTTGGTGGCTGCAATAGATCCTCGCTCCACTATATGAGAGGTGTTGCCAAAGGTTCCGGACAAAACCATTTTGTTTGAGAGTAATAAATCCAGTCTTGATAAAGATGGTGTTATAAGGGGTACCATCAAAACGTGTTGAAGCTCATTTTAGAAACACAATCCGTGTAAAGGCTGAATTACAGACGTATCAATATTCCAGTTTCGGATTCTAGTCCTAACTATCGTGAGATCCCGGATGTGTGCTTTTTAATGACATATTGTTTTGTCTCTTGCATGTACTCTCTTTTTTAATGTTTTTTTAATGTGTATAACGTTGTGATGTAATTTTAGATTTGAGGTTAGGGATGCTATAAACGAAAGGTTATACCTTTAATGATTTATGTATTGTACGATACTACTATGAATAAATAGATTTATATATTTTTAAACAAAAAACATTTTTTAGACTGTTGACCTGGGGTATATGGTTATTATTCCCTTATATGACTGGTGAGAGCTTGAATTTGTATGAGTGAGATAAGCATTTTGGTGTATAGATCATTATGTTCAATGAGCTTTTAAGTATAATGCAAAGAAAACTCACTTTGTAATACAATTGATCAATTAAACAGCAGTGCTTCTCAGTAAGCATGCAGGACCACTCCACCATATATCGAAATTGCGCCGACTGGTAGTAGCACCTCAGGTTCGGAACGCTGAGACCGTCATCCGCCCGAGGGTGGTAGGCTAATGACATGGACATACATGCACGTTTTCCTTCTCAGATGAAATCCCAGAGCAGGGGCTGTATTCTCTCTAAGACCCTAGGATGGGGCTGGAGGGGAAGTGTGTGCATTGTGTAAAGAAGTTTAGGCAAGCGTGTCATTTTAATCCCTGCAAGGCGGCTTAACCATGAGAGTTTATGTGTCTTCCATTTGGTGAGGTCATTCCTTATGAGTGTTAAGAGGGCCCATAATTATGACTAGCCGTAGCTGTAGTTGTAGGGTGTATTCGAAGACCAAGATATTGTATACTGTCCTCAGTCCATATATATGGGTACTTGCCTTGGAGTAGTGTGCCTTCTAAGTTAGGGATGGTGAGTCTCCGAAGCAGGGATTTCTAGGGGTTGATCTTGAAGCCAGATGCCACTCGGAAGTCTTCAATTTCAGCAGATACCACTGCTAATAAGCATTGGGAGTCTGTAAGGGTGAGGAGCACATCATTGGTGTATAGCATTATCTTATGTTCCCTACCACCCATTTTAAACCCCAAAATGTTTGGATTGAACCGTATTCTTTCTGTGAATGGCTCCATATAGAGCGTGAAAAGTAACGCTGACAGAGGCCAGCCCTGTCTGGTCCCTCTTGTCATAGGGAAGGCGGGTGACTTAATACCATTCACTTGTACATTTGTTTGGGGAGCAGAGTAGCAGGGGTGGATCCATCCCCTTAACCGTGGGCCAAATCCATATTTCTACAGTACCTGGTGCAAATAAGGCCAGCTTTCTCAGCATTTATAGTGAGCACCAGGGCCGGTGTCTGTGTATGTTGTGTTTTGTTTAGCAAGTGGCACAGTCTTTTGGTATTATCCCTGCAGCCCCTCTCCTGGGCAAAACCAGACTTCTCAGAGTCCCCCAATCCTTGCACATATGGGGTCATCCTACGTGCCAAGACACTGGTGAATATTTTTGTGTCTGCATTTAATAGCAAGATTGGTCGGTAGTAGTGCAATCTCTGGGATCTTTCCCTGGCTTCAGAATTACTATAATAGTAGCCTGAAGCATTGATGCCGACAGCACTTCACCTTCTTGCAGTGAGTTGTAGACTCACAACAAAATAGGGGCTAGCTGTTCCCCAAAGAGCTTGTAAAATTTCACTCCATAACCATCGGGGCTAGGGGCCTTATTAGACTTTAGGTTCTGAATCACGGCAAGTACCTCCTGCGTGCTTATGTCCTTTTTTAGGGCGGTGTAGGTAGAGCCCGGCGGCATTTGTGGGGACACCGAGGCCAAGTATCCTGTGATATCTACCTCGGAGAGTTGTTCCTCCTGATACAGCTACTGATAGAAGTCTCTGAAGGGGTTAGCGACCTCCGCGTCAGATGAGCAAAGGGAGCCGTCAGCCGAACAAACCCCCGGTACTCTACGATCCGATGTCTGTGCCCAAAGGCGATTGGCCAGCATGCGCCCAGCCTTATTTCCTCCTTCATAGTAAGTCTGTCAAATCCTAAGAAGGGCGAATTCCGTGTCACCCATGTCTATTGCCCGTAGCTATTTCCGTGCCACATTCAGCATGCAGCGGATGGCCATCAAGCCCACTCTAACATGTGTCAGTTCCAAATCTTGAATTTGTGATTCTAAAGCCTTTCTCTTTGTTTTCCATTCTTTATTAAATCTGAATTTTATGCCTATAAAAATGCCCACGCAGGACCACCTTCAAAGTCTCCCAAATGGTTTGTATGGATGCCCCGGAGAGATCATTAGTTTCCAGGAAAGAATGGAGTGCTGTGAACGTGTCCGTCTTTACTTTATCATAAGTCAGGAGTTTAGCGTTCAATCGCCATCTGGGGGATTTCAATACCCATAGTCAAATCATAGAGTCAGGGGAGAGTGGTCTGAGAGTGAAGCTGCCCCAATGTCAGCAGTCCGTGTGTTCCAAGTGATCTGGGGTGAGGTTAAGAAGTAATCTATGTGTGCATATTACTGGTGTGATGCAGATAAAAATGTGTATTCTGCTACTCCGGGATGTAAGTGTCTCCAAGTATCTGGAAATCCTTCTTCGTCCACCAGCTGGCGGGTACCCTTGGTCAGACTCCCGTGCTGCCCTGTCCTCGGGGTAGATCTATACAATTGGGCATCCATAGCTAAAGTAAAATCCCACCCACCACCATATCCCTGTTGGGAGAGGCACGAAGCAGACCCATCGTGTAAAGAAGAAACTTCCTGTCGCTCATTTGGGGCATATATGGTAGCCATCGTAAATGTGTCCCCCTTAAAAGTGACCTGTAATGCTAACATCCCACCCAGAGTTTCTATGAAAATACGTTCCACCGTCTCGCAAAGTGCATCACGAGCAAAATTGTCACCCCCCCCCTTCTTAGTGGCACCCGAAGTTAAATATTGCCTGTTAAACCATCTGGATCGCACCCTCCGCAAATCTTCTTGAAGAAGATTTGTCTCTTGTAGTAGGCATATATCACACTTCTAATCCCTAAGCATCGCTTGGACAGATAGCTGCTTGGCTGGAGTATTAAGGCCTCAAACGTTGAGGCTAATCAGGGACACCACCATGTAAAAGTATTAGACAAGACTGACATATGTGCTGTATTCTCCAGCTGCCATCTAGCCCTCCCCCATAAAGAAGTCGAACAGAGAGCAGACCCTCAGAACAGGGAAACTGGGATGAGAAAAGCAAGATAGAGAGAGTGAACAACAAGAACAACATTCTAAACTCCCCCCTGGGTGCACTGAAAGAGACATAGTGAAGTGGGTCCATGTTTCAGGCATGCGCAGTCACCAATGAGCGTCTGGGGAAATGGAGCCGGCCGGGAGCTGCAGCCTCTGCACGGCTCCGGCACCAGGTATACCACCTGCCAGTAAACGCAAGCACAGGGAATCAGCAAAACGCCTTTCAACTGTCGTTCTGCTGCAGATGATGGAGGAGTTTTGATCGCTCTTCTCAGCTATCTGCCTACAAGGGTTTTCTCTTCACTTTCTTCACTCTCCTGGTTGAGCGTCGGGAGCCGCGTCCCTCCCTCTCCGATTCTCGCCCTGTTGATTCCACCACCTCCGCATCTCCAAGCTTTGGTATATCGGGCAGATTATCAACTTCTTCCAAGGTGCGGACCACCCGTACCTCATCTTTCCAAACAAACTGGAGGCGGAAAGGATGGCCCCATTTATATGTGATTTTCTGGAACTGTAGAAAGTCCATAAGGGGCTTGAGGGATCTGTGTCTTTGCAATGTTATCATGGAGAGGTCTTGATAGAGCCAAATCTGAAAGCCCTCAAATACAATGACTTTCATGCCCGCTCGGTGAGTTCAATCAAGGACGATATCTTGGTCCTGCAGTGAGGGAGCGACATGCTTGAAGAGGCAGACAACGAAGTCCTCTAGGTTGCCCATGACCACCTGGGAAGGAACCCCCTTAATGCGAATTTTAGCGCACCGGGATCTGTTCTCCAAATCCTCAAGCTGATATCTGAGATCCACGTTTTGATCCCGTAGCCTCATCAGTTCCTGTGAGTGGGCATCCTTGGCATCTTGACTCTGTTCCAGGGCGGTAATCTTCTGTCCCAGATCATCAATATCAGCAGCAATAACGTGCTTCAGCTTACAATGCCTCCCCGGAGGGACTCGAACAGTTGAGCCAAGAATGATTTTGTAATGAGTGAGTCATCGCCACCGGATCTGACAACATTGGCCATTTCTCCAGCAATCTCCAATTTGCCTCCTTCTGGGGCTGCCTCCGATCGTTTTGCGGGGTTTTTTGTGAACATGTCTTTCACTGACCCATATTTCTTATTAGAGCGGTGGGTCGACATGACACTCACCGTGCAAAGGTATGGTCACCGGATGCGTCAGTCGTGATGGCACCAGTCTCCTCGTCTGTGGACGCGGCAATACCTTGTTATCCGTTTGTTAGGTCCAAAATTGGATTCAACCCTCCTGGTAAATGCAAGATGATCCCTTAGGGCCTCTGTTAGTCATCGGGTAGCAATCGTGGGGGGCTGGCTTGTCTGAATCCCTTTAGACTGCAGAAGGCAGCCAATGCTAGCCCTCGCCCCCAAAAGAGGTAACAATAGCAGCAACTGTGGCCTCGCACTACTATGGGCTACTCGAAAAGTCTCCTTGTGGACCTCCGCCAGCCCCTGTTTAGTCAGAAAGAGCTGCATGAGACCCGGGACCCAGCAAGGGGAAAGGGGAGGCACTATCTCCCTATCTCTTCCTCGAACGCATCAGGGTCTACATGCAGTCCACAGGGACGGGACAGTCAACAACTCCAGACCGCAGTAGGCGCATCATGCTGCACCCTCGATCCCACAAGGCCTCTGTGCTCCTATGCCCCCAGGAAATCCATGTCCGCCTCTCAGCAGCCGCGGCTTCACCCTCAGGCTTCTCTGCCCACTAAGCAATGTTTGGGTCGGGCAGCCTTTCCATGTGTGCCTGTCCGATAAATCAGTAACTCAGTAACTCATGTGTAGGCCCACCAATGCCCAGCGGGGGGCCCACATGTGCAGGGCTATGAGGGAGGGGTCCGCTTTTGTCCCGAACCTGCCAATCTCACCCCATGGCCAGGCTGGAAAATACAATCATATATGCTTCAGTGGTCCAGGGGGGCATGGGTCCAATACAGTCTCAAGTTGATCCTTTTTTATTTTATTTGTATATTTTTTTATTTCCCAGATCAAGGCCCCAACTCACTGCCTCGCAAATTCCGGGGCTCACCCTTCCCTTTAAATGTTGCCGCAGGACCGGGCCAATCAACACCCACCCCCGGATTCAGTGTCCGGACCGATGCTGCTCCCCTGCCACGCCATGCTCCAAGTGGCAACTCCAGGCCTCGCGCCCTCATCCGGAGTAGTACAACTTATTGATCATTGCCGGGGGAGGGAGACATGCCACCACCTCTCCCGGGTCTCAAGTCTTGGCACCTACAGCCCAGCTGCACCACTCTCTGCAATGGCCGCTCGGAGTCCCGACCCAACAGCCGCACATCGCCTCGGGTCTCTGTGTCGGGGCCCGCCTCAGTGTTCTCTGCTCCTGGCTACGACTGGGTCTCCGCCAGCCAGGGGCAGCTAAGCAGAGCCTCTTGCACTGTTTCCAGGGATCTTGGCCATCAAGCCCGGCGGAGCACCGATGGCTGCGTCTTACTGCGCCGCCATCTTGAACACGCCACCATATGACTTGTTTTTAGAAGGGACAAACATGTACACATAATGCATGCATTCAGAATTCACAAAAAATGTATACTTAGCATATGATAGTTGTGAGAAAGTGTATTATTAGTTAGGGTGGGTGATAGTCTACCACAAGTAATAATGGCACCACCCTTGTTAGGTCCAGTAATGGTTCCAGTAATTTAATTCGGAGCTCAACCCCTCCCTGATAGATGTGGCACAGCGTAGACTGGCTTAACTTCTGTAAATCATTTAGAAGTACCAAAGCAGTCAAAAAGTTAAAACCACAAAAAAAATTAAATTAGACTCAAATTTAAAAAAATAAAGAATATTTTATTGAATAAAATGACACCAAAAGAAAAATCCAATAAGGAGGACAAAAGAAATACATTTTTAAATTTTGAAGTAAAAATAGCAATGAATAGCGCAAAGCATGACCGTGGACAACTGGTCGCACTAGACCGGGACAAGTTTAAGGTTTAAGGCCAACCATTGATGGAGCAAGGGTTGAATGCAGAGACAAGGTTGGTCTCGGTCCGAAGGCTTATCTGCTGACTTTGTCTCTGCAGTGTAAGTCAAAAATGCTCTGTGAGACAAAACAGTAGGCTGTGGTCAACATGGGTTCCACTAGGTCAGATACCCATCCGACGAAGTCCCAGCTAAGCCCTTAACTTTATTTGGAAAGTTCTAACTGGAAGAAATTTAAAGTTTGCATCCAAGGAAGGTCCCTTGCCATCCGGAAACTTTTGGCGTCTTTACCCAGTGAAGATATTTACCTTCGGACCTAGTAACTTTCTTGTAGCTTGGATTTCTCCAGTGGAGAAAGCAAAGCTAAAAGCTGCAGAAGAACAGGGATCTATGATTCCCCACTGAGACAGATTTGCTCCTGCAGAAAAGCTGTGAGCAGGAGCATATGAAACTTTAGCCCAGATGCAGTACATCTTTGTCAGACCAACCAAGGTTTTGAAGACCTGAGGGACAGCATTTGGAGTTTCAGGACTCCAGCGGACTCCAGTGGCAGGGTTCTAGCCAGGTCCAGTTGGAACTGGTCAGTAGTGCTGTTCCTGGAAGGTGGGAGACTTGAAGCCTTTGTGTCTCTCTAGCTTAACATGAGGTCAACCAACTGCCTTTGGAGTTGGAGTCCATTTCTTTGTCCTGGCACAAGTGGGAGCAGGTAGAGCCCTTAGGATTTCCCTCCCATGTGTCAGGTTCAGTCCTTCTTCTGTCATCCACAGGTCTAGTAGCATTCTGAAGAAGGTGCCCATGGGTGCCACATTTATGCCTGACACTAGCCATGGGAGTTTCGAATATTTAAGGTGTGCTACTGCCACTACTAAGCACACCTTAAATATTCGAAACTCCCTTGATTGTCTACTTAGGTGAATAGTTCGCCTTCAAACCTAATAGGAAGTGACGACCGCTGCAAATTCCTAAAGATACTCAGGAATGAAAAGGATGATATAAAAGCGACATAATCCGCTATATACAAAGCGCCTTGAAGTGAGTCTCCTAAAACTACAAAGACTACAAGTACTATTAAAAAGTAAGCCAAAGACCTCGATAGCCATGCAGTACAGATTGTGCATTACAGTGGTAGCTGGACTACAAACCTAATATGACTATTATTTTGCATACAGATCCTCTTGATGACTAAGCTGAGGTGTACAATATTTTAAAAGGTTACCCAACTCCAGGATCAAGACTGGTATTGCAAATTGAAAAATGTTATAAATGTAAAACCTTATGATTACTTGTAGCTTTTGACCCAGTATGATTGTAAAAAAGGAAAAAAAACTCTTTTTATAGAATGACTTAAACAGATCCTCTTATACTGTATACTAATTTATGTTCCATATACCTTTTTAGATTGAAGAAGTTTTAACTATAGTCCTGAGGAAGGTGTTCTACCCATCTAAGCACCGAAACGCGTCGACAATACTGGCTTTTTAATTATTATTTATTTCTTACATGCTGATAGATTGAAATTTCGTGTATGATTTATAATATGTATGTAACTTTATATGCAAGAAATTGTTTATGTCAAATCATTTGATACAAGAAACTTTTTCTTTTTAATAAATATGGTTTTTTTATACAATTTATGGTATGGTTTACTTGGTATATGTGTTATTGAGGATATAAGAGGTTTCTGGATAGGTGTCTAGCTTTACAAGTTATATTCATAAAAAATCTTTATTTAAAAACCACAGAAAGGAATCTTCTTTTTGTCACACAATTTCCCAGTCCTTTCTGGGTTCACCAGGGAAAACTCTCTCTTTTTCCGGATTGTCCCCATAAGGACATGTTTAACATTAACTTTTTACATGTCCTACATTTAAATATCCTGCACCCTACCTTATGGGCTTTTAAGGCCTACATAGTTGTGACTAATATTTAAAAGGAGAGATTTGTCCTGTCAAAAGGTGTTATTTTGACAGGTCGAATTTGCAGTTTAAAACTGTACAGCCAGGCTACTGGTGGCAGGCCAGCAATCATGTATTGAATGCATTGAAACTTTAGTTGTGGCACAATATGTGTTCCGGTCTACTAGGGACATTTAACTAAAAAGCCCTGAGGAGATTTTGTATCATATACTTTGGACCTATAGCTAAGTTATTTATGACAACTAGAAGAATAACCAGTTTCCACATGTTTTAAGGGTCAGAACACATGGACTAGTTAGCATTGTCCCACTACACAGAGTGAACAAGCATCTGCAATGCGATAGGTCTCACATTTACACAAGTTTGAGCTACTGGTGTAGGAAATGACAATGCTTTTATTTATGTTTTGGTTTTTAAAACATAAATAAAAGGCATTGTCATTTACAATGCCAATAGCTTAAACTCTCATAAATGCGAGACCTATTGCATTCCAAGTGCTTGTTTAAAAGTGTGTGGGGGGGTTGGAAACAGAAGATAGCAGAAGGAACACAGACGGGGAGGGTGTGTGGAAGCAAAACTGAAGGTGCATGTGGGGGAAGCAATAATGAAGGCACGGTGGGGGAAGGGGCATGCAGGGCAAAGGCAAGCAAATGATAGGCAGAGCAATGTGGCGGGCAGGGGAGAAAAATAAATGAGCAAGAGCAACATTAAGCTGGGGGTCAAAGCACACTCTTTACAGGTAATCTGAGCCGAGGAGCAAAGCCCAGCGAGTTGCCACTCTGGAACCAGAGAACTGCTAAGTAAAGCACTCCAATACCTTCGGTCTGGTTCGCAGTTGCGGGAGAGTGTGTCCAAAGAGACATTTGTAGCCAAACAGTTTCTTTCTGTTTTGGATCCATTTCACAAAGGAAGAAATTTAGAAAAGATGGTAAGAGCCCTTTGTTGAAGCCAAGTTTTTTAGTAAGTGAGTAACAGAGGAGCAAACTTAAAGAATATTCATGTTTAACATAGATGTTAATTCGGAAAATAAACAGGCCAGATCTAGTGGAATTTACATCACGCATCTTTGATCTCCCTAAAGGCATTGCTGAGTTGCCCCCTTTGGGCTCCCATGGCCCCTGAAGAGCTCCCCATTTGCTGCGAGTTAAACAAGCCGGTGGTCACAACTGCATGAGAGACCCTCCTGCAGTTAGAGACGCTTATTGAAGTAAATAGTGCTTACAGACTATTTATTTAGTTATTTATTTATTTATTTTTTGCATTTGTAATGCGCACAGATACCCACAAAGGGTTTCCCGGCGCCATGGCTAAGAGAACAAGACACAGAAAGCAACTGCTGGCAACACAATGATCGCTATTTATTTACACAGTTATTTATTAAACAGCCAGGTTTTAACTTGTTTCTTAAAACTGGCGAAGTTCTCCTCTTTGCGCAGAGCTAAAGGAAGGGAGTTCCAAAGAACTGGTCCCAGGTGGGAAAAGGATTTACCTCCCATTCGGGCCAGTTTGAATCTGGGTACCGTGAAAGTTGCTCCATTTAAAGAGCGAAGATTCCGTACAGGTACATGGGGCCTAACCAGTTTCTGCAGATACCGTGGTGCGGTTCCCGCTCTGATCTTAAACATGTAGGTCAAGGCCTTAAACCGGACCCGGTTCTCAACTTTCAACCAGTGTAGGTCTTTAAGGTGGTTCGAGATCCTTGCTGTCCTAGGAATCTTACACAACAGCCTGGCTGCGGAGTTCTGGACCAGCTGTAACCGCCTGGTTACAGCTAGGTTGGAGCCCAGGTATAGAATGTTACCGTAGTCAAGCCTAGATGTTATTAGCGCATTGACTACGGTCTTCTGGGTATCCACAGGCAGCATCCAGATAATCTTCCGCAGCCATTTAATAATCGTGAAACAAATGCCAGCCACTTTATTAGCCTGTTGTTTCATCGATAAAGAATCATCGATGCACACCCCTAAGTTTCTAACCTGGGTAGCTGGACTGGGGAAAGCACCCAGAGATGGCGGCCAGTGCCTCTCCTGCCACAGATCACGATTTTTTCCCAGGAGAAGAATCTCCGTCTTCTCCCCGTTGAGCTTCAGCTGGTTTGTTGACATCCAGCTGAAGACCTCCTGAAGACCAAGTTTCAGGGCTGAAGGGGATGAAGACTCTGAGTTGGTGAGGGAAAAAATAATCTGTGAGTCATCCGCATAGGTCATAAGTTCAAGACCTACCCGCTCTGCTAAATCAGCGAGGGGGCGGAGATAAAGATTGAAAAATAATGGGCTTAAAATTGAGCCCTGGGGCACGCCATGGGATGACGGAAAAATATCCGACTGGGCATGTGAGGACGAGATCTGAAACGTCCGGTTGCTCAGATAAGATCTAATCCAGTCCAATGCGGTCCCTCCGACACCATCCCCACTCAGCCTGGCAAGCAGTCTGTTGTGCGAGATGGTGTCGAAGGCCGCGCTCAAATCGAGCAGGACGAGAGCAACCGTTTGCCCGTCGTCCAAAAGTCCACTAAAGAAGACATACCTTATAACAACCAAAGTAAAAGGGCCAGTCCTCATGGGAGGTTACAAATGAAGACAAGGTGGTACTAAGGAGGGACAAACAAGTCTAATAAGGAATCATAAGCCAGCATGTACGAAGAGCAATGACACAAGCCAATGAGAAATGTAGATGGAGAGTGAGAGGGGCTTCAAGTACATATTCCAATGCAGCATGGCTCGCAGAGCAGCTCATACGCTGCACAGGCTGCAGCAGCATCAGTCCAAACAAAATGGGGACTGCTCATGCAAAAAGAGGCATGTTTCTACAGCAGTGTAAAAAGATATGCAGGTGCATGTTTGAGTTGTTTTAAAAAGTTAATTTTAAAGAGGTGTGACATCACAACCATATTTTAATAAATGCTCAAATATACTTAGTGATTTTGAACCCTCAGAAATTCTGCTTCATCTTTAGTGAAGTACAGTAAATATGAAGCTCAACCCAGTGAGTGTAGATGTGAGTGGAGGTACTTAAGGAACACAATTTTGAACATGTGTGAACATTTACTTGAAGCTTAAGATAACTCCAAACTGTTCAGTTCAGTGAGAAAAGCAGAGCATAATGATTATTACTCAACACCCCATCTGAGGTTTGTGATTTTCATGGTTCCTGATTTCTTTTCTTGCAAATAACAATGTTCAAATGAGCCACACTTCAAAGTAATTCGGTCAGTACATTCGTACAGTACCATTTAAGGTCTAACACTGGAAGATTTTATAACAAATTGATAAAGACTGCAATGGTGATAAACAATTTTATGGCACGACACGGAGGCCATATTATGCAAATCTCCTTTATTACTACAGCTCAGCAGCAACAATTGAAGAACATGGAACTTCAATGAACATTCTAAAGAAGTATAAAGTTCCTTGTAGACTATCTCTCATCCTTCTTTGTTGCTGCTGCTCAGAAAGATAAGTATCTCTCTAACATCCCTTAACTGATTTTGCATGTCTTTGCTTTATTTTAAGTCTCTCTATGATTGACATATTATATCTCATGGGCATTAACTGTATTTCAATGTAGGAGTTGTTTTTTACACTAATAACTCCTCTTTAATAACCTTTTTATATAAAATTATGGAGAAAATGCATGTATTTCACCTCTATCGTTTTATTAGATAGGACGCCCTCATTAATACAACAATAACCACCTCCGGTCCGATTCAGGGCCGGATTAGTTACCGAGTTAGTTTTTAAATCTTGCGCGACGCGAGATCAACTTACATTCACACTCTGTTCTGCATTCTCGCCTACCTTCAACACGCTCGGAATCCCGCTCCGAATCCTTATTTTCATAACCTCTGCCCTTATCGCTCCATATCAACTACGATCTCCGAGAATGATTTGGGCTTAATCGCCCCCCTCCGACAACGAGCCTCGGAGGGGGACGGATTAAAGGAATAACTGTAAGCATCGGCCAACGCACGTCCTAACGTGCGTGACGGCCATCTTAGATGCTTGGGAATCCCTTATTCGAATAACGTCAGGCGGACATTTTACTAGATTGGGACATTGCGTCTTTCCCTCGAGAGAATGACAGTTATTACCCTTACTGTGCACAAAAGATCAACGGAAATACAGCGTTTTACTCGGACTCTCTACAATACTGCCAAATTTAATACTTTAATCAATATTTAGAATAACTAAACCAACTATTTAAATTATTTATAATAAAACAGATACAAAGATGTCTGAACCCCTACCAAACATCGACGGACATCTAGAAAGACTCATTAATAAAGCCTTTGAAAAGGTAATTGGATCTATTGATGAAATCATCAATAAAAAATTAGAGTCTTTAAAATCCCCACGCCCTTCCACTAGTAATTACCAAGAAAGAGCAACAAAGGCTCCAATAAAGCGGAGATTTGGAGGAAGTAAAGGAAAAGACCCTAAAAGATCAAAAACCTCCTCCAACCCCTCACACCCTCAGGGTGGTGACATGAATGGTGCCTCGGGCACCCCATTTGAGCAAAGAGAAGGCCCAGAGCCCCCTTTTGATGTTGATACTAGTGACAACTCAGAGCCAGAAATAGATCTCTCTTATCCTCTGAATTCAATACCGACGAGGAAGAGGCGCAAGAAAGGGGAACGGGGAGCTCACAAGCTGCATTAAAGGCCCAAGATAATAACATGGTTCTCTTGGACCCTTTGGGTAATCCTATGTTTGACCCCCTCCTAATCAAACATCCTTTATCACCAGATTGGACCCCCTCCCAACATGTGGGAGACTACCTTACATTCTGGCTTAAAAAGGAGATCCCACAAGAAGTAAGAGCTAGATTGCGCTCCGAATGCCCTAGACCCTCGTTCCCAAATAAAATTGTGGCAACCCCTGAACTCGACCCAAAAGTAGTAGCCTTTATTTCAAAGACCTCTAGAGATCCAAGAAAAGGCATTGACATGGGCTTGAGATCATGTCAAGATCGCCTCCTTGATACGGTGGGTACTATTACAAAAATGTTTGAAATGGCGGAATCAGCTTACTTGGAGGATCGCCAAGTAGACCCCAAGGAACTCAGGGAATGGGTTCAGAGAGCCATTTGTTTAATTGGGAACGCCAACACTGCATTGTCTATAGAAAGAAAAAAATGGATCCTCTTTAAAATAGATCCCAAATTAATTGAATTGGCAAAAAGTAATGGATGGGAAAATACACAAGGTTTCCTTTTCGGAGACGAATTCATAAAAGACATGGCCAGATATGTTGGAGCGTTCAGCTCAATTCAGAAATCACAGAAAGACATCAAAAAAGTCTTTCAAGAACGTGTTTATACACGGGCCGGGAGAATGCGGGGTTGTTTCCCCGGCCGTGGAAATTCAAACACAAGACCCTTTATCTCCCGCGGAGGAGGAAGATACACTAATAATTCAAACTTCAGCCAATTCTACCCGCAGAGACAAAGAAGCCGCGGGCGCAACTTTAGAGGAGAACGAAGACAACGTTCATTTTCTTCAGGTAAGAACCTTGTCAGACCCTTTAGATACCCCTCAAAAAGTAGGGGGGAGACTACGCCAATTCGCTGGGAACTGGAATCTAATAACAAAAGACCCTTGGGTTCTCAATACTGTCAGAGGTTACAAAATAGATTTTATAACTACTCCCCATCAACCAAAATCCCCACGAGAAATAGTTTTCTCTGGGAAGGACAGGGCTCTAGTGTCTGAAGAGGTTCAAGAACTTTTAAAAAAAGGTGCAATTATAGAGACTACTCAGATGGGTTTCTTGAGCAATATATTCCTTGTGGAAAAGAAAAACAAGGAACAAAGACCAGTCATAAATCTGAAAGAGTTAAATCAATGGATAGTTTATCAACATTTCAAAATGGAGGGAATTCACCTCCTACGAGACATCTTAAGAAAAGGAGACTGGTTGACAAGATTAGACCTGAAAGACGCTTATCTAACAATACCGATTTGGATACACCACCAAAAGTTTCTTCAATTCACATGGCAAGGCCATTTATATCAATTTTGCAGCCTCCCCTACGGTCTGTCTTCCTCCCCATGGTGTTTCACCAAGATTCTTCGTCCCGTTGCCTCGTGGCTGAGAGAAAAAGGAATAAGACTGATAATAGATCTCGACGACATACTCATAATGGGTCAGTCGAAGAAGACCGTTGTTCTTCATACAAACCTTACAATCAACCTATTACAACACTTAGGCTTTGTGATAAACTTAAAAAAATCTTGCACAGTCCCGTCCCAACAAACTCAATTTTTGGGTTTTCTAGTAGACACTGTAAAGGCAGAACTTCGCCTACCAAGCGACAAAGTAAGAAAAGTAAGGAAGGAAATCAGAAAAGTCCTGAAACTAAAAGAGTTTCCCCTGAGATTTCTAGCCAAATTGTTAGGCCTTCTTTCTTCAACAATTCAAGCCATCTTCCCAGGCCCTCTTCATTACCGGGCACTACAGAGACTCAAGACACATTACTTGAGATTGAACCAATCCTATTCTCAACTAATCTTTCTAGATGAAGAAACGAAAACAGAACTCATCTGGTGGCTAAAGAATCTGGAGGCATGGAATGGCAAAGCCATTTTTGGGGAAGAACCAGATCGTTGGACTCCTCAAGAGAATATGTTACACATCAATTGCTTGGAACTACTAGCAGGTTCCTTTGCAAATCGTTCTTTTACTCAGAACTCAATGAAATGTTGTGTAACCCTTCGCATGGACAATGTGTCAGCAGTTCGATAGGTCTCGAAATTGGGGGGTCCTCACTCGAAAGACTTAACAGACCTAGCGAAGAGCCTGTGGAGCTTTTGCTTGAACAAATGTATCGCTGTTGTGGCAGAACACATTCCCGGACTGAACAACGAAGTAGCGGACTGGTACTCGAGAAATTTCTGAGACTCCAGCAATTGGAGACTGAACAGATGAATATTCCTAACAATTCAGTCCATGTGGGGTCCCTTCAAAACAGACCTGTTTGCGGACCGTATAAATACCCATCTGAAAAACTTCTTCAGTTGGAGACCGGATCCTCAAGCTCTGAGTGTAGATGCCTTCCTTCAAGATGGGAGAGGACTAGCACCTTATGCTTTCCCTCCTTTTGCAATGCTTCCTCGAGTTCTCCTTCATGCTCGACGTTACAAACAAAGCATGGTAGTAATAACTCCTCTTTGGAGATCCCAAGCTTGGTTTCCCATCATCCTGGAAATGAGCATAGATTTTCCCATTCTGATTCCCTCTTTCAAAGAAATCCTACTGGATCCAGAGGGTCATATCCATCCACTAGTAGAACAGGGACTTCTTCCTCTGACGGCATGGAAGATTTCCGGCGACAATGGCGAATCCCTGGCCTTTCATCTAATGCTTTCAAACTCATTTCTGAATCCTGGGCATCAGGAAGAAGGAAAGCATATAGATTGGCATGGAATAAATGGGTTAGTTGGTGCGTTCAACGATGTTACGATCCCATTTCAACTGATTTAGTTAATGTTATTAATTACCTTTCAGACCTTTTCATCTCCGGTCTATCTTATAGAACCATAAACATTTACAGATCTGCAATATCAGCTGGTCATTCTTTAATTAACGTAATTTCTGTGGGACAGAACCTTTTAACAAAGAAAATAATGAGAAGTATGAGGGTTATAAACCCACCTGGTCCAAGGTATACTACTCTGTGGGACGTTACCCTTGTTCTTCGAACCTTATCTTCGTGGGGAAATAATTCTTCTCTTTCCCTTAAACGTATTTCTTTTAAACTTACCGTTCTACTATGCTTAGTTTCTTTTAGAAGAACCTCAGATGTTAAAGCTTTGGGTATCTCAAGCAGAGCCTTTCAACCTGAAGGAGTTTGTTTTTTCTTAAAAAGAGAACTAAAACGCTATTCTTCTATTTTCTACCCCTATTTTAGCGGAAATAGTAGACTTTGTGTAGTTAAGTGTTTAAAAGAATATGAAAAAAAAACAGAGTTTTAAGATTAAACAAATCTCAATTACTAATCTCTTATAGATCTCCTCATAAAGGAGTCTCTGCTCCAACTTTAGCCAGATGGGTAAAAAATGTCATGTATGAAAGTGGTGTGGATGTCTCAATTTTTGGTGCTCATTCTATTAGAGGTGCTTCTGCATCAAAAGCTTACTGTCTTGGTGGAGGATTACAAGATATCCTTAGAGCTGCAGATTGGTCAAATGATACTATGTTTAAAACTTGTTACTTCAGACCAATGAATAATGTGATTGATAATGTTCTTAATGCACTTTAAACTTGCATAATATGGCCTCCGTGTTGTGCCATAAATTTTAGATTTTTCACAGCCAGCTGGGCAGAAAATCTGGATTTTATTAAGGACACGGAGGCTAATATTATCCCTCCTCCTGTATTGTATCCCACCTACTCTTTTATACGATATGATAATATCATTCTTTTCTTTCAGAGTAAAAGTGGTTCTTCTCTTCTGGAAGTTGGTATTTGGAAATTCTTGGTTCTCCAGTTATTTTGAATCTTACGCTTATGTTCTTCATGATGATCTTTCTTTGCAGTTTTTGGACAAAGAAGGATGAGAGAGTCTACAAGGAACTTTATACTTCTTTAGAATGTTCATTGAAGTTCCATGTTCTTCAATTGTTGCTGCTGAGCTGTAGTAATAAAGGAGATTTGCATAATATTAGCCTCCGTGTCCTTAATAAAATCCAGATTTTCTGCCCAGCAGGCTGTGAAAAATCTACATTTTCCCACTAGGGATGCTAGTCATCAAATTCCTAGAGTATTATGGCTTGTGAAAAACCAACATACTGCTTAAAAAACGAGCACACAAAATTACCAATAACCCATTTAGCTGGAGTATTGGGGGTCAGCTGTGGATTTAAAAGCTCATTCTAATATATGATTAAAATGTGGTAGACTATTGTCAATTAAAGACAGCATACTCTACACCAATCAATCGATCAAACATTTGAAGGGTGCACTGCTCACCCGTGATGGTCTCAAGGAGCTGCGGGTAGGGGGAGGTGCTGCTACTGCTCGAACAGCGAGGTCTTGAGAAGTCTTCTGAAGGTCAGCAAGTCCTGGGTCTGTCGCAGGAGGATGGGGAGGGTGTTCTATGTCTTGGCGGCTAGGTGGGAGAACGATCTGCCACCGGAGGTCATTCGGTGGATGCGTGGAATGGCTGCAAAGGCGAGGTCAGCGGAGCAAAGCTGGCAGTTCGGGGTGTAAAGGTGAGTCATTTGTTGAGGTATGTTGGTCTGGCATTGTGGAGTGCTTTGTGAGCGTAAGTGAGGAGCTTGAAGGTTATCTTCTTGTTTACGGGGAGCCAGTGCAGGTCTCTCAGGTGGGTAGTGATGTGGCTGTGGTGGGGGATGTCGAGGATGTGGTGTAAAGAGGAGTTCTGTATTCGTTTAAGTCTTTTCTGTAGTTTTTAAAAATATATATTTTTATTGAAATTTCTATCAGCAAACAGGTAAGACACAGTACAAAAGCAATAAAAGAATATGTGCAATCAAGAACACATCATCCAATTTTACAATATGAAACAGTACACCTCTTCTACAGAGAAAGAAAAAGCCATAAAGCGAGGACATTATTTCATCATACAGTAACCTCTTAAGTTCATAACCAGTTAGCGATAGGAGACCATAATTGCAACTCCTGAGTTTTTTTTCTCATACCCTTAGTTTTATAGGCCGCGATCTCCAAATAATATATGGACAATAATCTAGATTGCCAGTTAAAAAAGGTTGGTGGTTCAGGATCAAGCCATTGAGACGTGATACATAAACGAAAAATAGACATACAAATAAATATAAATCCTTCCTCCGCCACAGATCGAGAGTTAGCCCCTCCTTCTTGTAGGCCCAAGATCACCAACTCTGCCGATAACTGTTGTGGGATACCCAAAGCCTGACCGTTAAGGCATGAGGAAGAGAGACGTGAACGCTCTAGAACGAAAGAGATTACAAAATAAATCGAAAAGCTGGCATTGGAACTTTCCAGTTTACATACAGGAGTGAGTCGATAAATTTATTCGAAAAATATTTCTGCCTTTGAGGCCTCACGTCCACCGGCTGGTGGTTAGTGATATATTATGTGCAACTGGTCCTGAGGAAGGTCCTATGGATTTATTAACCGAGAAGGACCGAAACGTCGACGCCTGACGCCGTTCTGCCTTTTCTAATATCATTGATGTTAGATAAAACCATATGACTGTGTTATATTTGATTGTACATGGTATTTCATTTCTTACATGTAGAGTGCAGAAGGTGTTGTATACTACTGAAAATCAATTATCTATAGTAGTATCATGTTGCCATGTTTGAGAAATTCATTGATTGATACTATATTCTTTTGAAAAATAATAAAACAGTATAAGAAACTGTATGTACCTTGCTTTCAGTTAAATAATTGATCACTTTGTGTGACAATACGAATTATTGAAATTGGTGAAAACGATTCCTTTGAGGACAATTGTGTATTTGTTATTGAATCAGGAAATGCTCTATATCCTTAATAAACTGGTACAATTTGGGACAATAGAAAAACATATGGGATGCATCTGCAGCATGTAGCCCACAGCGGTTACACCTATCCCCCCTTGTAGATTTCCATTTGGCGATTTTCCCCGGCGTATAATACAGGTCATATATTGACATATAATGTTGGCTTTTCAGGGGGCCATTAAGTAATACTTTCGTAGCTAACTCAATAATCCTCTCAAAATTAATACAATCTACCCTAAGTCTATTTTGCCATTTCACATCCCAACCCTCAAGGTCATCCTCGGCTTTATCCATAAATATCTGATACAGGGATCCCATTTTGGATCGTGATTTGATTGCTTCGACAATTTCTACTCTCTCTAATATAATTTGTTTTTTTGTTATTTTTTGTTCAAAGAAACTACGTAGTTGAAGATATTTTAAAAAATCGGTTCGACCTTAGTTATATTTCCTCTGTAAAAATTCAAAAGAAACAAACTGCTTCCCCTTAAACAAATCTCCAATTATGCGAATGCCAGTACTAAGCCATCTATTGATTACCTGATCTCTAAATATTTCTGGAAGAAAAAAACAATTTTGGAGTGGAGTATCTAAATTCAAATTAGAGCTTATACCCAGTTTCTTTTTCACTTTCCTCCATATTTCACAGGCAGTCATAACTACCTTAAATTTAGTTTTCTTATAGTAACTGGGTTCAATTATTCGGTTTAAACATTGCCTTGCCTCTACCCCCAGTAACATCTCATAAATAGAAGGGGCGGCAAAATCTTCAGTTGGGTCTTCCTGCATCATTAACACCCCCATGTGTAATATAGCAATCCAGTAATATAATCGGAAATTAGGCACACCCCACCCTCCTTTTGCTCTAGGCAACATACACCACTTAAGGGCTCTCCTAGAGTGGCGATAGCTCCACAAGAACCTCGCACACATTCTCTCAATACGGGAAAAAAGGTAGATGAGATAAGTAGAGGAATAGTCCGAAATTTATTAAAAAATGTAGGAAAAATAAGCATTTTTAAAACATTACTACGCCCGTAAAGAGATAAATGTAGATTATTAATGCGTTCAAGTGTCTTATTAGAGGAGGCAATAATTGGGTCCAAATTCACGGGAATAATATCCTCAAATATAGGTGATATTTTGATACCTAAATAAATTGCTTCAGACTCAAAATTAATATCCGCTGGGCGACCAGCCGCCGAGTGAATCAGCTGCGTCTTAGAGACATTTAATTTGTAACCCGAAACTCGCCCAAATACCTCGGCTGCTTCAATAATCTTAGGTAAAGCATTACTGACATTGGATGTTACCACTGCGATGTCATCTGCATACGCAAATATTTTAAATACCTCATTATTTATCTCAACAGGTTTTATTGCTGCGTTGTTCTCCATAGTGATTATAAAGGGCTCCATATATAGAGCGAATAGCAGGGGGGAACAAGGACAGCCTTGCCTTGTCCCCCTCCCTATCGCAATATCCCCTGACAAACTACCCGAAATGCGTATAGCAGCCGATGGGTTAAGATATAGTGTCTGTATGGCCGTAATAATTCCAGACGGAAACCTCTTCCATGCTAGGACTGACCACAGGAACCTCCACGAAACCCTGTTGAATGCTTTTTCAGCATCCAACAGGGCCACTCCAACCGGGTAGTTAGTGCCCCGTGACCGTGACCAGTCCAGCATGGAAATGATCCTTTTGATATGGTCTGTGGTATCTCTATGTTGGATAAAACCATGCTGTCTTTGGGACACCAAGCCTGGCATAAACTCATTCAGTCTATTCGCAATTAGTTTCGAATATATTTTACTATCTGCATTCAGTAATGAAATTGGCCTGTAAGACCCCATTTAAATATCTTTTTTCCCTTTTTTTTTAAAGTCCACAATCGTCGCTTTGGACCAAGAGAGCAATGCCGAGAAAAGCCTGTTGGCACACTTCTAATAATTCATTTTTCAATATATTCCTAAAAATTTGATAAAACTCCAATGGAATTCTATCAGTGCCCATAGCCTTCCCCTGAGCTAAGCCGTCTCGACTTCTTCCCATACCAAGCGAGCAGATAATATCTCTATTTGCATATCCGTCAATGCCTCAGATTCCAAATCTTTCAAATACTCTCCCTCATCATTTACATATGGCTCCGTCCCTACAGTGCTGTATAACGATTGATAAAGTCCTTGAAATGCTGCAAGAACACCCTCCTTAGTGTCTTGCAACACCCCATTTAGATCGATAACCTTAGTAATCTCATTATAAGCTGTTTTCTCCCTTAATCTTTTGGCCAAAATTCTACCAGTTTTCTCACTGAATTCATAAGCATCCTCCTTATGCTGTGCATATATTTCCGCAATTTGGTCAGCTAAATTAGCATATGCTCCTGCCCTTTTAATGGTAAGATCTCTTTGGGCTCTAAGAGGGTCTAGACCCAGCCTAATAGTGTTAGCTAATTCCCTTTCCGCCATTATAACCAGGTCGAAATCCTTTTTATGTTTAGCCCCTATCTTTTTACGTTTAGAATTAGCAAAACTCAGTGTTTCTCCTCTAGCCACTGTTTTGAAAGTATCCCATACTACTTTCAACTCAGCTGTTCCTTTATTAAATTAAAAAAACTCCTGAATTACCTTAATCATGAATTGGCGGTACTCTTCGTCCAGCAATAGCTTTCTTTCGAAAGATCACACTTGATTCCCTTCTTTTAAGTCAGATCCCAACGAGATCTGTAAAATTACAGGATTATGATCCGAAACCAATTTGGGCTGAATCTCAATACTAACCTTTCCTAACATAATAAATGATACAAAAAAATAATCTAACCTAACAAATTTAGAGCGAGGGGCAGAAAAATAAGTGAACCCAGGATCATCGGGGTGCAATCTATTCCAAACATCATAAAGTCCATACTCTAAAATCAAACGTCTCAATGATGTAAATACTTGTTTCTTTCTGCCTATATATGCATTGCTTGTTCTTATATCCACCTGAGCTTCCATGTGAATATCAAGATCACCACACATAACCCCTGGCTGGGCCCATTGGGCAAGTTCGACATTCAAATAATTCAAAAGTTCAGCGTCCTCCAAATTAGGACCATATACATTACACAGTGTAAATCTACTTTGATTAATCCCGAATTCACTGATTGCCCAGCGTCCCCATTGATCTGATGCAGATTTTATACAAACACCCAGTCCTCGTTTCAAAAAGATCGCCACCCCCCTTTTGACCCCCGTCTGTTTAGAGCACACTACTAGTTCCAACCCAAAAATTTTCAAATACCCCCTGTCAGCCCAAGCAATATGCGTTTCCTGCAAACATAGTAAATCAATATGTAGCAACTGTACAATTCTGGTCAATACCCGCCTCTTCTTAAGATTGTTAAGACCACATATATTCAGAGTACAAATCTTTAGTTTCCTATCCATTTTCACAGACACAAAATACGTACATCAATACACAAAAATAACATAGGAATATATCCAAAAAAACATCATCACATAGCATTGAACATACCCATTCTTTGTATAGCATCTTCTGAATACTTAAAAACCATCTAGCCTGCATCTTGACTGTTGCTGATTTTTCACCCCCACACCCCAACACCCTACACCTACCACCTTCCCCTTCCCCCCCACACCCCTAGCTCTCCCCCTTACCACCCAACCCACCCTTCCCACCATATGAGGCCCAGGGACTGTCAATCCCTGTATTGTATGGAGTGCCATGCTCCCCCCCCCCCCAAGGGCAGGTGAAAAGATAAAGAAAAAAAAACACAGACCCCTAAATAACACAGAGCAATCTATCATATACGGCAAAATAAAACATTTTGCGTTTGCCTATTATCACAACATCCACCAGCTAACTTTACTCCTATCTACAATGAGCCCAAAAACTCTTTGGCCTCAATCTCTGAGAAAAAAAATCTGCTATGGCCCTTTATAATCACTTTAAGCTTAGCTGGATTCTGTAGAAAGACAGTGGCTCCTTTATTCTGAAAGCCAGGAATAAGCTACTGGAGATGCCAGCGCTTAGATACTGAAGCCTGACAAAAGTCTGGCCTAACAAAAAAATTACAGTCTTTGGCCACCCCCCTCTTATCAGGCCTGGCAAGTGAAAATATGGCCTCTCTCGCTAGAAAATTATTTAAGCAGACTAAAGTTGCTCTCGGGCGCTCTTCTTCTCCTTGCCGAGGCTTTCTCACTGTGAACGGAAACCTATGGGCCCTTTGTATTTCTTTTGTCCAATCCCATACGGTCAACTCAGGAAAAGCTTCTGTTAGAAGATCAGCTACAAATTTCCGAACATTGGTCCCCTCCTTCTTCTCAGGAATGCCTAAAAAGCGCAAATTATTCCTACGTGCCTGATTTTCAAGTTCAAACAGTTTATAGCTGATATCGTCCCGATGTGCTTTAATAGTGTCCAATTCTACTTTCTGGGCTGCAGCCTCGTCCTCTAAAGCCGCAATTCTGGTCTCTGCTTCTGTGACTCTAACGGCAGTGTTGGAGCAAATTTTAATAACCCGGCGAACGGCATTCTTTACTTTGCTACATGTTGCCTGCATTCACTTATTTTCAGCTTTAATTTCTGCTCTGTGCTTCATCCTAGTATCATAAATTGTGGAGAGGGTAATCTCATGAGGTAAATTCCCCTTATTTAAGATCTCCTCCTGTTGTGGCCGAGCTGTTTCAGATAATAAAGTTTCTGGCATCACCTCATTATTCTCTAGATTTGCCTCCTCCAAATTAGATTTCTTACGTTGATTCCATTTCTTCTTTACTCTTTTGATTGCAGTGGCACTAGCATTAGGGGAGGCAGGATTTGATGTTATTTCGATCTCCGAGCTACTCCCTTCACCATAGTCCAGCCAGTCTTTACTCAGATTTGTGCTTTCGTCTGAAGAAGGATCAGAGATTGAGTAATAATTATCGACTGCTTCCTACGACCCCCTAAAATCCTGTGAAGAAGCTCCATCAGTTAGTGCCATAGAGACTATTTCTGATACAAGATTATCCAAACTACCAGATATTACTACCTTAGAGGTGTCAGGAGGAACTACATACACCATAATACCTCTCTCAGCTCCTAGAGACTCCACAGCCACGGTTCCCTGCATTAATGAGTGATGTCCATCACAAATACCATCTTCGCCTGTACAGTCATCTCCTCCTTCTTCAGTTATTGCAGGAGGAGTTTTTTCCCCATTAGATATTCCATTTGTATTCCCCAATTCAGAGCCATCCCCAACCTGTAGTGCCACAGTTTTCGCAATTTGCCTTTCAAACAGCGCAGGTAGGGTGTTTACTCCCTGTTTTGCGGCTCGAGCAGCCGGCTTATCCACAGGGTCTACCCCCTTTTTGGCTTCGGTGTAGCTGCATGTTGTTTGCTACTCTCACCTCCAGTCAATTCACCTCCGGTAGCGTCTTCAATCGCAGGCTGCTCCTTCCCTTTGCCGCTACGCGTTATGACCTTTGGCGGCATTTTCTTTTGAGTCGTTCGGGACACTCCACGCCCGCGTACCACTCCGAGCTGGGATCCCAGGAAAAAGATGGTAAGCTGCCAAACCGAAGATCTGCACCGGAGAAGCAGAAAACCAGCCGTCATCCGGACGCTACCGAGAAACCACAAGCAACCAGCTACAGATGTGCACAACTCGGCACAAACAGATTCAGGCGATTTCAGGTAAGCGATATTTCGCCGCCCACTCTTTCTCACGCGAAGATCTTTTTGCCACTCCAAAGAACCCAGTTATTTTCTGCGCTCGGTATCTCTGTAGCCGTATCTGTCGGGGTCCGCCACATTGAATTTCACCCACCATCGGGAGCAAGGACTGAGCTGTTCACACAGCCCACGCCACGGCCGCCATCTTGCCCCAGTCTTTTCTGTAGTTTAGTCGTGATTCCTGCGTAGAGGGCGTTGCCGTAGTCCAGCCTGCTGCTGAGGAGGGCCTGGGTGACCGTCCTTTTGGTTCCAGTGGGGATCCATCTGTAGATCTTGAAAAGTATGTGGAGGGTGTTGAAGCAGGAGGAGGAGACGGCATTGACTTGCTGGGTCATTGAAAGTGATGGGTCCAGAATGAACCCTAGGTTGCGTGCGTGGTCGGTGGGGGTCGAGCAGCTCCCAGCATGGCCGGCCACCAGGAGTTGTCCCAGGTGGAGGGGTGGAGCCAAGGATGAGGACCTCCATCTTGTCAGAGTTCAGTTTTAGGCTTTCAGGTTTAGTTCACTTTAGGTTTCAGAACTGCTTTTTGAGTAACTACAGGCTAGATGCATAAGGCATTTTTCCAGTTGCCAACAGCCCAATTCGCAGTATTATGCCGTTTGCAACTGGAAACATGCTTTTTCAAATGTAAAAAATGCAAAATGTAATTCGGTAACTTGTAATAGAATCAATATTTGCATTTGTGATTTGCTATTTGGAAGTGGCATCTTTTGGGCGTCCCTTCCAAATACCGAATCAGTATGGTATGTATTATTGTTGGCGACCAAATTCCAGTCACAAAACAGTAATACCTTACCGCAATTTCAAACGTCAGGGTAACCCAATTGCAAATGGTAAGGGGTCCACTTGGGACCCATTCCTCTTTGAGAATGTTGAAAACATATTTTTTCAGAGCAGGCAGTGGTCCTACCAACCACTGCCTGCTCTTAAAAAAAGAAACTTCAAAGTTTAATTTTTTTCTTTTAAAATGCATCCTGTTTTCCTTTAAAGAAAACAGGCTGCATTAAAAAAAAAGATTGCTTTATTAAAGAGCAGTCACAGACATGGTGGTCTGCTGTCCTCAGAAGGCCACCATCCCTGTGATGTCTGCGTTTCCTAATGGGCCGCAAATTGCGAACTACCTCATTAATATTCAACTGGCAGATCGATTTGCGACCCACTTGGAAATGCAAGTTAAGAAATAAACATTTTATACCTTTGGAATGCTGATTACCAAATAGCGAGTCAGAAAAAAAATCACTATTTGTGAATGGTTATTTTAAAGGGACGTACATCTGGCCCTAAGTTACCAAAAATAAACAATGGACCTCCAGTTCACTGACTGGGAAAGAGTGAGATCCTAATTGCTTTTCATGGCTTAAGATGTCAATTATATAGAGATACATTGGAATTTGGACTGCTTATTACAAACTGACATGTTGGTATAGACTTTCTCCACCAGCAAATTAGGATCCCTCCCAACTTTCACCAAGATTGGTTTAGATTCCAGACTGACGTGTTGTGGCGGTTTAGGGATTAGTGCACCCCAACACAAAAACCTCTTTACCAGTTTGGTGCATGCAAAAATTAGTGACCCGTATTTCAGCAATGTGGAAACCTATCACTGAGGCTGGTAAATGAATTTACTTTCCTCTCTCTATTGCAGTGAAAGCCATGCCTTTCTCGGTATTCAAGGAAAATGAGGCGTGATAAAGAGATGGGAGGTCTCTTGTTGTGGCACAGCAAAATTGTATGAAAGAAGTTTGCATAATTCTGTTGGTGGAGCTCTTGTAGTGCTCAGACTGCTTACATGGTTCAAGAACAGAGGAACCCATTTGTTTTATTTATTTGTAGCTCATTAGTGCATGAAGTATTTGGTAAACAGTATGTTTCTGACATTCTACTGAGAACGAGATGCAGTAATTACTGTGGAAAGACTCTTAACCCACCAGAAATTGAGGACCAGTTAATGAAACACAGTTCACTTGATTAATATGAGAAAGAACTTAAATGCCATGGTTCAAAAAGTCACTTACCATTTAGTGGATTAAAACAATGAGGAATATACACAAAAACAAAATTAAAAGAAGCATGTTTGTGCTCGCTTAGGTCCTTCTTACGAGCTGCTGTGCAGTAGCCTTAGTAGGGCTCTACTCAAAGCAAATTAATTCTGACACAGAATTACTTGGCCTATGAATGCCTGGCTTGTTAGCTCCAAGTCGAAAGGCACCAGATATGGAATGGACAGAAGAGCTGATGGGCTACAGACAGCTTCTGAGTCATTCTCCCACCCTCTCTACCCCTGCACCATGAGGTAAGCAGCAAAGGCTACCTCCAGCTCTATTTTCTCACCTAGCCTTCTTCACACCCCACCACCCTCACCTTGTGTCAAAAAAATCCCTTGCTTTAATGTATCACCTACTCTGAAAAGGTGCTGGATTAATGCAGATTTAAGCCTGGTGTTGTTCCCAGAATGGGGAAAACATGGAATTAAACTCAATATTCTCCAGTTTTGCTAATAAAAACTGCAATCTTCATATTTTGGTGCAAGAATTACTCCCATGGTATTCCTGCACCATAATAAGGGAGCTCATAATATTGGCCTGAAAGCACAGAAATTAAATCAATTTTTAAAGTCTGATGTTATACTCCATCAAACTTTATTGATATTCTGTACTGTATATTACACGTGCCATAGGCTATAATTAGGGCCACTGGAATTATGCGATTGTGCGGCTGTGGTGATTTTCGCTTTTGTATGGATTTGCAGAATTTTCCACATAATCAACTGCCACATAATTTGCAGATTTTAACAACAATTTGTTTCTAGCTCAAATGGTTAAAAAGTTACTAAAAATGCAGCAACAGGTGTTGCTATGCGGTGGAAGGCCGTTACCAAAACTGGACTGGGTACCTTTCTGTTGCTTATTCCTAATTTTGTGTGTTAAACTGGTACTAATGAGGTGTAACCAATGCCCGACAGTGTTACCAAATTTAACATTGTAAATGGCAATGTATTTTAGCCATGTGTTATGGAGTGTATGCATGTGGTGTGTGGTGGAATTATGTGGGTTGGATTGGAATTGTAGCAATGGTGGCATGCTGCGCTTCAGATGAATATGTTTAAAAGTAAAGTGCACCATACTGCGATTTCTACAATAGTTAATTGTGGATGCGTTAACAATTGATGTGTGCACTGATGGCTGGTGGCGTGTGTGCCTGTAGAAATTGTGCACTGATGGCTGGTGGTGTGTGTGCCTGGTGGAAGCGTGCACTGCCGGCTGGTGGTGTGTGCCTGGTGGAAGCCTGCACTGACGGCTGGTGCTGTTTGTGCATGGTGAAAGCATGCACTGACGGCTGGTGGTGTTTGTGCCCAGTGAAAGCATGCACTGACGGTGTGGTTGTGTGTGTGGTTGCGTGTGTGGTGGTGAGTGTGTGGTGGTGAGTGTGTGGTGGTGAGAGTGTGGTGGTGTGTGTGTGGTGGTGGTGGTGGTGTGTGTGTGTGTGTGTGTGTGTGTGGTGTGTATGTGGTGTGTGTGTGTGGTGTGTGTGTGTGGTTTGTGTGGTGTGTGTGTGGTGTTTTGTGTGTTGTGTTATGTGTGTGGTGTTATGTGTGTGTGTGTGTGGTGGACTTACTCACACACTGCTCACCCTACACACTCACACTATGTTCACCCTGCACACTCATACACTGCTCACCCTGCACACTCACACACTGCTCACCCTACACACTCACACACTGTTCATCCTGCACACTCACACAATGTTCACCCTGCACGCTCACTGTGCACCCTACACACACACACACTGCTCACCCTACACACTCTCACACTGCTCACCCTGCACACTCACACACTGCTCACCCTACACACTCACACACTGCTCACCTTACACAGTCACACAATGTTCACCCTGCACACTCACATACTGCTCACCCTACACTCACACAATGTTAACCCTGCACGCTCACACACTGTTAACCCTGCATACCCACACACTGCTCACCCTGCATGCTCACACACTGCTCACCCTGCACGCTCACACACTGCTCACCCTGCACACTCATACACTGCTCACCCTACAAACTCACACACTGCTCACCCTACATAATGTGAAAAGACGTAGCTCTGTCCTTTGGCCTGTGTTGTAATCGTACAGAAGGTTGTGAGTAGTTGCGCTTGATTGGTAGGGGCGTCCCCTCCTTGCTGCTCCCCTCACAGAGGGCCGGCTGCCTCCATGAAGCTCCCAAGACACGTGTTCAGCTGTTCTTTGTTTTTAGCTCCTGTGTGTCAGTGCACCGTGTAAGCGCACAAGCATACCCTGCTCTCTCTGGAACACTCACACTGCTGAGTCTCTCTCACACTGCTGAGTCTCTCTCACACTGCTGAGTCTCTCTCACTCTGCTGTCACTCTCACACTGCTGTCACTCTCACTCTGCTGTCACTCACTCTGCTGTCACATTGCTGTCACTCACACTCTGCTGTCACTCTCACTCTGTTGTCACTCACTCTGCTGTCACTCTCACTCTGCTGTCACTCTCACTCTGCTGTCACGCTCACTCTGCTGTCCCTCACTCTGCTGTCTCTCACTCTGCTGTCACTCTCACTCTGCTGTCACTCTCACTCTGCTGTCACTCTCACTCTGCTGTCACGCCGGAGAATCCTAAAACCACAGGGGGGCCAGCATTAGTCTTCCGCCGGTAAGCTTCAAATGAACTCTCACAGCCGGGGTTCCGCTGCCAATTATTGGATTCTGTTAGGCGGGAAAAAGACACTGCTTAAATCATACCCACTCCATTAAACACAAACCCACAGAATAAAATGCAGCTTTACCCAACCAGTTTGCAGAAAGTGCCGTCATTTACTGTACTGTGTATATTGGCAAGAGTGTCCGCGCCATGTTTATAAATGAACTAATGAAGTACTTCCTGTAATGCGCTTGCTCGTCATGATTCATTCTCTACACAGCTAATTACCAACAAATACAAAGGGGACCCTGATCCTTCAATATCAGGGGGAAAGCGCAGAATGCACCATGGCCCCTTGTACTGAGAACCGGGGTCAAGGCAGTAATGTTGAGTATATCACTCCGCTGCCTTTCGGCTAGGTTAGCGCTAGACAAACACCGCATTCATACAATAATCCGCGCAGATTGCACCAGGATCACTCAAAGAATTAAACATGACACAGAAAGCAGCAGTGCCATAGACTGTCATCTTAACTTCTAGCTAAATGCAGCACTACTGCGTATACTTCGGTGAGGAGTACGTGTAGCGCTTTTTAAAACGCCAAACTTGTATTTACTGGCGTTGAGTTCTCAGAACAGACTGCTGCAGGGACCTTTATGGCAACGAATACGAAAATGCTAAGAAACGGGTGGTTACACAAAGGTATTGAGGGTAAAGAAAAGGATAGTTGGGTGGCGAGGCACAACACTATATACATTTATCACCTGCCTGCACGAAGGGATGAGAGACGTAGCCGAATGGATGACGACCAGCCGCCTGAAACTGAACTCAGACAAGACGGAGGTCCTCATCCTGGGCTCCACGCCCTCCGCCTGGGACGACTCCTGGTGGCCCCCCGCCCTGGGCACCGCACCCAAACCAACGGACCACGCACGCAACCTGGGCTTCATCCTGGACTCCTCCCTCTCCATGACCAGACAAGTCAACGCCGTCTCCTCGTCATGCTTCAACATCCTGCGCATGCTACGTAAGATCTTCCGGTGGATCCCCACCGAGACGAGGAAGACGGTCACCCAAGCCCTCGTCACCAGCCGACTGGACTACGGCAACGCCCTCTACTCCGGAACCACGGCCAAACTCCAGAAGAGACTCCAGCGGATCCAGAACGCCTCGGCGAGACTCATCCTCGACATCCCCCGACGCAGCCACATCACCGGACACCTGAGAGATCTGCACTGGCTCCCGGTCAACAAGAGAATCACCTTCCGGCTCCTCACCCACGCGCACAAAGCCCTACACGACCAAGGCCCGAGCTACCTCAACAACCGGATCAGCTTCTACACTCCCAAGCGCCTCCTCAGATCAACCAACCACGCCCTCGCCGCCGTCCCCCGCATCCGAAGAGCGACAAAAGGAGGAAGATCCTTCTCCTACCTGGCCGCCAAGACCTGGAACTCACTTCCGACCAATCTGCGCCTGACCCAAGACCACCTCTCCTTCAGGAAGAAGCTCAAGACCTGGCTGTTCGAGCAGTAGCGGCACCCCCCCCCCTCCCAGCGCCTTGAGACCCTACGGGTGAGTAGTGCGCTCTACAAATGACCTGATTGATTGATTGATTGACTGACACAGGGCAGGCTGGGTGGAGCGCTCGCCGATCACATGGTTAGCAAGAGAAGGCAGGGCAGGAGGCAGTGGACCAAAGTTGTCATACCTCAGGGCTTTAAAGGACGGGTTTTCAGGATTCTCCAGGGAGAGGGTCGCCCAGTTGGTTTGAGAAGGCATTCCCCAGGACTGGGGGTCCAGTTAAGAGGTGTAGGGGCTGAGACATACAAGGGGAGGGTTTAGGCGTTTAAAAAAACCATAAATCTGTTCATTTAAATGTAATGAAAAGGAAAAAAAAACAGTCCATTACAATCAATTGGCCGGGGCCTTGCACAATTAGACCACTCAATGAGGCATGTTTAAAACAAATTCCCAAGTCCCCCCCAGCGGCTACACCACCATCCCTCGAAATGTTCTCCAGGGAAGAAAAAGAAAGCAGCACTGAAAGCGATCGCTTTCGCGATCGAGGACAGCACATGCACTATTCAGGTGAAAAATAAAAAAATCAAGGAATGAGCGTCTGTCTATTTTTTTAAAGAACCAAACCAGTCAAGAGCTTGCATGGAGTTGCCCACTATCTGTCCATAATTTTTCTTTGGCCGGCAATTTATTTATGCAGATTCTGTTCCTACAGTGCAATGTTTAGAATTAAAAGGTGTGTTTCACTTACAACATCGACTTCCCTCAATTCTCTTTTGCAATACCTTATGCTTTTAAAAAAAAATTTTTTACTGTGCTTCTTTCTGCACAAGGTTCATTCAAGTAAAACTTTCCCGTGGGAAACAGCTTAGCCATTGAATCTTGATCAAGAGGTGGCAGTGCCACTCGTGCACGTTTTTGAAGGCGAGTTTGAGTTCCAAAGTCTGGAAAGCACCGCCATCAAGCCAATGCCTTTATGGCTGCCTATTGTTAGGTTACCACGGGCATTTTATGTAGCAATACCTAACTGCCCGCGTTTAGAGTGGGCTCGAATGACAAACGTGCTGTGCACCAAGGTCGTAGCCGTGACCTCGATTTTGAATCACTCGCCTTAACTGTAGCGTCACTGTTCCTGTAATAGAAAAGAAGAGCACTCGTACGTTCTACACATATCTGTGCAGCAGGCGCTTCAACCTTTGGAGATAACTTACTGAAGGGGCTGCACCGCTTCCGTGCTGTAAGCATGGTCGCCCCTGGCAATCCCAGTGTTTTACAGAAGTGCGTGCATCTTTGACTTCCCTGTGAAGGATGTGGCATATCTGCCAGAGCTGACGATTTGGGATCTGGGGAGTCAGGTTAGAGTCGCAGCGGCAGCTCAACATCATGTGATTCTAGGCAAATTACCTCATTTCCCCATGCCTCAAAAAAATCAATGATCTCCCACACGAAAAAGCGCTCATTCGCCATTGCCTGCCCCAGCTCCGTGCTTTTACCTTACTTGTGGTCGCAGTCACAGAGTCCCCTCCTCTGCCCCTTGAGTACGTGTATTTCTGAGGGGGCGTGCGAGAGGGGTCGTTCCAGCCCAGGGAGCGTTTCGACTGCCAGGCATCACCCTTCAGGAGCTGCGACAGTTAGGGGCTGCGGGGCACCCCCTCGGCTCGTGTGCTGTTGTCCATCGGTCTCCGGTTCGAGACAAGCGGCGGCGCCCCCAGCTCTTCGGGGCTGGGACATACAAGGGGAGGGGTTAAGCATTTAAAAAGACCATAAATCTGTTTATTTAAATGTAAGGCATGTTTAAAACAAATTCCCAAGTCTCCCAGCGGGTACACCATCATCCCTCGAAATGTTCTCCAGGGAAGAAAAAAGAAAGCAGCACTGAAAGCGATTGTTTCGCTATCGCTTTTGTAAAAAAAGCCCGCGAGTGGTGCGCGCGCCACTGCAAGCATATGTCTTCAATTACCGCGGCTGTGACGGCCGCGATAATTGAAGATATATGACCTCTAGTGCGTGTAACAGACACCGATAGGCCATGGGCGGAGCTTCGCGACCGCCCATGGCCTATTGCGTGTTCTGTTTTAAAAACACACGCACACGAAGGCTAATAAAAATGGACCTAGGAAATAACATGCACGAGCTGCGTGGAATTTCTAGGTCCATTTTCTACACCCCGGGAAAAGGACTCTCGCTGCGCGACACTGCATGCGCAGTGTACGCTAGGGCCGAGACCTAAACATGAATAAATAATGAAGTAATACTATTACAAAATGTGCCACATTATGCCACATAATTTGCCTTTTCTTGCCGCATAATTTACTAAAACCCGGGCATAATTTGTCCCTCTCCTGCTGCATAATTCCAGTGGCTCTGACTATAATGCACTTATAGTATCACAGACACGGTGGGCCCAATTCACAGAACTAACTTAAGACAATATCCTAAACTTACTACCATTTCGATATTCACAGAAGGCACTTACTCATTTTGGTATTCACAGAAGGCACTTACTCATTTTGGTATTCACAGGAGGCACTTACTCACTGATGAGTAAGTACCTTCTGTGAATACCAAAATGAGTAACTTACTCATTTTAAAGTAACTTACTAATTTTGAGTACCTTACTCATTTTTGTATTCACAGAAGGCACTTACTCATCAATGAGTAAGTGCCTTCTGTGAATACCAAAATGAGTAAGTGCCTTCTTTGAATACCTAAATGATAGTAAGTTTTTTTTTTTGTCTTAAGTTAGTTCTGTGAATCGGGCCCGGTATCCGCCACGTTTGTGACTGAGTATCACAGCCACCAAACTCTAAATTCCTCTCTATGACTCCTTATATGATCTGACCAGTAAATATTGTGGAAGTAATCCTTTTTACTGCTTTATTTAGACACCAAGCTTGTAATTTGGACATTATCTTGCAGACATTTTGCTCTGACAGGTCTTTAATGAATCTTTCCTCCCTTAAGCTAAAGGCCGCAGGAGACAGCTCTGATATTACATGGGGTGAAAGTGAATAAGTGTGTTGCCAACCAGAAAATATTCAATAATTGGATTATGCACCAGAAAAATATGCAATAATTTGCTCACCTGCTATGCTTCACTTCATTCCCATACTGTTTATATTGACCTTTTAAATTGGGAGATAAAGCTTATTGGCAAAAATGCAATTTCTGATGAGCCTTAGATCGTGATTAAATAATTCATTTCAGGTAAAAGTACGGCTTGACACCCGGAAACAAACACCATCCACGTGTGCTCTGAACATTTTTTCCTGAACATTTGGCACAAGTGTTGTGGTAATGGTAATGTCATGTGACCGTAGAAGAGAAACGTTTGCTACTTGAACGAGTGTTCTACTGGCATCTTTTGTAACTTTTGAATGTGAGGTAAGCCCCCGCTTTCTAATTTCATGCACGAAGCCAACAAGTACGTCTCAGGAGTTTAATAAATTTTCATGAAATCTCAACTAAAAGAAAAATCACAATTTGACCCTCCTATCCTGTATGACATAAGCAGTGTTACAGCTTAGCTCATAATGTGAGCAATCGGTATTGTATATAGAAATTCATTGTCCCTGCACGTTTACTTCTCGGGCAGCCATTGAAATAACTACAAATATGTGAGAAGGGAGATAAATGGTAAAACGTGCTAATATTACATTGGATTTGTCTGTAAAATAAAAATACTGTTAGTTAAACTACGAATTTTAAATGGAAATATGGCATATTTGAAATAAAGAGATAAAACTTCACAACAGTTTATACTCAAACAAATTAAACCTAAATTGCCTTGATTTGTTTTGACTCTACTATAACATTTATTCTCATAATTCTGCCTCATTGGGATAAATATACCTCCTTTGTACTTCCCATGCTGCTGCTGTATTTCGAATACTTTCAAAATCTGCTATGAAAAACGGGCAAATGATTTAAATTCCAACTGTTACAAAGTCTTTAACACATTGTTGCTGCTTCGCTTCACATTCTCCAGCACCACAGCAAGAGAGGCAACAGCTTAGCTACACAATTGCAGTTAGAAATGGGAGAGTAAAGAGGCATGTGCATGTTAAAAGAAATATCAGCAGTCTGTAAAATGTGCCGACATTTTATATTCTATCTCTGAACAAAGAGAAAAAATTCATAGGAGAAACATATCAGAGGTCCATTTATTTCCAATTTTGCATCTGAAATCGTTCAAGGTTATGTGGTAGAGCTGCTGCACCGCCAGCACCCCTAGTTTGAGCACCTCTTATGAATTGTAGATACATATACACAAACATTTGTGTCAATCAATTAAACAGACTGCAGCTGTTTAGTCACTAACATCTAGATTCATAATTGAAAAATGGGCTCGCAAAGGGCCAGATTCTGAGAATCTGGCCCTTTGCGAGCGCAATTTTTGCATTTGTGATTCATCATCCCAAATGCAAAAATCGCTAATTGCGAAATCGCATATTTGCGAGGAATTGCATTTAAGGAATCTCTATTTGAGATTCCTTAAATGCAATTCATTAACCATTTTTTATTTGCGAATTCGCTTTTCTTGCCGCTATTTACCGCGAAGTCTGACTTCGTGGTAAATAGCAAAAACTTAGAAAATGCACTTTAGTGCATTTTTCTAAGTAGTATGTTACACACACACATGTCCTTTGGACATGTGTGTGCACAACATCAGGCTAAATTTACATTTCAGGGGTGCTACAGGGTGTCCTTTGGACGCCCCTGGCACCCTTGAAATCGCATCCTTATTTGCGATTAGCAAATTGCTAATCGCAAATAAGGAATGACTCCCCATTCATTCCTATGGGGTTAGAGGCCCATAGGAATGAATGGGTTGTCATTCCTTATTTGCGATTAGCAATTTGCTAATCGCAAATAAGGAAGCTGTAGGATTCGCAAAATAAATTGCGATTTGTACATGATTCCCGTTTTGCGAGTCTGTAATAGCGATTCCTTAAGAATCGCTATTACAGACTCGCAAAACGGTACTTTGATGAATCTAGGTGATAGTTTGTAATGCATAAGGTTTCATCTTAACTTCCAAGCAATGTTAAACGTATTTCAGCACATTTTGGTGTTCTCGTGTATACTTTTTTCTGCTGCTGTCCTGGGTTTTATGTTCCATACTCCCTACTCGCACTGCTTATGTTGCTAGTTAAAGAGAGAGCATAACATGGGCAACTTATTGCCAGCTCCACCCTTCATCTTCATGATAACCCAGCAGCTACCTTACACGGAGGTGCAACAAAACAGAGGGTGGCTTCTGCAAAGTGTGTGGAGAGTCCCCACTTACACCCAGACAGGCTTTCAGAGTGAAGAATGCAGGTGGTTGAGGGGGCCTCCTTGTAACTAGGAGCCTCAGCCAGTGGCGGCTGGAAAGTCCACTGATTAGAGGGGTGGGAAAAAGATGTCATAATTGTTTTTTAAGTACATAGCGACAATTAAATGTACAAAAGAAATAAAAAGTACTTACCATGTTTTCCGAAGACACATCCTCCTCGCTCCGGCAGTCTTCTTCTCCGGATCATGTCACGTTCAGCTGAGCTTAACCTATCCTGGCGCTGCATTAGAGCAGTGCCAGGATTGGAGGGAGTGGCCTCTCTCGCCTCACCCGAGGACACTGGAGGCTACTGTAGGCTCTCAACCCGGCTGTCTAAGACAGCTGGGTTGAGAGGTTTATAGTGCGCATGTCAGGCTGGCTGTCACAAGACAGCTGGCCAAAGGGACATGCGCACTATAAACTAGTGCACAGTCAGGCAACTCACCACTGCTGCCACTCCACAGGCCCTCCCCGTCCTGGCACTTGGTTCAGGACGGGTTGACGGAAAATAAAATGGTAATGACGTAACTTCATTACAATGTTATTTTTCATCTATGGGGCAATTAAGTGGGGCGACGCACATCCGCTGAAACAGAGGAGCTGCCCCTGACCTCAGAATTCCCCTTCGCCAGCAGTGTGGGAGATATGGGATTCTGTGTGACCCCCTTGACCTTAGCATGCACTTCTAAAGAGCTGTGGTGCTGACAAAGTAAGATTTCAGTGCATTTAGGGGCACATTTATCAAAGCTTTGCGGCTACTCAAAGACACACAAAGTGACACAAAGTCTTTGTGGGCCACTGGGGTTGCTTTGGTGTACTGAGAAACCATGGATCTCTTCTTTTAGCAAGTCTTTACTCTGAAAAAGCACAGATTTTAAACCTGGTACAGATTACAGTAGGAATGTAACTATTTATTACTCTGGAGTTTGACAAGGTTTAGTGCTCACCCTTGCAATATATAATATATATGATAGTGTAATCACTGTGCAATCTCTGGGTATCACTTGGTACTTTTACACAACACTCGTACAATAGTATCATTGTTCTATGTAATGAATTTAACTTTGTGACCAAACACCAATAAGACTCCAGAGAAAGCTCAATAAGCTTACTGAACATGCATGCCTCAATGCCTTTAAAATCAACTATACAAATGTTTTATTTAGGATACTTGAGTGCAGTAGGCTTAATGGCAGATGGGTAATTGAAAGAAAGGCACTTGTATAAGAGGAGCAATATAAGTGCCTTGGTACACTATTCACTAGTGAAATGGGGTGGGCACCATTCATGGAAGGTAAAAGGAGCTCATTGCTTTCCATCATTAATGTCTTACATTAGATTCATTACACATATGAACGATATCCACAATGACCTTTGCTAAAGGCATACCATGATAAGGTTACACCTCTTCTCAATTATGGAACTCCCATAGGGATTTTACCTTTAGATGTATCCTTTGAACAGGTAGAAGAGTCCTTGTGATGAAACTTTTGAGGTTAATAAGCAATACCTCAGAAGATCTTATGAGGATTGAGTCGAATTGCTACTCTAATTGTTTCCTTTCAAAGGTGTTTTACTTTGGGTAGGACCTAATCTAATTCTCTGCTGGGTAGGCTATATGATAAAATGAGTCATGCCAAACAGGGTAACTACCAACATTATCCTCCATGTTGTTTTATGCTGTTATTGAGTGTTATAATTTACTTTTATGGACGATCAGTCTCTTCTAATATGTTCAAAGTTATGACTAAAAGGGAAATGCAACAGATATACAAGTTATGTAAGCTAAGCGGATTCATTTCAGTTATTGCAGTCACTATATATCGAACCAATGAAAAGTTCAGTTGCCCACTCTAAGTAAAAAGATTGAGGAGAGTAAGATTGAGATACTTATGTGGCCTATTAGAATATCTTTAATTGCAAGAAAGCTTGTCAACTTAATTAATAAGGAGGCAGAGTAAGTGGTCAGATCTTTAGAAAATGCCAGTTTTCCCTAAAAACATCCCTAAAACAGGTACTGTTTAGCAGGCCTGTACAAAGTAGAAGAGACGTTCAGAGTATCCCGAGTTATTTGGACACAGGACTTGCACTAACGTCCAACAGGCCTGGGGATACTTACCATTATTAAAGGCAACTGAAGCCTGACGGGGGTCAAATGCGACATGGCAAGGGAGTCGGCAGCGTGCGTGAACCAAGATGGCCGCCACACCTTGAGCTCCGATCTCACCTGTATCACCGACAACTTTCTTTTTGGCCAATGTGTTCCTTGTGGCTTGCGGAGTAACCCTGGGCTTAAAACTATGCTACGCTAACGGAGCATGCAAACTGCACGTAGTACAGTACTAAAACTGTGCTTAGCATCGAAATCAATAATATTCTCAGATGCTTTGAAAAAGCAATTTGACATGCTTAACAGCATATAACCAATTAACAAAAATGAACTTTTACAATGATAACATTAGGTAATGAGAGAGCTGATGATTTTGGGGTCCCCCCTAACCTAGGGGGAGCACCAAGCAGATGCCTTGAACACAAAGAGCATAAACAAAAAGCACATTTTGTTGAACTTCAGTGGTGATCCCATCATTTTAGGACCACCCCAAGCACAGATATTGGCAAAAAAAACAATCCCAACCAAAGGCCCTGCAAAGCATTATGGGTCGAGATTAGCAGTGGGCAGTGAATATTATAGTATCCAATATCAAAATAATTCTACAAAGAGCTGCAGTTCACCTAGTTGTTACTAGATGTCCCTCACGAGTCAAATGCAAAGCATTGAAATTATTCTTACATCAAGCTGCAGTTCCACTGGTCGTCCTTAGATGTCCCTCATGAGTCAAATGCAAAACTATTGAAACCCTTTCATCAAGCATTTGCATTTGACTCGTGAGGGACATCTAGTAACCACCAGTTGAACTGCAGCTCTTTTTAGAATTCTTTTGATATTGTATACTATATAATATTCACTGCTCTTGCTAATCTCATCCCATAATGATTTGCAGGGCCTTTGGTTGGGAATGTTTTTTTGCCAATAACTATGTTTGAATGTGTCCTAAGAGTATGGGACCACAACTAAATCGTTCAATAAGATGTGCTTTTTTGTTTTCAAGGCATCTGTTTGGTACTCTCCCTAGGTTAGGGAGGATCCCAAAATCATCACATCTCCCACTGCTTGCTACTTTTTCAGTTTCACCATTGTGAAAGTACTATATGCAATTAAGCATATAAAGATAGAATTACTTATTTTATCATATCTTGTCATGTACAGGAAGCTTATGCAATTATTTTGCAATTTTTGCACAGTATAGACAAGTACACAGTGTCATCAGCTACGCTACACAGACTACGTGTACTACGCCAAGTTTAAAGTATACTACGTGAAGCTACGTGTAGTGCTGCTACGCAAACTATGCCCAGGCTTATTGCGGAGGCGGCGGGCTGAATTTCAGAGGTCTGGTGCCTTCCAGCGACGAGCTGTAGGCGTTTTGGGTCTCTCCTCAGAGAGGGCTCTTGTTTCTTGCAGTATTGTCTGTGAGCTTCACACACAGAGGAGGCGGGCATAACTTGCTGGGCACCTCCTCTTTTCAGAAGTCTTTCCATTGTTAAAGGGGTTTTTTCCTGCCTCTTGTTGAACACAACTTTAGTTTCTGCACAGGATTAAAGGGATTTTGTCCTTTTTAATCTTCACTAGCTGTACCCGGCCACGCGTTGCTGTGGCTCAGTCTGGTTAAATGGAAGAGAAAGAAAAGAGTAAGCTCACGTTTCTGATATGTTTAATTTCACAATGCTTGTGGGCATACAATATGTTTTTGTCCATCCTAATATATGTAGACTATTGCCTATATGCGTCCCTTGTAATTGTTGTGCAGCAACCAAACGATAGGGTCTGTTCGTGTTGCAAAGTGAACCAACTCTTCCCCCCTCCCTCCATCCACTTCCCGGTCTGCCATCCTGACACAAACTGTCCATCCTAATATGTGTAGACTATTGTCTATATGCGTCCCTTGTATTTATTGCGCAGCAACCAAATCGATAGGGTCTGTTCGTGTTGCACAGTGAACCAACTCCTACCCCCCCGTCCTCCACCCACTACCCGGTCTGCCATCCTGACACCAACTATCCATCCAAATATATGTAGACTATTGTCTATTTTGCGTACCTTGTATTTGTTGCGCAGCAGCCAAATCGATAGGGTCTGTTTGGCCTTTCGATTAAAAACACGCGTGTATTGGACACGCACGTATTCGAAACCAAGGTTGTGTATATATAAATAATGCAAAGTGAACCAACTCCTCCCCTCTCCCTCCACCCCTTCCCGGTCTGCCATCCTGACACCAACTATCCATCCTAATATATGTAGACTATTGTCTCTATGCGTCTTTTCTTAATGTTGCCTAGTGGCCTAACTCCTCCCCCCTCCCTCCACCCACTTCCCGGTCTGCCATCCTGACACAAACTGTCCATCCTAATATATGTAGACTATTGTCTCCATGCGTCGATTGTTGTTGTTGCACAGCAACCCACTCGATAGGGTCTGTTCGTCCTTTAGATTAAAAACACACGCGTATTTGACACTCGCTTATTCGAATCCAACGTTGTGTATATATAAACACGCGCTCATTTAAATTCAACGTTGTGTCAAAATTTCAAATCAATCGGTGAAGAACTTTCGTAGATTTAAGATTTTTATGAAACGCACATTGACATTTTTATGTGTCTGTTTGTGCTTTCGATTAAAAACACACGCGTATTAGACACACGCGTATTCGAATACAACGTTGTGTATATAAAAACACTTGCGTATTCAAATGCAACGTTGTGTCCAAATTTCAAAGCAATCGGTGAAGAACTTTCAGAGATTTGAGATTTTAAAACAAATGAACAGTTACATTTTTATTTATATCGATTAAGCTTCATTGAAACAATGATTTAAGACTTTCTGGAGCTGTTTTATGCCATATTATTTATATTTTCTTGTCAGAAGACCATATTACACCTCACAATCTTTGCTATTTGTGGCATCATTTATTTCTTATTACTTGCTCTCTGTTTAACAGTATGGAGTTCAAAATGGTGTCAAATACACGTAAACAAGCAGTTTCACCTCCAACTACCAAATCCAAAGCCATTGATTCACAAGATAATTCACTGGAAAACATTTAGGAGGAAAATCAAGCTGTTCATATTAATACTGACACAATTTCTTCAGATATCAAACATATTCAGAGAGATATGGCTTTATTATTGATGAGAGTTGCAGATAATGAGATTAAAATTTGTAGGAATACTGAAGCCTTTACAACTATTGCTCCACTTATTCCTCAGGTTGCTCCTCTCCAATGTTCCTTACTTGATTTGGAAAATAGAAACAGACAGTACAACTTACACATATTTAATGTCCCAGAGGGAGTTGAGGGACAGAGTTGTTGTATTTTCTTCAAAAACCTTCTACCTAAGCTATTAAATATCAAATTTCCAAAACTTTTTGATTCGTAAACCTCATCAAGTCAAACCAAGACAAATCACATTTAAAGTTCTGAGGCACCATCACCTCCTACTCCTACAAAAGGCTGCCCGAGAAATACCTTATCTCCTAATTGAAAGAAATAAAGTCTTTGTTCATCAGGACTTTGCAAAGGAGACAGTTCAAATACGACGTCAATTTTCAGAATTGATGCCTCGTTCGCGAAAAGCTGGATTCAAATATGGCCTTTTTGACCCCACGGTTATGCCCATCTGGAAAAATTATGTCTCCAAGTCTTTTTCAGCTCCTGCAGATTTAATCAGATTCTTTGATCAACATAATCCTATTCTCATGGACCCTCAGCCTTCTGGTTCTGCGGACTAATATTCTATACACCTTACTGTAGGTCGTTATTCTCTCTTTATGCAGGTGGATATATAGGTGGTTTTCTTGCTTTGTACCTCCGTCTCCAATGTTCTATTGGTATGTGGTCTTGGAGACTGCCCTCTATTTATGTTGTTTGTCATGTTTTGACTTTTTTATATGGGCTACTGTCCTTCTTTTATTCTCTTCTGTTATTTACAGGACAATATGTCAAGGCCCCAAAAGTTAGTTGTTGCTTCATTAAATGTGAAGGATCTGAGACACCCAGTTAAACGATGTGAAATTTCAGAATATCTCAAAAACTCTAATGTAGATATCTGTTTTGTACAAGAAACCCATGTGGATGATAAAATATTACATACAATGTCTAAAGGTTGGGTAGGGCTTAAAATTTCATCTCCAGCTGCAAAACGTAAAAATGGTGTAGCTATATTTTTTTCACACAGAGCTCATGTACAAATATTGTCTCATCATCATAACGCAGATGGTAGATTTGTTTATGCTCAAGTTCAAACTGACAAACTCATTTTAAATTTGGTCAATATATACGCTCCTACATCTGATGATCCTACCTTCTGGTCTTATGTCTCTGCTGAAATACTCCAAATTGGTAATATGTCCCTTATAGTAGGTGCTGACTTTTATTCTTATTAGAGATCCTTTGTTGGACCGGTCTTCTGCTTTTAAATTAGGCCTGGGCAGTGAACTTCGCTCCGTTCGTGGAGTTTGCAGAGTTTTCTGCACTCCGCGGAGCTCGTGGAGTGCAGAAAACTCCGCTTCGTGATGTGCAGCGGTGTTTCTTCCCTGCTTACGATCGGGAACGGTAAATTTATGATGCAAATGGTAAGTTCGCGAGCATCCGCTCGGGTAGTATTTCTACCCAAACTACAGGAAAACCAACACAAACTGTTTGTCCGCACTGCATTCTGTCACTCGTGGAAGTTTCGCAGAGTTTTTTGGTAACTTTATGGAGTTCGGCGGAGCAAAACTCTGTGAACTACGTCCAGGGCTTTTTTAAATTCCAGCCTAACAAAGCGTTTCTTGCTTTGAAATCCTTCCTTACCGTTACCAAATTGGTTGATTTTTGAAGATTGGAGCATCCTACAGACAAAGATTTTGCCTTTTATTCTAATCCTCATTTATCTTTTTCTAGAATTGATTACTTATTGACTTCACGTAACTTATGTCACATGATTAGTGAGGTGGTTATACACCCTATTACGGTTTCGAACCATGCTTTAATTTCCTTTTCGCTATGAATCTCTGACTTCCAACTTCCTAATAAAAGTTGGAGAATGAACTCGGAAATAGTTCTTAATCCAACCAATACTAAAAAAATGGCCTTAGCTGTTAGTGATAATTTTTTTTAATAATAACTCATGTGACACTTCCAAAATTATACATTGGGATGCTTTTAAAGATTACATTCGTGGAGTTTCAATTTCTATTATGGTGCATGAAACTAAATCTTTTTACTCCCACCTCACCAAATTAGAGAAACAGATTGCATCTGTGGAAAGACTTTTGATTTCATCTAGAGATCCACAATATAAATCACAACTTCAGAAATATAGATACAAATATAATTGTATGCTTAGTAAAAGAGCAGGTTTACTTATCTCAAAAGTAATATCTAATTTTAATTCCAACAGATCTGGTTGACTATTAGCTAATTATATACGCCTCAAGTGAGACAGGATTCAAATTCCAGCCATCAAAACGAATAATGGTACATTGGTGACAGATATTGAGATATACTAAAAGAGTTCCTTTCCTTCTACTCTTCCCTATGTTACGAACCTGTCGCCCCTCATAACAATATTATCAGTGATTTCCTTAATTTTTGTCGATTGCCTCAGATTTCTGATACTGAAAGATCAACCTTAGATAACCCAATTGATGTTAAAGAAATGTTTGCAGCAATTAATGCATTAAATTCCCAAAAATCTCCTGGCCTAGATGGAATTCTGGCTGAATTCTATAAACGTTATCAGGACCAATTATCCCCTTTCTTACTTTCCCTTTTTTACAGAATTTCAGCACACTTCCATGATGGGGGGGGATCGTTTAATGAAGCTACTATAATTGTTCTTCCCAAACCTGATAAAGACCGTACCTTATATCAAATTTTCGTCTCATCTCTCTAATTAATCAGGACTGTAAAATATATGCCAATATTTTAGCAGATAGATTATCACCCTTACTATCCAATATTATACAACCTGATCAAACTGTCTTTATGAAAGGTAGATTATCCACTCATAATACCCGGTTGCTCTGTCATGTATTATCCCTTGCCAGAGAATCCAGCTGTCCAATGGCCTTAGATGTGGAAAAGGCATTTGACAAGGTTAATTGGCATTTTTTATTTAAAACTCTATAAGTATTCCATTTTCATACTATTTTTATTAATACAATTAAAGCACTGTATTCAGCACCCCTCAGCTTCCATTTTTGTCAATGGTATGTGCTCTTCCTCATTTTGTTTATATAGAGGCACTCGCCAAGCATGTCCTCTTTCTTCTTTACTTTTTCTTATTACAATTGAACCCCTCTTATGTTCTCTCCATATTAGTGATATATATACAGGTGATGTTTTGAAAAATACTAACATTCAAATTTCTGCACACGCTGATGATGTGTTATTATATGTTAATGATCCCCTTACCTTGATACCTAATATTCTCTATATTATTCATAAGTATACTGATGTTTCTGGTTCTCCCTGAATACTAATAAGACAGATTTTTTTCCATTAAATGTTTTTCGGAATTCTGCAATGTTGTCAAATACTGATATAATTTGGTCTCCAAAAAACCTCAAATATTTGGGAATAACTTTTACTGATTCGGTTAAAGATACAGTTGAAACCAATTGGTCCACAATTTTAGCTAATACCAAAGAGAAACTGGATAGATAGTCTAATCTTCATTTAAATTGGTGGGGACGTATTTAAGCAATTAAAATATCTATAACTCCACAAATTCTGTACCTATTGTCTATGGTACCCTTCTCTTTCCAGTCCACTTTTTATGTAAAATTAAATTATATGTTACTTACTAAGTTAATCTGGAATAAGAAACCTGCACGAATCAGTCTTAAGACTTTACAACTGCCCAAATGTGAAGGTGGGGTTGGTCTTCCAGATTTATGGTTCAAACGTCTTTATTGAGTTTTAACACATAAGCAGATCCATGTACATTTGGCTAGTTTCAGGCAATATCTACGCAATAAAACCAGACAATGTTAATTGAGGGCCCAAGCCCAGTATGCAAAACCGAATCAGTCAATTGCATGTACATGGAAGGAAGCCATGGAAATATAAAAAAAGGAACAAAACAACCACCCTTCCCTAGAAACCCCCTCCCCCCAGTCCAGTGCCCCTTTTCCTTTGCCAACCCCATCTTTCTCCTCCCAGCCACGCCACCCTCTGATGGTCTGTCCAGCAATCTGTCTCTCGTGATTCTGTAAGGCGTAGCAATCTAAGATATTGTGGACATGTGACTTCGCGAAACTCCGTCGCCAAGAGTGACGGAAATGGGTGCCATAGCTCATCATAGGTAGATCCCTCTCCCGCAATAGTAAGGGTCAACTTCTCCATCCCAAGCACATGCCACAGTCGATGAAGCCATCCCATAAAGGAGGGTGTGTTGGGAGTGTACGCCAATGTGTAAGTATATTTTGCACCGCTGAGCCTAGGGCAATAGCTATCTGCCTGCCTTTACGGGATTTTAGCGAGTGAATTAGGGGGTTAGGAAGACCCAACAATACTTAAGCTGGAAAGCACGGAATTTCTGTCTCAAAGTGCTTATCCACTTCTGTTAACACCTGAGTCCAGTAGGGCTGGATATGTACGCATTCCCACAACAAGTGCACCAGAGTGCCTACCTGGCCACAACCACGCCAGCAGGTCTTTTCTCGTTGGCGATCTAGTGCATGTAGTCTCTCCGGAGTATAGTACCAATATGTCACCACTTTTGTGAAGGTCTCCGTCAACCCCATATGGTATGCAGAGTATCGAGCTCAGTAGTATATCCCCTCCCACTCTTTGCGACTGAGCATCCTACCTAGTTCTCTCTCCCACCTTTCTCTGCCAGGACTATATGTGTGTGTCTGGGTAACCTGGAGCATCTTGCAGAGGTTGGAGGCAAGTTTAGCATCTGGTGTGCGGGTGATGAGCCAGCATTCATAGGGGGATAGGCGCCTGTCTGCGCTTGAGCGTATCTGGGGTTGGAGTGCCCAATGACGCACCTGTAGGTACCGTAGCCGCTCGGTCTCAGGGAGGCCGTATTCCTGCCTGAGTTGGGGAAAGGGAATAACCCCCTCGGCTCTGTACACATGGAACAAAACCTGGCAACCAGCAGGCCTCCAGTGTGCAAAGGCCAACCTCTCAGTACCCGGGGTGAAGTCAGGGTTGTTGACCAATGGGGTGAGAGGGGATGGAAAGGTTGTAAGGTCGTGCTTGATATTAGTGGCGTCCCACACTTCAAGGGGGACCCGCGTTATATGTGAGGCATACAAATTAGGGGGCCTGTGTGGTTTGTGCAGGAAAGGGATTTCCTGCAGCGGTCTCGCCGCAACCGCCTGATCTTGAAACAGCCAGTGTTTCTCCGATTCCCACCGACTCCACTCAACCAAGTACTGTAGCTGTGCCGCCTGAAAATACAACTGTAGATCGGGAACCCCCAGGCCTCCCATCTCAGGGGAGAGCGTCACCAACGCTCTCCGTATTCTTGGTTTCCTGCCATTCCAAATGAACTGGGCCAAGTCGGACTGTGTCTGTCGGATCCACCCAGCTGGCGGCCGGAGAGGAAGGGTGCGGAAGAGGGACAGAATCTGGTGCAAAACAGCCATTTTGACCGCCGCGACCCTGCCCAACCAGAAGAGAGGATAATGTTTCCAGAGTTCCATCTCACATTGGATGCTCCCCCGAAGGATAGCGTAATTAGTGGAGACCATAGTAGGGAGGGAGGAGGCTAGCTGAATTCCCAACTATGGGATGGTGTCCGCTGCCCACTGCATAGGGAACGAGTTCTTTAGGTATTCCGGGTGGAGCATGACAGCGAGAGATCTAGAGCCATGGACTTGTCTGCATTTACTTTAAATCCGGGCACCCGAGCAAAGGCATCGAGGTCTGCCAAGCACTCTGGCAAGGCTCCCTTCAGGTTAGTCAGTGAAATCAGAACGTCGTCGGCGTACAAGCTGATCTTGTGAACATAGCCACTAAACTTGATCCCTTTCACCGCCTGGTTCTGCTGAATTCTCTGAGCCAAAGGCTCCACGTACAGGGCGAATAGAAGGGGCAACAGCAGGCACCCCTGCCTCGTACCCCTCTCTATGAGAAAAGAAGAGGAGGTGTACCCGTTCAACCGAACTGCGGCTGTGGGAAATTTGTAACAGTTAAATATAAAGGTGCGGAACTTTTCCTGTATCCCCACCTTCACCAGCACACGCTCTAGGGCCAGTGAACGCGGTCGAACGCCTTTTCGGCATCTATGGCTAACATCATGTATTCTCGGGGCACTCGGGTAGCTTTCTCTATGAGGTGGAGGAACCTTTTAGTGTCATCTGATGTCTGGCGTTCGGGGATAAAACCTGCCTGGTCGGGGTCGATAAGACCAGGCATATGAGGGCCTAGATGGGTGGCAAGAATTCCGGTGTACAGTTTAAGGTCAACACTAAGGAGGGAGATCGGGCGATATGAACCGCACTTAGTTCTGTCCTTCCCCTGTTTGGGTATCAACGCTATGGAAGCTCCTATCAGGTCACTCGGTATCGCTCCCTGCTCCACGAAGGAGTTAAACAAGCGGGTAAGGATTGGGGCAAGCACAGCGCAAAACTTTTTATAAAAAATAGCAGGGAAGCTGTCTGGGCCAGGGGCTTTCGCCAATGTAAGGCAAGATATAGCTGCAATGACTTCCTCTGTTTGAATATTCCTGTCCAAGTGTTCGGCTTGCGCCGGCGACAGAGATGGTAGGGAGACCAAATCTAAAAAGGCGACCTCCTCGGAGCTGGCTACCGGACCCCCGGTGCAAAGGGTAGCATAAAAGTCGCGGAATGGTTCCGCTATAGCTGCATCCTCAGAGACCAAAGTTCCATCCAACCTGGAGATTTCTTTAACCCCCTGTTGTTGACGGGCCTCTCTAAGCCTATTTGCCAACAGGTGTCCACATGCCACAACCAAAGGGCCGCATACTCTGCCCTATCCCAATCAAGCGCCGCTAATTGTTGGCGCGTAGCCTTAAGCTGTCACCACACCCTGGGGGCGCCCGTCCTTTGGTGCATCTGCTCTAGTTCGCAGACCTGTTGTGTGAGCTCCTCGCGCTTATGCTGGTGTTCCCTATTATCTGCTGTCGAGAGAGCAATAAATTCCCCCCTAATCACAGCTTTCAGTGCTGCCCATTGGGTCGCAAGAGGTGTATCTGTATTCGCATTATGGGAGAGGTAGTCAGTGATGGCACCTTGTATGTGTTCAAACCCTGGAAGGCAATGATGTGGGTGGGAGGGAGAGTGTGGCGACCACTGGGGCGTGATCCGATAATGAGGCCACTCCTATTTCAACGGAGGTCGTGAATGTGTGTATCGGGTGGAGACCATTAGGTGATCAAGTCTTGCGTAGGTCTTATGTGCGTTAGAATAGTAAGATTATTCCCTATCTAGGGGGTGGAAACTACGCCAAAGGTCACAGAGTCCTAGGTAATGCAATCTTCCCAGCCCTTCTGCAGAGAGCGCCCCCACCTGATGGGTGAGCTGGCTGGGTCTGTTCAGTAGATTGTCAAATACCAGATTTAAGTCGCCCCCCAAAATGATATTACGATCCGGCGTGGCTGTGACCTCACTAAGTGCAGAATGTAGGAACCTCTCCTGACCTTCGTTTGGGGAATACAGGGACCCAATAATAAATGTTTATGGCAAAACGGTATGCCAGAAGTCTCCCCAGAATATCAGGGCTTTTGTGTAGGACTTCCCCCTTAAATCGCTGCGCCACTAGGATTGTGACCCCAGCCGTCTTAGTAGAGCACGAGGAGAAGAACGGCGTGGGAAACCTACGGGACCTTAGTCTATGACAATCGCGCCCCAGCAGATGGGTCTCCTGAAGTAAGCATAGATCAGTCTGTGTGTGTTCTAGGCATGACAACACTGATCTGCATTTCACCGGGTTATTAAGACCCCTCACATTGAGGGTTAAGATATTAAGGGTGTTATCAGGCATGACGGATTACTGGCAAAGCCATGCTTAAAAAATAGGGAGCCCAGCGGGGCAGCTTCAGCATTCTTGATCGCTAAACTGCAAAGGGCCATGCGGGCTGGTGGAGCTACGCGAGCACAAGAGTAAAACAGAACATGGAGCACTGGACACCCTCCCTCAAACCCCCCCGCAATTCCCCAACTACCAAACAGTCTAAATAAGAAAAAAAAGGCAAAGACATGTAGTCCATCAACCATGGTTGATCAGTATGAGATTATCAGGGTGAAACACCAACAGAGACGATATCTCTCTCCCGCCAAGGGCCTGGACCGTACAAAATCAGGCAGTCAGTTAGGTTTGTGTCTGGGTGGCGCTGTCCTGAAATGGTTTTCATCCTACCTTTCGGACCGCACGCAGCAGGTCTTCACACCCCCTTTCTCTTCTCTGGCCAGACCCCTCAAATGGGGAGTCCCACAGGGCTCTTCCCTGAGCCTGCTCCTTTTTAACCTGTATTTCACCCCTTTGGCCAAGCTGATTGCACAAACAGGGATCAAATCTACCTCCTACGCTGACGACATCCAGCTTCTTTTTACTTTCGACTCCCATTCCGCCTCTGCTTTTGATCCTTTGAAATCCTGTCTTAGGGACATCTCGAGCTGGATGGATACCAATTTCCTCCGGCTCAACGCCGGAAAAACAGAGATCCTTTTTTTCAATACACCATCCCCCCTGGACTCCAGTATATGGTGGCCAGAAGACTTGTGCCTAGCTCCCATCCCTAAAGACTCGGTGAGAAATCTCGGAGTCCGCTGGGACACCCAACTTAGCTTCAAAAATCAGGTGCAAACAGTAGCAACCTCCTGTTTCGCCAAGATTAGAACCATAAAACGCCTCATCAACTACCTGCCGGCAGACTGCCGTAAGACTGTGATCCAGGCCCTGATCATATCCCATCTTGATTATGCCAATGCCCTCTACCTTGGCATCACAGCGGGCCTCTGCCACAAACTCCAGACGGTCCAAAACGCCGCCGCCCGGCTGGTTGAGAGAATCCCGGCCAGACACCATATTACTCCTCATCTCCGTAAGCTACATTGGCTGCCCATAGCAAAAAGATGTGTGTTCAAGGCCATGACACTGGCCTTTCGAGCTTCAAAAGGCAAGGGATCGGCACACCTCAAAAACACCCTTCGACCCTATGCCAACTCCAGGACTCTACGGTCCAACACCCTCCATTTCCTGGAAACCCCCCGTTTTAAACGATCTCGGGCAGGTGGCAAAATCTTTGAGGTTTGTACCTCTCAGTGTTGGAACAAACTTCCATTAGCCTTACGCACCTGTCAGACAGAATTAGTCTTCCGTAAATCCCTGAAAACACACCTATTCTCCTCTTAGATCTGGATTTCTGCCCCCATGACCTCTTTTTTTTTTTTCAGAGTTTCAGCGCCGGGACGCCCCGTTGGGGCCGCTGCACGCTCTACAAAATTCTCAAATAAATAAATAAAGTCATCTGGTGGGGCCGCCTGATGGATCCGCAGAGACGGCCTCCAGTGCCGCCCTCCTGCCCTCCATAACCTCTGCAGCTCGGGGTTTCCTAAGCCGATACCTGCGACCCTGCATACGCCATCGGGCCTGGAGTCCTCAGCTTCCTCCTTGGGATTGGCATCACCACTCTCCGACTCTGGCAGTTCCACACCAAGCAGCCTGCAGGCCTCAGACAGGGAGCGCAACTGGTACAGTTTATTATCCATGCGGAACACTAGCCGGAACGGGTGGCCCCAGCTGTAGGCGATTTTGCATGGCTGCAAGTAATAATAATAATAAGGAGTCTTATAAAGTGCCTGGTTACACACAACGGCGTGTCCCCGCGCTATGGTGAGTGAGAGGCCCCCTAGCCCCCACTGTATTGCAGGCACCCCACCCCTTCCTGTGCTGGAACACCCCTACATGTTATTGCAGAAACAGGAAGGTTTTAAGCTTGCTTCTGAACCTAGCCTCCAGAGGTTCCAGACGCAGCTCACCGGGAAGTTTGTTCCAGCTCTTAGCTGCCAGGAGCTAAGTGCATAGTAATAGGCTTGAAGGTTCTTCTCCGTTGGAGAGTGACGGCAGATAAATCCCGGTAGAGTACCGGAGCGTCAGTCCGAAACTGTACAGGATGTAGTTGTCGAGACTTTTTCAGGATAGCCTCTTTGGTGCGAAAGTCCTGCACACAAACGAGTATGTCGGGTGGCGCCGCTGATGGGTCCCTCGGGGGTCCCACTCTGTGAGCTCGATCTAGCCTCAGCTCTGTCTCTAGTGGCCTGCCTAGTATGTGATTGAAGAGTTCCTTGGCGTAAGCGCAAAGGTCTTTCGAGATCTCGTCCACCTTCACCCCCCTGATACGTATATTGTGGCGCCAGGACCTGTTCTCCAAGTCTTCGACGTGTGCTTGGAGGTCCACTTGCTGGTCGTGGATCCTGAGAAGCTCTTGTTGCAGAGCCGCCACCTCCATGTCCCTCCCATCGCTCTTCCCTTCCAGGTCCGCCACTCTCTCGCCAATGCCATCCATATCACGCCTGACTTCCTGGATCTCCGACATGAACTCTTGTTTGAGGGTATGGATGTCCACCCTCAGGGCGGCCAACATGAACTCGAGACACGCCTTCGTGATGAGTTCAGGTTCATCCTCTTTCCTGGGCTGCGAGTCCAAGGACCCCGTTTTCCCATTAGAGGCCATTTGGTCCGCTTGTGCCTTGACGAACAAGTCCTTAATAGTCTTATCCTTCTGAGTTCTGGAGGAGGACATACCACACTTCGCTCAGGGCTCAGGAGCGCCGCGTAAAGCTCCCCCCCTAGTTCTGGGACCAGCCTCTTGTCAACAGATTATGTCCACAAGCGTCCTTTCCACCCTACAAAGGGGTCGACGTGGTGGGCTCTTCTGTGGAAATGCCAAGGGGCACTGCCGCTACTACCCCCTAGTTCACTCAGGCGCTCCCAGCTATAACAAAGTCCAGCCACTCTGACCTGTGGTGCTCCAACGCTCCTCACGTGTTCAGGCTGTGAGGCCCTCCCCTGTGTCTGCTCCTCACCCCCTTACCGTTGGCAGGGGTCTCTCTCGGCACTCAGCTTCGTGCACCCAGTTCCAGGGCAAGTAGCTATAGGGGCAAGTCCGGGCACGGGCGATATGTGGGCCTCAGTCACGCCGCTCCTTTATTTGCTGCACTTCCGGTACTCAATCCAGGGCCACGGGGACTCCATCCACAGGTCGCTCCGTCCCCACTACCACAGACACCAACCGTCTCCGTAGGTACCAGGGACAGGGATCTCAGCAGGGCGCCCTCAGGTGCAGCACTTCATCCCTTCCATGCATTAAGGTGCTCCTATGCAGCCCCTCCGACCACCGCTGTGTCCCACAGGCAGCCAACGATGCCACACCAGCCTCCATCGCCACTCAGCGCTGACCCGCCATCCTCTCTCCACTCACTGATGGTTCCAGGGGGCTCCACCGCCGTCGCTGGGCAATCCAGACGGGAGGCCCGAGCACTGGCCCACCACAGCCAATGCCTCGAGTCCCCTTCACTCCCGTACGGGGGGTGGGCAATTCGCTTCCTCAAGAGGCCCCAGTCTGACCTCGGAGGGCACACGTCTGCGTCTCCCGCTCTCCAGCTACACCGTTGCGTACTTCTCCGCAGACCGCTCCATCTCAGGCACGGTGGGTCAGCTGCAAGATGGCGGGTGTGCTGCTTCCACGCGGCAGAGCCGTCGGGTCCCCCCTCAAAAGGAGCTGCTGAATTGGAGGCCAGTTACTCCAGTAGGCCACGCTCTGAGACCGCTCCTCGCTGCTTATCCGTGGCCGGGGGGTCACGATGCGACCCTCTCCTGCCGGCAGTATATTCCAGCGGTCCAGGCCCAATCTAAAATGGTGACCAACCCGGCCTCACCGCTACGCTGTCTCCCTTTTTTGCCCCGGGGGGGAGCGCACCTGCCCGTCACTGTCGCGCCGCTGCAGTGCAGTCCGCTTCACTGCGGAAGGGCATCCAGGGATCGCCGGCACGACTGGGGCGATGGGCGGCGCGACCTGCTACCCGCCACGCTGCCGCTGCGCCAGGCCGCACCAGGCCTCCTCCAGTCGCAGCAGCGACCAACTCGTTTCTTGGGCAAACGGCACTCCAGGAGCCGCTACCCGCACCTGTTCAGTCACCGCTGAATCTCGGTCAAAATCGAGCGTGGATGGGTGCTGACTGTCGCAGGAACGGCTGTGAAAGCCGGTGCTAATGTTGGCCGTCGGCGGGAGCTCCGGAGCAGCACGTCTGCTCAGGCAGCAATATTAGCCACGCCCCGATCTAAAAAATATCCTTTCGCATTCCTTGTGGCACGATGTTCCTTATGGTTCCATATTTTTCCCCCTTTTAATGCACCTAAATGACTTATCCTGATGAAAAATATTTTGGCTCCCTACCCATTAACTGCTTCCTTACCATGGCAAGTGGCTCCTTTGATAAACGTTCCCCCATTATTGCAAACTCTAAAATTGCCCTTTTATCATTTGATAGTAGCTTTTCTATTACTTTGTCTTCCACTATAAAAGGTTTCTCTTTGGTTCAATCCTAAACTGCAATATCATAAGCATATTTCTTTCTGGAACTTATTGATTACTGCTAGTCTTTTCTTTGTTGCTGACATATGTCAATATGATATGTTTTACACATTTGATGTTATTCAAGCTAAATACAACCTACCTTTGTCTGAGTTGCTCAAATATACATTACTATGCAATACTGTTGTTAATGCTTATCCGCAACTACTTTCTATGTCTCAGTCCTCTGGTATGGAGTTTTGTATTTCTGTGTTCAGCTGCTCAGGACATACAGCCTCTAAAGTATATAAAAAAATGACCACTTTTAATTCCTCCTTCACACATCTTCATCAAAAATGGTCACCACACATAAATCTTCAATAACCTAGCGTATCCTGGAAGGATATTTGGAAATCCAACACGGCTAATTATCTTCCAGCTACTCTTATACAAACACATTTTTATCTGCTTTACCAATGCTTCTGGACTCCAGACAAATTATTTAAAGCTAAACTTCTAGATACTCCAAATTGTTGGCATGGACAATCTACAACTAGTGACCTTCAACATTTATTTTTCAATTGTTCTGTTATTAATCAGTTTTTATCAGACATATGGAATATTATAACAAGGATCCTTAAGATCCAAAGAACTCTATCTTTTCATATTCTAATCCTCACATCTTCTCTTTTTAAATCTACATTATCCCCTATGGATTATAAATTGTTGGATTTACTTATTGTCAGGTTGCTTCTTCCTCAGGGTCTGGAGTGATGACATAAAGGACCCACCTCTCAATACCTCCAACTCTGATTGTAATGATTACACAGAGTATTGAAGTGATTAAGCGGGGGGAAAGGGAATTAGGAAGGGAACAGCTGGGAAGGAGATCTGAAAAGGAAAAGTTACTCACAAACAAAAATACACGCACTTTCCTTTGCACAAAGACGTAAACTAGGACATCAGATTCTGTCCTTCTATCAGGAACTAGCTTAAGAGCTTTGTGGCTTGCGTTTATGTCGTGTTGGCGCATTCTATGTTTGGAATGCAACAACATCATTCGGGGAATTAAGAATGTAGAGGGGATTCTGGGAAGGACAGTTGGAGGAAGTTGAAGCAATGTGAAGCTGTAATGTTATCTGGGAGCAGAGTTGCCAATAAAGAAGATTAATACTATTTTGAGGAGGAGTCCTTCTTTACAATTTGGCGACTGAGGATAGGCAACTCTGCGCGGACCCACTGAGGAAAAAAGAGGAGTTTCATGAAGAAATAACCAAATGAGCAAATGAATAAAAAGTGAGGTGAGGAGGATGGGAGAATTAAAAGTGACTGAGCGCATACAGCGTATAACGTATGGAAGCGGAATTGAATGACAAAAGGAGAAAACCGTGAGGAGGACGGGAGAATTGAAGTGACTGAGCGCATACAGCGTATAACGTATGGAGGGGATTCTGGGAAGGACAGTTGGAGGAAGTTGAAGCAATGTGAAGCTGTAATGTTATCTGGGAGCAGAGTTGCCAATAAAGAAGATTGATACTATTTTGAGGAGGAGACTTCTTTACAGTTTATTCAGACTATCAGACTCTTAGTTGACCTTTCTTAGATCCGCTATATTGTGGCGATAATACTTCACTTCAGTATCAGGACTTTCTATGACAAGGTTTTCAATCACCTAAACAATCATGGAACTACTTATAGAACAAGAATCACACTTGCGAATATGAAAATGAGCTGGAGAAAACATGCATAGAATTTCTACTGAACAAGATTCACACTTGTGAATAAGGTAATGATCTTCAGAATGAAAACGAATGTTCTCAATAATTCACTGAAATGTTTTTAACAAGATTCGCAATCTTACCTGTAGAGTACGACCTACTTTACTTCTGAATCTGGATTAGTGACAGGTAATCCCCCAAAAGCTAGCCTCACCGGGAGCCGATCAAGAAGAGAAGCCTCAGCAGATTCTAAACTCCTCCTGCAGCTCAGCGAGCGTTGTAGCAGTCTTCAGGCACCCAGCACTCTCCACCGATCAAAAGAAGAAGGCTGGCCTCACCGAGAAACGGAGCCCCAAGATCCTCTTCCTCCTTCACCAAAAGATGCTGAATAGTGAGCACGGGGAACTGGGCGCGGCCGCTGACGTCATCGTAGGCACGCCCATGCCAAATCTCACTTGTCTCGCATGAGATGCCAAATCTCACGCATCCTGAGTGGGAAAAAGGTTAGTAAAGAGAATAAACATACTAGGACAAAAGAACATGCATCTTTAAACATTTTCACCACCACAATCCTCCAGGGGCTACTCTATGACTTTTACCACATAAAGGTTGATCGCACAGGAATAGGCGTATGTGCCTACAGGATGGGGCGGGCCCTAGACCGCAAGCCGCCCTAGTCCTGACACTTATGTCTAGTGTTATCAAATCTATTACTTGTAATTGAAAAACGCTACATTACTCTCAGTTAAGGCACAGTGGGAATGAAATATATTTTCTTACACATGGGCAATACTTATTTCCATGTTCTCCTAATGATTCCTCTCCTTCTAGGTCTAACATGTGGTCCAGTCTGGATTCCTATATCTTTGCATGTTCTTCAGGCGGGGCTGAGACAGCTTTCTGGACACACACCCACACACACACAGCCGCACCCGAGCACTTCACAGGTCTTTAAAAGTCCATTTGCATGTTAATGGGGCTTTGTAGTATTTCACCTCTTCTTAGGCCCCTGCAGCTCCACTCTGACTATCGCTGAAATGAATCACCCGGCCCCCACAGAGCAGCAGAGTCTCTCTGAGTCTCGCTCCGGTTGCAGATACTCTTTAAAAATGTTTTTATAAAACACGGGTACTGCAAGGTCCGCGGGCTGCCAGGGAAGGGCCTTACTATGAGTACCCGTGGTATAGGTATTCTATTTAATTACTAATGGTTGTTTATATTTCTTATATTGCAATATGTTCCTATACTTTACAGTTCGGTATTATTCTTCGTATTGCATTTAATATTTATGAAAAATTCATTTAATAAAACATTTTGAACCCAAAGAAAATGACATGGCAAAAAATGCAGGCTGAAACATATGCTGTCTGACCTAAAGTCATGAAGACGGCAGAGATTCCCCCATGTTAGGCCTCTGTTAACTATTGTCATTGGTGCTGGAACACAGTAGTCGGCTTCTACAATAAAAGAAGGTTCACTTGAGTGAGCACTGAAGATAAGTACTGGCTATTGCAATCTTTTTGCAAATGTGTTGGTGATTTATAAAGGTGTGAAGTGTTTAATCCTATTCAAGGGTGTACTTCGTATTTTTTAAAGTATTTGCTGGATGTACATTTGAAACCCAAAATAAACACCCCAAAAAATAAAACAGAGCTGCATCAATATCAGAATGCTACAAAGCAACATGCAGGTATATGTAGATATATATACATAGCTATGTTACAAATTGTGTTTTGCCCTATTTGTTCTTAAAGTGTAGTATTTTGAACAAGTAACTATCAGACTGACATAGGTAATCAGGGACTTGGCCAGCCAACCTTTTAAATATCACTTTCATTTTTAAGTTTATTGTTTGTCTTTTAACTTTTTCCATGTTTGCTGCTATTTGCTTTTGGGGATGTTGTGCAATTGTTGGGGACATGGTGGGTGTGAGAAGCATTGTTGGTGTTGCACCTCATTTCGCTCATGAACCCCATTACCCCATTGTGAAAGGTAGCAGTCCAGTTTCTTCATGTGCCATAGGCCCGGTAGCAATTAAACAGGTGGGGCTCACGTCCACGCACCTACCTGTGAGATTTGACACTATTATTTTAAATGCCACTTTCAATTTTTGAATTTGCTGCGTGCCTTTCAACTTTATCTTTTTGGAATATTCTGTTATAGTTGTGGGCATTGTGGATAAGTGGCAATTTTGGGCTCTCTACTTCGTTCCAATTAATTCTACTATTTCAATAGGCAGCGGTCAAGTTTCTTCCCGTGTCACAGATTGGGGGTGTACTTAAACAGGAAGTACTCACATCTGCACAGCAGGTGCCCCACTGGTGAGCCGTAGGAGCACCTAAGGCAAGCCCTTCTTTGCAGGGACGGGCACAGGGGCCAGGCACCAGGCCAGGATTATGACTTACTCCCCTCAACAGCTGATGGTTCTTAGACAAGTAAGTCATCATCAGGCACATGCATCAAGGTAGGATTTTGCGAGTCCTTAATTGCGATAATTCAGGAATAGCAAATCAGTAATCGCAAAAGCCTATGCATGTAGGAATCACTGTAAAAATAGGAATTCCTACACATTCCTTATTTGCGAGTCGCAAATAAGGAATGGCTTCCCATTCATTCCTATGGGCCTGCAGGCCCATAGGAATACATGGGAAATTGCATGCGCAATTTGCGAGTGCCAATAGGTCCTCGTAAATTGCGCATGCAATTTCAGGGTGCAAAGGTGTCAGAAGGACAGCCTGTTTCACCCCAAAAATTGATCTGTGCACATAGGTTGCGCATGTTTGTGCAACATGAAACTTTGAAAAATGCACAAAAGTGCATTTTTCAAAGTATTTGCAAAAGATCATGAAGTTCAACTTCACGGTAATTTGCGCCTCCTTTTAGCGAAATCGCAAATGTTTTTAATTTAATGCATTGCATTTAAGGAATCTCAATTTGTGATTCCTTAAATGCAATTGCAATTTAAGTAATCGCAATTTAGAAATTACTTAAATTGCGATTTTTGCATTTGGGATGATGCATCCCAAATGCAAAAATACTGGTCGTAAAGGGGCAGATTCTGAGAATATACCAGTTTGCGACCGGTTTTTCTTTTGATTGTTTTAGATATATGAGAAAACTTTTAACTATTTCTAAAGTACTTACCCAAGGAGCAGCTCTCATGAGAAATTGATTTGCTTAGCTTAATTTAGTACTCTGTTGTAGAAAATTGGATTACTGTTTGAGGTGGGATTAAACCCTCCTCTAGCAGCAACTACTATTTCTGTCAGGGTGAATTTACAAGCCAATCCAGGATTAACCTATGATTAACACTCTAGTAAATCGGCACAAAAGCAGTCAGGCTTAACTTAGAGGCAATGTGTAAAGTATTTATGCAGCAAGTCAAACAGTAATAAAGTAAAAACACAACACACAAAAAACTGACACAAATTTAGAAACATAGAGTAAAATGTAATGATTTATTTGAGACCAAAACAAGAAAAATCCAATCAGTAGAACTAGGGAAATGCAATTTTAAATATTTAAAGTAAGTATTGTGCGTACAAGCACAAACTGCTACTCACAATTATCTGGTTGTGTGAGACAGATGCAAATCACAAGCTCCAACCATGATGAAGCGCGGGCCGGGTACGGGGACCAGGCTAAATCCACTGAAAGAGTTGGCAACACGGAGCAGGAAGAGAGTCGTGGATGGTCATCGCTGTAGCGCAAAGAGCTGACTAGGCATCCTCACCTGTAGTGAAAAGATCCTGTTGAGCGCCTCAGATGGTCTTTGCTGGAGATTCACATTGGTGGTCACTGCGGGCTGTCAAAGCTGTAGCATGATGTGCAGATCTCGTAATGCCGGCTATCGCTGGTTATTGCTCTGGTGTGAAGAGTTGGGTTTACCAGAGCTTCGTCTTGCCAGGCATGCATGAGTGGCAATATTTTGCCAATGAACAGGACCGTTCAAGGTTGCAAAGACACCTAAACTTTAGGATTTCTCCTTTTCTTGGAGAGGGAGCTCAGCTGATGCCACACCAAGGGTCCAGGACCGGAGGGGCACCTCTTGGGGGTCAGGTACTTATTCCAGCAGAGGCCAGCAGGGCTCAGGCAGGTCCAATTGCAGGGCCAGGCAGTAAGTCACATGGGAAAATGCAGGGAGGCCTCCGGAGCTTTTCATAACCCTTTAGTTCAGAATAGAAGTTCTGCCAGCTGACCTTTGAAGTCAGTTCAGCCTGAGAAGAAGGGTGCAGGTCCAGTGTTTCTTCTCAGTAAACTGGGCAGCAGGCACCAGAGTAGCAGGGCAGCAGTCCTTTTGACAGCAGTGCACCAAAGCAGTCCTTCTTCTGTAGTATTCACAGGTCCATGGGTGTCCTGAAGAGTTGGATCTGAGGGTTCAATATTTATATTTCCTGACAGTTTTGAAGTAGGAGAAGGTTCTGGAGATGTTCACCCCCAGAGGTGTTTGGAATATACTGTCTCCCTTCCCTGGCCCCAGCTTGTCTTGGGGCACAAAAGAAAAGTGTCAGACCCTTTATGAGTGTGCTAAGGCAGAGCTTTTCTGATGTGCAAGTGTGGTAGGTGACAGCCCCACCCCCATCAAGTCAGAAGTGGCCCATCCTGCCAACACCAATTCCCTGTTTATCTCTCTGTCTGGGAATAATAAATAAAGACCAACAGCCAGCTGTGCCTATTCACGTGACCCAGGATACAGGCAGCAGGCACCAAATGAGTAAGACAGGCAAATGCCAACTTACCATTAAAGAGTTTTTATTTGCAATTCTTTAGAAACCAAACTTGATATTTCTACCTGCTCCCACTTGAAATGTATCACATATGAAATATAATAGGGTGACCCAAAGTTATCCTGTGGGAGAGGTAGGCCTTGCAGTAGTGAAAAATTAATGTAAGAGTTTTTCACTACCAGGAAATGTTAAACTTAAACGTATGTGTCCAACTTTTTAAATACACTGCATACTTCCCTATGGGTTGTTTTCGGCATCCCCTGGGGGTGACTTTTATGTATTAAAAAAAGTTAAGTTTAGGCCTGGTAAAAGGTTTATTTGCCAGGTTGAATTGGCAGTTTAAAACTGCATACACTGGTTGCAATGGCAGGCCTGAGCCATGCTTAAAGGGGTGCTTAATTGGGAGGCACAATGAGTGCTGCAGGCCCACTTATAGCATTTGATGTACAGCCTTGGGTACAGGTACTACAACTTTACTATGGACTTACAAGAAGATTAAATGTGCCAATTGGGTGTCAGCCAGTTTCATCATGTTTAATGGAGAGAGCACAAGCACTTTAACACTGGCTCACAGTGGTAAAGTGTACAGAGTCCTAAAAACCAACATGAATCATGAAGATTTAGAATGCTCAGAGCGACATTTGCCAGAAGCAATCCAGCAGCGATTCCAAATGATTAATTGTAATAGAGCAGAACCCAAAAGAGGTGATGGAGTTGTGGCCATCATAACTAAAAACACATACTCTATATGTTCTTCTTGTAGATACCATAAAAGAGTCTAAACTTCTTTTATTCAAGCTGAAACTTAAAAATAGCTCCAAAATCCCTCTCTTGGCATGCCATCCCCCACAATGAATGTCTGAATTTTCTGAGCAACTTTATGTCTTGGCCTGTTCTCTGTTGGTAAACCACTACCCATTAATTTAAATTGGAAATTGAAACTAATGGGCAGAAGAACATTAAGCAGGGCATAGGAATAATGAAGTTCTGAACTGGATGACTTTGCTCAATTTCACCCAAAAAATACATATATCCACTCATGAAATGGACCAGACATCAGATTTGGTATGGGCTTATAATTCAGAATTAATGGAGTTGACCTCTGTACTTGGTCTGACCACTCCCTGACTCATTTTTCTCTACTGATCTCAGAACTAGCAAAAATAAGTAATGTCCAGCCTAAAACACAGCATCACTGGCATAGAATGGACAAAAGAAAGACCAACAACTCTACAGGAGATAGCTTTTGTCCTTTCGGAACTCTCTAAAAATATTAACCTGTCATATCCCCACTGGGTGAATGCAACACTTAAGAAATGTAACGCTTATTTGGGGACAAGCTAAGAACAACGAGAAACCAGCACCTTCGTTCATATCAGAGTTAGTTGTGGCCAGAACTGGCTTATGCCAACTAGAGTGTCAGTGGCACAAGCATTTCAAGGTTGAGGCAAAATAAAAACGTAAACGTATGACCAGTACAAACCGGCATTGCTAACCACTAAGAAGGAATTTTACACAAATAGGAATAACTATGTCTCCAACACATAGACAGAGATGTTCAAAACTGTTCAATAACTAACCTTCGCAGATAGAGTGGCTGTTTGGTCAACTCCCATATCGAAAATGTTGTGGTCAAAAGAAAAGCTACTTTGTCGATAAAATTGATACATTGAGAAAGGAAATAGCTCATAGGGTTTTCCCGTCAATCCACATAGAAGACAAGATTAATGAGGATTTCCTTATTGAAATACCTCAAATGAATTTTGTTAACATTACATAATAGGACTGGCAAAATAACATTTGGCTTGGTCTTAAGTCCTCGTCCCCTGACTATATTATTACAGTTATGGGCAGTACGGGCTGAGCCTACACAAGTATTGCTTAATGTGTGTCTAGCTCAGTGTTTGGTACCTCAGTAATTTAAAAGCAATGGTTCTACCTCTTTTGAAATAAAAAAGATGACCCGGCCATATTAAAGAACTGCTTACCCATTTATTTCCTTCTTTACGGTACAAAATGTATTTAACCCATGTCGCCAAAACATTGAGTAATCACCTTCAAGTCACTAACTTTATGGATCGCCTTCAAGTCGGCTTTTGACCTAGACATAATACTGCGGTTGTCATGTTGGCCAAAATAAATGGCCTCATACAGGAGTGTGATTTTGGACAGGCAACTACCCTGATATTGCGTGATATGTCAGATGATTTTCACGTGGCTGTTCATACGATTCTGTTGGAGCATGTTAAGGCAGCTGTCCTTACAGGGCCTTGGCTGCAACCTTTTTTGGGCGATAGTTTACAGGCACCACAGCTCTCTTCTCTTATGCCCAACTGGCAACATGTATCCTGTGGAATCAAAAAGGGATCTTCCTTGTCTCTACATCTTTTGTTATATATCTACAACCACTGGCTAAGGATCTTGTTGCAAAAAAATATAAACTATACTTGTATGTAGATGACTTGCAAATCCTTGGTGAGACTTGATAATCACTCTCCTCCTCAAATTGCATTCCAAAACATAATGCTATATATATATATATTGAATTGGATGGCACTGAACGTTTAAAATATAATGCAGATAAAACTAAGGTCCTGGTTCAGAATAACACATGTAGACCTTTGGAGAAATATGTATTGGCCAACAGATATAGGAGTATTACCTAATACCAAGACTGTTGCTAAGATTGGGAGTGAGTGGAAGTGATCATCAATAAAAACCTTTTAGTACACTGCAAATTTTATAAGTAGCTTCAAAATATATTTTACTACGAGTACAGATCAATAAATAAGAGGTGTAAGGATCTGCAAAGGTCCTTAAATACATAGTTGTGGCATTGTTTTGCTGCCCAGTCATTATACATATATCTCCCAGCTAAAGTGTTAAATCTGATACAAATCATTCAAAATACCGATTGACACGAGTTACCAGTCGAATGCAGAATTGAATTTAAAGTTCTATACCTTAAATGGCTAAGTGCTAACCTCCATTGCTAGCTGGATCAGCACAAGTATATCAACATGTAGGCTGCGTTCTGCATGCCCACATATTCTTTTTGTTACATGGTTTGTGAAAACCACAATGGGAGGCCGTAGTTTTTCCAAATTGTACACCTACATCGTTTCATTCTCTTCCACTTTCCCTGAGACTGTAATCTGCACCGCTGCCTTTTGGAAATACCTTATGAATCTGCTTCTTCAGGCAAGCATTTTTGTGTTAAATAGTTCAACAGTGGCGTTCATGTGTAGTAACAAGTAGCATAACAACCAATTCAGCAATATAATACTGGTTGAGTAAACTTTTATTTCAAACAGTACTGTCTTATGTTTAAAACAATTGCTGCTTTATATACAAATATATACAAAAAGTGAAATTCCAGACTGTCTGAGACTCTGCCTTCAGGAATGTTCAATTGATACAGCATTTAGGAAAAGCAATTGTTTCAAAAAGGGCATTTCATTTCGAGACATAAACCAATTGATCACAGAGGCATCAAAAGTTGGCATTTAACAAGATGGATGGTCCCTGTTTGCTTTCATTAGCAAACCATTACAACATATGGGGCTACCCAAAAGACCGTAGGACCTAGGTACAGTTAAGCACAAACAAGAAAATGATCCAAAGGGGGACTGTAAAAAATATTTTGCCAATCAGAGATATAAATTCTCACAAGACACACAATGGTATTAATTGTATGATGAACCCTATTGAAAAAAAGGAGAGAACAGAAGAAGTAAAACACCAGAGCCAAGGATTACATAAAATATGGTCTCTATTAAAGTTTTTGTAGTATATACAGATAATTAAAAGCATATGCTCCATTGGGTGATGCTTTGAACAATTGAATTCCTCCTTGAGGGCAATGGTTCAGTACAGGCATGGATAATAAGGTTGTTGACTTTTCGACCCAAAAAACATGTTGTCACTCAGAACCTTTAATGTGGGTCTTCATCAGGATAGATAAGTGGGGCAACCTAGAGTAGCATAGTCATTTCTTCAGTTCTCTCCTTATTATTCCCCAAATGGTACAGAATATCATTAATAACGTCGTGTGTCTTGTGAAAATGTGTTTCTCTTATCAAAATACCTTTTGTAGTCCCTGTTTGCTTTCATAGCACTTTTTGAATGTGGCACAAAATATGACCTCACTCCATAACATTACCATTCAGTTTGCCATAGTGGCACTAAAGCACCACTATGGCAAAGCACAAACACTATGAAATCAGCACATAGTAGCTATTCACAAAGTGCGTTTTTGGTACTTTTAGTAGTTATACAATAATATTAGAAATGTAGTGCAAAATGCTATTCACTAAACTACATGCAGAGGTCAATGCCTCTGTGTCTCCTTTTAGAGATCTCCTATGTGTGGTGATCTCAGGCCTTTCTGTGGTGATCTCTTCAAACATGGGTTTACATTTTTGTAGCAAATGTGGAAGGTATAGTAGAGGGTAGCTGAAAAATGGGGAATACTTACTGATTAGAGGAGGTGTTTTGGGAGGAGGAAGTAGGGGTTAAGGAAAGTGTGGGGAGGAATATGAGAGGAAATGCACCCACCCACAAAGGAACAAGCCAATTGCTATTGACAAACTTCACTTCTATACTCACCCCATTTAAGTGGACCCAAAACTGTAGTAAATGCACTCCAGTTAAGATCTAGAGTAAGTCCGGTGCCACACATGGCTAAGCACTGATATCTATCTATCTATCTATCTATCTATCTATCTATCTATCTATCTATCTATCTATCTATCTATCTATCTATCTATCTATCTACTATCTAAATATATTTATATATATGTTTATATGTGTGTATATATATATATATTTATATATATGGAAGAGAAAAAAAAAGACTAAGCGCACGTTTCTTTTAATTTCACAATGCTTGTGGGTATACAATATGTTTTTGTCCATCCTAATATATATGTAGACTATTGTCTATATGCGTCCCTTGTATTTGTTGCGCAGCAACCAAATCGATAGGGTCTGTTTGTGTTGCAAAGTGAACCAACTCCTCCCCCCTCCCTCCACCCACTTCCCGGTCTGCCATCCTGACACCAACTGTCCATCCTAATATATGAAGACTATTGCCTATATGCGTCACTTGTATTTGTTGCGCAGCAACCAAATCGATAGGGTCTGTTCGGCCTTTCTATTAAAAACACGCGCGTATTGGACACGCACGTATTCGAAACCAAGGTTGTGTATATATAAACACACGCTAATGTTGCAAAGTGAACCAACTCCTCCCCCCTCCCTCCACCCACTTCCCGGTCTGCCACCCTGACACCAACTGTCCATCCTAATATATGTAGACTATTGTCTCTATGTGTCTATTGTAGTTGTTGTGCAGCAATCCAATCGATAGGATCTGTTTGTCCTTGAGATTAAAAACCCGTGCGTATTTGACACGCGCGTATTCGAATCCAACGTTGTGAATATAGAAACACACCTTATTCAAATTCAACGTTGTGTCAAAATTACAAATCGATCAGTGAAGAACTTTCGTAGATTTAAGATTTTTATCAAATGCACATTGACATTTGTATGTGTCTGTTTGTGCTTTCGATTAAACACTTGTGTATTCGACATGTGTGTATTCGAATCCAACATTGTGTATATAAAAACACTCGCGTATTCGAATGCAACGTTGTGTCCAAATTTCAAACCCACATTGACATTTGTATTTGTCTGTTTGTGCTTTCGATTAAAAACACGCGTGTATTCGAATCCAACGTTGTGTATATAAAAACGCGCGTATTCGAATGCAACGTTGTGTCCAAATTTCAAAGCAATCGGTGAATACATCTCAGAGATTTGAGATTTTGAACAAACGAACAGTTACATTTTTATTTATATAGAAATATATATATATATTCACTGAAAAAAACAAAGGTTACAGGGATGTTCTAGTTAGGCTGAGAGTTTACATGATTATATCATGATGTAATATGTGATGTCATAAGCAGTGCAGTGTGGGGCGTAAGTTATAGTTATCTCAGGTAACTAGAACTGCTGAATTTCTACGGTTTTGTGTGTGTAAAATCTCAGTCTAACTATTGTCATGTTCCATATAGGTACCCAATATAGGCTCAGGTAGTCACCTAACCTTTCACCTGTATTCTCCCCTATCATTACACTGCATAACGGTTCTTAGTACCGACCTTGTACCTAGTTACGGTAGTGCTCAAAGATGACATGGGGTTTTCTCAGGAAACAGGTTTATTCGGAGACGTACGACAACTGTTCATACTCCTGCATTACCCGAAGTGAAATTTTCCTTTTGATTGGGTATGTAGTTTTTTGTAGTGTATTTTAGTGGACGCGACGCATGTTTTGCCAAAGGACAAGCTGTTCCATTATTTATCGGTAATTTCTTGTAAATTACTTTCAAGGTTCTGAGGTGGTGCATAGGTGCTTTGGAATCGCCAATGTCTAGATTTAAAGAAAACCGGGACTAAGGTACTGTTTTCCCTATACCATGTGATCAGGCTTGGGGTGGGAATTGGCACGTGGATATTTGGATATACACATGATAAAGTGTCAGATGGCGGCTAATGGCCCTATACCCAGGCGAGATAAGATATTTCACTGGATGTATCTGTTCACGGTTCAAATGGTGAATGATGCTTCTTCACAAAGTAATGAAGACTAGTAATGTCATGTTAAATTATAGAATGTCATAGGATTTTCGACTCTGTCAGGTTGTGAGTGTTACTTATGTCTGTGCCACTGTGGAACTGTGTTGATAGAGTTTAGGTTTACTGTTGGTCCTGCAGCGCGGTGTTTAAATCGCTTTTAAATAATGTAAATGGAGAACCCTGGGATGGGATAGACATGGGTTTCGCTGTTGAGATTGAGGAAATGTGATTAATTGTCCCTTTGGGGACTCCATTTTTTCAGAAAATTTAACGACGACTGAAGCGTTTATTTAACTAACAGAGTGGTTGGGTTGATCTGCTGTACACTTCTGGTGCAAATCTGTGTATAATATACATTCGACACACCATGGTAAAAATTTTGTTTTTGATCTTCTGTGGCCATGACGATTTTAAGCTGTTTTTGCATAATCTCTCTCAATTCGTTTATGAGAGCAGTTTTAATTAATACATGATTCCATTTATTTTTGTAGAATACCTAGTGTACCCTTGGGTTTCACGTTTTTTTGTCCTGATGAAGACCCCGGTGTAAGGTGTCAACTACGCCTACGATTGTAGCTTTGGGGTCGAAACGTCGACGGCTATTTTCTTCTACATCGGTTGACGCCACCCCTAGCTAGGATATTAAGTACCAGCGTCATACACATGATTATTGACTAAATATTTTGGGAAATTAGTTGTCCCATTTCTTGGCTCAGGGCTCTGAAGCCAATCTAATTTTGTATGTCTAAGTTCTAATTTCTCTGTCACTTTTACTATTTGCTTTTTGCACTAATTCTTTTTATCACTTCACGTTACCCTTCTCCTTCTCCTAAGGGCACTTTGATGGAATTGTTCCTATTGTTTGTCTAATGTGAAATTGGTTTAGCCCATTGTGATTAATTAGCGATGCGCTTTGATGGATTGTTATTGTGAATTAAAGTAACTAAAATACACAACGGTTCACTGGGACCCTCCTTTTTGTACTATTTCCTGGAATCACAGCAGGACAGCATGCCTGTCATCTCATGCATTATGACTATATATAAGGTTCAGTCCTTCCGTCTGTGAATGGGTCTGTGGGTGGGTAAGTGAGTTCCTGTGTGAGTCTTTTTGTGTTCTATTCAACTTGCTTCTACACATTCCCCCATCCAGTCTGCAGCTGCAAAGTAAGCTCTATGAATTAGTTTTGCATAGTATCATGTTAGAAAGTGTGTATAGTGAATGAGGCTTCCATGATGTACCCAAATTTTTCAAGGACTTCCTTTGAAAGTTCTGCAGAAAATGTCTGAGTTCTATGAGCTATTGTTCAAGACATTTTTTATTTGTGTTTTACATCCCAGGAGTGCAGTAGGTGAGGAAGCAATGGAAGATTTCTTTTACCATAAGAAATGGGGTAGTGGTTAAATAATTGTGTAATTTTAAATATTACATCGTTTCTGATTTGCCAAATGAGAACCTAACAATGATCTTGCTATGCTGAATTTGCAGAATCTATAAATAATATATGGTTTTGCTATAAAACCATCTGAGTTCTTGTATTTAGGTGGAGATGAATATTAATTTGTCCCATGCGTTTTCCGTGGGCTTCATTTTCTTTCTGTCATGACAGGGATACTTTGCCATTTTCAGGTGTCCTATTGAGTTGTCAGTACTCTTCATGAGTTACATGCTTTGACATTTTGTTTAGAATATGCCTAAGTTTTATGATTTTGCCTTATTTTCCTGTACCTCTGCTCTGACCAGTTAATGGTGATTTTTGCTTACTTATTCTGTTTTGTGCTGTGTTTTGATATTTCTTTAAAAAATATATATATTTTTGTCTGCTTTTGAGTTACAACTCAGTCCTTTGTGTGTCCAATATTTTATTTCAATTATCTCTGCTAAAATATGAATTCTCGGCTGAGAGGTGCAGACTCTAACCGTTAGAACTCTCAATCACGCCCCAGTTCCTGCTTCCTTGCCAGCAATTATAGAGTGTCCAGGGTCTACCCAACAATTTCCTACAAAAAAACACAATAGAGTTGCAGCTGGCAGTTGCAGTTTAGCTGACTTTCACTAACAGCTAGATTCATCAGGCTCAATTGCGCTTGCAAAGGGCCAGATTCTGAGAATCTGGCCCTTTGCGAGTGCAATTTTTTGCATTTGGGATTCATCATCCCAAATGCAAAATTTGCTAATAAAGAATTCGCACATTTGCGAGGAATTGCATTTAAGGAATCTCTATTTGAGATTCCTTAAATGCAATTCATGAGCCATTTTCACGTTGCGAATTCGCAATTTTTGGTCGCTATTTACCATGAAGTCTGACTTCGTGGTAAATAGCGAAAAAATAGAAAAAAGCACTTTAGTGCATTTTTCCCAATTGCATGTTACACACACACATGTCCTTTGGACATGTGTGTGCGCAACACCTGTGTAAATTTGCATATCAGGGGTGCTACAGGGTGTCCTTTGGACACCCTGGCACCCTTGAAATCGCAATCTTATTTGCGATTAGCTAATTGCTTGCTAATTGAGTAGCAATTAGCTAATCGCAAATAAGGAATCAGTGGGAATCGCAATTAATATTGTGATTCCAACATGAATCCCGTTTTGCGAGTCTGTAATAGCGATTCCTTATGAATCGCTATTATAGACTCGCAAAACGGGTCTTTCATGAATCTAGCTGTAAATCACTGGCGGTGCCTGGATAAGCGCTAAAGCCAGCGCCTTGTCACACACAAAAGAAAACCTCTCCAATTACAGAGACAGCCTGCACTCCGAGCCGCATGGTTGGATTACTCCCTGGCTCGAGTGCAGGCTTTCTCTGTAATTGGAGAGGTTTTGTGTGTACCAAGGTGCTGGTGGTAGCGCTAATCCACGCACCACCTGCAATTTGGTACAAGCCAGCGAGTCAACCGCTACTCGGCGGTTGCCAGTAGGTAGTTATTTTTGACTTACCTATCTCCTTGGTGTAATTTGACAAATCTTCACGAATATTGCCAACGAGAGTGTACTCCTGATTCTTATTGTGTGTGAGAAGGTTTGGGGTAATCCTTAGTGCAGGGTTCGAGAAAAAGGGTCTTAAAAAAGTGCATTTTCCCATGTTAATTCCAAAAAGGCCATTTAGACGCAGCTACACCTCGAACTGCTGAATGTAATTACACCAAATTTGGCAGGAAGGTAGATGTTGGTCCCGTTCCTTTTTGCGATTTGGTGTAAATTCGTTCAGTAGTTGCGGAGTTATTAAAAGAAATTCCAATTTGTATCTATAGGGATATGGCAGATCCGCGACCCTTCCCGATCTCTGAGAACCTATTGGCTACCAGCGAGAAATCAGACCAAACCAGTCATGCTCACTCTCCCTTTTCTCCATGTAGGTTGCATGTAGCCTACATGGAGAAAATGGCCTCCCCATAGACACCTGGCTGGTCAGTGTCCCGAGCAATCAGAATGCTGACATTGCAGCTTTGTGATTGGCTTAGGGAAGGGGAGGGAGGCTGCCTGCTTCCTGTTCAGGAGAGGAGCAGAGACAATGCAGGACCGGGCTGGGTAAGTTAACTTTTTATTTTAATTTTAAATTAAACCTACCCTCTGGGTGACCCCTCCCCCGCTGCCCACCCACCCGCGAGTCATGTCGGCCGCGACTGCATGTACAGACACCCCCACTATCCCTAGAACACCACCTGCCTGGGGCTTATTTATCTTTTCATGGGGGGCCTCTTGGACCCACCCCGCTCTGTGGACCGCCACCTCCCCAGGAGAAAACAATCCAGGGGGCTGCTCAGACCCCGCTGCACCCCTGGGGGCTGCCACTTCCCCAGGGCTTTTGTTAAATTGAATACAGGGGGCTGTCCAGCCCCTGCAGCCCCTGGGACCAACACCTCCCCTGGGCAAAATACAAGAAAGGAGGGAGGCCATGCTGCCCCCCTCTTGGAGCCATAGATTACCCTGGGGACCACAACCCCTCAGGGACAGCTTCTGCTATGTCCCGGGGTGCTGTTTGCTATGGCTTGGCAGGAGCTTTTCTGCTCCTGCCAAGCCATAGCAAAAGCTCTGCTTCCAGTAAGCGAGAGCATGAAAAATGCTCTTGCTTGCTGTAAGCTGAGAACAATTGCTTACACAGAGAGGGAACTGCATGATCAGCAGCTCTGGGTATGTTAAAGAAATACCGGCTCACAAAGGATGTGGGGGACTTTCGGCTCCCCTGGCCGTCCCCAATGAAAGTAACTGGGTGCCCCGGATGGGACCAGGGCACCCAGAAAAGAGGCGGGGGCCCAGGGGATGGCGTCCCCAGGGCGAAATCTGCCCAGGAAGGGAGTATGTGGCCCCCCACCATTAATTTTTTTTTAAACATAAAGGCCAGGCTCAGGGGATTGGGTCCCAGGGGCTGAAATTGGCCTAGGTGGGGGGCCACTTAGCCATCCTCCCTTTTAGTTAAAAAAAACATAAGAAAAAGAAAAGGCTTGATCCTGAGTGATACGGCCAGTGGGGCTACACGGCCTCCCAATATAGCAATGTTATAAAAAACATATAGACCAGCAAAGTCACAGGAGACTCGCCCCCTTTCACCACCACTCTGCAAACGCGCCTCCTGGTGCACAACTTATTGGGGGATGAAATCCTCTTGGCTGAAGAGGGTCCTTGTGGGCCAACAACCCCTCCTATTACCTCCAGTAAGTCTCACACAGGGGATTGCTGAGAGGTAACTTGCAGGCCCCAACCCCTTTTTACACCACTATGCAAATGCACCTCCTGGCACACTATTTGTTATGAGATGAAGTCCCCTTGGATGCTGGGGGCCCTTGGGTGCTGGCACTCCTTCTGTTACCTCCAGTATGCTACACACAATGGGATTGCTGAAAAGTCTTTGGAGGCCATACCCCCTTTTCCCACCACTCTGCAAATGCACCTCCTGGCGCACTACTGGTTGGGGGATGAAGTCCACTTTACTCCTGAGGGTCCTTGGGAGACAACTACTCTCTCCAGTAAGTCCAACACAGCGGGGTTGCTGAGAGGTTGTCAGAGACCACCCCCTTTCTCCACCACTCTGCAAACGTGCCTCCTGGCGCACTACTAGTTGGGGGATGAAATCCCCTTGCCTCTTGAAAGTTCTTGGGGGCCAACAAACTGACCATGTCATAAGTGATGTAATATGTAAAGGTCATAAACAATGAATTGCAGGGGCGTAAGTTATAGTTAGCTCAGACAATTATAACTGTTGAATTTCACTGGTTTTGTATGAGTGAAATCTGAGCCTAGCTATAACGTCCCTGTAACCTTTGTTTTTTTCAGTGAATTTCTAAGGTTTTTTAAATTCTATTTCCAAACTATAAAGTCCATGTAACCTTTGTTTATATATATATCTATATATGTGTGTGTGTGTGTAAAAACAAAGGTTAAAGTGACGTTATGGTTAGATGTGGTAAAAATATATTTAAATTATAGTAACCGTAGGAATTTACACAAAAAAGCACAGTTCGAAGTAGGGTAATATTTAGGTGAAAATGTCAGTTTAAACATAAGCATAAGTCATAAGCAGTGCATGTTGAGGGTGCGAATAATTATTAGTTCATTATAAACTATGATAATAAACTTTCTTTAAATTTAAACATGAATGTAGCTTTTATAGTCTATAAATAATGTTAGCTATTGTATACTACATAATAAATATATACCCATTTTATAATAGATGTGGTATTTTTTTCAATTTAAATCTTAAGAAAATAATTTTACTTTATTTTAGTTTATCTTTTAATTGATATTCAACAACAATCACAGGTAAATTAAAATTGGTACAACACAGCACTCCAACTTTAATTTTCATGCAAATCTCATTCAAGGAGGGTAAGCCAGTCCAACACCACTGTGGGCAATTCATAGAACCCCTAGTAACTCAGATCAGATGTTCCTCTTTCAGCTTAGAGCACAAATACATCTCCCTTCGTGGCACCCTGGGAGGTAGTCCCCTACCCAGAAGTTACAGTTCACCCATCAAGTAGGTCTGTTTTAAATGTGTTTTTTTAAATAATTATTGATAATAATTAAACATTGATGTAAAAAATAAACTGTAAAAAACTGTAGCATTTTTTATTTTCTTTAACGTTTATAGAAAATGATCATTTACATTAATTTAAGTTTAAAAACATTAAAATATTTTTTACATTTTTACATTAATGTACATTTTAAAACATTAAAATATTGTGACTAGTTTAATACATTTTTAACCTTTCCTTTCCTTGTACTTTACCATAGGGAGATCTCAACCTTAGTGGAAGAGATCGCTGCCTACATTGGAAAAGTTACTCGTAAATTAGGCTCATCCCTCTGAATTTAGGGGGTAGCGACATGTAAGTCTACACTTAGTAAGTGCAGTAACTTTACACTCATAAATGGTGAATAGCCAAAGGTTGTAAAGTTACTCAAATGTGTCACAGTAAACTTACACCAGTATGCTTCCCACTTCTATGGTTAATTTTGTGAATATCCCCTGAACTCTCGGTTTTATAAAAGAAACAGAGAGCATGAGAGATAGAGAGAGATAGAAAGAGAGAGAGAGAGAGAGAGGGGGGGAGAGAGAGAGAGTGAGAGAGAGAAAGAGAGAGAGAGAGAGAGAGAGAGGGGTTAAATGAACTGGAGGTAAAAGAAGAAAAAGAGAGGCAAGAGTGAGAGTGGGAGACAGTGTGTGAATGAAAGAGAATGATAAAGAAAACATTGAGACCATGAATAGATGAATAAATGGATACACATTCAAACAGAGCGCACGTATCTAACAGCTGTTGTGTTGCCACTGACAGACTAATCCAGCAGAGCAAATGCATCTCTTTCACTATAGCAGAGGACTTTAAACTTGGGCGTGGACATTCTTATGAGTGCCTGAATTGATGTCAGAGGTGGGAGTCAGGCACTGGCTAAAAAGAGTATTTTGCTGAAAACGATACTATATTTTTAGTGAAGAACAGAGTGACAGTCACACTTTCCTGAACAACAAAGGGTGGGATTTATGTTTAAAGATATTTACTTAAGGGGCTTCCTGACTCCGATATAGACTTCAGATGTGTGTTGTGATCAAGTCTTTCTTTTTTGTTTATGGGCTGTTTTTTAACATTATCATTTTAATTTGTTTTTAATACTACAGTAGTGCCTCAGGTAAGGATGCCTACCACAGGGCACAGGAGGCTCTCAGTTCCAGTTTGCTTTTTATTTACCCAGAGTTTTGACTTCATCATGTCACACTCTAGCTGCTGACATTAGCTCCTCACCCTATCTATGTGTGTGGTAGCAAAAACGCCCAGCTGTGTGCCTGTGCAGTGGACACATGCAGCATGCGCCATGGTTGCGAGCCAGCAGAATGCCAAAGGCAAGCTGTTTATGTCCATTTGTGCCTGTCATTGTTCTACATCAAGCACCAGGAACTCTCGCCAGGGTTTTATACAACTGAGCTCTAGGATAACCTACTTCTGCCAACAGATTCTTGCCTCTTGATAAGCTTGGTCAATGCCCCTCTCCTTAATAGTCGCCGTTACCATTAGGATCCAATGCTGCCGCCTTCTGTGACTAATCCTTCACCCCCTTAGCTAGACTTGCACCACAGAATGAAGTCGACACATCACTTAATATTGGTCATTAAAGTGCATTCATTTCTGAAAAACAGATATGATCTCTGAGATATCATTTCAAATTTTAATACGACTTCATTTTTCTTACTGAAACATGGCTGTCCATGCAGGATACTGCCCCTGCCATTCTTACAGGTGGCTCTATCGTCCATTTCCACCACCCAATCTGCACAGGAGGCGACATTGTGACAATCACAGATACTAAACCTATCCCGGCCCTAGCTTCAACAAACCTATATTTTCTATTAACCGGACTGAATATGTATCCGTTTTTAACACCTGGACATCATCTGCTGTTGACAATATTTCCCCACTCAAACCTAGCACACTGTACTGCACCAAACCTACTTCCTCTGATCCGTAGACACTCTAAAGGATGTGAAAAAGGATTATCAAGGGATGGAACTCAAATGGAGGGTTAGTTTTGATTCTTACTCCAAACTTCTATGTAAAGCTGTAATCACAAACTACCAGAAACTCCTTAAAGTGTCCCAAGCCACCTATAAGGGAGAGAAGCTTGCTGCCTCCAACAAGTCATCTAGATACGTTTTTGCCTTTGACAATTGTTATGCTCTGCATCCTTCATCTTGCCAACAAGCTGGGGAGAGGAGTTGGCCTAAGGGCTAGGTAGGGTGACTAACCGTCCGTAAATTTCACGGACAGTCCGTAAATTAGACCTCACGTCCGTTGTCCGTGAGGATCCTTTTTTTCAGACGCCTTTTGTCCGTAATTGTAGGCATTGCAGGACACAGAGCTGTTCCCCTGCAAAAGGCCTCAGCCCACTGATGGGGCCGCCTCGCACTCCTCTGAGCACAAGAGCAGCCCCACCCCGCCCACTGTCATTCTGTGTGGGGCTGATTGCCACATACAGGATGACAATGGGTCAGTCTGAGCTGGCAAGGCATGTGGTGGCCTCCTCCAGCCTCAGTCCAGGGCAGGGCATTGGGTCACACTGAAGTGCAGAAACGCTAATGCTGCTGCTAGGTGAGAATCCAGTTAACCAAAGGAAGGTGGTGAAAGAAGTTCAAAGGAAGGGATTATAGTTATAGTATAGCAGCCATGCTTGCTGCTTTTTTATTTTATGCATCTAACAACCATTGACAAAGCCAATAGTTCTGGCTTGTTGTAGGTGTAACAGCACTTGTTCTAAGTATAACGTTACTTGTTGTATTATATATCTGGATGCAATGACAGAAGCAACAAAAATACCAGTCAGGCAACACATTATATTAAGGACAGATTTTTAGCTTATTTGTTCTAAGAAACGCATTCTATTACATTAAACATCCATTTGGAGAGACCCCCCTAGTTTTTACATCCCAATTAAAGCTCTGGAAACAACACCATGTCACAATCGTCCCACATCTAGACACTGTGCATCATGCATGACTGGCCATTACGGAGGACGACACGCCATGGAGCCGGCTGAAACCTACTTTGAATGCACTGTTAATTGAGAAAATACAAATCAGGACTGATTTGACAACGCAAGAGCAGTTCGTCATCTGTGTTAAGGAAATAAAAATAAAAGAAAGGAATACATTCAAGATATTTGTGATCAAGCTGAATCTGATTGGGGATATACTGAAATCGATATACGATAATATTATAACACAAGCTCATTTTCTGCCCTGAAGAAGTCTGTGAAGGACGAAACGCGTTGGCTACGGCTACAGTCTTTTTACTGAAGAAAAAATAAAGAATGAACTACAAACAACACCACTGATTCTGCCATGAATGATTTATATTTGTACTTACAAATTATGGTTACTGTTGAATAATTGTTACTAAATTAGTGTGCTGGACCAATTTGTGCTATATTTGAGAGTAAGACAGTTTCTGTCTTAGGAGATTTAGGGGATTTTTGAATCTCTGGTCCGTGGCACCTAAAGGATTATATAAAGCAGCACTCAGGATAGGTGCAATTGTGCTCAACCCCATTCCCCGGTCTCTTTTTTCAATTCATGCATAACTCATGCCTTCCACTTTTTCAGATTGCCTATGTGCAGGGGCATAGTGAACCCTGCCCCACCCCACGCCTTCGTTTAGGAACTACAGCGATGGTGGAGTTCTTGATGGGTCTCATAATTAATGTGAAAAGGTGAGTGAGTAAGTAAGTGAAGGGATAAGTGGAAGGATGGCGGGATAGATGAGTGAAATGATGGATGGATGGATGGATGGATGAGTGAGAGGGTGGATGACGGGTGAGTGAATGGGTGGATAGATGAGTAAAATGATGGATGGATTAATGAATTGATAAGTGAAAGGGTAGATTGATGAATTGATAAGTGAAAGGGTGAATAGATGGACGGGTGAGTGAAAGGTTGGATGTAAGACTGGATGAGTGAGTGAAAGGGTGGGTAGATGGACAAAGCGATGGATAATTGAGTGAAGGAGTGAAATGGTGGATGGATGAGAGAAAGGAAGGATGGATGCGTGAAAGGATGGATGAATGGTAGGTTCAATGATGGATTCATGAGTGGATGAGTAGATAGATGGGTAGGTGGATGGAAGGATGGATGGATAAGTGAAAGGGGAATTGAAAGAGAAAGGGGATGGGTAAATGGATGACTGAATGGGTGGAAGGATGAGTGACTGGATGGATGAATGAAAAAGTGAAAGGATGGCTAGAGTGAATGGATGGATGGGTGGGAGAGTGGATTGATGATTGTACGGATGGATAGGGTGAAAGGGTGGATGGATGGATGATGGATGAGTAAAAGGGTGGATTGAGGGATGGATGAGTGAAGTGATGGATGAAGGATACGTGATAGTTAGGTTTGTAAATGGATGAATATGGACATGGATGGGCACACAGATGGAAGGACAGAATTAATGGTGAAAGACTGAATGATGGATGAAAGTATGATTACACATTGTAAGCCCCATTATCTTAAGCAACATTTCCTATACATTGACTTTCACTTTTATATGAGTGATTGTCTCCTTATAGTATGTGTGTGTTGTCACGCACTCCAACACTCTGCCCCACATACTTGGGATGAGTAGCACTAAAGAAGAAATTAAATACACATGAGAGAGGGTCTATGTGAAGATGAGGGGCGCCATAGGAGGGCGGTATCAAGGCCAGACTTGCCGGACCATGCATCAGGCGTTTTCTCTGGGAGCTGGAAAGGTGGGGGCGGTTTTGTTACCACAAAAAGACCTGCACATTTCCTTAAAGCTGCGCGCATACTGACAAACCATGAAGTCCACAATTGTCTCAACCTATTGTAAACTTATTTTCCCTTGTACTTTAGTAGTTGTCTATTTACTTACTTATATACTATTGCGCAACCTTCTCTGATGTGTCTGTAAAACTTACCTTTTGTCCTGAATTTTGACCTCCTGTCCTGAATTTTTGTCCTGAATTTTGACTCTTTGTCCTAAATGTTTACACTCACTGTCCACCCATTTGCACCCATGCCAGTTGGTCACGCTAGGGCGGTCGACCTCGGAGCTGGGGAGTTTCGGCAGGGACGCACAATATCCTGTGATTCTGGGCAAATCACTTAGGCCCAGCTGCATCAAGCTTAAATCCGCTCGTAAAGGGGCAGATTCTCAGAATCTACCCCTTTGCGACCGGTATTTTTGCATTTGGGATGCATCATCCCATATGCAAAAATCGCAATTTAAGAAATTGCAAAATTGCGATTTCTTAAATTGCTATTGCATTTAAGGAATCTCAAATTGAGTTTCCTTAAATGCAATGCATCAAAGTTAAAAAATTAGCGATTTCGCTAATAGGAGGCGCAAATTACCATGAAGTTGAACTTCATGGTAATTTGCAAAAACTTAGAAAAATGCACTAAAGTGCCTTTTTCAAAGTTTCATGTTGCGCACACACATGCCCTAAGGGCATGTGTGTGCGCAACATATGTGCACAGATCAATTTTAGGAGTGCAACAGGGTGTCCTTTGGACACCCCTGTACCCTTGAAATCGCAATCTCAATTTGCGAATCGCTATTTGCGATTCGCAAATTGAGATTGTCTTCCTATTCATTCCTATGGGCCTCTAGGCCCATAGGAATGAATGGGGAGGTATTCCTTAATTGCGACTCGCAATTTTAAGAAATCGTAATTTTTTTTGCAATTTCTTGATGCATTGCATTTTGCGGTTCCTTATTTGCGATGCCTTATTTTTCGTAAATAAGGAATCGCAAAATGTAGGCTTGATGCATCTGGGGCTTAGTCTCCCCGCGCCTAATAAAAATGAATTTGCCCTCATGTAACACAACTGGTGCTTGTGTAAACGCTCCTATACCTTTGGGTCAAGTTTGCGCAATATAAATCTCCTTAAAAAAATTCTCAAAAAAATCATCCCCTGTTCACAAGAATTATGTTATAACATGTTCATTTTTCCCAGGAAAATTGCCATTATGAAAAAAGTCACATACAAGCTTCATTCGATCTCTTTTTTATCCTGCTCATTAATGAGTAAGTGCCTTCTGTGAATACCAAAATGAGTAAGTGCCTTCTGTGAATACCAAACTGAGTAAATGGTAGTAAGTTTAGGATTTTGTCTTAAGTTAGTTCTGTGAATCGGGCCCACTGCCTTAAATGATTATAATTTCTCTCAGATTGCAACCAGTTAGTCACTGATGATTCTTTTGCGTCTTTCGTTAGACCACTAAAGCAAGTGTTCCTGATAACAATCAGCTGGTTCTCTCCATCGAAGAGAATGGCAAAACAACTCAAGAGAAATTCAAGCAGCCCGGTCCGGTCTGCCAGGATATCCACCAGTAATCAGCATCACTTGTCCACGGAGATCGACATGGGCCATAAGGCAGCAGGCGCCTCGGTTGCTCGGCTGCTCGGCTGCTCGGCTGCTCGGCGGTTCGACTGCTCGCCGCCCGGCAGCTCGGCTCGGCGGCTCGACTGCCCGGCAGGTTAAGGACCAATCAGGCCAATCGAACACAACAAGCTGGCAGGACCTTAGGCACAACCTTAGACCTAGTGGTTCTGTGTGGCCAGATCGACTACAAGGAGGGTCGGCGAGGAAACTGGGGATTACAAGGCCACAAGGACAAAATTAAGGACAAAATAAAGACAAAATAAAGACTGATATATGCAGAGCTTTAAGTACCCCAAATACCCCATTAGGAACATTTTGGTTGGGGTTTCAATCGAAATCTACTCCTATTGCAACACCGATACGGCAAGAACAGTCCAGTCCAGAACGCAGCCGCACGACTCATCCTGAACATAACCCGCCACCACCACATCTCCGGACACCTGAAGAAACTTCACTGGCTCCCAGTCAGCAAAAGGATCACCATCAGGCTCCTCACCCACGCACACAAAGCCCTTCACAACCTCGGACCAAAACTCATCAACCACCGCCTCTCCTTCTACTGTCCTCCTCGCACACTACGCTCAACAGGACAAGCCCTGGCAGCCGTGCCCCGCATCCGCAAGGCCACCGCTGGGGGCAGGTCCTTCTCCTACCTGGCAGCGAAGACCTGGAACTCTCTTCCCAGCCACCTACGCGCCACACAGGACCACCTCTCCTTCAGAAGGCAGCTCAAGACCTGGCTTTTTGAGCACTGATCCCCCCCCCCAGCGCCTTGAGACCCCCCACGGGTGAGTAGCACGCTTTACAAATGCAAATGATTGATTGATAAGTACAATATACGTTATAGATCTAAAACGCATTTGAATGTACAGACGCCTGCCCAAAACAGAGTGCCAAAAGTAGGATTGAAAGTGCTGAAAGTACTGAAAGGACTAAAAATCAAAAGAGGAAGTGAACAGGGGGGTATTGTAATCTTAACAGGACCACCATCAAGTAAAACATTCCTTAAAAAACACCCCAAGAAGGGAGGGCCGAATAAAGTACACAAGAAAATACATGCAATGGATGATATGGAAGAACCAGGAACAGGAACGGGAGTGCTGCTGCTGAACACACAAAAAGAGCAGGTTGTGCTAATCGCGCACAATGAAAATAATGAAGCAAATAAGCGAGACGAGCTAAACGAGCCAAATGAGCAAATGTTATCCTCCGTGAATATACAAGGAGCTCATCACGTATCAGAAGTTAAAACTAAAAAGGATACACATGCCGTGCTAGACACTCACAGTACACAGATGGGTGAAAAAAATACACAGCAACGGCTAGAGGCTAAGGGGCCAGAGACCAGGGGAGCTAAGGCAAAGGAATCTAAAAATAAAGCACAAGAAGAAGTTAAAGGGAAAGAGAAACACAAAGAGACGTCTAAAGGAAAGGGTGTAGATAGAGAAAAAGAGAAAGACAAAGACAAAGACAAAGCAAAACCTAAAGATACATTAGAAAAAGACTTGGGGGAAAAAGAAAAGGTAAAACGTAAGGTCAAGGAGAAGGAGAAAGGCAATGAAATTAATGATGATGTGGAGTTAATGGCTAAAAAAGCCAAGCGATTACAAGCTATCAAGAATCTGAAAGCAAACGCTGGATCCACTGATCAAATATCCACACTCCAGCCTAGTATCTCTAATATTTTTAGCCCAGTAGCCAAAGAAGGGGGAAACAAAGCCTCAAACCATTTGGTAACGGTACAAGATCAGCAGGCACCTGGGAATGAAGACAATGGAACAAGATACTTGGAACCTGTTCTGGAAAGAGGGGTAAAGACTGGGGCGGTGGAAAAGATGGTGCAACCCATGGATGCCGCGTCTTCTGCTCTCATTCGCAAATCGGGAGATATAAACCCCAGCGTCTCAAAGACCAATCGATCTCATGCTGATATTTCAAAGTCTTGTAATCTAAAACTTGGCTATGAGGGGAATTCTATTTCTATACAAAACCCCCTCAAGGAAATAAGGTTACAGTCGGTAGCTGTAAACCCCGCTGAGGAATCGGATGCAGATATATATGAGACGGGCATTTCAACCTCGAGTGGGTTAAGTGACGCCAATATGGACCGTGACCAAGCAGTATCAACCCCTGATGTTTCAGACTCTGTAGACGCAAGGAAAATTAATGATTCTGGGCAAGACATCACCCCTAAGAAGAAACTTGAGAAAAGGAGAATAAGGAGCAAAAGGCTAAACAAATCAAACCATGAAGAAAGTTCAGATCAAGGAAGTACTTCTGGACAACCTAGCAAAAGCCGAAAAAGCTCTAAAAGGTCTGATGAAGAAAGATGAGCACACTGGGAGGACTCAAATGGGAGTGACATTCAACAACAGGGTAAAGTGAAAAGAAAGGGAAAAGAGACAGAGCCATCTCTGAAAGATATTTTAACCACCATAAGAGACTTTCGTAAAGATGTAAAGAGGGATAGTCAAAGAAATCATGCCGCTATCCAGAAGCTAGAAGGAGCGGTTAAAAAAGTAGGTAACACCTGCACTGAAATATCGGAAAGGATGGCTTCTCTAGAAACGCGCACTGAGTATCTAGAAAAGGATGTTGCCTGCATCCAAAATCAAGAAAAAACTCAAGAAGGGATCATTAGAGACTAAATGACCAAGGTTGAGGATCAAGAGAACCACTCTAGAAGAAACAACCTTCGCTTTTTGGGTATCCCAGAATCGGCAGAGAATAACGATCCCAGGGGATATATAATTAAGCTTCTGAAAACAGCCTTTCCTGAACTACAGTCCTGGGATATGGACAAAGAAATACAGCGAGCCCATCACTTTCCCTTAACCCAACGTAAACATACCGAGAACTCTCCTAAATATCCAAGGGCAATGTTGGTGTATTTTGGGAACTTTCTCTTACGTGAAGCTATATACGCCTTAGCACGGCCTACCAGCAAATGGGACCCTGATGGATTCTTCTTCTTTGTCAGACCAGACTTTTCACATCTAACAGTTGAACGAAGGTGGAGAATGCGGCAGCTGTTTAACCCCCTTCGAAAAAATCGGCGTGACAGTTTATCTCCAAAATCCTGCTAGACTAAAAGTAATCTTTAGGGGAACTACGTGCAATTTTCATAGCGAAATTCAAGCTGAAAGCTACTTGAAAGAAATATCTGACACAGCAAGGAAGGAAAATCGATAAAGACGAAGTATTAAGAACTGGTATTATTCGAAAAACCTAGGGTAATAGGCAGGCGACTGAGAGCAGGGAAGGCTAATTATGGAATTCTTAATAAGTATGATATAATGCATGACTGAATGTAAATTCATAAGGGACATATTATTCAATATAGAACCTTCCTCAAGCTCTCTCTTGGATATGGGGCATGTGTTCTTTTTTTTTTTTTCTCCTAAGCAGGCAGGGCCGGAGGAAGTGGGAGTGGTCTTTGGCACGCTGACCACTCGGACGCCCACACCTGGATCCGATCGGACCCAGGATGCCTCAAAGGGTGGTTGGGGGGGACGGATGTCTGAATTGGGAGGTGAAGGGGGTGCGAGGATGGGAGGGGGGGTAGGGGGGATAGTCAGGCAAGCAGCTGATATGTTTGTAGGGACGAAGGAAGGGCAACCCAGGCAAGAACATTTATACTACCGGAAATGTCACATGCAGAGGATAAACAAATTGCTTATAAATAAAATTGAAGATAACAAGAAAGCTTTGCTTAAAATAAAAATATGACACCACAAAAAATTGTATCGGTCAATATATGTGGACTAAATTATGCAAATAAACGGCAGAATGTAGCCATTTGGCTTCAATTGACAGGGGCAGGTATAATATGTTTACAAGAAACACATATTGAGGCCTCTCAAACACAACTTTTAAAATCACTAGGGTTTAGGTTAGTATGTGCAACAACTCAAGGAGCTCGGACAAGGAGGGTGGCTATTTTGGCCAAGGGTCAGGGACATAAATTCGCGAAAAGTAAAACTGATATAAACGGACGATGGGCAATCACAGAGCGACAAGATACGGAAGGAAGGAAAATGACGATTTGTGCCCTCTATGGTAGTAACGATGATGATCCCTCCTGTATCAACGAAATTTCAAACGAACTTGCACACTGGCCACTACCGGTGTTGTTTTGTGGGGATTTTAATGTAAATGTCCCCTATGATTGGTCCCTGAAAGATTTTTGGGTTTATAAGGGTCGTAAACCTAAGGTATTCAAGGCAACAAAAGAATTATGCTGTATACATGGGCTAATAGATGGATGGCAATTCTATACGCAACCTCCTCACGATCCGGGCTATACATTCTTTTCTAACCCACATCATACGCACGCTAGAATAGACTTTTTTTTCCTGTCCAACTCTTTAAAAACCTTAAGTAAAATTAATAAAATGCCTAGAATTCTTTCTGATCACAACCTTTTAATGTGCACAGTGGATATAGGACAAGCACAAGTGGAACCGAGAATATGGACTTTTGATAAATCTCTTTTACTTGACCCAAGGTATTGCACACACGTGCGGGAGTGGATTCCTAATTTTTTACAGGATAATATTGGTAGCACTCGAATAGATGTCGTTTGGGACGTATTAAAGGCTGCGATTCGGGGGGAAACATTACAATACTCCGTTAGGTCGAACCGCATAGCTCAAGCGAAGTTTTTGAACTTACAGGAAGAGCTTAGACGTGCGGAAGAGGGATTAATACAGGCTGTCAAAGGGCATTCCGGGACAGAAGGGATAGAGAAAAAACAAAACCAAGTGGCAATCGCCAAGGCAGCTATTCTTGACATTATAACAGCCAAAGCAGTAAAGAAAGCCACAACAAATAAAGAGATGGTGTATGAGGTAAATGAATTAGTTGCCCATCAATTAGCTGTTCGTATGCGCCCACAAGAGACTATTCATACAATTCAGGAGATAGTAGACCCAAAAAAAGGTGTAGTGACGGATATACAAGACATAAAGGAAGCTTTTTTTCAATTTTATAGTACTTTATATACGGAAGACGAGGGAGACAATGTAGACAAAAAGATAAAGGAGTATTTAGATAAAATGAACCTAGCCAGATTTTATGAAACGGATCAAGCAATACGGCAAGATGATCCGAATATAGAAGAGATTGAAAATATAATCAGGAATCTACCTAAAGGTAAGGCAACTGGGCTAGATAGCTTACCATCAGAATTTTTTTAACCTTTTTGAATGAATTACAACAAATTTTGTTGAAGCTATTTGGATATATTTTCAGAGGGGGAACTCCACCTAAATCCTGGTCAAGTGCAAAAATTATAATATTTCTCAAGAAAAAAAAACCTCCTGAACAACTAGGGTCATACAGACCAATCAATGCAGACTCTAAAATATACTCAAAGCTACTCGCAAATCGTCTGGCTCCAATTATCCATAAAGTTATAGCTAATTACCAGCATGGTTTTGTGCCAGGAAGATCTACTACTGATCACGTACATGGAGTAATTACGCTCTTTGATCAATCAAGAATTTCAGGAGACCCTATGGCTTTAGTGCTTCTAGATGCCGAGAAGGCCTTTGATAGGGTCTCCTGGAAATTCTTGTGGTCTGTTTTGAGTAGGGTTGGTATTCCCTTGGGTTTCAACAAAGCTATACAACAATTATATGCTGATCCTGTGGCTATGGTATTGGTTAATGGCAGCCTCACTAAGGCATTTAAGATAACCAGGGGAACAAGATAGGGTTGTCCCTGTTCGCCCCTGTTATTTGCCCTGTATCTAGACCCCTTTATACAATGATTGGAAAAAATAGGGAGATTGAACCAATCCTATCACGTGATATCTCTTCTAAAATTTTAGCTTATGCAGACGATATTGCAATTGTTACTAGTAATCCAGCGACAACTATGGTGGCCGTCACTGTCGAGGCTACAGAATTCGGGGAAATTGCTGGATATGCCCTTAATCAAGGGAAAACACAAATTGTGATAAATGAAAATATGGATTTTATAGACTCTAGAGTTATATCCAACGCAGCATACTTGGGGATATCAATTACCGCAAATGTAGATGATTTGGTCGATATTAATGTAAAACCAATTTTAAGGACTATGCAAAAAGATCTCCACAAGTTGGATAACCTCCATCTCCCGCTGATTGGCAGAGTCAATGCCATAAAAATGTTTTTTTTCCCTAAACTACTTTATTTATTTAGAGCTATTTGCCTAGAATTCATGGACCACTGCCTAAAATCTATGGAACGCACTTTTTCGAGCTTTATATGGGCTTATTCTCAACCGAGACGCGCATTTAAACTACTTACTCTGCCTAAGGAACGGAGTGGACTAGCCTTACCGAATTTGCGATTATACTATTGGACAGTAGCCCTAATTAATAGTCAAGAGCTTCTTCAAACTGAATTAGATGTGGAGACATCTCGGGGTGTGCAAGCAACTATTTTTAAATTAATGATCGGAGATAAGAGTATAGGGTATTTATGGCGCCATCTATATGATAGCTACCATAAAAAGGTAAAATTTAAGATGCTTTTAAATACATTTAAGATCCTGCAAAAGATAAGAAAAACGATGGATAACGGGCGTATTTCATTTTACACACTCTTCAGTGATAATTTAGAACTGCCAGACATATTCAGGGACAATTGTATGAAGAATTGGGAAACAGCTGGAATCACACATTTCGGTAATCTTTGCTCTTCCACGGGGCTTCTCTCAATTGAAGAATTAAGAGGGAAATTTCAAATTAACAACCGAGATTTCTTCAAATATTTACAAATCCGAGATTTTATCACTAGAAGAAATCTGAGCAGAATCATTTGTAAAAAATTTGAGTTATTTGATGCATTATCGTCCGCAAAGTCTAACACCATAAGTGAAATTTATACCCTCTTAAACAATATGGCACCTGATGATTTAGGAAAGACCGCCTTGAAATGACAACATAAAATCGGTGTATCCTCCGAAGATTTTGGCAGAACCATGGAAATGTCACAAACCTGCCTTATGTCTACTAAGTTACAGGCGCAATGTTATAAAACCTGCTTCATGTTATATTATACCCCGGATAAAATTGCAAAGTGGGGCTCCGGCAAAGGAATCTGCTGCCCCCGATGCCAGACTTCTAATGCAGATTGTGTACACATATTTGCCACCTGCGCTGGCTTATCCCAATTAAAACATGAGATTGAGAGGTTCATCACCGCGGTGGTGAAAAAACCCGTCAAATTAACCAGTGAAATCATTCTTTTAGGATCTATTGATCCAAATTGGAAAGAACAAGGGGTAGAATTTATATTACAATGGCTGTTTTACGGATGTGTATTGCATCTGCCTGGCTTGATGAACATGCTCCCTCGTTTCAACAATGGCTCGTAAGATTATTGGCCACTTACAGATTGGAAATTGCAATCTACAAATGGAAGGGTAGAAGGAAACGCACTCAAGGCTTGAAAATCTGGGCCCCGCTTCAGGAATGGTGTGATTCTCATAGCAATAACAATCTGTGATTCTTTTAATCTAACATGGTGACATTGGCTGTACGGTAAAATCATCATTTATTAGGTCACAATATTACAACTGGGCGAATATGTTATTATATTATGTGCGGCTGCTGGCTCAAATCCCATATATCAATCTTGTTTTTGTTTCTCTTTTCTTTGATGTTGAGAATTTTGTAACTTTGCCTGACTATGGGGTGGGGGGGGTCAGGGGCCGAATGTAAATTGCAGAAATGTATAACTATGTATCATACGAATATGACAAAAAATAAAAATAAAAACATTTTAAAAAAAAGAGAAATTCAGGACTTGCCTAACAGAGGTGGCATCCTAAATACAACAAAGTTGCCTTAAGGAAAATGTTGGCAAGACCAACATTCTTTTACTCGTCACACTTAATTCCATCAGAATGGTGGCCTAGGGAATTAGGTAATGTTCCTACCCTAGCTGGAGCAGTTAGAAATCTGGGCATCAATTTGATCATGAATGTGTCCCTCAAATCTCAGATGGAATCTGTTGCAGCTGTTCCACCATGTTTTAATACCGATGGAAAATAGTGGACACTTCGCCGCCCTCAACTCTGAAACTGTGGCCCATGTCTTGGTTACTTCTAGTCTGCAACATCAGAACTCCCCACACTTGAGACTCCCTAAGCACCCTATTCAGTGACCACAGACTATGAAGGATGCTGCAGCTATGCTCGTCTTGAATGTACCTAAATACCAATCAATTGCTTCATAGCTCAGAGTTCTTCATTGGTTACCAATGCTTCAAAGAATCCCCTTCAGTGCTATAGTACTAACCTTTCATTCCCTAGTGAATAGAGGCCCAAAACATCTTCAGGGATTCATCTGTCTCTATGTTCCTACAGCATCACTTACATCCTCTAATATCAGATTACTGACTATCCCTCATGAGATCCAGACTCAGGGGTTTCTCCAACTCTCATCTAGCAGCAAAACAGTGAAATGTCCTCCCTCGTATGCCACGTCAGGCCCCCTCAGAATTGCCTTTTAAAAACAGCTGAAAACATGACTATTCCAGCTCAACTAACTCTGCCTGTTACCACCTTAGGCGGAATCGCTAGTGCCGTGAGCCCTAGTTTCGTAGTTTTTGCGCTCAATAAATCTGCATTCATTCATCATTCATTCATCATTCATTTAATCTCTTTAATGTATCGCCAGTATCATAATTTGTCACTCATGTCCGGACTGGGAGTAGGTGTAAGGGGAGGAGTTGTTAAAATAGACCTCAAAGTTCCCTTTGCCTCATTTCTGATAGAGTTTCACACTGTGGATTCATTTACACTTTAGGGAGGGCAGGCTGCCCACAGCATGTTGTCAGTACTATTTGATTGTATTTTTCAAGAGATAAGTGAACACAACTGCAGTGTTTGAGTTTTTTTTAGTATACTTAAGGCTTACAATTGTATAGAACAACTGATGAAATAAGTTTTCCATTTGGGGAGCCAAGATGACATTTTTTATCAGGGAATGGGCCGACACGGTATTAACACGTACGGCACATGGAAGCGACCGAAAGGAGCCGGGAGTCGGAAGACGAAGATGAGGAACAGAGACCGGCAGGACAGGTAGAACGCCTTTACCTCATGTCCACAGAGGAAGGGCAGGAGGAGGAGCACATCCGGTTAGTGGACAGGAAGTCCATAAAAAAGACGGATTGGGTGACCATCGACGTAGGGCCCCATCAAACAGAATTTGTGCTAGATAGCGGGGCCACATGTAACATCATGTGTGCCACAGAATATGATAAGATGAAAATAAAGCCTCCACTCAGACCGTCAAATGTCAAAGTATTCACATGGGGTGCACAGAACCCAGTAACAAACATGGGAAAATTCACGGAAACCATGACGCACAAGGGCAAGACCGTCACGGAAGACATACACGTGCTACGAGGAGACATTCCTGCACCATGCCTACTGAGCAATGTAACGGCCAAGATAATGGGCCTACTAAAAATGATGTACCACATGTCAGACAGAGAAAACATCCTACAAGAGTACCCGTCACTAACGAAAGGTCTTGGAAAATTAAAGGGAAGACAAATAACTTTACACATAAATGAATCAGTCAGGCCTATGGCCCAGCATCATAGAAGGGTGCCCATTCATCTACAACCTCAGGTAGAGGAAGAAATAAAGGCGCTACTGGAACAAGACATCATCGAGCCAGCAGAGGGGCCAACGCCATGGGTATCACCAATAGTGGCGGTGCCTAAAAAGGATGCTGCGCAGATAAGAATATGTGTGGACATGAGAATACCCAACACAGCCATAGAACGAGAACGACACCCAGGGCCGCACCTAGATGACATGATAAGTCGGCTGACAGGAATGAGGAAATTCTCCAAGCTCGACCTATGCAAGGGGTACCACCAGCTGGAGTTGGACCAACAGTCCAGATACATCACAACCTTCTCCACGCACCTCGGATTGTTTCGCTACAAGAGGCTAAGTTTCGGAATATCGTCAGCAGCAGAGATCTTCCAGGAAACAATAAGGCAAATAATAAGACCAATCAAAAACAGTCTGAACTATAGTGATGATATCCTGGTGTTTGGCAGATGTGATGACGAACACGATAAGGCGTTGAGAGAGGTGTGCTCACAGCTAGTAGAGGTGGGCCTGACCGTAAATGAAAAAAAATGCGAGCTAGGCAGGGAAGAACTGGTATTCTTCGGACACGTCTTCTCAAAGAGAGGAATGAGACCGGATCGGGGCAAGATAGACACCCTTGAAAAGGCAAAAGAACCAAAGGATGTCGCTGACGTGCGCTCATTCCTCGGTCTCGCCAGCTATTGCGCGAGATACATAAAAGACTTTGCGACAGTGAGTACGCCGCTGAGAGAACTAACGAAGCAGGGCCAAGCGTTTGACTGGACAACTGAGTGTCAAAGGGCGTTCGAAGAAATAAGGGCATCAGTGACGGCAGTGGACCACCTAGCGTACTTTGACCCGAGACTGTGCACCGAACTGACAGTGGATGCCAGCCCGGTAGGCCTTGGTGCGATACTAGCACAACACAAGCCAGGAAATGACTCGCCACGACAGATAGTGGCGTATGGAAGCAAGAGCTTGTCAGACATAGAAAGGGCATACTCTCAACCAGAAAAGGAGAGCTTGGCGGTTGTGTGGGCATGTGAGCACTATCACTTGTTCATATACGGAAAACCGTTCACGATTGTAACAGATCATCAAGCGCTAGTGACAATCTATGGAAATCCAAAGGCAAAGATACCACCAAGAATTGAACGATGGGGAATAAGGTTGATGGACTACAACTTCACGATTGTCCACAAACCAGGGAAGGATCAAAATCCAGCAGACTACATGTCACGGCATCCGCTTCCCTATCAAAAAGGGGGCGCCACGATGGCAGAGGAATATCTGAACTTCATCGTGAGACAGAGCACTCCGGTATCGATAACAAATGAAGAACTAGAACGAGAAACAAAAGGAGACCAGACATTGCAAGCCGTTGGAGTGGTGGTGCGGCAGCAGAGGTGGAGACACATCAACAGCAACACCATCACGGCGGAAGGAGTCAATAAAGAGGAAATGCTGGCGTTCAAAAAGATAAGCGAAGAACTGTCGGAAACAGAGAAAGGAATATTAATGAGGGGCTCCGGAATTGTAATACCACGTCGGCTCAGAAAGAGAACAGTGGAACTAGCACATGAGTCGCATCGAGGCATTGTGGCGACAAAGAAGATGCTGAGAGAAAAAGTCTGGTTCCCGGGTCTGGACAACATGGTAGAGGAAGAGATAGCACACTGCCACACCTGTCAAGTAACAGGACCTCCCGCCAAACAGACACCACTAAAGATGTCGGAACTGCCACCGGCAGTATGGACGGAGCTGGCAACAGACTTCTATGGGCCGCTAGAGAATGGAAAATACCTACTAGTGGTCATTGACGAATTCTCGAGGTTTCCAATAGTAAGAGAAGTATCGTCGACGTCGGCAAGTGCTACGCTACCAGTGCTAGATGACATATTTGCCGCGTGGGGCTCCCGCAAACACTGAAAACCGGACAACGGTCCTCCATTCTCGGGAGAGGAATTCCGCAGATTCCTGGACTACCTGGGGATAAAACATCGGAAGATAACTCCCCTGTGGCCACAGGCCAATGGAATGGCAGAACGATTCATGGGGACAATAAGAAAGCCATCATGAGGGCGAAGTTGACGCAAATATCTATTGGACAAGCGCTATGTCAAGTACTCAGAGACTACAGGAACACTCCTCATAGCTCCACCGGCAAATGCCCGGCAGAGTTGGTGCTGGGGAGATCGAGCAGAACACGGTTACCTCAGATAGAGGCAACGGGAAACACGACCAGAAGTGACATTGCGGCCAGAGATCACAAAGCAAAGCAAAAAATGAAAGAATATGCCGACAAAAGGAGAAATGCGACAGAACACCAGCTGGCTGTAGGGGGATCTGGTGGTAGTGCGACAGAAACAACAAAGGAAGTCGGACAATCCATTCTCAAGAGACCCGCTGGTTGTGACTGATGTGAAGGGGTCAATGGTGACTGCAGCGTCAGACAACAAGGAAATAACAAGGAACAGCTCCCACTTCAAGGAATTGAAAGTGGAGGAAGAAGAACGTGCAACAACACTGAAAACAGTGAACAAGAACAAAGACCAAAAGGGAGACGGCACTAGCAAAAGAGGAAAACGAAGGACCAGAACAGAGGCAGAGGACAAAGACCAAGAAGGGAGTGCAAGAAGACGAGAAGGCTACTGGAAGAAATGTAGAGACTTCTCTCTCTCTCTCTCTCTCTCTCTCTCTCTCTCTCTCTCTCCTCTCTCTCTCTCTCTCTCTCTCTCTCTCTCTCTCTCTCTCTCTCTCTCTCTCTCTCTCTCTCTCTCTCTCTCTCTCTCTCTCTCTCCCCGAGGCCAAGGACTTGCACATGGGACAAAGACATTCCGTTTGCAACAAAGGGGGAAGATGTGGTGACTTGACCACCATCCAGGGCACTAGGACCCTGTGGGCAACGGGGCAGCGTCCAGGTCACTGGACATGACTTCCTGTGAGCAGGCAGGAAGCGGACACTCACCATCAGGCCGAGGAAGAGGACGGACGCAAGAGGCGCCCAGAGCACATGTAGAAATAAAGAGATGTGAACCGGTACCTGGCTCCTGTGTATTCATTGTCGCGCTGAGGCACCACTATACGACACCAAAGTGAGACAGATGCAGCCATGGAAAGGCAATGGGTTGGTTCAAATTAGTTCAAACACACTGTCTAATCAAACAATATGCCAATAAAATCATGCAACCCTAATACAAGCCAATATCTCTGCACATAATAACACAAAAAGAGATGCAAACATAAAGCCAGCAGAAAAAGCTACAGTGAAGTTAATGTATAAAAACAAATAGAAAATTTAAATATGCTGTTTGCATTTGTGAATGCAAACAAGATCTCATCTGCACTTCCATGCCCTCATGTGAAATTTGCCAACAGCATACTAAATCGTGCAGTTTTTGATACATTTACGTGTTTGTAGAGCGTCCTCCTTAAGTTTTCACTGTTATTTACATAGTGCACCATTGCCTAAGGTCTGCCCCAGATAGCTCTTACCTTTTCCTGATTGAATAAGCAATCTTAGCTTAGCGGTTGAAGAACGATCCGAAAATTGGTATTACATGGGTTAGAGGGGCATGAATGTAGATATAGATACATCTGGTTTGAATTAGTGTTTCGGTGGTCGGTACCCAAACATTCACGGAAGGTGAGAAGAAGAGCTTTTTATATAGCACAAACTCAACCGAAGGTATTTGAGTGCTTTCTCTAAGCACCAGTTACGTTACACTAGGACACATTCATCTTTGATAGCCACAGAAAGATTAGTGATTGGCCAGGAATCACAGGATGTTGTTGCGACGCAGAGACTCGAACCTGGTTCCCCAGCTCCAAAGTCGGCACCTCTGGCCCTTATACAACATTCAAATCCCAGGTATTTTAGCCCGAAGGGCTGACTTCTCTGGGATTAGGAAATTAGAAATCATTTGCCTTTTTGGCAATGGTGCTATCTGAGCATGTGTGTTGGGGAAGGTCCCTCTTTCTCTATTATAAAAAGCCATAGCTCTTATGTTGTGAATCTGGCATGGTTGGCTAACTGTGGAGCTGGAAATATTGGCCCTGTGGTACTGACTGCTGCGTCCCAGGTGGGGGATGAGGGGGCTTAAAAACTACTTACCTGTAAATGCAGGACCAGAGCAGGCTGGTAAGTATGAGAGGGATGCAGGGCTATAAATAGGCCGGATCCTTCCAGGTTTGTAATTAATAACTGACTTTGAAATGGGTCCCTATCGGGCCATATATTCATGTCCATAACTTTAACTTTCAAGGCAAAAACACTGAGAGGCTTATTTATTAAGGCCTTGCGTCACTTTTGGTCTGCCGGTGCGTCACTTTTTGTGACGCACCAGCAGTGTAAACAATTCATCATGTTGCGTCATATTTACAAAGTTACGCTTCTAGTTAGATGCGTCACTTTGTAAACCCCTTCACCACATTATACCTGCGCCAGGTATAATGTTTGCAGGGTGGGCGTTCTGACGCAAGTAAGCTTCGTAGAAGTGACACAGCGATATCTATGAGATTTCACTGCATCACTTCTAGGAAGCAAATGCGTCAATATCTTACGCCTGCCTCACAGCAGGCGTAAGACTGATGCAGGCACATTTGAAATGGGACTTGCCCGTGTGAACTGACCCATTGCTGGAGTTGCATCACTTTTGTGACACACTCCAGCAATGCGTCAGTTTTGCACCTACAGATACGTCAGAAATACTGACACATCTGTAACTCCTTGCGACATGATGCATCATACTGTAAATATGACGCAAAGAGGGCTCAATGAAAATTGATGCATCGCTGTTTTCACTCAGTGATGCGTCACTTTTCATAAATGAATATTAAATTCTCACCCGGGTCTGTAAACACCCATAAGGAACTCCATGTCCGCAATGAAGTACCTGTTTACATTTCATATGTTTACTTCATCTTGTATTGCGGATTAATTTCTCTTTGCAGATGCTGCCTTTTAGTAGGTTTTTTTAAGCAACCTGTCACTCTGTGTACTGTGAACTGAGTCACCTCCTGGTTTCTGGGTAACTTCAGGTTGTGGATGGGTGTTTATGATAGGGCATGACTGAGATCTCTGGAGCTGAGGCAGAAGGCAGCAAGTATATATCTGTCAATGAGTTATAAAGGTGGTCAGACTACATGTGGATCCAATCCCGTCCTCTCAGCAGACTGCACAGAGCAATGGCCGCATGTAACTGTGGGAAAGTGGGAACATGCAATGCAATGCTTACAGGTGAGAGGGTAGGATGTATGTGTTTGTGGATGATGAATTAGAGGAGTTGAAAGTAAGTACATGTAGAAAAAGAGAATGACAAGATGTGCTGAAGAGGAAATAGATGAGGTGTCAGGTGCAGATGAAGAATAGCAGAAATAGGTAGGGAGAAAAAGGGTGTATGAGTCTAACAGAGTGAGAGACTGAAAAGTGAAGCAGTATGAGTGGGAGTTCAGAGGAGAATGAGACATTCCAAAAATCATGACCACTTCCATAGACGTTAGTAATGTTTAATTCACAGTCTCATATTTTCAGAATTGAAATATTTTGTATTGCAATCCTTCACAACAAAATCTGTGTTGATACTAATGTATTTGATATTACTAATAAGCATTTGCAAAACCAATAGGTCTGGCTTGATTTAAGCATGGGTACTGTTGTGTGATACGTCTGGTTGCAACAACAAAAAGTCACAGAGAAGCATCTAAATACTGCCCAGGAAGCAGGCTGTGTGAGGGCATCAGAGTTTAGTTCACATTTTGAACAAAACCCTTATTTTCAGAAGCCATGCTTCCTGGAAAAGAGCCCTAGTTACACTTCTTTCGCCATGCCCCTTTTAGAGAACCCATACCCTTTTAATCCCACTTAAAGCAGTAGGATGAAGTGAGCGGCACAAGGCTTGGTTTGGACTCTACCTGCGTTTTCAGTTTTATCATGTCTCGTTAGATGTTGGGAAGTGCTGGAAAGGAGTCAGGTAAGCAGCAGATGTGGGCAACAATTTCCAAACTACTGTGTGCAGCCCACCCACGTGTGTGATGGAGAGTTTTGATAACACAGCTCTGGCCACGCAATATTCTTTCCATCGTTTAGATAAACAGTGAGCAAGACAGGGGACTCTGCCATTCAACATCGCTTGCCAAGCTAAATCCTCTAAGAGGGAAAATAATTTTTTTGTGGCAGGTAAGAGGATTTTCTTTTGTTATCTCTGACTATTGGTGGTGTCAGTTTTCTTCAATGCCAGTGGGTTGAGTTATTCTTGTCCTCAGACTTGTATTTACGCTTGTATTGGTGTAGAAAGCAGTGGGGTCTAGTAATGAGTCAGACCCCAGTGCAAATGGGTGGAGTTTATTGGACAGTGGTTGGTCTGTGCTGATTCATTTTGCATTAGCCTCACCTGGACCAAGATGTGCCATGGTGATTTTATGGCAAGACAGGAGGCTAGCATTATGCATATTACATTTATTCACCACTTCCGCAGCACTTTAAAGAACTCAGAATAGAACTTTAACATCAAACAATTAAGGTATATTGGACAGTGGTTGGACAATGGTGATTCATTCTATATTAGCCTCACCTGTATCCAGATGTGCCATGGTGATTTTGGCTTAATAAGGACAAGCCACTAGAGAAGCCATTTGTTCCTTTGCTAGAAGTGTTTCTTTCCTGGAGTTGATAACTCCCACATGTGAAAGTGATGCTCTCTTTTGCATGTAATGTGATAATTCCACGAAGGGCTGTCCTGTAGCTTGTCAGCCAACACAGTGTGTGACTAAATTTCTTCCTAAGCAGCAAGCTATTGCTTAATTCCACCTCTGGTTTTCCTGCTATCAGTGTGCTTTTTTAAATTTTTATCAGACTTTAAAAATATCCAAATGAACTGTTTTCATAGCAGCCAGTTATGGAAGGACCAAAATGCCATATTCAGCCATGAATATTAGGGAAAGAAAGATTTATGTGGCTGTGAGCTTTACAACCAGCGCTTTTTTTTAAAGATAGCACACTAGATTTTTAAGCAATTATTTTTTGTTTGAATGTATTTTATTAACGTTTCTTGTTTATAACATCTATATTCAATACATACCATTACAGCATGCGATAGGATGGAGGAACATCACTTACAGTCCATACGTTATTATGGTTACAACATGGTTCAGTGATGACACAGGATAAGACAGTTTATTCCCAGCATTGTTCTTCCAGGGAAAGTGTCACAGTCATGTGTGTTGGAGTGTAAGTCCTGACGAGTGTAGTGCCTTCTGGCATTGATGATATTGTGGTGGAGAACATGACAATGTGTTGTAGCGTGGGGCGACATGTTTCCGCTAGGGCACATTAGACCCTACAGTCGTTTTGTGACGTGTCGTGTGATAGAACTACGCATGAAGAGTACTGAGCGCCAAACGGAGTACAGCAACCAATGTTATACATGCACACTTAAAGAAGCCATATCAACTGTGAAAATACCCTGTCTTCGTAACGTAACTATGATAGAAGCAGGGGGGTATAATGAAACCAGGGAATGAATAGGGAGATAAGCGGAGAAAACCTCTTCAGGCTCTCAAGCAGGTGGGGGGGGGACGAAGGTTATAAAGAAAAATAGGGTTGGAGGACAATTAAAATGAGGTGTGGGTGCTAATGAGGTATAAGGAGTACCAGTGTGTGGTCGAGAGGACAGGTCTTGTGGGCCGTGGCGAGGACGTCGGTCAATGACTATTTTGTGGGGGAGGATCTGTTTCAGGGGAGGGGAAAAATATTGTGGCTGCGTCTAGCACGCTTTAATGTGTCAGTGTTCGTGCTAGTGCTATGGGGCGTGAGGGTTCCCTGTAAACACCGTATTATGTCTGCGCGGTACTGCCTCATTGTAAGCTCATGTGATGCGCCTTGCGTTCTGCTACTAGCAGGGTAGGGGACGATGGATACGTGGGGTCGTCTGTCACATTTCACGACCATGGTCAGCTCTGAAAGGGGGGCGCATTTCAAGTGAGTCCTTGTTCCATGCTTGCCTGCTGGAAGGCCTTCAGGGTATTATCCCAGAGCAGTGCAATAGGGAATTTTCTCAGCCCTGCCGTTTCCTCTCGCCCAATTACTGAAAGAGGCATACCAGTGCCTAGCCTGTGGGGGTTCGCTTTTTTTCCAGCGCTTGGTGAGTAGGCGTTTGGCCCTAACAAGTCCCAGGTCCCAGAACCTAGCCGGTACTTTATTGAGTTTTGTCCTCTTGTATAGTCCCAGGATGCAGGCTTCCCACGTGTGTGGTATTTCCTCGTCAGTGCTGTGTGTCAGCAGTGTTGTAACTGCGTCCCAGTACGTTTGGATCTTGGGGCACGACCAAATCATGTGTAAGAGTTCCGCTCCAACCAGGGAGCATCTCGGACATGCGGTGGTGGTGATCGAGAAATATCTGTTAACCTTATCAGGTGATAGGTATGCACGATGCAGGGTGTAAAATTGTATGATCTTGAAGCGGGCATTGCGCGGGATATTAACGGGGCTATTCAATACCATTTTCCATTCTTTGTCCGTCCAGTCCCCCCCTCTATCCCCCGCCCATTTGTCTCGTAATTGTGTGGTTGGGTGTTGTGTATGCACCAGGAGGGCCTGTGCTAGCCAGTGTATTATGTGGGAGCCATTACCCATGACATGTAGGTACTGCATGAAGTGATGCATTTGTGGTTCCTCAGACATGTCTCCCCAGGTTTCTGCCATTATGCGTGTCAGTGACGCATGTAGGAGAAACTGCCCTGCTGGTAGGCCCGTGCTCTCTGTGAGCTCTTCAAAAGGGAGCAAAGCTGCGTTGGCATATAGGTCTCCTAGTGTCTCCACTCCCGCCTGCGTCCAGCTCTCCAGCATGGCCTCCGTTACCACGCTGCCTTCTCTGGGAGTACCCAGCAGTGGGAGTACCGGGGCGTGTGGTCTCGCTACCCGGGTTAGTTTTAAGCTGCGTATGAAACACCTGCGTGCTACCGCTAAGTGTATTTGTGAAGGGTAGGGAGGCGCTAGGGGGCGCACAGCGGAATGGCTGTGTAATCCACAGCTCCGCCGGACGACCGCAAACGCTAAGGTCTGTCCCCGCTTTCAACCCCAACATTCTGCCTGATGGTCGGGTCTTCAGATGTTGGAAAGTGCCGAGCATCGGCGGGCGGAAAATGAGATAAATGCTCCCTGGTGAAGAGGTGGAAAACAGCGATTTTCTTGGTGCGGGACAGCGCAGAGGACGAGATGGCGGAGTGCGGGATCACTTACCCGATCACATCCGTGGCGGCTGCATGAGGGAGACACAGATCGCGACGGCATTAAAGGCTGGAGGGTGCAAGACGCGTGTGCGGCTGCGGCGGACTGTCCTTTCCAGCACGATGGACCACAGGTGACTTTATGTTTCGTGTCCGCTGAGCCCGGCCGTGCAGTAAGCAAAATGGCGGCGCCCACAGGACTGAAGCCCGGCAAATGCATTTGTTGGCACCGCGTTATGCCAGAGGCATAAGAAATCAAATGCTGCAGCACCCTACCTAATTATTGCACGACACTAGCGGCGATTGCACTATCGGTGAACAGATGCCGGCTGCCTCATAGCAAACGACTCGAGCACTACAGGACGCAAAAAATATACATAAATAAATAAATAAAGAATAAAAAAAACGGAAAGTACAGGAATAAAACGGCGCAAATCTGCTGGCGAGACTGTGTTCCCCTGACACTGCGTAGGCTGAGAGGAGGATTGGTGTCATTGTTTGCCTTCGCTCCTTTGCAGATTCCACTTCTAAAGACGGTCCCCAATTGAGTTGTATAGGGGAGTCTTCTGCTCCTCCCTCACTGACCGGACAATTCCGGAGAGGTCGAGGTACTTGAATTACTCTCGCGCACAGGGACCACGGCGGTGTCCTTCACCTTCGGGGACAAAACGGCGGCGGCGGCAAGAACCACCAGGGCATCGGGACCCGCGACGAAGGCGACTACCCCACAAGCAGTGGCGATGGGGAAGCCGGACAAACAACAGCAAAAACTATCTTTTGACAATAAGAAAACAACCAAACCCTCGGAGAACATGGCGGAAAACGATGGGGCAGCAGATCCGGCACCAAGCAGCAACATGGAGAAGATATTGTTAGCTATCCAGGCGAATTTACAAGACATTAACGGCAAGCTAGACAACTTGACCTGCAGAATGGATGGCATGGCCGCAAGGCAAGAGAAACACGGAGAACGCCTGGACACAGCCGAAACACGCCTATCAGCTGTGGAAGATGAGGCGCGTACATCGACCACCAAATGTACTGGTATGGAACGCATCCTAGAGGTGATTAAGGTGAAGGAGGAGGAATTGGAAGCGCGCTCGAGGCGCAATAATGTGCGCATCACAGGCTTACCGGAGACGACCAACACTGGGCGTATGGAACTATACGTGGAAAACCTGTGCAAGGATCTTTTCGGAGCAGAAGCGCTATCGCCAGTTTTCATTGTAGAACGTGCACACAGATCCCTGGCGCCTCGTCCGCCACCTGGGGCAACGCCGAGGCCGATAGTGGCGAGGATATTGAATTACCGCGACAGGGATACCATCCTACGACTTGCACGCGAAAAGGGGAAAATCACCCACCAAGGTAATTCTCTGGAATTTTATCCGGACCATACCGTCGCAGTACAGCAGGCTAGAAAGGAATACACGTCCGTCAAGGCCAAACTCAGGGATCTCAACATCAGTTATTCCATGCTGTACCCGGCCAGACTACGCGTTACATGGAACGACAAGGCGGTGCTGTTGCCCTCTCCTAAAGCAGCTCAAGACTTCGTCAAAAAAGTTGTACAAGAACGAAGGAACAATGATCGTGAGGGACAGCGCCAGGACTCGGACTAACTGTACCGGTAAGGACCACCAGAGATTTGCGGTAAGACTCTTCCTGCTTGCGGGACAACTGTGCGCAATTCTGGGGATCGTCATTAACAGTGGACTATGGTTTGATATGTGACAGAGGGTGTGACGAACTAATTGCGTCAGCGAACATGGCATGACCTGGGTAGCCACCTGAATCACCTCCTGGATCTACGTACGGGGTAACTAAATAGAGTTGGGGTGACTGCTGTGAAGCCGTATCACACAATATCCCACACCTAAGATTGCTCTTGAAGGCCGCAGACACTGGAGCCCCGGCGCGCTGTTCTGGTAATTATCGTTAGCCTCTTTTTTGAACTGTACGATGCAGAGGAAAGGTTAAAGGCCTATTCTCACTCCGTTCACTAGCACGCCATGAATACGCCTTAACTATGGGTTATTGGGACGCAGTCACCTGACGGATGGGGGCTACTGTGATATAATGTACTATAACACGATTTACCTCACGTACATATATGCTCCCGACAATATATGCTGATGAATGTATGTTGTGTAGTTGACTCGATGGGTGCGATGTATTGATTATCACTGACACTGGCGAGTAGCCCCAATTTTGCTTATCGTACTACTGTGTATGTGACAGGGACTGGAAGACTGCTTTTGTACCTGCTTAAAGTCCATACTAAAGTTGATGCTAACATTGTGGGGAATTGCGGGCGAACAGACACTACAAACGTGTATATGACTTCTGTTGAGGGTGTCGTCCACACCCGATACGTTGGGTGCAGAGTTGTGCCCCAAGCGGTCCTCCACAAGGGTAACACCCAACACAAGTTCTATTGTATGGGTAATAGTTTGAATTGTTCTGGTTTAAAGGGTATGTCTTCAGAGGGAATATGGCTTCGGCAGGTTTGGGTTGCTGGAGTGGGTGGGTTGGGAGGGAACGTGGGTTTTGTTTGTATAGAGAGACCAAAAGTTTTGAGACGTGTCATGACACTACGTCACTTGTGGCGAGGGACTGATAAATCTGAATTCTGTGATCGCATAGCGATGGGTTCTGATTTCACCTCTGATTATTGTTTGCTTCTGGATAGTTCACTACGGCCTTATAGATGACTCAGGGCACTGGACATACAGGTAGAACACACCTAAACTTCCTCACATGGAATATCAGGGGCTTCGTTCAACCGAAGAAAATAAGGCAGGTTTTTGCCTATTTAAACAGATGGGACATAGATGTAGCACTGTTGCAGGAGACTCACATTGCCCCTAACACACACCAACGTATAGGTAAACGGTGGGCGGAGTCGTCTTATGGAGCTTCCTATTCCTCTTATTCGAAGGGGGTACTCACACTGATCCGTAAGGGGGTAAACTTCACATCACATAAGGTTATACAAGACCCCGCTGGCAGATATGTGATAGTATCCGGCACGTTACGTGGACAGCACATAACACTCCTTAATGTCTACGGTCCAAATACGGATGCACCAGAGTTTTTTCAGGAACTATGGGGACACTTGCAAACATTCACGAACACGCATATCATATGTGGGGGAGATTGGAACGTGACGCTGATGGACGGGCTAGATCGATCCCCCAACTCTTCAGAACAGCACAAACAAGCACGGACGACACTAGGACATATGCTGAAGGATCTGTCGTTAACTGACATCTGGAGGCATCGGAATGATAACACACCAGGTGCCACCCACATCTCAGCGTTTCACAGCAGTTGGTCACGCCTGGACTACTGGTTAGGCACGGATAGTATTGCATTATGGACACGGGGAGTGCAGGTCTTACCGCGCACACTGTCAGACCACAATCCTGTCTTACTACAACTCATGTTACCACATTACACGCCCCCCCCGTTTCAATGGAGGTTCAATTCCCAAGCTCTCTCTGATATTGTTTATGTAGATACAATAAAAAAGGCAATCAAGGAATATTTCCAAATAAACTCGCCGGTAATTGAGGACCCGGGCCTGTTATGGGACGCCTTCAAAGCCACAACAAGGGGCGTATGCATAGGCACTACTATGGGTATCTTAAAAGACATTAGACGACAGATTAAGCGCTGCGAAACACGCATGAAGGAAATAGAACTGGCCTTTGAGGACACGCAGGATATTGCATTATTAGCAGAACTACGCCAATTGCATACAGAACATCAAACGTTTGTGGACGATGAAATAAAATACCTAGACCGCAAACACACTGCTAGAGCCTTTGGGGAGGGGGGCAGACCAGGGGGGACCTTGGCAAGGAAAATATGCGAGGGAAAGAGTCACTCGGCCATACTTTGCATTAAATCAAAAGATGGGGAACCACAGACACAATCCACTGACATTCTAAATAGCTTTGCTGACACATTTGGTACACTTTACAAATCACATCCAATAGCGTCGTCAGACGAGATTCTTCAATACCTGGACGATGTAGCAATAGGTTGGTTGTCGGATGAACAGAGGGAGCATCTAGCGATGCCCATCACAGTGGAGGAGGTGACTGAAGTGATTAAATCACTTCCCAACGGCAAAGCGCCTGGTCCCGATGGGTACACTAATGAATTCTATAAACACTTTTCCTATATTATTGCGCCTTACATGGTAGACATGTTTGGTACGTCTTTCGAGAAGTCCATACTCCCACCCACACTCCGCGAAGCGATGATCATTGCCCTTTTAAAACCATCCAAGGACCCGGAGGAGTGTGACTCCTACAGACCACTATCGCTCATTAATGTTGATTCAAAAATACTCGCGAAATTACTGGCGGTTCGTCTATCCCCACTGATGACACACCTGGTCCTTCCAGACCAGACTGGATTCATCCCCACGAGATCGACATCCCACAATACGAGGTCCTTATTTGCTCTGTCCCACTACCTACAACCATCCGTAAAAGCCGTGGCGGTCATGATCGATGCCGCCAAGGCGTTTGACTCCATTGAATGGACTTACATGATCACGATTTTGAACAGAATGGGTTTCCCCAGACGCTTCGTCCAATGGGTTTCATTACTGTACACCAAACCGTGCGCTAGAGTCCGAATAAATGGCTACGTATCTGAGCCCTTTAACGTGGAACGCGGCACCAGACAAGGTTGCCCTCTATCGCCGTTACTTTTCGCTCTAGCACTGGAACCTTTGGCATGCATAGTGCGGCAAAATTATAAACAATCCGCTCTGAGATTCAAATCGAGACCACTGCATATATCTCTGTATGCAGACGATATGTTGCTATACGTACGCGATCCCGCCATGCATCTTAACGACTTACTCAGAGAATACATAACATTTGGTGGACATTCAGGACTGGCAATCAACTGGCCCAAATCTTTTATCATTCCCTTAACGGATACCACCACTCCCTTTGACACCGACTTCCCACTGGAATGGCAACATGATCCCATTCGTTATCTAGGGGTAATGTACCATAGGGATCCAGAAGAAGTAATAAGATCTAACTATGGGGTAGCAATATCCAAGCTAGAGGACAAAGTCCAGCGCTGGATCCAATTGCCACTGTCCTTGGCGGATCGCATAGCTGTCGTGAAGATGAATGTCTTACCCAAACTGTTGTACCTCTTTAACAACATTCCCATCACACCACCTGGAGAGGTCTTTCGCCGTGTAAAATCTCTAGTCCTGAAACTAATTTGGGCGGGCAAACAGGCTCGCATAGATCTTCAGACTCTGACTCTTCCGTATATACGTGGAGGATTCGGAGTGCCGGATTTCCTTCTATATTACTTATGCGCCCAAGCGCAGTATGCAGCTTACTGGTATCATGAGGTACCATACCTCACCCATACGGCTATTGAAGGGGGAGACGCAGATCCTATTCCCTTAACAGCAATCATAACACATGCTAGACCACCACTACATGCGAAGGATATCAACACCATAGACACCACATTGAAAGCCTGGCGTAAACTTTGTCACTTGGCGCACAAGCTCCCGTTGTATGCACCAGCGATGCCTTTACACCACCATCAGGCGCTGTCAGTAACGGGAGAAAAGGTGGGTATGTCCCTCCTACAGAAAGCTGGCATAGACAAAATGGGGGATTTATTTCAAGAGGGCACATTTTTAGACATCGAACACCTAACATACATTCAGAACCAGACCCCCTTATTCCGTTTCACATACTATAGATTAACTCGCGCGCTGAAAGAACATTATCCCACATTCCCCAGATGATTATCACAACAAAGGACTTATCGCACTTAGTGTCTAGATTATACACGACAGCACAGGCTGAGATAGCGCAAACCGCCGAGAAGGCTAGGACACGATGGGACATGGCACTGGAGAATCCGTTAACTGATGTAGAATGGCAGCAGACCTGTGCAATGACACAAATATTCACTCCTAATGGGAACTTAAGAATCATACACTATAAATTCATCCACCAGGCATACTATACACCTGCAAAAATGCTGAGGTTCGGACTTCAAGACGAAGATAGATGCAAAAGGTGTGGCAGAGAAGGTGCAGACTTTACACATCTGGCATGGTTGTGCTCTAAGATACGAGAATACTGGGTGGACATCACTGATACGCTCACTATCATGCTAGAGGCGAAAGTGGAATGCACAATAAAAACGTGCCTACTTGGTATTGTACCACAATTCCGAGCAGTCAAACGTAGATTCTGTGTGGTATCTCTGTTACTGGCCAAACGACAGATTGCGAAATGTTGGCACAGTAGGAAAGTGCCCAAGAAGTCTACGTGGCTCCATGACATGTCCGGTTGCCGAGATAAGTTAATGACCTACGAGGAAAACCTCCCTGCACGATCTAGACCTAAGAATTTTTGGTGTTTCTTAACAGACTATATAAACTCACTAGACATGGACGCAGAAGGATAGACTATCCATCCATACAGTCATCTGGAGGGAAACATCATGTGTAGGTCGAACCTCTCTACTTGTTTGTACTGTGGGAAGAACCCAAGCTGATTGCAATGTTCCCAGATCCCTATTGTGATGGTCTCCGTTTCAGGTCTCTAGGTTGAGTTACTTCTCTACTGTTTGTTATTTACAAACTTACGAAATGTAAGACTCAAGGTAATGCGCTACGCCACAAGGCCTAACGAGGTTGGATAAGGGGCGGTATAAATTGATATGCTGATAATATTGTTCTTGCTGCTTATGATTTTACTGTTGCTACATTGCAGCCGGCCCCCGGGTTGTAGGCTCATGGCTGTGTATAACTAACTAATGCTAATAAAGGTCTTACAAAAAAAAAAAAAAAAGTGTATTTGTGAAGGGTATGGGGCTTTGGTCAGGGGATGGAACAGCGTGCAGATTTTTGTGTGGGTCCAGATGGTGGTATCTGTGGCAGTATCTCCCAAGTTCCTGCCGCTCAGCCATCCCGATACCCATTGCAGCTGTGCTGCCAGATAATACAGCTCCAGGTTGGGTACCGCAAGGCCTCCAGCTTCAGTGGGCGTGTACAGTTTTGCTAATGCTGCACGGGGTCTTCCCGTCTTCCAAATTAGGTTTTGGATTAGGGTTTCCAGTTCGCGAAACACTCTGGCGGGGACGTAGCATGGGATATTGGCATAGTAGTATAAAAGTCACGGTAGGACTATCATTTTCGTCAGTGCCATACGACTGATTTTTAAGCAATTATGCCCAATATTTGCATTAGCAGGGCATATTTTTGCACTGGGTGCACAGCCCATTTTGTCCACGAGATCCTTAGAGAATAGGTGTCAATTCGCCAAAACACCAGTGGTAGTGGAGGTGAATCCACATAACTTTCTTTTGACCAAATGACATCATAGAAAGTGACATCATGTGATCCGACCAATCCTCCCAGGAAGTGATGTCACGTGCCCTTAATCCCGATTGCATTACAATAACTGAATTGCTGAATTTAAGGGACTCTTACGTTCACAATTATATAATAGCACAAGTAACTAACGTAGATAAATGTCCATTTAGTACGCCATCTATGTATTAAATAGGGTACTGACATGATAGAAACATTACACATTGCTATTTATTTATTGCACGAAAAAAAATCTGTTTGATGGAAGAGGAAAATATAGTGCAACTAAAGCACAAAATAGCACTGGGAAGCCAGACAAAGTATTACCTGGAATTCATGATGTAATAGTTTTCGTAGTATATTCCTTAGGCATAAAATTTATTGGAAAAAAACAGAAAGACACAAAAAAAATTAAAAAACATTATTCGTTGTATCTAGCTGTATTTCTGTATGTATTCCAATGTGAACAATATTATTGACATAGATTGTTCTTTAGTATTGTTAATGCATTTTGAGTAAAATCCCTTCTAAGGAAATATCACTCATTACCTCAAATACATGAGGTTGTTTTCCAAGCACATCATTTTCTATATGTTCACAATAATAAAAATCTACATCTTATTTAAACATGTGTTATTATTTAATTTTTGTTTTTATTCAGCAGAGTATACGTTGCATTGCTGTTGTTTCCCTTCTGTTTTGTTCCTTGCATTGCACCTGTTAGGCTAAGGGTCGGAAAGGCAGTACCATGGGTCACAAGAGGCAATCGAGAAGTTGCAGCTGTGACCTCTGACGACCCCTTAGTGATGTCCATGCCTTTGAGATGGTTATTTCCTCTACTTCTGTTTCACAAATCCTCCTAATTAAGCCAGTCCTCTTACGTGTCATGAACCTTTGTTGTGTCCTTCAGCACTCCCGGGTATTTGACTCCACCCCTCATCCCATGTGAGTTGGTTTCCAGAGATGCCTTAGAGCCCCTGTGCTCTGCAATCTCTCCATGACCTGTCCCCGAACCCCCCACCACTAGCAATAAAGAGTGCTATGTTCCACAGCACTCTCAAGTGAGGCTTCCTAGCTCCTGGTTCCCAGCACTCCCAGGCTTGGCTCTCAAATCCTGTTCCATATCTGGTCTTTCAGCTCCAGTCTCCCAGCACTCCTAAATTCTGCTGTACGTGCATTCTCAGGCACTGGCTGTGTTTGTGTTTATGAAGTAAACTGGCTATGGATTAAAAGCCAACAGCAGAATGTATTCAAGTATTTGCAGTTTCAGATTGCCCATTGTAGTAATAGGCCTAAACCTCATAGAATAGGAAACTAAGTAGAGGCATATCTAGCCTTAGGGCAGCAGGTTCCATGACACCAGTGCCCAGGGCAGTGAGGGGCCTGCTGCAACCCAATTTTGATAATCTTTTTATTCAACCGGGCAATTGTCCTTGCTTCTAGTAGGACTCATGGCATCACTGCTACACCACTGATGTCAGGGCTTGCTACACATGTCATACATGACATGGGTTGTCTTTTCTGTTTTTATACTAGGTATAAGATTTATAACTGCACTATGTCCAATGATCAGGGTAGTAGCTTTATTGATGTCCTGGGATTAGTGCAATGACCATAGGCATAACAAGGTTTAGCGCCTTTAAGAGATCCCCTTCAGAATTGCCTCATAAACATGTAGCTGTTTAGCCAATTTCCTTGGAAAACATTGTTTAAAATGCAGAATTTCGAACATTTCTTCGAATCTGTCACAGCGAAAAATCCTTGATCCTATGTTGGAAGAGTTGAGCTGGCTCGTATCACTCGCTCCCCCAACATATTTGGGAAAGGTGTTTACAGCTCATCACTTTAAAAATGTATGAGCCACCACTGTCTTTGTGAATTTTTTTGTGAGTTGTTTGTAGGTGAATAATGTTGTTAGACCCAACAGCCTTTGGTCTCGTCTTCCTCCAAACTTTTTGCCTTCTACCCTCCGTTTTCCTAGAATTTGTTTTTGTTGGCTTTGGGGCCCTGTTCACTTTACCAATGATAACCAGCACTAAAGTGCTTGTGCTCACTCCTTTCGAATTGGTAAAATTGGCTTCCAGCCTATTGGCCCTTAAGTCCCTAGTAAAGTGGGGCTACGTGTTCCCAGGGCATGTAAATTAAGTGCTACTAGGGGGCTTGCCACACTTATTATCCTACTCATTTAAGTAGCCCTTTAAAACATGTGTTAGGCCTGCCACTGGTAAAAGAAACTTTTTGACAAATGTTCACAGAAATTGATTGCCCCAACCATGGTTTGCACCCGAACATTGAAAGTGGTTTAAAATTGACTATAAGCTTCATCATTTCGATCCACACTGATGGCGGAAAACATCAGGTTCTTTGATCGAGTACTGGGACAAGTGGAACACAGAATTAGCACAAATAAGTTTTAATTGAATTTGTAATATTGCACTAATGTAATTTTGTTGTTTTATCGTAGATAACACAATGTTTCAATAAGCACCGGGTTGATATTGAATGATGCATTGTGGGAGTAGTAGTTGTTTTATCGATCTGTGCGGGGAGTCATGAGGCGGCAGTAGTGTAGATCAGGTGACCACGAGAGCACGCACGCATTGAGGGAGGGACGTCGACTAACAAGCTCAGTTTAAATACCGAGTAGTGTAATGGGGAAGTAACTTTCTTGCTCACGAGATGTGAAGATCAAGCCGTTAAACTATCTTGGCAGGTACGAAGGTCTATGAGCACTGCACGGTGAATGTTACGATCGGCAATTGACAAATAGATGTAAAAAGTGAAGGCAGTAAAACGGAGCATAGTGGGGGCGTATCAGGCTTAAGGTCAGAATTAATTGTGGATAGATTCACTGAAGGTTAAATAATAGCAAGTTATGTAATGACGCGTCATAGATAAAGAGGTTGGTATAAAACTAGGAAGATTTGTAGAAGTTATCGGGGCATAGCGAATTAGACAAAAGCAAGGCGGCTGCATGTTGGTTAAAAAACTCGAGTTACGCAGCTTTGAGAGACATAAGGGCGAGTTAGTTATGGGATAAAACGAGGGAGATTATTGCTTTAAATTAATTATTTATTGTTTATGTGAGTACATGTGTACCCACATTTGATTATTTCATTGGTGTTTTAGAAAGTTTGTTAAATAACAAAAATGTACAAGGATATGCATAAGCGAACACTAATGGTGAACTGTTTCACTTGTAGCTACCCCTGAGGAAGGACTCTTGCAGTCCGAAATGCATTGGGTTAAATAAAAAACATGCCAAGGATGAATTATGCGCTTGTCGTGTTTTTAATAGAGGTCCGGATGGTCACATCATCAACACTTTTAACTTAGAAAATAGCATGATCCATCTCGTGTGGATGAAGTGGAGTTGAGCTTCAAAAGAGGAACGTGTATAAAAGCATTGATTAACTTTAAAATAATGTGTATTTGCTCCTTAAGCTGTGCTACTGGTTTAGGATCGTGAATGTCGCCCCGTTCATTTCGAAAAGAAACTTTTTGCCAGGTCAAAAACCTCCTTTTTTAATACATATCGGTCACCACTAAGGTATGCCCTAAATAGCACATAGGGTCAGGTACATTGCATTTAAAAGGTAGGACGACTACTTTTAAACGTACATGCCCTGGTAGTGAAAAGTTCCCTAATTCACTACTGTGAGATGTACCTCTCCCACAGGATAACATTAGGCTACCCTACCACATTTATTAAGTGCTAACCTCTGGTTGGGGACAGGTAGAAATGACATGTTTGGTTTGAAGAGAATTGCAGATTAAAATCATCTTTAATAGTAAATTCAGATTGTAAGACACAATTCTGAAAATACCACATTTAGAAAGTTGGCATTTTCTTTTTCAAATCATTTAGTGCCTGCATCCTTTGTCCTGGGTCACATGACTGTGAATAGTTGCCAGTTGGTGTACCATACCCCACTGAAGTTTCATAGGGCTGCCTCTAGCACACTCACAAAGGAACTTAACACCAGGCTTTTATCACCCTAGACCACTTGGAGCCTGGGCAGGGGAAGGATGGAAAATGGGGTGGGCGGAATTTGCGTAGTCGCGCTACGCACAGCTACGCAAAAATCTCCGCGAACATGCAGAATTACTTGTTCGCGATGCTTTTTTCCTGTTCGAGATTGCTCTTTGCGTCTTGGGGGGAAATATCTCGCAAACACGCATTTTGAGACTGGGAACAAGCAAAAAATTCCGCGAAGTCGTGGAACGCAGAATTTTGGGCAATTCCGCAGTCTCTGAGGAACGCAAAATTACCCAAATTCCGCAAGCGGAACGGAATTTGCCACCCAGGCTTAGAAATTAGGTAGTCTAGACATTTACCCCACTTCAAAGGATGGCACCATGTATAAATATTGGACCTCCTAAGACACTGCTTAGTACACTTCTGGACATACGTAGGACCCCAAGAAGTACTGCCTTATATTTCAGAACACTGTCCTTCTGCTGTACGCCTGCTTTATGCATCAGAGGACTGCCCTGCTGCTACCAGATATCTGTCCTGCGGCTTGAAGCCAGCCTTGTACCTACTAAGGACTACCCTGCCTCTTTAGGCCTGCCATGATGCTTGACCCCAGTACTGCCAGAGTGACTTCAAGGGCTAGTTGGTTGGCCTCCTGTGTGAGCTACAATGACATAACAAGCTCCAGACACCTTAAACCTGTACCGGGCCTCTGCCTTAAGTGAGGTCTGATGCCACAAGAGGTGCCCACCCAGTTGTGGACTCTTGAAAGTGGTGCTAAAGGTGCTCCTTTAGCCAAAACCTGAAACTTGGGACTTAGAAAATGTTCCAGCAAAAAGTGGCTTGAGAACCAACAGGAGACCTGGACCTCCCTATTTGACGATCTGCCCAAGGTTCATCGCCTGTTGGCCTGATTTCATATAGTTCATGCTACGTTCTCTGCAACAACAAATGCTGTTCAGTGGGCCCTCTCAGAAAGGGTATCTGACTTCGTGGAGCCCTTCTTGGCGACACCTGCAGCACCATTCCACAGGAGATATTCGACTTCCCAAAAAAGTGACAACGTCCGAACATAGAAATCTTCACAGTGACTTCATCCAGGGGCTCCTTGACGTTGACGCCTCCTCCTCTGACACCACCTGCTGTCTTGCTCCACTGAACTTTACCTTCTCAGCAACTTTTCTTTGACAATTGTTCTAAGTCCAAAGGTAAGCCGAGACCAGACCCAATCCACCTCGTGTATCCGAACAGTGTTCCATTGCCGTCGGCCTTAACATTTGACTTTGCCCTGGTCTCGCATTGAGGCTTTGATCTTTTAGGTGCTATTTTTCAGTTACACTTTTAAAAATCATAAATCTGGTTCTAATGATTGGACTTAATTTGTTTTGGTGTCAAAGTAATTATCACATTGTAATCTATTTTCCTAAATTGTCTTCAGCCCCTCAATCAAATACCTAGTTTCTTAAAGATGTGCCCCAGTTGAGACTGAGTGACCTATATACCCAGCTAAGTTGATGGGTGCCTAGTCAGGAGTTGTGGACTAATTCTACCTGTGTGCATTACTGTGGAGGAATAGATATGTGTATATGTTGATGCTGTGCGTGAGGACCAGTCAAGAGCTCCATCTATGCTGCAGTGAGCAACAAGTAAAGCTATGAAAAGAGGAATAATATTCAGATAGCTTGATCCAGTGGATGATATGTAATGCTCCCTAACTTGGAGAACATATGTTACAATCGCAATTCACTTATCAGTACACAGATGATACACTGTTGTATAGGTCTATGGCCAACTGAGTGGATAGTTCTTCGATCACATGGAAGTAATATGGAAGTTGCTAAAGATGGGTTGGCCATGAGAGTGGTTCATAGTCTATGATGGGGAATAAGGAGACTACCAGGTCGAGGAGGAACTATTTGGTTTCTGGTTTGACAGCACAATAGTCTTTAAAAACTACTTACAATGTCCTTATGATATACAAAGTAGTGGCTTTGCCTCCGCAAAGAGAAATATTTCTTTATCACCTCATGCTGTTGGCTGTTTCGTGTATTATTCTATCTCCTATGGGAAACTTGCATTGCACTACATGAGAGACTACTTTATACTGCAGCAGTACATTTTTTATATTTTAGTCAGGATTCAAAATTATAGTAATATGTATTGGATTAGCCAATACATGTACATATATGGGGCTGATGATGAGGTGAATAAAGACAAAGTGAAATCAATAGTGAATATTTGAAATCCGGCGTTATTGATACGGAATATAATTCAATAAACATACAGATACGAACTCCCCCGACCAACCGGACATCTCCTTCATCTCCAAACAGCAGCTATGCAATGGGAAGCCCCTCTCAAAGGAAGAAAACACCACCCTGATGAACACCATCCACTCAGGAGCCCCCTCAGACCCATGCCCCCACTTCATATGCACCCTTGGAAGAACCATCATCTCCCCTGTGCTCACCGCTATCATCAACACCTCCATAACCGCTGCCACCTTCCCGTCTTGCTGGGAAAATGCAAAAATCAATGTCCTATTAAAGAAACCAACAGGGAACCCCAACACCCTCAGCAATTATATGCCCATCTCTCACCTGCCTTTTCCAGCTTAAGTCATTGAGAAGGCCATCAATACCCAACTCGTAGACTACCTTGAACTTCATCAACTCCTAGACAGCTCTCAATCAGACGTTTGCATCAACCACAGCACAGAGACAGCCTTCATTGCTGCCATTAATGACATCAGAAGCATCCTCAACCATGGAGAAACAGCCACAATCGTCCTCGTCAACCTTCCTGCAGCTCTCCCACAAGTCACTCTTCAGAAGTCTTCAATATGTGGGTATCTGCAGACTGGCCCTCAAGTAGATATCCTCCTTCCTTTGGGAATAGAAGTCAATGGGTTTGACTTCCCCGTATACCTCAGAACTCAAGAAACTCATCTACGGAGTGCCTCAAGAATTGTCGCTCAGCGTGACACTCTTCAATGTCTACATGGCGCCCCTCGTGGACATTGTCAGAGCTCAGAGCATAATCATATTATCCGACACCGATGACACACAGCTCATCCTCTCCTTTACCAATTCAACCAGCATCACCAAAGCAAACTTCACCAACTGCACGAGCAACATTGCTGCTTGGATAAAAAACAATTGCCTCCAGCTCAACACAAACAAAATCTTCAGCAACAACCACTCCCCATTGGATTCCTCTTGATGGCCCTCCTAACTTAGCCCCCACCAGGGACGGCTTTAGCACTGGTTGCGCCCAGTGCTGGAATCATTTTTGGCACCTCCACACCACATGACCGCCTCCTCAGATTCTCTTACTACCACCAGGCATAAGTGCCCCTCATCTCTCAAATCATAAGTCATTGCTAAACAAAGCACCCCCCATGAGGTTGACACCATCACCAGGTCAGCGCGCAGTGCGGCCGCACCAGTTGCTTGGCCCTAAAGCTTACCCTGCCCCCCACCCGCCCCTGTGGACCATACCAAGGACCTCAGGATCATCTTGAAGTCGGACACCAACCTCTCCATGAGCAGAGAGAGCAACACTATCTCCTTGTCGTGCTTCTACATTCTGTGAAAGCTATGCAAGATTTTCGAGTAGGTCCCACTGAACACCAGATGAATGGTCACCCAGGCTCTTATCACAAATAGACTTAATTACAGAAACACCCTTCATTTCGGATTCCCAGCCCATGCCTTATGCAGACTACAAACCACTAAGAACGCTGTTGCCAGACTCATCCTGAATATCCCACAGAATAACTGCATCTCTCCACGCCTCAACAAAGTCCACCTTTGATCTGCGTCCCAGGCAAGGGCACACCTCCCTCACATCAAAAAGACTAGACACGGAGGAGGCTCCTTCTCATACCTTGAAGCCAAGATCTGGAACACCTCAGAACCTCCCCCTCCATCATGGACATCCAAGACACGGCTCTTGAAGATGAAACAGGCATGATCTACTCCTCCCCCCTCAGGCCTGCCCTACTCAGTGCCTGTATACACTCACGGGTGATTAGCCACACTCTACAAATTCGCATAACATAACAGTAAATATTTACACATCAGCCTCCATGTACTGTCAAGTGTATTGGTTTGGAATATGATATTATATATACTAGCACTAATTACTGTAACATGCTGATGTTTCCTCTATAAAATACGGTGGTTGCCGTTGGGATAAAATGGGTAAAATTAAATCACTTTCCACTTCGTTAGCAGTTTATGCAGTTTTAGTTCATTCATGTAGTGTCCTCGCAGGTATGGAAAACGATTCCTGCTTAACCTGCATCAGATAATACTGGTAAAATGTTCCTAGAATGGAAAGCCTCTGATAGAATACAATGCTTTGTGACTTATTTTCTTTTCGATACGGTCAAACCTGCATTTGCTGTGTAGGTATATCTGATATTTTTAATTTGGTCAATTTTTTCAGCATGCAGAGATATGTATGTTCAGAGATTAGCCACCAGATGGCAGTGTTGCATCTCGGTCGGTGGCTGCTTCCTCTTCAGGCACGATTAATTTCGCTATGAACCGAATTGTTCCTACTTTTGCTGCTCTGCTCAAACTTAATAATTGCGGCAATGCTCCATATGCAAAAGTTCTCCCAAAAGGTAACTTTTTATAGTGTTTAATTCAAGTAATGTGTTCATGTTTTTCTTTCTCTCCAGAACTTATTATGAATTTTGTGGACATTTATATTGTATCTCCCATCTCTGGGCTGCCTATAGGAGTGAGTAATATTTAAATATTTCAAGCCACCAAATAACTGGAAAACTATGGGGGATATTTACAAAAAAAATTCGGAGCCCTGTATTATGCCAAAATAGGTGAGGCCTTGCTCCGACATTTTTAAAACGCAAGGATGCGCCGTATTTACTAAAATACAGAGCATCCCTGTGGTTACCCTAGCGCTGGCACTAATAAAGTTGTCCAGTGCAGGCACCTTTGCTCCATGTTGTAAGGGTGCCTGCACACCTTCCTGCACATAAACAATCTTCGAGCAAAAAACAAGGAGAAATTAATAGTTTCTCCTCGTATCGCCAGTCTGAGACCAGTATTCACTGGTCTTCGTTTTTAGTGCTGCCCCAGCCTTTTAACTATGGGGCAGCATCAAAAAAGCAATGGGTGTTGGGGCGGAACACACACTGCAACATCCATTGCATGCCCCTTTCACATTAAATGAAGCATGAAAAGGGGCCTTATTTACAAGGCGGCGTTAAGCCGCTTTGTGAATAAGGAGAAGGGGACTCCCCAACCAGAACGTCGCTCTGGTGGCGATATTCCCTTGTAAATATGCCCTATATGTCTTTTCTTAAACTGCCTGTAATACCTTTATTTGCCTATTTTACCAAATGTTATTTTTGAAGTTTTACATACATGGAAGAATACCGTTCTTCCATGTCATTTAGTCTCCTTGCAATGAAGGCATTTTTAATGAACTAAGCATTTCATCCAGAAAAGCCGTGCATGATAGATAACAAGGTGGCACACTAGCCTCTAGAACATGAAAGAGTAGCACAGATCAGTGGTGGAGGTGATGAGTGATGAACAGGACAATGGAATGACAGTACTTTAAAGTGATTGCATTTCATATGCTGCAATTGAAGTAACTGAGAAAACAAACGATTTACCTAGAATCTCATACCGTTTGGTCAAGTACCCTGGTTAGGGTAAGAGAGCCGGCAGATCAGCAAGATAGTCATTAGAACATATCTCCTCCATGGCCTTGGATGAAGGTAGATGGGATGTGATGTCGAGTTGATGAGAGGGAAGCTGGTCCCTTCATTCCTGTTCTAACATAGAATATCATATGCTATATGGAAATCCGAGGTTAATCGTATAAGACTGCAGAAAGTATATAAAACTGCTCTGAATGTCAGTGCTGCTCAGACCTGTTGACTCCTTGTTCTGCTGCTTTGCAGATTTTCTGAGGGTTTTCGATTTGTTTGACTGAAATAGAGTATGGGCTAAACTTACAGACAGAAGATATGCCCCTTAAAATTAGGGCTCCCGGTGTTATGGTATTTATTTTTTTAATATTTCCGTCTGTATTTATCCATATTTATTTTTTTGTCATTTTATCTTTATATATCTGCATTTATTTTTGGCGCAAGCAAAAAAGACGTTGCAGCTAGTATTTTTCTTCATTTATTTAAATAGACAGTGCACACGGTTGTTATAGGTTTGGCTATATGTATATAGGCGCCAAATTAAGTAAACATAATACAGTCATCTGAAAACTTTGCCACAGAGATTACTTGCAGTATTAGTGAGCTGCTGCTGTGTTACAATATTGAAAACACTGTCATTAGCCATGATTATTAAATGTAAACACATTTAGAATGTAATCAAGTGCACCTGTACACTTTCAGTGACCTGAAATTAGCCCTCCCTCCCCCAGAAATCTGGCTCTAGTTGCGCCTCTGTCAAGTACGGTGGCCTGCAGAGGACACGACGTTGACTGCAGTTTCGCCTCTGAATTGCTCTGCTACTTGCACACGAGCGTGGAAAGCACCTGCCCTCTGGGACACAGAGCACTCACACAACATGTGTTCACACTCTGGCCTGGATTAGATGTGCTGAAAGGCGCTTTCAATTCATCGCCTTTACGTTTGACACCGTCAGTTGTCTCTGCATTCAGAAAACAAAGGCTGAACATTCACAAAGCAAGGGGCCTGTTACTAGTGCAAGGGCCTCTTGAGCCAAGCAGAGGGGCCCATCATGTTAGCACCGTCGACCTCTGCACCCATGAACCCAAGAGGGCACATTTACGTAACTTTAATGTCATTTAAACCTTGAATTAGGAAAGAAAACACGTAATTGTGTGCACCACTGCTCACTACTGGCATCAGTGAAAGTGTGCATTGCTGGCAGCAAACATGCGTGCCTGTCAGCACTGCGCTTCCAGAGCAATGCTGCTGTAAGGCACTACGAGGCAGCTGTCCGGGGAGTTACTAAGTGGGTAGCAGCAGATTGCCCGTGGAGCCACCTACCACGATTGTAGGGCATGGGCTTTGCCTCAAGGTGCGCAAATCAATGCCCTGGTGAAATAGGCGCTCCTCTTCAAGGCTGCTGTGCACAGAAATGGGCACCTCATTTTTCGGTGAGGTACTGCTCATCCATATTCTATATCCGATATGAATCGCAACTTCCCTGTCAGCTAGCCATGCCTAGCTGACAGTGAAGTTGCAGTTCATATCGGATATGGATGTGCTCAGACTTAAAAACAGGATGCAATGGTTACAGAAATAGACGCCTGCCTCAGAGCAAACCAGAAATGTTTATAAGCAATTCCCCCAGCATAAACTACGAAGCGCACTGTAGTAATTTCTGTTGAGAGATTCTGGTTACCACGCAAATAGTAGTCAGAGCAGCAGCTCTGTCCTTTAATCAGAAATCGCTGACCATTAACATGAAGCCCTGATGAGAGTCCCAGTACCAGAGGACTGGGTCTTGAAAAGCGTCTGCACTTTTTTCAACATGGAGGAATTTGAGTAAACTTGTTGTGAAATGAGGGATTTGCATTGAATTGTATGCCCCACACACTCATACTCTAAACATTTTCCCGTGTTTGGCACATATTTGGCCCCAAAAACAAGATAGCGATAAGAGTATTCTCGTTTCTGATGTTATGATGCAGAAGTCCAATGTTGTTGTGTATAAATGTGTTTGTATATAAGTATTTCATGCACTCCCTATTGTGAATCGTCATAAGTATTTTTCATATTTTGTATATTAATATAAAATATGTGTGTCTGTTTACTTCTCATGCAACTAAAATATTTTTGGTAAAATACAAACAAGTGCAAAGAAAGGAATGGTTTAATAAAAATTCCATTCAAACAGAAAAGATAGTAGTCTGTTTGTTGCTCAAAAATACTAGTGGGTCTGCAGCACTGGTTGTGCCACCCACCTGAATAGCCCTGTAAACATGTCTCAAGCCTGCCCTTGCAGTGTCTGTGAGTGCAGTTTAAAACTGCCATGTCGACCTGGCAAGTACTCTCACATGCTAAGCCCAAACCTTCCTGTTTTCTATTGGTAAGTCACCCCTAAGGTAGGCCCAAGGTAGCCCCTTAAGCAGAGTGTAGTCTATGTGAATGGTAGGACATGAACTGGTGTGTTTTACATGTCCAGATAGTGAAATACTGCCAATTTCGTTTTTCACTATTGCAAGGACTATCTCTCCCATAGGTTATCATTGGAGCTGCCTTGTAACATCTTACAAGTGTAACTTTCAATTGGGAAGAGATAGAGATTTGCAGTTTGGGCTCCCTGAGCTCAGAATATAAAAATACATTTTAATGAAGGTTGTTTTTAAAATGTGTTTTTGAAAATACCACTTTTAAAAAGTGTCAACTAGAAAGGGTAGGGCCCTTAATCAGTAAGGCTAGACTGACTTAACAATCAAACGACTTCACACATGCCAGTACTGATACCAGTTCACCATCTTACATCCTGATCACACAAACCACTTAATATGACCATATATTTTATTTTTCATCTGTTATTTCATAGATATTTTTGAAAATTCCCAAAATATATTATTCATCCATTAGAGCATCAATTTGTCACAAATATTGCACAACATAGAGACACAACAACATTATTACATTAAATGACATTTTTTTAGGACAAAACAAAACATTAGACAATACATCAATATATAAAACCTAATGCAGAGATCTTAATAGCTCCAGTTCTGCAATTACTAAAAATAATCTGTCATTTTATCATACAAAACACATCCCTTTTAGCTGGCGTTTCAACACCCTGCTTACATATTCCTTTTAACAAGGGCAAAATGAAACAGTGTACCAAGAGGGCTCAATATACACTGTCTCAATTACAACTTATATTAATTCACAATATGAGCCTCCATGGTAGATGCTTGCAAAAAAACGTGTTCGTAATAACAACAGTTGACGCCTTTGGAAACCTATTCTGTATCTTACAGGGCTCCTCAGGACTCAGAACAATCAATGAACTGAAAAAATAAAAATGTAAATACTTATATTAACAAACATTCTCATTCTTGTACACCACATGCCTCTAATACACTGTCCTCACTGTTTTTACCTCTTATATCCAAAATTAGTCTCTCCTGCTTATTTTTCCTTTAAACTTGAGGGGTAGCCCCAGCTTCACAATTTACTAGAACACTGAAAAAGACAAAAAAAGAAACATTCTAGGATCCATTTCCTATTCCTATTGTTGAAAACCACTTTGTGACCGAACCTGTCTGTAAAATCAACGTCTGGTTTAGACTGACAGCTGGGTTATTTGTGCATTCACTCTAGACATTCAAACAATGGGAGCTGAGGTGTGCCCTGTATATCCTGATGACCCATCACCAGACTGATGTGCATTCCTGAGCTAGTGGGGCAGGGGGAGGAGTTGTCACTGAAACATGAATAGGGCTGTGCCTGGCCTCTCACAATGATGCCCCCCCCTATTATGTCGGGAACCAAGGCAGCGAAAGACAGGATCTTATGGACAACAAAGACGTTCCTTTGAAGTATGCCTACTTCAAAGGCCAAAAGGGGTATATGTATTGGATCTGTAACCCCACGTTTTAGAGCACTTCTGGATCAAGAAGAGACTCTGCCAAGAGGAAGAGCTGGAGTGCTGCCACGAGGAGTACTGCCCCTTTGCTGTGTTGCTTTGTTGGGTTGGCTTTCAGTGACTACTTCTGTGTTGGAGAGGACATAGACTGGGCTTTGCTGTTTATATCCTGCTTGAGAAGATTCATCAACGGCTTGTGTGTGCTTGCCTCCTATTAGGAAATCTCAGGGCCATTAAAGACTTCCCTTGCAGCATTCCTGAACTCCACTGCTGGGAGCTCTGACCTGCCAAGTGTGCCAATTCCAGTTATGGGCTCTTGGAGGAGGTGTCTGCTGTAAAAAGGCCTCAGATTTGACATGACCAGCTCCTGTTTTTCCAATGCAGCACTGCTGTGCGGGAGAAAGTTCCACACACCATCGCCATGCGGCTGAAGAAATTGATGCAGCACCTGTCTGTGGTATGCAGTGCATGTTTTGCCACCACCTCATCGGCCCCAGGGCACACACATTTCAATGCATTGCACCTGTGTACAACGTTTTCCAATGCATCACCCGCAAAACAGAACCACCTTCGAATTTCGACGCATCGCTTCTCCTTACAGTCCAGAACTGAGGAAACACTTCTCCTGCTTGCAGCAGAACTGATGCATCACTTCCCCAGGGACACAAGAGCCAGTTCATCACTGTGTTTTCCAATGCTTTTGTCCTCTGCGGCTGTTTTTCCTTGTGGATCTTGACACATCAAAGGTACTTTGTGCTAAAATCACTGCATCCATAGAGTTCTATGGCCAGAATTGGATAAACTTTTAATGAGTGATATTTTGAGTTCTGTATGTTGGATGTTTGCCGTTTTGGTCTTGTTTGGTTTAGATAAAGATTATTCATTTTTATAAATGTATGTGGTGTTCATTTGTAGTGTTTTCACTGTGTTACTGTGTGTGTTTTGTGCAAATATTTTACACATTGCCTTTGAGATAAGCCTGACTGCTTGTGCCAAGCTACCAAGGGGATGAGCAGGAGTTATTTTCAGTGTATAACTCCCTTACCCTGACAAGAAGGAAAGGACCCTTCTTGAACAGGGTGCATACCACTGCCAACTAGAGACTCCCATTTCCAACACTCACGTTATTTAAAACATAAAAGAAATATCAAGCATACATCCCCAAAATTACTACAAAGCAGCAAATACATAAAACAAAACTAGTCTTAATATAGACAAGTAGATTCTAAAAATCATAATGTCATGGATTCGGATTAGACACACCATCACTCTCGCTACTAGCTGCCCATCATCTGGGGCACTTGTCACAGTACTTGCTAAAATACCAGAACAAGATTTTGGTACCTGAAAAGCCAACTGTACTCTGTAGCCTGTACCATATGGCAGCAGCCAACACCACTTAATGCACTGTATTGTAAGACAGGGCAACCAAAAGCGGCCAAATGATGGAATGTTGTATAATAGAAAACACTTGAGTTAAATAAATACATCAATTAAATATGATGTTAAATTTGTTCACAAGACATACAGCAAAAGCTAGAGAAGAGAGTGTGTATATGTGGGAGACAGAGATGTCAATATGTGCTACAAAAATGTAAGGATTTAGACAGAGGGGGATGCTCGAACGCTACACAACTTATTTATCTGGTCCAAGATTCCTTCAGGACAAGAGTACGGGGTTCTTTCCTTAATTTTTGCGTGGTCACTGGATAGTTACAGGTAAGAGTATGACCATATGGAGGCGTTCATGGTTCTAGTGGCAGCCTGACAAAACCAGCTGAATTGTCTCTTTATGAATTTCAGGGTTTCAAGGATGTTTGACACAGGGATATATTTACTAGGAAATGGCGCAGTGCTCCGAGCAATTCTGCAGAACCACACTGCGTCAATTTAAAAAATGCAGGGATGCGCCGTATTTTTACAAGGATGCAGTGTTTTCCTGTGCGCTGCCTCAAAAAAAGCTGCCGAGCACCAACACAGACACTCTTTCACTTTATTGCAAGGGTGCCTGCGTTGCAGCGATGATTGTTTATGTGCAGAAACATAAACAATGAAGGTGTCCCTTCCTGCACTTAAACAATCAGTAATGGTGTTTTGCTACTTCTATGTGAGCTGCAAAGTTTAGCACACATAGAAAGAACAAACAACGAGGTGAAATAAAGTATTTCTTCTCATTGTGCCAATCTAACACCTGCTATTCATTGGTGTTAGTTTTTGGAGCTGCCTCAGATTTATAGACCCTTGTAAATCTGGGGTAGTGTCACAAAGGAATCCATGTTACGGTGGAACGCCCAAAGCAACACCCATCACACGCCTCTTTAATGCAGAAAAACGGGAAACATCCTTTACAACGAAACTTTTACAACGCAGTGCTTTTACAATGCAGGTTTTACAACGAAAACCATTACAACGTATTGCACTGGGGGGCGCTCTAGGATAGGGAATAGTTTTAATTTACTATCCAACACCTTCCCTACTATCCACGGGGACTGGAGTTGGAATAGTAAATTAAACTATTCACTATCCAGCACACCAAAGCGCAATGCGTTGCAACAGCATGCGTTGTAAAAACTGCGTTGTAACAGCATGCGTGTTAAAAGCATGCGTTGTAATGTCATACATCCCAGAAAAGCTGCATGAAAGGGGACAATATTTGCAAAGTGGCATTTAGCCACTCAAAGTGGCTTAACGCCGCTTTGTAAATATGGTGCAGGGCATTGCATCACTGGAACGTCAGAAAAAGTGACGTTCCGGTGACTCATTCCCCTTGTACATATAACCCTCAGTGCTTGCATTCATCTGCGCTGAGGGATTTTTAAGCTAGGCAGGTTGAAGTGTTGTGGTAGGGGGAACGGTTCTTTGTCAAAATGTCTTAAAGGTAATACATGCTTCCATCGAAGGTTTTAAGAGTTATGTTTATCGCAGCAAGTGACAAACATATTTCCCTGATGTGAGGCTATAATTCAAAGGGAGAAGTCTAACAGTCAATGGTTTACAATATATACTTCGGAAAATTCTTTTTTCATAACTACATTCCTGAAAAGGAAACAAAATGGAGGCTGCAGGATGCAAAGACGCCATATTGGTTTGTGACTTGGTCGGCTGCGGGTTTCAGACAGGATGGACTGTTGAGTTACTGACTACAAATGATGTCTGTGATCTCAGTGTGAGGAGACTTTGTTGATATGTAGTACTGCAGGAGGCAAAGGAGAATGTATGCGTGCATTCCCAGGCATAATGAGTAATTTCTGGTTTTAATAAGGTTGTTAGATTGAAGGAATCTTTTGGTTGTGTCTTTCCTTTCCATTTTTGTTGGGATTTTAAAGCGAAATGTGTGTTTGGTTTTCCTTAAAAATATCCATTTGCCTTGAAAGTCAGTTTTCAGTCTATTTCTTCTGCTCCAAGGTACATTTTACAATAGTTCGTTGGTGTTCACTGACTCTTCATTTAACCTGCTTATCTTTCTGTCCCTGCGTTGCTTGTGTGTCCATCGTATTCACCACACCAGGGAATTTGCGGGAGAAAAGTGCCTTTACTTTGATGGTGTTCTGCATTTTTTCGCAGCCTACCGATTGTTCGTGTGGAATTTTCTAGGTCTTACTTTGAGTTCTTCACACCTGTTTTGTTTGCCTGGATTTCAAAAGAATGCCAGGTTTAGAGTGTGTGGAGACATTTACCCACTAGACGCATGAGACAAACTGTATGAGTCGATGTGATAATCTTAGTACAAGTAAATCAATGTCTGCGCGGGAAATGCGTCATCTTTCAAGGTCAAGAAATGCCTGCGTGGGAACATGCGTCATCCGATTAGGCAGTGACCATGAGTCTAGCTGGCAGTCTGGTAGGAGATGAAATATATAAACTAAGGCACACGTACACATACAATCTGCATTAACAATAGGTGATTCAGCAATATATGCAGCTTGCATAAGTTTGTGGAGAACCGCTCAAAATACTGCTCTCTGATTTGGATATATATTTCATACATTCCAATAGACCCGATTCAGGCAGGAGACTCGAGATTTGTTAAAGCCAACCAGGACTTTTTTGGCTGTCGCACGTGTGAAATTGCATTTGCTTCAATGTATATCAATAGGGAAAACAAAGTTGCCCGACATTTTTTCAATGTCTCCCTTTTTATTGTTTCAGAATGTTGGCATGGGTGCTTTTTATTTTGATCAAAAGAAATGTGATTGGCAATGGTGACGAAGTGGAACGTGCTGCAAGCAGTCCATTTACAGGACAAATAATCGCTTATCAGACTTGTTGTGCAACCTTTACAACTCAACTTTTACAACGCACTACCATTACAACAAAACTTTTACAACGCAACATCCATTACAACGCATGCATTTACAACGCAACCATTACAACGCATGTCACTACAACGCACACCACTACAACGCATGTCATTACAATGCAGTCATTACAACACATACCATTACAACGCATAGCATTACAACACATAGTACCCTTACACTATCCTACACTTACCCTACTGTTTCACCCCCTGGAGTTAGACTAGTAATTTTTACCCCTACACTATCCAACACTTACCCTACTGTTGCACCCCCTGGAGTTAGAATAGTAATTATTACCCCTACACTATCCAATACTTACCTTACATGCAAAGTAATGTTATGCGTTGTAATGGTATGCGTTGTAAAGGTAGTATGCGATGTAATGGAATGCGTTGTAAAGGTAGTTTTTAAAAATTTGTTGTAAATGCATGCGTTGTAATGGAATGCGTTGTAATAGATGTTGCGTTGTAAAAAATGCGTTGTAAAGGTAGGTGTTGTAAAAGTATGTGTTGTAACGTCATACATCCGTTGTTAGCACTAGATTATGTTTGGCTTGTGATGCGGGGGCATGACGTGGGGGAGGTTGCTCAGTTTTATTCGCACAGAATTTTGTCAGAAGATAAAATATAGCAAAATAATACACAGGGGCCTAGATGTATCAAGCCTTTTGCAAATCGCAAAAGGTCTTTTTGCATGTTTTGGCATGCATCAAAAATTTGCAAATTAAGGAATCGCAAACATTTGCGATTCCTTATTTTGCCATAGCTTTTAAGGAATCGCAATTTTGCGATTCCTTAAATGCTATGTATGTAGCATTTTTAAGTTGCGAATTCCGGTTAAGAAATCGCAAATTACCACCAACTTGCAGTTGATGGTAATTTGCGAATTCTTTCAAAAATGCACAATTTGACATTTTTTAAGGTGGCATATGACGCACACACATGCCCATAGGGCACGTATGTGCGCCATATGCACACACATGTACATTTCAGGGGTGCAGCAGGGTGTCTTTGAGACACCCTTGCACCCTTGAAATAATTCCCAAATTGCGATTAGCAAATTGCGAATTCGCAATTTGAGAATTACTTCACAATCATTCCTATGGGCCTCCTGGCCCATAGGAATGCATGGGAAATTATTCCTTAATTGCGAATTCGCAAATAAGGAAGATTAAGGAATCGCTAAAAAATAGCGATTTCTTACATACATCCCATTTTGCGATTTCTAAATAGCGATTCCTTAAAATTCGCTATTTAGAAATCGCAAAGGGTATGTTACTACATCTACCCCAGGGTGTGACTCTGCCGAACCTAGGAATTTATGTTTATTGTAAATAGAGTAAATAGAGTCTTTCTGCATTTAGTTGTAATATTTATTTTTTAAAGGCCTACCAAGTATAACATGGTAATTGCTGGAAAACATCCCCGATTCCATCCTCGGCTGAGCTTCCTATGTCGACCTCCTCCCCAAGGGGACCTAACGAGAGTGAAGCTTTACATTCCAGATATAATCATTTTAAGCAGCATTATACTGGTGCTTGTCATAGTATGACCGGCCCCTCTTAAAATAATGTAATTCACCAGGTGTATTAAATCAAAGGTTTAATCACATCCGAAGCATAGCTCCCCCGACAATGGGACCGCCTATTACGGCGCTAAGCAGACCACTTACTCAGGGAGCGGCCACGGCTCTGGGTTCGGAATACAAATATGTCATCATCGAATCACATATTTTATGCAGATTTTCCTTCAGATCTCGCGGCTGGCGCTACAGTAGCTGTGCACATCATGGCTCGGCGCATACTGATTCCCTAGTTCCCAAGTCTGGCCTGTTATCCTGAATCCCTACACGCGTCATGCATTGCTCCGCATTCAAATGTATGGAGACGGCTTTGCATAGGGTGCCGCGCGATGCATTATTAATCTCAGATCTGAGTGACTCCAGAGAGATGTGAGGAGCAGCCACGAGTGCAGGCGGAAAGGTCATCGGTAATGAGTGGGAGTGAATAATGAAGCCGCGCATCCCTGAGTGAGATTCCGGGCATGTAACTGTGTACGGTCTTGTTATGGCTGCCTCGGCAGTGCGGTTCAGTCTGAGCTGAAGGCTTGTCTATGGGAGCCGGCGATGAGCGCATGGTAAGAAAAGCGATCAGCTTGATGATGCAGCCGTCGAAGTGTCCAGCATGCGCACATGGTCCATCAATGTGTGGTGCACGCGCACTTGGTCCATCAATGTGTGGTCCACTCGCACTTGGTCCATCGAAGTGTGCTGCACGCGCACATGGTCCTTCGAAGTGTGTCCATCAATGTGTGGTACACGCGCACATGGTCCATCAATGTGTGGTGCACACGCACTTGGTCCATCGAAGTGTGCTGCACGCGCGCTTGGTCCATCGAGGTGTGCAGCACGCGCACATGGTCGCCCAAACGCCACCAAGTCCCTAGAAGAGTGAAGGAACCACATGCGTGCATAAAGAAAACTTTTACCCAGAACTGAGGAAATTAGAGGAAGTGATGAGTCTGCTCTCTGGCTCTTGAGAAGGGCCCCCCCCCTCCCAAGGAAACCACACTAACACCACCCACGTTGTCTGTAACCAACAGCGTGCCATCGCGCTCTATTTGAGGAAGATTCCTAATAGACCAGCAATAAGCCGAAACAAAGGAATTCATTTTTTTAATGTAATCTCTTTTGTTGTCAGAGTTTGGATATTAAAGGGTACAGGGGTGAGAGGGAACCTGAGATTGTCATCATGTCGGGCAGTGGCTACAGCAGGAATTCTTTAAGAACCACGGCTTACACTTTTTCTTGAATTTAGATACATAGTTAAACGTTTTCATACTTCCTTTTCTCCAGAATAGAGGCAGGAAGATTTAGATTGTTCCAGCAGGCTTGTGTTTTGAGTTATCTTTTTCTCTTTTCATTCTGTTTTTTGACTCTCCCCGCGCATGACTTCTGTCCTGTGTTTTTGCCATCCCAAAGTGAGAGTGACCATTTGTGCCACACGTAATAAACAATTGAATCCGATGTTCTTCTTTCCAGCTTTGATCAATATCCTCCATGACTGTGCGAAATTCCACCACCAAAGCTATAGTCTCAAACTTCACAAGTGAGTTGACAGGGTTGATGATTCTCACAACTCTGACCACAGGCAGCGTTTCCTGAAAGAATATTTAAGTTGCCGAATAGTCCAACAAGTAATTTTGTCTGAAAATTTCCAAACTAAAACTATGTTTGCACATGGATGCCGACTCACCAAAATATCAGGGGTAAAGAAAGTGACATCGTATGCCCTTTGGCCTTAATGGTTCTGTCGGAAAGCACGATTCAAATCAAAGTAGTACTTAATACATACATGGAATTTGGATTCAGGTTCTGAGAGGAATACTTTTTCTATTCCTTGTTCTGTGAGATCTTTGGTGAGTTTGGCTATTTCTTTTGTCGGATCATTAGGTATACGGATGTAATTATTCTCGCATTCCAGTTGTTGTGTGATCTCTGTGATAAAGTCGTCTCTGTTCTGTTTATGTTTATGTTTATGTTTATGTTTATTGGATTTGTATTGCGCGCAAATACCCGAAGGTGTCTCGGCGCATAGGATTATCGAGTGGACATTCAGGACGCTGAAGGCAGTCATTGGTTGAAGAGCCAAGTTTTCAGTTGTTTCCGAAAGATAAGAAGCGTGGGGCTGGATTTGATTGAGAAAGGGAGGGTGTTCCAGAGCCTCGCGGTAGCCACTAGGAAGCGTCTGTCTCCCCAGGAAGCGGTTCTGGTAAGTGGAACTGGTAAGAGACAGGTCAATGATGACCGAAGGAGTCTATTGGGGGTATAGATCGTGAATGCATTTCTCAGGAAATATGGTCCAGAGTTATGAATCGCCTTGTAGGCGATACAGAGAGCCTTGAATTTTATACAGCTTCTAACTCATAACCAGTGGAGTTGACGTATGGCTGGGGATGTGGAATGGTGTATGGGGATGGAAAGTAAGAATCTTTGCTGCCGCATTTCGGATCGACTGCAATTTATTTAGAACCCGTTCTTGGGCATTCAACAAGAGGGTGTTGCAGTAATCCAATTTGGAAAAGATTAGAGTGGTTATGAGGATTTTTCCTGCAGATGCAGGTAGATATGGGAGTAGCTTCTTGACTTTCTTTAAAGTAAAGAAGGAGGAGGAAACCACTGTGTTAACTTGGTGATGGAATGTCAGTTTCTCATCAAACATGACCCCGAGGTTTCTGACCTTGGCAACCGGTTCTGGAGGGGGGCCTATTTCGTTTGGCCACCAGTTGTCAGACCATCCAGGGGAGAGGTTGCCAAAGATCATGACCTCGGTCTTGTCTGAGTTTAATTTTAGGCAGTTCCTCGACATACAGGAGCCTATGGCTAGCATAGCCTCCTGGAATCTCGAGGCAGCCACTGCCTCGTCCTTATGCACAGCCAACACCAACTGGGTGTCATCTGCATAGGTGGTTAAACTCAGCCCGTGTGATTTTATGACCCTCGCCAAGTCCGACACATAGATATTGAATAGTGTCGGACTTAGCGATGATCCCTGTGGCACCCCGCAAGGCAAGGTGAGGATGGGCGAGTAGAAAGTTCCCAGTTTCACAGATTGAGTGCGGTTGGCCAAGAAGGAAGCAAGAAGATCCCTAGCTAGGTGAGTAATCCCCAAGGTTGAGACACAGTCGATCAAGATCGAATGATCGACCGTGTCAAAGGTGGCGGAAAGATCTAACAGTATGGTCTAGGATTACCCTGATCTCATCGGACACTTTTATCAGTGCGGTTTCCGTGCCATGGCCCTGCCTAAACCCAAATTGGGTGTCGTCCAGTAATTGATGTTGATTGATATAGACAGTTGCTGATTCATGAGAGATTCAAATATCTTGGCTGGGAAGGGAAGGCAAGCTATGGGTCTGTAACTGGCTGGTTCTGAGGGGTCCAAAGAGGGTTTCTTTAGCAGAGGTTTGATGACTGCTTTTTTCCATATTTCCGGATAGTCACCTGTGAGGAACATGGAATTGCAGATGTCGGTGAGTGGTGGGGTAATGACCTCAGGAAGAAGATTGAATACGGAAGGTGGGCATGGATCAAAGGGGGAACCTGACCTGATGGTGGTAACGTGCTTACTGATTATTTCAGCTGAGGCTGAATGAAAATGTGAAAAAGTCAGACAGGCAGATATAGGCAGGGGTATGGAGACAGGGCCTTCTGAATGGGTTAGAGAAGAAAAAGATGAATATATATTGGTCACCTTGGTAGCAAAGTAGTCCGCTAAGGAGTCGCATATGTCTTGAGTCGGCTCGATAGAAGGACCTGATGGAGGAATGGAGAGGGTGTTGACTACTTGGAACAGTTTCTTAGTGGAATTTTGGGCAGACTCAATTTGTGATAGAAATAAGGCACCCTTGTGAGTGACTATAGAGCGTTTGTATATAGCTAAGGCATCTTTACAAGTTTGTCTATCCTGAGGGCTGTAGTGTTTGCGCCAGTGTCTCTCAAGTTTCCTGCAATGCTGTCTCTGGAGTCTGAGATCCTCTGAAAACCATCGGGTCGACGGGGTAGATCGATTTGGAAAGGTTGATTTAGTCGGAACTACCGAACTAAGGGCGTCCTGAAGCCAGTCATGGTACCTATTAGAGGCCTGTGTAGGATTTGTGGACGCCTCATAGGAGGAAGTAGTAAGGGTGTGAGTGAGGAGAGGAGTGTCTAGGTTTTTCCAATCTCGGGTGATTAACGGGACTTGAGCTTTGGATTGTGGCGGGTTGAGGTCGTGAGCCTTCAAGCTGAAGATAACTGCGTCATGGTCTGACCATGTCAAGGGGAGAACCTTGAGCAACGATATATCTGGACAGTTGGTAAACAGCCCGTCGAGGGTGTGGCCTGCTTGGTGCGTCGGGACTGATACCAGCTGATGTAATCCCATAGCTAGCAGATCCGTGGTGAGTTGGCGGGTGTCTTTGTCAGTGGGGGATTCTAGGTGAAAGTTGAAATCTCCTAAAATAGTATAGTCAGATGGTCCTACCAGCGGTTCAATCATCTCATCCAGGGCTGAAAGAAAACGTTTGCGTGAGCCTGGGGGACGATAGAGGAGTGTGCCTTTGAACACTTGGTTTTTATTCAGTGCAATTGAGTACATGAATGCCTCACAGTCCAGATTGAGAATGGCTTGTGTTTTTGTGGGTATGATGGCGAGTCCACCGCCCTTGCCTAATAATAATAAGCATTTATTGAGCGCCTGGCTACACAAGGCTGTGTGTCCCCGCGCTGACTGCAAAATGCAAAACCCATCAAGAAGAGCTTGAACCATGAGATGACAGAGGTTAGTGTTTAGGGAAGAGGTGGGTTTTTAGTTTGGCTCTGAATCTAATTTCTGAGGGCTCCATCCGCAATTGGATTGGCAGAGCATTCCAGTACTTAGTGGCCAGATAGCGAAAGGATTTTCCTCCCATTTTAGCTTTTGTGATGCGGGGGACTTTAAATAGCATCATGCCCGACGATCTTAGATCTCTGATCGGCCGGTGAATGGTAATGAGACCTTTTAGGTAGCTGGGGCCTTTATTTTGAGCAATGCGATAAGCATAGCAGAGAGTCTTAAATATGATTCTCTCTTTGATAGGGAGCCAGTGAAGTTTAGCAAGCGCGTTTTTGGTAGATGTTTTCCGAGGGAGACCAAGCACCAGTCATGCTGCTGAGTTCTGTATACATTGTAATTGGTGCAGTCCCTTCTGATTTAGACCTAGTAAGAGAACATTGCCATAGTCCAAATGAGGAGATATTAAAGCATGAACTATGGTTTTTCTCGCTTCGGTCAGCAGGAGGTCAAGTACTTTACGAAGTACTTTTAAAGTGCCAAAGCATTTGCTTGTCACCTTATTCACATGGGCTTTGCCTGAGAGGTCGGCGTCCAGCATGACGCCAAGATTTTTCCCTTTCTCCAAAGGCATGGGTAATTCTCCTAGTTCGCTAGGCCACCGTGCATGGGACCAAACAGAAACAGCTTTACCTACTATCAATACCTCTGTTTTGTCTCCGTTTAAGCGGAGGCAATTAGTATTCATCCAAGTCGCTATCGCTGACATACAGTCAGAGAAGTTGGTAGCTAAGTCTTTGCTGTCTGGAGTTAGTTTGAACACCAACTGAGTGTCGTCAGCGTAGCTGACAATGCCCACCCCAAATTCCTCCGCAATGTGTGCCAGGGGTTCCATGTAGGTGTTAAATCAAGTTGGGCTCAAACTGGAGCCCTGTGGAACCCCATGGCTAACACTGCGAGGCGATGACTTAAAGGGTGGGCAATAGAGTTGGAATGTTCTGTCAGTGAGATAGGACTGGAACCAGGTGAGAGCTAGGCCTTTTACTCCCATGTCTGAGAGTCGAGACAGCAGCGTTGAGTGCAGTACGGTATCAAACGCTGCACTTAAGTCCAGTAGGACCAACGCTGCTGTCTCACCCTCATCCACCATCTTCCGGATCTGTTCAGTAGAAAACAGAACTGCTGATTCGGTTGAATGATTCAGAAAAGGGGGTGGTGATGAACAGAGTGTCTGAATTAAGCAGACCACTCTTACCCAGTCCAAAGATCAGGGCTTGATCCATCACCGTTATTTATCTCACTGCCCCATCCCAGCTCAGAACCTGGCTATATGCAAATTAGTCTGTCCCTGGCCCAGTGCATCATGGGAACAGGGCAGACCAAACTACCAAGCCAATTCTTCACCAGAAAGGAGACAAGCTACCGGGGACCGGTTTCTGGCATTTCAGCCTCTTCGGCCCGGCTTGCTTGAATCCTGATGGAGCAGTGAGAAAGGGACTCATGTCTGAGTATACCCTGCCACACCTATAGTGGCCAAAAACGATTCAGAAAAGGGGGTGGTGATGAACAGAGTGTCTGAATTAAGCAGACCACTCTTACCCAGTCCAAAGATCAGGGCTTGATCCATCACCGTTATTTATCTCACTGCCCCATCCCAGCTCAGAACCTGGCTATATGCAAATTAGTCTGTCCCTGGCCCAGTGCATCATGGGAACAGGGCAGATCAAACTACCAGATAAGGAAGCTTGTTTCCTTCCCAGTGTAAGAATTGGCTTTTGTAGTCTGGTCTGCCCTGTTCCCATGATGCACTGGGCCAGGGACAGACTAATTTGCATACAGCCAGGTTCTGAAACTGGGATGGTGCAATGAGCTAAAAAACGGTGTTGGATCTAGCCCTGATCTCTTGACTGGGTGAGAGTACTCTGCTTAATTCAGAGACTCTGTCCATCACCACCCCTTGTTGTAAATGATTCGGTTGAATGGCCTGATCTAAACCCTGACTGAGAGGGGTGGAGGAGAGATTCACTCTCCAAAAACTCCATGAGTTGTAGATTAGCCACTTTTTCTATGATTTTAGCACAGAAGGGGAGAAGCAAGATCGGCCTTAAATTTTGGAGCTGAGAAATTGGGATATTTGGTTTCTTTTTTAAGGGTATTACTTGGGCAGATTTCCAGTTTTTCAGGACGTGGCCTTCCTGGAACGATAAGGTGATCATGTTACTAATTTGATCTAGTAATATGTTTTCCATGACTGCTTTACATTGTTCCGGGGGACAGGCATCCATAGGGGAGCCTGAGCAAATTCCATTAATTATTATCATTAAGTCTTGTTTGTTAGGGGTCCTGAAGTTGGTAAGGAGGGATTTATAGGAGGAAGAGCCTAGATTATCTACATTATTTTTAACCATCTTAGTGCTACTTAAAAAAGTAGCATGGATTTTTTCTACCTTCTCCACGAAGAAATCCGCTATCTGGTTGCATATCTCTGTGGAGTAGGTGTCTTTAGTATCCAGACGTGAAGGGATGGTGATTTCTCTGTAGATACTAAATAGCTCCTTCGTGGGGTTCTTAGATTCCACAATTCTGCTTTTGTAATAGTAACTTTTTTCTAATCTTACCAATTTTTGATACTTTTTCAGTTCGCTTCTGTAGTTTTCTTTGAGTTCCGGGGTATAGTTTTTCCTCCACTTACGTTCTATGGATTTGCATAGGGCTTTAGCATTTTTAAGTTTCTCTGAGAACCAGGGGGCGTTTTTGGTTTGTCTGGCTGGAGGTTTGATGGTCCATGGAGCAATTTTGTCTAAAGCTTTGGTTAGCCACGATTCAAAGTTATCCCATACCTCCTGTAAGGAGTTTCCTGTTAAAGGGGGATGCTCAATTAGTTCATGTGAAAAGAATTCAGGAGTAAATTTTTTGAAATTACGGCGTCTGTAAGGTGGCAGTTTGGCATGGGTATTATTGATATGTTTTCTAGCTATCTTAAACGGCACCATACTATGGTCAGACCATATTAGTGGGATGGGTGGCAAGGTGTTAATGCCTTCCCAGTTAGCAAAAATAGGGTCTAATAAATGCCCTTGTTGATGGGTGGGCAAAGTGGAGAGAAGTTTGAGATCAACCGAGTTAAAAGCATTCAGTAAAAGTTGAGCTTCCTTGGAGTGGCTATCCTCTAGATGTATGTTGAGGTCGCCAAGGATGATGACATTTTTGTGTCTGATGGCGAGCTGAGTGGCCAATTCAATGAGTTGGCTACAGAAGGACACCGCTGCTGCAGGGGGTCTATATATAAGTAAGCCAATGATTGTGTTGGTAGCATCTAGTTTAATGGTAAATCTACCACACTCGCTATCAGTGATATTTAATACGGTAAATGTACACTCTAGTTCTTCTTTGCAAATCATCGCCAGTCCCCCCCCCCGTTGTCTTTGACGATCGATTCTTAGGAGACTGTAGTTGTTAGGTATAGCCTCTAAGATATCCGGGGAGGAGGCTTCGTCTAGCCATGTTTCAGTAAGAAACATGGCGTCCAGGTCTTCATTAATCAAGAGGTCATAAATTTCGGTTTTATGTTTGGGCATGGACCTACAATTGAGTAATAGCAATTTGAGATTCATCGTTTTATTAGGAGTCGAAGTAAACTTGGGGAGCGGTTGATAGCATATGTTGCCTAATGGTCTGTCTAGTCTTATCACACAAAAACCTTCCGGTATAGCCGAGCAAAAGTCCGGCCCGGATGAAGCCTCACCCCAGGTTTCCCTTATAAACAGAATGTCCAGCTCTTGACTCGTGATCAACTCCATGATTTCAAGGTTATGTTTGGGTAAAGAACGCGCATTAATGAGGGCCGCGCGATAGGGGAGTCGGAGCTTAGGTGAGGGGGTGTGTGTAAGGTGGCGAGGGGAAGGAAGTGTAAAAGTGCATGAAGAGCACGATGTAGGAGCATGTGAGTAGCAGGAAGCAAGGGGCAGAGGCCGACAAGGAGGTAAGGCAGCCCTAGCCCTAATCTCCTTTAGTTGCGCAGTGTGTAACAAAAGCGATCGCCGTGGTAATGGGAGGCATTTTGCACAGGGGGCAAGGCCCGGGGCCCGGTACAGGCGCGGACGGGTGCAGACGGGCTTGCCTTAGGTGTGCCCGCTGCGCTCGTCTGCTGCGCGTCAGAGAGGGCATGGGGTTTAAGTACCTGTGGAGGCGAGCAGCTAGACTGCTAACCTTGGTGAAAGCGGAAGTGAAGTAGCGAACTTCCTGCTATGGCGTCTATCCCTCCACGTCAATCTGAATAGTCAGTGGTGGAACGGGTTAGTGCCTGAACAATAGCACCCATAAAGGTACATTTTTAATCAATATACAGTTGTGAAAGACAATAGTGCAGAAACGAAGTAAAAAGTGCTTTTAAAAACCGCTAGGAGCCCTGCTTAAGTGCCTCAGTCGGCGTATTTTTAAAATCAGTGTCTGTTGGCATGAACAGCGCTAATACCAGCCTGAGCATAAAGTACGTGCTTCAGCATATGATGTCCCAAGAAATCCGGGGAACGGGCTGAGTCAGGGGTTTAAGTACCTGTGGAGGCGAGCAGCTAGACTGCTAACATCGGTGAAAGCGGAAGTGAAGTAGCAAACTTCCTGCTATGGCGTCTATCCCTCCACGTCAATCTGAATAGTCAGTGGTGGAACGGGGATAGCGCCTGAACAATAGCACCCAAAAAGGTAAATTTTTCATCAATATACAGTTGTGAAAGACAATAGTGCAGAAACGAAGTAAAAAGTGCTTTTAAAAACCGCTAGGAGCCCTGCTTAAGTGCCTCCGTCGGCGTATTTTTTAAATCAGTGTCTGATGGCATGAACAGCGCTAATACCAGCCTGAGCATAAAGTACGTGCTTCAGCATATGATGTCCCAAGAAATCCTACTACTCCCCCTTGAGCAGTAGTGATTCAGAACAGAGACGACTACATCGCAGAGATGACACAACAACTGGAATGCGAGAACAATTACATCCATATACCTAATGATCCGACAAAAGAAATAGCCAAACTCATCAAAGATCTCACAGAACAAGGAATAGAAAAAGGACTCCTCTCAGAACCTGAATCTAAATTCCATGTATGTATTAAGTACTACTTTGATTTGAATCGTGCTTTCCGACAGAACCATTGTTGTTTGTTTAATTACCCGCCCAGGTTCTGAGGTTCACAGGTTTACCCCATTACACTTAATGCTATTTAAGCGCAGGTGCACACCTGCGAGGGTCTAGTCCCACATGGATTGATTTTCTGACATAAAGGTAACATGTCAGAAAAAGAAACATTGTCCTACACTGAGGAATATATCAAGAAATTGATACAGGAACAAGCAGAATTTGACTATCTAGGCACAGGACTAACGCCTGTCGACACCACACTTAATGATAAATTAACACGCCTAGAAAGACTAGAGAAAAAATTAATCCGTACACTCCTACACGGTCATCTCCTAACAAAGTACCTACAAGAGAACATAATCCCCAAGGGATTACAAGTACGTAATGAACCAGGAATTTTCATCGAATTGCCCAAGTTCCGTGAAGGCTTCTGCTTTGTGGGTAACAACTGTTCCAGACACTGGATGGTGTTAGGTATTGAGACAGCCCTGGAGTATGTTAACAAATTAACCCAGGAGATTGCAGACCTCAAAAAGGAAATTTTGGAAGACAAATCCTTATGAAACGCTAGAGAGGCCCTGGAAAGGGCAGAAAAGGCAACTGCAGAATTCAACACCATAACACTGCACAACAAATTGGACAAATTGGCCAAAGACATTAAGGCATGCAACAAGAAAGTAACGTACCCCTACATTAGTGACGAGTATTACATCCAAGACTCCCAGGGACACTACACTAATCGCAACAAGCAAACCAACAGAAGGTTCGCCACCTCCTCAAATTCCTCTTTCGAAAGTGGTCCAAATAGCGATTCAGAAAGAGCAAGCTCAAGTTCTGACCCCAGAGGATACCAACAAGGACCATTCTACCAACCACAGACACTGACCTACACGACTGGAGCACCACCACAAGGAGAATTACAATATCAAGACTCATGTGGCCCCCAAAATCAGCCTTCTTTTTCAGGGGATCCCACATGGACCAACAGAGACCCCAACTGGGGTTGTCCGCCCAGATGGAACCAGGGACGAGGCAACCACCGCGGCAACACCAGAGTGAGATTCCAACCACAACCGCAACAGAACCATGGAGAAATCAGCACGAGACATCAAACTTACCGTTGGTAAACGCAGCCATAACAAGGGAACCAAGTGAGAATACCCAACCACCAACGACGGAGGGGATCATTGCTAACAACAATAAGGATCCCATCATAAATATGTCGAATCACACACTCAGCCCAGCAGAGAAGGGAATTCTGGCCAAGGGCTTATCATATGTATCTACAGTACCTCCTGACTTCTTCAATGTCAAAATTGAGCTTCAACAGTTCTTTAGGAAAATTTGCCTGAAATACTTTTTTGCCAAAAGAGAGGAATGCAAAAGAAAAGCGACTGCAACCCACTTTCGTCCACCATCTACCTTCAACCCGACCAGCAATCTTATGAATGAGAGAATACTGGCATACGAAAAAGTGGTAATGTCTGAAGTCATGGACGTTCTAAAGAATACCAAATACATTCAGTACAACATCACTAAAGAAGAAAAAGAGGCCCTGCATTCCCTCAGAAACAACAAATCAATTGTCGTCAAGAACACGGATAAAGAGGAAACAGTAGTGATTCAGAACAGAGATGACTACATCGCAGAGATCACACAACAACTGGAATGCGAGAACAATTACATCCGTATACCTAATGATCCGACAAAAGAAATAGCCAAACTCATCAAAGATCTCACAGAACAAAGAATAGAAAAAGGATTCCTCTCAGAACATGAATCCAAATTCCATGTATGTATTAAGTACTACTTTGATTTGAATCGTGCTTTCCGACAGAACCATTGTTGTTTGTTTAATTACCCACCCAGGTTCTGAGGTTCACAGGGTTACCCCATTACACGTAATGCTTTGGCCTTAATGATCACAAGAAGTGTCATAGTTTGACCTTTGACCCTGACTATCCTCACGAAGTAGTATCACATGACCATAACCCTGAAAGCATAAAGTACCACTTCTATATGATTACTATAGCACAACACAAACAAATGTTCATTTTAGAAATCACCTACATTAGGGCACTGACATGATCTATGAAAGTAGTGGGAAGTAATAATTGCCCTGAATGGCAGTGAGCCAAAACTCTTTTAGGAGGACTCATTTTTCTATGGGTGCCCGTGTGCCAAGAATTGCTGCTGGTATGCCAGTACCGGTATTTTATGAAGTGTGACCATAATGTCAAGAATTAACTCCAGCATACCACTCCAGTATTTTATCATAGTGTCTGTGATGTAAACAATTGCTCCAGTATGCCAAGCGGTATTTTCGCTGTGTGCGGCGTGCCTTTATAAGCTACATATTACCAACAATATGTGAGGCCAATGGCAGACACTATTCTTACCCATGCTCGGTTGCATTCACTCACTCACACTCTCTCATCCATTCACACTTACTTGTACTCATTCATTCTTCTCTATCTTGCTCCAACATATTTCACTGACTCGCTCACACTCACTGACACTCAATAATTCTCACTAACTACCTGTCACTGTTTCTCACTCACTTTCGCTCACACCTGCTTACACATACAGACACATGGTCAAAAATACACACTCTCTTGCACGCAAAACACTCCCAGTCTCACATATAAGCATGCAAACAGCATACATTTAAAAACTTTCTTTTTACTTACATCATCTGCAACTGGAAATCTCGCCACGGCTTCCTGTGCTCCATCTTTTATTAAACTACTAGTGAGTAATAAACTATTATTTGCTATTTTCAAAATAAAATATGGGCAGAAACCAAGAGTGGAACAGGGACACCCATAAGAACAAGCTGCCTCGGTTTATTTGCACTAACTTTGCTGCCTCTGAAGCCAAGGGTCACAGGGGGCAAGCAGGGGTCGCAGCTGCGACCACTGGCCATCCTTTAATGACGTCCATGTGTTTGCAGGAATTTTCTTCAAGAAATGTTATGTTTTGTGGGGTTTCTCCTTCGCACATTGTAAGGATCATAAGTTTGTAGTTGTGTAATGTCACACATAATATCTTCTTTTCTATGTTCATCTTCTCTCTGTGTCATGTCCTTCCCTTGCTCATTCACACTGCAGCTTTTGCCAAACCTGTTAATTTAGCATTAATAACGGCTATTATTTACCCTGCCATAGTTGTGGACCTGGGCCATAGGCGATGGCACATAAAAGAGGGAGGGATAATAACAACCCTTACTACCTTGCAGGGAAGGGGAATAAGTCTATTATCACCCTTCAAAAAGAAAATAGGAGCAGTACCGGAGCTAACTCTTACCTGAAGAGATTGGAAGAAGGAGCTTGATTCCCTCGCAGCGCCCCCTTAGCCCAGCTTCTGCAGTAGCAGCCTCTTTAAACAAGGCTGATTGGGCGCCTCTCTTTAATTTTGCTAAGAGAGAAGCCCAATAGGCTAAACAATAGAAAAGTGCACACTGAACCATTGTTGTGAATTGGCAGACGCCCCCCTTGTGGGCCTGGAACAATAGCTGCAGCCTGTAATGAGAGCTTTCTGATTGGCTGGCTAGCTCCAAGTTTTCCATCCAGGGTGCTAATTACAGTTTCAGCCCTGAAAACTCTCCAAAGTTTAGTTATTTACCTGTTTACTTATTGTGCTTCTCTTTATGATAGATTACCTAAGAGTTCTGCAACATTTACCATGACTGCCTGTAACCAGTGCATGCTTGTGGGTTGCTCCTCTGCCACTTTAATGACGTGACTCCATGCAGCTGTCTCAAAGACAGAACTATGGAGAGTAAGAAGGGGAGAGAGAGCTGCTGAGAGCCAGGTCAGAAGCCAGGGCCGAGGAGAGTGAGAGAAGAAGACTGAGCTAGGGAGACTTAGACATGAGACAACAAAACAACAGTAAGTATCTCAAGAAGCAGAGCAGAAGAGTCTTGGTGGAGGGCAGGAGTCATCACAGACACAATAATACACCAAGGGCCAGCCTCAGAAACAGGTGGGGATCTGGGAATCATGCTTTGGTATCTTAATTACCCTAAGGACAATATCTTCTCTCGTGCCATCGAATTGTAAGCAACAGTAGTGATAGCCATGATTATATCACAACTGGACTATTGCAATTCCCTCTACATGGGGATGCCCTACATATCCAGCAGCCAGACCTGACAATAGTCCAGAGTATGCAACCAGACCTGAGTTAGGACTCAATAAGGAGCCTAATCTACCTAAAGTGCACTGGCTTTCTTACCAAACGGGGTGATTTTTTAAAAATGCCTTTGTTTTTTACAAAGAACAATTAACAAATAATCTCCTAGAGATTGAAGATCTAAAACACCTCTGCTTTAAAAATGCCTGAAACGCGGAATGCTTGGTCAGGCGACAACCTCTTTTTGTGTTCGACTGGCGATATAATGGAATCAACTGCAAACTATGGATGAAGTCACCATTTCAAATTTAGGAATTTGCTGAAAATACCACTCTTTAGAGAAATGTCTACACTTAAGTTGTTACCTTGAAGATTACTTTCCACTTCTAGCCTTCTCTCCGAGTTTTACTTTTGTGCTTCTCCAGCATTGGATTAACCTTTGGTGTCCATGTGTGCACAAAAAAATGTAAAGCACGAGATTTCTATCCCTCACACATTTCTGCACTGTGAATTCTGTCAGGATACCTACTTGAGTCGGTAACACTTGACCAGAGCCACTGGAATTATGTGTTTGTGAGGCCACTGCGTTTTTCGCATGCTTATAGATTTGCCACATAATCCACCGTCTGCTGTTTGGTCTGCAGATTTTAACCGCATGCGCGCTGCGGCGATTTTCGCGCTACGCGGCTTTTTTTCAAAAGCCGCGTTACATGACGAGCTCAGCTCGTCATCAGCGTGCGAGCGGCGCAACTGATGACGAGCTGAGCTCGTCATCAGCGCCGAAGGGGTTAACATAAAATATTGGGGCATATTACCAACAAAGTGGAGAAGAGAGGTGTTAGCCGCCTTGGCTTATCGCCTCTCTTCGCCACTTCGGAAACGCTAGGCTGCACCATTAACAAAGATATAGTGCAGCCTAGCGTTTCCCCCTTTGATGGCGATAAGTTTTACAACTTAACGCCAGCGCAGGCAGGGAAGGTTTGTTTATGTACAGGAAGTTGTTCCTTCCTGCACATAAACAAAGCTTAAATGCCATTTTGTAACTTACCTGTGTGCTGCTTCATGCAGCACACATGTTAGTAACAAATTGGCATTTTTAAAAAGAGGTTTGTTTGTGTACAGGAAGGGACACCTTCATGTACATAAACAAACCTTGACATTTTGCTTTTTCCATGTGTGCTGCACAATGCAGCACACATGGAAAAAGCAAGAACGAGGAGAAATGAAGCATTTCTCCTCGTTTCGCCACCTTAAGAACAGGTCTTTCCTGTTCTTAAATTCGGCGCTGCCACCTATTATCGCCTCTCTTGATAATAGGTGGCAGCATCAAAGTGAGTGGGTGATACGGTGGAACGCCCACCGCAAAACCCACTGCACGCCCCTTTTCACAATGAGTTTATCGTGAAAGGGGCCCTATTACCAAGGCAGCATTAAGTCAATTAATGTGGCTTTAAGTCATGTTAAGTGACTTAACTCTGCCTTGATAATAGGGCGATGCAAATATCGCCGCGATATCGGCAGAAAAGTGCAGATGACGCAGCGATAAGGGGCTTGATTATATGCCCTACCGTATCTACCTCAGAGGTTACTAAAAGCTCATTGATATGTGTTGCAGCACAGTGATAGGCCCTTTGCAAAGATTGACTGGTCAGTTTTCTGTTGCTTATTGCTATTTTTGTCATTGTACTGGTACTATTGAGGTGAAACCAATGCCCAGACAGTGACAACAAGTGTAAAATGGACAAAATAATGACGTAATACTATCACAAAATGTGCAGCATTACACAGCATCATCTGCGTTTTCTTGCTGCATAAATTACTCAACCCTGCCCCATAATTAGGCCCTACCCTGCCACATAATTCCAGTAGCCCTTGACACAAAAACTCTTCCCACATAGACCACACTGCACTAGAGCACTCTTACAAATAAGCATTCCCCACTGGTGCAGATGGGTCTCAGGCATTAAATAAAGGCAAAAAACAATAAAAACATTCTTTCAGTGTACTCACAACTCACGATACTTTAATTGCGATGTAGTAATTTTGCTCACAGAATTACCAATAAAGGCGGTAGTGCTTAATTTGAAACGGTGGCTGCCGGTGGGCTCCATTGGCACTTATTTTTTTGTGGACCGGCACTTATTTCACTTCTTCAGATATTGACCACAAGAAAGAGACAGAAAAACACACAATCAGGGGAGAAGCAGGAAGAAAAAGATAGCAAAAACTGGCACAAAAGGAGAAAGCAGGGACCGGCAAGAGTGAGATAAAGGGAGAACAGTGTCTAGCAGTGGATTAAAGTGGCCTGAGGTGAATTCAACACTACACAGCCTTGGCATTTGAGGTGCTGATTGTAATAGCTCTACGCGTGCAGAACTTTGTGGACCGGCCCTCATTCTTATACAAATTAAGCACTGCTCTGTGGATCGAAATTGGGGGGTTACGGACCGTCGCAAGTTCAGAGGCACTTGTAATGATGGCTTTAGTTCTTTCTTCATACTTGCATCTATGCTGTGACATCACTAATTGCCCTAAGGCACCTCTCACCATCTCTGGCCGTACTTAAACAAAGGACGCCTGGAGGGGAAACTTCTGGCCATGGTCCACCAAGTGTCATTCACTAATGCTGTTCCTACAGTAATTGTATTCAAATGTAAACGTCTCTGTTAGTGCTCTGAACATCACTTGTGTCAAAGGGCAATAAGTAAGGTAATTAATAAATAGATAACCCCTCTCCCTGGAAAATAGGTGCCACACAGAGACATATTCCGGCTACATTGCTGCACGAAACACATGTCCACTGGCACCTTGTGTAGTCTAAGAGGCGCATGTGCAGGGACCCACTTGTTATTTATACCTAGTTAGTGCAGGGCGGGTCTATCCACTAGACATCAGTACTGTTAAGAGTCGAATATTACTCCCTCCTTATTTGTAGTGAATGTTTGTAAATGATGCATACTCTTTTCAATAAATAATCAGTAAGATTGTGGGGCGGTGAGCTTCAGATTTCCCGACTATCACCCTGGCATATAATGTTAAAATACATTATAGGACAAGCAGGGTGCATTATGGGGGACTTAAAGGGCAGCAGAAAGGGAGAGGTATGCTGTTTGGTACAAGTACTAAGTGAGAGAAATACAATATTTTGTAAAATAATCAACATTATTTTCCAGGACTTTCATAAAGAGATGAGATTGTGTGTGTGTGTTTATGTTGGTATGTACATGCAAAAATCCCAAGTGAAATCCAGCAGACACCGCCCCATAACTAACTAAAAGTATCCAACTATTCATCAGAAAATACATTTATTAGGGGGGGTGTAACACACCAAATGCCCCCGGAAGCTAGGCCCCTGCAAATAATCACCATTATATGTGTTAAACAGCCAATAACGCTATTGATGAGCACATACTTAAGTGGTCTTCCTATGAAGAAGCCTCTCAATGGCCATTATTGCAATCTCATCTAATGCAGTCGCTCTCCATCATATGGTGGTGCTGAATATCAAACCTGCCCTTTCAAGAGAGGTCAGTGCTGTTAACCCTTGTGTATGTTTCGGAGAAGACTGATGCGACATGTACATACTGCAATGGGATGTTGCTGCAAAGGCAGATCCATGGGCAGTGGCTTAGCAACTTACAAGTGAGTCGTGGGCTCTAGTGCAACCAAGGAAGACGGATGCCTTACCTCTCCCAGGTCAGTAAATCTAGTGCAGCACACCCTTTACACTCCAGCACTCCAGAGACGCTGCCACTGCTGCCCTAATGATCACTTCACCCCGGCTTACAGGTCTCTGAATTCTTCATTTTTATATTTTTCCTCCCTCTTCCATATCTCTATCCGGACCGGTTCTACTCTCACCGTCTTCCTTTCTTTGGCTTTCTACTCACTCAATTCACTGCTGCTCAGCCTCGAACTTCTTTAATCTCGCACTCGTTTTTATGCCAACATCCCTTTCTTTCTCCTCTGCTTGCTCTCCCATACCCTATCCTCTTTTTTGTTAACTTCTTCGCCTCCCTTCACCTCTACCTCGCACCTCTATCTACGACCCACCCATCACTCCCAAGACCCTCCCTTTAGTCTCTGTCCTCTCTAGCCCATTTTCCCTTTCTATTTCACATCTGCGTCTCATCTAAGCTTCTCTTCCTCATCCCTTTCCGCCCATTCCCTCTGATTTATTTCTGCCCCTTTCTATTTCAAGCTACCTATTCACTTTGCACTTTCTTATTTCCTTCATCTCTCATCTCATACACTTTAACTCTTTCTTTTCCTACCTCTCTCTCTCTTTTCATTCCTCCTTTACCCTCTCGTATCAGTTTATTCCGTATTTAAGTCCCATTATTTTCTTCACCTGTTCTACCTCATCTCTGTCGTTCGTTTTTTTCTCTATGACCTCCCTTTTTACACACACCCTTTCTCCGTGCACAAATCTCCCCTCTCCTCCAGTCTCCTCCATATTTTCTTCGTCCTCCCCTCCTTTTCCATTTTTTTTCTTTCCATTCTGCCTTTCCTATCTGCTGTGGCTTTTTTCTTTCCCTGTCTCTTCTCTTCCTTTTTCCATCTGCTTCCCTTCCCCTACCACTTTCTACCTTCCTAGGTCTAATGTATATCTTCTATTCCATAATACCTCGTTATCTGCCCTCTTTTCCGCATCTCAGACCTCTTTGCTTTTCCTTCTATTTCCTACCTCCCTTCGTGCTGTTCTCCGTCCTTTATTACACTCCCACTGCTTTCTTCCCTTCTCTTTCGTTTGCTTCTCATCTCTTTCCATTTTTTGTCTTTTTTCTGTTACACGCCTCTTGCCAGTTTGCAAGTGCCTGTCGGGGCCTGTCTCGCGCTCCACGCTCTCCAGGGACCTTCCCCTCTGCCTCTTTGAAGAGTCAACAATGCCAAGGTCCCGGGAGGCACCCACAAAGGGTATGAAATCAAGCGGCCTGATAAATAAGCTGCAGCCAGTGCGGAGTACACTGGAGCCCCTATCACTTGTGTAGTGTACCCAAGTGCCACTGAACCGGCTTCACTACGGTTAGCTATACCTCTGTCAATGAAGGGTCTGTATTAAGAGAAGGGAAAGGTTATGTTAAATAAATCCCCTGTGAGACAAGTGATGCAAAATCAAGAAACATGTAAATAGCGTGTGTGAGAAAGGTGGCTTTCGCACTTGTGAAAATGCGGTACACTTTTAATGACTATGTAATGTAAGAGATTTAAAGAAAAGAGCCCCAGATTTACCATGACTTTCGCTCAGTTTGAGTTACTTTAAAAAAAAAAAAAACGATGCAAAGACTACGTGTGGGATTTATAATCCAGGGCGAAGCGAGATTTGAGAATCAAAATAATGCTAAATTGTGCAATTTGCTGCCTTGCCTTACTTTGTGTCAAAGGAGCATTTCATGGGTAAGGCATTGACGTTTCTTTGCAATCCCCCCCCCCCCCCCCCGGGTTTGACACACATTTCCATCTACAAAGAATTGTAGAAAGGGATTTGCGCCAAAATCCTGCTCCTCCCTGAGACAAACATAACACATGGAAATGTTTTCATTTCTGCTTGTTTTTGCCTCTTTTTCTGGGTGCCATATTCTACAGCACACATAAAAAGAGGGAAATTACTTAGTATAGTTTGTGTGTAGGAAGGGACCCCTTCCTGTACACAAGCTATACTTACCACAATGCAGACACCCTTGAACTACGGCTCAAGGGTGTCTGTGCTGACACATGGCCGTGAAATTGGCACCAGCGCAGGGATAGAACAGAACAGCACCGCATCTTAGTGGATATGGTGCTGTGCTGCTCTCTACTCCTCAGCACAGCAATCTTACTTGCTGTGCTGCATGACTTGTATGCAAATCTGCACTAGAAACATTTTACAAAGGTGCAAAGTGGTGGGATTAGAGCGATGATGGCAGTAGTGCAAGATATTCCAAGAATTGAGTTCAGGATAAAAGACAGAAGCTATGTGGCCTGGACTGAAAACATGTAAATGAGCCCAAAAAATAGAGAGGGATTTGGTGAAGACTGACCAATTATTGAGGAGGAAGTGACAGACTTCTGGGAGCACTCTAATGATTTGAAAGGAAAACATAAAGCACATTAAAGTAAGGTCTAGCATCTGGCATGGAGAGGGTGTCAGACAGCAGGCATCACATTACGGCGAGAATGTGAAATACATTGCTTATCACTGTTATTCCAGGCCTCACACCATTCATTACTTGATAAACAAGTATTGGCATTTTAAATGTGTGTGCAAAACTACGGGGTTTTCCAATACGTTTTGATGTCCACCCTGAGTGTGCATGTGCTCTCTCTGTTTACTTATCCAAGATGGTGGACAGCCTTCTGGAACAGTAAATTGAGAAATAAGTTATTTGTGGCAATGCCATACATATGTATAGGTGAACAGCACGGGAGCAGAGCATTGCATCAGCATACTCAAGAAAATAAATATAAAAAAAAACGAATTAAAGTCCAGCACAACTCTTACACCTCCACTTCAAATTGTAGTGATTCTATAGGACCCAGTAGTAGCAGATGTTATGTTATGTTATGTGAGGTATTTTGTAAAGTGCATGGCTGCCCGAGGGGTTCCCAGCGCTGGGTGAGAAAATTGCTGGTGGAGGTGCAAGTTGGACCATTATCGTCGGAACTTCCAGATTAAAACACATGGGGGCATATTATCAAGAACTGTGCTAACATTATTGCCGGTTTAGCGGCAGAAAACTACTGCTAAAACGGCGATAATGGGCTTGATAATATGCCCTGGAGAATTCCAATAGAAACTCATGTTCACACCAGAACATGGACTTCTATTGGAATTCTCAAGGGCATATTATAAAGCCAATTATTGCCGCTAAACCAGCGATAAATTTTAACGCCGTTCTTGATATTATGCCCCAGGGTTAATATTATGTGGCTCCTCTCGCTTGACAAATTGTATTGTAGCATTTGTTTAGCCACTACTGTTTGTTTATGGTAAGCTCAAGAGCTCATCCACACAGATGGCACCCACTGTGGGAGGCATGTGGTTAGAAGTGGATTATATCATTTTTTATACTTATTACCCACCTTGCATTAATTGTAAAATGGAGCTGGTAAGGGCCCTTCCCGATAAAGCGCGGGATACCCAGCTGCAATTTTGCAGAATGCTTGGCTCAAACTGTTCCAATATAAGAAATATCTGAGTGTGTTCCCCAATAGCTTTAGCAAGTCAGGTTAATAATCACTGCCTATTGTCCATAACGTGGAGATATTCAACACCTCGTCAGGGGTAGTAAACAATTTATACTTTTAAAATATTGCACCTCAGCGTGTATTGATAGCTGGGCTGCTGCAGCACACCTGTCGGTTCTCAGAATATGTCAGGAACTGCCCTCAGTGGATATTGTGAATGTCCCTCAACTCAGTGAAAGGCAGTAGGATACAATCCCGAGATAGATTTCTGAAGGTTGTAAGACCCACTTTGTGCCAGTGTAGTAATCTAACAGAGGTTAAACAGCCTCTGTCTTTTGGGGAGCCCATCAAGATAACTGTGGGGGCATAAGGGGTAGTTGATGCTGTGATGCACAGGCTTCTACAGAAGCAGTAGTGCGCTACTTGGAGCAAGTGCAGTAGGAGGCACCATCAGCAGGGGGTGGAAAATCGCAGGTCACGTGCTAGGTGCCGTGTGGCTTTAGTTGAGGCAATGTCATCAAGATGCCGTTCTGCAAGCTGCGCTGCTAAATAATAGTGTTCATAGTTAGGCGCTCCCAGCTCTCCTCTGCCGTAGGCAGGCGCAATTTAGACAGACTCAAGAGCGACATAGAGGGGCTGAATGATTCCATACCTTGGTCCACCTTATGATAGACAGAGGCCATCTGTAGCTTGTGGTCTCTATAGTCTGAGATGCCCGTAATACTGAATATATGTTGCTGATTGAAGCCTAAAGAGGGCCTATTTACTATTTTTCATGTTACCTTTCAATGACCAGGTAACACCATCTATAAATAAATAGGTCTGGTAGTGTTTATCCTCATTAAAATCAATTTAGATTCAATCTCATCTATGAAACCGTTCTCGCCTTGCAAACACAGGCAAATGCGTCACAAAAAGCCTAAAAAACAACATATCCCATGACCACTTTGGTATTTCTGTAGTTCGATACGTGATCACGCGAGAAGCTGACTGAATTCTCGCACCATTGAGATCACGCGATGTTACGCATTGAGGCTTTCGGCGTTTCTATAAACAGTTACACTCCCGGTAGTCGGTACCTCCCCAACGGCTTAGAAGATAGCACGAGGTACCGACGGAAAGGTATGGTGATCTGTTAGCGAATTAGAATCTTTTAAATTTGACGCTATACAAGAAGTTGTGTGAATGCGTTTACACTGAAAATTGCAATCCAATGCGTAATTTGATAACGGGTGAAGAAATTGCGCTTGGGGTAAACAGTCTCTTTAACATATGACTTTTTAATCATGACTGTTGCCATTTTGGCAGTACCATTGAGATCTGGGTCGCATGTAAAGCATGGGGGATCACACTCTCTAACATAGGGATGTCATCTGAATCTAGGTAAGAACCTGTTTGAGACTACGAGCATATGGGCTATTGGGACCATTTGTACTCCATTAAGGAGGGGTGAAATGATCACTATGTACGATTTGAGCGCACTATGTACGATCTGAGTGCATGTAGGATATAAATCCCCGTAATACAATCATAAGGGGCTTTTTAAAAGAGCTATGAGTTCGTAATTTTGAGCAGTAGGGGCTCCTATCGATCTCATGGACAGATAGCGCTGTGGGTTTTAAATGTATAGGAAGAATAACCCACCAATGGAATTTATGTTTGGTGTTATGTTTTCTTCCTAGAGCGGTGCCTCCTTTGCCCTGAGCTTGTTGCCAGGTGGGGTGAGGCCTTTCCTCCATACTCTTGAGGTAAGGGGGATGTTTTGTGTTAACCCATTGATTGGGTATACGGGATGGTCAACACTAACCACTTGATTAATAAGGCATAAATGTTATTTCCTTCTAAGACTCTCTGTTGCACAAACCTCTTGTTTCTTTCGTAGATTGTCCGAGAGGTTGAAGGAATTGTCACTGTGTAAAGACTATTCTACGGAGTATCCTTTTACAGTATTTATTTAATTGTTCACTGTTTGGAGTAGCAGTTACAATATCATTTAGGTCCTGATGAAAGCACTTGGTGTCCTTTACACCGCTTAGTGCTGAAACATGTTGACCACTATACATTCATGGATGGCTATTTATTAAAACAATCCTCCTGCACTGTTTTTAACTATTGTACGCTTCAGACAAAAATAAACTAGGAGCCTGATAAATGCTTCAATTTTAGTATTCACCTCACATTTTTTGCACTGCACCACTTTTTCCCATACACTCCATAAATTACATCTGCTCACATCTGTATTTACGAACTTTGAAAACATCCTTGGGCTCCTCCATCATTAGGGTGGAGTGTTAGCCCTGTTAAAGGAGACCCAGATGATGAAGCATGTCACCCGGAATGGTGAGTGATGGGAATCCATACAAATTTGTTGTATTTCCTGAGAAGTCTTAGTTTTGGTTTTTGAATTTGTTTGCCTTTTATTTTGAGACTACGGGCTATATAGTGTGTATCGGCAATTTAGAATGTGCCACCCTGCTTCCGGGGGTGCAAAAGCCACAGGAGACGTTCTAGGTGCCGGGTGGGATTAGTGGATACAGTATCATCAAGGAGGTTACCAAATAGTAAAATAGGTGCAGAAGTATCACCATTTTGGACAGGGCTATCTTGCCCACGATGGAAAGCAAAAGAGTGTTCCAGAATGCAGTCTGGCCACAGATCACTGTCACAGTTCTGGTAAATCACTGCCAGACTACGGCCCGGAGCGAATTTACTTGTTCAAGGTCAACCCGCAACAGTCATACCCGACTGCTTGGCGTCCTCACGATCAGCGTTCATCCCTGCTGACCTCCAATACAATTGGATACACCTTGCTATCACCATACCCTGATATTCTTTTGCGCCTTCCACAGCCCTGATGAGTCACAGGTTTTTGCCCTGTTGATGAAACACGTGTCGACTGGCGTTTGTAAAACAAGAATAAAGAAATAAAGACCAATATTTAACATCACAGACTATCTTCACTTCATCAACAACGTTCACGGTTCTCTTTGTCTAGAACTACTGTATTACTAATACTGTTTTTATCAAACGTGTGCACAGTACCTGCTGTTTATTTTGTTTAGGGTCCAGGCATTTTGTGCCTTATCACCTTAGAGAGGCTTTAGGGTTTCCCTCTAGACTGTCAGCACCGTCCAAACCTTTCTACATTCTGTCCATCATCACTACTACTTTTTGCACTGTGTGAGCGCCCCATACTGTACAATTGAAACCCCCAGCTGTACTCCTATCATCAAGGAGGTTAACATATAGTAAAATAGGTGCAGAAGTATCACCATTTTGGACAGGGCTATCTTGCCCACGATGGAAAGCAAAAGAGTGTTCCAGAATGCAGTCTGGCCACAGATCACTGTCACAGTTCTGGTAAAGTTTCCATCCAGCAAGTCACTCTCATGGTGATGTATGCGGACGCCAAGATAGCGGAACATTTGAGTTGCCACAAGAGTGTCCCTCTGCTGACTTCAACCTCATATTCCTCTGCTCTGACTCAAAGGGGAAATATAGAGGTTTTTGGCTATTTAACACGGAGACTAGAGACTTCAGCAGAAGTGTTGAGAACGTTAGCGATTTGGGTATGATCTGTGGCCATTTTGAGGATGTATAACATGATGTAATCTACGTATAGGGAGACTGAGTGTGTTCTGGCTCAGTACGGTATGCCCCATCGGGTAGTCCTTGATGTAAAAGGATAGCCAACGACTCCAAGGCCAGGGCGAATAGAAGGGGGTACACCGAGTGCACCTGTAAATTCCTATCACCTCTAGAACTGACAGGAACACTTGTTATGTTCGATTATGTGGTATTAATGCATAGCTATCATAGCTTCTCGGAACATTTAGTTAACTATTCAAAGAAAGTAAACTACGGGGTATAAAGAAATATCCTGATAAGTGTTACAATTGTAGACAGCTCATGATTAACACTAAAGGGAACTTAGAGCAAGCACACTTTCTTTTGAATAGCAATGAGATATCAAAAAATAGGAAAATGTGGGCAATGTGTGAAATAGGGTCAAAAGCTGCACACAGTTAACCAAATAAATAAAGTTTTCTCTATAGCGACTATTGCAGGGGGTAAGCATCATTCTTTTAAAAAAAAAAGATCCCAGGGCAAAGGCAACTATTTTCTCCCATGGAGAATTCAATTCTAACCGCCTTGTGTGTTCACATCACAGCTCTGGCATGTTATAGGCGTGTCCTGTGCAACAGGAAAGGTGGGTTGCTACACCAGATTTTCATAGTTTAAAGCAACACGGTCATTTGTTTTCCATGCAGCACGTTGCCAGCACCATACCACAGTACCCAGTACATGGCCACAATGCCTTGTGCACTTTGTTCAACAGAAACCTGGCTGAACAGCACAACAACTTGAATTTTTTTTTTAAGGGCGATAACACTGCTAGTGTTTAGAGCATCATTGTCCTTTAAAAAAAACACATTTTAAAGCCATGTTGCAGAGTAAAAAAAAGCAGGAGGGGGGAACTATAAGTAGTACCTCAATCACAGTGTGAGCAGCGGACACATACTGATTAACTTGAATTAATCTGTGCTTGGTCTATGCTCCAGAGGAAAGATTGGAAGTGGCATTTGGCCAGTACTGACCAATTAAAGAGGCTACAAAGAAGACTGACACTGAAGCCAACATATAGTAAGCAATCAGTGGGCTCCAAGCCCTTTTTGAAAAACAATAGTGTCCCAAAAGCAAGAGTGCATGCACTTGCACATGCTCTCACAGGTTTGACCCTAAAAAAGCAAGATGATATTTATGTGTGTATGTCATCATGAAGAATGTTAGCATATGCTTCATGATGCTATTCCAAGTACCATGACATATATTCATGCATGCGTTGTCGTGCATACACTCTTAAATGGTATGACAGGACAGGGCTGATATTTATTTAGTGTTCTAAGATGGCGGTTCCCTCTTGTGTAACACTAAATTAGTAAAAGGAATCAAATGTGCACAAAAGTGTGCATTAAGAAAGGAGTGGCCCGGCAGCAAAATGCATTTGCCAAGCCCTCCAAAAATAACAAGGAAAAGAAAAACCAATTCAATGAGGTAGGGTCGGGGAAGCAGAATGAAGAGGAGAGGGTGGTGGGCTGAAGCAGCAACTGAGAAGCAGGGCCGGGAAGGAGATAACAATTAACCAATAAACAGAGTGGTGGACCAACACAGAGTGGGGGAGCATTTGAAAGTGGAGCATGTACACACAGACGAAAGCAAGAGCGAGCAAGAAAACACATACACTCCCATGGAGTTCTAGAAAAATAGTATTCCTTAAATGCATGCAATGGAAGGACACATGTCATCCAATTAGAACACAGTAAAGAAGAAATACCTTAGATTCAGGACAAACAAAGAATAAGGAGGAAAGACATTGAATAAGAGCAGGGAAAAGAGATCAACAAGACCACCATCTGATCAAGAGTAACAGACTGACTCAAAGTCCACAATATGTATATACTTTCATGTATTAGTGACCATAAGTCTGCAACAACATACAGCTAAACCTGTCTATAGGCAATGCTCAAAAAACTCTGGTAGCTATTCATGGGAAGGATGACAGGAGGTAACAAGTTAATTCATCATAATACCAGAGATAGCAGAAATTAGATCCTGTGCCTTTTTATCCTTAAAGACATCACAGGGGTTACCATCGTTACAATGTTGGCCTCTTGGCAGATTCCCAGTTTTTGCTGAGATTTAATGGCAAAGATAAGGCATGACAAATACAGAAAGGAGAAGGAAGATGAGCTATGCACAGCTGGGTATTGAGTTTAAGAGGAGTGTTTTTCAGGGCTATGGATAAACTGTGGCATAGGGATGATGAGAAAGCAGACATGTGGGAGGCACATAGGATCATTATACCCTCCGTATTACTAGTACCTACTTTCATATTCCTGAGTATCATGTCACAAGTGTATTAACTCACACTACTTCATTCCGTCCTTTCTTTGGTGCAACAGAACAACTCCATTGACACCTCTGCAACAACACAGACAAAAGGAAAACTGAACCTACAATGAAATGTGCAACAACTGATATAGTCTGTCTTCTTTGCCAGCTGCTTGTCAAATACTCCACAAATCGTCTCTCACGAGGCTTGCATGAGACACAACGCTGATAGAAGGAAGATACACCCCCTGAATATTTAAGTGCTCTCCATCGATTATTGCTGAAATGTTGGGTATTGAAGAGGTCTCCAATTCTGTAGAAGATGCTGACTCTCAAGAGCTGTGGTCTTCTGCCAAGAGTACCAGCAGGATCTTTGCGGGCCTCCAACATGGTACAACTTGGTATCTCATGGACATACTTTTAGTGATTTTTTTGTGGTCTGGCTTGACAGTGCAACTGTCACCACACAATTTTGTGAGCATCACTAGAAAGGGGCTTTGTCTCCACCCACTTGTTGAAAGCCAAGAGTGCATGTTTTGATTGGGAAGAAATTGTGTGCTTCCACAAATAAAGAACTTTCCCACCAATGCAGCTGTGATCATTTTGTTTATCTGTCAATCAGCTTGAGATTGAAATTTTAGGGGTAAACACATGACATTGTAATGCTATTAAAGTGTTTGAGATAGGATAATTGATTATGTTGTTTTTCTCTGACAGGAGCACAGATGGGAGGAGGGCAGTCATTAACCTATGTGGACTGTAGATCTAGCTTGACAGTGTAACTGTCGCATGACCATTTAACCTACACCAATATTATTCGACAGTGCTTTGCTTCCACAGAAATACATTTTCTTTCCCATGCTATTTACTTGTACCCCCCAGACCTATAGGCGTTGCCAGTGATTGTATTCTTCCAGCAGACTGAAAACCTCTTAGAGGTGGTTTTCTGAAGAAATCCTTTTTGTACTTGTTCCGTTGCAATCTGTGAAGAAACAGAGTATGCCATATTCATACACCATTAACCCGTTCTTCCAGAGACTGTGATAATACTTCTGAAGGCAGTGCAATTTAACAAGCTCTTATCTTGAATATGATTGATCTTAGTTTTCTGTTTCATATCTAATTCCTTGTCACAGTCCAATCAATCAACCAGTAGCTTTGTAGAGTGCTTATTGTCACCCATGAGGGTATGTAGTAGGCGCTGGCTGTGTCCATTTGATTAGCCAAATAGCCAAGTCTTCAGGGACATTCTGAACTCTAGAAGAGATGGGTAGGTCTGTACATGAAAGGGTAGCTCGTTCCATGTCTTCACTGCTAGGTAGAAAAAAGGAGCAGCCTCTGCATCTGCCACATCAGATGCGGTTGGTGAGGGTTAGAGAAAAAGATGCAGGCGGAGGTGTCTGGTGGGCCAATGGAAGTTCAAGTGGTGGTTCAAGTAGGCAAGTATGCAGTTGTGTAGGGCCTTGCATGCATGGGTCAGGAGCTTGAACTGACATAGTTTCTGTATAGGGAGTCAGTGGATTTCTCTGAGGTAGGGAGTGATGTGGGTTCGTTTAGCGAGATCCAGGACGAGTCTGACTGCAGGGCTTCTGTATGGTCTGTAGTCGTCAGAGGAGGTGAGCTGAGATCCCTGCGTATAAAGTGTTGCCATAGTCCAGTCGGCTGGAGATGAGGACCTGGGTGATGGTGAGTCATGTGCTTTGGGTTAGCCATTTTAATATCTTAGTAGTGTGCAGAGGATAAAGAATTAAGAGGAGGAGACGGAGCTGACCTGAGTCATCATGGTTAGCTTATTGTCCAGAATGTTACCTAGGCTCCTAGCGTGGTCAGTGGGGTTAGGAGTAGGTCTGAGTACTGAGGGCTACCAGGATGTGTCCCAGGGGGAGCTTTTGTGTCTGAAAATCGGTACCTCTATCCTGTCCATGTTAAGCTTCAGGTAGTTGTCCTTCGTACAGTTGATGACCTCTGTCATACAGTTGTGGAAGTTGGTCTTGGTGGTGTCTTCAGAGAGGATGAGTTGTGTGTTGTTGCCAAAGAATATGATGTTGAGTCCATGGCATTTGGCGATGCAGGCTAGATGTGTCATATAAGTGTTGAAGAGGGTGGGGCTCAGCGAGGATTCTTGGGGTACTTCACAGATGATTACCTTGGGTTCATAGGTGAAGGCAGATGTTTTGTGTACGTTCTGTTAGGAAAGAGGCGATCTATCTGAGAGTGGGTCCTTGGATGCCTATGTTGTGCTGCCTTGTGATGAGTGTGAGGTGGGAGACCCTATCAAATGCTGCTAAAAGGTCTAGAAGTATCAGAGCTTCAGGCTTTCCTTAAATGAGTAGGGCTCGGATGTCATGGAGCCATGACGAGGGCTGTCTCTGTGCTGTGGTTGCTGCGGAATCCATATTTGGGAGGAGTCGAGTAGACAGTTTCGTTACAGATGTGAGGAGAGTTGTTGGTTAATGGTTTTTTCTAATACTTTGGGCAGAAGCAGGGTGATTGGTCAGAAGTTGTTGAGTTGCCTATTATTGAAGGTACTGCTGGATGAAGGGGAGAATTAGTCAAAGTGTTTTGATATCACCTGCACTTTTATTCTCCTCACATTAAGAATGTTCACTATCTGATTATCATGGGCACAAGATGAACCAATAAAACTTTAAGTTGCATACGTGTGGCCAGTGCTTTAATCAGGAGATAGGTACATCAGAGCAGCATCTGTTAGCTATTGCATTGCACATTTCGTCGAAGGTAAGGTAATAATGTTCAGTTTCTCTTTCTATCAATAGATTCTAGTAGCCCGTATCAAGTATGTGTGAAACTACTGCCAGCAGTAAACCACCTGGTTTCAGACAACCTGTATTTTTTCTCCCATTCCGCTTTTGATCTGAGGCACCTTCCTGTGGTATACTTTTATATAGGGTCTAGGAACAGTGTTCCTAGTGTTCCTAGAGACAAAGTGTGACATGTCTCATACTTTCCATGACATTTGGGCAATATATGACAAGCAGATGACAGTATTTAGTTGTCATAAATTGGTTTGACGTTACTGTATGTATGGTATTCTAATACATGGGATTTTATAATCCCTTTATAAACAGCAATTTCTTTATGATCAACTACTTGAGATGCACCAAGTTGCCGATTATAAAGAAACTACATCAGAACTCAACTATTATAGGGTTATTATTACAGTTGCGTTCTGATGTCACAATGCCTGCTGCTTTAGCCAGGAGCCGAGGTGAAAGTGCTGCAGTGAGAATCAGGTTAAATTAAATTATTTGGTTTACTATTCATTCAGGCTAATCCTTGCTCGGTCAGGCCAGTGGACCTTGGCCGTTGTGGCAAGAAGAGAAATCATATTATCAACATATCAATCATTTATCATCAATAATCAATATTAGTGTAAGTCAATTAAGAGAGTTACGCAAGTTTTAAAGGTTGTATTAATTCAAATATTTTTGTAGCTCATCTTTATTAGGTCATAATGTATACATCAATAAGAATTCTAAATCTGGTTAATATCAAGTCACTACATAAATCAATAAAGGCAATAAGAGCCTATTCTAAAAATAAGGTAAAACAGTCAGTAAGAACTTGTAAAGAACCCTATATCGAAAGAGTGGGAGCAAGCATAAAACTTCAATAAATTTAGTTCAGTAAATGAGAAATACCAAAACAGAACAGCCCATGAAGGGAAGTCATTAGAGTCCCAGCACAATATAGCACATGGTCTGGGGCAACTAAGGTAAGGTTCTCAGTCAGAGCTCCATGGACAAAGACTGTCTGCAAATGTGAGCCATCATAATAGAGTGAGGTCTAGGAAAAGTGTCTCTCTAATCTTGGAACACGCACTTATATAAACCACACATTTTATAAAAATCTGCAACAGTTGCTTCTCCTGTCTTCTTACATCCAATCATCGTCGAGGTTTTCCTGAGAACAGGATCACTCCTCGTCGTATCATCGAGAGAACAATAGTCGATCAATTGTGTTAGTTAGATTTATTGCAACTAATGTAAAATAGATTTCAGCTGCGCTTATGCCTTAGCATTCCCACATATAATTGTACAAATCTATCCTTCATAACTAAAGTCCACACAAGAGGCTATGTAAAAGTTGAAACATATTTTAAATGAATAATAAATAATTTGCAATGACATATTCTGAAAAGTAAATAAAAGTTAGTTGAAGAGGTCAATGTCTAAATTATGTGCTCATTTTACATATATAGCTGCACAGCTTCCCATTAAAAAAGACTAAATTCTAATCAACTGCAACAATAAGTTCTATTCAAACAGTAACATTCTTTAAGAAGTATGGGCTAGATGTAGGTAAATCTATTTTACCACTTCTTAAATACCGAAATTTACCGATTCAGTATTTAAGAAGTGGTAAAATAGAGGGGGGAGATGTAGGTAATTGCAGATGTGGAATTACCGAATCGGTAATATTCGGTATTTACCGATTCGGTAAATACCAAATCGGTATTTCCTATTGATTCCTATGGGCTGTGAAGCCCATAGGAATCAATGGGAAATACCGATTCGGTAATTACCGAATCGGTAAATACCGAATCCTGCAAGGGTGCAGGGGGTGTCACTTTGACACCCTCTGGCACCCCAAAAATTGACATGTGCGCCATGTGGCACACAGACATGCCCGAAGGGCATGTCTGTCTGTCACATGGCATAGGTGTGCATGCACACATGTGCATGCACACCTGAATTCGGTATTTTAACACCCAATTGGATTGGGTGGTAAAATACCGAATTTGGAGGGCCTTTGGGACTCAGAAGAGTCCCACCTACATCTGAGATTTACCGAATCGGTAAAAATACCGATTCGGTATTTTACAGAATCGGTAAATTTACCGAATCGGTAAATTTACAGATTCTGTAAAAATGTGCCCCTACATCCCAAAAACCCATTTACCGGTCGGTAAAGGCCGAAATCGGCCGTTACCGGTCGGTAAATGGCTCCTACATCTGGCCCTATGTGAATTAATTTATAAACAGTTGATCCTATTATGAAAAAGCATTTTCTTACTAAGGTTAAGAGTGCATGATCACATCTTTACTAAGAAATATCATTTCACATGTGTTAACATTTGAAAGTGAATAAACTTTTAGCAGTACAATTTTAGCTATGTGAGGCATAGTACATGTAACTATGGCAGCTGTGTATATCTTTCATAATTCTAAAAGCATTGTCTTTTTTACAAGCTATATTATTGAGTTTTATTTCAACTCCCTTCCAAAAGGCAGGTCAGGTCAAGGAGCATAATTAAAGCAGCTCTTTAAAGCAACAAATAGCACATTGCTTTTCCTTCTTCTGCTCTATTTTAATAACTTACAGTGGCAAGCAGAGAGAATATGTTTATTTTTGCACTCCTTCGAGAAAAGTTCGAATCTTTCGCAATGTTTCTACATGTTCTGAGCTAGTACTGTCGTTTTTTTACACTGACTTGTACTGAACTACTTCCAATATCTGTTTGCAACAAATATCTAAAGATTTTTGATGTATTTGATTTTGCACTAAAGATCCCCTCTTCTTCCCATTTGCCAACATGCTCGCTTTTTCACATGAAAGAGCTACAAACCAAGGTTTTAAGTGGTTTGTTAGAATGGTGACAGTATCACCATGTATTATATGTTATGGGATAAAGCATCCCCTAGTGTACATGATAAGGATATTGCAAATCACCTTGGAGTTACAAAACGTTATGGTCTTGTTCCTCTATAAGGATATGCAACTCCTCAGTAACTTGTAATATCCTAACAAAGCATGGCAGGGGGTACTTTATTCCTTATATAATGTCCAATTGCAGCCAAAACCTATCATGATCGCCATCTTGGGTTGTTACTCATTCTTCTGAGTTCTGGGTGTATTTTCCTTAGTCTAATTTTTAGTCTCTCGCTTCCTCAATTACAGGACCTGGCTTGACAGCCCTTTAGCCTCCTGGCATCATCTCCACCACTGGCACCCTCATGGGGTGCAATGTGGACTAGCCATTTAGACTGGACAGATTACAGATCCTGAAATGTCACCTTCAAGATTTAACACTAAATGTCACTGTATGTCTAGTTTTGTACACTGTCTTCCACATCTACATCTAATATGTTTGATAATACACAAGCTAATGCAATGCATGTCACATATAGCTATATTGTGTGCTTAGCCACAATTCTCATGCCTAAATTTACCATACACTACATACAACACAATAGAATTTATAAAGCGCGCAGCTGCTTCCGAGTAAGCCTCACAGCACTAGAAGAATGGACCGCAGACAGAACAAGCATCCAACCCCATGAATAGCAGATCTAGGCATTAAAAAGGTAAGTATTCAGACTTTTCCTGAAAGCAAATTCAGATGGGGCAAAAGTGCAGTCAGAAGTGAGATCCAAAGCTTCGCTGTTAAAAACACAAAGGATCTTCCACCTCTTCTAACCTTGTTTCTCTAGGGCTCTATAGGCGAAAAGGAGTGCCTTGAATTTGATGAAGCTCTCAATAGGCGACCAGTGCACCTGACGTAAATTGGCAGACACTGACAGGCGCGCTGGAATTTTAAGGATAAGATGCACAGACGCATTTTGAATGATCTGCAGATGACGCATTAGGTAGGCCGACAGACCCAGATATAGACGATTTGCATAGTCTAACTTTGAGGTGACCAAAGAATGGACAATGTTCTTCTGGGCAACTACCAGAACCAGGCGCAGTATCCTCCTGAGTGTCTTCATGGTTGTAAAGCAGCTAGCAGATACCATTTCGACCTGTGGTTCGAAAGGCAAGTCATAATCAAAAATGAAGCCTAGGTTTCTCACACAGGAGGATGGAACAGGAGGTGCTCAAAGCTCTGAAGGCTACCAGGTGAGCGAATTAGGATACCCACTAGTGCCAAAATAGAGGATTTCCATTTTATTGGAATTCAATTTAAGGCAACTCTCACTCATCCAGTCGTCAACTGAATTCAGGCACAGCTTAAAAGAATTTAAAGCATCTGGCGCTTTGCCCGGGAAGGACAGGTGGAGCTGGGTTTCATTAGCACAGGAAATCAGAATCAGCCCCCAGGATCCCACTAGGGTTTACCAAGGGTTTCAAGTAAATATTATAAAGGTCAGGGCTCAAGACAGACCCTTGGGAGGCCCCACACTCAGGAGGCTTCAAGGCAGAAGTAACAGTGCAGAAAAATACTGCTTGAGGCCTGTCTTCAAGATAAGATTAAATCTAGGCTCAAGCCTGTCCTTGGACTCAAATCTTCTTAAGCCGATAAGATAAGTAGGATAGGGTGGGAAACCGTGTCAAATGTTGACGACAAATCCAAGAGTTCTACCATCACTGCCACATCCTGATCAAGATTAGTCTTAATGAATTCAGAGACGTCCAACAAGGCATACTCTGTGCTGTACCCCCGCAAGTTGTCTATTAACCGCTTTTTCCAGCATTTTAGCAACTGCAGGTATAAGTGAAATTGATCTGAAGTTGCAAAGCATCTTGGAGTCAGCATTATGTTTCTTAATCAAAAGTCCTGTTTCAAACCCCTCTGTACTATGACGAACTGCAAAGAGGTTCATCAGCTTGGGCATAATCGGATTAACAAACAGCGTGACTAGTGGTGTCACCAATCCCTCCGTTTGCATCCGACAAATGTGTGTGTGTCAAGATTTCTACAGAGCAAGGCTAGTACGCACACATAACTAACAACTGACTACCTATCATCACTAGTGACGCCTGTTTAAGTGAAGTTGCACCTCTCAGTCTTCCGTCACGTACAGTACTTCAGTGCAAAGCTACTTCCACTATAACCAGCAAGTGAGCTCTATTTTTCCCAGCTCAATGCATGAATAGGTCATCCGGACCTTATTTTTGTTTGCATTACAGAACTTGTAGCCCTGGTTTTATATTGGGAGAAAGAGGGCAGCAAGACCCGGAATGGAAGGTAAAATCCTACTCATGCCTGACCTGTAAAACTGTCGAGCTCTGACTCATAGATGCCTATTCCTGCTTACCAAACCCATGATCTAGGGGCACAGGCATGAGCCTCACATTGCCTAAACTATCAAGTTTTTGTTTCCTTCACTTTTGTTCTTGATTAAAATGGAATATGTCCTAGTGCGGGATCATCTGCTGTGTGTGCTTTCATGGGTCTTTCTTTTCACTCTTCCCACCACATATGTGATGCTACCACAATCTGTTGGAGGTTATGGGAACTTCATATCTTTCCTGTGTCATTATGGTTTGTCAGGTCTTATGTGTCTTATGTGCCACTGGGGGTGTTGATAGTCTGAACAGGTCACTAACATTCACTTTCTTGCCGTTTGCCCCTCACTCCCCAGGACCTGCGCCTATTCCACTCAGGCCTATCCAAAGGCATTTGAACAGCGAATCATAGCTAATAAAAGGAAAGGTATTTTTATATGTAAATTGGGAACTTGTGTTCTGTGCACGTGGTTGAACTTCCCTATTTCGCACTTTGCTGGGCATCAACTTCAGGCAGAAACTGTGAGTCTTGGCATATACGGGCATCCATTGCATGATGGCACCCATACCTAGGCAAAAGGGGGCACTAGCATAATGGTGGCTAACTATTGGCATTATATGAGTATAAATGTCAAGATGACACCCAATGTTGGTATTGATCGTCCTACCATAAAAGTGGTTAAGCTTGGAATAGAGTAAACATTCATGACTTGATGATGTCCACCCTTGGTATAATGATGGTGGTAATTCTTGAAATGTTTTGGACATGCATGGCAGGATACTGTCCCCTCTTGGGGCTGCTGGCCCTGGCAAGATGGTAGCAATTATTGATATATTGTGGCCTCCTTAGTGCTCCAGGCCTAACCCTTGGCGTAGGACTTCGCTACGCTCGAGAAGTTTGCGCAACTACGCTCTACGCGAATTGCACTAGGGCAGTGCAAAAACGCGAAGCGGGTATTTTTTTGCTTGCTGGCCATCCTCAACATCAAGTTGGCGACCGCGAGTGAGCAAAATGACATCCCGGTGAAACTTTTTCCTCATTCGCGATCAGCAACAACAAGTTGCCGATCGCGAGCATGGAAAATTAACCTCCCAGCGAGATTCTCAATGCGGGGAGGTCAGGTTTCTCATTGCGAGTGGTCACGTATGCTCGTGAGGAACTACAAGTCCGTGTTGAGAAAACTACCGCTTGAGTACAAATCTACTTGAACGGCAGAAAACGACCGCTTGCACTGTGCAAGATGCCGTTTGCAATGATTGCACAGTGTGGACAAGCATCCGGCACTGTGCAATCAGTGCGAACTGCATCGTGCGGAAGGAAAAATGCTGTTCGCTAGAATGCGTGAAATGACATAAATTGTAGGTTCACTCAACATCCAAAAGATGTACTTCCTCTGTCTTATTAAGAGTAGTGCAAAATTCAAGGTTTGGGCAGCCAGAACTTCAAACAGCCTTCCGGTCAAACACTTGACTTGGCTGCCCGTTTGCCACTAGGCTCCCAGGTCCATTGTGACAAGCCCCCCATCCATTCTAGGGCAGGGAAACCACCACTTAATGTGCCAGGGAAAAAAAACTCCTACTCTGAGAGTTTGATTTTGAAAAACAAAGAGAAATTTTGAACTTCCCCAAAACAGTATGGTTCCATTTCGGCATTCTTCGGGTCCTCAGCATACAATGGAGCCATCGGTGTGACCGCTGCACTGTAATCTTGGAAATCCCTGGCAAACAGGCATCTTTAAGTAGGGCGAGCAAGACTCTGCCAGGACAGTGAAATCCATAGCCTCTGGCTGACACAGTGGGCAAGCTTGCCACCTTTCAAGGGCTCTATGAGGCCCTTTGTCCTAAGAGACAGAGGCAGCTGGAAGAGTATATCACGGCATTTCTGAATTCACTTGTAGAAAAAAAAGCCCTTCGATTAGTAGATGGCTCTGAAGAGCAAAATGCTAATATTAAATGGGTGGCTGTCTGCTGCTTGCTCATGAGGGGGCAATTGCACACCTAGTAATACAATGACTTAGGGAAAGAGGCGGAAATCATTTCTTGCCAATGATTAATCTAATTTACATTCAAGTTTGAACGCTTTTGGGCCATAGAAGTACAGCTTGGCAGTGACAAAGAGTAACATTTATGTTGCATATTTGCCGCAGCCAGGACTTGAGCCAGGTAAGGAGCTGCTTAGTGAACTCCGATATGGCACTTACAGTTTCAGGTCAACCCTCCTTATATATCGGTGCAGGTGTACAGATAAACTCCCATATGCCATGTGAGTATCGTAACGGGGCCTGCATATGTGACTAGGAGACAGCACTGCCCACGTTACCCTTCTGAGGACATTGATGTGTACGGCCCTTACATGTCAGAATATGCCAATCCATTGAATTAGATTTCACCACTCACTTAGAGGTAGAAATGTAGGTCCCTCCTCCACCATTCATGCATGTCATATGCAGTGGAGTGAGGGGTCTGCAATGCAGGCAACGTACATTACCATCACTGTTAGCAATCCTGCATTTACTCAGGGTTGTTCTGGGGAATGGGAGGCGCGTCAAGTGCAGATACATGTGTACAAGGAAAATTTGGGCACATGTAATTCATCTCACACATCCACAAATCGCTTCATCAATGCGGCTATTGTGTTTTTAGTTTTAAGGGTTTGAGGGTGTGCAGATTAGTGTTAAATTTGGTCATAAGACTGTCGGTGTCAAACCTGATAACTGAATTAGTCTTGTCATGATTCTAAGCTAGGGAAGTTCAGTAATACAATGCAATAATAACTAGACATGTCAACATACTTCCGCTATGTTCCACCCCCTTCATGTTTGCAGTAGGGATCATATCCGAGGCCCACAGGGGAAGAAGAGCATGTAGATTTCATTTGAGGTGGTCTATATTGTGAGAAATTGGCCTGGTATATGCTGCTCACTAGTTCTAGTGATCACCTTGTACTATGCCAAGCAACCCTTATGATGATTGGTTGTAAGTCAACCTTATAGACCAGCTATCCTAGTAGCGTGGTCAACGCAGTCTTAGGCTAAACTCTGTAAAGGCATGTGAAGCAAGCTGTTTTACCATACACAATCCCCTTGAATACCAAATAAAAGGCCACCACACAGATATATATCGAAAATATATATATATTTATTTACTACAAATATCCCCTATACTCTTTATGAGCACAGAAGCAAATGCGTTAAAACAAAACACAGTTTAAATATACAAAAGTTGCACAATATGAATGAGCCCTAGGGGCCACTTAAACCATATACTAAAATAGTGGTATAAGAACCACCAATTGGAAAGGAAATAGGCCTAGGGCCTGGGGAATTGCTGGAGCTGTTCGGGACTAACAGTGAAGAAGTCGGGAAAGGCCCGCGGGACTCGGGTGCAGTGCTTAAAGTGCATGCATGCACCAATGCAAAGTCAATGGTGCGTAAAAGTTACAAAGTTACTGCAAAAGGAGTCTTCCGACTGGACTAGGACCACCAAACTTTAGAGTTAGGCACTAGGAGGGTGTACTAGTGTAAGAACACCGGCGTTAGTAAGTTACCTCACCCACAGGAAGCGGGTGCACAGGTGCCAAAGTGTGTCGGGTTTCGTCACGCAGTCTGATGGTGCCTGAGGATGAAGATGCTGCAGGCGTCCAGGCGAGAAGTGTCCGGTGTGATCCAAGGGTGGATCAAAGATGTGAAGACCTGAAAGCAGAGGGAACAATGTTCAGAAGTCACTAGCTAGTGACTGGCGAGGAACCAGGATGGAACCAGGCAATGTCGGGTGCAAACAGGCGATGAGGCGCAGCTTGTCTCCGCAGCCACGTGGACACAAAGAGGTCTAGGATGTCGAGGAGTCGATCACGAGCTGTCCCACAAAGACTCTAGCTGATGGCATTGTCGCCAACTTGATTGGAGCAAACAGGCCTTGGCTAATGCAAGCCACGCAGGAAATGAAGAAAGCTTAATTCTCGGACCAGCAAGGTCAGAGGGGCTGCTCCTTTTTACAGGAGCGAGGGCCAGTTTGGAGCAACTAGAATAGCTGTTTAGATTGTAGATTCTGTCGCCAAGATGACCACTAGCCGCGTGGCAAGTGACCGGGATGATGCGTTGAGTGGCAAAGTGCAAAAGGGCCCCACGCAGATTGTGGAGATGCTGGGGGACTGATCTTTAGTGCAGATGCTGCTTGGTGGTGGGGCTTCTCAAACCCCAAAGCACAGCATCGAGGGTGCCTCGAGTGCTGCACAGTCAGCTTCTCAGGGGTCTTTCAAGATGGCCGGTCCCACGTCTCTCGATGCCTCCATGGGTCTCTTCTTTTCAGGGACTGTGGATCAGGCTGTGAGATGTCTGGGAATCCAGGTCTTGTCAGGCTCTGGGCTCCGGCTCTGGCGGGAGGTGGCGGCAAAGCAGATGTCGAGTTGCTGGTTGGTGCCTGTATTCACAGGGTGGTCACTCCTTGGCCACAAGGGAGATTATCTTCAGTCTTCTGTGCAGCAGAATGTCGAAGTCCAGTTTTCTTCTCAGTTTCAAGTCGAGTTCAAGATGATCTGAAGTCTTGGGACACAGCTCCTACTCTTATTCCAAATCTAGGGGCCGGATTACCTGCTAGGTCCCTCCTCTGGGTGGGACCAGGAAGGGGGGTGGTTACACCCCCTTTCCTTTGTCCAGTTTCACGCCAGGACTGGGGCTGGAGAGCCCCAGGACCGGTTTGAACTGGCATATGCACAGGGACACCTTGTGTGCCCCAGGCATGTCTCATTCTATTCAGCCCTGTCCTACCCAATACCCAAAATCCTGTCTGGGGTGGTGCTACCACCTCCCAAGGCAGGAAACCCTTTGTCCAAGCCTCCCTCGCTGGAAGGACTCCCAGCAGCAGGAGGTCAGACTTGTGTCTGTGGTGGCAGCATCCATTTTGTGATGCTGAGGCCCATGTTTAACTTTACCCGGGTTTCAGGTTATGTACATGTCGTGCCCCTCTAAAGGGTGGAATGCTACCCCCATCGCCAGAACTGGCGAGCGGGTAGTATTCCAATTTGTATGACACCTTACTCGACATGTTTTGATAAAGCCAAACCAAAGATAGCATTTAACCGCGTGGTTCATAATGCACTTAAGAGTATATGGTATGGCAGTATCATGGAACAGCTAAAGGACGTGGTTCCGAAAGCTGCAGACAGGCTCAGCTCATGCTAGAGGACCATCTCACATATTTCCAGGATTGATAAGACCTTCCATAGGAGTGGCTGATAGGAACATATGTGTCCATTTTAGGTTAGGTATAGGCATACTACACCTAAGTAAGGGGTGATTACACCGACTTACACCAGCTGAGTGAATAGCCAGTTGTGTCAAATATGGAGGCCAGGCCAGAGGTGGCACAATATGTGCTGCAGCCCCTGGTAGGCCTTGGAAACACCTATGCCCTGGGTACCCTTGGTACACTGTTACAGGTGCCTATAAGGTGAACCAGTTCCAATTCGTAATGCACCTAGAGTGCATTGGCATTAATTTAGAGAGAGAACCGCAGGCTGTGGGTCTGATTAGCGGGCCCACAGCCACATTAAGTCATAAACCAGTGAAGCAAAAAGCAAAAATTTGGGGTCACCATAGGATAGCAGACCCTACTCTCCTACACAACCCCCCCAAACGCAGGGACATTAGACTAACCTTGACCAGTTGTGTCTTCATGTTCTAAGTGGAAGTACCTGGAGAGACCATCTGCATTATGGTGAAGTAACAAGGACCCCCTGTATGGGATACATTTCCTGGGTCAGGGTAAAGCAGTCATGTGCAAGGGTAAAAGCCCAAGCAAATTAGAATACACAAATTCTGACAAGAACAGTGAGGCGGACACACCATAAGGAGAAATGGACTCAAGAAAAATTATTATGTGATAACATGGAAAATTTTATTACATTTATAAAAATGTATATGAACAAATTCCATAGTACACATGATTAAAAGAAGGGGGATAAAAAATTCATTTTCCTAAAAAACAATTCTACAAAAGGATTCTACATTAATCACGGAAATGTTGACACAATGATAATGTCCAAAATTAGTTGAGGTTGCTGATTCCTGTCGACGCGTTTCGACACACTCTCTGTGTCTTCCTCAGGACAATTTCAGCAAGGATTCTTTAGGGCTTTACAAATGAAAGGAGGTTTCTGAAGTCAGAAGCGCTGTGGTGGTGTGGACTTCATTTTAAATACTATCATATGTGGAGTCTGGACAGACCAAATCGTTTTCTTAATGTCACAAATTCTGTGTGTTCCTTAACTTGGTTAAAAACATTCCTCGTTTGCAAGATGCTGGAAGGAAAAACGTGATCCTGCACTTATGTGCCGCACATCAAGTTGTAACAAACGGTTAAAAACTGGTTACCGGCCCGATGGAGTTAACTCAAGCGCAGTCTTTTTATTCCACCTTCCCTTTTTTTTAAAAAGAGGAAGGAGAAAACGCCTTTTCAGTAAATCCTTCGTTCTTTGCGATAGGATTTTGCATGTATTCAAGGGCGCGATCAGTGTCCGGGAAAGCGTATTCTGTGACCTTCTAAGGACTGGAATCTGCAGCAGAGTAGCGGGAGCCTGGGTCGTTTTTCCTGAAGGACCATCTGCATTACCATCGTCAGTCCCTGGGCGGTGCTCCACTGTAAAGTCCATCCCCTGTAGGGAAATGGACCACCTGAGCAGTTTGGGGTTTTCACCCTTCATCTGATTAAGCCATAAGAGGGGCTTATGGTCGGTTAGAATCTTGAAGTGAGTGCCAAACAAGTATGGTCTCAACTTCTTTAGGGCCCACACCACAGCAAAGGCCTCCCTCTCAATGGCTGACCAACGTTTCTCTCTGGGGGTCAGCCTTCTGCTAATGAAAGCAATGGGCTGGTCTTGACCATCTACATTAAGTTGTGAAAGCACAGCTCCCACTCCCAACTCAGAAGCATCTGTTTGGACAATGAACTCTCTTGAGTAGTCAGGACTCTTCAGGATAGGTGCAGAGCACATGGCCTTCTTCAGGTCATCAAATGCCTTTTGACAGTTTACTGTCCACTGAACCTTTTTGGGCATCTTCTTGGATGTCAGATCATTAAGAGGAGTCACAATGGACCCATAGTTCTTAACAAACTTCCTGTAGTACCCAGTCAGGCCTAAGAAAGCTCTGACCTGAGTCTGGGTAGTTGGAGGGGACCAGTCCTTTATGGTCTGGATCTTACTCTCCAGGTGTTGAACTTGGCCTCCACCTACAAGGTGGCCCAAGTATACAACTTTACTCTGCCCTATCTGGCACTTGGTTGCCTTGATAGTGAGGCCTGCCTTTTGCTATAAATCAGCCGTCCCACCCGAGGACATGCGTTTCGGCTCCTGTGCTCTTGCGCATGCGCTGAACCTTGCGAGCACCATTCCGTCCCCCGGAAAGGGTTGGTCCTTGAGGGTCATGCCCTTTCTTTCTTCCATTTTTAACTAGCTCCGGATGCCGGGTCTTCTTGGCAGGCATCCGATACGACTAGGTTCACAGCTGGCAGCCCCTTGAGAGCGACGTAAGTACAGAGCGGGTCCCTCTTGTGGGATCCCGGCCGCGAGACTCTGGGATGCTTTTGCACGAGTCGGAGGCTGGCTCATGGTTGTTCGCTTCAGCTATTCTCTTGTTTTTTCATGTTTTCTATTGACTAGTGTTTACAAACTTGCCAACGAGTCAGTGCAGGATGCTCACGCCATGCCTGACACTCGTCAATGAGCAAGGTAAGCCTGCTTTTTGATGCTATTTTTGTTGCTAATTTTGTGATTACCACTCGTGAACAAAGTCTGGTTTCCCTTCTTGGTCCAGCCAACACTCCCCTCAATTAGTGAGACGTGTTTGTTTAATTTATTGAACTATCTAATCTTTCCTTGTTTTTTGCGCCTGTAAGGTAGTCCCTCTAGATCTAGAGCCTTCTCTTAAAACAACCACGAGGCATTGAGTTCATTATCACACATATGATGGTTGAGCCTATCTTGGGGCGATTCTGCCTTATTACCCATGCACTCGTATATTTATATTTTTGCGGTGTGCCTCTTGTGTACAGCTCACTGTTGTCTCTTTTTTGTGAAAGATGTGCACCATTGATGGCACACGTTATGACATCAAGTTGTTACTGATGCATACACAAGTATATCTTTGTCTGTCTCTTTGTCCTAGGTACTATACAGGAGCGGGACACATTAAGAAGATGTAGCCTGAGTCTGGATACATAACCCCCCTGGCCGCCCTGTTAAGTTAAGTTGAGAGTTCAGAGTTAGGCACTAGGAGGGTGTACCAGTGTAAGAACACCGGAGTTAGTAAGTTACCTCACCCACTGGAAGCGGGTGCACAGGTGCCAAAGTGTGTCGGGTTTCGTCACGCAGTCTGATGGTGCCTGAGGATAAAGATGCTGCAGGCGTCCAGGCGAGAAGTGTCCGGTGTGATCCAAGGGTGGATCGAAGATGTGAAGACCTGAAAGCAGAGGGGACAATGTTCAGAAGTCACTAGCCAGTGACTGGCGAGGAACCAGGATGGAACCAGGCAATGTCGGGTGAAAACAGGCGATGAGGTGCAGCTTGTCTCGGCAGCCACGTGGACACGAAGAGGTCTAGGATGTCGAGGAGTCGACCACAAGCTGTCCGACAAAGGCTCTAGCTGATGGAGGTGTTGGCTACTTGATTGGAGTAAACAGGCCTTGGCTAATGCAAGCCACACAGGAAGTGAAGAAAGCTTAATTCTCGGACCAGCAAGGTAAGAGGGGCTGCTCCTTTTTACAGGAGCGAGGGCCATTCTGAAGCAACCAGACCAGCTGTTTAGATTGTAGATTTCGTCGCCAAGATGGCCACTAGCCGCGTGACAAGTGACCGGGATGACGCGTCAAGTGGCAAAGTGCAAAAGGGTCCCACGCAAGTCGTGGAGATGCTAGGGGGCTGATCTTTGGTGCAAATGATGCTCGGTGGTGGGGCTTCCTAAACCCTTGTAGTGTAGCTCCTATTTTCCCAATAGGCTCTGCGCATTGGAATAGTACCTACAGCAGTAAAGGCCTAGGCCAGACGTTAACTAGGTCTACTACTGTCGATACTAGACTTAATTTTTGGGTTTGCCAGCTAAGCTCAGAGTTCGCTAGAAACTTTCTCGAATGTTCAAGGAAGGATTAACTCCCCTGATTAGACAAGAAGGGATTTAGTTTCTGACAACCATAGAACATGACAACTTTGCTCTCCCCTAATCAAGAGTCAATCTCGAGAGTCGTGTGAGCACAAGGCAATTATTTTACTCAGTCAGTACGTGCATTCTTAGTCTCATCAGAATGTAGAGAAAAGGAAGAGACGGGCGTGTTCAATAAAAGATGTTATTTATTGATCAGTCTCTTTTCTCGTACAAGAGAAATGGATCGATATTATTGCAATACTTATAGTTAAGTAAAGTGCATACATTAAAAGCAATAGTATAAAATAATACTGTAAAAACATTGATATGGTTTCTGAGCCATATGATGTTTAAAATGATTAAAATATATTTACATACACATATACATTTGACTAAACGTACTCAACTGGTGTTTCTAAATACGCCTACCCCGTGTACCTGACCTAAGTCTAATGCGTGGGCGGGAATAGAAAGTTACAGTTTAAGTTAAGTTTGTTTTTGCCAAGTGAATAACTAAAGAATTCTCTAGGAGGGGTTATTCAGTTCTGTACCTGGAATTTAGGATGAATGAGGAATGGTATCTCTTTCTCTGCTCTCGATATTCCAGGCTGCCTGCGAGGGCTACCCGGAAGCGCCGGTGCTGGGTCTCTCGGCTTGAGATAGCAGCGCATCTCTCAGCGCGTCAGGAAGGCGGGGCTGCTGCCTGCGGGGTCTGCTTCTGCTCTCGGCTTCGGCAAGTATGGCTGCTCCGTCTTGTCACCACGCGTGTGTTTTGCATAGGGCAAGGTCGGCAATATTTATACCTTAAAGGTGCCGGGATTGACGTAAGGATGGACATAGGTACGTCAATAAAGATGTTATACGACTTGCTCGTTAGCACATTTTTTACTAAAGTTCTCTGTGAAATCAAAACAATGGCCGCACGGATTATCCAGGTTGTCATAGGTTTGATTTGTTATGAGAACGTCGTATGCCTTATCAGGGGCTGGAGGAATGTCGCTTGTCTAATTAGATCTCAAGCGTTATGACCTAATCAGATAACACGTTCCTGTGCCGTAGTGTGACTGCGTCAGATAACGGTATCTGCATCATGGGGGATTTCTTGCCTCATGGGCTGACTGTTAGTTAACTAGCTAGGTAGTTTAACCAGAATAGGGTCAGGAATAGGGGGATCGATTCAGAACCTATAGAAATACACGACACCCACTCCACGCTAACTATGGTCATATCTACTAATCTATGCATAGTATAACATAGTACAACATACTATAGAGTATAGTGTATACCTTACCACCCCAAAATACATAAATGCATTTTGAAATTTTCAAATATACTGAAAAATTGCAGTCATATATATTGTATGCACTTAAGCTATGAATTAAATGCAAAAGTAAACACGCATCGTTATGCATTATTGCTTGTTGGTATATGAGAAATACACATGAAATGGCTCTTAATATGGCTATACAGAAAAAAAGTCGAACCCATTTCATCACATAAAATATATTGTGAACATACCAGCGGGCAGCTAAAGTCTATATAAAGTCTATAAAGTATCTAAAAAAATAGAAATCTTAGTTCTCTAGGAATAGTTTCTTACTTTAAGCAGAAGATCAGCGTCCCGGGGCAAAAATATATAGAAAAATATTTTAAGGGCTTGCTGAAAAAAGTTGCTGTCCGTGAACTGGATTGTAATTGTTCATGTGACTTTATTTTTTAAAAGTTGAAGGCCGAATTCAGGGAACGCCGTGTGCGAGTTTACTCAAAAGTCTCTATTTCTGTTCCGGAGAGAACATCATATCATTCAGGCTTTCGAAAAAACTGTCAACAGCTTCATGGGAAAGTTCCACTAAGTCGGAAATAGGGGTAACCATGCATTCATGCGCATGATTGTCTGCATTGACATTCTGATTTGCATTGCTGACAGAAGGTCGTACCTGTTCGATGTTGCTTTCATCTTGAACTTCACTACTCTTCAATCGCAGTGGTGAAGATTCCAGGAATGCCGTCATCAGAATTGGCAGCCTTTGAGGGCAGCACAAAGCGTGAACCTTGGTAGGAACCAGCAGTGTATCTGCATCCACCGGCGCATCCGATTGTAGCGTCAGACAGGTGTCTAACACGCATTCTTCTCCGCATAGCAGACACCTTAGTACAGGTAAAACACACCTTTGCCACATTGGTCGAAATGATAGAAACCAAGTCATGTTTAGGTCTCTAAGCCGGGAGAGTCCCAGGATTTTTGATATCCGGTCCCGGTATCCAATGGCTAGGATCGTATCTTCCATTGTCGTGAGAGTTTGTTCTGTGACATGGGTTGCCATAACGAAAAATAAGGACTAGGAATAGGATTCCTGCAATTAGTCCCAGGATCAAGGGAAGTCCGCCAAAAATCGAATGGACGAAATCTGGAAAAATACCCAGTATGGCTTTGAATGGTGTTAATGCCATCGAAAATACTGTCTTAAATACCTTTGAGACCCCAGTGGTATCAGAAATATTTAAGATTTCGCTCAGGATTTCCGCGAAATGTACGGGGGAATTAGTTGATAATAATGTATGTATCTCTGCAGTCGTCCTTGCGACTTGTAGATCATACGTTTCTTTAGATGACGTGAGCCTTGTAGGCGTCTGAAGAAGCACTGTTTTCATTCTGCTTAAAGTGTCTATTCGAATAGAAGTAATTTTCAAACCGGGCCATGCCCTTGCCTCCCTGTCTGGAAAGGAGCTGGGGAACAAAGAACGTCCACAGCACTTGACCTTCGCCGTCGTAGTGACGAGATAAGGAGTCCCGGGCATAAGACTACAACATCTGCGGTCTACAATAAGAATGTAACTCCCATTATAGAGTCTTTGAAAGAATGGTTCTATTTCAGTTGCAGGTGCGCCTTGCTGGTGACATGAAAGGTTGTATGAATTCCCTTCACAGGCTCCGTGCAAACTAATACCGTTACACAGAAGTGTGCCGCTTAGTGACATAGCACAATTGTTGCCACTAAGAAACACTTTCTGTCCTTTGTTACTGACACATGCATGTGAATAGGGCAGGTTCCAAGTTGTTTTAAGGTACCCCTTTCCCAATTTCTCGTACATGCCAGCCTGTATATATTTTTGGCAGTATTGAAACCTGAAGGTTGAGATTGGAATATTTATGATTCCATGGATTATCCATTCACTGACAGGTCGTTCTGACATTGTCAACGGTGATCTTTCTAGTTTTTCAATGCTCAAGATTGTATAATCAGCACCCTTCTGCGCCATACCGATTTGTCTATCAGTAAGGTTAAAGATTTGGAATAGTGACGTTGTGTTGATTAAACGCCAAGGCACATAGCCAGAACGCAGATTTTGTAACGTCCAGCCAAGCTGTACAATAGAACGCAATTGTGACTGACCATGTTGTAATAACAGTAAGTCTTGCGATAATATATCGATTGCTGAAGACACAATGCTGTCCAATGAAAAAATTCTGGAGGACAGAGTCATTAACCCATTGTCCACTACAGAAAGTGATTTTTCCAAATTAATACGATCAATTTCACGTATTCTCTCTGCTGTTTCAATTTGAGTAACCTTCCAGGCCTCATTGTATGCTGCATATACAGAGGCTGCTATGAAACGCTTTTGACGCTGTTTGCGTGGTCCCATTATGAAATCACGCAAGTCAGCACCATCAGTAAGTAAAGTTAGGTGTTGCTTAATTTCAGGCAGTGTGGAAGACTGTAGCCATTGAAGGCATAATTTGCCCACACTGTAGGTTGTTATTATCCCTGGGTGATGTCTTTGGGGATATCTAGGGTCTGGCCTGGTCATTTTGAAACCCTGTGTTTTATTCAGGAATCTATCTTGACAGTTATTTGTATCTGTGGGCCAGATCAACCATTGTTTCCAATCAGGATGTGTTCTGTTTTGGTTAAGTATATGGTTTATGTCTATTTCTTCATCTATATCAGAGTTATTGCTAAACATTGTTGGCTTTGGAATAGACGGGTTATTTAAATCTTTGATTTTGGCTAAGCCAAGACAGGTGGTTTGTTGAACAGTGTCATTTAAAAATATCATTTGTTCTGGGATCATGCAGGCTCTAAACAAAGCTTCTATACCCTGTACTTGCCATTCTTTTGTACCCAAACACTTTTCAAATCAACATTTTTGTCCCAATAATCGAATCCAAAAGTATTCATTTTTTCAAAGAATGAATCAGAATAAATCAATTTTGTGTTGGTTATCATGGTTTTGGTCCCTGTCTTGTTTGACAATTTATAATAAAATGTTTCAGCATTACTAGTGTTAAAACCTTGAAAGTATGAATATTTGTCATAAACGGTTCTAGGGCTCCCTTTTGGAGGTGTAGCACAATGTTCCCATTGATTATAATTTAAAACATTTCTAGGTTGTGTAGATTTATGCAAGAAATGGTTACCATAGTGGTTATAGCAATACATACTATCATAATTTGTAGAACCTTGCAAATAATCATGTTTTGTAAATTTAGCAGACATTACTAAGTCAGACATCATATTGTTTATACTTTCAAAGTCCCAATCATCAGCAAATGAGTTTGGTTTTGCAAAGTCACTCAAAGAGATCTTAATTTGGTGTGGATATTTCAGGATCTCGACCGGACCATAAATTTCATAGTCAGTGTTGTCCCAGGCTACCCCACCAGGTATTGGAATTGCTGTGAAGTTGGCTGAAGAAAGTTCTGAAGAAAGTTCTCTTTTCTCGACGTGTGAAGATGTGTGTGGTTTGAGGACCAAGTTGATGTTCTGACTTGCTGTGTCCATTTTAGCATATTTTCCCTCAATGAAGCGTCCCAAAGTAAATACCATGATGAGCCAAAGTATGAGGATAAATGCACCAAAACCCACCCAAAATTCAATCCATGGAGAAATCAGATATGTTTCTTTTAGTTGTTTCAAAAGTTCCTTCGCTTTTTCTTTAAAGGATTTTGATGAAGGCTGTGTCTTTTGTTCGCTGAAACCTTCAGAGGAATCATCGAAGTTGATGAAGTAACCGGATGCAGTTCTGTCAATTGTTCCAATTGGTTCAGGATTTTTGTTTCTTGCATTTTCACTTGGTACTTCAGTATAGATTGGTGTGTCTCTGCTAAATGTCTTTATTTGGGTTTTCAGAGGTCTAAGTTCTATTGCATTGTTGCATAGTCCTTGTTGTTCTTCTGTAGGCGTTTCGAATGTGATGAGCCTCTTTGTTAGGACCTCTGTACTGGTAGCAAACCTTGGTGTTCTGCTACTTATTGGGAGTCCACTTGGCCTACTGTTTGTTATCGGCCACATGTTGTGGTTTTACCAGGTCGATGGATACAACTCGGTTCTCCTTTTTTCCAGCAAGTGGCGGTAGTACAACTGATCTTGTCCCGTTGACAGACAAGACAGGAACTGCTTTTCTGTAAGAAGGCCCAAATTCCTTCTTTACCGCGATCTTCTCCCTGACTAGATCCCCGACTTTTGGAATCCAGACAGGTCTTGCTGGGACAGGTGGTGATTCTTCAGTGGTTGTTGGCTGTTGTTTCAACTGTATGTTGCTCAGGTCTTTTCTTGTTTTGTTTAAGTCCTGCAAAATAGCCAAACGGTCTTTGACATCAAAGCTTTTTTCTATTACCACTGAAGTCTGACTATCAAGGTCAGAGATCAACATCCTAGTTCCGAATAATAATTCGTACGGACTGAATCCCTTCAGAGAATTTCTTGGCAAGTTATTTAGACTACGTTGGACACTTATTAGATGTTTGACCCACCCAGCTCCCGAACCTAATATCCCTTCTATTATAGATTGCTTTCTGTCTTGGTTTTTTCTTTACACCATCCCATACCCTCAGGAAGGAAGTGAGAAGATTCCCGCTGGGCTGTGCTCATTTGGCCATTCTTCCCCCCCCCCAGGCTGGATTGCCTGAGAAAAAGAAAAAAAAATGGTCGAACGTAGCATGCTCTTAGCGTATATGCCATTTAGACTCGCAAATCTTGTATAATAGTCCGGACGTCAGCCGAGTGCTGTGGATCTACATTATAAGTGGGAACTAGCCTGTATATGTTAGTCGCAAGCCATTCTTTTTGCTGGTAATATTATCTGCCTTGATACGACGAGGTATTAAACTGCTTCTCTCCCCACTGCGATCTCTGTTGCAGTTTGGGCAGTTTTTTACAAAGATGGTAAGATGGAGGCTCATGCCTGGCCACCAGTACCGTGATTGTAAATCTTCCAGAGAATCTTTTAATTTAAGGTGTCTGTGACCCTCGCCCATGTGTGCGTCTGCGATTAACAAGTTTCTCCTGTCCATGTTTGGAATCACTCTATCCCCCACTCCAGGGATTCGAGCAAAAGGGACGGAGTTTGCATCGATTATGTATGTATAATTGAGTGGATAGTTGATCGGTAACGCTGAGCAGTCGCCTCTTGATGACGTTTTCACCGCCAGCAATGTTTCACCGTCAATGTATTTTAATGTACGCTTTTTCCGATCTACGGGAGCCGATTTAGTGGCTGCCGCTGCGGCTGTCTCAGCCAATGAATTCCCTACAACGTGAACGCCATCACGTTGATGACTCAGTGAGTGAGTCACGTGAGTCTTTGGTAGTTCTTTCTTCAAAAGAGCTACTTGTTCCCAGAGAAGTCTCTGCTTTATTGGTGCATCTGTGTCATCTTTGTAACCGTTCTGAATCCATGTCTGCAAATCCTTGTTATATGCTTTGACGCAGAAATATGAATCTGACACTATAAGTGTCGGGAATTCGCGATCCGCATTATCTAGCGCCATTTTCAAAGCTATTATTTCAGTTTGCAGTTCTGAATTAGTTTCTACTGAGTGTGATTTTGTTAATAGAGGTCTTAGTTTACCTCCGCGCCACACTTCTTTTGTGATCTCACATGTGGGATTGTATGCATGTTCTCCCCAAACGGAGGGTTGAGCATGTCCGTCTGTATAGATTACACAGGCGTAATGTCGTAGAGGCAGAATGTCGATTGGCAGAGGATACGTTTTTTCATATTTTAGATTTTTTAATTCTTCTAGTTCTGGATCAAAGAAGTAGTATACTTTGTCCGTTGTGATTGAATTTACCCATTGTAACCAGTCTGGATCCAATGTTGTTGTTGGTAAATTACACGGTGTTGTTAATGCCTCAAAGGCTGATTCAGCTGTTCTGACTGTGATATGTCTACCGTCAGCTATGTCTTTTTCTCTAGCTATTGCGGTTTGAACTGCTTGAACAATTTTTCCTTTGTTGCTGAATCTCTGTTCAGCTTTTGTGTACAAGTGTGATCTGAATGCAATTGGTACCTTTTCTCCCTCATTAGAGGTCAGGTATGTGAATCCGCATCTCCCTGGGATGACTCGGATCACAAGGTTGCGTGTATTATCACGTGTTTCTAATTTTGTCTTAATTAGCATGTCTGTTTGTAAGGATCTCAAAATGTCTGTGTGTGTTTGAGTCCAACTGGATCTTTTAAAATCTGGTTTAATTAGATCGTAAAGGGGTTTGACCCTTTCTGCGTAATTTGCAATGTAAGTTCTTCCGAAATTTAGGAAGCCTAGAATTGACTGTAGGTTTTTTAGTGTTTTAGGAGCTTGGATTACGGCACATTTCTCTAGGAAATTGTCTGCCAGGCTTTTGCCTTCACTTGATAACTCATATCCTAAGAATAGGACCGTCAGATGGGCAATTCTGGACTTTTTGAAGTTGAATTTGTAACCCTCTGCAGCGAAACCAAGTATTATGGTGTTCACTCTTTTCAAGTGAGTCTCCAAGTCATCATCTGTTAAGTAAATGTCATCGACATAAGATAATGCTTCATCATCATATTGTTGTAGTAATTCTGTTACTCTCGCTGAGAATACCCCCGGGCTATTCTTGTACCCCTGGGCTAACCGACTGAATTGTTTTTGAGTGCCATTTACTGAGAAAGCTGTTAAATATCTGCTCTCTGGTGCTATGTTTTGACAAAAGAATCCGTTGGAGATGTCCAAGGTAGTTTTGTATTTTTTGCGCACTATGTTATTCATTAGTGCAGCACTGTGTGAATTTTGCACTGCAAAAGTTTTGCAACATGTGTTAAGGTGTCGGTAATCCAAAACTAGACGGTATGAATTGTCTGGTTTGGAGACCGGAAACAAAGGATTGTTCATTTGTGAGTTGCAAGTTTCAATCACCCCCTGGTATTCTAGCTGATCTAGTATTTCATTTACTTGTTTTTTAGCTTCTTGCTTAACTGGGTACTGCCTTTGTGCAGTAGGTTGTGATTTTAACTGGATTTTGTGAGGAGGAGAATCCTCATCCCATCCTACATGATTTTTGTATAAAGCAGGTGCTAAGGCCACTGCCCACTTTCTAGTAAGTGTGTATTTTTTATGAATTGGTATTTGATTCGAGAAGGCAGGCATAATTACTTCTTCGCCATGAGGGCACTCCCTGACAAACTCTGGTGGCCAGTCTTTTTCAGCTAAAAGGATGTCATAGCCTTTGGAGAGGTTATCCCAAAATAGTCCCCTAATTTTCCTAGTCTTATCTCCCTCTATACGTAATGTTATCTCGTATATTTTGTGGGGCTTGCTAACTCTGGTATCTGCAGTTTCCACTTGAAGGTATTCATTCGTGTCCACTGTCTCCAGATGATTCATAAGGACTTTGCGAGCTATGCTCACCTCTGCTGCGCTGTCTAGCATTGTCTGAGCCCACTCTCCGTTTTTCAGTTGTGTCCTCAGTATTCTCGGCATTGTTAACTACCTTGATACTGGCTACCTTCTTTTTTGGAAATTGTGATTTCTTTTTCAGTTGAGCAGGTTCCTTGTCTTTGGACTTGGCGTGCTCTTCTGATCGTCCTCTTCTTTCCGATTTCTGCGAGGAATTCTGAAAAGATTGAGAGGGACGTGTATCAATGTCTTGATATCTATCAGGTTTTTTAATATTATCCCTATTTCTAAGGTTATATCTATTCCCAGAGGGTTCACTCTGGGGTGACCTTTGTCTCGGGTTTGGAGATTTCTCTCTTCGCCTAGGAGACCTTCCTCTGGACTGGAATTTCTTTTCTTTAGGATTGGATTGTTTGTTCCCATCCCAGTTCTTTTTTGGTGAATTATTATTATTATTAAAAAACATTTTTTCTGGACTTGTAGTCAGTTGCGGTTTTACTGGTATTCCACCTAGACTATCTCTGCCTAGTTCTTCATAGGATTTTTCTATGATTCTGGCAATTTCAGCTGGTTGGTCTGCTATATCTGTCTCTTTTAACCTCTGGCGGATCGCCACGTTTGCTGCTTCACCCTTTATGTTGGCTAGTAATATAGCCGAGACCTGCTTGAAGTCTTTCAGTAATTTCATACCAAGAGTTAAAGCAGGTTCTGGACCGTATTCATCTTGAATTTGTTTTAGCACATCTGGTATTACCGAAATGGATGGAACACCGTGCGTTTTTGTGTAGATGGAAGCAAAGACTGTACCCCAAGTGTCACAGTCCTCAATGTGTGGTGCGATTCCCATTGGGAGACATATAGTCAGAATCCTGTGTTTTTCTAATGGGGTGGTGTCAGGAAACACCGCCTCTATTTGGGTAATTTTCTGTGCCAACCAGAATGGTATTTGTTCCCGTTTTGCTGGGACTTTACCTAGGCAGGATTGGATGTTCTGTGGTGTAATTTTATTTGTGTTCCCCTGGTGAGGGGTCAGCTGTGGAAGTTTAATCGCTGGCTGAATTGTTGAAGTCCGCATTACATACTGAACTAATTGTCTGTGAATTTTTAGTAGTTGTTTTAGCTGTATTAACAGCTCTGCTGCAGACATTCCTTCGATGTCTGGGTGTGGTGTGTATCCGGCTAGGACCGGCCACGTTGCTCCTGGTCTTCCTAAAGGACCGAGCCTTGTAATGTGATTGTTATGTATTAGGGCGCCATCAAATAAGAGCAAATGCTCTTGGAATTTGAGTGGTACTTCCACCTCCTCAAAAGGAGTGTACTCATTAGGAGGTTCCTCTACTTTGTAATAGTGGAAGTACTTTGTTACAGTATTAGCTGCTGGAAAATGTATCCATGTATAGTATACCTCTGTCTGCCGATATTCGTGTGCCTCGATTACGAATATGACTGTGCCACCTCTAGGTGTCAGTCCATTTTCTATAAGTTTTAAGGTTATAGATCTCCTTTTGGCGACCTGGATGAGTATTATATCCGGGTCTGCTGTCTGCATGGTAGCATCAGCATCTGCTATTTCAGTAGCTAATCTAGTAACCTCTCGTTCTTCATCGCTGTCCATTTTGCTGACAGGATGGTATTATGTTTGTTTGCAGATCAGGTTTCTTTATGGAAACAGAGATTAGATGCACAATATTTTGGAACTGTTTATCCTTCAACGTTGACTAGACCAAGAACCATACATAGGAGTTCCCTCCTGCGAGGTTTTGGAGGATATAATAACCTTTCACCCACTCCAGACGTCTTTGGAGTATTTGGAAAAAGGGGTCTGAGTGAGAAAGCACGACTGAGTTACTCTAAATGTCTTACGTTAGTTTTATCGCCCTTTCCAAACGCGTTGGGCGCCATGTAGTGTAGCTCCTATTTTCCCAATAGGCTCTGCGCATTAGAATAGTACCTACAGCAGTAAAGGCCTAGGCCAGACGTTAACTAGGTCTACTACTGTCGATACTAGACTTAATTTTTGGGTTTGCCAGCTAAGCTCAGAGTTCGCTAGAAACTTTCTCGAATGTTCAAGGAAGGATTAACTCCCCTGATTAGACAAGAAGGGATTTAGTTTCTGACAACCATAGAACATGACAACTTTGCTCTCCCCTAATCAAGAGTCAATCTCGAGAGTCGTGTGAGCACAAGGCAATCATTTTACTCAGTCAGTACGTGCATTCTTAGTCTCATCAGAATGTAGAGAAAAGGAAGAGACGGGCGTGTTCAATAAAAGATGTTATTTATTGATCAGTCTCTTTTCTCGTACAAGAGAAATGGATCGATATTATTGCAATACTTATAGTTAAGTAAAGTGCATACATTAAAAGCAATAGTATAAAATAATACTGTAAAAACATTGATATGGTTTCTGAGCCATATGATGTTTAAAATGATTAAAATATATTTACATACACATATACATTTGACTAAACGTACTCAACTGGTGTTTCTAAATACGCCTACCCCGTGTACCTGACCTAAGTCTAATGCGTGGGCGGGAATAGAAAGTTACAGTTTAAGTTAAGTTTGTTTTTGCCAAGTGAATAACTAAAGAATTCTCTAGGAGGGGTTATTCAGTTCTGTACCTGGAATTTAGGATGAATGAGGAATGGTATCTCTTTCTCTGCTCTCGATATTCCAGGCTGCCTGCGAGGGCTACCCGGAAGCGCCGGTGCTGGGTCTCTCGGCTTGAGATAGCAGCGCGTCTCTCAGCGCGTCAGGAAGGCGGGGCTGCTGCCTGCGGGGTCTGCTTCTGCTCTCGGCTTCGGCAAGTATGGCTGCTCCGTCTTGTCACCACGCGTGTGTTTTGCATAGGGCAAGGTCGGCAATATTTATACCTTAAAGGTGCCGGGATTGACGTAAGGATGGACATAGGTACGTCAATAAAGATGTCATACGACTTGCTCGTTAGCACATTTTTTACTAAAGTTCTCTGTGAAATCAAAACAATGGCCGCACGGATTATCCAGGTTGTCATAGGTTTGATTTGTTATGAGAACGTCGTATGCCTTATCAGGGGCTGGAGGAATGTCGCTTGTCTAATTAGATCTCAAGCGTTATGACCTAATCAGATAACACGTTCCTGTGCCGTAGTGTGACTGCGTCAGATAACGGTATCTGCATCATGGGGGATTTCTTGCCTCATGGGCTGACTGTTAGTTAACTAGCTAGGTAGTTTAACCAGAATAGGGTCAGGAATAGAGGGATCGATTCAGAACCTATAGAAATACACGACACCCTAAAGCACAGCACGGAGGGTGCCTCGGGTGCTGCGCAGTCAGCTTCTCGGAGGTCTTTCCAGATGGCCGGTCCCACGTCTCTCAATGCCTCCACGGGTCTCTTCTTTAAAGGGACTGTGGATCAGGCTGTGAGATGTCTGGGAATCTAGGTCTTGTCAGGCTCTGGGCTCGGGCTCCGGCGGGAGGCAGCGGCAAAGCAGAGGTCGAGTTGCTGATTGGTGCCTGTATTCACAGGGTGGTCACTCTTTGGCCACAAGGGAGATTCTCTTCAGTCTTCTGTGCAGCAGAATGTCGAAGTCCAGTTTTCTTCTTAGTTTCAAGTCGGGTTCAGGATGATCTGAAGTCTTGGGACACAGCTCCTACTCTTATTCCAAATCTAGGGGCCGGATTACCTGCTAGGTCCCTCCTCTGGGTGGGACCAGGAAGGGGGGTGGTTACACCCCCTTTCCTTTGTCCAGTTTCGCGCCAGGACTGGGGCTGGTGAGCCCCAGGACCGGTTTGAACTGGCATATGCACAGGGACACCTTGTGTGCCCCAGGCATGTCTCATTCTATTCAGCCCTGTCCTACCCAATACACAACATCCTGTCTGGGGTGGTGCTAGCACCTCCCAAGGCAGGAAACCCTTTGTCCAAGCCTCCCTCGCTGGAAGGACTCCCAGCAGCAGGAGGTCAGACTTGTGTCTGTGGTGGCAGCATCCATTTTGTGATGCTGAGGCCCATGTTTAACTTTACCCGGGTTTCAGGTTATGTACATGTCGTGCCCCTCTAGAAGGGTGGAATGCTACCCCCGTCACCAGAACTGGCGAGGGGGTAGTATTCCAATTCGGATGACACCTTACTCGACATGTTTTGATAAAGCCAAACCAAAGATAGCATTAACCGCGAGGTTCATAATGCACTTAAGAGTATATGGTATGGCAGTATCATGGAACAGCTAAAGGACGTGGTTCCGAAAGCTGCAGACAGGCTCAGCTCATGCTAGAGTACCATCTCACATATTTCCAAGCACTCTGCCTCCAGGATTGATGAGGCCTTCCATAGGAGTGGCTGATAGGAACATATGTGTCCATTTTAGGTTAGGTATAGGCATACTACACCTAAGTATGGGGTGATTACACCGACTTACCCCAGCTGAGTGATCAGCCAGTTGTGTCAAATATGGAGGCCAGGCCAGGGGTGGCACAATACGTGCTGCAGCCCCTGGTAGGCCTTGGAAACACCTATGCCCTGGGTACCCTGGGTACACTGTTACAGGTGCCTATAAGGTGAACCAGTTCCAATTCGTAATGCACCTAGAGTGCATTGGCATTAATTTAGAGAGAAAACAGCAGGCTGTGGGTCTGATTAGCGGGCCCACAGCCACATTAAGTCATAAACCAGTGAAGCAAAAAGCAAAAATTTGGGAAGACCATAGGATAGCAGACCCTACTCTCCTACATATATGTTTTGCTGTCCAGAGGGGAGCTAATGTATTACCATCACACATATTTGACTGTTACTAGGGTACCAAGGGGTCCCAAGTGATGACCCCAGAGGCTGGATTTGAGTTCACCTTCTACCCTAAAAAAACTGATGCAGACACAGAGCATTTGAAGGCAGAAAGAGCATACGTTGTCTTGAGGTGGAAGAGGTAAATATTACAGAGCTACACCTAATGTGGGAAAAGTTCATAGCTCATCCCAGAAGATCTTTGTCCAACTGACGATCAAAATGTGGAATCAACTACCTAAACCTACAGAAAACCTTTTGGAGATAATATATTTGAGACTGATTGAAACAAACACAAGAAAGTTTATATTTAAAATTAAGTAAATTGACTGGTAATAATGAAAAAAGCAAAGTATATGGTTATAAACGAGTATAAATAAGTATAAAGAATGACACTTTAGAGTCCATTTGACAAACATGTTTCTGACATTACAGCTAAGTAGTCTCAACAGTTGATTCACAGCTCGCATTAAGTTAAGACAACTGCGTTTAGCACCCACACAAATAACCACAAGAAGGCACTAGACTGCAACAAAAAGGTTTATATAAATGGGTTGTTTGCTAAAGGATACCGAGTATATAAATGGGTTGTTTGCTAAAGGATACCGAGTACCCAAATAGCAAAATATCATTTGGCCTGGGACTCCACAAATTCGTGCCCTAGAGTTGAATTGATCCCATAGTGAAAGAGCTGCAGACAAAAATGTGATATGGTGCAAGTGATATATCTGGTGTCTTTTGTCAGCTAACACTTCTATTTGGATTGTAGTTTTTAGGCTGTTGCACTGAATGGTAGTAATCACTGACAGATCACTCCTTAAACAGGTCTACAAACCACAAACGACTGTCAGAGCACTCTCTGAACTGAATGATCACTTATCTCATCGATGGCGACTCACACTAGGTCGAGACTTGATTTACAACTGTCAATCATATTCACACACCTGCTGCAAATAACCGAAATAGAGAACATTTATCAATCCAGATCCTTAAATGCTGCTTACTAAATAAACCCACTGCTGCACATTTACTCCAATAGTAGGAATAGTGAACATATTATGTCATATGTTTACCGGGGTGTGAAAATGGCACATTATAATACATTTCTCTTAATGTATAATATATTTTATTATTTGTATGAAATCGGAATACTGTAACATAATAACGCTCTCTCAGAGACTGTTGTAATATAAATCATAGCATTTTGAAGATGTCTCTACTAGACACTGGCTCACCTCTTTCAAACGGTGACGACTACTCTGGAATGAACACAGAACAAAAAGTGATGCAATGCTATTTTATGTTTACACGTGACAAAGGGGTTTTACATTATGAATTAGTAGCAGGCCCAATCAAGGGGTGCTGGGCAATGTACTCTTATTTCCGTAAGCCCACAAAGCACCAGAAAAGAACATTTGAATCTTCTACAAAGGTCCATGAATAAAAAAAAACATCTTTTATCGCACATTCATATTTTTCAGCAGAGTTACCATAAAGGGCCTGTTTAGACAAATAGCAGACAGGTGTCTCTATTTTGTATAAACGACCATCTTTGTGTGAAATCTGTGCCTTCTGAATAATATGCTTTTTGGCACTCAGATGTTACAGTAATGTATTTTGATTCATACCTTGTTGCGTCAGCTACTTTTTTCTGAAGTTCCTGCCTGAATCAAACCTGGGCTCTGGCAAGAGTCGGCTTCCTGGGCAGCTTTTTCACAGCGAGAGATGCCAAGAAACGTATGCCAATGGAAGTGAGGGCAAGAAATAATGACAATATGGCCAGCTCAATCTGCTTCCAAGAAACTTGAAAAGCCCAAGGAAAGCTACATGAATGTACCTCTTTCAGACTATGCCAGGAATTCCATACCTACGAATGAAGACTTGGCCAGCAGAGGTGGGCGTACATGTGCCAACGTGCCACCGATTAAAATCGTCTAAAATTATTTCGAAAGAAACAATCTCTCAGCTAAAGCAGCTGCGTCCCCACTTAAGTGAGGGTGTGCTATAAAATATTTCCCATTATACGAAACGTTATCCCACTAATTATCACTTATTATGTACATGTAGGTTTAGTACAATTTTTAGATTTGAACCATCTTTCAGTTTAAGGCATCCGCTGGCAAATATATGGGTCCATATTTATGACTTTAGTGGTGCAGGGCAGCACAGCGCAGTCATCTTGCTGCTCTGTCCTGCATCACAGTGAAAGGGCAGGAATGTGCTGTATTTATCCAGTAGGGTGTATTGCTGTCCTTTCTACAGAGATTCACTTTTCAGGTGTCTCAAAACCCTTTTTGTTCTGAGGTTATTTCATTACGACAGGAGGTGCCTCAGGGTTCAGCATTGGGCCCCACTTTAATCAATCTAAATATGCGCCCCCTAGCTGACATCATCAAGTGTCATGGCTTTAACATTGTGTCATATGCTGATGAAACGAAGTTTATTATCACCTTGTCTCAGGATAAAAGAGGCACTGTGGGTCTGTTAAGATCTTGTTTGTCAGAACTGGTGAAGTGGATGAACCACAGCTGCCATAAACTGAATGCCAGAAAAACAAAGGTTTTGATTTTAGGGAAACAACCATCATCTGGTCAGGGCTGGACTGGGAACCACAACCAGCCATGGCAAAGTGCTCGGCCGCCCCCTCCCCACTTGGGGGGTTTGGAGTTACCGCCGAGCTCTTTGTCGGGCCGGTTTTCGGCCGATTTTGGTACAGGGCCGATTTTGCAGCTATGCTGCAAAAACGGCCCTGTAACAAAAACGGCCCATGAGCCCCCACCCGTGAGGCGCACCGGGGGATTGCCTGGTGCCCGCTATGGCCAGTACTGGATCTGGTACTCTGCGTGGTGGCCTGTTGCTCTTGATCCACTTCTGGGCCCAAAGCAAAAGTCAAAAACCTCTGCATCTGGTTTAATGAACGTCTCTCATTTGATAGACAGAACACCAATCTAGCTGGGTAATAGTTTGGGATCTTTAACCACATTGGAGCTAAGGCAATTCCACCTGAGTGCTGCTACTCCAGATTTCCCATTGTTCATGACAAGCTCAGCTCGCCATCAGCACACGGGCAGTGCACTGCATGACCTCAGCTCGTCATGAGCATGGAAGTGGTTAAAACCCTGAAAAAAGGCTCTGACATTTCAACCGAAAGGCGCTAGGAATTCAGTAGTTTGGGAATTGGTAATGTAGGGACTGGACTACTGCAATGTTCTATATGTGGGAGTTGCGCAATGCAAATTGCAGAGACTACAGAGGGTTCAGAACGCGGCAACTTGTCTGCTGCTTAATCTCTAGAGGAGATCCGCCTCGGGTCCAGCCATCACCAAATTGCACTGGTTGCCAATGGAAAAGAAAGTGTCCTTTAAAGCTATGTGCTACTGTCATAGAATCTTAATTCGAAAAGGACCTCACTATCTGCGCTCTCTGGTCAAATCCTATAAGCATGCCAGAAGGTTCAGGTCTGCACGGGCTCTTTTAGTTCCCATCCCCACTGTGAAAAGAGTGTGTACGTGAGCATGTTATTTCAGTTGGTTGGCCTCCAAACAGTAGAATGTCCTGCCCCTGGTACTTAGACAGGAGAGCAATGAACTGACCTTTTGTAAGAATCTTAAAACCTGGTTATTTAGACAGTCCTAAATACTATATCTAGAGTGTGCTTTATCGGTGCAGGCTTTGAGCCTGAAATTCTAGTGTGGGGACATTTTGGTCGAAGTAATAATGTGCTTTATAAATAATTGTATTATTATTATTTTCCCTTGTGCTGGTGCAGTTTTGGTGGCTTACTGCCAACAAAGACACCCTTGCACTTATGGTACAAGGGTACCTGTGTTGTGGGCAGGATTGTTTTTGTGCAGGAAGGGGCACCTTCCCACACAAACACAATCCTGAGAGGCTTTTTCATCTTTCTATGTGTGCTGCATTCTGCAGCACTCATACAAAGATGAAACAACTAGGAGAAATAAGCATATTTCTCTTCGTAACTCCTCCCCTGGGGAGGCATACCTTTTTGTTTCAAGTCTGACTTTGCCTTCATGCAAATCTGGATGCTGAGTCACTTATGGAACGTTGTAGCAATCTCTCCACTTGAGTAACCCCCCCCAAAGTAACGTGTGGATTTAGTTGAAATCATGATATATATGGACTCGCCTTACAGTGATGAAGAGAGAGAAATGCAATGGCCTGATGGTTCAGGACCCTTTCATTGGAATCAATAAATGCTAATACTAGGGAGGAGCTCACTCCTGCATTGATTTTTCACCCTGCACCCATTTGTTAAGTTGTTAAAAAGTAGTAGAATATAACATCCCTAATTTGCTTGTTGAATAAGTACACTTCACTAAGCGTGCTTAACGAGGTTGTGAGGAATTCTGATTCTTGATAAGTGATACCTGGAGAAAGGCAGATAGTTTATTCCTGGCGAGACCCATAATGTGATGGTTGGGTCAAAACATCAGCACTCCATCCATCATCTCCTTGTGTTTGCTTTGTTCGCCCTGAGTTGGCAGGGTATGGCCAGATGTGGGTCCCTTGCTCACTTTGCCACTGGATTCAAGCTAGCCTGGCTGATGAAGGGTGTTACCCAGAAACTGGTCCCAGGATGCTAGTTTCCGGTTCAGGGAATACCTGGCTTGGCAGTTCGGGCTGGACTGTTCCCATGAGGCACAGGGTCAAGACTGATTTGCATATAGAGGGATCTGAACTGGGGTGGCAAAGTGAACTAAAGAATGATGATGAATTTAACACAGATCTGTGACTGGGGGTCAGTGTCTAAAAAGTATCAGCACTCCGCCCATCATCTCCTTGTGTTTGCTTTGTTCACCCTAAGTTGGTAGTGTATGCCCAGACATTGGTCCCTTGCTCACTTTGCCACTGGATTCAAGCTAGCCTCGTTGATGAAGGGTTTTACCCAGAAACCGGGCCCAGGATGCTTGTTTCCGGTTGAGGGAAGACCTAGCTTGGCAGTTCAGGTTGGACAGTTCCCATGAGGCACAGGGTGAAGACTGATTTGCATATAGCTGGGTCTGAACCGAGGTAGCAAAGTGAGCTAAAGAATTATGATGGATTTAACCCGGATGTGTGACTGGGGGTGAGTGTTTGAAAAGTTTCAGCACTCCGTCCATCATCTCCTTGTGTTTGCTTAGGTGCAACATCCCCTTATCCCATCAACAAACTAGATAATTCTTCTAATGACTCACTTTTTAACATTATTCTGACCATCGAGGACTTTTGTCTCACCTGCTTAGGCAATCGATCGGCCTAACTTTCACTCTTGTGAGCTAATGCCTACATGCACCAGTCCATTACTTTTATAGGTTGGGACCATTACGCAGGCCATTGCTGGGGATTGACTCTAGTCTTGAGAAGCTCTTAATCAAAGTGCTTATAACATTTAGGAAGCCAATGTGGTTCTTAAACAGGAATGACTTATTTTTTTTTTCTTCTAGCATCAAGAACTTTGTACTGTCTGCCCAGAATTGGACCACGATATTACAGGATGGACAAAACACTGAAGGCATATTTAAATGTTTGGAGATCTAATCCACAGCTCTGCTGTAGGTTTCTTTCCAGATGGGCATCCAGGAGAGAAGGAACATCTGGGTTTCCTGAAAGAAATACATATCATGTAGTTTCAGCACTCTGTCCATCATCTCCTTGTGTTTGCTTAGGTGCAACATCCCCTTATTCCATCAACAAACTAGATAAGTCTTCTAATGACTCACTTTTTAACATTATTCAGACCATCAAGGACTTTTGGCTCGCCTGTTTAGGCAATCGATCAGCCTAACTTTCACTCTTGTGAGCTAATGCCTACATGCACCAGTCCATTACTTTTATAGGTCGGGGCCATTACGCAGGCCATTGCTGGGGATTGACTCTAGTCTTGAGAAGCTCTTAATCAAAGTGCTTATAACTTTTAGGAAGCCTACGTGGTTCTTAAACAGGAATGACTTATTTGTTTTTCTTCTAGCATCAAGAACTTTTGTACTGTCTGCCCAGGATTGGACCATGGTATTACAGGATGGACAAAACACTGAAGGCATATTTAAATGTTTGGAGATCTAATCCACAGCCCTGCTGTAGGTTTCTTTCCGGGTGGGCATCCAGGAGAGAAGGAACATCTGGGTTTCCTGAAAGAAATACATATCATGTAAGTGCCATTTTGTGGCAGATGAGATGAGTCCTATTCTTCCATCCTCCCAAAACTTTAATCTATTGCAGATAACGAAGCTGACCTTTAAAGACACCATTCCTTTTACTGGAAGATGGACAGTAACATCAGGCATCCATGATCTGGTTCTAGTGACTAATCTCCATCCTGTTTGCCCTCAGCCAGGTTCTGTTGTGCCCTGACATAGTTGGCCTTGGCTATTCTGCCCTCTAGGGGTTCAGACCAGACCCAGTTCCAAATATTCTAGCCACTGGTTGGCTAGGAATCTGGTCTATCATTCAGTAAGAGGTAATGATTTTATCAAGACTCCTATCAATGAGAGATTTCTCTGCTCCACAACACCCATGTCTGATTTGTCAGGGCCAAAGCTCAGATGGGCATAACCATAGGCAGAGAGCTGCTTACACCCCACTCCTGTCTCCACTGAGACCAGGACAGAAAGTAATTAAAATTTACAGACTTTACATATCTTATTCTGCAAGTTGCATCAGTCAAATCAGCGTACTCTCTGCCAGTCATCCTATAATCAGTATCCGACATACAGGTGTTCAAACCCCATTCGGGGGTCACAGGGAAGATAGAGAATACTGGGCCCAAACCGTGGTGGTTGAGGTTATTTGTCAGTGTCCTGGAGACTATCCTACAAAGATTCTGCAAACAGGGCCAAGTACATCTATTACACACTTGACTCTCAGAATAGCAAGGGCGAGCAGTCAAAACCTGTTCAATGAGGTAGTATGGGTGCAAACGTTTTGACCTCAACAGTCATCCAATAGACACAATAACATACTGCCCAGCCCAGTGCTTATCTTTTCAATACAAAACAAGTATTTTAATCAGTTCCTTAATGTCGATAATCCCTCACATATAACTCTGAAAAAATGCACTGATTAGGCACAAGTGTAATTTATTCAAATCTCCCTGCAAGGCTTCATTGCGCCCAACAGTTCAGTTTGTTTTCACCTCTTTGTGGTTACACATAAAAAGCTGCTGTGCTGCCTTGCGTGGAATGAAGAGATCAGAAATGAGCCATATCTACTAAGATATGGCACACTTCTTCTCCCTCCTAGTGCTGGAGCACTTGAGGCTGCGTAGAACCAAAGCAAGCACTCTTGCACTATGGTAAAAAGGTACCTGCATTACAAAAAGGATTGTTTTGTGCTGGAAGGAACACCTTCTTGCACAAAAACAATCTTCAAAGACAATATGTGATTTCTATGCGCGATGAGGAATACATCACACAACGAAAAAGGAAGTAACAAGGAGAAACAAAGATATTTCTCCTTGCTACACATAGGTCGGAGAGGCACGATTTTGATGCAACCCAGATTTACAGACCTATGTAGTTGCAGGATTACATCGAAATCCATGGGTGAAGGCATCGGAAAACCCATTCTCCACCCATGGAATGCCTCCATAGCACAAGGTGCAGATTTGCATTAACTTAAGCTTTTACAATGCCACACAAAACCCTGCAAATTTGCTCTTGTGTTACTTTGCAAATCTCTACTAGTATTTTATATCATGACTGCACCAAAAAGTGGTGCATCGAAGATGCGTAATGCTAGTACATCTGCCCCCTAGTGTCTAGTTTATTCACTGTTCTCAAGTCCCGCATTTACCTGCATTTGGTTGTTTATAGTGGTGCGGAAGGATAGTCGCAGCAGTCCAGAATCTGTGGAGGCAACTCTTGAGCTGCTTGTTTCAGCATGGTGACTCATGTGGCAGCTCTTGCCTTCTGCATTTCTGGCCTCTGACGGCTGAGTGCAGCCAGGGAGCTGGTGTGGCGGAGCAACTTCAGGGCTGATGTTCATTTTGTGGATGTCTACATCAGTTGAGATAGTCATAAAGAAGATATGGCATCCATGCCAATCGGGCTTCCTACTTCCTTGTCGAAGGAGCAATCCAATGTTGGCATTACCAGCACAAATCTCTAAGTCATGATGGACTCCCGATCACACATGATGTTTGATATTTTCAGAAATCTTGAAGAAGTTCACAACCAGAATCAATTTGTGGCCATGGGGTCCTCTTCCACACACGGGCCAGTCCTGGCTTCATTCTCTTGCAGTTACTTTCCCTCTCCAGCTATCACCCATGGTGGAAACATGCTGGTCTTTTCCTCCTGGACAGTTTCTCCTCATAAAGTGTCAGGTGCACTCTTTCTCCCCATTCAGCTTCTAGGCTCTAGGCGGGCCCTCAGCTCCCTTTTCCTCTGGGAGACTGGCTGTCATGGATACATGTTTCCTGGTGGCATAGCAGTCCTTCAAGCACTCGTCAGATCACTTGCTTAAATGGCCATGAAGAACTTGGTACAACAACAAAGTGAGGTGGTTTGGATGACATTTTTATACACATTTGCAAGCCTTGGCTAAGGATTCCTTGTCTAAGGTTTGAGAACTGGTCTAGAGTTGTTCTATTTTAAATGTCATTTTCTAGCTGTTCCTCAGACACAGCCTCTGTGCCTGGTGATGTATCTCACAGCAGGTGATGACACTCTCAGCAGGAGTATCCAAAACAAAGGCACAAGGAAATGCTAGATCTCTGCACCAGGATTTCACCAGCCTTCCTGAAGCAGAAAATAGGAACAGACAAAAGGGCGCTCCCTGCCTAGAAACTCCCTCACCTTAAACAACAGAAACTACCTTCCCATCCATCACACATATGTGCCAACTCCCCTACATTTGGTAGGTGTCACCCACTTTTCAGTTGTATTCACCTGCCTGAGAAACAAAGCACTTTTGACTTTAAAGGTAACACCTGCTTGTAAAACCTATATCACCCCCAAAAGTGGTTAAGTTCCCATTGTCATTAATGGGATCACCCTCTTCAACTCCTGACTTAGCCCCCATTCTTTTAAACAGGTGGTGGAAAGGTATGCCCACCCCAACCACCTACCAAATGGCAGTACTTCTGTGTCTAGGTCTCCACCTAATCCAGCTACAAAAATGAAGTCAATATACTTCTGTTGTCTGTGGAAGGCATATCCACCCTCCATCTTGGGCTATGCTAAGCCAGAGCCCATCCAGAATGGATCCCAGTGGTCCCAGTACTCAGATTCTCACCATACGTAGGGACCTACTACTATACATGTGCCACACTCTCATTCCAAAAGAAAAACTTGATATGCACCCTGAGCGATAGCACAAGGATCTGGTGTTCCCATAACAGTGAGAATTTATCGGAGAGGAGTTTGTACAGTACCCTCTCCCTGACTCAGGAAAATATCGGATAACATAACTGATTCACAAAATTGAAATATGCTGCTTCCGCTGCTCTATGTCACTCACCTAGGGCATAGACAGTAGTCTTATGTCCACTATCAGGGCATGCTCCAAGCACCCCTCTGGGTCACAGAATAAACTCTTGACCTCACATTACTATGGATAGGCCTAGGCTTCTGCCGTCACACTAGATTAAAGTGATGCCAGAGGTAAAAAAAAAAGATTAATGATACCAGTTTCAAAAGCATTCATGCACTAAGGGCAGGGGTGCACACCTGTTTGTCATGCAGGGACATTTACCAGCTGACCTCAGGAGTTGCCACTGAAGGTCCAAGAGGTCTGGGTCACTGCCAAATTTCCAAGAAAACCTCTGAATGTGTTCTAGCGCCATGTAAAATATTTGTATTTAAATATATTTCATGAAAATATCCTGAAAATCTGTCATGGCATACTCGGGACTTTGCAAAACATTTCATCTGTAGTGTCTTAGGGGTATATTCACAAGAAGGTTCGATAATTACGGCAAGAGAAGCATAATGCAACTTTCAACATCACGGACTGTCGCGGGAAAATAACCCTGTGTCAATGTGGAATTCACAACAAGGCGGTAGCATGCGATAGACACAAGATAATGCTGCAAATGTCCGCATGAAAATCAACGCCACGCTGCAAAAATACAATAAGTGAACGCAACAAAACATGCGATGAGGCCAACCGCGGGACAAAAAGTAGCAAAAACCAGCCACAGGCCTGCAAATTCCACACGCCTGGCGGGACAGTGTATCATAAAAACCCCAGAAAAAATATACCAGACACAAACCAAAGCATGTTGCAACATGGATGCACCCTGACCCAGTACAGAGGCCAACTGGAAGCCCACAGCCCCCACAGACAACCAGCAGAGCACAACCGGGTCGGGGAAGGCCAAAGGGGAAAAGGGAGAGGAAGATGGGGTGCAGACCATGGGAAAACAAGACCAGCGTTGCGCTGATTGTGTGCTGTGTCATCAGGGGGCACAGGTGGGACATGTGTGCAGTGGATTGCCCCCTACACGTGCGTTTATCCGGCTAGGGCGTATGGTCCTTGCTTGGTCTCCAGGGGTTCCTGCACATTGTGTTGGTTGTACGGGAACTGGGGTGCCAGGATGATGGTGATGTCCAGGACAGGAGTGGGGGTCTTGGATGTGGCTGGCTGTGAAACTCCACCGACTCTGGCGGGTGTTGGTTGGGGTGTGCCAGGGGCCAACAGGTGGTGCACAGCCAGCAGCTTGGTGTGGGGTGGGATGTTGGTTGTCTGCTGTGTTTGTGCAGTTGGCCTGTTGGGCGATGACGGCCAGGATGAGTAGGATGGTTGTTCCTTTCAGCCTCTGGTGGACAGTAACATTGTCAGATGTTGGGCTTGTGAGGCAGGTGCGTTTTCTGGGGGCCGCTGTCTTTGTCTACGCTGCCTCTGTGGTGGTCCAGGGTGTCCGTGCTGCATGTTCATTTTCTCCATGGCATCTGTTGCCCTTCCGATGACGCCCTGGGCAGGGCTCCCTACTGTGGTGCAGGCTACCGTCCGACTTTACACCAGGTCAGAGCAGGTATAAAATTCCTGCTGCTAACGTGCCTTATCGAGTGTTTTGTGTTCTTATCACCGATCTGTCTGGTCGTTGTTAACCCTGGCCGTAGTAGGCGTAGTGGGGCTACGCGAAGCTACGTAAAGTGGGCATGATGCTATGCCCGCTCACGCGCTTCGCGTAGCCCCACTACGCGCCTCCAACCTCCCTCCCGCCCTCTTTTACATACATAAATGTAAGTATTAAGTGCAGTAAAAGTAAATAAAAGCACTTACCTGGTCCGCGGCGTCCCGGGGCTCCCTCTTCTATTTTGCGCCGACTTCTTCCATCGAAATGCGCATGCGCGGCCGCCCGCGCATGCGCATTGCTCACGAGAAATGCGCATGAGCGGGCGGCCGCGCATGCGCATTTCGATGGTAGAAGTCGGCGCAAAATAGAAGAGGGAGCCCCGGGACACCGCAGATCAGGTAAGTGCTTTTATTTACTTTTACTGCACTTAATACTTAAATTTATGTCTGTAAAGGAGGGCGGGAGGGAGGCGGGTGGCGGGCAACTTCGCTCCGTCCACGGAGCGTGCGTAGTGTTGTCTACTACGCCTACTTTGCAAAATGCAAAGTAGGCAACACTACGTGCACTCCGTGGGCGGAGAGTAGTCTTGCGCCCACCGTTAGTCGTTGTGAATGTTGAGGTGTGGTGTTGTTGCGGGTTTTGCCACAGGAACGCCTACTCTGCATCTCATTAGCGATAGTTGCGGGTGTCCTCTGTGGCGATGTCTTTTGCGGCTGCTATCGAGGGAAAAGTGGTGCTGTGGGCTGTTAGCACCTGCTTGTGAATGGTGAAGTAAATTGATCACGACATTGGCTGCGATAAAGTGCTGTTAATTTGGCGATAGCTCCTTGTGAATATACCCCTTAGTGTTCTGTGATCGCTCTTCGATCCATGCATATATCCTCAACAGTGAAGACAACGCATCAGCATCATTAAGTGGGAACCAGGAGCCCCAAAGGTGACCTATTCACCCCCATGTGACTCCTAAACCTATCTTTGAGTAGCTTATGTGTCCGACACCAGACTCACAATCTCTTTGATCTCTGTGATGTAGTACAGGGCCAACGTTCATGTGCTGTCACTTCGTGGGAGACCCTCTAGGAGCAAGATATATGTAATACTCCTGTTACTACCACCACCTGTATTTAGGCAAGGTGACGCCAGCAGTCATGTTCTGTGCCCCACATGTTTTCGAATAAATTCTGTTTTGGCTGCAAGTGCCAACGCTGTTTCCACTTACTCTATGTTTTTTTTGTGCTGTTTTCTAAACATATATGCAGAATGTGCTATAATTACGAGAGAGCTTTGGTATTGGGTTTTCTGACTTGATAAATCGTCATGACAAACCTATGCAGTACTTTTACACAAACATTTTATATGTCCAACATGGATGTAAATATGTTTCCATATTTTTAGAACAGAAATAAAAGCACTATCTAAGAATTCACACAAAGTCACGCGTATTGTGATTTAATTACATGGAGCTTGTCATGTTTTTCTTTTAGTGGTACATAAATCGTGCCTTATCTTGCCTATCTTTTTAATGCTTAAGATCCTACAAAAACATGTTATTCGATGCTTCTGTGATTAAACCGTTTCAAAGCTCACGGGCTTGATCATACGCCAAAATAACTCCCCTCAAACCACTGCCGGTATCTGCAGTGGTGCCAATTTGTCAGGATTCCAAACCTCTCAGATTTATGCAGTAGGCCTTAGATGCTGTTTCGCGTGACGTCAGTGATCGATTCCCTAAAGATCACAAGGTTTCTGGCATCCCAATTTGTCAGGAGAGCATTTAGCTAAATGAGCGCTCTGAAATTATGTATCATCACATCAAATGAATAGCCGTGGCAATATTGTTTTCATCTAGCAATGAAAGGGCCCCATAAATCAATTCCATTATTTCACTAACAGTCTTACCGAGGGGAGCTTGGGAGTGTTTTTGAAGTAACGCAGGAAAGCAGAATTTGCAAACAACATGTGAACAAATTAACGGATGGGTTGGGAGCATCTCTAACACAGGATATTTAGTGTAATTCATTAAGAGGATCCCCTGAGCCACAATGCAAGGAAGATAAAGCGCCCCACTCCCCAAGTTGGTTCACCGAATCCCTCAGCCACCTCCTCTTTTTGTGTGTACTGTGTTTTAAGTTCTTTAAAAACTGTGTGGGAAATTGTACCATTCAAACCACTTCGGATCATTAACACAGCTGAGAGCTGGAAATGATTGAAAGTTAATCTCTCACTGACTTTGGATTTAGGCCAAATGATTACTCTCTGTAATGTTTTTAACAAATGGGCCACTAAGTTGGTAAAACTGCATAATATTAGACAAAAATGGGCAGGATTTTAACACGGTTGCCAGAGGATGTCAGAGCAATCAACTCCTTTTTCAAAACAAATTGTGGTAAATAGGAACTTTACAACCACCATCATCCAAACACATTAGTGCCAATAAGATAGACTTTAAAGTATTTCTTGGGAGCTAGACCCATATGACCATGCAATAATTTAACTCAGACACATAAGAGGAAACCCTCCATAGCATTTAAGCCACTAAGAAGTTACCGAGATTGCCAATTGTGGCCTGCAAGAGGGCCATTACTCCTTCCCCTCTCAAACTAATTTATAGGAGTTGTAAATGCCACTTGCAATGCAAAGTAGAACTTTCTGTATACACAGTAACACCAGGCTGCACGTTTCTCTACCTGTGCTTTTTAGGTCTCGGCTCTAGATAGTGTTTGCGCTGTCTCCAACTTTATGCACTTCTGCCCACCCATAATTTTTCCATTTGCTGGCTCCGCTCCATTGTCACTCTCCAATTGTTCCTCCTCATTTGTCCATGGCAAGCATGCGTCATGCCTCTTCCTCTGTTTATCCCTCCCAGAGAGCAGGGACTAAGTTCTAGTATCCATCCCCAGCTGCCATTTTAGGAAGTGCTTTAGGAGATACTTTTTGGTCTCGCTAGAGCCAGCGCGCATGCGCTGTTCTGCGAGACATTAAGTAACTGGCTTTTGCCGGTCACCAGCGTGCGGTCACGCGCGCGTAAACGTGCACAGGCTCATTAAGCCATGCTCCTCCACCCCCCCTCTCTCTCTCTGCTCTCAGTCACCCCTTCCTCTTCGTCAGCTTCTGACATGATATGAGTTATATTTGTGGATAGAATTACAGCTTTAAAGACGAACAGAGATAACAAGTTTTAATTGGATTTTTTGTTTTTTTTAATCCTCGTTGGATAGCTATAATTATGGTCTCTGTCTGCATTTCTTTATTATGTTGCTGTTGTTATTGCCTTCTAATGTTGTGGAATCCGAATGAATGAATCATTAATTGATGAAGGGTTTCTGTTAACTTGCTGCAAGCATTCCGCTCTGTACACAAACCAAGTGGCACGTAGCGGTGACCTCACTCTGCTTCTATGAGTGGGATTTACGCACTGCACGTAGGAGCGTCCCCTGGCCACGACCATGTGTTTTACTCGGGTACTGCTGGCAGCCTTTTGTGTTCTTCAAAGGATGAAAGAAGTAATAGTACTTTACTGTTTCTTTAGCCCACTCCCTAAAAAAAAGTAAAACATAACAAATTTGACCTTATTATTTGAAAAAAAATGTTGGAGATGAAGAGGCAGTAAATTCTTTTTTTAAATACATTTTGAGCAGAGGCAAGAGATGTCGGTGCTAAACTTCTCACAGCATTGGATTGGCAGATGTGTAGTCAGCAACCTATTTAAATTTTAATTTTTTTCACATCCCTTCCTGTGTGCAAATGAGCGTTTCTACCTGGTAGACTTTTATGTAGGTTTAGGTAATTCAAGCGCAGAAACGCAACCTTTCTTGGCCACACACAAACATACAAATTGGGTATTTGGGGTGAGAACTGTGCTGACAGGTGGCTGCAAGCTTATTTGTGTTTTGATTTTTCGTAAATGGTCACAACATACGTAATTCATTGGTTTGTCACAGCTCAGACATGCTATAAATTGTTCATATGTCAGGGCTAGTGTTGAGTTGTCTTCCCTGCATCTGAGATTTTTACGCTGATTTATTTGCGGAGAAGAACTGCGTTGCTGTATGTCACAACCCCCATTCCCTCTACAGGAATGTGCCCTACAGATGCTCTCACTGACGTAACCCGGTATGTTGATACATAGGGCGAGTGACAACCACACATTTCCTTTCCAGTACCATTAACTGCAGCTCGGTAATCTAGCGCCCCGGGGCAAGTAGAGTTTTCAATATACCTGTTACCACATATTTTGAAGTGCCGTACTCAGGCTTTGGCAAACGAGAACACAAAAAAGTTTTTAAATATTGTGTCTCATTATTTATTTATTTTGTAGGTTTTTAAAAAAGTCAAAATAGGTTTGCCATTTTTTAGGTCGTACCGACAGCAACTGTTGGAAATAATGGTACATTAAAGACAAATGTTTTAACGCTGCACAGTTTAACCCCTTCAGTGCTGCGCGAATTTCGCTGCAGTGCTGAAGGGTCATAAATCACATTGACTCATGACGGAAATGTTCCGTCATCAGCACCGGAGCACCGACGCTGATGACGGAACCGTTCCGTCATGAGCATGCAAGGGGTTAAAGAACTCCATCTGCATTTTTCAGTTGGTTCATTTCTAGAGCCTTTTTTTCCGTGTCTGTTTCAAACAGCGCTTTTGAATGACCATCTTTTCTAACTCCCTTTTATTATTTTTTTTTAAGTATTTTTTCTTTTAAGTCAAAATAGGTTTGGTATTTTTTTTAGGTCGGACTGACACAGTGCAATGTTAAAACAAGCATTGGCATTGCCTATAGGTCTCGCCTTTGGGACCTTACAAGTATTTAATTACGCTGTACAATATCCTTGGTGCAACATCAACTGTTGCATGGCTAAACACTTATAATGTCCCAAAGGTGAGACCTATTGGCTATGCCAGTGCTTGTTTTGTTTGTTTTGAACACTTAAAATAAGCGCTCTGTGCATTCAGTCGCTCCCAGCTCCGACAGCCGTGTAAATCTTGTTCTTATCTCATCACATTTGCTGAGCATTCAAAGACCATGATTAAATGTCAGATGCTGTTTTTAGAAGGCTCCTGTTCCATGCCCCAAACCCCTCCTGCTTCATTGCTTGTTCACACAGGGGTTGCAGGTTCACATGTATTCTAACATGTACATTGTTAATAACAGTAACACCGTTTCAAAGCCATTAATAGTTGCTAGGAGGGCAAACAGAACCCCATGTTTCAGAAGAAGTAATATCAAGACAGACTGAACAAAAAGCAGGCTTGCCCCTTTAAGACTATAACTCCGCAATGATGATGTTTGGCGACGAATGGGAAAATGAAAATCAGCTGCGACTGTCTATTTGCCACTCAGACTGGAAAGTCGCTATCTTGTGTAAAGTAAACACAAATTAAACATTGTTGAAATGGTGCATGTGGAACCATTCTTAAGGAGGAGAAGCTGATGCTAATTGTAAAGACTCGGAGTTGATTATTGATTACATGTATTTCATCAGCGATACAATCAGCGACCTGCCACAAACAAACAAAAAGGAACTTTGAACATGTTATTCAGCGCCATCAAGCAAGAGTGTAGTGTCTTCGCATACACACTGCCGACAGCTTCACACACCTATGTTTCTTTTTGCCAGATTCTTATCTGGGATCTCTGTAAGTAACTCTTTGATGCAGAGGCAGAAGTGGGATGTTCAAACTGTAGCATAAATTAGTCACCACACAACAATTACAAGTTTACAACCAGGAGCTGTTATATTCCATATAGGTACCCTATATAGGTACAGTTAACATTGCAGCCTTTCACCTATATTCTTCCCTACATTACATACATACGGTTCATAGGGACGGACCTTTTACCTAGATACGGCACTGCATTCAGAATGCAGGTGTTTCCCTAGTTCCAATCTCAAACATTATGCATGAGACTTCTTGGAAGCACAGCAGGACTAACTTCTCCTGTGTATTATCTCTGTCTAAAGTTCAGGCTCAATGTCATCCTTTAGGCCGACACAGTAACACAGCAAGCTAGGACACCTGGGGAGACCCATGGGTATATATACATCACATCTTGCTTAGATGGACATAGGAGACAGAGACTTCCCGGCTGACACACTGACCAGAGACGCTGAGGTTCCTGCATGCAGACACTCCAGCCGGCAGTAGTCTAATATCCTTCGTGAGGTGTCCAACTCGAGACCAGGACAGTGTCCCATATTCTCTCATTCTCAGGTAATGGGGTTGGCTAAATCCTAGAGGGATTCTTGGCATAACACCTACACAGATGCTAGGTACATTTAGGTACATCTAGTTAGGGAGGCATCGTAGGAGTACGCACTTGTTATCATGTATTTTATGTACGTGTATATATTCATGATTACTCCCAGATGGTAGAACTTTACCATCCCTTTACTTTTATAGTACTTCTAATCATATATCTCTGCCACTGTCTAATGGTTGTTGCAGCTCATCTATTGAACACTAGAATAAGAACTGTTCAATAAATTCTTATTGACAAACGCCCAGTATGTTTATTCTGTGTATATCTGAGTCAAACTATTTGAACACGAGTGACTGAGCGAAAGGTAGTACATTGTTTCCATGATTATGAGGGATCAGGGTTGTCATGTTCTGAGGTTGCCAGAATCTATTCTCTCCTTGGTAAAGAGGAGATTATAGTGGCACTGTGAGCTAGCTGATACAGACAGTCTAACATACCCAGTGGGGGTGCATGGAATCAGTCTGCCACCAATCCCTCAGTTTATGTTATCCAAACACGCAGATCCTATAAAGGTTATAAATGAACTACATGACATGGCGCCACCAACTTTGGTTGGGTACTTATTTAACAGTAGATTTTGAGTAGTTCAGTCGTGCTATTCTCAGAGAACCCTACTCACAAAACACCAGAGACGTCTAGAGTGGGTGGGCACAAACTCCGCCACATCTGAGTAGGCAAAACGTCCTATCTATTGGCTGTTGATTAATCAAGCTTGAAGGACGCCTTGTTCCTAAATTGTGCATAAACACCTTATCTTTGTTTCCTTGGAAAGCTCTTCTTTACAAAAATGACTGAGACCAGCGATAACGTAGTAGTAGAGCTAAACCTCTCAGCCGGAGAAGAAGATGCATACGCAATACAAATTGTAGAAAAATTCAGAATCACTGTCACCCTGAAACTGCTAGAGCATGGTTTACCATCTAGGGGTGGCATAGTAGCTTTTGTGATTAAGGCACATGAATTATCAGAACAGAGGTATTTTATTCATGGGTTACATTCCCAGCAGCAAATGCCAGATCACAAACATTTCACTCCTACACAGAAGGATATCCACCAGCGGAATACTGTCCGTTTGAGGACACTGAGGTTCCACTCACGTTCCAGGTACACTTATACTGGTTTAAAGGCGCCCTACCCCACATAAGACGAAAAGTGAGACTCGGCCGGCTCGGAAGAGATGGGGCAATATTGCCGATATTAGCAGCCTACACACCACATCCTGACATTGAAACAATGCCAGTAGGAAACCTACTGACACAAAACAAAGAAGTGATAAAAATATACAGAAACGTGATGCAATTCATCATGAGGACACTTACAGTCCAACCAGAAATAGTTGCAACAAATGGAATTCAAGCTCAGGGTATAGCAACTAAAATCATACCACAAACATTACACGCGGTGATGGGTAAAATGCCCACAAAATGTGAACAAATGCCATTCTGGGTAGCTCAGAAAATAACACAGCTCGAGGCAGTATTCCCGAATACTACCCCAGATGAAAAACACAGAATGCTAACAGTCTGCTTGCCCATGGGGATAACACCACAAGTAGAAGATTGTACCACCTGGGGTTCAGTCTTTGCTGCCATTTATACCAGGACTCGTGGTATTCCGTCATTAGCAGTGATACCAGATGTATTGAGACAAATACAAAACAAGTATGGAGCAGAGGCTGCTCTGAACTTAGGGAGGAAGTTACTAGGTAACTATGCCCAGGTATCAGCCATAATATTAGCTAATATTAAAGGGGAAGCAGCTTCAGTGGCTATCAGACAATGCCTAAGGGAGTTCAGTCCTCAAGAACAAGAACACAAACTACCGAAAATAATTGAACCTGCATATGCAGAATTAGGCTGAGACAGTTTGGGTGAGAAAGCTTTAAAACCACAACTGATGGGCAGGCCTGTAAAGGAAACTTCCAAGCAGACACCTGCTTCCAATAAGGAGAAGTGGGACAATAAAAAACAACAAAACTTTAAAGGAAACAGATCTCAATCCAGAGGTAGATCTCCTCCGTGGGAGCCCTCTGAAAAGAGGTACAACCTTAGGAATAGGAATAATATTAGGAAACCTGAAAGGTATCAGGATACTGATACACGTTCCTCTCATTCCTTTCAGGGTTCATCAAAAAACTCTGAGAGGGAAGGACGGTCAGACAGACAAGAAGAGCATACAAAGTCCAGAGACAAGCAGCACACTCAAGATTACACTTTTAATAAAGAAGAGAAACCAAAGCAAAAGCCACAGTTCAAAAAGAAGAAGGTTGCAGGTATAAAGATCAGACATGCCCAGAATTCTGAGGACTCGACTACTGAACGGGGAATGGGATCTGACGATGCTAGACAGTGCGGCAGAAGTAACAATAGCTTGCCAGAACCTGATGGAATTTCTGTGATAGCAAACTTGAATGATTATATCACTGTAGAAACACCCGACACTAGGGTAAGTGTCCCACATAAAGTATATGAAATAACGCTCCAGATGGAGGGGAACAAATGTAGAACAGTGAAAGGTCTCTCTTGGGAGAACCTGACGTTTGGCGATGACATTTTATTAGCTGAACAAGATTGGCTGCCAGCATTCGTGATGGATTGCCCTAAAGGGGAATCAGTAATTCTACAGGCATTCTCAGACCATATTTCCAGGCATCTAAAACACAAATATGCGCAGGAGTGGGCAGTAGCTCAAGCGCCAGCATTATACAAAACCCATGTAGGATGGGATGCGGATTCAACCAGTGGTGGCTCCTCGAGGGAATGCTGCAGGGTGGTGGGGCAGGGGAGGGGCAGGGTGGGGTAATAACCTCCGGCATACGGCCGAACAGAGACAAGTAAATAAAGAAAGAAAGAAAACAGTTTACATTGTTCACACTGCATAGCCAAGTTGGAGTTGCAGCGTGTGCAATGTAAATTGTTTTATTTATTTACCTAACTCCGTTTGGCCGTATGCCAGAGTTTACTACTTCCCAGCCTGCCCCTCCCCTGCCCCACTGTCCCGCAGCACTCCCTAAAGGAGCCACCACTGGATTCAACCCACCACATAATTCCTTTAAAAAATACTCCAACTGCACAAAGGCCGTATCCTATAAAGCAAGAAACTAAAAAACAAGTCTGGGAGATCTTAGATCAACTTGAATAACGAGGATGATTGAAGCATGCACCTCTCAAATGAATAACCCTTTGTTTCTGGTATCAAAACAAGACAATTCATATCATTTAGACATTTAAACACTCGCACTAAGACATTTGCAGTCCAAAATGCACAGAGTGCCACATTAATCAATAATAACTGTGCGGAAAAATAAAAAATATAGTGCCTGAAAGCAGGTATTTAACAGCATTCTCAGTGCTAGGGTCACAGGGTCAATTTTGTTGACTCCCCCAAGGGTATAAGAACAGCCCGGGGTTCTTTTCTGCGAGAGTAACTGAGTTATACGAAAATATGGATGAAGATGCATTGTCCTATGTGGATTATATTTATCTGACGGACGATGACCTAAAAGAACACTTGAACAGAGTGAATACCATAATTTTGGGATTTTCACCTGAGGGCTACAAATTTAACTTTAAAAAATCAAAAAGTGCCCACCTCAGCGTCTTGTTTTTAGGATATAAACTTTGAAGTGAAGGAAAAAGTCTGGCAGCCAAGTTTTTAGAAATATGCACGCTGCTTCAACCTCCAAAATCATTAAAAAATGTACAATCAATCCTGGGATTCCTAAATTTTGGCAGAATATACATTTTAGATTACGCAGAAAGAGTAAAACGTTTTTACGATTTCATAAAACCTGATTTTTCAGTTAGACAATGGGCATAGAAACACTAAGTTCCTTACAAGCTGACATGATAGCTTCCAAACACTTACAGACACGCCTAAATGTTCGCAACCTGGTGATCCGTATAGTTGCGGGTCAATCTGGGTACACCCATCTAACATATAATGAAGTTGAAACAGTACCAATTTCATACAAATCACATTTATATACAAATGCTGAGATGCACATTGCATCTACAGAAAGGATTCTAACAGCAGTACAGACTGCTGTAGTGAGAGAAAGAGCACTGGCTTGGGGGAAACGAATAATAGTAGTGACTCCTGTTCCAGCCTTAGAGGCTGCGACAAAAGCGAGCATTCCTAACGCTAAAGCCTTACATCCGAGATGGATGCAATGGGCTAATTCTCTCCAACAACAGACGTAGAATACAGGTATGACCAAATCTAAAGACACACGCATTTCAGTAATACAAACAAGAATATCCTCTACCAAACAGAATAAAACCTCTAGATCAGTATGAATATATAATTTACACTGACGGATCTGCTCAACCGGCCATAGGAAGTAAGTAACAATATAGCGCAGCATGCCCAATCGTTAAAGGTCGCATGCGGGATGGAACGTTCCACTTAAGTTGCACAAAAACGCACTCTCTGGGAGACTGCACGGCACATCTGGCAAAGTTAAAAGCCTTGATAGTGACAGTGACACTAGTAAATACAGATTGAGAATTCCCCACACTAATTGTGTGCGATTCATTTTACTGTGTGCAGTCATACAATGAATATTTACAGCACTGGATTCAAAACGGGTTCAAAGATGCAAAAGATGGCACATTTTAGCACAAAATGCTATGGGAACTGGTAGTGGAGTTGAAAACTGAACTACTGAGAGCTCATCAGCGTGATGGCGTTCACGTTGAAGGGAATTCATTGGCTGATAAAGCCGCAAAGAGGGCTGTACGCACGGCCTCGGTGGCAGCAATCACGTGTTCAAAAACAATAATAGACTGTGAGATTATGGTGGCTGTCATTGCTTCACGCAAAAACAGCAAAGCAGTACCAAAATGGTTTCCACTCAAGTGTTCCTACAGGTTAGGGGCCAATAACATTCCATTTGGTCAGATTCCTGGAGTGGGGGGATAGAGTAATTCCAAACATGGATCGTAAGTTAGGTTTAATTCTAGCAGCACACAAAGAGATAGTTTCTGCACATGCATGAGTTACGGCGACGTTGGGCCCGATTCACAGAACTAACTTAAGACAAAGACTAAACTTACTACCATTTTTGTATTCACTGAAGGTATTCACTCATTTTGGTATTTACAGAAGGCACTTACTCATTTAGGTATTCACAGAAGTCATTTAGGAGTCCTAAAGTAAGGAGTCCTCACTTTACTACTCCTAAACTGAGAAAAATCCTAACTTTAAGACTTTCGGTATTCACAGAAGGCTTTTAGGAGTCCTAAAGTTAGGACTCCTAACTATACTACTCCTAAACTGAGAAAAATCCTAACTTTAAGACTTTCGGTATTCACAGAAGGCATTTAGGAGTCCTAAAGTTAGGAGTCCTAACTATACTACTCCTAAACTGAGATTAATCCTAACTTTAAGACTTTCAATATTCACAGAAGGCTTTTAGGAGTCCTAAAGTTAGTTTTCGAGGGGTGTCCAACTCGAGACCAGGACGGGGTACCATATTCTCTCATTCTCATGCAATGGTGTTGACTAAATCCTAGATGGATTCTTGGCATAACACCTACATAGATACTAGGTACATTTATGTACATCTAGTTAGGGAGGTATCATAGGAGTATGCACTTTTATAGTACCTCTAATCATATATCTCTGCTACTGTCTAATGGTTGTTCAATAAATCCTTATTGACAAACGGCCAGTATGTTTATTCTGTGTATCTCTGAGACAAAATAAGTGAGCACGAGTGACTGAGCAAAAGGTAGTACATTGTTTCCACGATTCTAACGGGTCAGGGTTGTCATGTTCTGAGGTTGCCAGAATCTATTCTCTTCTTGGTAAAGAGGAGATTGTAGTGGCACTGTGAGCTAGCTGATACAGACAAGCTAACATATCCAGTGGGGGTGCATGGAATCAGTCTGCCACCAATCCAGTATAGGTTATATAGGAACTACACAACAGAGCTTTATAAACTTGCGGGTCTTCTCAGAAGGACTAAGGAGGCCTTTACCACAGCCACCTCACTGCCGTTTTATTACGGGAATTCTGACTACCGCCCTTTGTCGAAGGGCTATGTGTGCCACACCATGTCACCACATTTCATACATTCAGTCCAAAAGGCCTTTTAAATATTGCATTTTACAGAGAAGGTGGTGGGATTGGAGAGCAGTGGGCCATGTCTAAACAGTGATGCATTGTGGTGTGTGCTTGGTTCTCTTATACTGTTTAGGCTCCGTCCTGTGCTCTTAAGTGCTCTCAGCTTCGATTAGTTTCCCTTTGTGTCTGTGCTTTTGAGATTATCTCATCCTTAATTGGCTTATTGTCTGAGTGGAACACCCCTCAACCACACCCCAAATCATTGCTCCCTTCAACCGCCTGTGAGCAGTGATCAACATATGACTTATGAGGTAGTATATAAACCACACTCAATCCCCACTTGGTAATTACCAAGCCAGTAGTGCGATCCCATATACAGCTGGCTGGGTCAGTGGAATTATGCAATTCTGTTGCCCTGCAGTTTTCCACATAATTATGGGTTTGCCACAGTTGCCACACAATTCTTCATCTTCTGCTTGATTTGCAGATTTTTACCCCAAAAAATTGTTTTGAGAGCAAACGAATCAAAAGTTACTAAAAATGCTACCAATCGCGCTGCCACGCAGTGCCAAGTCCTTTGTGCCGCAGAAGCTGCAACCTTTCAGTTGCTGATTTAAGGTGTTAAACTGATATTAATGAGGTGAAATCTTTGTCCAGTCATAAGATGTTGAAAATGGCACATTATGAAGAAAAGCTGCTTCAAAATGGGCTGCGTTTCTAAGACTAATTTGCCTTTTCTTTCTCAATTATTTAGTCACACTACTGGTTCTTCCCTTCCACATAATTCCAATAGCCAAGGCTGCTGGTCAGCTTGTGGGCTTTAAATGTTGTGCATGTACTAGTCTTGCTTCATTACTTTTACAAATATTGCATAGAGCATCTATGTGTGACTTGGGCATTAAGTAGAATCTGCTATGAGTTATTGTCCAAACCTCCACATTGCCCTCTATTTGAACTGGGAAATTACATACACACGTAATCATGGTTCCTGTTATATACCAGCTATTATCAACTAAGAGGTTCTCGTTTTTGCCCATTCACGATATAAACATGCAATCTTAGTAGCAAGGTCTTAATTTACTATGCTGTGATTCCAGCATAATTGCCTTATATGGTGTATGCTGTGTTACACTGTACACAGCAGTGGAGCAGCAGTGCTGTTTTGCGTAACCTGTCATTTGTGCACTGTAAAGGCTAATCCCGCAGCAAAGACAGTGTTTATGGGAGTGCAAAGGAGGAGGCTCATCAAGTCTCTGGCAGAGGTTAATTTTCGCTTTGGTCTGGCTGGTTGAATGACAGTTTCCTTCTGCCTACCTTTAATACCTCAGTATTTCCATTCTGTTTTTATAATGCATGTAGGGGAATTGTGCCTCATGTTGGATTCTGAGGCGGTTCTCTGCCTCAGCTAACTCTGGGGGCAGTGAAAGCTCATGGGAAGCATTAATTTGAATCCTTCTACAACAGCCACGGTTAAGAGCCAACTCCAAAGCAAAACAATAACATCACCTGCTCCAGATCTACATCGTAGGGACAGGTAACATTCCCAAGTGTTGAATAATCTAAATAAATAAAATAATAATATATTTTTTTTATGGTAGCCTATAAATAAAGCCCAAATTCTCAAGTTTTTATTGTGTTAAAATCACATTTGTTTTAAGATAAGGACATAATTCATACGCCCAGAATGGTCAGATCCACGCCAATCATTTAGAATAACCAACAAACTTGTAAATCACTTCCATTCAGAAATGTTCCTTCTAGATTGATCTTTTTTGGGTATTGTTAGAAATGGGGGACTCTAGTTGTTAGAGGAATGTACCTTTGTCCAAATAGGGGCCTTTGCTTCTAGTCAGGGTAAGGGGGATACACACTTTAGATAACCCCTGCTCATCCCTTGATAGCTTGGAATGAGCAGACAGACCTACCACAAAGACAATGTGTAAAGTACTTGTACTCAAAACACACATTAACACCACAAATGGACACCATACCAGTTTAGAAACATAAAGTATCTTTATCTAAACCAAACAAGACCAAAACAACAAAATCCAACATACAGGTAGTAAAATACGACTTTAGAACAGGTGTTTCAAAAGTAGAACTTTTACCAACCATTAGCTCCACCTGGGGCTATTACAACATCGTGACAGGCAATAATTCAAAGTACGGAGCTGACCACCAGGTGTGTGGCATAGGCCATGGAGTCACACGGACCCCAAACAACAGTACTGTGGACAAAGTCTATGGAACATGCACAATGTCATGGAGGTGAGGCATGGGTGCCAAGTTTGATGCCGGTTCCCTGGTTGCCATGGGGGAGGCGAGGCATTATGTCCGCGAGGAGGTGACGTGTGGAGTCCAGGACAGGGGAAGATGGCAGCAGCAGTGGTGAGGTGTCGGTTCCGGTGAGGCAATGCGAAGATGAAGAGTTTGTGAAGTCACCCTAGTCGATTATCAGTTCTGCGATAATGGCATGTGTGCGCTAGCTGTGACAGCATTGTGGCGAGTGCTGGTGTCAAGAAGGTCAATAACTGCAGGCGTTGAAGGTGGCAGCGCTGCAATGCAGGAGGGGCAGGGCGTCGTGCACTTCACTTGCAGCGACCGTGGCCTGGGTGAAGATCGCGGTCTCTCTGGCGTTGTCCCTGACAGCGTTGGAGTTGTTTTTCTTGCTTTTTTAAAGTTTCTTTCAGCTCCCAATAGCAGAAACAACCTACAGAGGCCCACAACTGGTACAGGTACCTCCTGGCAGGTCAGAACTCACAGCAGTGGAGTTCAGGAGATCTGGTGGTGAAGTCTTTGTTTCCCTCCCTGAGACTTCAGAACAGGAGACCAGCATTCACGAACCCGTTGGAGATTCTTTTTCAAGCTGGCTTTCAGCAAGAGGTTCCTTTTGAGTGCAGAAGTGATTGAATTCTCTGGGGTTTAAGGTCAACTACTTATACCCCATTTTGTCATTGTTCTCTTTTTGGCAAGGGTCTTTAAGCCCAGTCCAAGCCAGTTCTCTCCTCTCTAGTGCATTATCACTACAGCAGATGGAGCCAACATTGTGCAAAGGAAACTCCTCCTGCCACTCTAAATGCAGCCAAGGTCTATTCAGCTCAACTCTGAGTCACCCGGGAAAGGCAGAACACACCTCAACCTCCCTCGTAGCTGTCTACAGTGAATACACGTCCCCAGCTCCTGTCACTCCAAAACCAGACAGTCAATACACAACCAGCAGAATGGTTTAAATAGGAAAATGCCTACTTTCTCAACGAGGCATTTTCAAACACACAATTTTAACAGCATAGCATCTCCCTAAAAAGATGTGTTATTAAATTCTGAGCTCCGAGAACCTAAACTCCATTTTCCATCTTGTCCCAATGAAAAGTTATACTTCTAAGATGTCACAAGTTAGCCTATGGGACAGATAACCTTTCAATAGAGAAAAACAAAATTAGCAACACTGCACCCTGCCCAAGGGGGTACATTGGGCCTACCTCAGGGGTGCCTTACATGTAAGGAAAAGGGATGTTTGTGCCTGGAAAGTGGGTGCACTTGCCGGGTCGACATGCCAGTTAAAACTGTATGTAGAAACTGCAGTGGCAGGTCTGAGATACCTTTGAAAGGCTACTTGTGTGGGTGGCACAATCAGTGCTGCAGGCCCACTAGTAGAATTTGATTTACAGGCTCTGACACACCTAGTGCACTTTACTAAGGACTTACCAATAAATCAAATATGCCAATCAGGGATAACCAATCTAAAAGACAGTTTATATATTGAACACGTGCACTTTGACACATATCAGCAGTGACAAAGTGCCCATGCATCTAAGTCCGCATAAACTAAATCCAGCACAGCATCAAAAATACAGGAGGTAAGGCAAAAAGTCAGGGAAAACCTTGCCAAGGATGCCAATTCTAATACGTGTCCCGCCCAGCTGAAAAGTGGGGAGAACTACCCGCCCTCTTGGGAGTGCTCATCAATAAGGTTGAAGAATCTTGACAGACCGTCTACATTGGGGTGCTCTGCACCAGGCAGTGTTCCACCATAAAGTATTTTCCCTCAACAGTTTTGGGTTTCTCACCCCTCAGCTGCATCAACCATCTGAGGGGCCTGTGGTCTGTCTGAACCCAGAAGTGAGTCCCAAACAAGTAGGGCCTTAGCTTCTTCAGTGCCCAGACCACAGCAACAGCTTCTTGCTCAATTGCACTCCACCTCTATTCCCTGGTAAGTAGCCTCCTACTAATGAAAGTTGCAGGTTGGTCCAAGCCCTCATCATTAAGTTGTGAGAGAAATGCTCCCACAGCATGCTCTGAAGCATCTGTCTGCGCAAAAAATTATTTGGAGAAATTGGATGCCTTGAGCTTGGGCACCATTCACATGGCAGATATCAGGGCATCAAAAGCAGTCTGACATGCACCAGCCCAGATCACTTTCATTGGCTGCTTCCTGGAAGTCAGCTCTGTCAATGGGGCAACAATGGTGCCATACCCCTTGACAAACTGTCTATATAGCCAGTGATACCTAAAAAGGCTCTCACCTCTGTCTGGGTCTTAGGGGGCTCCCAAGCCAGAATGGTGTCGATCTTAGGTTGTAGGAGCACCACCTGGCTGCTTCCTTCTTTGTGCCCTAAGTACACATAGATCCCTGCCCTATTGGGCACTTCCAGGCCTTGATAGTGATGCCTGCCTTCTGCAGAGCCTTCAACACTACACAGAGGTGTTGCAAGTGTTTCTCCCAGCTGGAGCTAAACATCGCAATGTCATCCAGGTAGGTGGCACTGAATTCCTCCATCCCAGACCATACCTGGTTAACCAGACTCTGGACTGTGGCAGGGGCGTTCTTTAACCCAAATGGCATGACGGGGTACTGGTAGTGCCTCTCTGGCTTTGAGAATGCAGACCTCTCTTTTTCTCCATCAGTTAAGGCAATCTATCAGTACCCAGACATTAGATCAAACATGCTGACGTACTGTGCAGCTTCTAACCGATTAATGAGCTCATCATTCAATAATTTTCTGATCACATAACTCAATTACTATGATCAATTGAAAAAAAAATGTTTTTGTTTCGTATGCAGTATGTTTTTTATTAAATACATTTTGAAAACGTTATTACTTTTTTAGAATTTTATTGCATTTTCACCATACACAGGGATCACAAATTTTCAGCATGCAAAACTATAAAGACAAACATGTAAACTACATCACATATAAATGATACATATACACCACATAACAAATAAATGATTTTGTAAACTCAGGTTCTGTACAGTTAAAGCTGCAAGAATACCATAGTGCCCCTGGTTACTACCTAACTAGGGAAAATGCAGACATGTTGGAAGGAGCAATCCCCAAATAGTGACCCTACTGAGCTCGCATGCAATATTCTTTTCAGAGCTTTTTAACAATTCTTAACTGTGAGCAAACAGTGGTAACACATGTATTGAATACTTATTTGGCCGGAAAAATAATATGTTGATGTATTTCAAACCCTGACACATTTCTTTGAGGGTTCTGCTCAGGACACAGAACACTGTAAGAGCTCCATTTCCTGTGTTCAATCAATGAACCAGGCTTCTTAAAGGAACCTGTGGACTGCCGCAATATACACCAATTTCGAACATTGTGTTTTGCCCAAACTCTAAATGAAACCTCCAGCTGAATCAAGTGTTTCCCTTTCTTTTCTTTTCGTTATTCAAGATGTTATTGCCGTGGCAATCATTTGACTTCAGGTGAACAGAGTGGTAGTCGTTGTAGCAGTACAGCAGTTCTTCTTCCTCAGAGAGTTTCTTTACAAGCCTTGCAGTGTCTGATTTGGTGGGGTCTGAGATCCAGTGCTTATATATAGTTGTGCCTTTGAGGTGTAGGTGACTTCAAAGAGGGGCTTTGAGGTACACAGAGGGCCTCTCTTCCCAGCCCTGGCTCCAGATTCACTAACGGGCCTCAGACACTACACATGGGGTTATGTAACTTCTTTTTGTGGACAGGACACTGACTATTCAGGTGTAAGTGTCAGCTCCTCCTGCCCATGCTTCCCAGGATGACCCATCAGGATACAGATGGCCCCTCAGTCACACCTAACTCACCTGTTTGTGACTGTCTAGAAAGAATGTACAAAGTCCAACTGTCACCCACCACAGACATGTATTGGAGACTGGTTGCATGCACATGGAGATTTAAGAGGAGAGAAATGCCATCTAGCTAAAAATTGCATTCCTAAAAAAGTAATGTTAAATCAAGCTGTGCCAGCACAGAGGATTCATCATTACCATTCCAGTAATATGAAACATGACAGAGCTAAGCCTTTTCAATCAGGAATTACATATTAAAAGTGTAATAAGGAATTCCCAATGTTAACCTATCAGAGAGATAGGTTTCACAGAAGTGAAAAACAAATGTAAGTATGTTTCACTTCCAGGACATGTAAAATTTAAAAGTACATGTTCTACCTTTTACTTACACAGCACCCTGCCCTATGGGCTGCCTAAGGCCTACCTTAGGGGTGGCCTATATGTAATAAAAGGGAAGTTTACGGCTTGGCAAGGGGTTTTAAATGCCATGTTGACATGGCAGTGTAAACTGCACATACAGGCTCTTCAGTGGCAGGCCTGAGACATCTTTAAAGGGATACTTGTGCGGGTTGCACAATCAGTGCTGCAGCCCCACCAGTAGCATTTAATTTTCAGGTTATGGGCCTATAGTGCACTCTAACAGTGACTTACAGATACATTAAATATATGAGTTGTGGATAAGTCAATGAAACATGTTTAGAGGAGAAACTCATGCTTTATAGCACTGGTAAGCAGAGGTAAAGTGCTCAGAATCCTAAGGCCAACAGAAAACAATACAGGAAAAAGTGGAGGGAGGCAGGCAAAGCATTTTGGGAAGACCACCCTACGGCTGTCAGGTATAACAGTGATCTTCATGAAGGCTTTGGGGATCTCATTATGAGCTCCCCATTTTCAGATATTTTAGGGGGCACAGCGCTACAGGATCTTTAAAAGAGGTTAAAATCATGTAGTCGAGAACAATAGTTGGTGAAGTTTCATGGTGGTCACTATTGTGCAAGCCCAGACATGTTCACCATGTGCCATGGACCAGAGAAGCTTTGCAGTTTCAGAGAGAGGATTGTGAATGATATCTGGTCATAGAATGTGCAAGAAGGTGTCCTTACCATCTTAAGATGGCAGTGACAATAAGCCATCTCAAGGCAAGTATACCGTCGCAATATGATACCCAGGGCTAACTACTTCCACTTTCAGGTCAAATAAAAGCAGTTGCTCTATTGAAGGAAGTAAAGTACTACAAATCCTCTCCTTGCAGCTAGCAAATTAATGGCTTTCCTCTCAAACATTAAACTGTGCAACCAGCCTTCCTCTGTTCTGCGCATTTGTTTTGTCCTTGGGTTGCTTTGACATGTTCCTCTCCTTAGTACATGATATTCCAGCATTTCCTTAAGTCGTCTGTGCTTCATTTAGCTTAACATTCATTTTCACTGCATCTTCCTTTTTCTTCCATCTTCCATATTTCATCCACTTGAGTGTAACAGGACATGGCTTATGTCCTGCAGATGTGAGTGTTCATTATCCTTACTTTCTCAGTGTATATTACAACCTATATATTTGCTTATTGCTTTTCAATAGCTTACTTTACTATTTCACAGACACCAGTCCAGTGGCTTGTTTCTCCTTGAAATCCAAACGATGAAGAAGCACTCCTGTATTTACCTAATATTTCAACAACCTAATTTTTTAAAACTAGACCTTTAGCAATATTCTCTTTTTTTAAACCTCAGCGTGCTAAAGCGGTGTCATGTTTTGTCTGGACCATGCCTAAAGTGAACCAACCTATTATGAGTCAGAAAAGACTCATCCACTATGCACTGTTACTAAGGTTAATTACCATAAGATTTTTTTAAATTTTTGTGATACATCAACAATAACGTATTAATCAAATATTACTCCCTTCGGTTAATCCAATAGCCTCCTAAGCTTAGAATTCAGCTTTTTTACAATTTGGTTAACTAGTAGAGTCAATACAAAAGTGAAGATAAAAATGATATTAACACAAACAACTGTATTCAACAACACATAATCTTCATTCCCAATATTGATCTTTTATCCTTTCAAATGAGTCCAATGCATTTCGGACCGGATGGACCCTTCCTCAAGGGCCTTGAATCTATAGAAAATATACACAGATTATTAGGTGATTTCACACATTTCCTGGAGTAAATAAATACATATATGCCTTAGAAGCAAAAACATCAGATTAATGTTAGCTGTGCATTGTACACAGTCGCAAACGGGCCGATCTCCCGTTTGCAAGTGCAAAAAAGAGTTGTACATCTGGCCCGGAGTTCAGCTACGAGACAGATGGTATAGCACCCCACCATGAGCTGTGCTGCCAATCTTCATTTGATTTACAGGTACTGGTAGAATTTCAGATTACATTCATTCCACTGACATCATGCACACCACAACACATGGACATCATCACAGCAGGACAGTAGACTGGAGAACAGGAAAGATAACACAACACGCCTCATTTTTTCTAAATGAATGAATGAATGAATACGCATTTATATAGCGCATGGCTACCCTAGGGCATCCCAGCGCAGTCATGACACCTAGACATTCTTCACTACTCATGGAAAAAGAAAGGTTTTCAGCTGTTTCCTGAAAAGAAGATAATTAGGTTCAAGACGGACAGGGTCGGGGAGCCGGTTCCATAATTTTGCCGCATGAAGTGAGAAACGTCGGCCGCCCATAGTGAAGTTTTTTATTGTTGGATCCGAGTGTCCGAGAAACCTGATATAATTGCAGCATAGGCTGGATCACAGAAGGTCCATTGCCGGTGATAGACTTATGCACAGTGCACATGGCCTTAAACCAAATTCTTTGCTGCACTGGAAGCCAGTGCAACTGTCAAAGTGCTGACTTAGCAGAATTGCGCCTAGGCACATTCATTAAAAGTCGAGCAGCACAGTTCTGGACAACCTGTAAGATCTTAATAGTCCCCTGCGGTACGCCCAGGTAGACTGCATTGGCATAGTCCAGCCGTGATAAAATAAGGGCTTGAACCAGCAGACGTCTAGTGTCAAAGGGAAGGAGTGGCAGGATCTTCCTCATCAATCTGATAAGGCCATGACAGGTAGCAGCAACTTTACGCGGTTGTACAGAGAAACTAAGATTGGAGTCCAGCCAAACACCCAGACTCTTGATTTGTTTCTTTGGTAGAGGGGGAAGACCCAGACAACTAGGCCACCAAGGGTCTAAGTTTGGAGGAGCTGCATGTCATAGTATCATGATTTCCGTTTTGGAACCATTAAGTTTAAGGAAGGACAAATCCATCCACTCAGCTACTTTGACCAGACAAGAGGTCAGATTCTTATCACTAGTGCCATGTCGACTGAGGGACACCACCAACTGGATGTCGTGAGCGTATGTGACCAGCTGGACCCCCCAGGGAAGCACAATGTCCGCAAGGGTCCGCATGTAGATGTTAAACATGGTGGGGCTTAAAGAGGATCCCTGGGGGACACCATACTGCAGAGGGGTCTGTTTTGAAAGAACATCTTCTTCAAATACCGTGAAAGATCTGTCGGAGTGAAAGGACTGCAACCACTTAAGGGCAGTCCCTGCTACCCCCACCTCCCTCAGTCTCTGAATCAAAATATGGTGGTTTACCGTATCGAAGGCTGCGCTGAGATCTAACAAAATAATAGCAACGCAGCCTCCGGTATCCACAATTTTTCTCGCTTCTTCAACCACAGCAAGAAGGGCCGTCTCCGTACCCTGCTTACTTCTAAAGCCGGTCTGAGTGGGGTGTAAACCTTTGTTGTTCTCCACATAGGCAGCCAGTATGGAATTAGCATGCTTTTCAGCCAGTTTGCTTTTACCCGGTAATAAAGATATGGGGCGATAGTTGGCCCAATCCCCAGGATCTAAATTAGTTTTTTTTAAAAGGGCTTTAATTCTTGCTTGCTTCCATAGCGGAGGAACCATTACGGCCGCAAGGGAAGAATTAATTACCCCCCGGATAACTGGGGAAACAATCTCTGAGACCAATTTAAGAATGGAAGGAGGCCGACATCGGCCGGAGACCCAGACATGAGATTAAATGGACAGACAACTGAAACTTTCACACTATCATCCACAACACCACCACTCAACAATTCCATAACAACAGCCTATACCACAGATTGCTTAGTGCCACTTATCCCAAATAAACCAACACACTACAACCAACACACATTAAAAAACTCCACACAACAACATCTAGACACAATATTAGATCGTACATGATGTACATACCAATGGCATGCAGCATGAGACAACAATGATCAGCCCATGACTTATGCACAACACATGACCATACAAATGGCATGTGGTGTGCGACTACAGAAGTAACCAAAAGCTCCACTTATTCTTGGGAACACCAAAAACTATAAGCACCTCACCATTACAATGACGAATGGACTGTGACATTGAAAGTCAGGCTCGATTCTTTAACACTGATCCTAACATGCAACAATATGGTCTTGCTCACTGCATGATGGGCATGACACAACTCTTAATAAAATGCAAGGGAAAAGGCATGCAAATAAGGAAATTAAATATTGCATCAGGTTTGAAGCAGAAGCTAGTATCTAGAACATAAACTATGCATACGGCAAGGACATCAACTTGCAGTAAAATTCCACAAACAACACCTTGCAGATACAGCATATATGTACCAATGACAGCACACCAAGGGCAAAACCTTCCTGCAAATGCAAGTAAGTATGATACCATTTAAGCCATAAAAGAGAATCTAGAAAACCAGCTGCACATACTGCCAAAGACACCACATTGCTGCTTACAGCCAAGAACAATGTCTTGGAGATACAAAAATATCTTGTTCTGTACTGATGGTTTCCAAGTGGGTAAATGTCACAAGTGACTATGCCTGGGCATGAAATTCTGCTCCACTCGCTGAGTTTGCAGAGTTTTTCCCAATCCATGCTCAGTGTAGTGCATGTAGTTCCACAGAGCTGAGTTTTTTTTTTGCTTGCTAACCACTTCCTGACGTGATTTCTCAACAAGGGCAGTCGCGGATGGATGTGACTGCTTACATTGAGAAACCTTCCGTTTGCGTTGAGGAGGCTGTCATTCAAGCAGAAAATCTACTTGAGTGCCAGAAATAAGCAATGCATTCTTGCACTGAGCATGGTGCGGTTCATGCTGATTTTACAATGTGGGACAAACACCCAAGGTGCAAAAAATCAGCACGAATGGCACGACCAAATGGAGTCTGCGGCTTGCGGAACTCCTAATTACGCAGCAGAATTTTCTGGTCTCTTTGCAGATTTCTGTGTAGCGGAACTTAGGAACTTCGCCCAGATCTACGTGTGACACCTAAAATAGTCTTTGGTTTCAACCAATCACGCCTTGCTTTGTGGCGCATGTATTTTTCCATTATAGGTATGGGTATAATAAGCCCAGCATGCAAAGCGTATTATTGATAAATAAGCAGAGACTGGCTGAATGCCATTTAGTTGGTTTTTGTTTGACATGCTATAGGATAAAGGCTGCTCTTTCAACAAACAACCCCATATGCATATCTGTATCCCATAATGAAAAGAAAGAAGAAATCGTAGAATCACTTAACTGGACGACATTGGAATATAATTTAATGGATGGATTTGCAATGATTTTGATTTGATTTACTCTTGTAGAACTACAGGCTTACTATTAGATTCCAGAAGTAAGCCAGAAGTACTCTTGGTTTAGACTTAACATTCAAGGGTATAACCAGTAGTACATAATAGTAAGTCTACTCATAGCAAAATGTTTATGAATTTTGCCAAAGAGTTTAGGCTAATCCTAATGTGTGCACACTTTCCTCCCTTTAGAGAGGGCCCTGTTATTTTTTATATTGCAGAAGTACTGCAGCCTGGGGCTATGACTCAACACCTGATGACAGTACTAGTGTCAATATGTCTTAGATTCTTAAAATATTGAATGTAGGTAAGAGCCAGCAGACCCATCTACTTTACCCATTCCCAAGTCTGCTACAACAGATGAGACCCTTCTTAATCTCCATCTTTACTCTGGGACTAGCATTAAGATTAATCACCTCAATATATCGCAGGTCTTTGTATTTTATTCTTACAGATTTTGCCATTTCAAGTAATTTTATTAGGTATTTCCATAAGAAAAACACAAAAGAACGACATACTTCATAAAGTGTACATAAATATACCATTTGATGCAATACCACAGCTGGAAATAAGCATGAGATTTATCAATAGGAAAAACAAGAAAAATGATCTCAAGCAATATACAAGAAACGTAAGGACAACGTACCAGTTGATAACAAATATTGTACACTAATTGGAAAACATCAAATAACCCACAAGTGAAGAGGAGAGGAAAAAGAAAAACTAAATAAGTACTAAGAAGAAACTAATAGCACTAAAGAAAGAATAGGAAATATGAAGCTGGTCAGAGTAATATAGAGGCCTACACCTACTTATTTTGGGTATTATATCTAAATACATGTTTTAGAGAGAAAAATCCGGTGAAACAGAGTTTACTATGTTTAGTACAACTAAGAGTCCAAACAGTATTTTATGCATCTTTGAAAACTGGTTATGGTTAAGGGGATATGTAAGAGAAGAATGTCTTAAAAAATAGCGCCTGTATGATCATGGTGGTTTATGTGTGGAAACATATATATATAGTGCATCCCACATGTATCTGGTAGAAGGTTTCCAGGGAGAGTTTTGAAGAGCGATATTATCTGCACCCCTCTATAGATTTTGACTTCAATACTTCTAGTGGCTAATTTAAAGCAATGTTAATATAGCTGTGTTGCAATACATTTATAGGCACAGTGCACAGTGATGCACTGCTTGTCAATATGTGTTACATGTTTCTGTAGTACATAAAGGTGATGTACTACTTAGACAACTTTCAGTTGTTACATAACAAATGATTCATGATGTCATTATGCCCAAAAAATCTAAGACATAAATGGATATGGTTGTATGGGAAGTCTTCCATTTTCTTCGTTGTATGAAATAAGCAGTTAGAAACTACTTTTAGAGAGGCATAACGCTTGCAAACATGCAATTAATGCTACACTCATCCCCAAATGTGAACAAAGTGACAGAACAATGCATGATGTGCTGACATAGAAACCTAGGCCCATATTTACAAATACTTTGTGCTGGGTTTGAGTTACTTTTTTAATGAAGACCCGATGCAAAGTGTTGGGTTAATATTTGCAATCAACGTAAATCATGATTTGAATTAGAGCAGGGATCTTCAAACATGGGCAGCGGGTCCCACTAGGGGAGCCTGAAGAGCTCCCGGGGAAGGGGGGAGAGGGGGAATGGGGGCTCCGGCCATAAGAAGCATTATGGTGACATTGGTGCTTTGTTTTAAACGGGGAAAAATTAGTAGCAGTAAGCCTCTCTGTAATGGGCCATCACTAACATCTTTTATCATTTATATGCTAGCTTGGAGTATGTGTCTAAAGGGAAAAGACTCAAATATTTTTGAACACCCCACCCACATTTCTAATAATCCCACTGTGGATACTTGTACATGTTAGTAAGGCCTGCCTGGCCAAAATCGTATGTTTGGCAATCATGTATTTGATTGCATTTTTGAAACAGTAACAGAATTTAACTACAATCCACCACTCAAATTACTTTCATATTTTCACTATACTAATTCCCCACTAATCTTTTATGGGTTCCGAAGTAGCGTGCTACTCACTGAAAAAGTGCTTCAACGCCTTCAGGGGAAGTAAGAGCTATATAAATTCAAACCTTTTTCACTTCTCTATCCCTCCACTATCCTTCTCAATCCAAATAACTCACTAACATATCCACCACTCAAATTACTTTCATATTTACACTATACTAATTCACCATTAATCCTTTCTGGGTTCCGAAGTAGCGTACTACTCGCTGAAAAAGTGCTTCAGCACCCCATCAATGGTTGCAAGGGCTATAGAAATGCAAACCATTTTTCCTCTTCTAACCCTCCACTATCCTTCTCAATCCAAATAACTGACTAACATATCCACCACTCAAATTAGTTTCATAATCCTTTATGGGTTCTGGAGTAGCATGCCACTTGCCAAAAAAGCACTTTGACGCCTCGTCAGGGGTAAAAAGCGCATAAACAAGGTCTAAATGATGCCATTCCGTGGGGCTCGGTGACAAGACGTTAACTCCTCACGATTAATAATGGGTTTTCATTTGAGGCCTTTTTGCATGGACATTTTAATTTGCCAACTACTGTGTGAAAATGGGTTAGTCGAGATCCTGCCCCCTGGTTCCTTTTGAATAAAGGTTGATAGAATAGAAAAAGAAAAGTACTTGTGACGCTTCCTTCGTATACGAGGTCTACCCCTTTAAGAAAAGAAGTGAATCGGTAGACACGTGACAGCCACTGGCGCCCCTTGTGCACTCTCAAATACAAACCACTCCGCGAATTCCGCGTTTTCCGGGCCGTGGAGGTGACTATAGTAGATGCACAAGCGGGCAGTCGCCTAGAAAGAAGTAAGTGTTCATGTAGTTTCGTAGAAATACTCAATTTTCTGTTTGCTCTGAGAATGGGAGTAAGATTAACTAACTCTGCTTGCAAATGAAATATATACAATATGAGTGTTTCGGTTTTACAGATACTCTGGGCGTGAAGGTTTCCCCTGCCACGAGCCCACGTTTTAGCCTTTACGAATTATTTACGAATTCGCTGGATGTGTTAAAATTCCATGTGTTTGTGTATTTCTTTCAGATTGGATACCCCTCACGGGTCGGAGGGCTTGCACATGGGAATTCCAGTGCTTCTGGTGTAAAAGGTTTGTTAAAATCCCCCCCCTGGAGTTGGCGCCTTAGCGTGCGCCGCACACCGGCTGGGGTATGTATGGTCCTGATGAATGTTGAGCTGAAAAGTTGCTTGTGAAAGCAGAAACATGTTGACCGTTGTGTTTTTTTAGGACATGTTTGGTTCAAACTAACCCAACCACCTTATGTCCGCCTTTTCACATTTGTTTTTAATGGAGTAAGAACTGTCCCTCTATTAAATGAATTTTTCGATATTTGGGAAAAGTCATAGCTCCTTTTAACTATAACTTCCTTCACTGTTTGGTATTAATTCACGTACCTACAATGAAGACGACTGGCTACTGACTTTTGTTGGTGCCTGAAGGTTCTTTTTCTCACAATGTTTGTTAATCCACCCTGTCTTGCTTTTTAAGTTCCTTTGGTGGTGGTAACTGATCTTGTTTACCTAGATCCTCCATTTTTGCTTTTAAGCTACTCTTTTATTGTTTGTTCTAAAAAGCGCTATATAAATGCAAATACAATACAATTACAATGCAATGTTTAAATAAGTCTTGACATATTTAAACATTGTCTATTTAATTCAATATTTTTTTCATTCTAAGGGGGGGTTTGATGGTTTTTGTTTTCCACTGGGGGGGAGTGGTATCAAAAGGTTTGAAGACCACTGAATTAGAGTATAACCTAAAGCGATGTAGCTCAATGCATTTCCTTGTGTTACTTTGAGTAAAGGGGGCATTTCATTTCTGGGTCATCCGTGTTCCCATGAAACCACCCATGAGTTTTGATGCAAATGCCTAGCTTCAAAAAATTACACCAAATTTCGCACCAAAATCCCCCACCTCTCAGAGGAAGGCGTAATGAGGAGTAATATTTTCATTTATCCTCATTTTCCCTCCTTGCCTTCTACAGCACCCATATAAAGAGGAAAATGTTTTAAAGAATAGTTTAAAGCATAGTTTCTTATAGGAAGGGACCCCTCATTGCACAAAAACTATGCTGACCACAATGCAGACACCATTGCACTATGGCGAAGTGGTGCCTGCAAAGACCCATGGCCGCCAACATGTGTTATCACAGGGAGAGAGTAGAATGGCACCACTTTTTTAGTAGATATGGCACAATTCCGCTCTCTCCATTCACGCAGCGCGATGCAGAAACTTTACTTGCTCTGCTGCAGTGCGTAAACTCTTTGTAAATTTGGCCCTTAATATATACAGCAAAGATGAACGCTTCTGGACTCAGTCAGCAGTGATAGGAAGAGCATGAATGCAGTGGCACTGAGCAGCACTGACAGTGGTAAAGGTGCAGTATGTTGTGGTGGGCTGTAGTATAATGTGAAAGACTCTTCTGCAGACCAATGCATGAAGAGGGATGGATGGAAGCCCTATAAGTAAGTGTATCAGATCTATATTTTTTTGCAGAATAAATGATCGTGGCTGTTGCCAGACTATAATAAAGTGAACACAGCCATATTTTCCCTGCAGATTAAAACTACATAGATCCCTCTCCCTTTGTATTATCGGATTGCTGTCATCCATATAGAGCTGATTACTGGAGTTGAATTCCTCCCCCCCCTCCACCCCAATTAATAGACCTTTTCATCAGGTTGCTTACACGTTAATCGAAAGCATGCAGTCTTGGCGACCCCCTTTGATTACCTGTGCCGTAGCATGTCTTTAATGGGAAACGGCCACTACAACGCGGCTGTTTCCACGAATACATTAACCAGGCATGCGTTGCAACGGAATGCGTTGTAAGAACATACAACCTTAATGGGAAACGGCCACTACAACGCGGCCGTTTCCACAAATACATTAACCACGCATGCATTACAACGCATGCATGGTTAAAACGAAAGCCTTTACCACGCATACCTTTACTACGAGGTATGTAGTAAAGGCATATGTGGTAAAGGTTCAAAATAAACAAGGGGGGCTTGGGGGGGTCTCCCCCCAAACAAAAACCTCACCTGAAATCACGTCAGAATGTGTATGGAATCGTCGTCGTTTAGGAGGAAAAGGAAAGAAACTTCTGTTTCTTCTTAACGACGTACGACGTCACCACGCAAGAATTAGAGGAAAAGGATATGCGTTGAAAAACCATTCCGTTGTAACGCATGCGTGGTAAATAGTCCCTCATGCAAGAAATGGAAATGGTTCCCAGTTTGATACCATAGTGCCGCCATATTTGGTTTCCTCTCACCCTAGTGCCCCGGTGTCCCTGCACCTGCTGCACGATTGACAGCGCTGCCACTGATGATCTAGATATTAGGGGTTATTTCTTCACAACCTTAAGAGTTCTTCTTGTGAAACGAGTTGTAACGTCTATTGCTGTTGGGTATCGAAAAGACCAAACCCAAATATGGGATGCACTCTATTTTCAGAAATAAATGCAGGCAAACCCACAACATAATGTGCATATATAAAAACCTTTTATGTAACTTTCAATTGCAGCTTTTCTGCAGCGGAAGTGCTTTATTCGGCCTTGGTACCCTTGTTCTTTCTCGTACTCCAAATCCGCTCGTTCAATAATGTGTGCCGTGTTTCATTGGCAGTGGCTGTGGGTTCTGCTCCCTCTAGCGATAAAGCTTTGTATAAAGTTATTTTTTGTGCGTGTGCAAGAAATTGAATTTCCCTCATGGGTCGCAAAACATTTAATAAAGAACGCAGCTCAGCCATTTCATTACAGCATATAACAGTTATTGTACACTCCTGCTCTTAATAACTACATTCCTTATCCGGTAAGTCTCAAAAGCCTTAAAAACGAAATTACTCTGCTATTGTTTTTCCAGAGCACAGTTTTCCCTGAAAAGGTGCACCACTTTGGTAAACTATTGTATTTATTACCAACCTGTTGCCCGATGGTGCCAAGGTGATTTTAATCAACCTTTGACAACTTGTAACCAACTCTTTTAAAATCTCCTTTAAAGTAATTAAAACGTTTTTGATGTTATTGGATTTTTCTTCTCGATGGTGTACTGGCAAGAATTTCATTAGATCATCCTAAACTCTAGAGATGGGCAAAATTAAGAAAAGAAACGCAGCAGCTGCCACTCATATGAATCAGTATTTACTCTATTAGTAAGGCTCCTGTCTGTTTATTGGTATTCTAGACGGACTGGTACAAAGCAATGAAAAATGTAGCATCACGGATGCTATGTAAACAATTCATCAGGACCACCTCTGACTGGTAGGAAGGAGTGATGCCCTTCTGCATGGGCAACTGCAATTGGACCACTCGACCATTGTGATTTGCAGCATTTTAACAGAGAATTTGAAGGAAACCAAATCAGTATTGCAAGGCATGTTAGAATACTGTGAGAGATATTACTACACTTGGTATTAGTGGGAGGAATTTCTCTGTACAGAAGGAACAGAGTTATGGAATAAAATATTTAAATCAGTATGGTTAGTTATACACAATAGCAACTGATAATTTTGAAAAATGAAAAAGGGGCCTCCCTATATTTGAGGATATTAGTTCACCACCTCGGCAATATCCAAAGATATTGGATTAGACGCCTCACTCACTTATCATGACATGGTTCATCATCAGCGGATAGATGGAATGGAAGTTCTCCTGTAAACTAGTCAAACTGGACAAGCAGGGATCCAGAAAAGTGAGTTGTTAAAAATACCTTCAAATATATCCAAAGATTTCTTTATTATTAGGGTACCTGGGGTATGGATAACATTAAAAGTAGTATGGGGATTTATTAAATATAATCATTCAATTGTTCCCCCTGTGCCAACATATTTGCGCCCACTCAAATAGCCCAATTGGGTCTGAACCCTACGTCAGGGCTGAATTTTGTCTATCCCTGCTCTTCTGGGCACGCACTCCATGCATACTTGTGAGGCCTAGTGCTCTCACCTGGCTTGGTCTTGTGTCCAGAGGAATTTCCCTCTGTTATTTTGATGCCAAAGGTCATACGGTTCCTGCGAGTAGTGCCGTCCTACAGTCACACTTGCGTCAAAGATCGGACACTGTGGAAATACCTAGTGTTCTGTCACAGACCGCTGCCGAATTAGTATGGTAATAGCAATCTCTGCATGTAATTCCCAATTTGCATAGGATGGTGTCCCACAGTGATGCAAAGTTGCCCTATCAGTTACTTTGCGTCAAGAGGGCATTCCATGGGTAGTGGTTGGGCATTCCCATGCAACCATCCTTGGGTATTTACACAAATCACTATCTCCAAACATTCATAGACAGGACTTTATGTTCAAAAAGTACACCTTGTCTGAATGCTTTTTAGAGGGCCATGAGGAAGCAGGTGCAACAGGGACTAGGTGGTTGAGGCATTTTACTCCTGATTCCCCAGGGCCTGACCTACTATGAATCCTGAGTAACTGGGCCAAGTACCCCTTCTGCATTTGACTCTCTTTGGTAGCTGTGGGCGAGCAATGAAAGGCTCCCTAGGGGGCGGTGGGAGTGCTGCTAAAGGTCAGTGAACACAACTCCTAACTCAAACTGAACTCAGTAATGCCAATAACTCAAGGTCCAGTCAAATACTTGTTGTTATATTAAAAAGAAGTGTTTTATTTCTGACTCTCTGCTTTCTAAGAAGTGTTGTGCCATTTGTAAGCAATAACACAATTCTTGATGTCGGAGCTCTAGTGTTTAACTGGCAAATCCCTGCCCCACCCTCTTCCTCGTTATGTGGTTGTGCTTAGTCCCCATTTACTGGTGAACAGATCCAGGGAATGTTCACTAGTGGGCCTTACTCAAAGGTTCACTCTGACTCTTGGGATACAGTCTAAGGGTTCTATGGTACCGCAGCACCTTAAGCAGTGAGTCCCCCGGGGTCTAGCAGGCCGATATCAAGTCATACTCGCTCCAGCAGCAAGAAAGCATTTATTGTTTCAGCGGGTGTCCCTACCGCTGGCACTTGCAATTCTCCAGTCCTACTTGGTTGATTTGGGCTATACGCGGGATGATCATTAGCACTTTGCAGACGCAGGCAGTCCCGGAGTGGCATGGACAGCTCCAACAGTGATCAGAGGTGCTACTGACTTCCATTGGAAATGTAAGTTCAGGGGAGGGGAGCAGTTGATCCTCTTGATCCCGACCGGGTCCCAACAGTGGAGCCATATTGTTTCAATGTCCTAGAGAGTCCAAGGGGCAGGTCAGGGGCAGGTTGCATAGCTTATTTCTGACCCACCGGTTGCAAATGCAGATTTCCGGATGACTGCCTGAATTTCACTGTACAGTATACCAGCAGCCCATCCTGGCATAAAAGGTTTCCCTGGGTGATGTCCTCTCACCCAGCAGGGAGACTAGCAGGCCTTGGCTCCCAGTCCTGATCACGGGCAGACATCCTGCAGAGCTTCCGCTCATTACACAGCTCATTTGGCTGCTTGGGAGATGGCACATTTTGGGGTCTCAATCTCCCCTTCTTATAGCCCATTTCCAGACACCAAATGGGATTTGGGGTCTGCATCTTTCAAGTGTTATGTTGGGGTACTGCTTCCTTTGAAGTACATCCTTCTCTCTTCTCTTTGTCCCCTTAAAAGGCTGTCTATCACAGCAGAAGAGACCCTGAAGCTGATAGTCCTACACCAGAGGCCACAGGAGTGACTAAAGTTCACAACTGAATGGCAGCCACAGTGATATGTGCATCAAAGGTTAATCTCAGGTGCCCAGCCCTACTCTTTATGAATCCTTATAAGTCTCATTTCCTTCTTGAGATGTGTCAATTCCCCATCCTCAGTGATCTCTCATTGAATCAAAGAGAATCATTTAAAGTGTACAGGGAGAGTCTCTCTTTCCCTTCTCCAGGGTGTCCCACAAAGCTCACAGGAATCAGGCAATACATATATCTGTCTGGGGGATTCCTCTACTCCTCATGTCATCAAAAGGCAGGCCTGCCCCCCCCCAAATGGAACCCAGTGTCATCTATGTAATGTACCACTGCAGACACACTTGCACTTAGTATATTGACACAGCACACACTCTATTCAGCACTGTTATCTCTATGCATTGTGCCCTCACAGACACACATACATTCAGCAAACATATTCACTCTGTAGTTTTTTTGTGTTGTGCCATGGTGTGCCACTAGCAAACACACACACACACTGCCAACACACACATTCATCATGCTGGCACTGCACCACACTTAATCTTTCATGTAGTGTACTTTTTGCAAGCACACATACACACATGCCAGCACTACATCTCTTGCATAATGTATTCCTAGTAGATATACAGTCAGTACATGCACTCACTGTGCATGTACTGCACAGCACAGCTCTATCCCTGCATTGTACCCTTCCCAAGCATATTTACAACCAGAGCAGAGTCACCACTCCTGCGCACCACTTTACGTCTAACTGATATAGGCCAAGGGTGAGTAATGCACACAACAGCTGAACTTTTAAAAAGGTGAGTGAGCCTGTAGTCCTCACTCAAGTGACAGAGGCTAAAAAGGACCTGTTCAGTTCTACTGATCACTACATGGAATGCTGCCACCACCATGCTCATGCTGCTTAACTCCTGGTGAATTCTAAGAGCTACAGTGGTTCTCACAGGAATCAGTTCAAAATAATATATTGTACTCAGTTGAGATTATAGTTAATATGAGACAAACTAGTCAAAATACACTCACCAAACTAAATTAAGTGCTGGCACAAAGTAATAACATACACGTAACAACCATGTAACAACCAAAAATGATCACAATGAACACAAAATGATTTTAGTGATTTTTCTATTGTTTTTCACAGGTGTAATTCATAATTAACCTAGTGCGCTAATTAACGTCATTGATAGATTTAGGATGCATACAAAAACATATAATATGCCCCAATTACTAAGGAAAACAACACAAAGAAATAAATACAAAAATATACAAAAAGAAAGTTGTTATTGGGTAACAGGTAACTCTTCAAATTAATTAATAATGTTAACGGTTTGCAGGAATTAAGCAAGTTTGTCTGTTTATGATGTCGACAGTGTATCAATCCACAACTGGATGTAGGGGTCTCATCAAGACTGACAATAATGGGACATGTGGGGAGGGCCAGGAGAGCAAGAAACTTTCCTCAGTGCAAAATGCTGTGGCAAGCAAGCAATCGATCAGCACTGCCGGAGCTGGAGGAGCAGGAAGCTGTCTCTTCAGCCGGGGAAAATGAGAAGACAGTAGCCTTCCACCACCATGAGGGTAGCACTTTGGGCGCCCCTCCCGGGCCAACAATACCAATATCCATGAGACAGGTCTATGTCATAGCTCATACACATGATCTTTGTTTGCCTATGACAACGACAACCAGCATTAGGAATCCTGACAATAGTCTAGTTAGGCACTCAGGGCAGGGGTACACGTCCTTTACCATGCAGAGGGCATTTCTGTTTCAACACACCTCCTTGAGTTAGGCATTAAACAGCACACATACAAAATGGGAAAAGCATTAAAGCATAGTTTTTGTACTGGAAGGGAGCACTACAAGGACAAAACCTATGCTGTAGAGAACGCACAGATCCTTGCACTGTGGCACAAGGGTGTGCATTGGTGCATAGTTGCCACAACTGAGCCTGTTCTGGGGGACAGAAAAATGCGCCATATATTAGAAGATATGGACATTTGTTCCCTCTCCCTTTAACTCAAGGCAGAGCAGAAACTTGATGCATGTGGAAGAAAACAAAAATTGAATACTGCTCAACTCTGCCAACACTGCAGATCTGCACAAACACTGTAAATCATTTTCCTTATTTTTTTAAGTATTTATCCAGTGTGGACATAGATCCCACGTTTCCCTGAGCAATGTATAAAAATTAACTGTTGAGGCAAACACTTAAAAGTAGTTTTTTATTTTATTCGTGGATTGCTGTTTACTTTAGCGCAGATCCCACCCATTCAAGTTACAGAGTGCTGTACAATGCACTTAAAGGAACAGCCGTAGAGCAAATAGATGGATCACTTGGCAGAATATTATTGTATCATGACATACAGTTCATAACAGAATTATTGCTTGAGCGTGTTACCCCCCATTCAGCAGGATCGTTACATGACCATGGGAAACCGGAGCTCTGCAATAAGCTCCCTGCTGCCCATAATATATCCTTAGCTATGAATTACGAGTGCTGGGTTCGTTTGCCAGCCTGTCCTGAATGCATATGTTTTATTTGCTGTGCCTGAATATATATTTTTTTATTGCTCAAGATCAATATGTCCTCGGCCAAATAAAAAAAAAAGGAAAACAACAATTCTGTAATTTATGATCAGTTATGCCAGTACTAGGAATGGCATGGAACCCCGTTGCTCTATGGGTAGAGCTTCATCAAAATAGCAGGCCATATTGTTTAGTGACTATATCATTTTTTATAAACGATTTTGTGTAATAACTAATACTGACAGAGACAGTTTACCACTACTTAGCATCAGTCCCTCTGAAACCTGGGAGGTACGTGAAAAGTTCCTTAATCATTCCATGCTGCAACAATAAGACACAATCTAAAATAATATTAAAGCTATCTGTACAAAACGGTTACACAGACTGGAATGTGGATGGTCATTCCTGAAAGCTGGTCAGTGGCGCTGACATTTTATGCACATACTTTAGCCTACATTTACTTAAGTTTGCACAGATGCTTGCATGACCCAATGCAATTTAGTGGGCCTTTACAATGGTAATTGAATAAATTCTATCCTTTGTGTCAAACTGCATTGTGAGAACTCCCTTAGAAATCTTTAATAAAGGCTACTTGATCACAATCGTGGTGGTTGAGATTATTTGCTACTGGTGCCCTCAGGTTTGTCCTGCAATGGCTCTGCAAACTAGACCAAGTATGCCCTGACCACAATTACCTCTCAGGGGAGTGGAGGCATTGGCAAGCAGTCAATGGCTTCTCAGAGAGGTAGTGTGGGAAGTAGGTATCCAGAACGGAAGCTGTCAAATAACAAACACAATAATTCACTGCACAACCCATTGAGTGGTGCTTGCCACCGAACAGTATGTGTGGGGCGGGGGCAGAGGCCGCCTTGCCTCTGTCCTCTTCTGTTCCTGCTGGAAGCAGGTTCCCCCTAAACCAACCACAAACCTGCAGTCACCAGCATGACAGCAGCTTCGTGATTGGTCTGAGCATTGTGGTTGGAGCCCGTGCATGTTCTCCACCCAAACTGTGCAATACAGCCGGGTGGAGAACCTGCTAAGTGGGCATGATGGTTTGGCCGGCGCCAGACAGCCGGCCAAACTGTCATGTAGACTTAAGTGTCCTAACCATTCCTCCCCTGCTGGCTGTGACAACAGCCCAATCCCGCTCTGCCCGTAAACATTCTTCAGTAGAGAAAAATAAAACATTAATAACATTGTGTTGTTATCATTTTATGTTTTATTTTTCCACTGCTCAAAGAGCAGTAGGGCGTCGCTCCTCTCCCTTAGCAGAGGAGCAGCCGCTGAACCTATTGCTTGTCTTGTGAAAAGAGAAGCAGTTTAAGCTCACTGCAAAATGTAATGCAACAAACGTTACTGGGTGTTCATTCACAGGGTTCTACACAACACAACTATGGAGCACTAGCCAAGTTCTACAGGAAACCTCCACCCAAATATAGAATTCTAGCAGAAATGAAAAATATCACAGGAAGGTCCTGGGCATAAGTTTAAGCTCACAATTGGGCTGTGAAAGCAAATCCTCAGTTCACTAACCCAGTGGCCAGTTCATGTTGTATCTTAAACAAAAAGATTTATTGGCAGCAATTTTCAATCTGTCTTACATTTTGCTGCCTAAATGGTGAATGTAGAAATCAATAAAGGGTTATGGTGAATGTAGACATCAATAAAGGGTTCTGGCCTACAATCAGCAAGGCTAGGCCAATATAACAATAACACAATGAAAAATGACAATACTGATATCATTCACAAATTCACTTCCTACAATCACACCTGCATTCGTAGTGATGAAAACTAAATTAATTAGATTTATTTTCTTTATTTTTTTATCTTAATTTGTTCAATTTTCTTTTTTAATTTTGAATCATTTAGTGGATCATTTAAATTCAATCACAATCCAAACATTTAATTGGACCAAACAACAAAAATACAAATTTCACAATTGACAAAAACAAAATTAAATTACAAAAATACACCAATTTCAACCAGCCCAGATCCCCAATAGAATTAAAGAAAAAACAAAGAAAGAGTAGAAAAAACTGAAGGTAAGTAAACAAATATCACTCAGTAAAGAAGGGATATAAAACTTACCCAGAAAATGTTGGTCAAACAGTGCAGTGTTCTGGATTGTTTGCCTGTAAAGCTGTTTAGTAATATATTATTTTTTAGTCCAGACACCTCTCGTTTATTAGCATACTTATTTAGACACAACACTAAAAAAGGTCTACGCGTTTCAAACCCATTAGTTATTTATGGGTTTTCCTCAGGACCTGGGAATATGAGCTTCATTCTTCCATTGCGACAGCACCAATAGTGCTTCACAGCTGTTATTATTCCAAGAGTTTTATTTCTTTACAAGATCTTCAAAAGATTGCTTGCTGGCCCAATACTTTTATAAAATCTCAAGGCAGACTGATGAAGACTGGTGGAATCCGGCACAACACTGAATGGTGGCGGATCAACATGATGTTCAATAAGTAGCCCTTTAAATGTAACCAACACAGTCTTGTACTTCCTTGCAAACGTCTCTGCCACAAACGCCTTCCTCTCCTGCCAACCAACCTTTTGCAAGAGAGGAAGGCGTTTGTGGCTGTCAACAGACAACGGAATAGGATTTATTTATCTATTTAATTTTCCCTATTCCAACGTCTCTCAACTTCCGTTCCCCTCCTGCCTCACCCCACCCCACAGCACTGCGCTTACTTGCAGGCGAAGTTACTGGAGAACACTTGGAACGACACCCCGGCTGATAGAGCAGGTGCAGGAACTCAGAATCACCCTGAATAGGTCTAGACATTAAAAGGACATGCTAGATTAGTGTGTTAGCTGGTCCAAAGAAAAATAGAATACCATTTTTACATTCAGTCAGGTCACCAAGGGCAGGGGTACACACCTGTTTACCATGCAGGGGATGGTCCCGTCCCAACACTGGACGTTGGTGTGAATTGGTCACATAATCACAACTTTTTATAGCATTTTACTGCATGTTTTCTACTTTGTATTCCATATGCTTTACTCCTGAATGATGGCAGAATACTGCCATAGGAAACTAGTATCAAACATTTATCCACCGATTTAGCAATGGGTTCATATTCCTACATGCGTACTCGGATTAGTTAATAAACTTGTTAGTCCCTCCTTAGTATGGCCTTGTCATCATTTGTAACCTCTCAGGGCCAATACCAATTCCCTTTTACTTCGGTTGTTACACTGGACCTGTTATTCAGTCTGTATGCACTATTTACTTTATTGAGTTTCTCTTACTGCAGGCTGGACATGCGCTGCTTCAGCTGAAACAGCTTGTGTTTTTTTAAGCAGCAGGCCGCCCCCCTAACACGGCACCCACTTTCAATCACTTTAACCCAGCATTATGTCATCTCTGCTTCAACCCCCAAGTAAAATGGACTTATAAGTGATTAGGGAATTAAGTCATGTGAATTCCAGGTAGCACATAGTCGTGTGCTAATGGGCTGAAGCTGACAACAGCACATCTGTGTTACATGTCATCTGCTCTAAAAGACAGGTTGTTTTCAAAAGCCTGTTTTATTAACAACAACACCACCACCACAACCAATACCACCGCAACCACCATTACCACCACGAACACAACCAATACCGCCACCTCCACCACCACCACCACCATCGCCAACACCACCAATACCACCACCACTGATACCATCACCACCAATACCACCACCGCCAATTCCACCAATACCACCACCATCAATACCACCAATACCACCACCACCAATACCACCACCTCCACCACCAATACCTCCACCACCAATACCATCACCACTAACACCACCCCCACCAAAACCACCACAACCAATACCACCAATACCACCACCACCAATATAATACCACCAATACCACCACCAAAACAATTAGCACCAATACCAATACCACCACCACCACCACCAATACCACAACCACCAATACCACCACATCCAATGCCCCCACCACCAATGCATACAAAAAGGCAATTCTTCTGGCCAAGACCAATTATTTCTCTGACAAAATACTTTCAGCCGAAAATCAGCCTAGAGAAATTGTTTCCACCGTCCACGAGCTGGCCTTATCAGGCAGAACCTCCCTTAAACCTCCCCCTCCCAAGCCATCTGTGATTCCCTAAACAATTTTTTCGTTGAGACAAATTGCAGGCATCAAGGCCAACATACCTCCACCTCCTCCCTCTCCCCCTGTTCCCGAACCCCCCCCCCCAACAGGCTCTATCTTCCCTGTTGGTTCAGGTCAAATCCGGTTCCCCCTCCGATGTTTGCCCAGCTTCTGTATTGAGAGAAATTTTTCTAGCTTGTCCCCCCCCCCTTGGTTTTTCTCAATGACTCCCTCAGTAACGGCTTTGTCCCTGATCTTCACAAAGCGGCAATAATCATTCCCATCCTGAAAAAACCTGGTGCTGACCCTTCCTCCCTTTCCAATTACCGCCCCATTTCCCTTCTCCCTTACTTGGGTACAATCTTGGAATGCCACATCACCTCTGTCCTCGGCTCTTTTGTTGAGAACAGCGGCTGTCTGGCCCCCTGTCAGGCTGGCTTTCGCCCGCTCCACTCCACCGAGAAGGTCGTGGTCTCAGTCCTGGACAGACTCAGGGAGGGGATGGATATAAACCGGCCCCAAGCCTTGGTCCTCCTTGATTTGTCCGCTGCCTTCGACGCGGTTGACCATTCCATCCTTCTCACCCGTGTCGAGGCAGCGGGCATCGGCGGGTCCCCTCTGGCTTGGCTTACTTCCTTCCTGATGGACCGCACTCAGGCCGTTCATCTAGAAGGTTTTTCTGCTCCCCCACGCAAGGTGCAGGGCGGTGTCCCTCAAGGTTCCTCCCTTTCCCCCCTTTTATTTAACCTGTACATTTTCGCTCTTATTTTTGCTTTACAGCAACTGGAGGTCACTGTCTTTAATTATGCAGATGACCTCCAGTTGATTTTCAACCTTCCCCATTCCCCTGAGTCTATCCATAATTTTCAATCGGTTATGATTTTCATCAGGGACTGGATGAACTTCAACCACCTTAAACTTAACTCAGACAAAACTGAGTTGGTTCTCACTGGTGGTACATCCAGTCCCTGGACCCCCACGTTTTGGCCTCCCTCACTCGGTCCCCCCCTTACCTTCCCATTCAGTTAAAACACTTGGGATCACGTTAAACCAACATCTTACCCTGCACTCCCAGATCAGTATGGTGGTATCCTCTTGTTTCTTTACCCTCCGCACCATCAGGAAAATTTCAAGATTCTTCTCCCCTTCTGCTCTAAAACTCATTATGATGGCAATGGTGTTATCACGTTTAGACTACGGCAACATCCTGTATAACAGTGTTCCGGCCTATGCCCTCCGACGCCTTCAGCTGGTCCAGAACCAAGCTGCCCGCCTCATTCATGGTCTCCCTAAACTGCATCATGCTACCCCTTCCTTGAAGAACTTGCACTGGTTGCCCATTAGAGAGCGGGCCCTCTTTAAACTTGGCTGTACCACGTTTCAGGCCCGAGCCGGAACCGCCCCAGCTTTTATAAATTCCGCAATTAAAAGTTACATCCCGGTCAGAGAACTCCGCTCCTCCACCCAGTCCCTCCTTTCCGTCCCACGTTTCAGGAAGAAGAGGATGGGGGGGCAAAATTCGCTGTTCTTGGTCCCACCTTTTGGAACTCCCTTCCCTCCACCGTCAGATCTATTCCCTTGCACTCCGACTTCCGCAAGGCACTTAAAACTCATCTTTTCCTGCAAGCCTTTTCACTCTAAAATTTCCTGCACCTCCTCACCTAGGTTCTATTGTTTCCCAGTGCCAAGAAACCGCTAGGTATATGTGCGCTTAATAAATGTTTTTAAATTCAAATTCAAATTCACCAATTCCACCACCCCCAATACCACCACCAATACCACTACCACCAATACCACCAACAATACCGCCACTGCCACCACCACCAATACCACCACCACCACCACCAATACCACCACCTCCACCACCACTACCACCACCAATACCACCACTACCAATACCACCACCAATTCCACCACCACCAATACCACCACCAGCAATACCACCAACACCACCACCATGACAAATACCACCACCACTAATACTACCACCACCAATACCACCCCTAGCAATATCACCACCATCAATACCAACACCACCACCAATACCACCACCACCAACACCAATCCAATACCATCAATCTAATACCACCACCACCAATACCAATATCACTGCCAGTACCAAGACCAGCACCACTAACACCACCAACAGCACCACCAATACTATCACTAATACCACCACTGATACCACCACTACCACCACTACCACCAATACCACCACTACCACCCCACCAATTCTACCACCACCACCAATACCTCCACCACCAATACCACCCCCAACACCAATACCACTACCACCACCAATACCACTACCACCACCAATACCACCACCAGCAATACCACCACCACCACAAATATCACCAATACCACCACCACTACCAATACCACCACCGATACCACCACCACCAACCAATACCACCACCACCAATACCACCACCACCAATCCAATACCACCACCACCAATACCAATATCACCACCAGTACCAACACCACCAGTACAAACACCAATACCACCACCACCACCACCAATACCACCACCGCTGATGCCACCACTATCACCACCACCACCAATACCACCACCATCACTATTACCACCACCAATAGAACTACCACCAATACCACTACCAATACCACCACCAATACTAGCACCAATACCACCACCAATAAAACACCAATAACACTACCAATACCATCTCCAATACCACCATCGCCAATACCACCACCACTACCACCCCACCAATACTACCACCACCACCAATACCACCTCCACCATCATTACCACCTCCACCACCATTACCACCACCAATACCACTACCAATACCATCACCAATACTAGCACCAATACCACCACCACCAACACCAATACCACCACCAATACCACCAATACCATCACCAATAACACCACCACCAATACCACCACCACCACCACCACCAATGCCACCACCACCACCAATACCACCACCATCAATACCACCAGCAATATCAATACCACACCCACCAATACCAATACCACCACCACCATTGCCAATACCACAATCACATACCTCCACCACCAATAACAATACCACCACCACCAACAATACCACCACCAACACCAATACCACCACCACCAATACCCCACCACCAATACCACCACAGCCACCACCAATACCACCACCAATACCACCACCGCCAATACCAATACACCACCAATACCACCCGCACCAATACCAGTACCACCAGCACCAATACCACCAGCAGTAACAATACCACCAATGTCAATACCCCAACCAATACCACCAAAACTGATACCACCACCACCAATACCACCAATGCTACCACCAACAATACCATCACCACCTGTACCAGCACACCAATACCAGCACCACTAATGCCACTAATACCATCACCACCAATAACACCACCACCACCAATACCACCAATACCACCACCAATGCCACCACCTCAGTGCCTCTCGCTCGCTAGTAATAACAGGGGCACTATACGAGGCAGGAGCTGCAGCCGAGACCATCCCTGCCTCCCTCCATACCTGCCATAAAGCACAGCCCATCCTGCACCAGGAGGTGAAGCTAGGACCCTACTACAGCTGGAGGGTTTTTTATTAGGCCAAAGATAGCAATGACATTATTATGCAATGCCACACTGCACACTCAATTCACGGAGAGGGCAGTAAATAGCCCCCCCCCAATCTTCCTCCTGAACCGTGACAGTGTAATCACAGAGCGAAAGGTGTTGAAACGCTTTGTTAATGTTTATAGCTTGGATCATATGTAACTCTCACTTCACACTTTGTGTCTGTGTAATTTACAACACTTACACATCTTTTTCACTGCACTATTCATCACTATTTTAAAGACGTTGCAGGCGGTCTCTTCCTCTGATATTTACAATCTAGCAAGCGGTCGAGAAGGCCTTTATTGCAATGCAATAGGTCTCGCATTTGCGAGAATTTGAGCTATTAGTATTGTAAATAACAATGCCTTTTATTTATGTTTTAAAACATAAATAAAAGGCATTGTCATTTACAATGCCAATAGCTCAAACTCTTGTGAATGCGAGACCTATTGCACTGTAAATTCTTGTTTCATGCAGCAAGCCACCTTGCTGCACTGTGTAAAAGGGAAAGGGTAGGAATGTGCCGTATTTAACATTATATGGCACATTCCTGTCCCTTCCTAGCAATGGCACACTTTTGCTGGCCTAGTGCCAAAGCAGGCACACTTGTGTTATGGTAACGGTGGGGTGGGGGGGTGGGGTGGGGTGGACTGCGTTGTAGGCAGTATGATTTTTGTGCAGGAAGGGCTACCTTGCTGCACAAAAACAATCCTTAGAGGCATTTCCTCTCTCTCTGTGTGCTGCAGAATACAGCACACGTAGAAAGAGGAAAAACCGAGGGGAAATAAAGATATTTCTCCTCATTACGCCTCACCGCAGCATTTTGACTCATTCCCAGGCCTACCACCATTGGTAAATATGAGAATGTGCCAAAATGCATGGGTGGATGCGTGATAGCACCCATGCTCCCCCCATGGAACACCTCCCTGGGCAGAGTAACACTAGGCAACAATATGCGCTGCCTTGCGTTGCTCCACATTTGCCAAGCCATGAAGGGCCACGCGATGTGTGCTTGTGTGGGTTGATGAATCTTACTTCGTTTTTGCGTCGCCCTCCGCCCTTTGCCTGGTGCAAGAGCGACGCAAACCCTGATAAATCTGGCCCAAAGTATTACCCAGGTATAATAAACTGTGGTAAAACGTGCATTCTCTCATCTATGCTTGTTTCACTGTTCGGTCTTGTCAGAGTGAAGAAACGGCTTGTGATAAATGTTTTTTAGTCTTCCATTTGTATCCCTTCTCCGAGCTTGACACACAGTTATTCCACCTGCAGGCTCAAAGGTATTCCAACTCTTTTTCTTTTGTGTCAACTTGGATCAGTTGTGAAATTATACATCGTTTGTTTCCTTGGAAATGCAATCGTTCTCTTACAGTGCCTCAGTCCCTTTGTGCGCTGATTTCAAGCAGCCGTGCTCGCTGCATCTGAGGCCATGAAGGCGGCGGCGATGAAAGCGCCTGTTGCATGAGGGTTGTGAAGTTACTGCCGCCATCAGCCCCGAGTCGCTGGCAGACGCCTTTTTGTTGTGAACTACAAAACATGCAACGTGAGATGATGTTAAGAGCCAAAGAACCACATCAGTCAAGCAACACTCCAGAGCAGGGACGGGCAGGGAGGGGGGAGCTCTGATATCCCTCCACCACCTCTGGCTTTCTCAAGACAGCGGGAAGTAATGTCTACATCAAGGCCCTGACAAAACGAAGCTAGCGTGCCAGAAAAGAACTCAGCCTCTCTTCTGAATAGTGTTCTAAATACCAGTTGTCTACATCTATTGATAGGCATGGATCCATTATTAATGAGGCCCGCGGCCTCAGTGGCGCTCCTTGGATGGTTGAAGTGAGTGTTTAGCGGGGAAGCATTCTGTGAAGAGCTGCGCCTAACGACGGACGACACGGCCTGCCTTAAATCGAGCAGGCGGCTCGTGCTCGTCCTGGGAGTCACCGAGCACGCGGATGCTGTGGAAGTGAGAGTCAGTGGAGTGCCTCCAGAGGTTGATCAGGCGGCAGGCAATAGTGAGACACAGACACTGCATATTGACTTTTCTATCATTTAGGACAGCAGACAGCTCTGGCTCACTGTACCAGGCCTTCCTTGTGCGCCTAGAGGTTGGGTATACTGAGCTCTCACTGTCGTGTCACTCCGCAGCCCAGGAAAAGCAATCAATCTGAGATAGAATGAGACACCTGGTAAAGCGGGTGAGGTGTGTGAAGAACAGTTGTGGCTCAGACAGCAACAAGGCAGTGGGCGGTATCATGATGAGCAAAACTGAGACGATTTCTTTGACGGAGGCGATTACAGTTCATATATGTAACTTTTAAATATGCCGAGTTAATGCTTTCAGTTCAGAAACAGAGAGATAGAGAGTCAATCTCTGCTCACAGTTTCCGACTTTTTCTGCCTAAAAGTTATTGCATTCAGATATGTTTTAAAGATCGAGCAAAGTAGGCTCTGGCCCAGAGCCCCAACCTTTGAGGGGGTCACCTGACAGAACAACCTCTGTTCAGCAGGGAGTCTTACCCTGTTGACCTTGAATAATTCTTTAAACAGAGTGTTTTCAATACCGTTTTTCCTATTCTACTGTGGGTGATCTGTGAGAGTCTATTCGATTTTGCAGAGAAATGTTTGTTTCACACAACAACCATAAAAAAAAAAAATCTTTGAGGTGACGAAATACCACACACATGAGGAATGGGAGGGTGTCACAAATATTATTTGCAGTATTATTAGTGCGCTGCTGCTCTGTGAAATTGAAAACACTTCACTATCGCTGAATATTAGAGGTAAACATATTTAGAATTTGTACGAGTGTGCCTATGCACTGCCAGTGACCTGGCCAGAGAGGGCATTAAAGAGCTGAAATTGATTCATAGATTCAAAGCTGCTCCGAACAGCCCCCAACCCCCAAATGCTTATGATATCCCTCCTTGTATTATCTAGGAGAAATTCCGAGTTACTTGTATGAGGTACGTCTCAGACCCAAAAGACCGGCGCTCAGGTGTGAGCTCAGCCAGTTCAGCTGATCGTGACACAGCCCATTGTCTATAATCAGTTAAAGACTGGAACACAAGTCTCTCACAGGGAACAAACTGCACTACGAGGAGTCACAGGACCACCTAATGTGCATACAATTACATTTTTATACCCTTAAAAAACAGGGGAAGAAGGCTTTTTCTCTTTCCTTAATCATATCATTAGTACCCCTAAAACTTTATTTAGTGATTGTAAATATATTCCATATTTATTTTCCATATTAAAGGAAATTGGAAGGAAGAAAGAATGCAAATACTTTAATATGTTAAACCATGTGTTTTGAATTATTACTTTCAAAATGACATTACCATTCACATGGAACTAACATTTAGCATGTGGTTTACATTGGCACATGATTATGTGACAACACAACGTTGAAGAAAAAACTCACACCATTTCACTTGCAGTATTTCAGATAAGTTTACAGCAGCGTTCATTTAACTATTGTGGTGCCATATTTTCCTTATATAGGTTACATTTTGCCGGTTGTACAGTTTAGCATGGATATTGAATAGTTTTGCAGGCAAATCATCCTATGAATTTTGGAAGCACCTCTCCAATTTGATTCTTACCTTTAATAGGTAGTAGGTGCTAAAGTACGAAAATAATGCTCTTGGATTTCCCAGGTAGAGTTTTGTGGTTAAATGAGCAAAGCTTCACAATCCATGTTAATTTGAACTTGCTTCATAAAACATTAAATCGGAAAATCACCTCAACCAATTTAATATTACATGCAGAAATGTTCCTCCCATTGAGCCTCAAATGGCATAAACTCTAAGGAAAATTCATTTGTATAAAGAGAAATTGCTCACAAGAAACAGAATTTTAGCGGGATAGTGAGGAAGTGACTCAAGATTCTTAAAACATGAATATCTCAAGAGAATTATTGAAACTGATCTACAAAAAGCCACACAGCTCAAAACATGATACAATACGTTTCGTTTCATAAACTTTTATTCGATTGCCACTTGTTTTTGCAACCATAAAAAGTACAAAGACAATTAAAATTTTATACATTTGATAAAAAACGTTTCCAAGGAAAATCAATCATATTTCATACAAGATATGAAGCAAGAAAGAAAACACATTGAATTTAAGAACACTAATTAAAAGTATTCATTACTCGTGGTTACGTCGATATTTAATACAAGCTTTTAGAAAGTTGGCTATGGACTTCGCGATAAAACTTGACTCCAGAGATTGCAAGGATAGGTATGCAGGGGGACATGATCTGAGGCCTATTAGTCTGAGAAGGGGCAAAATCCAAACCTTTCTGGGAAAAGAATAAAATTTGCAGAAAAATAAAATGTGTATTGTTGATTGAGATGAAAGATCATCACAAGGACAGGGGATGGTTGTAGGGGACCAATCTTGAACATGTGGAAAAGTGACAAGCCTGAATAAGGAATTAAAACGAAACCTCGTAAGGGGGTACTTTTCATAATTATTCAAGTAAAAAGTCAGGTATGGTTGTATGCCCAGATGGGTCTGAACGGCAAGGATTTGAGAGTTTGTAGGTTTTGCCAGTTCTACCGAGCATCGAAGAGCTCTTAAATGGCTCAGACACAGCTTTTTAAGTTCTTTCCTCGAGATGTCACCCATGCTGGGGGGGTCCAGAAAAAAGTTACTGCGGTCCATATCCCGGCTGAAGTTCCTTATGTACACTAGCCAGGGTATTTTTTCCCAGTTGTCGAGGGCAGTGCAATCCAAGATTAATGAGCGTGTTAGGTGGCACTCCTCTTTGGACCATATACGGTGCCACAGAAGCAAGGGTTGGCAGCGAATGGTGTCTGTGATAAAATCCATACCTAATTCTGCTAGCGAGGCATAAGTTGGTGCACTGGTTGGTAAGGCCAGCAAATATTTGACAAACCCATTTTCAACTGTTTGTAGTGGGTTTATTGGACCGTAGCCCCAGACCCCTGCACCATACGTAGCCACACTGTGGCATTTAGCGTAGTAAATTGTGAGTAGTTCTGGGGGGGCTGGTTTCCCCAGTTTCCTTGAAAAAGAAACTAGGGCTGATATAGTTCTCTGGAAGAGCAGTTTTTTGCTTGCCACAGTCTGCCGCCAGCTCAAAGAATCGTCCACCAAGATACCCAGATATGGATAAACACTGGTTCGTTCCAGCTTAGTCTTGTTAACAAAAGTGGGTTTGGGGCTCTTTATTTTTGGTCCTAGGTGCATTACAAATGTCTTTTTAATATTGACCTTGAGGCCCAAAGAATCCATATAGGAACAGTACTTGTTGAGCTGTACTTGAAGTTGGGTCAGTGTCCTAGCGAAGATGACAGAATCGTCCGCATATAATAGTGTTGGTATGGGGCGATGGTTGATTTGTGGGAGGTCCTGGCTCCCTTCTAACAAGGCTGCCTCCAAGCCGTTGGTGTACAAGTTGAACAGGAAGGGAGCCAGTACACAACCCTGCCTAACCCCCTGTCTGATTTGGAAATGGGGGGAAAGTTCTCCATTGATCCCGTATCTTACTCTCGCCGTTGCGTTTGAATATAGTTCGCGCAAGAATGCAGTGAGAGCGGGATCAACGCCCATTTCCTCAAGCAGGGCCCAAAGTTTAGAGTGCTGTACACAGTCGAACGCTGCACTGAGGTCAACGTATACGACGAATAGATGGCCCTTCTTGGCACTCACATACTTTCCGATCAAAAGAGCCAGATTCAGGGCCTGCTCCACAGTCCCAAGACCCGCCTGGAACCCAAATTGGAGGTCAGTCATGATTTTCTTTGATGCTGCCCACTCTTGAAGACGTACCAGTAGCACTCGTCCTGCTACCTTGCCAAGGGAGTCCAAGATGGAGATGGGTCTATAGCAGACTGGATCGTTCCGGTCGCCCTTTTTGAAGATGGGGAGGAGAATAGATGAGGACCATGATTCAATAAGACCTAATGATGTTACTGCGGCCAGGACCTGGGTGAGGAGTGGAGACCAGAGCTCGATGTTGTGAGTAAAAATGTCCACCGGCACCCCGTCGGGGCCGGGGGCCTTACCTGATTTTGACGCCTTTAAGGCTCTGACCACCTCACCATGCTCAAAACAGATGTTTAGTGGGAAAATCTTTGGCGCCTGTGTGGAGTCTGGGGAAGGGACCCCCTCTGTAAGATTTGTTTGAGAACCGCCAAAGATTCTCGAGAAATGAGCAACCCATTCTTCTGCTGTCACTGCGACGTCAAGATGTTGAACTGACGACGAGTCTGACAGGAAGGGAGATTTTACAACTCGCCAGAAGTGACCACTGTCCCTTGATCGACAGCTGTAATGGAGTTGTAGCCACAAGTTCGCCTTAATTTCTTTTGTGCGTTTTACCCTTTCATCCTTGTAGAGTTTTCTTAACTTGGATATCTCAGAGAGGTTCCTCGGGGTTGTCCGGAGGGCTGCCTTGAGGTTTGAGAGTGCTTTCCGACACCCAGGGTTAAACCAGCCCTCGGCCGATGGTTTACACTGTTTTGTGCGGGTTAGTTCCTCTTTTATTGTTATCAGAATCCTGCTGAAGCTGTCCAGCACTGTTTGGGGCGATGACCTGGGGTTTAGACAATCATTTACTGAGAGCTTTGCTTTTTTGAGAATTTTTTCTGTTACTGCGTCAGGATCTATTTTGGCCCACTTTACTGAGAACCCGTTCACTTTGTAAATTTTTAAGGATTCTTGCGTTAAAAGGCTTCTAGCGTTTGTATATAATGAAACAGTTTTTGGCTGTATTAAAATTCTGTTTGGAAAGTGGTCACTACTGATGTCAGTTCCTGTGGAGAATTTTAGCAGTTGGCCCCTCAGGCTCTGTGAACAGAGGATGAAATCAATTGTGCTTGACAAACCCCTGCCATGAAATGTTGGGGAAAAATCGACTTGTGGATGGACTAGCTGGTTTGCATAATCCAACTCTAAGGTAAAAAGACTCTCGTTCAAAGATTTCCCATTTACGGAGTGTGCGAAATGAGCCAGAGGGCTGTCAGTCTCATCAAGCAATCCGCAGTTCCCGTTTCTGTAGTTGGGGCATATTGGGATATTGAAGTCGCCTCCCCAGATGATGTAGACAGTGGGAGATGACGACTTATTCAGCTGTGACATTAGAAAGGTGGAGATTTCGTGTACCGTTCGCGAACACTCTGATGGTGAAAGGTTGTTATATAAGTTAACCAGAAGGTAAATAAAGCTGTTGTTGAGGTGAATTCTAAGGATTTGGTAACAGACCTCTTCTTTTAGGCTGATAATTGTTGTGGAGAAAAGGTAATTTGTTACGTAAACTACTAGCCCACCCTTAGGTCTTCCGAACAGGCCCTGCGTGGCTAAGATGGAAAAGGTTTTGTAGCCCGCCATGTGGACAGGAACGGTTGACCAGGTCTCCTGGAGGCATACTATATGGTTCTCAGTTATTGTATCCATCCATGTGTGCGAGTTAATTTTGGAACGAAGACCTGCAATGTTCCAAAATAAGACAGATAATGTCGTCTTTTTTTTATAGAGTGAAGTTACTTGCTTGATCGTGTGGAATGGCTTTGGTAGCGTTACCTATTTCTGTTGCTTGCAGAATGCTGATCTGTGATATAATTGGGGTAGGAGAGTTTAGACCCCCTATCAGTGGAGCTAGCAAGTCGGGAGGAATTACAGGTTCCTCCACAGCAGTTCCTATAGGGATGTCGGTGGAAGGGGAGGGTAGAGGGGTTTGGGCACAGGTGGATAGTGTGGATATAGGATTGGTGTTTGCAGAAGGAGTCGCCAAAGCTCTCTCTAATGCCAGGGATGGTCTGGGGGTCCTCTGGGCCTGACTGTTTCTATGTGAACTGGCTAACGGTCAATCAACCATTTCCAGGCAGTCATATCTGTTTCTAGTTGGAATTCCTTGCCAACCCGCCATAGGAGCCTGTTCTCTGATTGGGAACCAGGACGAGGTTCCCACTCCCTACTGATGTTCCTGTGGGTAAGCCAAGGTTCCTTGTGGTTCCAGACCCTCTCTAGAGGCTGCTCCCAGTTTGGGGCCATCGAATACTGGTTGTTATATGTCGGGGGGTAAAAAAAGGAAAGACGATAAGCGTCTATCCCCCCGCTCTTGGCTAGGGCTGGCCATGAGCAGATATGATCAATAGTGGCTGGGTCTTCACAATTGACTATGATACAGTCGCCCTGGATGGTTTTGGGTTCCGGCCCTATCCACGGGACTCTGCGTACGGTAGAAATTCTGCTGGTATATGCAGATTGGGTTGGTCTGTTGACATTAAGCCACTGTAGAACCTTATTTTGGAGGGACCAGGATGGTTCCTTTGCAGATTCCGGTAGCTCAGGGACCCCCGTGAGAATAACAGTATAGGGAGACGCTTCTCGCGGAAGGTGGATCGGGCGTCTTGACCTAAACCCCTTTTTCCCATCGCCTAATGCGTTTGACGTGCCCTGGTATTAAAGGTGGAATTGGTCTCTGAGTTGGTAACTGTACGGGACCCTTATCAGGGGAATGCTGGGTAGGACGGGATTGTAGGGATGCAGGCTGGGTGAGAATAGTACTCGGGGTCTTATCCTTAATCCCACTTCCAGAAATTAAGAGGGCAGGGATTTGGTTTTTTTTGGAGTTGGGTTGAATGGTATGGGATGTTGTTGCTTTTGACAGTTTGGTTTCACGGGTTTTTTGGGCCCCTTGTATACCAACGGTTAGAGAAGTTTCCTTACTGAACCCTGTGGTTAGTTGACCCACACTATGGAGACTAGCTGGTTTTTGGGTCAATTTTGCAAGCTGTTTTTCAATTGTCATTATGCTGCGTTCTAAGGGTTGAAGATGATGCTTAAGGATTTCCCTAAAATTTGCCAGAAGCTGAGTGTTTGCACTACATAGGGTGCAAGTCTCCCCGACAATGTGCGGGGTGATTTGGTTAGCAGATGAGTCTATTAGGTTGATAGATTGGATAGTCGGGTCATTTGGGAGATCGTGTGATTTTCGGGGATTTGATCTGTCTTTGTGAGTTGTGACAACTTTAGAGATTTTAGGGTTAACTATATTCTTGTCTTGAGGGGGCGTGGCCAACAGCATGGCCGGTTAGGACGTGCTGAAACGGAGCTCCCGCCGAGCTGCCTCAAGATCCGACTTTATACCTAGCCTGCTCGTCACCAAAACGCAGGCGGAGGTGCCAAAGGTGTCCTGCACCTACTGAGAGTGACAACCGTGCACAAAATTGCACCCGGGAGGGAGTACAGCGGTCCGGTATTGCCCGCTCGCACGCCGGACTACAGCAAGATGGCGGCGGCCAGCGCGAGTGCGAAGTGAGCTCCGTGACTGCGGGAGCTGGGCACCCGGGCGCGGACCAGAGGAAGGTGGGCGGCGGTATCCCGCATGCATGCACCCCGGACGGGCGTCCGCATCAACCGCGCTTTTCAGCGGAGGACAGACACTGTAAGGCGACCTTCACCAAGATGGCGACCGGAGTGCAATGGGTACGTCGGAGGTGCTGAGTCCCGGGACCTGCTATCCCAACACCTGGATACGCGATACCCGGCTTCAACACTGGTGGGGCGAGGCGGCTGTCGGAGGGACCCGTGGGAGCCCCCCCGACATTGTCGGCGGCAACATCCGGGACACGGAGAACGGGCCCCGCCCGCGTCCTTGACCACAGTTGAATCCCGGCGAGGTCTGGACCCCGGGCACTGGCGGAGTGAGTGCGCGGGAGCCGTCTTTTCCCCTAGACTGTTTGGTATGTAGAAGTGGGGGACACCAGCGAGGCCCCGAGACCTTCACAACCCGAGGGGCATTACGGCAGGAGAGTCCCTGTGATCCAGGGGAAGTGGAAACTGCGGGGGAGCCGGTGATGCGACATAGAGGTTTCAGGAGAGGATAGGCCCAGTTCTTAGCTGCGGCGTGGATGCGAGGCCCCTGAGTGCACCTAGACGCCACTGGCCGGACACATAAAGTGAGGCGCCGGGTCCCCGGGGGCACCTACGGATTAGGAGCAGAGCACTACTCTGGAGAGGAGCTGGGTCTCAGACCCCCTGAGGAGCTCAGGAACAACGTAGCCCATAGACCACCATCGCGTGGGAAGAAAACGGACCAGACTACCGCTACTCGTCATGGGCAAGAGGGAGACAATACCGAAAGGATCCAAGCAGGGCCCGATGGATAACTTCGCTGCACCGCGCCAGACGGTGAATGGACCCCCGGCGGCCCCGGGCCCGCGCTCGGATACAGACCTGCTCATGGAATCCATCCAGGCGTCGCGCACCGACATACAGGAGTCGAGAGCGGCATTGGAGACCAAGATCGGCGAGGTGGGTTCAGAAGTAACACTCCTGCGCCAGGACTTTCGGAATCTATCAGAAAGGGTCACCAACGCGGAGACGCGGATGGATGAGGCGGAGACCTCTATCACTGCCCTACGAAAAGACATGACGGAACTGCAGGCCTCGCATCGCCAACTCCTCTGGAAGGTGGATGACGCCGAAAACAGGGCACGCCGCAACAACCTGCGCTTCGTAGGTTTTAGAGAAGGATGCGAGAAGTCAGACATGGTGGCATTTCTGAAAACGTGGCTGGTGGACACTTTCCCGGAGGCGCAATTCTCAAACTGTTTCGTGATAGAGAGGGCGCACAGGGCCCTCCTCGCCAAACCACCGACAGGAGCGCGTCCACGTCCGATCATTGCACGCTTCCTGAACTTTGCTGATAGGGACTTGATCTTGAAAGAGGCAAGGAAGCTGGGAGAGATCCGCTTCGAAAATACACACATCATGATTTTCCCAGACTATAGCCAGGAGGTACAGAAGCAGAGGCGATCCTTTGATGCAGTGAAGGCGACACTGAGAGACCAGAAAATCACCTATATGCTACTGTTCCCGGCGAAACTTAAGGTGCTCTTTAATGGGCAGACCCTCTTCTTCACACATCCGGAGGACGCATGGCAGTGGCTGGAGGAGCGACCAATCCTAAACAGCAGGGAGATAGCCAACCGGGATCTGTTGGACAGGTCCGTGAGAAATGCCACACACTGGGAAATCCCTAAGGCGCAGAGACTGAAGGCTAGAAGATCTAAGAGGCGGACCCCAGTGACACCGTATAGGGGTCAGGACACAGGAATGCTGCGAAGGGGGCGCTCAGCCTCACCAATCGGGGCGACTGGCTCAGGATCCAGATTTGCTGCGCTGCGCATCACGACCCGCTCGGAGGGTGAAGACGACGAGGTACTGGACGGTCACACATCGGGCGGAGAGGATGAGGAGGAAGGGGGACAATCCGATCACCCACTGGTACGAGAGATCCGTGTATTGGAACAGGACTTGTCAGAACAACACAGCGCACCAGAATCTGAGATTCCGGACTCTAAATCATGAGCGGATGCGGATACGCAGTTGGGACAAACCAGGCACCCACTTGCATCGAGGTGTGGACAGACTCTCTGATACCTAACGGTTCCATGGGACTGGAATGGCAGCTGGTCGCAGGGAAGCACGCAAGTTGGCACCCCCTTAAGTTTTGTTTTGCATTTTTGTGGTGTTTTTGAGAGTTTGTAAGGGAGGGTATAGTGGGTGGGCGACAGGCCTACTCCTACTGAAAGTCATGTCCCGCTTAGGGGCACATCTGGAAGGGGAGGGAGGTGGGGAGGGGGAGGGGGAAAGGGGTTTTCTAGTTTGTTGGGGCAGGGGTGTGGGTAGGAAAACGCGTTGGGGACATTGGGGGGGATGTTGGATACGGAACCACTCATTGGGACACAGTCAGATGCACAAGAATCACCGTTGTCACACACAGCTGCTATGGTCTCCTACTGACCTCCAGAAGAGCAACACAGTATGGCAGACACACTAAGGACTACTGAAAGACCTCAGAGGGGGATCTCCATTCTGACATGGAATGTCAATGGATTGGGATCCAAAATAAAGAGAGGATTGGTAAACTCATACATCAAAAGGGTCGCCCCGGACCTTATCCTTTTACAGGAAACACATCTTAAGGCAGGACACTGTACGTTCATAGCGAGGGGGAGATACAAAGTCCTGTCTCACGCGGGTTATACGTCGGGAGCCAGGGGAGTCGCAATCCTAATTAACAAAACACATCCCTTTACCGTCACACGCTCGTGGAGTGATCCACAGGGTACATACGTGGGAATACAGGGGACATGGAATAGACTGAACGTGACAGTTATCTCAGTATACGCTCCACCAAAACTCCAATCACGCACACTCAGAGAAGTGGCAGCCATCCTGTTAGATACGGCAGACACGATGCAAATAGTGGGGGGGGACTTCAATGACGTCATGCCGGAAGTATTAGATCGTTCAGGTGCAACACGCAGAGAGGGGATGCAATCGGCACTGGCAAAATACATGGCGGAAATGGGACTCACCGACATATGGCGATGGCGACACCCGACACAGGAGACGTTCTCCTTTTACTCAGGGGCCCATAAAACCTTCTCCAGGCTAGACTACATTTTTATTGCTAGGCAATACCTGTCGGAGGGGGATGAGTGCACCTACAAAGCAAGGGGGATATCAGACCACTCACCTCTGTATGCAAACTTAGGGAAACACACGGTAAGGCGAGAGACAGAGTGGCGATTGGCAGCATGGGACTTACAGACCCCCGAGATAACACAAGGACTGCGGGCGGACATAAAGGTGTATGTGGCGGAGAACAGAGCTTCAGTAGACTCCAATATTACCTTCTGGGAGGCCATGAAAACGGTGTTGAGGGACAGAATCAAAGGGAGATTAAGGGACGAACGCAATCAACAACACAGGGAGGCAGCAGGGCTAGAAACTGAAATCCTAGCGCTAGAAAGGGAATGCCATGTAAACAAAGGTGAGGGCACACTGAGGCGACTGCAAGACAAACAAAGGGAATATAGACAACTGGTCTCTAATGAGGCAAAGACACAATCACTGGCAACGTTACACCGCCTATATGATGTAGGTGACAAATCGGTCAAACTTCTGGCATGGCTTGGCAGGAAAGAACGAGCGGCACGGTGGGTGAAAAGAATCAGGAGGGACGGGGGACACATGGAATCCACGGACAAGGGCATAGCGGAGGCGTTCACACTCCACTATGAGAATTTCTATAGAGGCAGAGACCTCGGAACAGTTGACGAGGCTCTACAATATATGGAAAAGGCGGATATCCCACTCCTGGATGCAGAGCTCAGCGCCCCACTAGAGGCGGATATCACACTGGAGGAGATTAGTATAGCCATAAATAAATTAAAAACGGGAAAAACACCGGGACCCAACGGGTTCCCGGCGGAATTCTTTAAAAAGACGGCCGACTTGCTGACTCGTCACCTGTTGGCCTTATATGTTGAAGCCTATGAGATAGGGACACTCCCACGAGACCTAACATTGGCGACCATAGTACCGATACACAAACAGGGCAAACCAGAGGAGGATTGCGCCTCATACCGCCCCATCTCACTGCTGAACATGGAGGTGAAAGTGCTGGCCACGATTCTAGCGACACGCCTCCGGACAGTCGTTCCAGACCTCATACACACAGACCAATCAGGGTTTCTGCCGGACAGAGCGACAAAGCTCAACCTCCGACGGGCACACAACTGGCTTCAAGAAGTGAAAGATAGGACGGAACCGCACTGGTTCTTGTCCTTGGACGCTGAAAAGGCGTTCGACGCAGTACACTGGCCCTTTCTCATTGCGGTGATGAGGCGGTTTGGTTTTGGTCCGCGCTTCCAGAAATGGATAGGGCTGCTGTACACGGCACCGAAAGCGCGGGTACGAGTGAATGGATGGCTATCACGTGAATTCCATGAGGAAAGGGGCACAAGACAAGGATGCCCGCTGTCCCCGCTACTCTTTACGCTCACGATAGAAATTTTGGCGGCCAAAATTCGGCAAAACCCAGGGATCCATGGTTTCACGTGGAGTGATTCAGGGGAGGCACAGGAAAAAATGTCATTATATGCAGACGATGTATTACTGTACATTACGAAACCCGAGGTCTCAGTAGGGACATTATTCAGAGAGTTGGAGGGCTTTGGGGCGATGGCAGGCCATACCATCAACTGGCACAAATCAGTTTTGTATACGCCGCGGGGTCCTGTGACGGCAGTGACGCTACCGGACCGTTTACTCACTACCGCGGAGGGGTTCCAGTACCTTGGGGTCTATATCACGCTGGACAAGAAGCTCTCGTTCCAGCATAATGTGGAACGAATAATGGAAGAGGCAGTAGCAGATATGACGAGATGGAGGCGGCTACCGCTTACCCTACTGGGAAGAGCGGCGATGTATAAAATGATTACGCTACCCAAATTCCTCTACGCACTGCAGAATGAGTACTACCCGCTCCCGGCCAACACGATCACCAAAATACATGCAGAACTGCGTTCCTTCCTGTGGCTAGGCAAACAACCACGCATCGCACTCCAAACACTCCAACGACACCAATATAGTGGAGGGATCTCACTCCCGAACCTGGAGGCATACTACTGGGCGGAACACTTGACCCCCATAAACGACTGGCTACACGCACCTGTGGATCACCCGACATATGCATTGGAAAGACACAAATTGTCCACACACAATATACTTCATTACTTATATGGGGGGAGGGCGGGAAGACAGCTCCTGCCCGCTACCATGATCACGATTCGAGCATGGACACGGGCCTCGCGAGCCACGGGGTGGGAGGAGAAACCTACACGCCAGACACCACTATGGCACTGCAGCTGGTTCACGGAACTTCAAAAATTGAAAGACTTCAAAAGGTGGGACGACATAGGGATATCTACTATCGGAGACGTGATTAGGCAGGGTGAGCTGAAGACATTCGCAATGTTGCAGGCAGAGTTTGGATTACACCACTCACAACAGTACAAACACTTGCAGCTAGTGCATGCATGGAAACCACAGAAGATATCACTACAAGATATACCGGAATATTCACCCCTAGAAGGAAGACTCTTACAGGGGCAAATAATACACCAGGCAGTGTCCCTCACCTACAAAACACTCACAAATAATATGTATGGGAATTTGGCGAAACTCAGGAGTGTGTGGGAGGCGGAAGTGGGGCAATTTGAAGATTTAGACTGGGAGCTGATCCTGATGCACCCCCGAGAAGTGGCCATTAAGTCACGGCTAAGGCTGATTCAGTTGAATGTGCTGCACAGGACGTACTTCGATAGAAGACGTCTCCTTAAAATGGGGAGGATAACGGATGACACTTGCCTTCGATGCAGGGCCGAACAAGGGGACTTCTACCACACTATCTGGTCCTGTGCGGCGATTCAAGCGTATTGGTCTCACATCTTTGCGGAATTAGGGGAGGTACTGGGAGTGGAGCTGACACTGGACCCGAGACTGGCCCTACTGGGAATGGTGACAGAAGTAGACCTGCCGCGCCCACATATTATCTTCCTGGTGCTGGCTTTAGTTGTGGCGAAAAGGGATATTGCTAAATACTGGGGGGTGGCGGAGAGGCCGGAAGTAGAGGAGTGGAGGAGGGGGTTAGACCTCTATATGGCTGCAGAACGAGTGACATACAAAGCGAGAGGCTGTCCCAAAAAGTTCCGAAAGGTGTGGGGTAAATGGAGGCAATACCATGGCCTAGAAGCCGGGCATTTAGGAGGTAACTCATAGCCGAACAGAGTACAGAGGAGGGAATGGGAGATCACCGGATATCGATCAATGCTCGGTAACAGACCAAACCGGCTGAATACTTGGAGACACCGCACATGTACGGTGATCTACCGTAGCATGGGGAGAGAGACAAGCATCAGTAGAGTAGGCACAAATGACACTGATGGACTAGTGACACTTAGTTTGATAGACATGTGATCGGACTGTTAACACGTTGAGGGGAGAATCCAACCAGTTTTGTTGATAGGGGGGGATGGGATGGGGGGGGGAGTTGTGGGAGAAAAAATTAAACTAAAGCAGGTCGGGGGAGTGACGTGACGTGCTCGCAAGTCACAGAATAACTGCACCTCGCTTAATGAAAAGTATGTCGCCGCCCGGCCTCCGGGTTGTGGGCATGAAGGCTGTGGATATAGCAACTTGATGTAAGTTTTCTCATGCTGAATATGAGCCTGGTGTGACTGTATTCTTTTATACCTGCACAAAAATAAAGTAAAAAAAAAAACAAAACTATATTCTTGTCTTTACCATGCTTAGGAACGGCACCCTCCTTTGCCCCCATATGCTGTGTCAGTGTGCCCGGTTCCTGGGATTGTAATAGCTGTAGGTCTGGAGTGTTTTCCAGGTCGCCTGTGATTTCAGCATCAAAGGTGAGATTCGAGACGGAAAGATCGATAGATTTCGGAATTGAGTGAATCTCTGCCAGGACGTTTGGCTGGGGTTGTAGAGGTTGAATTAACATGTTGGAGGATGGTTTTAGCGGCGTTTGGGCTGAAGCTAGGGGGCCCAATGATGACCTTCTAGCTGTTGCGAGGTCTTGTGATACCCTTCGCTCAAGCAAGGATATGGTCTGGTTGATGACTTCGTTGGTTCTAGAAATAAATTGATCTATTGGGCCAGTAACCAGAGCATTAGACATGGCCGTCTTGCTTCTGCTCCCCCGAGTCATAGTACATAGGCCAGGGGATCGACTTTGTAAGTTAGTAAGCCTTCTGGTAAGTTCAGGGAAATAAAAGTCTGGTAGAATTACCTAGTGGACAAGGAGTACCTCACCTGGTGCAGGAGCCAAGGGGGATGGCCCAGCCCAGCCTACAACAGTCTAGAACGGGCTAAAACGGGCCTGCCCTTGGCCCGGGCTTTGCCCGGCGTCCCGCGAGACGGGGCTGATGGTGGTTTTAAGCGCCTCCTGGCGCTCCCAGGTGACGCAGGACACCGCAAGGGCTTGTGGGTGTTGTAGTTTGCCCCTCGCCGGTCTCCTCTTGGTGGCCCCGCTCTTGATGAGATAACGAGCAGCCGGGCAGCGGGAGACGGGCGGGCGGGTCCAGGCAGAAACGAGGGATCAGCAAGGCAGTTTGGGCCACAGGCTTTCTAGGCGGCAGCTAGGACAAAAAGCAGTTCAAACGGAAGTTCCCCCACTCGATGGCGCTGATGGTGGTTTTAAGCGCCTCCTGGCACTCCCCGGTGACGCAGGACACCGCAAGGGCTTGTGGGTGTTGTAGTTTGCCCCTCGCCGGTCTCCTCTTGGCGGCCCCGCTCTTGATGAGATAACGAGCAGACGGGCAGCGGGAGACTGGCGGGCGGGTCCAGGCAGAAACGAGGGATCAGCAAGGTAGTTTGGGCCACAGGCTTTCTAGGCGGTAGCTAGGACAAAAAACAGTTCAAATGGAAGTTCCCCCACTCGATGGCGCTGATGGTGGTTTTAAGCGCCTCCTGGCGCTCCCCGGTGATGCAGGACACCGCAAGAGCTTGTGGGTGTTGTAGTTTGCCCCTCGCCGGTCTCCTCTGGCGGCCCCGCTCTTGATGAGATAACGAGCAGCCGGGCAGCGGGAGACTGGCGGGCGGGTCCAGGCAGAAACGAGGGATCAGCAAGGTAGTTTGGGCCACAGGCTTTTTAGGCGGCAGCTAGGACAAAAAGCAGTTCAAACGGAAGTTCCCCCACGCGATGGCGCTGATGGTGGTTTTAAGCACCTCCTGGCGCTCCCCGGTGACGCAGAACACCGCAAGGGCTTGTGGGTGTTGTAGTTTGCCCCTCGCCGGTCTCCTCTTGGCGGCCCCTCTCTTGATGAGATAACGAGCAGCCGGGCAGCGGGAGACTGGCGGGCGGGTCCAGGCAGAAACGAGGGATCAGCAAGGTAGTTTGGGCCACAGGCTTTCTAGGCGGCAGCTAGGACAAAAAGCAGTTCAAACGGAAGTTCCCCCACTCGATGGCACTGATGGTGGTTTTAAGCTCCTCCTGGCGCTCCCCGGTGACGCAGGACACCGCAAGGGCTTGTGGGTGTTGTAGTTTGCCCCTCACCGCTCTCCTCTTGGCGGCCCCGCTCTTGATGAGATAACGAGCAGCCGGGCAGCGGGAGACTGGCGGGCGGGTCCAGGCAGAAACGAGGGATCAGCAAGGTAGTTTGGGCCACAGGCTTTCTAGGTGGCAGCTAGGACAAAAAGCAATTCAAACGGAAGTTCCCCCACTCGATGGCGCTGATGGTGGTTTTAAGCGCCTCCTGGCGCTCCCCGGTGACGCAGGACACCGCAAGGGCTTGTGGGTGTTGTAGTTTGCCCCTCGCCGGTCTCCTCTTGGCGGCCCCGCTCTTGATGAGATAATGAGCAGCCGGGCAGCGGGAGACTGGCGGGCGGGTCCAGGCAGAAACGAGGGATCAGCAAGGTAGTTTGGGCCACAGGCTTTCTAGGCGGCAGCTAGGACAAAAAGCAGTTCAAACAGAAGTTCAAGTTCAAGTTCAAGATACAATACAAAAAAGAGAAAACCTAGAGAAGATGACACAATCAGAATGATATTAGGATTTTCCAGGGAGAGTAATACATCCAAACACATCTAACAACATTCTCGGAACAACTTGAAAGCAGACCCAAGTATAGCAGAAAGAGTAGGTAACAGCCCCAACATAATATACGGAAAAAGCGAGCAGCTTGAGAGATAAACGTGTAAAAAGTAATTTTACTAAACCAGCAACTGATGAATATGTTTACAATGTAAAGTTTGGAAGTTTCCAAAGAATAAAAGGAGTTTTATTCTTTGGACAGAAGTATACCATCAAATACCACATCACATGTAAAATGAAATTAGTTGTCTACATGATTGAATGTCCTTCCTGACTAAAATATATTGGCAGAACAACATGCGAAGTAAAGAATCTTATTTTGGAGCATATCAGGGTGGTAATCAAGAATGACAGAAGTTATGCAGTGGCCAAACACATGGAGTAACATCATGCAAGAGATTGTAAATTGATGCTTGTATGCCATTGACCACTTGCCCAAAACAGCAAGAGGGGCAATAGAGTGAGGAAGCTGAGGCAGCTAGAGTCTAGATACACCATGTCACTCGTATGTATGACGCTCAATGGTATGAACAACAATAAAGAATTCCATGTACATTTGACATAATTCCAGCGGACATAAGCATTGAAGGAAGAATTGTGAACAGGGCCCAAGGTACAGCTCCATATTAAACCTGATCAGGACATGTAGAATGTGTATAATCAACATGTATCCATACAAACAAGGTTTGAAGAATGGATAGAGATATAAAACATGACGACATAAATGTAAATAACTCTACTGTAACGTGAAATAAAATAAGATGATAGACAAAGAAATAATTATTTTATGATGACCATGAAGAATGATAAATGACAAAACAAAGTAGAGAAAATCCACTGGAATAAATAGAGAGAAATATAATAAGTTGATTAACAGTGGAATCAAAGTTTATTGAAGCCCGCCAGAGGGTGATAACTAGAGAATGATGCAGGAGAACGTGTAGTTGGGAAACTCCCAAAAGGTTCGGCCATAGACGAGTGGATCCAACATTCCGAAAAGGGTTGAACAGTCCTCAAATGAACACCTCATATGGAGAATCACATGAGGACACAAGCCCACTGGAGGTTGACAAAGAAAGACCCATGCTCACACTGGACAGAAATGGGCAGTCTATAAAGTGTATCATATATAAAGTACATCAGGCATAGAAGGCAACACAGGCATTTTGAATAACTGGAACAAGAGGGTAACCGTGAACTCAGGTTGGAACATTTGTGTCATATCAAGGATGCGGAAACACCAAAAAGCAGCTGGCAACAACAACACTGGTTACCTATCAGAAATAGGATAAAGTTTAAATCGCTCTGTATAGTGTACAAGGCCTTGCATAATCTGGGACCAGCTTTTCTCACCCAAAATCTGACCCCTTACTGTCCCTCCAGAACGCTACGCTCCTCCAGCTTAAATGACCTTGTGATTCCTCGCACCAAATCTGTTTCATGGGGAGACAGAAGATTCCTGGTGTCAGCCCCCAAGCTATGGAACACTCTGCCTCATTCGATTAAAACAAGCCCTTCACTATGGTCCTTTCGCAAACAACTCAAGACCTGGCTTTTTAATCAGTAAACTCAGATTCCCCCTCCCGGGTAAAATACTGCAGATATCTTAGCGCCGAGACGCCCATGGGCCATTGTTCGCGCTCTAGAAATATTATTAATAAATAAATAAATAAATAAATAAATAAATGCTACAAATCCCAGAAGGTTTGGAATAATTGAGGAAATTATGCCAGTGGATGCTTTCCCTTTGAAATTGGTGCAATCTGTGAATTATGGGCACAGAGAGTGACAGGAATGAGATTGATGCAGTGACCTCCAGCAAGAACAATGATGGCCTTCAAATGAAGCGAGAATAAGGGAAATAGATGAGAACAATCACAATTATGAAAAATAGTATGTGATTGGACTTGCCTCCAAGTAAAGGAGTGCATTATGGGAGTGTTATTGTGCATTAGGGATACAACATTTACAATGAGTCATTAAAACGGATCCATTATTCTTGTTACTGCTTAACACAATGACTTCCAGTTTTTGCTTTGCTAAAGAATGAATTGTTTGCAGAATTGTATCTTGTTTTTAATTGTAATATAAGCGCACAAGCACTACAAGTTTGTAAACAGAAATCAGGACCACATTTCTCAAGAGTAGGGGGTTGTCACATGATATTTGGCATAGCACAGTGCAGCACTTTATTTAGGTGATGAAGTTAAGAAACACACATTCCCTTACCGAGGCCAAGTGAGTCCAAAACGCATTCTTCTTTATTTTGATGGTAATTGCAATAAACTCAAGATGAATGAGTGTCACTGGAAATTATTGTTGCAACAACATAGTTAGGTCTGCTTTTCCATAGGAAAAGCGTTTTTTGGTTTGTTTATGACTTTAGTGCCATTTGACAAATCTTCACTAAGTTGTCCTAAAAAAAAGACTTATTCACCTCCACTCCTTCCTGGAAAGTTTCGGTGTGATCCGTCAAGTGGGGGCTGAGAAAATTGGGGGTCTCAAAACATGTTTTCCCTATTCATTTTATCATTCGAAAATTGAACAGATTGAGATCAAATTTGGCAGAAAGCTAAAATCTTGGCCCATAAAGTTTGGTTTTTGTGGTTTGTTGTAAATCCATTCAGTACTTTTTGATAACATAAGGCTATTTCATGCCGCAGAGGATCTTAAGATAGGATCTGATTTTCTGCCACTACATCAAAAAAGATTAGGTTAAAAAATATATTGGGGGGGGCATGCTAGGGATATCCTGCCTCCTTAGGCCTGGTGGGGATGTCCCAGGGGGACCTCCTCTGGGGCCAAAAACATTTTTTTAAAAAACGAATTACTGCAAATTCGCAATGGGTCACATTAAAAAAAGCACACTTTAAAAAAATCAAGCATTCAACGGACCCCAAAGACCCCATTCATCAAGACTGCTATATAATATTATATCTGGAGGGGGCGCACGGCCCTCCTACTGAGTCATTGTATGGCCCAGGGACCCCTTCCCTGGCTCTTGTACGGTGTCCTGGTGACCACAAGCCCTGGGACTCCATGGTTTCCATGCCCACAGCAACTGCACCTGCCAAGTGGGAGCACACAACTTTCCCTGCCGGCCCTATTGCGAACAAGGAAATACAGAATTTCTCCCACCTAGCGGGATCAAAATAAAACTGCTCCTACAGAGTGGGAACAATTCCCGGCTCCCGCTGCACCCAGATGCATGCAGGCAGGGGAGACAGCGGGGCTGCAGGGACCCTAGGACTCTCCCCACAGCCCTCCTCTGTGGGACATGTTGTGGGTTTCCATGCATGGTCATTGGGCGCCCCACTTAAAAATAAAAAAAGATGCTGGCTCCTGTGGCAGCAGGGAGCTTGTTGGCTGCAGGGGCACTAGAGCTCCCCCACGAACCCCCAACAAAAATAGTTATGTGGGGGGGCTTGGCTGGCTGCAGAGAACATTGCAATTTCAGGCTGAAGCTCCCACAGTAACTTTCAGCCCGAAGTCTCACTGTCAACCCCTGGTGCAGTAAATATGATAGGCATGGAGTGGTCCAGTGCCAGGGGGTCCTCCACTGACCTATGAAGCCCAGGGGTGCCCCTATGGACCTGCACTCCCACAAACAGCAGTAACCTGAGGTGCTGGGTGGCCCTAGGATGCGGGGGGGGGGGGGTAAGAGCAGTGAATGGCCTGCACACAGCCCCCGAGGTCAACGTGACGGATGGATTGATGTCCCTTTTTTCCTATTAGAGACCTGTATGGCACATCACAGAGTTTGAGGGGCGATGGTTCTGGAAGTGCCACCAAGCAGTCCGACCGAGGTAGACTGTAGGAGCGATTGCACTACTTCCCAGGCATCTTCCTGGTTTTCCGCCTCATCCGTGCTCATCGCAGCATTCCCGTGGCTCTAACCTATAACTACCCCAGCAAGACCCGCCCTGCTATCCTGCCACTAAGCGGATACCTCCATATATTATCCTGCCACTCACAGTGTACCCGGCTGGGTCCACTGTAAGTAGCCTTACCTTCCTTATCTCACGCATGGTTGGCACACGTTACATCACTGAGCCATCGATCTTAACTCTCCAGATGTCTCACACCGCCCCAGTCCTGACGAGACCCTCCATCCACTAATGGGTTGAAACGCCGTCTACGCTTATTGGGAATGAACCTAAGAATCAGTGTCTATGATTTAAATAGTCATTGTGTACATTATTGAATATCGCTTGAATGGTCATTTTCCCTCTCCCTTGTAAATATCCCTTGCTGAAACCGTGTATATAATTGTCACTTGTTGTCACTCAACTGTATGCTTAACCACTCCCTCGGTTCACACTATACACTTGGGACACCTTTCACACGTTTCCAAAATACTACATATGAAATGCAAAATGTAAAAAATTAAGCATTTTTTCTCGCAAAAATACAAATGATCGTACAATATTGGTGTTATGAGTTATGTTCTTTCTCTCCTACATCCTCAGCAACCTTCACACTGTTATTAGACATTGTATTGTGTATTGATTATTGATCATACATTCACTGCTCCACTGGAACCACTGTCTTTTGATATAAAATACGTACCCTGGTTCCTTAGTGAGTAGGGTTCCCTTGTTCTTCGTGTGGTTCTGGAAGTGCGGCAGTCCCCTGACTGCCCTTGTTTTGACTGGTGGAATTGGCACCATTGGGTCCAGGGAAATTCTTCTACCTCCCGTCCAGCAACTCAGGAGAACCCCCTGCTGGGACCACCCACCAGTCCCTCACCCTGCAATATTACTATCCCTAACCAGAGCCATCCCACCGAGACAAGCCCCTGTGCTCCCTAAAGGAGATTACATAAGCACTGGGCAAGACATTACCAGCTAAGGCGCCAGGTTTGGATAAGATCCGTGGCGACCTTTTTTGCTCCGAGCCTCTAGTTTGGGCTCCTTACTTGTGGTCCCTGTTTAATGCCATCCTACAGGGTATGGCGACTCCTACCACTTGGGCTGGGGATGAAATTATCCAAATATTTAAAAAGGGCTCCTGCCAATTATCGCCCCATTAGCCTCCTAGACGTAAGTCAAAAAATATTTGCACATGCACTTTTGTGGCGACTTCAGTCCTGGATAGAAGAGTGTAATGTACTCACACCTCTACAAGCTGGGTTTAGGGCCAAGCCCTCCACTACTGATCAAATCTTTAGATTACAGCTCCTTTATTGGAAAGCTATGACCATGGACGGTGGCAGCCTCTACCTCATATTTGTCAACCTCAAACCCGCATTCAATTTAGTTCCGAGGGATAAATTGTGGGGTATACTATTGGATATGGGAGCTCCAGAGTACCTTTGCCATCAGCTGAGACGCCTACACCAAGATAACTTTGCACAAATAAGGTATGGCAAAAATGGAGAACTATGGGCTCCCTTCCCTGTGGCCCTGACTCTTTTTTACCTTTTTATTATTGGCCTAATAGAGTCCTTGCTGGCTGGAAAAAGATATTGATGCCCCTAGGCTAGTGAACTGTAAAATGCCTGCCTTGATGTTTGCAGATGATACCCTCTTGCTTTCAAAATCTCCTATGGGCATGCAAAAGGTTTTGTAGAAACAGGGGTCTGGAGATCAATCTCCAAAAAACTAAGTATACGGTCTTTAATGTGAATACCAGCAATCGCCCAAACCCCTGTCTAGATGGAAGGGCCCTTGAGAGAGTGTCTATTTTCAAGTATTTGGGGATCACACTATCTGAAAAAATGGAATGGGGGCCCAAAAAAAGAAAGCTAGCCTATAGTTGGCCCAGTCTACAAGAGGATTGCAAAGCTATATAAGAGCTGTACGCATAAAGTGATAGGCCCTGCGGCTGAACTCTACAAGGTACAGGCAAGGGGCGCTGCCTTGTATGGAGCAGAACTATTGGGTCATTGTCCATCTACCCCCTTATCACTCATAGAGAACTCGTTTGAAAGCAACTCTGAGGTCTCCCCTCTAGTTCCCCCCTAATACCTCTCAGAATGAACCTCAGGATTAATTGTATTGCAGATGAAGTATCCTCAAGACCTCTTCTATATTGGTGACGCCTCTGGAATACTCCCGAACTAGCCCCATACAGGAGTGAGTTGAGAGATGTTATGAGCCTACAAGGTGCGGGGAAACTCCCATGGTTGGCATACATTAGGAACACCTGCCAGGCCCTGGGGAGGGCAACCTTGTGGAGCTCTGCTGAAGAAACCTGTCTCATGACCCCCAGAAGGGCACTCCTTGAGACCTATAGAGAACATAACCTGGCCCAGCTATGGAGGGGAACAAGCCTTGGTGTCTAACTCTTAGGTTTATGGAAGTAAAACTGCAATATAGGCTAGAACCGGCGATAGATCACATCCTTCTGCTTCTAGTGAAGAATCTTTTCCTCCAATTCAGACATACGCGATGTCTGAACTGGAGGAAGAGATTCTTCACTATAAGAGGCTGGATATGATCTAGCACCGGTTCTTGCCTATATTGCTCCCGCTCCAATCTTTTACCAACAAGTGGTCAGGCACCCGCAGTCTGAATTGTCCAGTGTGTGAGCACGTAGAGGAAACTGAAATGCATGTACTTTTCTTCTACCCTGCTTATAGGAGGTCAATGTCTCACTGGCTGTTACAGTTGTTTAGGAATCTGGGGTCTAGACACTTCTCTGAGGTCTTCAGGCTTTTTTAGTACGACACAGACATGCCCATTGTATTTTCCATCTAGCAATATTTGTATTCTATGTGGTGTACCTGTAGAGCCATCTTAAAGGAGAGCTAATAGGCCAATTACAGCTCAACATTATCTAGTACACACTCTAATCTCCTAATCTTAGGGGATCTAAATTTACATTTTGACTATCCTACCTCGCACACTGGTACAGGCCTAATGGAGGACTTGAAGTTGCTTCATTTCAAACAGCTAGTGCAGGAATCTGCGCACACTCTGAGGCATATTCTGGACCCCATCTTTGCTAATTCGGCCTCAGTTAAAGTATCTTCCCCGGGTCCTAATGTCTGATCTGATCACTTTCATATCCCATTTCAGATTCTTAACATCCATCCCCGGCCGAAATTGTTACGTGCTCATTCTATCAAAACTCGGAATTGGACCAGGGTCAACCAGGAGGCGTTTTCACTAGCCTTGAGTGGACTCTCTCCATGCCTAGAAAAATGCCCCCAGGCTGCCTATTTGCCGGTCTCGGCCTGGATTGAGGAAGCTTTAGATTATATAGCCCCTTGGAAAAAGCAGAATATTTCTCATTTCAGAATGTCTGCGGTGTGGTTTATGGAGGATCTTCAGCAGACTAAAATGTTTAAAAGAGAAATCCCAGCTTGCGCTACACAAAATCATAAGTAGATCAGGCTTGGTCGGACAAAAGATAGACAAGGCAAAAAATGCTCCTCGTGAGATTTTCAAAATAGTTAAATCTCTAACGTCCCTGGACGCAGTGTCAGCTGCTAGAGCGCCTAGTCCGAGTAGCTGCAATGAGATTGCCCACTTTTTCTCTAATAAAATCTCATCCCTTTATGCTTCCTTTCCAGAATCTGCTAAGAACTATGGGTTCTCCCCACCAATAATGACTGTGGACCCCTCCCTAGAAGGTTTATTTATGATTAAAAGCATCTCAGTGGAAAGCCTATGCTCCCTGGCTGCTAAAATCAAATTGGGCTAGACCCAGCGCCCCTTGGCTATTGTGCAACATGGGTTCCCTGCCCTTGCTCCCACTCTATGTACTGTGCTTAATTTATCATTTGAAGCTGGTCTACTTACACCTGAATGGAAAGACTCTATGGTGATACCCTCCTAAAAAAACATCTCTGGACCCCTCTAAACTGGAGAACTTTTAACCACTCTCCCTGCTTCCATTCATGGCGAAAATGTCTGAAAAGTGTGTTAACTCTCAGCTTATGGAGCTCATTGGTGAGAATAGTCTCCTTCGCCAGTAGCTCTAGCCATTTAGTCTAGTCCTTTGGATCGTACTCTTGTACTGCTTCTAGTCTTATTGATCTCGAGTCTTTGTTAATCTTGAGGCTTTGACAATTCACACCAACAAATGCCCAACCAGATGTATTACTATTTTGATATGATAGGACAACATCCTACTGTTGTAGGGATTTTGCACATACAGAACTTTGCACAAGAAAATAGGATGTTGGTGATGGGAGGTTGGACCTTCCTCACACAACTCAATCAGAAGTTCAGAACCCACCACAATCCCCTGCCCGACTAGTTATAGTAGTGTCTTGTCATAACTATTAGCTCTCCAATCCCTCCCCCCAAGATAACCAACAAGTAGACAACCCAGAGCATAACACATCCAACCTCTTAGTCGTGGAAGCAATGCACATGCACACCCTTCCTTTCGCTCGCTCACTCGTGTAAGTCCACACCAAATACCACCAAGTCTATGTAAGTTCAACATTTTTATTTTGAATTGACAAGCTCTGTACGTTGTTCTATAATGCAGCACCAACAGGAAAATCAATAACATTAAAACAATAAACATTGTTATACTTACTTACAGTAGGGTAATAAATCATGCTAACTGAACAGTGGTGGGAGCACCACCATCCCCTAGGTAGGAATATAGGGACATATTATCAAGGACCAGTGTTAAAATTATCTCAGTTTTATCGGCAGGAAACTGCAGATAAAATGGCGATAATGGGCTTGATAATACGCCCTTGTTAATTCCCATAGAAGCCCATTTTCTGATGTTAACATGGGCTTCTATGGGAATTAACAAGGGCGTATTATCAAGCCGATAAAACGGCGATAATTTTAACACAGGTCCTTGATAATATGCCCCATAGTTTATATAAATTTATAAATGAAGATCTCCAAGTGAATTCTAGGGACCCCTCACCTTAGAAGAACCTAGTACTGGTAGTTGTTGCATCATAAGCTCTTCAAAGCTCTGGTTCGTAGAAGGGAATCTTCCGTCTGTAATGCGAAAAATTAAATGGTGCGCGTTAGTATATTGCAAGCATTTCTCAGCCGTGCCAAAAAGTGTAGCATTTATGGATAAGCAATATGAACTAACAGTACACCAGAACTTCATAAAAAAGTGGCTTGTTAATGTTTTGGTTGACCTTGTACGCAGCGCTTAGACAGTAGCAGTATGAGGTTATGTGGGCTCAAAGGTGTCTTATACAACACGCTGCAAGGTAACGTCACATGTGCAAAAATAAAAGACACAAAAGTAAAATGGTTGCATGGCTTGGGCTAACTAAGCAAACACTAGAATGACCCTAGGGACCATATATAACTACTAGTGTTTACTCTTCTACTACCTGATTTTTACTAGTGATATATGTTGTATACTATTAAATAATTTTTCAATCTTGCTACTGACCAATAGGGGGAGGTGTATATGATGCCTAAAAAATGTGTAATGTTTTCTAGGCGCACTACGGACCACCATTGGCGGGGCCAGCGGTGAAGGCGACGCGGATGGAGAGGATGCAGCAGTTGCTGATGGAGCATTAGGGGGTGAGCCAGCACCAGTGGCAGGCGGTGGTAAGTTAGATTCATAATCCTTAACTATTGACATTACACTCACTGCAAGGGTGTACTGTATGTATATTGTACTGTTGAGACTTACTGCCCCATTAGGATGGCGGGCGGATTGCCCCCGCCGGGCTGGCAGTAGTCACCACCGGCCCGACAGGGGCAAACCTCCCACCATCCCTGTAGAAAAGACCCCCGCCATATTACAATGGCTGGGGAGTCCGCGGCAGATAGAAACCGTCTTCCGATTTTCCACACAGTCGACATGTCGACCAGGCGGAAAAGGGTTCAATATGGCGGCGGTGTCTGAAACACACCGCCAGCCATATAATGTGCATTTTGGAATGCCTTCCCGTGGTGGCATTGCTGCCACAGAAAGGCATGCGGAGTATGCTTGGGGGGGCCCGTTGCGGGCCCCCATAGAGGGTACCTATGGTACCCCCCTGCCTTTCAAAGCACAACGTGGCAGGCACCGCGCGGAGCCTGTCACGTTGTGCTTGGAAAAGCACAACATGTATTTTTAGCATTGCGGCAGGAGGTGCTTTCAGCACCGCCTGCTACAATGGTAAAAATACGGGATGCGCCCGCCACTGTGGCGGGCGCATCCTAATTGCCCCCACGGGACCCCTCCCTTTATGGCGGGAGGTCCCTGCTAGCGTGAGGATGGCGGGCGGTCAAAGTCTGCCCAGCATCCTAGTGATGCCCTAAGTAAGTAAGAGTTGTTGTGAACGTTTGAAGAGTGAAGACACCCTTTAATTGGCATTAGTAAAGGCATTAGGGGTGGGAGTATAGAGTAACCAATGGCCTCATCTATCTGTGATTTCAACTCCGCTTTGAAAGTTTTATGGAGAAGACTAAAAGTCAGATCAGATCACCTGGTGTTGAACTAAAAAGTGAAAGATGGGTGGAAGGAAGAAGGACGGGCGTGATTTATTATTTATGACTGACAGAGAGAAAGATATGTGTGATGCAAGCATGCACATTGCAAAGGTGGCTGATAGTAAAGAATCTGATGCATGGTTGGTTGAATTCCTGAAAAAAATCCTGCAAATGTTAAAGCCCAAGCAAGTGGGAGGATAGATACATAAACAAATGTTATGTACTATGCTTTATAGTGCTACCATGCCACTATGTGTATAATTAACTTATCTTACTGTTTTTCTAAGAGTATATTTTACAATTGTCTTGTTTTTTCTTTTTGATATACTGCTACTCCTTCCAAACCTGATCGGAAGGAGTTGACCGCCAAGGGACGGTGCCGCAAGCTGGAGGCAATCCAGCGAGAATATCGGCGGCTGCTGGTCTTGGAAGAGGAGGAGGATGAGGCTGCAGCACTTGAAGCCTCCTCCAGTGCCCCGGGCCCCAGCCACTGCCCTCCAGCGGTACGACACCACCGTCTAGCTGCCACCTGCCGCCGCATTTCCATCTCTGGTGCCCCCCCTGTGGCTGCTACTGCCGTGCTCTAAAGTGCTGCATCGCCCGACTAGAGGAGCAAGTGCGTGTCCTCCAATCCCGCCGCACATAGAGTCCCTGTCTATTGCCCCTTTTTTAATTCTTGTTTTGGTGGGTGGGAATTGGGTGTTGGGATTTTGAACATTTGGACTTTCTTGTTGCGGACATTGGTTGGGGTTAGGGAGGGGGGTGGGTCAGCTTTTGTGTTTTTTTACATACTTTATTTTTGTTAGGGTTATATTAAATCTATATTTCTACTTTACATGCAATGTTGTTAATGTTTTGTAGGTGGGGTTACTGATTTACATCACACTGTTTCCTTGCTGGTGCAGGTCCGCCCATAGCCAGTGTTTGATTTAAATGACTGTGTAAGACACAAACAGATAGATGCGACACCCCTCACTGATTAAGTTGTCCTACTAGTACTTTCAGTCTCTCTCTTCTAGTCTATGCATTCTTTATCTGGACTCAAAGGGGTGTGTGAATTCATTGAAAACATGTCCATTATTAATTATGCCTTCCCCAAACTTCTCTTACCTTTGCTCAGAAGCTTGTTTCCGGTCCAGGGAAGGCATGGCTTGGCAGTTCGGGATGGACTGTTCCCATGAGGCACAGGGTCAGAATGATTTGCATACGGCCATGTCTGAACTGGGGTGGCAGAGTGGGCTAAAGAACGGTGATGGATTAAACCCAGATCTGTTGACTGGGTGTGAGTGTTTGATTGGTTCAGATGCTCCGTCCATCACCACCCCCTTTTGTACCACTTTGTTCGCCATAAGTTGGCAGGGTATGCTCAGACGTGAGTCCCTTGCTCACTTTGCCACTGGATTCAAGCAAGCCGGGCTGAAGACGGCTGAAATGCCAGAAACCGGTCCTCAGAAGCTTGTTTCCGGTCCAGGGAAGGCATGGCTTGGCAGTTCGGGATGGACTGTTCCCATGAGGCACAGGGTAAGACTGATTTGCATACGGCCATGTCTGAACTGGGGTGGCAGAGTGGGCTAAAGAACGGGGATGGATTAAACCCAGATCTGTTGACTGGGTGTGAGTGTTTGATTGGTTCAGATGCTCCGTCCATCACCACCCCCTTTTGTACCACTTTGTTCGCCATAAGTTGGCAGGGTATGCTCAGACGTGAGTCCCTTGCTCACTTTGCCACTGGATTCAAGCAAGCCGGGCTGAAGACGGCTGAAATGCCAGAAACCGTTCCTCGGAAGCTTGTTTCCGGTCCAGGGAAGGCATGGCTTGGCAGTTCGGGATGGACTGTTCCCATGAGGCACAGGGTCAGACTGATTTGCATACGGCCATGTCTGAACTGGGGTGGCAGAGTGGGCTAAAGAACGGTGATGGATTAAACCCAGATCTGTTGACTGGGTGTGAGTGTTTGACTGGTTCAGATGCTCCGTCCATCACCACCCCCTTTTGTACCACTTTGTTTGCCATAAGTTGGCAGGGTATGCTCAGACGTGAGTCCCTTGCTCACTTTGCCACTGGATTCAAGCAAGCCGGGCTGAAGACGGCTGAAATGCCAGAAACCGGTCCTCGGAAGCTTGTTTCCGGCCCAGGGAAGGCATGGCTTGGCAGTTCGGGATGGACTAATCCCATGAGGTACAGGGTCAGACTGATTTGCATATAGCCATGTCTGAACTGGGGTGGCAGAGTGGGTTAAAGAACGGCAATGGATCACACCCAGATCTTTTGACTGGGTGTGAGTGTTTGATTGGTTCAGATGCTCCGTCCATCACCACCCCCTTTTGTACCACGATGTTTAACTTAGGCACAGTGATGGGTGCATGGAGATTATGGTTTCATTTTTCTAACATGCCATGTTTGGGGTGGTGGTCGTAGTAGTAGTAGACACTGGCAGGGCAGCAGCATTTGCAAAAAAAGAAAATGAGACAGTCAGCTGACTTTGAGAGACTGTTCGAGGAGTAGTAGAATGAAGTACAGTACAGAACTTACCAAACAACAATAATATGCAAAAATATTTTACAACAAAACATAATGGTGGTGGGGATAGCCTACTAGACAGAGTTACAAACTATAGTTGTGTCGAGTCACTTGACTAGGCCTACAGCGTAACAGTTAGTGCTATGTATGAGGATGACAACAAATCCAATCAATGCCGGCAATTAATGCGGAGGTATATGTTCCTTTGTTAAATAAAAATCTCCTCTAAAATATACTGCTCATGGGTGGGCAAGCAGAAGAAGATCATCGCTCTGCCTTGAAATTGAAGTACTGTTGCTTTCGCCACATACGCCCCAGCAAGCGTGTGATTAATTATTGGTGTACATTTAATTTAGTCACACCTCAATAAGTCACACAGCCCGGGGGAAGAGGGTTAGGGTTTGGTAAATGGATAGGAAGAGGGGCTTTAGGGAAAGGTTTGAAAATGAAAAACAGACAGTACGCATGGACAAACACCAAACAACAAACTCTGTAGACTACCATATCCATATCAATATGTTAAGGGAGAAAAAGGAAATGCATGCATGATGATGATTGAAGGAGACCCGGATTACATACACTTCTTGTTAAGTTGTTCCGGGCTTAATACTTTTACAGATAGCAAATACAAATTTTAAATATTGGTAGGTATGAATCATAAACAGAGAGCAAACCAAATGATAATAACAACAACAACAAGAAGACACTGTTTTAAAGACTGTAGATAAAAAATTAATCAAATCATTTACAAGATGATGGAAAAACAAAAGGGATATTGAGAAACAAAGTTGAAAGACATGCACAAGTTATGGTGTAGTGCACCAAGAACACTTTCCGAGGTCGCATGTATGCATCATTTCTACTCTAGTCTGTTTCCAGCATTGACCTTCAACAACAACAGGACAGAGAAGGCCCACAGTGACGGCACGTCGCTTAGCGCATCCTCCGTTTAGAGTGCTTTTTTTTAAAGAGCTGGACAAAGCACGTATCCAAACAAAGCATTTTACAATTTAAGTTAGTAAATCAATGCACCACAGTCATCCCACCGCTATACTTGACTCCACTTCTACACAGACATTTCGGTCTGCTGTGGTTGTTGTTGACGTGTTTACCTTTTATGCCACTCATGAAATGTCCTCTTGGCTTGTTATTATTCCATCATTCATCTCCAATACTTGTACTGACTGACCATGAAGATCGGCCTGCAGTAGAAGTACATTTTTGTTATTACACAACAAGAGTAGAAATATTATTGACTTGAGTCACTCTTTAGTGTGTACAGTAAGACTACTAGTACACTTTGACTTCACTTCATGCACAACAAACAAACAACAAAAACACAAACACCAGTCGCTCAGAGTCAGGTGTCCAATGCATGACATTCATTTTCATTACCTGTTCTTTCTCATCTTAAGTTAACGGGCCGTCTTTTTCGCCATCATCATCATGGACGGTGCTGTTGTCATAATCAGTGTGAAGTGTGAAGATTGAGTCCCCTTCCTGTATTTAATCAAAAGCAATGTATCAAGCTTTCAGTAGAAGTACAAATTTCTTATTAAAAATATTTGTAAGAAGGGGAAAATTGCCTTGAGTTACGTTTAGTGTGTACTGTAGAAAGATGATTAGTGCACAATGACATAACTTCATGCACTACAAAGAACAAAAACACAAACACCAATCGCGCAGAGTCAGGTGTCCAATGCATGACATTCATTTTCATCACCTGTTCCTTCTCATCTTAAGTTAACGGGCCGTCTTTTTCGCCATCATCATCATGGACGGTGCTGTTGTCATACTCAGGGGCTCTTTAGGATTGCGGATTTCCCGCATCCTCCGGGCCGGCGGAAGCCACCGCCGGCCCGGAGGATGCGGGAAATCCACAGCGGACTGAAAAAGACCCCCTGCCAGATTAGGATGGCTGGGGGATCGTTTTTCAGTCCACAGCTTTTCCGCCGCGGTCGCCTTCCGACCGCGCGGAAAAGCAATAACATGGCTGGCGGTGTCTATCAGACACCGCCAGCCATATTATGATCGCGTAGAAAGTATTCTTTTCCACGGCGGCTTTTCCGTCGTGGAAAAGAATACGGAGATTTCCTTCAGGGGCCCGTTGCGGGCCCCCTGGGTGAAGGGGGGGTGGGGGGTGCACATGGGGGGTACCTATGGTACCCCCCTGCATTTGCGTGAACAAAGCGGCAGGCACCGCGCGGTGCCTGCCGCTTTGTGCACGCAAATGCTGTGCATGCATTTTTAACATTGCGGCGGGTGCAGCTTGAAGCTCCACCCGCCGCAATGTTAGGAATAGAGGATGTGACCGCCACCCTGGCGGTCACATCCTAATCTGTATGGAGGGACTGCCGCTGCCCCTGCGGACGGTCCCTCCTACTCTATGGTGGCGGACGGACTCAAGTCCGTCCGCCATCATAATCGACCCCATAGTGTGCAGATTGAGCCCACTTCCTGTATTCAATAAAAAGCAATGTATCAAGCTTCAGTAGAAGTACAAATTTCTTATTAAAAATATTTGCAAGAAGGGGAAAATTGCCTTGAGTTACGTAGTGTGTACTGTTGAAAGATGATTAGTGCACAATGACATAACTTCATGCAGACAAACAACAACAAAATCACTCAGTCTGTGACTCTGCGTCCAATGCATGGCATCAATCATTACCTGTTCCATCTAATGTTCAGTTAATGGCCAGTCTCTCTCAGCTCTGAAAGGAGGATAGCTATAGTAGTCATCATGTTCCACTTCTTTTGGCGGGACTAGGAAAGTTTTTATTTCTTCTTCTATTTTCCATCATCCAATCATCAGGAGGGCAATGGATTAAGGGAGATTCAGTATGATGGAGCAGAGGAGCTGGATTTGGAGGACTGTAATGTGAAATGAAGACAGCTGAAACTTGTATATTGAAATAAGGAGAGTAGAAGACGGTGGTAATGGATTTGTTGTGATTCAAAGTTTGTAACCAGAACGACAGACATATAAATAAAGGAAAATAAGGGAGGAAGGCAGTAAGTGCAGGCCTAATTATCAGGGAAGTATAGCTCGTCCTCAAACTCTGGGGGTTCAGCCAGTAGTAGGTAATCATGTGACACACTACTTCCGTCACCTGAGCCGCTGTCCTCATCTTCCTCCCTTGCTTCATGTATTGTGTAATTCGGTGGTATGAAGTGCTGAGTCATTTTGATCATTGTTAACCTCTGCACGTTTTTGGGCGAGAGACTGGTCCTTCTCACTGTTACAATGGAGCCAGCAGCACTGAAAACATGTTCGGAAGACGCCTTTGCGACAGGGCTAGCCAGATAGCTTATCACCAGCCTGCTGAGCAGTGGCCATTCAGCCCTTTTCCTATACCAATATTGCAATGGGTTTTAATCAATGTACACCTCTGTTGGGTCATCCAGATAGGCCTGGACCATCCGCTCAATGTTCAGGGGTGCTTTTGCTAACCTTTCAGGCTCTTTTCTCTGTGCATCAGCACTGTGCTTATGAATGCCTAACTATAAATACCAATCATGTAACGATTCTACTGGGCCTAATGATCCAGTTATTGTTGCTGTTGTCGATAGTGATGGTGAGTGTTGTGAGCCAAACGCACTGCCCTCAGCCTCTGAAGTTGCACTTGATGCCGCATGCCCTGCTGCAGTACTTCTTGTGGGTTGATCTAGCTGGCTTGTAATTAGCAGCCGTTCATTTTCCAATGTACTCGCTGCCTGTGCTATCCAAGTTTTGTAGTGTGCAACATCCATCTCTGAAAAAGGAAGGAATGTCTTCAGTCTCAATTTTGCCCATGGATCTAGAATTGTGGCAGAAATGTAATGTTCTTGTGACAAAATCTTATTGTGCACCCTTGTATTTTCAGCTAAGCGACGGGCTAAGCTCTCCACCAAGTCATAGGCTTCCTTTTTTTCCTCTACACCTTTGTATGATTCAGACACCTTCTTCAGCTGATGCTCTAGCATTTGCAATAATGGGATAGCTTGGCCCATTGTACAGTCCTCCTTGCTGACTTCACGTGTGAAGACCTCAAAAGGACGAAGCATCTCAGTCAGGCATTTAACTAGGCACCATTGGTCCATCTGAAGGGTCATGCCTTTCACAGCAGCATCCAGTCTTCGCATGACAAATTCATGGAGTGGCCTGTACTGCTCAAACAGATGATCAAGCATGTAATACGTTGAGTTCCAACGTGTTGCCACCTCCTGAATGAGTGCTTTGACTGGCATGTTATATTCACGTTGAATTATCCTCAGCTGCTTCCGAGCTTTAAAAGAATGGTTGAAATGAGTGCATATTCTCGGCTGATGGTCAGTAAGTTGCTGACTATGGGTTCTTTTTTCAGACAGTCTTGAACTATAATGTTTATGCAGTGCGCCAAACACGGAACCCTGAAATAGGGACCAAGGTCCATGGCCTTAAGTACATTACTGCCATTATCTGTGGCAATAAAACCAATACTAAGCCCTCTTGGGCGCAGCCATTAAAAAAAAACCTTGCTACGAAACTCTTCCAAAATGTTTATAGCAGTATGAGATTTCTCCATGGCGAACATGGCTACAGTTGCATGTTTTCGAGTAGCTTTAAAAATCTCAGCTGTGTCAACAACACCTCGTTCAGATAGCTTATCTCTAACCCCCACAAAAGAGACCCAGTGTGCAGTGATGCACATGTAATCTGTGACTTGGCAACTGGTTCACATGTCTGTTGTCAGGTGGATATTGTGAACAGCACTCTGCTGCAAAGCTTGTCCAACCAATTCCAGGACATCATGATGTAGTGTCGGAACAGCAATTCTTGTGAAATAGGACCGGCTGGGAACCTTCCATTTAGGGCAGATGGCTGACACAAATTTAAGGAAACCCACCCCTTTCACAAATGAAAAAGGGAGAAGGTCCAGTGCTAACATTTTCACCAGTGTCGCATTGTACAACTGTGCCATTGGGTGGTTGCATTGGAACTGCCCCTTGAACCTAAGCATGCTCTCAATGGTAGGCTGGATTACTTTCCTTTGTGGTGCTGTTGTTTTCATTAACCCACTTAGGCTCAACAACGCAGTTTGTCTCATCGCAGAACTTGGTCGCCTTGGTGTCTCAGGCTGACTCTGAGTATGGCTCTTACTGCGGTGCCACTCAGTTGTTACTTGGGAGGATGTGGGCGGTACCACTGTGACAGGGCTAGAAATGAAATGAAATGAAAATTAAACTTATATAGCGCGTAACTACCCTGAGGCCTCGCAGCGCTTTAGCTAGAACCATTCAGGCGGCAGGGCAGGGCGCTAAGCTCTTGCAAACAAATGTGTTTTTAATAGCTTTCTAAAAGCAGTTAGGTTGTTATTTTCTCTCAAGACCAACGTAAAAGCGTTCCACAACCTTGCAGCGTTGCGCGAAAAGGAACGACCACCCCATCGGGATTTTTTCACTTTTGTGGTGGTGGCCAGATGTAGCACACTGGAGCGGAGAGCTCTAGAAGGGAGGTATGGAGTGACCAAGGGGAACATGATGGATGGACCTGACTTACGAAGAGCCTTCTGGACCAGGCACATAGATTTAAATTGTATCCTGGACGCTACCGGGAGCCAATGCAACTTCTTCAGGGCAGGTTTGGCCGACTGCCAACGAGGAATCTGAAAAAGTAGTCTGGCTGCACAATTTTGAGTAACCTGTAGTTTGGTAATTGTAGCAAGGGGGGCTCCAAGGTAAAGTGCATTGCCGTAGTCCAGGCGTGAGAGAATCAGGGCCTGGACCATGACTCTCCTCGCCTGGAACGGCAATAGAGGGAGAACCTTCCGGAGCATTCTCATAAGTCCGAAGCACATGGCAGAAGTCTTAGTAGCCTGGACAGTGAAATCAAGTAAACTGTCTAGCCAAACTCCCAGGCTCTTTATCTGGGGTTTGGGGGGAGGAGGGGGACCTAGACAGGAAGGCCAGATGGTGGTCAGGATGGTAGGTGAGGGGTTACCCAACAGCATGACTTCCGTCTTTTCTACGTTTAATCTAAGACAGGAAAGTTCCATCCATCTGGCGACAGCCTCAAGACATGGGCTCAGAGTGCTAGACGACCCCTCAGCATTGTTCAAAGATACCACAAGCTGAGTGTCGTCTGCATAGGTGACAATACGGATGCCAAATGGATGGACGATCTGTGCAAGGGGCCTCATATAGACATTAAAAAGTGTGGGGCTCAGGGCAGAGCCCTGAGGCACCACACAGCTGAGTAGCTGTTTGGCAGAGGTAGCTTCCCCTTCAAAAACTTGGAAGAAGCGTTCCTCTAGGAAGGAGGTGAGCCATAACAGTGCCGAGCCCGACACTCCCATGCCACTAAGACGGTGTAATAAAGTGGCATGGTTAACCGTGTCGAACGCGGCGCTGAGATCTAATAGTATGATGGCCGCTTTTCCTCCCTGGTCCAAAACTGTTCTGGCCTCCTCAGTCACTGCTAATAAAGCTGTCTCTGTCCCATGTTGGGGACGGAATCCAGTTTGAGAGGCACATAACAAGTCTTTGGATTCAAGATGTTCCATTAAGATGTTATTAATGTGCCTCTCCAACAGCTTACTCATCCATGGCAATAGAGAGATGGGACGAAAATTAACTAAATTATTCTGATCTAAATGAGGTTTTTTAAACAGGGCCCTAACCATTGCACATTTCCAAGACTTTGGGACGGTGCTTGAAGTGATAGAGGAATTTAGAACGTCCAAAATGGCGGGGCGAATTAACTCAATAGCCGAGGTAAGGACTTGTGGCGGTGCAGGGTCCTTGGGGGAGCCTGAGGTGACTTTAGAAATTATTTTGTCTAACAGAACTGGGTCTATAAGGGTAAATTTTTCTAGCATACAGGACGGGGATGTATTGGGGCTTGCTACTCTCTCTGCCTCAAGGACGGTCGGATCAGAAATAAAAGAGGAATAAATGGTCTGAATTTTTTGATAAAAAAAGTTGCTAAGTTATTGCAGCGAGCAAGCGCCCCATCTAGTGGTATTTGCTCCGGGGGGAGGTGATCAAAGACTTCGCTATCCGAAAGATTTCCTTGGGGGCATTGGCGGCTAAAATAATTTTTGATTCATAAAACTGGGCTTGAGTTGCCTTAATTTCAGTTTTATAGAGTCTAATGGCGGCTCTATAATCTGCCTTTTTTCCCTGTGTCCGATCTTGTCTCCAGATCCTTTCTAATTTGCGGCCTGATAATTTCATATCCCTTAGTCTAGGGGTGTACCAGGGAGCTACTTTTTGCCTTTTTATACAATGAAGAGCTTCCTTCGGCAGAGCTAAGTCAAGGGAGTTGTCAATCCAATTATCAAAATTTGCACTAGCTATATCAGGGTTAGAGGACCTCGGAAACTCGCATGCCGCAAGTGTGGATTCCCACTTAATGGAGGGAAGTTTTGACCACTTCCTACCCAGGTGTCTTTTGGGTTTTTGTACAGGCGTGGGAGCTCCCAGTGACCCAGTTAATGGGTAACAAGTGGTGATCCATCCAGGATAGAGGAATAGGGGGTTCAGTTTTTAGGGCATCAAGATTACTAAACACGTGGTCCAAGAGGTGACCTTTAACGTGTGTCGAGAGGAACCCCTTTTGAATCAGGTCAATTGCTCGAAGGCTGTTGGCTGCTGAGTCAAGTTGATCGTCTAAATGAAGGTTTAAGTCTCCCAAGACGGTGAAGTTAGCCGTTGTAATCGCTAAGTTACCAGCTAAGTCTGCTAAGTTTGAGGTGAATTGACCTGGCGATCCGGGTGGTCGGTAGATCAGGAGACCCGTGAAGGAATCTGTAGAAGATAGCTCTAATGAAAACAACAGGCTTTCGCAGGCTGGTATAGATGTAAGTTTCAGACGGCATTTAAATCTTTCTCTGTAAATGATAGCCAGACCACCTCCTCTACCCTTATTACGATCGAGTCTTTTGATTGTGTATCCTTGTGAGGTTGCCCATACAGTAGCTGGATCAGCCTCTATATGGAGCCAAGTCTCCGTCAGGAAGAGTACATCAGGGTTGTACTCCTCTATTAGAAGGGCCAACTCGGTGTGGTGTTTGGGTAGTGATCTGCAATTGAGAAAGAACATCTTCCATGTCCTGTGGGTGGGGATTCTCTTTAAGGTTTTTCCTGGTAATTCCCAATTACAATATGCGCACTTACGTGAAGCATCTAAGGGGCGGGTGCTGTGCAGGCATTTGGGGTTAGGGACCTTTCTTAACTTATGCAGAGCAAAGGAGTTATACGTGATTAACTTCCTGGCCATTTTACCAGAAAACTTGGTTATGGGCACGGTAGGCGCGGCTGGGCGCGGACTGGCGCAGACTGGCTTCTCTTAGGCGACTCTTCGGCGCGATGAAGGCGCCCGCTTACGCGTCCGCTGTGCGGAGAAGGAGGCCTCTAATTATATAGCTGAGCAGGGGAAGTGAGGAAGCCCACACCACTGGACCGCCGACCAGCGTGCCTGGCTCCTCCTATGATGGCCGCTGGTGATGTATGCAGCCTACAAGTCTACACGTCCCACAATGCCTCTGCGGCACTCAGTCTGCCATACAGGTATGGGAACAGGGAGTAATGTAGCGCAATACAATACCACCGGACAGAGGAATGCAAGAAAGATCAGCAGGAATCGATAGATCCAGGAAACACCCGGCTTCCGCCTCAGGTGTAAGAAATGAAAGGAGAAAAAGTTGCACAGGGCACGTAAACACGACCAGGTAAGGGCAGCGAGTGGCGAAATACTAATGCGCTAGCATTCAGCGCAGTCAAGCTAAAACAAAATTAAATTTAAGCAGCAATGATGGGGGAATAATTACCGGCGCTAGCAATCAACGCAGCTTACACCAATGCAGCACAAGTTTAAAAAGCGCTTGTGATCATCGCGCTTCGACGCAGTAAAACGGCTAAAAGCGATGCAATCGCTCAACTACCCCCAACCTCCGTCTCAGGTTCTAGCAGGGATGTATTAACAGCCCGGGGTGAACTTCGGCTCAATTATATAGCTGAGCAGGGGAAGTGAGGAAGCCCGCACCACTGGACCGCCGACCAGTGTGCCTGGCTCCTCCTATGATGGCCGCTGGTGGTGTATGCAGCCTACAAGACTACACGTCCCACAATGCCTCTGCGGCACTTAGTCTGCCGTACAGGTATGGGAACAGGGAGTAATGTAGCGCAATACAATACCACCGGACAGAGGAATGCAAGAAAGATCAGCAGGAATCGATAGATCCAGGAAAGACCCGGCTTCAGCCTCAGGTGTAAGAAATGAAAGGAGAAAAAGTTGCACAGGGCACGTAAACACGACCAGGTAAGGGCAGCGAGTGGCGAAATACTAACGCGCTAGCAATCAGCGCAGAGTCAACCTAAAATAAAATTAAATTTAAGCAGCAATGAAGGGGGAATAATTACCGGCGCTAGCAATCAACGCAGCTTACACCAATGCAGCACAAGTTTAAAAAGCGCTTGTGATCATCGCGCTTTGACGCAGTAAAACGGCTAAAAGCGATGCACTCGCTCAACTACCCCCAACCTCCGTCTCAGGTTCTAGCAGGGATGTATTTATGGCTCCCTCTTTTTCACATTCCACCGCAATAACATCGTCCCCTGATTCTTCATGCCCATCTTCAATGGGTTGAATTTTTTAACTTTTTTTTAAGTGAAGTAGGTGATTCTCCCACACGATAGTGTGGTGTATTCTGAGATGACTTGCTTGGCCTCCGGTACCATAGTTTGTACCAGGCTTACCGCGCTGAACACCTGTGTGACAAATTGAGCATAAAGCAATGTTCTCCTCCTTGGTGCTAACAGAAAAGACGTCCCAAACTGGGGAGGAGAACTTTCTGGCACTGCTGGTTGTGCCACTTTTAATACCAGATGAACTGGAGGGTGTTCTTGGAATGTTACTCTGTGCAGCTACACTGTGACTTTTACTACCACTACCTACTGAGATGGTTGAGCTGGATGTAGTAGGTCCCTGCCGGGCCTTTGAAAATATAGCAGCTGGAGATCGTGGTGGTGTAACCTGTGTTGGTGGTATCCATGCTACATCCCGCTCAGTAGCAGCCTTTCTGGATAGGGTGAGAATGTTGGTCTCCATCCCCTTTGGGGCGGGAGTGATGTGCGTGATGACTGGCTCGTCTTCATCAACATCATCCCCCTCTTCTACATCTACCTCCATAATTCTAAGTTTTTCTGGAACCTTCCTTTTCAGAAGCATTGTCTTGTGGCGTGCATCACTCTCAGACTGAGCTGGTGGCTGCCAAGTGGCATCACGAACATCAGAAGCGGTGATTGAAGAAGAAGATGATGGACTAAGCCTCCTTTTCCTTGCTGGTGGTCTGGAAGACAGATCTTCCGAAACTTTGCTCCACTTTGTCTGCAGGAAGCTCGATTTCCTGAAATGCCCCTACTTCAGGAGCAACAACTACTATTGTGGGCTGGTCTTGCGGCTGCTGCTGTTCTGGCGGCTGCTGCTGTTGTTCTTGTGGCTGCTGCTGTTGTTCTTGCAGCTGCACACTTATCTGCTGAGTTGCCTGCATTGATTGTGTACTACTTTGCGTTAATGACATTTCAACATCGCTGCTCGTTAGTAGACTGGCTACCTCTGCGACACTCAAGGGTTTGGGCCTAGGTTGGTGGGGTTAGACCACTGGTGCAGAGGTGCTACTCCCAGCTTGGTTCCCAGACAACGCTGCTGCAGGCGTATCTTTTTTGGTCCCAAAAAAAAACATTGGCCGGCAAAAAAAACATTGCCCGGCACACCAGCCGTGGTTAATGGCACTTCCTTTTTCTGTTCCTTCTTCTCACCGGTAACTTTCTTGGTACTGGACCTGGTACCTTTCTTTTCGGGGTTAAATACAAAGTGGTTCTGTCGGGTAGCGAGAAATTGCTTTAAAGAATGGTTAGCTCAGTTCAATCTATATGTAAAGTAAACCCTCTCAAAACAATCCAATCAAAAAATACAGTCTTTATATCAACAAATATTCACGATACACAGGAATTACTTCATTCTGTGATGACACAAGTTTCAATAAATGGTAAAATCATTACAAAAACATGTGGTACGTGTGACTGTCAGTGAACAAAGTGATGAGTGCATTCAATCCAGTGACACATATATACGATATATACAGTGAGAACGTGATGGAAGGGGGGGTGGGGCAGTATGTTGAATTTGTCCTCCAAGGAGACAGGGAGTAATTGTACAAGCTCCTGGAGTTATATTGACCGGTGGTGAGCGTCGACGTTTCGACCCTAGAGCGCCCCAGTTGGTGGTCGCGGCGGGTCTTTATCAAGACAGGGACAGTATGGAAGGCAGGTCGAAATATCACTGCCTGGCGGGTGGCCAAATGGTCCGACCCCAGGAAAAAGGAAACGCGGAGTGAGGCTTTTCGTCCGTTCGCGAGTGCTGCCATCTTTTTCAGATATCAGGCAGGACGCAGATGCACAACAAGTTGTGGTCACATGTGGACGTGATGCTCAGCAGGACTTCTGTCTGGCTGGCAGTACAACAGGTGATGATGATGACACCTCCTCCTCTGGCTTTTTGTGCACCTAAAGTTCAAGTTCAAGTTCAGAGATTTATATAGCGCACTACTCACCTAGAGGGTCTCAAGGCGCTTGGGGAGGGGGTGGTTTTACTTATCGAATATCCAAGTTTTTAGTTGCTTTCTGAAGGAGAGGTGGTTCTGATTAAGGCAGAGGTGGGTGGGGAGAGAATTCCAGGTCTTGGCCCCTAAGTAGGAGAAGGATCTGCCACCCATGGTGGGATCTATGGATGCGCGGAATTGCTGCGAGGGCTTGATTAGACGATCATAGTTGGCGGGTGGGGGTGTAGAAGGACAGTCGCGTGTTGAGGCATTCGGGTCCTAGGTCGTAGAGGGCTTTGTGTGCGTGGGTGAGGAGACAAAACGTTATTCTCTTGTTGACGGGGAGCCAGTGGAGGTCTTTCAGGTGACCGGAAATGTGAGCTTGACGAGGGATATCCAGTATGAGTCTGGCTGAGGCGTTTTGGATGCGTTGGAGTTTTTTCTGTAGTTTGGCTGTAGATCCGGCGTATAGGGTGTTTCCGTAGTCCAGTCGGCTTGTGACCAGTGCGTGGGTGACCGTCTTTCTTGTTTCGGTGGGGATCCAACGGAAGACTTTTTTAAGCATGCGTAGGATGTTGAAGCAGGATGATGAGACGGCGTTGGCTTGTCTGGTCATCGAGAGGGAGGAGTCCAGGATGAAGCCCAGGTTACGTGCGTGATCCGTAGGAGTGGGTGCGGTTCCCAGGGCCGGTGGCCACCATGAGTCGTCCCAGGCAGAGGGGGATGAACCTAAGATGAGGACTTCCGTTTTGTCCGAGTTCAGTTTTAGACGGCTGTTCTTCATCCACTCGGCTACTTCTTTCATTCCTTCGTGTAAGTTGGTTTTGGCGGTGTTTGGGTCTTTGGTGAGAGAGAGGATCAGCTGGGTGTCGTCTGCGTAGGAGATGATGTTGAGGTCATGTTGGCACGCGATGGATTCGAGGGGCCTCATGTATACGTTGAAGAGGGAGGGACTGAGTGATGATCCTTGTGCTACGCCGCAGATGACTTCGGTGGCCTCTGATCCTGAAAGGGGGAAGGCGGACTCTCTGGGTTCTTCCAGCGAGGAACGAGATGATCCAGTCCAATGCTTTTCCTTGTATTCCGACGTTGCTGAGGCGTTGTATGAGGGTGCTATGACAGACTGTGTTGAAGGCTGCGGAGAGGTCAAGTAGGATGAGGGCGGCAGTTTCTCCGTTGTCCAGTAGAGTGCGAAGGTGGTCTGTTGCTGCGATGAGGGCGGTTTCGGTGCTGTGTTTGGCTCGGAAGCCTGACTGTGAGGGGTCGAGGGATTTGTTGGATTCAAGGAAGGCGGCGAGCTGACTGTTGACGGCTTTCTCAATGACTTTGGCAGGGAATGGGAGGAGCGAGATGGGGCGGTAGTTCTTGAGTTCAGTGGGGTCTGCTGTGGTTTTCTTCAGAAGGGTGCTGAGTTCGGCATGTTTCCAGCTTTCCTGGAAGGTGGCGGAGTTGAGGGAACAGTTGATGACATCGCGGAGATGGGGTGCGATGATCGAGTCTGCTTTGTTGAAAATGTGGTGAGGACATGGGTCGGTTGGCGATCCTGAGTGGATGGAGTTCATCAGGCGGATGGTGTCTTCGGTGGTGATTGGGTTCCAGGCGTATAGGTTGTTGGAGTGCGGTTTTGGTTCGGGGGTGGGTGAAGAGGGTTGGTCTTCGGACTGGTTTTTGAAGCTGTTATGTATGTTGTCGATTTTGTTGTGGAAGAATGCGGATCGCAGAGGTCTTGGGAGGGAGTGATGTCGTTGGTGCCGGCGGTGGGGTTGGTGAATTCTTTGACGATGTTGAATAGTTCCTTGCTGTTTTGGGCATTGTTGTCGAGTCGATCCTTGAATGCTGATTTCTTGGTGGATCGGATGAGTTGGTGGTGTTTGCGGGTGGGGTTCTTGAAGGAGGCCAGGTTGTCAGTGGTTGGGTTTTTTCTCCAGGTTTTCTCGAGGGTACGACAGAGCTTCTTGGAATTCTTACGGTCGTCGTTGAACCAGGGGGCTTTTTTGCTACCCTGCTTGATTTGGTGGTTTTTCAAGGGTGCTAGTTCGTTGGCGAAGTGGGTGATCCAATGTATGATATTGGTGGCTGCTTGGTTTGGGTCCGATGATTTGGCAGGAGGATTTTGGTGAAGCGATGTGAGGAGCTGGTCGGTGGTGATTTTGTTCCAGTTTCTTCGGGGAATAGGTTGTGGGGGGTTGTGGGTCGTGGTCTTTTTGTAGTTGAAGTGAACGCAGCTGTGGTCCGTCCAATGGAGAGCTGTGGTGTGGTCGAAGGAGATGTGCTTGCTGGAGGTGAAGATATGGTCGAGCGTGTGTCCGGCAAGGTGGTTGGGGGTGTCGACAAGTTGTTTGAGTCCGAGATTGGTCAGGTTGTCCAGAAGGTTGGTGGTATTGCTGTCGTTTTTCTTTTCCAGGTGAAAGTTGAGGTCTCCCAGTAGGATGTAGTTCTCGGAGGGGAGGGCATGTGGGCTGATGAAGTCAGTGATGTCTTCGCTGAATTGTGTACGGGGTCCTGGTGGTCTGTAGATGAGGGTGCCTCTGAGTGTGGTCTTGGGGTCGGTGTGGATCTGGAAGTGAAGGTGTTCGGCGGTAGCGAGGATATCGTCGGAGTTGGTCGTGATGCGGATGGTGTTTTTATGGACGATGGCAATGCCTCCTCCTGTTTGGTTGGTGCGGTCCTTTCGGATGATCTTGTAGCTGTCTGGGATGGCTATGGCGATGTCGGGCGCTGATGAGGCGTTCATCCATGTTTCTGTAAGGAAGGCGACGTCCGGAGATGTGGTGTCGAGAAGGTTCCATTGTTCAATGGCGTGTCTGTGGATCGAGCGGGTGTTGAGCAGGATGCACTTCAGGTGGTTGTTGTCGGGGCTCTGTTTGGGCTTTGTGGATTTGGTGCGGGTCGTGATGCAGTCGAACTTGCAGGAGTGGCAGGTGAAGGGTCCATGGGTGTGTCCTGGGGTGGCTGCGTAGCAGTTTGGGAGTCGGCCAGGGTTAAGGGCTGATAGGGTTGTGGCGTCGTATGTTATGCGGGTGGAGTAGGAATTGAGGGGGCCAGGGGGTCTGGCGCTGGGCGCGGTCCAGGCGCGGACGGGCGTAGACGGGCTTACCTTTGGCGCACCTTCGGCGCGCATAGGGCGCGTCCGCTGCGCGTGAACGCTGCACGCAAAGGCATCTGTCATAAGTGGATAGTGGAGGGGGAGGGGCGAGGGAGGAGCAGCTGGGAGGCGGGAGCGGGGTGGAGAGGACGGGCTCCGAGTCACAACAACAACAAAATGGCTGCAAAAGCGAAACCGGAACAGGTTGGGGCACAGATAGGAGTTACGCTGTGGGCAGAGGCACAGGCACAATCAGGCGGTATGAATTAATATCAATCATTCAATGCGAGCGCAACGCTATAAACTGGCTACACACTCTAGAGGTAAAGTGGCCAATTAACACAATGGTAAATGTAACTAGAGAGGCAATGCGATTTAAATGCAGCAAAGCAATGCGAGCAGCACAATGGCAGATGTAAATAAAGAGGCAATGCGAGCAACGCAGGCACCATATCGATTTAAATTCAGCAAAGCAGAGCGAGCAGTACAACGATACCCAGGAGAGACCAGGGGCCGTGGGGAGCGACCGCTTCTGATGGAATCAGGACGGTCACAGCGCTTCACAGGACGGAGCGAGCCTTGGCAGTCAGAGGGAGGGAGGAGCAGCTGGGAGGCGGGAGCGGGGTGGAGAGGACGGGCTCCGAGTCACAACAACAATAAAATGGCTGCAAAAGCGAAACCGGAACAGGTTGGGGCACAGATAGGAGTTACGCTGTGGGCAGAGGCACAGGCACAATCAGGCGGTATGAATTAATATCAATCATTCAATGCGAGCGCAACGCTATAAACTGGCTACACACTCTAGAGGTAAAGCGGCCAATTAACACAATGGTAAATGTAACTAGAGAGGCAATGCGATTTAAATGCAGCAAAGCAATGCGAGCAGCACAATGGCAGATGTAAATAAAGAGGCAATGCGAGCAACGCAGGCACCAGATCGATTTAAATTCAGCAAAGCAGAGCGAGCAGTACAACGATACCCAGGAGAGACCAGGGGCTGTGGGGAGCGACCGCTTCTGATGGAATCAGGACGGTCACAGCGCTTCACAGGACGGAGCGAGCCTTGGCAGTCAGAGGGAGGGAGGAGCAGCTGGGAGGCGGGAGCGGGTTGGAGAGGACGGGCTCCGAGTCACAACAACAACAAAATGGCTGCAAAAGCGAAACCGGAACAGGTTGGGGCACAGATAGGAGTTACGCTGTGGGCAGAGGCACAGGCACAATCAGGCGGTATGAATTAATATCAATCATTCAATGCGAGCGCAACGCTATAAACTGGCTACACACTCTAGAGTTAAAGCGGCCAATTAACACAATGGTAAATGTAGCTTGAGAGGCAATGGGTTTTAAATGCAGCAAAGCAATGCGAGCAGCACAATGGCAGAACCCTAAAAGCAAATAAGCCACGAGAAGTACATCAGTGAAATGTTGCATTTGTTGTTGTGGTTCAGTTACTACTGTACTAGTGCAAACAAAAGATATACTCTAGCCATTTCTGAGACTTTGTCAACAAGGGTCATGTTATACTACTGTGTACACACACTACACTCTCAGGAAGAATAGGAAAGAGAATAAGAACCACCAAAATAAAAATGTAATGGAAGTGGGGTGGACCCTATTTGCCATTAAATTATTTGAGCATCACATCATTCATGGAGTTGCTGCTGGCAAAGGGGGTGCATGGATGGAAGCAGTAAGCCAATAGGAAAACCATGCAGGCCTATATGGCAAAAGCAGGACACTAATAACTCCCACCAGCCACATGGCCAGGCCCAACATCAGAAAGCCCACCCCAATAAAACACACTCCCCAACTCAATCCAATGCCATCCATGCCCTAAATGATGTCTAAATTCAACAGACCACACAGAAACACTTGATTAATAAAGCTGTGGCTACCTGCTCTGAGCCTACTGGATGAAAGCAGGCCTGTTGGCAGGCAAGGCCAGACAAGCTTGCAGGCCTAGGCTTCTAATTGGCAACCAGCCACAAGGCCAGGCCCAAAAACATAAAGCCCACCCCAAAAAAACACATTTCTCAACTCAATCCAATGCCATCCAGGCCCTAAATGATGCTTGAAAATGAAATACATTCAAAAAACACCTAAGGAACAGTTGCTTCATCATGCACACACCCATGAGGCCATGACTAGCTTGGGGCCTACTACTGACTACTACTAACCCACAACATTTAAAAAAGAAAAGGAATGATATTAGGTACCAAAATTATATTGTAGTTGCAACAACTACAATGCCCACAATCAAACAGACACAACAACCACTTACTTGTAAAACATCCAATTAAAAAATCCTCAAATCCAATTGCAATGATGCAGCAAACAAAAAGAGTGATCTTTCCAGCTCAAAATCCAAAGGCAGAATGAGCAGGAGATGGACAAAGCACTAGGAGGAGCCTGCTGGACAGGTAAAGGAATTTGGAGATTCTGTGGCACTTCCTCTCTCTCCCCCCATTTAAAAAAAAAGGACTCCTTGCACAAAAAAGGACAGCCAAATGTCAATCTAAGGAGTTTTTCTCTACCAAATCATCATTTGCAGAAGGTTTTATGCTGCTAGAGCTGATATTCTTCTCAGAATTGAAAACTTTACATGTTCGAGTTCTCGAGCTTCACATTACTTCCGCCGGAAGTCGAAGGACAGCCAAATGTCAATCTGCTGTGTTTTTTTCATCCAAATCATCATTTGCAGAATGTTTCATGCTGATAGAGCTGATATTCTTCTCCAAATTGAAAATTGTACATGTTCGAGTTCTCGAGCTTCACATTACTTCCGCCGGAAGTTGATGGCGCGTCCAAAAGGACGTGTTCGCGTTCTCTCGCACCCTGTTGCGTTGGATATGACATGTTCGGGTTCTCTCACTCCTTGTCGCGTTTGATTTGACATGTTTGCGTCCTCACGCTCTCGCTCACGGTGGAGAATGACGTGTTCGGGTTCTCTCGCTCATTGTCGCATTCGATATGACGTGATCGCGTCCTCACGCTCTCACAGTGAAGAATGATGTGTTCGAGATCTCATACTCTTGCGGTGCATGATCGCGAGAGGAATGACATGATCGTGGACGCGAACTCTCGCTACCAACAATCCAACATCTCGTGGAGCACCTGACCGGATTGGGAAAACTTGTCGGCGCACGCGGGGATCCAGGGAAGGCGATCGCGCGCGTGAGAATGTATTTTTACAGCGCGAGCATGAAAGAATTTTCCGGTATGCTGTGGATCGCGGAAATTTTTACATTTTCGCGCTCTCCACGGAACACGAAAATGTCAAATTATCGCAATTTCCGCGAGCTGAATGGAATTTGACGCCCAGGCCTAGAAGAAACCCCACCTTCATACATATCTTATTTATTGCTCGAAACATGAGGGAGGACTCGTGGTTCCCCAACTGCTTCATTATCAGGCTGCTCATCTACCATCTACTATTTTTGGTGGAGTGGAACCGAAAACTTTCAGAGAAGCACTGGTCCTTTATGGATCAAGCTGTAGTGGGGACACATATATGGAGGAAGGTAAGCACAGGGCCTGAGGCCTTTCTTCTTCACCAGTAACAAGCACTATGCCGAAGGTCTGGGACGCGGTTAAGACAGGCTTGATCACTTTCCCCTCCCCGATGACTTCCCTTTTTGTTAATCCCAATTTTGCTCCCGGAATGTGTCAAGGGCAATTTTGACAATGGAAAGAAGGGGGCTGCAAGCGGGTAAGATGCATTTTTGACATACATGGACTCATCCTTTTTACCAACCCAAAGCTAACAGTCTCTGATTGTGTCTCATGTCTACAATTACGACACTGGGTGATGGGCTCTGGGATGCAAGGAGGGGCAGTTCAACCAATTACCTCTTTTGAGAAGTGGTTGCTTGTTAAGGGGGATGATAGTCGTCTGATATCCAAGCTCAATGTCCTGTAGGAGAGTGAGAGGCCACAGACTAAATCTAGAGGACTGCTGAGATGGGAGACTGAAAGAGATAAATCTCTCTCTGCTAAGGAATGGGAAGATATATTTTATAGGGTACATCACAAGACTCACACCATTTCCAGTACAGAAACCGCCTATAAAATTGCTTCTTATTGGTATCTCACCTGGATGAGTCTCAGTAGGTAGAATGCTGGGCCCTCCGGGCATTGCTGGAGGTGTTGTGGAAATACAGGGACCTTACTTCATTTCTGATGGCATTGCCCGAACTTCACCAGATATTGGAATCAAACCTTAGATGACATTCATTCAGCTTTCAACACTACCATATTGAGATTCCCAGCATACATTGTTTAAGCAAAGGGAGGCAAATGGCTCTTGCTCTGGGTGTGGCTCAGAAGGTAGTACTCTCGCTCTGGGGCACAGACAGGTCTCCATATCATCTATCATGGTTACATAATCTGTGGTTCATCCTGTGGATGGAGAAGCTTTCCCTAGCAATGACCCTGGGTGAGTCCTCCTACTGAGATCTATGTGACCCCTTTGTTCCTATTCTTTCTTCTGAATTACGGTAGTAATGCCAGATATATTTGTGGTTCCTATGTTTGATTCCGGACTTTGCTCAACCAGAGGCCTAGCCTGATCTTGCCAGTTAATACATCAGTTATAACCATATCTGCTTAGTATGTGCCCGCTAGATTGATTGAGTGGCAAAAGGAGTGTTTTTTGTCTTTTCTTCTTTATTTTGTCTGTACTTATCAGCCTACACCATGCTGCCGGTCCCAGGGTTGTAGGTGGAAGCTGTGTCATATATTTTATTGTAGAGTACATAAAAGAGTGGTCGGTCCCTCGAGGTTGTAGGTAACATGGTATGTACACATGTGATATGGCTGTGTTAATAAACAGAATTGATCTATAAAGGAGTGGGGAGCCATATGATTCCCCCTCCCCAAGCCTATTATAGTCCTGAGTGGCCAATCACCCTGGGCCCTACATATGTATTAAAAGAGGGGCCACGCTCCCCCGTCCCTGAACCTATTAAGACCCTGGAGACCCCATCCCCCTGGGTAATATATATATTAAAGGTGAGGTGACAGGTGGCACCTCCCTGGAGTCTTAGGCCCTGAGGACCCTATCCCCCAGGGTCACTACTTAAAATAAAGGGAAGGGGACCACCTGGCCCCCTCACTGAGATGTTTTCAGCTCGGGGACCCCATCCTCTGGGTCCTGCATTCATTAGAGTTGGGAGCCCTAGTGCCCACCTAGGACACCCACCATATATGCACTTGTTAAGAGCCCACACAGCCCCAGTTGGCTCCCGCATGCTACGGAAGCTGCCATTGATTTTGCCCAGAGGGAGCAGCTGCTTATGGTGTTCACTATGGGCAGGAGCAATATTTTGATCTGTTTTCATGCCCACATCCGTGTGGGCAAGTAAACCGATCAAAATGGTGGGAGCTTTTCAATGTTCCTGCCCATTGGGAACAGACTTTGTGTTTGCTCCTGCGTGGTGTGAGATTTTAAAATGCTTCTGTCAGGTGGGATGAAACGCAGATTTCACTGCCTTCAACGGTGTGCGCTGGGAATTCGCTCTGTCCCAAGGTTGGATTCCCGAGGACGTAGCTAATTAGCTAGCCCGAGGGACAAGGTTCGAGGGCCAATAATTGCAGCCCCCCTCCCTTTTAAGCAGATTAGCAACCCCGGGGAATGGGGTCCCCAGGGCCTTTAGGGGTTCGTTAAGGGGGATGCACAGCCCGTCTCCCCTTTAAAAAACTGCAGTTCCCAGGGAATGGTGTCCTCGGGGCTGAAAATGTCCTGGAGAGGGGGCAGTGTTGCCCTTCCCCTTATAAAATGATTCAGATTTCAGGGTGGGCTTCCTAAGGCCAAAAAAGGCCTGGGGAGGGGGTCCTAGTGCCACCTCCTAATTAGAAATAATTATTGTGTCATCCCCTTGGTCCTAGCCCCCCATGGGGAGTTTTAAAAAAGAAGCTTAGAAGTCTACACTTCTTTTTAAAAAGATTAAACAACCCAAAAAGATTCTGACCCCAGGCAGGTGCCTCTGGGAACCACACCACCAGGCCTAGGGGTCAGGGTTAGGCCGGGGCGTAGTTCGTGGAGTTTTGCTATGCGGAACTCTGCAAAGTTACAAAAAAACTCTGCGAAGTTCCATGAGTGGTGGAGTGCAGTGCAAACTGCAGTTTGTGCTGGTATTCCAGCCTTTCTGGTAGATATTCTACCCGAGCAGCAGCTTGCGCTCACAAACTTACCGTTCGCGATCACAAACTTACCGGTTGCAATCGCGAGCGGAGAAAAATCTCAGCTGCACATTGTGAAGCTGAGTTTTCTGCACTCCGCAAGCTCCGCGGAGTGCCAAGTGCAGCAAACTCCGCAAACTCCACGAATGGAGTGATGTTCACCACCCAGGCCTGATCAGGGTATTCCTGCCCTGCCTGTTATGTCTTTTTTCTTGCATATCTTAGGACTCTAGACTGAGTCCAAGTTCTAAGATGACTGCCACCAATTCCCTGTTGACGTTGTGGCAGCAAATCAGATCCCAGCAGGAGATCTTTCAGCTCCACGGATACTCCATATCCCTAGATATACACATTTTGTGAGCATTAATTGTTCAAAAACGACTGAACATATTTGCACCAAATTACCAAATTTCCGTCAATTATGGAGTAAATCTCTTCAGCGGTGTGAGCTGTAGCTGTTACCAACATTTCTATGGTAAAGTGAATGTGGAAAACGTGGTTTAGGACCTCACTCTTACTCACTTACCAGATCATGCAAAAGCATTCCATACACAAACTAGTCGAAAAGTAACACTTTTTTTTTTTAAAGTTTCCTGGAGATTCCTCCACAGTTCCAAAATTATTAACAACATAAAAAATGCATTTCTTATGGCAACAGGATACTAACTATAACTACCCAGTGGCCACCGTACAGAGGTCTAAAATAATTTTAAAAAAGAGATAAGGGAGCAGTGTAGGGATACCCTGACCCCACCCCCCCGACCTGGTGGTGGGGTCCCAGAGGGAAGCTGCATAGGGCCCAGAACGTTTTCTGCAAATCTGTGGCTTGTTTATTAAAAACCACTTGGGGTGGGCCAAGACCTCAGGGATGATTCAGCTTTATTTTTTGGGGGAAGGGTGGTGCTAATGGACCCCATCCCCAAGCTGCTTGCTCTCTTGGAGCCCCATCCCTCAGGACCCATGATGTTTAAAGGTACATATGGTAGGTCCCCTTGGTGGGAATATGGGCACCCGCCTTTAATAAATGTGTGCCTCAGGGGATGGGGTCCCTGGGGCCAGAAAAGTCTCAGGGAGGGGGTCATGTCGGCCCTCCTCCCCTTTAATTAAAAAAAAGCCCTAGGGGATGGGATCTCCAGGGAAAAGCAGGGCTTGGGGAGGGGCCACGGAGCTCCCTCCACTTCAATTACAAGAAAATGGCCCTGGAGATGGGGTCCCCAGGGTCTAATAAGGCTGTGAGAGTGGGCCGAGTGGCCCCAGCTCCTATTTAAATTTTAAAAAACGGCCCTGAGGAATATATATATATTATATATCTCCCAGGTATTGGAGATATATAGACGACGTGTTTATAATTTGGCGTGGTTCCATGCAAGAAGCTAACCAGTTTGTGAATGACATTAATAACAATCAATTGAATCTGAAATTCACAGCAAATATTAGCGCACATGAGGCAACTTTTCTAGATGTGCAGGTGAATATAGTGCAAAATAAAATAACTACCGGCCTGTTTAGGAAGAGTACAGCAGGCAACACTATCCTGCACGCTAGAAGCTTTCATCCACACCACACCATTACAGATATCCCTTATGGTGAATTTTTGCAAATACACAGGTCCTGAGATGAGAGACAAACATCAAAAGGATTGCAAAAACAAACTCATTGCCAGGGGCTACAATGCCAAGAAGTTAGACTCAAAGTATGGCAAAGGCCAATCGTCTTAATCGGCTAGAGCTGTTAAACCCCAACAGGGAAAAACATGCATTATCACAAGGGGGTAGCAAGGAAAACACTATTCGCCTCATAATGGGATACAGTCGTCAAGCACGTCAGATCACTAAATTGATTAAACAGGAATGGCCCATCATCCTCACAGACCAGGTGTTAAAAGATATCATGCCTAAAATGCCCACGGTTATATATAGACGCGCGTATGCAATGCGCAATGATCTGGTGTGTAGTAGCCCAGAGACGCTAAAAGTGGACAATTGGCTGTCCCCCCGCAAAGGGTTTTTTCGCTGCAGCAGCTGCCGGGCGTGCAAATTTGGGGTGAATGTAAAAACATATCCAACCCCATTTGATATCACTCCTATTACTTTGAAAGATCATTATACTTGCCGCACGGAATTAGCCGTTTATGTACTGAAATGCAGCTGTGAACTTACCTATGTAGGCAGCACCAAATTACCGGTCCACATGCGCATCCTACAGCACCTGAAGGTGATAGTCAATGCTGACCCCAGCTATCCCGTAGCCCGGCATTTTAAGAATGTACATGACCAAAACCTCAATCACCTCAGATACTTTGTTATTGATGCTATCAACCCGAGTAAAAAGGGAGGACACAATGAAAAACGTCTCCGACAGCTCGAATCAAAATATATCGTGCTTCTCAATAGCAAAAGTCCGGGAGGTTTGAACATGGGGGAGGACCTTCACAATTTCCTGTAATAAAACTGTTGTGTATCATTGGATTTTCCTTTTTTACATCTTGCAGAAAGGCCACTTAAACCCCCTCTGTATTCTATTACCTGAGACCATGGTTTCTCGACAGGATGATGGGCGCTTTGGAACTCCGATGCACATAGTTATGTATTTTGATAAACATCAGATGTCTGACAACGTTAAAAACACGTTTAGGCAGATCAGTGTGGAAAATTTCAGATCTTAATGTTTATGTATTGGTTTTTATTATTATTTGCACACCACATCTATGTGAACCATAGAATCTGCACATACGTTCAGGGTACCCATCAATTTTATGTGAGTCCCTGTTTTAGCACCCGAGCACTTTAGAGTACCACTGAACAAAAATACATACACACACCCAATGCATCCACATTGGGACTAGTAATAGCCAGAAGAAGGCAATCCTCTTGGAGCATTTGCTCCCATTATTTCAGGCACATTTATTGCATGGGTATCAGTACGATTAATAAGATCCCAGGCACATGCAGACCAGTTCACAAAGTATCTATAGATACGGTTGGCACAGATCTGACCATGATATCTATTGCGAGGCACGGGAAATGAGGTCGATAAAAATAAAAATAAAAAAAGGGAACTTCAAGTATTTGTACAGATAACAGGCAATTACAAATCTTTGTCTATAGTCCAATGATCTATGTGCCATATAAAAATGTGGTTTCAATGTTGTTGCATTATTACTGATTTGCAAAACATCAGGGTAGTGTATGCATCTTAAAACTTGATTTGTTTCTGTATAACATCTAATGCACATATCACTTTATTAATATGATACTTGGGTCACGATATTATATGCCTGTATATAGTGAATTATAAGTGTATTATGAGGAAATTAACAAATTTATATACAACAAATGGATAATGCATTGTGTAAAAATGGCGCCTTTAGAAACGTTTCGTTAAGGACTATATGTGTAATCATAGTCCTTTGTTTATGTTTACCTTTGGAAATGAAATGGCGCGCTTTTGTGTGTGAAAACTCTTTTTTAAACAGCGGTTACTCAATCACTCCCCATCAGTGAGCAAGAACGTGAAGTCCGAAATGCGTCTGATGGCTTGCACCACAATGAAATAAATACTTTGAGAAAAATTTGAAGACTGACTCGGGCTAATTTTTGAAGTCTGCGTACCTGTCGGTGCAGTGAAGCACACCGCGACAAGTTGGATTGTTATATTCATTGGGACGAGGTCGGTTCCCGATTAACGCAGACCCCTCCACCACGAAGTTGGCAGACTACAGTACAGACCCAGCAAGGAGTTTCTGTTGCGGTTTTGGAGCAACATTGGTCAGACCCCTGCACGTCACGAGAAAAGAGCGGTGAACTCCGAAGGAAGACAGCTGAGGGAAAAGTCGGAGGACGGAACCCGGAGGCAGCTTTCACGGTGAGATAAACCGCACCAGCTAGACAGCCAGGATGGGGAGGTGCCAGTAGAGTCAGCGCTATGGGGGATGCTTGCAATATCCACCCAGGAATTTCCATAACGTATAATAACTTTGTGGCGCAATGTCAGAAGAGCGGGAGAGAGAGGAGGCATTCGAAGAATTATTTTTAAATCTGCCAAAAGTGAAACAAGGTGAAAATACCAAAAAATCTAAAACTGTGAACAATGATACTGAAGTTAAAAAACTGATGAGAGAGCTGGAGAAGAATAGAAGGGGAGAACTCACCAAATGGTGGGACATTCGCTCCCTCGAGAAATATCACGAAGTGGGGAGGGTGCCGCGCGGCCTACGCGTCATGCTCGTCCCAAGTTTTGAGAATCCGAACCCGTTATTGCTTAAAGACTGGGAGGAGAGCAACCTTGAGGCTTCTATGCGTTTGTTGTGCCTATTAGTGAAGTATGCTAAAGTCGACCGCCAAACAAATCTGGATGAAGTCACTAGAATCAATGAAGAACTCAAAAAGGATGACTATAAAAAAGACAAAGCGTACATCGAGCAAACTATCAAAGAAATAACAGAACGTCTCAAAAAACAGGAGGACACAATTAAAACAAGAAAAGCCTACAAATTTGCTCGCGACGAGCAGGATTATGCTTTGGGCCAAATATACACATTTGCCAGGAAGTACGACCATATGCGAAAACAAAGAAGCATATCAACAGTAAAGCCCAAAGCCGTGACTCGCCAAGTTGCTGCAGAAGCAAGTGACTCCAATCGATCAGGGTCTGACACCAGCCTGGTCCCAAGTGGGGATGAATCAGATGAAAGCACCTCAGGAGCACAGAGAGAAGATTTGGGCCAATTAACCCTAGCGGAGGAAATCGAATACGTGAGGCTACAGAGAAAACAAATGCTGCGTCCACGGAATCAAAACTCCGCGCAACTCAAAATAGGAATGCAAGACGAAGGCAACACCGCAAGTGCACCCACACCAAAAGGAAGGCAACCCAAGAAAAAATTCTGGCAGAACAAGAAACAGTAAATGAAAACACCATAATCAACTTAACCTGTACTCAATTAGACCAAGCAGAGGAACAGTTACTTTCGTTGGGCTTATGCTTCTTTCCGGAGAGTAACTTCAAATATTGTAACACCAGAATCGACGTCTTTAATTATATCCGCAAGATAAAACTCAAGACATATTATGCCATTAAGAAAGGCACAACTGAGAAGAAGAGTATGGAAATTGGCCATCAACCCAAAAAAAGCGGATTACAAGCTAAGGATGTCGGTCTGATGCGAACTACGCACCATCTGCGTACTGAGGATGACAATGTTTCGAACACTCAATCCATCGCCGACACGGAGGACATTGAGATTAACCTTACAAGTAACAGTCCCTTTAAATCACCATCGACATTTAACCCTAGTATGCCTAGGGATGCCATAGACATTTATGCTGACAGGCTAACAGAGGAGCTCAAAAAACTTCAACTAAAAACTATGAAGCAGCACAAACCACCTAATGACAGAATGAGAGCATATAACTACTTGATGCAGAAGTTAAAAAACGACAATAAAATCGTCATTAAACAATCAGACAAAGGCGGCAACATTGTGCTTTGGGCCAAACAAGATTATATTGAGGAAGCTTATCGCCACCTCAATGACGAACTTTGTTATGCCAAGACTGATCTCAAGACTGCTAAAATGATTCAAGAAGCATATGAAAAAGACCTATACCTATGGAAACGTGAGGGACTTATATCCAAAGACGAATTTAAATTTCTACATAAAGTCCATCCAGTGTTACCAAACATTTACTTTGTACCCAAAGTACATAAACAACAAACACCAGTGCCAGGCCGGCCTATTGTGTCAGCGATCAACAGTGTTTTCGAAAACACATCAAAGTATATAGATTTCTATCTGCAGGAATATGTTGTCTCATTACCAGCTTACATCAAAGACACAACGGAGTACTTACATCTTTTAAATCAATGCACATGGTCTGACAACTTGTTACTCATGACAATGGACATAGCCACGCCATATACTAGTATAGCACACGCCGATGGTATAAGAGCGGTCAAATACTATCTGGACCAACGCCCCATTGAATCATATCAGCATAATAAAAGGCTTATCACTATGATAGAGAAATGCTTAAACAACAATGTTTTTCTATTTAATAATGCTGTATTCAGGCAATTGAGGGGGGTGGACATGGGGGCATGTTTTTCCCCCACCTATGCGGGGCTCCACGTGGGGTGGTGGGAGGAACATGTCCTCAAGGCTCACCATGCAGCGTATTGGGACAACAATGTCGTGAGGTATTGGAGATATATAGGCAACGTGTTTATAATTTGGCGTGGTTCCATGCAAGAAGCTAACCAGTTTGTGAATTACATTAATAACATTCAATTGAATCTGAAATTCACAGCAAATATTAGCGCACATGAGGCAACTTTTCTAGATGTGCAGGTGAATATAGTGCAAAATAAAATATCTACCAGCCTGTTTAGGAAGAGTAGAGCAGGCAACACTATCCTGCACGCTAGAAGCTTTCATCCACACCACACCATTACAGCTATCCCTTATGGGGAATTTATGCGAATACACAGGTCCTGCAGTTCCCCTGAGATGAGAGACAAACATCAACAGGATTGCAAAAACAGACTCATTGCCAGGGGCTACAATGCCAAGAAGTTAGACGCAAGTATGGCAAAGGCCAATCGTCTTAATCGGCTAGAGCTGTTAAAACCCAACAGGGAAAAACATCCCATATCACAAGAGGGTAGCAAGGAAAACACTATTCGCCTCATAACGGGATACAGTCGTCAAGCACGTCAGATCACTAAATTGATTAAACAGGAATGGCCCATCATCCTTACAGACCAGGTGTTAAAAGATATCATGCCTAAAATGGCCACGGTTACATATAGACGCGTGTATGCAATGCGCAACGATCTGGTGTGTGGTAGCCCAGAGACGCTAAAAGTGGACAATTGGCTGTCCCCCCGCAAAGGGTTTTTTCGCTGCAGCAGCTGCCGGGTGTGCAAATTTGGGGTGAATGTAAAAACATATCCAACCCCATTTGATATCACTCCTATTACTTTGAAAGATCATTATACTTGCCGCACGAAATTACCCGTTTATGTACTGAAATGTAGCTGTGAACTTACCTATGTAGGCAGCACCAAATTCCCGGTCCACATGCGTATCCTACAGCACCTGAGGGCGATAGTCAATGCTGACCCCAGCTATCCCGTAACCCGGCATTTTAAGAATGTACATGACCAAAACCTTAATCACCTCAGATACTTTGTTATTGATGCTCTCAACCCGAGTAAAAAGGGAGGAGACAATGAAAAACGTCTCCGACAGCTCGAATCAAAATATATCGTGTTTCTCAATAGCAAAAGTCCGGGAGGTTTGAAGATGGGGGAGGACCTTCACAATTTCCTGTAATAAAACTGTTGTGTATCATTGGATGGTCCTTTTTCACATCTTGCAGAATGGCCACTTAAACCCCCTCTGTATTCTATTACCTGAGACCATGGTCTCTCGACAGGATGATGGGCGCTTTGGAACTCCGATGCACATAGTTATGTATTTTGATAAACATCAGAAGTCTCACAACGTTAAAAACACGTTTAGGTAGATCAGTGTGGAAAATTGCAGATCTTAATGTTTATGTATTGTTTTTTATTATTATTTGCACACCACATCTATGAGAACCATAGAATCTGCACTTACGTTCAGGGTACCCATCAATTTTTTGTGAGTCCCTGTTTTAGCACCCAAGCACTTTAGAGTGCCACTGAACAAAAATACATACACACACCCAATGCATCCACATTGGGACTAGTAATAGCCAGAAGAAGGCAATCTTCTTGGAGCATTTGGGCCCATTATTTCAGGCACATTTATCGCATGGGTATCAGTACGATTAATAAGATCCCAGGCACATGCAGACCAGTTCACAAAGTATCTATAGATACAGTTGGCACAGATCTGACCATGATATCTAGTGCGAGGCACGGGAAATGAGGTCGATAAAAAAAAAAAAAAACAGGGAACTTCAAGTATTTGTACAGATAACAGGCAATCCAAATCTTTGTCTATAGTCCAATGACCTATGTGCCATATAAAAATGTGGTTTCAATGTTGTTGCATTATTACTGATTTGCAAAACATCAGGGTAGTGTATGCATCTTAAAACTTGATTTGTTTCTGTATAACATCTAATGCACATATCACTTTATTAATATGATACTTGGGTAACGATATTATATGCCTGTATGTAGTTAATTATAAGTGTATTATGAGGAAATTAACAAATTTATATACAACAAATGGATAATGCATTGTGTAAAAATGGCGCCTTTAGAAACGTTTCGTTAAGGACTATATGTGTAATCATAGTCCTTTGTTTATGTTTACCTTTTGAAATGAAATGGCGCACTTTTGTGTGTGAAAACTCTTTTTAAACAGCGGTTACTCAATCACTCCCCATCAGTGAGCAAGGACGTGAAGTCCGAAACACGTCTGATGGCTTGCACCACAATGAAATAAATATTTTGAGAAAAATTTGAAGACTGACTCGGGCTAATTTTTGAAGTCTGCGTACCTGTCGGTGCAGTGAAGCACACCGCTATGAGTTGGATTGTTATATATATATATATATATATATATATATATATATATATATATATATATATATATATATATATATTCACTGAAAAAAATATAGGTTATAGACCATATATAGTTAGGAATTAGCATTTACAAAACCTTGAAAATTCACTGAAAAAACCATAGGTTATAGACCATATATAGTTAGGAATTAGCATTTACAAAACCTTATTTTACTCACACAAAACCATTGAAATTCCATATATAGTTAGTTGCACTAACGATATATCGCGCACCCGCAATCCACTGCTGATGATGTCACATATTACATCATTCATGACATGGTCAGTGACATCACTGATGACATCACTGATGACATCTCAAATGACATCACTGATGACATCACTGATGACATCTCAAATGACATCACTGATGACATCTCATTTGACATTACTGATCACATCACTGATGACATCATTCATGTGATGATACGATGAACCTCTTCAGACTCTAATATAACCTTAGATACACTCAGTGTAAACAGACACTCACAGACTGTCACTCATCCATGGAGTTACTCACACACCTAGTCAGTCTTGCAAAGAATCAATCACACCTCCATTTCCTCAACTATATAGTTATACACACCTTACTTATTGAAACATATACTAACACATATTTACTCTCTTATACAATCCCTGATACAAGTTCACAATGATCCATACAGCCACTCACACATTCACTGGCTCTTATGCACAGTTATTTATATATGTCAACTCTCACATGTACTGTGTTTTACATATGTACTTACTTTGACATGTAGCACTGAGATATCCATTCACTCACCAATACACTCATGCACACAGTCAACCGCCCATACAGCTGTTTCCACGTGCACTTTTGAACCCATACATCTAGTGAATCAACTGCTCACACATCTATGCACAGAGTCATACACCTCCCAGCCACCCACACACACACTCAGTCTCCCATACAAATACTTGGGCAACCAATCAATAACCCATATAGTTAGTCATATAGCTAATGATCAACACATGCAGCAGATTACAGAACAACAGACACAATGATGCACAAATTAAAACAGTTTAGTCACTAACCCATGCACTCAGTGAGACACATTTAATCACTCACTCATACAGTCAGTCATGCACCTACTAAATCCTTCATCCAGACACTTATACATCCACTCATTCTTCAATATGTAAGACATATTTTAACTTTACAGAAACATACAGTCACTGGATGTTGTCATCAGTGATGTCATTTGAGATATCATCAGTGATGTCATCAGTGATGTCACTGACCATGTCATGAATGATGTAATATGTGACATCATCAGCAGTGGATTGCGGGTGCGCGATATATAGTTAGTGCAACTAACTATATATGGAATTTCAATGGTTTTGTGTGAGTAAAATAAGGTTTTGTAAATGCTAATTCCTAACTATATATGGTCTATAACCTATGGTTTTTTCAGTGAATTTTCAAGGTTTTGTAAATGCTAATTCCTAACTATATATGGTCTATAACCTATGGTTTTTTCAGTGAATTTCAATGGTTTTTTAATAGCAAATATCAAAAGCTGTAAAATGTATTATTCTTTTAAAGGAAAAATATATTTTATATGTTTATTAATACATTTTTTTTTTTATTTTTTTTTTGTTTCGCTCCCAGTCCGCGAACCGGTTAGCTTTCTGTTAGCTCAAATTGCTGCCGCGACCCGGTCCGCGAACCAGTAAACGTTCCATTTGCGCAACTGTCGCGTTACAAAACAACATCGTGACGCGTCTCGTAAGCGTGACGTATCGCGTTGTCGCCTAATGCGTAATTTGACGCGTCGCGTTAGCGCACCCGGAAGTGCTCCGGTACGCGAAGCGAGGTGCGAAGCGCAGCTTCCGGAAGCAATTTGGACCGCGGCGCGGAGCGCGTAACGTAAGCATAACAGGTCATGTGACTTATTAAGAAACACTTTTTATTGGTTCATTTCACTTTTGGTTTCCTAATGATGTAAGGCTAGGTCATGTGACCTAAAAATATCACTTTTCATTGGTTTAGAACTAATTTTTTTTTCCCAAATGATGAAAACCCCTCCTTGTTTCTTCACTCTGACTTTCATCTTTGTGAGAGGAAGACCTTTTTTCATCACTTAGCAATGGCAAGTGTTATAGCTTCAGCTAGTGCACCCCCACCACCACCACCACCTCCTAGGAAGAGAGGACCACCTGCTGAAGTTATCATTCAGCAAGAGGAGGAAGAACAGGAAGAAGAGGAAGAGCAGCAAGAGAGGCAGTTTTTGCCTGAGGAGCCCAGGAGGTCTCATGTCAAAGAAAATTATATTTGGCAATTTTTTAAATATCCCCGGGGCCAAAGAAAAGTGAATGCCCGGTATGTAACTTGCCTTATCTGCAAGAAAGATCTGTCCAGAGGGACAGATAAAAAATACAGTTATGGCAATTATACAATGCATCGCCATATGGACAGGTGGCACCCTATCAACTACAGTGCTGCGCAGGTACGTCACCTGCAGGATAACCCTCCTCCTGTGGCCAGTAGATCAAATGTACAGGAAGTGACGGGACCAGAAGCGAGGGACAAGGTCCCAAATATACAGATGAGGTTCGGGGAAGTCAAACAAGTGTGCGTGGGTTGCGGTCAGTTGATTTGCTACAGAGAAAGTAGCATCAAGCTAATCAACTTAGCAATTGACAATCATGTTTGCACAAAACGATTCAGATAATAAATTATCTTTTTTTGTTGTTGCTCCTGTTGAACCCTTTACAATGAATAGTTTTCGTTTCCCCCCCCCAAAAAAAAATATATAAAACCGTTCAAAAAATACAAAAAAAGTAAAAAAAATCCATAAAAAAAATAAAAAAATATATAAAACAACAAAAATAATAAATAAAAAAGTTCTTTTCAGAACTACCTCCCCTTTATAAAAAAATTGCTAGAATGTTTAGCACTCTGGCAACCTCTATTTCTTTTGGTTCGCTTCCCGGTTCGCTCGCCGGTACGCGAACCGGAAGCGAACCAAAAAAAAAAAAAAGAAGAGTATGTATAATGGAAGGAAACAGAGAGTAATGTTAAAAGAAATACAGCTAGAGGGAGTAACACAGAGATACTGTTTAATAGATCTATTTACCAAAGAAAAGATGGAAGAGGGTATAATTGTGAAAAACAAAATAGATAAGGAAATGAAAGAAAAAAAGGAGAGGAGAAGAATAATAAACAAGAGTTTTTTGGGAATGTGAGTGAATGTTCAAAATAAGATTAAAACATGTGGAATAACAGAGAAAAAACAGAAAGCAGAAAAGAAGAAGTAACAGAAAAGGAATGATTGAAACAGCAAAGAAATGTAAATAACATAGGGGCATATTATCAACATAGGCGATAAAATTATCGCTGCTTTTATCGGCAGAAATCTGCCGCTAAATCCGCTTTTGCGACAGAAAACTGCCGCTAAAGCTGCTTTTGCGGCAGTTTTCTGTCGATAAAAGCAGCGATATTTTTTTTGCCTGTGTTGATAATATGCCCCTTAGTATGCTTGAACTACAGGGAGAAAGCATAATGAAGAAGTAGTGAAAGAGAGATGAGTCAGAGACAGTGAGAGTAATACAAAACGGAGTGAGTGAACACGACTAAGTAAGTATGAGAACAGAGGGACTGAGAAAAGGAGTGGAAGGAGTAGAGTAAGTAAGTAATAGAGAAAGGAATGAGGGAAGTAGCAAATGCAGAAAACTGAGGGTTAAAGAAATGAAGCAGTGGAACTAATAGAAGTTTGATGTGATTGAAACGTAACGAAAAGAGTACATCTTGTAAATCACTGCTGCATTATAAAAGTGACGGAACAGCAGCACAAAAGAGGCGCACGGCCATCATAAATCTGCCCCTAACACTTTAAATAATTGATTCAGGATGACGATAAGGTATGGACTATCTAGAGCTTTGTTTGAGGTGAGGCCTACTCAGGGTTGCAAATGAAATTTAAGCTTGTTGAAGAGTACAGAGGTGATAATACTTGTGCAAGCCTACCAATGAAGTGAGCCATGTCCACTGCACTCTTGAACAAAGGCCAGACCTCTTCTGTATCCCTGGACAGGCCTAAACCTCATCTGCACAATGTGATTCATAATGTTAGGAAACACAGGTAATGTAATTGAAAAACGTGCAATTTTTTTTGCTCATTTCACAATCACATCACCTGTATTTCCTCAGCTTAGGTATGTCATTGTGCAGGTTTAGTCTAGCATATCCAAGAGTATGGAGAAGGTGAGGACTGTATGCAACAGAGCAATGTACATTACTCACGTCCCTTGATACTTACAGAAGCCTCAGTTTCTCCATGCCTCCTACACAGTTCTAAATGAATATCATAAATACAAAAAGGTACAGAAATATTATACATGTTAAATAGTTTATTTTTGCTGTTCTCAGAATGTATCAAATTTCACTAAAAACAGTGAGTTAAAGGTATTCATCATATAACAGCGGGGAAAAAAAACACAATCAAAATGATTGTGTTTAAAAAACCCATATAACATATCCAATCAGAAATCAGAACTCCTCAAAAGTAACTTACTTTCCATGACGTCGAAGGATGTCCTATGAACAGCTTATACTCTGTTGTGCTGCTATTATTTTCTGCCCGCCACTTTCTGAAAGAAAAGCTCCATCATTTTGACAAATATGTTACATACAATAAATGACTTCTCGCTCTCTACCATACATTTCCTCAAGGCCAAATCGTGTAAGAGCCATTTATAACACTTGGAATTCTTCTAAGCAAATCCCGTCATTTTTTTCTTTTTCCGCAACTTTTAGAAAGAAAACGTTCAAGATCACTTTCACAATCCTGTACCAGTAATATCTCACCCTTCTTGCTCACTCATGTTCCACGTTTCCACATTTAAGTTTTGACTCTGTACTACACTTATCCTCAAGGCCAAATAGTGTAGGAGCCATTAGAACCTCTTGAATTTCCTCAGAGGACATCACGAGATTCTATCCCTAAAATTTTGGTTGTAAAAACACCAGGTAAGAATTTTTAAGGTCAAAAGGCAATTTTTTTTTAAAGTTAAAACAGAATCATTGCAGAATGACCAGCCGTTTCTAGACTTTAAATAAGCTGTGTAATGTCCTGATGTTGTTGAAGGACCGTCATGATATATAATTGCTGCAGTTACAAAAGTCCTTCCTGATATTGACAACTGCGAAGCCACAAAATTTTTAATTAAAGTTGTCAATTTTGTTCCATTAGGCCTACATCGTTGGAACATTAAAATGACATACTGGCCATATGTTTGTATAAATAATGTGGACAGCATTGCTGACTTACATTGGCTACACTCCATGTTGTGATCGGCTGATTTTACTAGCTTATTAAAGGACACTGATTTACTGTCTGGCAAAGTTAAATATATAAATCTTTCTGAGTCTACACTACTAGTACTTGATACACTACAATTCTCGCAGTCATGCTGCCATTGATAAGAAAGGCCAAACAGGTGATCTACATCTACACCTTCATCTTGCAATACATCAAGCATATACATTAAAAACTCCTGACAATCTTGCTGAATATTTTGAGAGAATTGCGTTTGACCTGAACATTTGTCTAACAGATTTCGAATTTCAGACACACTTTCTAATTTTGTTCTATCAGTGCTACATTTCTCTAACACAGAATTCAGCAAGCAGCAAAAACTTTGATCCGAATTGATCACAATCTGTTGTTTTAAAGTTTCTAGAGAAAAGACAACATTAACCACTATATTAGCATAGCAGTTGACACCAGAACTATTTTCAAATTGAAAACCAACCACATCTTCAACAGAATCCTTTTTCTTTCTGCTTATAATTTCAGGTTCATCGACTTTTCGTCTTTTTGCTAGAACCTCCCTACTATTGGTCACATTTCTTCGTTTCCGGCCTACCACACGTTTCTCAAACAAAGGATATTGAGGCAAATGTGGCGCATACTCTCTTCTTAACCTATTGTATTCCTTAACACAATCTAGATCCGCACAAATGTTTGTGACATCACACTCAATCAAGTACAATCCCGATAAAGTTCTGACTCGTGACAATGCCATATATGCCATACCCTCCTTGAACACAGAACTGCCAATATTCACCAATGCACTGTCTACACTTAAACCTTGCGATTTATGGATTGTCACCGCATATGCCAAGCAAACAGGAAACTGCTTACGGCGAACATATAAGTCTTTTACAAGTGAAAACCTAGCAGAGCAACGACCAATTAGCTGTACTTCCTCAATGCCATCAAATGTAATTTTTAAAAATTCAATTCCATCTCTATTTCTGTATTTCACAAAATCAACAACATTACCCATTGATCCATTTACCAGACCTCTTTCAACATGTAAATTCCTTCTTAAAATTATATGGCAATTTAAGCACACATTCAGAGTCTTTTCAAAACCTGCCGTTTTAGATATAGTCTTCTCTAATGAATCCAATTTTGATTTCAAATTCTCAGACAAAAGAATTGTTGATCCCATATGCTCTACTCTGTCAATACCTTCCAGTTTCACAATCTCTTGGTTTTCTAAATGCAACATTTTGTTGTTGAAGATGGCACATTCTGCAAGAGTTGGCATCAAACATATTCCAGATTTCTTCTCCGTAATTTTCTGAAAAATATTCTCAGGCACAACGTCTTGTTCTGGATACAAATTTGACAATAATCGTGCATGTAAAGCTTCTTTCCCATGCTCGGTCACTTTTCCGATTCTAACATCTTGTAGAATATTCTTGTAATCTTCATCCTTCGCCTGACGCATATTTTCACGCAGTTCAGCATAATTGAAGTTTAACCATATATTGACGTTGCCAATGCTCCCTAGGCACTTCCTGGTATCTTCATGCGTGAGCATTTTGAACACAGGTTGTCCTTTCACTGGTGTCAGCTGCAGAAGATCACCGAAAACAATGATGTGTTTGCCACCAAATAACACATCATACTCTGTTTTGAGAACTTCTTGCATTCTCAAATGCACAAAGGCAAGCATGACATTGGAAACCATGCTTACTTCGTCAATGATAAGAAGTTTCATTTTCCTCAAGACTCTTGAAACTTCACAACAAGCATCTCCAGATAGCTTGTGGTATTGTAATTTGTTATCATGCTCCACTGGCAGCATCAGTAGACGATGCAAAGTAATACCTTTAATGTTATGTGCTGCCAGTCCAGTTGGAGCGGTGACAACACAAGACAGCGATGACTCAGTCCTTTTCTGCAAATAATATGAAATTGCTTTAATGAGGAAACTTTTTCCAGTTCCCGCTTCTCCACTCACGTACAGTCGGACAGGCTTCAACGACGTACATGAGCACTCTTTCTTCTCATGACTTAATCCATGATCAATTTGGTTGGTAACTTCGTCATATATTTTCTTCTGCTCAACGTTCAGTTGTCTTTCCAAGTCTTCTAAGTTAACCGCATCCTCCTGAGCATGTGCCATGGCTCTTTCCACTTCAATCATGGCAGTGGCAGCTTCATTTTCGATAACTGGTCCTCCTAGTGGATCCTGACTCAATGAAACAGAACTCTGACTGTCCTGAGAACTGTCTCTAGCAATCTCGGCTGCAATTGTTGCTTCCTGCTCGATTTCCGCATTCAACATTTCTAGATATTTGGGAAAAACAGGACATTCTATGGTCTCTTTGGCGGCATTGAAAGAGTCTTCGTAAGAGAGGAAATCTCCAAGCAGTTCCTCTTCTGCACGCCAAGGCTTGAAAAGTTGCAAAAGAGCTAAATAGAAAAACTCTTTTCTTTCAGGAGATTCACCACTTAATTTTCGAGGATTTACCAATTGACATTTTCTTTGCTTGACCAGACATCCCTCACTTCCAATTACAGCATACACTCCTTTATCAATATCTTCTTTGATGTTCCTCTTGAATATGTAATTTTGCAGAACCTCATACAGACAAACATTCTCGAGGTGACTGCTTCTATTTGGATAATATGTATCCAACATGTTGGTCTTCAAAATATCTGTACTGTTTGGCTCCTTTTCCGCCAAATACTCAATTTCCAGTACAGGTTTCAGAACTCGATTACGCGTTGCAGCAAGACCAAGACTCGCCCAAACGATACTCCTTGATTTGGCATAGAGACTTGCTGAAGACAACCGGTCAGAACATTCATAAGCTCCGATTTCTCGATGCGACAACATCTTCAAACTGAAACTGTACAACTTCTTACTGAGGCTCTTTTCATGGGAAATGTCCTCCCACATATCCTTCAATTCTGTCTTTTCTTTTTTGGTGATGTAAGATGTCACATACCGAGCCAAAGCCATACAGTTATCAGCCACAAACTGTATATCCATGTTAGCATTCCACATGGACAAAATCACTGGGTTGTAGTCGTTGATGTACTTGGACTCTTCGCTCCTTTTCAAATTGTATGTATTTTTGGGTGATTTCTTCATCACATTATGTCGCAGCGAAGACATCAAACTGTTCACTCTTCCTTTAGAAATCACCGGTCGTGGAAAGGCGAAACGACATTTTGTGTAGAACTTGTCCTTGTTTCTGAATTTACGACGACAGTATTTTCCGCAACGATGGCTTTGGAAGCGTAAAACTTGTTCTCTTAAGTTTTTGTCTTCCTTTGCCTTTGGAACAGCACATGTAGAATACTGTTCTATGAAACTCATCACTAAGTCATCTGGATCTGTTCCAAATGTGGGTGCATCTTTGATCCACAGCAGCATATGTATATGAGGAGCACCTCTTGCTTGGTACTCCTTTCTCCAGAAGAAATCCAACACCTCTCCAAGAGGTGGATTTTTCTTGTTCATGATGAAAGACATCATAGCTTCAAATCTATGATTGAAGTACCTGCATACATTCACTGGATCCAAAGAGCACAGTTCTCCGGGTGTCTTGAGTTCGATATTTTCAATGTTTCCATTTGCCTCTCGTAGAAATTCAAGTAAGTCTTCCCAGCCATACTCGGCACAGCTGAGAGTGAGGAACCATGTGGGAGTTCCTAAGTTCCTCAGCATACATTTTAAATCACCATGACGACGGTACCAGTACTCATTAGTACCACGCTGACACGCCATGAGATTAATCAGGTGAGAATCCAAAATACTGTCTTGCACATTGACTTTATCCATAAAGTCACTTGCCGAGATGTTTTGCATGTGTACACCACTTTTCAAGATATGGTTCACTGCATATGACAGTCCAGACAGATCGCTTTCAAACAGGAGATGAAACAAATAGGGAATGCATTGACGAAACCTAGGATCTTCTGCATACAATCGTAAAGTGCGGTATTCAGAAGCAGGATTATGAACAGGTCGCTCATCATATCTTCCTCCTTGACCTGTTGGAAATAGCTGTGGGAAACACCGAGCTTCCAAACTTTCCTCCCAAACACTAACGGGACTCCCTTTGGCTTGTTTCATTTGAAACAACTCAATAGCATTCCCCATGAGTTCCTTGGAATGCAAAGGATGAACACTATAATGTTCATATATTTCTTCATTTTTAGAGGGTTCTACTTTCTCAATTTGAAGAGCACACAAATAGCTATCCTCTTCTTCACTTACTTCCTCTTCTGCAACATATACATTCTTGTAGTACTTATTGTTTTTCTTCAAATACAATGTTGCCTTTTTGACTTTCCTAACATCTACTAAATCTTGCCATATTTTCTTACTCTTTGTCGGAACCCCATTAACTAAGATAACCAGAGGTTCCTCTTCCACTTTCTCTACTCCAATTGTATTAATGTTTTTCTTCAAATCTAGAGGCAAATAAACAACTCTCCCCTTTAATCCTCTCTGTAAATCTGATGGAGGCAATTTCCCTGTCTTTGGCTCCATTCTTACAATAGCCTGAAAGGGATGGATACTTTGAATCAAAATAGATTCATAAGTATTTAAATCCTTCAATTCAGAAGGAATCTCAACCAATTCCAGATTATTATGAACCGCTCTGGCAGGCATCCGGTTTTGATTTAATTTGTTACAACAATAAGTACACACACGTTGATCCAATCCCAAATCAAAAGAATTTTCTACCATCAAGTATGTTGCAAAATCCTTCCATTCACTATTATTTTCCCTTTCACTTTTCGCATATAAATCCACTAACTTAGTCTGATTCTTATAATAAGTCCGTCGACAACACACACAAGTGAAATTAGGCCTCTCACTTGATTTCACCTGAAACGTGGCAATTTCCTTCTGAAAATTATCTGTACTGGAAACCTGTACACTATCTTCGACATTACCCTCTTCTTCTGGGTCAATTTCAACATTCTCCTCTTTACTTGTAAAGTAACAAACTCAATTTCTTCACAAATATTCTTCACATCTACTTCAGAACCATGCAAAAGAGCAGTGCATAATTGTTTAAGCATAATTGCTGGACTCTTAGCATAATACAACATTCTAACTAATTTCCTCACTTTATTATGATGCACTGCTAGCATCCTGAAATGATGAAAAACACTCAGGCATACTCTCCTGGAAAGACAAGCCAGTGAATGACCATGCAAACCTGTCACTTCCCTCACTCTGCAAGGATCTAATTCTTGCAACATCTTCATTTTCTGTTTCAAACTTTTCTTATTAAATGTCCGTACAAAATCACAAAGCAAATTGATGGAATCCTGTCGCACACTGCAAATACTACTACACTTCCAGGTATACACTGGTCCCTTAGGACGTCTTCCTAAAACCTCATTACCTAACACCTCTTCTGCCTCTGTTGTCACACGTTTTTCTTTTTCAACCGGACTACCATCTTTCACCTCATAAGCTCGACCACTGGTGCCAACTGCATGCACCAAATCATTATCCTGAAAGTAACTCTCCTCATTAAAAAATGCCTCAGAACTTGAACTATGCATCCGTTCTCCTGAAAAAACTTCACAAAAATTACTACGATTAACTGTTCTCTTTCATCTACTATTTGTTTTTAAATCATAAATTACCTTGTTTAGTTTCCTAATTCTATTGATTATCAAAATAAATAACTTTCGCTTAATTTCAAAAGCCTGATCAATAATTTTCTCAACTTTTTGTTTTCTCTTATAAAAAACCACTTTCTGTTGACCTTTCTTAATATTTTTTAACAAATTACCAATTATCCTGTTGCGGAACATTCGTCTACGAATGTCCCTAAACTGATTTTTCCTTCTACTACCATGCACAGAGTTATCTCCTGCTCTACCAGTAAAATTTTTGTTTGGCCTTTCCTTTCCGTTTAAATTGGCTCTCTTCTTCTGGACTAAAACTTGTTCTGTAGGTATACTTTTGTTTCTACAAATGTTTCTAAGGAATGATTTTGTTCTCTTACCCGGAGCTTTCTTGGTGACTTGACGAGATTGTATTGTAGAGGACTTTTGTGAACATTTATTAATCTGCTGTCTTTGACGTTTTGTAACCTTTCGGATTCTATCCTTAGACGGCATTGTCTAATTTTGAAATAATCTTCAGTTGAATCTGTAGTAAAATATAATAAAAGATGTTATTAACCACTATTACCAAACAGTAAATCAATAACAGTCATCAAAAAATTAACATACTAGTTATAAATTCTACATACAATAATTTTTAGTGCATTATGAAAATTAAAACTCACAAGTAGTTGCAAAGAAATGGAATGCTTCTACATTTGACCTGTGATCTTTTATATGTGAATCTGAACTAATTTTATTAGTATATTTTACTATTTCATTAAAGACACTTCACACAATTTGTTTTTGAAGTTGTATTTAATTTTTAATAAAACGGTTTACATGGTTACTTTTCATTTCGAGTAACTTAAATTTATTTTTAAAAGTCTTTATAGGTTAATCGGCTCGAGCAGGTCAGATGCCCACCCTATGTCATACAATTCTGACAAATCAGCATCCTCATCAACTACTTCATCATCCACAGGATATAAATCATCCAAGGGATCTACTTCCACTGACGTTTCAATGACAAGTTCAATGATAAGATCGAGATCAACAGATTCCTCATTATCACTCATGCTTGATGTTGTCGTTATCTTTAAAGAAAGAGAACAACAATGAGATGTTGCAGAGTAAGAGACAAATATCAGACACTATAATAGTAAAATTGTTTACCAAGAGTAACATTTTGCAGATATTATTTGACCATGTCCAGCGATGCTGAGGAGATGAGGCCTATGTCCAAGTTTTCAGTGAACAAGACTCATCTCTTCTTAACCTTAGATAACCTCACAAATACTGTGTCCCCTGCTAATACTTAAATTTAAAGGAGCAGATTTATGTTAAATGGCACATCCCCAGGGATGCACCAGTTAACGTGCGCCACTGCTCTGTCACCCATCATGTACCGCATTTACAATGCAGAGCACCATTCAGCAAAAACAGCACAGATGCATCACACATCTGTTCCTCAAAAACGGCGCATTGCAGGAATCACGTCATAAACGCAACATATCTACTGCAATTCATAGGGGCAAGCCACACATTGCATGGTGCATCTCTCCTTATGCCTGTTTCAAACAGGCGTAAAGATTTGATTCAGCAATGCCATAAAGTTGACTCAGTGAAATCTTCTTAATTTTACTGTGTTAGTTTTACAGGGCTTTCATGCAAATGACTGCCCACCCTGCAACAAAACGCCCACATGAAACCTAACGCACGTTTCATGTGGGGCAGGACTTTACAGCATGACACATCTTCCTTGATGCTTCAAGTTATAAATATGTCACAACATAGCGCATCTTTTGCTCCGCCGCTGCGTCACAAAAGTTTGAGGTGAGGCCTACTCAGGGTTGCTGATGAAATTTAGGCTTGTTGAAGAATATAGAGGAGATAATACATGTGCAGGCCTACCAATGAAGTGAGGCCTATCTTGCTACATGGTACATCTTGTAAATCACTGCTGCATTATAAAAGTGACAGAACAGTAACACAAAAGATGCACACGGCTATCATAAATCTGCACCTAACACTTTAAATGATTGATTCAAGATAACGATAAGGTGTGTACTATCTACAGGTTTGTTTGAGGTGAGGCCTACTCAGGGTTGCACATGAAATTTAGCCTCAGTTTAATACTTCTCAGTTCAACATTTATTTGAAGAAGCAGACACCAATATGACCTTCTCAAAAATGTGATTTTCTGGTCTAAATTTGAATACACAACACAGGTCCTATGTAGAAGCACACCCTATCAGTACTTAAAATAGCCAAGCACACATGGGGGCGTATTTACAACGACCTTGCACCACGAGGAAATGTCTAAAATTAAAATGGGAAAAATAACATCAAAGGGACTCAAAGACCTTGTAAATATGCCCCAAGCAACCTATGAAACTCTAGCAGTACATATCAAGAAACCTAATTGATTTTAAAAAACGTTTTTAAATCTATCATATAAAACAATTATATACCTACATTCATGGGGAACTGACTTTAAATGCCCTAACACACATGAAAGCGTTTTTTTAGGCCCTTGCACCTTTTTTTCCATCACTTTTAACATAACTATGTAACTCAAACAATCAAAATCTAAATTTGCCAAGCACACATGGGGGCGTATTTACAAGGACCTTGCACCACGAGGAAATGTCTTAAATTAAAATGGGAAAAATAACATCAAAGGGACTTGAGGGCCCGATGTAGGTAGAACTTATTTACCGATTTTTAATTACCGAATTTTACCGATTCGGTAATTAAGAATCGCTAAATAAGAAGGGGGGGTATGTAGAAACATCCAGATGTTCCATTTACCGAATCGGTAAATATCTGTATTTACCGATTCGGTAAATACCGACCGGAAATGCTCCATTCATTCCTATGGGCTTTGAAGCCTTATGGTCTTAAGTCATATGACACAGGTGTGCATGCACACATATACATGCACACCTGAATCGGTATTTTAACATCAAATTCAATTTGATGCTAAAATACCGAATCGATAAGGCTTGTGGGACTCAGAAGAGTTCCACCTACATACCAAATTTACCTAATCGGTAGAAATACCGATTCGGTATTTTACAGAATCGGTAAATTTACCAATCGGTAAATAAACCGATTCTGTGACATATGTGTCCCTACATACCAAAGCTCAAATACCGGTCGGTAACGGCCGAAAATACCGATTTTCGGCCGTTACCGACCGACCTACATCGGGCCCTCAATTGCTTGTTAATATATCCCAAGCAACCTATGAAACTCTAGCAGTACATATTAACAAACCTAATTGATTTCAAAAAACGTTTTTAAACCCATCATGTAAAACAATTATTCAACCATATTCATGGAAAGTAACTTAAAATGCCCTAAGACACATGAAAGTGTTTTTTTAAGGCCCTTGCAACATTTTTACGTCACTTTTAACATGGCTATGTAACTCAAAGAATCAAAATCTATTTGTAAAACACTAGACACAAAGCAACATTTTAAATACACAACTTTCTTCTGAATTTTCTCCCTAAAGCATACTATTCTCTATTTAAATTAAATGAATCTTTTCTCACCTTAGCAAATACTTTTTGAGTTTGAAAACAGTCTCAGACACACACCAATTTGTCTTCAGAAGAGCAAAGGGTATGCACTCCAGAGATTGCAACCAACAATGGCACACAAATGCTGTAATTCATCACACATATCTCTAATGTCACCCAATCAAAACTCTTCCCTCACTTTTTTCAAATCAACACCCTTCCCCCTTCTGCCCTTTCTGCCTTTTTTCCATAGCAACCACCTCCTGAAAGACCTCTGGTGTTTGAAAGTTCACACAACAATGTTTCAATTGAACTCTGAACTCTCAGTACACCTGCGTATCCAGTGCAATCTTTCTTAAAATGATTTTTTTCTTGACCATTCAAATTACATCTTTCAAACAACTCATCCATGCACCCTAACTTTCTGTTTTCAGCAATCAAAATCCACCAATCACTGCTACTGAATCATTAGCACAGAAACTCCACAGTTTTTTTCATTACAAACTCTACTGTTTGAACTGCCATTTCATTCCCACACTTCATCTGACTGCAGCAGAACCTCCTCTCACCATGTTTTTTGTCTGGATTGTTGGACATAGTTACATCCACTGGGCTCAAAAGTATGCTGATAACAGAAATTTACCTAACCTCAATTTACAAAACGTGGAAATCAAGTGGATTGGCCACAGAGGATTAAGATGTCACCAATTGATACCATTGGTGAAAACCTTTTTGCATTTGCCAAAACCTAACCTGTTAATTGTGCACTGTGGAGGAAATGACTTGGGCACTTTGACTGGGGTAGGTCTGGAAATGCTTTTAAAGGACACCTTTGAGCAATTGATGGCACTTTTTCCTCAAACTGCCTTGGTATATTCAAATATATGCCAAAGACAGAAATGGAAGTGGTCCAACCAATTTTGTCCACAAATTGAGAAATCGAGGAAGCATGTAAATAAGTCTGTTTCAGCTTACATGAGAGACCATGGAATGGGCTGCATCTACAACAATAACTTGCGTTACTACATGCAAGATATCTACAGAGGAGATGGAGTTCACTTCTCAGATGAGGGGAACAGAGTTTTCATCCTGAATTTAAGACTATGTATTGGTACGTACTTATAAGTACCTAAATGTACCACAGAACCAAAAGCTCTTCTCAGAGCTACCCTAACTATGATCACTATAAACAAATTTTAAATGTAACTTTTTTTCACAAATTTTCACAATTTACGCTTTCCGGATCGCTACCCGGTACGCGCACCGGACACAAACCGTGCGAAAATTTGAAAAAAAATGTGTTTTTTTTCGCACATATGGGCCTCCTCAGCCACCCTCAGAAAACCTAGGGGGTCAGGATACATCTACCATGACCCCTTCTACCCATTCTGAACATTATTTGCCCTCCATCTTGTATCTCAATTCTACCGAAACACAAAATGGAGGACTCCCGTAACACTGCCGGTTCGCGTACCGGGGCGCGCAGTGAGAAGCGATCGCATAAAAAAGGTGGGAAAGTAATTTACAGAAAAACCACTGGAGACACTTTCACCAAATATAGATTAGCTCATACTACATACCAATCCCTACCATTTTGACAAATTTGGTTGGAATTCCATTTAACCATTTAACCTACAGACCTCTCTAAATTCCCTGAGGTAAATTACTTCACAAAACACATCTGAAGTGTTGGAATTGACAACCAATTAAAATGTTACTTTCATTTTTTATTTTTTTTACCTGACATTTGAATGGTTATGTACCTGAATATATATAAAGAAAGAGAGAGAAACACAGCCATTTTGACTACTACTTCCTGAAGTACATTTCAATAGCATTTTTAACCTCTCTGTAAAGTAAGTTGATAATTTGTAAGGAGCACTTTAAGTTAATTTGTAAAAACGTTTTTTGATAATTATTTACTGTCCCCCTGCTATAGTTATAGATACAGATAGGCTCCTCTTTTATATTTATAGATTGACTTAGGCTTCTCTGCTATAATTATGAATTTACTTACACTTCTTCACAGGCACTTTTTATATTTCTACTTCCTGCCTGTTACCATACACTACCCAAAGTTAACTTCACTGTTAAAAAATTTGAATTACTTGTCTGAACTTAAACCCAACAGTGCCCTAACTCTTCTGATATAGTTATTTTTTATGCTATTTACAGCAAAAAAATGGAAAGGGAGCACGAAAATATCAATGTTTCCTTCGACATTACATCTGAGGAGATTTTAAATGAAGAATGTTTACATGAAGATTTTATGGATCAGTCTTTGGATGAACAATTTATTGAATGCTTACAAGACATACAAACATGCATGTTTGAGGAGATTCCAGATGATGTAATGCTGGAAGTTTTATTGAACTATGAAAATTCTGACCCATACATTTTTATTTAATAATTAAAAAAATTTTGAGACATTATTCATTATTATATCTAATTCATTAAGTACAACCAAAATAAATAAATAAATGAAAAAAAACAACAAAACGAACAATCAATAAACAAAAACAAAAAAAAACACCAAAGCGAACAATCATTAAACATACAATATTTGAAAAGTATCATTCTATTTTCTTCATAGTACGCTCCCCGGACCGCTTTCCGGTGCGTGTACCGGGCGCACCCCATGCAAAAAAACGATTTTTTTTTTCTTTTTTTTTTTGGCCCAGCGGGGCCCTTTTAAAGCCTCCACATCAAACCTAGGGGGTCAGGGAGGATCTACTATGCCCCCTTATAGTCATTTCCCACTTTGTTTTGGCCTCCTCTTGTCTCTCGATCCTACCGAGAGATAAGATGGCGTCCGGAATTTATTATTATATTTTTTCCCCCCGCGGTGCCCTTTTAAAGCCTCCACATCAAACCTAGGGGATCAAGGAGGATCTACTATGCCCCCTTATGGTCATTTCCCCCTTTGTTTTGGCCTCCTCTTGTCTCTCGATCCTACCGAGAGACAAGATGGCGTCCGGAAATTATTATTATTATTATTTTTTTTTCCCCGCGATGCCCTTTTAAAGCCTCCACATCAAACCTAGGGGGTCAGGGAGGATCTACCATGCCCCCTTATAGTCATTTCCCCCTTTGTTTTGGCCTCCTCTTGTCTCTCGATCCTACCGAGAGATAAAATGGCGTCCGGAATTTTTTTTTTTTTTTTTTCCCGCGGTGCCCTTTTAAAGCCTCCACATCAAACCTAGGGGATCAAGGAGGATCTACTATGCCCCCTTATGGTCATTTGCCCCTTTGTTTTGGCCTCCTCTTGTCTCTCGATCCTACCGAGAGACAAGATGGCGTCCGGAAATTATTATTATTTATTTATTTATTTTTGCCCCGCGGGGCCCTTTTAAAGCCTCCACATCAAACCTAGGGGGTCACGGAGGATCTACTATGCCCCCTTATGGTCATTTCCCCCTTTGTTTTGGCCTCCTCTTGTCTCTCGATCCTACCGAGAGACGAGATGGCGGCCGCTCCGGACTGTTTAGAATGTTGACAGACACCGGAGAGCCAATCAGCTTCGCTTCGCGAAGTTCCGTTACGCGTCAAGTACGCGAACCGGAGCGCTATCCGGAGCGCTGTTACAGATATATATATTTTTTTGAACGTTAATTTCTCAAAATCCACTGGAGCACATATATTGAGACCTAGCAAAGGCACATCGGGCTACCAGTCCCTACAATTCTGCCAAGTTTCGTGCAAATCCATTCAGCCGTTCGAGCTAAAAGTGAGGCCAACCGCCCTATGGAAATTAACATGGGAAAAACGCGTTTTGGGACCCCCCTTTTTTCTCGGCCCCCCCCTTAACGAAACCCCCCCAAATTTTCAGGGGCTGCTCAGAAACGAAATGTTCCAATTTCCTGAACATTTCAGCCAATTCCGTCCACAAACGCCAAAGTTATTAGACATAGAATTTTCAAAAATCCCATAGAGAAAAAATCTTAACTATATATACCTACTGGCGACCGCCAGTAGGTAATATATATATATATATATATATATATATACAAGCACGAAAAAGCTCCTACTGCCAATCCTTCGCTATCAAGGGGTGGCTGGTGTCCGGCGGAGCAAGCCGTAAATAATATTAATCCAAAATGGCGTTCCAAACCAGCACTCGGGCAGAAGAACCACAGGTTACAGAGTTAGTCCGTAATAGTGAAAGGTTTATTTACACCATAAACCCAACGTGACGCGTTTCGCGCTCCACAGAGCGCTTGATCACAGGATGATCAAGCGCTCTGTGGAGCGCAAAACGCGTCACGTTGGGTTTATGGTGTAAATAACCCTTTCACTATTATGGACTAACTCTGTGACCTGTGGTTCTTCTGCCCGAGTGCTGGTTTGGAACGCCGCTTTGGATTAATATATATATTTTTTGCATTCCATTCCGAAAACAAAAATGGCAAGAACATTTGGTTTCCAATTCCATATCATCAAAAATATGTATTTTGTTTTATGAATTGGTATGAAAAAGGAAGGGAATGTGACTTTTCTCTCATTTCAATAACATGTTTCCACATTAGGCGTGATCCCTGCAATATTGCCTTTTTTGAGGGTGCCAAGAAAGCAACTCCATAATGTTAGGAAAAATAATATTGCCTCAGTGCTTTTCTTAAAGTACATTGCCTGAGCCCATTTTTTGCAGCTTCCATTTTTTCTACCTTTATTGTTGGTGACTGCATTATTGAGTTATTGCACCTTAAACATAAGGGGCCTCAACAGCATATTGTCCCATTTAGTGAAAGGAAATCATTTGTCAGCGATTAATGTGACATTGAACATATCACTTTCATTGGAAATCCTGAGCAGCTTGGCTATTGGAACCTCATGGGGATCCCTCCCTCTATATGGGGCTTAGTTAAAGAATCATGTATTTGCTGCTTGGCAATATTGATCTGAATTGGTTTCTTTGTGCCCAAACATCCTAGTCATATGGTAGATTTGTTTGAACCTGGAAGCACATGGAGTCAATCTAGATGAGCCATAAAACGGCGTCTAAGGTACATATGGAAATAGGCACTACAATTAGTTAGATCACAAACATAAGCCGATGTAAAATTGACCTTTTCCATCGTAGGGAGATTTCGTGTGCAAATCGCCAAATCTGGGATTTTGACATGCTGCCATAATGTTGCATCGCACATTGAATCAAAAGGCATACATAAAATCACGCAGTAATGAGATGTATGGCTTTATATGTTGTACAAACATGGGCTGGATAATGTGTGTTTATACACTTTTTAATACTGATATGCAAGCAGGATATTCACAGCTATGATGAGGCACGTGGATTAATTGTGAAAATATCTCGATCCGAACTTTCAAATGACGAAAAGCAGCTGATATCCTTCTCTTCGACCTTCTTCCTTGGGAAGAAATGCTGCTTCATGTCCTAAAGTGGAATATTAATTTGAGAAGTGGGAACCCTTATTAACTCAATAAACCGGCCCTGGCCAGATCTCAAAACAAGGCTCTGAAACTGGTCAATTTATGGTAGCTGCAACACAAGCAGCTGGTAATTCCCTCATAGTAGACAACATGTTTTAAAGTCACGAAACATTGCAATAAGTTTCCCAAAACATATTTAGAAATAGAAATGTATTAAGAAAAGAAACACCAGCATGTCCAGAATCGGATATCGGTGACCAGAGACAAGGCTTAAGGTAAATCCCACCTGGAAATAGTAAAGCAGTACTGTAAAGTGTCATGGCCTCAATTACGAGGCCCTTAACGCCACTTTTGCGCCACCGGAGTGGCAGCTTTTGGATGCCCCGATATCGCAATGTGCGACAGCATATTTACTAGGCCAGGCAAAGCCATTCTATGTGGCTTGTTATGGCCTTGTAAACATGTGCCCCTTTCACAAGTACACTGAGTGAAAGGGGCATTCCAAGGGTGTTGCAGTGGGTGTTCCAATGTGACACCCATGGAATGTGAAGCATTCCCAGATTTACGAGAAATCATAAACCTAGTAATGTGTCAGATTCTAACGCCACCCCATGGGTGGCATTAGGGTGGCGCAAAGTGGAGAAATATCCTTATTTCTCCTTGTTTTTCCACTTTCTATGTGGGCTGCATTTTGCAGCCCACATAAAAAGAGTAAAACACCCCTTGTGATTATTTTTGTACCGGAAGGCGTCCCAAAACAATCACCCCAATAATGCAGACACCCTTGCACCATGGCGCAAGGGTGCCTGTGCTGGCGCATGGCAGCCCATTGTGCGCCTGCGCAGGGGGAAAGGACAGGAATGCGCCGTATCTTATAGATACGGCGCATTCCTGCCCTTTTCTTTGGACGAAGGGTAGCGCAGCAAGATTCCTTGTGGCACTGCCCTGCACAAAAACCTCGTAAATGAGGCCATCAGTTCATGGCTTTATAAACAAAGTGATTCAACTTGGTTAAAATTTTTATCTACAGATGTAGAGGCTTATTTAGAATTTGATGGTGTAACACGATATTTTACCAGTAACGTGGTGTAGTACTCTGTCCCCCAAACTCACCGTTGCCCCACTCAAAAAAAAAAAGTCAGTGCAACTACCATATTTCTGCATATAGAGCAGGGACCTCCAACATTTTCTGTGATAAAAGCTGCCTATGTTCAATGGAAATCATCCTGAGCTACTACTAATATTCTGTTGTAATAGAGACCACATTGGTCAAGATTAAATTAGTGGTCAACACAGGTAAGATTGCCAGCGGTGATCACCTTAGTGTATTAAGCAGGGTCGCCAGCAGTAATGCAAATAAAAGTTTTAAAAAAAAGCTTTAGCAATTTGGAATGCTTCTACATGACTAATCTACTAATCTATGGCAACCATAACTGCAATGCTCCAGGCACCAAGGTAATATTAGTAATAAGTCTCTTCAATGCTGCACAATTTATCACTCAAACACTGTACTTCAAATATGTTTTGGAACCATTTTTCTCCAAACATTAGCTTATTAGTTCTGAAAATACAAACATTTACTTATAAAATATAGGATTTTAAATTTTGATATTCACATCATATTATTCGGCGAAGCATAAGCTTCTAATTTAGTTGGCTGCATACATAAGAGCTACTAGTAAGAAGCTGGAGAGCTACCAGTAGCTCACAAGCTACTTGTTGGAAAAGCCTGGTGTGGATTCTCTATTGGCTCTGAAAGAGCAAACCTTTGACCTACTAACATTGGGCTGCCATTCAAAGTGCCTACTTGGGGCAAACACTCTGACAGAATTAGTTCCTGCTGGGGTCACTAGGAAAAACCTGGCAGTGTGGAACCGGAAAGCAAATCAATTAGCCCCACATGTTGGAAGGAAACCCACTTTGGGAACTTGGGTATGAAAAACAAAAACATTTGCTCTGCAGGTGCACTGAATATAGTGCCCACACAACAGAGCTTCAATGCCTTCATGTGGGCCACACTGGCAGTTGCTACTCTGAAGGCACATATAGCTGTGCCTGTCTATAGAGAACTCTAAATATGGCAGGCTATTGTTCACCAGGGCAGTCAGTGGAGTGCATCTGTCCGACGACTTAGCACAACCCACTACAGCCCAACAAACTCTAAATAAGCACTGAGTCTACTTTCTTAATGTCAAATTCTTTCAGTTGGCATGGTCATAGGCTGGAGCCAGGGAGAGTCCATAGAGGTTGGATACATCATCACCAATCTCCTAGATAAGCTGTTTATGTTGGTACCAAAGCTCTGAGCTGGGCAACACAGGATTGTGTAGCTACTGAGGTCTTTTCATCACTTCAGTAGATTTGCCCCATCACCCTGTTCCAAGTTTTTATCTTCAGACTTAGGGCCTGAGTTAAAGTTTGGCAGGCAGGGTGCTTCATCACAAACCTGACAGTGTACCCTGTCGACCAAACCCTTAGTCATCGCACTCAGTTATGAGTCTGGCAGATCATTAGCTCTCCGATAGCACTGCTCCCACTGGCTCTGCTGTCACAAGACTTACTCTGATGGCCTGGCGGAATAGAATCCATCAGAGCAAGGGTATCAGACCATCCACCGTATGTAGAGTGAACATTTTGCTATCCTTTTTTTCTGTCACCTCGAGGGTCACGAACATAATAAAAATTAATCTCCACACCCTGGGATAAACTCCCTGCTGAAGAAACCATCTTCAGACCCAAATGACCTCAAGAACTTCTGTCCTATCGCTCTCCTCCCCTACCCGCCAAGGTCATCGAGAAGGCCATCAACGCCCAACTCTCTGCATTCTTAGAAGTAAACGACGTCCTAAACAACTCCCAATCCGGCTTCCGAAGCAACCACAGCACAGAGACCACACTCCTCGCCGCCTCCGACGACATCTGCTCCCTCCTCGACCTGGGCGAGACCACAGCCCTCATTCTACTGTACTTCTCTGCTGCCTTCAACCGTCTCCCACCACACCCTAAGCACGAGACTCCACGACGCCGGCATCCACGACAAGGCAGTGGACTGGATTCACTCCTTCCTGACTGGCCAATCCCAGTGAGTAAGTCTACCCCCATCCTCTCAGAACCCACAGAGATCAGCTGGGGAGTGCCACAGGCTCATCACTGAGCCCCACCCTCTTCAACGTCTACATGGCCCCACTCGCAGCCATCATCAGAAGCCATGGACTGAACATTCTCTCCTAAGCTTACGACATCCAGCTGATCCTCTCCCTCACCAACGAACCCACAACCGCCAGAACCAACGGGAAGGACCTGGCTTGGCAGTTCGGGCTGGACTGTTCCGATGCAAACAATAATATTGACTTCGATATCTTTAAAAACGATATTCTTGACCACGATATTCTTGGTGTCAATATTTCTGTGTCACAATATTTTCAACTCGATATTTGTGTAAGTTGACATTTCCAAATCGATATTCAGTCTGCATACCCAAGAGTATCACCTACAAGCTCCTTACACATGCCTAGAAAGCTCTCCACAATGAAGGACCAGCATACCTGAACCACCGCCTCGCATTCCACGTGCCCTTCAGACAACTCTGTTCCGCCTAGCTCGCCCTTGCCTCTGTCCCCAGGATCCCCAAGAGCAGAAATGGAGGAAGATCCTTCTCAGGCAATCTGCGTTACTGACCCAATTCCAGAAAGACCTCAAGACCTGGGGGCAGATTTACAATAACTGGCGCATCCCCAGGGATGCGCCAGTTATTGTGCGCCGCATCTCCGCCACCCATGGTGTGCCGCATTTACAATGCGGCGCACCATGGGGCAAAAACGGCACAGATGCGTGCCGCATCTGTGCCGTAAAGGCGGCGCATTGCTGGAGTTGCGTCGCAAGCGCGACGCAGCTCCAGCAAGGCTCTGGGGGACCCTATCTGTCCAATGCTGCGGCAAGCCTTATGCCTGCTTCAAGCAGGCACAGGGTTTTGACGCAGCATTGGCCTAAAAGTGCCTGCGTGAAATCTTGTAGATTTCACGCAGGCACTTTTGCGAGGCGCACCTGCCCCGGAACGCCCACCCTGCGCCGGAACGCCCACATGTGGCGCAGGGCTTTACAACGTGACGCATCTGCCTAGATGCGACACGTTGTAAATGGGTCGCAGGGATGCGCCACGTTTACGCCGCTGTTGCGTGACGCAACTGCGGCGTAAACGTGGCGCAAGTCCGACATAAATCTGCCCCCTGGTTTCCAATTATCCTACCCCTTGAGGGATCAACTTACCCCTGAGCCTAGAGACCCCCACGGGTGAGTAGCCACACTTTATAAGCTCCTGATTGATTGATTGATTGACTGATTAGGAGAAAACTCCCAGGGTGTGGGGGGCATTAGCTTTTTTGTTTTTCCGGAACAAATTCCCACTTTGAGATGGCAACCTGCACGAAACAGTGCAGTCTGCCTGGGGTGGCGAGAAGATGACCTTCCCCACCCTGATGCCAGTGTCTAAATAAGGATCTTGGTCACTTTTTCAGATCTCAAAATCCACTAGCACTTCAAGGCTGTATGTTTCCAATAAGGTCCAGTTAAGGCCCAGTTACGCAATATTCAGCATAGCAGAATTGTCCAAGTGGGATGAACCTGACTTTCTTGCCCCCATGAGCACCTATCCTGGGAAAGCCTCAGTGCTTGTTTCAGCCCTCCAGAAGGGGAAACACTGTCAAAGTCCAAACTTTCTCCAACTGATAGAAAGTTCGTTCTGGTCTCACCTGCACCTAAATGTCAACGCAACTTAGGTACAATAGGCGCTAATAAATGCTCATATTCAGAAAACATCAAACTCTATCGCAATATATTTTGCCTGGGCCCACAAGAGAAGAAAGAATACGCTTTCAAGCAAAAGTAACTTCGTAGCCATGCGTGTATCTCGTCACCCAATTATAAGACAATGCCATCAGGCTTTGCTTCATGCAGTCCTGCAGTTTCTCAAATTAAGACAGTAAATTAGTTCAACATTTGTATTAATGAACAGCACGCACACACTACAGACCAGAGCTTGTCATTTGACCAAAGGGTATTTAAACAGTGCAATTAGATGTCATTAAATACTCTGGCAATAAATTATATTAGTATACATAATTCATTAAAAAGACTTAATTAGAATTGCTTAATATGTTAATAATTGCAGTGATATAGCACTCTGAATAATGAGGAGATGTAACACAGAGCAAACAAGGGCTTTAAATGCTAATTACTGTCTAGTTTGATCACGTAATATGAGAGTAGGTGGTTTATGTTTACTATAAAAATAAAGTTGCTGATGAGGTTTTCACAAGTACGTGCTTTACAGCAGAGAGTAAGAGACCACCCCTACACGGGCCACTAAAGGACGGTAGACTCCAAGGCATTCACTTCGGCCCTACTTCGAGTTGGTCCATCTTTTGTGGTATTTATTTGCGCCAGTTAAGCATCACTACCAACAGTGAGGTGTTTAGCGGGTGCTCTTCCGCCGTGGGAACGAGGCTTAAGACGTGGCTGCGATCCTTATGTATTGCCTTTTTCCTGGCATGTTCCTCTATGTGTTTTGCTTGATTGGATTAGGATCACAATTAATCCCGGATACTCGCAAAAAAAGTGGCCCAGATTCCTTGATTGTCCCTTTCATGGATCGCCATTTAGTGAGTCTTATTGCACCCCTTTTTAGAGAAATATTTGGTAAATTAAGCATTGCAAATCGTATACAGACAGCAACATTGGAAAAAGAAGCACTGCATTTTGGTAGGGTGGGCGAGGCGCAATAAAACGGTCCAAGGGGCACAATGGCGTAACGGGCTGTGGTGCCACCTGGCTATTTTAATGTCCTGGTCGGTATGCAAATGAAGAAAATCACCAAAGCCGGTATGTTTCCTTCTTATCAGTATATACTTTAAACAATAAACGGGAGGAGAAATCACTTTAAAATGTGTTCGAAAGCTGCCTTAATGAGTCGTGACCGATACTAAACATAACAAAAGCAGAAAATCAATGTTAAAAAATAGCGTGAGCTCGACCCGAAGGCATTGGAACGAGTTACATGAGTACCAGTTACATTACACAAGTTCAAATTCATGTGTTTTATTGTAAGCCTTGGGAGACGGTGCAGCCCATTTTTAACACCACATCCTCTCACGTTTTTTTTCTCTGGGAAAGGAGGCCACACAGAGAGGCCTATGAAAAACCCCTCCCTCTTCCATCAAGGTCAAAAAAGGCACTGAGGCGGAGGTGATAACACCTGGCCCCCAACGAGGGCCCTTCTCTTACTCAACACCCTGGAGGTAAACCAGCGTCGGTCCCTCCCAACACCACTGCTGCCAGTGCTAACACAAAGGAGAAAAAACTGGTAATAAAATACATTTATTACCATTTTATTTTTCCCTTTCCCCCACCGAGCTCTGTTTGGAGGTCGGGGCCACTGCTGCTGACTGGCAGCAGGGGAATGATGCTCACTCCACCTGTTTACACTGCGCAGGTCATTTCGGCCGGAGTATCAGTTTGACTTGCGCATTGTAAATCTCCCCACCTAGCTAGGTGGAGAGCAGAAACAGGCCCCTATTGCCTCGAAGGCAACCTGCTCCATCCAATCCTGGTGCTGCTTTCATGCTGCTCATCCGCATCATAAAAGCAGCATCAGGATTTGTGGGGAGAATTCCACTGCTGCAGTCAGAGCACCGAGTTACTCACAAGGACTGGAGGAGACAAGCCAGCGGATGTATGTGCATTTATAATTTTCATTTTAGCTAATTTTAGCTTCGCCGTTAACTTCAGTGCTGTCAGTCGTTTTTCGTTATAAACACTGTTTATAATGAGCCATGACTGACAGCCACATACAGATGGTACCCTAAATATTTTGCTAATTTTCCGCATTTATTGGGACCTAACCTAAAGTATACAAGAGACACTTTATTGAGTCTTAATGGCCAGCTGAAAGACTCCTGTTCGCAACTTGATCCTCTGAAAGAACTTAAGAAATGTCCTTCATGTGACATGGAGTTTCTTTTTACTGAAATAAAGTGCGGTTTAAGTACACAACAGGATTTATATCCGCAAACCGCTTTACTAAAATCCTTCCAAGGACTGCTCCTGAACGTGCGCTCTTTAATTAAACATAATACCGAATTTGCAGAGCTGCTGGCAGCCTATAATATAGATATGGCATTTGTCACGGAGACATGGGCTGATAGTACATCTGATCTGGAGCTCTCCTTAGCCATTCCCCAAGGCTATTTTTTAATCAGGAATGATAGACAGGATAAACGGGGAGAGGGACTAGAGATCATTTTAAAGGATAATCTGCTGGTAAAAAGCTCCACTTTAGGAAGTGGCCCGACTGTGAACTGCTCTCATTTAATATCACAATGAGTGAAAACTATATATTCAACGGTACATTGCTGTATAGACCTCCAGGGGCAAAAAACACGTTTGTAGAGACTATAGGTCATATTATCGACTCTAGTGTTGACTTTCAAGATTTTTCTATCTTAGGTGATTTTAATTATCACCTAGAAAATACAAATGACCAATATACAACATCGCTTCTAGAATTGATGTCCAGTGTCTCAATGGAACAATTAGTCAAGCATCCGACTCACGAGGCCGGGCACACTCTGAATGGGATGCTGAATATTCATACATTCCAGTCAGTATGCCAAGGATTAAGACAACTTCATTGGTTACCAGTGAAGAAGAGATTGGAATTTAAAGCCTTGTGTTTAGCGTTCAAGGCGCTACATGGCACAGGACCTGAATATCTGAAACAGCACTTGCTGCGGTACCTCCTTGGCAGAACATTGCGTTCAGCTCAGAGCAAACTTCTGCAGATGCCTAAATTCAGGAGAGTTTACTGGGGAGGTAGTAGTTTTCTTCTCAACACCGTCAAACTGTGGAATTCACTTTCTCTACCCATAAAAAACTGCCCAACACTACCACTGTACAGAAAGGCTTTGGAAACTTGGCTTTTCTCACTATAATGCTTAATCATCCTTTATCTCTGACATATTCTCCACTGTATCGCCTAGACGCCCTTGGGCATTCGAGCGCAATATACATTTTAAATTAATTATTTCGTTCGAGTGGTTGCCCTACCAAATGTTTAGGGTACCAGCAACCACTGCAATATTACCAGAATGTCAGGGGTAGCGCAGTTGACATCACATACCCTTTGACCATAATGATATCACAGGAAGTGACAACATATGACCTTGATTTTCTTCAGGAAGCGATGTCACATGACCCTAAAATTACAACAATTGACATGATTGAAGTTTTGTTAGGACACATAACTGGCAAAACCACGGCCCGTCCGAAGAGCGATCAGGACACAGAACTACAAATCCCGGTACCGCCACGCCGAGAACTACAATTCCCGGGGGGTACCGCGTGGAGCATGCGCAGGAAGAGCCATCATAAAACGAGCCGCTGTTGCAGGTAACGGCGTCGGATATTCTGTGTACGAAGAGGCAGGACGCTCTACCTGGACTTCGCAGAAGGTGAGACCCTTCCCGTATTCGGCCCCAGTCCCCGCTCGAGGGTTATTCGAGCGTGTGGGACGCTGAGCCTCTTCTGTTGATTTTGCCCCAGTCCCCGCTCGAGGGTCATTTGAGCGTGTGGGACACTCAACCTCTTCTGTTGCTTTTGCCCCAGTCCCCGCTCGAGGGTCGGGACGCTGAGCCTCTTCTGTTACTTTTACCCCAGTCCCCGCTCGAGGGTTATTCGAGCGTGTAGGACGCTGAACCTCTTCTGTTGCTTTTGCCCCTGTCCCCGCTCGAGGGTTATCGAGTGTGTGGGACGCTGAAGACTTCCCTGTACCCTGCCCTCAGTCCCCGCTCGAGGGTATTCGAGCGAGAGGAATAAAGAGACCATTCCTGTACTTTTGCACCAGTCCCCGCTCGAGGGTTATCGGGCGAAAGGGATGCTGAGACCCCTTGCAGTAGTCCCCGCTCGAGGACAGCAAGTGTGTTTGGACGCCATACATGGGTTCATAAAGCAGCTACCCAAAGGTACCCGAACAGCCGTACACCACGTGCATTGCCCTCTGTTGGAGTGTGTCGGGACCGACACACATGCAGAGGACGAACTGAGGAATACCACCTAACCCGGTTCGAGGATCGAGTGGCATTGTCGGCCGCTACTTAGCACGGCGCCCTCTGTTGGTGAATGCCGGGACCGGCGTTCGTGCAGAGGACGGTTAGACCAGACCCCTGAAACACCAAGGGGTGTTTGCTTCGCTGTACTCCTCTATGTGCTGCTTTTCCATCTAGGCATACATTGAGAAATAAAACCGTTTAAAGACAACCTGCAAGTCTGTTCTCTGTTGGGATACGATAGATAGCATCGGGGTGGTGGACCTAGGTACCCGATCCTGAGGGACTAGGCTATTACATAATATCCGACCTTATAAACAATCTAATCATCCTCCCGGTTGGGTAAGGTACCATGGCCTCGATGGAAGACGTGCTAGCCGCACTGCTGGATGTCCAGAACGAACTAGCCGCTTCCCGCCTAGAAACAGCGGACTTAAAGGCTAGGATGGACAACCAACAGAGGAATCCGTTTAATGCTGGGACTCCTACTACAGGACAGCCTGCTGCTGTGGTGGTGGAAATGCCGGTGGCGATACCTCTTGCCACACCGGAAAGGTACAGTGGGGACCCCACCACTGTCCAGGTCTTCATAACACAAGTGGCCCTCCACTTCTCTTGCAAACCGAAGTCCTTTCCTACAAACCAGGCGAGAGTCGCATTCATGATCTCGTACTTGGCAGGGAACGCTGCTCAATGGGCAGTGCCTTTGGTGAGCAGGGACGACCCACTCTTGTATGATTGGGAAATGTTTCAAGAGGAGTTCGTGAAGGTTTTTGACCGAAGAGCGGACTCCTACACCGCTGACAGAGAATTGCTTGAGCTAAAGCAGGGCGCTACAGGGCTAGTCCAGTACCTGAACGCGTTCAGACGCCTCGTTGCGGAAACCAAGTGGCCACCTGCAAAACAAACTGCTATCTTCCACCAGGGGTTGAGCGAGGAGCTGAAGGACGTGATCGCACAGATCGATCTACAACCTGTGCATTGCGAGGAATTGATCAGCCTGGCCCTCCGCCTCGATCATCGCTTAAGCGAACATCGCGGGGGTGGTCCAAGGAAGGACAAGGCGCCTCTCACTTCTGGCCATCCGGTCTCCACGGACACCACGCCTGCTCACCGTACCGAATCCATGGACATAGGAGCCGTCAGAGCCAGCCTCACGGCAACTGAGAAGGAATCCCGCAGAAAGCAAGGCCTGTGTCTGTACTGCGGAAAGAAAGGACACTATGTCCGTGAGTGCCCCGCGAAACCAAGAACAGGACGTTCTCGCCCCAGCCGCTTGTCGACTGCGACAGTGGAAAAGGGGGCGGAAAACTAAAGGACTCCCGGAACGTAGAAGGGGATTCCCGGAGTCATGGTTCCATCCCTTCAGCACAATTGCACACAGAGACCAGTCCCAGACATATGTTCATCCCACTTCGACTGAGAGTGCGGAACGAGTGGGTTTCGGTAGCCGCTATGATCGACTCAGGAGCCACTGGGATGTTTATGGACAAGAAAGAAGCACACCGGATCGGGGTCACGCTTCTTCCGTGTGCAGTACGGAGGAAGTCTATGCGGTTGATGGGCGCAGGTTGATTTCAGGACCCATCAGTCAACACACAGGTGACATCGAGGTGTGTTACGGTGAACAACACAGGGAGGTCTTGGACTTCAATGTCATCTGTGCCCCGCAGTATGGTGTCATCCTAGGGTTGCCATGGCTGAAGAAACACAACCCCTCCATCGACTGGGAATCCCAAGTACTGAGAATGGACTCTCCATATTGTTCCTGGTCTTGCGGATGGTCTTCGGGGCCACCAGCAACAACAGTGAGTCCCAGACATGAGTTGGCTACGGCAGCGGAAAAGGAGGTTTTCCTGCCCAAGGCCTATCAGGAATACGAGGACGTGTTTGATGACAAACAAGCGGAAGCTCTCCCTCCGCATAGGGTCTATGACTGTCAAATTGACCTAGTACCTGGTGCCAGCATACCGGGCGGGCGCCTATACGCATTATCGGAGCCCGAAAACATCCACCTCCGTTCCTATTTGGATAAAATTTTGAGCCTAGGGTTCATTAGGCCGTCAAGGTCACCGGCGGCCTCGCCTCTGTTTTTTATTCCAAAAGCCAACGGAGAGCTCCGCGCTTGCGCAGACTTCAGGGCGCTTAACGCTATCACGGTAAAGAACCGGTACCCCTTACCGCTCATCAACGTGCTCCTGGAACAAGTCAAGAAGGCATGTGTGTACACAAAGCTAGACCTAAAGGGGGCTTACCACCTGGTACGAATGCGGTGTGGGGACGAGTGGAAAACGGCCTTCAAAACTCGGTTCAGCCTGTTCGAGTACAGAGTGATGCCGTTCGGGCTTTGTAACACCCCTGCGGCGTTTCAGTTCTTCCTGAACGACGTTCTGCGCGACATCTTGGACGTATACGTCATTGTTTATATAGACGATATCCTGGTCTATTCGAACAGTCTGGAGGAACACGTGAGGCACGTGTCGTCGGTGCTACGGATCCTACGGGAGAACTCCCTATACTGTAAGCTCGGCAAATACGACTTCCACGTATCAACGGTGGAATTCCTGGGGGTCATTCTGAGCCCCGAAGGTCAAACTATGGCGGAAAGGAAGGTGAAAGCAGTGGTGGACTGGCCGGCCCCTAAGAGCATAAAAGAGATACAGAGCTTTCTTGGCTTTGCCAACTTTTATCGGAGGTTCATAGAGGGGTTTTCAAGATTGGTTGCTCCCATCACACATCTTCTGAGGAAGTCGACTGCCTTCCTGTGGTCAACCGAGGCTGAGGGAGCGTTTGAGGCGTTGAAACTAGCCTTTGTGTCGGCGCCTGTTCTTGCACATCCCGACCCGGAACAGCAGTACATCGTGGAGGCGGACGCCTCAGACGTGGCGGTAGGGGCCATCCTGTCGCAGAGGAACCCGGTGTCGGGGTTGTTACACCCTGTCGCGTTCATGTCCCGGAAACTGAACATAGCGGAAACAAACTATCACGTCGCCGAAAAGGAGCTATTGGCCATAAAAGACGCGTTCACCGAATGGAGACAGCTGCTGATGGGGGCTAAGCATGTGGTATTGGTGTATACCGACCACAGGAACCTCCAGTTCATGACGGCGGCCAGGCAGCTGTCTCCTCGACAACTCCGGTGGATGCTGTTCTTCTCCGGGTTCCATTTCACCATCACATACAGGCCAGGCACTGAAAACAGGAAGGCGGATGCACTGTCCAGACAGTCCACAGAGGCGGAGCGCCCTTCGCCGACGATCAAGTCCATCATACACCCGGGGGCGGTGGTGGGAGCATCCAGCCGGGGGCCTTCCTTCATGGTATCCAGAGGGGCATCAACACGTTCGAATGGAGAACTTGGCTTCAAAGGCATGTGGAATGGCAGGTCAAGGATGGCATACCCGTCAAGGGACGGTGTGTCTTAGTGCCCACCTCACGCCTGAGGAAGCAAGCCTACCAATGGTGTCACGAGTCCCCGTGTGCGGGTCACTTCGGTCTGCAGAAGACGGTCGACTGCGTCTTGCGACAGTTCTGGTGGCCTTCGGTGAGGGCCGACGTACATAAGTGGATAGCCTCATGTGCGGTGTGCTCCGCCATGAAATCAGATCATGGTCGCCCTCAGGGACTCTTACCGCCGCTTCCAACCCCCGCAAAACCATGGGACAACATCTCCTTAGATTTCGTCGTGGGCCTGCCAGCGGATCAGGGGTGTACAGCCATACTCGTGGTAATCGACTATTTAACCAAGATGGGTCGGTTCATCGCCTGCAAAGGAGTACCAACGGCAGGACAACTAGCCATCACGCTTCTGAAAGAGGTGGTGCGGGTCCACGGACTGCCACGCATGATCGTATTGGACCGGGGATCGCAGTTCACAGCGCGGTTCTGGAAGGCCTGGTGTTCAGCGTTACATGTTACCTCCGCCTTGTCCACCAGCTATCACCCCCAAACGGACGGCCAAACTGAGCGCCTCAACCAGACGCTGAAGCAATGTGGATGTGTTTTGTGGATCAAGGCACGGAGGAATGGGTTGACAAGTCGTGGCTGGCGGAAATAGCATATAACAACGCCACGCATAGCTCCACAAAGGTGTCGCCGTTTTACAACAACTATGGACACCACCCGAGATTTCTCCCGCTGGTGCACCCTTCACCCACGGGAAACATGCCTGAAACCGCCAGACGGGTGGCCCACATCAAGGAAACGGTGGCGAGTGCTAAGAGGTGTCTGGAGGACGCCAAGAGAGCCTACAAGGTGTACGCAGACTGGCGACGGAGGACGGGTCCGCTGTACAAAGTGGGGGACTATGTGTGGGTGTCCTCGAAGAACCTGAGGTTTCGTAAACACAGCGTTTTTCACCCTGCTTCATCGGCCCGTACCGCATCAAGGAATGCCTCAGCCCTGTGAACGTGCGGCTTGCTTTGCCGGGCAGCTTGAGGGTTCACCCGGTGTTCCATGTGTCCCTGCTCAAGCCCTCCTACTCCTCCGTGCGTCGGACCCCTTCGCCCGTGTCGGTGGACGCTGACCAAGACTACGAGGTGGAGGGCATCAGGGACTCCAAATGGAGCAGGGGTAGGCTCTGGTACCTTGTTGCGTGGAAAGGGTACGGGCCTGAGGAACAGTCGTGGGAGCCTGTCTCCGGGATCTGTGCGCCTCGCTTGGTGTCCGCTTTTCACAAAAAGCATCCGGGTAAGCCCGGTTCTGCGGTGGGTCCCTGATGGAAGGGGGATGTACTGTTAGGACACATAACCGGCAAAACCACGGCCCGTTCGAAGAGCGACCAGGACACGGAACAACAAATCCCGGTACCGCCACACCGAGAACTACAATTCCGGGGGGGCACCGGGTGGAGCATGTGCAGGAAGCCCCATCTAAAACGAGCCGCTGTTGCAGGTAACGGCGTCGGATATTCTGTGTACGAAGAGGCAGGACGCTCTACCTGGACTTCGCAGAAGGTGAGACCCTTCCCGTATTCGGCCCCAGTCCCCGCTCAAGGGTTATTCGAGCGTGTGGGACGCTGAGCCTCTTCTGTTGCTTTTGCCCCAGTCCCCGCTCGAGGGTCATTCGAGCGTGTGGGACGCTGAGCCTCTTCTGTTACTTTTACCCCAGTCCCTGCTCGAGGGTTATTCGAGCGTGTGGGACGCTAAACCTCTTCTGTTGCTTTTGCCCCAGTCCCCGCTCGAGGGTTATCGAGCGTGTGGGACGCTGAAGACTTCCCTGTACCCTGCCCTCAGTCCCCACTCGAGGGTATTCGAGCGAGAGGAATAAAGAGATCATTCCTGTACTTTTGCACCTGTCCCCGCTCGAGGGTTATCGGGCGAAAGGGACGCTGAGACCCCTTGCCGTAGTCCCCGCTCGAGGACAGCAAGCATGTTTGGACGCCATACATGGGTTCATAAAGCAGCTACCCAAAGGTACCCCGAACAGCCGTACACCACGTGCATTGCCCTCTGTTGGAGTGTGTCGGGACCGACACACATACAGAGGACGAACTGAGGAATACCACCTAACCCGGTTCGAGGATCGAGTGGCATTGTCGGCCGCTACTTAGCACGGCGCCCTCTGTTGGTGAATGCCGGGACCGGCGTTCGTGCAGAGGACGGTTAGACCAGACCCCTGAAACACCAAGGGGTGTTTGCTTCGCTGTACTCCTCTATGTGCTGCTTTTCCATCTAGGCATACATTGAGAAATAAAACCGTTTAAAGACAACCTGCAAGTCTGTTCTCTGTTGGGATACGATAGATAGCATCGGGGTGGTGGACCTAGGTACCCGATCCTGAGGGACTAGGCGATTACATAATATCCGACCTTATAAACAATCTAATCATCCTCCCGGTTGGGTAAGGTACCATGGCCTCGATGGAAGACGTGCTAGCCGCACTGCTGGATGTCCAGAACGAACTAGCCGCTTCCCGCCTAGAAACAGCGGACTTAAAGGCTAGGATGGACAACCAACAGAGGAATCCGTTTAATGCTGGGACTCCTACTACAGGACAGCCTGCTGCTGTGGTGGTGGAAATGCCGGTGGCGATACCTCTTGCCACACCGGAAAGGTACAGTGGGGACCCCACCACTGTCCAGGTCTTCATAACACAAGTGGCCCTCCACTTCTCTTGCAAACCGAAGTCCTTTCCTACAAACCAGGCGAGAGTCGCATTCATGATCTCGTACTTGGCAGGGAACGCTGCTCAATGGGCAGTGCCTTTGGTGAGCAGGGACGACCCACTCTTGTATGATTGGGAAATGTTTCAAGAGGAGTTCGTGAAGGTTTTTGACCGAAGAGCGGACTCCTACACCGCTGACAGAGAATTGCTTGAGCTAAAGCAGGGCGCTACAGGGCTAGTCCAGTACCTGAACGCGTTCAGACGCCTCGTTGCGGAAACCAAGTGGCCACCTGCAAAACAAACTGCTATCTTCCACCAGGGGTTGAGCGAGGAGCTGAAGGACGTGATCGCACAGATCGATCTACAACCTGTGCATTGCGAGGAATTGATCAGCCTGGCCCTCCGCCTCGATCATCGCTTAAGCGAACATCGCGGGGGTGGTCCAAGGAAGGACAAGGCGCCTCTCACTTCTGGCCATCCGGTCTCCACGGACACCACGCCTGCTCACCGTACCGAATCCATGGACATAGGAGCCGTCAGAGCCAGCCTCACGGCAACTGAGAAGGAATCCCGCAGAAAGCAAGGCCTGTGTCTGTACTGCGGAAAGAAAGGACACTATGTCCGTGAGTGCCCCGCGAAACCAAGAACAGGACGTTCTCGCCCCAGCCGCTTGTCGACTGCGACAGTGGAAAAGGGGGCGGAAAACTAAAGGACTCCCGGAACGTAGAAGGGGATTCCCGGAGTCATGGTTCCATCCCTTCAGCACAATTGCACACAGAGACCAGTCCCAGACATATGTTCATCCCACTTCGACTGAGAGTGCGGAACGAGTGGGTTTCGGTAGCCGCTATGATCGACTCAGGAGCCACTGGGATGTTTATGGACAAGAAAGAAGCACACCGGATCGGGGTCACGCTTCTTCCGTGTGCAGTACGGAGGAAGTCTATGCGGTTGATGGGCGCAGGTTGATTTCAGGACCCATCAGTCAACACACAGGTGACATCGAGGTGTGTTACGGTGAACAACACAGGGAGGTCTTGGACTTCAATGTCATCTGTGCCCCGCAGTATGGTGTCATCCTAGGGTTGCCATGGCTGAAGAAACACAACCCCTCCATCGACTGGGAATCCCAAGTACTGAGAATGGACTCTCAATATTGTTCCTGGTCTTGCGGATGGTCTTCGGGGCCACCAGCAACAACAGTGAGTCCCAGACATGAGTTGGCTACGGCAGCGGAAAAGGAGGTTTTCCTGCCCAAGGCCTATCAGGAATACGAGGACGTGTTTGATGACAAACAAGCGGAAGCTCTCCCTCCGCATAGGGTCTATGACTGTCAAATTGACCTAGTACCTGGTGCCAGCATACCGGGCGGGCGCCTATACGCATTATCGGAGCCCGAAAACATCCACCTCCGGTCCTATTTGGATAAAATTTTGAGCCTAGGGTTCATTAGGCCGTCAAGGTCACCGGCGGCCTCGCCTCTGTTTTTTATTCCAAAAGCCAACGGAGAGCTCCGCGCTTGCGCAGACTTCAGGGCGCTTAACGCTATCACGGTAAAGAACCGGTACCCCTTACCGCTCATCAACGTGCTCCTGGAACAAGTCAAGAAGGCATGTGTGTACACAAAGCTAGACCTAAAGGGGGCTTACCACCTGGTACGAATGCGGTGTGGGGACGAGTGGAAAACGGCCTTCAAAACTCGGTTCAGCCTGTTCGAGTACAGAGTGATGCCGTTCGGGCTTTGTAACACCCCTGCGGCGTTTCAGTTCTTCCTGAACGACGTTCTGCGCGACATCTTGGACGTATACGTCATTGTTTATATAGACGATATCCTGGTCTATTCGAACAGTCTGGAGGAACACGTGAGGCACGTGTCGTCGGTGCTACGGATCCTACGGGAGAACTCCCTATACTGTAAGCTCGGCAAATACGACTTCCACGTATCAACGGTGGAATTCCTGGGGGTCATTCTGAGCCCCGAAGGTCAAACTATGGCGGAAAGGAAGGTGAAAGCAGTGGTGGACTGGCCGGCCCCTAAGAGCATAAAAGAGATACAGAGCTTTCTTGGCTTTGCCAACTTTTATCGGAGGTTCATAGAGGGGTTTTCAAGATTGGTTGCTCCCATCACACATCTTCTGAGGAAGTCGACTGCCTTCCTGTGGTCAACCGAGGCTGAGGGAGCGTTTGAGGCGTTGAAACTAGCCTTTGTGTCGGCGCCTGTTCTTGCACATCCCGACCCGGAACAGCAGTACATCGTGGAGGCGGACGCCTCAGACGTGGCGGTAGGGGCCATCCTGTCGCAGAGGAACCCGGTGTCGGGGTTGTTACACCCTGTCGCGTTCATGTCCCGGAAACTGAACATAGCGGAAACAAACTATCACGTCGCCGAAAAGGAGCTATTGGCCATAAAAGACGCGTTCACCGAATGGAGACAGCTGCTGATGGGGGCTAAGCATGTGGTATTGGTGTATACCGACCACAGGAACCTCCAGTTCATGACGGCGGCCAGGCAGCTGTCTCCTCGACAACTCCGGTGGATGCTGTTCTTCTCCGGGTTCCATTTCACCATCACATACAGGCCAGGCACTGAAAACAGGAAGGCGGATGCACTGTCCAGACAGTCCACAGAGGCGGAGCGCCCTTCGCCGACGATCAAGTCCATCATACACCCGGGGGCGGTGGTGGGAGCATCCAGCCGGGGGCCTTCCTTCATGGTATCCAGAGGGGCATCAACACGTTCGAATGGAGAACTTGGCTTCAAAGGCATGTGGAATGGCAGGTCAAGGATGGCATACCCGTCAAGGGACGGTGTGTCTTAGTGCCCACCTCACGCCTGAGGAAGCAAGCCTACCAATGGTGTCACGAGTCCCCGTGTGCGGGTCACTTCGGTCTGCAGAAGACGGTCGACTGCGTCTTGCGACAGTTCTGGTGGCCTTCGGTGAGGGCCGACGTACATAAGTGGATAGCCTCATGTGCGGTGTGCTCCGCCATGAAATCAGATCATGGTCGCCCTCAGGGACTCTTACCGCCGCTTCCAACCCCCGCAAAACCATGGGACAACATCTCCTTAGATTTCGTCGTGGGCCTGCCAGCGGATCAGGGGTGTACAGCCATACTCGTGGTAATCGACTATTTAACCAAGATGGGTCGGTTCATCGCCTGCAAAGGAGTACCAACGGCAGGACAACTAGCCATCACGCTTCTGAAAGAGGTGGTGCGGGTCCACGGACTGCCACGCATGATCGTATTGGACCGGGGATCGCAGTTCACAGCGCGGTTCTGGAAGGCCTGGTGTTCAGCGTTACATGTTACCTCCGCCTTGTCCACCAGCTATCACCCCCAAACGGACGGCCAAACTGAGCGCCTCAACCAGACGCTGAAGCAATATCTCCATTGTTTTGTGGATCAAGGCACGGAGGAATGGGTTGACAAGTTGTGGCTGGCGGAAATAGCATATAACAACGCCACGCATAGCTCCACAAAGGTGTCGCCGTTTTACAACAACTATGGACACCACCCGAGATTTCTCCCGCTGGTGCACCCTTCACCCACGGGAAACATGCCTGAAACCGCCAGACGGGTGGCCCACATCAAGGAAACGGTGGCGAGTGCTAAGAGGTGTCTGGAGGACGCCAAGAGAGCCTACAAGGTGTACGCAGACTGGCGACGGAGGACGGGTCCGCTGTACAAAGTGGGGGACTATGTGTGGGTGTCCTCGAAGAACCTGAGGTTTCGTAAACACAGCGTTTTTCACCCTGCTTCATCGGCCCGTACCGCATCAAGGAATGCCTCAGCCCTGTGAACGTGCGGCTTGCTTTGCCGGGCAGCTTGAGGGTTCACCCGGTGTTCCATGTGTCCCTGCTCAAGCCCTCCTACTCCTCCGTGCGTCGGACCCCTTCGCCCGTGTCGGTGGACGCTGACCAAGACTACGAGGTGGAGGGCATCAGGGACTCCAAATGGAGCAGGGGTAGGCTCTGGTACCTTGTTGCGTGGAAAGGGTACGGGCCTGAGGAACAGTCGTGGGAGCCTGTCTCCGGGATCTGTGCGCCTCGCTTGGTGTCCGCTTTTCACAAAAAGCATCCGGGTAAGCCCGGTTCTGCGGTGGGTCCCTGATGGAAGGGGGATGTACTGTTAGGACACATAACCGGCAAAACCACGGCCCGTTCGAAGAGCGACCAGGACACGGAACAACAAATCCCGGTACCGCCACACCGAGAACTACAATTCCGGGGGGGCACCGGGTGAAGCATGTGCAGGAAGCCCCATCTAAAACGAGCCGCTGTTGCAGGTAACGGCGTCGGATATTCTGTGTACGAAGAGGCAGGACGCTCTACCTGGACTTCGCAGAAGGTGAGACCCTTCCCGTATTCGGCCCCAGTCCCCGCTCAAGGGTTATTCGAGCGTGTGGGACGCTGAGCCTCTTCTGTTGCTTTTGCCCCAGTCCCCGCTCGAGGGTCATTCGAGCGTGTGGGACGCTGAGCCTCTTCTGTTACTTTTACCCCAGTCCCTGCTCGAGGGTTATTCGAGCGTGTGGGACGCTAAACCTCTTCTGTTGCTTTTGCCCCAGTCCCCGCTCGAGGGTTATCGAGCGTGTGGGACGCTGAAGACTTCCCTGTACCCTGCCCTCAGTCCCCACTCGAGGGTATTCGAGCGAGAGGAATAAAGAGATCATTCCTGTACTTTTGCACCTGTCCCCGCTCGAGGGTTATCGGGCGAAAGGGACGCTGAGACCCCTTGCCGTAGTCCCCGCTCGAGGACAGCGAGCGTGTTTGGACGCCATACATGGGTTCATAAAGCAGCTACCCAAAGGTACCCCGAACAGCCGTACACCACGTGCATTGCCCTCTGTTGGAGTGTGTCGGGACCGACACACATACAGAGGACGAACTGAGGAATACCACCTAACCCGGTTCGAGGATCGAGTGGCATTGTCGGCCGCTACTTAGCACGGTGCCCTCTGTTGGTGAATGCCGGGACCGGCGTTCGTGCAGAGGACGGTTAGACCAGACCCCTGAAACACCAAGGGGTGTTTGCTTCGCTGTACTCCTCTATGTGCTGCTTTTCCATCTGGCCATACATTGAGAAATAAAACCGTTTAAAGACAACCTGCAAGTCTGTTCTCTGTTGGGATACGATAGATAGCATCGGGTGGTGGACCTAGGTACCCGATCCTGAGGGACTAGGCGATTACAAGTTCCATAATAATGGAATGATTAGTATAATAGCATAACACAGCAGTCAGTCAAAAGTCTTTATTCGCCTGCATACCAGCCTTAAAAGAGTGCATCACAAAACAAGACATTTCAGACGAAATTGCAGTTAAAAATACAGACATATAATAATGAGCCCATGACACTATCACTTTCAGTTGTCATAAATATCAATATCATAATCATAAGCAGGTAATTCCTCAAAGAAAACATTTTAAAACCTAAACACAAATATAAATGAGATCATAAAATCATTTTCCAACAATGTCCCGTAGCTGTACAGCCGAGGTGATGTACCTATAAATCATTAAACAGGTAAATTCATCTTTTAAAAGCTGCAGATGATATAATGAAGCCCGACACTTCCTTATATTTGAAAATGTTAAAAGAGGTATTAAAATGAACCCCTTGGATTGATGTATAGTTTACAGAAAAACATAAAATGTAGGGTACAAACTGTTTCTGAATCACATGGGTCCAGTTTGGCCGCACAGTGTACATTGCGTGGATATGAAACCCAAAAATGTGAAATGCCAAACCTGAACCGTATGAGATAAAACAGTTTAGAGCATGTAAAATAGAAAGAAAGATAGGGCTCAATACCTGGAGTACACACTAATAATGAGTGCTCTAAAACCCTCTTTTCTGCCGTCTCCAAATCTGATCGCATAGGAATATGTGACAAAATCTCTTCTCAGCTTCACCTTTGGTATCTTGGCACTGCTCCCTGGATTGTGAAAACAATCAGCCATCCCCGTACTTTCTAGCTGGTCTTTTCCATGACTAAGCCAGGGTATTTCTTTTCATACACTCCATTTTCGAACAATCAAGTATGATAGCCCGATTTAGGGCTGTTTCTTCCTTAGCCCAGATGTTTTGCCACAATAATATCGGGGCCATTTTTATTCGAAAAGACAAGGGAATGAGGCCAAGTTCACTGTGACAGATAGTGGTGGCAGTACTTTTGGGGAGTGACAACTGAAGTTCAGAAACATGTTCTCTACTCTTTGTAGTCCCTCTATATCACAGAAACCCAGACTCCAGCACCATACAAAGTGGCAGCGCATGTACGGATTCTATAAATATTAATAATAGCATTAACGGGCTTTGAGCCTAACTTTTAGTAAATCTAAAAATTGCCTCCAGATTTTGATTAAAACCGCTAATCCTTGAGTCTACTATTTGTTGCCATATACTTTTTTGAACAAAAAGAATTCCCAAGAATGAAAAAGTAGACACATATAACAATTTTCCCTACATTGGTCTTCAGGCCAAGGTCATTTATGAAATCAGTTGCGGCCCGTGGAGAGAGTTCCGTGGGGTGGAAAGGCAGGGCAAGGAGGGGCAGGGTGGGGGGTAGTAAACACCGGAATATGGATGATTAGAGGTAAGTAAACAATTAAATAAATAAAACAAATTTCGTAGCGAGCTGCATCGCATTTTGCGATGTAGGGCGCAGAACGAAATTCTTTTTATTTATTTAATTATTTACTTACCTCCATTCATCTATATTCCGGTGTTTACTACCCCCCACCCTGCCCCTTCCCGCCCCATGGAACTCTCTCCACAGGCCACAACTGCATAAAATCATTAAACCTAGTTAAAAGTCTCTGCAGCCCCACCCCAGTCCTAGACATTAAATTACAGTCATCTGCATATAACAATGTGGGTAACAACCTGCGACCTATCTAGGGAGCATCCACATTCCCCTGTTTAATATGGCTTTCTATATCATTTATAAACAGGCAAAATAGAAAAGACTCGAGAATGCAACCTTGACGAACCCCACGGTTCATTTTTATTGGGCCGTGAGTTCACCTCCTACTCCATATCGGACTCTCCCGTTACCTCTTGGTGCATATCTGCTGGAAAATGCCCAATAGATGGATCAATGCCCATAATTAACATCTTTTCCCAGACGTCAAGTCCATGAACCCAAGGTAAAGAGATCCAGGCTTGGCTAAAGTATATTTACCTATGACCAGGTGCAGGTTGAGGCATTGTTCAACCTTACCCAGGTCTCTCCTGAAGCCATATTGAATATAGGTGAACTTCCCACTATCTATTACCCTGGCTTCCAAACGCTCTAGTATTAAGCATGGGCGGATTTTGCGAATTGGCAATCCGCGAACTTGCGTATTCACGGATTCGCAATCCGCAAAATCCGCGAACTCTCGCGAATTTGCGGATTTTTTATTTTTTTTTGTGTTCGCAAGGATTTCTGCCAGTTCGCGAGGGTTCTGTACCAGTTCGCAATTGCGAACTTACTTGTCGGCTCGCAACGGCCGCGACTATGTTGTTTCTACATCTGGTTCATCATCAAAGGTTCACAGCACCCTCTGTTTCACCACTGCCACCCTGTGGTACACCCATGCCACCCTCTGGTACATCACTGCCACCCTCTGGTTGGTTTATCACTGTAGATTATGGGGGTGAAAAAAAGCAAGCACACCTGCCCTGCTTCAACTGACATGAATTAATTTGGGGTTGATTAATGTGTCACTGAATTTAAACTTCCAGTCTGGCTGGCACCTGCTTCCTTATCTGTAATTTGCTTTCTGTTGCAGTGCAATTTTTTTTCACAGGACCTTTGTGGCCTATAGTTGCAAGTAGGCAACTGAACTCTGAAGGGGCCCCTCAGGAAGCACTACAGGGAATGGTTACTAATGATAAGATTGAACTTTTGCACCTGCTGAGTGCTTTCAGTTCTGCAAAAATCCAAATATCCAGCAGCATCCACAAAAAGTAATCCTTCCAGGTCAAGATCCAAATCAAAGTGACCAGCACATGAAGAAAGCACTGGGAGGAGCCTGGTGGACAGGAACAGGAAGTTGGAGACTGTGGGGCACTTCCTTCCTCCCACCCCCACCCTCCAAAATGGACTCCTTGCAAAGAAAAAGTGCAGGCAAATGTCAACCTGAGGAGTTATTCTGATAAAAATCATAATTTTCAAGGTTTATGCTGCCTGCTGGTGGATTTCTTGTGCGAAATTGCAAATTTTGCAATCTCGCAATTGCGAGATTGTCGCTGCCCGCCGCATCTACGTGTTCGCAAGTGTTTACTCCCGCGAAATTGTATAGTATTCTAGTTGGCAAGTGCGACCAAGCAAAAAATCCGCTTCGCACGGATTTTACGAATTTTCGGCAAGTTCGCGAGAGTTCGCGGATTGCGAATTTACCGAAAATCCGCAAAATCCGAGAGCGGAACGGATTTTACGCCCATGCTTATCTAGTATTACCCTACCCATTAACTTACAGGTACAATCGATTAGCGATATCGGCCTATAACATTTAGGGTCCGACCTATTTCCTTTTTTGAAAATAGGGACTATTATCACAGTTCTCCAAGAGTCAGGGGGACCCTGGGATGCAAAACAACTTACAATGTTTGTTCAGAGAGGATGGTTGGCAAAAAACAGGTCTGCAGGGGCACCATCAGGGCCCAAGGCCTTATTTTTCACAGTGTGTTTTAGGGCCCTTTCTACCTCATCTAATGCTGGGTATGCCAGGATTGATGCCCCCTAATTAAATTTGGGACTAAGATGAGGCTCACTGTCATATTTATATAAACCAATGAAGTGTTCCACCCAGGTTTCTGGCATTATTGTGGCATCAATATTACCATTACTAGAGCTGTTAAAGTAATCCTGGTTGACAGTTTGCCAGAATAATCTAGAGTCTTTACTCTGGGACGCTACCTAAAGTTGACCCCAAGTTACTTGTCTAATTTCTAACTTGCGTCTCTCTAAGTCCTGTTTATATTCAATATGTGACTGTCTTACCATTGAATTATCTTGAGGTCTTTCCTTTGATGTCTCAATCAGTTTATTAGGAGAATGTGTACAATCACTATGAAACCACTTTTTTTTGTCCTGGGTTCTTGTGTTATGATTTTTAGTTAATAAGATGTTAACAGTCTCAACTACTGCTTCGAAAGATGTTAACATGTCTGAGGGATTTATACTATCTTCCAGACAGTCTAATACTTGTCCCAAATTAGATATTTTAATCTGACGTAAGACAAGAGCGGGATTTATGGTAGACCACTTACGCAGTAACCACTTGTTTTTGACATAGGTTATTGGACATGATTTAACAGGTATAATTTGATCGGGTGTTTGAATCTCTAGCTCCAGTGATAAAGGGTAATGGTCGCTAACACAGACTTTATGTATAGTAAAAATCACGGTTTGCAGGTTAAAATAATCAGATAAAGCAATAAAACCAATAAATGAACCTTTGCCTCTTCCCACATACAAGACTAATTCAGTACCATATGTTTTAATAAGGTCAATAGTGAGTGAAAGGGAGAATATTGACAGTGAAGAATTGAAAACATTCCCACAAGGGTGGTGATAGAAATGACAGCCACCTTCAAGCCCCCTTGCACTAAATAACATGCAGACTGTTTTGATAGGGGCATAATTTACAATTAAAATCACCCCCCCCCCCCCAAAGAACTACAAAATCCATATCAACCTCCTGAATATGTTTACACAGTATGTTTTCCAGATCTTGAGCAATGTCAGTATTTTTAGTATCAAAGTTATTATGATAAAAATTAACAAGGATCAGAGTCACATTTTTCCTAAAAAGAATATCAATAATCTGAAAGTGTGGTGAATGAAGCTGAGTCCTACCTATACTACCAGTCAATGTCGCTGAAACCAGGGTGAGTAATCCTCCGTTAGCATGGCCACCCAGGGCTATGCTGGCTAGTGTATGAATAGAAACATAGCCGTCAATATAAGCAGGTTCCCTCATCCAAGTTTCTTGCAAGCATATAATGCTATATTTTTTAATAAAAGCAACCCATTGTTCAGATTTTAGTTTGTTTGATAAGCCCGCGATATTCCAAAAGAGACTACCATAGACATTTGTAGTGTTGTAACTACCGGGCGCTCTCTTTATACAATGGATAATTGGCTCACAACCATCCTGAGGCACCCTAACCATGTCAGATAATTTCACAGGTTGAGCAAACCCTTCTTGTGATTTAGCGTTAGGCAATAGCTTAACATTAGAGGAGATGGCAATGACTCCGTTAAGACAGGAACATTAAGGTTAGCTACCTGGAGCGTGACAGGAGGTGATAAATTGTCAGTACCACATGCATGGACAACAGGCAATGTATATTTGAGGTAGAGCTTATTTTGTCTAGCAGCACCAGTGGCTGTAAGATTTAATCAGTCCACATGGACTAGGGGTGAAAACCTATTGAAGGTTGGAATTACGAATTCGTGCATTGTTTTATCAGCCATGGATACAAGTCCATTTCCCCTATATGCGTGTGGCTTATAAAAGTACCCCAATGGAACTTTGTCAATGGGACCGCTCGCATTATTGCACCAAAGAAGCCTGTCCATGGCACAATGAACCAGTGACCTATTCATAAAATTTACAACAATGCAGTCACCTGGCTCTGTTTTAGTCAGTGTACCCACCCATGAAACCCGTTCAACATTATTTACATTATGGTACAATTCATCAGATTTTGACCAATCCGCTGCTTTCGCCAGCCAATGTACAATTTTATTCTTTATTTTGCTCCAATCTTCTTCTTCCTTGCTGGGTGTCAGGAGTGGCATATTCTTAAGGACAATTACACAAGGTGTAGCTTCGGGTGGAAGATGGAGAGTTCTCTTCTGATTTTTCATAGAACTAGTTAAACGATTATTACGTTGTCTGTCTACCAGATTAAACCAGCCATTCTCCTTTTGCTCAGATGTTGTCTCTAACTGATCACCAGCCAACATGGGTGCTTCATTTTTCTGTGGCTTAGCCGAACGTGTGAAGGAGTCAATAGTGTCAATGGGTGGTACCAGGGAGGAAGAGGCTACAGGAGGTACAGTAGTCGGACCAGGGGTCAATTTGGAAATACTTGAGCAGATTAATATTTTTAGTGATACATCAATGCTGTTCAACACCCCTAAAAATAGTTCCAAGAGCGACTTCATAACTACCTCCAATGAACTAATGAGAGGTATAAGCAATGATGAGCCCCCTAATGGTTCGTTGTCTATAGGCCCTACAACGGGTTCTGGTTCTAAAGCCCTTGCTATCCTCTTTGTGGAGGGTGCCAGAGTTTTTTCCGAGTTGCTAAAGCTTAGGCATCTCTCTTGGTCCCTGTGCATGCCTTGGATTTTTTTTAACAGTGGCAAACAAACATTGTCTAAATGCCCCCCTTGCTGTGTAAAAGTGATGTTATTTACATTTCCTGGTAATTCTGGGCCACTAAATGCTGTTGTTAAATCAGTGTTCTTCGGGGGATCACCATCACCTGTGCACCGGCACCTGATCAGGCTCTACCTCCACTAGTTTACCATTATGTAGTGCTCATTGCGTAGCCCCCAATCTATTCTCAACAGGCTCGATTTCATTAGTAATGGCCCCCACAGCAGTCCTCAAAAAACTAGTGATTGTTGAGATTAGCGGACGTTCCTTAGCTGTAGGCATAGTGCTTTTGCATTTCCCCATCTCCTTACCTTTACAAAAGGTATCACAGTCAAAACTGGGCAGATTAAAACAAATCTAGAAGCCAGCCAAGTGGCCTGGCCCAGCCCAGCCACGTCCAGTCGCAGACGGGCACAGACGTGCCTGCCCTTGGTCCGGGCATGCCCGCGCACGTCCCACGCTACGGGAGCCTGCTGCCGCCTTAATGCACCACCTGGTGCAGATAAACTGCGTTGGCGCCTCCTGGTGCTTAGGATGCTGGGAGGTGTTGTCCAGTGGACCTACCGGTCTCTAGAGTAAAGTGGCGATGTGCGGGTAAAGTGACGATGTGCGCTCCTGCTGCTACTGACAAGGTAGGGCTCCTGCAGCATTTTATTTTTTTAATTTTAAATACCAACTATATTATGGGGCTGACTTGATGTTTGACTTTTCCGAGGTATAATACTTTCCCTGAATAGTAGTGAGTGAGCAAAGCGTGTAAGCCATACCTCTTCTAGGGGAGCTTCTCCTCCTGAGAAACAATTCAAAAGAATGGGTTGACGTTTTACATTTAATGCACAATTTTAACTTAAATTTGCTAAAATGCCATTGATAGGAAAGGGCACTCATGAAATGTTCAAATACTTTTACAGTTTGTCAAGCCAATAAACCCTGACGTTCCCAAGGAGTTGCCGGAAGCTTGTTTCCTTCCCAGTGTAAGAATTGGCTTTTGTAGTCTGGTCTGCCCTGTTCCCATGACGCACTGGGCCAGGGACAGACTAATTTGCATACAGCCAGGTTCTGAAACTGGGATGGTGCAATGAGCTAAAAAACGGTGTTGGATCTAGCCCTGATCTCTTGACTGGGTGAGAGTACTCTGCTTAATTCAGAGACTCTGTCCATCACCACCCCTTGTTGTAAATAATTTTGTCCACCCTAAGCGTGGAAGGGTATACTCAGATGTGAGTCCCTTGCTCATTGCACCATCAGGATTCAAGCAAGCCGGGCCGAAGACGGCTGAAATGCCAGAAACCGGTCCCCGGAAGCTTGTTTCCTTCCCAGTGTAAGAATTGGCTTTTGTAGTCTGGTCTGCCCTGTTCCCATGACGCACTGGGCCAGGGACAGACTAATTTGCATACAGCCAGGTTCTGAAACTGGGATGGTGCAATGAGCTAAAAAACGGTGTTGGATCTAGCCCTGATCTCTTGACTGGGTGAGAGTACTCTGCTTAATTCAGAGACTCTGTCCATCACCACCCCTTGTTGTAAATAATTTTGTCCACCCTAAGCGTGGAAGGGTATACTCAGATGTGAGTCCCTTGCTCATTGCACCATCAGGATTCAAGCAAGCCGGGCCGAAGACGGCTGAAATGCCAGAAACCGGTCCCCGGAAGCTTGTTTCCTTCCCAGTGTAAGAATTGGCTTTTGTAGTCTGGTCTGCCCTGTTCCCATGACGCACTGGGCCAGGGACAGACTAATTTGCATACAGCCAGGTTCTGAAACTGGGATGGTGCAATGAGCTAAAAAACGGTGTTGGATCTAGCCCTGATCTCTTGACTGGGTGAGAGTACTCTGCTTAATTCAGAGACTCTGTCCATCACCACCCCTTGTTGTAAATAATTTTGTCCACCCTAAGCGTGGAAGGGTATACTCAGATGTGAGTCCCTTGCTCATTGCACCATCAGGATTCAAGCAAGCCGGGCCGAAGACGGCTGAAATGCCAGAAACCGGTCCCCGGAAGCTTGTTTCCTTCCCAGTGTAAGAATTGGCTTTTGTAGTCTGGTCTGCCCTGTTCCCATGACGCACTGGGCCAGGGACAGACTAATTTGCATACAGCCAGGTTCTGAAACTGGGATGGTGCAATGAGCTAAAAAACGGTGTTGGATCTAGCCCTGATCTCTTGACTGGGTGAGAGTACTCTGCTTAATTCAGAGACTCTGTCCATCACCACCCCTTGTTGTAAATAATTTTGTCCACCCTAAGCGTGGAAGGGTATACTCAGATGTGAGTCCCTTGCTCATTGCACCATCAGGATTCAAGCAAGCCGGGCCGAAGACGGCTGAAATGCCAGAAACCGGTCCCCGGAAGCTTGTTTCCTTCCCAGTGTAAGAATTGGCTTTTGTAGTCTGGTCTGCCCTGTTCCCATGACGCACTGGGCCAGGGACAGACTAATTTGCATACAGCCAGGTTCTGAAACTGGGATGGTGCAATGAGCTAAAAAACGGTGTTGGATCTAGCCCTGATCTCTTGACTGGGTGAGAGTACTCTGCTTAATTCAGAGACTCTGTCCATCACCACCCCTTGTTGTAAATAGTTCCCAAGGAGTTGAGCACATTTTATTAAAAATTTGGTGTGGGTGACCCCATATTTAAAAAAGAAATCACAGTGTGTCAGGGCCAGCATTTGTTTTATGGGTGCCCCCATTTTCCATAAATATGACATAAAATATGCATGTGTCAGAGTTTTGCAATGAATTCTGTCTGTGTATCGAAAGTGTACCTTATGTCAAAAATGACCTCAGTGTGTCAAGTACAGCATTTTGTCATGGTTGCCACCTTCCCAAATATCAGGTTGCCTACCTTGTTGCCAAGAATTTCATCTGTTGTGCTAGTGCCAGCATGCTGTCATTAGTATGAACATGCCAAGATTTTCCTCATGTATAGCAGTATTTTTTCATGGCTGCCTGCATGCTTTGAATTACCTCTTGTATGCCAGAACCAGTATTTTGCCATCAGCATTCTTCATACCGAGAATTAACCAGATTGTTCCAGGGCCAGTATTGTGTCACAGGTGTCTTTTCATACTAAGATTTGCTGCAAGTATGCCAGCACCAATTGCCAGGATGCCTGAAAGCAGTAGCTGCAAACTGCATGAGCCTTGAACAAAGTGAGTCCATTATTATGGGACATCCAGTGACAGTGTATGTTCCACACACAGTTGTTATTTTTTTTAACAAGGACCAAGACTCAGTACCTCACTCCTAGTTGGCTGACTAAATATGAGCAAACTTTTGTAGGTGCAGGAAACGTCACCATTGCCAGGTGTAATATTCTGAACCCAGCAACACTGCTACCTGATTCACACTTTGCAGAAGTGAAGGGAGAAGTCGAACATGATTGTATCGACCTGACTCAATACAGTACAAAACCACGTCCTGACATAAGAGAAAAGCCATTAATTGATTCTGATTATGAACTATTTATAGATGGTTCATGCATGAGACATGAGGAAGGAGATTTGAGTGCTTCCTATGCAGTATGTACTTTGGGGGGTCCAGTTGAAGCATCCTATTTACCTGTAGTCAAGTTTGCACAAGTAGCTGAATTGGTTGCATTGACAAAAGCCTGCAAATTTGGGAAAATTGGAAAGTAACCATATACACTGAAAGCCAATATGGTTACAGGGTTGTGCACGATTTTTGCCAGCTTTGGATGCAAAGGGAGTTTCTGACTTCTTCAGGTACTCCTATTAAAAATGGTCATTATGTAAAAGATTTGCTTGAAGCAATCCAATTGCCAAAAGAAGTGGCTGTGGCCAAGTGTGCTGCTCACCAATCTCGAAATGACAAAGTGACAGCTGGTAACCGATATGCTGACCAGCTAGCCCAACATTGCGCAAAATTTAAAATGGCTATAAACAAGAAAATTGAAGTGGGTGGAAACAACTGCCAACTTATGTTGCTTGAAGTTGTGAGAACGTGGGAAGAAGTGAGAGACTTGCAAAATGAAGCAGAACCAAAAGAAAAGGAAGAGTGGAGGAAGATAGGTTGTTAGAGAAGGGTTAAAGATTGTGTCATTGTTTACCTTGATGGTAGGCCTGTGTTACCAGACTGTATGCTTGCTTCTATGGCTAGGATGTTCCACGGAGATTCTCATTTGGGAAGAGATGCCATGATACGTTTGTTCACAGTCATGGTTCAATGCGAAATTCAGGAACATATCAGAAGCACAGACGCTTGCTTCCAACTAATGCAGAATGCAGCGGCAAGATTAATTCTGGATATCCCTAAGCATGAACCAGTAACAAATCGACTCAGGGATCTCCACTGGTTGCCAGTGGGGAAGAGAATTATATTTAAGGCTCAGTGTCTTGCATTTAAGGCACTACAGGTGAAAGGGCCTCTTTATCTGAGAACACATCTTAGGAAATACTCTCCTTCCAGAAACCTAAGATCAGCTCAGGCTCACTTATTGGTAGTCCCGAGGTACAAGCAGGTACGCTGGGGGAGGAGGAATTTTATTCTTGGAACTGCTAAGGTATGGAACTCCCTTCCCTTGGAGATTAAAAATAGTAACTCCCTGATGTTGTTCAGAAGTCTGCTGAAAACCTGGCTGTTTAAAAACTAATAAGTTCACATAAAATCAAATCAGTTGGAATTTTAGCTTTTAGGTTGTTTCAGCACCAAGACGCCCTTGGGCATACGCCGCGCTTTATAAGATGAAAAATCAAATTAAATCAAAATCAATCAAACAAATGAATCCTGGAAAGAAAACTGTAGTGTTACCAGGAAAGATGGGAAAGGCAGAGGGTCCCTTCATACGATTACAGGTTGATTTCATTCAGTTACCCCTTGTTGAGGACTAAAATACATTCTTGTCATTGTCTGGCTATTTTCAAAATGGGTGGAAGCTTACCCCACACGTAGGAATGATAGCATCACTGTAGCCAAACTCCTACTCAGAGAACTCATACCTAGGTTCGGTTTTCCAGTAACAATTGAATCAGACCGAGGCTGTCATTTTAATAATGAAATAATTGGCCTGATCTGTGAAGCATTCAACGTTAAGCAAAAGCTGCACTGTGCATACCGCCCAGAGGCTTCTGGAGTGGTAGAACAACTGAATGGCACAATCAAGTCGAGATTGGGAAAGATATATGAATCTACCCGATTAAAGTGGCCAGATGCTTTACCTCTTGTCCTAATGGGACTCAGAAGTATTCCAGACTGGAACACAGGCTTGAGTACTCATGAAATACTAATGGGAAGAGCAATGAGGCAAGAATGGGTGCCAGGACACAAGCTGATAATATATCTGATGATTTAGTACTGGAGTACTGCAAAGAGCTGGCTGACCAAGTGCGTTCTATCTCTCACCAGGTTGGGGAAGACGCTGTCGCCAGACAAGCAACTCCAGCACATGACCTGAACCCAGGTGTTTGGGTAGTGTTAAAGAAACGCACTCGAAAATCTTGCCTTGCACCGAGGTGGAGAAACCACGACAAGTAATTTTGGTTACCACCACAGCTGTAAAGTGCGAAGGAGTTCCACACTGGATCCATGCCAGTCACACAAAAAGAGTGACTGAACCTGATGAAACTGAAGCTGAAGGTTGTGCAGCTGAGGAGTCTCAAGATATCGATCCTGAAGTAGCTGAAGCTCAGCGCCGTGTCCTCCTCCTGCTTCAACATTCTTCGCATGCTCAGAAAAACATTTCGCTGGATCCCCACCGAAACAAGGAAAACAGTCACCCACGCTCTGGTCACGAGCCGACTGGACTACGGAAACACCCTCTACGCAGGCACCACCGCCAAACTCCAGAAGAAACTACAACGAATCCAAAACGCCTCAGCCAGGCTCATATTAGACATCCCACGCAACGAACACATCTCTGGTCACCTTAAAGATCTCCACTGGCTACCCGTCAATAAGAGGATTACTTTCCGACTGCTCACCCACGCACACAAATCACTCTACGACATCGGACCAGACTGCCTCAACTCCCGACTGTCCTTCTACTCCCCCCCCCGCCTACTTCGATCCTCCAACCAAGCCTTCGCCACTGTACCCCACATCAACAAGACCACCATGGGAGGCAGATCCTTCTCTTACCTGGCTGCCAAAACATGGAACTCACTCCCCGCTTACCTTCGCCTCACCCAGAATCACCTAACGTTCAGAAAGCAGCTTAAAACGTGGATATTTGACATATAATCCTCCTCCCCTTCCTAAGCGCCTTGAAACCCTCTGGGTATGTAGTGCGCTATATAAATTGTATGACTTGACTTGACTTGAAGAGGAACAACCAAGCTTAGTCAGATAGAAAGGGATACTGAAGATAATATTGAAATAGATGTGCCACAACTGAATGAAAATAAGCGAACACTGGAAGAAGGCCAGAGCACAGTGCCAGCTAAAAGCTCAGAAAAAGGAGACAAGTGGCCTAGGTTTGTCAAAAGACTGAGATTTCGTTTAAAGGCAATAAATGAAGAACCAGACAAGTAAATGAAAGAACAAGTCAAACTGAACAATCTACAGCACAACCAAGAAGGAGAAGTCCACGTTTAAAGAGACTGAATAATAAATTCAAAGGCCCTGAATGGACTTACAACGTCCTTGAAGATTTCGAAAACTTAGAAATAAGTGACGAAAGTGATGACGAATTGATTGTTGATCAGACCGACGGAGAAGTGAGACCCACTTAAAAAATTTCACAGGTTAAAAGACTGTATAAAAGACTGTATAAAAGCTACAAAGGGGGGTTAATTCTCCTTGGTCAGAAATGGCTGATCATACTGTGAATGGAAGACTGAAAAGAAGCTGTAGAATATGCACATGTAGTATAGTGATAGTACTCATAGTATGGTTAGGACTGACAATAGCTATTCTTTACATAATGAGTATAGACATGAAGAATGATACTAATGAGCTACAAACAATAGATACACCTAGAAGAATAGATACACATGAGAAAGCACTTAGCATTAAACAACAGAAGGTATATTTAGAAGCATTAGATGAGGAAGGACTACATAATACTGGAATCAAAAACAGAACTCATTTAAATGTATTTGCAAACGTATTAGTACACTATGTTGAAGCTATGTAAATAGGAGATTGCTATGTTTGTATGAAGTTACCTACTTCGGTGGCAGAAGGTGTGACTTACCATCTTTTACCACTAACATATGGTATTTCTTGTAGTATTTTAGCTAGTTTATTCTATAAGAAAGGCCATTTGCAGTATTACTATTCTAATTCAGATGTGATATTTTCTAAACTTCCTATACGTAGTAACCTGAATCCTGTACATATTAAGAGTGATGTAACATGTTATATGGGTGAATACTTTCTAACTATAGGTACAATAGATATAGCTGAAGCACACAAGAACAATTTAACATGCTCATTACAAGAAAAAGAGAAAATGTTTTTGAATATGGTTGAGAAAAGGAAAGAGAATTTCCAAAGAAAGGTGAATGGTAAGAATCATAACATTCCTAAATGGGCTGAAAATATAGGGTTCACCCCAAATGGCAAGACTCATGCTGCTATGTTACTGGATTTCGAAAAGAAGGGGAAACTCTGTCTCCATAGAGAAAGAACTAGTTATTATAACTATATATTCATTGGTTCCAGTGAATGTGAACACAATTATAAGGTTAGTGGGGGGTGGGGTTTCAAAGATGGAACTGAACCTGTGCTTCCTGGAATTTATTTTATATGCGGAAACAAAGCTCATTACAAACTGCCAGATCATTAGTATGGGAGCTGTTTTTTGGGAATAGTCTTCCCAAAGATATATCATGTAAACAAAATCACTGGAAACAATGAAGAAACGAATGGATTAATACGTAGCAAAAGAGCTAGTGTTGGAGAAATATTAGGTGATATATTTAGTGCATTGATACCTACAGTGGGAGTGGCTCTGAATACGCAAAGAATTTGCAGATTCTCAACAGTAGTGGATCAGTTATCATCTGATACTGCTGGAGGGTTTTTAATGGTCAATACCAAATTGGTTGCAATCAGATCAATGGTTTTACAAAATCGACTTGCTCTTGATACACTATTAGAAAAAGAGGGCGGAGTCTGTAGAATGTTGAAAGCGCAACACTGTTGCACTTACATACCTGACAAAAGTGTTGAAATTAAAAGGTATGTGAGAAATATTACTAATTTGGAAAAAGAGCTTAAACCACTGGAGTTGATAGTGCATGGAAGAGACTTACCGATGGTCTCTCCTCTATAGGTAGTTGGCTTTCTAATGTAGGAAAAAGTTTTGTAGGTAGAATACTGATGCCAATGGTGGCAATAGGCTTACTGATTTTAGGGATAATAATCTGTTGCCAATGTCGGAAACACAAAAAGACATATACAGTAATTAAGAGAGGGAAAAAGAGAAATATTGATGAGCTTGAATTAGAAGAGTTGAATGGAAATATATACAAGAAAGTGAAAAACTTTCACACAAACAATGAAAAGAAACAAAATAGAAAGTTTGAAGAAGTTGAGCTGGGTGAAATGTGAAAAGTTGGCACCTGTTTCATTAATTGGTGATGATATAAAATATCAGCAAAGAGGGGATTGATGGAGCAAGGATTCGCACGTAATGCGACTTGCTTGTATTCAGTCTTCTCTACATAACGTTAATATACTAATCAACATGTTTTGTCCTATTATTATTGCATTACATGACATCTAAGTGAAGCTTGCATATGTGCTTTTACTAACGATAATCCGCTTGCATTAATATCGGCGCTGCTACGTGGGATTTCTTATTGCGCATGCGTCTGTCACACTCACGTGACATGACGTACTTTCTGCTTAGGAGGGAAACTTTCGCTTCTGCGCACTAGAACTAAGATGGCTGCTCTGTGTTACAGCATGCATGAAGCTTTCACTGCTGCTTTTGCTAAGCTATTTGTTCTGCTTAACTCTAATGCAATAGTTAAATATAAAGTAATAGGAATAGAGTAGAGATAAGGGGTATACAGTGCATTCATTTATTCCGTGTTCTCAAACTGTTTCTTTTCTATTCTTACATGTAAATCAATTTGGGCCTGACGCCTATTGCTAAACTTCATCTTGGAGAAATTGCGACTGCGCACGAATCACAAAGTCCATGAAGCAGAATGACCTTTGAAATGCTGCCAAAGAGCCAACTTGCTAGAAGATGCCTGTGGGAGTCTTACCTCCTGACCCTTACGGAGGAAGCAGAATTCTCAAATGGACTAAAATGTAACCAATATTGGAACATTCATTGCTGGGTGGAATAAAACATACATGGGAAAATAAATTGATGGGCGGGAACGCAAACATTAATATTCATTCTAAAAGTTTAATTTTGGTATGGTGTGATGACCTCTCCGCATTCTTTTGTCCAATCAAAATTGGGGATCCTTACACAACATTGGGGGGTGGTACACTGACCTTGAAAATAGTATAACTAGAGTATGCTACTTGTCCGAATAGCTGACCTGTCACTGACCCAACACACTCAATAGGAGATCGGGAGCCGAGGTGCTGGCGAGCCCTCCGTCAGAAGGTTCGAAACCCAGATCGGGTTTCAGTGCTGAAGTGCTGGCGAATCACTTTGACCTAGAAATTGATAACTCTTACCGGGTTCTGGCTGTTAGCTGCAGAGAGGGAGTAACGCAGGCGTTGCAACTTTAACTGCGGGTGCTGGTCTTAGCCCTTGGTGGTCCTGTCCTGATCCAATTTGGCTTTACCTATCCTGATTCTGATCTGCACCTTCATTCCTTTATGGTGCCTGCACTATCGGGGTTCTGTCCTTTAAACTGACCCGTGGCCAGGGTTAGTTCTTCACACCATTCTAGGTAAATATTCAATGTTGGTATGTCATTGTATTGTTTCCTTCTCTCTCCCCAACCTAATGTCAAATGCGTAAAGACTGCTTTATAAAATCTCAGCATATTTTCATTCTAATCGTTATTTTCCTGATTGAAAGTTTTTGATGTTTAATATTTGGATTACGACTTTAAAGAAATTTAGATAAAGAGTTTTAACCTTCCCGAGTTTGTGGTTATTTTATGAGTGCAATTGTTCTTATTCTACCTATTATTCTAACACCTTTGATCCCTTAGGACTTTAGGTACCGATGACGAATATTGGTAAGTCAATGGTATAGGTCCTAATGAAATTTATAAATCACTGATTAGAGTAAGTGCACAGGTTACCTGATTAAACTCACGATAAGTTGTGTTGATTTATGGGCCCAGGTGAGTATGGTAAACTGAGTCGGGTGACCTGCGCGCTCTATCAACACATAACATTTAAAAGGCTCTTCTGCCTTCACCACAGTGCAGGCTATTCTGGATTTTTTTGTCGAAGCTGATGGTGACGTATTCCAGGAGGGAGGAATCATCTGTTGCGATGTGCAACGGTGTATCTACACCAGCTTTCCCTTTCCATTTTGAAGTCCACTGTTTTGGCTCTGTTGGTATAGAGTGAGGATTGAGGTTAATACTGTGATTTGTTCTCTGGAGGTATCAGGTTTTACTGCTGTTGAGGTCAGAATTAAGAGCGTGTGCTGGTATATGGGCTTCTTATTAAAGTTACCGGAGCCTTGCAGGTGCAGGGGTCCTGCTTTTGGGTGTATTTGAATCCTGAGAGTCTTCTCCGTCTTCCTGGAAGATCAATACACCATTTACTAGACTAATTTATTACTATCTGAAGATAGTGCTTTGCACTGCAATTTTGTAACAGTGTGGGCTCACATTCAAGACTCTCGTCGTCTAGCTTGTGACGAGGAGTGGCAACCCAATTATTTTTGTATGGTATTAATGTTTGCAATAGTTGTATGGGACACTAACAAAGTGAGTGATTACTTGGAGGTGCACAATGATGAAAATAAGTGCATAGCTTTTGAAAACTATTCTCCTGAGTATTCTTGTCTTGCCATTTAACAGGAGTGTACAACGGTCCAACGGGTTAATTCCCCCCTGTGAAGTTTGCCGATCCCCTTGTTCTGGTGGGTATCTTTCAAGTATGATATGAGTTGGCTCAAATTTAGTTGTTATTAAACTATTGTTATGTAATAACACTCTCCTACTATTTTTAGTATCACAGCAAAATGTTAGCGGAGCAGTATTGCCACAATTGAACATATAGCACGCACCTGGTTTCATATTATTAAAAGATTATCTTTTGTTACAGGTAAACAGATTACCATACATGTACAAAGACTAGTACTCCTAGGCCATTAAAATTCTGCTGGTGTGTATTTCTTTTCCTGGTCTCCTTCTATGCTGTTCCCTTCCTTTCCTTCCCTCACTTAATCACCTCAAGCTTCTGTGCTATTAAATCTTTTTAGAAATGAGGCTATCAAGGGGTGGACCCTTTTGAGCCACAAACTGATCCAGAGGATTCACAAAGTTGCACTTTACACCTCATCACGTTATTCCGGGGTTTTGTGTTCCACCTTGAATGGTGGCAGCTTGATTTGGGCTTAAAAGAGGATTGGTCTAGCAAGAATGTTTTTTTCCATTTGGCAGAGGGCTACTGCCCTGGGTTAAGAAAGAGCTCAGGCTAATTGTAGTGATGTCCGGATGCAATCCTTTCCCAATTGCTGTGGAGGACAGATGTTGTTCGGCTGAGATTGCTACTCCACCTTGTGAGGCAGATGTCATTTCCAGGTATTCTATCAATGGTTGATCCTGTGCTACTGGGTGCTCTTAATGATATTGTTTACTGTTGTCTTCTGTGAGACTTGAGCTGAGTGGATCCCAGTTGTTGAGCATTGAGAGGTTCAATGTTGAAACCAATAACAAAGAATTGACTTGGTGTACTTGCACTTGAACTATGAGTGTGTTTCGACTGTGAGATCCATCCATTATTACCTTGCTCAGAGGTTGACTATCTGGCCCATGTTAGGTTCCCTGTTGGGATCCCGCTAAGTGAGCAGTATTATCAGTTGTGGCAGCTTGATAGGTTCTCTTCCTTATCAAAAAGTCCATTATCTTATATGCTGCTCTTTTTATTACAGGGTTTTTCCTTTCCTTTTTTGTTTTCTCTTTTTTTTTGTTGCTGTCTGTTTTTCTATTTCCTCAAAGCATGTTGCTAAGGTTGAATGGGGGGGGGGGTACTGGTGCTCTTTGATGATTTCTTCTTACTCTAACTCGGGTCAGCCCTGGGTCTCCCAGACCTCCTTGTTGTACCTGTAAGTTATACGTGTGGCTGCAGCTTGAACTATGGACCTGGTGACTTGGGTGGGGCGGCTTGGGAGCTTTTTGTACTAAGGTGATGTCCTATTTGGGTTGCGATGAAGCCTGAGCTGGAGTTTTTATGATACCATAAGGTGACAAAGTGCAGTTTGATGGTTTGCTGGCATGTTGCGAGAGTTTCCTGGTAGTTATACCCTTTTGATTGGCTGCTGTTAACAGGGCTGAAATATGGGTGGGCATGCAGTGTGGGGCAAGTTTGATTCAAGACGAGAATGTAGATATGCGAGGATGCAGATATTGCAGCCCTTGGCCTTTCTATCCCGAACCTCCAGCCCCCAGCAGTGCAGCTGTCATTGCTCACCTTGTCCTCCTCTCCTGCCTTGCCTTCTGCTCCCATCTCCTTATGTCCTGCTACTTCCTTCTGCATGTGAGCTGACGTGCCTTCCTACATTGTAACTTCTACGGGTCCTCCCAGCTTGGAGACGAAGACTGTATTAGACTGTTATCAGCGGGGGCTCTCCTCCTCTCTCTCCCCTGACATCTCCGTTTCTATGGCTATGGATGGTCCTTGGAGCTTCAGTGGTTTATAGGATGTGGGTGGGTTATGAGAGGGTGGAAAGCGTGAGCACACTGGGCCCCCGCAAGCCAAACCCAGACATAGCTGGGCCACTTCTGTAGGGGACCAGACTCTCATTTCAGGGAGTCTTCGTAAAGGCCTCCAACACTTGCCTGCTCCCACCCTTTTCTTTTCACTGGTGGGGCCCCACACTTTTGCCCACATGCATCAAAGTAAATTGCATTCGCAATCGGTACGAATCGCTTAATTCGGCTGTTTGCGAATGCAATTTATGTTTTTGGGATGCATCAAGTTTAAAGTGTTTTTTCGCAATTGTAGGAATCGCAAATGTAGTTGCGATTTCTGAAATAATTCGCTAAAGTTGCGAATCGCATTTTTTTGCGAAAAAACGCTATGCATGAAAAATCACAATTTGCGATTTGTTAAGAAATCGCAAATTGCAATTCTTAAAATTGGAGGAAGTTAAACATGGTGGTAATTTTTCCAACTTTATTCATAACAGGTGTCAATCATCAGGACTGCATATAAGGACCTCAGAGACCATTACATTGCTTTTCAGAATGGCAGCACTTTTCTTTTTGGCTCACAGGCAGAGGTTGAGAGTAGCTGCAGGATGGAGGAGAAAGCTGATACAAGAGAGAATCTTCAGAGTGCGCATAACCTTACTAGGGCAGACTGAAGCAGAGATCTATGCTAGGTATAGGCTCAATGCTCATTTAATTTTAGATTTAATTCAAGAATTGGACCCAATCTTACAGAGGCAAACACGCAGGACACAAGCTATACCAACCCATGTTCAGGTATTGTGTTCACTGCACCTCCTTGCTTCTGGGTCATTTCAGGGTGTAATAGCCATTGCTGGTGGTGTCTCCCAGAGTTCACTTTCCAGATTTTTTAATGCCTTCCTAAATGCCATGTTGCAAAGAATAAGGTATCACATAACATGTCCTAGTTCACAGCAGGATTTGGTGAAAACCAAGTTAGATTTCTATAACATGGCTCAATTCCCACATGTCATTGGCTGTGTAGATGGCACACATGTACCCATTTGCCCACCCTCTGAAAATGAGTATATTTTCCGCAACAGGAAATGCTTCCATTCTCTCAACATTCAAGCCATTTGTAATTCTAAAACTATTATCACAGACATAGGTGCAAGTTACCCTGGAAGTGCCCATGACTCCTACATTTTTAGACACAGTGCCATCCATGCTCGACTGCTTGCAGGTCAATTTGGAGAAGGATTCTTGCTTGGTAAATATAATTATTCAAATTGTAACACACTCTTCCTTTATCCAGACACATTTCTTCCTTGCATGTTATCTGTCTTTCTCAATTTTTTAAGGCGATAGTGCCTATGCAGTGAGGTCTTACATTTTAACTCCATACCTCAATCCAACTACCAGGAAAGAGCAGCAGTACAACCAGGCTCACATAACAACCCGCAATGTGATTGAGAGAACCTTTGATGTGATGAAATCTCGCTTCCGCATACTACATAAGACTGGCGGAGCATTGCAATATCGTCCAGACATTTGTTGCAAAATAGTAGCAGCATGTGCAATGCTGCACAACTTAGCAACCGAGAGAGGCATAGAACTAGATGAATATGATGTATTACCTAAAAATGACAATCAGCCTCCACAACCCCAAGCAAGAGTACATGGACCAGAGGCAGCAGAGGGAAGAAGGAGAAGGGCAGAGATCACACAACATTACTTCTGAAAGAGGTAGGAAGCACACAAGACAATGTTCTGATTACATGTAAATTATTTATTTATGTTAATTCAAAATAAATGCATTTACTTCATGTAATGTGAATGTTTCACCATGAATGTAAAATGGTTTTTGCCTGCTTTTTAATAATGAAAAACTTCAAACCATTAACGATTTGGGCATTTTCCTCACAAACAAGAGGCTTCACAGAAATTATGTTATTTCTTACGTCCACGCACACCTAATGCCTTCCCTGCATTTTTGCAATAGTCCATGGGCATGTTGCTGGCATCTTTCTGCTTTCTATAGCTACGGCGTGTGCCAGTTAAGCAATGCTCAAGTATGCCACTCACAGTACTGCCTGCTCCACTATCCTCCATTGGTAGCTGATTATCTGGAGCTGCATTGCTATGTGATTTATCAATAGATTCATGGAGTGTCCCCATTCCCTTGGCAATCTCTGCAAATATTTTCTTCATATCTAACTGCATGGAAAGTGTCTGTTTGCAGAGCTGAGCTGTACAATTAGAAAGGCGAGACATTTGCCTGTTATGACCCTGCATGTAGGTCATTAGTCGCAGGTGCCTTTTTCCACTTTTATTTTGCTGGTTTTGTATCACTGTACACATGGTCTCTAAAGAAGTGGCAATGCGGTCAAGCTTCTCTGACGCTGTTTCATGGCCTGTCTTAATTACATTTATCATTCTGTTCATACTGTTGTGCATGGCACCAATTTGGTTGCTGACATGTCCAAGTTTACCTTTCATGATTCTAATGTCTTTGCCTTGCAGGCGCTGCACCTTGAGGATTTTGTCTTCCACAAGACTGCCGGTGCTGGGGCCCTCTCCAACTCTGCCACTATCTGCTACATGAGCACTGCGTCTATAAAACTGCTGAAGCCTCCTTCGCCTACTCAGCCTTGTGTTAGTGACTGTTGGAGTAGGTTGAGGTTGCCTTTCAGAAACGTTTTCAATGTGTTCTTCTTCAGAATCACTTTGCAGCAGTTGACGCACTCTCTGTCTTTCACCACTTTGAGAAAGGGATGCTGATGTGGTTGGTGCATTTCCCTCATCTGTTTCTTGACCTTCTTGGGTTTTGAAATCCCTCAAATCACGTTCAATTATTTCCTGCAGTGTTTCTATTGTTGAAAAAATGCAAACATGATGTTATTTAAAAGTTTGCACTTTTGAAAAATGTTTCAAATAAAGGTTGAATTACATTACAATAACATGTTCCCTGTCTACTTCTGTATCATTTTTAAATGAAAATGTATGCAAGAGATTTGTGTTGTTAAATAAAAATAAGGACATCTCCCATGATGCACTGCTTTCAGATTTACAACTGTTAATATCTTGATTTGGAAAATGAAATAGAAATACTACAGTACTGAAAAAATATTTCAGCAAGTACTACTTTGACAACCCTCTTGCACTCTCTTCGCTCAATTCATAAAACCAAAAACATTAACAGTACGCTTACCTTCAGAAGGGGTAGGAAGCTCTGAAGTATCAATGTCTATCACTCCAACTACAGCCTCAGTCAACAGTGTGCCTTTCACCATGTCTTCCAGGGGGGTATTGGGTCTATCTCTGGGGGTGCCACCTCCAGTTTTTTTTGCTGTTTTAATCCTGGTTGCTAACCTCTCTTTTGCACGACTGCGCAGGTCATACCATCTTTTTTGTAAATTATTAATGTCACGATGTGCTACACTAACTGCATTAACCTTTGCTTGGATAGCAATCCATTGATTTCTTTTAACAGCTTCTGGAACCTTCAGAGATTGCTTGCCAAAAAGTTGTTCCTGTCTCTCAGTCACCTCCTCAATAAGAATTTCCAACTCTTGGTCTGAAAATTTATTTTTCCGTTTCCTGGCTGGCCCCTCTTCAACAGGATTTTCATTTGCCATTTCTCAACAGATTTCACGAACACAGACTGCAGCAGCAACCTCCAGGGAAAGCTCCAAAAGCCAACTGCCAAACCTCAACATCAAACAAGGGAGCAGCTGTGACTAATTGCTGTACTGGCTTCCAGGCTGCTGAGTCAATGAGATCCATCATGTGTGCGTTTTCGCATTTTGCGAATTCGCAAAATGCGAATTCGCAAATAAGAATTCGCATTTTTCTTGCGATTCAGTAAAAAATGCGATTTTTACCGAATCGCAAAAAAAAGCGAAGAAATTGATGCATTGGTAATTGCGATTCTTTATTTGCGATTCCTTAATTATCGCAAATAAGGAGTTGTAAAATAAAACGTTGATGCATGTGCCCATTTCTGCTTTGAGCACTCCCGGTACTCCGCAATGAGAATGCACTGTTCCTCGTATGTGCTGCAGCTACTAACTTGCCTCACAGCTATGCTCTTCCCAGCTTTCCTGCTTCTGAACTGTGCCATAGTCTGATCGTTGTTGGCAGCCCTCGCCCCCGCAACTGACATCATAGCCGTGTGGCCCCCCGTGACTCCTGGCTAGTCTGCTGGCCTAGTTGGATTCCCTAAATTGGTGGGGGTTCGGCTCTTGGATGGGAACTGGCAAACCACTGCTATAGTGCATTGCGGGAGCAGTGACAATCTCAGCAGGACAGCCAACCAACAGCCGGCATTGAGGAACTTCATTAACTTGTAAAAGGCCAAGGACGGTCCTGCTTTTTTACAGGAAGATGTCAAGTGAAACCTAAAGGAAAGCAAGCTTGTATTTCCCAGGCCATGATAGCGAGACTGGTGCCAAACCCAGGGAGTGAAGCTGCCCCTAAAACCTGTTTGGAGTGGACACAGGAGAGGCGACTTCTCAGTTCCCTGGCCAAACCTCTGGGTAGGCTCAAAGACTCTGCACAAGGGAGGATGGGTTCTCCATCTTGGATTTTAGGACTAAGGTGCACTGTGGGCATTGTTTGCATTAGGTCAAACAGGAACTCTTGAGAACACAGGTATTATTACCCCTGGGAACGTTTACCCCATTGGGTACGGGAAGCCAGAAATCAACCCCACAAACTAGATTGTATCTCACATAAATGGGACAGCTCAAAGAAACACCCTCAGAACTCTTTCTGGGCCTGCTGAAGACCTTAGGCGGGATGCGCCCTCCTTGCCTTAACCTAAGAGGAGCAATAAAGAACTTCATCTGCTCCATTTTGAACCCAAGACAAAGAAGTGGACTCCAATAGTGAGTGGATGACCTTCTGTGCTGGTATAGGGACAACTGAACAACCACTTTTTCCTGGATTTTCTGTCAGCCAGTCACAACTTGGCATTCACTGGACCCTGCTCGAAGCCTTGCTGGATCAAGGCCTTAAGTATGAAGGGTCTATCCTGATGCCTGGAAGTCTTAGGTAAAGAGCTCAGGAAAAAGGGACTTGCCCTGCAAAGTTTTGGGACTTACAAAAATTCTGCCTTCCTGCTACCAGGGGACCAATACCAACCACTAGGGCCGATCCGGCAATGGTGCCACTTTCCTTGGCTAATGAAAAAGGTCATTCAGCTTGAAGCTTCTCCAGAAAAGCAAATATGTTTCATCGGGCACTCGCCAAGAAGGTATCCGAACTTGTGGAGCCCTTGTTAGATAAAGACTGCTGCCTTGACCTGCTAAAAATAAGGATTTCCATTTCAGAGACCAAGACCTAATGAGAAAATCTTTACTGGTCAAAGGCACGAAATGTATAGGATTGTAACTCTGCAGGCTGAAAATTCAAATTCCTCACACTTTGAGCTTTTTCTGCCTTAACCAATGGCTTCGGTGGGACCTTGCCCAATGGCTATCCGATTTTGCATATACTTTGCGGATACATTCTGCTGCCTTGCTTCACTGGAAAACTTTTTCTTCCATTTTGCAGACTAAGTCACAAGCAAAATCCTTTACTGAACTGACCCGCCTGGTGTATGCGATCTCAGGATCCATCGCGCCGGTCTCAAAGTGGATCTAGGCCCCCATCTACTGCATGCAATTTTTACTTAGAACTTTAAAAACTCATCTATCTGGTTCTCCTTATTAGATTTTTGTCATTTTGGTGCCACTTTGTTTATTAAATTCTTTTTAAAAATTCTAAATTATAGTGAGGTGTTTATTGTTTGGTGTTTTGACTTTATTACTTTCTTACAGCTATCCAGTCCTAATACATTTATTTTCTGTTTTGAATAAAATAAAGCCAATCAGTCAGTTTAGTGGCATGAATGAAATGTACTAATTTTGTTTTGGTCCAAAGCCTGTTGTTCACAAATCACAGGCTTTGCTATCATGACCCAACAACTCACAACCTAAAAAGGTGCATTTTGAGTCAGTAAGGTTTTTCTGACTGCCAATGACAAGTTTCTGTCACCTAGTCATTTTGCATTGACTTCTGTTGGGACCAATTGCATTACTCTGCAGGTTTTACTTGTTGTTAAGCTCTTAGCTCTACCTGACTATTTTCTAGCAAGACTCTTGGTCAGTTGAAATGACAATTGTCTTTTGATCTTTGCTTTGCTACCTGCTATTTTGCATTAAACGCTAGTTGGACTTCAGGATTCCAGAGCTATTGTGTTTTATTTTTAACCCCTTCCGCGCTGATGACGGAACCGCTCCGTGTTGACGGAGCGGTTCCATCATGGCCCGCTCGACGCGCCTGCGCGGCGCTGATTTCGCGCCTGCGCGGCCCGTTCTATTGAGCGGGCGGGGCCATGACGGAAACGCTCCGTCATGAGCACAGCTCAACCGAGGCTGGTGACGGAGCGGTTCCGTCACCAGCATGGGCGCGCCGCGCGGCCCCCCCCACCCCCTTAGCGCTGCAGCGGAATAGCCGCCACAGCGAAGGTGTTAACAGGGGCATGTCCCCCACCAGACAAATTTTCAATGTGTTTTATCAATGCTTTTTAACCGTAATTGTGGTTGAAAATCATTGACAGGATAACAATCCCTCAAAATAGGTGCTACTGATTGAGGGAGTAAAGCTTTGCCTGGCTTACATTGCCAACATGTTGAATCACGGATGTGGCATTGGGAAAAGCAGACAGCACATATTGTTGTCATATGTTTGTTTGTGTCATAGCATTGCCAGACAGTGTTGTGTGTGTCTGTATGTGTGTAAAAGAGTGATGTAGATGTGTGTGAGAGATATTGTGCTGAGCTATCAGCAATTAAGCAAAGTCAATAGATCAATGCTTAACTTACAAAACATATTGAAACATCGTTTCCTCATATCTGTGTTTCATGATTGCTGCTTGAAAGCCGGGCCTATTGGCTTTGACAATGCATCTTTAATTTTATGACAGCTTTTGATTATTTCCCTTTTGCAGTAGCTTAAATTCACAACATCACGAAGACTACTGCATTAGTTCAAAGCAGAAGTAGAGTGTTGTTTCTGTTTCACGTTTTCCGTTGTCGGGGGTTCATCATGTAGTGTTTCTGCAACTGATGCTCAACATCTTCATAAAGAGTAGTAGGTCTCAGATTGTAAACAAGGGCTGAAGCTTGGGAGAGAGATGGAGGATCTGCAGCTACCCTCCTATGGTCAGCAATAACACAGTGATAGGATGGCCGCGGCGGAAGGGGCAGCTGCTGTTTTAAAGAACGGCAGATAAGTGGGGGAGGGAGGGAGGCATGATTGGTGACCAGTGTGCAAGAAGCTGACTTCCAAAACGTCTCTGTAAGTGTGCAGAAACATCCTCTTCTTCAACAAGTTAATAAATGACGTGTTTTCTTTTTGGGGGGGGCAAGGAGAAAGCAGCAAATTGTATCCTGGCACACAGGATCATGCTGGCAGTACCATTTTGAAACATGTTCAGAGAGTCATTGCTACCACCTCTGTTCTGGTACCTTCTTCAGATGCATAGAAGAGCTCTGGGAATGGGGGTGAGGCTCCAACAGAGCTGGGCATGGGTTCTAGCTGGCAGGGGGCCGGATATGCAATATCGACGTCAGGATATAGGGTGACAGGGAGTGTCATGCGCGAATGTACCCCTAAAGGGCGTGGATATGAGATGTTGAATGGCAATGTGTGGAATGCACACTGCAAAGGAGTCAGGAGGTTAATTTATGCATATGTGACATTTCTGTGTCTGCGGGTGGCAGTGCTGCTATGTATGAGAATCACAAGAATCATGTATGACCTTTGTCATATAGACTTGCTGCAATACTCCCTTTTCAACCACACACTCACTTAATTTCAACCTTCTCTTGTCTTGCAACTCATACTCACCCACAGGCTATGCATTAGCACTCACAGTATCTTTTTCCAATTCACATTGGCCCACTACTTAAAATCCACCATTCAATCATCAACCCATCTATTCACTGACTCACCAGCCCATAAAACACCAAACACAGACACTCACTCACTCACTCTAACTCTCACTCTCACTCTTTCTCTCACTCTCTCAGCTGCTGGTGGAGGTGGCATTGAAGGCAGCTCATTTGGTTTTTTTTTAAACTTTTTTTTATTGAATAGAGCAATAGGTAAACCACAGGTACAAAACATATTACACTCTAGATTTCAAGACAAGACATTTCCAATACATTTTTTAGATGACAGACAAGAGATAAAAAAGATAAAACAGTGTACAAGGATAAAAAGGGAGGTTCATCGAAAACAGTATACTACTTCATTAAGGTTTCCAAGACATGTGCAAAATATGCAATTTTATAAAGTGCATTTGCAAGAGTGTGCAAAATTGCAATTAAATTGCTAGTGCAAAAGTGCAAAGAGTAAAGTGCGAAGAGTACAAAAAAGTACCATCTTAAAAAGTGCGTAATGCAAGCTTATATTAATTAGAAAGTGCTAAAGTGCGAATGTCCTGAAATAAAAAAAAACATCTAGTCTCGATTTTCTTCACAAATCATCCTCCCTTAATTTCTTCTAGATTCTCAAAATATTTCCAGTTCCTCTCAAATCTTGCAATGGCTCCCACTCTGCCAGCATAAGCTTTTTTAAAAAAACAGGTTCTCCTCATTTTATTGAACCAGTTTATATGTGAAGGGATCTCGCTGGACTTCCATTTTTGAAGTATTAAGGAGCGAGCAACTGCACAAGATATGAATATAAATACTTCTTCTGCTTTATTAAGCCCGCTCCTATCTTTGCATATACCGAACAGGGCTACTTCTGCTGCTGGTAAAAAAGATTTCCCAATAGCCTGTGCGATATCGGCAAATATTCCCTTCCAGAACGTTTCTAACTGCCGGCAAGTAAAAAAGATATGATTCCATCCGCCCTGGCTACTAGCCATACATCTGAAGCATTTATTCTCAACTTCGGGATACATTTTTTCCAAAGCCTCTGGTGTATAATACGCTAACCAGCGAGATAGGAAAGACATCCTTTTAAAGTTGGCGGCACGTAAGGATCCATTCCCCAACTGACAAATGACTTCCCAGTCCTTTGCGGAAAAAAATTACACTGTGTAGAGATATTTATTTTCTCAAGATGTCTATCTACTAATCTGTTTTGGTTAGAGCAATGAAGCATCTTATACCAGTATCCGATACCTTTGCTCTTTCCAGCATAAAGGGCTGTTAGTATGGCATTGGGAACATTTAGCAGGCCACTTGTCACATTTCTAATAAAATGCAAAATCTGCATATATTCAAAAAAGGTCGGGTGCCATGGACAATTAATTTTAACAATTACCTCCTGCCAGCTAATTAACCTATTTTGGACTATCATATGCCTCAACTCATGAAACCCACAAAGTTCCCAGGTTTTAATATGAATCAAACTTAGTGGGAGGCCTATTTGAGTACATTCAGATAAGCTTAAATAATGAGAGCCATCAGTGCCATTTTTTTTAAAAAGGAGTGACATTCTTGAGGCATATTCTCTTAACGTCTTGTATCTTGACCTCTTTGGGAGCTTTGCAATTTAAAAAAAAACTGGAATTTGGGAACCTGCTTCTTGTAACATACTTGTAAGAAAAAAATTATCTCTTGTTTGATTACTCCTCAATAATCCTGCCAATATATCAAAAAATGCAGCTTCATAATAGGTCCTTAAATGGGGTAGGGCTAAACCTCCTTGTTCAGCTGGAAGTTGTAATACTGGGAGTTTGACTCTCGAAGCTTTATTACCCCATATAAAACCTCTCAGCATTGATTCAAGCACTTTAAAAAAAACTAAATTAATTTTAATGGGAACGTTACTGAACAAAAATATGAGCAATGGTAGCACCGACATCTTAATCAATGATACCCTGCCTATAACTGATAATGGGAGAAGGAGCCATTGATCTAAAAGAATCCGGATTTTGTTCTTCATTCTGATGTAATTCAAAGAATAAAGCATGTCGTATTCGGTGGTCACAAATATGCCCAGGTATCTAATTGGGACGCTCCTTGCACCTTGGGCCTGCAGATCAATAGGGAGAAATTGAAGATCAGTGTTTAATACAAGGACCTCCGTTTTTTTAGTATTTACTTTATAACCCCCTATTTTTTCGTAGTTGTTAAACTCACTCATTAAGATTTCAATATTTTCTTTTTGAGGTATTAAATATAAAATAATATCATCGGCAAACAACTTTAATTTAGGCATGCCGATGATAGGGGGCAGGATAGCCGCGTTGTCCCTGATCTTTATTACCAGGGGCTCTATAAAAAAAGTAAAGAGCAACGGGGACAACGGGCAGCCCTGCCTTGTACCCCTATTTACCTTGATTTTACCAGCTTGTTTGGCGTTGATTATTACTTGGGCCGATGCTCCCTCATAGATGTTATGAAGCATGTTAATAATTGAGGCTGGAAAACCAAATTGACCGAGAGAGTAAAATAGTGCTGCCCAATTCACCAGGTCGAACGCTTTTTCTGCGTCCATCATTAATATGCAGGCTGGGGTCGAATTTGTATTAAAATAGTCCAATGCCTGGATCAAAAATTCCGTATTAGCTGCCATATAACGTCCTGCGATGAAACCAGACTGGTCTTGGTGGATGACCTCTTAGGCAGCAAGGACAAATCTTTCAGCCCATCTTTTCATAAAGATTTTATAATCCGAATTTAAAAAGCTAATTGGCCTGTATGAATTAACATCATATTGATTTTTGTCTTTTTTGATAAAACATATAATTGTAGATTCCTTAAACTCCGCAGGGACGTGCCCACCTAACCTAACATAAGTATATACATTTTTCAAAGGATTTGCTCATTCTTTAAAAAAAACCTTGTAAAACTCAATTGGGAATCCGTCCTGGCCGGAAGCCTTTCCTCCTGAGGTTGCCTTTATGCAGTCTTGTATTTCTGAGGTATTTATTTCAAGAATGATTTGGTTGACCCGGTTTACAGAAATTTTGGGGATTTCTATATTTACAAAATAGTCCTGGATCATTACTTCCTCTACCTGACATTCCGTAGAGTAAATTTTTTCAAAATGGTTCATGAAAATCCTAGAGCTCTTGTCTCTATCCTCCTCCTCTAACCCGCTCTGAGGATCACAAACTTTCACTATCAGTGATGACTCCTGCCTTTTCCTTGTAGAGTTAGCTAATAATTTCCCCACCAACTGGCTGTCTTCATAGACCTTTTGTTGGAAGGCTTTTGAGCTATTAATCTCTTCCGCAATAAAAAAATCCCGAAGAAGGGTTTTAGCCTGCTCTAATTTGCTCGAATGACGTTGGAGCTGCAAGGTATATTCCCTCTCTACGTTTGACTGAAGCTCGGCTATTTTTGCCTTTCTTTCTTTTGCCTTAGCACTAGTGTATGCAATGATCTGGGCGCGTGCTGTTGCTTTAAACCCCCCCCCCCCAGACAGAGAAAGGATCGGCTGTTTTATCGTTTATTTAAAAAAATTGTATAATCCATTCTCTAAATTCTGAAACCCATTCCTGATTTTGTAGCAAGGTGCGGTCCAGCTGCCACCTGGGACGTACCTCCTCAACTTCTCCAAGTACTAGCTCTAATTCAATTCTGGCGTGATCCGAAAACGGATTGCATCCAATCGCAATCCTTGAGATCTGAGAGGATCTAGATATTAAAAAGAAATCTATTCTGGAGGCGGTCCGAAACCGGTAGGAATAACATGTAAAGGATTCAACCTCAGGATTTCTATAACGACATGGATCCCTTAATTGATATTCATTTAAGAGTGCTTCAAAGAAACATTTTGTTTTAGGCTTTAGCTGTTTCTTTTTCTTATTAGAAGAATCTCTTGACAAATCTTGAATATAATTAAAATCGCCTCCTAGAATTATTTGTCCGGGGGCTCCCCTTAAAGATTCATACATTTCTGATAACCCGGAGATATCATCTAAGATGGGGCCATAGTAATTCACAAAATTTATAATTTTGTCTTGTAATTTTGCCGCCACCCATATCCACCTGCCCTTGGCATCTCTATGAACCTGTAGGAATTCCCAGGCTAAATCCCTTGAGAAATAAATGGCAACCCCTCTCTGGGCCACCCCTGCTGATGAAAAAAATACATTGGAGAAGTATCTAGGAATAAACAACTTCGGACTATTAGACTTCAAATGAGTCTCCTGAAAAAAGACCACCTGGGGTCTAATAGATATTAGCCATTTCACCAGCGCCCCATATTTCTGTTTGTTTAACATTCCATTTGCATTAATTGACAGGATATTACAGGTATTACATTTCATAAAGAAAAAAAAAACAATCTTATCGCTGTTGAGTACCTATTAATAAGCCTAGAAAAAGTGACATTCCGATTGCTCATATTCCTTTTTGCTGCATTTACCCCCCCACCCCCTCCCTTCCCAGGAATGTGGAGACTCCCCTCCCTGCCACGCTTGCCACATTCCTCCCACTTCTTCTGGACTGGGTGTCCTTTTGTTACACCCTAGGTGACCCGTAGATCTGATTCCGCCCCATAATACTGTTGTGCATTATGCCTACTAGGAATAGAAAACAAAGGAAACACAAAATAAAAGCAACCAGAGGAGAAAACTTCAGGAAACAGGGGAATATTGCCACGCCTAGAATACATTTTTTACATTTTTCAGGCCCTAGCTCCTGAAGAGATCTCCTTGAGAAGAGATTGCGCCTCGTCTACATCCGTAAACAAGTAGAATTTTCCTTTAACCAGGACCTTCAATTTTGACTGCTGCGCAATCGAGGCTTGCGCGCCATTTGCCTTAAATAAGTGTAGAATTTTCACAAATTCTTTTCTTCTTTTTGCAGCCACTGCCGTCATATCTGAGAAGATCCTGCATTTTACAGTTTCTGATACTGAAAATTGGCGTTGTTGAAAATCCTTGGAAAGAATCTTCTCCTTGATCCTGTAGTCAGCAAAGTTCATAAGAATAGTTCTTGGAAATGGTGAATTTGGGAAGCGCTGGGCCGGGACCCGATGAGCTCTTGTTAATGTCAGGTCTCCCTCAAATTCAGGTAGAACTATGCGGTGAATAAAGGAATCGGCCCACTGAATTGTATCGGAGCCCTCTATTCCTTCCGGAACCCCCACAATCCTTAGATTTGACCTTCTTGAGTGATTTTCAAGCTCCTCTAGTTTGTTTTCAAGGTAGTTTTTCTTCTTTGCTGCCTCCTTTGCTTCCCCCGAAACCAGGTTCATTTGGTCTTCTAGAGTAGAGATCCTAGCCTCTGCCTCCTGAAGTTTCTTCGGGATCACCAACATAGATTCCTCAAATTTATCCATTCTTGAATGAAGGGCGGCTATCTCTACTTGCTGATTATGCTTAATTTCTCGGATCTCATCAAGAATTAAATTCAGCATTTCACGGATATCTAGCTGGTATTTCACCTCTGATCTCTCCTCTGGCCCCGAAAAATTATCTTTCCCTACCAAAAGTTTTGTAGTAGAGTCTGAGTTGCTCTTATTGGAGCACCGCAGTTCCTCATCACCCTCTGCATTTGGGATTCCCAATACCTCGCCTTGTATATCTAGAAATATGGAGGAGTCTTGCGTACAACCCTGCACACCCAGCTCCTCTTCTATGGAGTTGGAATTTCCGAGAGATTGCAAAGCACATAGAGGAAGAAGTACAGATGTCCCATCACGACAAGGTGACTTAGACGTATTCGTTGGGCCAGGGTCGTTGGGACGGGCAAGATTGACTGGTGAGGGGGGTAAGGCAGGTGAGGCGGCAAGAGCTCAGGCGAGAGCTAAAGTTGTGGGGATTGTACAGAGAGAGTCTTAGGAGTGTTTTTTTTTGCAAATAGCGGATATTCTTTGATTTCTTTTCCTCCTGTACCCGCTTTATTTTTGATCTCTTCTGCATGAGATGGTGTTGCTTGTACTGATACCAAGGTACCCGCTGATAACTCCGCTTCTAGCTCTGGTTCAGACTCTAATTCTGGTTCTGGTTCTGTTTCTAGTTCGGTCTGAATCGTCAAGTTGCAGTTATCTTGGCAGTCAATTGTGGTCTTCTTTTTCTCCTTGATTTGCAATGAGCTAGGAGGAATAGACAGTTCATCATCTGAGGACTCCGGGAGGGTATCTCCCGCCGAGCTCTCTCCCCAGCTTTCCCCTTATTTTTGTCATTTCCCCTGGCTGCTCTGCGAAAGGTCTTTTTAGCTAGGGCTAGGCGGGTTCTTGCTTTCTGGCGGGCAGTCAACTCGACTTTGCTGGATTTTATAACCTCCTCACCCTCTCTTTGAGGTTTGCCCATTGTAGCGTGCAAGCGTGCAAAATTGGTAAACTTCAGCCCCCTTAAAAGTTTCTTACTGATGCTCTCGCAAAAAAAGTTTTTCCTTTCCCCTTATGTATATATATATATTTTTTTTTCCTTCCCCCCCCCCTTTTTTTTAGGCCAGGCGTTACTCACGGTGATAGGCGTGATACAAGTCCAAAATTTCTTATCTTGCCACCGGAGCGAGGGTTTTCAGGGGGTTACTAAGTCCAAGTCCATCCATCAACCTCCTCCTCTCCGCAGGTTTCAGCCTCCAGCCTACAGCCCCTGGCTGCAACTAATTCAAGAATCAGGGCGGAGTGCGGAGTCACAGAAATAAACGATCCCGAGAAAATCCCTTTTAATCAGCAGCAATAGTAAGAGGAAGAGACTTCCCCCGAGTCCAACCTGAGCATGGAAATCCCAGTGTCCGCGAGGCTCAGGGGCTCAGGGTGCCGAAATGCCAAACGGGGAAAAGCAATCAGACAGGCTGTAATCTCCCAGCCGCTTACAGGGCACCCCTCGACCTTACACTGTGCCTGTGAGCTCCAGCCGCATCGCCCCCGCTGAAGTCCGTGAGGGTAAAACAGCTTCGGGACAGGAGCAAAAGAAGATCTCTGCTTCGGCGTTTCAGACGGCGTTCGCCATTTCCAAGAGGCGTGGTCACAGACCACGGGTCACGGGAGGCTACACGGAGGCGTGGAGCTCCGCAGCCATTCCGTGGCTTCTGCTATCAGCCATGGCAGCTCATTTGTGAAGACCTTTCTTCCATTTTGGGGAGAAATGCCCCATTTTCGGGCTTTTTCCTTGGGGACGTACGTTCTTCAATCTCTCCAAATAAGGCTCTCCTCGACACAAGGAACGTTGATTTCGCACCACTTTCATTTATTTCGAAGGACCTAAAGTTTTCCTAAGGATTTGAGCTGGAGATATATTAGTACGCCACATTATAATAAGGAGTAAGTGAAAATTGCTCACAGAATATCTTTGTGAACCTGGCCCAGAGGGCTAGACAAGGTAACAGATATTGACGTGTGGAGGATGGGAACACACTCCTGGGCACCCTCTTAAGGGCACACCCCTTGCATAACATTTACAATGAATACTGCAAAATCAATTTGCTCCATTTTAACAAGGTGGACTGGATGCATAGTGAGCTTTATTCACACTGGACGCTCATTCCTGTAGAGGTGGTGGCTTGCACAAAACAGCACACATAAATAGATGAATTAGAGCTTAATTTTCCAATGGTAACCTTGCTTGCACTACGAAAAAAATCAATTTTCTATCATTGAGTCTTTCTCAAAGCAGCAACGCAGCAAAGCAGCCTCTTAGCCGAGAGCTACACCTGTCTAAATAATTAATAAACATAATTATTCAAAAAGCAGAGTACAGCCAGTATCTGGGTATCATTAAGTCTGTATAATATATCAACTCAAAGTGCTTGTTAGCTTAAGAACCGTGTCCTTCAGGCAGTGGCGAAGAGCCACTTCATAGGTTAGAATTCCTGGAACACTTTAGTTTTCATGTGGCTTGCAAAGTTTAACTTGAGCAGAGGTAACAATTGTGCGGGTTCAAATGTGTTGGACTTCACTTTACACAATCGGGAACAAACAGCCATCTCTCATTTAAAATGCTCTTGTTTTTCTCTAAGTCCATGACTTTAATTTTGGGGCACATTCCATTACCGAAGTAATTAAATATCACAGACAAATCTATTTGTAGGTTAGATCTAGTTTGAAGTTTAACAGGAAACGTCGTTTTCTTTGAGTAAACATTTCGATGTTTTCGACAGCACATGGATTGATGGGGGTCTCCAGGGGTCGCGGCTGCGACCCCTGGCCTGCCCCTTGTGACCCCTGATGAGAGAACAACAATAGGTATGGCTCTTTTCAGTAAGGCTGAGCCCTTATGCAACAAAACAACCACAAATGCCAATACTGATGAACAATTGAAACCTACTTAGCACGGAGCTGAAGCTGCAAGTCAATATACACCGTAATTAGTCAATAATGTTTATTGTTTTAGATCAGATTTTGATCCTTTTTTTCTTTTTCTGAAGGAATGAATAAGACGTTTCCTTTTTGTGTAGAAAAAACCCCTAGCACTGCCCTTGCGACCCCTAGCGTCAGCAGTGGCAAAGTCGGTGCCAGGAACAGAAGCAGCTTGTCCTTATGCACGTCGGTGGAGGCTTGACTCTCCTTGTCTTTTGCAAATTGTTTTATTATACTAATAGTGAATAATATTACATTATTCGCTATTAGGTAATAAAAAGTGGAGTACAAATAGCTGGAATATTTCTTTCCCTAGCAGCTGAGGTAAGTAAAAAAAATGCTTTTAAATGTATGTATCTTGAATGCGTGCTTATAGTTTTGAGTGTGTTGGTGTAAGAGTATGCGTGTACGTGTGTGTGTGTGTAGGCAGTGTGTATGTATGTGTGAATACATGTGTATGTGTACGCGGGTGCATGTTTAAGCATGTGTATGTGTGAGTGAAAGTGAAGGTCATAGGGCATGTGAAGTCACTTCCACTACCCCTGGCATTTTGGTGACTTGACGTCCATGCACACAGGGATGTTTTCTTACTAGTTACTATGCAGGCTTTCAAACATTCCAGTGTGAATGCAGCACTACTCCTTATCCCCTTCTCTGTCAAATAAATGCGCATTTATTTACACTTTTAAAATACTTAAATGTGCATTTTGATGATCTTTGTGCTCGGGGTTACGAATGTTCAGACTGTGTCTATAGATACTTAACAAGTTCTCAAGCATTGACCCCTGCCCTATTTGTTTGATTGATACCAGAGATAGTCCAGCTCACGACGTCCATAGTAGCTATGGAATGAACTTCCAATAATATACTGGTTGCTGGATGTTAAATGGCACACCTTAAGAAAGGACTGAATATCCTTCTCTGGACTAATTGCAGTCTAGAGAGCTTCAATCTAGTAGTTGGTGAAAAGGCATAAGGGGTCTGTCTGGTGACTCCCTAAAAATATGAGTACAATATTTAGGGCCAGTTTATAATAAATCTCGGAATTAGACCAGAAAAGACTGATATACAGACCTGCCAAATTCTAAACATTTATCACCATGTGAGAGGGGTGCGGCCAAACCGTGCCAGGGTTTGTGCCAAGCACTGCCGGTCAGGCACTTCTACACCTCTAAAAAAAAGAATATAAAAGTTTGCCGCCAATGTCCTGGGGTCTTTTCATACCCTGTAATGGGCTCTGGCTGTGCAGAAGCTCTAAACATGAGCTGGAAATTCACTTTATACAGGTGTTTCCAGCCCAGGTTTTGATTTACTGTGTGATGTTGGCTCCTCGCCAGGTGAATGTGTGACACATGGGGACACTATGTGTATTGATAGGTCTCCATATAATTCTGGTTGATTCTCTGCCTGCTTTTGCTGGCACTATACCCCCAATCCAGTTGAGCTGGAACAATTTTCAGAGTAGGGATGCGTCCATTAATTGTAACTATGACTGTGTTTATATAGGGCTTACTATCCCTGATGAGGCATCAAAGCTTTTTTCGGCGAGTAGCACAATGCTCCAGAACCCAAAAAGGGTTAGTGATGACTTAGTATAGGGAAATATGAGCTAATATGAGCGGTGGACATGTGAGTCTGTTAGTTTCAGGATAATGGAGGGATAGAAGAGGGAAGAGTCTCGAAAGAGTTTATTGGGAAATCATAGTAGTAAGAGGAAGTTTGAGATGGGTAAAGGAGAGATGGAGGAGGGAAGAGTCTCTAGAAATGGATTAGAGATCATAGACGTAACTTGAGTTTTGGGATGAGTCTAAGGATGGATATATGAGGGAAGAATTTAGAAAGGGTTGTTTGGGAGATGATAGTAGTAAAATGAGGTTTGGGGTGGCCCAAGGAGGGATAGAGGAGGGAAGAGTCTAGAAATGGTTATTTTGGAGATCATAGTAGTAGAATGAGGTTTGGGATGGGTCATAGAGTGGAGGTAGAGTATATATTGAGAAAGGTATAGGGTGAAGCATAGGGTAGAGCATTGGAGAGACTCAACTTTTTTTGTTTTTTACAGTAGGAGTAAAGTAATGAATATATAGATACATAGGTGCATAGAAGGTCTATATGTATAAGGAAGGTAATATTTGAAGATTTAAGTTGTATTTAATAAACCCAGACTTTCAAGTGTTATACTTTAAGCTAATTTATTTGTGGTTTTTTCAAACATTTGTTTTTCGATATTTGAATAGGGAAGCAATTGTAGATAAATAGTTATGATAATATTTACATATTGTAATGAACAAATAAACAGAGAATCATAAGTATCTAATAAAGTAACTTATATGAAAACTATGCAGTCACCTACATACATGTTAAGCACAGTATAGTCTATATATTTAACCACAAGTAATATGTACATTTATTAAGCTGACCTAAAAAATATCTTTATATTTGAAACATAATTAGTATACATGTTTATACAAAGAAATGCACATATCTAGATATAGATATATAATCAAATGACATGTTTATTTACACAGGGAGATGCTGTACATCAGTGTTTGAGTATGCCCGTTACCTTGTGTGTCCAAAAGTAGCTGTGGTTCCGTTACCTCTTGTGCCCAAAGAAGCCCAAAGAAGCTGTGGTGGGTCCGGAGGGGGAGAGAACTTGCCGCCCCAGAGTGCATCACGCCTCAGGCAGAGCGCACACCCAGCGTCAGCAGCAGCGCCAGGAGGCGCGTGGATAAAGGTAAAAGCGGGCTCCGCAGCGCGGGAAGCCCGTTACCTTGTGTGCCTAAAAGAAGCTGTGGTTCCATTACCTCTTGTGCCCAAAGAAGCCCAAAGAAGCTGTGGTGGGTCCGGAGGGGGAGAGGACTTGCCACCCCAGGGTGCATCGCGCCTCAGTTAAAGAGAGCGCACACCCAGCGCCAGCAGCAGCGCCAGGAGGCACGTGGATAAAGATCAAAGCAGGCTCCCACAGCACGGGTAGCCCGTTACCTTGTGTGCCCAAAAGAAGCCCAAAGAAGCTGTGGTGTGTCCGGAGAAGGAGAGAACTTGCCGCTGCGCGGGACGCGCGCAGGCCCGTCCTTGCTCATCATCGACTGGAAGAGGCCGGGCTGGGCCACGGCTCTTGGCTGTCTGCTGTAACATGTGTATATGAAGGTACTGTGTTCCTGATTCAATTAACATAAAAGGCAAGGGAACTGCCCGTACTGGCATCAGACCAATTTGAACCACAATGATTGTTGGATCATTGTTTATTGACAGCTGCGATGAAAGAAATGGTTATGTTGTGAATGTTTCAGATCACATTATAAATAGTGATCTTGAGAGTGATCCTCAACCGCCCTCTAAGCGCCCTAGAAATCTAGATATTTCATCCACTGTGGACAGGGAAACCAGTACAAAGGGTATGGTAGCTCCTTGTGTAACACAAAAAAGAGCCCCAAAGAAGGGTAGGAACTTGTAACAAACAAAAAATGTGGTGGGAGACGGCGATAGCCAGTTCTGACTCCCGTACACAGAATGAAGTACTGAAATTGAAAAATAACCTGGATGCCCTCGATAGTTACCTTAGGGAGACTTTAAATAATTTGAGTGGCAGATTGGGGGCAATGGAAGATGTTCTGTCTAAATGTCATAATGAGTGTGAGCTTATTTTATCTGATTCTAATGATGCCCAGAGTGCCTGTAGAGTGAGTGCCAATCCCAGTATCTAGTCAAAAGCCCATACTCCTAGTGAGCATCCGCGAAACACGTAATAGTGTTATGGGGACACGTTATAAGCCAATTACTCAGAGCGGGATTATAACTAATCAAGTGGAGGGGCCTAAGGTGATGAAAGAGCCAAGATCTATGGATGATCCAGAGTTTGAAAACCTGACAACATACATAGATTTACCACCAGCAGCAACCCCTTACACAGTGGTACTAGCTAATGTCCCCAGACTGCATCAGGGGATGGTTGAAACCTGTGAGAGTCTGAGAAATAAATAGTTATCCTGGTTTGGGACATGGTCTGACCTAACTGATAAACGCTTTTTAGAGTTTAAAATGGCAAGAAGGGTGAGTTGGATAGGGAGGGGGTGTAAGGATATGGCTGGCAATTGTGTCATATTAAATTTTTAAACCCCGCAATTAATTCAGTCGATTTTGAGCAGGGCTGGAAATTGCTCGATTTCAGAACAACATATTAACATTGTCCCATTAGGATACTTTTATAAACCCAGTTATTATAACCATAGTAAAAAAAGCAGAGAGGTCCCACTAGTAACTTATAACTTGAGGTATGGCGTACCCATTCATAATCGTTTTAACGTATTACCTAATTTGAAAGAAGTGTACTGACTGAAGATATCTGTTATCAGTATAGTCAAACATAAGCATAGGAGCAGTTCGCTCAAGAACACCATTGACATATTAGCTTTAGACATAAGTAGCAGGGATGATGTATTGAGGATTTATAGGGATGATAACACTATAGGGGGGGAGGATCATCCAGTTTACATGATAACGCAGTGCAATGTGACATACCTGACATACATTCAGTGCATACTACTTGTAAAATGGACACTCCAACCGTTTATGATAAGAGACTTACTCTCTCTTTACCTATCACTGTGGCTGCCCCAATATTATGCCCTATACCGGAGGATAATTATTTGACACCTAGTAGAGGTGAAAGCCCAGATTCTTATGTAGGTAATACTGGGAATGGTAGATGTAATTTCGTGTTTTGGAATGTAGCCGGTCTAAAATCTAAGGTGACAAATAGAGTATGGAATGACTTTATTCAGAAATTTGAACTTATTAGTCTCCAGGAAACATGGGCGGTGGAACCTATTCATATAAATGGTTACAAAACCCTAAATACACCCGCAAGAGCTTCAATGTATGTAAGAGCTAAAGGGGGTCTTTGTACCTATGTCTCGAACCTAGTAAATTTTGGAAGAATTAACATAATTGCTGAGGATTGTTTTGATCAGATTATCAGTTTACCTGTTGACAAATCCTGTACAGTAATAATAGTGAACTATTATAATAACGTTCCTCATGATTTAATTGAGGGGATTGTAAAGGCCATATGTTGTCACCTACAAAACCTACAGGAGTCTGGAAATAAGGATTTGCTTATAGTTTGGAGGGGGATTTCAATTCTGTGTTATGTCAACAATTAGATACTGGGAATTGTGGTATTATGTATGATATGGATATGATTTTTCCCCATTTTCCGCATTCAACGTATGGTGACAGTTTAAATGAAACTGTGTTTCAATTCGACTTAGGATTTGCCAACACTTTATGTATTCCCCCTGTTCCTTTTGGTCCTACTTTTAATGGTCATGGAACATTTTCTACAATAGATTTTATCTTGGTATCTAACAGGCACTGCTCACGAATTACTAATTTTTTACTCATAAGAACTCATTAAGGGATCACTTTCCCCAGAGCTTGGGTATTCTTCTATTCAGAAAAGAGATAATTAGGGTAAATAGCCCTAACCCTATAATGGGAGATATATCCCTGTCTAGGAAAATGGCTATGCATTACGGGATAGAATAGAACCAAATACATTTTTGAGAAAGGTTGTAACGAATTGTAAGGATAAGATCATGGCCTGTCTGGATGAGAAGACTACATGTAAGGAAATTATTGATGGTTTTAATGTTATTACAGACCATATTAAGAAGGCTCTCACTATTAACCGCATGCGTGCGGGCGGAATTCCGCCCGTACGCTGGGTTTTGCGGAAACGCACTTTACGTGACGAGCTGGGCTCGTCATGAGCGTGCGAGGAGGCTACGCCATGACGAGCCCAGCTCGTCATGAGCGTCGAAGGGGTTAAAGTTAATAATAAGAAAGAAAATGTAAGGAAAGAAGGATGGTTTGATTCCAACTGTACAAAAGCTTATAAAAAGCTTAAGCATGCCCTACATTTGGAAGACAAAAAATAAGGATAAGGTCAGAGAGGCCCGGAAAGAGTATAAGTGTGCCTTAAAAGATGGAAGAAACGTGTTAAAAGCAGAGGCCTGGACAGCATTACGCAAAGCATCTATTGTTAGGGACTCCAGCACATTCTGGAAGGCAGTTAACGCCCCCTTCCTGATAGTCAGAGATTTAGCTACTATTGAGGTAGCAATTCTGAGCATGCGTGGATAGAGCACTTTTCCTCGCTGTATAATGATCCATTTTTCGGGCCGCAAGTTAATATAGATCATGAGGATGAGCACGTAACACTATAAAAGGATCAAGGGGAACACCTCTCTTTTGAGCTTAGTGAGGTAAACTTGGCCATTACTACAAGTCTGGCCGGAAAGGCCGCTGGGCACCTGTTGATATTTTTAAAGCTAATATTGCACTATGGGGTCCTTTGCTGACACAAGTTTTAATGCTTGTAGCTCTGCTGCTTTTGTATCTACATGGTATGAATCCATTTTGGTACCAATCTTTAAAAAAGGAGACCTGGCCGATCCGGTTTGTTATTGGCCAATATCCTTGTTGGATTCAACCGTGAAAATTGTGGGTCGAGTACTACTAAATAGATTACAAGATTGGGCGGAGGACGGGACAGTGATAAGCGGCTTGCAATATGGCTTTCACAAGAAGCTAGGTACAATTGAGCAGGGCCTAAATCTTAATATTTTGATGAATAAATATATTAAAGCAAAAAGGGAACTTTATATTTGGCATTCGTCGACTTATCATCGGCGTTTGATTGTGTAATGCATAAAAAATTATGGATGATTCTAGAGGAGATGGGTGTAGAAGCGGTTTTAATTTCTTTCTTAAGACAGCTCTATTCAGGGGCAAAGGCAAGGGTCCGGTTTGGGGTGGGCGGGGAATGAACCAGACACTTTAAAGTGAGGCGAGGTGTGAGGCAAGGTTGCGTCCTTGCACCCTTTCTTTTTACATTGTACATAAATAGTCTTTATAAGGTTTTAGTTCAGGAATGTAAAGACCTACCGGAAGCTGCTAAACGACCCATTCCCGCATTATTATACGCAGATGGTGCGGTTCTTATGGCTCGTACACCATTGGAACTTCAAAGGGTCATTACCAGTTTTGCTAATTTTATGTCGGATTGGGTTCTTAACATTAACTCATCAAAAACGTTTACAATGAATTGTGGGTCAGGGTGTATAAAGTCTAGAACTATATTTATTGATAATAAGCGGATCGAAAGGACTAAGGCTTTTTCCAACCTTGGAATTTTATTTGAGAACACGGGATCTTGGGTACAGGCAGTTAAAATAAGGAGATTATTGTATATAAGGACTTTATCTGCCTTATCAAACTTTAGTAGCAAATTAGGCAGACGCCCGACAGTGGAATTACTAAATATTTATAAAGCAAACTGTGTAACTGTCGCATCCTATTGAGCTGGTATATGGGGGTATGCGGATGTGGGCTCTATCCAGGTAGCTGAAAATGTTTTTAAGATTCTTGTTGATGGTCCCAAACAGTACCTCCTCTTTCATATGTCACACGGAACTAGGGTTGTTATATCTAGAAGATATTATAAAAATTCAACCGGTTGTTGTGGCATAGGATATGGACCACAGAGGAAACAAAGTTCAATCACTGGATTCTAACAGATTGCATGGGCTTGGACGGGGTGAAACAAGTTAGATGGCTGTCATATGTCAAATCCTTTTTATATAATTTAGGCCACCAAGAATTTTATGATGATCCCCCCACTATGAATAGGTTATCCAGGAAAGACCTTAAAAATCAATGTCCAAGCTTTTTGAGTGAACAGAGACAATGGGCCCCATTAGGATGTCTGGCGGATTGCCACTGCCCGCATGGGGGTGGCGATCCGCCCGACATCTGTCCCCACCCGCCGCCCATTGCCCCCGCCATATTACTATGGCGGGAGGACCACAGCGGACGGAAAGACTGTCCGCCGCTTTTCTGACCGGGCGGAAAAGAGTTTAATATGGTGGCGGTGTCTGCTAGACACGGCCATCCATATTATGATGGGGGCGGACACATGCCTAATCTCTTGTGGGGCCCGTTGCGGGCCCCCAGGGTTTTAGGGGGTGCACATGGGGGGGGTACAATATTTCAAAGTACAATGTGGCAGGCACCGTGCGGTGCCTGTCACATTGTGCATTGAAATGCATGATGTGCATTTTTAGCATTGTGGTGAGCGGTGCTTTTCAGGGATGCGCTTGCCATTGTGGCGGGCGCATACTAATGGACCCCACGGGACCCCAGCCCTTATGGTGGGCGGTCCCTTTTAACGTCGGGATGGTGGGCAGACAAAGTCCGCCCGCCATCCTAATGACCCCCTATGTGTGGAAATGAATAAAATTACGGTGCAAACACATAATCTTACACTAACAACTTTTAGACTGCAGCCATACCTAGGTTTGATAACACGTGATTATGACAGATTTCTATTGATGCGTTTTCGCCTGGGTATTTTGCACAGATTAAGCTTTCCTGATGTAAATGACTGGTGAAAAGAGCTATGTAAATGCCCATGTGACAATATCTCGGTACAATCAACTATACATGTGGTATTCTTTTGCAAATTTTATTCTGTACAGAGAAAATTATGGATTATTCCTGTCTTAAAAACATATGGTATGAAGCACTGTCGCCCAGCGTTTATGGCCCTACAACAGTTAGAGACAGAATTTGTAATAGCTTCTGTAACTGTCATTTTAAAAACTATTTGTTAGTGTAGGAAATCAATAACAATGTGAATATATGAGAAATGAAATAATTATTATGTATTCGGTCCACTGTATATTACTGTAAATATCGTTATATGCTTTTAATAATTGTTATGCTTTTATGTGCTTTTATGGTTATTGATGTAACCGAATAAAGTGTTATTGACTTGACTTGAGTATGTTGGTTATGTAGTAATGAGCCAACGCTTTAGTAGTCTCCTGAAGATAAGATAGTTATCCGTGGATTTTATGTTTGGGTGTGAACAGAGAACGATGTGCCACCTATGTTTTTTTTCTTGCATGGTAGGCCTTTGAGGCAAGGTGGCAATCTAGATTGGAGGTTCCATTGTTGAATGTATTTGGTGATTTTGCTCCTGATGAAAAGCAGTCCTGTTCCATGCATTGCTTTGTGGGTGATACAAAGAAGCTTGAATGTGGATCCTATGTCACCCGATAACCAATGTAGGCTCCTCAGGGCTGGAGAGATGTGGGCTTGTGGCTTTGCATGTAGGAATAGTCTGGCAGCACAGTTCTGGAACTGTTGTAGTGTTTTCATAGTTGATAAAGATGATCCATGGTAGAGGTCATTGGTGTAATCAAGTTTAGGCAGTACAAGAGAGATAGTAGCCGGGACCATGTGTGGAAATCCCAGGTGGGGTAAGATGCGTTGCAGAGTTTTCATAGTAATGAAGCTAGATCTTGCTAATTTGTCTACTTGGGCATTCATTGATAGGTTGGAGTGCATGGTAATTCCAAAGTTTCCTACTTCTTATATACATTAAGAGGTGGTCACAGATCATCAGGGCAGGTGCTGAGTGGCTCATAATGTTTCTAATTACCACGTTAGTATTTCTGTTTTGGAAGCATTTGATTTGAGATGGCTCCATGTCATCCACTGATCAATGGCTTTGAGGCGAATTAAGATTTTGGAGTTTCCAATATCTTTGGGGCTTTCTAGTTTAAGGATTATTTGTGTGTCATCTGCATAGTTATAGTATGTGAGATTACATTTATTGATCAATGCCGGTAATCATGTAGATGTTTAAAAGCATAGGTGAGATGATAGAGCCTTAAAGGACCCCTCCTTTTGTGAAGTACAGTTTGGATGAGAAAGGTGGAGTATAGATGACATTTGTTCTGTTTTGAAGGTAGGAGGTGATCCAGTCAAAAGCATTCCCCTCTATGCTGGCTTAGTAGAGTCTTTGTATTAGAGTGTCATGGTCAACCGTATCAAAGGCCTGTTGTGGTCTACTGTGTTTTAAGGTCATCCCATATGGCGATGAGGGCAGATTCTGTAGGCGGAATCCTGTTTTTTAGTCTGAAAGTATGGAGTTTTTTTCAATGAATTGTGACAGCTGGTTGAATTCTACTCTTTATATCAGTTTAACAAGACAATGGCAAGGGTGTAGTATATAGCTAGTGGTGTATTTTAGAGAATACTGTTGCAAATATATCATTAAAGTATGGTGCGGTAGCACACTGTCACTTACAGCCAGCACATTGTAATGGGCACCAATTTTGCACATATAAGAGGTTTACTGATAAACTATATAGTGCATAAATAATAATGAGTGTAAATCAGGTTTCAGTGCATGTTTGTCATTTGTACATCACCAAGTAGTGTCTTGATATATTGTGATCCAATTCAAACTTTGTTTCCATCATACTTTAGACTGACAAAAGAGTGATTAATTTTTGCTTTCTTTACTGCTGATATATTTTGAAATATTTGTAAAGTTAATTTATAGATGTTTAAATGTTATTGTGTTATAAAAAATTATGTCCCACAGCCTTTCTATTTACCCAAGCAAGATTGTCACATAGTTTACTTTAAAAATATCTTCAATTTGCAGTCAGAAGAAGAAAATAACACTGACGCCATGTTAAAAGAATAATAAGTTATAACGGGGAAGACCCTACAAACTGTCTGACCTGGGTCAGTTAGGCAAGTACGTGTAAAGTGGTCAGAGTCTATTAGTTTACTAGACATCAAATGTCAAACATAAGCTCAACACAACTTAAATTACCATAGTTCATAGATCCAGTGTGTATTTTATTCTCATACATAATTAACTGGATATTTAGTACCATTCAGTGAGTACCCAAGGTCATTGAGTTACACAGTCAATACACAAGCATATCAATTAATTCACTGAGTCAAATGATCTTATGTACATGAATGAGAGACAAATTTCCTTTACAATTCATCATGAAGATAGCTTGAAATTCGTGAAGCAACATAGCATATTATTCACATTGTAATTCAAAAAAGTGCGCTCACAGTGAACAAGAAAGGAGGTAGTTTAGAGGGGATGGGTGTGATGGAAAAAGGTGGGGACTGGGTAAAGGTGTTGTGATCCTGTTACAATCACAGTAAAATCAAATGTAACCTTTACAGTCTGATTTAGATCATAAGTTCCATATAGCTCTTCAACATAGGATCCATATTATTCTATAATTTACTCCTATGTTCAGAGAGATGGCGTGGTCTGGTCGTCTACGTTTCGACCCCTGGTGTAAGGGTTAATGGAAACCTCATGCTGGGGTCTTCATCAGGACAAGGAGAACAGGAGCGCTTTACGTAAGGCCATCCAGTGGCTCTTAGATTGGGACCGGGCAATGACTAAGCCTAGCTAAGCTTAGTCATTGCCCGGCAGCCGACCGTGGAGGATACATACAGGCTGTTTCAAGCGAGGATGAGATATCACCGGGGAGGGTGACGCTTGACGCAACCCTTGACACCGTCTGAATACGACGAATCAGTTGAATACAAGACACAAGAGACTGGAAAGCTTCTTCGACCCAGTTTATCCTTCCACATATGAACCCTTGATGGTCCCAATCTAAGAGCCACTGGATGGCCTTACGTAAAGCGCTCCTGTTCTCCTTGTCCTGATGAAGACCCCAGCATGAGGTTTCCATTAACCCTTACACCAGGGGTCGAAACGTAGACGACCAGACCACGCCATCTCTCTGAACATAGGAGTAAATTATAGAATAATATGGATCCTATGTTGAAGAGCTATATGGAACTTATGATCTAAATCAGACTGTAAAGGTTACATTTGATTTTACTGTGATTGTAACAGGATCACAACACCTTTACCCAGTCCCCACCTTTTTCCATCACACCCATCCCCTCTAAACTACCTCTTTTCTTGCTCACTTTGAGCGCACTTTTTTGAATTACAATGTGAATAATATGCTATGTTGCTTCACGAATTTCAAGCTATCTTTATGATGAATTGTAAAGGAAATTTGTCTCTCATTCATGTACATAAGATCATTTGACTCAGTGAATTAATTGATATGCTTGTGTATTGACTGTGTAACTCAATGACCTTGGGTACTCACTGAATGGTACTAAATATCCAGTTAATTATGTATGAGAATAAAATACACACTGGATCAATGAACTATGGTAATTTAAGTTGTGTTGAGCTTATGTTTGACATTTGATGTCTAGTAAACTAATAGACTCTGACCACTTTACACGTACATGTTAAAAGAATAAGCAGCAATTTGTCAGAAGTCATAGCCTGACATTTGAAATCTGTCTTTGAATACAAAGAAAATGAGACAAGGTAAAAACAAAATGTAAAGGCATCATTCTCATTCATTCACCTTTGAAACTCCAGCATGGTTATTTTAGGGTCCCTACTTATAGCACCTGTGCCTCAATCACAAGACATTGGAGACAGTGGCAGAGAACAAGAATTGCATTTGCATGATGAGTTATGTGACCATGATAATGCAGTCCTATCCACTCAGCAGTGATAAGTGCCATGCTTTGCCAGTGGGATAGACCTGATAGAGTAGCTCAACACTCAGCACTACCGCACTAAGAAGAAATACAACCCACAGAATTCCACTTATTAAGTAATTTTATTATTGCTTTGATTCCTGCTATGATGTATGATACATCTAGAATATATTAATAATCAAACTTAATGGTGAGTGGAGACAAAGGGCCTTATTTACGAGGTTTTGGTGCTGGCCAGAGTCACAAGGAAACTTGCTGCACTGCATCAAAATAAAAGGGCAGGATTGTGCCTTATCTAAAACATACAGCACTGTTGGACCTGGCCCTTTTTGGCAGGTTCACCCCGAAACTTTTAGTTTTTTTCCTAGCCTGTTTCTGGAACCTGGTGTTGGTGATTTTAGGCCTTTGCGCACTTTTTCACTGTGGTACAGTGTAAAGTGCGTGAGCTCTCTGTGTATGTGTGGTGAGTGACCTGCCCTCCCATAGGAATGAATGGGGAATATGTATGCCCATGGTAATTCCTGATGTGTGGGGAGTGCAGGGTCGAGTTTGGTATGTGAGAACTCGTGAGACTGAATGCTGTGCAATGGTATATGCGGCATGATTGTGTCTAGTCTAGAAGTGCCACTTTTAGAAGTTGGCATATTTGTGTAATTTGTGCCTGGCGTGTGATTGGCTGGTGAGCCTGGCCCAGGAGTGCCTGGGCCTGCTTGTGGATTGACTGTCTGGTTTGAGGGTGACAGGGGCTGCAGAGCCCCCAGGAGGTTGTCTGAGTCAGCCCGTGGATGAAAGGCTGCATCTGCTGCCAGGGAAGTGGGAGGAGATAGCACCTGGGAGTGAATGGGGCTGTGCCTGCCTGACCACAATGCTGGCTCCACCTCCCCGCTGGGCGACTGTCACCTCTGTCCCTGATACTGAAAGGAATTCCCTATAACCAGTTCTAGCTGGTTCTCACACTGCCTGCACCCTTTAGACAAAGGATTTCTCTGTATAAAAAGGGGCTGTGTCCCCTTCCAAAATGTTCTTGTTTTCTAACTTGAATCCTGCCAGGGCGTGCTGCTGCTTGGGCCCAGGGGAATCCCTGGGCCCTGCCCAGCCCCTGGACACCTGATGGACTTTCCTGGATGCTGGGGAACTCTTCTTTGCAGGGAGCTGTTTTTGCTCCACTTTTACTCCTCCAGGACTGCTGGGACCTTTTTGCTTGTTAGTAGTCGCTGCCCAGGACCTTGTCCTTGAATCCTGAGCTGCCTGTGACCCTTCTTGATGTAGGGGTCATCTCTGGGGGCTTGTGGGGCTGTCAGTGCCCCCAGCGCGATGGAAGCGCTTTATTCAGTCCCATAGCGCTTGAGAGCGCTTTTTGCTCTAGTGCGAGCGTGTCGCCATCACGCATTTTTTGCGTGAGGATTGGCAGGTGCCTACCCTGCGACTTTGCCTGCATTTATTTATTTATTGAGCGGGTGCAACCCCGCGGCTATATTTTATTTTGAAACCGAGAGTGCCCACCCCTCGGTAATGTCCCCGTGGGATCACCGCCGCTGCCCGGGGCCGCAGAGAGCAAAACCGGAAGTCCGGCCCGCGCCCGCCTGACTGTGGGCGGGGCCGGGAGAGACTGGGATCCACTTCCACCTGCCTGGGGGAAGCCGTGGCGTAGTTGCCGGTCTCCCGAAGGGAGAGGGAGACCGGAGATGCTGGCGGCCCCCGCCGCAACGAGAGGGGAAGCGTGGCCTGCTGCTGGGGCTCCCGTGTGCTGAGTAAGCCCCGGGAAGAGAAGGAAGCGCCGGCGAAGGAGAGCCGCCGCCCAGCAGAGAAGCCGCCACCCGGAGGAGCCCTGCACAAGAGACAGCCCGGTGAGTCGGAAGGGCTGGGGGGGAGGGCTCCGTGTGGCTGCTGTTGGTGTCGGAGAGCGGCACATGGGCGAGAGTGGAGGTAGGGCGGCCCCAGATGGCAGTGGGCCGCCCCAACGTTTCAACGGAGCCTGAGGCTCCAATGCCCACATTTGTGTATAAAGCCCTGAGAGGGCTCTTGGGGGCATAGGTTACTGAGTCCCCCGAGAGGACCTCCAACAGTGGGGCATGTTTTCTTTTTGAGCCCCGTGTGGCTCCAACGCAGGCCATATTTGTTTAAGGAGCTTAGATGGCTCCTGGGACACCTCGGGGCATATTGTCGATGCCCGTCCTATCCTGGGCTTGTGTAGTTCTAGTGCCAGTGAAAGAACCATTGTCGTTTTCAGAGCCCCTGAGGCTCCAGCGTGATTTAGGGGGCCATTGACCTTTCCTAGAGGGCCCCTGGGGACACATAGTTCCAGAACCTGTGTGGCTCCAACCGATGGCGCAGATGTGTCGAAGGGCCAGTGAGGGCCCTGTCGCAGTTTGTCTCCAGCTGCCCAGCAATTAGTGGGCAGCTGCACCGTTTAGGCGCAAGATGGAGAGTGAGTCCCTGAGAGGGACAGAGATGGCACAGAGGTGCCCGGCCAGTCACAGCTGCGCAGCACTTAGTGCCAGCTGCAGCGTTTAGGCCCTTGTGAGTGTTCCCAGGTGCCCAGCAAGTAGTGGGCACCTGCAACGTTTAGGTTTTGCGCCAGTGGCGCACCCCTGACTGGCGCTGCGTGGCAGCGCGCCCTGACATTCTGGACACAGGGCTCTTTAGTCCCTTTATTAGATGGGGCTGGTATGTGATTTTATTTAGGCGCAATGTGATTATCTATGTGATGGTAATTGCCTAATGTGAGTTTTGTGCAATGTGATATGGTGCTAGGAAATGTAATGCATTTAATATGATTACGCACCTTGATCTTACACCTCTGAATGTTTTTAGGCATCATGTGTTTTTGCGCTATGGAGATATGTTCTGGCACCGCTGAATGTTTTTATGCTTCATGTGTCTTCCTTGATTTTACACCTCTGAATGTGTTGGTTGATGCATCATGTGTTTTTCCTTCCCTACACCTCTGAATGTTTGATGCATCATGTGTAATGTGTTCTTGTTGATACCCCTAAATGTATTTTATTCTTAGGTGGTTGTTCTTTCCAGTACAGGTGGTCCTAGTGAGGTCCTGGTCCCCTGCGTGACATTCTCCTAAGGTGTTTAGGGTTGCGTAGGTGGTACTTACCTGTTCCCAGTAGTTACTGGATGTGATTTATAACTGTTATTTTGTGCTATCCTTTTATTCTAATTTCTGACAGTATTTCTATTTCTAAAAGTGTTGATTCTGACAGTGGCCCATGTGGCCCTGTCTTGTAAATAATCCCTTATGAATATTGCCGTGCCAGTTGGCACAATGTACATGTGTGATTTCTATCTGATGTGTTTTGACAATACATAAGTTATTTTCATATAACCATGTGTGGAGTTCCTTTTGTGGTGTGCCTAGGATGTTGTTGCTGTTGTGTGCTGGTGCAAATGCTTTACACATTGCCTCCGAGTTTAGCCTTACTGCTCGTGCCAAGCTACCAAGGGGGTGAGCAGGGGTTATCTTGGCGTGTGACTCCCTTGCCCTGACTAGAATGGTGGTTTCTGCCTGGCTTTGGCGTCGGCCTTAGTCTACCAGAAATAGCCAGTTCTAACAAGCACATTCCTGTCCTTTTCCCCTACTCTGGCACACAATGGGCTGCCATGCGTCAATGCAGGCAGCCTTATGTCATGGTGCAAGGGTGTCTGCATTGTAGTGGTGATTGTTTTTGTACAGGAAGGGATAAATTCCTGCATGAAAACAATCACAAGAGGTGTTTTCCTCTTCCTATGTGTGTTGTAGATTTGGCTTTGCAAGGGGAAAAGTGGCTTTGTGTGGCCTTGTAAATATGCTGTGGCACATTCACCACCAGAGCGTCCCCGGTATCGCACAAGTAGTGCAAAACAGTCTGAACAGTTAAAGGTCAATTCATTTTAAACCTGGATATGTAGCTTTATAATAGGAGTGTGTATTGCTCACACCTGATGTCTTCTCCTGATGACCATCATTATAGTTCCAGGAAGTGTCTGTTTCCTTATCGGAAAATGGATGTGAATTTTTTGACATAGTTTACGTGGAGGAAATGTGTAGACCTAACTCTAAAGACAATTGCAATTCTGAGGAACCATTTCTTCTACTTTATAATTTTCAAAAAATGACACTGATTTCAATATGACAAATAGCACTTTCAGACCACACTTCCTTGTGGTATTGCTGCTCAGGATAATACTGGGACAGAAAGTATGCCTTGGCAACAAAATAACAGTGGGCCCATTAGTGAATGAATCAGATAGCTAAAAAGGGACCCACATTTGCAAATATAGGCAGTTTTGAACTTGTAAAGACATGCTGTATAGTTATTTTGCAAGTGATGGAAAATTGCATGCATTTGTTCTTGCTGGAGGCACTTTTTGTGGGAGTATCAGAGAAATCAATATTAAAAACTGGCCCACAAGACCATAAAACAGCCCCACAAACAGCCACAAAACCATCCCGCACACTGAGCTGTCAGACCAGCCCTTCTTGCTTTGCCTGATTGCACAAACTGGCCGTTTGTGCAATCAGGCAGAGCAAGAAGGGCTGGTCTGACAGCTCAGTGTGCGGGAGGGTTTTGTGGCTGTTTGTGGGGCTGTTTTATGGTCTTGTGGGCCAGTTTTTAATATTGATTTCTCTGATACTCCCACAAAAAGTGCCTCCAGCAAGAACAAATGCATGCAATTTTCCATCACTTGCAAAATAACCCGACATTGCTGCTGCTGTTCCAATTCTCACTCTTCCCTTCTCTTATGACATTACACGAAACGCCAAGATTTAATTGGACATTGTGTCATGAATGGATGCAAGAAATACGAAGTGTGAGAGGGATCTACCAGTACCCAGGCCCATCCTTGGGCATGGGAGAGCTGGGCCCACGCCCGGGGCGCCAATATTCCATGGGGCACAGCAGGGACCTGCCTGACTTAATATCATGCAAACAGCAGCTAGTCCATCCCACTTTGTCTCAATCGGGTCCTGTTAAAGACTTTGAAATCCACCCTTAATGCATGTCCAGCACATTTGCTAGCACCCTATCACCCGCCCTCTTTCTCACATCTCCTGCTGTCCCACCGCAACTACCCCGCCCCCACAACAAACTCCAAATGTTCTTTTTTCCCAAGGCTCTGTCCCAGTCAACCATAAGTCCGCTGGAGTTCTTTAAATATCTTTTAAACCCCTTTCAATATCCATGAATCCCTGTGCTTTAGTCTACGTAAGGACCTCTCAGCAGTTAGCAGCAATCAGTTCATTTCTGGATGGGAAACGGATCCAGTGAAATTTGTGAGTATGTCCAAGGCTTCTTTGAAAAGTGTAATTTTTAGGGCTGTCTCTAGAAGAATATTTTACAGCTTAGCATTGCTTAGACAAAAAGAGGAACACACCCGATCGATCATGAACAACTAACCAAAGCACAGAGATAGTCCACAAAAGTAAAATCTAGACATTTCCAAATATGGGAAAAGTGTCCTAAAAAAGCTATAACTCAAACCCTAAAATATTCTACTTGCTGCTAGAAGGCGTGAACATTGGAATGAAACAATATCGGTCACTACCGTGGTGTCCACACGGTTTTGTTTCTTTTTTTATTAGTAATTTTGTGAAAATAAAAATCACCCAATTTTGTCCCTATCCCTAGACGCTGTGTTGGCACATGAGTGTTTCTAAAATCATATGCATTCTTTTGAAGCTTCCAGTCGTTTGTGCAAGAGAGTCCAAAATATGGCTGCAATATTATTATCTAAAATGTAAACAAATTATATGTATTCTTTTTTTGCATAAATGTACAGATGTATTTTATTTAACCAATAAATATGGTATGTATATGGTTAAGAATAAAAAAAATGTCTTTGAAAATTGAACAGTCGACCATATTGTGCCAAATACACGATTTATTTCAAAATAGATTGCCGTTTTCCCTATTAAATGGTTGTTTTTTTATATCTTGAAGTACTCTGGTTCACAAGGGGACAGAGGGCTCAATCGCCTTTTTTGATCTACTTCAGAGAGTACGTTAAAAAATGGTTGTCAGTTTAGACAGATTAAAAAATACTAAAACGAGCGACATGGAATGGAACTTAGCTTCAAACACTTTGCAAAGGATTAATGGCCACAGTTCAACCGTTGGCTACTGAATTCAGGTACTTTTCAGACAGCCTTAATTAATATCCTCAGCTGATTGACTTGGGGTAGGACCTTTGTTTTCTACAGAAAACAAAAGGAAACATTGAATACAGTTCAAACAGGGTATCATAAAATGAATCTTTGGTAAGAAAATGCTTTCACTGTGTAAGTTCAGGTTTGCATTCTGCTGCTATCAAAGAAGCAGAGATTTTAAGAGGGTACTCAGATTTAGAAGAACACCAAACAACTTGCATGTATTTCATTTCAAGGCTGATGTTCTAAATCCGAGTGAGACAGTTAGTTATTAAATATGTATAGGCCGTTTAGGTAGTTGAATATGAGCCCCTTCATTGTCTCTGTAGTGTAGGCTCCCACACCTTTTATTGCAAGAAGTATACACATGCAGACTTGCTTTCTGCTGACTGCAAAGAAGTATACATTTCCACAATCTCTGTTTCTCTAGACAGTAGAAATGTAAGTATCCTTAAAATGATGTTCAAAGACGTCAATGCAAGACAAGAGGCTTGATTTGTCTCCTAAGTATTAGCAATTGCTTCCTAATGCACTTGTCATGATGGAGTACCGTCCTCAAAACTCTAAATCAAGTATTTTTATTGTTGGTGAATAACATTTGGAATACAATCAGTGTATGTTTATAATTCCCTATCTTAAAAAGCTTCTGAATGTTTTATGGTGTTGTGATCTCTTTTGTGTTAACAACTACATGAGTTTAAATGTAACTGTAGCTAGAAAATAATGCCACAGGATGTGATTGATGATTTGACTTTAATCACATATGTCATGATCCTGTTCTGAACTCTGCACAGATGCAGAACTGATTGATGCATTTGCTTTTTGACAATTGCACTGTCAACAACTTTATAAATTAACTCAGAAAAATTCTGTATTAGTGCATGAGACATAGACAAGAACACTCTAGGCCTATTTTTTTGGTGCAGAGTTCTCCACCCCAACTGCGGAGTCTCCACAGTTGTAAACTTATCAACTTGTAGTTTGTGAATAACACAATCGTGTAAGTTTACCTCTGTGAGACCAGCCCAGAGTCAATCACAGCACAGTTACTTTGAGCTGTGCCTGGTGCCTGCACTAACTCAGGTAAATACATGTATGTGCTTTAGAAAGTTGAATCACATAAAAAACGAGCACACATCTGTGCCCTGCACGAAAGCACACGTTCATGGTATCGCTCTGATGCCTTATCATGAAGAGCTGTGCTGGCTCAAAGCAGAGCTGAGTCTCAGTTTTTATTCATGATGTGCAGTGGCTGAGGCGCTTACATTTCATGTCAGATTTCTACAAGTTAATGCAAGAACTATAGCGCACAGCCTGAAAACGTGACAGGGATTGCTGTTTTCTATTTCCTATCAGCATCTCATGCACTAACGTGGAGAAATTCTGAGTTAAATACATGCACAATTGGACACACCAAGTACATTAGGAAGGTGTTTCACTTTGCTCTTAGCCATCTCAAATGTTCATGACCAGACCCACTGAGTAGAGAAAAAAATCAAACTTTCCTGAATCTTGTCAGCAAATAATTGATGTGATTTACTTATGTACTTATGTTTTTTTCATCAGTACTCTGTGAAAGCAGCCTTTTATCTTTGACAGGGAATCAGTCTGATCTCTTCCCTCCATATTTCCATGCCGAAATCAATTGCACCGTTAAACTGCGTTTGAAATGGTCAGCAAAACCATGAGTCGTTAATTTGTCAAATTGTTGCAGTACACTTCCTTTACTGAGGTGAATTTAAGCTTGTTTCATATGCACAGAAAACCTTCCACCCCTCCAACTGCGCATCAGTTATTTGGAATTTAAAGGTACATAAAGTAGGCTGGAAAACTCTGGTAAAACAAAGGTTGAAGTCATTTTGATTCGCGACATGTCCCTCCCTTTGTAACAACTTGAGGAGAACAAAAAAGCAGAGCAGAGTATCAGACCAAAAGCATTTGACGTGCTGAACCCGTCAGAAGTCTTACACTCTTTCCTCCGGATCACACGGAATTGAAGATACTGCCCAGCATCTGCCCTCAGGCATTCCCCACCTCCGAACAAGGCCAAACTCTTGAAAAAGATATTGAAAAAGGGAAATTCTCCAGCGACTAGACCTTTGCTCTTGTGTTTTTTCAACGACGTTCTTTATGGTCCCCCCAAGAGGGAGTTAACAACCACCGACTGAAAAGATGCTTCAGACAAGTCAGCCAACCCAATTCAACTAATATGAATAAAACACCGATAAATTGGGTTTCTGATTATTTTGCTGTATCCAGTGGACAGCTGATTGCAGCAACACTGTTAATTTGCTTTTCATTGACAATCACGTCGAACAGGTTTTTTCTGTCAAAGGATGTAAAGGAAAATATATTGATGTTCAGGACTACAGAAGAACACAATACACATTTATACTGATCAGTCAAGCAGTGCAGCAATATTTAAATTAAATGACTGACACAAAATCGTCCGTTTTGTACTATTCAATTGATTCAAATGGCTATTTTGCACCGTTTAGCCAGTGTAAATGGATTTTAGGTCTTGATAGGGTGCAAAAATCAGTGTATTGGCATATTAATGAAAGGAGGTAAGCTATGGAGCTTTTAAAAGTGCAGCGGGTCTGCTTTTTTGTATTGGGTGGGCATTACACCCAGAGCATGATGATGGGTGGTAAGGGCCAAAAGTTAGGCTATTTGTATCTTTGGTACAGCACTAAGAGACTGCATCACCTGTGTGTTTGTTTTCAACAGCCATTAGGTGATGCTTCAAACAGCATGAAGTTTGTAATATTCTGATATTGAAGGTGTTGGAAGCCGAGGTGCCCAAGTGAGAAAAAGCTTCTATGGAGACTTGCGCTTTATTACACTCGCAGATCTTTCTTTTGGAGGGCCCTGTCTGAGAAGAGTGTGTTCTAGGTCGATCCTGGGCCACTGGCGGGTGTTCTTCTGAGATGGCCAGGTACCGTATCACTTTAATAGATGCAGTGGATAGACTGACTACAGCATGGGCACCAACTCTTTGCATTGATAAGGGCAATGGGCAGCTCCCTACAATGACCTGGGTGAGGGCTAGCCCCAGAAACAGTGCGATACAAAAGAGGATGATGGACGGAGCGTTTGAGCAAATCAAACACTCACCCCCAGTCAACTGATCTGGGTTTAATCCATCACCATTCTTTAGCCCACTCAGCCACCCCATTTCAGACATGGCTATATGCAAATCAGCCTGACCCTGTGCCTCATGGGAACAGTCAAGCCCGAACTGCCAAGCCATGTCTTCCATGGACCGGAAACAAGCATCCTGGGACCGGTTTCGGATTCATAATCCTCATCAGCCAGGCTATCTTGAATCCAGTGGCCAAGTGAGCAAGGGACTCACGTCTGAGCATACCCTGCCACACTTAGGGCGAACAAAGCGATACAAAAGGGGATGATGGACGAAACAGTGGCAAGCAGGCAAAAACACATGGGAGGATCCTTGTAGTAGACTTGACATTCCATTCCATAGTTGTTAAACTAGTTAGGGGTAGCACATTGCCCTCATTGTAGACTCACCACTCCTGCATCATCCAGGCAAGCAACACTGTTCACATTCCTCCTGGTGGAGCCCACCCGTAAACAACTAAGATCAGCGACTGGATATGTTTGACAGTCGTGAATGGGATGAATTCAGGAACCCAAAGGTTAGAGCTCAGCATCACTCTTTGGTAATTTGTAAGAGAAGTAGTCCCTATGGCCGGATAACTGTGACTACCGGATGTATGTCTGTTTATGTGATAAACCAGACGGATTGAGGGCAGGGAAGAGGGCTCATCCTGAAAAAGAGCCCTTTACTTCACCTTTGGGATTGTAATACAGACTCATCTCACATTTTTCTGCCCAAATAACTAACCAGTCGCACAGAACGTGAGTCAATGTTTATTTGTGGTAAATGGATGCAGTTTGTGAACTGTCTCATCCAGGTACATCATGCATCACCCTATCGTGCACTGCTCAATCAAACAGCGGCCCTGGTATTGACACATATATAGGTGGCACCTCCTCATGCCACACTGGTGGGACAGGGGTGTACCACAACCGATACTTTTTAAGTGTGTAATGTTAGCAATGTCTGACTCCTTAGTGACTAATTCGATAAGAGGTTCTCACATCGGCATTACATTTATTATTTTTGAACTCACCTGCACTACTCTTTATGAATTGAACAGTGAAAAGTCATAGTATGGCACAATGACGTTTTCAGTATTACATTTGAAAGACGAGAGGCTATTTGTCACGTTTTAATATTTACAAGAAGAAATTGCAGCAATATCCCTGCTAGATGCAGCCCTAGTTTGAATACCACAATGACCCTATTGTCATGATATGGGTACTTTGAACCACTTAGGCACAACCATAGATTGCTACTAGGGCAAGCCATTCTGCACCTTACTAAGGGCAACTTCTATTGTTAGTGGGGATTAGCACAAAGGATGTTCTGACAATAAATATATTCAGTTATAAGTGCATCTTCTGACTGTCATCTCCTAAACATTTGTATGAATGATCACCAACAAGGTTATATGTTGCAATTACAAGGAGTGTAGATTGTCTTCCAGTGGATCGAAAAATACTGTAGTTTTTTGAAAATCCAGGAATCTCAAAATGGTGGAAAACAGTGAAAACCCTCCTGTTGGGTGAGTGTTAGAAAGCACTAAATCTGAACACTGGCTCCTTCAGCAGTGGTGCACTCTTCTTTCTTTCACCCTCATATATAACAACAATATGAGGGCCACTAGTGGTAATGGTGAAAGAAGAATCAGATAGGGGCGAAAATAGAGACATTTGACACCATCATTCTGATTTGTTACTCATGCTTTTCACTGATGTCTGCGTGTCACAGTACGTATTTAAAGAAAATGAGAGCTATCTTGGCACCAGTGGTGGCTCGCCGTGGGAGTGCTGCGGGGCAGTGGGGTGGGGTGGGGGGAGGGCAGGGTGGCGGGTAGTGGAGTTTGACATACGACAGACAGGAGTAAGGTAAGTAATTAAATAAATAAAACAATTTACCTTACACACGCAGCATTGCCAACGCACCAAAACATTTGCAGTTGTTATGTTTCCCCTTAACAACAAGAAGTAATGCCATCCACAAATATTTATAAAGAATCAGTAGTAACCGCATCTGTCAATTTTTCTCGTCTCCCGCACAGTCATCTCATCTAAGAAGCGCACAGCCTCTAGAAAGGCATATGGCCAGCATCACGCCTCTTGCATCACAGTTTTTTTTATATCCCACTGCCTTTCGTTGTGGATCCGAAAATGTGGTTGAACATAGAGGAATATGTGTTGTTTCTAAGAAGCATATTACACACCCTAGGAGGTCCAGAGTTATACAGGCATGTGGGTTCCGTTTTGGAAGCCCCTGGCCTGTTCCAGGGCATAAAATGGATGTGATAGTGGAAAAGTATTTTTGACATTCATGAGACTGAAGGGACAGAACCCAGACACTGAAGTACACTGAAGGATCTGTGTGATGTATAAATGGACCCCATACTGCCTCAAACTTCGGGAGTTGGTCCTCCCCTGTATATATTTGTCTTTCATATGCGGCTAATCCGAAGAGTTCTATTACCCATTCTTGGTTTGTGTGTTATATCTGGGGAGTGTGAGTGTCTGAGTATACAAATTATAGCCACCATAAGAGTGGTTGGCATCCATCTCCCCAAAGAAGAGGTGGCTCCTTCTACATCAGTTGTGTCATGTAGAATGGCTAGTTGGGCTGACTCCTCAAAATTACATAGGCTAGGGTCTATTAGTGTGCACCATATGCTGCTCCAGGATAGGTTTAATTGGGTGCATGACCATAGTAAGTGAACCAGATCATACTCACATTCTGCACATCTTCCGCATTTATCCTCTGATGCTAGTCAGGCTTGTTTAAGTTTGAAGGGAAACCCATACCAATTGATAAGCACCTTGTAGTATTTCAGTCGAGCCTCTCTTAGGGTGCAGTCATGGTGATCCATGAGAGCCTGTGCCTGTGGATTCAGTTATTAGTCTCCTCTACCAGTATGCCTGGATTTCAGATCCTGCGGGTGATAAGTACACTGTATCAATAAGGACCTGATAGATATCCAAGACCGTGCCCCTCAACTTCTCCCAAGTTGCCAGGTATTTTTGAATTGAGGACTCAGGTAAGGTGATGGGCCTGGCCCATGCCTACTTCTCAGGCAGTACTTTACCATTTACATTTACAATATTGCCAACGGTGGGAATGCGGTTTGTTATATTCTAAGAACATCATTTTGAAGGACTTGAAGGCATCCCAGGCATTAAGATTGCCTAAAGTCCGAATCTCATGGCTGTAAACAATGCCCATTTAACCATTTTCTAGCAAATCTGAAAACCCGCATTGGACTTTAGTTGCGCGTTACGTTGCATGCAGCCTTCCACTCCCAGTAGCTTGTGAGGGTTTCTAATGTTATCCACATTGCCTTGATTGCCGGGGAATAACCAGTGGCTCCAGTAGGGCTATCACTATCCCAGGCCTGGTGATGCCTTCATTTCAGCATTCTCCATGGGCCCCCACACAGGTACACCAGTTGTGACACATGGTAAGCCAGGTAGTGTAAGTACATACCTGGTAGTCTCAGTAACACTGCTCCTGTGACCACATGGAGCCATGTCAGTTTGATCCTTGGTTTCCTTCTCATCCAAATAAATGTTTTGTTTTTAGTTTAAAGAGCTTTATTGAAGCAAATAAAAACATAGGTACAACAAGATACAAAAAATAGCTTAACAAACGAGCAAAAAGGTAACGAAACAGAATATAAATGATGAAGGAATAAACATTACAAGAGAGCTACCAATGATACAATGTCCCAAAATATGAAAGAAATAATGAAAAGTTGCACCTTGAAAAGCAATAGCATTTTAATTTTTGCAAAAAAGGGAAACAGGAGAAGGAAAAAAGAAAAGAAAAAAGAAAAAGAAAAAGAAAGAAAGAAAAGGAAAAAAGAAAAGAGGGGGAGAAAGGAGAAGGAAGGAAAAAAAACTGAACTTGAGAGATGACCTTATCAAATATCATATGAAGATTACAAAAATACATTATTATATCATTTGTTTGAGAAATACCAAACCTTGACTAATAAAAGCTACAGAAGCAAAAGAAAAAAGAAAAGAAAATATTCATGGTGGTTGATGAACAAAAGAAAAGTCCTTATTGCAGAGTGCAGATGAGGATAAATAATTGGTGAGTGGTGACCAAAAGGCTTCCTTTCGAATCATTTGCTGAGATGTGCTGACAGAAGCTCTATCCAGTCTGTGATAGTAACAAAGACGGTTCCACCAAGCAGAACAGGAGACCTTGGAGGCATCTTTCCAAGTAGAGGTTATTACCTGAAAGGAAATAGCAATTACCAAATCCACAAAGATACCAACCTTGCAAGAACCAATCCATATTATAGAGTTACTTCCAAGGAATATAGAATATATATCAAAAGGAAAATTAGTAGAACAAATAGAAGATATAGATTCACATACTTTAGTCCAAAAGCGGGAAATGTTGGGACAGTGAAAAAAGGAGTGAATTAACAAACCAGGGTTGTGTTGACATGACCAAAAATTCGGTGATAATTCTACATTATACTTGGAAAGGGATAAAGGAGTAAAAAACAATCCTTGATAAAAAAATAGTAAAGGGTCAGAGTGGTGGTAGCTTTACAGGAGGTGTGGTGTATGAGTGCCCATATAGAATTCCATGTGTGAACGGAGAGGGTGCGCTGCAAATCAGATTACCATAGAAGTTCAACTTTTGTCTTGGGATGATCAAGATAGGAGAAATGGAGATATTTATAAATGTGAGAGGCCCGAATAGAGGGAGAAGTAAATGAGGGTTCAAACAAGGAGTCCGAAGAAGATGGAAGAGATCCAGTAAGGAGAGAGAACCGATCGATTAAGAGCACTCGCAAAGACTCATATCTAAGTAGTGAGGAAACTGGTACATCAAACTTAAACTGTAACTCTCGGGGGGTGAGAAAAAGAGAATCCTTAATTAAATGTTTAACAAGGAAAATCCATTTAGCGGCCCATTGTTTCCAATAAATGGTACGATTTGATAATTTAATGAATTTGTTATGCCACAGAGGTGAGTCTAAAAATAATTGTAAAGGAGAATGGAATTTGCACTTAACTGGGTGAAAGGTGGAGATAAAGTTTGAAATTGTCAGGTAATTAAAAGAACGAGGAGGATTACTAAAGCTAGCCAACAAGGAAAAAAGAAAAGGATGAATTAGAGCTTCCTCCAATCTGTGTCAGACTGAACTGGAAATCCCTTCAGAGGAAGATAAATACGGTAGCACTTGACAAATTAAGAAGGAAGAATGATATTGTTGTAAATTGGGGAAGTGAACACCACCCCAATCTTTAGGGGCAAATAAGAGGGCTAAACAAATTTGGACCTTCCGTCCATTCCAGAGAAATTTACTCAAAATCCCATTAAGGGTTTTAAAAAACTTTAAAGGAACTTTAACTGGTAACATGGACAAATATAAATTAATGATGGGAAGCAACATCATTTTGATCGTGTCCAATCTACCCTATGACAGAAAAAGGGGAGACCATTTGTGTGTCATACTGTTTAATTTCAGAAGAACCTCTTCTAAATTATACTGGATTGGTTTTTAAACAAAAGAGGAATATTTAATCCTCAAGCAAGTAATACTACTAGTGTTCAACTTAAGATCAAACCGTCAAACATGGTCCTTAAACAGTAGTTATTTAATGGAAGAACTTCAGATTTGGAGAAATTTAGTTTGTACCCGGATAAGGAGGCATAAGAAGAGAGAAGGTCTGAGAATGCGGGCAGAGAAATAGATGGATCTGAAATATATAACATAATATCATCTGCATAAGCCTTATATTTAATTTCAATTGCCTTGTGTTTAAAGCCTCGGAAGGAAGGTGAATGATGCAAAGAATGTAGAAAAGGTTCAAGGGAAAGAATAAAAAGTAAAGGAGAAGGAGGACATCCTTGACAGGTACCCCGTTGTAAAGGAAAATAAGGCAAGTGGGAAACATTAGCAAAAACTGGTGTAGCAGGCGAAGAATATAGCAAACTGATCAGAGATAAGATAGAAGGTCCAAAACCATGCAATTTGAGAGCACACATCATAAAAAGCCAATGAACGCAGTCAAAAGCTTTCTCTGCGTCAAGGGTTATGGCAGCGATAGGGGAAGAACTCTTAGATGCTAAATGAATAATATTAAGAAAAGCCATGGGATTATCAGCTACAGTCCTTCCCTTGACAAACCCGATCTGCTCAGGACTGATCAACTCTAGGAGAACTTGGTTAATACGAAGGCCTAGTACTTTGGCAACATTTTTACAATCTAGATTAATCAATGAAATGGGGCAATAATTAGCACAAAGGGAAGGGTCCTTATCTTTTTTAGGAATTAAACAGATCATAGCTTCCAAAAAAGAACAGGAAACAATGTGTTGAAATAATGATAAAAGATGAGGCAAAAGGATATGAGAAAAACAGGAATAACATTCAGCAGTAAGGCCATCTGGGCCAGGAGCCTTATCATTGGGTAACTTAGATAAAGCAGATTTGATCTCAGAAAGGGATATGTCAGCCTCCAAAATAGAACAATCTGGAAGTGGGGAAGAGCGAGGGGGTAGTGAATCAAAATATGACTCCAAGGCGACGTCAGAAGGAGAGGATTCAGGGGTGTATAAGGTCTTATAGAAATCTGTAAAAAAATGTAATATTTCCTCATCCTTGAAGCGATGAATACCGCAATCATCAGTAATCTTGAGAATTTTGGACCTTTGAGATTTAACCTTCAGACAGTTCGCTAGCAGTTTACTGGCTCTATCACGACCACCATAACATGTTTAATAATGTTCCAGAAGCATCCTCTCTAGATTTCCTATTAAAAGCTAGTTTTGGCTGGACCAACTACTGAAGGGTGTCAGCATTGTTAGATGAAAAGTATGCATGTTCCAATTTCTTAGTGGAAGATAACATAGAAGCAGACTCCTTACAATATTGTTTCTTTTTACTAGCTACGTAATTAATAATAAATCCCCTAGCAGTTGCCTTAAAAGCATCCCATGTGGTATGAGAGGGCATATCTGGACTAGTGTTAAGGAGAAAAAATTCTGAAATAAAATCCTTAAAGCGTCCGATAAACAAGGGGTCCTTAAGAAGACAGTTATTAAATCGCCATCTGTGGAATTTAGAGGGCTGGGAAGGAAGATATAAAATTGATAAGGACAGGAGCATGATCAGAAATCAAAATGGAACCAATTTCAGCATGTGATAAGTTGAGAAGAAGAAGTGGGCTGAAACAAATATAATCCATTCTAGCTGTAGAGTTATGAGTCAGGGAAAAGAAAATACATTCTAAAGAATCAGGATTGAATAATTCTCCAGGCATCTACCAACCCTCTAGATTATATAGTATTAGCAACAATTTTTTGCATTTTATTAGGAACACTAGCAGCCCGTTCCGACGTTGTCCGGGTATGAAATAGAATGTGTGTAATGTGTGTATTCAGATACGGTCATTCGCGTGTTCCCCCGCTTGAGACCCAGCTGCAGCCCTGGTTGATGTTAGCAGGCGCATGTAATTAGTGTAGTGATCCGCCACCTGAGCCCGGCTACAGCCCTGGCTGATGTTAGCAGGCGCGTGTAATTTGGTTTAATGTGATAGCTCAGTAACAGCGCTCATGAGAGGCTGCAGTAATTGTCCCCGCAGACACGCTCAGTTGCGTGTGCCCCTGCTTGAGGGCCAGCGGCGACCGTCTAACAATTAGAATTGTGTGAGTCTTGAATGATTGTTTCCCGCTGTTCTTATTTTTTTATGACCCACACCGACGCTCTTCAGCCCCAAGTGCTTTTTAGACGCACCCGGGCCACACAGGCACAAATATGGTGACAATCACATAGAGATGCTGCAACATGCATCTCCAGACAACAACTCACACTCCGTTCAGCCCTTTCAGACGCACCCAGGCCAAGGCACACACTGCATTTGGCACCCCCAGTATGTGTGAGACAACGGCCAGTCCCCCAAGGGAGTCTTGCGAATGGTTACTTACCACGCTTCGAGGTGAACGCCTTTGTGACGCCCCCAGCACACAGCCACGGCAGACGATCTGATTAATGTACGACCCAGATGGCATGAAGTGCGGAAAGTAGCACACGCCCCCAGCATTTGTCACGCCCCCAGCGTGCCCCTTGATGCGGCGCAATTGCGTAATTGGCACTTCACATGGCATGAAGGGCGGACACACGCCCACAGCGCGGATATATGCCCACAGCATTTGTCACGGCCCCAGCATGTCACGCTGGTGCCGGCGCAATTACGACGCAATTACGACTCACATGGCATGAAGGGTGGAACGCACCACACGCCCCCAGCGTTTGTCACGCCCCCAGCACACGCCCACAGCAGAACGCAGACACGCCCACAAGGGACTACTTTGCTGGCACGGTTCTTTTACCTTTTGCTGCAACTGCCCTTTCCAACGCTGTATTGGGTGTTGTGATTGGTGCTGTGGTTACTGAGATAACCCGCCTCAAGGGTTTGGGCTCCTCTCTTTATAACATTAGTATGGATATCTGGAAGATGATTTCCTGTCAATAAATGGATCAATAACCTGTTACAGTCACCTCCCACAATGAGATTAGAGTCAGAGCATGAATGAAGAGTGTGTGACATGGATTGCCAGAATTGGGAGTCGATACCTGTAGGACTGTAAATATTGAGGAGAGAAATACGTGAACCATTAATGAGAGTGTGAAGAAGGAGCCAACGACCGTCAGTATCCTTCTCCTCCCTCTCCACAGTAAGGGAAAGGAACTTATGAAATAGTATCACCACTCCATTCTTCCTGTCTCTCGATGGGGAACTATAAACATCATTAACCCATTTTTTTTTAAGGGAATTGATATAATTGTCATTAAGGTGCGTTTCTTGTAGCATTGCAATATTACATTGTAGTTTTGAAAGATGCGTAAGTACTCATTGTTTCTAAACAGGATTACGTAAACCTTTTACAATCCATGAAATAATTCGGACATTATCAGTCATCTCAATGAGGAAAGGACAATAATCAATAACAGAAGTACTGTAAGGACTGTCAGTATTCAGTAACATAAACAATACCAAATGCAAAAGGGTTTTACAAACATTATGACAGCGATCAAAAACGACAAGGTTGTAAAGTTGAACGGAAAAAATATAGTAATAAAGAAAGATACAAAAAAGAGGATAAGCAAAAGTTACATAGAGAGGGAAAAGAAAAGGAAATAGGGAAAATGCAGAAGGAAATACATGGACTAAGGTCAGAGGAGAGAAAATAGAAAAAAGGAAAAAGAAAACAGAGGGAAGAAAGAAAAGACAGAAAGGATAGAGGAGGTTGACAAGAAGTCGAGAGACTTCAGTCAAGAAAGATGAGATATGTATCCAGACTAAAAGAATAACATCGGAAGCGTGAAACCACGGAAAAAAACTGACGGCAAAGCCAGGAAGAGAAACCAGGAACAACCGGAACCAATAATAAAATATATATGAAAACAGGGAGCCTACTATAAAATAACACAACACCACAAGGGAGAGCAGTAATATACTAGACGTAAATTGATAGACAAAAAGCAGGCAAACAACTACAACAAAGTGTGCTTTATAAGATTCTCAGCCACTTGCCAAACATGAGGATGAACCGGGAACATTAGGAATTAGGTGAAAGGCAGGAGGGGGAAACCGTCAGGGGGATGGGATCATACAGGAGGAGAGAACATCTGCAGAAAAAGACAAAAGGGAACAGTAATATAAAATGACCTCCCATTGAAGGCAAATGAACCACAATAATCTAGAAGAAACAGCAACAACAAACTATGACCTACAACCCAAATAGAAGATGAAACACTTCAAAAAGATGGAATAAAACAGATAAACTCAGAGAGCACAATGCAAGCAGAAAAAACAATGTTATTCATGGCCCTCCAAATTTCATTACATCTCCTTTGTGATGAGAAATAAATTGTTTTAGATCTTCCGAATGATCAATAGAGTAGGACCTCTCTTCGTATGTGACTCTAAAAAAAGCAGGGATGGACTAGGCCGTATCTTGCATTCATGGAGCGAAGAGCCGGGTGAAGAGAGAGAAACTCTTTGCGGTGTGCAGCAGTGGCGCGGGCCACATCTTGAGAAAAAACAACTTTTTGATCGGACCATAATATCTGCTTTCTCGACTTTGCCACTGAGCGGACCATTAATAACTCGGTGTATTCCAGAAATAAAACAATTATCCCTCTAGGACGAGTGACTAAAAGAAGAAGGTGAAACACCAGTTTTAGGACCAATGCAGTGAGCACGCTGCAGAATAAGAGTGGTGCCATCCTTGAGACCAACAATTTTAGGAATGTGCATTTTTAAGAAAGTAAGCATGTCAGATCCTTCCTCTCCCTCAGGAATGCCATAAATTTGAAGATTATTGCGCCTGTTGCGATTTTCTAAATAGAGCAATTTCTTTAGACATTTCGGCAACCTGAGGAATCAGATCTTGAGCATCACTAATCCGTTGTTCCACCGCCGACACTCTGGAGTCTAAGTTGGACCATTTCTCATCTAGCTTCTGAAGAGTAGCATTGGTTTCTACCACGAAAGGTTTAAGCATCTTTATCTCTTCCATGAGTTCCTCCATTGTTATGATTAGTGGAGATTTGGAAGGTGAGTTAGGTTCCTTCTTGTGACGTTTTGGAGGGGCAGCAGGGTTGAAATCTTTGCGAAGAGAAAACATATTTGCTGAAGCGGCTTTCTGAACAAGTGAAGAAGAAACCTCCAGGTAGGTGAATACTTGAAATTCTCAGAAGATAGGCAGCGACAAACGAGAGGTATGATACTTATGGAAGGCTGCTAAAAACAATAATGAAAAAGCACCTCTATTCCTCTACGTACTACCTTTAACTTGATAAACCTAATTCTATAGGCGACTGCACCTAGAACTTATTTAATATCTGATATTGGACCCGATAGCAATTGCTTTACACATACAGAGTCTGCTCACTATAGAAACAGCCTCAAAACACACCTACCAGCGCATCCATTATCAGGAGGCCGTCCAGTTACTGGATAAGGAAAACATTAGCTGTAGCATTGGCTAAAAAGCATTCCGAAGCCAGTTCAAACATACATCTCTAAGATGGGCGAAAAAAGAAAAAATGGTCATACATAATGGTATGAAGAGCGAAGCAGACAGGTGTATTCCAAAATATATGAATTCAGTCAAATAAAGTAGACAGAGTCCACAGTATTGCCACCTAACATGAGCTTGGATATTTATGTGGTGGCTTCCACAAAATTAACAATGAAGAGTGCTTCAAAATGCTGCCAAAAGTACAAAGCGTCATTTAATATATACATTTTGCTGGTATCCTTTTGCCATACCTATTCGGCAAATATTTCAGGCACTGTTGTCAAGCTGGGCGTGTAGCATTGCCAATAAAGCTTCAGCGGCGTCCCAAAAGCTGCGTAGCAAGCAGCCCGACAGACTGGTGAAGAAGAGCGGCATCTCACAAAGTAACTGGTAACAGGTCGAAAAACTGGTTCAAACTTTTTTTAAAAAGAACTGCTTCCTGTGCCCCCGTGCTATCTCCATAGATTTCTTCACGACGTGACCACCGCCACCGTGGAAAACAGCTCCAACGATGATTCGAGATCCTGTTCACTCGGGGAGCCTCAACCCGACGTGGCCATCTTGTGGCGGTTCAAGCCACCCCCCCCCAAATAAATGTTTTAATACTCTTAAAATCAATAAGAAAAAGTTTTTTCTGCATCATCCATTGCTCCTGATCCAAGTCTGGACCTCTTTTGAGAAATGTTACTTGGTCCTCAAGGGCCGCCACTTTCCTGTTTGTTGTGTCCAGGCCTGTATGGAAAGTGCTTAGGTCTGCCTGTAGAGATTTTATCTAACTGGTTGTTGTATTGGAGTCTTCCCGAACTGCGCCCATAGACGTTTTAATAGCAGTAGGTTCTTTAACCTGGGTTTCAAGTGTTATGTTGGCCAATATGTCCCAGAGTGGGTTCTACTGTCCAGCCACTACTTCTGTGAAAAGTAGTTTGCGTATGGCTTTGCCTCTGTGCATTCATGTTGTGATAGGTAGAGCTGGGTGAGAAGAAGTGTCAATATGTAATCAGGCAGGAACTGCCATAGGACCTCTACTTCTAGAGTGCTAGTCCAGATTACTACAGTTAAATTCACTAGTCTCTACGATCTGTTCTAGACCCCTATGGTAGAAACCTTTGTGGCATGTCTCTGGTGTACTGCTTTGTCCCCCACCATTTCCACAGTTGGCACATCCACAGAGAGTAGGGATTTGGATCCCTCTTTTGATAATAGACCGTTCATGCCGCCCTTGAGATGCGCCAGCACATGGGGACAACAAAAGAGGGGCCACACAGTGACGTGTGGAGGGTGAGTCTCCAGCCACTCACAAAGTCAGTCTGCGGTCTCTGGTGGGTCTTGTGGTCGCTATATGCATCTTGCCTGCCCGGCTGTCTCTATTTGCTCTCCCGGCTGCACAGTTCTTTGGTCTCTGTTCTTCTTGGAGGGACAGACCTCTAAACTAGGGGTTGAGTTGAATTTCTACTTGTGCCTGAGAGGAACAGCATGATTGTCAGACTCACCTTTGGACTTACCTCTCATTATTGGAGGTTGGTCATGGTGTATAAGCTGGCTTGAAATGAAGAACACTCCTTGTTGTAGTAAAGTGGGTACCAAATCCTACTTGACTATGGTCTTCCTGCGCTGCCCTCCTCAGTAGACTTTCAATGGCCTATTATTCAAATATCTGCATTTGAAGTTTGATCAGGGTACTGATATTCTGCAGGTCTTCTCCAGATCCTTGGGGCCCCTATATTCCGGTGTCTCATGCAGAAGCAAGATCTGGTAACTTTAAGTTTGCTGCAGACCAATGACTCAAGCTCTGCCCTTAGCACATGTGCTGCTGCTTGTTTGCTCAAGGACATATCCCGTCTCTGAGGGACCTGTTCCTATTTTTGGTGCAATCTACTATGTCAGTCTGCCGTGTCGTATGCTTAATTCCATTGCTGTGGTTATGTCCATGTGGCCTGCGTCCCAGCAGCTTACTGTGGTCAGTCCACTGGATGTCTGTGAACTGTGCATCAGTTCACAGAATGCACAGTTGCACATTTGAATATCGCTGTGCACATAGCGCTTCTCGTTAGAAGCTTGCTGTAACCTGTAATTTTAAATTGCCCTGTTTGGTCGTTTGTGTTCGTTTAATTTCTTCGTTTTCCCCCTGTTTTTAAATTGGTAGTTTTAGAACTGTTTAATTCAGGCAGAGCCCCCTACCTGTGTTCTTTGACACGGACCGCATCCTTGCACCTTAAAAACGCCTACGCATTCACTGCCATTTGGTGCAGCCCGGTCCTCGCGCTTTGTTTACCTGGGGCGTCACCTTGGGTGGGGCAAAGTAGCACTCCTCAGCTATTCGCTGGAGCCAACCTCGTGGTCTCGCTAGAGCCTATATATCTAATTGGATATGACGCGCAGCGTGTACGCGCATCGTGGACGCCGCAGCGACGCCGGAGTCACGCCAGAGTCCAGCCCGTCTGCGCCCGTCCGCGCTGAGGACGCACTGGACGGCTGGACTCTGGAACCAAACGTACCTATCGTTTCTACATATAGCTACTCTCATCAGGATTTGATACGTTTGAAACCGCGAAGATTAGAGTGTTCGCATTCCTGTGAGCCTGATGCGTTCCACTTTCCCCTACGATGCAGTTGTCAACTTGTGGGTAGGCTTCTAGCCCCTGCCTCCAGTCATCTAATGTCTGGTCGCCCTGATGAGATCAGCCATAAGGCATCAAGAGTAGAAGGCATTTTGATTAATGCCCGCTCCCTTGTTAAAAATAAAATTATGTTCAGGGAGATGGTCCTAGATAGACTGCCTGCTCTAGTGTTTATCACGGAAACTTGGGCGAAGGACTCATCTGGCCCTGACTTAATTGAAGCGGTCCCTGAAGGATACTGCTTGGCCAGACTGGACAGACAGAAACGACGGGGAGGGGGGATAGCGATCCTTCACAGAGACTCTATGCAATGTCATACTGTGCCTATATCCGACTTCCCGGATTGCTTCCAAGCTTTTTATTTCATAATAAAGGAAGCACAATGCCCCATCTTTAATGGAATTTTACTATATCGACCTCCTGGTCCGAGGACTGATTTTACACACAACTTCCTACAGTCTCTGGAACCATACTTTGGTCGAGAACATTTTTCCATCCTAGGTGACTTTAACTATCACTTAGAACGGTGTGACTCATCTGACACCTCAAGTCTCATTGAAGCCTTGGGGTCCTGCGGACTTACGCAGCGAGTCAGTGGAATTACACACCGTGCAGGGCATACTCTTGACGGAATCTTTTCAAATGATCATCGCCTATCCATCTTGGACCCAGTGCACCTGTCATGGTCTGATCACCTTGCAGTCCCATTCCTTCTAGAATAACATAGGGTGGAGGGAAGTGTAAAGGTGAACCATATGACGGAAGCTGCTAGAAATTTTAGGAACATCAGCAGTGACTCCTTCGCGCCCTGGGCTGCCAGTCTGTCTATCACTGACCTGGATACTGTACAGACTGCGGTTGGCCATTTTGAACAGGTCACTACGGAGGCCCTGAATGAATTGGCCCCAATACAGACTCGCCGCCGAGCAAGAAAGAGACCATCTGCCCCATGGTTCTCTGATCCCCTCAGACTCCTCAGGCAAGAAGTGAGGAGGAAGGAGAGGCTTTGGCACTCCAGTTGGGACTTTAAAAACAAGGAAGCCCACAAAGTTCTGGTCAGGAAATATAAAGCCGAAATTACTCAGGCCAAACAAGATTACTTTGTGGCCCTAACATCTTCGCTTTCCTCCCCGAAGGAGCTTTTTAAAATTGTAGATTCTTTAGTTACCCTACAAATCCCTGACACTGTTGTTCCATCGCAAGATCTATGTGATCGGATCGCCTCCTTCTTCTATACTAAAATTCAAGATATCCACACGGCTCTTGAGGAACAAAGAGCTTCTATCAGTGCACCTTCTGCCCGGGTGGAGATGATTACTATCTCCCCTAGCACCCCTCCATCAAGCACTTTGGACTGTTTTCCCCCGCTGGCTTTGCAAGACCTTGAGATCTTGCTCAACAAGACGAAATCTGGCTCCCCCCTGGACATCTGCCCACTGAAAATTATCAAGCAGTGCAGGGTGACCCTTCTACCCCCTCTGCTAGAAATAATGAATTTAGCCATGAGAGATGGTATCTTCCCCCTTGAGTGGAAGAGCGCAGTTGTTAAACCTCTGTTAAAAAAGGCATCCCTTGACCCGGAGGTCCTAAAAAACTTCCGCCCAATCTCGCTGCTTCCAGCCCCCGCGAAGATGCTTGAGACACATCTTAACAAGCATCTTGCTGCCTTTGTCGAAGGCTCGGGCTGTCTGGACTTTTCCCAGCATGGATTCAGGAGGGAACACAGTACCGAGTCGGCCCTCACTGTCGTGCTAGATAAGATCCGCACGACAGTGGATGGGGGCCAGACCACCCTCTTGGTCCTGCTGGACTTAACTGCGGCCTTCGATACCCTCTCTCCCTCAGTACTTACATCTCGGCTGAGGGAAGTGGGGGTGAGGGACATAGCTCTGGTCCTTCTGATCTCCTTCCTCGCTGGCAGGAAACAAAGAGTTAAGCTGGGGGAGTTTCTATCTCCATCCTGACCTGTGCGTTGTGGGGTCCCACAGGGGTCGGCTCGTAGTCCGACCCTATTTAACATTTATGTGACCCCATTAGCCAGACTAATAAGATCTTTCGGGATGGAGGTAGTCTCTTACGCGGATGACACCCAAATCCTCGTCTCTCTCTCCCACTCAGATGTACTTACCGCCTCCAAATTTAGATCTTGTATGGAGGCGGTCGGTCAGTGGATGATTATGAACTCACTTAAACTGAATGGGGAGAAGACTGAGGTGATGGTGTTCGGAGCGAAAGAGAACATCTGGTCTGCCAGCTGGTGGCCTGATTCGTTAGGAGTATGTCCCTCTCCCACAACATCGGCTAAGAACCTAGGGGTGATGATAGACCCTACACTGGACATGGGCAACCAGGTGAGTAGAACCATCTCCACCTGCTGGGGGCTAATTCACACCCTACGAAGGATTAGGAAATACCTCTCCTTGCAGTCCAGAAAGCAAATAGCGGTTGCACTCATTGGCTCACGCCTGGACTACTGTAATGCGCTGTATGCGGGGCTTAATAGGAGCCTCCTGCAGCGCTTACAGGTGGGCCAGAATGCCACAGCCAGATTTGCGCTGGATGCTCCTAGACGCTCCTCGGCCACATTGGCAAGGAAAGCGTTGCATTGGCTACCGGTGGAACATCGTGTTCGGTTTAAGGTCCTATGCATGACCTATAGAGCCATTGCAAAAGGTAGTGATATGGGAGTTGGGTCCATCATCTCCCACTATATCCCGGGAAGGAACTTGCGTTCCTCCGGGAAATTGCTCTTGACAGTCCCCCGGATTCGAAGAGCCAAGTGGGGTGGTAGGGCCTTCTCCACCCTGGCCCCCAAATGGTGGAACGAGCTTCCGCTAGATCTTAGATCGTTACCCTCCCTTCAGAAATTTCGGAGGGCTTTAAAAACTCGCCTCTTCTTGCAAGCCTATGTGTAAGGATGGATGTTTCATTTCTGATGTGTTTTGTTAGGCGCCTTGATACCTGCGGGTTATTGTTCTGCGCATTATAAATTTTTATCAAATCAAATCAAATCAGTATGTCCTAGGGGTCCGCTGGTCCAGCACAAATGGTTGTGAAAGGACTGCACTGGCTTTGGATTTTGGTGCTACTTCATGGTGGGGGGAGTTAGGTCTTGCCTCTACGCTGGTCAGGTGTGTGCCTGATGTTGCGTATTTTCATGGGCAGGCCCTTGCTCTAAGGGACCCTCTTACAAGCGTCACTGTCAGCCTTCCTCTTCCTGGGCATACTTCGGCATTTGAAAGCAGCCTCCTGGTGCTCTGTTTAGGTCTGCTCTTTCCTCTCCCCTTCAGGTGTCTGTTTTTGACTTGCTGTGCAGTTGGCTGCCCAGTGCGGCACGCAGTCGGTGTTCTGGAGCAGAGAGTCTGCCCACGTAGTTGACCTCACTCTTCTTGGACATCTCCGCTCATACACCAGTTTAAAATTTTACAAACACACTCACCACACACTCAGATGATGAAGCCATCTGCAGGAGGGTCACTGTTTGGCCCAGGGATGGTGTATGCTTCAGTAAGGAGTCAGGGTCAGCCTCACAATGTTATGCACTTTTTATCAATTGGCAACAATTCCACAGCGCACATTGCTAGACTCACTTCTAGGTTGCAAGAATATAACTTCGAAATGGAGTATTTTCCCGATAAGAGCAATGTAACTGCTGACTGTTTGTCTAGGTTGCCTTGCTCTGATAATTGTGGTTCTCACAATGGCCAAGAAATAGAAATGGTTGCCACTTTCAAAGATTTTGTCTCCAATGAGTTTCCGGGGTTATCCGAGAGTGAGTGGAAGAAAAGAAATGAATGATGATACTTAATGTCAGTTGATTAGTGAGTACTTGAGGAAGGGTTGGTCCAAGGAGAAATCTGTCACTTCTGGGATAGCACCTTATTGTCAGTCTCAGGTGAGATCGAAGAAGAAGGGAATTTACTATTTGAAGGTGGTAAAACTATTCCTCCGATGGCTCTGCAAAATAAAATTTTACAACTTGCTCATGAGGGACATTTAGGAATGTCCTCCATGAAACGTCTTATTAGAGACAATTTTTGGTGGCCCGGACTCGAAAAAATGTTCAACATAACAGTTAGGGAATGCTCTGACTGCATCAATACAGATAAGATGCTTAGAGTTTTTTCTAACCCCCCTCAAGCCTGTATCTTGGCCCGAGACTCCCTGGCAAAAAGTGGCGTTTTATATTTCTGGGCCTTTCAACCGGCTACCTTCTGATGCCCATTTTGCTCTAGTATTAGGGGACTACCACTCTAAATGGCCAGAAGTCAAGTTTGTGGCCAATACAACATCTCAGGTGGTCATTACATTTCTCAAGGAATTGTTTGCTTGTGAAGGTTCTCCTGAAGTTTTGATTACGGACAATGGTGTGCAACTCACATCACAGGAAATGGAGGAGTTTTTCTGTAAATGTAGTATCAGACATGTAACTACTTCCCTTTACGAACCTAGGGAAAATGGGCAAGTTGAACATTTCAACTGTGTTCTTAATAAGGGAATTGAGTTGGCTATTAAGTCCAGTGCACCTTGGAGGGATGTGTTTAGGAAAAAGTTGTGGATGCACCGTATCTCGCCTCACTCGGTTACTGTGGTGAGTTCCTTTAGATCTTAAAAGGAAGAGAACCTGTATCAGATATTTGTCCGTGGTAGATAAAGAACACTAGCAAAGCCACTGATGACATTGAGTTAGATGTTATTGCTAGACTTGTGAAAGATAAGCAAGATCAAATGAAAGAACTATTTGAAGAAAAAATTAATGTAAGAGTTCCTGATTTGCCGTTGGTGACTTGGTCAGAATCAAGAAACCTGGTTTCATGGTGAAAGGGGATTCCAAATGTGGTCATTCTATTACGGTTGTTAAGGTTTGCAAAAACAGTGTTGGTACACAAGATGGAAAAGTCTGGAATGTGAGAAGAGTTGTCAAATGCAGACTTTCAGTCCATAGTAAGGTCAGTGAGACTCTATGAATGACTCTGCAGAGTCCAAGAGTGGTCATACCATGGGTGGTCAAACTGTGCCCTCCAGAGTCAAAGTGAACAATAGAACTAGGTGTTTGCCTGCAAGGTATATGTCCTGATAACTCTGTTCTAAATTAAACTATTTAAGCTGTTTGTTTCATAACTCTGTTCGTAATTAAACTAGTTAAGCTGTTTTTTACCCTTGTGGTATGTTCCTCCTCTTACTCTTCATATCTGTTTTTCCTTGGTTTTTTTTCTTTCTTCTGTCTTCTCTCTTCTTTTTCCTTTTATTCTGTTGGGGTGAGATGTGTTATATTCTTCCTGTATCTTTGTTCCACGTTTTCCCCATTACATTCCTAGAATTGTGCGCATGCATCATATGACTGCCATTCTGGTTCTGGAACCGAGGACGGCAGTTAGACGTACTGGTTTCTTGAACTGGCTGTACTGTGTCGCACCTGAATAAATACCTTTTATTTACTTTCCCTCTGACTACTTTGCACCTTTACACCATCACTCCTGAAGCTGCATAAAACATATCGCTATGGACATCCCAGATTTCAAAGAAGAGGTACTTAGCCTGTATTATCTTTTCCTGTGTATTTTGAGGCTACGTATGTAATAATTGTGGCCAAGGCGTTTTCCACCACTTTGGCTATAATGTAGGCTTGATCTGACCACACAGCAAGTTGCTCTAGCAAGCACAGTATGCTACTTGGGGGCCGGTGGAACTTTGGAACTCATTACCCACAGACCTAAGACGCTGGCCTACCCTGTCCACATTCAAGAAGAATCTGAAAATAAGACTGTTCCTAAGCCCTTCAATCCCTTTGCCAAATACCTGCAAGGCCTTGAAGAGTGAGAAGAGACCTACTTTCAAACCCTCAACTGATAAGGACACGTCACCTTATGGGTATAGATCACGGAAGTACCACAGGGCCACTAAGAACTTCCCATCATAAACCAGCACTCGATTCGTGAACAAATGAAGAAATATATAAATATACATATATGAATAAACAAAAAAATAATGATATCATCTATGTTTTGCTGGGAAGTGTTAGTCAAAGAAGCATAACCAGAGCACATTTCCGAACACAGATGTATGCACTTCTGTGCACTTTACAATCATATTGGAACTTTCTGCCTTCCAGTTTTAAAACATTGTTCGTTAAAAGGTAACTTTTCTGCTTTTTAAAGTCGGAAAGTAAAATGTAGGTTTCCTGGGAACCAAAATATAACTGGCTCCCATCAGTGAATTAGGTACCTACAATAGGGACCCACTTTTAAAAACGGAGGCAGTTTTTTACTTTTAAAGACTGGGGGCCTCATTTTTGAGGCTTTACGTCAGTTTGCGCTTCCATTGTGTCACTTTTTGTGACGCATTGGCGGCATAAAACATGCCTCCTGCTGCGCACTATTTACAAAGTGACGCACCTGCGCCACTATGTAAACCTCTGCGCTACAATATACCTGCGTCAGGTATAATGTATGCAGAAGGGGAGTTCCCCTGCAAAAAGCCTCGTAGAAGTGACGCAGTGAAATCTATGAGATTTCACTGAGTCACTTCTAGGACGCCATTGCGTCAAAATCCTGCGCCTGCCTCAAAGCAGGCATAAGACTGACGCAGGCCCTTTCACATGGGGCTTGCCCCATGTGAAAGGATGCATTGCTGGAGTTGCGTCACTTTTGTGACACACTCCAGCGATGCGTCACTTTTGCGCTTACAGATACATCAGAAATATTGACGTATCTGTAACTCCTTGCGACATGATGCGCCATACAATAAATATGAGGCATCAGGTATGTCGCAAGGAGTGTGCACTGAGAAGTGACGCATTGCTGCTTTCAGGCAGCGATGCGTCATTTCTCATAAGTGAGGCCCACGATGTATAGACGTTTTGCAAGGTATGGACCGCTGCATGGATTGTGCTTGTTGCAGGCAATGTTTGGTTTAGTATCAAGGAAATCAACAGTAAAAACCGTCTCAGCAAACAATAAAGAAGGCCCACAGGTAGCTAAAAACCCGGGCCTCACACTGACCTGTCGGATAGTGCCTGTCCCCTTTAGCCCTATCTTTACTGTATTATTGCAGCAGGACAAGAGGGGTATGGAGGACAAGAGTCTTGACTTCAACAGAAGTTCTATGGATAAAAGCATTTTGATTTAATAATATTGCAGTGAGATTCCCTGCTTTTTTGCCTATAGCTTTAACACATACGATAGTCTACAATGTATTATAGAGTCAAATGGTGCTCTGGTCATTTCACTATTTAGGCGGGCAACTTTAGTTTCTTCCTCTTTAGGTAGTGACAAGCTGGAACATATATGTTTATGAAATACTAAAAAGAAATTAGCAAAGCAGCTCCAAGGTAGGACCAGAGGCTTTAACCCAGTTATTTTATAGTCGTTCAATCCAATATATTGCTCAACTTTTTATTTTGGACCGTGGAGTGTATATGTTTGGTGCAGAATGGAGTGACCTTAACTACTTTCTTTTATGTTCATGTTAACTATTACCTACTAAATGGGTCCAAATGTAAATAAAAAGGAGGTCGATATACACTAAATGTAAAAATGCTTCATTATTTTGCTATTTGAATTGAGGTGTCATACATGTAGAGTTGAGTATAAGCATGTAAGAAGTGAGGTTTACTGTACTGTGGGCTAATATCATTAACATCATTAATGTATAGTTAATTATGTATCGGTATATTGATTTCTGCACGGATAAGAGTTTCCCATATGCAAATACATTTTCTCCAACTGCTGTTTCTTTTACTGTTTCTACTGAGGAGGCCCAGAAGATATTTTAAAATGTCAAAGTATGTCGACTTTATAAGTGAATCTACCCTAAAGAAAACCATTTGAATATTTCATCTTATGGTTAGGAAAAATAACTGTTGTATCTTGCAGCCAACATTTTTATTCAGCCTCGTTCAGCAGTGTATCATATGAGCATCTTAGTATGAAGCCTTTTTGTAGAGAAATACTACAGGACAATTTGTTTGAATATATTTTGAAGTGTTATTGAAATAACCCACATTGATGTATTTTAATCTTAAGTACTCTTTTTTGAAGAATACGTATTTTTACATAAACAAGTGCCTGCTATATGACATTGGTGAGGTTGAAAACTTACTCTATCAGAATTACAGTTTTCAATATTTACAGTAAAACCAAGTTAAATTACTTCGAATAGGAGAGCAATGACTAAGTTGTGATCATATCTAGCAAGACAGTATTTAAAATAATTTCTTTAAGACAACACATTTTCTGGTGTTATTCAGTCGCCATTCGGCGCCAGTCGGATTACATAATTTCCTCGTTTTAATTCCCAGTAACATCACTTCTTTCAGGAACAACCAATGTCGTCTTGATTACGCTAGCTCTGCAAGTTACCATTAGGACTCACTTGCATCAACCTTATTCTCTACCTATTGTGTAACTACATCCAAAAGAACGCCCCTAAAGGAACAGCATTATTTGCCACTTATGTAGAAATTGGAAGCATTTGGATGGGGGGATCAATCTTGTAAAGCCATTTCCAAATATCACCTATATGCCAGTCCAAGACTAATACTAAGTTAACATTTGCATGCCACACATATGGATTTTATACGGAAAAAGTCCACATGCTAACTGCCCACAAGGGATTAATGAAGTAGATCTTAAGCTCATAAAATGTTCTATCCTCTATCCCTGAAAATATTTTTAATTATAAGACTATAAAACTAAAGAAGCGTACCCTAGATCCTCTTAGATTCATGAACATCTATTTGACATCAGGCATTGTTATGACATCAATGGGTTTGCTCTGTTTGCCGCTATCAGACCCTCACCAACTTTATATTTGTTTCTAATTGGATATGTCAAAAGCAAGGTGTGGTTCTTGAAGCCCTGTTTACATAGTTTTTCTTCCACTGGCTTAATGACCCCCTATCTCCAGAGCAAGCAAGAGCAGTTCAAATGGTGCCAGAGGGCTAGCCAGGGGTAGGAGCCACTACCCCTGATTACAACGTTGTGGTGTTCATTCTTTACTGCTATACAATAAGAGGTGAAATCCTCAGTGCTGATTTACATGAATTATATTTGATAGAAATTCGAAGCAAATCAGAGTTTACCACAAAGCTTTAGGGATAAAGCATAAAAGGAGATCTCAGTTTGCAATGGAGGTTAAAAGAGAGATACAGACCAATTGCAAGTACTGGCACTTACAAGAAGCAAATCAGATGCATAGTTGTCAACATGGCACCCTGCTGCAGGTATATCCAGACTTCCCCAAGAATCAGGAAACGAGGTTAACTAGTAGCTTATGCGGCAGTGTGCTGATTCATAAGGAAGAATGCAGAGCCTGCTCAGTGACTGTTGTATCTCAATCAATGTATATGTCCTATCGGCAGTCAAGGAATGCAGACATTCACTCACCTCCTTGTCTTTCTTTCACATTATTCCAGTCTTTAAATCATGACCCTTACCTTGTTACTATGTCAGGATTCTGCTAATCCAAACACTAACTAAACCTTAAATCCAATACTTGTACCTTGTTTCTGCCTCCCTGGGTATTAAGAAGGGGATCTTCACCTGTCACACTTCCTGAAATATCAAGTGCCTCATGACTTTCGATCAAACCAGCCAGACAGTGCTACATTGCTAAAATATTTTGGTCATCTAACTAAATTTCTCTTGACCTCTAGGTAGCTAACCTATACGAACCTACCATGTGCAGTGGGGGGAATTGACAGATGTCCCATGAACCCTACTCCTAGACTTCACTGAAGATATGATTCATATGGTGACTGCAAAAAGCCCTGCCGGAGATAAACAGGTTATAGATGAGTTTCTCTTAGCATTCCACTAGATCAGCACGTATCAGACACCTGGACTTATTAACGACTTTTATGAGAAACCAATCCATAATATTTACCATTAATGACCCATATTATGCCTGTTGTGGTAAAACAAAAAATTAAAAACCTGCATATCATAAGGGAAGACTAACATGATATTAGTTGATATTTGTTTTCTTTTATGCAACCCCTGATACTAATGATTAGCAACTAAAAGTTTGTCATTCAGAGAGATGGAATACTGATTCTTTATATAACTGATAGGGCGAGCAATCCACCCTTAGCTAACAAAACCTACTATCTGTGGCAGAGGGTGGTGGCCACACGTCCTAGGAGTGATGATCTTTTAGGGAATGGTAAAATGCCTTCACTGCGTAAGACATAGCATGGTCTCCTACATGTAGCTGATATACACAAGGAGCATGAGAAGGTGTCTTCATGATGCTGGTGTACATTGAGGACGATGGTTTGGAAATCGGTGCTCCATTACGCACCCTCACAGGTAGAAGGCAGTAAGTACTAAGCTAAACACATCAAAGACTTACATTTGTCATATTCAAATAAAAGAATGGCACACTATAATAAGGTGACTCCAAAACTCACATAATATTTATATGACATCAAGCAAAAGTAAAATGCCACAAGTCATGGGCCAAAGGTGACAAAGCATGCATTAATGTGTATACACGCGATATCCAGGAAGGTGGACATGCACAATTGAGACTGGGAGAAATCTGGACAAGTTTCAAGATGAATTGCACTTGAAAACTACAAGCAACACATGTAAGTATTCTGCACACATTTCCACATGTACACGTCTGTGGGTCACAAAGGAGTTTTATTTAATTTTCAGTCCCCAAAAAAGTTTGTGACAGACGGCCTTAATGCAGCTGACGAATTAGATTTCCCACATCTCAAACCACCCAAAAATATTATCTGAAGCTACCTTTGCTACATATACATACATACACACACATATATATATACACACCATGTTAAATATGCAATATTTTTTCTTTTTGTAGAAATCATACTGTAGATGTTTTTATTGAAAGAGTGACTTCATCGGCATAAGCCTCTTAGCTGTCAGCTGTAATAGAAACAAAGGTGGCTTTTTTTGACCAAGGCTGCAGCACCGCTCTCAGTAGCAGAATACAGGACTGAAATCTTTTGTAACCTAAAACAATACACGTTCTCTCCTTCGGGTAAGATCAAATTGAATCAAGAAATCAAAGAGCCCGCACAGTATATGCCCTGAGGAAGCCCACACCTTTAAAGCAAAGACTACACCTTGAAAGAAAAAGTCGAAAAATCTGTGAATCTTCGGCTCCTTGTCTCAGCTCTCATGTACTCTGGTTTTCTGCAGGGTCCGCATGTCTGAGAGCTGAAAGAGAATTGTAATTTTCTCTCTATCTTAAATGCATCCCAGGTCAGAAGATATCATAACAAACACCTATAATGCTTCTCCTCAGAAGAATATTATATATTCGAAAGTAATGAGCAGCCTGTGTATTCAGATACAGTGTTATTTTTAAACTGAACACTAGTTTACATTGTGTCTGGTATCCTTCTTTTTTTGTACTAGCACGGGAAATGTTTTGTAAAATGCCTAAAATAATAAAAGTTCAAGATGGTGCATTCTTGAATATCTAAGGAGCAGAGTTTATTGGTTTTCTGTGAGCCTGTATTCTTCCACGTCTTGTCTACTTAAGTGCAAAGAACTTGCTGTTGACATGGCAGAGTTTGCCCTTTAGTCCTCTAGGTACATTACGACTATTAATTTTACTGCAAGAGGTAGCTCAGTAGATGTTTTCAGATGAACAGATGTGTCCTTCACTCCTCTAGGTACATTACGACCATTCATTTTACTGCAAGAGGTAGCTCAGTAGGGGCTAGATGTAGGTAATTCTATTTTACCGACTCATAAATACCCAATTTTACCGATTCGGTATTTATGAATCGGTAAAATAGAAGGAGGGAGATGTAGGTAAAATCTTTATTTGATTTACCGAATCTGTAAAAATCAGTATTTACCGAATCGGTAAATACCGATTCGGTATTGCCCATTGATTCCTATGGGCCTTGAAGCCCATAGGAATCAATGGGCAATACCAAATCGGTATTTACCGATTCGGTAAATACCGATTACTGAAAGGGTGCAGGGGGTGTCACTTTGACACCCTCTAGCACCCCAAACACAGGCACGTCTAACATATGGCACACATACATGCCCTAAGGGCATGTCTGTGCGTCACATTGCACAGGTGTGCATGCACAGATGTGCATGCACACCTGTATTCGGTATTTTACCACCCAATAGGATTGGGTGGTAAAATACCGACTCTTAAGGGCCTGTGGCACTTTCTGAAGTGCCACCTACATCTCATTTACAGAATCGGTAAATTTACAGATTCTGTATTTTACCGATTCTGTATATTTACCGAATCGGTAAATTTACCGATTCTGTAAATGACATGCCCCCTACATGCCAAATCCTAAATACCGGTCGGTAACGGCCGAAATCGGCCGTTACCGACCGGTATTTTGGCTCCTACATCTGGCCCTAGATGTTTTCAGATGCACGGATTGGTTTACCGTCTTGTGATCTTTTCCTTAAAGACAAAACCATCCTTTACTGTAAATAATAAGGATGTTTTAAATGTGCAAATATTAGGAACCTAGGGCCCGATGTAGGTAATTCTTATTTACCACTTCTTAAATACCAAATTTTACCGATTCGGTATTTAAGAAGTGGTAAATATGAAGGGGGGAGATGTAGGTATTTCCAGATGTGTAAATACCGAATCTTTAAGATTCGGTATTTACCGAATCTGGAAATACCGAATCAGTATTTTCTATTGATTCCTATGGGCTGTGAAGCCCATAGGAATCAATGGGCAATACCGATTCTGTAATTACAGAATCGGTAAATACCGAATTTCACAAGGGTGCAGGGGGTGTCACTTTGACACCCTCTGGCCCCCCCAAAACAAGCTCGGGTGCCATGTGGCAGGCATACATGCCCCAAGGGCAGGTCTGCCTGTCATATGGCAGAGGTGTGCATGCACACATGTGCATGCACACCGGAATCGGTATTTTACCATCAAATTGGATTTGATGGTAAAATACCGATTTTGTATGGCTTGTGGGACTCAGAAGAGTCCCACCTACATCTCAAATTTACCGAATCGGTAAAAATACCGATTCGGTATTTTACAGAATCGGTAAATTTACCGATCGGTAAATTTACTGATTCTGTAAAATTAAGGGCCCTACATACCATTTCTGTAATACCGGTCGGTAACGGCCGAAAATACCGATTTTCGGCCGTTACCGACCGACCTACATCTGGCCCCTATTTCCCAGTGTTGCAATAAAACGGTATACTTTATTTTTAGCTGCAGTGACTAAAAAACATAGATTTCATTAAATACTTCAATATAATATAGAAGATAGGCCGAATTACACTGAATGCACCAGTGCTGGTGCACCCCCCCCCCTCACCCCACCCCCATCAATTTCATATTACATGAACCGCACTGGTTCAATTTTGAACTTGCAGTTTCACATACATTTGACAAACAAACTAGTGAAAAATGTGTTTGTTCCTGGACTGCTCATGCAAATGTTTTTACAGTTAATAACTGGGTAAAAAATGTAAGTCCAAATTGCACAAAGACAGTTTAGGCAATAGAGTGAGGCTTATTGGAACATTGACACCGACACTGCTGGTCCCTGGTGCAGTCTACATAAAATAACTCTGGATTGGTATGTTGGGGAAGATTGCTGCAGGTCTAAAAGTGTTATGTAGAGGCAGCCATGTCAGTGGGGTTTTGGCAGATAGCCACAGCAAAAATCCCCATGTGTCAGTCCTAGGGAATGGAAGAGCATGGTACTGGCTAACATAAAAAAAATGCAGGAGGTCGCCCCACTATCACTAATAGGCAGCTAGGATAGGAAATAGCACATGGTGGTGGACTGAGCTGCTACTCACAAGTGTTGTTTACGCTTGATAGCCATGGAGGGAGTACATTGAGAGAGATTAGTGTTGATCTGCAGTTCTTAGATTTCTAAAAGAATGGTTTTCACACTAGACCAAGCCAATGATGGAGCTTTGTCATGGCCCATGACCACACACGTGTCACTGACCAATTGCTACAAGGCTTACTGGAAGCATTTGGTCATTGGCCATATATGGAAGGCCCCTCGCTGTCACTCACACTTTGTGAATAAACATGGGTCTATGTTACACCTGACATCCTTGGTATGGTATTCCCCAAAATGTTTCTCCACACTCCCTTATTTTTTACTGACCCTGTTTTTGTTGGCATTAGGACTCTGTGAACTTTCCAACTGTGCTCTCTCCCTTAAACATGGTAGAAATGGTAAATAAATGTAATGTACTTATAAGTCCATAGTAAGTACTTCTATATGTACTCAGGGCCTGTAAAATAAATGCTACAGATGGGCTGCAGCATTCCTTGTGCTCCCCCACTAAATTAGCACTGTAACGCATGTCTCACATCTGCCACTGTAACCTGTAGTGCAGTTTTAAACTGCCATTTTGATCTGGCAAAATAAATCTTCAAACTTCTTTTCTAACACTTATAAGTAACCCCTAAGTTAGGCTCTAAAGGCTCATAGGACAGGGTTAATGGTATTTAAAATGTAGAACACGTGTCCTTACGTTTTACATGTCCTGACAGTAAAAGACTCCTAAAGTTGTTTTTACTGTAGCAAGGCAATCTCTCCCTTAGGATAACACTTTTTACGTTATTACACCTAATGAGTGATCATTTTAAATTGGGAACAGATAGTCGAGGTGTTTCTTCCACTCATTTGAGTTGTAATTTATTATTTTCTTTAATAGTAAAGTCAGATTCTAGGTTATTATTTTGAAAATGCCAGTTTTAGAAAGTAGGTATTTTTCTGCCTAAACCAAATGCGCCTTTCTGGGAGTATCCAGGGTCAAATGACTGTAAAAGCTCTTTTGTGGTGTATTGTGTACTTTTTCCTTTAGGCATTGGGACAAAAGGGCTTTGGCTGTGGGGTAGGGTGTTCCTCTCCTAAGCCAGGTAGTCGGGGGTTGTACTCAGTGTGTCCTACACTTCAAAGTATATCCTCAGGGCCATGTCCACCACCTCCTGACTTCTAAGGCTGCCTGACCTGTCATTGGCAAATGCAGCTCACACCTAGGCAGGCCTGCCTTTGTCCACCTAGACAGATTGCTGCCGAATCCAGGAATGGGGGGAGGTTAGATGAAGAGGTCAGCCCTCACTGACAGGCTGGCACTGGGTATAAAAATGGCACCCTCAGAACCTCTCATCAGAATTATCTTGGATCAGTAGACGATTCAAAAGAATGACTGCCCTTCTTTCTGAAGATGGAAGACTGTGTCACCACTCGCTCCTGCATTCTCGTTCCCACCACCAAGGGTCTGAATTGTGGGGCTTCCAGACCCTCCCCTTCATCCATATACTGACTTCCAGTAATTTGGATCTACTTGCAAATTGCCATCCATTCCCAATCCACGCAGGGTTTTGTGAAAGCAGCCTGCTCATGTTTGACTCTCTGTTACCTAGAATTCCCTGCTCAATGCGTTGTCTCCACCCCTGCGGGTCAAGGATGGGTCGAGGAATTCAGCTCAGCTGTGGCTGGCTGTTGCTAGCCTGCTCACACCTGATGCATGCGATTACTTTGAGCTCTTTTAAGCCCCAACTCCCTTCAGCCCAAGGTTGGGCATTGTAGCTGTGTACCGGTGAGACTGACCTTTGTTTCCAGTGTTTCCTGAGCTTTTGATATCCTTATTTCCAGTATTTCCTGAGCTTTAATTATTGCTTGGCTGCTGCAGTTATCTTTGTTTCTGAATTAGCACTGCCTGCAGTGCTACCTTGACTCAGGAGCCTTAGCATTCCTTGTTCCTGAACGAGCACTGCCTGCAGTGCTACTAGGACTCCTGAGCTTTTGCTCAATCCTAGTTCCTTGTCCAGCACTGCCTTCAGTGCTACTTAGTTTTCTTGATTCCTGAACCAGCACTATTCTAGTATACCCTTGTAGCCTCCCCTTCTGTACAACCTTTTCCAGTCCCTACTCTTCTTCCCATTTCCTTGGTTCCAATTCCTAGTTCATTGTCTTGCTATTCCTGCTGTCTTGCTTCTATCACCTTGTATGTTTGTTACTTGCTTTCTGCCAAGTGTGCCCTGTGATTTCTTCCTTTCCTGTTAATCACTCCTCCTTGCTAGCTCCTTGTCTATTGTGCCTGTGTTTAGTTTGAGCCCCTTTCTGTTACTGCCTTGAGTGTTCCTGTTTGATCACCAGGATCCATGGGCACAGCTCACTACCTAGGTGGTGTTTCTTTTTCACTGTGAGTATAGTCTTTAGTTACATTCATAAAATACCCACTGTTATCAGCTCCACAGACCCTGCCTTTGCATGCATGTCCTATATGTGGGTATTTGCAGTCAGTATCTGTAACAGCAATTGTGGGTGAGGAACTTACTGATCTTCAGTATTACCATGTGGCGCTCCTGAGTGCTTTACCCCACATTGCCTTTATTGTTAATGTTGTTTTATACATAAGTGTATGGCACATCCGTCCTGTGTGTAGTGATTCTGAAGGCTGAACCGCCTCATGTGTTCCTGTCATTTCTGAGTCTTAGCCATCTTGGTCCTTCGTGCAGGCTTCCCCTTTGAGTCCCTTTTCTCCTCTGACTTCCTGTGTGATTCTGGGTAGTACTGTACTCTTTTTTCTACTTCATTTTCTAGCCAGTCACCAGTCTTTGCCCAAGTACCTGACTGTGTACCAGACAGTACCGGACAGTCCTCGACAGACTGGACCTGCTTGCCTTGAGTCCCGGATCTCCAAGGGTCCTTTGGCTGTCCTTCTGTTTGATCCGCAGGGACACAATGAGCTTCCATTGGTCTAACCTGCAACTGCCCAGCAGATCATCACCAACTGGACCTGCCTGAACCCTACGCCAACTGGACCTGCCTGAACCCTACGGCTGGACTCTGATGGAGTGAGTCCTGATTCCCCAGAGGCACCTGCCCAGGTTCTTGACCCATGGCTGGCTTCAGAGTGTACTCCTTTTTTAAAACTGAACTACAGGTGAAAATCTAGACATTTGAGGCTTTTCACAATCATTAGCGGGCACCTCTAATCGACAAAAGTGCTACATTCCGAAGGTGACCTCCTCTGCGCACCAAACAGCGACTGCTCGTGCCTCCCAACAACATGAAAGTCCAGTGGCAACCTGCTCCGTATGCCAACAATGAGCTTCTTTCAGCCCCAGCCAACTCGAAGCTCCAGCTGAGGCTCCTCACATTAAGTTGGACTCAGAGAAAGTAAACTCTTCACCAGGACAGACTTGTCCCTGTATATAACTCACACTCAATTGCAATTGTCCTGAACTTGTGATTTTGACCCAGTCCAGCGTGACCAGATTCCAGCTAGTGGCGCTTTGTGCTTTTCTGGACTATTTTGAACTAGACATTTAAAAACTCATAACTCTGGTTCTGCTTATTGGATTTTTGTGTTTTGGTGGCATTTTATTTATTACATTTTACTATTTTTATAAGTTTATTTTATTGTTGTACTTTCACTTTATTACTGTTTACTGTTTGAATATTGTTTAAATACATAACATATTGCCGCTTAAGTTAAGCCTGACTGCTTTGTGCCAAGCTACCAATGGATTAAGCACAGGTGTTTGTGACTTTTGTGGTTCAGCCTGACAAGTATTGTGTATAATGTGTGTATTATTAGAGTGGAGCTCTCAACCCTCTGAACTTATGATCTTATTTATTACAGTCTAGTAGTGAAAAAAGTTTGAATGCCTCTCTCATCCTGAGCAGCTGAAGATCTCGCAAAAAGTGCAGACTGCCAGCCTCATTGAGAATTTGGCAGACAGGACACTCCATTACAGCAAAGCACATATAGTCATAAGAAGTTTGAGTGAAGGTCAGGAAGAGGAATGGGAAGCAGGCGGCAAGTAAGTAACTATGCTGATGACGGAGAGTGAACATATGTGTGTGTCAGTGTATGGAAGTGTGCACATATTTGTGTCTTTATAGGTACATGTGTATTTGTGCCCTGTAATGTCTGTGTTTGCATGTGTGATTATTTAGGGGTGTCTGAGTATGTGCGCATATTGCTGATCCTGTCCTAGAGTCCTTTCTTGCTGCTGCTCAAACCATCTGGCAGACTCCCACCATACTAAGGGGTAACTACCTAGATGCCAGTGCCTACCACTGGCATAATGGTAAACCTGGCATAACAGTACACATCTTTGGCTCATTGTGGTCTTTCTTTACATAAATGTAACTATTACTGACTTGATATTTGATTCTTCCACTTTGCCCCTTGAAAGTAGATTCAATGTCAGAAAATAACTGAATTTGCTTGGTAATTAACAAAATGAGAAAATTAAAGGAAGTGGAATGTACAAGTGAAAAATATATTATGTACATTTTGAAAAAAACTGCCCATGTGAAATTGCTTACCCATATTTGGGGATCTGCCTGTATTATCTATAGCACTTTAGCCTATTATTAATAAAACTGTGCCAAAAATTAAATGATCTGATATTTTGTAGATTTTCTTGTTCATAGTGAAACCAAACTTCTCCACAAAGGAGACCTTTGTCTCTGACATTTGGGATATTTAGGAATGTTTCATTAATGATCCTAGAGAACCTACCCATTTTTAGGTAATTTGGTGACAATTTGGGCCACAATCCATCATTTGAAGCAGATTAAAAAAGAATACTATGGGGATTCCAACTGGAAGTGTTCAGGCTTGTTCGCTTTTCTAAACCACTCAATCCAAAGTGAAGTGGGCATTTATACCCGATCACTTTCAAAGTTCACCAGTCACCAATGAACATAACCATAACTATACATTAGAACACTGCTTATGACCTCAGATTTGATATTACAAATTACATTACAATTACTACATTATTTCTGCAAACAATTCCTGTTTTACGTATCAATTTACAGATATTAAAATGCAACATTGTTTCTATATATATCCTGTGTGTAACAATCTACGTTTTGAACATATCACTATAGCATCTACAATCAGTGCCTACGAGTAAATCCATTGCTAGTTGGAGTAATTACAGCAGTCTTTAATGTTTATATGCACAGTTAACATTATAAATTACATTCTGACACCCTGCTGACATAACATATCATCATAGACATCATGGATGACATCAGTGAAGCTGTGAAGAACTGCTGTATTATGACTCTATTTGCTAGATCCATTATGTATCTTTGATAACTTTATTCGGTCGCCACAGACCATAAAAGTACAGATAAAATACATACATACAAACACAGATAGCTAAAACAATAAATAGCATGTCCAGTAATTTACAGCTAAGAATAGATTAAACCTAAATAGTTATCAAGATAGGCAAAATAAAAACTAGAGATAAACATAATTTATACTACCAGCGCATTCAACATTAGACCGTTATACCCCCGGACATAGTTTCAATAATCTGGAACGCGTCAACCACACACTACCCAAGAATTTTGCAACCCCACAAATCATGATGGAGGATGAACTGTCCGTAGAGAGAACACGTAGTGCCTGATTGTGGCACCTCAACCCAAGTTCCCTGCAAACTGGTTTCAACCAAAGTTTCCGGGCTCCTTTGTAAGCTGGGCAAGCAAAAAACAAATGGGCCACAGACTCCTTAGGTGCCGCACAACCTGGGCATGCACACTGGCGGGAACCAGGGTTTGACCACCTCGCCGTAAACTGGTGCACTGGAAGCGTCCCATATCGCAGTTTTAGGTATAACGCACGATCTAGGGGTTTAGTTATCAGATCGAGGAAGGGCTCCCATTTCCTCACACACTTAAATAACAGGAATCGGTCCGTGAGTGGGCCCCCATCCGCAGCCCTCAGCGCATTATTCTGGACCCAGTCCCAATATAGCTTTTTAATCATTTCCTTGGGCGGTGGCAATTGTGACTCCCATGCATCTCTTAGCCCTAGGTTAAGAACCAGGTCTTTCAGTTTATTCAGCCATACTATTTTTTTGCCCGTGTCCAATAACAGAAGATCGTCCAGCCCTTCAGCGTATTTTGCAAGCTCGGCAGTTCTTCTCAATCGAGTCCAAAAAAGCAACGGGCGGAGCCTTACCAAATCCTTTAATGCTCTTCTACCCAGATCTAGTCTCAGGGGGATCAATGGGGTGGAAATAGGGAGAGCCACCACCTTCCTTAGGAAGATATTTTCCGCTGCCGATAAATCAGACACATTTTCGAACCCCCAGAGTTCAGAGCCATATAATGCCGCTGGGAGAATCTGGCTCTCGTAAATAGCCATAGCAGGAGAGACAGGCTTACTGTTTGATTCACGGAGCTCCCTCAAAGTCACCCCGGATACTCTTTGGTGACTGAGTAGCATTTTGGCCAAATGGTTCTTCCAGGTCATACGACTGTTTATCCGGACACCAAGGTAATCAAAAGATTTAACCAACTCCAAAGGAACACCATTAAGTAGAAAATTGTTTTTAAATCTCTTGGAAGGGGAGAATGCCATCAATTTAGTTTTTGACGTATTAATGGTTAAGCCTCGGTTGGTACAAAAGGAGCTAAACCGGTTCAAGAGTTTTTGCAGGCCCACAGGGGATTTGGAAATTAATAAGGTATCGTCAGCGAAGAGTAAGGTGGGGATTTTTTCCCCCGCCAGGGATGGGGCATCCGTCTCCTCTCCCTTCAGATGGTCCACCACTCCATTCACAAATAGGGAGAAGAGTGTCGGAGCCATAACACAGCCCTGGCGTACTCCTCTCCTCACAGGGACCCTGTCTGTTAACTGACCCTGGGATCCCCATCTAACCCTCGCGTAATTCCCCTCGTGGAGCCTTACGATTAGTTTAAGGAGTCCACTGGGAAAACCCATCTCCCCTAGGATTTTCCATAATTTTGCACGAGGGACCAGGTCGAAAGCTGTTTTGAGATCTATGAAGGCCATATATAAACTACCTTTCTTGATGGTCACTGCCTTCCAATAGATCGCAAAAAAGCGAAAGACCTGGTCCATCGTCCCTACCTTACTTCTAAAGCCCGCTTGTAAGTGGGAAAGAATACTGGCCTCCTCCATCCAATCTCCTACTCTAGAGATGATGACCCTGCCAACCACTTTCTGAATTATGTCTATCAGACTGATAGGTCTGTAGTTAGCAGGGTCCTCTCTAGCCCCCTTCTTGAACACGGTTACCACCTCTGCTCCTTTCCAGGAATCTGGCACCTGGTAACCCCTAGTGATCAGATTCATTATTATGGCTATTAATTTAGCCCAAGCCTGTGGCTCAACCATCAACAAATCTCCAGGGATCCCATCCTGTCCGGCTGCTTTCTTAGGGGATAGGTGTCTGATCGCCGCCACTACCTCTGAGGTCATAAATGGGAGGTCATCCACCCCTGAGATACCCCCCTCACCCAGGCTAACCGTCCCAGGGCTAGATGTTTCCTCGGAGCCTCCATACAGGGATGAGAAATGATCAAACCATTGCTGACTAGTTATATGTGCAGCCAATGGTTGTGATTTCCTCTGTCTAGATCTATTAATCAAATCCCAAAAGAGGTTCGGGTTCCTGCTGCTCACAGCATTGGATAGGTCCTGCCAATGCTGTTCCTCCCACTCACGTTTGGCCAATGATAATGCTTTCAGGTAATCCTTCCTGGCCGCTCTAACCAGCAAGGGAACCCCCGAAATCAGGGCTTTTGTCAGTTGTCTCCTCTTACCCTTACACTGATCGTTATACCAGGGATTAGTAAGAGTGGGGGGTACACTGTTGGCCCTGTTGCACTTCGCTTTTGCGATTAAAAATTGGCCCACATGGTCTAATGTGGCCTTGTAGGCAGAATCAAGAGAGGGATAAGGGAGCCCACTAATCGCGTCATCACCAATCCAGCCCTCCAGGTCTAAAGTCAAGCGCTCCACCAAGGATTTGATGGCCCCTAGATCGTTCTCCCTGAGTTTGACCTTATCCCATTTTAATCTGCGAGAGTTATTATATGGAATAACCTCCTTAGATATTTTTGGTGTGACTTTCGCCCTCCTGTCTTTTAGGGTAGCACAGTTAAATTTACAGCACAAGGGATTATGGTCGCTATCCTGACTTGGATGGACCTCCATATCAATCAGGTCCGCCCAGAAACAGACATCCATTAGTATGTAGTCAATTCGGGACGGGCCCGTAAGTCTATTGAAGGTCATTGCCCCTACCTGATCAGATGTTGTCCTGCCGTTAAGGGCTCTTAGCTTGTGGTCCCTAGTCAGCGCAGTAATTTGAATTGCCCTAGCTGACCATTTCCTAATCGGGGGCAGGGATAATGATGGAATCATTATGTATCTGTTTCAGTAACATTTAGATGTTGAGAGCAGTAGCGGCTCCTCTAGGGAGTGATGCGGCGGTGAGGCGGGGGAGGGTCAGGGTGGGGGGTAGTAAACTCTGGCATATGGCCGAACGGAGCTAAGTAAAGAAATAAATAAATAAAACGAATTACATGGCGGGTGCTGCACCACCATTTGCCGTTGCAGCGTGCACAATGTATTTTATTTTATTTATTTCTTTACTTACGTCTGTTCGGCCATATGCCGCAGTTTACTACCACCACCCTGCCCCCCCTTGCCCCGCCCCACAGCACTCCCTCGAGGAGCCGCTACTGGTTGAGGGTGATGTTGCAATCAACCATTATTTGGAAATGCAATGAGGACATCATAAATGCTATGCATCACTGGTGATTTTATTATCACATCACCATTGACATTATGAATGCAGGAAATTGTGAAAAAGTGGTTTATTAGTTGGTGTTACTGGTGTCCAACACGAGTAATAAAGTCACTATCTTGGTAAGTCTATTCAAAGGATTCAGTCATTTAAACCTGTGCTGAAGACCAGGTAGCTTTGGCACAGAGCAGACAGGCTTAATTTAAAGTAAATGTGTAAAGCATTTAACAGTGCCAAATCAGTTAAAAAGTTAAAAACACACCACAATGCAAAAGCTGCTCCAATTTATAAAAATAGAGTAAACTTTTATGAACAAAATGTCACCAAAATGACAACAATCCAATAATTTGAGCTGGAGATATGCATTTCTTTTATTTCAAGAGAAAAAAGTACTAAGAATTGCAAATCGCCAATTGTGGTCAATGGTCACGTTAGACTGGGATATAAGCATGATTCAAGTCTGACCACACAGGAGGGGAGGCAAGATACTCTAAGTAGATTGGTCCTGCTATGGCCTGGAAGAAGGTAAGTTTGAAAAAATGTTAAGTGCCTTATCTGAAAAGGGACTTTTAATGTCTCTGAGGAAAAACTCTTCTCCACGTGGGACAAACCAGAATTTCAACTTGATACTATTAAACTGCAGGTTGGATACTTATCACAGCCAGTCCACTTGAAGCTCTTGAGCAAATGTTTTGAAAAAAGTCCAAAATGTCTTTTGGTACCCAAACAACCACAGGGGTATGCTTTGAAAACCCTCTGGACCTCAGGAAGAGCACTTAGAGACTTTCATGGTGTCAGTCAGAGGGCAACAGCAAAGTTCAGTGTAGGTCCAGTTGTCACTGGTCAGCTGGGATTCTTCACGGAAATGTCCTCTTCAGCATTTAATATTCCTGTTTCCGCCCAGGGGATCAGCCTTATAATCCTTGAAAATATTTCAAATGAAAGGTTATCCTACCTCCTCAATTTCTTCTCATGCGTCATAGATGCCAAGTGCAGCACATTCAGTCCATTTGGTATACTTTCTCTGGTCTACCAGTATTATGATGGGATTGCCCTGAGATGCCACATTTATGCCTTGTACTAGCTAGTGGTGGTGGGGGGGGGGGGGGTGGGTATGACTCGTGGGCACTCACTAGCCAGTGGAGCAAAAGTCCTGGGGTCAACCCTACTTTGTCAATAGTTCCTGTTTGCCTTACCACAAAAAGCCCCAAAATGCCATGTGCCAGGGCATTTTCAAGATAGGGATAGTCTTCAGCCAACCTAAACTTGGGCTCTGAGTGTTGGAGGTTTGTGTGGGACCGTCATAGAGAGGTCACTAGTGTTCTCTCATATCTAACTATGAAATCCAGTTTGAAGCAGGCACAGCAAACCCAGAGACACAAGTCTGGTAGGACAAAACATCACAAGATAAAATGATGGACTGAGTGTTGAACCTTGTCAGACACTCTCCTCTAGTCACAGATCTTGGTTTAATACATTGTTATTTTGCTAGCCTCGTCACTCCAATTTGGATCTAGGCATTTGCAAATTAGTCTTGGCCCTGCTCTCCATGGGAACAGTCCAGCCAGAACTGCCAAGCCAGGTCCTACCTGGACCGGAAAAACTCATCTTGGGACTGGTTTTGGAGTATCAACTCTCATCAGCCAGTGACGCAGCGAGCAAGGGACCTATGTCTGGGCATGACTTTAAGCACTTCGGGCGAACATTGCAACATCACAAAATAATATGATGGACGGAGTGTTGAAACGTTTCCAAACACTCACCTCCAGTCACAGTTCTGGTTTTAATCAATCATTATTTTGCATGCTACGTCTCCCCAGATTGGAGCCAGGCATATGCAAATTAGTCTTGATCCTGATCCCCATGGGAACAGTCCAGCCCAAACTGCCAAGCCAGGTCCTCCCTAGAACAGAAACAAGCATCCTGATACTAGTTTTAGGGTATCACCCCTCGACAAAAGCATTGTCCTTCGGCAACCAGGCTGAAGATACACAAAAATTGTCTTGTTATGTTATGTTGTGTCTAGTTGTAGAGTACACTAATCACCCAAAAGAGTATCCAGGTGATTAAGGGCTGTGGATTTGTGGTCCCCAAGGTGCTTAAATGAAGATCCAGGTCTTCAGCTTCTTGTGGAATTCAAGAATTGAGGAGAAGGCTCTGAGGTGTTGAGGGAGGTCGTTCCATGTCTTGGAGTGTGATGTAGGCAGAGTATAGTTGTCTGGTGGGTTGGTGTATGTAGCTGTTTAGGTATTCTATTTCTGTGTTTTGTAAGGCTTTGTATGTATGCATTAGAAGCTTGAATTCGGTGCACTTGTGAATGGGAGCCAGTGAAGCTTCCTTAGGTGTGATGTGATGTGTGGTGTGATGTGGGTGTAGCATGGAAGGTCTAGCATGAAATTTGCGGTCTTGCAGTGCATTATGGATAGTCTAGAGTATGTGTAGGAATTGTTTGGAGATTCCCACATAGAGAGTTTTATCATAGTGCAGTCTGCTGGTAATGGGTGCTTCTGTGATGGTCCATCTTTATTCTGAGGCACTTATTTGAAGATCTTTTGCAGTATGCATAGGGTGTGGAAACTGGAGGTATTCACTATTTTGACTTGAGCTACCATGTTGCGCTTGTTGTGTGGGCGATCACTAGATTTCTTGCTTGGTCTGTGGTTGTGGTGTGGAAAAGTAAATTTTGCCATGTTCTGTGTCCCTACGTGTCCTCCATCTTATGTTATGTGTGCATGATTAATATGCATATGTATTCCCCCTGTTCGATTTAAGATGCAATTATAGTTGTGTCCATCCCTAATATGCCAGTTTCCAGTTCTCGTGAATGCTACGAATATCAGGCCTATGTAAAGTTACGTTGCCACGTTTCCCAGTGTGCACGTTATTTCATTGAAAAGTCCCCGTTTCTAGGCCTCAAATGGGCCCGGACACCAGATTCAGCTCCTGTCTCCTGAACCCTCGCTGAGGAGCGATACAGCCCCCACCTGTATCCTCGACCCTTCACTTACTTCCTGCCTCACAGTGCCCGGCTCGGCCTGGCTCTGCCTACGAGTCTGCCAAAAGTATGTTATGATTCTAGTTATCAGTCCAGCCCTCCTTCTCTGCATTCCTAAGCTACTGAATCGCATCAATAGTTTCCGTCATAGTCTAGCCTTTCCGTCTCCATGTAAGAGAAATACTGTATTTATGGTCATTTAATATTCTTCATCACGCACTACATGTAGAATAATGCATGCACCAGTCTTAGAGTCTGTTAGCCTCTCCCCTCCTGACTCTTAGTTTATATCAACATGTTCTCTAAACATCAGATACTAGATGATATTGTTTAGGTACATGTCGCCCCGACTCTCCAGACTTCAGTCTCTGCTCCTAGCACAGAGTTCATAGCCCCCAGCTTCTCCTAGTAACACGTCATTGTCAGTTTGCGCGCACCATTAGGTCAGAGGTCCCGGCTCCCTAGGTAGCCCCCTCCATGTTTCCGCCCCATTTATGACATATTCTGTTACGTTTACATCACATGTCTATGTACACGCCTCTTGTTACACCTACTTTCACCCTTATCTTTCGTGACTGTTATTGACCACACCCACTGCTCCGCCTATCATATGTATTGTAATGCAACTGTTTTAGTATATATGTTTGTGTACTGTTATTAAAGTTAGCGCGCTGATCCCAGATCCAGCCCCGGCAGCTGCCGGGCCACGCTAGTCCAATCCGGCCCCCCTGCCGGGCCCTGTCATCCTGTTCCCGTGCAGGTTGTCCTGTTCCTGTCCTTTATGCTGTATTAAACCTGCAAACTCCTACTACCTCGAATCTTGACTCTTATTTATTGAGCTATCTGTTATTCATTCATCCATTCAAAAATAGAGGTATTATTTATTTATTTACCACATAATGGCGCCCGAACAGGGACTTGCCCTTTCCCCACGCGCCGGTGAAGCCACGCCGGCCCCCTGACCCTCTGCAGCCGTGACGGAACCATACCGTGCACGTGCAGATATTTCTGCTTCAAGTATCCCTCAGGCCCACGGAGGAGACGGAGGTGGCGGTCCAGCATCCAGACGAGGCGGTGGAGGAACGCGGCGAGTCCCGACCAGAGCCCAAGCCGAGAGTCCAAGGTCCGAGGTATCCGGAGGCCCACCCGTAACAGAAGTCCGAAGTTCGTCCGTTCGGCGTCGAAGCAGTCCAGTCCAGTCCGAGGCCTTCCGTTCTTGCTGCCCGGTGAGTACCATTGCTGGGGTAGTATCTAGACAGGGTCAATCTAATTGACTCTGGTCCGTGGGTTGGTGGTACACAGACCCAAAACGAAGTGTCCACTTTGGTGGATGCGGGTCCTAACGTGTCTCTTTATGAGACCGGTGAGTTTCGTACTGTTTTAGCAGTACATCTAGTTTCTGTTCTAGTCAGTTCTGTTTCTCGAGAAAATTCATGTATTCTGTTTTCAGTATTCCAGGTAGTATTCTGTTCGAACTGTTATTTTAAATGTCACTCATGTATTTTAATGTCGTGGTATGAATGTGGAGTATTTATCGTGTTCATTGTGTATTGTAATTGCGTATTGTGTCTAGGTTACAGTTCAGTCATGCCCTTATTTTCTAAACTACGTCAGTTAAAAACCAGAAAAGGTCTGCTAGAAGCAGCAGTTCCTGTCCCGCCTAGGGACAGTCCAGGTCATTTTATGTATCAAAAGCATGGCATAAGTGCCATATTATATCTAGATTTATGGGTAGAGTATACCAAACAGTTAGAGGAAAAGTATAGATGGCCTGTATCAGGCACATGGGATGCCGAGTGCATCATGCGAGTAGAAGAAGCATTATGGAAAAAGAAAGCCAGACAGTCGCAGAAAGACGCCATCGAGTTATGGCGCAAAGAATCCCATAAGAGAACCGAAAAAGAAATCAGAAAGTCAGAATTAAGTAGAGAATCTTTAGAACGAGCCCAAGAAAGGGAATTAATCGAGATAGGTGAACGAGTCAAAACCGAACAGTCAGACAGACAGAGGCATGCCCTTATTAAGGGTATGTATCCTCTTCTTGCCGAGGGCTTGCCAAAAGCGACCCCGGAGGCATCCAGTAATTTTCCGCCACCATTAGTTCCGACTAAGCTACGTCACAAACCGACCGCAGCTGATATTTTCATCTCGTCCTATTTGGACGACACAGTCCCGGAATATGCAAATCCTGTTCCGCCAGTCCCTGTAAATCAGGCAATTCCTGCTCCCCCAGACACCGGGGCACCCTTTGCAGTACCTGTTACGGTACCCCCGGTCCAGCCTGCATTACAATTTCCCACTCTGCCAGCACGAAGAGTGTCAGTCGACGATTCCAGTTTAGGGGCCGCAGGAGGAGGTCCTCCTGGTACCCCGCCACCACACCAACGTAGAACGTTGGCCGAGTTACATGAATGTGCGTTACAACGTACGCCCAAATTTAAGTCCGTTGCAGATATCCGACGAGCTCTTACTGAATGCCGCTATGATCCAGTCGCAGGTGATGATAGTACAGTTATATATTCCATCCGTGTAAGACGGGTGACCGGGTATTTGGACACCCTACCGGATATGAAAGAAGATCTAGACAGAATATATCGTTTCATCCGTACAGGGAATGATCCAGAAAGCATTAGCGAAGCCATGTCTCAAAGGAAAGCTGAGATCCAGCTCATGATATTAAAGTTTCTGATTAATTGTCTAATAAGAGAACAAGACTACCCGACTAAAGATCCGGCCGAAATGAGAATCCTGACAAGGTGGAGTGATAATATAGCCGAGGGTAAGCACAAGACTATCAGTAGTATAGAGAGTATGTACAAGAAAATCCGTAAGGAAATAATAAAGTTACACGAACAACGTAAAGCAGCACAAGTAAGCGAGAAAGAAAATGACTCTACCGAAGAGGTAGACGGCGAGAATCCCACTAAAATAGCGTATGTAGGAAAATCTAGATTTCCAGATCGCCATTTATGCCTAGAACACAAGACAGTTTTTCATCATCCAGCACCAGAACAAGGTTCTCTAGAACAAGTATTTCAAGCTACCGATCACATTCTGAAATCACGAATCGGTTATAGTGAATTAAGTACTATGCATGAACAAGAACTAGTCCGATCAGCAGTCCGATGGATTACTGATTCTACTACTTTTCCAGATGAAATAGTGGCACAAATGTTTCTGAAACTGCCCCCAGCCGAGCAACGACTGGTGGGTATGTATATGATCCAGCACCTCATTACTCTGTATGAGGGTCAACATTCTGATCCAGGTCCGTTACACGATGTCCTGAACGAGTTACTCCAGTATAGATGGAAAGGTCTAGGTACCGATTTAATTAGTGTCATTCTAGAACAGCGCCACAAATATAGAACGTTTTTGAACCCGCATTTTGTTCATGTCTCACCCCCAGAAAGTAAACCGTTTTACATAGATAGACAGAATCCGTTACGAGAAGTACACCCAGTTAGGACAACAGGTGGTGAAATGCAACGAGTGTTTGTTTACACCCCGATTACAAAGATGGAACTCTTAGAGATGAAGAAATTAATTCCTTGTCACGACAAAGATCCAGCAGGGTTCCACCGAGAATTAAAAGACATGCTCCGTATGGGAGAATACACGTATCCAGATATAATTAAAATGTTAAAGGTCCTGTTGCCCGCAGGGGTATACGAGAAACTCAAGGAAAAAGATTGGGAGGTGGGAGAGAAAAAGATCGATTGGGCAGTTCTAGAAGCTGAAGATAAGATACGAGTACCAGGTACCGGTCTAGGAGAGAAATGTAAAGAATTACCAGAACTGTTAATACAAGTTTTGCCTAGATTATTAGCAACTAGAAAGGAAGACTGGGATGCAATCTCAGCCTGTAAACAGAAACAAGATGAAGACACTAGTTATTTTTATTCTAGATTTGAGAAATGTTTCATTATAAACAGTGGCCTCAAGACAAGTAGCGAGTCATACCCTCATCTTTTTGTTACTAAATTAGTCGAGAATTCAAGTCCACAAGTTAAGAATCGAGTTTTGAAAGTCGAAAGTACGTGGCAAGCTAGTACCCCGTCCCAGATGTTACAGATGCTCCAGTACCACCAGAATAGAATCAGAGAAGAGCAAGAACACGAGAGAAAACGTATGAAAGACACGAAAATGAAAGTACTAGTTGCACAATCTGTTCCTCAAGACAGTCAGAAGAGGGGTACGAATCAAGCCAGTCATCCTGCAGCTCCCGTTAAAGGGACATGCAATTATTGTAAACAGCCAGGTCATTTTATAAACGAGTGTGCAGTTCTGAAACACAATATAGCTACTGGTAAGACTAAAGAAAGACCACGGCCGCCTAGACAAGAACAAGTTTCACAGACTTCTCAGCCACAGAATGCACAACAGACAGTTACAGCACCGCAGCCTATCGCTGCAACACAGCATGTTACACAGCAGATGTACCAGTATGCACAGTCCGAGTATCCAGAGTATCAGCCATATTCATGAAACAGCCTAGAGAGGGAGGTAGGCTTGCCTCTCATCGAGATACCTGTAGATCAAGAAGGTCCCTATGTTCATAGTCAAGTACTAGGGAAAGACAGAAAGTTTCTGATTGATACAGGGGCAAGTAGGACGACCATCAGTCACGCCGAAGTTCCAGGGGCTCCGCTCTCAGGCTCTAGAAATGTTTCCCTTGGATTTTCAGGAAAGCCTATTGTAAACGAGATATCTAAGCCAGTTACTCTAGAAGTAGGTCCATTGTCCCGCACTACTGATCTATTACTTACGAAGTCATGTCCAGAAAATCTGTTGGGTATTAAAACACTGAAAGAATTAGGTGCAGTTATTTGCTGTTCCCCCGAGGGAATACGATTGTTCCTACGTGACTTCAAGGGTCACTATGTATTACGAGATTTTGATCCGAGATTGTCTAATGTCCCGCAGCATCTATGGGCGCAAGGTCCAACTGATGTTGGTTATATGCAAATCACACCCCATCGTGTGACTCTCAAGCCAGGTGTAGTCCTGCCACGAATCAGACAGTACAGATTGCCACCTGAGGCTGTAGCAGCCTTATCCAAAATCATTGACGAGCTCATGGCTCAAGGAGTAGTTGTAGAGACTGACTCCAATGTATGTAATTCTCCGATCATTCCAGTCATGAAACGTACTGATCCAAATGCACCCCCAGTATATCGATTAGTGATTGATCTTCGAGAACTTAATAAATGTATTATTCCCCAGTACCCAGTTGTCCCAGATATCTCTTCCCTATTGACAGCTATTGATTCCGAAGCCTCATTTTTCACAGTCATAGACCTCAAGAACGCGTTTTTTAGTGTCCCCATTCATCCAGACAGCCAGTTTCTTTTCGGATTTTGTTTAAATGGAAGAAGCTATATGTTCACACGAGCTCCTCAAGGTTTCACAGAAAGTCCTAGTATTTACAGTCAAGCACTTAAGAGACAACTAGACAACATTCACATGCCAACTGACACTGCCCTGCTCCAGTATGTCGATGATCTACTAATCACAGCCCGTTCTGAACGTGCTTGCGAGCGAGCATCACTTACAGTCTTGTATTTCCTTGCCGAGATGGGGCACATGGTGTCCCCTTCGAAGCTTCAATTCTGTGTCCAGCAAGTGATCTATTTAGGCCACTTACTGTCCAAGAGGGGTAGGCAGTTGACACCTGACCGTATCCAGCTAATAGCGAGTCTTCCTCAGCCCAAGACCCAGAAGGAGGTACGTGCTTTTATCGGCCTTACTTCTTACTGCAGACAATGGATTCCTCAGTATGCATTCCTAGCCAAGCCACTGATACAGTTAACGACACAGGAGGCAGCCGTATCGACTGTCCTCCCTTGGACATCTGAACATACACTTAGTTTTAATGAGTTAAAGAAAGCTTTATGCCAAGCTCCAGTTCTAGCTACACCGAACTACAGTAAGCCTTTTACACTTTTCGTCACAGAACGTGAAGGTACAGCATTATCTGTTCTCACACAAGATCAAGCAGGACAATACAAGCCATGTGCTTATTCCCAAGGTAATGATCTAGCAGATCGCACAGCCAAGCTTACAGCACAGACTCCAGACATTTCAGTTAATCCGATACAGACACATACTTCAGATCCGACTACCTGTATGACAGTTAAGGACCCCACTCAAGATGTCATAGATATTCAGTTACATGCTACTCCCGATGAAATCAAGAAATGGTCCGAACAAGGAGGGGTCCAGACAGATCAGGGATGGGTAACGAAGGGAAAAGCCACATGGTTTCTCCCCGACTCCATGGTTCAAGTCATTATCAATACCGCACATAGTCCAGCACATTTAGGAGAAAAAGCCATGTTAGACAGTATCCAGAACATTTGGTTCAACAAGCATTTACGAGCTGCAGCCAAGCAGAAAGTCCGTACCTGTATGATATGTTGCCAGTTTAATCCAGGTAAAAGTGTCCCGGTGGATCAAGGTGGATTCCAGCCCCCTGACCACCCTTTTGAAGTCCTCCAAATGGATTATATTCAGATGGAGCGATGTCGAGGTTTCAAGTATGTCCTTGTAGTTGTATGCGCTTTGTCCAGGTGGACAGAAGCATATCCAGTCCCAGATTACACAGCCGCGACCACTGCCAAACAGTTGGTTCGTGAGTTCTTCCCCCGTTATGGACTCCCTAGAGTCGTATATTCTGATAACGGCCAGCCATTCTCATCCGAGCTTATGAAACACATTTCCCTGTTGTTAGGGTACCAGTGGAAGTTCCATTGTGTACGCCATCCAGAAGCAGCTGGTCTAGTAGAGAGACATAATCAGACCCTGAAAATCCGCATCGCCAAAGTATGTAAAGAGAAAGGTGTGGACTGGCTAGTAGCTTTGCCAGTCGCTTTATTTTATATGCGCATGGTCGCACATTCCAGATCAGGTCTGTCCCCGTATGAGGTCGTATTCGGCCGCCCCCCTAACATGTGGGGTACACCTAGACCTCGAAGTATTACAGATGTTTCAAGTAATATGCTGACAGATTACCTAGCTTCCTTGATGTCTGCCCTCAACTCTTGTCGTTCACAGGTTGCTGCCGCATTTCCAGACAATACCGAGGTGGCACCGCATGACATCGTTCCCGGATGCATGGTTCTTGTCCGGAATTTTGATCGTTCAAGTCCGCTGGAGCCTCGCTGGAAAGAACCCAGACAGGTCCTCCTGACCACCCGTACAGCCGTGAAGTTGGAGGGGAGAAAAGGCTGGGTGCATCTGTCGCATATAAAGATTTTTTTGGACTAAAACCTGTTACCAAGAACATTACCGAGGATTTGAAAGACTGCCAAAGTACTATTCTTAAGGACTGTCCCGCAAAAGACAATGATATTGAACCCTCCCCGTTAGAGAAAACTCCGCAACAGGAGTATAAGCTCAAATTAAGGTCTAGTAAAATAAGTCAGCCAGTTTGATTGTCTAAGTCCTCCCCTAGGTGAAACGGTTAGACCGGTTTCTGACATGTATATAATAGACCCCCACAGAGAGAGAGTTAGTGAGAACTCTAAAAGTTGCATTATTATTTTATGTTTTCTGCTATATTTTAGCATTATGATTTCCTGCACATGTTATGCATTTTATTTGTATTTTCCAGTTTCTCATGTAAATAAGTCTGCTAATGCTACAGTAGAGCACACGTTTAGTGATCTGCCTCCTCATGAACTCTCATATCGTCTCGCTATGCGAAATAATTCTTTTATCCGCATGTTACATTATTCACACCAGACCAGCAATGCCACTAATTGTTGGGTGTGTGGTCGACTCCCCCCTTTCCAGACACCGAAGGGAGTTCTGCCACTCTTTCCGTATCCATTTTCACATAATGGGTCGTGTGGAGCATGGTCCACGTTAACGTCATCGCCAACAGATATGTCTTTTCTTAACAGTACATGTTTTCCAGACAAGCAAGGTCTTCCCCACAGAACAGGGTTAGATCTAGAAAATGAAGTTTATAATTTAGGTAATTATTCTTCGAATTTCATGGTCCTGAATGTTCAGTCTGATTCTACTCCAGACTTCCCGGCTATTTCAGTACTACCAGTTAAAGGCGAATTATGTGTCCGAAATAATGGTTCCGTACATGTAGGACATAGTGATTGTACTACTATTGTCAAGTATAGTGACAGTAGGAAATCTATTTTCAAAGCTTCACGTCATTCTTATTTTGTTTGTGGTCAGACCGCATATGTTCGTTTGCCCCTCGATTGGGAGGGAACCTGTTACATTGCCTTCCTACTGCCACCAGTTTTCCTAGCCCCACCTGACTATCATAGGAATTCCCACCTAGTACATACTAGACACAAAAGAGACCTCCCGATTGTCGATTATACTGAAACTGCTCTAGAACAATACATAGATATCAATAAAGGTGTTTTCCCCTATTTAGGTACTGTTGTAAATAGTAAACTGATACGTAGATTAACCAGAACACTTGAAGCAGTAGTGATTGAGACTACTTCTGCTCTAAGTAATTTAACCGAAGAGCAATCCTTTATGAGAATTGTCGTGCTCCAGAATCGTCTCGTCCTTGACGTCATACTGGCCGATAGGGGCGGGGCATGTAGAGTCATCGGATCTAGTTGCTGCATTTTCATTCCTAATAACGCGCCGTCTGTTTATTCAGCCATAACCAGACTCCATAAAATTGCCCATATGTTACACCAAGATCCAGGCACCTGGACAAGGTCCGGTTGGTTCTGGAATATAATTTCCGCCTGGGGATGGAAAGTATTGTCATTTCTGGGTATTGCAGTAGCGATCATATTCAGTTGCTGCCTCTGTATACAATGTGGCCCTGCGATTTGCGGCATTTGTGCTACCTCTTGTATTCCTAGTCCTAAATCCCGTTCTAAACCCCGTTCCAAGAAAATCCGAGACGAGCAAATGATACTGTATGAAATGATAGATGGTATCATGAATATTGATGTTTCCTGATGGAAACGTAGTGACAAGGAGGGAATGTGGAAAAGTAAATTTTGCCATGTTCTGTGTCCCTACGTGTCCTCCATCTTATGTTATGTGTGCATGATTAATATGCATATGTATTCCCCCTGTTCGATTTAAGATGCAATTATAGTTGTGTCCATCCCTAATATGCCAGTTTCCAGTTCTCGTGAATGCTACGAATATCAGGCCTATGTAAAGTTACGTTGCCACGTTTCCCAGTGTGCACGTTATTTCATTGAAAAGTCCCCGTTTCTAGGCCTCAAATGGGCCCGGACACCAGATTCAGCTCCTGTCTCCTGAACCCTCGCTGAGGAGCGATACAGCCCCCACCTGTATCCTCGACCCTTCACTTACTTCCTGCCTCACAGTGCCCGGCTCGGCCTGGCTCTGCCTACGAGTCTGCCAAAAGTATGTTATGATTCTAGTTATCAGTCCAGCCCTCCTTCTCTGCATTCCTAAGCTACTGAATCGCATCAATAGTTTCCGTCATAGTCTAGCCTTTCCGTCTCCATGTAAGAGAAATACTGTATTTATGGTCATTTAATATTCTTCATCACGCACTACATGTAGAATAATGCATGCACCAGTCTTAGAGTCTGTTAGCCTCTCCCCTCCTGACTCTTAGTTTATATCAACATGTTCTCTAAACATCAGATACTAGATGATATTGTTTAGGTACATGTCGCCCCGACTCTCCAGACTTCAGTCTCTGCTCCTAGCACAGAGTTCATAGCCCCCAGCTTCTCCTAGTAACACGTCATTGTCAGTTTGCGCGCACCATTAGGTCAGAGGTCCCGGCTCCCTAGGTAGCCCCCTCCATGTTTCCGCCCCATTTATGACATATTCTGTTACGTTTACATCACATGTCTATGTACACGCCTCTTGTTACACCTACTTTCACCCTTATCTTTCGCGACTGCTATTGACCACACCCACTGCTCCGCCTATCATATGTATTGTAATGCAACTGTTTTAGTATATATGTTTGTGTACTGTTATTAAAGTTAGCGCGCTCATCCCAGATCCAGCCCCGGCAGCTGCCGGGCCACGCTAGTCCAATCCGGCCCCCCTGCCGGGCCCTGTCATCCTGTTCCCGTGCAGGTTGTCCTGTTCCTGTCCTTTATGCTGTATTAAACCTGCAAACTCCTACTACCTCGAATCTTGACTCTTATTTATTGAGCTATCTGTTATTCATTCATCCATTCAAAAATAGAGGTATTATTTATTTATTTACCACAGTGGGCCTGTGTGATGGACCTAGCTCCGACGGCCTCCAGGTGGAGTCCCATGGGGAGGTCTTGTTGCAGAAGACTGTCTTGTCAAAGTAGACTTTCAGGCAGTTGGTTTGAATCCAGTCTGCAACCATGGTCTGCATGCAGGCGAAATTGGTTCTGTTTGTAATTGCCATGTCTTTTAGGGTTAGGATGGTTAAGGTGTAATTGGTGTAGGAGGTGACAGTGCTGTCTTGTGATCGGATGATTACGGTGTCACGTACATGTTGAAAAGGTATACCTGAAGAAAGATCCCTGTGGGACTCCACATATCAGTTTCATAGTGTGGAGGGTGGTAGCCTGACCATTTTGGTTCTTCCTGTGAGGAAGGAACAGATCCATTTGAGAGTGGATCCTTGTATGTCAATCTCATGGAGTCTTCTGATGAGTGTGCTATGGGAGACAGTGTCAAAGGCTGCGGAGAGGTCAAGCAGGATGAGGGCCACTGTTTCTCCTTGGTCCAGGAAGGTTCTATTGTCGTTTGTGGTTGTGATAAGTGCTGTCTCAGTGCTGTGGCTCTTACTGAATCCTGAGTGTTTTGTCTAGAATACTGTGAAGCTCAAGGTGGATTGTGAGTTACTTGTTGATGGCCTTCTCAATCACTTTGGCTGGATATGGGAGCAGGGAGATGGGTGTGAAGTTGCTTGGTTAATTTGGTCGGCTGTGGGCTTCTTGAGGAGGGCGTCCTATTCTCTTTTTTTAAAGTGTACCCCAAATGTTACATGTGGCTTAACAGACCTGTCCAGTAGGATTTGGTACTATGGTGTCAACAGAATGCACACAATCCCTACTCCCAATATTCTGTGGAGTTCAAAGGAGTCATCTCTGTCCATTCGGGTCAGCCTTTTGTTTGTTCACACATTTTTCACACCTATTCCCGGTCTTTAGCACTGACTGGGACCTGGCAAAGGCTTATGCTAATTAGCCTTCAGACAGGTTAGGCAGATAGAGGGTAGCATTCTAAAAGTTACCTTTCATTATTATTTACTACAAATCTGACTTCAACATTCTATTGGATTTTTAATTGCTATCAAAAATAGTTGTTTAATTGTTTTTCAAGCGTTTCCTATTCCTGAGATAGCAGTATTAGTATTTTAATCTGTACTCTGGTTTTCTACATTCGAGAGCAAGGTCTGCCACAGTAAAAATAACTTTCAGGACCTTGTCCCTGTAGGGTTATGGTAACATTAATTCTCTACGTGTCCCACTTTTAAATATAATTACTACAGGTAACTTTTAACTTTTCCTGCCATAGGTGTATTTCCACACAATATACTACACTTATAGTAAGGTAAAATAATACATTTTTCCTTGCCACCTTTTCTTGGTATGTGTATCTCATATGTTCTGTTGTATGGGCCAGTTTGCTTACCGCAGCATCCTGAAGTAGGATTCCTGGTAGTCCAGATGCTTATCACAGGGACATTTATTGCTGAAGCCAGTCAGTTTGTGGGCATAGTTACATGAAACTTTTTCCATTCCAGCTGATCATATATACTCACTTGTCATCCTCAGTTTTCCAACTGATACAGTTTGAAATATCCCCATAACACCAAGGTAGTATGTTATATCCCTCTACTGGAACGATTCACTAACAGGGACCAAATGCTTTTATAGCTTCCATTCTCTGTCCTTATCACTGCTAGAAAGTTCATCTCTATTTGCCAGTGTAGGTGATCTCAGATGGCAAGGACTTTCAGTGGGTCTGCAACTTCAGAACCTGATATTTTTCCAGGCGCAAAAAAGAAAGAATGCTGACAAAAGGCAACTCTCCACCTGTATTGTGAGAAAATGGTACATTTTGTTACAGCTTGTCCACAGCTGCCGGGAAATGGGTTGACTGGCCCTTGAGAAACAGACATGGGATAGTTCACAGATTACAGAAGTGTCAATAAACCAGAAAGTATAAAGCTCCCTCCTATCCAATTGTTTAGGGTACCCCTTGGCAAAGAACTCACAACTCTCAGATCAATTGAGAGAGACAAAAGGTTATGTTTTCTTCATCCTATTGTGCCAAGCATTGTTTTCATTCAACAATGGAAGAAAAGACGCATTCTGATCTGATTTCTTTTGCCTTGCGACAACCATCAGCAGGGGTTTTTGAATAGTCAAAAATCAAAATAAGTACTATCCTGGCACCTTAAAAAGAACTTCTTGATGGATTCAATTAGAAAGGAGCTTTCACCCCACAGGGTATATGGCTGCTGAATAGACCTGATTCGTGGGCTTCCAATTCCTCACTATTGAATTTATCCACCAACTGTCAAAGAAATTAGGCTCTGCTGCAGTATTTAGAAGAAAATGTGGAAAAGAGTTTTATTTAGGATTCAGCTTTGCCAGCAGGAGCAGTGATCTTGTTCCTCACCAATGGGGAACACAGATCCTGTATTGATTGCTGAGAACTCAATTCCATTACAGCTCATGATTGATATCTGCTCACTCTCATTTCTGTACTCCTCAATCAAATAAAATAGCTACGATCTTCACAAAACTGGATCCTACAGGAGCTTAGAATTTGGTAGTGATGCAAAAGGGGGATGCACAGTCAATGGCCTCTTTGAGTACTTTGTGATGCCCTTTCCTCTTTTCAAACCTCCTGTCACATTCCATGAACTTCTAAATTATATATTCTGAGACTGCTTAGCCGGATTTATGGTTGTGTACTCAGAGGGCATTCTTATCCACTCTTAACACATTGGAGGGACACCAAAGTCAAGTGAAAGAAGTTCTCACACAACTCCAGGTAGCAGGTTGGTCCCTGTCTCCTCCTGGTTCTAAGAGCAGTTTTTGGCCAAAAATATTTTCAGCCCTCAGTTTTGGGTTTTGGCCACCTGGACACCTTTAGCACAACAACCAATGGTCTAGGACTATTTACAAGTCCCTATCGCCACCACAACATCACTTTTTCAGACGTTGTGGTGGCGATAGGGGCTTCGCCTTATTTACAAGGCAGCATTAAGCCACTTAATGTGGCTTAACTCTGCCTTGTAAATAAGGCACCCTTTCACACTACATTTAGCGTGAAAGGGGCAGGCAATGGTTGTTGCAGTGGGCGTTTCACTGCATCACCCATTGATTTTGACGCTGCCCCTTATTTATAAGGCTGGCGTTAATAGGAGGCAGCGCCAAAATTTAGACCATGGAAAACCTCTTCTTAAACAGGAGAAACGAGGTCAAATGCATTATTTCTCCTCGTTTTTGCTGTTTCCATGTGTGCTGGGTTGTATAGCATACATAGAAACAGCAAAATGCCATTGATATTTTATGTGCAGGAAGATGTCCTTCTTGCACATAAAGAGTCATTGAAAAAAATGATGTTTTGTAGCTTCTATGTGTGCTATATTAAGGAGCACACAGAGAAGTTACAAAGTGCCGTTACTTATTGTTTATGTGCAGGAAGAGACACCTTCCTGCACATAAACAATCATTGAAATTTTTTTTCGTTTTGCAGCTTCTATTTGTGCTGCATTACGGAGAACACACAGAAGTTACAAAGTGCCTTTACCGATTGCTTATGTGCACCTTTCTGCACATAAGCAATCATTCCTCTGCAACGTGAGCACCCTTGCTCTATGGTGCAAGCATGCCTGCGTTGGTGCTAGGCAGCTAATTTAGCACCAGCACAGGGGGAAATGCAGGGCTGCGCAGTATTTTTATAAATACGGTACAGTGCTGCATTTCAGAAGTGGCGGAGCGTGGTGTTAAGCCAAGGAGGCTAACGTCAAGCTCCGCCACTTCTTGTAAATATGCCTAGTTCTTCCTTAATTGAGTTGAAACCATCTTGAGTGTCGTTCATAATTTTAAAAAGTTCCCACCTGGTGATTTGCAACCACCTTGCATTTGCTTTTAAGACAAGAGTCTTGTGGGATGTTTTTGTATATTTACCAGCTGAAATACTCATTTTCTCTTTTTGTTCTTTTTTGTTATAGAAGGGTAGTCTTTTTTCTCATTGGGTGTTTGTGCTAGGGTGAAATAGCCTCTCCTATAATTATTAGCACCAGGGTGTGCAGGGTTACAAGGGAACAACTGCCATTTCATCCGGGTGGCATTTGGGCATAGACTTAGTCCGGAGGTGCCTTGTTGTAAGCCTCCTATATTTTTAGTGGTGCTGCAGTTATGGCTGACCCCACTAGAACTGTACCATTGCCCTTAAAACATAATGAAAAATGTGTTATTATTTTAATTTTTCTATTTTTAAAAGTAGTGCTAACAGTGATGTAACTAGAGGCATATGTGTTCCAAATGGGCTTACACACTTTCATGTGTGTACTGTTTAGCCCCTCCTCCCACAGAGATCTTTCTTGGCAAGACATTAAGAGGTTGTGACTCCACCCCTCTTGTGAATAAATGGATCCATTTATTAGCATTGTTGATCCTATTTCACACACATCTTGGAGCGTCTCGGGAATGTCAGTGTAATTATTACATCTATGATCAGGATCGTATACTGTTGGCTTTCCCTGCTGTATCATATTCTTTCAGGAATTCATGTCTTCTATAACTTTCTAATACTTGTCCTCTTCTTTCCATCTCTTCTAATTCTTCATGTAGTATGGATTTGTCTGTTATAATTTTGGTTAAAATGTTACTCGTTTCATAGGCAGAGGCGTTCGTGAATTTGTTTGCTGCTTGGAATGAATAGGGCTGTATTCGACAACTTACTCTAAAGGCAAGTCGATGTATCGAGCGCAGGGTGATATTTGGGTCTACCTCTTTTGTTAAGTATAGAATTGAGGCAGATGTTGAGTGAGGTATTAATGATCACATGTAACATGATGAATTTGTGGTCTGTTCTCCAGCGTTTCTCGTATGTCCATATCATGTGTTATCCTTTAATCCTGCATGAATCTTGTCGCCCTTAGTGTAAGTGTTTGAGTGTACGCTATTCAATTCTCTAATTTCCCTGCGTGTATTCTTGTTTATCCTATCATTGTCACAATTACTATTATAACCCCTATCATTGTTGTTTACTAATTCTTAAGGTGAACCAATATGATATATTTACATACACAACCCAGCTGTGCATAACAGACAAATTACAAAATAATTCATATCTCATATCTTTTTGAGGTGAAACAAAGCCCAAATTGCATGTTGGAGGGGAGGGAGTCTCTGGTAGCTTCTCCTTTCTTCAGCCTTCCCTCTTTCACTTTCTTTACATCTTCTGGCATTAAGCTTTGTTTGATGTATCCATGGTGTCCTGTCTGTCACTTTCAGTGCTGTATCCATTGATTCAGTGACTGTGTAAGGTCCTTCAAATCTATGGTTATTCCAGTCCCTGATGACCATCTTGATGTACACTGTGTCTTCTGGTTGTAAAACAGGGTATGCCTCTGCAGGATCATTGGAGCTCTTTTGTTGGTACCATAAAACCTGTTAGAAAACAATTCTGCTGCCTTTGTTAGTTCGAACAAATTGTCATACATTTCTTTCCCTAGTACCTCGCTACATGCTTCAGCTGCTGTTTTTCGTCTGTATGGAGGATGCTGTACTTTAATAGTCCTCCCTGTCATTATCTGAAGGGGTGTGAGGTAATGATCAGTGTTTCGCAGTGAGAATAATGCAATGGGAAGCCAGTGTAACCATTTCTTGTTTAATGTTGCTGATATTTTGCTAATTTTGTTTTTAGAAGGCCACTAGGGCATTCTGCAATTCCATTACTTTGTGGGTGATATGCTGAAGTGTGTTTATGCTTTAATCCTAACATTTCTGTGATATGCTTGAAAACATCATTTACAAAACTAGTTCCATTATCTGATCTTATTGCTTCTGGGACTCTCTATCTTGGTATAACCTTTCTTGCTAGGAAGTTAGCAGCTGATTATGCATCGCGGTGTACACATGGGCCTGCCTCTATCCATCGTGAGAATGGACAGACTACAACTAATAGGTACCTGTAGTTGTTGCACTTGTATAACATGTCTACAAAGTCAATATGTAAAGCTTGAAAATGACCCAATGGGTGTGATATTGTTGATGTGATCACTTTTAGTGATTGGGCTGGAGTGATTTTTTTTCACTTAAAAACATAGTCACCATCTCATGTAAATTTGATATGAATGAGTCCGATTGCAACGTATTGCACATTGGAATAATGGCTGTGTGTGCAGGTTGATGTATTGATCTAAAGCAATAATCAATAGCTGTTGAGGCATCACTGGTTTGCCTGTAGCGCTTTGCCTGAATATCCAGTCAGTGCTAGATAGTTGACAGAGATATTTCTAAAACTCAGGTGCATCCCCTTGCAGTTCTCTGAGACGCAACTGGGAAGTTGTGAGATATGGTATTGTTCTGAACATGTTCATCTCAATTGTCTATTTTTCCTCATTCTCCTCTTTTTGTACTGCAAAGAAACGTTGGTGTTTTGGTCATGTGCATCTAACTGCTTCTTTAGATGCTTGGTTTGCTAACTCATTTCCTCTAGACACAAAGTCCTGTGTTCCTATGTGTGCTGAACATTTCACTACTGCCACTCTAGTTAATAATTCTATGCTTCAATGAAGAGTTATAAAATATCTCTATGTTCTACTGGTGTACTATTGCTTTTGAGAAATTCCCTTCTTTTCCACCTAGAGATACTAGAATGCACTGTGGTGGTGACATATACTGAATCGTAATACACTGTAATATTATATCCCCTCCCATGTTCCAGGGAAACCAGCTATGAGCTCTGCTGCCTGTGCTGAATAACGGGAAGGCAGTGTTACTGGTTGTGTTATCAAGAACATATCACTATGTAGCTATTGTTCCACTCCCGCTGCACCAGTGTGTCGTATTCCTGTTCATGTTCAACTGTGGATGAGCCATTAACAAAGTATTTTGTACTGTCGGGTATTGGCTCTTCTTCTAGAGCCTCATCGGGATAAATGTAAAGCAGTCATGTACTTCATCTCCTTCCTGTACTGGGTATGCTATGAATGTGGCTGGATTTACAGTGTGACATCTCACTATTTTCAATGAAGGTAAGTATAATAATAGTTTATAATCTGAAACCCGTTGTGTGCCTTTTGCTTTCTGTAATATGGCAAGTATTGGGGGGCTCATTTATGAGCCCCTGCGTCACTTTTGCGCTACCGGTGCGTCACTTTTTGTGACACACAAGTGGTGTAAAACATGCGCCGCGTTGCACCATATTTATGAAGTGACACATCTAGGTAGATGCGTCTCTTTGTAAACCCCTGCACTACATTATACCTGCGCCAGGTATAATGTATGCAGGGTGGGCATACCTCCGCAGGAAAGGGTCATAGGAGTGGCGCAGCAAAATCTATGAGATTTAGTTGTGCCACTTCTAGGACGCCAATGCGTCAAAACCTTACGCCTGTCTCATGGCAGGAGTAAGGGTGACGCCGGTCCTTTCACATGGGGCATGTTCCATGTGAAAGGAACATTGCTGGAGTTGCGTCAGGCTTCCAACACAACTCCAGCAATGCGCCACTTTTTGCAATGACAGATAAGTCAGTTATACTGACGTATCTGTCCTTCCTTGCGACCTGATGCGTCATATTGTAAATATGACGCATAATTGGTGTCGCAAGGAGGGTGCATTGAGAATTGGCGCATCGCTTCTTTCAGGCAGCAATGCGCCACTTCTCGTAAATGAGGCCCTCAATGTTTAATTTGTAAAAAGGGTACGGAGTTCCTCAGAATCAGAGCGAATGAACGTAAAGATGCAGATGGGAGTAGCGCCAATTGGTGGTGGTCCCACCTGCAGTAGAAACAGGGGGGAGAGAGGGATCTCCCTTTTCAGAACTACAGCTCTCACATGCCTAGAAAGCTAGGTGTCATGCTTCATCATATGAGCCTGCCCACCGTCAGGTCGGCGCTGCAATACCTGACGGGCACTCAGTACGGGGTTCTCTGGCGGGGATCTTCTGTTCCTGCCCTTGTGTGTAGTGGGGGTGAGAGGCCTAGTGTGTGTAGATGTGAGGTGAGTGGATTAAAACAGGTCATTCAGTCCTAATAGTAATTTATTCGGGAAGGTAAACTGCATGGCTAAAACAGGAAGAGTGGCAGTGAACTAGATGTTAGGTTTCTAGCTGTGTAAGCTCTACTCTCTAGTGGTCAACATGTTTCATCCTCCCAGCGTCAGGAGTATCAAAGCACTTCATCGGGACCAAAGAAACTATCTACACAACGATATAAGTGAAAACCTACCTACCAAGTATTCAGGTAGCTACCCTAGATGTGGGGAAAAAGAATATGCATTACAAACAAATACTCAAAATTACGTTTGAAACACTCAGATATAGGTGTACTTGTCTATTTAGTGCTTGTACACCCATGCTCTACACCGTGCTCATGGTGTAGTGGTTTGGATAAATATCATGCACAGGTCGTAAAATTGGAATCCCAAAAGTACAGGATAGGCACACGGTGGTGGGTACGCTAATTACAAACATCAAGTAGGACACATAGGATATAAAAAATTATTAAAAGTAACAGATAAGCAGGAGCAAGTCTCACCAAAGTTGCTGTCTAATGAGGCCTGCACCGGAGTACGGCGGTCTTGAGGACACCAATGTGTGTCCTAATGGGTAAGGTAAGGGAAGAGGGGTGGAATACAATAATGAATGTATAACAACCACCTATATATATATGCATGAGTTGCCAGGGAACCTTGGCGGCAGAAACATCCAGGAGGCAGTAAGCAATAAAAAAGTGCAGAGGGTCAGCAAAAGGCTCACACATCCTGTGGTGGCAGACGATGACCCATGCATCACAGGCAGTGGGGGTCCCAGGGTCGTGGTAGCTCACTGTGGTGTCCGTGCTGGTGAAGCCCAACACTGAGTAAAGACCACTGTGGCGCCAATCCCCCAAGGATTACACTGTCCAAACGTGAGGGACACGGATTGCAAGTCCCAAGGGATGTGTGGGGTTGAAAGTGCCTACTCAGAGCACCTCCGCTTTAGTCACATACCAACATAGTAGTTAATTTGTCAAAGCGATCTAGACTGTCACAGAGCTACTTATCCACGTTCTGTGAACGCTGGTGTCTTGACCTACCCTGGAGCCGGATCAGGGATGGTGGAGTGAGCCTTTTGGCCCAAATGATATTTTTGTGTTAGTACTGCTGTAATAGTCATAACATTACTATTGTAGAAAGGGTAGAATTCCTTATTGTATTCTGGTTCACCGGGCACAGGGGTGATACTTATCTCTTCTTTTAGTTTGTTGAACATAGCTGTCATTTCCTCCGTCCAGTGTATTTTTTCTTATGTTTGTTTTGCTTCTTTCATTCCCTGCAATAATAGCGCAGATACCCAAACACCGACTGTCTGACACAATTACAGAGGCCTAAGAATGTTTTCATGTCTTTCACTGTTTTGTGCTCTCTCTTTTTTCATGATACTTTCTGCTCTTTCTGTTGTAACCCTTCAGCCTGAAGCGGATAATATTTGGCCCAAGAAATGCACTTCAGTAACTGCGCATTTTACTTTATCTTTCTTCTCTTTGTGTTAAGATCGTTAACAAATTGGTTGTATATTTTCTGCATTGCTCTACTGACCTGCTACTTGTCATCCACACATTGTAGCAGCATTCTATCACAATGGAAGTTTGAGAGGTAAGTTTTGAATACCCTGTTAAATATACTAGAGGACTCACAGTACCCCTGTGGTAGGTGAGTATACAAATATTGGGATACCCTATAGGTGAATTCTGTTAGGTATTAACTTTTGGGGTGTAGGGGAACACTATAGAAAGCATTTTTCAAATCAATCACGGAGGAGTGTGTTGCATCAGTTGGGATGTTTTTCAATTTTATTGACACATCCGGGACCACTGGGAACTCTTGTATCACTATATTATTTAGTAGGTGAAAATCCCGTACCATCCTCCAAGTACCCCACTTTGATTTGTTTACCGGGTATATATGAATATTACAGGGTGAAACTCCTGGATAGTACCCCTGCTGCACCATTGCTGTGATAGTGGATGCATTCCCCTCATCTGCATCTTTTGACAATGGATACTGCTTAACCCTAGGTAAAAGTGCTCCTGCCTTATGGTATATTTGACTGGTGTTGCTGCCTATATTAAACGTACATCGTATGGTCCTGTTGTCCACAACTGTGGTGATAAGTTTGCTACATCTTGGTCTTTAGAGAGTTAGGACTTGGCTTCAGTGTTGATGTTCCTATCTCTAATTCTACAGAATAGCAACTGCATATTCAAACACCCCGTGGTAGTTACTGGCTTACTGGCTTCAAACAGTTGTTCATCAAGTAGGTCTCGTAGGCTTAGTTTAAGGTTCATGAGTATTACACATACCCTCGTTGTTTGGTGCTTGTCAGTGGACAATAGTAAAACAATGTGTGTCAGTTCAATCTCATCGATGGTAATCAAGAGTGGTGTGTCCTGTAACTGCGGTGATTGGGATTCCTTGGCATCTGAACAGGAATTCTTTCAGTAATTTCAGTAGTCTTCCTTTCAATTTGGGTGCATTTGCTATTATAGCATATACTACCCGTAGAAACCTTCTTTCGTCAGTGGGCCTGGCTCTGTATTGTTTATTGACCTCTGCTTTCATAAGTAAAATCATTTCTCTTTTTTCTGAAACCCTTGGGGTTGTGCAGACCAATGTATAATCTGAGCCAAAATGTATTGTCATTTTTAGTTTGGACATCACATCCCTTCCTAAGAGATTAGCTGGAGATGGTGGTGAGTATAACAGTTTTCCATCTACCAAAGCTCCTCCTATTTCCATCTCTACGTTTTCTTTGAATGGAACCCTATTTACTGCCGCAGAGAATCCCTGCATGTCCACAAGTGTATTTGATTTGGGGATTTTTCCTTCTTTAATGCATGGTTTTGTTGCCCCTGTGTCTACTAGGAAGGTATATGAAAAAAAAGATTTCCAGCTGGAGGACCTTCCGCTGCATGTCTGGATTTTCTATCACCGGTCGTGATTATCACATTGCGATTCGGGCATCATAACTGTAATGCAATTGGTCTGAGTAACTGCGCGCTGAGGGACTGCATACTCTGATTGAATAACTGTTAGACTGGAATTATATACACATGTAGCAAGTGAACAATACCGCTCTTGGACCCCATATCTGCAGGTCGAGTGCTACTACTTCTGGGACTCACCGTTTCTGTACATCTGGACGGCACCTGACTAGTAGTGGAATTACTGAAATTTGACTTTATGTAGTTCCCAGACGGAATATTGTCTGAACTCCATACCTGTGGGTCGGTGTTTAACCTTTTTTAAACCAGCTGAGATTTGCATTAGGATGGCCCTTCTATTACTCGTGGCTTATCCAGACAGACGAGCCTCTTCCTCGTGCGCAGCATCATTCTCATACCTCCGTTTACCCTTGGGGGTACTTTGAAGCTTCTTTTTAGCGCCCTGAAGAAGTCTGTATTGAACCATATGTTGTGGTGCACCTGAGCTTTCATGTTTCAAAGGCATATGAAATGTTGTTTATGGCAACTGTAACAGTATGTTCCTCATCAATCTGTGCGTTACTGATAAAACTGGACACATTGAAATGCTCTATGGGCCTCTTCATTGCCTACTGTTGTTGTTGTTGGCCACTGTCTCCCATATTCCCATAGAATAGATGTGTTCCTGCCATCACTACCATCTCTCCTTGTCTTTGCTGCTTTAGGGGGTTAATCTGTTGCTGCTGAATTTGTGGACCATGATAACCATGGAAGTATTTTGCGGGGGTGGGCTCAGAATATTTTGTCCTTGCCCCTGTATCAATTTATTTTGCAAGGGTATGTTCTGTGTCTGTTGTCCCTGCCGTTGTATCTACATCGCGTGTGCCTGCATGCCTGCTTTCTTGTATCTGCACTCATTTGCCATGTGGCCGATGTTATGACAGTAAAAGCATTCTATTGACTTTTGGTTGCCCATATTTCCTCTAAGACTTCCCCTTCCCCTTCCACCACTTGACTGGTCCCCTCTGTAATTCTGCTGCTGAGGTTGCGACATTACCTTTCAGGGTGAACTGCAGCTAATACTGCCCCTTCTGTTGCTGTCTTTTTTAATTTGTGTTGTACTAGTCGGGCAGCTGCTCTTTCATTTTACGACTGTTTTTCTTGCTCCTTCTCTACCATCTTTTTGTAAAGGTGTACAATATCCACCAGGATTTCCATCCAGGGCTTTGTTTCCAACCCCATTATATTCTCTAAATTGGCTTGTACATCTGCTGGTAGCCCCCTTATTACTATGTTATAAAATAATCTAGTTTTACTTTTTTCATTCTCCGTGTTTCCCCCTCTCTTTCATTCTATTGACATGATCAGTTATATATTCATCTGTTCCCATTGTCTCTGCTATTATGCCTCCTATATCTGGTTTATTGGAATAGTTTTCCTTAGTGCTTGCCATATTTCTGTTCGGTAATTGTTACATCCATCAAACGTATTCTTTGTGTTATTCCTGGAATTCCAGCGATTTTGAAAATATTATCAGTATGATTACCAATTAACCCACTCTTTTTATGTCTCCTAAAGCTAAGGTCATCCCTGCTGTATGTCTCTCAAAGCTACTGATCCACTTACCTCCCCACCTGACAGGGGTGATAACTTGTTTTTAGTCCTTCTTTATCCATCTGTGGCCATGGGATATAATTTAACTGGCCAGCTCATTTTCTGAATTAATGGTAACTGCATTATTCTATTACTTATTGCATAGGTGTCCATATCATTATATCCTTCACTGCTGCGGATTCCTTGTTGAATTTGGCTTCTAGATTGTGGTATTGATTACTTTTCCCAAACTGTTAGACATTTTTGCCAGTAATCATCGTGCTGCTATTGCCATGTCGTCTAGATCAAACGATCCTTCCCTGGGCCACTGTCTCCTCTGTGGGAGACGTCCTTCAATCCATTCCGCTAAATAATCACAGAAGGGGTTCAAGTATATATCACCTTCTTAAAATATTATTTGTTTAGATGTGAGATCTCTACTTCTTACTCTATCCTTATTTGTCGCAATTAATGCAGCATTGGCAGCAGAGCTCATACTTCTCATAGTCATTCCTTGTCTTACTTACTCTCCTAAATGTGCCCATAACCTGTCTGCTGCTTTAATGAAATTGTGGTTCTTATTCTTGATGCTGTATTGTCCCTGTTTTCTCCTACTTCTGCATCTGCATATTACATGTGTGTTGGGGGTTGTGGCAGCCTACTATTATTATTAATATGTATATTCCCTGACATGAGTGTGTGTGGGGATATGGGCATCGAAGAATAGTGTGAATGTGCTTGTGTTGGTATCTGTACTAGTTCTCCCTCTTCTTCTTCTGTATTTCATTCTTCTTCTGAGGCAGCATTTGTTCGCTTCTCAGAATGTACCCAATTATTTGCGGCAACTTTTAATCTGTCATATCCTTCTTCGTTTATTCTAAATAAAAGGTGCCCTGTTCTCCACTTCCAACTTTAGAGTTGCCCCCACATTTATTTGTGCTAATCTTGTTTCCAGTGCCTGTACCTCTTTTGGGTTTTGTTTAATAGCTGTAGGATTTTGCACTTCTGGTGGGCTTTCATATCCTGCTGCTGGGGGCAGTAGATTAGGGTATAGTCCCACATATGCAGGTAAATGAAAGGGGCATTGTGCCCTGTCTTTATGTCTTTCTGCTTATCCTCAAGGAGGGTTTCAATTGGTGCCTCTTCTTGATTCTGAGAGCTGTTTTTAAATATAGACCATAAACTAAGAATTAACTCTCTTTTATTTATTTTCTTTCCTCTATATTTAGGCCTGATAAATATTGGCGTGTGTGCTACAAGGTCTTGGTCAAATGAACCACCTTTTGGCTGTGAATGTGAATTTTTTATTGTTCTTGGTTATATTTGTTTATTCTTTTCATGTTGATTGGAAATGTCTTTAGCATGTGTTCTAGGAGAGACCCCATTTTAATCTCTGAATGTATATTTTTTCGGTAGAATTGCAGGAGTCATTCCTTTCCTATTCATCTTGCATGGCTGTAATATGTGTTGCATTCTAGCTGTAGAGTGCCTAAGCTTTATTTTTATTTTTTTAGTATTTGCTAGATGACTGTCCTATCTTTTGAACTCTATTTTTTTATTTAGTTCTCTTTAGAGCATGTATTTATTATTCTAAACTACATCTGATATAAAGCATATCTGCAGAATTGCATCATGAGTTTTCACATCCCCAGTCAACTCACTCTTTTAGATTTATGTTCTCTTCAGGTCTTCCAGAACGGGGTTGACTCTCCAATCCTAAAATGGGATTTTGGTCTATACCTTACACCTATTTTTTATTTTTTTTATTTATTTTATTGCACGAATTTAAATCTCACAGCCTCAGGCCTACAACCCCTTGGGCCGGCCGCGGTATAGATATGTCAAGTAAACTATGAACCCTGTCATACACAGTCCATCAGCCGACAACCCGGGGGTCCGGCGGCGCATTCCTAGTAGCAGTTAACCAGTACACAGTCATCACCGCCAGCAGAGCAGGGTGCAGTTGTCACATGCATTTTCAACATTTTATCCACCAGTTCGTCCCTACTCTCCCCCCCTATGTCTCCGCTGCCAATTATCAAGACATGAGTGTTCGTGCCCTAACTAAACAAACACCAACCCCCAATTCGGTCAATGGCCCTATCCCCTCCCTACCCCCCCCTCGTGGTCATCATGTGTTGCACAATTATGTCCGTCAATGTGGTGCCTAGTCCTGTTCCACGGCTACACCTACCCCCAGTGTGCCCCTTAGTAGTGTCTGCGCCTCCTCTGAGTTAACCCTTCCAGAATGTCTGTCCCGAATGTTGTGTCCCAGCCAAGCCAGGTGTGGGCTGTGTTTTTAATGGTGCCATCCCACCCCTCTGATCACCTCCCACTTCGCTCCATGTCCCCGTCACTCTCCACATCACACTCTCTGGGGCGCGTGCACAACTTTCTCTTCCACTTGCCGAAATGCAGTTTCGAGCCATTGTTTGCCCCTTAACTTGGGGACTCCATTTCCAGGCTGCCAAAGTCCTCCCGCTGCCTCCCATTGAGGTAAGTTTGGTACAGTGCCCAAAAATTTTTAGGGCGGCTTTTGGGGGGCAGCAGTTCACTGTAGTGTTCCGCTTGTGTGCTACAGTACAACATGTCTCACGCCCATCTAGTCTTGGTTGGGAGTGGTCCTCTCATCCAACATTGGGCCACCACTTCCTAGTCATTAACATCCCCATATCCGTGAGTATGCGAAGCGCGACTGGGAGCCGCCTCAAATTACCAATGAGCGCCACGCCTGGATCCAGGGTCATGTCTACGTCCAGGATTTTGCTAATTTCCGAAAAATATCGCATCAGAATGACTGTATGCCTGGGCAGTTCCAAGCCAAGTGCAGGAAGTCAGCGTCAGCAGCATGGCAACGTTCACATTGTGCCGTTTGCCGCAGGCCGTATCTGTGGAGCCTCTCCGGGGTGTAATACACCCTCTGCAGGAACTTAAAGTGGATCAGTCTGTGCTTACCATTAAGCGAAATCCGTTTCGTGCTGTCAGAACAATACCGCCATGTCGCGTCATCTAATGTGGTCTCCAGGTCTCTCTGCCATGCCAGTCTCGCTTTCATAAGCTGGTGCTCTCCTTGCGACCTAGCTAATCTGTAGAGATTCGTGAGGAGCTTCCGAAGGCTCCTTGTGTTTGATGATATATGTCAGTTCAAGGACGTCTGGGTGTTCCGCCATATCCGGACCGAGCAGCTCCGAGAGAGCACACCGAGTCCTGTGGAATTGGAAGCGTTGCAGCATAGGGGTCGCACTGCAATCCCCTCGCACCTGATCCCAGTATTTGGCCACACCATCCTGAAAAAGTTTGCCAGCTCTGCGGAGACCTAGTTTCGCCAGCTCTCTGGTGACCCCCTTCTCGGCCATGGGTGGGAGCCAGAGCATCCACTCCAGCAGCATTTCTGGCGAATATAGTAGCGCCCCTCCCTGCCGTTGAAGGAGTGAGTGCCATGCATGGTTGGTAGCAGTAATGGAGTCCAATACTCCTGTTCTACGATCCAGCGGCATGCAAATCGTGGCCGGAAGAGGCTGTGGGTGCGCGAATAGTCGCCCCATGCGGACATGTGGGATCAGCCTGTCTCCGTGGATCCAGGTGTGAAGGTGGGACGCCTGAGCTGCTCTGTAATAAAGTTCAAGGTCTGGGGCCGCCAAGCCTCCCATGTTGTAGGGCAAAGTAAGTGTCGACCACTTGACCCTCGACTGCTTTCCCGCCCATGCTAAGCCAATCATAAGGCTCGTTAGCCGCTGACAAAAAAGCCCTAGATAGTACTATTGGGATAGCATTAAAGAGGAACAAAAACCGCGGTAGTACCACCATCTTCATAATGGCTATGCGGCCCATTAGCGTAAGAGGAAATTTACTCCCGATCGTTATATCATCTTCCAACTTGCTGACCGCTCTACTGTAGTTTTGGCTAATGAGCAGGTCCGGATCTGTGTGAATTTGTATCCCCAGGTATCTGATCGGGTCTTCGGACCACTGTAGAGGGTACTCCGTCTCCACCTGTCTAGTCACAGGGATTAGCGGTAGCACAACGGATTTTGCCCAGTTGACTTTAAGGCCAGACAGCGCACCAAAGCGCACAACCTCCCTCAGAAGTGGGGGAAGAGTCGTCGCGGGGTCGTGAGCATACAACAGCGTGTCGTCTGCGTACATGGACACTACTATTTTGTAGGTCGGGAAACGTATGCCCTCGTGACCGTGGTATTCCCTCAGCGCGCAAGCCAAAGGCTCTGCCGCTAGTGCATATAACAAGGGGGATAGGGGGCACCCCTGCCAAGTTCCCCTGCCGATGTGGAGGGGTTTCGAGATCGCGTTGCCAACTCGCACTCTAGCCGAGGGCCCTTCATAAAGGGCGCCCACCATTTGTAGGAAGGGCTCCCCAAGTCCCATCCGTCGTAATACCTGGAGCAGAAACGGCCATTCCACCGAATCGAACACCTTTTCCATGTCAATGAAAAGAGCCACGGCCGCTACGTCCTACTTAACATGTTTAATAGTTCCTAGTACCGTCCTGATATTGTACGTCAAGTTCCTACTGGGTATAAACCCTGCTTGTTCTGGGGCCACTAATTCGGGTGCCAGTAGCGCTAATCTGGTCGCTAGTACTTTATCATAGAGCTTAGTATCTACGTTTAGCAACAACAGCGGTCGGTATGATCCGCACTCGTCGTACGCCTTGCCCGGCTTAAGAATAGTGGCAATCATTGCCTCTCTCATGGAGCAAGGCATGCTTCCCTGAATACAGATGTCTCCCATCAGTGTGAGGATATGTGGCAGTAGTTGTTCCTGAAAAGTTTTGTAAAATTCGACCGTCAGGCCGTCCATACCCGGCGCGCTGCCCGATCGCATCGAGGCCAGGGCGTCTCTAATTTCGTCCTGTTGTATAGGACACATGAGAAATTCCCTTTGAGAATTAGAGAGGAACGGGAGCTTTATATGCTCCAGGTAATCTAAGATTTCGGCCGACAGGTCCCCGCACTTCGAGGAGTACAACTCCGAGTAGTAATCTCTAAAGATAGACGCTATATCTGCCTCATCTGTGGCTCTGCTACCATCTACATATCTCAGTTCCGAGACCAGCGGCTTCACCCTTCGGCCTTTAAGGATGTTAGCCAGTACCGATCCAGGGCTTTCACCTTCTTGGTATGTGCGGTCCGTGGCATATTTGCCCAAATGCTTCACCTCTCTGTCCGCTTCGTCATGGAACTCCACTAGGAGACGTTTGATTCCCTCCTCCGTGGCCTTGTCAAGTCGATTCCGCTGCTGCTCCTCAAGGGCTTGCAGCTGATTTTCTAGCACAGCCAGCCTGCTCCTTATAGCTTTCAGGACACTGGAGTGCTTAGACATCGCAATGCCTCGTATGTAGACTTTAAATGCCTCCCATACAGTCTGAAAGTCCTCCACAGAGCCGACATTCTTTTAGAAAAATATGTCAATCGACTCTGCAAGTTCGCCGCGGAAAACTGGGTCTAGGAGCAAGTAAGGTGGAAAGCGCCACGTAAAAGGAGGATTTTTCCTTACGGGGGCCTCTATTACTAGTGGTAAAGGGGAATGGTCTGACAGTGTGCGTGGTAGGACTTTACAGTGTTTAATACTGCGGTTAATCCCCGAGGTGGCAAACCAGTAGTCGATTCTAGTGTGCACTTCATGTCAGGTACTCTCGATGCTTTTCGGGATCCGGGTGATGCTCAAGGGGTCCACCTCCAGATCTCTCCAAGCTCGGTTCAGTTGGTACCCAGAGCTTAGAGGCGATCAGGTGAGGGACAAAAGGAGGGGCCGGGATGATGCTGCGCGGGTTGAGGCAATCTGAAAGACAAAGGACGACCCGTTAATAAGGCATAGGCCACTTCTCTTTTCTCTATATTCTCCCTGATGTTACTCCTCATACCTTGCTGAGAACACCATGATGTAGAATGAATGGGGGTCACCATAGGGTCTCTTTAGTGTGGAACAACTTGCAGTAGAGCCTACAAAGACATAAGCACATATTACACACCCATTCCGCTTCCTATTCCTATTCCTCCTCCATGTAGTCTTTTCCATCTACATACCAGGACTCACACCAGGAGACCTAAAGGGAATGGCCAGCCTCCCCACAATACGAAGAGATCTCCTCAGCAAGGACAGTACACAGTTCAGGACCGATCTCCTTTCTGTTACGTCACAGAAACCAAAGACTGATCCCCGCAGTTACCAGCATCAAAGCCCAAAGAAAACCATAAGAAAGTAAATTATGCAAACAAAGAGTCACCGTACAAGGGACTCTCTTAACACCATGACGTCCCCCCCAATCACTGGAGTCTACAGTACCTCTGGGCTCTTTGGTCGTCGTAACGTTCCGGTAGGTGTCTTTAAGAGAGAGCTCCCCCGCTCTTTAATGCAGACGATCCTTCTGCAACTATCCAAAATGCAAAACAAACAATTCCGAATCGAAACGACGTTCGTTATTTCGGAATTTCGGAATGCTCTTGTTCCCTCGGTGATCCAATCCTTACACCGGGAAACAACCAAGGAATCTCCTCCCCTCGAAAATCAAGGTTCAAGCCAACGAGTGTCTGTGTCTTCGCGGATTAAGACAGCGAAGCACCATAGAACACTCGGAGTGCATCAGCCGATACACTCATCCACAATCATGCGCGGCAACGAACTGGGCCGCTCCCGTTCCGGGATACAACCTAGGGGCGTCCGTGTATTCAGTAGAAACCACAAAGCACCACAGAGCACCAAAACCTTGCGGGCAGCCGCACCGCAAACATACAGGTAACAAAATCCAATACAACCCGACTTCCGGGTTGAGGATGGTTAAATAGTCCCCGCCTCCTTGCTGCACAGATTTCTGGGACTCGAAGTCCTTAATGTTTTGGGCAGGCGCAATACTATTCAACTCAGATCCTGACACTTCATGGTAAGCAGAGCAATGTGTGTACCCGCCTCGCCCCGCATTTCTACTTCTCCACACATCATCCATGTCCAACACTAGTAGTTTAGCTATGAGCATCTGTGCCGCCGCCGACAGCCTGCGGGGTGGGCCTGTGGATCTGTCCATGTCTGGATTGAGTGTCAAGTTAAAATCCCCTCCCCATATTATGTGGAGCCTACTGTATGCTCCAATCCTAGTAGCTAGCGTTTCGTAGAATTCAGGGGAGTCATAATTGGGACCGTATGCATTGACAACTAGTAAGTCCAGCCCCACTCCCTTGCAGGTCGCTATTACGTATCTGCCTTCTGTGTCCGCGCTAAGCGTCTGTATCTGGATTTTCGAGTCTGGGTTAACCCATGTGATAACCCCCCTAGCGTGAGTGGTGAACCCGGCCGCAGCAACGTTCCCATCCAGGCCTCTGCTGAGTAGCATTCTACTTGTGAGTGGCAAGTGCGTTTCCTGCAGCAGTGCTATGTCTATATTATGTCGTTTGAGGTAGCCCAGTACTTTCCTTAGTTTTCTGAAGTCGTTCAACCCTCTGACATTCCACGTAAGGGCGCAGATTGAGGCAGACTTTGCAGTTTCCTGCACTCTCGTTACGTTAGTCATGGGGATATGTCGTATAGAGTGGAAGTGTAGCCAGGTTTACAGAGGGGAATCAATTCAGTTGGACACTCTAAGAGCAAGGTGCGTCCCGGACGTGGGCCATTCTATAGTGAACTCTTCGTGACCATTGAGGTAAGGGACACAGTGCAGAAATTTCAACACAATAACACTTCCCATTTCCCATGAATCCCCCCTCCCACCCACAGCAGACCAACCCCAACACGGCCTAGCATGAGTAAACTTTCCCCCCCACCCCCCCAGACAACCCAAGTAGTCCCTCGCGGGACCCGTTAGTGCGGACAGCGCTAGGGCTGAGGTCGCCAGTATTAGTACAGGAAGCAATTGCATGCTAAGTCTTGACCCAGGAAAGCCCCCAGCTCCATCACCACTTCAGTGTTATTTCACTCGAGCCGTTGGCCGTGAGCTACTTCTCAACATTTAGTAATCCCCATCAACAGTGCAGCTATCCTCCCCTTCCGCCCCCAGGCTCAGCCCATAACAGCAGCTCACAACCAGGGACTGTGAGCTATCTCAGCGTCCGCTAATTTCAGTCACTTGCTTGCATAAAGGAGAGGATAACTTGGAAAGATCTCACCAGACCTCGGGGGCATCGCAGCTCTTGTGCTGTCCTAGGGACTTGTACGCTGCCTTTGATCTAGAGTGCAGGGGACCCCGCCATGCAGGGCCCAGTTCTCCATCAAGGTCCAGGTCTTATCTCATCTCATCAAATGGCAAGGCCACATCGATGATGCAGTCACCCTATTCTTCCTCATCCAGGTCACTGGCAGGTTCTTGTTCTCCAGCCTGGTTTCTGGGGCTGTTCCTCCGCTCCCTAGACACGTTTTCAGAGCCTTTTGTAGGTCTTTTGAATTGGTGAAAATGTGAGAATGCCCCTGGCGATTGATGCGTAGCTTCGCCGGGTACAGCATAGCGTAGTCCAGCCCTAAGTCACGGAGTTGCTGTTTATATGGAGTAAAATGCGTCGTTCCACCTGCACCATCACCGTGAAGTCTGGGTATAAGGAGATTGCTGCCCCCTCGAACTGTAGCTTGCCCTTCTCTCTGGCCAATCGTAACGCAATATCTCTGTCTCTGTAATTTAGAAGTTTTGCAATAATTGGCCTTGGGGGAGCTCCCGAGCGTGGAGGGCGGCCCAGCGTGCGGTGCGCCCTCTCAACTATGAACATGGGCGAGAAGACATCATCTCCCAGTAGCGTGGTTAACAGCTTCTCTACAAACAGCTCAATTTTTCCGGTTTGCGTCGTCTCCGAGACACCTGTGATTCGTATATTAGAGCGCCGAGAACGGGCTTCCAAATCCTCTGACTTATCTTGTATGACCTGAAGGAGCATGCCAATCTGTTTGCAATCTTTATCCAGTTCCATTTGAGCCTCCTCCACTTCGGTCAGGCGTCTCTCCGACAAGTCCAATCTCTCTGTGTGCTTATCCACTCTTTCGGACATTCGGTCCATGCGATAAGTGAGGGCGTCAATATTCGTACCTATCGATGCCATACTGTCCTGTAGGCCCTTTTCCATGGTGACCAGTAGCTCCCTGATGTCTGAGTAGAACGAGCTCTCCGGGCCTTTATCCTGCTGCATAGGTGCGGACTCTTGCGTCTCTGGGGGCTTCGCTCGGCGCTGTTCAAAAGGGAGCTTAGTTTGTGTCTTATCTCCTTTGCCCATGATGCCCTGATCAGTGGTTATGCTGAAGTCCCCCACCGTGAGCCTTCTGGAGCTATTTCTGGTTCAGATTTCTCGCCGTTGGCCTCTCGCCTGTTTACTCCACCACTATGATCAAGGGCTCTCCACCTTCCCAATAACAGGGTCACTCTCACCTCCTGTAGATCCTGTGAAGGCGATCGCCGACGTATATTAAGCAAGTCTTCCGCTCCAGCAGGCAGGCACAGCTCCTCCAAGTCTTAGGCCCAAACAGGGAGTGTGGGCCAGTACCTTAAGGAGACCTCAGGATGTACGTTGTGCTAGTAGGGGGCTCAAAGCCGGCGTTCAGTGATAGAAAATCCACTCGCACATCCGAGCTTCTCGCACCGCACGTCAGCGTATTCACAACAAGAACCTAGTTCAATGTCACCTCCTTATGCTCTTCCGCTATATAATGGAACAGTGGGGGCCAGCAATCAGTTCCCACAGTATCGCTCCCATAGAGGGGGGGGCATGCCCCCGGCAGCTCCGGGACTCACCAGGCTCCCCCAGGTAGCCGCAGGCGTTAGTGGTGCCGTCTGCAGGCGCGTGCTCCCCGGCGATCGTAACGCGGCCTCGCTGGTCACCAATGTCGGGCCTTGCACAGCCCCGTCAGTGCATCAGGTGGGGAGAGAGTAAGCTTAGGCCAGGTCAGGAGTGCCCCACCAGTCGCAGAGTTTATAGCCCGCTCCCCCATGCTTTTTGGCCGCCCCCGAGCTCCGCAGCACACCAGCTGTACAAATGATAATGGGGGGGGACAGCAGCAGGCAGAGGGGTGCACTTCAGGGCCGTTCGACGCGTGGGCGTATGGCCCGGGTCCTCCACAGCGGAATAAGGGTGCACCGGGCTCACCTTCACAACGAGCCCCTCCGCTTCGCTGTTAGTTCCGCGCTCTGAGCGGACGTGTCCCGAGTGTCCCCGACTCCAGTTGCTGAAGGATCTGTTGTTGTGGCGCAGGGCCAACTGTATTCGTCAGCAGCGTCAGGTATGGAGATGGCCGGGGATCCGTAGCGCCAGGGCCCGCAACTCTCCCCCACGTGGTAGCCACAGTTCGGGAAGTTTACTGGCAGTCTAGCGAGTACCAGCGGGCATCTATGATCTCCGCCACCCGTGGGGGGTATATGGCACTCCCCGAAGTCCGCGGCTCCCCCTGGTCGGCGTCGGAGGTCCAGAACCTCCGAGCTGAGGGCCGTCCGGCAGGCCGCACGTCGGGTGACGCACGCCGAGGAGAGCGCGGGTCAAAGTCGCGGCTCAGCGGCCCAGGGCGCCGGGATGTTCACCGGCTCGCACCCCTCTCTCAGGCGGTCAGGGATCGGTGAAAAACGCCGCCGCTGCTGTCGGGCAGTTCCGGGGGTCAGATAAAGCCGTCGGCAACTCCAAGGCTCTGCAGTGACAGGATAAATGACGATATTCAGGGTGATGGCGCGGAGCTCTCCCTTCAGGCGTCCGCCATCGACGCTGGCAAGCTCCGCCCCCACCTTACACCTATTTCTTCTGTCAGATCTGCTTTCCTCGCCAGCCTGTGGTGGTGTAGAGCTTACTTATGTATCAATTGTTACAATTCAAGGAGTCCTTGTTGACCTCACTTTATGACAGCGACCCCTTCAGGGGAGACCTACCCATGGGAATAGACAGACTTTTGAACAAACAGGCATCTGCTGAACAGTCCTATTCCCATTGGGCAGTCTCCTGTTCCACAGTTGCCTGCAGCGATGACCTCCGGTACTCTCCTGGCTGGCTTGCCAAATGTTTGGTTAGACCTTAATTGAAGTGGAAAAAAAGCAATAGTAAGTAATAAAGTATAAAGGTTTTATTTTACAGCAGCTGGAAAAGTGATGAACATAGGTCGGATTGACACCCGACTCTCAAATTGGCTACAGCAGGTAGCCCTTTATACCTAGTCCCAGGTGTCTTTTTTCTTGTCCAGGGAGGGCCTGGCCTGGCAGTTTGGGTTGGACTGTTCTCATGAGGAGCAGGGTCAAGACTGATTTGCATATGGCTGGGTCCAAACTGGGGTGGCGTAGTGAGCAAAAAAACAATGGATTAAACCCATATCTCTTGACTAGGGGCGAGTGGTTGAAGAGTTTTGGCACTCCATCCATCACCTTGTGTGTGTTTGCTATGCTCGCTCTAAGTGGCCAAGAGTATGCCCAAATGTGGGTCCCTTGCCCACTGTTCCACTGGATTCAAGCTAGGCTGGCTGATGAGGGGTGATACCCCAAAACCAGTACAGACTGCTTGTTTCCAGTCCAGGGAGGACCTGGCCTGGCAGTTTGGGCTGCACTGTTCCCAAGAGTAGCAGGGTCCAGATTGATTTGCATATGGCTGGGTCCAAACTGGGGTGCCGTAGTGAGCAAAAGAACAATGGATTAAACACAGATCCCTTGACTGAGGATGAATGGTTGAAAATGTCTGCACTTCATTCATCACCTTGTTGTGTTTGCTATTTTTTGAAAGTTGGCATTTTCCTGTCCCAATCGTTTGGTGCCTGCAGCCTGTATCCTAGGTCACATGACTAGGGGTAGCTGGCAGTTGGTCTTTGCATCATTGCTCCCTGACAGTGAGACAGAGGAGCATAGGTGTTGAGAGAATGGTCCATTTCTGGCTTGATAAGGGGAAAGAACTGTCACCTACCATACTTGCACATCACAAAGGCTCTGTCTGCGCACACTCACAAAGGGTCTGACACTAGTCTATTGCAAACCCAGACAGGCAGAGGTCAGGGGAGGGAGGCAGGAAATTCCAAACACCTCTGGGGTTGAAACCTCCAGAACCTCCTACTTCAAAGTGGGCACCAGGTATAAATAATGTACCCTCAGATCAAACTCTGGGCCTGTGGAAGACTGTGCTGCTCTGCACAAATGACTGCTACTCTGCTGCCCTGCTGCCTGAGTGAAATGACTAAACCTGCATCTTGAGCTCAGGAGTGACTCAAAGTGCTAGTTGGTTGGCCTCCTGGTCACAGTCCCAGGGACAGAAAGGGATTCTATCACTGTGAACCCAGCATATGGGCTCTTTCTGCTGTGTGCCCTATCCCCCAAGTGGTGACACCCAGTCCTTGACCCTAGGGAGTGGACCTGAAAGTGCTCTGCCAGCCCAGTTGTGATCCTGTGGGTAGAACTGACACATCACTACACATCTCCCAACAGCTCTGCTGTGGAACAGCCACTGCACAACACACCCCCCAGTGCAGGAACTAGCATCACAGCCCGCATTGTCCTTGGAACTAAGTATGGGCCGAAAATTCATTCCGCTCGTGGAATTTGCGGATTTTCTGCAATTTCGCGATCCGCAAATCTCGCGAAATTGCAGAAAAATCCGCGAGCTGGAAGAATTTTTTCCAGGAAGCACTTACAGGATTACAGCAGGTGCCCAAGTTGAAGCTAATTTCTTTGTAACCATTTACAAAATGGTTACAAAGAAATTAGCTTCAACTTGGGCACCTGCTGTAACCCTGTAAGTGCTTCCTGAGCGGCGCCTCATTGCCTACTTGCAACTATTCTCTGACCCTGCTCTGACCCTCGAAGCAGGGTCAGAGAATAGTTACAATTAGGCAACGAGGCTCCTGTCACAAAAATTTTAATTCAGCAGGAAGCACTTTCAGATATAAATAACGCAGGTGCCCCAGTTGAAGCTCAAATTCAGTAACGCATTATAATCAGCCCAAGAATTTAGTGAGCATGGTCGATGCTAGGCAGGTGTGATTTCTCCCCAAATCTACCGTCTACAAATAGCTGTAATCCGTGATGGAGGTCTAGGCATCCACGAGTTTCTCGAGCGCAATCCCCCTGTACTTCCAGTGACCAGGAGACTGCTTTCTCCTCATCTGCTGCTCTGATCGGTGTCTGACCCTTTATAAACAAGAGGCATGTGAACTTGCACAGAAGCCCGGCCCCGCACACACTAGGCTATGCAACCTCTTCCCGCCCTTTCCCCCACTGTGATGGACAGCTCACTCGAGGGACCTCGGCGCCTATGGGCGCGGTGGCAAAGTTACAGACACACTTGGTGACTGAATAACTCTTCTGGGCCTTTACGCTGCTGTAGTGTCGGAAAAGCACAATACATTTACCCAACGAGGTAGCACTTACTGCTTCCTCCTCATCTGCTGCTATGATTGGTGTCTTAACATTTATAAACAAGAGGCATGAGAACTCGCACAGAAGCCCGGCCCCACACACACTAGGCTATGCAACCTCTTCCCCCCCTTTCCCCCACTGTGATGGACAGCTCACTCGAGGGACCTCGGCGCCTATGGGCGCGGTGGCAAAGTTACAGACATACGTGGTGACTGGACAACTCTTCTGGGCCTTTACGCAGCTGTAGTGTAGGAAAAGCAAGATACATTTATCCAATGAGGTAGCACTTACTGATTAGCCAGTAGAAAGTACTCCAGTTGAGTATAGTACAATTGCAAAAAAATCCGCAATTTCGCGGGGAAATCCACAAATTCGCCCATACTTACTTGGAACCACTGCTGCACAGTGCATCCTCAATGCAGGCCTTCGTATAGCAGCTCCACTGCTTCTTCAGAACTGTTTATGTGCAACACATCTTCGACGCAGGACTTTGCATCACAAGCCCCTTGTCAAAAGCATTCTCGACAACAACTCTGGACTCCACACCGGACCCTCGTAGCTCCCCGGAACCGCCGCTGCATGACAGAACCTCGACACAGGATTTTGCAACGCTTCACAACCAGGATTTAAAGTACTGTTGTTCAACGGGCTTAGCATGGTTCCTATATCCTGTTCACGCTTCATACCGGTTGGCCTGAACTTGTGACTTTGTCCCAGTCTTCTAGGCACTATTTAATCTAAAACTTTGAAATTGCATATCTCCCGATCTACTGATTGGATTTTTGTAACTTTGGCCTCAAATAATTTATTGCATTTTAATCTATGTTTTCTAATTTGGTGTCAGATTTCTTTGTATTGTGTTTTCATTTTATTACTGTTTGAAGTGCTGCATAAATTTTTTACCCATTGCCTTTAAAGTTAAGCCTAAATTGGGGTTTGCTGCTTAAGTAGGGTTTCACCTAACCCCGGGGACATTATCCCACTACGCCAACGGGAACGCAAAGTTTAGCAAAACACTCAGACTCCGCGGCGTAGAGAAGTTTGCCCTGCCATCCACCCCGCTGTCTGGCTTACCGGTTCACACCGGTGATTCCTTGCCATGCACAGGCTGTCCTCCTGGCTGTCTCCTCTCTCCACTCCAGGATCATCCGACTCCCCAAACACTGTACGTCACTCTTAGGAATACTGCACATGCATGTGCATGTGCAACTCTTGGTAAGACTGCGAATGCGTATGCATGTGCAGTCCTCCCAAGAGTGACGTTGAGCATAGGTGAGTCGGACGAGCCTGGAGTGGAGAGAGGAGACAGCCAGGAGGACAGCCCGGTAAGGGCACAGAAGCATTGGCGTGACCAGGTAAGTCTGTGGCGGCCTCGGGTGGGTGGCAGCAGGGGGCAGAGCGGAATTCACGGAGTTTTTGGTGAAATCCGTGGAATTCCATGGAGTGGTACTCCGCCAATTCCACCCGCCATTAGTTTCACCCCCATCAACCAGTAACCAAAGTTCTAACATTGGTGTTCAACTATTAGATTTGGACTTGGTTTGTGCAGTACCATACAGTGATTTTGTGTAACACTACAATCCCAGATAAAGAATTTGATACCAATTTCAGTTTTTTATATTCTCTTAATTGGCTCTTTTGCTTTTTCTAAATCTACTATTGTTGCTACCTGACTATCTGTGACTATACCTGAAGTAATGGAATTTGAGTTGTTCAACCTCAACAGCTACCCTCTGGTTGAGCTCAAATATTTCTGTACGGAAAGGGGACTGCAAACCAAGAAAGGCACAAAGAAGTTGTAGCTTCAGAAAGCTCTAGGTGTCTGGACGCAAGTCCACCAGTTGCTGACAGCAACAGAAGATAGAAATGAGGAGGATGATATGTATGAGCAGGGCCTGTATACCAGCCCTGAGATGCAGCACTCAGAAGAGTGAGCTGCTCATCTCCTGAATTCGGAACTCCTTGCCAGAGCGAGAAAAAGTGTATCTTTGCATGGCCTGTGCCAAGAGGAGCTGGTTGACTGCAAGGCAGAGAGTGAATTTCAGTTGCAACTGGCCAAACTCAAGATGGAGGCAGAGGAGAGCAAAATGATTCATGAAAGGTGCCTGAGAGAGCTAGACATCAGAGCTAGATAAGCAGCGTCCATCAACTATGGTGGCAGCATACCCACAGAGTCTAGAGGGGACAAGTAGAAACCAATTATGGGGTAGAGGATGACAAAGGCAAGGGGTTTTCTGCCTATAAAATGGCCCTTAAGATGCACTGGGTCCGAGAAGAGTTATGGGGTACATCACTCTGGAAACAAATCTCTCCAGTTGGGAGGGATAAATTGCTTATACTAGAGGTGGGGTGCCAGATTAAGTACATTTCAATGAAAACCATCCTTGTCACCAAGTTAGGACCTACCTCTGTGAAGTAGCGCATCGGTTTCAGGGAATAGCCAAAGATGCAGAAACAGTCTTAGGTGGACTTTCTTGATTACGCCAGCAAGACACTGAATGGTTGGGCGTGGGGGAGCAAGTTGATGTTTTTATTAGATTGTTTAATTTGATACTAAGAGAGCACATGTTCAATATTTGTTTTTCAGGGCTGTGCCAGCACCTAGTTGATAGTGAGCTCACTGATCCCAGGGATCTTGCTAAAGAAGCGGACCTCTGGGTCAGACCCAAAGTGTCCAAAAAGATACCTGGGGGATAACCAGAAAGGTGGTCAGGGGTCCCACCCAGATGAAAGAGGTGGAGAAAAACCTAAAACTACTTGTTTCTCTTAAGGCCCTCAGAATAATTCCATGGGGAATAATAGTAACCAGTCCTAGTCTAAGCCTAAAAGAAAGGGGCTCTTTGATAGACAGGCATGGAGGTGTGTCCCTCAGTGTACTGAGTGCTCCATGCATGGACACTTAAAGGGAAACACCAAATGCCCAAAGAGGGCACATCCCCCATCAGTGGGCATAAACCTGAGTTGGTGAGTGTATCGCTTGGGGAGGAGGTGGTCCAAGTTAGCTTGGGGAAGAGAGCAGAGGTTACCTTAGTGTCAATAGGGTACAGAGGGATGGTGCCAAAAGCCCATATGCCTTCAAATACTTCTAAGTACAGGCAGTGGGTCACCATTAAAGGGAAACGGGCATAGGCTCTGAGAGACACAGAAGCCAGTACGGCTACTGTGAGGGGTCATCTGGTATCCTCAGAATAGGTCCTTGCAATGCCTGTAGATTGTCTGTTAGGGAATGACCTAGAGCACGCTGTCTATAAGGAAGTGGAGCTCAGGTCACACCTGGAGATGTCAAGCTTTCCTGAATGGGTCTGTATGACCACAAGGTCCATGGATGCCCAAGAGGGAAGTCAAGGGAGTCAGGGGAGCCTTGAGTCTGGAATGAGGGCCAATCCAGCTTCCCAAGAAGAGGAAGGGCAAGGACCTCTGGAAACCATCCCCTAAAGTTCTCACAATGCAGGTGATGGAGCACCTGATGAAACTGCCCCCACACCAACTGGGGAGGACATTGTTGCCCTAGGAGATCAACCTGAGCTTGCTGGATGACAAGCTGAGGTTGGGCCCACCGGAGAGAAATTCAGCTAGGCACAGATAATAGAGTGCCCAACTCTAGAGGGCTTGAGGCAGCACGCTGAGGCTCAGGAAGCAGGTGATACCTCTGTAGATCAGCTTATCAATTGGGAGAATGACATCCTTTACCGTTAGCCTAGGGTTCGTGGACCTCGGGACCCCATGTGCTGGTGGTCTCCCAGTGTCAAAGGGCCTTCCTGCTGAGGTTGGCTCATGACATATCCCTTACATAACAACTGGGTAACCCAAAACCAACCCAAAGGAAATGGGTAATTTGCAATACACAACAACAGTGGTCCAATCAGAAAAATCCACCAAACGGATACAATTGCATGAATTAACTTATCCTGATTGTTTTTAAATAAATAAATAACCCCAACTGATCTAACTCAAGGATGGGCTAAATATTGTTTCTGAAGATAGGGAAGAGTATATGTAACTTTAAAAATGCATATCGCACACAAAGAAATGACACTTAGATGTCTGATCATTTTCTCCATTTGAAAATCAACAATATAAATACATTATATATACATATGGTTGCTCCATAAAATTGTGTGGAAGGGTGCTCAAAAAGAGTGCTTGTGCATGGAATATAAACAAGGAAAAGAACGGAAATAGACCTATTACACATATCATTTTCTTTACAAAATAGTCTGTCCATTATACTTAGTATACAGCATAAGTATGATCTCATTAAACAGGGGAAGTCGTATCATTCATAATTGACCCTTTGTAGTTGTCCGCTGACAGTAAATCTCGGGGAGGACAAGAATTTTACCAAGCTTGTTCCCCACTTCTTCTTCAGGCCTGTAAGAAAGCCTTTGACTCCCTCAAGGAAGCCATGTATACAGCATCTGTACTAAAAGCTCTTGACTTCTTCAATGAGTTTATTGTACAGACAGATGCTTCAGAGCATGGTGTAGGGGCTGTCTTAGCACTGTTAAATGATAAGGGTGTAGACCAACCTGCAGTGTTCATTAGCAAGAAGTGATTTTCCCATGAACAGAAGTGGAGTGCTATTGAGATGGAGGCCTTTGCTGTGGTCTGGGTGTTGAAGAAGCTGAGACCGTACCAGTTTGGGGCTCACTTCTGGGCTCAGACAGGCCACAGGATACTCAGATGGCTCAAGCAAATGAAGGGTGAAAATCCCAAGCAGCTGAGGTGGACCTTTTCACTACAGGGAATGGACGTTACGGTGGAGCACTGTCCTGGGTCCAACCATGTCAATGCTGATGGTCTCTACAGATTCTTCTTCCTTAGTGATGAGAACTAGAGGTTGAGTAGTTCTCCATACTTTCAGCTCCAGGGGACGTGTTAGACCTGTCAGCCTTAGGGTGGTCTTCCCCTGAACTTTTTGCCTTTCTCCTTCATTTTTGCTGACCTCATTTTTATTGGACTTAGGATTCTGCACACCTGACCACTTCTAATCAGTGCTTTAGTGTGTGTGTTCTTGCCTCTAAACATGGTGAAATTGTGTTTCTCTCAATTGGTACAGTCAATTTATTTGTACGTCCCTAGTAAAGAGGTACTACATATACCAGGGATATGTATTGTAAATTAAATGCTACTAGTGAGCTTCTGTGATAATTCATTTTATCGCTTCGGTAAATTTTCATCATCGCCCACCCGAGTAGCCTTGAAAACATGTCTAAATCCTGCCATTGCATCCAGTGAGTGTCTAAAAGAGGGTATCAAGTAAGAGAATACATAAACAGATTGTGAGCACAAAACACAACAAGAATAGCTTAATGAAATAATCAAACTAGTTCAAAAAAAGCTTTATTCGGCTGCTATTTATAACAGACATAAAAGCACAGCACAGTTATATACAAAATTCATTACAGATTCAATACAAAAAATTAAAAGAAACATAATTCATTTACCGTAAAAAAAAAAAAAGGAAACCAATTGCAGCCATTAGCATTCTGGAATATTTCTTTACATGATATAAAACAGAGCTTTTAAAAATTGCGCTAGTCTTCACGCTATGTGTTCATTATCTAATAGCTGAAGTACGAATATGGCTTGGCGGCATTGTCTAAGACCTACGTTTTTTAAAAGTGGAATAATCCAGACTTTCCTCTGTTCCAGGTAAAATTTACAAACCAGGACTACATGCATAGTAGACTGGTCAGACATTTTATCGCAGGGGCACAGTATTAATTCACGTGACCAATCATTTAGTTTAGGAAACGACACAAATCTATGTATGATTCCCAGTCTGAACCTAGTTAAAAGAAATCTATCAGAAGTGCCCGATACAAATAATAAATAAGGCTCCATCCCCATAGTGGTTCGTAATAACAGGTGATGTCTCACTGTGGTTTTTTCTGAAATTTCCCCCATCAATCTATTTGCTTCCAGAAGCTGGAGACCATCTTTCCTTAAAGTCTTTCTTGGGATCTCCGTCATAGATATAGGGTTTAGGAAATATTCTGGGTGTCCCCTAATCAAACTATAACATTTACAATACAAAAAATGTCAGATACTATGTAATTTATATCAAAAGTAGAAAAATATTTATTTGATGCAGATTGATAATAATATCGAAATATCCCCTAATGAAATTCCACTGACATACTCACATTCATACTTTGTGACATTATGGTCTGATGCTCTATGATGCCTTTGAATTTGATGTGAAAAGGATATAATAGATATTCATTTCTGTAACATAGAACAATTTGACATGATATTCATAATAGTCAATATTACCAACAATGGAACATATTGCCAACAATTAAGCGTAACATTCCCTATATACAATGATGTTAGTTCATGGGTAAATAGTAAACATAAGACATGTTGCTGGAGGGCTTGGATCCTACTACTCCAGTGAGTACAATTTAACCTGCCATTTCGATCTGGCAAGATAAACCACTTGGCGGGCCTAAGCCTTCATTTCAAAATGCACATATTTCACCCCTATAGTAGGCCCTAAACAGCTGATAGGGAAGGGTGCAGTGCATTTAAAAAGTTGGACATGTACTTTTAACTTTTGCATGTCTAGTTGTGAAAAACTATTAAATTTGTTTATTACTACTTCATAGCATTTCTCTCCCATAGGATAACGTTGGGTTAACTTTTACATTAAAATAGTGATAACTTACAATTGGGAGCAGGTAGGAATATCGAGTTTGGTTTTGAAAGAATTGTAATTTAACACCTTCGTTGCTAGGCCTTTCCCCCTGTGCTAAGCCTTTTGTTTTTGCTATTTAGGGTAGTTTGCGCTTAGGCCCCTGTAACTTTTTTACCATATAAGGTATCCACGCCAAATTTACGTCCTTTGCTCCCAACATCATGGGGATTTTAAAGGTACTAAGGGTTTTTTGATTCCCTTGGAGGGGAACCTAGAAATTTACCAAAATACAGCCACATTTTGTTTTTGGGGGGAAAAATGTGAAAAAAGTGCTGAAGATGAAAGCGTCTGTTTTCTTCCCTGCAAATGGTATCAACAACAGATTTGTGGTGCTTAAATCACCATCTTCCCAGCTTTCAGGGACAGACTGACTTTTGTCAGAAAACCAAAAACGTTTACACAGTTTTGCTATTTTACTGAGACATAGCCTATTTTTGCAATTTTTTGGGCTTTCAACCTCCTTCCAGTTAATGGTAGAAATGACTATGAAAGCAATAATGGATCCTGGAAAGCTATACATTTTGAACAATTAGACACAATTTTGAATTCAGCAAGGGGTCATTTGTGTAGATCCTTAAAGGCTTTTTTATAGGAAGTTGAAAATAGGAAAAATTGAAAATGAGTAGACAAAATAGCCATTTGTGCCAACGTTTTCAGCTGTAACTTCTTCTAAGTATGACATATTTTTTAAAGCAATACACCGTTACATCCGCTGGACCCTTTTGGTTTAGGGTATGTATAGAATTTGTAGGTTCACCTAGAACCCAACGAACACGGAGCCAATAACTAAGCAGGGTCTTGCAATGGTTTTTTATTGTGTAACGGGTATATAGCAATTAATTTGGGTAAAATATAAACAGTGACAAATCGGTGTGAAAGACACCTATGTATTTCTTAAATGGGAACAAAATATAGAGTTTAGAAACAGTAGCTATTTGCACATCTCTGAAATTCTGGGTATCCATATTAGCAAGTGAATTATAGGACATTTTTCAAAGTGATTTCTTTTTTACACATTGTCTTACATTTGGAAGGGAGAAAGGCATCAAAAGTCAATAGATAATAACAGTTTTTTTTGGTTTTTTTTTAGTAGTTGCTCTACAATTCTGTGTTCCACTATTTCTCCCAATAACAATGGTACCTCACTTGTGTGGGTAGGCCTAGTGCCCGCGACAGGAAACAGCCCCAAAAGCAACATGGACACTGCACATTTTTACAGTGAAAACTGTCCCTTTTTTGCAAAATTCCTAGCTGTAGAATTTGAACCCTAGCTCTGCCGGTACCGAGGGAAACCTAGCAAATGTCTACATTTTTAAAAACTAGACACCCAGGGGAATCCAACATCGGGTGACTTGTCTGGCTCTAACCAGGTTCTGTTATCCAGAATCCCTTGCAAACCTCATACCTTGTACAAAAAAAACAATTTTCCACACATTTTTGTGATGGATAGTTCAGGAATCTGCGTGGATCCACAAGATTCCTCCTACCCTGCATTCCCCAAAGTCTTCTGAGAAAAATCATACCTCACTTGTGTGGACATGCCTTGTACCTGTGACAGAAAATGGGCCAAAACTCGATATGGACACATCACATTTTTAAAGTGAAAACTGGCCCTTTTTTTGAAAAGTGCCTAGCTGTAGATTATGAACCCTAGCTCTGCCGGCACCTGGGGAAATCTAACAAACCTATACATTTTTTAAAACTAGACACCCTGGGGAACCCAGGATCGGGTGACTTGTGTGGCTCGCACCAGGTTCTCTTACCCAGAATCCCTTGCAAACCTCAAACTTTGTCAAATAAAACACATTTTCTTCACATTTCTGTGATGGAAAGTTTTGTAATCTGCGTGGATCCCCAAAATTTCACCCACCCTGCATTCCCCAAAGGCTTCTAATAAAAATGATGCCTCAATTGTGTGGGTAGGCCTAGTGCCCAAAACAGGCAACAGCTCAAAACGCAAGATGGACACACAACATTTTTACAGTGAAAACTGACCCTTTTTTGCAAAGTGCCTAGCTGTAGTTTTCATACCCTAGCTCTGCCAGGACCTAGGGAAACCTAGCAAACCTATATATTTTTTAAAACTAGACACCCAGGGAAATTCAGTATGGGTTGATTTGTGTGGCTCTCACCATGTCCTCTTACCCAGAATCCCTTGCAAAACCACAAACTTTGTCAAAAAAAACATTTTCGTCGCATTTCTGTGATGGAAAGTTCTGGAATCTGCGTTGATCCACAAAATTCCACCCACCCTGCATTTCTCAAATTCTTCCAATAAAAATGATACCTCACTTGTGTGGGTAGGCCTGGTGCCCGCGACAGGAAATGGTGCAAAATGCAGCATGGACACACCACATTTTTACAGTGAAAATTTGCCCTTTTTTGGCAAAGTGCCTAGCTGTAGATTTTGAACCCTAGCTCTCCCGACACATAGGGAAAGTTAGCAAACCTATATATTTCTGACAACTAGACACACAGGGGAATCCAGGATGGGGTGACTTGTGTGGCTCTCACCGGATTCTCGTACCTGGAATCCCTTGCAAACCGCAAACTTTGTAAAAAAAAATACATTTTCCTCATATTTATCTGATGGTAAGTTCTGGAATCTGGATGGATCCACACAATTCCACCCACCTTGCATTCCCCAAAGGCTTCTAATAAAAATTATACCTCACTTGTGTGGGTAGTCCTGGTGCCCGCGAGAGAAAACGGTGCAAAATGCAACATGGACACACCACATTTGTACAGTGAAAACTGACCCTTTTTTTGTGAAGTGCCTAGCTGTAGATTTTGAACCCTAGCTCTGCTGGCACATAGGAAAACCTAGCAAACCTATACATGTTTGTAGACTAGACACCCAGGGAAATCTAGGATGGGCTGACTTGAGTCGTTCTCACCAGGTTCTCTTACCCAGAATCCCTTCCAAACTTCAAACTTCATAAAACAAAACACATTTTCCTCACATTTCTGTGATGGAAAGTTCTGGAATCTGTGTGGATCCACAAAATTCTACCCACCCTGCATTCCCGAAAGCCTTCCAATAAAAATGATACCTCACTTGGGTGGGTAGGCCTTGTGCCCACAGCAGGAAACGGCGCAAATAGCAACATGGACACACCACATTTTTACAGTGAAAACTGACCCTTTTTTTGCAAAGTGCCTAACTGTTGATTATGAACCCTAGCTCTGCCGGCACCTAGGAAAACCTAGCAAACCTATACATTTTTGAAAAGTAGACACCAGGGGAATCCAGGATGGGGTGACTTGTGTGGCTTTCACCAGGTTCTCTTACCCAGAATCCCTTGCAAACCTCAAACTTTGTGAAAAAAACACATTTTCCTCACATTTCTATGATGAAATGTTCTGGAATCTGCATGGATCCACAAAAATCTGACCCCCACATTTCCCAAAGTCTACCAATAAAGTTGATACCTCACTTGTGTGGGTATGCCTAGTGCCCGTGACAGGAAATGACCCAAAACACAATGTGGACACACCACATTTATACAGCGAAAATGTACCCTTACTTGGTTCTTGGCAACGTGCTAGCTGCAGATTTTGAACCCTAGCTCTGCCAGCACCTATGCAAAACCTAGCAAACCTATATATTTTTGAAAAACTAGACACCCAGAGAAATCCAGGATGGGGAGATTTGTGTGGCTCTCACCAGGTTCTCTTAACCAGAATCTCTTGCTAACCTCAAACTTTGTCCAAAAAAATACATTTTCCTCACAATTCTGTGAAGGATAGTTCTGGAATCTGCATTGATCCACAAAATTCCACCCACCCCGCATTCCCCAAAGTCTATCAATAAAAATGATGCCTCACTCGTGTGGGTGGGTCAATTTCCCGTGACATGCAAGGGTCCAAAACATATTGTGGAAACATCAAAATCACCTATCACTAAACGACCTGGCTTTGCAAGGGGGCACCTGGGTTTTAAGCCCCGGGCTCAGTGACCATCTAGGGAAACCTACCAAACCCACACATTTCTGAAAATCAGATACCCTGGGGAGTCCAGGGAGGTATGGCTTGCATGAATCCCCCAACATTTCCCTACCCAGAATCTCCTGCAAACCTCAAATTTAGCTGAAAAAATCAAATTTTCCTCACTTTCCTGTGTTTGATTGGTGTGGGATCTCTGGGCTGACACACATTTCCTATCACCTAGTGTTCCCCCAGATCTCCCACTAAAAATGGTACCTCACTTGTGTGGGTAGGCATAGTGGCTGCAACAGGAAATGGCCCAAATCGTACTGTGGAGACTTAAAAATTCCCTATTGTAAAACTACCTGGTTTTGCAGGGGGGGCACCTAGTTTTTGGGCCCGGACTGTTGGCCATCTAGGGAAATCTACAAAACTCACACATTTCTGAAAACTGGACATCCTGTGGAGTCCAGTGGGGTATGGCTTGCATGGATCCCCCAAAGTTTCCTACCCAGAATCCCCTCCAAACCTCAAATTTAGCTGAAACAAATCAAATATTCCTCACTTTTCTGTGTGGGAATGTGGTGGGATCACCCGGCTGACACATATTTCTTACCACCTAGCATTCCCAAAGGTCTCCCAATAAAAATGGTAACCCACTTGTGTGGATAAGCATGGTGCCTGCAACAGGAAATGGGCCAAATCATACTGTGGAGACTTCAAAATTCCATATCATAAAACGACCTAGTTTTGCGGGGGGGCTGGTTGTTTAGCCCCGGGCTCACGGCTATCTAGAAAAACATATCAAACCCACATATTTCTGAAAACTAGACACCCTGGGGAGTCTAGTGAGGTATGACTTGCGTGGATCCCTCAACATTTTCTTACCCAGAATCCCCCGCAAACCTTAAATTTAGCTATAAAAATCACTTTTTCCACACATTTTAGTGTAGGATCACTGTGCCGACACAAATGTCCAACCACCTAGCATTTCCCTTCATCTCCTAAGTAAAAATATACCTCACTTGTGTGGCTGTGTAATGCAGAGTCCGCTAAAAACTTTTTTTTATGTAGTGCTTAGAATACGTGGTGCTATATCTTTCATCCCTATGTTTTTGGCTCTTCCCAGTCAAAGGCCTTTGTCCCACCCACACAAGTGAGGTATCATTTTACTCAGGAGAATAAGGGGAACACTGGGTGGCAGGACATTTGTGCCGGCACAGCGATCCCAAATTTTTTTATTTGGAAAGTTATTTTTTTCAGCTAAATTTGAGGTTTGCATGGGATTCTGGTTAGGGAAATGTTGGGGGATCCATGCAAGCCATACCTCACTGGACTCCACTGGGTGTCCAGTTTTCAGGAATGTGTAGGTCTGGTAATTTTTCCCTAGATGACCGTGAGCCCAAGGTAAAAAACCCAGATGCCCCCCCTTGCCCCCTGAAAAAGCAGGTTGTTTATGATAGGTCATTTTGTAGTCTCCAAAATATGGTTTGGGCCCTTTCCTGTCACGGGTACTTGACCCACCCACAAGAGTAAAAAAACATTTTTATCAGGAGACCTGGGGGAACGCTGGGTGGTAGGAAATTTGTGTCAGCCCGGTCATCCTACAACTTTCCCACACAGAAATCTGAGAAAAATTAGATTTGCATGGGATTCTGGGTAGGGATACGTTGGGGATACATGCAAGCCATGCTCACTGGACTCCCCAGGGTGTCTAGTGTTCAGAAATGGGTGGGTTTGGCAGGTTTCCCTGAATGACCGCAAGCCCAGGCGGAAAACCCAGGTGCCCCCACTGTCAAAGCAGGTAATTTTATGATAGGTAATTTTGAGGTCTCCCCAATACGTTTTGGGCCCTTGCCTTTTACGGGTACTTGACCCACCCACAAGAGTAAGGTACCATTTTTATTGGGAGATCTGGGGCAACGCTGGGTGGTAGGAAATTTGTGTCATACCGGTGATCCTACTACTTTCCCATACAGAAATTTGAGAAAAATTTGATTTATTCATCAAAATTTGATGTTTGCAGGGTATTCTGGGTAGGGAAACGTTAGGGATTCTGTGCAAGCCATATTTCCCCGGACTTCCCCGGGGCTCTAGTTTTCAGAAATGTGTGGGTATGGTAGGTTTCCCTAGATGGCCACCAAGCCCGGGACCAAAAACTCATGAACTCAAAAACTCAAAAAGACAGCGTAATCGCTGGTGCCTCATGGGCTCTCTGCCACCCCCTGGTGGGTGCTTCGGCCCCCATCTGTCTCCTAGGAGGCAGGAAGACTGTGATATTTTTTGGGGGTGGTGGTGGCATTGGCATGTCCACTCTGGGCAGCCCACACCCCTTAATTAAAAACATAAATATTCCCTGATGCCTATTGGACTTTTTTCCCATGCCAGGAGGCATATAAGGGGCTTTTGAGAAAGACTCTGGCCATTTTTTTTGGGGTGGGGGCATGTACATTCTGGGCAACCCACACCCCTGAATTAAAAACAATAATATTCCCTGATGCCTATTGGGCTTTCTGCCCCCTCCAGGAGGCAGATAAGGGGCTTTTGCCCCTATCTGCCTCCCGGGGGCGCAGATAGACTGGGCCAATTACTTTTGGGTCGGGCATTGACATTCCCATTCTGGGCAACTCCACCACTGTATATATAAAAAAAATCCCTGGTGCCAAGTGGGCTTTCTGCCCCCCCCCCGACACAGGGAAGAACATGGTCTACTGTCCTCATATTCAACGGGGGCAGAAAGACAGTTGTATTCTTTTGGGTGGGTGGGGTGCTCATCTTGGGCAACCCCCACCTCTAACCCCAAAATAATTTTTTTTTTAATCCCGGGGGTCAGATTGGGGGCTACTCCCTCCGTCTGCCCTCTGGGGGGCAGAAAGACTGGAATTTCTCTGGAAATTCTCTGGTGGGTGGGGAGGGTGGGGTCATTGTCATGCCCATTTTTCCCTGGTTTCTAGTGGGCTTTCTGCCCTCCCTGGGGTCAGATTGGGGGCTACTGTACCCGTCTGCCCCCGGGGGGGCAGAAAGACTGCAATTTCCCAGTGGGGGTGGAGGTGGGGCAGCCCCCACCCCTACATTATAAAAAATGAAATCCCTGGCTTCTAGTGGGCTTTCAGCCCCCCCTCCCCCCGGGGGCAGAAAGACTACAATTTATCAGTGGGGGTGGGGGGATGGGGGCATTGTCATGCCCATTTAGGCAGACCCCACCCCAACATCTCTACAAAACAAACCCTGGTTTCTAGTGGGCTCTCTGCCCCTCCACGGGGGCAGATTGGGGGCTGCTGCCCCGTCTGCCCCCTGGGAGGGCAGAAAGACTGGAATTTCTCTGAGGGGTATTGCCATGCCCATTTTGGGCAGCCCCCACTCCAACATCAATAAAAACATCCTGGTTTCTAGTGGGCTCTCTGCCCCCGTGGGGCTGATTGGTAGCAGAAACACCGTATTGCCCAAAAAAACTTAGGGGGGAGCAAAGGCCCTTGCCCAAGGGGCCGCTCCACCCTCCCTGGTGTCTAGTGGGTGGATCCCTGCTTCAGGATCGCCCTCCTGGGGTGAGCCCCAAGCAGCGATACACTAGAGAGGGGTACCATTGGAAAGGGGGGATTCTTCTTTTTCCAATGATACCCCTCTCATCTTTCTACGTGCTCGGGAACTGAGTTCGCCCCCTAAGCACATAGAAAGTGAAACTGAAATGAGCCTGCTCATTCACTGAAATGACGTCAGCACTAAGTGCGCGTTGATCGTCATTTCAGGGAAACCAAGGGAGCAGCCTAGGAGTTGTTGAAGCTCTTCCCCAGCTCTGAGGCTGTTGGGGGTAAGGGAATCCCTCTGGTACCCACACCAGAGGGATTCCCTGTGCAATGTGATCGGACAGCCGGGGGCTGTCCGACGCACATGAGCACTGATGTGCCGGACCGCCCCGGCCGTCTGACGCATCGAAGGGGTTAAAACGCTCTTCAATGGTAAAGTCGGATTTTAGGTCATGCTACTTTTAGAAAGTTATTCCAATCCTTCTTAATTAATATCCAAGTAAAATAATTGAAAAGGTGTACTAACACATATCAATTGTTATAATCTACAGTGTTTTACTTATTCACAAGACACATTATTCATATCATACACATTCAGTCAGGGTTCTCAATATTTACAATACCAGTGACTGACTACACTGAACATGCAGGAGAGTTATCTGTGTTCAAAATGATTAGTGCGGAACAGTGTATCTCCCTAACTCAGTATGATTTATAACCAGAAGTCCATTTTATATTATTGTAAAATGCAAGTTAGCACATGCAGTTGAGTTGTTGATTTCAGTGAGGTTAATCTGTCAATGTTTTGGTCCCCAAAGTCAAATCAGTCCATGAGACCATCATCACTCAATATGCAGGGACTGTGAGCAATAATATAATAATAATCCACATTTGTAAAGCGCAACAATCACCCGTTAGGGTCTCTAGGCGCTGGGGGCCGTCGGGAAGATTAAGCAAGCTATTGCCCAGAATCACATGGTGCTGGACTAATCTGCCGCCGGTGCCAGGGATCGAACCGTGATCCCCAGCTTCCGGAGTCAGTCGCCCTGGCCGCGGCGCCACACCTCTTCCACTGCAACGCACTGGTAGTAGTCCATGCACAGCAAAGACTGTCTATGACCAGGCCTTCGAGTCAAATCTGCCTCTACTGGCCTTTCCCCACTGTGAAAGGCCTTAGGTCATTTGCAGTGGGGATTAGCATCATGGCCAGGATTTTATTGAGGCTCTGCACCCGAATGGCCACAGATAGCCAACATCTTTTTTGACTGAGTCATAAGCCGAACCCTTTTTTTGGTTCATGATTTAATTTCTTTGCTTTTCTATTGATTATTAAGTATAATTTTAACGTTGTATACTTTGTTAATGCAGTATAATTTTTTTAATTTATGAACTTTTTTCTTTCACTGTTTTTGCGCATTTCTTCACTTCTTCAAACTCGTCAAAAATACTTTATGACATTTTGTTTAGGTATATGTCCATAGCACAATAAATCACAGATTTTGTTTTAATTTCTCATTAACAATTTGTCTTGTATTTGTTGCAGAAAATAGAAAAAAAAATGCAACTTTGGGTCGTCTTCCTCTGCAGCTTTGAGGACGGTGGAACATCTTCCTCTCTATTCTAAAGACTGTTCCTGCTTATCCACTTCGGCTCGGAAGTACTCATTTGGGTGCATGGCTCATAGCTGTTTTATCTCAAAGGTTATCCCAATAGGTTAGTGCTGGGATGACCAAATAGCAGGAACTGGTGGCACAAATTGTAAGTCACTTTTTTTGCACTGTCGTCCTTATATACTTTGTAAACAAAACTGTGGGATGAGTGAAAAAGTTCAACATTCACAATTAACGAGAAGATTGATCTGCTGCCTTTCCTTGAGAAGTTATTGGCATTTCCAATATATCATTATCATGTTCTTGTACAGCAGATGATTGGCCTTGACTGTTTTTCTGGTGATTGCTGGCTCTGTCCTTTTTGTTGAAGAGACATTTTGTTGTCCTCTCACAAGAAGCTTTCCTCTCTCCGTCTCTGAGTAGAAAGTGGAAATGGTATCCTCCAACTGCTGGGCAATTTTTTTCTACAGGTTATGGACTTGTTATTTGGAAGTGTGTGTAACCATCTAGACCTCTACTTTCTGTTTTTTGAGCCGCAGGATTCGCAGATGATTTGCAACGCCTGTTGTTCCTTGATTAAGAGCCTTGGAACGAGCTACTGTGAATTCCCTGAATTGTTAAAAAATGTGTGTTTGATTAGAAAACATATTCTGGCATGTAGTTTGAAATGATGCCTAATATAACAACATAGGAGATATATATGTGCAGGTTTTTATTTTATTTTAGCACTTGTAGGCCAATAAGGTTTTTCTGTACTGGTTCTGGATTTGAGGCTCTCACGCAATAGGGCCGAGTACAATGATACCAAACACAAATACCCCAAAACCCGAATTTAAAAAAAAGTTATTTATGACTGGAAAACAATTGTTTTAATTAGGGGTGTGCAAAATGTGCGTAATTTCCTTTTGTGTAACACGCGAAAATTCAGGAAAATCATGCTAAATTACACATAACTAGGCAAAATGCAAATATGTTGTTTAGCACTATAATTTAGAGTGCAATGCATTCTCATGTCGATTTTTGACACAATGACGAATTTCACGGTACAAAGTAGCACTAAAAACACAAGAGGTTTCAGCAATAGCTGTCCTGTTCAAATCACTTTCCTTATTCCCGCATGCTCACCGTAATATTTTGCTACAAATGGTGCGTAAGTGCACAACGTAGAGTTATGCGATTTTTTCGGGAATTCCATGTAACATGTGTAACTTCATATTCCTAAAATAACACAAATTACGCCAGCGTAATATAAATTTCGACTGGACCTAGTGTTAATTTGTCTGCAAGTAGGCATCATGTGAATATAAAATAAAAGTCCTAGTCCTTTGATTACATTTTAATTTTAGCACATTTTTGGCCTTGTAAGTTTCCTGATACTGGTACTGCTAAGATTACTCTAAAGAGTCTATGGTTCCTGAAGGACGACAGCAGAGGTTTCATTGGTTCATTAGCATGTGTTCATCCTCATTCCAATTGTTTTGGGTATCAGAGTTAATTGCGCTCCTTGAATTGCACAGTCCTGCAGCAAAGGGCAGTCTACACTTTTTTGCCAGTCCTTGTGTCCAACCCACTGTGGGTGGGCAACCCCACCTTCAGCCATCAGCCATGCAGAGCAGGGAAAGGCAGAAGGGCCTCGCATTGGGTAGACCTTGCACCCAACCAGGTGCGCAACACCCATTGGGATCACGGGGCTTCAGCCCCCCCCCCCTCCGTCGTGTGTGTCAGCCCGGGCAGAGACAGCTTTGCGGGCTGGCGACGCTCTAATTGCAGCCGCACACGAGTACTTATCAGGTCTTTTAAAGACCATTTACTTATAAATGAGTTTTTTGTTGTGTGTTCAACCCTTCTTACAGCCACTCTGTCCGTGGTTGGATGAATTAGCCCCCCCCCCCGAAATATTTTCCAGCCCCCACCCCGGAATTTGGCTCTAGTTGCCCGCCTGCACCCAACTCATAGCAGGCAGCATTGCCCTTTGCCTAATCAGCTGCAGATATCTAACCTGCTGTGGACCGTACTTTTTTCTTTTACATTTTTTACAGTGAGCGGTTAGTGGTTGTTCGTCTAGCCCTGTTCCCTGTCAGCTGCAGGAGGTGTCCCCCTCACCCCCCCCCAATGTGCACTGCCTTCAGCTGTGCATTTCAGGGGTAGGTGACTGGACCTCGCCTTTGCCAGGCCGCACCCAGTGTACTGTGGGCAGCATATCCCTGCATCCAACCCTCAACGGGTGGCTTAGCTCTATTGCATACGGTCCAAAGCCTTAAGATAGGCTCTATGTCGAACCCACAAGTGTCCATCTGCTCACCCTCCTTTGGCTATGCCCTGTTTATTTTTTCTTTACATTTTATTAGGGTTGCAGATCGTATTATAGGGTTTGCAAACCTGTGGTAAGCGTCTTGGTAATGGACCACAAACCTGTGGAAGCTTCATTCATAGCCCTTTGCTGGGCCACGTGTGATTTCGGTTTCAAGAAACCCAAAATAGGGACAGCTTTGGCAAGGTTCGGAATACTTTGCTATGAAACATGCACCAGGTTTGCGTCTTTAACCCACGGTTCAGCTTCCGCATGGGGACCACAAACTCTTCCTCAGGATTCAGGATCCCCTCAGCATATTATTTTGTAAAACAGTAACTCCACAAATTAATCGGTCGGATATCTCTAAAATGTAACCTCTTCACGCCCACACAGGCAACTTTTTAATTGCTAATTTCTCAAAAACTACTGAACGTACTTGCACCAAACCAAGCAAAGGTATTTCCTTCCTTCAGGCAAAGTTGGGCTGTTCCATTCCGCAGAATTTTTTTGAATAATGAGGAGTAAAGAATAATACATGAAATTAAAATGTGAAATTAAACTTTCGACCCCTTTATTTTGGCCCTCAGATCTGCATGAAAGCTCCCAAGATGAACCCGAAATAGATGCATTTCCTTTTTTTGGACAGTTTTGTGGAGATCCATCGAATTGTGCTAAAGTTATTCTCAAAAATGTGTGTGTGTGTATATGTGTATATCTATAATGTCATCAGTGATGTCACTGACCATGTCATGAATGATGTAATATATGACATCATCAGCAGTGGATTGCGGGTGCGCGAAATGTAGTTAGTACAACTAACTACATAGAAGCAATTTCAATGGTTTTGGATGAGTGAAATGTCCAGCTAACTATAACACCCCTAAAACTTATAGTTTTTTGAGTGAATTTTAAAGGTTTTTTAAATGCTAATTCCTAACTATATAAGGCCTGAAACCTATGTTTTTTTCAGTGAATTTCAAAGGTTTTTTAAATGCTAATTCCTAACTACATAACGCCTGAAACCTATGGTTTTTTCAGTGAATTTGCAAGGTTTTTTAAATGCTAATTCCTAACTATATAGGCCTGAAACCTAAGTTTTTTTCAGTGAATTTCAAACTTTTTTTTTAATGCTAATTCCTAACTATATAAGACCTGAAAGCCCACCAGGAATCTCCAGTATGCGCCAGGGGACTGCATTCCAGAGAGGTGTAATGAAGCCACGCTTCACACACCTCTCTTTTTACACCTCTCTGCAACGCAGCCCCCGTGGTTGTTTGAAGAGGGGGAACTAATTACCCTTGCATACTGGGGACCCCTGGGGGCCAACTAGCCCTCCTGGAACCTCCAGTATGCCCCAGGGGGCTGCATTGCAGAGGTGTAATGAGGCAATGCCCCTTGTTACACCTATCTGCAACGCAGCCCCCTGGTGCGTTTGCAGAGGGGAAACTAATTCCCCTTGCATACTGGGGGTCCCTGGGGGCCAACTAGCCCACCTGGAACGTCCAGTATCCGCCAGGGGGCTGCATTGCACAGTGGTGTAATGAGGCTATGCCCCTTTTTACACCTCTCTGCAACGCAGGCCACTGGCGCGTTTGCAGAGGGGGGACTAATTCTCCTTGCATACTGGGGGTCCCTGGGTCATATCTGCCCAAACGCCGATATTCCGAACGATTGAAAATTACTTTTCTTGAGAAACATTTGGATTTGGATTATCATGTCCTATACATTGGAATTTTTGAAAGACTGACTTTGAGGATGCTATAAATTACTCAAGTCTGCCCGAATTCTGTGGGTAAAATTGATACCTAGTCACTTTGAATAAGAATGTACTTACGTCTCGTCTAACATTTGGAAGAAATATCTAGTTATATGACAACAGGATACCGACATAACTTGAAGGAAATAAGAACGCCTTGAAGAAGTTCTGTTGTACAGAACGAAATGCGTCGGCTGGCATTGGTACATAAACTTAAGGAAAATAAAATCATTTGAATATACACCAAGATTCAGCGCTTCAATAAGGACTCTAAGTGATATGATTTGATTGGACTTATTGTGCAAGTGGTGCTGTGCCAAACTTTGGAATATTCACCACTACTCTCTACTACTTACTCTCTACTACCCCACCACTCTCTAATACTCACTCTCTACTACTCATTCTCTACTACTCTACTACTCTCTACTACTCTCTCTTTACTACTCACTCCCTACTGCTCATTATCTACTACTCTCTACTACTCACTGTATACTACTCTCTACTCTCTACTACTCACTCTTTACTACTCTCTCTCTACTACTCACTCTTTACTACTCACTCTCTACTACTCTACTACTCACTCTCTACTTCTCACTCTCTACTACTCTCTACTACTCACTATCTACTGCTCCCTCTCTACTACTCTCTACTACTCACTCTCTACTACTCACTCTACTACTCACTCTCTACTACTCTCTACTACTCACTATCTACTACTCTCTCTCCACTACTCTCTACTACTCACTCTACTAATCACTCTCTACTACTCTCTACTATTCTCTCTCTCTGCTACTCACTCTCTACTACTCTCTACTACTCACTCTCATCTACTAACTCTCTACTACTCTCTACTACTCACTCTTTACTACTCTCTACTACTCACTCTCTACTGCTCTCTACTACTCACTCTACTACTTACTCTCTACTACTCTCTACTACTCAATCTCTACTACTCACTCTCTACTACTCTGTAGTACTCACTCTACTATTCAATCTACTACTCTCTACTACTCACTCTCTGCTACTCTCGCTACTGCTCTCTACTACTCTCTACTACTCACTCTCTACTCTCTATTACTCACTCTCTACTCTCTACCTCTCTACCTCTCTCTACTTCTCTCTCTACTAGTCTCTACCTCTCTACCTCTCTACCTCTACCTCTCTACCTCTACACCTCTACCTCTCTACCTCTCTCTACTCGCACACATATACATATTACCTACTGGCGGTCGCCAGTAGGTAGTTATAGTTAGGATTGATTTCCATAGGGAAATCGCAACATTCTATTTGGAATAACTTTGGCACCGGTTGAGGAATCGGCCTGAATTTTTCAGCAACTTTGCCTCGCAGCGCTCCGCTCCTTCTCTGAAAGTTTGGGGGGGATTCATCAAGTGGGGGCCGAGATAAAAGGGGGGTCCCAAAACGTGTTTTCCCCATGTTAATTTCTATAGGGCGGTCGGTCGCACTTTTAGCTCGAATGGCTGAATGGATTTTCACCAAACTTGGCAAAATTGTAGGGACTGGTAGCCCGATGTGCCTTTGCTATCTCTCAAGATATGTGCTCCAGAGGATTTTGAGTAATTTAGGTTAAAAAAAATGTATATATCTATGGCAGCGCCCCGGTACGCGCACCGGGGAGCGCTCCGGGCGCGCCACGCGACTTGCGCACGGGAAGCTGATTGGCTCTCGGGTGTCTGTAAACATTCGAAACAGTCTGGAGCGGCCGCCATCTTGTGTCTCGGTAGGACCGAGACACAAGAGGTGGCTAAAAACAAAAGGGGGAAATGACCAAAAGGGGGCAGGGTACACCCCCCCCTGACCCCCTACGTTTGATGTGGGGGCCATAAAAGGGTCCCGCGGGACAAAACATTTTTACATTTTTTTTAAATTTTCACGGGGGGAGCGCCCGGTACGCGCACCGGGGAGCGTACCGGGGAGCGTACTTTGGTGAAAAATAGTGAAAATAATAGTGTAAAATAATCATTTTGAGTGATTAGAGGTAGGGTAGCTCTGAAAAGAGCTTTTGGGTTCTGTGGCTGTTTTAGGTACCTACAAGTACGTCCCACAAACACCCACACGCACACAACCCCACACCCCCACACCCACACACTCCCCACACACACCTCACACACGCACACCTCCACCCACACCGAAACACCCCACACCCCCACACCGACACCTTACACATCCACGCCCACACCCACATCCCACCCCCCCACACTCACACACACACACCTCACCCCCCCAACACACACACACGCACACACAGATACCTCACAGACACACCCCACACATCCCACACACACATCTCCCCCCCACACATACACACACACACCTCACAGACACATCCACACATCCCACACATACATACACATTCTACACACATACCCCCCACACCCACACACACCCCACACACACCTCACACACCCACACTCCCACCTACACCCAAACAACCCACACGCCCACACCCACACACACACCTTACACACCCACATCCCCAGCCACACCCACACCGAAACACCCCACACCCCCACACCGACACCTTGCACATCCACACCCACACCCACATCCCACACACCCACACTCACACACACACCTCACCCCCCCAACACACACACACACACACACACACGCACACACAGATACCTCACAGACACACCCCACACATCCCACACACACACCTCCCCCCACACACACACACCTCACAGACACATCCACACATCCCACACATACATACACATTCTACACACATACCCCCCACACCCACACACACCCCCCACACACCTCACACACCCACACTCCCACCTACACCCAAACACCCCACACACCCACACACACACCTTACACACCCACATCCCCAGCCACACCCACACGGAAACACCCCACACCGACACCTTACACATCCACACCCACACCCACATCCCACACACCCACACTCACACACACACCTCACCCCCCCAACACACACACACGCACACACAGATACCTCACAGACACACCCCACACATCCCACACACACACCTCCCCCCCACACACACACACCTCACAGACACATCCACACATCCCACACATACATACACATTCTACACACATACCCCCCACACCCACACACACCCCACACACACCTCACACACCCACACTCCCACCTACACCCAAACACCCCACACACCCACACACACACCTTACACACCCACATCCCCAGCCACACCCACACGGAAACACCCCACACCGACACCTTACACATCCACACCCACACCCACATCCCACACACCCACACTCACACACACACCTCACCCCCCCAACACACACACACGCACACACAGATACCTCACAGACACACCCCACACATCCCACACACACACTTCCCCCCACACACACACACACCTCACAGACACATCCACACATCCCACACATACATACACATTCTACACACATACCCCCCACACCCACACACACCTCACACACCCACACTCCCACCTACACCCAAACACCCCACACCCACACACACACCTTACACACCCACATCCCCAGCCACACCCACATACCCCACACACCTATACACCTCATCCCCCCAGACACACACACACACACATACACACCTCACAGACACACCCCGCACATCCCCCACACACACCTCCCCCCCACACATGGGGAGCGTACTAAGGGGAAAACAGAGTGAAACAGGAAAATAATAATTCAAAGTGATTAGAGGTAGGGTAGCTCTGCATAGAGTTGTTGTGTTGTTTGGGTTTTTTAAGTACCAACATGTAGGTACCAATGTTGAGTCTTAAATTTAATGTACACTGTCTCCTCTGTAGATAATTTGCATGTTGTTATAGAAGTTATTGTGGTATATGGAATCCATACCATAGTCTATCAGGAAAGCAGAAAGAAAATGAAGTCAGGAGATGAAAAAGAGATGTCAAATACACATTGGAGATAATATAGTGGGAGAAAGGAAGTATCTATGAGCAAAATTACTATGTAACACAAAAAAGTTGCACAGTATACTATAAGTCTGACTTTACATTATAATCAATTTGGTACTAGTTTAAGAATTACATATAAAAATGAATAATGTCTCAAACAATTTTCGAATTATTAAATATAAATTTAATTTTGAGATTCATTTTCCAAATTAAATATAACGTCTAACATTTGACTGTCCGAAATGTCCTCATTTTGAAGGAGGAAATCCACAGATTCTACACATTGTAGAAGTTCATGGTCTCGTGATTCGTCCATGAATTCAATGTCATTTGGTTCAATGTTTTCTTCATTGTTCTTTTCAAGGACAATTTCAAATGAAACTTTTTGTTCTCCTTCCATTTTGGCTGAAATTTGCATAAAAAAATATATATCAGTAGAGATAGGGCACTGTTGGGTTTAAGTTTGTATAGGTAGTTTTTAACAGTGAATTTATCTTTGGGCAGTGTATGGTATCAGACTGGAAGTAGAAATATAAAAAAGTGTATGTGATGAAACCTAAGTAAATTCATAATTATACAAGACAAGCCTAAATCCATCCATAACTATAACAGAGAAGTCTATCTAAATCTATAACTATCAGAAAAAGTTTTCCATATTAACTTAAAGTGCACAATATACTTCAGTTTTCAAAATAACAACTTACCTTTAAAAAGAAGTTGAAGTTATTAGTGAAAATCCTTTTGAAATGTACACCAGGAAGTAGTAGTCAAAATGGCTGTGTTTCCCTCTCTTTCTTTATATATATTCATGTACATAACCAATCAAATGTCAGGTAAAAAAAAGTAGAAAATGAAAGCAACATATTAATTGGTTGTCAATTTTAACACTTCAGATGTGTTTTTGTGAAGTAATTTACCTCAGGGTATTTAGAGAGGTCTACATGCTAAATTGCTCAATGGAATTCCATCGAATTTGGGAAAATGGTAGGGATTGGTATGTAGTATGAGCTATTCTATATTTGGTGAAAGTGTCTCCAGTGGTTTTTATGTAAATTAACTTTTAACATTTTTTTAGAGCGCTTCCCGGTGCGCGCCCTGGTACGCGTACCGGCAGCGCTACGGCAGTCCTCCATTTTGTTTTCGGTAGATTTAAGACAGCAAATGGAGGACAAACAACGTTGGGAATGGGTATAAGGGGGCATCGTAGGCACTCCTTGACCCTCTAAGTTTTCTGAGGGGGTCTTAGGAGGCCCAAATAGGCAAAAAAAAAAAAATTTTTTTAATTTCGCGGGGTACGCGCACCGGGAAGCGTACCGGGGAGCGTACTATGGTGAAAAATAGTGAAAAAAGTTAGAAAAAGATAATCATTTGGAGTGATCAGAAATAGGGTAGCCCTGAAAAGGGCTTTTGGGTTCTGTGGCTGATTTAGGTACCTACAAGTAGGTACCAATGCACAGTCTTAAATTCAGGAGGAATATTCTATTCCCCTCATCTGAAAAGTGCACACCATCTCCTCTGTAGATATCTTGCATGTTGTAACGCAAGTTATTATTGTATATTGAACCCATTCCATAGTCTCTCATGTAAGCAGAAACAGATTTATTCACATGTTTTCGTGCTTTCTCAAATTGTGAACAAAATTGATTGGACCACTTCCATATCTGTCTTTGGCATATATTGGAATATACCAAGGCAGTTTGAGGAAAAAGTGCCATCAAGTGATCAAAGGTGTCCTTTAAAAGCATTTCCAGACCTACCCCAGTCAAAGTGCCCAAGTCATTTCCTCCACAGTGCACAATTAAAAGGTCAGGGGGTGGCAAATGCAAAAAGGTTTTCACCAATGGTATCAATTGGTGACATCTCAATCCTCTCTGGCCAATCCATTTAATCTTCACATTTGGTAAGTCAAGATTGTGAACATTTCTGGTAGCTGCATACCTTTGAGCCCAGTGGATATAGCTATGTCCAATAATCCAGACAGAATACATGGTGAGAGGAGGTTCTGGTGCAGTCAGATGAAGTGTAGAAATGAAATGGCAGTTGGAACAGTAGGAGTTTGCAAAAAAAAACTGTGGAGTTTCAGTGCTCTTGAATCACAAGCAATGATTGGTAGATTGAGATAGTTGAAAACTGAAAGATAGGGTGCATGGTTGTGTTCTGTGTAAGAAGTAATTTGAATGGTTAAAAAAAGTTATTTAAAGAAACATTGCACCAGATAAACTGGTGTATTGAGTGGTCAAACACCCTTGCTCATTTGATTTGCAACATTGTAGAATAAACTTTTAACCCTGGGAGCTCAGTGAGGGCTGAGGGGGGAAGGGTGTTGATTTGAAAATAGAGAGGGAAGAGTTTTGATTGGTTACCATGAGGAATATGTGTGTACAATTAGAGGTTTTCTGTGCCATTAATGGTTCCAGTGCCTGGAGAACATACCTTTTGCTCTGCTAAAGAAATATTGGTGTGTGTATCTGACACTGTTGTGAATCTCCTAGAGCATTTGTAAAGGTGAGTTATGATTCATTTAATATACATAGAGACTTGTATACTCTATGGAGACGATTTGGAAGCAAATTGTGGTTTTTTAATGTTGCTTTGTGTCATGCTTTTTGATAATGCTTGGTAAAAAGTTTTTACTGCATAGAGGAATTGTATTTTGTAAAATTGTGAAGTTTTAGTAGTGACATGGAATGCTTGTACATAAGACCTGTGCTGTGTTTCTTAAATGTGATATCAAAAACAATTTTGGGAAAATTGAATGGCTTTTACATTTTTTAAAAGGAATAAAGAATGTGTGCATGTTTAAAGAAATACATTTGACTCATTACAATGATGTTACCTGTGTTAACTCAGTGTAGGAAGCATATTGAGTTTGTTTGCATAGAGGAATTGTATTTTGTAAAATAGTGAGGTTTCAGTAATGACATGGAATGCTTGTACATAGGACCTGTGCTGTGTTTCCTAAATGTGATGTCAAACAGATTTTGAGGAAAATGAATGGCTTTTACATTTTTGAGTATAATGTGGCGCAGAGGTTTAAAAAGTGACGCATCTACCTACATGCGTCACTTTTTAAATATGGCGGAAAAAGGTACATGTTTGGGCTTTCCTGGGGAGCGTAGGTGGTGAGGCTTGTGTCTAAGAGTGCAGTGGACTAGACTTCATGAAGCCTATCCCCGACTGCACTCTTAGACACAGGCGTCAATTTGACTCTTTACTATGATGTTACCTGTGTTAACTCAGTGTAGGAAGCATATTGAGTTTGTTTGCATAGAGGAATTGTATTTTGAAAAATAGTGAGGTTTCAGTAATGACATGGAATGCTTGTACATAGGACCTGTGCTGTGTTTCCTAAATGTGATGTCAAAAACGATTTTGGGGAAAATGAATGGCTTTTACATTTTTGAGTATAATGTGGCGCAGAGGTTTAAAAAGTGACGCATCTACCTACATGCGTCATTTTTTAAATATGGCGCAAAAAGGTACATGTTTTATGCCGCCGATGCGTCACAAAAAGTGACGCATCAGCAGTGCAAAACTGACGCAGGGCCTCATAAATGAGATTATTTTTTTTTTGCACACTACTCCAGTTTAGTCCTGTCCACTGCACTCTTGGACACAAGCCTCACCTTTTGTGCTCCCCTGGACAGTCTTCATCTCATCTGCACTCCTTCTTAGGTGTCAGTATCCTATCACATGGGGAAAGCTCCATGTGAAAGCGTTTGCCTCAGTCTTATCCCTGCTGTGAGGCAGATGCTTGTACATAGGACCTGTGCTGTGTTTCCTAAATGTAGTGGAAGTGTAGTAGTATTTGTAGTGTGCGACAGGAATCAATTGATTTGTTTTGTAATTTCTTACGTACATATAGTAAGAAAAGTCTTAAGCAGAAAGTGAAGTTGTTGCAAGACTTAGATCCTTGCAGAGAGAGAAAAAACACAGGTTTGCAAGGGCATTCACTGGCTTGTCTTTCTAGAAAAGTCTGTCAGAGTGTTTTCATCATTTTAGGATGTTAGCAGTGCATCATACCAAAATGAGGAAATTAGTGAGAATGTTGTATTATACAAAAAAGTCCAGCACTTAAGCTTAAACAATTAAACAGTGCTCTTTTGCATGGAACTGAATTAGATGTGAAGAAGATTTGTGAAGAAATTGAGATTTGTTATTTTCGTGAAAAAGAGGACAGTGTAGAAATTGACACAGCAATTCAAGGTAATGTGAAAGACAATGTACAGATTTCAAATACAGAAAAGTTTGAGCAGGAAATTACCAGGTTTAAGGTGAAATCAAGTGAAAGGCCAAATTTTACTTGTGTGTGTTGTCGACAAAGTCATTATAAGCATCAAACTAGATTAGTTGATTTATATGTGAAAAGATGAATAATTATGAGTGGAAAGATTTTGCAACTTATTTGTGGGTGGAGAATTGTTTTGATTTGAGTTCTGATCAGCGTATTTGTAAATATTGTTATGATAAATTAAATCAAAACAGAATGCCTGCTAGAGCTGTTCATAATAATCTGGAGTTGGTAGACATTCCCCGTGAATTGATGGATTTAAATAAATATGAGTCTATTTTGATTCAATGTGTCCATCCTTTTCAGGCAATTGTTCGCATGGAGCCTAAGATAGGGAAATTGCCTCCTACAGATTTGCAGTGAGGATTAAAGGGAAGAGTTGTTTATTTGCCCCTAGATTTCAAAACAAATATTGATACAATTGGTATAGAAAAAGTAGAAGAGGAACCTTTAGTTATTCTAGTTAATGGGGTTCCGACAAAGAGTAAAAAAATCTGGCAAGATTTAGTGGATGTTAGGAAAGTCAAAAAGGCAACGTTGTATTTAGTCAAAAACAATGAGTATTACAAAGATGTATGTGTTGCAGCAGAGGAAACAGCTGCAGATGAAGACAGTGATTGTTCAGGCGGCCAAATTGAAAAAGTTGATGTGTCTAGAAGTGAAGAAATATATGAACATTATACTGTTCATCCTTTGCATTCCAAAGAAGTAATGGGGAATGCAATTGAATTGTTTCAAATGAAAGCAGCAAAAGGAAGTCCCATTAGTGTATGGGAACAAAGTTTGGAAGCTCGTTGTTTTCCACAGCTATTTCCAACAGGTCGAGGTGGACGATATGACGATCGACCACTTCAAATTCCTGCAGCTGAATATCGAACTGTAAGATTATATGCTGAAGATCCAAGGTTTCGTCAATGCATTCCCTATTTGTTTCATCTACTGTATGAAAGTGACTTGTCTGGGCTTTCTTATGCAGTAAACCATATACTGAAAAGTGGAGCACATCTGCAAAATGTTTAGGCGAGGGACTTTATGGAGAAAGTGAATCTGCAAGATAATATTTTAGAATCTCATCTAATCAATCTCATGGCATGTCAGCGTGGTACAAACGAGTATTGGTACCTTCGTCATGGGGAATTGAAATGTATGCTAAGAAACTTAGGAACTCCTACATGGTTCCTCACTCTTAGTTGTGCCGAGTATGCATGGGACGACTTACTTCAATTTCTACGAGAGGCAAATGCAAATATACAAAATATAGAATTCAAAACACCTGGAGAACTGTGTTCTTTGGATCCAGTGAATGTATGCAGATATTTCAATCATAGATTTGAAGCTATGATGTCTTTTATTACCAACAAAAAAATCCTCCCCTTGGAGAGGTTTTGGATTTCTTTTGGAGAAAGGAGTATCAATCGAGAGGTGCTCCTCACATACATATGTTGTTATGGATTAAAGATGCACCCAAATTTGGAACAGATTCGGATGAGACAGTGATGAGCTTCATTGAAGAGTATTCAACATGTGCTGTTCCGAAAAGTACAGAGGAAAACAGTTTAAGGGAACAAGTTTTACGCTTTCAATCCCATCGTTGTGGAAAGTACTGTTGTCGAAAATTCAGAAACAAGGACAAGTTCTACACAAAATGTCGTTTCGGCTTTCCACAACAAGTGATTTCTAAAGGAAGAGTAAATAATTTGATGTCTTCTCTGCGACATACTGTGACGAGGAAATCACCAAAAAATACATACAATTTAAAAATAAACGAAGAGTCCAAGTACATCAACGACTACAACCCAGTGATTTTGGCCATGTGGAATGCTAACATGGATATTCAGTTCATTGCTGACAACTCTATTGCTGTGGCTCGATATGTGACGTCTTACATCACAAAAAAAGAAAAGACAGAACTGAAGGAAATGTGGGAGGACATTTCACATGAAAAGAGTCTAAGCAAGAAATTATATAGTTACAGTCTGAAGATGTTGTCGCATCGAGAAATTGGAGCATATGAATGTTCTGATTGATTGTCGTCAGCAAGTCTCTATGCCAAATCTAGAACCATCATTTGGGTGAGTCTAGGTCTTGCTGCAACACGAAATCGAGTTTTGAAATCCGTACAAGAGATAGAGTATTTGGCGGAGAAAGAACCAGAAAGTACAGATATTTTGAAGACAAACATGTTGGATACATACTATCCTAATAGAAGTCCTCATCTTGAGAACATTTGTCTCTATGAAGTTCTTCAAAGCTATATTTATAAGAGGAACATCAGTGAAGATATCAATAATGGAATATATGCTGTCATTGGATGTGAAGGATGTCTAGTGAAACAGAGAAAAGGTCATTTGATTAATCATCGAAAATTGTGTTGTGAAAATCCAGACAAAAGAGAATTTTACTATTTGGCTCTTTTGCAACTCTTTAAACCATGGCGAGAAGAAGAGGAACTACTTGGAGATTTTCTCTGTTATGAAGACTCTTTTAATGCTACGAAGGATACCATAGAATGTCCTGTTTTTCCAAATTATCTGCAAATGTTGAATGAAGAAATAGAGCAAGAAGCAAAAATTGCTGCAGAGATTGCGAGAGACAGTTCTCAAGGCAGTCAGAGTTCTGCTTCATTGAGTCAGGATCCACTAGGAGGACCAATTATCCAAAATGAAGCTGCCACTGCCATGGATGAGGTGGAAAGAGCTATGGAGCAAGCTCAAGAGGATGTAATTAATTTAGAAGATTTGGTGAAACAATTAAACGTTGAGAAGAAACTGATATTTGACGAAGTCACAGAACAGGTTGAACATGGATTGAGTCATGAGAAGAAAGAGTGCTCATGTACATCATTTAAGCCTGTCCGACTGTACGTGAGTGGAGAAGCGGGAACTGGAAAAAGTTTTCTGATTAAAGCAATTGCATCTTATCTGCAGAAAAGGACTGAATCACCGCTGTCTTGTGTTGTTACCGCTCCAACTGGGCTGGCAGCACATAATATTAAAGGGATTACTTTACATCGTTTACTGATGCTGCCAGTGGAGCATGATAACAAATTGCAATATCACAAGCTATCTGGGGATGCGTGTTCCGAAGTTTCGAGAGTCCTGAAGAAAATGAAACTTCTTATCATTGATGAAGTAAGCATGGTGTCAAATATAATGCTTGCTTTTGTGCATTTGAGAATGCAAGAAATTCTTAGAACAGACTATGATGTTTTATTTGGAGGAAAACATATTATTGTTTTTGGAGATCTTCTGCAGTTGACTCCAGTGAAAGGACAACCTGTGTTCAAAATGCTCATGCATGGAGATACCAGGAAGTGCCTAGGAAGCATTGGAAACGTTAATATATGGTTAAACTTCAAATATGCAGAACTGCTTTAAAATATGCGGCAGGCAAAGGATGAAGATTATAAAAATATTTTACAAGACGTAAGAGTAGGAAAAATAAGTCAGCAAGGGAAAGAAGCTTTACATGGACGGTTTATTTCAAATTTGTACCCAAATGAAAACATTCTTCCAGAGAATATTTTTAAGAAAATTAACGAGAGGAAATCTGCCATATGTTTGATGTCAACTCTGAAAGAATGTTCCATTTTCAACAACAAAATGATAAATTTAGAAAATGAAGAGATAGTGAATCTGGAAGCTACAGATAAAATAGAGCATATGGGAGCAACAATTGTTTTGTCTGAAAATTTGAAATCAAAATTGGATTCATTACAGAAGAGTATATCTAAAACTGCTGGTTTTGAAAAGACTCTGAATGTGTGTTTGAATTGTCGTGTCATTTTGCGAAGGAATTTAAATGTTGAAAGAGGTCTGGTAAATGGAGCAATGGGTCATGTTGTTGGTTTTGTGAATTACAAAAATAGAGATGGAATTGAAATTATAAAAATTAAATTTGATGGCATTGATGAAATAGAACAAATTTGTCGTTGTTCAGATAGATTTTTGCTCGTGAAAGACTTATATGTTCGCCGAAAACAGTTTCCTATTTGTTTGGCATATGCAGTGACAATTCATAAATCTCAAGGTTTAAGTGTAGATAGTGCTTTGGTGAACATTGGAAGTTCTGTGTTTAAAGAGGGTATGGCATATGTGGCTTTATCACGAGTCAGAACCTTATCAGGATTGAACTTGATTGAGTGTGATGAAACAAAGATTTGTGCTGATCTAGATTGTGTTAAAGAATACAATAGGTTAAGAAGAGAGTATGCTCCACATTTGCCTCAATATCCTCTGATTGAAAAACGTGTGGTAGGCCGAAAAAGAAGAAATGAGAGTAATTGCAGTGAGGTAGTAGCAAAAAGACAAAAAGTAGATGAAACTGTAATTGTAAGCAGAAGGAAAAAGGATTCTGTTGAGGATGTTGTTGGATTTCAGTTTGAAAACAGTTCTGGTGTCAACTGCTATGCTAATGTAGTAGTTAATGTTGTTTTTTTTCTTCAAAATTTACAAAAACAGATTGTCGAAAATCGGGAACAAACATTGTGCTGTTTATTGAATTCTGTGTTTGAGAAATGTAGTAGTGATAGAGGAAAAATAGAAAGTGTTTCAGAAATTAGGAATCTTGTAGATATATGTTCAGATCAAAATCAATTTTCACAGATAATTCAGCAGGATTGTCAGGAATTTTTAATGTATATGTTTGATGTATTGGAAGATGAAGGAGTAGATATAAAAAATCTTTGTAACCTTTCTTATCAATGGCAACATGACTGTGATAACTGTGCTTCATCAAGTAGTACTAGAATAGACTCTGAAAGATTTATATATTTAACTTTACCAGACTGCAAATCAGTGCCTTTTAATAATCTAGTTACAGCAGCGGATCACAATATGGTGTGTACCCAATGTAAGTCTACAATGTTGTCCACATTATTTCTACAAAATTATGGTCACTATGTCATTTTAATGTTCCAACGATGTAGACCTGATGGAACTAAATTGACAACTTCTATTAAAAATGTTGTGGCTTCTCAGTTATCGATATCAGGAAGAACCTTTGCAACTGCAGTTATTATTTTTCATGATGGTCCTTCTACAACATCAGGGCATTACACATGCTATTTAAAAACTTCTAAAGGTTGGACCCAATGTAACGACACTCATTTGACTTTCAAACAACGTTTACCTTTTGGCTTTATAAATTGATACCTAGTGTTTTTACAGCCAAAATTTAGGTAAAAGTAATTGGCTAATGAAGACGGGAGCAGTTAATAAAGGTTATTTTGCTGTTTAAAAATATATTCTCATTAAAAGTGATCCAGGCAATATAAAAAATTGACTTGTCATATAGGTACTGTAAGTGGATGTCATAGTAAGTGATGTTAGTATTATACAAAATGATGAACATGAGTGAGTCAGAGATGGTTTTACAAATACTTAAATATTGTGAAAATGTTGTAGAGCCTTTCTTTCAGAACGTCGGAAAAAAGGTCATTTCAGAGTGCCTTAGAATTAATTTGAACATATACTCATACATCTGACACTATTTGGCCAAATGGAAAGGTGCAGGAATGAGTAAAGAGCCATGACTGAAAAAAAGGAGTATATGAAAATATTGAAAATATTTCAGATGTTCTTGGAGCTTTTCTTATAGAAAGTCGATGAAATGGATTTTTAAGTGAACAGCAAAGTACTTTCCAACGAGAAAAGGACCACCATGATACCGTATTTGGCACAAGGAAAAGTAAGTCAATCTAACTTTAACGTACATTTGTCATTTGTCAGTATTTAAGTTTTATTTTAAAACACAATCTTTTAGATTGTGTTTTTTTTCCCGCTGTCATATGATGAGTAATTTGAACTCACTGTTTTAAGTGAAATACAATATATTCTGAGAACAGCAAAAATAAACTATGTAACATGTTGTACAAGTTATTTTATACTTTGGATTGTGTAAATTAAATTGTATTCCCATTCTGTGACACTTACTTTCCTTTTTCCATCCTCTTTCAGCTCTTTTTACTCATTTATAATGTCTTTCTCTCACTCTCTGTAACCCCCGTTCCCTTACTCCACTTTTGTGACAACCCCTCATTCTCATTTCAACTGTGTGTATCCCGTCTCTCCCTTGCATAACTTTTCAGCTTTCAGTCTCTCTGCTTTACTTTTTTTTTCCGTATTTTCCTCCTTTGCTCTTTTAGTAATTCCTGTTTACTCACTCAGCAGTATTATTGCACTCTATCACTATAAATCACCCACTCTCCCTAGCTTATCTTTGTTTGTTCCTTACTTTTGACCTCTTCTCTCTATTTTTCGTTCACTACTTCTATGTCTTCAGTGCCTCACTCTACTTGTGTTATTTTCACTTGTGTTTATCTACCTTCTATCACTTCTTTTACAACAACTTCACTGCTGCTCTCTCATCGTTCTTCATCCCTTTTCTTTTACTCTGGTTCCATTACTATCCCTCATTTCCTTTCTTTCAATGTCCTTCTCTTTACTTTCATCACCAAATTATTTTCTCTCAGTACCACTGTTTTAGTCGTCGTCTCCTCTCTTTCCTTCTTTTTGCTCACTTACTCATTTTCTTTTCTCACTCATTGTACTCCACCTCACTCAGTTTTTGTCTTAGTGTGTCTACCTTATAACTTCCTCAGTCCATTTCCCTCAATCGTTGTATATTATCCTGTCTCCCTTCATCCTTTCACAACACTATGACTGTTCTTCACTTACTCTCAGTTATCTTCTATTCCTCATTCTTCTAAATGCATCCTTAATTAGACTGTTTTCTGTCTCAGTCATTATCTTTTTACTTACTTCTGTTTCCTGATTTAGTTTTGCTAACTCACATTGTTTTAGTATGTTTCTTACCTTCAGTTCATTTCTCTGTTCTCTCTCTTTTTGGCAGTGAATCTATATGCCTTACTCTTTAAAATTTCCTCTTCTTCTATTTCTTTTTCTCTCTTTTTGTCCTTCTACCTTAGTTTATTTCCCTTTCTGTGTTCTTCACTCTAACTTTATTTCTAAATAGAGCGTTATGATTTTTAACCTCTTCATTTGTATCTTTTAATTTAAAATACATATTTTACTAATTATAACTTATTTTTTCTTCTCTCTTTCACAGATACAAAGTGTAGTTAAAAAAATTAATTAAAGTTATATTTATTATATGGTAAGTATGACTAAAAAAATGTAGTTTGTCATCACCCTTTGCTTTAAGCTCACTAATATTTTCTCAATCTACCACACTCTGTGTCTTTACTCTGCTTCCCTCACTTATTCTTATTCTACATGTTTACTCCCCTTTTCCGATTTCCCATCTCATATTCAACTTCTTTCAATCCCTTTTCTTTACTTCAGTTACCCTCTGTTCCCTTCCTTTGCTTCTTCACTCATTCTCTTTTTCTTAATTATTTACCTTACTCCTACACATACACCTCATCCCCCTTCCAACACATACACACACATGTAACATACACCCCACACACACCACACACACACACCTCATACACATAAAAAATCCTCCCACACACACTCCTCAAACACACACACACATTCCATACACACACATACATTGCACACATATACAGCCCACACTCATACATTCCTCACACATATTTCACACACCCTCACCTCCACCCACACCGAAACACCCCACACAGCCACACCCACAGACACACCTTACACACACACACCACGACCTACACCCACTGACTCCCTATAAGTCACACACACTGCATTACTTATCTTTTTTTGCAGTTTTACTCAAGCCCATTCAGGTACTGTTTCCTTTACTCTCTTTGTCCTCTCTCTTTGTCACTCCCCATGTGTTATCCTAATTAAATTTTTCTCCCTCTTTCACCCCTCTTTACTTATACTACCTGGTGTTTTCTCACTTTTCCTCATCGTTCTTCATTTATCATGGTTCAGCCACTACCCTTCATTCTCATTTTTTACTGTCCTTTATTTTTTTTTAACAGCCAATCACAGTCTCACACTATCTCTACTTTAGTGTTCTTCCTCTCTCTTCCTTTCTTTCGCTCTTTTAGTCATTTTACTTTTCTCACTTTCATCCAATTACACCTTCTCTATTTTTTACTATGTGATAAACAATCCCTCTGTGGTCATCTTGTAGCTCTTTTTCTCTTAACATAACTCTGTTTGTGTCCTTCCCTCATGCTAACTGCTTCATTAAATAATTTTTTTCTTTTTGGGGGGGGGCGCGCCCCGGTACGCGTACCCTAAGGACAAAAAATTGACAGAGATCCTTTAAAAATATAGGTTTAATTTTTATAAATGTGAGGTAGTTCTGAAAAGAACTTTTTTTTATTTTTTTTGTTGTTTTATATTTTTATTATTATTTTACTGAACATTTTTTTTTTTTGAACAATTTTATATTTTGTTTGTGTTTTTTAAGGGAACAAGCAAAAAACAGGGAAGTGGAAATGGCTCAACAGGAGCAAAAAAAAGAAAAGAATCAGTGCTTCCTTTTCTTGTTGCATTGGTGGTTGTCCACAGCATTATTTATTAAGGTGACACAAAGTTCACCATAACATAACGTTTTGCCACAGAAAATGCAAACATGTTTTATGGTGCCAAATTTTTGTTGTATATTTGCCACCATTTGGCGTGCTTCAGGACCAGAAAGTGAGTCTTCAGTAGAGGAGGTGCTGGCCACAGGGGGTGGGTTGTTCTGAAGTTCCTGTACTTCAGCGTGGGCTAAGTTATTGGGATGAAACCTCTCCATGTGGCGGATCATGGTAAAATTACCAAATGAGTATTTCTTCAGGGGATTGCCCCTGGAGAGGACTGAGCCACAAATTAGACAGGTGACTTTGGGGGCGTTCACCTTTTTTTGGCCTTCAGGGATGGAAAAGAATTGCCAAATATAGTGCACTTTAACGTGCCTTTGCCTTGGTTCTTCAGGCAGGAAGCGCCTTGATTGTTCCTCCTCCTCTTTTTCCTCTTCTTCTTCTTCTCCTCCAAGGAACTGTGGTGGTGGACCTTCTTTTCTTGGTGGTGGTGGTGGTGGCGGGGGTGCACCAGCTGCAGCTACAAGTGATGCCATTGCAGTGATCAAAAATAGCTCTTGCTTTCTCAATGAAGAAAGTTAGAATGAGGAAAAAAGGAGGGGGCTTTCATCATTTGGAGAAAAAAAAGATGAGAACCAATGAAAAGTGTTATTTTCAGGTCACATGACCCGGTGCGCTTACGTTACGCGCTCCGGCGCGCTTACGCTATGCGCACCGGGCTGTGCCGCGGAGCGCTTCCAGGTGCGTTTACGAAGCGCGTCATAAGACACATTGCGCGGCAACGCGATGCGTTGCGCTACGCGACGCGCCATAAGATGCATCACGTGGCTACGCGATACGTCACGCTTACGCGACGCGTCACGATGTGGTTTTTTCGATCGCGGCAATAGCGCTAACGGGACGCTCCCCGGTACGCGCCCCAGGGCGCGCCATAACATTGCGCTTACCCATGCGTTCACCGGTACGCGCCCCGGGAGCGCCCCAGGGCAAAAATAAAAAAAATAAAAATAATTTACATAATTATACAATATAAAATTCGTTATAAAAAATATTACTTTTCATACCTATAGAGATTTGCTATTAAAAAACCATTGAAATTCACTGAAAAAACCATAGGTTTCACACCAGTTATTGTTAGGAATTAGCATTTAAAAAACCTATTAAATTCACGGAAAAAACCATAGGTTTTACACCAGTTATAGTTAGGTGGAAATTTTACTCGCATAAAACCATTGAAATTCCCACGTTATAGTTAGTTGGACTCACTATAACTTGTGCGTGCAGTGCACTGCTGATGACGTCACATATTACATCACTCATGACATGGTCAGTGACATCACTCATGACATCACTGAAGACACCATCATTGTGACAGAGTGACAGACCTCCTTTCACTGAAATGTAACCCTTGAAACACATATTCAAAAATAAAAAGTAACATTTTCAAAAAAATTGAGATACCCATACCAGTTACTACAACCAATTGAATAATTCCACCATCTATATACACATGCACTGATTCACCAACAGTTCTATATAGTCACTCATACATATACTCACTCATCATATGTAGTGATACACCTATACATCCTGTTACACACCGACAGCCATCCAAATGTTACTCACACACATACTCACACATGCAAATAAACTATTGAACATCCATTTATTTGCATATACAGCTATACACACACTACCACTTTACTTCAAAGAAAACTTACTCATACTTACTCTCTTAAAGAATCACTTATAGAAACACATACTAATTTAAATAGGAACTCTTACAATCTCTTACTCTTAGATATACTCACTTATATACATCAATATTCACATACACTAGATTAAAACATATGTAGTTACTGATAAAGAAACTAGTGAGACACTCATTCACTCAGTAACACACACATATACACAGTCATCCACCCATACAGTCCTGCACATATGCTGTCTTCAAAACACATACAAAGAGAGAGTCAGTCATTCATGCATCTATGGGAGAGGTGTGGCGCCGCGGCCAGGGCGACTGACACTGGAATCTGGGGATCACGGTTCGATCCCCGGCTCCGGCAGCAGGTTAGCCCAGCACCATGTGACTCTGGGCAATAGCTTGCTTAATCTTCCCGATGGCCCCCAGCGCCTAGAGACCCTTACGGGTGATTGTGCGCTTTACAAAATGTGGAATATTATGTGCTAAGTAATACCTCCACCAAACCATACAAACACTCATACTGATACTAAGAAAAACATCTAATAACCTATATACGTACACATGTACCTACTCACCAACCCATGCAGCCACTTATACACAAAGTGAAACACTAATTAATATATTTAAATATTTAAACATTACTCACTAATATTTATTTTTTAAAAAGACACACATTCACTGGATGGTATCATCAGTGATGTCATGAGTGATGTCACTGACCATGTCATGAGTGATGTAATATGTGACGTCATCAGCAGTGCATTGCACGCGCAAGTTATAGTGAGTCCAACTAACTATAACGTGGGAATTTCAATGGTTTTATGCGAGTAGAATTTCCAGCTAACTATAACTGGTGTAAAACCTATGGTTTTTTCAGTGAATATACATATATATATGCATATATATGCATATGCATTTATATATATGTATGGGTATATATATATATATATATTCACTGAAAAAAACATAGGTTTCAGGCCTTATATAGTTAGGAATTAGCATTTAAAAAACCTTGGAAATTCACTGAAAAAACCTTAGGTTTCAGGCCTTATATAGTTAGGAATTAGCATTTAAAAAACCTTTGAAATTCACTGAAAAAAACATAGGTTTCAGGCCTTAAATAGTTAGGAATTAGCTTTTAAAAAACCTTTGAAATTCACTCAAAAAACTGTAGATTTTAGGGGTGTTATAGTTAGCTGGACATGTCACTCATACAAAACCATTGAAATTGCTCCTGTATAGTTAGTTGTACTAACTATATTTCGCGCACCCGCAATCCACTGCTGATGATGTCACATATTAGATCATTCATGACATGGTAGGTGACATCACTGATGACATCTCAAATGACATCACTGATGACATCATCCATGTGACAATCACATACACCTTTTCATACACTATTAAAATTTTTCATCACTCTTTGTAAAATACAGAGTATCATATTTGAATCCATTGTCACAGCAATACAAGTATCTAAAAATCCACTCAGTGATTCATAGATGTATACACAAAGGGAAGTCTGCTGCTGGTATTCAAATGCATGTTTCAGTCTGCATGTTAGAATTTTTTTAATGAAATTGAAGAGGATTTGAGAAGTCACTCAAAATGTGCCCTAATTTTTCTTTCTGAAGCACTAATCATACTTTCTATGGCAAAATGAACCCCTCCATTTGTTCCTTTTTAAATTAAATGTTTTCAGACTTACCACTTCATTACAATCAAGATGGCTTCTGGTGTGCCATACTTTTGTCATAAGTAAGACTGTTAGCGCTGTAGTTGTTCTTTAGAACACTCTGGGACATTCTGTCATTGGGCTATACTTGGGCTACATCTGGGTGCTATTTGGGCTACATTTGGGCTCTTTTGTCTCTGGTGGCCATCTTGGGAGACTGCATGTCAGAATTGTTTAATGAAATACAAGAGGATTTGAGAAGTCACTCAAAATGTGCCCTAATTTTTCTTTCTGCAGCACTAATCATACTTCCTATGGCAAAATATACCCCCTCATTTTGTTCCTTTTTAAATTAAATGTTTTAAGAGTTACCACTTTATTCCAATCAAGATGGCTTCAGGTGTGCCATACCTTTGTAATAAGTAGGACTGTTAGCGCTCTAGTTGTTCTTTAGAACACTCTGGGAAGCTGCAGGAGAACACAAAGGAATCAACTGACAGTCTCTGTCCTTGTTGGATGTACATGTTTTACTGAGAATGTCAGACTTCATTCTATGTCAGGACGGAGGCGAGGATTATGCAGTCCTTTCTTCTCTTTATTATAACAGCAATTCAAAGAAAAAACTAATCAGCACATATTAACAGAACTACAACTCCCATGAGCACATGGGGCACAATGTCCATAGTAACCGCCTGTGGGGCGCCAACGTCGGGGAAAGGCTGCGCTCGCGGATTTTTTCCTTTGTCGGCGGCGCGCTGAGGCAGTGTGTTTCCAGCCTCACCAACCCTCGCTTTTGACACCGGCTGGGTGCTTCTAACGCGCAGTGCGCGCAACGCCATCTAGTTGCGGTTTTCAGGTACCGCACTTGGATTTTGACAGCTAGACTGTCAGAGCACCGGCGAGGGGGCTACCTTGTGGTTTTTAGGTGTAAGGTGTTAGTGCTCTCACCCTCATACAATGCACTCTGCTGAGCAGTCGAACCCCCCTATACAGGAGGCGGATGAATTATGCTGCTCCCAACCCTTGCCACCGGCGGTTGGTCGCGCCCTCTCACAGGCTCTGGACACTGTGCTGGCACCCCTACGGGAGAGAGTGGATGCCCTCACCCAAAGCATCCCCGGGGTGTTTGGTAACGCAGTACCTGTTGACCGCGGATCCAAAGGTGCGCAAATGGGAGGGAAGAAGTCAGCTAAGCGTCACGCGGGGCACCTGGAGGAGTTTGATCGCTTGAGGGACTCCTTTCGTAAAAGTGCGCGGACGCTCAAACATGTACACTGCCGGGAGGGGTTCTACCCCAGGGAGGATGGCGACGAGGTCACTCCAGATACCGCCAAGAGGATGGTTTCCCCATGGAGGGAGAGGGTGTTACCGAGGATGATGTTTCCTCGGAGGATGACGATGAATATGCGGGGCGGCCCTGGCGCCCAGCTTCAGTGTTCGGGGTCCCTGGAAGGGGATGACAAGACCCCCGATATGTTTGACCCGACGAAAATCTACCTCCCGAGATCGTCGGAGTGGACCTCTGATCCCAAAGTTGCAGCATACGTGACTGGTAAAGTGCGTCAACCCCTAGAGAAAGAGGTCAGGACCCGCATGCGGGGCGAATGCCCTCGTCCGAAGCTGGAGGGCAGAGTGGCGGCCACCCCCGACATTGATGAAAAGCTCTATGCGTTCTTCGCAAAATTCATGAAGGACCCTAGGAAGGGCATAGATCGTTCCTGGCGCAACTGGCAGGATAAGCTCCTGGACGCCGTGGACCCCGTGACCCAGGTCATCCAGTTAGCCAAGAGGGCCAAGGAATCGGGGACGGCGATGTCCACGGAGGTCGTGGCAGGTTGGGCACAGCGAGCCCTATGCTGCCTGGGCAATGCGAATTGTGCGTTGGCGGCGGAGCGGAGGAGGTCTCTACTCATCAAGATAGACCCTAAGCTCAGAGATCTGGCCACTTCGGAGGCAGGGTCTATTGCACAGGGCAAGTTGTTTGGCGAACCCTTCATAAAAGAGCTGAATATGTTCGTCACTACTTTTTCTACTTCAGACAGAGCACAGACGTCCATCAAAAAGATTTTTCCCGGACGGGTTTTTGCAGGGGGCGGAAGAGGACGGGGCCGCTCCTCCGGCCACCAGTACCAGCAAGGCCCTAATAACAAGAACCAGCAGCATCGTAATAACGGCTGGAACGACGGCCGCCAGGGAAATTTCTACCCCAGTCGAGGAGCTGGCAAAGGGCGCGGCAGAGGCTATCATGGCGGAGCCAATGCACCGGGAGGCCCATCCGGTGAGTGTTACCCTTTTTTCCCCGTCCGCACTGGGGGGGAGGTTACGGGATCATCTCCACAACTGGTGCAAAATCTCTTCAGACCCTTGGGTTCTCCAAACTGTCAGGGGCTTACGAATAGAGTTTTACGGTACTCCCCGTCAGAGAGCTCGCCCTCGCCTGTTGGTTTTCCCCACAGAGGACAGGAGCCTGATCGACAGCGAGGTGTCGGAACTCCTCAGGAAGGGCGCGATCTGCAGGACGCGCCTTCACCCTTCGGGGTTCCTGAGCAACCTTTTTCTGGTCCAGAAGAAGGACAAAGGGTTTCGCCCGGTTATAAACCTATGAGATTTCAACGAATGACTAGTCTACCGCCATTTCAAGATGGAGGGAATCCATCTACTCCGCGACATTCTCCTCCAGGGGGATTGGATGGTTCGCCTGGACTTAAAGGATGCGTACCTCACGGTGCCGATCTTCCCGCCTCACCGGCGTTTTCTTCAATTCCTATGGGACGGGGAGGTCTTCGAGTTTCAAGCACTCCCCTTCGGCCTATCGTCGGCCCCATGGTGCTTTACGAAGCTCCTGCGGCCAGTGGTGGAAACACTTCGCGAGAGGGGTGTTCGTATGATCATCTATTTCGATGACATACTGATCATGGATCAGTCGCCGGATCGACTTCGTTCCAACTTGAACATGACTATTGCTCTGCTCCAGGAGTTAGGGTTTGTGGTGAATGCTCAGAAATCCGAGCTCCTTCCGACGAGACAGATAATTTTTCTGGGGTTCCTCATAGACTCGGAATCAGCTTGTCTCAGCCTTCCTCAACAGAAGGTGAACAAGATCCGCAAAGAGCTATCCCAGACCCTTCGGAAAGACAGAATTTCTCTTCGTCACCTGGCTCGGATCGTGGGCCACCTCTCATCCTCGATTCAGGCGAACTTCCCGGGCCCTCTGCACTACAGGGCCCTTCAACGCCTGAAGGCGCAACATCTCCGGAAAGGACTCACGTACTCCGAACTCATTTATCTCACGGAGGAGACGAGGACGGAGTTGCGTTGGTGGATCGAGCACATGAGTGCGTGGAACGGGAGAGCGATCTTCGGATCCAGCCCGGACCTGATCATCGAATCGGATGCCAGCAGAGCGGGCGTTCACGATGGGGGGACGTTGGTCAGAGGAAGAGCTTCAGCTTCATATCAACTGCCTGGAGCTCCTAGCGGGCTCCTTCACGGTGAAGTCTCTGACCCAGAACCAGGTGTCGTGCTGCATTCTCTTACGCATGGACAATGTGTCAGCGGTGCAGTACATCAATCGCCTGGGCGGACCGAGGTCTCGGACCTTAGCGAACCTGGCGAAGGACTTCTGGCACTATTGACTAGAGAAGCGAATTTCGGTGTCGGCGGAATATCTCCCGGGCACACAGAACTCAATAGCCGACTGGCATTCCAGAAATTTCCAGGACTTCAGCGACTGGCGACTGCACACCGCGGTTTTCCAGGCTTTGATGAACAGTTGGGGGCCGTGCTCTGTGGACCTGTTCGCTTCCCGACTCAACCGTCAACTGCCGAGGTTCGTGAGCTGGAGGCCGGACCCGGAGGCAACGGCGGTCGATGCTTTTCTGCAGGACTGGTCGCTGGAGCAGGCTTACACGTTTCCCCCTTTTCTTATGATTCCTCGAGTAGCGGCGCAGGTTTGCCGACAGCAAGTGTCCCTGGTCCTTGTGACCCCCTTCTGGGGGGCTCAGGCCTGGTTTCCCCCTTTGCTAGAGTTGTCGTGGGACTGCCCGATGCGGCTGCCCTTGTACCCTTCGTTGCTTGCGGGTCCCCTGGGAGAACCGCACCCGCTGGTACTTCAGGGGACCTTGCACCTCATGGCGTGGAGGATTTCAGGGGACGCTGGCAAGACGGATGCCTTTCGGCAGACGCTGAGGAACTCATCAGTAGAGCCTGGGCTCCGGGTACCGTCAAGAGGTATCGATCGGGTTGGCAACGATGGCGTCATTGGTGTTTGGGAAGACACGCCGATCCCGTGGGGGCGGACGTTGCCCACATTTTGAATTTCCTGGCCGAATTGGTCCAGTCGGGGTTGGCCTATCGGTCTGTTAATTCCTTCAGATGCGCCATTTCAGCAGGGCATGCCCACATCGACGGTAAACCGGCGGGGGAACATCCCTGTGTTTGCAAGCTCATGAGGGGTGCCAGGCTTTCCAAACCCCCGGAACCCAGATATAGGAGTCTCTGGGACGTTAACATCATTCTGCGCTTCCTTTGCTCCTGGCATGATAACCAGTATCTTACCTGGAAGGAGTTGTCAGCTAAGCTGGCGATCCTGCTGTGTCTGGTTTCATGCAAGCGCGTCTCCGACGTATGGGCACTGGACATCACGGCACGTATGTTCACGCCGGATGGAGTCACTTTCATGGTTGCTAGGAGGACCAAGACGAATATCAGGTCGGTATCATACCCTACGTTTCCGGATCAACCTAAACTTTGTGTGGTGCGTTGCCTCAAGGCATATGAGGACATGACGGCGGAATATCGCCCTTCTGGAGAATGTCAACTTCTTATTGCTCTGCAGAAGCTGTTTAGGGCGGTTTCTGCTCCATCTATCGCTAGGTGGGTCCGTTGGATTATGTCCAAGGTGGGGGTGGATGTCACCAGATTTGGAGCTCATTCCACGAGAGGAGCAATGGCCTCTAAGGCCGTACAGGTGGGCTGTAGGCTGGAGGACATTATGGCAGCGGCAGATTGGTCCTCCGAGTCCACGTTCAAGAAGTTTTACTTCAAACCTATTTATGGTGCGGCAGAACTGGTGGTTGATAGGCTTTGAAACTGCATAATCCTCGTCTCCGTCCTGACATAGAATGAAAAATGTCCTAGCTAACGTAACGGAAAGTTTCAGTTCTATTAAGGACTAGGAGGCGAGGATTATCCCTCCCGAGACTTGCTGGTCTCGTCCCACCAGTACGCCTTCGTAATTCAGTAAGTAACGATTTACGATTTCTTTCAAGGCTTCTGCTACTGCATTTAATTGAGATGGAGTAGGGTTTTAGAGTATACAGATATTCATGCCTGGATGTGTTGACATGCTATGCTGTGCTAGTTCTCATAGGTGCTATGTACTGCCTTTATTTGCTTTCTTTCTCGAAAGAAGAACTGGATAACGGTTATCTTGTGTCGGTTTAGGACAAGAACAGAAGGACTGATGAGCGTTCCTGGGATCATTCCTCACAGAGAAGAAGAGGAAGAGGAAGGGATGTCACGGTAATTATACAATGGACGGCATCATCACTGGCTGGCCGTTACTATGGACATTGTGCCCCATGTGCTCATGGGAGTTGTAGTTCTGTTAATATGTGCTGATTGGTTTTTTCTTTGAATTGCTGTTATAATAAAGAGAAGAAAGGACTGCATAATCCTCGCCTCCTAGTCCTTAATAGAATTGAAACTTTCCGTTACGTTAGCTAGGAAATTTTTCATTCTCACATCACTGAGAAATATAATGTGAATTTACAGAAAATTTGCTTTCAGTTTAGCCGATAGCTCCCCTTCCAAACCTCTGCGGGAAAAGCATGAGATAATAGTTTTCTTTCAAACATGATTCATGATATCCCAGCAGAAGGCGTTTTCTCATGGTAAAATCACCTTAGAACACACCACAATTCCTAAAATGAGTATGGTACCATCAACAAATGATTTATAATGTAAATAAAGTCCTAAAACCTTCTATAAACTGCAATGCTTTTTAATGAGGTGCTATCATGTATATTGGTCCTAAGATGGCTGCCAACACTTCTTGGATGAAGTGCTGACAGCCAATCAGATCTCACGAAGAGATGTGTGGTTAGGCTCCGCCCAGATATATATATTTTTTTGAAGTTAATCTTCGTAAAAACCACTGGAGCAATTTTCACCAAATATAGCAACGGCACTTCTGCGTACCAGTCCCTACAATTTTGCAATGTTTGGTGTAATTCCATTCAGTGGTTCGGGCTGTAGCCTTGTCAGACCGTCCTATGGAAAATAACATGGGGAAAACACGTTTTGGGACCCCCCCTTTTTTCTCGGCCCCCACTTCACGAATCCCCCCGAAACTTGCAGGGAAGGAGCGGAGCGGAGCTGGCCAAAATTTTGGAAAATTACACGCAAATTCCTCTACCGGCGCAAAAGTTATTCCCAATAGAATGTTGCGGATTTCCTATGGAAACTAGGTCCTAACTATATATACCTACTGGCTATCGCCAGTAGGTAATATATATATATATATATATATATATATATATATATATATATATATATATATATATATATATATATATAGATAGATATATATAGATATATATATTTATAGATAGATATACAAAGATAGATAGATAGATAGATAGATATATTAGATAGATATGGTTTATGCTGAAATCAAAATTGTACGTGTTCTATACAATCATACTCAATGTTTCCTCTATTTCCATCACTTATTAGAATGCCACTAGGCTAGGTGATAAAAAGCAAAAATGAAAATAAGACGAAAGTAAGTTTCCAAAGGTCAGATTTCTTTTAATTACGTACCAAATTAACAATAATAGCAGGCGCCCACCTGTGATGAAATCTTTTTCCAACATGCCGCTTCATTATCGAAGGAAATATTCCTTAATAGAAGCAAGTGTAATTATTTTTTACATATAATTAGGACATTATCATTTCATCATATCACACTTCATCATAAGACATTCTCCCTGCATTTTTTATAACCCCCCAAAAACACTGATCTAGGTTTCGTCAATTAAGCTGCTATAAGGACCTCCTCAGAGACCGAGGGAAGCTGATCAAACAGCCTTACTGTGGCCCAGTGGATACCAGGTGAAACCCCCTTCATGCCAGGCAGTGCTCCCAGCCTTCCATGTGTTTTGTGGAAATAATTAACCCTAATGACAGAATAGGTTTACTGCCACTGAACTTCGAGTACAAAGAGAGCCAAAGGGAATGGCACACCGTGCGCGTCTGTGCAGTGGCGAGCTAGCTAGCAAATTCACAGGAAATGCAGAGCAAGGCCCGAGCAGGGGTTTGCTCTAGGAGGCAGATCAGGAGCCGAGCCATCGAAAGACGTGACACACAAATGACCTACAAAATGTCCTGTGAAAATATGATCTTTCAAAAAAGTCATGTCTTGAAAGCTCGTGTTGTAGGATTTTATATTATTTCACCACATTGACATATATTAAAAGTAAATGATTTAAACATGAAGTTAGAAACATTATCTAATTCTACACCTCAATGCTCTAATGGCATAAACATTAAATGTCAACTTGTCATTAGCACTGTATGGTAGACCAATACTGACAATATAGATGGTGGGAATATGTTATCGATTAATTCATCACAAGATATTTCTTATTTTTAGTATACAGCCTAAACTACATTATTTGAATTTACTTTCCGATTGATAATCAAAATGAGGCAGAGTGAAATAAGGTAATTTGACTAGGAACCCTAAATTTGGTCAAGTGCATAGTGAGCTCACAGTGTGCAATTCGCTGCACTCCTTACTACGACAACTCCCAAGGAGAGAAGGATAAAGACAAATGCAGTTAATGTGGTTTAACCATGAGCGTAGCATGTGGATTGGTTAGGGGATCTCAACTTCCACAGCAGATTCAGGTGTGGAACACCGAGAAGGACGTACAGCCCTGCTTAAGTACCTTTTTTTTTTATTGACTTTTGGAAGGTGGGAGGGGCTGTTTTATGTTGGGCTTTTGGAGGGAGGGGGAATTTTATTTTGTTTTTTGGGACTTGGTGGGCACTTCACTCACCCCACCACTTTCAAAGGTTACAAGCCACCCCTGACCATAAGTACCATGTTTTCCTTAATAATCACATGTGCAAAAAAGGCAAGGAATTTCAAAAGGTTTTTATACTGGTGAGAGACCAGTTTGTTTTTTATTTCTCTCTGGGCATGCAGTAAAAAATAAGAGCCTCACATGGAAGGATTTAGAATGGGTCAATGCACGTTTCTAATAAAGTGAATGCAATATGACAGATTATTTATAGATGGGAATGGAATATAAGAAATGCAGTATCATTAGAATTTCCCTATATGATTTTTAATCCCATATGCTCTAAACTGTATTTGGTAAGGAGCAGCCGCGGCCCGTGGAGGGAGTTGCGGTGGGGCAGGCAGGCGGGGCGGGGGAGGGGCAAGGTGGGGGGTGATAAACACCGGAATATGGATGATTACAGGTAAGTAAACAATTAAATTAATAAAACTAATTTCGTAGAGCGCCCTGCATTGCATTTTGCGAGCAGGACACCTTTGTGAGAATGTCGTAGAACCTAATCCATTGGAAAAGGCCAAATCTTACTGTTTAAATTGGCTTCACATGTGCAAGACTTACATATACATATTTGTTTTTCAGTTTTATTTAGCAGGAACTCGAACCTAAGGTATCAGAGCGCTTTACATGAGCATCAGTTACATTACAGACGGACACATTCATTATTTTAGGCACAGGAGATTAAATGGTTTGCAGAGAATCACAAGATGTTTGAGCATCTCACCAGACTCGAACCTGGTTTGAGTCGTTATGCCACATCCTCTCTCCCTCCTCACGTGGTGATGCGGCAGACTTAGCCAGAATTATTGTGAACCACAACACACTCATCCAGTGACGATCTTTTGTGCAATGTTTTGGAGGTGTGTCGTCAGCTAGTTAGCATACTCGGTCACCGCCGGCATGACTCGTGGGTGGGGGATTGCGCAAGGGGGTTAATAAAAAATAAAAATAATAGTAAACTTACCGGGTCCCGCGTCGTCTCAGCTCTTGCCTAGTTCCGCTTTATCCTGGAACAGGGAGCATGCAGAGCAGACAGCCTCCCTCCCCTTCCCTAAGCCAATCACAATGCTCCAATGGCAGCGTTGTGATTGGCTGGGATGCAGACCGCACAGGCGTCTATGGGGAGGTCATTTTCTCCATGTAGGCCTACATGGAAAAAATGCAGAGTGCGTATGACTGGTTTGTTCTGCCCTGGGGCCGATCAAAAAGTCAGCGCCTTCAGTGTGGGCAAGCCACTCCTCCCCTGGACTCCAGCAGACCCACCCACCCCCAACCAAACCCTTCAGTTTTCTCGCTGTGCGAGAAGCAAAAACATAATATGGTAGTTTTACTATTTTATGTTTCTGCTTCTCGCACTGCGAGAAAGCAGTGGGGCGACACTCCTCCGCCCTAATGGAGGAGCCTCCCCTGAGCAAACTGGCAGAAGGGCTATTCACATCAAAGAGGGCAGTGGATGGTCCTCAAATCTTAGGAAACTATACTCGGTGAGGGCAGGCATCTTATTGAGTGGAACATTAGACATGTAGTGATTTGTCTCCGAGTTTCCTGTATATGTAGTGTTATGGACCCGTGCAAACTCCATTGGCATAGTATGTTTGCACATGTATTTTTTTGTTTTGGCTTATACTATTGACTGAGGCCTACTAAACATTTATGGCCACGCGTCTTCAGTGAAGATCATATTCCTTTGTTCACCAAATGTAGCTCCTGATACTGTGGGACTGACCAGACTGGCCGTTTGGGCCTCAGATTTACACTAGAAAATACTTGAATATTAAAAATCAGCCCTTTGTTTTAGAGGAGTAACCGTACAGGCAACCTTGCCTGAAAAACAACATACCGGTTATGTAATTATGGAGCAGGATATTTTATCCGCCACTCCAAATGTCTTAAACTTGACTGGCTTTCTTTCAAGGAATAAGAATATGGGCATATGCCCAGTCTGCACCAGTGTGTCCTTTGCTCCGCATTCAGGTGTTTACTGCTGGAGTCAGTGGTCAATGAGGGAAGAAGGGAAGATGGAACAGTCCAGTCACTGACACTGCACACAGTATATACCAGACAGAGATGAAAGGAAAAATTATGTGCACTGGTGGCATTGCACAAAATATTCACTTATCCAGAAAGTTGCATACGTATCTCTTAATAACACAGAACACAATACTACCACCTCTCGTTCAGCATTCTAACACCAGATCATCGACCGCTGCACTTACTCTCTATGGAGAAATATATACAAAGAAGCTCCACCCTGGAACATAGTATTAACGGTCCCAGAATGTAGACACCAAAATAGAGCAGGAGACCCAAAAAGGTGCCCCACAAGCACAATCCTTGACTGTACAGTGTTATTGACATCCAACATGGAAGCCAATGCCTCGTCTACTTTAGCTGCACTATGTTGTGTAATCAGCTTCACCTCACTCCATCCACACAATTGTAAAATACTTCTTGTTGAGCCTCAGGGGCTAAGCAAATATTTTCCCCTATATATTATGCCCATCTACATCAACATGCTGACGATTCTAGCTATGCGTGCCCTTCCTGCACCACAGACCTAAGCTGACTCTCCTGTACACCATAATTCATCCCACCGAGCTGAAAAATGACCACATTCCACTGTATACCCTTTATTGCACCCTCGGATGAGCCAGCACATCAAAATGTCTTTACTCATCTACTCTGTGAGAATGCAGCACATCCTGTTGACCCTCTCCCCACCTTCAACCCTCGCGCCAGTTTCAACATCATTTACTGTAGTCCTTTTATTTACCCAGCAAGCTGAAAGGATAAGTTACTTACCTGTAATCCTAGTTCTCTTCCAGGGGAATACTCATCAAAGTCATAAGCAGTGAATATATATATATATATACAGGTGTATGTCCAGAAATTTAAGTTTAGAAACTTTCAACCCCATACACCCAAATATGTATGAAAACTTACATACATGTAACTATGCAGCCCCATAAAAGAATTCAAACAAAAAAAGGGACAAACTGCCAGAAAACAATTCAGGCATACTTCAATAGTAATAAAGCACTTAAGACCACTTGTAATAGAGACCATTCACCCAAATGGCTTTATACAATAATCTATTATTTTGCAGAAAAAGGGAAAAAAAAAGTAATTGCAGGCAGTTTGGCCCATAGGCTGCATAGCAATATCTGTCCTAAGACAGAAAAGACAACTGGCACCTCGCCTTTAAGACTTACAAGAACCTAGGCACTTTGCCTTTAAGAACCTCAGAGAGCACTCTGCTCCCAGCATGGACCACAGGTGACAGTTAGGTCAGTTCTTTTTGTAAAGGCTTATAAAATAACTTGAAACCCTGTACAAACATTGCTTGTCCGGGGAGGGAGGTGGGGTGCTTATGACTTTGATGAGTATACACCTGGAAGAGAACTAGGATTACAGGTAAGTAACTTATCCTTCTCTTCCAGGGAATACCCATCAATAGTCATAAGCAGTGAATAGAATAGCAAGCCCATACCCTACACTTCGCGGGCGAGCAATGTAGCACCAAAAATAAAAGTAACCATGATACAGTAGTTACCAACAATTAACCAAACAGATTTCTCAGAGATGCTTGACTGACTTGAGCATCTGCCTGAGCATCTGAATCCAAGCAGTAATGGCGAGAAAAGGTATGAACAGACAGCCATGTAGCTGCTTTGCAAATCTCAGTTTTGGGAATGTTTCTGAGGAGAGCCGTAGAAGAGGCCTTTCCTCTAGTTGAATGCGCTTTAGGCCTACCCTGAAGAGATTTATTAGCTAACTGATAGGCCAAGGAAATACAGGAGACTATCCTTGACAAATAAACGGTCTGTCTTTCTAATATCTTTGGTCTTGTCCAAATAAAACGTCAACACGGTCTAAGGAATGCAAGGCTCTTTCGGGGGGAGTAGAAGGATTAGGGAAGAAAGCGGGTGAAGTGATTCCCTGATTGATGTGGAAATCTGAGACCACCTTTAGCAGAAAATTAGGATGAGTTCTAAGAACCACCCTATTTGCATGAAACACCGTGTATGGTTCCTTACAGCACAGAGCTTGCAATTCGCTTACTCAATGAGCGGACGCAATTGCCACCAAGAAGGCCACTTTCCAAGATAAGTGCTGTAAGGAAGAATTGTGTATTGGTTCAAAGGGTGCTCCCATCAGCTTGTTTAGAACCACATTGAGCTGCTACAGAGGAGAAGGAGCTCGAACTGGTGGAAACACCATTTTTAAGCCTTCCAGAAAAACTTTCACCACTGGCATCTTAAAAAAGGAACCCTGTGTAGGTGACTTTCTGTACGCTGTGATCGCTGCTAAGTGTACCTTAATAGAGGAGAGTTGCAGTCCCGACTTAGCCAGATATAACAGGTACGGTAGAATGACCTGTTCCTGCCCTGTAACTGGGTCATGTCCGTTATTCAAACACCAGATGTAGAAACGCTTCCATTTGAAAGCGTAGGAAGGTCTAGTAGAAGGTCAATTAGCTTCCTTGAGGATGTTCATACAGTCATCTGGTAAGTCTAAATGCCCATATTGCAAGACTTCAGAAGCCATGCTGTCAACCTTAGCGAAGGAAGATTGGGATGGAACACTCTCCCCTGGCTGTTGGACACCAGGTCCGGACGGCAAGGCAACCTCCGGTGTGAAACCTCCGATAGTTGGAGAAGGTCCGGATACCACCACTGGCACGGCCATTCCGGAGCTATCAGTATCATTATGAAGTTGGTCTTGTAGAATTTGGTGATCACTGCTGGAATGAGAGGCAGTGGGGGAAACGCGTAAAACAAGTTCTGAGACCAGCTTATCAGCAGCGCATTCCTGCTTGAACTTGGTTGGTGAAACCTGGATGCGTAGACGGGGCATTTGGCGTTTGTTGCGTCTGCGAACAAGTCTATGTCTGGAAATCCCCAATGCCGAAAAATGTCCTGAGCAACTTCGTTGTTGAGCACCCAGTTGTGCGCTTCTACGAACTCTCTGCTTAGAAAGTCCGCCTGGACGTTTAGGATGCCCGGAACGTGAACAGCCTTGATGGTTAGATGTCTTGCCAGTAACCATCTCCAAATTGCGTGCGCCTCCTGGGACAGAATTCTGGACCTGGTGCCTCCCTGCTTGTTCAGATAAAACATTGTTGTGGTGTTGTTTGTCTGAATCAAGAGGGAGCTGGATTTCAGAGACGGAAAGAAGGATTTGAGAGCCAGCTGAACAGCCCTCAGTTCCAGAAAATTGATATGGTAACCCTTCTCTGTATCCGACCACCGACCTTGCACCTGAAGGTGAGCTATATGAGCACCCCAGTCCTGTAGGAAGGCGTCCGTAACAATAGTTTGCGTTTGAGTCTCTTGGTGAAAGCAAACATCTTTCAGCAGATTTGACCTCTTTGTCCACCACCTGATGGAGTCCTTGGCCGAAAGGGGAAGGGTAAGCCGATCTTCCCAGCCCTCTGATGCCAGTGCCCACTGGTCCTCCAGAGCCTGCTGAAGGGGACACATGTGCAACCGGGCATTGAGGATGATGAAGATGCACAAGGCCATGGACCCCAGGAGAGAGGACACTTGTCTGACCGAAAGGTGGAGAGCCTGTAGAAGTTCTTGAGATTTCTTCCTGATAGATGCAAATCTCTCCTCCAAAGGACACATGCTTCCTTCCACGGTGTCCAGAGACAATCCCAGGTAGTGAATGTTCTGAGTAGGGTTGAGAATCGATTTTTTTAAATTGACTCGTAGACCCAGTTTGCTCAGAATGAGGAGGCTGTAGGACAGATGCGACTGAAGTAGAGATGGAGTGGAACTCTTCAGAAACCAGTCATCGAGGGACGGGTAAATGAAAATTCCTCGTTTGTGAAGAAAGGCCGCCACCACTGCCATGCACTTTGAAAAGGTTCTTGAGGCTGACTTGCGTCCGAATGGCAGAACTCGAAACTGATAATGGCGCCGAGCCACCTGGAAACTGAGAAACTTTAGATGCTTCCTGGACACTGGAATGTGGAAATAGGCTTCCTGCAAATCTAAGGAGCACATCCAGTCTCCTTGATGAAGATGAGGGAAGATCTGATGTAGACTAAGCATCCGAAACCGTTCTTTTTGAATATATTTGGTTAAGATGCGGAGATCCCAAATAGGATTGTACTCCACAGAAGAACTTCTTTTGTGTACCAGGAAATATCGAGAGTATATCCCCTGGCATCTCTGATGAACAGGGCCATGTTCTATGGATTTTTTCAGCAGAAGACTGCTTACCTCCTCGTGTAAGATGGGTTGACATGAGCTGTGTTGCTTGGGAGGAATCAACGGAGGTGGAGACTTGAAACATAGTAGATACCCATTTTTGACAATATTTAACACCCATTTGTCGTTTGTTATATTGTTCCACTCCTCCAGAAAACCAGCGATACTTCCTCCTACCGGAGTGGACAACACGTTTAAAGGAAGTATGTTCTGATTCCGTCCATCATCCCCTTTTGTATCGCTTTGTTCGCCCTAAGTGTGGCAGGGTATGCTCAGACGTGAGTCCCTTGCTAATTTGGCCACTGGATTCAAGATAGCCTGGCTGATGAGGATTATGAATCCGAAACCGGTCCCAGGATGGTTGTTTCTGGTCCATGGAAGACATGGCTTGGCAGTTCGGGCTGGACTGTTCCCATGAGGCACAGGGTCAGACTGATTTGCATATAGCCATGTCTGAAATGGGGTGGCTGAGTGGGCTAAAGAATGGTGATGGATTAAACCCAGATCAGTTGACTGGGGGTGAGTGTTTGATTTGCTCAGACGCTCCATCCATCATCCCCTTTTGTATCGCTTTGTTTGCCCTAAGTGTGGCAGGGTATGCTCAGACGTGAGTCCCTTGCTCACCTGGCCACTGGATTCAAGATAGCCTGGCTGATGAGGATTATGAATCCGAAACCGGTCCCAGGATGCTTGTTTCCGGTCCATGGAGACATGGCTTGGCAGTTCGGGCTGGACTGTTCCCATGAGACACAGGGTCAGACTGATTTGCATATAGCCATGTCTGAAATTGGGTGGCTGAGTGGGCTAAAGAATGGTGATGGATTAAACCCAGATCAGTTGACTGGGGGTGAGTGTTTGATTTGCTCAGACGCTCCGTCCATCATCCCCTTTTGTATCGCTGATTGTTTCACTGGCTGCTTTATGGTAGAGGTCTGCTGTCTATTGTAGCCTCTTCCCCTTCCTGGTTATCTTTGCTGGAAATGAGATATTTGCTGCTGTTGGTGACCCTGCGACGACCACTGAGATGATTGGCCTTTTTGCTGGTACTGGCATTTATCATTGGAGCGAAAACGCCTACGAAAATCCTTTTTTTCTCCAGTCCCACAGCTTTTACTGTGTCCATTTCTGCCTTCATTCTAGCCATCTCTTCGTCCGCATGAGGACCGAAGAGGGAAGAACCATTCAACGGTAAGTTAGTGATTTTCCGTCGCACCTCAGGCTTAAGGCCAGTTAATCGCAGCCACACCGAATGCCTTGAACAGATGCCATGAGCATATCCGTGAGCAGCTAAATCCGCGGAATCCGCTGAGGCGCTAATAACTTGGTTAGCGACAAGACCTCCTTCTTGCAAGAATTCCCGAAAATCTTGTTGATCTTCTTTAGCAAGCTTATCTGCAAACCGACCCAGAGAGTCCCATAAGGATCTGTCATATCTCCCCAATAGAGCAGAGGCACTGATGACCTTCATGAAAGAAGCCGATGTGTTGCACATCATCCTGCCCATGGAATCCATTGCTTTGCTATCTCTATCTGGAGGTGCTGAGGAGGAAGACATAGATGACTGAGTCTTCCTAGCCGCTGCCACAATGATCGAATCTGGAGGTGGGTCAGAGCGAAGAAATAATGGATCCTGATATGGGGCCTTGTATTTCTTAGCTATCAGTGAAGGCACAGAACCCACCGTTGCAGGTGTTAGAAAAGTCTGAGTGGCAAGATCAATAATGCCAGGAACCAGAGGAAGGAGCGGTCTGGTTGAGGAACGGTGTTGCAGGGTTTCGAAGATCACCGAGGTAGAAACAGTAGGAACCAACATCGTTATATTCAACTTACTCGCTCCTCGACATAATACCTCATTAAAGGTGGTGAGATCATCAGCAGGCGAAACTCTTGATGGAGGTGTAGAAGTGTAAGTAGGAGCGTAATCTCTCATGGAGGTCCTAGTAGAAGAAGTAGAGCAGGTGCGAGATCTTCGTGGCCTCCTCTTTTGTGAAGAATGCTAAGAGCGAGATCTATCCCTTGACCGCTTATGACGGGATCGCGGAGAACGCGATCTATGCAGGGTTCTTCTTCTGGAATATACCACTGTAGGTGACCTTGATCTTTGTGGAGATCTCCGAGGTGTTTGTACTGGAGATCTTGACAGACGGGAAGGAGAGTAGGTACGGGAGTAGTCAGACCCAGGGCTACTGAGGTCCCTAGTCTTCTTCCGCTGAGGTTCTTCCCCGACTACCGGAGAGCCCTCCGGTGAAACCTGGACAATATGGATACCCGGCGACGAAGATCCTGAGGGAGAGTGAGATGCTACAGTAACCTCCTCCGAGGCTACAGCCGGTTCTTTGTCTCTCGACGTCGATGGCCTCGACGTCGACAAATGCCTCTCCCTTGAGAGGATGGGCATTTTCTGAAGAGAGCTGGCATTTTGACAGAAAAAGATGAAACATTTCTGTCAGAAAAAGAAGATAAACCTTCTTCCTGCACAGGAAAATTGCCAAACAGCAAGAAAAATACAAATTTCTGACTGAAAAGTCAAAAAACTGTCGAGCTCAAGCTCCAGGATCCTTACAGAAGGAGCAGGAAAAAAGAACTGACCTAACAGTTACCTGTGGTGCATGCTGGGAGCTGAGTACTCTCTGGGGTTCTTAAAGGCAAAGTGCCTAGGTTCTTGTAAGTCTTAAAGGCGAGGTGCCAGTTGTCTTTTCTGTCTTAGGACAGTTATTCCAATGCAGCTGATGGGCCAAACTGTCTGCAATTACTTGTATTTCTTTCCTTTTTCTGGAAAATAAAAGATTCTTGTATGAAGCCATTTGGGTGTATGGTCTCTATTAGAAGTGGTCTTAAGTGTTTTATTACTATTCAAGTATTGCTGAATTGTTTTCTGGCTGTTTGTCCCTTTTTTAGCTTGAATACTTTGAGCAAAGGAGAGGGCTCCCGGAACGCGTTGATCTGTGTTTGCTTTGCCACATTACCTATCTGAAGGCGAAAATAGAATAAAAAGAGTAAAACAACTTGAGCACGAGAGTTTGTCCTAATTATTCACTCTGTGAGGGGTGAATTTTGTTGATATTGAAAGCGGCGAATTAAATTCACTAATTTGCACTTTTGCACTAATTCAGCACTTTATTAAGTTTAACATGAGCACTTTCCCACAGTCTTGAAACGTTTACAGGGTTTTTGACTTTCATAGTAGTCAGATTAGGGTGAGTAATGAATTGCTTACCGTTGACTAATAGGAGAAAGGAGGATTAATGGCTGTATTATTATAATCAATGCCGTGGGGTAAACAAAATGTATGATATTTTGTAAAGTTTGTTTTTGTGAATATATCATTTTACCTCTACCTTCTGTATATAGACCGATAATTATGTGGTTTCAGGCTATATCTCCTTTTACTTAGTATTTTCTTTATGTCTATGTACTGTTGACGTTTCTTTGAGTGGGATACACATAGTATAAAATGCACCTATTGGTTCTTGGGGTCATGTGATCAAGGCTGCCGTGGCGCAGCCGAAACGCGTCATGCTGGGGACAGAAGAACGTTAAACCTCTGTTGAAGTAAATTAAGCGCTGTTTTGTGGTCTGTACCTACATTTGGTTAGTCGGATTCCAGTGCCGACCAGTAGGAGTGCTGAACAGATATATATATACATATATATATATATATATATATATATATATATATATATATATATATATATATATATACACAACATAGTTCCCACCCGTATCAGATTGAGAAGCTAGCACACTTCATCGTGGGTTTTCCCTCATTTATTGCATAGGTTACAGCAGACACATGGACATAACAGGGACGCGTTTCGGCAGTCTCGCTGCCTTTCTCAACCTTGAATGCGCCGTATTGGTGCTTCTATTTAAAGCATACACATCATAAAAACTGAAGAAGCACTATACTCCGCAGCTATTGGGTAAATGTAAGCATATGGACTATTGATAAGTTCTTCAAGACAGCATAATCACATTTGCTCGAAGGAAACTGCGACAGCGTAAAACCTGCAAACCAAATTGCTTAAAGATTATTTACTGCCTGTGCACCTTAGCGTTATGCCCTCCAGTTCTTTTCTTATTTCAAAAAAAGCTCCCATCATGCCTTATAATGTTCCATGCAAAACCCGGACTGGATTTTTTCAAGTCCTCAAGCTGCAGATAAAGGTATCTTCGTAGTGTCTTTTTAAAATCCAAACACACGCATTTTACAAGTTAAAATGAATCTATTTCAAGCTTAATCGCCCACCTTCATATTCCATCAACTCCTTGAGAGTGCATGCGTCTCCGAGGGCAGCCAGCTCTCTACTTGGAAACAGCTCACTATTGAAAAACAAATGTCTAAATACACAGGAGGAAGCCTCACAGTGGCGAATTCATCAAACTTCAAATCCAGGTGTCTAGTGCAACCAATTTAAATAAGCAACAGTCCGGTCCCACGAGACCACCGCTCCCTTGGCTAGTGCCAATTGCGGTGCCCAGCTCCATCTATATATATATATATATATATATATATATATATATATATATATATATATATATATATATATATATATATATATTACCTTCTGGCGGTCGCCAGTAGGTAGTTATAGTTAGGACCTAGTTTTCATACGAAATTCGCAACATTCTAGTTGGAATAACTTTGGCGCCGGTTGACGAATCTTCATGAAATTCTCCAAGAGGATAGGGCACTCTACTCCGCTACTATCCTGAAAGTTTCGGGGTGATTCGTCAAGCGGGGGCTGAGAAAAAAGGGGGGTCCCAAAACGTGTTTTCCCCATGCAATTTTCCATAGGGACCCTTAGACACAGCTACAGCCCGAACTGCTGAACGGAATTACACCAAAATCATAGATATATTTATGGATGAAGTAGGGTACGCGTATCCTCTGAGGATCATGCACGTAGCTTTACGAGCACGAGCTGCATGCTAATTGGCTGACAACAGTCTGTCAACACTCCAAACCAGGAAGTGTTGGCAGCCATCTTGTGTCTCGGTAGAACCGAGGCACAAGAAAACTGAAAAACAAGTGCGCAAAAGACGCAAAGGGGACAGGGTAGAAACACCCTGACCCCCTAGGGCTGCTCATGGGGTCCCACATGGACCCCCAAGGCCCTAAAAAAAATTCTTTTTTTAAAATAAATTGCGGAATGCAGGTAGGATAGGCGTATCACATGGGAAAAAAAAACAAAGCCTGCCTTATTTGTAATTAGCCCCCGGGGGGGGGGGGAATCCCAGGGGCAATGCAGTTAATTATATCTGCGGTGAATGTTGCTGGGAATTTGTTAGGGGGACAATTGCTTATTCTTTTAAAATTGCACCCACTACTCTCAAAATTGCGCACTCACTTTGAACTTTACTTGGCTCCTTGGCTCACACGCTGTTGGTTCATGTGGCTGCTGCCATTGGCTAATTCCTTTTTTTACACACGCTGATTGGTTGACTGCTAGCCAATCAGTGGACAGCTCCGGCGGAGCTCGCTGTCTCTCGAGCCCTTTAATGCACACTAGCTTTAGGACGCTCAGGCGGCGCGCCAAAGGCAAGACCGTCTGTGCCCGTCCACGCTTGGTCGTCGCCAGGAGCCAGGGACCCTGCCCTTCCCAATGCCTGAATAATCTGCTACTCTGGGGAGGAATTAAGAGCACTCAACAGGATACTTACCTGTAAGACCCACGATTGGGCCCCAGTGGAGCTTTGCGCTTTTAGCCTGGCCCGAGTGAAACACCCTACTCCCTATAGTGATACTAGGCCACCATATACCCTTTTGAGCATAAATTGCCGCTCTCTATCCAAACATCATGCAGAGGTATTTTACCTCCTCCAGGATTACTCCCCTGAGATTCTCTTCCTAACGGAAACGTGGCTGTGTGCATCGTCGGTGGCTATACCAGCTCTCGCTCCGCCAACTGGCTACGCCATACAAAGTATGGACAGAACAGGTGCTAGAGGAGGTGGCATCGCGATCATATATAAAGTAGCCCACTCTTGCAGCTTATCCCTTGTAGACCTTCCAGTCTGCAAGAGCACACTCTTTAAAATCGCACTAGGTGCAAACTTTACCTTTTCTGGCCTCCTGATCTATCGTCCACCCGGTCCTTCTAAGCGCTTCAGAGAAGCCTTGTCAAACATGGTGATAACCCTTGCTTTACACACTGCCAACTTCAACATCATAGGTGTTCTTAATCTTTACTTAGAATTGCAGGACATACCGGAGATTCTCAGTCTCATTGGGGATTTGGCAGCATGTCAGCTGGTCCAGCTGACCCCCGGTGCAACACACAGAGCATGACACCTCCTAGATCTGATATTCTCAAATCTGGAGATATTGGAAGTATTAACTCCGCTCCTTATGATATGGACCGACCACTTACTCGTCCCAATGAAGTTAAGAATATGTGGCGTCAAATCTCGGCCCAACCAGCTGCCCTCACTTAAACGACCATGGCACAAACTTAAGGAAGCAGATTTGAGTTCAGCTCTAAGAGCAAAACCTCTGCTACAATCCAATAATGTGGACGAGGCTGATGCTCTCTTTCAAAAATGGATTATCCAAGCACTAGACACATGTATCCCCACCAAACTCACTTACTCCGAAAGCCAATGCATGATTCAATGAAGAACTCACGCTGGCAAAAATAAAATGTAAAACTCTGGAAAGATCCTGGAGGAAAACATATGATAGACAAGCTAAACTACTCTATAGAACTGCTATTAACTCATACCATAAGCTAGTTTGTAAAACAAGAGCAGCACACTACTACAGTTTGATCTCGACCAGCACGAATCAGAGCAAAACTATATTATCGCTACTAAAGGACTTCACCTCACCATCAGCAGAATCTGGTAACACTATCGCCTCTAACTCACACTGTGAGGACCTGGCTACTTTCTTTGTGAAGAAAGTTGAAGATATGTACTTAAAACTGGGATATAACATTGCTCCCAATGCTTGGAGTATGAATGTGAATCCCGATTCTGAATCTCCCTGTCTCTCATCTTTCCTCCCTATGACCCTCAATGAGTTAGAGAAATTAGGAACTAAAATAAAATCTGGTTCTCCGGCCGACCCCCTTAAGCCTGAAGTCTTCAGAAAAATACAATTAGATCTTATGCCTGCATGCTTAGAATTACTTAATCACTCCTTCTCCACTGCGACAGTGCCTAAAACATGGAAGCATGCTAAAGTAGTACCCTTGCTTAAAAAACACACACTTGACTGTTCCAAAGCAGAAAACTACCGCCCAATTTCATTGCTTCCGTTTATGTCTAAAATCTTGGTAGCCTATGTGAATACTGTTCTTACGCAATTTTTAGACACTAATAAAATTCTTGATAACTCACAGAATGGCTTCCGCCCACGGTACAGTAACGAGTCAGCCCTGTTAGTGGTGGCTGAACATCTCAAATCCGTACTGGATGCCAGCAGCACATCTGTCCTGGTGCTGCTCGATCTAAGCGCGGCATTTGACACAGTGTCACATGAAATTCTACTCCAACGATTTGGGGAAATTGGAATAGGAAACACGGCACTAGCCTGGTTCACTTCTTTCCTATCGGAACGAATGTTCCAAGTGACTCCCCCCCTTTTGCCTCCCAGGTCCACACACTCCGATGTGGGGTCCCTCAGGGCTCCGCATTGAGCCCCACGCTCTTCAATATTTACGTGAGCCCTCTGGCCAGAATGGCCAAAGCAAGAGGAATGTCTCTGGTGTCATATGCCGATGACTCCCAACTGGTGTTCGCCCTATCCAACAACCCCACCCAAGACGAACAAAAATTCAAAGAGGATATCTCTACCATAGCAGAATGGATGACTAACAATTGTTGCATCTTTCAGCCCACTACTGATCCTGAAAAAAATTCTAACCATACTTACAGTAACTTGAATTTCCTTCTATAGGCTAACATTGACTGGTTTCACTTGAAAATTCTTCTAAGTGTGGAGTTTTGGAACTTTCAAATATTCCTCTAAAATCAGCTGAACTATGAATTCCGATTTACTCACCTGTTATCAGGAGAGACCTCAGTGCTACATCTTTCCTGCCACTACTGATCCTGAAAAGTAATTCGAACCGTACTTACATTAACTTGAATTTCCTTCCATAGGCTAACATTGACTGGTTTCACTTGGAAATTCTTCTAAGTGTGGAGTTTTGGAACTTTAAAATATTCCTCTAAAATCAGCCGAACTATGAATTCCGATTTACTCAACTGTTATCAGGAGAGACCTCAGTGCTGCATCTTTCAGCCCAGTACTGATCCTGAAAAGTAATTTTAACCGTACTTACCAGTAACTTGAATTTCCTTCCATAGGATATCATTGCCTGCTATAAAAAATATATAAATAAAAAAGTATAAAATAAAAAAAACAAATATTACAATTTCAATATTTTTAAAAACATTTTTTTCAATTTATATTAAAAATATGTAATGTAATTTAAAAAATAAAATATCTAAAAATAAATAGTTTAAAACAATGTAGTAAATCAGTATAAAAAAAATAACAATTAATCCATTTAAAAATCATCATTTACAAAAACGTAGAAATTCACTGAAAAAACCATAGGTTTCAGGGACGTTATAGTTAGGAATTAGCATTTAAAAAACATTAGGAATTCACTGAAAAAAACATAGGTTTCAGACATTTTATAGTTAGTTGGACATTTCCCTCATACAAAACCATTGAAATTCCCCCGTTATAGTTAGTTCAGCTAACTATAACTCGCGCGCCCGCAATGCACTGCTGATGACGTCACATTTTACATCACTCATGACATGGTCAGTGACATCACTCATGACATCACTGATGACATCTCAAATGACATCACTGATGACATCATCCTTGTGAAAGAGTGGCAGACCTCCTCTCACCGTAATATAACCTTTGATACACACATTTAAAAATAGAAACTAACATTTCAAAAAAATGGAGATACCAATACCAGTTACAACAACCTATTCAGTAATTCCAGCATCTACATACACATCCACTCATTCACCAACAGTTCTATAGTGTCACTCACACATGTACTCACTCATCATATGTACTCATACACCTATACATCCTGTTACACACCAACACTCATCCATAGAGTTACTCACACACATACTCACACATGCAAACATCAATTTACTTGCATATACAGCTACACACACACCACTACACTTTCTTCTACAGAAACGTACACATACTCACTCTCTTAAATAATCACTTATAGAAACACATACTTATTTATACAGTAACTCTTCCAATCTCTCACTCTCACATGTACTCACTTATATACATCAATACTCACATATACTAGTTTAAAACATATGTAGTTACTCATAAAGATACTATTGAGACAGTCATTCACTCACTAACACACCCATACACACACTCATCCACCCATACAGTCCTGCACACATGCTGTCTTCAAAACACATACTGTGAGTCACTCATTCATGCATCTATGCGCTAAGTAATACCCCCACCAAACCATACAGACACTCATATTGATACTCAAAAAACCAACTAATAACCCATATAGACACTCATGTAGCTACTCACCAACCCATGCAGCCACTTATAAACAAAGTGAGACACTGATACAGATATTTACATATTTAAGCATTACTAGATAATACATGTATTCACTAAACTACACTTAATAAGTTAGTTATACAGTCAATTTTACAAAAAAACATCCATTTAGACACTTATTTACCCATTTATTCTTCCATCGACCTTTAGATATACATATATAAAAAATATTTACTTTTCAGAAAGACACACATTCAGTGGATGATGTAATCAGTGATGTCATCAGTGATGTCATTTGAGAAGTCATCAGTGATGTCATTAGTGATGTCACTGACCATGTCATGAGTGATGTGATATGTGACGTTATCAGCAGTGCATTGCGGGCGCGCGAGTTATCGTTAGCTGAACTAACTATAATGGGGGAATTTCAATAGTTTTGTATGAGTGAAATGTCCAACTAACTAAAAAAATTCTGAAACCTATGGTTTTTTCAGTGAATTTCTAAGGTATTTTAAATGCTAATTCCTAACTATAACATCCCCGAAACCTATGGTTTTCTATGTTTTTTTCAGTTTATATATATATATATATATATTGCTATAAGCTCCGGTGTCCCGCACATGGGCAGGGATAATTCAGGGATAATTCACTGCTTATGACTTTGATGAGTATCCCCTGAAAGAGAACAACATTACTGTATTCCGTTTGCTGTTCCACTGTAATGAGCCCAGGTTCGTACTGGCCTACAGGGCAATCAGGATGTGCCTGAGGTACTGGTCTGACAGGTCAGTGCGTGAGGCGTGTTTTTGGGCTGTTTATGAGTCTGTTTTATGGTCTACTCTGTCTGTTTTTATCATTGTTTCCCTAAATCAAGCTAATATCCATGCAGTCTAGTATACCTTGCAAAACACCTGTAATTTAAACCTTACCCGATCTGCTAACATGGGCCACTTTTAAGCTTCTTAATTCACTAATGGGGTTCCCTATTATTTGGTGCCCAAACCTTTTTCTGTCCCAATCCGACCCCGGCCAACAATGCCGCGTGTCCTTTTTTGCTACAACCGACTCAGCAAACATCACAGTACACCTCTTATTACCACACTCAGCAAAGCAAGCAACACATTGCTACAGTAAACGGGTTGACAATTAACTATGTTCAGCCACCCACATTTATCCTCTCCATCCTCTAACAACATCTCTCCTAAACCTAGGGGGCATATTATCAAGACAGGCGATAAAATTATCACCGCTTTAGCGGCAGAAAACTGCTGTTAAAGAACAGATAATGGGCTTGATAATATGCTCTATGCAATTCCAATTGAAGCTCAATTTAGATGTCCTTCATGTCTAACATGGGTTTCAATTGGAATTCCAAGGAGCATATTATCAAGCCCATTATCTGCGCTTTAGCAGCAGTTTTCTGCCGCTAAAACGGCGATAATTTTATCGCCTGTCTTTATAATATGCCCCGAGGTGACGTAGAGAAATCCACACATGTGTCTTGAATACTCATTGTATTTGGGGGAATGCACAACTATTCATTCTAAGCGTCAATTTTTGATGCGACAATGCATTCCACAGTAAAAAATAGCACACAAAAAATAGCAAGAAAAGCAGCCACATGCTTTCTGGCTTTTTGCGTTATTCTTTTGATCTTACTGTAACATTTTGTAACCAAATGCGCATAATTCCGCAATCTGGCATAATACGTAATTTCAGGAATTTTGTGTAACAAGCGTAACACAATATTTCCAAAAGTACACAAATTACAAGGGTGTTATTTAAATTCTGCTCGGTCCTCTTAAAGACAGGAAAAGTACTTGGAAAATGTGAAAATAACTGATTGCTCTGTTTCCCTAACAATTTCCTGGCTTTCGTGAGATGAAGGGCAGCTGGTAGTTCATGCCTGCTGTAATTTAGGGGTGTCTACTATAGTGCCTTCACCGTTTATGAGGGAGGTTATGTGGAGACAAGACTGTGCGTAAACTAGTGAACTGTAATACATAAATTTTGTAGGCTATAAAAAAATGTTCAGTGTAGTGTTCGTTAGGGAAGCCTTGTGGAAGATGTGAGTCAGAGTGTGTACTGGATTGCATCAGGCATGCCAGCTCCTGTAGATGAAACAGTGGATCTTCAATCAGGGCAATTAAATATTAAAGACAATTGAGCACATCACAATATACAAAAGAATGAGGCACAAAGAGGGCATACAGGGCAGAGAGGGAAGATGGCAGATCGATGACAAGGGGTCAAGGGCAACTATCGAAGGTTATTAATTAAGTGTCGAGTACCAAGCACAGTATCGCAAGAAACTATAGCTACAAGTACAGCAGCGATCCATTTATATAAACAGAACACCAGTAGGGAGCTAGCCAGAATTGAGCTTTAGGGGGATTATTAATTTAATTTATGTAATAAGGATCTCCAGGTCTGTCAGAGATATAGAGATCCAGGAAGGATCGCAAATTCAAATAGCAAACGCTCGATAAAAAAAAACGAAGCAGGAGAGCCACCTGGGTTATATTTTTTGAGCCATCTCTGCACTACATCCTTTAGAAGAAAGGCATTTATCATTTTGTGGCGTCCCCAAAATGTGACAGGACTTGTTCGATGCAGCTGGGCACAGTTCCATGGGGAGATTGGATGGTTTCGTGCTAATGGCTGGTAGGAGCACCTCCACTCTCTCCAGCATGTTGAACGTCGTGAAAGTAGATTAAACCTAGGTTTAGTGTAGCTCACATGATTTCATATTTGTCTGATTTGAGAGAGCACACACTGTGCCGACCATTGTTCAGTGCAGAAGTTATGATAATACTTATAAACACGTTAGATGTTTTATTATCATTACCTTTTTCATGGAAAGGTTTTTTGCCACCTTGACAAGCAAATCAAATCTGCACTCTCCTTTCAACTTAGATTGTTGGGTCTTGGAAAACGAGCAAACATGCTATTTATCAGGCTGCGGAATAAATATCTCAATTTTTAGTCCATCAAAGACCCAATCATACATGCAATCGTAATTGTAGACCCTGACATAAGCCTAGCCCATGTTTAATGAATTACAGTGAGCCTAATTATATCCATCCACAAACACAAAGGAGAAAACGCTGACCTGGAACAGAATTCCCATGGTGCCCACAGATCTGAAGCCCTTTATATCTCCTATATACAAAGCATTTCTATACTTACACCTTTTCAGGACTATATTAATATTACATTTATGGAGGAAAAATATCATCTCAAAAGAATGTAAATCACAGGAGGGATGCTTTAAAAAGAGATGGGTGTTATGCAGCATCTGGAGGGAAAAATTAACAAGAGATCCTTGCTGGATTTTTAAGTGAGACAGGCAACTGAAGTACACTCCTGTGAAGTATATGTGATCCAAGCAGAATACAGATAAAAAAGGAATTTTCATGGAATCTCTAAAGTGATAAAAAGTTCAGCACTTTGATACTGTCAGGCAATGTGTGAATTTGGTGGTGTTAGAAAGGTGTTCACCAGCTCTTGGGTGCTAGAAATGTCAAATTTCTGACCCTGCACTCTAACCTCCAAAAGTTCCCTATTGAAGAGGTGTTGCTGGCATGTCCCAAGCAGCCAATGGAAGCCAGCGAGGGGCTTATTTGATGAACTCAAATTGTCCCTTCCCCAGCATTCTTGTCCCTTTTCATGCCTCCTTGCATCTATTATAGACAAAAAGCACCCTGGGGGGAAGTTTCAGAGGAGGGTGTATTCCCTGTGAGTGTGGGTGGAGAGGTGTTATAGCTAGAGAAAAAGAGTGTTCCAAGACACTTTTTTTCACCATGCAATTTCCATAGTACAAATTAGACAAAAATACTGAAAAAACAGCTGAATAGAATTACACCAAATTTGGAGGAAAGCAAGATGATTAACTTTAAAGGTTTTTGTGAATTGATGTATATATGTTTAAATAAAGGATTAAATGATAGCCATATCTAGTGCTGTGGGGTTCCCGTGGGAGTCTCTCTGGAACAAAATAACAACAAAGAACTCAAATTGGATGGCCAACTAGAGTCCCGCAAAGCAGTGCGATGTGACTGGTGGCTACAACATGAAGAAACATGTTACAGTTCCATTACAGGACCTGGGGATTTCATCCACAAGCCATAATAAATAAAATCATAAGCCATATAAGGGGGCAGGGTAGGTATATCTTGACCTTCTAGGTGTTGTGTGTGGGTTTGTTGAGGGGAGTCCCAAAGGGACTCTCCCTGGTCACAAAAACATGTTTTTGTCATCACGGTCCCACAGGACAGTTGCAGGAGCATCATGGTACCAGTGTGGTCCTGTAGGAGTTCTGCATAAAGAAAACAAATACTTTGAAAACGGTGGGGTGGGGGTCTGTTGCAAAGTCATCTTGTGTGCCCTGTGCACCCCCATTTATTTTGCCGACACTGGTACTGGTGGTAACTGACTCTGACTGTACCTGGGATCTGCCTAACCAGACCCAGGGCCAGTGCTATGTTTAAAACGCAGTTAAAACACACATATACATGAGGATACACTATATATTAGGGTACACATTTAATTGGCATGACGTACCCTATAAGTTCCTAGTATATAATAGGGCATGGTAGTTTCGAGGTCAGCAGCCCTTTCTACACTTGCTTGTGTGCACTGCTGAGAGCCTGAAGACATATTAAAAGCAGCCCTGTGTCGCAGCACTGCTTTTAAATGTAAATTATGACTAAACTCGTCTTTGGTGGTAGGGGCACTTAGAAACTGATAATCTACAATAATTTGACATATTAGGTACCCCCAGGGTATCCCCTAGGAGTCCCAGGTGTAGGGAGGGCCCTTATAAACAAGATTTTATATGCCCTGGGGATAAAGAAATTGCACATTTCACTTCCCCTTTGCAGTAAAGTGCTTCCCAAAATCAACGTTGTTGCTAGGAGCACTGTGGAGTGAGGATCTACATTATTTTTGCATAATCAGGAACCCTAAAGTCTCCCTTAGATGTCCCCAGACTGGGGGGTCATGTAACTGCAAGCAGGACCTTTATAAAAGATGTTTTATATGACCTGGTGTTGGACAAATTGTACATCTCATTTTCCCCATTGGAGATCCCCAGCCACATAAGATAACATGGCAATGACCTTTGAGAATGGTATTTATAAACCCAACATTATGCTGTTGTTGAATGTATCCTTAAGTATATAGAAAATAAGTTAGACGCCTTTCTTGTCTGCAAGCCATAATTCAGTCTCCCTATGGTCTCCCCTGATTGGTCAGAGTTAACAGGATTAGTCTGGCTATTTTGATGAAGAGATAAGTGGCTCACCCAGGGGGAGTCTATCTAACAGAGAGAGTGTGGCTACAGAGGAGTGAATCCCAGGTCCATCTACCCTCCAGCCCCTCTCACCCAGCCAGATGGCAGGCTTAAGGCAGGAATTTTCCGATGATAGGGGTAGGAGAGCTATGCAAATGAGCCATACTGGAGATTGGTTTAACTAATTCTTGCTTCTCTGCTAAGAGTTCAGCCATACTGAAGTTTGGAGAAATAATGCTTTCTAGGAGAAGATTATGCCACACTTTGGAGGAAGTAGTCATGCTCTGGGGTGTTGCTATGCACCTCATTGGACAAGAGTACTCTCCTGCTTGACTCCGGAGAACACTGAATAAATATGTGAAAGGAGCAGAGCCTCTCGGATTTGCTGCTTGAAACTAAGAACAGAAGAAGGCTTGCTAAGCTGGAAACTTGATTTGCACCATCAGGCCCTGCATTCTGACTGATTGCTCCTGCTGCATTATCTGGAACTACAGCCCTTTGGGTGTACCTTGCTCCAAGAGGAATAAAGAGTGGACTCCCTGCAAGTTACAGGTTAACAGAGCTCACCCACACCATCACCACCAAGAGTCCCCCACCTGGAGTGCAGACTTGTAAGGGTTTTGTCCAGGTGCCTTGTGGGAATTGTGGTTCCAACCTTTCAAAGCAACTTTTGAAAAATGCACCATAAGGGGACCAACTCAACTGCGAGAGCCAAGCCACCCACCTTCAACCGCGAGCAGACCTTGCCTGTGAAAGTTCCGGAGGTCCGACTTCCAGAGTTTGACCAGGAGCTCCCTGGAAAGCAAGCCAGTGAACCGTCACTGAACCTGGACCCGTAAAGAGCATCAAGGGACCCCGGCAGAAGTTAAAATCTCAACTGAAGACTACTGAGAGAGGTATCAAAGCAGGTCCCCATTGTGGTTAGCCTGAAACTTTGACTTTGTGCTGGTCAAGCGCAACCTGCTGTCCCAAGGTGGCACTATAGGTTTCTAAGTGCTACATAGTGCTAAATATTAAAATATGTTGTAATTTTGGTGTAATTTTAAAGATAAAAATATTTCCTATTTTTATAAATTGGTGTGGGATTTGTGTGTGTGTTGTGTCTTAATTATTTACTGAATTGCTGTTTTCAAATGCTTTAAATACCTGTCTGTTAAGTTAAACCTGCCTGCTCGCAGCCAAGCTACTAAGGGTTAAGCATGGGAATAATTTACTGAGACCTATTCTGAGCTCTAAACTTTGTTAGTGGCCATTTGCCAACTGTAGATGTATATTTACTACTAGTATTAATCCACTTTCCATCTCGGTCTTTAGACAGTTCACCACTAATGGAGTTGCTGAAGTGGATATACCTTTATTTTGGAATGTTTTGTGAAGATTCCTCAAATGGCGTCAAAGATATTAGCTAAACAAAAAAGCTCTTTCTATGGATAGTCTAACCTAACTATAGTACACAGTGGTAAGGCCACTGTGTAATATACATAGATACAATTTATATATACGAAAACATAGCTCACGCCCTCACCATGCACTGCTTATTACTCCACATGTTACAACAATGATGACATCTTCAATGACATCATTGATAATATCGCTGGAACATTTGCAGTAAAATTATAGATGAGAAAACTGTGCATGGCAGGGGCACAAACTATAGTTACCTTAGGGCACAAATGATAGTTTTTTCAGAAAACTCTAACTATAACTGCCTGATTTCTATGGTTTGTGTGTGCAAAATGTTAACCTAACTATAACATCCCTGTAAACATAGTTTTTTTCAGAATATATATATATTCACTGAAAAAAGCAAAGGTTCAGAGATGTTATAGTTAGGCTTACATTTCACTCATACAAAACCAAAGACATTCAGCAGTTCTAGTTACATGAGCTAACTATAACTTATGCCCCAGCAATGCACTGCTTATGACCTTACATATAATATTTCTCATGACATGATTAGTGCCATCACTGATGACATCTCAATTGACATCGCTGTCGACATCATCCAATAAGTGAAAGTGTTTTCTAAGAGTTGATGAGTGTTACACATATATACTAAGCTACTACAAAAGTTAAATTAGTATACCAGGTGTATTACTAATGAGTGATACTACTTCTAACATATATTATGTGAGCCACTGTGTGTAACTGCATGTGAGTGGGGGATTTAGTGGCTGTATGGGTGTGTGAGTAGCTGTTTGGGTGAATGAGTGGCTGTGTGAGTGGTTGTATTGGTGAGTGAGTGGCTGTTTAGGTGTGTGATTGGGTGTGCGAGTAATTGTATGGGTGAATGAGCGGGTGTAGGAATGAGTGCATGAGTGAGTGACTGGGTGTGTAAGTGGCTGTATGGGTGAGTGAGTATCTGTTTTGGTGGGTGTTTGGTTAATTGAGTTGGTGTGTGAGTGGCTGTATTGAGAGTGAATGTCTATGTGAATGACTGTATGGGTGAGTGAGTGAATGTGCGAGTGCTTGTATGGAAGTGTGAATGGGTATGTAAGTGATTGTGTGGGGGTGTGAGTAAGAGTGAGTGGTTGTATGGGTGAGTGAGTGGCTGTGTGGAGAGGCTGTTTGGGTGAGTGAGTGGTTATGTAAAAGGCTCTATAGGTGAATAAGTGGGCATGTGAGTAGCTGTATGGATGGGTTTGTGGCTATGTGAGTGGCTGTATGGGTGATTGACTGGTTCTATGAGTAGCTGCATGGGTGAGGCAGTGGCTGTGTGAGTGATTGTATGAGTGAGTTAGTGGGTGGCTCTATAGATGAGTGAGTGGTTGTGTGAGTACTTGTATGGGCCTCTGAAAGAGCCTGGGAACCTGTAATACCTTATTTTAAGAAGTATGGTGTCCTTGCGCTGATAGGGACTCTTATTGTAGGTGCCTATCCCCAATCCCTCTATTCAGGAGATCAGGCTCCATCGGCACCCTCGCGGTTGCAGGCTGAGTAAATGTTCTCCCCTATCATGGGCCCGTTAACCTACCCCGCCATTGTGGTGTGCCGGGAACACTATACTCCTTAAAAATAAGGTATTACAGGAAATTATGGGCAAATTTTGCGGATTCGCGGTTTGCGAATTCGCACGAAATGGCAAAAAAATCCGCATGTTAGCGGATTTTCCCGCAAACTTGCGGATTTTTTTGCCATTTGTGACATGTGTGTCTGCAACTTTGGCACCGCGCCGAAAGGCGCAGAGGTCCCTCGAGCGAGCTGTCCATCATAGTGAGGAAAGGGCGGGAAGACGTTGCATACCCTAGTGTGTGTGTGGTGGCCCAAATGGGCGGGGGCTTCTATGCGAGTTCACATGCCTCTTGTTTATAAAGGGTCAGAGACCGATCAGAGGAGAGCACCAGATGAGGAGAAAGCAGCCTCCTGTTCACAGGAAGTACACGGGGATTGCGCTCGAGAAACTCGTGGATGCAAAGACCTCCATCAAGGATTACATCTAATTGTAGGCGGTAGAGATATGGGGAGGAAGCACACCTACCTAGCCTCGACCTTGCTCACTAGTTGTTTGGGCTGATTATAATGCGTGACTGAATTTGAGCTTCAACTCGGGCACCTGCTTTATTTATATCATTCGGTAAGTGCTTCCTGTTGAGGTTTAATTTTTGTGACAGGAGCATCGTGCCTGAATGAATCCTGCCTGCATTATCTACGAAGATGATGCAAAACAAAAAAAAATCCGCCCGCGAGTAAATTTGCGAATTTTTGGAAATTTTGCGAGATTTGCGGATCGGGAAATTGCCGAAAATTTGCACATTTCGCGAGCGGAACGGATTTTGCACCCATACTTAATTACAGGTTCACAGGCTCTTTCTTTCCTGGAGCCTGTTTCATGTGGTTTGTTTTTCACTTCACACTCCGGTCCTGGCGAAGCGCCACGGGATCCTTTAGGGACCAGTTGAGAGCGCAAAACATGTTGACCTTGTTTTAAGTAGGACTTTTTCACTACAGTCCATATCCTGAGAGCAGCGGTTAGTCACACATCTGCCCTCTCTATTTGTTCAAAAGAGGAGCTCCAGGATCCACACTCTTTTAATTTACCATATGGACCTTTGAATAAACATTGATTCTGGGTACCATTTGGTAATTTTAAAACACCCACTCACCTTCTTTATTAGGCCCACACACCTGCATGCACAACTACGGCATCTCCTTAAAAGATCTCCGCCAAAGAGCCCTCTCACAGGACCCATGAGGGACTGAAGCACCACCCCCACAAGGAGCAACGCCCGATGATGAGGCATGACACTCGCAAGGGTGTGTGAGGGCACTATATTCAAAAGGAGAAATTCCCCCCAACATCTATGTAGATCCAACCTGTCATGAGTCTCATGTACCACAATTTGGTCACTTTCTTAGTTCCGAGTAATTTTTTCTATAGCTGTTCTTTAAAAGCAGACACTTCACTGCTCAGCTGCTATCTCCCTTCCAATAGCAGTCATAAGGAATACATATGTGTCACCAGGAAGCTTGAAGTGGTTCCATCAATTAAAGCCAATACCAGCATCTCAGCAGTAGGCCTGGGTGGTAAAATCCGTTCTGCTCATTAAATTTGCCGAATTTGGGTAATTCTGCATTCCTTCGCAGAATTTTTTGCTTGTTCGCACTTTAAAAATGCGTGTTTGCAAGATATTTCCCCCGAACACGCAAACAGCATTCGCAAACAGGAAAAAAGCATCGCGGACGAGCAGAACAAGCAATTTCGCATGTTCGCAGAATTTCTGCGTGCTCACGGAGATTTTTTACCATTTCGCAGAGCTTTGCGTAGCGCGACTACGCAAATTCCGCCCACCCCTAATCAGCAGTCTTTACATTTGCAGATTAACAACTTGTGCCCATTTACATTTCTTTCATGCAAGTAGACACCCCTGCATGAAGGCATGAAGGCTTGTATAGTTGTCTACCTTTGTCTAACTGCACTTGCATTGCAGACAAAGCATTTCGGTCATGCAATTAACCGTTTCAGGACAGTTATCTTTCAACAAGAAGTACAATACAATGTATTTCTAAAGCGTACCGCTATCTAACAAGATTTCCTGGCGCTAGCGTAAAGTATTGTTACATTGTCTGAGTACAGGAACACAAAGCTAGGAAGTGGTTAGAACAGAATTGAAGAGCAGCATTTGAGTTCTTTTCTGAAAACCATTTCAGGAGGACAACTTCTCAAGGCCAGAGACAGCACGTTCCAAAGTCTGGCTGTCAAGTAGGCAGTAGTCACTTCCAGACTTAAAAATGCAAAATGCATGGAGTTTGAAACAACTTGAGATTGTTAGAGCGCAATGCGCGGGTGTGAAAGGACAATGTAAACCGGCACCTAAAATCAAGAGGTCCCACTAGATTAAAAGTAGCAGTCGGCAGAATTTGCGTAGTTGCGCTACGCAAAGTTTGGCGAAACGGCAAAAAATCTCCGCAAGCACGCAGAATTCGGCGAGCTCGCTAATTGCTTGTGCCGCCAGAACAATTGTTGTCTCTAGTGACCATGTGTGTCTGTAACTTTGCCCCTGTGCCGAAAGGCGCTTTGGTCCCTTGAGTGAGCTGTCTATCACTGTGGATAAAGGGCGGGAAGACGATGCATACCGCTAGTGTGTGTGTGGGGCAGGGCTACTTCTATGCGAGTTCACATGCCTCTTGTTTATAAAAGGTCAGAGACCGATCAGAGCAGCAGATGAGGAGAAAGAAACTCCTGGTCACAGGAACTACACATGGATTGTGCTCGAGAAAGTCATGGATGCAAAGACCTCCATCAAGCATCACAGCTACTAACATGTTACTAACTAAATAAATGCAGCGTGCGCCCTGTGCGCAGCGCTGCGAGGCGGCCACTTCAGCCCAGGCGCTGTGCTGGACGCTCCGTAGACCATACCATCTAGACAAGCCCTTGTAATGGCTATTTGGAGGGGGGCTGTGACACAGCAGGACAATGTCATTTGTTCCACGAACCCGCATGGCTGGCAGCGACAGGTTGATGCGCAGCAGCTGTGCGACCTTCACTCTTCCAGCAGATCAGAGAATAAATGAAGCCCACCTTCAAGCCACTGTAATAAAATAGAAGAAAACCTGTTGTGGCTGCCAGGGAGATCAGAGCTGTGCAGGCGGATACAGACAGGCAGGACAGGGGCAGGAAATTACCCACTCGAACCGCCTGTCTCTGGGACCATTCACACCCACCGTGTGTGCCTGGGCAAAGATGGTGCCTCACTGCAGTGGCATCCCTCAGAGGTGGACCATTCAGACCCCAGTGGTGACATACAACTCTCCATCTGTACCCTGGTATCATCCCTGGCATAGGAGTAATCTCTCTGACTGTACCCTGACACTGCACCTGCTGCCAGTAACTCACTATGTGCCGGTACACTGACATTACCCCTCTGTGCCTGTACCCTGTCACCACACCTGATGCCAGTAAGTCTCTGTTACCGGTACACTGACTGCCGGTACACTGACATTACCCCTCTGTGTCTGTATGCTGACACCACACCTGATGCCAGCAAGTCTTTGTTACCGATACACTGACTGCCGCTACACTGACATTACCCCTCTTTGCTTGTACCCCGACACCACACCTGATGCCAGTAAGTCTCTGTTACTTGAACACTGGCTGCTGGTACACTGACATTACCCCTCTGTGCCTGTACCCTGACACCACACCTGATGCCAGTAAGTCTCTGTTACCGGTACACTGACTGCCAGTACACTGACATTACCCCTCTGTGCCTGTACCCTGACACCAAACCTGATGCCGGTAAGTCTGTATTGTCAGTACACTGACCGTCGGTACACTGACATTATCCCTCTGTAACTGCCTGTTACCTGTACACTGACTGCCGGTACACGGACATTATCCCTCTGTGCCTGTACTCTGATACCACACCTGCTGCCAGTAAGTCTCCATCTGTTGCCTGTACACTGACATTACCCCTCTGTGCTGTCTCCACGGAGGGAGAGATCACTCGGTTCTCAACCTCCTCCTCTGATCCGGAGCCTGACTGCTCAGATCCCCGGATCTCCCCCTGCACTTCATCCCTTAATCCCACTTTCATCGAGCTGCCTCTATGGGGACTTCGCGGTGATCCCCTCAGGCATGTGTGTGTCCATGGATCCACTGGGCTGACACTTAAGTGATCAGCTGCATTCAATCGAGTACGGTTCTCTTCAGGTTGCAGTAAGCTAAGCCAACCCAATGCCCACTAATTCCGCTATGCCACGGATTCATGAATTTTTGGCAATGCCAAAATTTTGCAAATTCCGCAAGCGGAACGGAATTTACCACCCACCCTTAATTAAAAGTTCTAAAGGTCAAAGTGAAGGCCGTGAAGTGTATCCTTCTGTTGATCTGTAGCCAATGAAGCTATCATAAATGATTTGATATTGAAACCCGGGGAGGATTTTTAAGGATCAATTGGGCAGCAGCATTTTGAATAATATGAAGATGCTGAATAAGAAAAGTAAGGAGCCTGAGGTACGAACTGTTGGAGTGGTCCAATTTGGAGGTAATCAAGGAATGCACAATAGTTTTTTGATAGTCCATGGGAATAAAGTGTAGCATACGTCTCAAGGATCTCAAGATCAAGAAACAAGAACTGGACAATTCTTTATTCTGAAGCTCAAAAGTGAGCTCAGCATCAAATTTGACCCCAGGGCTCCTTACCACTGGGGAAGGTTAGGGGGACTTCCCATCTCTGATGGCCACCAGAGGTTGGAATTAGGGATAGATTTAATTCCAAATAACAGAATCTAAGTTTTGTCGGCACTCAGTTAAAAAAAAATTGGTATTCATCCGGTCCAAGACAGATCTAAGATAAGACTTAAAAGAACTCAAAGAGGAGGGAATAGTTTCATGAAATGCCAGAAGAAGTTAAGTGTCATCCGCATAGGAGACTAATCTAACTCCCAAGGACTTAAGAATATCGGCCAAGGGTGACATACATTAAAAAGGGTAGGGCGAAGAGCTGAATCGTGAGGGACTCCATAATTCATAAGGTCTTGCTGCACAGGTAAAAGGAGGGAAACAACTGCCTGAGTACGGTTGCTGATGAAAGATTTGAACCATAACAGGGCATTGTCAGTAATACCCATACCTTCCAGCCTCTCAAGAAAAATAGCATGAGAGACCATATCAACTGCAGCAAAGAAATCCAAAAGCATTATCATAACTGGGGAGTTTCCATCAAAATTACATTTTATATACTTGGAGACCTCAAGAAGAGTTGTCTCAGTGCTATAGCCATGACTGTGAGTCATGAAGTAGATGGTTTTCATCTAAAAAAGTGTGAGCTGTATATTAAAAAGAAATTCTACCAGCTTTGCCATAGTAGGGAGAAGCAAGATTGACCTAAAATTTCTAAAAATCTTAGGATCAGCAGAGGGATTCTTAAGAAGGGAGAGTAAAAAAGCCTCCTTCCACCCTGAAGGAACCACCACCTGAGCAAGGGATTCATTAAGTAGGCCATTCACAATGGAATTAACCACTGAAACTGCCATTTGGATAATGGTTGAAGGGTAGGGGTCAAGTGGAGATCCCAAATTTTATATGGCAAGGTCATTGGACAATTCTACAAGGGAGAGGGGAACAAAACAGGACAGAAAGGATGCAGATGAGGGACTGATTTCCATAAATTAAGAAAGTGTGGGCACATCCTGTCCTTTCAATCCGCCCACTTCCACCACTGCTAGCACTGGCTTAACTTGGCCAGTGGTATCAAGACCTCTTCAGCTGTCAAGAGTTTGACGGCTATTTTTTTTCGGATTTTTTTGAAACTATTTGTGTATTCGTCGTGAGAAATTGTGATACTTATATTCCGGTACCACGGGTATTCACAAAAATGTTTGATTTTTGATTTTTAGAAAGTGTAAAAAACGTATATACAGATATTGTAATTAATGTTTGAGGTCAGTAGTTCACATGTAAAGTGAGATTTTCATAAGGAATTTTATGGTTCAACACTGTTTTATTCTATATCCCGTTTTTTCCATCACATCAGCATTCGCTACTATGCTGCCATTTGCAAATATCACACAACTACAGAATGAAGGGATTTGATTGGACACTTTTCATTATTCTAGAAATACTAGAAATGAAATCCTCACCCAGTTTTTTTTCTTCACATTTCCAGTGCTCAGAAAGGAAGTACTTTTTGCTGCACCTGCTATTTCTAAAGTTAGAAAATCATTTTGGACTTTTTTGACAACAATTTTATAAACAAATGGCATCTGGTGGCAGTGGAGAACAGAAGCCACACCCTGAGGACTAGAATTCTTCAGAGGAAGAAACCGCAGTGAAGCGCTAGTCCATTGCCAGGGAATGTTTTACTATCCCCTTTGGTGTGAAAAAATATGGTGGCCAAGCACATGAAGTGCTCTCTGTGCGACAAGGACCATATTCACGTGTACATCTAAAAAATACTCCTGTGGCACAACCAGCATGCTTACCTACTTGAAGACCTACTACAACAACTGCTTGAACAGTGTCCAGAGGGAGTGCACTAAACAAGATGCACCAACATCAGGTGCAACACCAATTACACTAGGGGAGTATATGCCCACTGAAGTTGAGCAACGTCTCCCACAGAAGTCAACTAAGCTCCAAAGACTCAAAACATTTTGTTTGGATTGTGAAAAAAAGATAACAGTGGGGGAACAATCATTTGCCGCAGTTTTACAGGCCACTAAGCACTAAGTGTTATTTTTTTCATTTTTTGCTTAAATGACACTTGTAACTGCGGTTTTGAGTTAACAGTTTTACTAATTGCCATTTTATTTTTTTTTAAAGTCAAAATGTTAAATAAAAAACAAAAGGTCCAAAAAATCAGAAAAAAAGAAAGGTTCTTATTAGAACCACCTTTCTTGGTTTAAAAAAGATAAACTGTATGTGTGTGTATGTATATGAAAGAGTTTGAGTGAGTGAGTTTCTGTGTTAGTGAGCGTGTGTTTAAGTGGATGTGAAAGTGTTTGAGAGAGTGGATATGTGAGTAAGTGAGTGAGTGAGTGGGTGTGTGTGACAGCGGCTGTATGGGTTTGTGATTGTGTAAGTATTTGTATGGATATGGGAGTGGGGCAACAGTGGCTGTATTGGTGAGCGGGTGTGTCAGTGACTCTATGGGTGTATGATTGAGAGGGGGTGTGACAGGCTAAATGGTTGAGTGAGTGTGTGTGTTAGTAGCTTTATATGTGAGTGACTGGGTGTGAGTGGCCATACTAATAGCTGTATGGATGAGTACGTGTGTTTAGTGACTGAATGGCTGAGTGAGTGGATGTGTCAGTGAGTGTATGGTGAGTGAGTCAGTGAGGGTGTGACAGGCTGTATGCTTGAGTGAGTGCTTATGTTAGAAGCTGTATGGGTGAGTGAATAGGTGTGTCAGCCACTATATAGGTGTGTGAGTGGATATATGGGCGAGTGAGTGTGTGTGTTAGTGTCTGTATGATTGAGTGAGTGGGTGTGTGAGTGGGCGTGTGAGTGGGTATATCAGTGGCTGTAATGGTCTGTGAGTGTGCGATTGCCTGTATGGGTCAGTAAGAGCATGTGTAAGTAGCTGTATGGGGGTGAGTGGGTGTGTGAGTGACTGTATGGGTTAGGGAGAGCATCTGTTAGTAGCTGTATGGGTGACTGAGTGAGTATGTCAGTGAGTGTATGGGTGAGTGAATGGGTGTGTGCATTGCTCTGTAGGTGAGTGAGTATGTATGTTAGTAGCTGTATGAGTAAGTGAATGGGTTTGTGAGTGCCTGTATAGGTGAGTGAATGAGTGTGTGAGTACCTGTATGAGAGAATGAGTGTATATGTCACTAGTTGTATGGGTAACTGACTGGCTGTGTTAGTAGCTGTATAGGTGACTGAGTGGTTATGTGAGTGACTGTTTGGGTGAGTGAGAAGATCTGTTTGTAGCTGTATATGTGAGTGATTGGGTGTGTCAGTGGTTACATGGGAGAGTGACTGGGAGTGTTAGTGATTGTATGGATGACTTAGTAGATGTAGAATGACTGTATGGGGTGAGTGAGTGAATGAGTTAGAACCTGTATGAGTGAGAAAATGGGCGTGTGAGTATATGTATGGGTAAGTGAATGCATGTGGTGATACTTGTATTGGTAAGTGACTTGGTGTGTTATTGACTGTATTTAAGTGAGGGTGTGTGTGAGTGAGTGACTGGATATATGAGTGAATCTATGTCTGTCTGTGTGTCTCAGGGGCTACATGAGACTATACCTTGATATATACCTTGACAATGTTAGTTTGTAGAACTGCACAGATAGAAGTAATTAGGAAATTACTTTACTCCAATGGATGGTGTCCTTCATCTGTTTAGAAACATAAAGAACATAAATATGTTTGTATTATCTTTAACAAAACTTCGTGATAAACATTTAGTTACTGCAATGCATACATGTATACTATACACCAAATAGAAGAAATTTCTTATATTGTAATAGTATTTCACATTATAGTAACAAATTTCTTTTTCCCTTTTTTATAATTCTCAGCTTTTGTACACTTGTACACCATAATCAATATAGTGAATACAATCTCATCCTTGAACAGTGGGGAAAAACAATCATAAAGATAGTCAAAAAATCCTTTTTCTCATTTGAGCACCTGTTCTCTTTCTTTTCTAAATTCAATTTGGGTGCCGTTTCTTAATTTAAAAAAAATGGCATCTGGTGGCAGTGAAGATAAGTTACCACACCCTGTTGAACACCGTTCTTAGGAGGAGCAACCCCCAGCATAGCGGCAATCAATTGCATGGGAGTTTTTCACTATCCCCACCAGGCAAACAAAAGTAGTGGCAAAGCATGTCAAGTGCTCTTTAGGCATAAAAATCCTCGCCAGGAGTATGTAGAACACAATTCGTATAGTGGAATGAGTATGTGCGGACATTTAAAAACATATCACTGCAACCACTGTTGAAAACCAAAAAGAACATAAATATAAGTTATTATTATGTTTACAAAAGTCAACAACAAAAACAGTTAAGAGTGTTTATGCTATAACAGTATATAACAATATGGTAAACATTTTGTTTTCCCTTTTTTACTGTTCCTAGCTTTCATACTTGTACATCATGATCAATGCACTGTATAAAGATTCATCCTTGAACAGGGGGGGAAACAGTTGCATTGATTGCAGAAAAAACTGCACAGTATATCATTACAAATAAGTGACACTATGCATTGCAGTCACTACAATTAATTAATCAGTTGTTTTATCTACAGTTGCAATACTAATCTAAATAAACATATGCTTAAAATAACTCTTTTATTATTATAACTGGTACAATAGTACTAATAGATGTTAAGCACGGTTGAATTCTGGAAAACCTTTTGAAAACATCACCCCTGGAAGGCCGATGATGTATTAAACACTGACGATCCACATAGAAGAAATACTGTACACCACTTTTTGAAATCAGAAATACTCCTTAGAACTTTGGTTGAAGGAACAAGAGGTAAGAATTTGGAAGTTTGAAAGGTAGTTTTTCTTTGAATTTAAGGTTGTTGTAATTGCATTCTGTCCATCCAGTTTCACTCTTGAAGTAGACAATATAGTGTCCCGATGGTACATGAAATCCTTTGTGAAAGATCACAGCCATGGTAGTATAGGTTCTTCCAGAAACTGATATTTGTCTTGCTTTGAAGTTTGCAATTTCGGTTTCCAATTTAGATCCATTTGCTCTGCATCATTGTAGCATTAATATAAGGTATTTTCCACTTCTTTATATATGTAATGTAGATATAATGCCTGATCTACAATTTGAAGAATAAGAGAAATTAACCCACACCTCCATTAATTTAGATCAAATTCCCGATCAAAAAAGGAGATAAACAAAAATTATTATGCTTATCTCGGCAACAATTTTTGCCTCTTTATTTTTTCTTATTTTATAGAAAGGAATGCTTTTTAACCAAGATAAGAACACATTATCTACTACACAAGGTGTCACATTAATGCAAAAATGAAATGATAACCAAATTGTATTGTACTGTACATGACTCTCTACACATATTTACAATACATTTACACATACGATGAAATCCAATACATAAACACATTACATAACATTCAGCAAGTCAAAAAAACAGTTTATATGTACATATACTCAATATCACGAAATTGTAAACAGTTTATGTATACATGTACTCAATGTGTACTCAATATCCTAGAATTGTGGATGGAATCAGACAACTCAACAACACTTTCTACACCTAGTGAGCAATTAATCCAAATACTCTAAGTGTTTCAAAGATTTTACGAAGAGTTTAATCCCAGTTAGCCGACGCGTTTCGAGTTATGGCTCTATGGTTTGCCAAACTCTCATCAGGGCTGGATTAGTCTTTTCATTGGAAACTGTTTATGACAAAAACAAAACATGGAAAGTCTTATTTAATATGAAGCTCCCCGAAAATCCTTCACAGCTAGCTTTATCATTAAGTAAATACAAGACGTCGTACCTGTATGTTGCCAAAGTGAATTCGTAGCTTTGAAATTATATTTCCACACAGTGGCTGCCAGTCTGCAATAAAATACCAAATCTTGTTGAATCTATGGCCTTTCTGACCTTGAATGCAACTACCGTTTTGTAAACAATCTACAAAATTACCTCAACAGACAGTAGACTCTTCAGTCCGTTAGCAAAAACGAATTACGGCACTCTCAATTCTTTGTTTCTGAAAGAATGAGTTCTCCCGGTGTTATTTTGTGGTCTATAAAAATGCATGGAGTTTACAAAATATCTTCGAGCATAAGGGCTACTTACTAAATTTGCAGTTCATGCCTGTGTTCTGATGAAGAATTTGTTAAATTTCAGACACAGTCAGTGTTTTCTTATGAAGCAGGAAGCTGAAAGAGACGGCCTCTAGTTAAACCAAGCATTCCAATAGTTATAATAGCGTGCTGCTATCGTGTGCATTCTTCACAATCACTCACCTAATTCAGCGTTTTGGCGTTTAGCGTATGGTGGTTGCACAAGTCTGTTTCTCACTCCGTAATGCAGAACAAGCACCTCCGTGCGGTTCTGTGGTATTGTAACCGAGTCAAAGGTACACGTGATCGCCAGTTTTACCAATGACTGGACGGAGCCTGTCAGCATCTATCATGATGCATTGTGGAAGTTGTATTTTTGCAAAATCCACACGAACTTTTGCGCAGAAAGACGACCACCCCTATAGCATTGGGGGACTGTTTACCACAAAGATAGATTGGGCTTGCGAGCGAGCTGAATAGGGTTTAATCCCTTTTCCAACACATTAATCCAAAGTTTCTGGTGTCCAACACGTATATTAATCACAAGCCCAATCTATCTTTGTGGTAAACAGTCCCCCAATGCTATAGGGGTGGTCGTCTTTCTGCGCAAAAGTTCGTGTGGATTTTGCAAAAATACAACTTCCACAATGCATCATGATAGATGCTGACAGGCTCCGTCCAGTCATTGGTAAAACTGGCGATCACGTGTACCTTTGACCCGGTTACAATACCACGGAACCGCACGGAGGTGCTTGTTCTGCATTACGGAGTGAGAAACAGACTTGTGCAACCGCCATACGCTAAACGCCAAAACGCTGAATTAGGTGAGTGATTGTGAAGAATGCACACGATAGCAGCACACTATTATAACTATTGGAATGCTTGGTTTAACTAGAGGCCGTCTCTTTCAGCTTCCTGCTTCATAAGAAAACACTGACTGTGTCTGAAATTTAACAAATTCTTCATCAGAACACAGGCATGAACAAGAAATTTAGTAAGTAGCCCTTATGCTCGAAGATATTTTGTAAACTCCATGCATATATATAGACCACAAAATAACACCGGGACAACTCATTCTTTCAGAAACAAAGAATTGAGAGTGCCGTAATTCTTTTTTGCTAACGGACTGAAGAGTCTACCGTCTGTTAAGGTAATTTTGTAGATTGTTTACAAAACGGTAGTTGCATTCAAGGTCAGAAAGGCCATAGATTCAACAAGATTTGATATTTTATTGCAGACTAGCAGCCACTGTGTGGAAATATAATTTCAAAGCTACGAATTCACTTTGGCAACATACAGGTACGACGTCTTGTATTTACTTAATGATAAAGCTAGCTGTGAAGGATTTTCGGGAAGCTTAATATTAAATAAGACTTTCAATTTTTTGTTTTTGTCATAAACAGTTTCCAATGAAAAGACGAATCCAGCCCTGATGAGAGTTTGGCAAACCATAGAGCCATAACTCGAAATGTGTCGGCTAAGTGGGATTAAACTCTTCGTAAAATCTTTGAAACACTTAGAGTATTTGGATTAATTGCTCTCTAGGTGTAGAAAGTGTTGTTGAGTTGTCTGATTCCATCCACAATTCTAGGATATTGAGTACACATTGAGTACATGTATACATAAACTGTTTACAATTTCGTGATATTGAGTATATGTACATATAAACTGTTTTTTTGACTTGCTGAATGTTATGTAATGTGTTTATGTATTGGATTTCATCGTATGTGTAAATGTATTGTAAATATGTGTAGAGAGTCATGTACAGTACAATACAATTTGGTTATCATTTCATTTTTGCATTAATGTGACACCTTGTGTAGTAGATAATGTGTTCATATCTTGGTTAAAAAACATTCCTTTCTATAAAATAAGAAAAAATAAAGAGGCAAAAATTGTTGCAGAGATAAGCATAATAATTTTTGTTTATCTCCTTTTTTGATCGGGAATTTGATCTAAATTAATGGAGGTGTGGGTTAAATTCTCTTATTCTTGATATTAAGGCCCTAACCCCCTCTATCCCTTTGGGCCAAACCCCCCCCCCCTTTTTTGCATGATCTTCAATTTGGGCAGGTCATATTTTGGTTAGCCGTTTTGATCAATCTGTCAGTCAGTCAAATACACTTTATTCGATTAATTAAAATCATAAAAGGCATAAAAGATTTACATACATTCGAAAAATTGAGAAATTCATATATTTACAAACTCAGTGCCAGCCTCTTTAGAACGGATACGCTACAATTAATCAAATTAAAATCAAAGTGGTTATTAAAAATCGGTCAGGTTAATACATTTAGTGGCACATTTTCATTTTCATTTTAATTGCCGCAACTAGAAAACTAGCCACATAAAAAATATTGCGGGTGCTACTCAACATCTGAAGATGGGTGAGAGCAGGTCTGACTTGGATAAAGCCAGCCTCTCTCAGGATTGGTAACAGGTATTTTTTCCTTACTCCTGAATAGAACCCGCAGAACATAGTAAAATGCATTGTATCTTGTTGCGAGAAATTGTCACAATTACAGGGCGGGCAACCTTCTGGTTTGCCCCATGATTGATAAGTACCCAGGGAATAATGTATCAGGTTAAATCTAAATTTCGTCAATAGGACTCTATGAAAATGTTTAGTCACTATTTTTAGATATGGCTCGAGTGAGGGGGAGATTAATAGCATATAATGCGATCTTACTGGAAAATAGGTCCTAACTATAACTACCTTCTGGCGACCACCAGTAGGTCATAATATATATATATATATATATATATATATATATATATATATATATATATATATATATATATATATATATATATAGAATAAACTTTTCAAGTTCTTCAAACTGAAAGGTATGGGACCTGGCAGCAGTTCTGAGAATCTATCTCAGAATCCATCTATGAACGATGAGGAGCTAGAGCTCCTGGCAACGTTAGAGGATCTGAATGTGGAAGGATCCATAACAAACACCAATGTTCCAGGAATGACAATGGCCAGAACTAGCTCCATGAGCCGTCAAATCAGAGAAGCAAGTTCCTTTAGACCAGTGTACAAGTTTACTCCACAGACACCTCTTGACACAGTGGATGTATTTCACAATAAAAAGATACTGGATATTCGACAACTAAGAGAAAATGAGAGAGGGAACACCAAACCAGATGGAATCTCTCCTATGAATAAAGGCAAGCTGTGAAAGAACTTGAATCTGACAAAAGCATAATAATTAAACCCTCGGATAAGGACGGCAATATAGTTTTACAGACACGTACGAAGTACTGTAATGAAGCCCTTGCCCAACTAAGCAATCGGGACAATTATTTGCCAATAACTATGAAAGAATACTTGGAGAGCATCACCGAATATGAGGCATTGATCCTTAAATGGCACAATAGAGGAATGCTCTCAGTGGAGGAGTATAGATTTCTCGAAGTTTCTCATCCGAGATTACCGACCTTTTACCCCCTACCCAAGGTGCATAAGGATGCGGAAAAACCGCCAGGGCGTCCGATAATCTCTTCTATTGGTGGGTTACTCGAGAACATGTCACGATTTATTGACTTTTACCGTTTCCCATTTGTTCAGGAATTGCCCTCCTACACGAGAGACACTAAAGACTTCCTGCGTTACATTAAAGGAAGCCCATGGGAGTCCGACTTCCTTATGGTTACTCTGGACATAGCCAGTTTAAATATCAGCATTTCACATGATCAGGGCATTGATGCTATTCAACAAATTTTGAAACAACGACCACAGTGAGATGTTAATCGAATTTTTGCATTTTCGTCTGTTTAATAACATCTTTATTTTTCAGGAACAGATATATAGGCAAAAACGGGGGACTGCCATGGGAGCTTGCTTCTCCCCCAGCTACGCGAACTTGTTCGTTGGCTGGTGGGAGAAGCGGGTGGCCTGGTTGGACTCCTGTGACCACTGGGTGAGAAAACCATTATTTGGAGACGGTACATAGACGATCTCTTTCTTGTCTGGCGAGGCAGTGAGGAGTCAGTCTCAGAATACATCAAACATCTGAATAGTAATAATTTGAATATGGGGTTTTCTGGCGAAATTAGCGCAAGTGAAGTTACTTACCTGGATGTCAGGGTCTTTGTAACAGATGGCAGGATGCAGACATCATTGTTTAGAAAACCCACAGCGGGTAATTCAGTGATTCATGCACTTAGGAGCCACCCGAGTAATCTGAAAAACAGCATCCTGTACGGGGAACTTCTGCGTATAAAACGCAACAGCTCTAGATCAGAAGATTTTGTAGAGGCTGGCGCAGAATGTCTCAATAGATTTAGGGAGCGTGGCTACAAGGAGAATGTTTTGAAGGAGGCATGGAGAAAATCAGAATCCACTAATAGATCAGAGCTTCTTAAGGATGTCCCGAAGAAGAATAGCACAGGGAATAAGAAACTTAGACTCATTACTAACTTTTCTAATGCAGCCAAGAGTCTTAAGAAAATCATGTACTCCAATTGGAGCATATTGAAATCTGACCCAATTATTGGCCGGGATTTTCCCAATCACCCATCCATGACCTTCCGTAAAACCAGATCTCTTAAAGATTATCTGGTCCAAAGCCATCTACCACCTATAAACAAAGGTATACAGTGACTCGCAGGTTTCCATCCATGCAGTAAATGCAAAGCCTGTGCGGATAGTAAGAAAACTACAACTTACTCAATACCAGGGCAAGAAGATCCCATTAAAATCAAGAAATTCATGAACTGCTACACACCTTACGTTGTCTACTTCCTGAGCTGCCCCTGTGGGCTTAGGTACATGGGCAGCACGATTCATCCAGCCAAATGCGTGTATTAGAACATCAGAGGGCCATACAGAATAACGACAGCAATTATCCCGTAGCATGTCTTTTTTTTCAAACTTTTATTTTTATTGCAGATCTAGACATTGCACATCCATCTGTGTCGGGTAACCCCCAACAGCCTTAGGTAAACACTTTACTTTCATAATAACAAATACAGATCACAGCCATTCAGCCCACATCTCGGAGGTCGGGCGACGTTAGCAATGTAATAACAGATTGATGTCTTCAGAGGGATACCGCAATCTTTGCCATGCGGATCATCCAGTATCTGCTTTCCTGTAATGCCCTGTCTCTAAACCCTACCCAGCAACTAAACTGACAGTCCCAGTGGTCTGTATTTTCAGGTTCTGTCAGCGTAATACCATTTTCAACGTCAGACCCCCGTCCTCTCTTGCTTACCTCAGTTTCGTGCCAAATTCTTTGCTGCTCCCCAAAAGGCATCGCCAGACTGAGTTCCTCATCTTAACAACCACCCCCTGATTTCTAAAATGCCCCGCTCTTCTGCAACAACAATAAAAGTCCTCATTAACCCCATGAACCCCACCCCCTTAAACTGCAGTTAGTGTGGGCCATCACTCACTCAGTTAGCACTTACAAAATGAAGGAAACCTGTAGGATCGCAATTATCTGCCTGTATTGTACATGGAACAACTCTTACAACTCACTTGCTTTAGTCACCCGATGTGGACAGGTTGTCATTTAACACTCTCACTAGGTCTGCCCATGCACGCGCTGCTTCCAGATTCTTCTCATCCCCTGTACGGGCCGCCTGGTGCAATCTAATCATGCTCTCACTATGGGCCAACTTATGGAGTTCATTCGGCCATCGTTTACTTCGATTTCCAGTGCCACGTTATCTCTCTCTGGGCCATGATTAGGCCCAGGTCAATGAACTTACTAGTGATCTTAGTCTTTTTAGTGTGAGGAAACCAAAGCAACAAACAAGTTGCCATAGTATAGTCCACTTGCCGCTCCGTAATTACATTGAGAAGCGCCCCTACCTCGGACCAATAGGACCCTAGTTTCGGGCAATCGCACATCATGTGGTCTAATTCCACATCAGGCGATAGGCATCTAGGGCATGCCGCGTCTTGCATGTTGAAATATTTCCGGATCTTCCCCGGGGTGAGGTAGGCTCTGTGTATTATAAAAAAGTGTACCTGTTGAAACCGTGCATTCCTACATCCCTTCCAGGTCCTCATCATGACATGACCCCAAACTGTGTCCGGAATGGGTTTCCCTACACTCTCTTCCCATTTCTGTTTGAGAGTCGACAGGGGTTCCAGACCTTCACCCAGCATTCGGGTATGTAGGCAGGTAACCGCCTTGATTGTTCCCGCCGCCATTACCACGTATTGGCAAGACATCCTGGTTTGAGGTTCCGACTTCCCCGTCTTCCAGTGTTTCCGCATTGCAGTGGTAACAGCCATGTGCAAAAGGAAACCTCCGTCAGGAAGGCCAAATTGGTCTTGCAGCGCACGGAATGGCAGCAACTCGCCGTCGGCATATAAGTCACCCACCATGTGTAACCCCAACTCCTCCCATTCAAGTAGTCGGGACCAATCCCCCCGTGTGGCAGTGCTGTCAACATGCCAAGCGGAATCTCGGGTGCATACGGGTGTGCCACTTTCGCCCTCTTCTGACTTTTGTTCCAGCATAATCTCAGGGTCTTCTCTTCCAGGGTTAGATCCCAGACTACCAGGCGATGTTGCATAATGATATAGGAGAGAACATGCCTCTGTATCCCCAATCCACGATCTGATTCCAAACCCCGAAATTCCCGCGCTACATTCTGTGTAAGGATCTGCAGCTGCGCCGCCAGATAATAAAGTTCGAAGTTCGGAACCGCTAGTCCCCCCTCCGATTTCGGCCTCAACAACGTGTCCAGTGCCACCCGTCTCCGTCCCGTTCCCCATAAAAAATCAATGATAAGCGTCCGTTGTTCCCGAAAATACCGGTGTGGTATCCACAGCGGGAGTGTATGGAAGTAATAAAGCAGACGCGGCAATGCCACCATCTTGAGCAGTGCCACTCTCCCTAAAAGAGATAGAGGCAGGGTCGCCCAAAACGCCATGTTGCCCTTCAGTGTCCGTATACAGCGCCCAACATTCCCCTCCAGCAGATTTTCCGCCGTATGGTATATCCGGACCCCCAAGTAGGTAAAGCACGAACTCTCCCATACCAAACCATCGGTTAGTGGCAGCTGAGGCATTTCCGCCCTTAAGGGGAAGACACACGTTTTAGCCCAATTCACACGAAGTCCCGATAATTTCCCAAAGTCCGATAGCATGTTCACTGCACCCTTCAGCGTGGTTGTCGTGTCCGCCAGGAACAAAAGTAAATCGTCCGCATATAACGATATGTGGTGCGGTAGTCCACCACTAATTATGCCATCATACGCCATCCCCGATCTGGCGCGAACCGCCATAGGTTCTATCGCTAGCGCGAACAGCAGGGGCGAGAGCGAGCACCCCTGCCTCGTGCCTCTCTGCACCGGGTATTCCGGTGATACGACAGAGCCCAGACGCACCCTAGCAGCAGCGGAGGAGTACAAGACCTTCGTCCAGCGTCTAAAGCGCTCACCTAAACCAAATTTCCCGAGCACCTCATCTAGATACTCCCATTCAAGGCAGTCAAACGCCTTCTCTATATCCACTGACAACACAGCTTGCGTCGCCCCATCCCCAATTTCATTACTCAATACTCCTATAAGGCGACGGATATTATGTGATGTGTTCCTAGTCGGTATGAACCCCGACTGATCCTTGTGGACCAAAGCAGTCATGTGGGGCATTAATCTTGTAGCTAGAATTCGACTCAGTATCTTATAGTCCACAGTTAGCATAGACAGCGGTCTATAGGATGTCACTTCATCACCCTCCCTCCCTGGTTTCAATAAGGGGACGACCAGCGCCACCCTCATGGATTCGGGTAGGTGGCCCAACTCCATCGCCTCATTATATACCACCTGCAGTTGGGGCGCCAGGAGATCTAGATACGTCATATAAAATTCTATGGGGAGGCCATCCATCCCCAGGGTTTTCTTCCTGGCCTTATGTTTGATTGCTCCCCTTATTTCAGCTATAGTGATAGCTTGACCCAGGGTCTTGGCGTCCTCCTCCTCTATCTGCGGCAGCGGAATCCCCGTCAGGTAGGTCTCTATATCTAACTTAGTTGCCTCCAGGTGACTCTGAAATAGCGTCGTATAGTACCTCAGGAAGCGCAAGACGATCTCAGATTGGGAATAGAGCATACTCCCTGAGCCCGATTGGATACTCATGATCGGGGATCCCCCCGTCCTCGGGTCCGCCATCCTTGCCAGGAGCGTGCCTACCTTATCCCCCTCAGCATGTACCTTTGCCCTATATTGCTTATAATCGTAACTACGCAACCTTTCAGCCTCAGTGGCCACGAGTTCCCTAGCTGCCAGAAGCTGGTCCTGCAACTCCCTTTGTTCTGGTCTCTGCTGCTCCACCCCCCGTAGTGCCTCCTCTGCTTTCTTGACAGCATTCAACACTACTGTCCGTTCTCCCATATATTTACTGATACATAACCCTCTCATCACCACTTTAAATGCATTCCATTCCATTCCTCTAGTAGATGACGAGTTCATATTAACAGCAAAATATTGTTCTATACCCTCCTGGATATCGGCTCGAAAGGCTTGGTCCTCTAGAGTGTCTGGGCGTAATCGCCAGGTGGGAACCTCTGCCCTCACACGCTGCCATTGAAAGGATACCAACTGCGGGTTATGGTCCGAGATCGTCCTCGCTAAATACTCTGAATGTGTCGCCAAGGGTGCCAGTGTCTGGGTGCATAGGATAGTGTCAATTCTAACATGAAGTTCGTGAAGAGCAGAAAAGAAGGAATAATCCCTATCTTCAGGGTGCTGCACTCGCCATACGTCAGTCAACCCCCATCCGCTCTGCCACTCCGCTCTCTTCTTCGCTATCTTGCGAACCTGGGAGTCCCCCAACGGGGGGTGCGACCTGTCTAGTGCTACATCTGTAAGCGAATTAAAGTCACCACCCAGAATCACTTGGCCTGATAGGAGATGTGCCAGTTTCCCGGACAGGACGTCAAAAAATCGGGGTTGGTCTGTGTTCGGTGCATATATGCTACACAATACCACCTCTCTGTCACACAATCTCCCCGCTACCGCCACATATCTGCCCTCAGGATCTATCACAGTATGAACAACCTTGAACGCGATCCCCGCCCGCACCCACATTAAGACCCCCCTGGCGAACGCAGAATAAGCAGTGCCAAACACCTGACCCCTCCACCTCCTCTGCAACGCAGCACATTGTAGTTTAGTGAGATGGGTCTCCTGAAGCAACGCTATCTGGACCCCCCTTCTTATCAAATATGCATGTACCTTGTGATGCCTTGACATAGTGTGTAACCCACGAACGTTCCATGTAATACATTTCAACTCAGGCAATTGTCCCATTACAGCTTCCCCCGGCAACTCCCTCCGTTTGGTTCGTAGACCCACACCAGCGCTGCTAAACCCCAAACACAGAACATCCCGAAAAACTTCCCTGACCCCCCCAGAACAGGTTCCAATAACTCGTTATCAGTCCCCATCCAAACTACCCTAACAAATCACACAATACTATCCTGCAGTAGCCACTAGAGGCCGCCTTAAGGGCGATGGGGTAGTGGTCCGACTCCGACGGGTGGCAGCTCCCGCGCCCGCCCCCTCCCCTCAACATCCCGCAATAATAAGGCACAGTCAGAAAGTTCACAATCGTTACCAGGCCATCCAGACCATCACACTCAAGTCTTTAACCATGAAACTGTACCAGATGGAAGCAACCTACAAACCATCCGCCGATCTGGGTGTCACCTCAGGTCCCCTGGTGCTATCATCTTCCGATACCTCGGTGCCTGAACGTCTTCTCTCTTCCTCCGAATCCGTTCCCTTTGCCGAGTCCTCGTGCTGCGAACCTGTTATCGCCGCTGTCGCCACCAAAGCACCCTGTTTATCCGCTGCCATCTGTGCACGTTGCAACAGATCTTATTTATTTAGCACACAGCAACGCAGATGGCAGACGCGTTTCGGACAATAGTCCTTCCTCAGTGTCGCCGACATAGAGTCTGTGACGCTTTTTTGTAACATTCTCACAGACATAGAAAGCGGACTATGTAAAATAAACATTTGAACATGTAAAACGGAAAAATGGGTTTAGTGTGGCAGCCATATTATACAAGACATTCATAGGCAGAGAGTGCATATACTCAAATGATGTTCGCCATTTCTCTCATCAAAACGTTTACAATCACACTGTTATACACAAGTAATTAGATTAATTAAAGTGTGTGTCTTATACTGACTTTTACCACCGCCAGAAACCAAAAATTATATCGCCGTGTATCGGCGTTGAACTGGCATACAAAACCCCAGAGAATTATCTCTCTTACCAAGATGCGGAGAGCTGCATATTAAACTTTGGAAACAAGAAATGTAATGATCAAGCCGTGGATCGGCGAGGCTCCGGTAACATACAATTAATATTAAACCGGACAATAACCTGTCAGGATAGCATACCATATAATATTTACAAGGAATAATCTCAAACAATAATCTCCAAAAATTATATGAGGTTACTATGATAATCATTCAACAGGTATATATATAAATATATCATATTCTATTTACACGGACATATTCCTAGGATCAAAATATCAGAATTCTATTTATGCTCGACTGTTCGATCAATACTAGGTAATTTCTATGTGATAATTTGTTGTGCTAAGCTGCAGGAAGAAAACAGAAAATATTTTCAAATCAATTTTAAATGGATTGGAAAGGGAGTCAGGGGGAGAAGTGGAAAATAGAAGAACGCTATACCTAGATTCGCATAAGTTTCAAATGAAAACTACATAATGCATTACAATATAATCATGTTCTTAGATCTTTGATTATAGGTTATCTACCAAGGTGTACTGTCAGTTCTTCCCCTACGTTCAATCAAATTGGGTTCTTGGTTTGTAGATCGATTATAAATCTAGATTCAAGTCTCCGGGGACGAAGTAATCTGTCTCCTCCTCTGGGATGTAGGGGCACATGGTCAATGCCGAAATAACGTAATAGTTCCCTATTACTTCCATGTTTTTCGGCAAAGTGGCGGGCAACGGGATAAGTTGCATCTTTATTCATGATTGCCCTTTGGTGTTCCAGTATCCGGAGTTTCACGTTGTTCATTGTGCTTCCGATATACTGGAGACCGCAGGGACAAACCAAGCAGTTCACCACAAAAGGTGTTGTGCAAGTGATAAATGTATTTATCAGTCTTGGTTTCTTGAGTCCTGGGACCTTGTAGGTTAGTGTCCTTCTACTGTTTTCGCAAGCTTTACATTTTCCACAAGGAAAGAATCCTTTCATTTCTTTTAAAGTTCCTGTGGATTTGGGTGGCAATGGTACAAGATAACTTTGCACCAGAGTGTCTTTGATCGACTTGGACTTTCTGAAGGTAATGAGAGGTTTTGCTGGGACATCACTTCCTATAATAGGATCTGTACGTAAGATGTGCCAGTTCCTCATGAGAATTTGTCTTAATTGAGGAACCTGATCAGAATAAGTGGTTATCAGACGGAATTTAGTTTTGGAATCTGAATCTTCAGTAGAAGGAGACATCTGAGCAAAAAGATCTTTTCTAGGAATTCTCAGAACTCTCCTATAGGTGTTATCAAGGAGAGATTGTTCATAGCCTCTTGCTAGAAATCTAGCAATACTGTCTTGTGCAGCTCTGATGAATTCAGACTCCAAAGAACAATTCCGTCGTAGTCTAAGTAGCTCCCCGTAAGGGATGCTACGGATCAAACTGGAAGGGTGGCTGCTCTCGTAGTGCAAGATGCTGTTGTCAGCTGTTGGCTTGCGGTAAAGGCTTGTCTCTAACTTGCCCTGATGTACATAGACTCTAAGATCGAGATAATGCACTTCCTTTTCGCTGATATCAGATGTGAATCTAAGGTTGAGATTGTTGGTGTTAAGTCCTTCAACAAATTCCTCAGCCTGAGTGGTGGAGCCCCTCCACACCAGGAAGAGGTCGTCGATATATCGACGCCAGACTACAATGTGACCGGCCCATTTGAGATTTTCACCTGCTAAGGCAACCTGCTCCTCCCACCAGCCAACGAAAAGATTCGCGTAGCTGGGGGCGAAGCAGGTTCCCATCGCTGTACCACTTAGTTGCCTAAATAAATCATTCTGAAATAAAAAAATATTATTTGTTAGGCAAAATTGTAGACATTCAATCAAGAATCGTCCATGTAGGGCAAATTTGGCCGGTCTCTTATCCAGGAAATACTTGGCAGCCTCTATACCTTGGTCGTGTTGGATACATGTATAGAGGCTGGCTATGTCTAGAGTGATCAACAAGTAGGATGGATCCCATGCAATCTGGTCAATTTGTTGGATGAAGTCTTTGGTGTCTTTCACAAAGGAAGGTAAAGCAGTGACACAAGTGGAGAGGAAGGAATCAATGTAGATAGATAGGTTCTCAGTCAAACTCCCCTTAGAGGAGACGATAGGTCGTCCTGGAGGGTTCTTGGAGTCTTTGTGTACCTTTGGTAATTGGTAGAAGGTTGGCAATGTTGGTTCTGGATTGCGTAAAAACAAAAACTCATCTATATCTAACATGGATTTATTCCGCCATTTAGTTAGCAAGGTGTGATAAGAACGGATACTTTCTTTGTATTGTTCCATAGTTATTTTTTGGTAGTATCCAGGTTCCTCTAGTTGTTTAAGAGATTCCTTGCAATACTGATTGCGAGTTAACAAAACGACATTGCCGCCCTTATCTGAGGGTTTCACCACTATTCCTTTGTTGTTCTGAAGGTTTATTAAAGTCTTCGATTGTGCCAGAGTTAAGTTATTCTTTTTCCAAGTTCTGTTGCTACTGGACTGTCTATGATGCATGAGATCTCATGTTACAGCATCCGCGAATGTGTCAATTGCATCGTATGGCATTTGCGGATTAAATTGTGACGGGGCTTTGAAGTTTGTAATTGGGGATTGTTGTTCAATATTCCCCACTCCTGGCATACTAACACTAGTGTCAGTGATTTCATCACCTTGTTCAGCTTGGAGATCTTCTAGTACCCGTGCTGTTTCAAGATCTTTAATGGATAGAGCATCGGTTGGATAAATAGTGGTTTTCTTTCGTGTTTTCTTAGAACCCTCAGTTTGCGGCTTTAGTTTGTGGAATTTATGCAGTTTCATCTTGCGCGTCAGGTTGAACAAGTCAATGCGGGTTTGGGTATATTCCAATCTTTTGTTAGGACAGAAGCTCAGCCCTAATTTAAGTGTCTCTTCTTCTGCTGCTGTTAAGGGATTTTTAGTGAGGTTAACTATGGTGAGACCTGCATCTACCACTTATTGCCTCTTTTCTTGCGGATCTGTTGTCCTGCACCTCTGCCCCTTCCTCTTCCTCTGCCAGCCACCTCGTCTGGTTCTGCGTCTTCTTCGGGTGGTTTCAGCTTCCCCCCTCTCAACCATGTGCTGCGGATGAGGTCGAACTCCAAATGAAAAGGAGTTTTCTTTCCTTCACTGCTCATGGTTGGTCTTTCATCTTCGGAAGGCTCTTCCTCTGTGGCAGATGATTCAGAGGTGGGTGGTTCTTCGGCAGGTCCGGTGCTTTTACCTTTCTTGAGGGCTTTTCTAGGACCATCACATTTTTTAGAGAATGTTAAAATTCTTCCCTGTACATAGTCGCGCTCATCCCTTTCAAACTTTTCTTGTTTGCGTTGACGTATCTTTAGTTCATACCTGACCAGGCGTTTCTTCATCTCATCACGTAATTGTGTCACTGTAGCTTCATCCGTCTCCTTTGCAATCTCCAATTCTAGAGAGGCTATCGCGTCGATCGCTTTAGTTCTGTCACTCCATGCGAACTTCACTAGTAGCTCTAGCATGGCCTTACAGAATGCTGCTGTCAACTCCGCCCACTGTTCTAAAAGCATGGGGTCAGGGCTTTCGTAGGCAGGGACCGTGTAGATACGGAGACCTCTAGGCAAGCGATCGACATCCATATAGTTTTGTAAGGAGGTAGCCTCCCACCATTTCCGAATCTCCCTCTCACTCATCCGTTCCAAGTTTTTTAGGGTGCTCTGTGGTGCATCCCTCTTGTCTCCAGTGTTTACCGCAGCGGTCGCGCCTGGTATACGTTTTTTAAATATGTCCAATGCCGCTTGGCGGCGTTCTTCTTCATCGCACATGCTTGTGTGCTGAATAACCTCAGGGAAGCCTCCCTGGGTTATGGTGCCAGAACCTATTCGCCTCGCTGAGAAGATACGATAGTGGGCCCTTGCAAATGCAAGTACAGACAGGAGGCAGCAATCGCGGGAATGGCGACTTACCGGTTTTTCTTGATCTTGGCCGTGCGCCCATCCGCTATCTCCAATCACTTCCGGTCCAATACTAATCTCAGCGGTGCTCCCGATCAACTCCGTAAAGCTCCGTTCAACCAGATACCTCGGGGCACTCGTGTGGCGGGTGCTATCTTCGCACCGGTTGCACGCGTGATATATGTAGGCTCCTGAATCTCCCTCCCGTCTCGGAAAGAGGATATAAGCACTCCAGGTTGGCAACAGATTTTATTTATTTAGCACACAGGAACGCAGATGGCAGACGTGTTTCGAACAATAGTCCTTTCTCAGTGTCGCCGACATAGAGTCTGTGACGCTTTTTTGTAACATTCTCACAGACATAGAAAGCGGACTATGTAAAATAAACATTTGAACATGTAAAACGGAAAAATGGGTTTAGTGTGGCAGCCATATTATACAAGACATTCATAGGCAGAGAGTGCATATACTCAAATGATGTTCGCCATTTCTCTCATCAAAACGTTTACAATCACACTGTTATACACAAGTAATTAGATTAATTAAAGTGTGTGTCTTATACTGACTTTTACCACCGCCAGAAACCCAAAATTATAGCGCCGTGTATCGGCGTTGAACTGGCATACAAAACCCCAGAGAATTATCTCTCTTACCAAGATGCGGAGAGCTGCATATTAAACTTTGGAAACAAGAAATGTAATGTATATATATATATATATATATATATTCACTGAAAAAACCATAGGTTATAGACCATATATAGTTAGGAATTAGCATTTACAAAACCTTCAAAATATATAGTTAGTTGCAGTGATGTCATTTGAGATGTCATCAGTGATGTCATCAGTGATGTCACTGACCATGTCATGAATGATGTAATATGTGACATGATCAGCAGTGGATTGCGGGTGCGCGATATATAGTTAGTGCAACTAACTATATATGCGAATTTCAATGGTTTTGTGTGAGTAAAATAAGGTTTTGTAAATGCTAATTCCTAACTATATATGGTGTATAACCTATGGTTTTTTCAGTGAATTTTGAAGGTTTTGTAAATGCTAATTCCTAACTATATATGGTCTATAACCTATGGTTTTTTCAGTGAATTTCAATGGTTTTTTAATAGCAAATATCAAAAGCTTTAAAATGTATTCTTCTTTAAATCGAAAAATATATTTTATATGTTTTTAATACAATTTTTTAATGTATATATATATATATTTTTTTGTTGTTTCGCTACCGGTCCGCGCACCGGGTAGCTTCCCGTTAGCTCAATTTGGTGCCGCGACCCGGTCCGCGAACCGGTAAACGTTCCATTTGCGCAACTGCCGCGTTACAAAACAACATTGTGACGCGTCGCGTAAGCGCGACGTATTGCGTTGTCACGTAATGCGTCTTATGACGCGCCACGATACCGCACCCGGAAGTGCTCCGGAGCGCGAACCGAGGCGCGAAGCGCAGCACCCCGGAAGCGATCCGGGGCGCGGCGCGCAGCGCGTAACGTAAGCGTAACAGGTCATGTGACTTGTTAATAAAACATTTCATTGGTTCATTTCACTTTTGGTTTCCTAATGATGTAAGGCTAGGTCATGTGACCTAAAAATAACACTTTTCATTGGTTTAGAATTTTTTTTTTTCCCAAATGATGAAAGCCCCCACCTTTTTTCTCACTCTGACTTTCAACTTTGTGAGAGGAAGACCTATTTTGATTGATAAGAAATGGCTTCATTAGTAGCTGCACCCCCACCACCATCACCACCTCCTAGGAAGGAAGGACCACCTCCTCAGGTCATCCTTAATCAAGAGGAGGAAGAAGAGGAAGAAGAGGAAGAGGAGCAAGGGAGGAGACAGTTTTTGCCTGAAGAGCCAAGGAGGTCCCATGTGAAGGATAGCTATATCTGGCAATTCTATACATTTCCCCGGGGCCCAAAAAAAGTAAATGCCCGCTACGTCACATGTCTGATCTGTGACAAAGCTCTGTCCAGAGGGACTGATAAAAAGTACAGCTTTGGGAATTACACCATGCATCGGCACATGGAGAGGTGGCACCCTATAAATTATAGTGCTGCGCAGGTACGTGACCTGCAGGAAAACCCCCCTCCTGTGGCCAGTACATCAACAGAACAGGCAGTGATGGGACCAGAGGCGAGGGAGACGGTCCCAAACATTCAGATGAACTTCGGGATCGTGAAGCAAGTCTGCATTTTTTGCGGCAAATTAATTTGCTATAGGGAGAGTAGCATAACTCTAATCAACAGAGCTATTGAAAATCATAAATGTCCAAAACGCCCCAGAAAGTAAATTATCTTTTTTTGTTGTTGCTCCTGTTGAGCCCTTTATAATGAATCATTTTGCTTTCTCCCCCCCAAAAAAACAAAAAAAATATAAAACCGTTCAAAAAATACAAAAAAAGTAAAAAAATGTTCAGAAAAATAATAAAAAAAATATAAAACAAAAAAACAATTAGAAAAAAGTTCTTTTCAGAACTACCTCCCATTTATAAAAAATTGCTAGAATGTTTAGCACTCTGGCAACCTCTATTTCTTTTGATTCGCTTCCCGGTTCGCTCGCCGGTACGTGAACCGGAAGCGAAACAGAAAAAAAAAAAGGAAGAGTGAGTATAAGGGAAGGAAACAGAGAGTAATGTTAAAAGAAAGACAGCTAGAGGGAGTAACACAGAGATACTGTTTAATAGATCTATTTACCAAAGAAAAGATGTAAGAGGGTATAATTGAGAAAAACAAAATAGATAAGGAAGTGAAAGAAAAAAAGGAGAGTAGAAGAATAATAAACAAGAGTTTCTTAGAGAATGTGAGTGAATGTTCAAATTAAGAAGAAAAACAGTAAAGGATGTGGAATGAGAGGTAGGGATAGAACCGGACTAAAAGAACAACCCTGAGGGAAAGTGTTAAGAAAACAGTGAGCGAAAGTAAATAGGAATAAAACAAGATGTATGACAGTGACTAAGGTTAAAACATGTGGAATAACAGAGAGAAAAAACAGAAAGCAGAAAAGAAGAAGTGACAGAAAAGGAATAATTGAAACAACAAAGAAATGTAAATAACATAGTGTGCTTGACCTACAGGGAGAAAGCATAATGAACAAGTAGTGAAAGAGTGATGAGTCAGAGACAGTGAGAGTAATAGAGACGGAGTGAGTGAACAGGAGTGAGGAACTATGAGAACAGAGGGACTGAGAAAAGGAGTGGAAGGAGTAGAGTAAGTAAGTAATAGAAAAAGGAAAGAGGGAAGTAGCAAAGGCAGGAAACTGAGGATTAAAGAAATGAAGCAGTGGAACTAATAGAAGTTAAATGTGATAGAAATGTAACGAAAAGAGTAGAAAACACTTACCTTATAATTGTCGTTAACTTAGTCACTTGTTATTTTTATACTTTCAATCTGTGAAAGAAAGAACAAAAATTTGAAAAATATTAAAACATGTATTTAAAAATTAGAAAAGACAAGGGAAAAGATTGAAAATCATCCAATTTTACAAAGAAATAAAGTTAGAGATAAGCATGCAGAAAAAAAAGAGAAAGAAACGGTGATAGACAGTCAGAGACAAAAAGAAATTGTAATTGAGTAAATTACTAAGAGAAAAAAAAGGAAGATACTTTCAGTGACAGAAAAGAAGGATAGAAGAGAAAACTAAATTGAAGTTGTGTAAGCTACTAAAAGAAAGTGAGTAAGGTAAACTATATAAGGAAAGGGTGAATAAGGAAAAGAGAGTGAGGGAGAGAGGAGACAGAGGAAGTGAAGGAAAGAGTGTCAGATACAGACTGAGTGAGACAACAAAGAAAGATAAATGAGTGAGGGTGAGTTATACTAACTGATTGCACCAAAAAAGGAGAACCCAAAAATATTTAATTTAGTAAACAAAGGGAGGAAAGATGGAAAAGACAAGCGAAGCAGAAGGTCTAAAAGCTGGAAAATGGTGCAAGGGAGAAAAGAAAAAAGCAGAGTTGGAATAGGGAAACAAAGGTTGATAGATAAGTGGAGTTAGAGAACAAGGGTGAAAGAGAATAAAACAAAAGGCAATGTGAGTATGTAAAGAGGATTGATAGAAGGTAGTAAAAGACGAGTAAGCATGAGACAAGACGAGTACAAATTAAAATTCACTATACAAAGTACAGAATTAATTATACATATTAAATGGTTTATTTTTGCTGTTCTCAGAATATATCAAATTTCACTAAAAACAGTGAGTTGAAGGTATTCATCATATAACAGCGGGGGAAAAAAAACACAATCAAAATGATTGTGTTTAAAAAACCCATATAACATAACCAATCAGAAATCAGAACTCCTCAAAAGTAACTTACTTTCCATGACGTCGAAGGATGTCCTATGAACAGCTTATACTCTGTTGTGCTGTTAATATTTTCTGCCCGCCACTTTCTGAAAGAAAAGCTCCATCGTTTTGACAAATATGTTACATACAATAAATGACTTCTCGCTCTCTACCGCACTTCTCCTCAAGGCCAACTAGTGTAAGAGCCATTTATAACTCTTAGAATTCTTCTAAGCAAATCCCGTCATTTTCTTTTTCCACAACTTTCAGAAAGAAAACGTTCAAGATCACTTTCACAATCCTGTACTAGTAATATCTCACCCTTCTTGCTCACTCATGTTCCACATTTCCTATGACACTGATACTGCTTACTATGAGGCACACTTACACTACCTCTATGACTACTACAATTATTTAATTCTCTTGATCACTGTTAATCACAAAGCAATTTAAAACAGTACATAAAATTATATCAACTCCTAGAATCATTATAGGCCAGTTACCTACCCTAAATTCTCTCTTCTGAAAACACAAAGTATGAATATTTTAAGTCAAAAGGCAACATTGTTTCACAGTCAAATGGGAATCATTTCCGAAACACCAGCTTTTTTTACATTTTAAATAAGCTGTGTAATAAGCGGATGTTGTCAAAGGACCATCATGTCATATAATAGCTGCAGTTACAAATGTTCTTCCTAAAATCAACGACTGTGTAGCCACAACATTTGTAATTAAAGTTGAAAACTTACTTTCATCAGGTTTATATAGTTGGAATTTTAAAATGACATTATAACCAAACGTTTGTACAAATAATGTGGACAGCATTGCAGACTTACATTACCTCTACTCCATGTTTTGATTGGCTGCTTGAATTAGCTTATTAAAAGAAACAGTTTTTCAGAACTCATTCAAAGTGCAGTTATTTTTCCATGACGTCAAGTGTTATGGTAAGAACACCGTTTGCTTTGGGAAATACTCTGTTGTCCTTTAACTAATCCATGCCCACCACTTTCTGTAAGAAAACCTTCTTTTTTTTCAGGAACTACTTAAAACTCAAAAATAACTTTTCACTCTGTACTACACTTATCCTCAAGGCCAAATAGTGTAGGAGCCATTAGAACCTCTTGAAATTCCTCAGAGCAAATCCCGAGATTCTTTCCCTAAAATTTTGGTTGTAAAAACACCAGGTAAGAATTTTTAAGGTCAAAAGGCAATTTTTTTTTTAAAGTTAAAACAGAATCATTGCAGAATGACCAGCCGTTTCTAGACTTCAAATAAGCTGTGTAATGTCCTGATGTTGTTGAAGGACCGTCATGATATATAATTGCTGCAGTTACAAAAGTCCTTCCTGATATTGACAACTGCGAAGCCACAACATTTTTAATTTCATTACAAGACAGGAGGCTACATTATGCATTAATCCTTTTAATGCAGCTCACACAGCCGCTTACGTCACAAAGACTTAGAGTAAGAACAAAGTGACATCACAGTGTCCATAAAAGGCGTGTGCCAGGAGAGATCAGCCTCTTTTAAATGCGGCTCACAACAGATAAGTTACCTTTCTACTCTCTCCTTTATATCGTATGATTTATTGAATTATTGAATTTATATCGTATGATTTATTGAATTATTGGATTTATTCACATATTGTTATGTAATAACTTAGTAGCATCTGTCTTATGCTTTTTTCCTGACTACGTTTTCTTCATATGCTACCCTTATGACAGCTTTCACCCTGTCCTTTCATCCCTTCTTGCTCCCTGACTTCCAATGTATGGTTGTCGCCTCTCTCTCCCCTTCCCCCCTCCTCACCGTTTAACATCCCGGCGAGTCCGTGGGATGTTGTTTAAGCGCGTTGTTTTAAGCGCGATCTCGACGGCCTCAGCGCCTCTCCATTCTCCCTTCTCCCGCTCTACCCTGTTACGACTCCCCCGTAACCCGCATTCATTTAAGTGCCCATTTTAAAAATCGACCCCATTCCCAGCGCGAGCTCATGGAGCCACTCCGATTCCCCGACGCGGCGCCGAGGAATGAACCCTGGCAACGGCGGCGCGACGCGGTATGCCTCCTAGGGTGCTTTCCTCCCTCCCCGCCCATCAGCTGCTCGAGCGCTTCAGTTATTTTGCCGGTTGCGCTACGATCTTCCTTTCCTTGCAATATTTGACTGAGAGTCCTTGAGCCCCCCCCCCCCGCATTTATAAAACGATAAATAGGCTTAGTCTTACACTGGTTTTCGGATTATAACGTTCCAATTATTTAAAAAAAAAAAAAAAAAAAGGGGAATAAGTATTCTAAAGGGACTGAGTAGTGACCTTACATTAATCTGCTTATAGCTTATATGTAAACACTTCCCTTAACCATAACTAAGCCTCATACAAAAAATATATTTAAAGCCTAATACAAAAAATTTAAAAAGGGTAATACCCAAAAAAAAAAAAATAACTTATTATTTTATTATAAAGGATTTATCTGCCTATACGTTTAATACTAATTTAGCCTACCCCTACTTACCTACTATGTCTGACTTAGAATCAGACGATGCAGTGGCTAGCTCCCCTAACCACAATAGCGACGCATTTAAAACCTTCTTGCAGAGGGAAATGAGGACCTGTATGTTGGATACCTTCAGGGAGGTCATATCCAATAAAAGATCGCTTTTGTTTGATGACACTCCACGCGATTCTGGTTACTCGAAGCCCCAGAAAAAATCCAGACACTGCCCAAGCACTGATGGAGGTCGCGATACCTCGCACGTCATGGGAGGTCCAAGCACCTCACAAGGTTTGGGAGGCCCTAGCGCCTCAAAAGGTAAGGTTGCCCCTCGCGGCACACTTAGGTTGGGTGTCCCTAGCGGCACAAATTTGACAGGTGTCCCAAGCGGCACATATACTGACAGTGCTCGTGTGGATCCTAGCTCCGATGAAGACGAGTTCTTCAACGAACCAGACGATGAATTCGTCCTAGACCTCGATGAGGGAGACTTGGAAGACTTGGATCTTAACACACTTTCAGAGGCAGATTCCTCACCCTCTTCAAAGGACGCGATCCTTGACCCCCTAGGTGGAGAAATGTTCTCCCCAACCAACATATCTCACCCCAACAGCTCAAGGTGGTATCCACATGACCATGTCGCAAAATTTGTGGCTAAATGGCTCAGAAACTCTCTCGAGTTACAGTCTCGCAACACTATGAGGTCTGAATGCCCCAGGCCTTACATAGAGGATAAGGTGTGCCAAACTCCTAACCTAGACCCTGACCGTATAAAGTTTCTGTTCAAATTAGGTAAGGACCCCAGGAAAGGCCTTGAAAGGGCTCTTAAAGCCTGTCAGGATCGCCTCCTCGACCTTTTAGGCCCCCTTACTAAAATCCTCGACCTAGCCGAGGAATCCCACATCTCTAACACTCCCCTCGACACCAACCTAATCAGGGGATGGAGCCAAAGGGCAATAGTACTCCTTGGTAACGCGAACTCCTCGCTTAACATTGAAAGAAGGAGGACTGTCCTCAATAGAATAAACCCCAAACTTGGCGATCTCGCAGAGAAAGAGCCTTCCTCTAAGCCTAATGGCCTCCTCTTCGGAGAGGACATGATTAAGACACTGGGTAAATATGTCGCGACCTTTACCGCTCTGGACAGAGCTCAAGTTAATATGAAAAGGGTTTTCCCTACAAACCTTTTTGGCCAGGCCGGAAGAAGGGGGCCGCTCTTCCGGCCGTGGAAATTTTCGGCCCTTCTCATCTGGAAGAGGAAGGGGTTCTACCGGCAGAGGCTTCTACCCCTCCAACAATAGGCAATACTACCCGCCAAGAGGAAGAGGTTCACGAGGAAGAGGCTTCCCCCCCCCGTGGTGCCTCCAACAACGCTGCTCAAAGTAAGTGCTTCTCTTTCTTCTTCCCCTCCCAAGGTCGGGGGCAGGCTCAAACATTTCCTTCACGTTTGGGAGTCCTTGACGCAAGACCCCTGGGTCCTAGAAACAGTTCAAGGGTTCAAAATAGAATTCCTAGAGATTCCACATCAATATGTCACTCCGAACCCTCGGGTTCTTCCTCCAGAACACCTAGAAATCGTCAAAGAAGAGGTTTCTTCTATGTTAAAGAAAGGCGCCATAATAGAGGTTCCTTGGTCTCAGAAAAACTTTGTAAGCACCCTCTTCCTTGTTGAGAAAAAGGACAAGGGTTGGCGCCCAGTAATAAACCTTCGGGAGGTAAACAAATACCTCGTCTATCGACATTTCAAGATGGAGGGCATCCATCTTCTCAGAGATCTCCTCCTTCAAGGAGACTGGTTAGTCAAATTGGACTTAAAGGATGCCTATTTCATCATACCCATGGCTGTAGAACATCAACCTTTTCTTCAATTCATCTGGGACAATCGCCTTTTTCAGTTCCAGGCCCTTCCTTTCGGCCTTTCATCCGCACCTTGGTGTTTCACCAAGGTCATGAGAACGATCGTCTCCACCCTGAGAACCAGAGGTATCCGTCTCATTATTTATTTAGACGACATCCTCATCATGTCCCAATCTCATTCCCAGTTACTAAAAGATCTCCAGACCTCCATGAATCTCATAGAGGACCTCGGATTCATTATAAACAGGGAAAAGTCCATTCTTTCACCCTCCACATCTCTGGAGTTCCTAGGCTTCACCGTGGACACCTCCAGCTGTCTCCTCTTACTCCCAAAAAAGAAAATTGCCAAGATCCGCAAGGAAATCAGATTCGTTCTGAGACAACAATCTCTCTCCCTCCGAGAATTGGCCAGACTTCTTGGTCTCCTTTCTTCCTCGATCCAAGCTATCTTCCCAGGCCCGCTGAACTACCGTGCCCTTCAGAGAGTGAAAGCCAATGCTCTCAGGTCCGGCCTTTGGTACGGAGACCATGTTTCTTTGGACGAACAAGCCAGACTAGAACTCTCTTGGTGGCTGGACAATTTGGATGCGTGGATCGGAAGGGCTATCTTCGGTTCAACTCCGGATTTCGTTCTAGAGTCAGACGCTAGCCTTCACGGCTGGGGAGCACGCCTCCTCGACCAGGACACCGGTGGTGTCTGGACCCCCTCAGAATCTTCCCACCATATAAATTTCTTAGAGCTGACGGCTGGACTCTACGCTCTGATGAGTTTCAGACACTCTCTCCAGGGCAGATCCGTTCTCCTGAAAATGGACAACGTCTCTGCAGTCTCTTATATCAATCGTCTCGGTGGCACGAGGTCTGCCGACCTATCAGACCTGGCCAAGAAACTTTGGATGTTCTGCTTAGAACACAAAATCTCTCTGAGGGCAGAATACCTCCCAGGGAAATCCAATATTTCAGCAGACTGGAACTCGAGATTCCTTCTAGACTTCAGCGATTGGAAACTCGATACCTCTGTTTTCAACTCCCTTTTCCACTTCTGGGGTCCCTTCGTTGTGGACCTTTTCGCAAGCCGGTTGACCTTTCAACTCCCCCAGTACTTCAGCTGGATGCCAGACCCGGGTGCTCTGGCTGTGAACGCTTTCCTCCAACCCTGGGCTCCCCTCTGCCCTTACGCCTTTCCCCCCTTTGCGATGATCCAAAGGGTTCTGCAGAAGGTGAGACAGGAACAATGCTCCTTGGTCCTGATAACCCCCTTCTGGCCGTCTCAAGCATGGTTCCCCACTGCTCTGGAACTTTCTTGCGACGTTCCCTTCCTGATTCCGGCTACTCAGGGACTCCTTCTAAACGCAAACGGAGAAGATCACCACCTGGTTCTCTCGGGGAACCTGAACCTTCTTGCCTGGAAAGTGTCAGGCAATCTAACCAATTGTCTGGACTTTTGTCTTCGGCTCTCACTCTCCTTGGAGAATCTTGGGCACCTGGAACACACTACAGATATAATAACATCTGGAAAAAATGGTCTAGTTGGTGCTTGGAAAGGGACTTGGATCCCGTGGAAGCTCCTATCGTCAATATAGTCAACTTTCTGGTGGAACTCTTCGACAGTGGTCTTTCCTATAGATCTATTAACTGTTTTAGATCTGCAATTTCAGCTGGACACTCTCTTGTCAATCATAAGACCGTAGGTAAAAATGTTATTATTTGTAGAGTTCTTAAAAGTATCAGACTTAAGAGACCTCCTAGACCTAAATATCAATCTGTTTGGGATGTCAAACTTTTGCTTGACCTTTTTTGCTCCTGGCCTGATAACTCTTTTCTTAATAGGAAATGTCTTTCAATTAAACTTGCCTCTCTGTTGTGCCTGATTTCTTGTCGCAGGGTTTCCGATGTCAAAGCCTTGGATATTTCTTATAGATGTTATGACATGTTTGGTGTTAAATTTGAGATTCATAGGAGAACCAAGACTATGTCTGATTTCATTTTCTATCCTCGTTTTGATTTCTGCAAAAAACTTTGTGTTGTTAACTGCATGAAAGAATATGACTCAAGAATGAAGGACCTTCGTCCACCTGATGCGAATCAGCTCCTTATCTCCTATGTCAAACCTTTTAAACCCATCTCATCTTGCTCCATTGCTAGATGGGTTAAGTTGGCCATGAACCTTGCTGGTATTGACCTTTCTAAATTCCAAGCTCACTCTCTAAGGAGTGCTATGTCCAGCAAGTCCTTTTGGTCCGGTGGTAAGTTGAATGTAATTCTAAACTGTGCAGACTGGTCTAATGCTTCTACCTTTGCACACCATTACTGCAAACCCATAGAACATGTCTCAGATGCTGTTCTTCAGGGCTACCAACATGCATAATGTAGCCTCCTGTCTTGTAATGAAATTGCGATTCTCCTATTAACATGACCAGAGAATCTGGATTTCATTAAAGACACGGAGGCTAACATTATCCCTCCCGTCCCTCCCTTGAGGGATATTGAGGATTGATTTGATTTATAATGTCTTTTTAATGGTTCATACCTTCTAACCTTATGCTTTTCTGAAGGTTACCTTATGCCTTTCTTGACTTCCTTTATTTTCTTTCAGACAATTCGAATTGATGAATCTCCAAGGATTTCCCAGTTCCCTCCAAGGATCTTCCAAGTTTCAACATTACCTTCTTCAAGTTTCAAGATGTTTTCTTCCTTCGTCCTGTCGTTCAAGGCATTTAAAAGAGGCTGATCTCTCCTGGCACATGCCTTTTATGGACACTGTGATGTCACTTTGTTCTTACTCTAAGTCTTTGTGACGTAAGCGGCTGTGTGAGCTGCATTAAAAGGATTAATGCATAATGTTAGCCTCCGTGTCTTTAATGAAATCCAGATTCTCTGGTCATGTTAATAGGAGAATCGCAATTGAAGTTGTCAATTTCGTTCCATCAGGTCTACATCGTTGGAACATTAAAATGACATACTGGCCATAACTTCGTATAAATAATGTGGACAGCATTGCAGACTTACATTGGCTACACTCCATGTTTTGATCGGCTGCTTTTACTAGCTTATTAAAGGACACTGATTTACTGTCTGGCAAAGTTAAATATATAAATCTTTCTGAGTCTACACTAGTAGTACTTGATACCCTACAGTTCTCGCAGTCATGCTGCCATTGATAAGAAAGGCCAAACAGATGATCTACATCTACACCTTCATCTTGCAATACATCAAGCATATACATTAAAAACTCCTGACAATCTTGCTGAATACTTTGAGAGAATTGCGTTTGACCTGAACATTTGTCTAACAGATTTCGAATTTCAGACACACTTTCTATTTTTGTTCTATCAGTGCTACATTTCTCTAACACAGAATTCAATAAACAACAAAAACTTTGATCCGAATTGATTACAATCTGTTCTTTTAAAGTTTCTAGAGAAAAGACAACATTAACCACTACATTAGCATAGCAGTTGACACCAGAACTATTTTCAAATTGAAAACCAACAACATCTTCAACAGAATCCATTTTCTTTCTGCTTATAATTTCGGGTTCATCGACTTTTCGTCTTTTTGCTACAACCTCCCTACTATTGGTCACATTACTTCGTTTCCGGCTTACCACACGTTTCTCAAACAAAGGATATTGAGGCAAATGTGGTGCATACTCTCTTCTTAACCTATTGTATTCCTTAACACAATCTAGATCCGCACAAATGTTTGTGACATCACACTCAATCAAGTACAATCCCGATAAAGTTCTGACTCGTGACAATGCCACATATGCCATACCCTCCTTGAACACGGAACTGCCAATTTTCACCAATACACTGTCTACACTTAAACCTTGCGATTCATGGATTGTCACCGCATATGCCAAGCAAACAGGAAACTGCTTACGGCGAACATATAAGTCTTTTACAAGCAAAAACCTAGCAGAGCAACGACCAATTAGCTGTACTTCCTCAATGCCATCAAATTTAATTTTTAAAAATTCAATTCCATCTCTATTTCTGTATTTCTCAAAATCAACAACATTACCCATTGATCCATTTACCAGACCTCTTTCAACATGTAAATTCCTTCTCAAAATGATACAGCAATTTAAGCACACATTCAGAGTCTTTTCAAAACCAGCAGTTTTAGATATAGTCTTCTCTAATGAATCCAATTTAGATTTCAAATTCTCAGACAAAATAATTGTTGCTCCCATATGCTCTATTCTGTCAATAGCTTCCAGTTTCACAATCTCTTGGTTTTCTAAATTCAACATTTTGTTGTTGAAGATGGCACATTCTGCAAGAGTTGGCATCAAACATATTCCAGATTTCTTCTCAGTAATTTTCCGAAAAATATTCTCTGGCAGAACGTCTTCTTCTGGATACAAATTTGACAGTAATCGTGCATGTAAAGCTTCTTTCCCATGCTCGGTCACTTTTCCGATTCTAACATCTTGTAGAATATTCTTATAATCTTCATCCTTCGCTTGACGCATATTTTCACGCAGTTCAGCATAATTGAAGTTTAACCATATATTAACGTTGCCAATGCTCCCTAGGCACTTCCTGGTATCTTCATGTGTAAGTAGTTTAAACACTGGTTGTCCTTTCACTGGTGTCAGCTGCAGAAGATCACCGAAAACAATGATGTGTTTGCCACCAAATAACACATCATACTCTGTTTTAAGAACTTCTTGCATTCTCAAATGCACAAAGGCAAGCATGACATTGGAAACCATGCTTACTTCGTCAATGATAAGAAGTTTCATTTTCCTCAAGACTCTTGAAACTTCACAACAAGCATCTCCAGATAACTTGTGGTATTGTAATTTGTTATCATGCTCCACTGGCAGCATCAGTAGACGATGCAAAGTAATACCTTTAATGTTATGTGCTGCCAGTCCAGTTGGTTTACAACAAGGGGTGGTGATGGACAGAGTCTCTGAATTAAGCAGAGTACTCTAACCCAGTCAAGAGATCAGGGCTAGATCCAACACCGTTTTTAGCTCATTGCACCATCCCAGTTTCAGAACCTGGCTGTATGCAAATTAGTCTGTCCCTGGCCCAGTGCATCATGGGAACAGGGCAGACCAGACTACAAAAGCCAATTCTTACACTGGGAAGGAAACAAGCTTCCGGGGACCGGTTTCTGCCATTTCAGGCGTCTTCGGCCCGGCTTGCTTGAATCCTGATGGTGCAATGAGCAAGGGACTCACATCTGAGTATACCCTTCCACGCTTAGGGTGGACAAAATAATTTACAACAAGGGGTGGTGATGGACAGAGTCTCTGAATTAAGCAGAGTACTCTAACCCAGTCAAGAGATCAGGGCTAGATCCAACACCGTTTTTTAGCTCATTGCACCATCCCAGTTTCAGAACCTGGCTGTATGCAAATTAGTCTGTCCCTGGCCCAGTGCATCATGGGAACAGGGCAGACCAGACTACAAAAGCCAATTCTTACACTGGGAAGGAAACAAGCTTCCGGGGACCGGTTTCTGCCATTTCAGGCGTCTTCGGCCCGGCTTGCTTGAATCCTGATGGTGCAATGAGCAAGGGACTCACATCTGAGTATACCCTTCCACGCTTAGGGTGGACAAAATAATTTACAACAAGGGGTGGTGATGGACAGAGTCTCTGAATTAAGCAGAGTACTCTAACCCAGTCAAGAGATCAGGGCTAGATCCAACACCGTTTTTTAGCTCATTGCACCATCCCAGTTTCAGAACCTGGCTGTATGCAAATTAGTCTGTCCCTGGCCCAGTGCATCATGGGAACAGGGCAGACCAGACTACAAAAGCCAATTCTTACACTGGGAAGGAAACAAGCTTCCGGGGACCGGTTTCTGCCATTTCAGGCGTCTTCGGCCCGGCTTGCTTGAATCCTGATGGTGCAATGAGCAAGGGACTCACATCTGAGTATACCCTTCCACGCTTAGGGTGGACAAAATAATTTACAACAAGGGGTGGTGATGGACAGAGTCTCTGAATTAAGCAGAGTACTCTAACCCAGTCAAGAGATCAGGGCTAGATCCAACACCGTTTTTTAGCTCATTGCACCATCCCAGTTTCAGAACCTGGCTGTATGCAAATTAGTCTGTCCCTGGCCCAGTGCATCATGGGAACAGGGCAGACCAGACTACAAAAGCCAATTCTTACACTGGGAAGGAAACAAGCTTCCGGGGACCGGTTTCTGCCATTTCAGGCGTCTTCGGCCCGGCTTGCTTGAATCCTGATGGTGCAATGAGCAAGGGACTCACATCTGAGTATACCCTTCCACGCTTAGGGTGGACAAAATAATTTACAACAAGGGGTGGTGATGGACAGAGTCTCTGAATTAAGCAGAGTACTCTAACCCAGTCAAGAGATCAGGGCTAGATCCAACACCGTTTTTTAGCTCATTGCACCATCCCAGTTTCAGAACCTGGCTGTATGCAAATTAGTCTGTCCCTGGCCCAGTGCATCATGGGAACAGGGCAGACCAGACTACAAAAGCCAATTCTTACACTGGGAAGGAAACAAGCTTCCGGGGACCGGTTTCTGCCATTTCAGGCGTCTTCGGCCCGGCTTGCTTGAATCCTGATGGTGCAATGAGCAAGGGACTCACATCTGAGTATACCCTTCCACGCTTAGGGTGGACAAAATAATTTACAACAAGGGGTGGTGATGGACAGAGTCTCTGAATTAAGCAGAGTACTCTAACCCAGTCAAGAGATCAGGGCTAGATCCAACACCGTTTTTTAGCTCATTGCACCATCCCAGTTTCAGAACCTGGCTGTATGCAAATTAGTCTGTCCCTGGCCCAGTGCATCATGGGAACAGGGCAGACCAGACTACAAAAGCCAATTCTTACACTGGGAAGGAAACAAGCTTCCGGGGACCGGTTTCTGCCATTTCAGGCGTCTTCGGCCCGGCTTGCTTGAATCCTGATGGTGCAATGAGCAAGGGACTCACATCTGAGTATACCCTTCCACGCTTAGGGTGGACAAAATAATTTACAACAAGGGGTGGTGATGGACAGAGTCTCTGAATTAAGCAGAGTACTCTAACCCAGTCAAGAGATCAGGGCTAGATCCAACACCGTTTTTTAGCTCATTGCACCATCCCAGTTTCAGAACCTGGCTGTATGCAAATTAGTCTGTCCCTGGCCCAGTGCATCATGGGAACAGGGCAGACCAGACTACAAAAGCCAATTCTTACACTGGGAAGGAAACAAGCTTCCGGGGACCGGTTTCTGCCATTTCAGGCGTCTTCGGCCCGGCTTGCTTGAATCCTGATGGTGCAATGAGCAAGGGACTCACATCTGAGTATACCCTTCCACGCTTAGGGTGGACAAAATAATTTACAACAAGGGGTGGTGATGGACAGAGTCTCTGAATTAAGCAGAGTACTCTAACCCAGTCAAGAGATCAGGGCTAGATCCAACACCGTTTTTTAGCTCATTGCACCATCCCAGTTTCAGAACCTGGCTGTATGCAAATTAGTCTGTCCCTGGCCCAGTGCATCATGGGAACAGGGCAGACCAGACTACAAAAGCCAATTCTTACACTGGGAAGGAAACAAGCTTCCGGGGACCGGTTTCTGCCATTTCAGGCGTCTTCGGCCCGGCTTGCTTGAATCCTGATGGTGCAATGAGCAAGGGACTCACATCTGAGTATACCCTTCCACGCTTAGGGTGGACAAAATAATTTACAACAAGGGGTGGTGATGGACAGAGTCTCTGAATTAAGCAGAGTACTCTAACCCAGTCAAGAGATCAGGGCTAGATCCAACACCGTTTTTTAGCTCATTGCACCATCCCAGTTTCAGAACCTGGCTGTATGCAAATTAGTCTGTCCCTGGCCCAGTGCATCATGGGAACAGGGCAGACCAGACTACAAAAGCCAATTCTTACACTGGGAAGGAAACAAGCTTCCGGGGACCGGTTTCTGCCATTTCAGGCGTCTTCGGCCCGGCTTGCTTGAATCCTGATGGTGCAATGAGCAAGGGACTCACATCTGAGTATACCCTTCCACGCTTAGGGTGGACAAAATAATTTACAACAAGGGGTGGTGATGGACAGAGTCTCTGAATTAAGCAGAGTACTCTAACCCAGTCAAGAGATCAGGGCTAGATCCAACACCGTTTTTTAGCTCATTGCACCATCCCAGTTTCAGAACCTGGCTGTATGCAAATTAGTCTGTCCCTGGCCCAGTGCATCATGGGAACAGGGCAGACCAGACTACAAAAGCCAATTCTTACACTGGGAAGGAAACAAGCTTCCGGGGACCGGTTTCTGCCATTTCAGGCGTCTTCGGCCCGGCTTGCTTGAATCCTGATGGTGCAATGAGCAAGGGACTCACATCTGAGTATACCCTTCCACGCTTAGGGTGGACAAAATAATTTACAACAAGGGGTGGTGATGGACAGAGTCTCTGAATTAAGCAGAGTACTCTAACCCAGTCAAGAGATCAGGGCTAGATCCAACACCGTTTTTTAGCTCATTGCACCATCCCAGTTTCAGAACCTGGCTGTATGCAAATTAGTCTGTCCCTGGCCCAGTGCATCATGGGAACAGGGCAGACCAGACTACAAAAGCCAATTCTTACACTGGGAAGGAAACAAGCTTCCGGGGACCGGTTTCTGCCATTTCAGGCGTCTTCGGCCCGGCTTGCTTGAATCCTGATGGTGCAATGAGCAAGGGACTCACATCTGAGTATACCCTTCCACGCTTAGGGTGGACAAAATAATTTACAACAAGGGGTGGTGATGGACAGAGTCTCTGAATTAAGCAGAGTACTCTAACCCAGTCAAGAGATCAGGGCTAGATCCAACACCGTTTTTTAGCTCATTGCACCATCCCAGTTTCAGAACCTGGCTGTATGCAAATTAGTCTGTCCCTGGCCCAGTGCATCATGGGAACAGGGCAGACCAGACTACAAAAGCCAATTCTTACACTGGGAAGGAAACAAGCTTCCGGGGACCGGTTTCTGCCATTTCAGGCGTCTTCGGCCCGGCTTGCTTGAATCCTGATGGTGCAATGAGCAAGGGACTCACATCTGAGTATACCCTTCCACGCTTAGGGTGGACAAAATAATTTACAACAAGGGGTGGTGATGGACAGAGTCTCTGAATTAAGCAGAGTACTCTAACCCAGTCAAGAGATCAGGGCTAGATCCAACACCGTTTTTTAGCTCATTGCACCATCCCAGTTTCAGAACCTGGCTGTATGCAAATTAGTCTGTCCCTGGCCCAGTGCATCATGGGAACAGGGCAGACCAGACTACAAAAGCCAATTCTTACACTGGGAAGGAAACAAGCTTCCGGGGACCGGTTTCTGCCATTTCAGGCGTCTTCGGCCCGGCTTGCTTGAATCCTGATGGTGCAATGAGCAAGGGACTCACATCTGAGTATACCCTTCCACGCTTAGGGTGGACAAAATAATTTACAACAAGGGGTGGTGATGGACAGAGTCTCTGAATTAAGCAGAGTACTCTAACCCAGTCAAGAGATCAGGGCTAGATCCAACACCGTTTTTTAGCTCATTGCACCATCCCAGTTTCAGAACCTGGCTGTATGCAAATTAGTCTGTCCCTGGCCCAGTGCATCATGGGAACAGGGCAGACCAGACTACAAAAGCCAATTCTTACACTGGGAAGGAAACAAGCTTCCGGGGACCGGTTTCTGCCATTTCAGGCGTCTTCGGCCCGGCTTGCTTGAATCCTGATGGTGCAATGAGCAAGGGACTCACATCTGAGTATACCCTTCCACGCTTAGGGTGGACAAAATAATTTACAACAAGGGGTGGTGATGGACAGAGTCTCTGAATTAAGCAGAGTACTCTAACCCAGTCAAGAGATCAGGGCTAGATCCAACACCGTTTTTTAGCTCATTGCACCATCCCAGTTTCAGAACCTGGCTGTATGCAAATTAGTCTGTCCCTGGCCCAGTGCATCATGGGAACAGGGCAGACCAGACTACAAAAGCCAATTCTTACACTGGGAAGGAAACAAGCTTCCGGGGACCGGTTTCTGCCATTTCAGGCGTCTTCGGCCCGGCTTGCTTGAATCCTGATGGTGCAATGAGCAAGGGACTCACATCTGAGTATACCCTTCCACGCTTAGGGTGGACAAAATAATTTACAACAAGGGGTGGTGATGGACAGAGTCTCTGAATTAAGCAGAGTACTCTAACCCAGTCAAGAGATCAGGGCTAGATCCAACACCGTTTTTTAGCTCATTGCACCATCCCAGTTTCAGAACCTGGCTGTATGCAAATTAGTCTGTCCCTGGCCCAGTGCATCATGGGAACAGGGCAGACCAGACTACAAAAGCCAATTCTTACACTGGGAAGGAAACAAGCTTCCGGGGACCGGTTTCTGCCATTTCAGGCGTCTTCGGCCCGGCTTGCTTGAATCCTGATGGTGCAATGAGCAAGGGACTCACATCTGAGTATACCCTTCCACGCTTAGGGTGGACAAAATAATTTACAACAAGGGGTGGTGATGGACAGAGTCTCTGAATTAAGCAGAGTACTCTAACCCAGTCAAGAGATCAGGGCTAGATCCAACACCGTTTTTTAGCTCATTGCACCATCCCAGTTTCAGAACCTGGCTGTATGCAAATTAGTCTGTCCCTGGCCCAGTGCATCATGGGAACAGGGCAGACCAGACTACAAAAGCCAATTCTTACACTGGGAAGGAAACAAGCTTCCGGGGACCGGTTTCTGCCATTTCAGGCGTCTTCGGCCCGGCTTGCTTGAATCCTGATGGTGCAATGAGCAAGGGACTCACATCTGAGTATACCCTTCCACGCTTAGGGTGGACAAAATAATTTACAACAAGGGGTGGTGATGGACAGAGTCTCTGAATTAAGCAGAGTACTCTAACCCAGTCAAGAGATCAGGGCTAGATCCAACACCGTTTTTTAGCTCATTGCACCATCCCAGTTTCAGAACCTGGCTGTATGCAAATTAGTCTGTCCCTGGCCCAGTGCATCATGGGAACAGGGCAGACCAGACTACAAAAGCCAATTCTTACACTGGGAAGGAAACAAGCTTCCGGGGACCGGTTTCTGCCATTTCAGGCGTCTTCGGCCCGGCTTGCTTGAATCCTGATGGTGCAATGAGCAAGGGACTCACATCTGAGTATACCCTTCCACGCTTAGGGTGGACAAAATAATTTACAACAAGGGGTGGTGATGGACAGAGTCTCTGAATTAAGCAGAGTACTCTAACCCAGTCAAGAGATCAGGGCTAGATCCAACACCGTTTTTTAGCTCATTGCACCATCCCAGTTTCAGAACCTGGCTGTATGCAAATTAGTCTGTCCCTGGCCCAGTGCATCATGGGAACAGGGCAGACCAGACTACAAAAGCCAATTCTTACACTGGGAAGGAAACAAGCTTCCGGGGACCGGTTTCTGCCATTTCAGGCGTCTTCGGCCCGGCTTGCTTGAATCCTGATGGTGCAATGAGCAAGGGACTCACATCTGAGTATACCCTTCCACGCTTAGGGTGGACAAAATAATTTACAACAAGGGGTGGTGATGGACAGAGTCTCTGAATTAAGCAGAGTACTCTAACCCAGTCAAGAGATCAGGGCTAGATCCAACACCGTTTTTTAGCTCATTGCACCATCCCAGTTTCAGAACCTGGCTGTATGCAAATTAGTCTGTCCCTGGCCCAGTGCATCATGGGAACAGGGCAGACCAGACTACAAAAGCCAATTCTTACACTGGGAAGGAAACAAGCTTCCGGGGACCGGTTTCTGCCATTTCAGGCGTCTTCGGCCCGGCTTGCTTGAATCCTGATGGTGCAATGAGCAAGGGACTCACATCTGAGTATACCCTTCCACGCTTAGGGTGGACAAAATAATTTACAACAAGGGGTGGTGATGGACAGAGTCTCTGAATTAAGCAGAGTACTCTAACCCAGTCAAGAGATCAGGGCTAGATCCAACACCGTTTTTTAGCTCATTGCACCATCCCAGTTTCAGAACCTGGCTGTATGCAAATTAGTCTGTCCCTGGCCCAGTGCATCATGGGAACAGGGCAGACCAGACTACAAAAGCCAATTCTTACACTGGGAAGGAAACAAGCTTCCGGGGACCGGTTTCTGCCATTTCAGGCGTCTTCGGCCCGGCTTGCTTGAATCCTGATGGTGCAATGAGCAAGGGACTCACATCTGAGTATACCCTTCCACGCTTAGGGTGGACAAAATAATTTACAACAAGGGGTGGTGATGGACAGAGTCTCTGAATTAAGCAGAGTACTCTAACCCAGTCAAGAGATCAGGGCTAGATCCAACACCGTTTTTTAGCTCATTGCACCATCCCAGTTTCAGAACCTGGCTGTATGCAAATTAGTCTGTCCCTGGCCCAGTGCATCATGGGAACAGGGCAGACCAGACTACAAAAGCCAATTCTTACACTGGGAAGGAAACAAGCTTCCGGGGACCGGTTTCTGCCATTTCAGGCGTCTTCGGCCCGGCTTGCTTGAATCCTGATGGTGCAATGAGCAAGGGACTCACATCTGAGTATACACTTCCACGCTTAGGGTGGACAAAATAATTTACAACAAGGGGTGGTGATGGACAGAGTCTCTGAATTAAGCAGAGTACTCTAACCCAGTCAAGAGATCAGGGCTAGATCCAACACCGTTTTTTAGCTCATTGCACCATCCCAGTTTCAGAACCTGGCTGTATGCAAATTAGTCTGTCCCTGGCCCAGTGCATCATGGGAACAGGGCAGACCAGACTACAAAAGCCAATTCTTACACTGGGAAGGAAACAAGCTTCCGGGGACCGGTTTCTGCCATTTCAGGCGTCTTCGGCCCGGCTTGCTTGAATCCTGATGGTGCAATGAGCAAGGGACTCACATCTGAGTATACCCTTCCACGCTTAGGGTGGACAAAATAATTTACAACAAGGGGTGGTGATGGACAGAGTCTCTGAATTAAGCAGAGTACTCTAACCCAGTCAAGAGATCAGGGCTAGATCCAACACCGTTTTTTAGCTCATTGCACCATCCCAGTTTCAGAACCTGGCTGTATGCAAATTAGTCTGTCCCTGGCCCAGTGCATCATGGGAACAGGGCAGACCAGACTACAAAAGCCAATTCTTACACTGGGAAGGAAACAAGCTTCCGGGGACCGGTTTCTGCCATTTCAGGCGTCTTCGGCCCGGCTTGCTTGAATCCTGATGGTGCAATGAGCAAGGGACTCACATCTGAGTATACCCTTCCACGCTTAGGGTGGACAAAATAATTTACAACAAGGGGTGGTGATGGACAGAGTCTCTGAATTAAGCAGAGTACTCTAACCCAGTCAAGAGATCAGGGCTAGATCCAACACCGTTTTTTAGCTCATTGCACCATCCCAGTTTCAGAACCTGGCTGTATGCAAATTAGTCTGTCCCTGGCCCAGTGCATCATGGGAACAGGGCAGACCAGACTACAAAAGCCAATTCTTACACTGGGAAGGAAACAAGCTTCCGGGGACCGGTTTCTGCCATTTCAGGCGTCTTCGGCCCGGCTTGCTTGAATCCTGATGGTGCAATGAGCAAGGGACTCACATCTGAGTATACCCTTCCACGCTTAGGGTGGACAAAATAATTTACAACAAGGGGTGGTGATGGACAGAGTCTCTGAATTAAGCAGAGTACTCTAACCCAGTCAAGAGATCAGGGCTAGATCCAACACCGTTTTTTAGCTCATTGCACCATCCCAGTTTCAGAACCTGGCTGTATGCAAATTAGTCTGTCCCTGGCCCAGTGCATCATGGGAACAGGGCAGACCAGACTACAAAAGCCAATTCTTACACTGGGAAGGAAACAAGCTTCCGGGGACCGGTTTCTGCCATTTCAGGCGTCTTCGGCCCGGCTTGCTTGAATCCTGATGGTGCAATGAGCAAGGGACTCACATCTGAGTATACCCTTCCACGCTTAGGGTGGACAAAATAATTTACAACAAGGGGTGGTGATGGACAGAGTCTCTGAATTAAGCAGAGTACTCTAACCCAGTCAAGAGATCAGGGCTAGATCCAACACCGTTTTTTAGCTCATTGCACCATCCCAGTTTCAGAACCTGGCTGTATGCAAATTAGTCTGTCCCTGGCCCAGTGCATCATGGGAACAGGGCAGACCAGACTACAAAAGCCAATTCTTACACTGGGAAGGAAACAAGCTTCCGGGGACTGGTTTCTGCCATTTCAGGCGTCTTCGGCCCGGCTTGCTTGAATCCTGATGGTGCAATGAGCAAGGGACTCACATCTGAGTATACCCTTCCACGCTTAGGGTGGACAAAATAATTTACAACAAGGGGTGGTGATGGACAGAGTCTCTGAATTAAGCAGAGTACTCTAACCCAGTCAAGAGATCAGGGCTAGATCCAACACCGTTTTTTAGCTCATTGCACCATCCCAGTTTCAGAACCTGGCTGTATGCAAATTAGTCTGTCCCTGGCCCAGTGCATCATGGGAACAGGGCAGACCAGACTACAAAAGCCAATTCTTACACTGGGAAGGAAACAAGCTTCCAGGGACCGGTTTCTGCCATTTCAGGCGTCTTCGGCCCGGCTTGCTTGAATCCTGATGGTGCAATGAGCAAGGGACTCACATCTGAGTATACCCTTCCACGCTTAGGGTGGACAAAATAATTTACAACAAGGGGTGGTGATGGACAGAGTCTCTGCATTAAGCAGAGTACTCTAACCCAGTCAAGAGATCAGGGCTAGATCCAACACCGTTTTTTAGCTCATTGCACCATCCCAGTTTCAGAACCTGGCTGTATGCAAATTAGTCTGTCCCTGGCCCAGTGCATCATGGGAACAGGGCAGACCAGACTACAAAAGCCAATTCTTACACTGGGAAGGAAACAAGCTTCCGGGGACCGGTTTCTGCCATTTCAGGCGTCTTCGGCCCGGCTTGCTTGAATCCTGATGGTGCAATGAGCAAGGGACTCACATCTGAGTATACCCTTCCACGCTTAGGGTGGACAAAATAATTTACAACAAGGGGTGGTGATGGACAGAGTCTCTGAATTAAGCAGAGTACTCTAACCCAGTCAAGAGATCCAGTTGGAGCGGTGACAACACAAGACAGCGATGACTCAGTCCTTTTCTGCAAATAACATGAAATTGCTTTAATGAGGAAACTTTTTCCAGTTCCTGCTTCTCCACTCACGTACAGTCGGACTGGCTTCAACGACATACATGAGCACTCTTTCTTCTCATGACTTAATCCATGATCAATTTGGTTGGTAACTTCGTCATATATTTTCCTCTGCTCAACGTTGAGTTGTCTTTCCAAATCTTCTAAGTTAACCGCATCCTCCTGAGCATGTGCCATGGCTCTTTCCACTTCAATCATGGCAGTTGCAGCTTCATTTTCGATAACTGGTCCTCCTAGTGGATCCTGACTCAATGAAACAGAACTCTGACTGTCCTGAGAACCGTCTCTAGCAATCTCGGCTGCAATTGTTGCTTCCTGCTCGATTTCCGCTTTCAACATTTCTAGATATTTTGGAAAAACTGGACATTCTATGGTCTCCTTGGCTGCATTGAAAGAGTCTTCGTAACAGAGGAAATCTCCAAGCAGTTCCTCTTCTGCACGCCAAGGCTTGAAAAGTTGCAAAAGAGCTAAATAGAAAAACTCTTTTCTTTCAGGAGATTCGCCACTCAATTTTCGATGATTTACCAATTGGCATTTTCTTTGCTTGACCAGACATCCCTCACTTCCAATTACAGCATACACTCCTTTATCAATATCTTCTTTGATGTTCCTCTTGAATATGTAATTTTTTAGAACCTCATACAGACAAACATTCTTGAGGTGACTGCTTCTATTTGGATAATATGTATCCAACATGTTGGTCTTCAAAATATCTGTACTGTTTGGCTCCTTTTCCGCCAAATACTCAATTTCCCGTACAGGTTTCAGAACTCGATTACACGTTGCAGCAAGACCAAGACTCGCCCAAATGATACTCCTAGATTTGGCATAGAGACTTGCTGAAGATAACCGGTCAGAACATTTGTAAGCTCCGATTTCTCGATGCGACAACATCTTCAGACTGAAACTGTACAACTTCTTACTGAGGCTCTTTTCATGGGAAATGTCCTCCCACATATCCTTCAATTCTGTCTTTTCTTTTTTTGTGATGTAAGATGTCACATACCGAGCCACAGCCATACAGTTATCAGCCACAAACTGTATATCCATGTTAGCATTCCACATGGACAAAATCACTGGGTTGTAGTCGTTGATGTACTTGGACTCTTCGTTTCTTTTCAAATTGTATGTATTTTTGGGTGATTTCCTCGTCACATTATGTCGCAGCGAAGACATCAAACTATTCACTCTTCCTTTAGAAATCACCGGTCGTGGAAAGCTGAAACAACATTTTGAGTAGAACTTGTCCTTGTTTCTGAATTTACGACGACAGTACTTTCCACAACGATGGCTTTGAAAGCGTAAAACTTGTTCTCTTAGGCTTTTGTCTTCCTTTGTCTTTGGAACAGCACATGTAGAATACTGTTCTATGAAACTCATCACTAAGTCATCCGGATCTGTTCCCAATTTGGGTGCATCTTTGATCCATAGCAGCATATGTACATGAGGAGCACCTCTTGCTTGATACTCCTTTCTCCAGAAGAAATCCAACACCTCTCCAAGAGGTGGATTTTTCTTGTTCATGATGAAAGACATCATAGCTTCAAATCTATGATTGAAGTACCTGCATACATTCACTGGATCCAAAGAGCACAGTTCTCCGGGTGTCTTGAATTCGATATTTTCAATGTTTCCATTTGCCTCTCGTAGAAATTCAAGTAAGTCTTCCCAGCCATACTCGGCACAGCTGAGAGTGAGGAACCATGTGGGAGTTCCTAAGTTCCTCAGCATACATTTTCAAATCACCATGACGACGGTACCAGTACTCATTAGTACCACGCTGACATGCCATGAGATTAATCAGGTGAGAATCCAAAATACTGTCTTGCACATTGACTTTATCCATAAAGTCCCTTGCCGAGATATTTTGCATCTGTACACCACTTTTCAAGATGTGGTTCACTGCATATGACAGTCCAGACAGATCACTTTCAAACAGTAGATGAAACTAATAGGGAATGCATTGACGAAACCTAGGATCTTCTGCATACAATCGTAAAGTCCGGTATTCAGAAGCAGGAATTTGATCAGGTCGCTCATCATATCTTCCTCCTTGACCTGTTGGAAATAGCTGTGGGAGACACCGAGCTTCCAAACTTTCCTCCCAAACACTAATGGGACTCCCTTTGGCTTGTTTCATTTGAAACAACTCAATAGCATTCCCCATGACTTCCTTGGAATGCAAAGGATGAATACTATAATGTTCATATATTTCTTCATTTTTAGAGGATTCTACTTTCTCAATTTGTCCAGCACAGAAATCGCTGTCCTCTTCTTCACTTACTTCCTCTTCTGCAACACATACATTCTTGTAGTACTCATTGTTTTTCATCAAATACAATGTTGCCTTTTTGACTTTCCTAACATCCACTAAATCTTGCCAGATTTTCTTACTCTTTGTCGGAACCCCATTAACTAAGATAACCAGAGGTTCCTCTTCCCCTTTCTCTACTCCAATTGTATTAATGTTTTTCTTCAAATCTAGAGGCAAATAAACAACTCTTCCCTTTAATCCTCTCTGTAAATCTGATGGAGGCAATTTCCCTGTCTTTGGCTCCATTCGTACAATAGCCTGAAAGGGATGGACACTTTGAATCAAAATAGATTCATAAGTATTTAAATCCTTCAATTCAGAAGGAATGTCAACCAATTCCAGATTATTATGAACCGCTCTAGCAGGCATCTGGTTTTGATTTAATTTGTTACAACAATAAGTACACACACGTTGATCCGATCCCAAATCAAAACAATTTTCTACCATCAAGTATGTTGCGAGGAGGAGGAGCTTGGTGGGCATCCGTGATGGCCGCGTGAGCACAGCGCTCTCCGGACCCCCGCCACTCCCGGCATGATATCCTGAACATATCCTGAGTCTTCACGAGGATTTATGTAGAGGACGCTGGGCTGATCTTCCTGTGATTTTTGGAATTTGATTTGGACCCGGGGCGCCGAAGATACGGCGATTCGAACTTTCGGGGTCCGCCCTTGGGGTGCGCCCGGGACTGGGTGAGGCTCTCTGGCCGTCTCGGAGTTGAACAACAACGGCAGGGGGATTGGACTTGTGGGTCCCCCTCTTAAGTTTCGGTTTCGATTCTGCCTCAGACTGAGACATCTGGCAGGGGCGTCTGGCCTGGGCTGGGTCCGGCACACGGTACGGCTGTCGGGCCTTTGGCTGACTTATTCTCCTTTCAGGCTGGTCCTCTCTTAGGGGTACCCTTGCAGCGGCCTTTTGGTCCCGACGCCCTACTTTCCTGTGGCCATTGCCATCGGGTCGAGTGAGTCTCCTGGTGACGCGGTTTCCGACATGGCGGGCAGAGGGGACCGAGAGACACGAAAGACCAAGACGCCCCTGCGTGGGGGCCCGGTCCAGTCTAACGTTATGGACCGCTACACCCATGCGAAGGGGTCCCCCGGAGCCGCCCTGCCTGGCCCAAGTGCGGTTGACCACATCGTGGACGCATCAACGGAACCGTCCTTGCAGGACATCATGGGCGCCATTTCTGGCATGAAGGAAACGATAGGTCAACAATATGAAGCTTTGGCCCACAAAATCGACACCGTGGCCATTGATGTGAACTTGATTCGGGCCGACCTATCTAAAACCAATGAGAAGGTGAAGTCATTGGATCTCAAGTCATCCAGCCTCACGGCAGACGTCTCGGAGATACAGACAGAGATTGGCAATCTCCGTAGGGTGAACGAGTTCATGACCCGGCGCTTGGAGGACTTTGAGAACAGGGCACGTCGCTGTAATGTGCGTGTGGTTGGCGTTCCGGAGAATCCAGAACCGCACTCTGTTGATCTCCTGGTTGAGGACCTGATCCAGAACTACCTCTCTCCGTCTGGGCTGAGTAAGTTCTTTGCAGTGGAGCGTGCCCATCGTGTTCCGGGAGGCCAGGGTAAGCCTGGCGCCCCGCCGAGGCCTATTGTTGCGAAACTCTTCCACTATAGGGATCGGGACGCTATCCTGCAGGCATCACGTGTGAAGGGCCCGGTGGCCTTTGAGAATGCCACGGTGAACTTTTATCCGGACTTTTCTCAACAGGTGCAGAAACAGCGTATGGGCTTCCGTGGAGTCAAGAAGCGTCTCCGGGACATGGGACTGCGCTACGCTATGCTTTTTCCGACCAGGCTGCGAGTTGAGTACAATGAACAAACCTTCTTCTTTGATCGGCCTGATTCTGTGAATGACTAGCTGGACTCCCTGCCGGACCGACCTCCTGCGGCTGAGTCCGCCGCCCACCCGGGTGGTGCTGAGGGTGGTGTAGAGAGCTGAACTGTTTGTTTATGCCCGGGTCCTCGCGTAAAGTAACTTCTTCTGGGATTCTATGCCTAAGTGCCTCTGCTGTCTGAGTGTTTTCTTTGTTATTTTTCTTGTTGGGGTGGCGGGTGGGTCAGAGCCTTTCCTCCTCCGGGGTCTTTTTGTAGAATGGGGGTTCTTGGGCGACAGGCACACTGCATGTTGGGGTGGCTTTTTAGCTTCTTGCAGGGGTGCAGGGTGGGGGGTGTTTTCTCGATTGTTGGGGGGTGGGTGGATGGGAAGTTTGATGTTTGTGTGTTGTGTTCTCAAGGCGATTCTATCTTGCTAATGATGTTTTTGATGTCATGCTCATTGGAGGGGGGTTGCGGCGTTGCTGTATGGGATGGGGGGTAGCGGGTTGAGGTTTATTTCGTGGAATGTTAATGGTCTGGGGGATCGTATTAAGCGGGGTGTGGTGTTGCGATGTATACGACGTTTGTCTCCAGATATTGTTTTTCTACAGGAGACTCATTTGGTAGGCAATACATGTCGTGCAATGAATAGGTGGGGCTATCGCCTCGCCACACATTCGGGGTTTACCACAGGTTCCAGGGGGGTGGGTATCCTTGTTCGGGCTTCCCTCCCCCTAGCTATTGATGAGGTGGTCCTTGATGATCGGGGGCGTTACGCCGTCCTCGTGGGTCGCTATGAGGGTCGAACCCTTTCCATGTTTGCCGTTTATGTGCCCCCCGGTCTACAGACCTCTACCTTTTCCGATTTGGGCCGTGTGTTATTGAACCTCCCTGATAGTACTCTCTTCATAGCAGGTGACTTTAATTCTGTGCTCTCCGGTCTACATGATCGTCACCCCCCTAGGGACACCCCTTTGGCCCAACAGTGGCTGGGTGGGTTTCTGGATACGTTCGGCTTGGTGGATTGCTGGAGACTTATGCATCCTACTCAGCTTCAATACACTTTCCACTCTGGGGCCCATGGGAGTCTGTCTAGACTGGATTATTTCCTGATGCCTGCGGCGCAGTCGCCAGCGGTTCATGAGATTAGGCACCTCCCCCGGGGCATCTCTGATCATTCCCCGCTCTGGCTTTGTTTTGAGGTGGGGGTGGAGGTGGCGGGCCGGGTGGCTCCTATCAGCCCATGGTACCTCACCTCCCCCGAGACCCGCAATCTCTTGATTAAGTCTTTGGACAATTATTTTTTAGACAACGAGGGTTCCGTCTCCTCGGCTGTATCCCTGTGGGAGGCCTTTAAGACAGTGATTCGCGGGCAGGCCCTTTCCCTTATTGCCGAAGCCAAAAGGGCGAGGAATCGGGAGGTGGTAGACCTTGAGAGGGAGATTGCTGAGATGGAGGCTGACCTAGAATCGAATGTTACATCTGCTAAACTCCACGCCCTGGGTCTGAAACAATTTGCTTATAAGTCTTTGGTCACAGATGCGGCTAAACTGATGTTTCGGGAGCAACAGGGTCGTTTGTATGATGTGGGGGACAAAGCGGGTAAATTACTGGCATGGTTGGATAAGACGGAGAGGGCGAATCGTGTGGTGCCTGTGATTCAGACTTCGAGTGGCGTGGGAGTGACAGACCCGGTTGGAATAGTTGAATGTTTTGCGGATTATTTTCGTGTGGTTTATACCCCTGTGTCTGAACGGGATGTTGATGACTCTCGCCTTTTGTTGCGTGATATAGCTCTGCCCAGTGTTTCCAATTTAGACCGAGTATCTTTGGAGTCCCCTTTTACTACGGACGAGATAGCGACGGCCATTCGCTCACTCCGATCGGGCAAAGCTTTGGGCCCGAATGGATTGCCAATTGAATTGTACAAGCTACGTCCTGACAGGGTGGCGCCCTATCTTCGTACCATGTTTTTGGAATCCCGCGAACGGGGTATTCTCCCATATGATCAGCGTTTGGCTACGATAGTTGTTATTCCCAAAGAAGGTAAACCTCGGGACCTTTGTTCGTCTTACAGGCCCATTTCCCTGTTGAATGTTGAACCCAAGGTCCTGGCTAAGCTCCTGGCAACCCGCCTCTTGACGGTCATTAGTGGCTTGGTTCATCCAGATCAATCCGGATTTATCCCACATCGCAACACAGCTCTTAACCTACGTCGTCTCCACGGCGCTGTTGCGAGGGCGGGGCTTCTGACGGAGCCGGCCATTTTGGCTTCGCTGGACGCCTCGATGGCCTTTGACACGGTAGAGTGGCCCTATCTTTGGGCAGCTCTTGAGAAATTCGGTTTTGGTCCTGAGTTTATTGGTTGGGTGAAGTTGTTATACGCCGAACCCTTGGCACAGGTAGTGGTAAACAGTCGAGTTTCTATCCCCTTCTGTCTTGGTAGGGGGACCCGTCAGGGATGCCCCCTGTCTCCGTTGCTTTTCGCGCTTGCTCTGGAACCGTTGGCTGCGTGGCTTCGATGGGAACCTTCACTCAAAGGGATCCGTTGGTCACCGGATTTTGAAGACCGCGTCTCGCTTTATGCGGATGACATTCTTCTGTATCTTACTTCCCCGCGTAAATCTTTAAATGTCTTATTCGACGTTCTTACTTCGTTTGGTGCTAACTCGGGTCTGGTTATTAATTGGGCTAAGTCCTGTGTATATGTTCTTTCGGGTGTTTTGCCCCCATTACCGGACAGGTTTCCTATCCAATTGTCCACTCTGGCTTCAAGTATTTGGGGATTTTTATTACGCTGGACTCCTCACTCCGGTTCGAGCGTAACCTCCTCCCCCCGCTTCTTAGACTGCGACTGGATGTGGCCCGTTGGCGTAAGCTACCCCTGTCTCCTCTGGGCAGGGCTGCCCTTTTGAAAATGATGCCTTTGCCGCGATTCCTATACGCGCTTCAAAATTCTTATGACGGCATTCCCGCTACCTATTTCCGGGAGATCGAGAGTCTTCAAAGGCAACTGATCTGGGACGGGCGTCCACGTATCGCTCTTGCGAAACTTACTATCCCTTGGTATGACGGGGGCATGGCGCTCCCCGATATCAAGAGATATTATTGGGCTGCCCAGCTGTCTGCCATTAACCACGCAATGTATTCCCCGGGTCGAGATCCGGCCTTTGAGATGGATAGACTCCAGCTGCCGGGAGGGGATTTTAATAGAGCGCTTTATTCCAGATCGGCCGGGCGCCATCTTGTGGGCCCGTCCAGGATCGCAGTCAATGTGTGGCGCGCCGCGAATGTGAGTTTGGGATGGGAGAACCGACTGACAATGGCGACCCCGCTTTATGCTTCTGAACGTTTGGGGTGTCTCTGGTCTACTAAGGGCTTTGACCGCTGGGATATGATTGGGATATGTAAAGTGGGTGACGTCTGTGTGCAGGGTAGAGTGAAGTCTTTCCAGGCCCGTAAGGCAGAATATGACTTGAGTGATAGAGAGTTTTTTCGGTATTTGCAGGTCCGGCATGCCCTGGCCTCAGTTCTGACTCCTGATGTGACCCTGCCCGAGTCCTCTCCCCTTGAGGATCGTATACTGGATGGACACCTGCCCGATAGCACTATCTCCCTTATCTACAAGAAACTGATTAATAATCGCGCTGACTTATTGGTCCAACTTAGGGAGGTTTGGGTCGGTGACGGATTGGACTTGGATGACGAGGATTGGCAGTCGGCACTCTCTTCTCCGAAAGAGGTCGCCATCCCCGCCCGTCTCCGTTTGGTTCAACTTAAGATCCTCCACCGGGTGTATGTAACTGGTCCGCGTCTGGTTGTGATGGGTTTTTCCCCGGATGGTTTATGTAAGCGTGGTTGTGGGATGAGTGCCACATTTCTGCATATTCTTTGGGAGTGCCCGGTGGTAGCAGCCTACTGGATTGATGTGCTTGCGGTGATGACTGTTGTGACTGGTATTACCCTGCGGCCTGAGGCCCGACGATGCCTGTTGAACGTGTGGGAACCCACCGACTATTCTGTGGCCCAGACCAGATGGGCGACCTTGGGATACATGGTCGCGAAGCGGGACATTGCGCAACTTTGGGGCGCATCCAGACCTCCCGAAGTTTCGGTGTGGGAGGATAACATGGACTGGTCCATGTTCCGAGAGAAGACCGTCTATGTGGCTAGGGGCAGACCCAGGGCGTGGACGAAGATTTGGGGTCAGTGGAATGCATATCGTGGAGATATTTGTGCCCCTCCCTTGGTTGACACTCCAGATGTGACCCTATCTCCCTAGGCTGACGTTCCCGAAAATTTTTCATATGGTTTTAGGATTTTCCTGCCCTCCCCGCTGAACCCCCGGCCATGCCGAGTTTCATTGCTTTGCTTTTGTCTTCCTGATTAGTTGCTTTCCCCTCCGCCTCCTGGGCTGACTTGATTACTGTGCATTCGCCTTGTTTAGAGTTTGTTGTTTTTATGATTAATATAAAAATTGTTATGTCCTGTCCTATGCTTCGAGCAATAATTGGTACCTTCCTTGTGCCCGGCCACGGGAATGATCGTTCGCTACTTATGTTGTGCGTTGCTATTAGCGGCCAGCCCGTGTGGTTGTAGGCCCATCTCTGTAACTCTTATTTTATTGCTCAATAAAAGTTTTTAATAAAAAAAAAAAAAAAAAAGTATGTTGCGAAATCCTTCCATTCACTACTATTTTCCCTTTCACTTTTTGCATATAAATCCACTAACTTAGTCTGATTCTTATAATAAGTGCGTCGACAACACACACAAGTGAAATTAGGCCTCTCACTTGATTTCACCTGAAACGTGGCAATTTCCTTGAGAAACCTATCTGTACTGGAAACCTGTACACTCTCTTCCACATTACCTTCTTCTTCTGGGTCAATTTCAACATTCTCCTCTTTACTTGCAAAGTAACAAAACTCAATTTCTTCGCAAATATTCTTCACATCTACTTCAGAACCATGCAAAAGAGCACTGCTTAATTGTTTAAGCTTAATTGCTGGACTCTTAGCAAAATACAACATTCTCACTAATTTCCTCACTTTATTATGATGGACTGCTAGCATCCTGAAATGATGAAAAACACTCTGGCATACTCTCCTGGAAAGACAAGCCAGTGAATGACCATGTAAACCTGTCACTTCTCTCACTCTGCATGGATCTAATTCCTGCAACAACTTCATTTTCTGTTTTAAACTTTTCTTATTAAATGTCCGTACAAAATCACAAAGCAAATTGATGGAATCCTGTCGCACACTGCAAATACTACTACACTTCCAGGTGTACACTGGACCCTTAGGACGTCTCCCTAAAACTTCATCACCTAACACCTCTTCTTCCTCTGTTGACACAAGTTTTTCTTTTTCAACTCGACAACCGTCTTTCACCTCATATGCTCGACCACTGGTGTCAACTGCATGCACCAAATCATTGTCCTGGAAGTAACTCTCCTCATTGAAAAATGCCTCACAACTTGAACTATGCATCCATTCTCCTGAAAATACTTCACAAACATTTGTACGATTAACTATTCTCTTCCATCTACTATTTGTTTTGAATACATAAATTGCCTTGTTTAGTTTCCTAATTCTATTGATTACCAAAATAAATAACTTAAGCTTAATTTCCAAAGCCTGATCAATAATTTTCTCAACATTTTTTTTTCTTATAAAAAGCCAGTTTCTGTTGACCTTTCTTTACATTTTTCATCAAATTTACAATTATCCTGTTGCGAAACATTCGTGTACGAATGTCCCTAAATTGAATGTGCCTTCTACCGGCACGCACAGAGTTTTCTCCTGCTCTACCACTAACTTTATTAAGGGGCCTTTCCTTCCTGTTTAAATTGACTCTCTTCTTCTGGACTAAAACATGTTCTGTAGCGATACTTTTTTTTCTGGAAATGTTTCTTAGGAAAGATTTTGTTGTCTTACACGGAGCTTTTTTGGTGACTTGACGAGTTTTTATTGTAGAGGACTGCTGCAAGCATGTAGTAAGCTGCTGTGTTTGACGTTTTGTAGCCTTTCTCCTTCTTTGCCTCGAAGGCATGATTTAATTTTGAAATGATCTGCAGTTGAATCTGTGGTAAAATATAATAAAAAATGTTATTAACCACTATTACCAAACAGTAAATCAATAACAGTCGTCAAAAAATTAACACACTAGTTGCCAATTCTACATACAATAATTTTTAGTGCATTGACAAATTTAAAACTCACAAATAGTAGCAAAGAAATGGAATGCGTCTACATTTGACCTGTGCTCTTTTATATGTGAATCTGAACTAATTTTATTAGCATATTTCACTGTTTTATTAAAGACACTTCACACAAGCTGTTTTTGAAGTTGTATTTAATTTTAAATAAAACGGTTAACATGGTTACTTTTCATTTCCAGTAACTTAATTTTTTTTTTTAAAGTCTTTATAGTTCAATAGGCTCAAGCAGGTCAGCTGCTCACCCTATGTCATACAAATCTGACAAATCAGCATCCTCATCATATTCTTCATCATCCACAGGATATAAATCATCCACGGGATCTACTTCCACTGACGTTTCAATGACAAGTTCAATGATGAGATCGAGATCAACAGATTGCTCATTATCACTCATGTTTGATGTTGTCGTTATCTTTAAAGAAAGAGAACAACAATGAGATGTTGCAGAGTAAGAGACAAATCTCAGAGACTATAATAGTAAAATTGTTTAACAAGAGTAACATTTTGCAGATATTATTTAGCCATGTCCAGCGATGCTGAGGAGGTGAGGCCTATGTCCAAGTTTTCAGTGAACAGGACTCATCTCTTCTTAACCTTGGATAAGCCTCACCGACTCTGTGTCCCCTGCTCATACTTAAATGTAAAGGGGCAGATTTATGTTAACTGGCGCATCCCCAGGGATACACCAGTTAACGTGCGCCGCTGCTCTGCCACCCATGGTGTGCCTCATTTACAATGCGGAGCACCACGGGGCAAAAACAGCACAGATGCGTCACGCATCTGTGCCGCAAAAGCGGCGCATTGCAGGAATCACGTCGCAAGCGCGACATGACTACTGCAATGCACAGGGGCAAGGCACACATTGCATGTTGCATCACTCCTTATGCCTGTTTCAAACAGGCGTAAGGATTTGATTCAGCAATGCCATAAAGCTGACTGAGTGAAATCTTGTAAATTTCACTGTGTTAGTTTTACAGGGCTTTCATGCAAGTAAATGCCCACCCTGCAACAAAACGCCCACATGAAACCTGACGCAGGTTTCATGTGGCGCAGGACTTTACAGCGTGACACATCTGCCTAGATGCATCAAGTTGTAAATATGTCGCAACATAGCGCATCTTTTGCGCCGCTGCTGCGTCACAAAAGTGACGCAACGGCGGCGCAAAAGAGGCGCACAGCCATCATAAATCTGCCCCTAACATTTTAAATGATTGGTTCAGGATGCCGATAAGGTGTGGCCTATCCAGAGGTTTGTTTGAGGTGAGGCCTACTCAGGGTTGCAGATGAAATTTAGGCTTGTTGAAGAGTACAGAGGAGATAATACATGTGCAAGCCTACCAATGAAGTGAGTCATGTCCACTGCACTCTTGAACAAAAGCCAGACCTCCTCTGTCTCCCTGGACAGGCATAAACCTCATCTGCACAATGTGATTCGTAATGTTAGGAAACACAGGTGATGTAATTGAAAAACGTGCACATTTTTTTGCTCATTTCACAATCACATCACCTGTGTTTCCTTTGCTTAGGTATCTCATTGTGCAGATGTAGTCTAGCATATCAAAGAGTACGCAGAAGGTGAGCACTGTATGCAACAACTTTGACACTTACAGAAGCCTCAGCTTCTCCATGCCCCCTACACAGTCCTAAATGTATACATTTTAAACTGACGGTATCTTGTTGCAGATGAAGTGAGGCCTATCTTGCAACATGGTGCATCTTTTGCACCGCTGCTGCGTCACAAAAGTGACGCAACGGCGGCGCAAAAGAGGCGCACGGCCATCATAAATCTGCCCCTAACATTTTAAATGATTGATTCAGGATGCCGATAAGGTGTGGCCTATCCAGAGGTTTGTTTGAGGTGAGGCCTACTCAGGGTTGCAGATGAAATTTAGGCTTGTTGAAGAGTACAGAGGAGATAATACATGTGCAGGCCTACCAACGAAGTGAGGCATGTCCACTGCACTCTTGAACAAAGGCCAGACCTCCTCTGTCTCCCTGGACAGGCCTAAACCTCATCTGCACAATGTGATTGGTAATGTTAGGAAACACAGGTGATATAATTGAAAAACGTGCAAATATTTTTGCTCATTTCACAATCACATCACCTGTATTTCCTCAGCTTAGGTATCTCATTGTGCAGATGTAGTCTAGCATATCAAAGAGTACGCAGAAGGTGAGGACTGTATGCAACAGAGCAATGTACATTACTCACCTCCCTTGACACTTACAGAAGCCTCAGTTTCTCCATGCCTCCTACACAGTTCTAAATGTAAATCATTATCATCATAGTGACTATGAAACTCTAGCAGTACATATTGTGAAACCTAAATGTCTTAAAGTAACGATTTTTTAACCGACAAACAAGTAAATTATTCTCCCAGATTGATGGTGAGAAGTGATATATTTATTTAAAGAAGCAGACACCTTTTTGTCATGGTCATAAATGTAAAAAGCATTCCTTTTCTGTATGAACCATTTTCATGTCTTAATTTGAAAACACAGCACAACTCCTATGTACAAGTACACCCTGTCAGTACTTAAATTTGCCAAGCACACATGCGGGCGTATTTACAAGAGCCTTGCACCACGGAGAAATGACTTAAATTTACCAAGCACTCATGAGGGCTTATTTACAAGGACCTTGCACCACCTTTAAAGTCACTTTTAACGTGGGGAAAATGACGTGAATGTGGCTCATAAGCTTTGTAAATTTGCCCCCATGTTGACTATGAAATTCTTGCAGAACATATTGTGAAACCTTAATGACTTCAAGAAACGTGTTTTTAAACCGGCAAACAAGGAAATTACACTCCCATATTCATGGTGGAAAGTGAAATATTTATTTAAAGAAGCAGACACCATTTTGACCTTCTCATAAATGTAAAAAGCATTTCTTTTTTTTAAAAAACGATTTTCTGGTCATAATTTGAAAACACAACACAGCTCCTATGTACAAGCACACCCTGTCAGTACTTAAATTTGCCAAGCACACATGGGGGCGTATTTACAAGGACCTTGCACCACGGGGAAATGACTTAAATTTGCAAAGCACTCATGAGGGCGTATTTACAAGGACCTTGCACCACCTTTAAAGTCACTTTTAACGTGGGTAAAATAACGTGAACGGGGCTCAAAGGCCTTGTAAATATGGTCCATGCTGACTATGAAACTCTATCAGTACATATCAAGTAACCTAAATGATTTCAAGAAACGTTCTTAAACACATCAAGTAAAGAAATTATTCACCCAGATTCATGGTGAAGTGACTTAAAATGCCCTAACACACATGAGGGCATATTTTACAAGGCCCTTGCACCACTTTTGCGTCACTTTTAACATAGGGAAAATAACATGAAAGTGGCTCAAACATGAGAGTGTATTTACAAGGCCCTTTCAACACTTTAGCGTCACCTTTAACATGGGGAAAATAACGTGAAAGTGGCTCAAAGTTCTTCTAAATATGCCCCATGCTGGCTATGAAACTCTAGCAGCACATATCAAGAAACCTAATTGACTTCTAGAAACGTTTTTAAACACATCAAGTAAGCAAATTATTCACCCAGATTCATGGGGAAGTGACTTAAAATGCCCTAACACACATGAAAGCGTTTTTAAGGCCCTTGCACCACTTTTGCGTCACTTTTAACATGGCTATGAAACTCAAAGAAACTAAATCTATTTGTAAAACACTTGACACAAAGCAACATTTTAAATACACAACTTTCTTCATAATTTTCTCCCTAAAGCATACTATCCTCTATCTAAATTAAAAGAATCTTTTCTCACCTTAGCAAATACTTTTTGAGTTTCAAAACAGTCTCAGACACACACCAATTTTTCTTTAGCAGAGCAAAGGGTATGCACTCCAGAGGCTGCAACCAACAAAGGCACAGAAATGCTGTAATTCATCACACATATCTCTCATGTCACCCAATCAAAACTCTTCCCTCACTTTTTTCAAATCAACACCCTTCCCCCCTCTGCCCTTTCTGCCTTTTTTCCATAGCAACCGCCTCCTGAAAGACCTGTCATGTTTACAAGTTCACACAACAATGTTTCAATTGAACTCTGAACTCTCAGTACACCTGCGTATATGGTGAAAACCTTTTTGCATTTGCCAAAACCTGACCTGTTAATTGTGCACTGTGGAGGAAATGACTTGGGCACTTTGACTGGGGTAGGTCTGGAAATGCTTTTAAAGGACACCTTTGAGCAATTGATGGCACTTTTTCCTCAAACTGCCTTGGTATATTCAAATATATGCCAAAGACAGAAATGGAGGTGGTCCAACCAATTTTGTTCACAAATTGAGAAATCGAGGAAGCATGTAAATAAGTCTGTTTCAGCTTACATGAGAGACCATGGAATGGGCTCCATCTACAACAATAACTTGCGTTACTACATGCAAGATATCTACAGAGGAGATGAAGTTCACTTCTCAGATGAAGGGAACAGAATTTTCATCCTGAATTTAAGACTATGTATTGGTACCTACTTATAAGTACCTAGAACTTACACAGAACCCAAAAGCTCTTTTCAGAGCTACCTTAACTATGATTACTCTTTAAAAATTTCAAATGTACCTTTTTTCACTAATTTTCACTTTTGTTCGCTTCCCGGTTCGCTACCCAGTTCGCCCACCGAACGCTAACCGCGCGAAAATTTGAAAAAAAATGTGGTTTTTTTTCGCACATATGGGCCTCCTCAGCCACCCTCAGAAAACCTAGGGGGTCAGGATACGTCTCCCGTGCCCCCTTATACCCATTTCCCACATTGTTTTTCCTCCATCTTGTGATTAAATTCGACCGAAACACAAGATGGCGGACTCCCGTTACGCTACCGGTTAGCTACCCGGTTCGCGTACCGGGTAGCGCCTCTACCGCGAAAAAACTGATTTTTTTAAATTATTTTTTGCCCCGCGGGACCCTTTAATAGCCCCCTCATCAATCCTAGGGGGTCAGGAGGGGTCTACCTTGCCCCCTTTCATTAATTTCCCCCTTCGTTTTTCTTCACCTCTTGTCTCTCGATCCTACCGAGAGACAAGATGGCGGCCGCTCCGGACTGTTTAGAATGTTGACAGACACCGGAGAGCCAATCAGCTTCGCTTCGCGAAGTTCCGTTACGCGTCAGGTACGCGAACCGGGGCGCTAACCGGAGCGCTGTTACAGATATATATATTTTTTTGAACGTTCATTTATCAAAATCCACTGGAGCACATATATTGAGACCTAGCAAAGGCACATCGGGCAAACAATATCTACAATTTTGCCAAGTTTCGTGGAAATCCATTCAGCCGTTCGAGCTAAAAGTGAGTCAAACCGCACTATGGAAAATTGCATGGGAAAATCGCGTTTTTGGACCCCCCTTTTTTCTCGGCCCCCCCTTGACGAAACCCCCCCAAATTTTCAGGGGCTGCTCAGAAACAAAATGTTCCATTTTCCTGAAAATTACAGCCAATTCCGTCCTCAAACGACAAAGTTATTCGACATAGAATTTTAAAAAATCCCATAGGAAAAAAATCCTAACTATATATACCTACTGGCGACCGCCAGTAGGTAATATATATATATATATATATATATATATATATATATATATATATATATATATATATATATATAAGTTCAAACAAACGATCTCGAACCTCCAGCTTTTGGCAAACAGAGACCAAACGAATCCCAAGAATAAGGCAAGATGATTTTATTGCACCAAGTTCAAAAGCCCAGTGCACTGACGCGTGTCGGGCGGCTGCCCTTGATCACAGTGAAATGCAGCTTGAAATGCCTTATTTTTATATGCTGTAGTGCACACCATGTGACATATAAACATAAAGAACATACTATGAAGTGAACATAACTCCATGAATGGAACTTTGTCAAATCCCCTTTCTTTCAAGTTAAAACATTACATAGACACATTGATAATTCAAAAAACATATTGCTGAATAAATTCATAAATGGAAATATATACCTGCATAAACGCAGAAATAAAATTTGTTTTATAACAAGCTAAGTAAATACAGTACTGATGATCCAAAGTGCGTTTAGCAGCATGATATAAATGTGCAAAATATCGCAATTGTAAACAATGAAAATTGTGCAAAAGATTTATCACATGTTAAAAGTAATATTTTAGATACTTAAAACCATACCGGAAATACAATATTTCCTTATAAAAACTTTTTTCCTTGTGGAATGTGCAAATTTTCGCAATGTAAACATAATGATTAGTGCAACATACGCAAATGATTCAAGTACTGTTGTAACTAAAGCTAAAATGTTAAAAGTTAACTTGATTTCCATTGGTTCCTCTGAGCGGAAGCAAGATGGCGGTGTAAAGACGCCACAGAGAGGACGCTCCTGTTAGAACCCTGCCCTGCCCTCGACCATACTGATGGCTGACGTTGTGGGAAAGCTGTGTTGATCGTTGTTCCTTGCAAACTACAGCTCGTCGTCAGCACTAAAAGTTCTGATGCCGATGCCGATGCCTGCTGCTGAGTGGAGAATTACACACTAGCAGCGTTAGCAGTATGAGCAAAAACTAACACGCCGCAGCTGAAGTATTCTGAAGTATTTTGTGGAGCTGCGAGGTGAGGCGCTGTGCGAGGAGCGGCACTGTGAGACGTGACACTGAGGGTCTTCGCGCCTCCGTTGAACGCGCTGAGAGCGAAAAAGCACTGAAAGCACCTGGATATTGGGAAGATTGCAGAGTTCTGCAAATTCGGGACTTTTTTGAGGCTCGGGGGCTCGGGGCTCGGAGAAACTCCACGGCTCTGCAAAACCCGTGGAACTTCACGACGTGTTTGGGTGCTGGTGCCGCTGCGAGTAGGGTCAAGATCAAGAGTCAGAAGGTAGGAGGTAGGAGCTGGGAGCCGGTAAGCGGGAGTTGGGTGCCGGGAGCCGGAGCCGGGAGCCGGGAGCTGCGAGCTGGGAGCTGCGAGCTGGGAGACAGGAATCAGGTGTCAGGTACTTGAGAGCCGAGAACCAGGGGCCGGGGACTCAGAACTGAAAACTGAAACTGTGAAAACCGTGAAGCGAAAATTGCGAGTTACAATGCAATATTACCAGTAAATGGATACTAAACTATATTGTTGCACTGCATTGCCACTGCCACTGATACTGCGGCTCTGATACTCAAAAAGGCAGTGTTGTTGTTGGGAATTTGGAAAATTTGGAGATTTTGGAGTCAGTCGGAGCCTGAGTTTTGAAGTCAGGGCCTGAAATTGTATAGTGAGAGTCGTGAGCTGGACATACTAGGCCATACTAGGCCATACAATTGCAATATTATTAATACTAAACTACACTACTACTTTATTGCTATATTGCTGCACTGCATTGTCACTGTTACTGCAGTTCTGATATTTATTCTGACATTTATAAAGCAGAGCTGTTGGATAAGACGGGGAAAAAAAAAAAGCGCCACCCACTGCCGGGAGAAGGGAGTGGGGAGAGAAACAGTGCTCATGGCGCCCAAGCTTATTAAGGCCAGAGTAGTCAGAGGTACCCCCGTGAAGGGAGGAGTGGACGAGGTGTGTTCACCAAAGCTCAAACCGATTTCACCAGCAGTAGTAGCAAGGATTCCTCGACTGACGGAGAAACCAACGGGCAACAACTAGCTGCTCAACCTCCTTCACTTGTCCTAAATACTCCTCTAAAGGGCAATATTACAACAGCAACTACTAAAAAGAAAGACAAACAAAAGGATACAGACGAAGGCGTAGTGGCGCTAGCTGAAATGTCTGTAGATAAGACTACTGCTAGCAATAATATGAAAAATCCTGGACTCAATAATTTGGCTCTAACTGATCAGATTAATCTAGACAACTTAACTGAAACCTCCACACCGGCCCCACTAATCACAGGACTGACCCTAGCCGAGGAAAGAGCTGATGAGAGAGCTAATAGTCAGTGTGATAAACATTGTGATGGTGAGGATAGAAAGGAAGACACTGAGACTGAGATACTTCCAGAGGCTAACATTGACGATGAGGAATATGAGGAGTTAGTGGAAGGAGGGGACACTGACGACGCAGACAAGGATACAGAATACAATTCAGCGCAATTAAAGTCTAGTAGATCCTCTGCTTTTAAAAAAAGAGGGAAAGCAAAAAACAAAGCAAAAAAAGGAGGGAGGAATATGAACCCTGCTGCATTATTAACTACATTAATACCTACTATCAGTGGAGGGAAACTGATTGCTGATCAGAGCCCGCTGAGTAAGTGGGTCCAAATAAAAAAAAGAGGACCTAAAAATCTGCCATTAGATGCTCCCGAAAACAATCATATTGCAGGGAAAAGCTTCAAAACTCATTTTAAAAATTCGCAAGTTGTTCTACCCGAGAGGTCTGATCTGATAGGACTAGATTTGGAAAATTTGCCTACCACAGCTACCCCTCCTGCTTCTCCGGCTTCAACTGCTCCTGTGAATACACTACCTATTGGGAACCTAAGGGATGGCACTACCGGATCCATTACATTGAGTCAAAACGACAAATCTCTCGTCTCTACACCTCCCCATAGTGAGGAAATGGTACCATCCAATATCTCTATTTCACCTCCACTGACCTCTACGAATACATCGACTTCTGCTAACGCCTCATCTTTGGACTTAATTTTAAAAACACTAATGGCCCATCGTCAAGAGGTACAAGAACAGTTTTCAAAACTAAGGGAAGATAATAGTAAAATACACAGTTGCCTTCAGGAAGTCACTAGCAAACAGAGTGGAGTAACAAAAGAAATTGAGGAACTACAGCAAAGAGTAGTAGATGTGGAGGAAACCTTAGCCACTACTACGGTCACATCAGATCGACACAATGATGAAATAGAGAGTTTGCAGAATAAAGTGGAGGATTTGGAAAACAGGCAAAGACGCCAACATTTGAGACTCTTTGGAATACCCGAAGGATCGGAGGGAGCAGATGCAAGGGCATACATTGTAAAAATGCTACAGAGGGCATTCCCGGATCTGTCTGACTGGGATTCTCAACTTCAACGGGCACATAGACTCCCTATCATTCCTAGATCTCAAGAAAGCAAATATCCACGGCCTTTTTTAATTTACTTTGGTAATTTTTTGCTGCAACAAGCTGTTTCTATCAAAGCTAGACCAAACACCCCAGTGACAATTGATAATCTAACTTTCTTTGTAAAATCAGACCTCAGCAAGGCTACTCTGGATAAAAGGTGGGGGCTACGTAAACTGATCGATCCCTTTAAGTCTCGTGGAGCAACGGTTTATCTTCAAGAACCCGCCCGCCTCAAAGTCATAAAGTCCGGACACACTCACTTTTTTCACGATGTTAAGGTGGCGGAACAATATCTTTCTAAAATGGATTCTTAAACGCAATTAAGAAAAATAATGGGAAAAGGGAAAAGGTGGGGGAAAAAAAAAAACAAGATTCACAGGATTAAGCTATCATGGATGCTACCGTCATCAATAATTGACTAAAATAATTTTTTAGTTTTCGGTTATGTTTATACTCTTAAATGGGCTATAGGTGCTTTATTTTTTATTTTTGTATGAGAATAATACAGAGGGATGGGGTTCCAGGAGAATCCTCTCTGACTGGCTGCCCCTCAAGCGGCAGCAGAAGATAGAGGGAGGCTTCCGGGTAGGTACAGGGGGGAGGGATCCATAGGGCTTCGAGGTAGGCTCAGGGGAAGAGTTGAGGGTGGGAGGGGTGGGTGGGTTTGTTGGTAAGGGTGGGGGAAAAAATGGGGGATAAAAATATATTGCAAGAAAGAATTTTGGGACAGACAATAATAAGACATGCTCTACTATTAAAGTTGTTATTCAGAGGAAAATCAAACGCATAAAAAGCAGAAATGTCTGAAATTAGATTACTAGTTTGGAATGTTGCTGGTCTCAATAGCAAGCAGAAAAGGAAATTAGTACAAGAGGAAGTAGACATGTATAAACCACATTTTGCTCTTATGACAGAAACACATATTAGCTATCAAGATAGAAAACTACTATCTCAAATAGGGTACGAGCTGGTGGTATGTACAACTTTGGGCGCCTCAATCAGGGGGGTGGCCATTCTAAAACAGAAACGACTGGGAATTGATATTCTTAAAACTGCTTCGGATACACGGAGGAGGTGGGCAATTGCTCAGATTCAAACAGATCTTAAGAAAATTGTTATGTGTGTAGTATATGGGCCTAATATAGATGATCCTAAGGTGTATGAGCAGCTAAGCATTGAGTTATTAGAGTGGGAGGGGGAGGTGTTGGTCATGGGGGACTTTAATTGTGTTATTGATTATAAAATAGATTCTACGGGACATGGCACTCATACTAGAATGCGTAAGGTTAGATCTGCAATTTTAGAACTTGGCAGACTGCTTAATCTTAAGGATGTATGGCGCTCTAAATAACCTAATATAGCGGGACATACATACTATTCGGCGCCACATAGATCCTGTTCTAGAATCGATATGGTCTGGGCATCTGATCAAATAGCTGGTAATTGTAATATTGAATTGTGTCCGAAGATAACATCTGACCATAACCCGATATTATTCGAATTTGAAATTAGTAATCAGAGGCGGGACACACAACATTTCACTTTTCCTAGATACTTATTTATCGACTCTTGTTTTGTGTCATTACTAAAAGAACACATTAAGGAATTTATTGAGATTAATTTGAATTCAGCTACGATTAATGCAGTTTGGGATTCATGCAAATGCAGTATAAGGGGTTTTGTTCAGCAATATATTTTTGGAAAAAAACGCTGAAAACCGCAGAGCTGCTAAAGTAATCACCTCTAAGA